>NC_056626.2:211608249-214123249 GCF_002870075.4 Lactuca sativa | reverse complement strand
AGCTTTACCTGTATATATATATATATATATATATATATATATATATATATATATATATATATATATATATATATATATATACATGAACGGTTCAGTGACGTTTACAGTGTGACACCGATAATACCTAGTTTTTTATCAGCATTGGAAAAAATTTTGATTTTTTGATTTTTTTACATATTTTTCATGTATCGGAAAAACCTACTTCATCAAGGCAAACCTATTGTGTTTTCTTGCGTCCACCTATATATATATATATATATATATATATATATATATATATATATATATATATATATATATATATATATATATATATATATATATATATATGGGAAAAGTGAGTATACATTACAGCTCTATCTAAGCTTATGTAATAAATCTCATAAAATTATTACATCGTTTTTTAGTTAAACGTTGCAACTAAGGGATTCACGATTAACACTTGATGTGACAGATGCACGATCGAATCAACAATTTTGATAAGGAAACAAAAATATTGATTATTTTCGGCCTTCGGGATAATGGAAAACACTAATGTTAACGAACTAATAATCAATAATGAAGTAAAGAAATGTTATGGGGATGGTATAACTACCAATTAAAAACTGGACCGGGTATATTTATTAACTTAAAATGACACAATTTAGAGGTTTATTACTTAAGCTTAGTGGGGTTGTAATATATATATATATATATATATATATATATATATATATATATATATATATATATATATATATATATATATATATATATATATATATATATATATATATATATATATATATATATAATGTTATAGCCCGTGAAAACCACGAATACTATATTAATTAAAATATTAAATTAATAATAAAATGAAACAACCACAATTAGTGAAATAAATGAAAATTGTTATATGGAAAATTAGAAAATTATATTGTAATAAACATATATGAAAAAAATATAACAAATTACAAAAAAAAGTAAATAATAACAATAAAGTTTGTTTTACTAATAATAATAAAAGTTGCTTTTTAACAGCAGTATAATCCATGTTATTTTTTGAATATATAGTGATTGAGGATATAAACTTCTTTTTGGTTTCACATGGTCGAATTCAACTTCAGATTTTAAAGTGTTGTTTTGAATTTTAATTACTAAGATAATGAAACCTAAAAAGCTTCTCCTTTATGTTTCAGATTAAATTATACAAACTATGGAAGTCAAAGTGTACGCACTTTCATTTTAGTTGTTGCATTCTATAAATAGATGCATAATTTAGTTTTGAAGACCTAATGGTCCGAGTAAATGGTATAGGTTCAATACTTACAATTATATGCAACAGATTCCATCATCATGCAGTTTTCCTTTGGAAGTAATGGTCCGACCTTAGAATCAAAATGCCCATATATTTTTCTGCAACATTAAGTGTTAAAGCAACCAAAATGTCTAAACTCAAAATAAAATCAAGGGGAAATTGAACACACTAAATTCATATAAGTGAAGTAATACAACGCAAATTAACAGATATCAATCCTAGTGTAACCACAAAACTAGAAAATAGAAAGAAATACATATCAATTGAATATTGTTTGTACTTTCTTGAACCTTTTCTCATGCAACACGTTTCCCCTCCATCTCCCTCAATCTGAAGGAAAAAAATAAAAAACCCTAGGTTATTCTCATATAAATAACATTTATATTGAAACCATATAAAATCAAGCCTCTTATATTAGAGGTCTCAAGTTCTGACTCTGGTGTGAACAATTTCATGATACAAACTTCTAGCCACTAACCCCACTTAGAACATAATTTCTGATTAACCTCTTAGCATTCACCAAAAAGAGGATACATTTTTTACAGTGACCAAATATCCTAATTTCCTACAAAATTATGTCTTTTCTACAAACCTCTATTATACATGAAGCTCTATAACTTGAACTACATCATACTCCCAACTTTTTTACATGTACAGACTAATTCAAGTTGATAACCAGGGGGTCATTTTGGGTATAACTTGCAGTAACTGAAGATCATTTCAGTACATAAGGTGCTTTTGCCAATATTTATGTAATTAAAAAGCAATAGTGATCATTACTATGCAATTTATGTATTTATAAAGAACTATTCATTCTTAATAACCACAAAAAATAAGACTTAAGAAGTTTAATTCCAAATTGTCATTCCTTATGTATTCTTTCTAATAATGATAAGCAAAAGTGACAAACCTAGCCAACACTAATCAACAAAAAGATTATTATTTTAATCAACATATATATGCTTTTTCAGCAACATTTATTCTAGAAACTTACATGTTATAACATCTATACTTCCCTAAGGTTGTTTTATTAAGATAGAAAAATAGCTAAGATAAAGTCAGAGAGTATAGTCTTATATATGTTGGCTGGATACTGTAGAGTGAGTGGATCAAAAAGCGAATTTAAGGTCATTTACTTGACTTGTACAAATATTATAAATAAATATGTGACTTGTATGGAAAAGGTGCAAAAGTGATAAGTAATAGTTTCTTGCCTCTTTTTCGTTTGAAAAGGAGGTCATAAATGCGGAATATGATACATCATGAATCAAATAATTTCCTGAAATTTGAAGCATCTGTATTTAAAAATTCAAAACTTTAGGGATGGATGGAGACCTGTAGGTACACCAGTTAGAGATTAGTGTTTACAAATTAATGAAATATTGAAGATAAAAAGCTCTAGGAAAAGGACAAACTCTAAACCATTTGCAACTCTTGAACTTGAACATATTCCAACCTCCCAATATCTCACAAACCATCTACCTATAAACATCAGGTAATCAAACACACATATTGACATATTTAGGTGTTTAAATCATACATAAGCCACAAAAGTTATACAACCAACCAACAAATGAAGAATTTTTATTTCCAAATGATTGATTTCCTACCTTCTTAGTTATATATCTTGTATCCATAATGGTTTTATAACAAAATTAACAGTCCCAAAACCATGAAATATGGAGCAAATGTAATAAAAGGATAAAGATACTAAAAGATAATGATCCTAAAAAAGCCCTAAAAGTATAATGACAGTGAGTACTAAGTTTCACAAAACCATCAAATAAGAAGAAATATAATCAACAATTGAATCATAATTATACTTAAACAATTTAAAAACTAATTCACTTACAAAAAACAAATTCACTAAATGAAAATTATTTTTATTTGTTGCATAGAAAGAACTAAAATTTTGATAATGAATACCCTTTGTAAAAAGCAATATAGCTTTTTGATGAATGCCTGGAATAAGTTGTCGGAATCTAATGCCTGCAACACATTAATGTAACTCGTATTCTAGTTCTGAATGATATTACCTAATCTTACACACATAGAATATTACCTAATCTTACACACAAACACAACACAGACACACATAACAAACATCGCATTTTTCGACAAAAATAAACAATCTCCCACAAACTTCATTTCTCTTTTTGTCTGAAACCGATGATAAATGATACAATTAAAACAAACTAATTAAATACATAAGATTTTAAAGGATTAGATTGTAACGCCCTGTAACGACCTAATTTTCACGTCCAAAAATTTTGTTTGTAAATCATTACTGGGAAATCATTAATAATTAAAACATTGTATAATTAAACCATTTCACATCGAAAACCAAATTGAAATCCTCAACATTTAAACAACCAAAATATCAGAGTGTCAATCCCAGAACAAACTCATAATTGCGGAAACAAAAGTGTGTGTGATATGCTGCTACCGGGCCTGCTCCTTCCCCTTGGCTGAAGAGGTACCTGACACAACAACTAAAAAACGTAAGCACAGAGCTTAGTGAGTTCCCCCACTGTACCACATACCATAATAATCACATATCATACATCTATCGTCAGGCATATCTGGGTGCCCGACCTACCCCTTCGGTCCTCTCGACCGGATATTGCCTAGCATACCTGGGTGCTGGCCTCCCCTTCGGTCCTCTCGACTGGACACTGCCTAGCATATCTGGGTGCTGGCCTCCCCTTCGCTCCTCTCGACCGGGTACTGGAGACTACTTCTCCCCTCTACTACTACCACATAATACGTACCACAGTATAATAATCTATCTGGCATGGCTGGGTATAACTATCTCTTCGACCCTATCGACCGGATATCTTGGGGACTATCTCCCCTACTACCACGAACACATAGCATCACATCATACTAACACATAAGCGTGGAACAGGTAGTAGTAACCCTAGATGATTTTCATGGAGACAATCATCAACATACAATTCCTACTGGTGGGCCGGCATTGTGGCCGTAGACCCACCGCTACTGGAAGGTATCTCACCTCGAAGTAGCTGATGATCTGGTCGAGAACTGACTGCCTGCTGCTGCTCCGGAAATCCACCGGCTGCAATTCCCACAACATACTCAATCAATCACTGCTAACTGTCCTTTGGGTAAAATGACCATTTTACCCCTGATCATGTCATAAGTCAAAGTCAGAGTCAACTTTTAGTTGACCCGACTCGCGAGTTGGCTCTCCAACTCGCCGAGTCCCTATCCAATCGAATGTCCTGGATCCCGTCCCTACTCGTCGAGTTAGGCGTTGGCTCGACGAGTTCTTCTTCTAAACTGAGGTTCAAGTCCTTCATCCTACTCGCCGAGTTGTATGAACAACTCGCCGAGTTCATCTTCATTCGAAGAACACTATGTGGAGACTCGCCGAGTTGTATGAATAACTCGTCGAGTTCATCTTCATACGATGAATACTTATGCTGCGACTCGCCGAGTTGTATGAACAACTCGCCGAGTCTGTTCTTGATCTAAGGAGATTGCCTTGAACTCGCCGAGTCAGGGCATGGACTCGCCGAGTTCCTCCATGGATGAGTTTGGCTTCCAACTCACTGAGTCACACCCCGTGACTCACTACACACACTCGACACAACGAAAAGGGGACAACTCGGAGACTCGCGAGCAGAATCGCCGAGTCAGATGAACGACTCGCCGAGTCGTCGCCATGCAATCACTATATACGCGATTTTGCTCGATTCCAGTCCATGCCATTCACAGATCCGGGTTCCTAGAGCATGAATGACACGTAAAGTTTCCAACTTTACATGTAGATACTCACCAATGAGGGATTTAGGGCTCAAAATGCCTCAAAAGGGTAGATCTAGGGTGAACAAGCAACATGGGTCCATAAAGGCAACGGATCTGAGCTCCTGGAGCTCAATCATGCCTAGATCTAAAGGCCAATCAACTTATTATGAATTATATTGCACATACAAGCTTGGGGAAGGGCTCAAGAAAGACTTAATGGAGCAATTAGCATAAAAACATATGGAAAATGGGTTATACCTCAAAGAAATCACTGAGAGAACACTAAGATGCTTGGCTTCCTTCCCTTCCTCTTGATCTACTCCACTTCCTTCTCAAATCCTTCAAGAACACACAAAATGCTTCAAACTCTCAAGGAAATAAGCTTTGGAATGAGGGTTGGGAGCTCTGAGGTGAATGGGGGCTGGCTTGGGGCGGACATGAGGTTTAAATAGGGTGCAAACCTTTGAAACTTAGGGTTTCACCTAACAGCGGACATGAGGTTTAAATACGGCACCCACACCCTACAGTGTAGTGTCAATAGCCCTCGGCTATCATAATCGAAGGAGGAAACCTGACCCACCACACGCTCGCTCTTCCGATGTTCCTCCTTGATAGCCTCCTGTTGAGCCTCCCGAATCTGCTCCAACAGGGGAGTCACTACGGTCATCCTCACGCAAATATCCCTGATCGGCGCCGCCTTGTGGCTAAGCGCATCGGCCACCACGTTGGCCTTCCCCGGGTGGTAAAGGATCTCGCAATCATAATCCTTTACCACGTCCAACCACCGACGTTGCCTCATGTTCAGATTCGGCTGATCCATGAGGTACCTCAAACTCTTGTGGTCCGTGTAAATGGTATGTCGAACCCCGTAGAGGTAATGTCGCCAAATCTTGAGGGCAAAAACCACCGCCCCCAACTCCAAATCATGCGTCGGGTAGTTCGCCTCGTGAGGCTTGAGCTGCCTCGAAGCGTAGGCAATGACATACCCCCTCTGCATCAGTACCGCGCCCAACCCTGAAATGGACGCGTCACAATAAACCACAAAATCCTCTATGCCCTCGGGCAGGGCTAAGATCGGCGCCTCGCACAATCTCTGTCTCAGCGTCTCAAACACAGCCTGCTGCTCGGGTCCCCACCGAAAGGCTACGACTTTCTTCGTCAACCGCGTCAGGGGTACGATTATCTTGGAGAAGTCCTGAATGAATCTCCGATAATAGCCTGCCAACCCTAGGAAACTCTGAATCTCAGATGGAGACTTCGGAACCTCCCATCTCATCACGGCCTCGACCTTGGCCGGATCAACCAGAATCCCGTTCTGGTTGACAAGGTGTCCAAGAAATTGCACCTCGCACAACTAAACTCACACTTGGAGAACTTGGCATACAAGCTCTCCCTCCTCAGGGTCTTCAATACCTCTCACAGATGCTCCTCATGCTCCTCCTGTGTCTTGGAATAAACCAAGATGTCATTAATAAAGACTATCACAGACCGATCCAGCATTGGTCTACATACGCGGTTCATGAGGTCCATGAACGCGGCAGGAGCATTGGTGAGCCCAAACGGCATCACCACGAACTCATAATGGCCATAGCATGTCCGAAACGCGGTCTTCTGCGTATCCTCCTCCCTGACCCTCATCTGATGATAACCTGAATGCAAATCAATCTTGGAGAACTAAGATGCCCCCTGAAGCTGGTCAAAGAGATCATCAATCCTCGGGAGTGGGTAACGGTTCTTCACCGTTACCTTGTTCAGCTCCCAGTAATCTATACACATCCGATGCGACCCGTCCTTCTTCTTCACGAACATAATTGGGGCTCCCCAGGGTGAACTGCTCGGTCGAATGAATCCCTTGTCTAACAGCTCCTGCAGCTGTGTAGACAACTCCTGCATCTCAGGAGGAGCCAACCGATATGGTGCCTTGGCTATCGGATCCGCACCAGGAACGAGGTCAATCCTAAACTCAACCTGTCGCTTCAGAGGTATCCCAGGAAGCTCCTCTGGAAAGACATCTGCAAAATCTCGCACCACCGAAACCTCGCCTTACCCGCCTCCTGGGTATCCATCACGTACGCGACATATCCTGCGCATCCCTGCTGAAGGTATCGTCTAGCCCTCGCTGCCGAACAGACTGTGGGTCCACACCGTGGCCTCTCGCCATAAATCACTAACTCTCCCTCACTTGGGGTCCTGACTCGCACTAGCTGCTGTGCGCAATCTATCACTGCCCCATTAGGGCTCAACCAATCCATGCCTATAATCACCTTGTTCCCGCGCAATGGAATGGGAACCAAGTCTACCAAGTAGCGCTCCTCAAACAAATGCAATACACAATCCCGAAACACCATCGATGCTCGCACCGATCGATCATCAGCAATCTCTACCTCCAAAGGGAAATCCAACCTGCCAGAAGACTCAGTGAACTTCTTGATAAGCGCAAGAGAAACAAACGATCGGGATGCACCCGAGTCGAACAACACCTGAACTGGGATGCTGTTCACATGGAACGATCCTAACACATATATATACACACAGAGCACATATCAATAAGATAGCATCATAAAAATAAAATAGAGGGAAAAGGATCATACCCGTCACCACATCGGGTGCGGCGCGTGCCTCCTTGGTAGTTAGCTGAAATGCCCGGCTCCTCACCACCGGAGCCTCTGCCTTGCCCTGTCGGCCATCAGTGATCCGCAGGGTCGCTGGAGCTGGTGCCTTCACTGGCACTGAAACCGTCAACTGGGGGCAATTGGCCTTCTTGTGGCCCCTCTGGTTGCAGTGGAAACACAGCAACTCAAACGTCTGAATAACTGCCGCCGGAGCAGTGCAATCCCTGCTATAGTGTCCAGGCTTGCTGCACTTGTAGCAGCCTCATGATCCCAACCTGCACGCCCCCTCGTGCGTCTTGCCACATTTCCTGCAGCGTCCCCGTCCCTGTTGGCCTTTCGGCCCGACATATGATCCCTTGGGCTTCTTCCCCGAAGACCCTCCTGACTGACCCTCTTCTGCCTTCCGTTTCCGGATGTGCTCCAAATCTATCTCCCTCTCCCTTGCCCTGACAATCATGGAGTCCAAGGTGGGGCAAGCTGAAAAACTAACGTGCTCCCGGATATCAGCCCGGAGCATGTCGTGATAGCGGGTCCTCCTCATGTCCTCATCGCCCGCATACTGGGGCACCAACAGTGCCTGCTCCCGGAACTTGGCGGTGATCTCCGCCACAGTCTCCGTCATCTGTCTCATGTCCAAAAACTCCCTGGCCAGCTGCTGAAGCTCGACAGCCGGCGCAAACTCCGCCCTGAACCTGGTCACAAAGTCTGACCAAGTCATAGCCTCGACAACTGAGGCTCCCAACGAGTCACCCACCGACTCCCACCAATCTCGAGCTCGGTTCCGTAAACACCCTGCTGCATACCTCACCTTCGAACCCTCGGGGCAGAAGCTAGTCAACTATACAGACTTGATGTCTGCAATCCTTCGCCTGGCAGCAATGGGGTCTTTCACCCCGTGGAAATCTGGCGCACCACTGCCCCTGAAGTCCTTAAAGGACAGCGTGCGAGGCCCCGACTGGCCAGATGCCATGTCGCTCCTGAACGCCCTAAGGCGATCCTCCATCAACTCGATGATCCCCTCCTTGATCGACCCAAAGATGATGGGGGTCGACTCAAGGATGCCTCTAGTAATCTCTGACGCGATGAACTCATGTAATCCCTCATCGACTGGCTCGGAACCTGATCCCGAGCCTGACCCCTCTCCTGAACCGCCATCTATCGGCCTCGAACGTAGTACCACCATTCTTCAATACATGAATAATAACCATTAGTGATACTAATACTTCTTGAGGGATCACATCTACCACAAGTTCCTTGGTCTCATCTTGGCCTTCCTTGGTTCGGGTACGGATCCTCTGCTTTCAGTAGTACGGGCCCATATACCTTCCACATCTATCCATACCTTCTTCAAGGACTGTCTCGACTCCACCAGATCCCTTCCACTACGATTGATCACTGCTATACTCACCCTAGGCTTGCCCTAGGGAAATCTCAGACTCCACCCTACCAGGTCCTCAGCTGCTGAAGGCCTCTTAGTAGTGCCAATTAACCATTACCTGAATACCATCACATGTGGTGAGGCTCGGATAATCCTTCGAGTAACAGGCTCATCCCTACAACGGTTAGACTCAAATGAGAGCTGCGCAATAGGGCCAAATCCAGCACTCTAAGATTATTCAACCCTGATCACATGTGACGTGATGTATTCACCTAATGGCTAACTCCCACCACTCAGAGTCCCACAAAGCACAAAGCAAGCAACATTCTAACTATGGGAACAATCTCAAGTAAATCTGCTCTCATAGAGAAAAACTGATCTAGCATACAGAGCTAACTCATACTATCAGACATACCCTAACAGGCTGCCCTACTGTTGTCTACTTGATTCTAGCATGCAATTTTCATACACTGAAGCACATAAAGCAGGCATATAAGGCATCACTCTTAGATCCCTAGTCCTATTCTAGCATGCTGTTCTACAAAAGCTGATAAACATAACATAAACTTGTATGGGTACTTTGGGGAATACTTACTTGAGCTCGGCCGGTCGCGCACATCACACTCTTCGTTTTTTCTCAAAACTCTTTTCTTAACTTTTAGAAAACATTTTCTTTTAGAAAACCTTTTAATCCCTCGATTTGAGTTCAGACACCCCCGAAGCTGTGTCCGAATCCCTCAAACCAGGGCTCTGATACCAACTTGTAACGACTCAATTTTCACGTCCAAAAATTTTGTTTGTAAATCATTACTGGGAAATCATTAATAATTAAAACATTGTATAATTAAACCATTTCACATTGAAAACCAAATTGAAATCCTCAACATTTAAACAACCAAAATATCATAGTGTCAATCCCAGAATAAACTCATAACTGCGGAAACAAAAGTGTGTGTGATATGCTGCTACCGGGCCTGTGTCACACCCCAAAACCACGAACGACGGAAACGTTCAGGGGTGGAGGACGTCATATACAGTATCACAACAGTGTAATATAATAAACAAGCAACAACATCATCCATTGCATTATAAGTAGAGTTTTAATACATGTGTGTTCTTTCATAATGTACGACAATAAAATGAATAATCAAAATAAGGCGAGTCTTGTCTGTGCTCCATCTTCTCCGGTAACATGGCCATCGCACCTGTGTAACTGATGACCTGAGAATACAAGTTATTTTGAAAGCGAGTATCAGCTTTAAAGCTGGTGAATTCATAAGTATTTATGTGATATTGTCCTGTTTTGGAATGTTGTTAAGAATGTTGTATAACTCCTTAAATAGAACAGTTAATATAAGTATGAAATGTGGTCTTCTACCAAGACCCGAATGTTTTGTTATGACTAAGTAGTCTTCTACCAAGACCCGAATGTTTTGTAAGTAATATAATAGCTTTTCCTTTCTATTGACTAGTACTAGAGTACTTAGTCTAACTCCTCGTTTATGTGAAAGTATCACAAAATAAAGTAAACAGGAAAAAGTATAATCATGTAAGTGTTAGCCGGAGGTACTAGTGCTAATTAATACATCGCGGTAAGCGAAATAAATAACCTAATGAACATCCAAAGATTGTCCAGAAAAGTAATAATGTAAGTGTCATCGCTGGGTACTAGGAGTAACACAACATTGCAATGTAGCACCAGCTAACACTTAATGAACATCCAATGATCGTCCAATTGTCCTATGTAGCACCAGCAGGTGGGTGGAAGGGTTAGTCCCGATTGATCTACCTAATATAAGTAGTAACCTTAAACCTCCGTAGATGGTCATTGACCACTGGTGCTAATCAGTGGGGTTCGGAATGGTAAGTCCCGCCGAGCTATCCCATTGATCCGAGATAGGAAAGACAATTTACACAGTAAGTACTAATAAATCATCCTCATAGTCCTAAGTACAAGTATCCAGGTAAGTGAATACAGGATAATGCACCTATGTAAAAGTGTTCCTGTATGGTATTCATGTAAGTGTGTTCATGTAACAGGTAAGTATATGTAAACATATTCATGTATCAGGTAATCCTAAGTAAGTGTACTCATGTATCATGTAAGGTATTCATATAGACTCATGAATGAACTGACTCTTGTGGTATTCCTTGTAATAGTAATAATGTTTGATATCTTCTAACTATCCCTGTGATAGCTAACTGGAAGGTAATTGGTTGTTCAAGTAGATTTATGCACCCTTGCTACCCAAGAGTATTGGAACTAAATGAAGGGTGAAAACTATAATCTCTAACATATAAATGAACATATGCGCATAAGTATAGTTTGATTCAAGAAGGTAAAATAATGGTTTTGCAAGATATCTAGGAGTTTTGAAAAATAATTAAGAATGGCTTGATGTCATTTTAATAAACATTTCAAAACTAATACTTTTGTTATCAACGTATTTTAAGATAGAAAACCACTTCATGTGTCACCCTTTGAAATATGTGAAATCTACTAAGCTAAAACACAATTATAAAATACATAAGATTGATTTAATAACATACTGTTTTCTACTTGTATTCCCCCCCCCCATTAAAAGATTTAAAATCATTTAAAACATTGATTAAGGGGTATGAACTCACCTGTAGATGGTGATTTGGATGAACTGGACGGTGTAGGATTGTTAGGTGTCAAGTGAGGACTTGTACACACACTACGATCCTAATGAACATATAATCACACATATGTGCACTCAATTAGTCTTAAGTTACTAATTGATAAAGCTAAGACATCCTAGAACATATTAAACACTTTATATAAGTGTTATAAGCCCTAAGGGTTGCATCTAAGCTATTGTGGGACAAGGTACTTGGGTTTAGGGTTCCAAAGGGCCTTATATATGAGTTTACTCTCCATATATCATCACACATGGAGTTTACGGTTGAAACTCTTGAGTTTACGGCCGTAAACTCCCAACCATGGGGGTATTGTGTGTTTTGAAGTCCCAAATGATTTCTAGAATTATTCCAACTTAGTGGTTAAGTCCTTGGAAGGGTTTAAGGTCTAGAAACACTCCCTAGAGGAGTTTACAGCCCTGAGGCCATTCCCCTTAGAGTTTACGGCCGTAAACTCTAAGTATGGTGTGTTTTTGATACTTTCAAGTCCTTGGCACTTGTGGTATAGGTTCTAGACTTTTATTCTAAGCATATGAAGGCATTAGGCACACCTTGGTGCCCTTTTTAGGAGTTTACGGCCCAAGAACCATGTCTTGGCCGTAAACTCACTTTGTTTAAGTGATTTTGATGTGGTTCAAGCCCTTGATTAAATGGGAACAAGTCTAGGTAATTGTCTAAGGCTTTAGGAGCCTTAAAAGTACCATTTTGAGTTTGATAGTGTTGGATTAATAGTGTTGCACAAAACGCTAGTGCAACCACTCTCCTGATATCTCCTTAAGTGTAATCCTGAAAAATTGCCAAACTTATAACCGAAGTCTGGACTTTCCCTGAAACTGATCTAAGCTCTATTGTCTTGATATGGGTTGTTCAAAATGGAAATTTCGGGTTGTCACAGCCTGATCATTCCCCTTGGCTGAAGAGGTACCTGAAACAACAACTAAAAAACGTAAGCACAAAGCTTAGTGAGTTCCCCCACTGTACCACATACCATAATAATCACATATCATACATCTATCATCAGGCATATCTGGGTGCCCGACCTATCCCTTCGGTCCTCTCGACCGGATATTGCCTAGCATACCTGGGTGCTGGCCTCCCCTTCGGTCCTCTCGAACGGATACTGCCTAGCATATCTGGGTGCTAGCCTCCCCTTCGGTCCTCTCGACCGGGTACCAAAGACTACTTCTCCCCTCTACTACTACCACATAATACGTACCACATTATAAGAATCTATCTGGCATGGCTGGGTATAACTACCCCTTCGGTCCTATCGACCGGATATCTTGGGGACTATCTCCCCTACTACCACTAACACATAGCATCACATCATACTAGCACATAAGCGTGGAACAGGTAGTAATAACCCTATATGATTTTCACGGAGACAACCATCCACATACAATTCCTACTGGTGGGCCGGCATTGTGGCCGTAGACCCACCGCTAGTGGAAGGTAACTCACCTCGAAGTAGCTGTTGATCTTGTTGAGAACCGACTGCCTACTGCTGCTCCGGAAATCCTCCGGCTGCAATTCCCACAACATACTCAATCAACCACTGCTAACTATCCATTGGGTAAAATGACCATTTTACCCCTGATCATGTCATAAGTCAAAGTCAGAGTCAACTTTCAGTTGGCCCGACTCGCCGAGTTGGCTCTCCAACTCGCCGAGTCCCTATCCAATCGAATGTCCTGGATCCCGTCCCTACTCGTCGAGTTAGGCGTTGACTCGACGGGTTCTTCTTCTAAACTGAGGTTCAAGTCCTTCAGCCTACTCGCCGAGTTGTATGAACAACTCGCCGAGTTCATCTTCATTCGAAGAACACTATGCGGAGACTCGCCGAGTTGTATGAACAACTCGTCGAGTTCATCTTCATCCGATGAACACGTATGCTGCGACTCGCCGAGTTGTATGAACAACTCGCCGAGTCTGTTCTTGATCTAAGGAGATTGCCTTGAACTCGCCGAGTTCCTCCATGCATGAGTTTTGCTTCCAACTCATTGAGTCACACCCCATGACTCACTACACACACTCGACACAACGAAAAGGGGACAACTCGGAGACTCGCGAGCGGACTCTCCGAGTCGTCGCCATGCAAACACTATATACGCGATTTTGCTTGATTCTAGTCCATGCCATTCACAGATCTGGGTTCCTTGAGCATGAATGACATGTAAAGTTTCCAACTTTACGTGTAGATACTCACCAATGAGGGATTTAGGGCTCAAAATGCCTCAAAAGGGTAGATCGAGGGTGAACAAGCAACATGGGTCCATAAAGGCAACGGATCTGAGCTCCTGGATCTCAATCATGCCTAGATCTAAAGGCTAATCAACTTATTACGAATTATATTGCACATACAAGCTTGGGGAAGGGCTCAAGAACAACTTAATGGAGCAATAAGCATAAAAACAGACGGAAAACGGGTTATACCTCAAAGAAATCACTGCGAGAACACTAAGATGCTTGGCTTCCTTCCCTTCCTCTTGATCTACTCCACTTCCTTCTCAAATCCTTCAAGAACACACAAAATGCTTCAAACTCTCAAGGAAATAGGCTTTGAAACGAGGGTTGGGAGCTTTGAGGTGAATGGGGGTTGGCTTGGGGCGGTCATGAGGTTTAAATAGGGTGCAAACCCCTGAAACTTAGAGTTTCATCCAACATCGGTGACTCGCCGAGTACAGGATATGGACTCGCCGAGTCGCCAACTTAAACATGTCCCGGGTCCCGTATCTACTCGACGAGTCAGACCTATGACTCGCCGAGTCCAAGGCTAAAAAAAGAGAATACTCAAATAAGATTTACGTACCAGGAACCAGGTGCTACACGCCCCGATTCCCAGGTATTGATTTATGGTTATACTTTTCATAATTTCAAGGTCTACTCGACGAGTTGAATGCCCTGACTCGTCGAGTAGCAGTGGGTTGGGCCACGTGTTTAAGTGACCTAATCGTCGAGTCCAAGATAAGACTCGACAAGTAGGAGCTGAAGGATTAAACCCTAACTTTTGGGGTTTTGCATTTTATTTAAAGGATCATTAGCCTCCTTTGGCCTCCTTATAGTCCATTGAGAGTCTAGCAAACCCTAATATGTGTGTGTGTGTGCTCCATTTGTGTGTTTTAAGCTTTGGAAGTGGATTCTTGGTGAAAAGAGCTTGGAGAACAAGTGACTAGAAGCAAGAAACGTGTGGGGATCAGAAATCTACCTCAGTTAGCATCATTTGAAGGTATCAAGTCATTACCTTGACCTTATTTCCTTCTAGATCTCTTTTAGGTAAAGATGATGGCTTTTGTAGCATATTAGGAAGCTTTTCTTGTGCATTACTAGCTTGGATTTGTCATTATAAGTTTTTAGAGCCTTGCATACACGTAAAGTTCGCAACTTTACATGATAAACATGCCTTGGGAAACTAGATCTGCAATATGGAACCATAAAATGGCTCAAAAAGCATCAGAATGGATGAAGGACTGAAGGGACTCGGCGAGTCCAATGAAGATTTGCGTGCAAGGACTTCTGCATGGACTCGGTGAGTCAGTGGGGTGACTCGGCGAGTCAATTAGGGTTTTCCCAACATTTGACACACATGAACTTGATGAGTTGCAGGGAAAATCGACGAGATAGTGGGGGGATTTCACGACTACTCGAGTTTTAGAAGGACCCCACGAGTTGGTGACTGCACTCGACGAGTCGGGTCAACATGCAATGTTGACCTTGACCGTTGACTTTGACTTTGACCAAGGGTTTACTATTTGACTTCTGGGACATTTTGGGAATTTATGAACATGGTTCTATGGGGAATATAGGTGGTGGAGTTTGAGACGATGATCCGAGAGTTCAAGCTTATCTTTCGAGACGACAGTTGTGAAGTCAGTTATCCTCACTAAACTCAAGGGTCTATGGCACCAAGGCCTGCCCTTTGGATTGTTATCTGGATATATTATGCTAGTATGATCTATTAGACCGGTATCCTAGTAGGTAGGATAGTATTATTTGATATGTGGTATGATCTGGTAGATCGGTATCCTGGTAGATAGGATGGTATTATGTGTTATGTGGTATGATCCTTTAGATCAGTTGTTGTCTATAGATTGTTATGTGATTATCTGTTATATGTGCACATGTTTGTTTGGCGGTTGAGGCTTATCTGCTTTGTGTGAAAGCCAATAAACCTAGGCATTCCAACCTGTTGGTTGTGGGCCATGAGTATTCCATCTCGAGGATGATTGGACTCGTAGTATGTGGGAATTCCAACCTGTTGGTTGTGGGCCTGGGGTATTCCATCTCGAGGATGATTGGACCCATAATATGTTGGCATTCCAACCTGATGGTTGAGGGCCTAGGGTATTCCAACCTGATGGTTGACTGGACACATAGTATGATGTTTATGATTATATGTGTATTTTTGTGGGTATGAGTATTTTGGGGGAAGTCACTAAGCTTTCATGCTTACAATTTTAGTTTATTGTTTCAGGTACATCAGGGGATCGTGGCAAGACGAAGGTGTGATCGTACAGCTCCTCATGTTTTGTTTATGTTTATGGGAAAACTCTGATATTATACATTTTGAAAACAAGTTGTAATGATTTAATGGTTTTGAAATGTTTTTAAAAGTTCAAATTTGGCATGATTTTTATGGGTGTTACAGGTTGGTATCAGAGTGTAACGTCCCAAAATTCAAGACTAAAAATTTCTTTTAATAAAACATTAATTAAAGCAAAATAATCGATTCAAACATAATTAGAGTGTTAATTTCCAAAGCACATGTTCATTATCAGAGTAAAACTTTCGCTGGCTGTCTAATCTATGGTGTATGCCATGCGATCACCCCGAGCTCTTCCCTCCGCTACAAGTACCTGAAACCAAAACTGAAAAAACCGTAGGCACGAAGCTTAGTGAGTTCCCCACGCTACCACATACCATGCACAACCACATACTTCACATACTGGGCCATTCCCGCTATCCTGGGCCTCACCGTCTACCTCGGGCCTCGCCTGCAACAACGGCCCCGCCTCCCCAGGCCCCGCCTGGCTTCGAGCCCCGCTCGGATACATATTTGTTTCACTTAGGCCTCGCCCGCTAACATATAATAGCACATAAAGATATCACAACACATAAGCTAAACATATACTAACGGATCCTGTCCTGAGGCCTCGCCTGTCCCTGGGCCTCACCCTTGTCCTGCTAATGATGAGTCATGGAACCCCGTCCATACTCCTGCTGATAGTGAGATACGGGCCCAGCCCATACTCACTCTATCCTATCTTGTGCCTCGCCCCTGATCTGTTGCTAATGAGATGTGGAACACCATCCACACACTGCTCCTGGTGAGGTACGAGACCTCGCCCACACTCACCTTCCTACCAGGCACATAGAAGTATCACACAGACAACAAGTATAGACTATCACATAATCCATTCCTTGGACACCCGCCCGCTATCATTGGACCTCGTCCTGAATATCATACTAGCATATTGTGCCTAGAGCTAACCCCCGGGTCTTCTACTCATAACTACATGGGCCGACATTGTGGCCGTAGACCCATTTACACAAAGGGAAACTCACCTGCACTGGCTGAACTCGCTGATGATCCCACTAGCTGCTGTCTGGCAACTCTCTGAACTCCCGCTCCACTAGCTCCCCGAGCAACCAATATCAATGCAACACTTAGTCTAACTGACCCCCGAAAGACAACCAAGTCAACTCTGGTCAAAGTCAAAGTCCTGGTCAAAGTCAACCTCCCCGGTCAACCCTACTCGCCGAGTCAACCTACTGACTCGCCGAGTTCATAAGCTCAGAGTCCTTTCATTCGCGACTCGACTCGCCGAGTTAGTCAATGACTCGCCGAGTCTACCGATTTTCGAGTCCTGACTTGCTCGACTTACCAAGTCTCCACTCGGCTCACTGATTCGAGTCTTAACTTGAAGGGTTTCGGGTTTCGCGACTTGACTCGCCGAGTCCAAGAACAGACTTACTGAGTCCAAGACAACCTTCAACAGACTCGCCGAGTTGTTCTTCAAACTCGCCGAGTTCCTGCCAAACTTCATCTGACTCGACGAGTTGTTCATCCCACTCGTCGAGTTCCTCCTAATCTTCATGCTACTCGTCGAGTCCACTCAAAGGACTCGCCGAGTCCATTCAACTCTTCATACATGTAGAGGACTTTTGAGTCATGCATGGACTCCAAACTATAGATATACCCTTCCCAATCCTATTCCTCACGTAAAGTTGCAAACTTTACGTGTAGAGAAGGAGATCTAGGCTAAGTACACCATAAACTAGGGTTTAAGGAAAAGAGGCTCCATAATCAACTCAAGGGCAGATACTTTATGCTTCACAAGTCCAAAATATGCTTAGATCCGAAGTAGCAACTTCAGATATGGCTTCTAACTCAAATGGACAACTAATCATGGCTAAAAAGCCCCAAAACTCACAACCAAAATAGATCTAGAGGAAGGGAAACGACTTAATACCTTCAAATGTTCAGAAATATCTTCCCAATCCTAGATCTATAGTCCCCTTCTTGCACCTTCAAGATCCTTCTTCCTTCTCCAAGCTTTAATGCACTCTTCAAGGTAATAATTGGCTCAACAATGGATATGGCGGCTAGGGTTTGGTATTCAGGGTTAAAGAGGCAGTAAAGTAACCCTAGGGAAGAGAATGAGGCACTTAAATAGGCTCAAAGTCCCGAATTTAGGGTTTTCCTCGTACAGACCAGACTCGCCGAGTCTCTTTGGCCGAATCGCCAAGTCGGTCACTTACTCCTCGACCCGGATCCCGCTCGGACTCGCTGAGTCGTCCCTTAAACTTAGGGTTTCCTTTCCTTTCTTGGCCTTTCTGATTTTGGGTGTTACATAGAGCCTTGGTTTGAGTGAACTGGAGGAACATTCGTGTGAATCCAATCTCAAATCAAGGAAAGATTTTCAAAATGATTTCTAAATGCAGGGTGTATGATCAGCCGGAGCCAGTAAGTAGACCCCAAAATACCATAGTGTTATTTGATTATGTGATATGTTAGAACTTAGAACAACATGCTAGTGCTAGGCTAGGGATCTTCAAGAATTGCATGATAGACTTGCCTAATTAGATGATATCTTCTAGCCTAGGGTTTTCTTTATATGAGATTGACATCGTTACTATAGTTGCTTAGTGTATGCATCACGGTTATACATAATTAAGATCTTATTGCTTGAGAATGTTTGATTTGGCCTTATGTTCTGTTCTTGTTTAATTGGGAGCATAGGGTAGGATTGGATATTCGAAAGTGTATGGGGTCCATCGTTATGTATGGCTAGAATACACTAGTATTGTAGGGTTGGTGGAAGTTTCATGGATGGGTGGGGTGTGTGAGGTCGGTAGGTCAGTTGTGAGACAGTTAGCCTTCCTCTAGGAGTGAGGTTGAGCGACCACCAGGTGGATGTATAGTGTTAAGGTGTTGTGGTGATACTTGAGACAAATATGGCTAGGTGTGGAAGATAGTATGGGTCTGTACTACTGAAAGCACATGACCCATATGCATAGCAAGGAAGTCACGAGCCCTAGGGTTTAGTAGGGAGTTCGTTCCCAATTATTTATGCAAATTGTCTGATATCTTCCTGTTACATTTTCAGTATGGTGGTTACGAGGTATTTCGTAACAGGATCTAGATCGGGATCAGGACAGGGTGATCAGAGGGCAGCAGCAGCGCTTGAGGTTATCCGCCAGGAGAGGCCAGTGTTGACAGAGGATCGGGTCAGGGAGATCATTCACGAGGAGGTGGTCGAGATTGTCCGAGGCCAGATTCCGGAGTTGTTTAGGACTATTAAATCTGCTATGATGGAGTACTTCGATGACAGATACGCCGCCCTTGCTGAGACAGTTGTCACTGCAGCTACCATGACTATAACAACAGCAGGGGGAGGAGTTGGCCAAGTTTTTAAGTACCGGGACTTTGATAACATGAAGCCCTCGAATTTTGATGGTACTCAGGATCCTATTGTAGCCATGAGGTGGTTGTCAAATGTGGAGGGATGTTTCTTCATGTGTTCATGTCTTATTGACCAGAAGGTCAGGTGTGCCCTGAACTTGTTACGGACCGGGACAAAGGATTGATGGAGACTGGTTACTGGGTCATATACGGATGACCAGAGAGCTGCTGTTACTTAGGAGAAATTCATGGATATGTCCCGCGCTCGCTACATTCCTCGGGTAGAGCGCGAGTGGTTGTCTCAGGAGTTCTTGAACTTGAAGCAGGGTATGGAGTCGGTGATGGAGATCACCCGTTAGGCATTTGAAAAAATTTAGAACACGAGAATATTATAACACATGAAATCGATCCTATACCTGAAGCATATGGGACACGATTCATAATGTCTAACATAAAGACATGATACTTGATCAGTCTTTTTCTATATTATTTCTATTTGCCATGTTCTCATAATTTGGATTATGAAGATGGATGCCATAATCATAATAAATTTTTGAGAATGCAATTAACATTTCCATATATAGAATTTCCTTATGTTGAACCATTCCAACATAACATTCATATATATGTTTGACTAAACGTGATTAAAATCTCAATCAAAGCTTTTAGAATTGAAATGAAGTATAATTTCATCTCCCTTAATTATAGCAAAACAACTTTTCAAACTCTGCAACTTGCAAATTAAAACTTTTGTTTTCTATAATTAAAATTGCTAACTTGCAACATTCACCATAATTGATTATACTCCCACTAGCATAATAATTACATCCTTATTAGCATAACACTTATGCTCCCACTAGCTTTAACATGTACCCAGAAATCAGCTGGACTTTTAGAATCAAGACTTCATTGACTTTCTTACCAAATTTCAGATTTTTGATACGAGACGCTTCGATATGACTTTATCTAGGCTTCTCAAAAACATACACCTTTCCTTAGATAGCTCACATGTGTGTCTTAACAATTTTAGAACTTACAACGATAAGTCTCAAATTTTTAGACCCTTTGCCATTACTCACAATTCAAATTATGAAGAGGGATGTTGTATTCATAATTGAATTGGAGAATGCAAATATCACAATTGCTATCTTCTTAAAATCTACTTAGTGAAAGCGTTTCCTCACCATCATTTTCATGAATCGGAGAGAAACCTTATGACACTTAGATTTTATGGTGTATGTGTTCCTGTCCATATGAATTTGTCACAACCATAATCACAAGACAAGGTTAGTGACAAATCCACACTCATATGGACTGAGCTTGTTCAATCTTAATTTTTTGCCACTTTGCAGCACAAGGGCCTACCATTGCTTCCAATTAGTTATGCAAACAATTGAGAACTCATAGAGCTCACATGCATAGTCAACTTTAACTAGAATGGGCACCAAAATAAGAATATGTCAACACGATAAGTTATAAACCTCAAGTTGTGTTCTAGTGATAAATGACAGGTTTATTCTTGATTAGTTCTTAAAACATGTCAAGATCTTCAAGACTCCCACTAACTTATTGACATATAAGATTCTCTTGTCAAGAACCATTCATTGACAAACAAATATTCAAGAGTTAGTGCGGATTCTTATCAAGAAAAACACTTGACACAATCGGTCATAGTTGGTCTTTGTTTTATCCAAAACATCACAACTCACCAATTTCAAATGTACATGAGTAGAAAACTTTTACTCTACATTTGATAAGTGTTTTAAACCTTTCTGAAGATTATGTCACTCAATGCACAATCTTGGAGTATGACTCTAAGAATTGTTTTGGAATGAAGTATGATTCACCTTAATTGATTTAAGCATTTCAACAATTCACGATTCCTCTTCTCTTTCATGCAAATGCACTAAGATGTCCTTAGAGGATCAATAGTGATATGGTTTTCATAATCATTAAGATAATCATAAAACAGGATACTAAAGTACTCTCCCATCTTTTCAGATTGAAGAAACTTTTATCCTTCTGCCGGATTTGATTCTTCTCATTCGCGCTGCCATACATTGAACATTTTCCAATGTTTCAGAATTGTACTTAAACTTACAAGAATAACCATGTTTAATAACTTTAGTAAAACATGACAAATACTCTTATCGATCTTTGTGGTGGATCTTGACTAGCGCACACATAGTGTACCCAATCCCCTAGTCCTTCACTTGACTCACATATACATGAGATCAAGGAAATAGTCTTAATTTACCAAAGATGGAAATTCTCATTCATCATACAATATAACTTGCATGATTCCAAATTTCTGTCCAATTGAAACTACGGTGATGAGAATATTTCCTTATTTGGTAAATTTTGACACTACTACAAACGAAAGAATCAAATTCATATTGCTAACATAGAAACATACAAACATCAATTTTTCACAAATGCCATTTTAAGGAGATATAATAAAATAAAAACAAAGTTTTATTTATTTATAAAATGCGGAAAAAACTTTTCATCACAATGCAATTACAAATGAAAACTATGTTATTACATATTTCCTAACAATCTGTCATAAATTCTCTGCCGCAGCTCAAAAATCCGATCTTCGAACCATGCGATTGAAATCCATCTTCGCAATCAAATTCAACATACTCTTCCTTTAAGCTTCTTTCCCTTTGCATGATCCTACAAAACATCAAAATGCAACCTTGTCACATCATGTATTAAGACTTAACAAGTAGGAACTTAATAGAGTTAGATAGTAGACTTACCTGAAGCAGAGTTAAACTTTTCAGTTCTACATTTTCTTAGATCTTTCAGGTAGTCAGGGCAGCTTCGCAACCAATGCCCCTTCTCTTGGCAAAAGAAACATATGGAATCTTTGGGAATGGTACACGAGACTATCTCATACTTAGCCTTTCTCTTTACCATTGGGAAGAGAAATCTGGACTTCTAATGTTTCCATTGTCAATGTCCATGGAAGTTTAGGGAGTAGATTTTCCAATCAAATTTGCTTTTCTAGTGCTCCAAATCATTGTTGATTCAGTAGCAACAAGCAAATAGGTAAGATCAATAAGGGTCATGTCATGGTCTATCACATAATATTCCTTAATGAGCTCACTATATGACTCAGGAAGTGATTGAAGAACCCATTCAACCGCTAGTTTCCTTGAGACTTGGACACCTAATACTCTCAGCCTGTCAATATGTGACTTCATCTCCAAGTCTTGAGTACACATAGGCCTTCCATCTTGATGTTTCATTGCAAGTAGGGCTTGAGTGACCTTGGATTTCTCATGTCTTTGAATTTGTGGGTTAGGGAGAATTATTGGAGGAGGTGGAGGAAGTGAAGTATGACTTCCACGATCCAACCGCGGGACATCATCTTCAAGAGGAAAGCTTGTTCCAAAGAATTTGGGAAGACCATAGTTGTCTGAACTAGATATCTATAATGGGAGAAATTTAAGTTAGTTGATTTAAGTTCTTAATGTAACACCCAATATGAAATATTTAGGCTAGAACCCAACACAATATTTTATAACTTGGAAGAGGGATGCCGTAATCCAAGCTACAAAATATTTGAAGGTAGGTAAATGACGATTGACCAATTCCCCCATGAAAAAAGAAAAAGAATTTTTGGTTTTAAGTGAATTGAAATTCCTAGATTCGTTGAAACTTTCAATGGCATGTTTAAATCTCGATTGTGCCCTTCAAGTTTGGGACTGGGATGCCAATATCACAAACAAGGTGTGAATACCCATGCAAGTTAGCTTGGTACACCCAATGTTACAACCACTTAATTAATGTGCTGGTTAAACAAACACGCTCCATTGATCTATGATTAGCTTCAAGCTACCCTTTGCCATACATTGTCAATCCCAGATTAGTGTGCCGGTTAACCATGCACGCTCCACTAATGACTTAACAAGGTGCAAAGTGTAATTTCATGGCTTAGCATCAAATTCACATTTTCCTAAAGTAACTAAGATTTTGAATTTAATAAATTTTAATTACTTTATATTTATCATTATACTTTTAATGAATGGAGAATTAGAGTCCTATCATACCCGTTCGACTAACGACCCTCCACTAGTCAAGGAAGCGGTGGGTGAGAGTGGACACCCATTAAACTGCCATTTTATAGGCAGTAACCTTATACCCCCCTTATAGACCGGATTTGTGAATGAGGCCTACTAATGGTAAGACTGACTTTACTCTTATACATATATATAAATATTAAACCTATAATATTATAATAATATAAGAGTCGAATTTTAAACTTTTAAAATTCTAGGGTTTGGAACTAAATGTGTGAAAAGAAGACTGTACATTTACAAACTCTAAAACTTGAGGGAAAGTTTTGTAACTTTCAAAACTTTTGGAATCCATAAATTATGAGTTTAATAAAGATTTTATGAAAAAGACTTTTGACATTCCATAACATGAGGACAAGTTATGGAGTTCCTGAAACCATTTATAGGAAAAAGACTCTTCAAGTTCATAACCTAGCATTTTAATGATCTATTTTAAAAGAAAACTTTTCATTTTCCATAACTTGAGGACAAGTTATGGAATTAATCAAATCATTTAGATCAAAAATTCTAATAAGAAAATCAAACAATTTGTCTATGATTTAAATTAAACTCATAAGAACAAGACAATTCACATCAAACAAATTTCATGTAATTAGCCTAACCATATAAACTAATACAAACATGAAACTTTGACAATTATCTTATAAATTGGATAAGCATGATCATTACCACATAAAAACATGTTTATAAGTTCAAACACAGTTTAGGGTAATGATCCTAGTCCAATTCCAGATAAAAAACTCGAAAACTACATTCTGGGGCACCTAGGTAGTGTACCTAGTCAAATTATAGAATAGTCGGGTATCGATCACACGGACCGGTTTTGAGTAATTAATATATCTACTACTAAAGTAACCTAATTACTAACAAAGAAATGGGATTTACCTAATTTTGCAAGTTTAGATAAACTTAATTATTTAGCACAAATTCAATCAGTAAACGAAACACTTCTGTTAGTTTGAATCCACTTTCCCTCAATGGTTTATAAATTAGCTATGACAATTACTGTTGGTTACCAATTAAGATAGTATTAGCAATTTAGTTCTAAATCTACTAACTTTAATTAATTCATGTAAATCAAAGTATGCTCACATATAAGTTAACACATAATTAATTATTTAATGGATTGGAGCTACGTAACATTGATTAACAAAACACACTTATGGTCATAATATAAGTTCTCTAGCACAACCTAATTCACTAATTAATCTCTTAACTAAGATTGGTTTGATCCTAGCTATAATAATTTAATATTCACTAAATTACCAGGCATTCTGATTCATGAAAAGCAACGGTCATTAACAACACAGAATAAGAGATCAAAGCAATCAAATACTAATCAAACATGCAAGGTTCAATAAATCCAACACAAGCCTTAGCTAACAAGTAAATCAAAGCTAAAGTATTACACCATGAGTTCCATCTTCATCCAGCTAACAGAAGTAGCTAGATTTAGTTGTACATAATAGCTAACAAACACAAATAACTCATATTCAAAGGCATAATTAAAGTGTACCAAATTCTTAAACTAATATGAACTTCTCCTCTGTTTTGATGTTGAAACCTTATTCCATAACTTTTCTCCTTTTGAAAATCGTCTCTTGGAACCCTCCAAGCAGCCAAAAAGTCCCCAAAGTTGTAATGAGCAAGAGTATATATAGTTATCTCAAAATTTACACTTCACGTCGTGAATAGTTCATTTACGTCGTGAATTAGGAGAAATCCTTATCGGGCAATGTGACAACCCGATGTTTCAACTCTATGTAAATGACCTAAAAAGTCATGTATTGTAACCATTTTGATATAATGAAATTAACTTCGAAAATAAAAAGTCCAAAAAGTCTCTAAATAATTACCTACCATGTTTGATGTCATGAAACCGTGATCGTACGTAAAAAAAATGCCAAAATCTGACTTCGTGTAAAGAAGTTATGATTTTTCCAAGTTTGGCTTAGCGACAGCCAGCTAAAAACTCGAAACGGAGATCGAGCGACTTTTGGCCGGAATGACCTAAACGAGAATCGAAGGTCTCGACAATGGTATTTCAACGGTAAAAAGTTTGACAAATCAGACGTCAGATAAAGAAGTTATGAATTTCTAACGAAATTTTCTTACCGCGACCTTTAAAAAAAAAAATAAAAATAATTTCAAAATTTGCCGACGGAATCTAAACGAAAGTTGTAGAGCGTAGTCTCACCTATGTGTATATATAAAGAACGTCGAAAACGGAGTTTGTATGAAGAAGATATGAATTTTAGAAGTTTATTAAATAAATAAAATATAAATTTTATTATTTAATCTCAGCATTATCCGAAGGAGGAGTCACCAAGTCGATCCGAGTTATGCCCAACGTATGCTCGTACGCCCAGCATACTCGAGGCCTATGCGAGGCTATGCCCCGTCCCATAAGAACTCCGAGGCAGTCGAGGATCCGGTCACGCGTGACGCACGAGTACGCCCAGTGTACCAAGGCGGTTCCCAGCCCCTATAAAAGGGATGCGAGGGTTCCGAAGAAAGGGCTCAAATTCTCCCAACTTTCTTGCGTTCTTGCCTCGTTTTCCGTGCCCATGATAACCCGAAGCCCCGGTTACCTTGCTCAAGTCCCGAAGGTCGTTTGTGCTCCAGAGATTCCCGAGAATCCCGAGAAACTCCGCTTTCTCGAGTCGAAGTTCTGCTCGGTTTTCATCTCGCCTTTTTCCGACTTTTCAAGTGAGTTCATACCCCTTAATTAACCTTTTAAATGTTCTATAAATGCTTTTATATGCTTCCAAGGGGGGGAATACAAGCAAAACACACGATTATTATCGTGTGTTATATAAAGTTTCATTATACACGTTTTATCAACAGAATCATATGTGATTTATAACCTTTATAGGGAAACTTTCGTATGCAAAATATATCATCGATAACATTATATCTTTGGAAATGAAAAATGTAGTTATATAAGTATAAATCAAACACTCTGCTTAGACTGCATGTATATGTGTCCAACTTAGACACTATGAAAATTTATACTTTCATAACAAGTGATTCATTTTCTAGGGATTTCTAAACAAACGAGACACACTTTTAGAAAACTATAATAGGTATAGTTTTACGAGAACATTACTAACTTTTACATACTAGAAACACTATTTTCAAGAAGTTACTTTCACATACAAGAACAAACGAACATTTTAACACGTAAATCTGTTTTTATACTAAGTTTTGTGAGACATTAACTTCACGTACATTCGAGTACACATTTCAAGTCCTGTATTATATACCAGGATCCCTTGGAGGGAGAGCCTGATGTTTGTGTATAGATCTATACGGGCTTGACAACACCGCGCCCTAAATGTTAGCTACCGTACACCATTTAGGGTGACAAACGTCAGAACATTCCAACGCCTGAAGAACGTTGTCTATAGGAAAATCTAGTCAATAGCATGGTTATAAAACTCACATGGGGTATTAAAAAGACATTGATTTACGGGGTTTTCAGACGTATTGGAAATTTTATACGTACATACATTTTCTAGAAACAAACATTGGTCTTGATAGAAGGCTACATTTATACTAGTAGAAAATATGGGATTTTCTAGGGGCAAACAAACAAAAACAAAACATTTCATTTCATACAAACATTTTCATTTAACACTTATGAAACTCACCAGCTTAAATGCTGATCTACTCTTTCAAAACTACTTGTATGTCCCAGGGATTCAGTAATTACAGGTAACAAACAACTTTTGAAGAAGGGACGCTGTGGCGCCAGTTTAAATTCATATTTTGGCATCATATTGTAATTGGTTTTGAACATGTACCTTTTAACAATGTAAACTTTCAATTTTATATATATATATATATATATATATATATATATATATATATATATATATATATATATATATATATATATATATGATGGTTGTATTGCTTTCTTTACTATGTATTCATTTGTTACACTACCACATGAAGTCCTCTGCCCCCGAACGTTTCCGCCGTTCCGGTTTGGGGGTGTGACAGATTGGTATCAGAGCGATGTTTATAGTGAACTAATTATATCGAACCACATAAGATATACAAACTATAAATGCTTAAGGGACTAATACTCTCTGACAAAACATTTTTTTGTTTTACGCCTAAGCCGCGTTTCGTTTAACTTAAATTGTTAGTTCATTTAAGTACAAATACATGCATACAACAACTTATTTTCATGATTATAACTATACAAGAAGTATTTAGACAAGTTGGAAACTACGATTAAGACTCGATATATGTAATCAGATTTGAGACAAATATAGCATGATCAACTATATTTGTCCGAGATCGGACCAATGTATATCGAGGAATGCTCGTAGTGAGCAACAAGTCAAAACTTACCAAAACATCAAGAGAATCAAACACACGAATTTAAATACTATTGGAGTATTTATTACATAAAATAGCTTATCATACATGTTTAGTCTTACATGTTCCAAACATTATTCAATTCTTATAACCCTATCCTCGTACAGTCAAATGGCTGGATTTCACCACCCCAGCGACACCTACTATCCCAACCAAGGCAATGAGGGATGGATCGAAGAGGATCCCGAGGTGGACGAGGAACCCATAGAATTGGACGAAGAGGATGACTCCGGTACCGACTCAGAGCTGAAAGTGATCAATCCACCACCCACAAAACCTCCCTCCTTCGTACGGAACTTTCAAGGAACAACTCCCGTTTGGGGAAGTCACCTCAAGCATTGGAGCCAACAACAAAGTCTACACCCTCCATATGGCATGTGCCGGGACTTCTATAATGTCCGTGGCGGAGGTTCAGCCGATCGGGCACTCCCAGTCATGGTGGGAAAACTAGCCAACCAGTGCTACCAATCCGGAGTTCAAGCTAGCCGGATTCGGGAAGTCAACATGGAAGTACAGGTTCACACCTTCAACATCCGTAGGCTAGACAGGGCTCAGGACAATGCCCAACTCCAAACTGAGGCATTCCAAGCGCAAATGATTGCAGCCCTCGCCGAATTGAGGGAACAACAAGCCGCCTTCGATAGGCGTCTTATGGAATCGAATCAATCGGATGCGGAGTCAAGCTCCAAGCGCAACCTACGTCGCAAGTAGTGCTTGCCAAAATCTCAAATTTTGTTATAAGTTAGGACCTCGGCTAAAAGTTGTTATTTTCCTTAAACTTTGTAACTGGAGACCCTTATAGGGGTCAAATTTTTGTGATCGTTCTATCAACTATTATATTAATATAAGTGGCACTATTATTACTACGTTGAGTATTTCGTTTGATCCTTAAAGTGTTATGGAAAAACCATATGCTTGTTTCGTATTTCAGTCTTACAAATAACTATCATTCTTCTATCTTTGAGACTCATACTATCATCTGTTGTTGAACTATAGCAATTTAGTTCATGAGACACATTCATTTTCTATGCTATGGAATTCTTATATATATCTTTTCAACCTATAGTTGAAGGACGCCTCCGCGTAGAAACCCGAGGCGAAACAACGGTGGGGAAGCACCTCTACCACCACCACCTCCACCTCCTCAATTTGATGCTGTCATGTTCCAAGCAGCAGTCACCGCAGCTGTAGCAGCTGCCATGTCACAGATCAATAACCCGGTTACTACTGGCTCGGGAACTGGCACACATCCATCCAACCATGGCGAGAGTCATGGGCAATCCCGAGAATGCACCTATAAGGACTTTACTAACGCCAAACCCCAGATGTTTAATGGAACTGGTGGTGTGATGATTCTGAGGCAGTGGATCGAAAGGACATAATCAGTCTTTGAAATCTGCTCCTACCCCGAACACAGCAAAGTCAAGTTTGCAACTTACACGCTTACCGATAGAGCTTTAACTTGGTGAAATGGCCACGTTAAGGTACTTACTATGGTAGTGGCAAACTCAATAAGCTGGGAGAGCTTAAAAACCATGCTGATGAGAGAGTACTGTCCACGAGGAGAGATTCAAAAACTCGAATGCGAACTCTGGACGCTCGGAATGATTGGTACCGACATAGCAACTTATACCAACATATTCTGTGATCTAGAAATCCTTTGCCCGGATATGATTGCTCCTGAGAGCAAGAAAATAGAGAGATACATTTGGGGACTGTCGCCCCAAATTCATTCGAGCGTGTTAGCTTCAAAGCCTGACACTTTTAAAAGTGCCAAAGAGCTGGCACAATCTCTCATTGATTACGGAAGTCATCAGAACTCGGCAATTTATACACCAGAACCACAAAAGGGAAACAACAACAACAATAACAGGAAGAGAGGATGGAGTAAAGGGAAAGGTGGGTCTTCCCAAGAATCCTCGAAGAAACAACAACTAGTTACAGTGAATGCTGCTACTGTACCTACTACCGTTCCTACAAATCCCTACCCAACAAAGTCTTATGCGGGTAACTTTCCAAAGTGCACCAAATGCACTTACCACCACCTTGGACCTTGTCGGGAAATGCATTGCTCCAACTGCAACAAAAAGGGACACACTGTCCGTTTCTGCAAAGACCCTGTAAATCCAATCACTCAAGTTCCCAACGCTGGTGTAGGCCGAGCTTGCTACGATTGTGGCGAGGTGGGCCATTACAAGAGAAACTGCCCAAAGGCAGCAAATACCGGCGGGCTGGGATGAGTGTTGACTATAGGCCACGAAGAAGCCGTAACTAATCCTACAGTAGTTAATGGTACGTTTCTTCTTGATAATTCATATGCATGCATACTGTTGGATAGTGGAGCGGAGAGAAGCTTCGTGAGTCAAAACTTTATTCACTTACTTAAACATAAACCTAGCAAGTTAGAAAAATCATTCACTATAGAGATGGCAAATGGAAAAACGGAAAACACTAACTGCATATACATGGACTGTACATTAACTTTAGACGGTCATTCTTTTCCAATCAACCTCATGCCGGTCCAAATTAAAAGTTTTGATGTCATAGTCGACATGGATTGGTTAAGTCTTCTTCGCGCCAACATCATGTGCTTTGGAAAAGTAGTTCGTCTTAGTCTTCCTAACGACGAAACATTAGTGATTTATGGCGACAAATCAAGTACAAACCTTCGCATCATTTCGTGCATCCAAGCTCGAAAGTGTTTGCGGAAGGATTATCATGCATTTCTTGCACACATCGTCGATACGAGTCAGGAAGTAAAGGATATTAAGAGCATTCCAAAAGTACGCGACTTTCCCGATATCTTTCCAGAAGAACTACCGGGATTACCACCGCAACGTCAAGTCGAGTTTAGAATCGACTTAGTTCCAGGGGCTACCCCAGTAGCAAAATCGCCTTATCGTCTGGCACCAGCAGAGATGCAAGAACTTTCCAGTTAGCTTAACGAACTCCACCAAAAGGGATTTATTAGACCAAGTTTCTCACCTTGGGGAGCACCGGTCTTGTTTGTAAAGAAGAAAGACGGATCGTTCCGCATGTGCATCGACTACAGAGAACTGAACAAACTTACTATCAAAAATCGTTATCCTCTACCCCGCATTGACGACCTATTTGATCAACTTCAAGGAGAAAACTACTTCTCGAAGATAGATCTACGATCCGGATTTCACCAATTATGAGTACTAGAAGGGGATATTCCCAAGACAGCCTTCCGAACCCGTTATGGACACTACAAATTTGTAGTGATGCCGTTCGGATTAACCAACGCACCATCATTATTCATCGACCTAATGAGTAGGGTGTGCCGTCCTTACTTGGATCAGTTCTTCATCGTCTTCATCGATGATATACTTATCTACTCCCGAAGTAAGGAAGAGCATAGTCAGTACCTACAAAAACTCTTAGAAACATTACGATTGGAGAAGCTCTAGAAGTTCTCTAAATACGAATTTTGGATTCGAAGAGTCGAATTTTTGGGTCACTTTGTTAGCAAGAAGGGAATACATGTGGACCCCTCCAAAATTAAGGCCATTGAGAACTGGTCGGCACCAAAGACACCTATAGAGATTCGTCAATTTCTAGGTCTCGCTGGCTATTATCGTAGATTCATAAAGAAATTCTCTAGCATTGCGAAACCTCTCACTACATTGACCCAGAAATGTGTGACAACCCGAAATTTCCATTTGTACAAACATTATCTATTCAATAGAAGCTAGTCCAATTTCAGTGATTTTCATACTTTTCTGAACCAGTTTGTATACATTAGGGTTAATGTTTAAGGAGATATCAGGAGTGTGGATGCTCCTGGTTTTGTGAAATTTGAGCATTTCAAGTTTCATCATGTTACAGTCCTATATCAGGAATAAAAATATTTTCTGCCAAAATATTCCAGGACTATAAATAGTTTTCTGAATTAAATTAATTCATTATTCACAATTCCAAATAGAGAAAAGCCATCTTCTCTCTGACGGATCTTCGGGTTTTCATCCCAGATTGTGAGTCTACTTTACTAAATGTGTTTCAATACTTGTTAGATGCTTTATAACATCAATTACATGTTTAGATTACAAGATCCGGGAGTTTACCGCCCAAGAACGTTCTTGGGGAGTAAACTCCAAAATGGAGCTTTAAGGCTTCCTAGACCCATTCCCTTGATAGGCAAATTATTAAGGACCATGTGTATGATCTTTATAGACTAGAAAGCATCCAAAATCAACAAGTAATAGGAGTTTACGGCCAAGGAACTTTCTTGGGCCGTAAACCCCTTTTCAAGGGCATTTTGTGCCCTAAACTACCCCTAATGCTTAAGGACTTAAACCCTCAAATGCTTGTAGCTATGTTGGACATCAAAACACTTCAAAATCATAAGTTTATAGGAATTTACGGCCAAGAACCTCTCTTGGGCCGTAAACCCCTTTTCCAAGGGCTAAATGCACCACAAACACCCTAAGGCTTTAAGACAATTAACATTGAACACCTAGGACTTGAATGGGGAGTAAAAGACATCAAGAACATCCCTTAAAGGGAGTTTACGACCAAGGAACACCTCTTGGTCCGTAAACTCCAAGTGAAGGCACAAATGTGTGCCTCTTGTCCCCATTAGCCTTAAATAAAATCATGGAAGCTATCCTAGATGTGCAAGGGCCTCAAATGAATTAAAAGCCATCACTCCATAGGAGTTTACGGTCGTAAACTCTAGGGTATATGGACATTAGGCCGTAAGCTTGGTGCCGAATGCCATTGGGACTTTGACTTTGGAGTCTCCCATCATCCCAAACTTTGCTAGGAGAGTCTTCGTGTAAGCTTCCTGATTGATAAAGATGCCTTCGGGTCCCTGTCTTATATTTAAACCAAGGAAAAAGTTAATAGGACCCATTGAGCTCATTTCAAACTTAGTCTCCATCAACTTTCTGAATTCAGCTGTTAAGCTGGGATTCGTGGAGCTAAAGATGATGTCATCGACATAAATTTGAACTATCATAACGTGGTTACCTTCCTTTTTGCGAAAGAAGGTTGGGTCAACCGAACCTTGTTTGAATTTAGACATCTTTAAAAATTTAGTTAGCGTTTCATACCAGGCTCTCGGAGCTTGTTTGAGTCCGTACACAGCTTTATCCAGAATATAGCAATGGTTTGGATACTTTTCGTTCATGAACCCAGGAGGTTGCTCCACATACACAGTTTCTTCAAGTTCTCCATTGAGAAATGCACACTTGACGTCCATTTGGAAAACTTCAAAGTTTTTGTGAGCAGCATAAGCCAGAAATATTCTAACAGATTCTAGCCTAGCTACTGGAGCGAACGTCTCTTCATAATCTATCCCTTCCTCCTGACAGTATCCCTTTACAACCAGACGAGCCTTGTTCCTTATTACATTACCTTCCTTGTCCATTTTGTTCCTAAAGACCCATTTGAGACCAACAACCGAAGCATCTGGTGGAGTTGGAATGAGGCGCCAGACTTTGTTCCTTTCAAATTCGTTCAGTTCGTCTTGCATTGCTTGAACCCAATCAGAGTGATCGAGGGCAGTGTTAACTGTCTTCGGTTCAACTTTTGATACGAATGAGTTAAACATACAAAACTCAACCTTTGAAAATAAGGATGTCTGTTTTGCCATCAGTTGTGATCGGGTCAGAACCTTTTCAGATACATCACCAACTACTTGAGAGATAGGATGATCTCTGGTCCATTTGGTAAGAGGAGGGTAATTCGGATCAAAGGTTGGATCTAGTTCAGCATTGATCATTTCTTCTGGCTCAGCTTGGCTATCGAAATCAAGCGTCATATCATCATGCTCCCCCTCAATGGATGAGCTTTGAGTAACTTGAGGTTCAGGGGTTTCTTGTGGTGCTGGACTTTCAGGCGTTGAAGCACCTTCAGTTGGAGAGACACCTTCGGTTGGTGAAGGGCCTTCGGTTGAAGTTGTAGAACTTGGCTCCCCCTGGACTTGTGAGCTTGGCTCCCCCTCAACATATGAGCTTGGCTCCCCCTCGACTGAAGCATTGTTGGATGGAGGGTCATTAGCAGTTGATTCCCCTTCATTCATTCTCCTGGCAGCTTCGTCGACAATTTGCTTCATGTGGTCGACCTTGTTGTCTGCTGCACCTGCTTCTGAGAGAGAAGCTTTTTCTGGTTCGTCAAAGAGCTCCAGAAATTTATCGTATAAGTTAGCGATCGAGACTGTGACTTGCCCAGTTTGAGGAAAGATTTCCCCAGCGATGTCTTCTTTGGCTTGTAGCTTTTTGACATAACCATCGTCAAAGGTCACGTAGTATGTCTCTTTAATTTTTCTCGAACGCTTGTTTAGGACTCTGTATGCCTTGGATGTGAGCGAGTATCCCAGAAAAATTCCCTCGTCGGCTTTGACGTCGAACTTGTTGCGGTGTTCTTTAGAATTAAAGATGAAACACCTTGAGCCGAATACGTGGAAAAATTTCACATTAGGCTTTCTGTTATTGAGAATCTCGTATGGAGTGAGCGTGAATCGCTTGTTGAGATAAGACCTGTTCTGTGTAAAACAAGCAGCAGAAATAGCATCAGCCCAAAAATAAAGAGGTAAGGAAGCGAAACTCAGCATAGTTCGGGCAGCTTCACACAGAGATCGGTTTTGTCTTTCGACAATTCCGTTCTGCTGTGGTGTGTAAGGAGCTGAGAAGTTGTGACTAATTCCCTTTTCTGCAAGAAACTCTTTAAACTCCCTGTTCTTGAATTCAAGACCATTGTCTCTCCTGATGTTGCGAACAACCTTCTTGAGCTGTACTTCAATCTGCTTGATGAACAGTTTCAGCTTTTGAGTCGCTTCTGATTTGAGCTTTAGAAAGACAACCATGTAAATCTTGAAAAGTCATCAACAATAACAAGAATGTACTTGCTACCACCGATGCTTTCGATAGATGAAGGACCACACAAATCGATATGAAGTAATTCGAGTGGTTCAACAACTTTTGTGTTGATTATAGATGGGTGACTTTGACGACTCTGCTTCCCCATTTTGCATGCAGCACACAGATGATCTCTGTCAAACTTGAGCAATGGAAGACCCCTAACATGACCTCCAGTGACAAGTCGGTTGATATCTTTAAAATTGAGATGAGAGAGTCTTCGGTGCCACAACCAGCTTTCGTCAGATTGAGCTTTTGATAACAGGCATATAGTTGGGTTTCCTTTGAAGGGTTTAAGGTTCAGAGGAAACATTTCACCCTTTCGCTCCGACTTGAGAATCACCTTCTTTGTCTTTTTCTCAATAATTTCAGAACCTTCATCATCGAATGAGACTTTTAGACCTGTACCTCCAACAAGCTGAGATACACTGATGAGGTTGTGTTGGAGTCCTTCCACATAGGCCACCTTCCTTATAGTAAAGTCACCATTTGTTATCATCCCGTATCCCTTTATGGTGCCGAAAGAATTATTTCCAAACTTGAAGTTGCCACCATTTGCAAGAGATCTGTATTCCCTGAGCTTCTCTTTCCTCCCTGTCATGTGACGTGAGCAGCCACTATCCATGTACCATTCTTCGTTGAACTGCTTGTCACTTATAACCTGCAAAAATTAAGCAGATTTAGGATACCAAAGTTTCTTGGGTCCACGTGAGCTTTTCATGGGAACAGGAACAGTAAGAGAGATGTCAACTAGATATGTTTGTTTTATGAGTGTTGTTTCATCTTTCTTTTTAATGGTAAATACTTTTATCTTATTAGGATTGGATGTGTTCGGTTTGGATTCTGGTTTAGATTCATTGACCTTCTGTTTGCCCTTTTGTTCAGCGGATGGATGAGATTTTTGAGAACGAACAGAATTAGCTTTAGAGCAAGATGGAGATGAATTGGTGGAAGTAGAAGAATTAGAAGAAGTAGAAGAAGTAGGTTTAGATGGAGAATTAGAAGTAGTAGAAGAAGTAGGTTTAGATGGAGAATTAGAGGTAGTAGAAGAAGTGGGTTTAGATGGAGAGGACTTCTTGGCTGCAGACTCTAGGTGATCCTTTTGCTTTTGATCATTGGAAGGACTGACCTTAGAGTTTTGATCTCTTTTGAATTCAGAACCGCACCTTTGCTTTCGGTTGGAATCGTCTTGTGAACTGAATCTTGGCTTTCGGTTGATGTCTTTCTCGGAACCGAACGTTTTCTTTCGGTTGATGTTTTCTTGTGAACCGAACCTAGGCTTTTGGTTATTGTGACTCTCAGGCTTTCCAACAGGATTGTTTTCATACTTTAGATTCTTATCTTGATGTGAGAAGTATGCATTCTGGGATTGCCAGAATTGTCTCCTTTCAGAGAGATTCTTCCTGTATCTTTGGTTCCTTTCTCTCTTCTTATTCCTCATCTGCTTTGGTTGATAATGAACATTAGCTTTCGTTTTCAATTTCTCCTTGGCTGGTTCCTTTTGAACTAAAGGAATTTTACTTGGAGCCGAGGGAGTAGAGGGAATGTCTGAAGGAGTTTCACTTTGAGCTGAGGGAGTAGAGGGAATGTCTTCTATTGCTGAACTTTCATCCTCCTGAGGAATATCTTTCGTATCACTGGTGCTTGGCTCATCGAAATTATCCGGCTTATTCAAGGGTTCAGGTATGTATCTACCTTTACTCATCCAGGAGGTTCTTTCAGATAAGCCAACCGTTTCGTTTGCATTATCTATTGGAGCAGACCAGAAGTACTCATCACAGCCATCAGCATTGTCTTCGTTTATAATAGCTGTGAGTTCAGCTGTTTGATGTTCGGTTACTCCAGTCACCTTGTATACTTGATTCGGAGTAGTCCTGACCTTTTGATACACAACTGCTTTCTCTGCTAAGACCGGGGACTTTTGTTGGGTCAATCGAGCGAACTCCACTGAATTTTCAGAAATAAGATTCTTGTGGTTTTCAGGTTCGCTTTTAAAAAATTCTGAGCAGTCAACCGTGTCCTCTACAGAAATTTCACTCATGTTGTCGTCCTCGTTAAGCTCAGATGCATTTTCAACATCAATTTTGTTTTCTGAGGTTACGTTGGCGTTTAAAGAGTCAAATTTTTGTATGGTTTCGGTTCTCAGTTTAAGTCTATCATTTTCATCCAAAAGATTTTTGATCATGTCCTTGTGGTCCTCGGATTTAATGAAGGACTCAATTTTGTCCAGTCCATAGATGTAGGTCGGATTGACATCATCAGACGATATCACACTCTCACAATTGTAGGCTTCAGCATCGATTTCATCCTCCTTAAACTCTAGGAAGGGTAAAATCATGCGATGGATCTTTTGGCCTATTTCACAGTCTAGGTGAAGCTGAGTAATATTAGAATATAGACGTTTTGCAATTAAACAAAAAACATTCCGCTGTTTTAACAATTTTAAATTATCTCTTTGCAAATAAATGTTTTCGTCTTTAACTTTAACTAATTCAGACTCCTTCAACTCGATCCACATTCTCCGCTCCTCACTCTTCGATGCCACCCTGCTTAATTGATCAGTTAGGTTAGAATTGGTGACTCGAGTTTGAGTTAAGCTACTATCTAGATGAGAAATTCTTGTATTAGCGTTTTTTAGTTCTTTCTCATATGTGGATGGTGGTACTTTAGATGAAATAAAAACCGATTGTACCTTCTTTATTAGTTCGTCGAGCTCATTGAACTGCTGGCTGAGTGGTTTGGCCGTAAAGCACATGTCCTCCTGCACCTTCGGTCCATCGCTTCCACCATCGGTGTTGTATCCCCTCATTTGAGATACGTCAGACACCATGAAGCATCTTCCCCCACTGCTCTCCTCCTTTGCCACATAAGCCTTTCCATGGGTAGGCTTCCTTACTTCATCGTCTTCTGAGTCGGTAGACCAAACTTCAGTGCTACCGAACTCGTCATCAGCAACCGAACCCTGCACAATAAGAGCATTAATAGAAGGGTTAGCGGTAGACTTCTTCTTTCTCAACTCATCTAGCCTCTTCTGCAACACAGCTTCCTCATCCTTTCCATCATCCTTTTCAGCCATCTTTTTAAGGACACAATCCTTAGCATAGTGGTTTTTCCCACCACAGTAGTAACAGCTTACTCCGGAATCGCCATCCACCATCGGTTCCTTCTTGGGCTCCTCAACCTTCGGTTCATTGTTCACCTTTTCTGAGCTGTAACTCCCCTGCCAGTTTCTGTTTTTATTGCTGGGGAATCTCTTCTTTATGAACCTCTTGGGATTGGACACCATCATGGCATAGTCCTCAGACGTGAGGTCATACTCCTCCAAGTTGAGATCTTCATCCTCCATCACAACTTTACTTTTTGATACGAGGTCCAACGAACCAAGGCTCGAAACGACGTTCTTCTCTTGCACCACAATCTTCTCTTGGGACTTGAGAATACCCACCAGTTTCGCCAAAGAGTATGATTTAAACTGCTCATGGGCTTTGACTGTAGAAACCACTGCTCTCCATTCAGACCTCAGTCCATTTAAGAAAGTAACCTTCTGCTCGATAAGTTTCCTTTCAATATCGTGTTTGATCATCTTGCTGAGAAGATGATTGAAGCGATCGAACGTCTGGGTCACAGTTTCTTCGGTTCCTTGCCTGAATTCTCCAAACTCAGATAAGAGCAAGGTTTGGATAGAATGTTCAAGATCCTCGTCTGTAGAATACAGTTCGCGAAGTCTATCCCAAACTTCCTTCGCCGTCGTGCATGAGCTGACCAACCTAAAGGTGTCGGATTGAAGGGCGAATCTGATTAACCTTAACGCCTTGATATTGCACTGGAATTTGTCCTTCTCGTCTTGTGCAATATCCTTAACATCCTTCAGCAGATCATTGTACTCCTTTTGTGTCTTAATAATCCTGGATGTTGCAGAATGAGAAAACGGTCCATTAATGATAGCTTCCCATATGAGGTATCCATTATCCTCAGATCCGATCACGTAGTCTTCGAAGTGATGCGCCCATACTTCATAGTCATGGGTGTATAAGATTGGAATCTTTGTCGTCGAACCGATGCTGTTGGAAATATTAATAGGGTTTGATTGCGTCTCGTCCATTATGCTCGAAAAAACCTGTTCAAAGATCAGACTTGTAGTAAAGCAGATTAGGGCAAAACAATAAATATCAAGATACGTCAATAATGAGATGACGGCTCAATAAATATCGATAGTTGCGGAAAAAACCCTAATGGAGATCTTTTTCACAGAAAAGATGTGTATCGATTACACAGCCTCCCGCTCTGATACCAATTGATGAGATTAAGAACCTTTAATCTATGAAGATCGATTAGATCTTGAACAAGTATGTAAATATAAAACTGTAAGAACGCAATAATAAGAACAAGACAAGATTGAATCAAACGAGTTGAATGATTAAACAAAATCCTCAGAAGAGCTCGATTAAGAACATCAACTGTAGAGGATTAGAAGGTTACAAGAACGATTAAAGAAAACCTGTAATGCTATCGTTAAGCTCTAGAATAATAGCTAAAAACTTTTTCAATCGTTAACCTAATATGCATGCAAGCATATACTTATATATTAAACATAAAAGGCTCACGGTTGGACAGGCCCAAACCGGAGTGTACATAATTAAACTATCGAGCCCAAAAGACGCAATCTTCAAAATAATCTTCAGCCCAACATTACTTATATATCATATATACATGTATAGACATAAAAGTACTTCCATATTCATACTTATCAGTACATCAATAGTTAGTTACCATCGGGGTAACACAGGAACATATACAGCTATACTAGAAACAAGTACATACACAACTATACTAGAAACAAGTACATATACAACTATACTAGAAACAAGTACATATACAGCTATACTAGAAACAAGTACATATACAGCTATACCAGAACCATGTACATATATAGTTATACTAGAAACAAGTACATATACAACTATACTAGAAACGTGAGCATATACAGCTATACTAGAAACATGAACATATACAACTATACTAGAACGAGAAACATTACATATACATGAATACGTTAACAATTGTGATCCACTGTGTCGGAGCATGGCTTAAATGTCATGACCCGAGTTGTAGCCAGAATTCTCTTGGAGGGAGAGCGTGAGTTTATGTATAGATCTATATTGGATTGACTATCCTACACCTTGCTGCTAGCTACAGCCGGACTTGCAGGTCTGCGGGTGCCAAACGTCATTTCTTTATTACGACCATTCATTATGTCGTTGTTACCAGTCGATAGCATGATGCAATTTATCACATTATACCTGAATATAAATCCGGTTTAAGGTAGTAATTAGTACAGCAGTAGTTCTTATTATACAAAACTACAGTACTACAATTATTTACCCATTACATATTTTAGTGATAACCTCACTTAAACATTAATGTACATACTATATTTTATTAAATGATAGTTACACTTGGGAAATTACACACTTTTACAACATACGAGTTTACAAAACAGTTAAGCCTTGGTAGAAGGTTACTTTAATAGAAAATATAGGTTTTTCTAAGAGATTCAAATTTTTACAAACACTTTCAAACACTTACATACATTTTTCAACTTATACTTGCAACAGGTTCAAACGTTTTGACAACAAACATTGACACTAAAATACTTATGAACTCACCAGCTTAATGCTGATAAACTCTTTCAAAATAACTTGTATTCTCAGGTCATCAGTAGACAGGTACCGTGACAGCTTTTGAGAAGATGGAGTGCATTCAAGACTCATCTCATATTATTTTGTTTTACATTATTTTGGTGTCTATAACTGTACAGAACACGCATGTATTGAAATTATATATTTAATGCAATGGATGATGTTGTTTGCTTATTTACATTTACTGTGTTGTGATACTATACATGACGTCCTCCGCCCCAGAACGTTTCCGCCGTTCTTGGTTTTGGGGTGTGACAGATTGGTATCAGAGCATTGTTTATAGTGAATCAAGTATATCAACCCATAAAAGATATACTAATCTATAAACCCAAAAGGGACTAAAACACTCTGACCAAGAGTCTATACTTTAAATAATAAAATATTTAATTAAGTATACTAGTCTGCATTCATACTAAAATCAGTGTCACAATGACAAGAACAAAAGTATTATGATTGTTAAATATCACAAGTGAGCTCGGGGATGTATGGTCAGTCCTGGGAACGACATAGCCTGATCAACTATGCTTGTCCTAGGAGTGATTAGCATATGCCCTAGAATGGTTGTGATATGTTAACAAGTCTAAAAACTTACCAACAATACCACAAGAAGATCAGTAGAACTTAAACTTAGAATACAATAGGTGTATTTTTGTACTACTAGTTACACGTATACTATATTCTTATACCTCTCTTCTCGCGTAGATCTAAATGGCTGGATTCCATCATGGCGACCCGTACTTTCCAAATGAAGGCAATGCCGGGTGGATCGATGAAGAGCCCGAAGATGAGCATCCAATCCCTTTGGATGATCACCTCGCAGAAGGCTTTTCTGATGGATCCGACTTCGAGCCTGAAGTCAACAACCTACCGCTTGTAGTTCAATCCCCGAACAACAACCCTCGACCAGCTTTTCCAGGTCCTACTCCCATGTGGGCAAACGAATTGAATCGCTGGAGTGATGAGCAGGGTCAACCCTTACCATACTTTGGGGACCAAACCTTTTACAACATCAGCGATGGTGGCTCTGCTGACAGAGCTCTGCCGGTAATCATCCGCAGAATAGCTCGTAATGTCGAGCAAGGTCGAGCAGCCATCGACTGGGTCATGGAGATTGATGCCAATTCAGGTGTCAATACAGTCCGCATCCGCCATCTTGAAGAAGACATGGTACGGACCCGGAGAACCAACGAAACTCTGCAGCAACAGCTGGCTGCCTCCCGTGCTGAAGTCTTGGAACTTCGAGCTCGTCAGAGAGCTCAGGATCGACACCTTCAAGAGGTGTTTCGTCAAGTGTCCGACCTCAGGGCTCGCCCGAGGAATTCCCATCGCCATTAGATGATGTCTAGAACATCTCTGTCTTTTGATTTAGGGATAGCCTTGAACTTATGTGCTCTAAGTAGCACTTGTCTGTAAAATATTCCTAACTTTTAGTACTCTAATTAGGAATCTAAGAACTATCAAACTTATCCTTTTGGTATGATGTAAGACCTACTGATAGGTTGATTTTCCTTGAACATATTACATCAGTAATACCCGTACTATTAAAATCTATCTAATCTGTGGAAAAAAAAATCTGTACACTTGTGTATTCCCACTATTATTTCTTATTGTGATTTCAAACACTCATTCAACTGTTGGGCTATGGTTAGTTAGTCCATGCGTCACTCTCACGTTGCTTACAAATTGATTCTTACCATCTTTCTCATCTTTATAAACTTATAGCTGAAAGATGCCTCCTCGCAAGACTCCCAGGAATAGGAATAATCCTGCACCTCCACCGCCTCCACCGCCTCCGGTCATCGATACTGCAGCCCTGAATGCTGCCGTAGCTGCAGCAGTGGCAACTGCCATGGCTCAGTATCACTCATCAGATGCCAGCAGAGGTGGAACCCCTGTGGAATCTATTCCGATCGAAATCCCTGTGCGCTCGAGAGAGTGCTCCTACAAGGATTTCACAAACTGCAAGCCAAAGCCTTTCTATGGCACCGGCGGAGTCATTGCTCTCTCGCAATGGTTCGAGAAGACTGAATCAGTCTTCAAAATCTGTTCATGCCCTGCTGCGTGGAAAGTGAAATATGCCGCATGCACCTTTGAGGGTAAAGCCCTAACGTGGTGGAACGGCCACGTCAAAGCCCTAACTCTCGTCGTGGCTAACGACATGGGCTGGGAAACGATGAAGGACCTCATGACTGAGGAATACTGCCCGAGGGGCGAAATCCAGAAGTTAGAACATGAACTCTGGAATCTGACCATGAAGGGCACCAATGTGATCGCTTATACTGCCCGATTTAGCGAACTGGTGGCCCTGTGCCCCAATATGGTTCCCACTGAAGGGAAAAAGATCGAACGGTACGTATGGGGGCTAATGCCTCCGTACCAGGGGAATGTCTTAGCATCGAACCCCGCTACCTTCGACAGTGCCAAGCGTTTGGCACAAAGACTCATTGACCACGGAGTCAAGACCCCTGCAACCACAACCACCCTAGCCATCCTAGAACCCTCAAAAACCGCTGGCACCAAGCGGAAGTTTTGGGATGAAAAGAAGAAGCAGCGAGCTGCAAAGAAACAACAAATCGTGGCAGTGCATGCCGCGGTAACCCCTACTGCAGCTACTACTCCGACGAGTCGGTATGTTGGAAGTTTGCCCAAGTGCAACAAATGCAACTACCACCACAACGACGCCTGCCGTGAAATGCAGTGTTTTAACTGCAACAGAAAAGGACACACCGTCCGATTCTGTAAGTTCCCGGCACAACCGATCTCCCAAGTTCCTGGCTCAGGCGCGAGCCCAACTTGCTATGGATGTGGCGAAACAGGCCACTTTAGATGGGACTGCCCCAAGGCGAGGAATGTTGGGGGAGCAGGGAGAGTACTAGCTATAGGCCACGGGGAAGCAGTTGCTGACCCGACAGTGGTGACTGGTACGTTCCTCCTTGATAACTCCTATGCATGCATTTTATTCGATAGTGGAGCGGAGCGAAGCTTCGTAAACCACAAATTTGCTCGCATGCTTAAGCAACAACCACACGCACTTATTGAACAATTCACAGTAGAAATGGCCAATGGGAAAACTGAAAGTACTAATAGCATATACTTAGGTTGTCTTCTAACCTTAGATAACCATTCATTCCCAATCGACCTTATGTCGGTCTCAATAAAAAGTTTCGACGTTATTATCGGCATGTATTGGTTAAGTCTTCATCGCGCTGGCATCATGTGCTATGAGAAAGCAGTCTGTCTAAACCTCCCGTCTAACGAAACCCTTACAGTCTATGGCGACAAACTTGGTGCGAGTCTTCGCATTATATCTAGTATTCAAGCACATAAATATCTGCGCAAAGAATACCACGCATTTCTTGCTCACGTCGTCGACACGAACCTAGAAACGAAAGAACTAAAGAACATCCCAGTAGTGAGCGACTTCCCCGACATTTTCCCAGAAGAACTACCCGGGTTACCTCCGCAACGACAAGTCGAGTTCAGAATCGACTTAGTCCCAGGAGCTACCCCAGTAGCCAAGTCGCCCTACCGTTTAGCACCAACCGAGATGCAGGAACTCTCTGGTCAACTTAACGAACTGCTCAACAAGGGCTTTATAAGACCAAGTTTCTCACCTTGGGGATCATTCCGTATGTGTATTGACTACAGAGAACTCAACAAATTAACGATAAAAATCGTTACCCTCTGCCACGCATAGATGATCTATTCGACCAACTGCAAGGGGCGAACTATTTTTCTATGGTTTATCTGAGATCCGGATATCACCAGTTACGAGTGCTAGAGGAGGATGTGCCGAAGACAACCTTCCGAACTCGTTACGGACACTACGTGTTCATGGTGATGCCATTCGGATTGACCAATGCGCCAGCGGTCTTCATGGATCTGATGAATAGAGTATGCCGACCTTACTTAGATCAGTTCGTCATCGTTTTCATTGACGACATCCTGATCTACTCCCGAAGTAAGAAAGAGAATGGTGATCATCTGCGACAAGTTCTAGAGACATTACGAAAAGAGAAACTTTATGCGAAGTTCTCGAAATGTGAATTTTGGATCCGAAGAGTCGAATTCTTAGGACACGTGGTAAGCGAAGAAGGAATCCACGTGGACCCATCCAAAATAAAAGCCATTGAGAACTGGTCAGCGCCAAAGACGCCTACAGAAATTCGTCAATTTCTAGGTCTCGCTGGCTATTACCGCAGGTTCATTCAGAACTTCTCCCGAATAGCGAAACCTCTTACGACCCTGACCCAGAAAGGCGTGGCCTTTGACTGGGAAGAGAAACAAGAAAGAGCGTTCCAAACGCTCAAACGAGCCTTATGCACCGCACCAATACTATCCCTTCCTGAAGGAATAGAAGACTTCGTAGTCTATTGCTTCGCATCAAATCAAGGACTCGGATGTGTTCTGATGCAGCGAGGTAAGGTCATTGCCTACGCCTCGAGACAGATGAAGACACACGAGGTTAACTACACGACCCACGATCTTGAACTAGGAGCAGTAGTGTTTGCTCTGAAGATCTGGAGACATTACTTGTATGGAACGAAGAGCACTATTTTTACCGACCACAAGAGTTTACAACACATTTTCGACCAGAAGGAGCTCAACATGAGACAACGACGTTGGGTCGAACTACTCAGTGATTACGAATGCGATATTTGTTATCATCCGGGTAAAGCCAACGTAGTAGCCGACGCCCTAAGTCAGAAAGAATATTCTGGTGGCAAAGTCAAGTCATTGTCAATAACCATCCATTCACATTTGTCTAAGCGAATTCAGGCGGCTCAACTTGAGGCCATGAAAACTGAAAATGTGTCGAGTGAATCCCTTAGAGGAATGGACAAGAATTTAGAAGCCAAGGGTGACGGAACTTTATATTTCATGAACCGGATCTGGACACCGAAGCATGGTGGTTTCCGAGACTTGGTCATGACTGAGGCACACAACACTCGGTATTCCGTCCACCCAGGTTCAGATAAGATGTATCTGGATCTTAAAAAGCTATACTGGTGGCCTAATATGAAAGCAGAGATTGCTACCTTCGTAAGTAAATGCCTTACTTGCGCAAAGGTTAAGGTCGAGTACCAGAAGCCCTCTGGTCTTCTGCAACAACCAGAGATTCCAGAGTGGAAGTGGGAGCGGATCACTATGGATTTCATAACCAAGTTGCCCAAGACAACGGGTGGACTTGACACCATATGGGTCATCGTTGATAGATTGACCAAGTTTGCACACTTCCTACCTATCAAAGAAACCGCCAAGATGGAGAAACTTACAAGAACATAAATTAGGGAAATTGTACGTCTACATGGTGTACCTATTTCCATTATCTCCGATAGAGATAGTAGGTTCACCTCAAGATTTTGGAAATCACTACTACATTCCCTAGGAACAAGGCTAGACATGAGCACAGCCTACCATCCACAGACCGACGGACATAGTGAAAGGACCATACAAACACTGGAAGATACGTTGCGAGCCTGTGTGATTGATTTTAATAAGGCATGGGATACTCATTTACCCCTTGTCGAATTTTCCTATAATAACAGTTATCACACGAGCATCAAGGCTACTCCATTTGAAGCTCTCTACGACCGGAAGTGCAGATCCCCTTTGTGCTGGGCTGAGGTGGGTGATACCCAATTAGTAAGAGGGCAAGCTTCCGACAGTACTCTCACTGGTCCGGAAATCATTCGGGAAACGACAGAGAAAATCGTTCAGATCCGTGAACGATTGAAAGCCTCCAGAGACCGACAGAAGAGCTACGCCGATAAACGAAGAAAACCTTTGGAATTTCAGGTGGGAGACCGAGTCCTTCTCAAAGTCTCACCCTGGAAAGGCTTAATACGCTTCGGCAAGCGTGGGAAGCCTAATCCGAGGTACATAGGGCCTTTCGAGATTCTTGCCAGAGTCGGCCCCGTAGCTTACAAACTCGACCTACCCGACATACTTCGTAACGTACATTCTACCTTTCACGTATCTAACTTGAAAAAGTGTCTGTCCGACGAGACTCTCGTAATCCCACTCTAAGAGATCGAGATCAACGAGAGCCTCAACTTCTTGGAAAAACCTGTAGAGGTCATGGACCGTGAGGTCAAGCAGACGAAACAAAGCCGTATCCCTATCGTGAAGGTTCGCTAGAACGCCAAGCGAGGACCGGAATTCACTTGGGAACGCGAGGATCAGATGAAGTTGAAATATCCTCATCTTTTCGTTTAATTATTTGAAACTCTTATTTGCTTAAATTCTAATTTCGGGACGAAATTCCCTCTAACAGGGGGATGATGTGACAACCCGAAATTTCCATTTGTACGAACATTATCTATTCAATAGAAGCTAGTCCAATTTCAGTGATTTTCATACATTTCTGAACCAGTTTGTATACATTAGGGTTAATGTTTAAGGAGATATCAGGAGAGTGGATGGTCCTAGTTTTGTGAAATTTGAGCATTTCAAGTTTCATCATGTTACAGTCCCATATCAGGAATAAAAATATTTTCTGCCAAAATATTCCAGGACTATAAATAGTTTTCTGAATTAAATTAATTCATTATTCACAATTCCAAATAGAGAAAAAGCCATATTCTCTCTGACGGATCTTCGGGTTTTCATCCCAGACTGTGAGTCTACTTTACTAAATGTGTTTCAATACTTGTTAGATGCTTTATAACATCAATTACATGTTTAGATTACAAGATCCGGGAGTTTACCGCCCAAGAACGTTCTTGGGGAGTAAACTCCAAAATGGAGCTTTAAGGCTTCCTAGACCCATTCCCTTGATAGGAAACTTATTAAGGACCTTGTGTATGATCTTTATAGACTTGAAAGCATCCAAAATCAACAAGTAATAGGAGTTTACGGCCAAGGACCTTTCTTGGGTCGTAAACCCCTTTTCAAGGGCATTTTGTGCCCTAAACTACCCCTAATGCTTAAGGACTTAAACCCTCAAATGCATGTACCTATTTTGGACATCAAAACACTTCAAAACCATAAGTTTGTAGGAGTTTATGGCCAAGAACCTCTCTTGGGCCGTAAACCCCTTTTCCAAGGGCTAAATGCACCACAAACACCCCTAAGGCTTTAAGACAATTACCATTGAACACCTAGGACTTGAATGGGGAGTAAAAGACATCAAGAACATCCCTTAAAGGGAGTTTACGGCCAAGGAACACCTCTTGGGCCGTAAACTCCAAGTGAAGGCACAAATGTGTGCCTCTTGTCCCCATTAGCCTTAGATAAAATCATGGAAGCTATCCTAGATGTGCAAGGGCCTCAAATGAATTAAAAGCCATCACCCCATAGGAGTTTACAGCCGTAAACTCTAGGGTATATGGACATTAGGCCGTAAACTCCCCTATGGAGCATTCTAGGGCCTTAAACTACTTCATGTCTTATTCCAACAAAGCTAGGAGTGTTCTAGGATCAAGATAACACTTCAAAACACCCAAAACCACCATGTGAGGAGTTCACGGCCATAAACCCATGAGTTTACGGCCGTAAACTCCAAAGGGTGGGGTTTGTTGGGTGGTGAACTCTTATGCCAAGGCCATTTGATGTTTCAAACCCTTTTGCCTTGTCCCGTAGCAACATAGATGCAACCATTAGGACCTTAAACACTTATAAAAAGTGTTTACATGTTCCTAAGTGTTTTAACTTAATTATTAAGTTATTATTTGTCTAATTAGTTATATATATATGCTTATTATATGATAACTAGGCTCGTGCGTGTAAACAAGTCTCCGTTTGCCACCTAGCACGGTATCCGACACTACGATTCGTACAGCTCACCACAAGTGAGTTCATACCCCTTGAATCAACCTTTGAAATGATTTTAAATGTTTTAAATACTTTATGGGGGGGGGGGGAATAGAAGTCAAATACTTATAGTTATTGCTTCAATCACATGTGATTGCATTTAAACTGCTTTACTTTGAAATGTTTTACAAACTCTTTTACTATCAAAACTTATTTACAGACTGTAATTTCAAACAAATGTTTCTTATACTTAAACCGTTTTATCAACTTATGCCTTCAAATTGTATTATAGATTGACATCGAGCCGATCTTCTCTTGAAATTATATTTATCTTTCAAATGTCTTTTCAAAACTTATTTATGCCTTTATATTATCAATTGCATGCCCATATATGTATAGATATATAAATAATGTTTAAAGGGCTTAAGAAGGCCATCCGCCCTATTTCCTTTTTCTCGATTTGGATGTGGTCTGGTGGCATTTCGGGTGACCATCCGAAGGTCGTTTCCATATTACTTATATATCATATATACATGTATAGACATAAAAGTACTTCCATATTCATACTTATCAGTACATCAATAGTTAGTTACCATCAGGGTAACACAGGAACATATACAGCTATACTAGACACAAGTACATATACAACTATACTAGAAACAAGTACATATATAGCTATACTAGAAACAAGTACATATACAGCTATACCAGAACCATGTACATATATAGTTATACTAGAAACAAGTACATATACAACTATACTAGAAACATGAGCATATACAGCTATACTAGAAACATGAACATATACAACTATATTAGAACGAGAAAGATTACATATACATGAATACGTTAACAATTGTGATCCACTGTGTCGGAGCATGCCTTAAATGTCATGGCCCGAGTTGTAGCCAGAATTCTCTTGGAGGGAGAGCGTGAGTTTGTGTATAGATCTATACTGGATTGACTATCCTACACCTTGCTGCTAGCTACAGCCGGACTTGCAGGTCTGCGGGTGCCAAACATCATTTCTTTATTACGACCATTCATTATGTCGTTGTTACCAGTCGATAGCATGGTGCAATTTATCACATTATACCTTAATATAAATCCGGTTTAAGGTAGTAATTAGTACAGCAGTAGTTCTTATTATACAAAACTACAGTACTACAATGATTTACCCATTACATATTTTAGTGATAACCTCACTTAAACATTAATGTACATACTATATTTTATTAAATGATAGTTACACTTGGGAAATTACACACTTTTACAACAGACGAGTTTACAAAACAGTTAAGCCTTGGTAGAAGGTTACTTTAATAGAAAATATAGGTTTTTCTGAGAGATTCAAACTTTTACAAACACTTTCAAACACTTACATACATTTTTCAACTTATACTTGCGACAGGTTCAAACGTTTTGACAACAAACATTGACACTAAAATACTTATGAACTCACCAGCTTAATGCTGATAAACTCTTTCAAAATAACTTGTATTCTCAGGTCATCAGTAGACAGGTACCGAGGCCAACTTTTGAGAAGATGGAGTGCATTCAAGACTCATCTCATATTATTTTGTTTTACATTATTTTGGTGTCTATAACTACACAGAACACGCTTGTATTGAAATTATATATTTAATGCAATGGATGATGTCGTTTACTTATTTACATTTACTGTGTTGTGATACTATACATGACGTCCTCCACCCCAGAACGTTTCCGCCGTTCTTGGTTTTGGCTTGTGACATATTGGTATCAGAGCATTGTTTATAGTGAATCAAGTATATCAACCCATAAAAGATATACTAATCTATAAACCCAAAAGGGATTAAAACACTCTGACCAAGAGTCTATACTTTAAATATTAAAATATTTAATCAGACGTCAGATAAAGAAGTTATGAATTTCTAACGAAATTTTCTTACCGCGACCTTTAAAAAAATAATAATAAAAATAATTTCAAAATTTGCTGACAGAATCTAAACGAACGTTGTAGAGCGTAGTCTCACCTATGCGTGGATATAAATAAAATATAAATTTTATTATTTAACCTCTGCATTATCCGAAGGAGGAGTCACCAAGTCGATCCGAGTTACGCCCAGCGTACGTTCGTATGGCCAGCGTACTCGAGGCCTATCCGAGGCTATGCCCCGTCCCATCCGAACTCCGAGGCAGTCGAGGATCCGGTCATGCGTGACGCACGAGTACGCCCAGCGTACCGAGGCGGTTCCTAGGCCCTATAAAAGGGATGCGCGGGTTTCGAAGAAAGGGCTCAAATTATCCCAACTTTCTTGTGTTCTTGCCTCGTTTTCCGTGCCCATGCTAACCCAAAGCCTCGGTTACCTTGCTCAAGTCCCGAAGGTCGTTTGTGCTCCAGAGATTCCCGAGAATCCCGAGAAAATCCACTTTCTCGAGTCGAAGTTCTGCTTGGTTTTCATCTCGCCTTTTTCCGACTTTTCAAGTGAGTTCATACCCCTTAATTAACCTTTTAAATGTTCTATAAATGCTTTTATATGCTTTCAAGGGGGGAATACAAGTAAAACACACGATTATTATCGTGTGTTATATAAAGTTTCATTATACACGTTTTATCAACGGAATCATATGTGATTTATAACCTTTATAGGGAAACTTTCGTATGCAAAATATATCATCGATAACATTATATCTTTTGAAATGAAAAATGTAGTTATATAAGTATAAATCAAACACTCTGCTTAGACTGCATGTATATGTGTCCAACTTAGACACTATAAAAATTTATACTTTCATAACAAGTGATTGATTTTCTAGGGATTTCTAAACAAACGAGACAAACTTTTAGAAAACTATAATAGGTATAGTTTTACGAGAACATTACTAACTTTTACATACTAGAAACACTATTTTCAAGAAGTCACTTTCACATACAAGAACAAACGAACATTTTAACACGTAAATCTATTTTTATACTAAGTTTTGTGAGACATTAACTTCACGTACGTTCGAGTACACATTTCAAGTCCTGTATTATATACCAGGATCCCTTGGAGGGAGAGCTTGATGTTTGTGTATAGATCTATACGGGCTTGACAACCCCGCACCCTGACTGTTAGCTACAATACACCATTTAGGGTGACAAACGTCAGAACATTCCAACGCCTGAAGAACGTTGTGTATAGGCAAATCTAGTCAATAACATGGTTATAAAACTCACATGGGGTGTTAAAAAGACATTGATTTACGGGGTTTTCAGATGTATTGGAAATTTTATACGTACATACATTTTCTAGAAACAAACATTGGTCTTGATAGAAGGCTACATTTATACTAGTAGAAAATATGGGATTTTCTAGGAGCAAACAAACAAAAACAAAACTACTTGTATGTCCCAGGGATTCAGTAATTACAGGTAACAAACATTGTCATTTAACACTTATGAAACTCACCAGCTTAAATGCTGATCTACTCTTTCAAAACTACTTGTATGTCCTAGGGATTCAGTAATTACAGGTAACAAACAGCTTTTGAAGAAGGGACGCTGCGGCGCCAGTTTAAATTCGTATTTTGGCATCATATTGTAATTGGTTTTGAACATGTACCTTTCAACAATGTAAACTTTCAATTTTATATATATGATGGTTGTATTGCTTTCTTTACTATGTATTCATTTGTTACGCTACCACATGAAGTCATCCGCCCCCGAACGTTTCCGCCGTTCCGGTTTGGGGGTGTGACAGGCAAAGAGTATTACTTCGCGCATACTTATCCTCCAGAATCTTCTAGTCACGTCGTGAACTTGTGGTTCACGTCATGAGTGTAGCTGATTTCGTTGGTTTCTTCTTTTTTTATTCTCCAAGTCTCCAAAGTTCCATGTTTTTTGTCATTTCTAGTCCTTTTCTCCAAAAATGTTTCTATTTGGATGCAAAATAGAATTTAAGCTTATAAGTACCATTATTCTATGCTAATAACTAAAATATTAATAAAATTGTAAACAAATATTGCCTAAAAACATGTATAAATATGGCAATATCAAAATTCCTCACATTTAATCATTACTTGCCCTCAAGCAAATCTAATTATTTTTAACTCAAACTCTCATCAGCAATATCACATAAAGCAATCCATTTCAAACTCATCAATTGTGCTAAGACCACAATGCATGCATTTGTGTCTAAAGGTTTCCTATGGGCACCCCTTAATGCTAAATACTCACAATCCTCATAAACACTCGTCGACTTCATTTGAACAATGCTCATTTTATGCATCCCTTTGAATCCATCTGTAGAAAACTCTCTAAACTCAAGGTATTTTTGTATAGCTACCCAAGCATACACAATCTAGAGAATTATAACTTTAGGATACCACAATATGGAGCTCTTTAATTCTTCACTTTCTTTGATATTTGATCTTCAATTTTGAATTCTCCACGTAACATCCATAAAATTTACGCCAAATTTAAACTTTTAACATTAACAAAAGAAACAAATCATGAGGATGAGGTGCGGTACGGTCACGCCTTTGCCTTCCCTCGATCTCTTGATGTAGCTGAAACAATAAACTGAAAACTATAAGCCCGAGGGCTTAGTGAGCTACCCCCAAAATACCAATACCGTATAGACATAAACCTTATAAATAACAATCAATCAATCGTCATGCATACTGGGCCATCGGCCTGACTGGTCCGCCCTTCTGGGCCTACAGTCTATATGAATCTATCTCGAGCCTTCGGCATGACTGGTCCTCCACGTGGCCCTATAGTCTCCCCGGACCGCTCATAGGGTATGTTGGCCTTCAGCACAAAGCAGGACCGCCTCAACCCACCCAACAAGCAAATAACCATGTGCAAATACTATCTTATACTGGCATATACAAACATCAAGCATATCTATCTCACTGATCATCAATCATAGAATACTCTTGTAACTAGAGCACCGACCTAACAGGTCTCTAACATGCGAATCCCTACGGATCATAAAAGCATAAGATACTGTCCACCCTAATTCCAATCAACGGATCATATCATGTATAGCATACCATAGCAATAACAACTAAAGGGTCAGCCTTGGTGCCATAGACCCTATCAATATAGTGAGGATAACTCACCTCGTAGATGTTGACTCGGAAGGCAACTCCAACTATCGGATCACTTGCCATAGGCTCCACCACCTATAACCATAACACAATATACTCATAAGTCCTTAGCCTTATAAGGCACTACATAACTTACTAGTCAGATCCTAATCAAGTTTAAAGTCCTTTGTCAAGGTCAACAGTGCATGTTGACCTCAACTCTCCGAGTACACTCGGCTGCTTGCCGAGTCCTTGAAGCACATTCCTACTCGCCGAGTCATCGGGGTGAGTCGTCGAGTGCCTTCGAATCGCGATCAAATCTTAAGGCCACCCGTCGAGTTTCCTCCTTGTAACTCGACGGGTATACACACAAACTTATCCTTGGCCAAAATCATACGACTCACCGAGTTGTTCTTCAACTCCTTGAGTTTCATGACCATCTTCATATAACTCGCCGAGTTGGTCAACCAACTCGTTGAGTTCACGGCTTCCTTCATCTGACTCACCAAGTTCATCCAACTCGTCGGGTTTAATGCACATCTTCATATGAGTCACTGAGTCGGCTTTGTGAATCGCCGAGTCCCTTCAGTCATCTTAACATGCAGACGTCTTTAAGCCATGGAAAGGTCCCAAATTGCAGATCTAACTTCCTTAAGCCTGCTTATCACGTAAAGTTGCAAACTTTACGTGCATGCATTGCTTTACAATCTCTAAATGCCAAAACCAAACTTTTAATGGGTGTTCATGGACCAAGGGGACCTTAAACTCAACTAAAGCTGGAACTTTATGCTTGAATAATCCAAGAAGGGTCCAGATCTGAAGTTACAACTTCAGATCTAGCCCTTAGATTGTTATACCAACTTGATACCCTTTTTAAAACCCTAAAACTCATTCAAGGATGAGGTATAAACTGAAATAACTGAGGGTAATGGTTAAATACCTTCCCAAGAGACATCCATAGAAGTAGAAATTGGATATCTTCCTAGTTCCTTGCCTCAATCACTTGGTTCCCCAAACTCTTACACCAAAATTCTTCTCTCAAAGCTTTAACGCACAATGGGCACACACACAAAAACGAGTTAGAGATGCAAAGGGGGCTACAAAGGAATTGAAAGAGGCTTGAGCTTCTTTAAATATGGGTGCAAACCCCGGGAATTAGGGTTTCAATTTCGAGCTCCTACTCACCGATTCCCACAAAGGACTCGCCATGTAGATCAATTAATTCGCAATCCAACCCGCTGCTAGTCGACGAGTAGGGCAACCAACTCGTCGAGTAGGGCCAAAACCCAAAAATATTTTATTTAAATTATTACCTGAGAGTCGGGGCATTACAAATGTCCCCTACTTGAAGTAGACTTCGTCCTCGAAGTACGCTGGGATAAACAACACCGGATATCATCCAACGACCTGGATATCATCCAACGACATAGTTCAAGCGCTCGTTGACCTGGATATCATCCAACGACACCACTGCCTCCTGGTCCATAACGTACTTTCGCAATTGCGAAACATGAAATGTGTTGTGGATCCGGTTAAGCTCTTCCGGGAGCTCTAACCTATAAGCCACCTTGCCCACCCTGGCAACAATCCTGAACGGCCCTTCCAGGGTGAGACCTTTAGGAGAACCATGTCACCCTCCTGAAATTCCAGCTCAGATCGCGTCGGTCCGCATAACTTTTCTGCTGACTCTAAGTGGTCTGCAGTCGCTGTCTAATTTGCTGTATCATCTCGGTTGTTTGCAGAACTACCTCTGTCTGACCCATCACCCTGTGACCAACCTTGCCCCAGCAGACTGGGGTCCTACAGTTCCGCGTTCCGCCCATACAACAGCTCGAAAGGCGGGGCACCAATACTGGAATGTTAGCTGTTGTTGTAGGCGAACTCCACAAGCGGTAGGTGGGAATCCCAACTCCCACCAAAATCAATGACACATGCCCTCAACATATCCTCGAGGGTCTGGATAGTCCGCTAACTCTGCCTATCAGTCTGCGGATGGAATGCCGTACTGAAACGCAGTCTCGTACCTAGTTCCTCATGGAACTTTTGCCAAAATCGTGAAATAAACCTGATGTCCCGATCCGAAATAATGGAAACCGAGACTCCATGGTGAGAGACAATCTCGCGGATGTACATGTCAGCCAACTTTTCTGCCAATGAACTCTCCCGTATGGTTAGGAAGTAAGCACTTTTGGTCAATCGATCCACGATGACCCATATAGCATCGAATCCATTTTCCGTCTTTAGCAACTTCGTGATGAAATCCATCGCGATCCGTTCCCATTTCCACATGGGAATCTCCAGAGGCTGCAACTTACCATGCGGCCTCTCGTGCTCGGCCTTGACCATCCGACAGGTCAAGCACCTCTCGACGTACCAAGCGATATCTCGCTTCATACCAGGTTACCAACAACTCGAACTCAAATCATGGTACATCTTGGTGGCCCCCGGGTGAATAAAAAAACGATACTGATGAGACTCCTCCATCACTGTCTCCCTAACTCCTCCGGTCATTGGAACCCAAACCCGACCATATCGGGTCAATAGCCCGTGACTATCCTGAACAAATCGGGCGCTTTCACCCTTAATCCTCTCCAACTTCCAGCTCTCCGGTTTCATACCCTCGATATAAGCATCTCTGACCAAACCCACCAGCGGAGAATCCACCGCTATCCTTATACATTTGGCTAGGGTAGACGACCCAGTAGAGTTGCGGCTCAAAGCATCCGCAACCACGTTCGCTTTACCAGGACGGTAAAGGATCTCGCAATCATAGTCCTTGACCACATCCAGCCCCCTGCGCTGCCTCATGCTCAGGTTTGGCTGGTCCATGATGTGCCTTAAACTCTTGTGATCCGTGTATATCATACAACGGACTCCGTACAGATAGTGCCTCCAAATCTTGAGAGTGAAGACCACCGCTCCCAAGTTAAGATCATGTGTGGGGTATGTCGTCTCATGCGGCTTCAACTGCCTTGATGCATAAGCTATCACTCGTTCCCTCTGCATGAGGACCGCCCCCAATCCTGTGATTGACGCATCACAAAATACCACAAAGTCCTCAACTCCCTCGGGGAGTGTCAACACTAGCGCCTCGCATAAACACTGCCGCAGGGTCTCAAACGACCTCTGCTGCTCCGGGCCCCACCGGAAATCCACCCCTTTCCTCGTTAGACGAGTAAGGGGTACGACATTCTTGGAGAAATCACGAATAAATCTTCGATAATAACCTGCTAAACCTAAGAAACTCTTGATGTCTGAGGGAGATTTCGGAACCTCCCACTGCATAATTGCCTCTACCTTGGCCAGATCGACCAGAATCCCTTCCTGGCTAACGAGATGTCCGAGGAACTGGACCTCTTGTAACCAAAAATCACATTTCGAGAACTTGGCGTACAACCGTTCTCACCTCAAAACCTCCAGCAGCTCCTTGAGATGCTCCACATGCTGCTCCCGGGTCTTGGAATATATCAAGATGTCATCTATGAATACAATGACCGAGCGATCGAGCATCGGTCTGCAGACTCGGTTCATTAAATCCATGAACACTGTCGGTGCGTTGGTGAGCCGAAACGACATCACCACGAACTCGTAATGACCATAACGAGTTCGAAATCTGGTCTTCTCCATGTCTTCCTCCCTCACCCTTACCTGGTGATATCCCGATCTCAAATCAATCTTGGAAAACCAAGATGCACCCTGCTGCTGATTGAACAGGTCGTCTATCCTCGGGAGTGGATAATGGTTCTTCCCCGTTAACTTGTTCAGCTCCCTATAGTCAATGCACATCCTGTGCGAACCGTCCTTCTTGCTGAAGAAAAGGATCGGTGCTCCCCAGGGTGAACTACTCAGTCGACTAAACTAGTTACCCAGCAGTTCCTGCAACTGAGATGACAGCTCCTGCATCTCAGGCACGACGCCTTGGCGATAGGGGCCGCACCTGGCTCTAGATCAATCCTGAACTCAACTTGCCTCTCCGGAGGCACCCCGGGTAACTCTTCTGGAAACACATCAGCAAACTCTCGCATCATCGGGACCTCTGAAACTGAGAGCTGCTCCCTATCCCGCGTATCTATCACTTATGCCAAATAACCGGCACACCCGTGCTGAATATACTGTACGGCCCTGGCAGCAGAACAGAACCTTAATCCCAACCTGGTACCCTCTCCATACACTACAAGTTCTCCCCCACTTGGGGTTCGAACTACCACCCGCTGCCTCACAAAGTCAATCATGGTGCAAAAACGGCTGAGCCAATCCATACCTATTATCACGCATACATCCCCCATGGGAATAGGAACCAAATCTATCGGGAAGGACACCTTGAAAATCTCCAACTCACATCCCCAATAGACCGAAGAAGCGGAAACTCCGTGCTCACTGGCGATCAAGACCCGCAATGGGCACTCGAGATCATCCATCAGCACATTGAACCCTCTACTAAAAGTCTGAGATACGAACAACTGACTCGCCTCTGAGTGAAATAGTACCAAAGCAGGAAAAGAATTTACTAACAATGTACCTAATCACAGGTACAATCAATAAGCATAACACAATACAATAATTGAGACAGAGAATAGAAACGCACCAGCAACCAAATCTGGTGCGGTCTTGGCCTCCTCGGCCGTAAGCTGGAAGGCGCGTCCCTGAGCCTTCGAAGGCTCCACCTTAACTGGCCTCCCATCCCCAATCTTCCCAGCAACTGGAGTGGATCCCTACGCCAACTTAGCGGCGAGCTGCGGACAGTAGGTCTTCACATGACCAACCTGATGACAATGGTAACAAATCCTCATATCTGGTGGAGGGGCGGACTGAAGGCAGTCCCTGGCAGAGTTCCCTTCCTTGCCACATTCGTGGCATCAACCTCCTGCTCGACAAACCCCTGAATGAACCCTGTCGCACTTTCCGCAAGTACGGCTCTACTGAACCCCGGATCGTGTATCAGCGGTCTTAGACCGCTTAGGCGCCGGCTGCAACTGGGCCGGTGCCTGACGCTGCTCCTTCAGCTGTAGCTCTATCTCCAACTCACACCGCCTCGCGACTTCTTGAAGATCCTGGAGGGTATCACAACGCTGTGTAACGACAAACTGTCGTATATCCGTCTTGAGCATACTCAGATAACGGGTCATCTAAGATGCTCGGACGCAAACTCCGGGCAAAACATAGCCCTCTCCGTGAACATCCGGGTAATCTCCATCACTGACTCTCCATCCTGTCTCAAAGTCAGGAACTCCTGAGCAATCCGCTACCGTTCAACACGAGGAACGTACTGGGTGCGAAATATATACCTGAACTGCTCCCAGGTAATAGCAGTCCGCTGATCATCCAAATATGAAACTGTCGTCAATCTCTACCAGTCCTTCGCCCCAAGCCTCAGCAAGTTCAGTGTACATCTGACCTTCTGGTCAGTAGGACAAGAGCATGTGAAGAAACATCCCTCCATGTCAGATAATTACCTCATAGCCCGAATAGCATCCTGTGTACCATCAAATGTCGGGGGCTTCGTATTATCGAAGTCTCGGTACCGGAAAGCCCTATCGGCCCCTCCTCCAACCCCTGCCGTAGTTACAACTGAAGTGGCTACATCGGCAGCTGTTTCTGCTAGAGCAACATATCGCTCATTAAAGTACTCAACCATCGCGGTCTTAATCGACCCAAACATTTCTGGCAGCTATGCTCGAAAAGCCGTAGCGACCTTGTCGTGCAGAGTCTCCCGGATCCTGGCATCCAGCTCCTCAATCCAATCTGAACTACGGTCTCAGGTGCTATCGACACCTCTGACCCTCCATTTCCTGTCCCCAATCCTGACCCAGATCCCGACTCGGATCCATCAGCAAAGCGTCTCGTCACCACCATACTGCAATCACACCCAATATATCAGATAAACAATATAATGTCGGGAGACCAAAATCCAAAACCCTAGGGGTTGTGACTTCCTTGTTACGCATATGGGTCCTGTGATTTCAGTAGTACGGGCGCATACCACCTTCTACACCTACCCATATTTGTCCCAAGTATCACCACAACGCCCTAATACTATGCTCAACATAATATGCGCTCAACCCTCACTAATAGGGGACATCGCCTAACTCACAACTGATCCTACAGTTCCGCACCACTCACACATCCATGAAACTTCCATAAACCCCTGTAGCGCTAGTGTACACTGGCTGCACATAATGCTGGACCCGATAGACTTTCGAATACCCAATCCTACACTAAGGTCAAATCAGACATACTCATGCTATAGGTTCTTGACTACACACAGCCGTGGTGCATACACTAAACATGTACAATCATGATTTCAATTCCATATACAAGAACCCTAGGCTAATAGGCATCATATAATCAGGCAAATCTATCATGCGATTCCTGAAGATCCCTTGTAACGCCCGTAGATCCGGGCTAGTTAGTTTAGAGACGATAAGCATCAAAATTGACTTTTTTATAGAAGATTATTTAGAAGGATTAATCTTAACTAAGTTATAGTATATGTTACAGGGATTCTGTACATATAAAGAACGCCGATGTCCGAGTTATAACGAAGAAGTTATGACCTGTCGAAGTTTACCAACAGAACCGACAATGTTGAATTACGTAAAAAGCGAAATTTACGTTAGAGCAATATTTAGCCTTAGTGATATAAACGAAAGTCGTAGAGTTCGTTAAACCGAGAGCGTGCGTTAAAAGAACGCCCAAATCTGACTTCGTATGAGGAAGTTATGATTTTATGAAGTTTCGACTTAGCAGTATGCAGTCCGAATACTTGATTTGAGACCGAGCGGTTTTTAACTGAAACAATCTAACTTAGAATTGAAGATCTCGTTATTATTAGTGAAACGATAAAAAGATAGGCGAAAACGGACGTCAGATGAAGAAGTTATGATTTTATAACGGAGTTTTTCCTGTCCCGGCCTACTAAAAATAATATATAAGTAATATATTTATAATATATTAAAAATCAAATCAATATTAGCCAACAGAGTCTAAACGAGAGTTGTAGAGCATAATCTCAGCTTCACGTCGATATAAAGAACGTCGAAAACGAAGTTCGTATTTGAAAGTTATGAATTTCTGAAATTCGGGGCGCAAAACCCCAAAACTGTCAGATACCACGACGTGGCAAGCAGTGCCATGACGTGGCAAGTCTTCTGACACCTCCGGGAGTCCCCCAGACACAACTTGTGATTGACGAATGCTGTGACGACCAAGCCCACGACGTGGAAAAGGTGCCACGACATGGCAAGGGCCAATTTTGCCCTATAAATAGATTGGAAGGGCCAACCATTTAGGGTTGCTATATGCTCTCATCTCTCACCCATATTACCTCTATTTACATGCAAAGAAGTATCCCCGAAGCCCCGGTATCATCCCGAGACCCGAAGCGAGTCCTAAAGCCCAAAGATCCCGAGAAGAAAATAGTTTCCGAGCCGAATCTCTGCCCGCGAGGAGCCCGGTTTTTGTGAAGATCTTCCAGATCTACCAAAAAAATACTACTTCTATAAGTCGTAGTGTTATCTGATCATCTTCTAATCAAGTGAGTGTATAGTTCCTTTCATAAACATGAGTATAATACAAGTATTGTTTGAATATATTAAGTATATGATTGGGATGAGTGTGTAGTTACTTTCTCCTAACGCATAATTATGAAGTATTAGAATACGAAATACGTTTTATTTGTATATTTTGTTGATTATATGTGTGAATGTATATTCACTTTCTTCGTGTTATATGTATGTGCCTCATCTGTTTATCATAGATATGATTTATTCTCTATGAAATACGTGTTATATGTATGTGCCTCATCTGTTATGTGGAATATGTATTGAATGAACATGCTATACAGGTTTTAAACTATGTACAAAAATATATATTTTTATCTACTAATATGTTGGGTAGAACATGGGTAGATAATTGATGTATGATAAACAGATGAGAGGCCTCGATGTCATTGTGATCCAGTCATCTTGCGGAATTTAGATGACGAGCACGGACTCTTTCTAGACAGTCCCATGGAACACTAGCAGGCTCATAACATGTAGGTGTTAATAAACTTGGGTGTTCATTCGCTGTATACCATCCCCCTTATGGTTACCTTATTTGACTTGTATTGCTGAGGAATCCCCGAAGCATGTGTTGTCGCCCCGATGAAATATTCTAAGACTAGGTCCCTTGTGATAGTTGTTTTAGGGACGTAAAGTGAGAATAACGGGAATGGGTAACTAAGTTATTTTTGGTTGAGGAAATTAAATTAATTATTTATTTTGGGTTGAAAACCCTATATGCTCACTAGGCTCCCAAGCCTGACCCACTCAGTTAATTTGTATTACAGGAAGTGGCGCAAGGGCATAAGATGGATGAATCATCAATTTTTTTTGTTTACAAGTCTGTATATGTATATATTTGTTGGATGACTTGTAATGTTACCGTTTATGCTTTATGGTCTGTATCGGAACATGACATCCCGAGTTTTGATTATATAATGAAAGTACATTTTTTTATGAAATGGTTTGGTAAATATTATTTTATCATGTTTTGTTTTTGGGAACAAATTCCGAAAATCTTTTAAATCAAAAGGATTTACTCTGAAATTATTTTAAAAACATAAATGAACCGGTCTTTTCTGGCCGTGATTTTGGGGCTGTCACATCCCTAGCCTAGCACTTGCATGCTGTTCTAATCATATCAGAATATCAAATAATTATATGGTATTTTGGGGCTTACTTACAGGCTCCGGCTGATCGTACTCTCTACTCCTCCATCCATATCTTGAAAATCATTTTAAAATTTTACTCCAATTCACTCAAACCAAGGCTCTGATACCAACTTGTAACATCCATAAAATTTACGCCAAATTTAAACTTTTAACATTAACAAAATAAACAAATAGTAATTGTTTTTACAAAGCATTTTCAAATCATTTATCATCAGAGTGTCCCAAAACAGATCATAAGGATGAGGAGCGGTACGGTCACGCCTTCGCCTTCCCTCGATCTCCTAAAGTACCAGAAAAATAAACTGAAAACTGTAAGTCCGACAGCTTAGTGAGCTAGCTACCCCCAAAATACCAATACCTTACAGACAGAAACCTTATCAACAACAATCAATCAATCATCATGCATACTGGGCGATCGGCCTGACTGGTCCGCCCTTCTGGGCCTACAGTCTATCTAAATCTATGTCGAGCCTTCGGCATGACTGGTCCACCACGTGGGCCTATAGTCTCCCCAAACCAATCATAGGGTATGTTGGCCTTCAACATAAAGCAGGACCGCCTCAACCTAGCTAGCAAGCAAATAACCATGTGTACATACTATCTTATACTGGCATATAAAAACATCAAGCATATCTATCTCACTAATCATCAATCGTAGAATTCTCTTGTAACTAGAGCACCGACCTAACATGTCTCTAACATGCCAATCCCTACGGATCATAAAAGCAAAATATACTGTCTACCCTGATTCCGATCAACGGATCATATCACGTATAGCATACCATAGCAATAACAACTAAAGGGTTAGCCTTGGTGCCGTAGACCCTATCGATATAGTGAGGATAACTCACCTCGTAGATGTCGACTCAAAAGGTAACTCCAACTATCAGATCACTTGTCATAGGCTCCGCCACCTATAACCGTAGCACAATATACTCATAAGTCCTTAGCCTTATAAGGTACTCCATAACTCACTAGTCAGATCCTGATCAACGTCAAAGTCCTTGGTCAAGATCAACAGTCCATGTTGACCTCAACTCGCCGAGTACACTCGGCTGCTCACCGAGTCCTAGAAGCACATTCCAACTCGCCGAGTCATCGGGGTGACTCGTCGAGTTCTTTAGAATCTCGATCAAATCTTCAGGCCACACGTGGAGTTTCATCCTTGCAACTTGATGGCTATACAGGCAAACATATCCTTGGCCAAAACTCATACGACTTGCCGAGTTGTTCTTCAACTCGTCGAGTTTCATGACCATCTTCATCTAACTCGCCGATTTGTTCAACCAACTCGTTGAGTTCACGACTTCCTTCATCTGATTCGCCGAGTTGTTCATCTAACTCGTCGGGTTTAATGCACATCTTCATATGACTCGCCGAGTCCCTTCAGTCATTTTAACATGCAGACGTCTTTAAGCCATGGCAAGGTCCCAAATTGCAGATCTAACTTCCTTAATCTTGCTTATCACGTAAAGTTGCAAACCTTACGTGCATGCATTGCTTTACAATCTCTAAATGCCAAAACCAAACATTTAATGGGTGTTCATGGACCAAGGGGACCTTAAACTTGACTAAAGTTGGAACTTTATGCTTGAATAATCCAAAGAATGTCTAGATCTGAAGTTACAACTTCAGATCTAGCCCTTAGATTGCTATACCAACTTGTACCCTTTTTAAAACCCTATAACTCATTCAAGGATGAGGTCTAAACTGAAATAACTGAGGGTAATGGTTAAATACCTTCCCAAGAGATGTCCACAGAAGTAGAAATTGGATCTCTTCCCAGCTCCTTTCGTCAATCACTTGGTTCCCCAAACTCTTACACCAAAATTCTTCTCTCAAAGCTTCAACACACAATGGGCACACACACACACACGAGTTAGAGGTGCAAAGGGGGCTGCAAAGGAACTGAAAGAGGCTTGAGCTTCTTTAAATAGGGGTGCAAACCCCAAGAATTAGGGTTTCACTTTCCAGCTCCTACTCTCCGAGTCCCACAAAGGACCTGCCGAGTAGATCACTTAATTCGCGATCCAACCCGCTGCTACTCGACGAGTAGGGCAACCAACTCGTCGAGTAGGGCCAAAACCCAAAAATATTTTATTTAAATTATTACCTGAGAGTCGGGGCGTTACACACCACCTTTTTGTGTGATTTTTGGTATCTTCAACTTTTGATTTTTTCAGAAGTTTTGATCTTCGATTTTCAAACTTTATACTATGATTGCTCCAAAAATTCTTCAACTTTTCGGTAATTACTCTTTTTTTTTTTCATGTACTCATTTTTTTATTCACTCAAAACCTACATGCTTAAGCAGGGGCGCTTTACTTCAAGCCTTATTGGTTAAGGTATTAGTCTATGTGCAATGACTACATAAGCTTTCATGGCTACATTTCTGGTAGAGGTTGCTAAACATATTGCATCCCTCAAACTAAGCGAGGTTGTATTTTTGTCCCATGATTTCACTAGCATAAAGGAGGCCACAAATGCATTATAACATATATTGGCTCAACTAAACATTTGAGCTTTCATCGGATCACCCCATGCAACACTAGTAACTAAAGTTCAAATTATTATGACTAGATTAGTTAGTAGATTATTATTTCTAACCTTTTAAAAATTTGTTGAATTTTTTTTTAAATTGTCTAAATTTTCTAGCAATTTTCTTTTTCTACTCCCTACCCCACAATTATTACATAGAATGCCCTCGTTGTATGCATAAAGTAAATTAAAGAAATAAAAGTGAGAAAAAGGAACAAACTCCCTTGGGATAGAAGTGGAAAAATCAAACTCCAATCATGTGGATGAAATGTGCATCTTGAAAATGGACTTCTCATAAATTGGAACTTCGACTTTGAACTCATGAAATATGTAGGTGCGCCAACAAAATATGGAATCGAAACTTCAGTCTTCAATAAAGGTGGTATAAATTTCCAAGGCGTGATAAAACAATCTGCGAAAGCATACGCCACATTGTATGGTAGAAGAAACGAGCCATACTAATCCTCATAATACTCCCAAAAAGAAACATGGTGAACCGTGAAGTAAAATGTATCAATGGGATTCAATTTTGTGAAACAATGGTAGTCGTGATGTTAAGATAAGGAACATCACTTGAGGTAGCATAAAAACATATGATGAAAATCCATTGATTTCTTGTTCACGACGTGAATAGCTACGTCACGTCGTGAAAACTGGGCAGAAAGGAACAAAAATCCTTCACTTCTTCTTTCAACTTGGAACTTTCACCAATGTCTTAATCCGTTAAGATGCTTCAAAAACTCTATTATAATGACTCTTCTCTAACTCTACCCTCTCTCTTGACTCACCCCACACTTATTAAAAATTGTGGATCTCGACTTTAAACTCTAAACGGCGCTTAGTTAGATGTAAACGCTCTCATCTCGACTTTCCTTTCCCGTGATACCTTGCAAATCTAGAAATTAACAATCAAAAGAAAAAGATAAGTAGCATAATAGCTTAAAGAGTCTTACAAACCATCCTTCTTCAAACCAACACATATTCCAAAAACAAAATAAAAACCAAATCAAACTAAATCAAATAAATAAATAACTAAAAATAAAAACAAAATAAAATGATCAATCGTCATCTTCATCCTCTTGTGCTCCGCTAGTACCAGCTCCATCCCGTCATGGCATCCATAGTTCTTCCCATGTCGGGATATACGGGTATTGTGGCAGCATGATGCGTGGTCGAATCACACCCAAATGGGAATAAATACACTCGACAAGTTGGGTATTATATATGACACTCCCATGAAGGTTGTCTAAATATGAACCCATCCAACTTTGGAATGGGTCGGTGGGTACTCCACCCGCATATTGTTGTGTTGCTTGATGCTCTCTCTTTGTGTCTTCCCGAGCTGTAACGTTTCTTCTTCGGGGCCTTGGTTGAGGTTGTTGCTCGGGTTGCCCATGTTGTTGCTCATCATCGTCCGGTGGTATCACATATCCTCCCCCTACTTTCATTACAACCCTCATAATACCCTAGAATTGAATCGTCAAATCATTTTTCGGGAAGCGAGTAAGGTTCCTAATAAAATTAGGAGTCAAAATGTTATAAGACCGGGCAAGGCGGGTGACTAAATGTCCACCCGTGATAGGACTCGCAGGCCTAAAACTAGATGCCTTCTTTCCCAAAAACCTTGCCAGCATATAAGGAATATAACAACAAATCCCGGGTGTGATAATGCTCCACAAGTAGAACAAATTTTGGATTGGCACCTTGTTTCCATGATGTTTGTGATTGACGGAAAAAGTGATGAGGCGATGCAAAAATCGATGAACATGACTCCTAATTTTTCCCTCACTTGCATCATGAGGATTATACTCATGATTCGATATAGTCCTCCAGAATTGGACATCAAAAACGTCGGGGGTAAAATCCCAAACACACCCTTGCAAGAATGGCATAAAAAATGGTGATTGCGTTTCCACCTCGGTGTATAAACCCATATGCCATGCAAACTTCCGAAAAATGCACTCACGATACACCCCTCCCAATCGGAAAACAAGCGCTTGTTGTAGTTAAAATCAATGGTCCTTTCCTCAAAGCTTACGGTAGCAAAAAAAACTCTACCGACAACTCCCGATAGACGGGCTCTTGAACAGGGAAAATATTTCATCAACCATTGCAAGTAAATGTAAAAACATCTCCTTCAAATACTTTTGTCCAATATCTCTCCAACTCCATGATCAAACCAACTCCATGAAGCCAACCCCAATCAACAATAGGTGCTATTGCAAACTCGCGGTTGTATAACCATCCCAACCGATTTTCACAATTTGTTAACAAAGCGCGGGATAGGTTTTGTGGAAACCGGTATAATGGGTGAATGGTAACAACATCAATTTGGTCAGTCTCCTGCTGGACTGCTCTTCTAGGACCCATGTTCTAAATGTAGTTAGGAGACAAGAGATGCAAGCAATTTAGAAGAAAAGTAGAAGAAAATCAGATGTGGGGTTCTTTGTCTTCCTTCGTGTGCACAAATAAGTAAACAAATGGGAGTGGGTCAAAGTGTTTGGTATAACTGGTCCCCCCATCTGTGAGTTTTCGAAGGCCATGAAGTGAATTGCCAATTCACGACGTGAATGGCTAGCTTGGCTAAAAAAAATCGGTCCTACATAATTACACTTAGTGGGCTTCAAAACTGGGCTAAACTATGGCACCCTCGTTTATCAATCCAATGCACGACGTGAAGCATATGCTCACGACGTGAAATGTGGTCTGGACCAAATATAATTTAGATAATGATACTTATTTTTTCTAATTGTTTACCACTAAATTTCTAAAGTACCTCACATCTAATTTTTACCATTTAAGAGATTTTTAGATGACGAAATGATCAATTTCCTAAACTAAAAATGCAAAAACTAAAAAAGAAAATTCAAACCAAGCTCGGGTTGCCTCCCGAGAAGCGCTTCTTTTTGAAGGAGTTGTGAGTTGGACTTCGTGCCTCCTTACGTTGAATCAACAGAAGAGTCCATCACCACCTGAATCTTTTGCTCCTTCTATCGCCTCTTGTAAGCTTGAAATCGTCTAATTTGTGCCTTCTTTGAGTTCTCTTTTTTAGATTTTTTCTCGTCTTCATCAAGCTTCCTTTTGATCCCTTTAGTCACTAATTTTTCTTCATTCTTCAGCTCCATAGGAATTTTACTTCCTTCACCATTGAACTTGTCTCCTTGGAAGTAGCCTTGTCTTCATCATCATCACTTGATATTTCATCGCTTTCTTTACTTACCCAAGAAGTTGGATTTGTGTAGGCAATGACTTCAACTAAAAACGGGTCGGATGCTCTTGGTTTTGTTTGTTTGACTTGTTAAATTGTTTTTATTTCTTCTTCAATCAACTTCCCCAATTCTTCAAGTTCATCCTCTTTATCTATATTGAAAACCTCTCCTTGAACATCACTCCCTTGGAAACCATCTTCTATTCCAAAAGTTTCCTTTTCATCTCCTATTCTCAAAGTGATTTTGGACTCGCAAATATCAACCAAGGCACCAGTAGTGTTAAGTAATGGGCGACCAAGAATAATGGGGACATCGAGATCTTCTTTCATATCCATAATCACATAATTAATTGGGAAAACAAAATTTCCAATTTTTACTAATATGTATTCTACAATGCCCCTTGGTTGTGTCACTGAACGGTTTTCAATGTGAATTGTCATTTTGGTAGCCTTCATCTTCTGAATATTAAGCATTTTGTAAAATGAGAAAGGCATCAAATTTATGCTAGCCCCAGAATCGGCTGAAGCATAAGTCTTTAGATTGTTCCCAAACTCACATGGAAGAGTGAGACGTCCAGGATCTCCAATCTTCTTTGGTAATTCTCCCAACACTAACCTTGAACTTTGCTCAACCACCTTGGAATTTTTCTTCAATTGTTGACGACTATCCATTAAATCTTGTAGGAATGTTGCATACTCGGGAATTTTAGCGAACGTCTCAACAAAAGGAGTATTTATAGGAATATTCTTGATGTACTTTATAAACTCCAAATGCTCCCATTCCAGTGGACTAAGATTAGCTCGGGACGGAAATGGTAAAGGCGGACAATAAGTCGAAATGTTTTCTAAAGTTTTCCGATCAGACTGGTCACACAACATGAACTGAAGAGGTTCACATCGTGACTTCTGTGTTTTAGCAACATTTTTATTTTCCAGCTTTGGATCGGATTGCTTCGGTTCCACTTCAAGTGCTTTTAAGAACTTAGAGATTGCCTTTTCTTTAGTCTCAATCATCATAACATGGGGTTGAGAATTATTTTCATGAAATTGTGAGGATAATTTGTTGCTCACCAAAGTGGTTAGTTGACCAATTTGGACTTCGAGATTATGGATTGATGGTTGATGATTTCTTAATGAAGCTTGCTGTTCAATCATCATTGTCTGCTGTTCTTTCATTATTTTCATGTATTTCTTTAGTACTGCATGGGTATCATCATGCCTTTTCTCGGAAGCTTCCGTAAATTGGGTCAAAATGTTTTCCAAATCTACTTTCGTCTCGGTTGGTGGTTACTCTTTTTAGTAGAAGCCTCAACCTGTTTACTTATATTTCTCTTCTTTTTGCTTCTTGTATTCATCATATGGAAACCACTCCTTCTTTTGTTTTCTCCAATCTTCATCATACTTTTCCCCACTCGAATAACAAATTTGAGCCTTTTTATATCCATTATCATCTAAGCTGCAATCCTTGGTCATGTGTGGACCATTACACCTTTCACATCCAACTCTTATCGCATGTATTGTTTGGTCTAATTTTGTCATACTCTTATCCATTGTATCAAGCATGGCCATCACAGCAGCCATGTCTGTAGAATTTCCACCCCCGCTTCCTTTTACTCCCTCACTTCTTGAATTATGATATATAAGAGAATGCTTTGCAGATTCTTCCACTAACTCCTTAACTTCCCCTAGATTTTTCTTGGTAAGTGGTCCTTGGGAATCAAAGAGTTTCCTTGTCATGACATTAACACCATCATAAAATATTGACACTTCTTGTTGTATATTGAGGTAATTTTGATGACAAGTTGTCAACAATCCCTTATAGCGCTCCCATGCTTCATAGAGTGACTCACCTAGATTTTGCTCAAAATTTGCTATTGCCTTTTTGAGTTTAGCTATCTTGGAAGGTGGCAAAAAATGATCCAAAAACTGTTCACGCATTGGCCCAAGTAGTGATTGCACTGGGTGGTAGTGCCTTTAGCCAATCTTTATCAGCTCCTTTAAAAGTGCCTGGTAGCATCCTTAGCAAGACTGTCTCTCTTGGAACATTTGGGATATTGAAATAATCTTCTATGTCATTCACTTCATCCAAATGCTTGTAAGCATCCTCGTGATCCTTTCCAAAAACTGGTACATCCCTTAATGCAGCTAGGATGTGTCCTTTCAGTTCAAATGGGGCAGTTGCAGGAATTTAAGGTTGTATTCAGCCAGGACCATCATCATCTCTAATTTGCTTTTTGTAATCTCCCGTGGACATATCCGCAATATCCGCCATTTCATTATCAAACTCGTCTTCGGATTCATTTCTATGTAATGCAAATTCTGGCTTGGTGTCGTATACGGTATCCTTTGGGTTTGGATCTTGCTCAAAGCTTTCTATCTTGCTTTTGTCCTTTGATGATGTACTAGACTCTCCTACTTTCTTTCTAGACTTCCTTCCAAAGACTGATTTGAGGTCTTTAAAATATGACTTTTTTGGTGTTTCGCTCACTCTCGCGTTCTAATCTGTCTTCTTGTGAAGGGCTGACTCTGGATCTTCAAGTGCTGGCACCAAAGGTGTGTCAGAGCCTCTGGTCATGAACTTTTGCAAAAAAAGAAAAAATAAAAACGTAAAACTGAACTAAAACTAAATAAAATTGCCTACTGACTGGTCACCACGCCGTGGTAAAGGTTACCACCTCGTGTTTTCGCAAAATACTAACAGAATAGAAAAACCAAGAAAAACAAAAATATACTATACTGTCACACCCCCAAACCAGAATGGCGGAAACATTCGGGGGTGGATGACTTCACGTAGTATCACAACCGTTGAATATTGTAAAGAAAGTAACACAACCATCACATATATAATGAAAACGTATGTTGTTGCGTTATACATAATAGCAAAAGAATATTACAATGAGATGATAAATGTTCCATAATAAAACATCCTTAGTGTTCCTTTCTCCAAAAGCTGGTGGTTACCTGTATTACTGATTCCCTGAGAAATACAAGTGGTTTCGAAAAAGTGTCAACAATTAAGTTGGTGAGTTCATAAGCGTTTTGTATTGAAAAAGTATGTCCTTTTTGATAGTAAACCGATGAACGAGGTTTTCAGAAAATCCAATATTTTCTATAAATGATTTGAAAAGTTTCCCGTGTTGGAGTGCGTTTGTGTTTTCCATACTTGAATAATAGTGATAAAATTTGTATTAACGATAAAATGGAAAACTGAAATGCATATATGAATCTCGTAAATCTAACTTGTTTTTATACTTTTATGTGAGTTTTATAACCATGCTAATGACATTGTTGGCCTGTAACAAAGTTCTTCAGGCGTTGGAACTGTTATGACATTTTTCACCCCAGGCCTGCCGGCCTAGCTGTAGCTAACAACTTAGGTGTGGGATTGTCAATCCCGTATAGATCTATACACAAGTATCACGCTCCCCCTACACGGGATTATGGTATATAATACAGGACTTAATAATGCATACTCGAACGTACGTGAAGCTGACTCACATTACTAGGTATAAACAGATTTACGATGATAAAAGACTGTACTTCTTTTGAAAGCATTTCATTTTTCGAGATGTATATGTAAAATGTATGAATCACTTGAATACTATGCTCATTATAGTTTGTCAAAAGTATGTTCCCATTTGGTAATAACAACTTGGTGATATAATATCCCTTTAAAACATAAAGTTATTTTTGTATCAACACTCTATAAGAACGATATTATAAAAATGATACTTTGATTTGTAATGTACTTGTATTTCGCCCCCTAAAACGTGAAAAGAATTGAAAAGTAGGGGTATGAGCTCAGTCGTTAAGTTTGAAGAGTGAGGCTAGGGTTGAGTAGAACTTCGACCGCGAATGGTTGCGTCGTCGGCTCTTCGGGGATTCCTGCAGCGTGAATCTTTCGTCGGGGGCTCGAGTGCGGAAACCGAGGTGATGGAATGGTCTCTGGAGCTTTAGAAGAGTGTGAGAGTATCTGGAGGTTTGTGAATGTGTGCTTAAACTCGAAGCTTATGCCTTCTATTTATAGGGATGGAAACCCCCGTACGCGGCGCGTACTTCCGGAGTACGCGGGGCTTAAGATGGCGTCATGGCTTACGACTCGGGTCTAGCTAGCGTAGCTTGGGCGGGTCGATGGGACTACTAGGTCTAGCCGAGCATAGCTTGGGCGGGTCGATGAGACTCGACTCTGGGTCTAGTATGCGGGGCGTAATCCCTGCTTCCGACTTCTAAATTCCGTAACTTTCGCGTACGAGCTCCGTTTTTCGCGTTCTTTATATCCACGCGTAGGTGAGATTATGCTCTACAACTTTCCTTTAGACTCCGTCGGCTAGTTTTGACTTTATTTTTAATGATATATTTTTAATAGGCCGGGCCTCCTAAAGTTCGTTAAAAATTTATAGGTTCTTTATTCGACGTCGGTTTTCGTTTGTCTTTTTATTGTTTTATTACTACTGAGGAGATCTTCAACTTCCGTTTAGGTGGTGATAGCTAAATAACACTCGATCTTCAATCCGAGTTTTTAGTCCCCTACTACTGTTACGAAACTTTGAAAATTCGTAACTTCTTCATACGAGGTCCAATTTGGGCGATCTTTTTATGTACGCTCACCTTTCAACGAGATCTACGAATTCGGTTTAGATACTTAAGGCCAAAATGCATTTTATTGAGATTCTACTTTTTACGTCAAATAATGTTTTAACGTCGTGTCTTAAATATACGAGTGGTTATAATTTCTTCAATATAACCCGGTTTTGAGCGTTCTTTATGTTCTTTGAATCCTTGGCATGATATCTAATATTTGATGTATCCCAACTTAGATACTTGAACATTTTATTTTCGAGGTTAATTTCGTTGCTTTTTAGCTTTCGAGTGTTTACAATGCTTTTTGGGAAAAATAGGGTTGTCACATCATGCGGGTACTTTTGTTTCATCTGATCCTCGCGTTCCCAGGTGTATTCAGGTCCTCGCTTGGCGTTCCAGCGGACCTTTACAATGGGTATGCGACTTTGTTTAGTCCTTTTGATTTCCCGATCCATGATCTCTACTAGTTCCTCCACAAATTGAAGGTTTTCATTTATTGCAATTTCGTCTAGAGGGATGACAAGGGTCTCGTCGGATAAGCACTTCTTCAGATTCGATATGTGAAAGGTAGGGTGTACGTTGTGGAGCTCCTGAGGTAGTCTAAGTTTGTAGGCTACTGGACCGATCCTGGCAAGGATCTCGAATGGTCCGATGTATCTAGGGTTCAGTTTCCCACGTTTTCCGAAGCGTATTAAACCTTTCCAAGGTGAGACTCTGAGTAGGACATGGTCTCCAACTTGGAATTCCAAGGGTTTTCGTCTTTTATCTGCATAACTCTTTTGTCTATCCCTTGATGCTTTTAGACGTTCTCGGACTTGAACAATCTTCTCCGTAGTCTCCCTTATGATTTCTGGTCCAGTGAGCGTGTTGTCAGTTGCTTGTCCTTTTGCTAGTTGCGTGTCCCCCACTTCGGCCCAACACAAAGGTGACCTGCATTTGCGTCCATAGAGGGCTTCGAACGGGGCAGCCTTGATACTGGTGTGGTAGCTATTGTTGTACGAGAACTCGACCAATGGTAGATGTGTGTCCCATGCTTTGCCAAAATCGATTACGCAAGCTCTCAGCATGTCTTATAGGGTTTGTATAGTTCTCTCACTCTGGCCGTCAGTTTGTGGGTGGTAAGCGGTACTCATGTCTAGTCTTGTCCCCAAAGCTTTTTGTAGCGACTGCCAGAACCTTGAGCTGAATCTGCTATCTCGGTCCGAGATAATGGATATAGGCACACCATGCAGTCGTACAATTTCTCTGAGGTATGTCCTTGTTAACTTCTCCAATTTATCCGCCTCTTTGATCGGTAGGAAATGTGCTGACTTAGTTAACCTGTCGACAATTACCCAAATGGTGTCGAGTCCGCTTGTTGTCTTGGGTAACTTTGTTATGAAATCCATGGTTATCCGCTCCCACTTCCATTTGGGTATTTCTGGTTGTTGTAATAAACCCGAGGGCTTCTGATATTCCACCTTGACTTTGGCACATGTTAGGCATTTGCTTACGTAGGTAGCAATTTCGGCTTTCATGTTTTGCTACCAGTACAACTTCTTGAGATCGAGATACATCTTATCGGAACCGGGATGTATGGAGTATCGTTTTTTATGGGCTTCGTCCATAACGATTTCTCTGAATCCACCAAACTTCGGTATCCAAATTCGATCCATGAAATAACGAATTCCGTTGTTCTTGGTCTCAAGGTTCTTATCCATTCCCCTTAGGGCTTCTCCTGTCACATTTTCGGATTTCAAGGCTTCTATTTGGGCTTCCTTGATTTCACTCGGCGACCTGAGTAATCCTTCTGACTGAGTGCATCAGCCACTACATTAGCCTTTCCGGGGTGATATCGAATTTCGCATTCATAATCACTAAGTAGTTCTACCCATCGCCTCTGTCTCATGTTGAGTTCTTTCTGATTTAGGATATGTTGGAGGCTTTTATGATCAGTGAAGATGGTACATTTTGTGCACTAGAGATAGTGTCTCCATATCTTCAGAGCGAAGACGACTGCTCCTAGCTCAAGATCATGCGTTGTGTAGTTCACTTCGTGCGTCTTTAGTTGTCTTGAGGCGTAGGCGATGACCTTCCCTCTTTGCATCAAGACACATCCAAGAACTTGGTTTGATGCATCACAATAGACCACGAAGTCCTCCGTTCCTTCTGGCAAAGTTAGGATGGGCGCACTACATAAGGCTTGCTTTAGTGTCTGAAATGCGCTGTCTTGTTTTTCTCCCCAGTCGAAGGTCGCATTTTTCTTGGTTAGGGTGGTAAGTGGCTTGGCAATCCTTGAAAAATTCGGTATGAATCTTCGGTAATACCCGACGAGTCCCAAAAATTGTCGGATTTCTGTAGGGGTTCTTGGAGTAGTCCAACTATCTATTGCCTTTATCTTGGAGGGGTCCACGTGTATTCCTTCTTTGCTTACAACATGTCCTAGGAAATCCACTTCCCGAATCCAAAATTCACATTTGGAAAATTTTGCGTAAAGTTTCTCTGCCCTTAATGTTTCCAGTACTTGGCGGAGGTGTTTGCAGTGTTCTTCCTGGATTCTTGAATAGATGAGTATATCATCTATGAACACGATCACGAACTTGTCCAGGAAGGGACGACATACTCGGTTCATCAAGTCCATGAACACTGTTGGAGCATTCGTCAATCCGAAGGGCATTACTACCAATTCGTAGTGACCATAACGTGTTCGGAAAGCCGTTTTGGGGATGTCTCCTTCCAGTACTCGCAGTTCGTGATAACCAGACCTTAGATCGATCTTTGAGAAGTAGCTTGCTCCCTGCAATTGGTCGTATAGATCGTCTATGCGCGGTAAGGGATATCGGTTCTTGATCGTGAGTTTGTTTAGTTCCCGATAATCGATGCACATGCGAAAGGATCCGTCCTTCTTTTTCACGAACAGGACTGGCGCTCCCCATGGTGAGAAGCTCGGTCTGATGAATCCCTTGCTCATCAGCTCGTTTAATTGACTGGATAGTTCCTGCATCTCGGCTGGGGCTAAACGGTAAGGCGACTTTGCTACCGGGGTAGCCCCGGGGATTAAGTCGATTCTGAACTCGACTTGACGTTCCGGTGGGATTCCTGGATGATCTTCTGGAAAAATATCCGGGAAGTTGCAGACTTCCGGAATATCTTTAATGATTTTCGATTCTCGTTTCTTGTCTACTACGTGGGCTAGAAAGGCATGATATTCCTTACGAAGGTATTTTTGTGCTTTAATACAGGAAATGATTTGTAAACTTGAACTAGGTTTGTCGCCATAAATGACCAGAGTTTCGCCATTTGGCAGATTTAGGCGAACAGCCCTTTCGTGGCAAAGGATATCGGCATGGTGAAGGCTCAACCAGTCCATACCGATGATGACATCGAAACTTCTTATGGAAATGGGCATAAGATTGACTCGAAACAAGCGCTCGTTTAAACTTAGTGTGCACCCTACGTACAAATCGTTTGCGTGTTCTGTTTTACCGTTTGCCATTTCTACAGTGAATATTTTATTGAGTGGTTGGGGTTTTTGATTAAGTAGATGTTTGAATTTATGACTCACAAAACTTCTCTCCGCACCGCAGTCAAAAAGTATGCATGCATAAGTGTTGTTGAGTAGAAACGTACCCGTAACCACCGTGGGGTCCGCTATTGCTTCTCTCTGTCCTACTGCCAACACTCTCCCCACACCGCCAATATTTCTTTCCTTGGGACAATCCCTCCTGAAGTGTCCAGTCTCTCCGCACCCATAACACGCCCGGCTTACTCCAGTGCCAGAAACTTGAGTGATTAGTCGTGCCGGTGCTTTACAGAAATAGGCTGTGTGCCCTTTCCTGTTGCAGTTTTTGCAGTGCATCTCGCGACAAATACCATGGTGATGGTAGTTGCACTTGCTGCACTTGGGCAGAATTCCCGCATATGGTTTTGTTGGCGCAGAGGTAGCAGGAGTTGTGGTGGGGGTAGTAGCAGCATGAACCGCGACCATTTGCTTCTTTGAAGGTTCTTGCGAAGTTTGTCCCTTCCTTTTGTTCCAAAGTTTCTTCTTCTTGTTGTTGTTGGCATTGATTTCATTGTTGCTGTTCCCTTTGGTGGGTTCAGCCACAATAGCCGCGACTCCTTGACAGACACCATGATCAACAAGAGATTGCGCTAGTTCCTTGGCGCTGGCGAAAGTCAAGGGTCTGGAAGCTAGCATACTTCCACAAAGTTGGGGTGATAGTCCCCAGATGTATCTCTCGACCTTTTGGCTCTCCAGGGTTAACATGCCTGGGCAAAGCGTTATTAAGTCACTGAACCTGTTGGTGTAACCAGCTATGTCCGAACCTACCATCGAGAGGTTCCACAATTCCTGTTCAAGCTTCTGAATCTCGCCTCTTGGGCAGTATTCTCGAAGGAGCATTCTTTTCAGGTTTTCCCAACCCATGGAATTTGCCACCACCAGGGTTAGTGTCTGGACGTGGCTGTTCCACCATGTCAGGGTGCGTTCAGAGAAAGTAAAAGCGGCAAACTTTACTTTGCTTTCTTCAGGACATGCACAGATTTTGAATACAGCTTCCGTTTTCTCTATCCATTGAGATAGAGCCAAAACTCCCCCAGTCCCGTAAAAGGGAATAGGTTTTCCGTTGGTGAAGTCTTTGTAAGTGCATACCCCTGAACGGCTTTGACCTTGGCCATTTGTAAAACTGTTTGTTCCTCCCCCCGATCCGTTGTTGCTCATTTGTGCCATTGCTGCAGTTACAGCAGCGGTTACAGCAGTCTGGAACATAACGGTGTCCATAATTGGAGGAGGTGGTGGAGGTGGTGTTGAAGTTGAGTTTCTGCGTGTTGATCTACGAGGAGGCACGTTCTGGTAGAGAAAAATAAGAATAAATACTATAAGTTTCTAATGTTTTGACAATCGTGTGTTAGTTGTATCTTGTAATTAGTTTTGACTTTAGTTTATGGTTTCAAGGTAGGCATAGAAATTTAAAACTCGCTACTTTTGAGAGGTATATAATAAGAAATACTTCATATTTATACATATAGGTCACACCTGAGGTGTGTTACATTGCATATCTTGTTCGGGAAAATTTGATCCTCCTAGAGATCTCCGATTACGGATACAACAGGGAAAACAAGGGAAATAAAGGAAAAACTGTTATCCGAAATCCTAATCTATAACAAAATTGTTGGGCATCGAACAAGCTCTACTTGCGGCGTTTGGAGCTAGATTCGGCATCCGACCGTTTGACTCCCATTAGTCGCCTCTCGAGATCTGCTTGTTGTTCCTTCATTTCTCTTATATCTGCCAGAGCCGTTATCATTTGGTTCTGAAGTGTCCCCGTGTAGATTTGGGTATTCTCATGTAGTCCTTCCAAACGGCGGATGTTAGCGGCGTTAGCTTGGGTAGCAGCATTGACCTCGCGAACTTTGGTTGCTTGCCTGTCCGTCTCGTAGTTCTGGGTAGCTATAGCGTTCACAAGAACAGGGAGTGCTCGATCAGCTGAGCTTCCCCTACTGACATTGTAAAAATCTCGGCACATGCCGAAAGGAGGGCGTACACCTTGTTGGCGGCTCCAGTAGTAGAGGTGACTTCCCCACATGGGAATGGGTCCCAGTTGATATGGTCTGATTTCGGGAGGATGAGGGATGGGAGGGTCGTACACTTCTGGCTCGGAGTCTGTCCCGCTAGAAATCTCCTCGATCTCTTCGTCGACTTCGAATTCCTCCACGATTTCGACTTCAAATTCTCCCTCGATAACCCCTTCGGGTTCTTCCTCGACCTCTTCTTTGATTTCCTCTGGGTCTTCCTCCGGATCTTCTTCTATCCAACCGCCGTTGCCTTGGTTTGGGTAGTAGGGATCTCCTGGTAAATGGAATCCGGCCATTTGTCTGTACTAGGATGGATGTATGAGAACTTTATAAGAAAAGAAAATTCTATTTAACGACTTACTATTTTTAACTATAATTTGTACAACTATTTTTAATAATACTCCTATAATATTTCAATTTGGCGAAACTAAATTAATTTGTATTTGGTAAGTTCTTGGCTTGTTGTCCACTATAACCATTCCTCGACATACGTTGGTCAAATCCAGGATAAATATAGTTGATCAGGCTATATTTATTCTCGACCTGATTACATACCCCGAGGCTCAATCTTAGTGTCGTAACTTGCCTTAATACTTTTTAGTAAAACTTGTTATGATACGAGATTAATGCATGCTTTTAAAAATGTATATCTTTAAAAGAAAGTATTTTGTTCATGAAAATGTTTCATCAAAGGGTCTTTGGTCCCCTTTGTATTTATAACTTGTATATTGTATGTGGTTCGATATACTTAGTTCACTATAAACAATGCTCTGATACCAATCTGTCACATCCCCAAACCAGAATGGCGGAAACATTCGGGGGTGGATGACTTCACGTAGTATCACAACCATTGAATATTGTAAAGAAAGTAACACAACCATCACATATATAATGAAAACGTATGTTGTTGCGTTATACATAATAGCAAAAGAATATTACAATGAGATGATAAATGTTCCATAATAAAACATCCTTAGTGTTCCTTTCTCCAAAAGCTGGTGGTTACCTGTATTACTGATTCCCTGAGAAATACAAGTGGTTTCGAAAAAGTGTCAACAATTAAGTTGTTGAGTTCATAAGCGTTTTGTATTGAAAAAGTATGTCCTCTTTGATAGTAAACCGATGAACGAGGTTTTCAGAAAATCCAATATTTTCTATAAATGATTTGAAAAGTTTCCCGTGTTGGAGTGCGTTTGTGTTTTCCATACTTGAATAATATTGATAAAATTTGTATTAACGATAAAATGGAAAGCTGAAATGCATATATGAATCTCGTAAATCTAACTTGTTTTTATACTTTTATGTGAGTTTTATAACCATGGTAATGACATTGTTGGCCTGTAACAACGTTCTTCAGGCGTTGGAACTGTTATGACATTTGTCACCCCAGGCCTGCCGGCCTAGCTGTAGCTAACAGCTTAGGTATGGGATTGTCAATCCCATATAGATCTATACACAAGTATCACGCTCCCCCTACAAGGGATTATGGTATATAATACAGGACTTAATAATGCATACTCGAACGTACGTGAAGCTGTCTCACATTACTAGGTATAAACAGATTTACGATGATAAAAGACTGTACTTCTTTTGAAAGCATTTCATTTGTCGAGATATATATGTAAAATGTATGAATCACTTGAATACTATGCTCATTATAGTTTGTCAAAAGTATGTTCCCATTTGGTAATAACAACTTGGTGATATAATATCCCTTTAAAACATAAAGTTATTTTTGTATCAACACTCTATAAGAACGATATTATAAAAATGATACTTTGATTTGTAATGTACTTGTATTTCCCCCCCTAAAACGTGAAAAGAATTGAAAAGTAGGGGTATGAACTCACTCGTTAAGTTTGAAGAGTGACGCTAGGGTTGAGTAGAACTTCGACCGCGAATGGTTGCGTCGTCGGCTCTTCGGGGATTCCTGCAGCGTGAATCTTTCGTCGGGGGCTCGTGTGCGGAAACCGAGGTGATTGAATGGTCTCTGGAGCTTTAAAAGAGTGTGAGAGTATCTGGAGGTTTGTGAATGTGTGCTTAAACTCGAAGCTTATGCCTTCTATTTATAGGGCTGGAAACCCCCGTACGCGGCGCGTACTTCCGGAGTACGCGGGGCGTAAGATGGCATCATGGCTTACGACTCGGGTCTAGCTAGCGTAGCTTGGGCGGGTCGATGGGACTACTGGGTCTAGCCGAGCGTAGCTTGGGCGGGTCGATGAGACTCGACTTTGGGTCTAGTACGCGGGGCGTAATCCCTGCTTCCGACTTCTAAATTCCGTAACTTTCGCGTACGAGCTCCGTTTTTCGCGTTCTTTATATCCACGCGTAGGTGAGATTATGCTCTACAACTTTCCTTTAGACTCCGTCGGCTAGTTTTGACTTTATTTTTAATGATATATTTTTAATAGGCCGGGCCTCCTAAAGTTTGTTAAAAATTTATAGGTTCTTTATTCAACGTCGGTTTTCGTTTGTCTTTTTATTGTTTTGTTACTACTGAGGAGATCTTCAACTTCCGTTTAGGTGGCGATAGCTAAATAACACTCGATCTTCAATCCGAGTTTTTAGTCCTCTACTACTGTTACGAAACTTTGAAAATTCGTAACTTCTTCATACGAGGTCCAATTTGGGCGATCTTTTTATGTACGCTCACCTTTCAACGAGATCTACGACTTCGGTTTAGATACTTAAGGCCAAAATGCATTTTATTGAGATTCTACTTTTTACGTCAAATAATGTTTTAAGGTCGTGTCGTAAATATACGAGTGGTTATAATTTCTTCAATATAACCCGGTTTTGAGCGTTCTTTATGTTCTTTGAATCCTTGGCATGATATCTAATATTTGATGTATCCCAACTTAGATACTTGAACATTTTATTTTCGTGGTTAATTTCGTTGCTTTTTAGCTTTCGAGTGTTTACAATGCTTTTTGGGAAAAATAGGGTTGTCACATATACTCACGTCGTGAGCTTATGGATCAATTCGTGAATCTCATACTAAACAAAACTTTAAGCTGTAAAAGTAACTTTTTGCAGATTTTACCCCACAAAAAGGATCGATTAATCTAAAGCAAATAAATTAACTAACAATTAAGCCGTTCCCCGGAAACGGTGCAAAAAAACATGATGCATGCAAATAGCTACACCAAATTTTATATTTATAACCTAACTAACTTAACTAACTAAATTGCACGTAGGCAGTGTACCTAGTTAAATTATAGAATAGTCAGGTAAGTCGGGTATCGATCACAGGGAATAGTTTTGACTAATTACTGTCTACTACTAAATTAACCTGATTGCTAACAAAGAAATGGTATTTATCTAATTTTGCAAGTTTAGATAAACTTAATTATTTAGCACAAATTCAATCAGTAAACAAAACACTTCTGTTAGCTTGAATCCACTTTCCCTCAATGGTTTATAAATTAGCTATGACAATTACTGTTGGTTACCAATTAAGATAATATTAGCAACTTAGTTCTAAATCTACTAACATTAATTAATCCATGTAAATAAAAGTATGTTCACACTTAAGTTAACACATAATTAATTATTTAATGGATTGGAGGTATGTAATATTGATTAACAAACCACAGTTATCGTCATAATATGAGTTCTGTAGCACACCATAATTCAATAATTAATTGCTTACTAAGATTGGTTTGATCCTTGATCTAATAATTTAATATTCACCAAATTACCAGATATTCCGATTCATGTAAAGTAATGGTCATTAACTACACAGAATAAGAGATCAAAGTAATCAAATACTAATCAAACATGCTAAGTTCAATCAATCCAACACAAGTCTTAGCCAACAAGTATATCAAAGCTAAAGTATTACACCATGAGTTCCAGCTTCATCTAGCTAATAGAAGCATCTAGATTTAAATGGACATACTAGCTAACAAACACAAATAACTCATATTCAAAGACATAATTAAAGTGTACCAAATTCTTAAACCAATACGAACTCCTTCTCTCCATTGATGTTGAAACCTTATTCCATAACTTTTCTCCTTCTGAAAATCATCTCCTGGAGCCCTCCAAGCAGCCAAAAAGTCCCAAAAGTTGTAATGAGCAAGAGTATATATAGTTATCTCAAAATTTGCGCTTCACATCGTGAATAGTTCATTCGCGTCGTGAATTAGGAGATATCCTTATCGGTCAAGGAGTATTACTTCGTGCATACTTATCCTCCAGAATCTTCAAGTCACGTCGTGAACTTGTGGTTCACGTCGTGAGTGTAGCTGATTTCGTTGGTTTCTTCTTTTTTCTCCAAGTCTCTAAAGTTCCATGTTTTGTCATTTCTAGTCCTTTTCTCCAAAAACGCTTCTATTTGGCTGCAAAATATAATTTAAGCTTATAAGTACCATTATTCTATGCTAATAACCAAAATCTTAATAAAAATGTAAATGAATATTGCCTAAAAACGTGTATAAATATGGAAATATCAACTTTGTACTTGGACTCGGCGACCAGAGAATTGGAAGCTGCAACTTTGTACTTGGACTCAGGCTGAGGGCATTCGACCAGAGAACTGGAAGCTAGAGAGGATCAGGGGTGAGAACACTCGGTTTGTGCAGGATAGCTTGGGACTGTTGACCCGATGCGGTCGGGTATGGTTGCCAATGTCTGGTGGGGTCAGACAGATAGTGATGGAGGAGGCTCACAAGTCTCACTTTTCTATTCACCATGGTGGTCGTGCATGAAGCGAGAAATAGCTTGGTATGTCGATAGGTGCTTGACGTGTAGGATGGTCAAGGTCGAGCATTAGCGATTGCACGGTATGCTGCATCCCCTAGAGATTCCTATGTGGAAATGGGAACATATCACGATGGAGTTCATTACCAAGCTGTCGTGGACGCTATATGAGTCATCGTCGATCGATTGACCAAGAGTCCCCATGTGTTGGCCATACGGGAGAGTTCATCAGCCGATAAGTTGGTCGATGTGTATGTACGCGAGATCGTCGCTCGCCACGGGGTTTCGGTCTCCATTGTTTTCGACCGAGATGTTAGATCTACCTCCTGTTTCTGGGAGAAGTTCCACGAAGAACTGGGCACGCGGCTGCATTCTAGCACAGCGTATCATTCGCAGACCGATGGTCAGAGCGAGCGGACAATACAGACCCTCTAGCTGTTGTATGCACGGAGATGTCTCACCCCAGTTTGTTGGGGTGAGGTTGGACATAGGGTGATGGGGCAGGTGTAGGTAGTCCTGCAGACTACCGAGAAGATTCAACAGATTAAGCTGCGAGGGCAGACCACTCATAGTCGACAGAAGAGTTATGCTAACTGACAACGATCCGAGTTAGAGTTCCAGGTTGGGGACATAATGCTCCTGAAGGTCTCATCCTGGAAGGGTGTGATCCACTTCAGGAAGAGGGGAAATTAGGTCCCCGGTATATTGGGTCATTCAGGATTATTAGTAGGGTTGGCAAGGTGGCTTATAGAATAGAGCTACCGGAGGAGCTCAGTCAGATCCACAACACTTTTCACGTTTTGCAATTGAAAAAGTGCATTATGGATCAGGAGGTGGTGGTATCATTGGATGACAATCAAGTTGATGACCGCCTAAATTATGTTGAGGTCTGTGACCATTCTGGAGAAGAAAGTGAAGGTTCTACGGAACAAGGAGATACCTTTCTTAAAGGTACAGTGGGAGAACTAAAGAGGGTACAAGTGGACATGGATGCTGGAGTCAAAGATGCGGGAGCACTATCTGGAGTTGTTCACCGCGGCAGACCTCGAGGACGAAGTCTATTTCAAGTGGGGAAGAATTATAAAGCCCCGATTCTCAGGTATTGATTTATGGTTATATTTCATAATTTCAAGGTCTACTCGACGATTTTGATGCCCAGACTCGTCGAGTAGCAACGGGTTGGGCCATGTGTTTAAGTGACCTACTCGTCGAGTCCAAGATAGGACTCGACGAGTAGGAGCTAGAGGATGAAAACTTAATTCCTAAGGTTTTGCATCCTATTTAAAGGATCATTAGCCTCCATTTTCCTCCTTACAGTATTGTGAGAGTCCAACAAACCCTAATACTTGTGTGCTCCATTTGTGTGTTTTAAGATTTGGAAGTCGATTCTGGTGAGAAGAGCTTAGAGAGCAAGTGACTAGAAGCAAGGAACGTGTGGGGATCAGAAATCTACCTCAATTAGCATCATTTGAAGGTATCAAGTCGTTACCTTGACCTCATTTCCTTATAGATCTCTTTTGGGTAAAGATTAGGGATTTTCTAGCATATTAGGAAGCTTTTCTTGTGCATGACCTAAGATCTGAAGTTGCAACATTAGATCCGAACCCTCATGGGTCTCTAAGTCCATAAAGCTTCCAGCTTTAGAAAGTGTAAACCACTCCTTAGGTGTAAAACTCCATTACAAGCTTGGATTTGTCATTATGAGTCTTTAGAGCCTTGCATGCACATAAATTTCGCAACTTTACATGATAAACATGCCTTGGGAAACTGGATCTGCAGTATGGAACCTTAAAATGGCTCAAAAAGCATCTGAATGGATGAAGGACTGAAGGGACTCGACGAGTTGCATGGTCAACTCGGCGAGTCTGATGGACATTGACGTGCATGGACTTCTACATGGACTCGGCAAGTCAGTGGGGTGACTCGGCGAGTCAACTAGGGTTTTCCCGACATTTGACACGCATGAACTCGGCGAGCTGCAGGCAAACTCGACGAGTCAGTGGGGATTTCATGACTACTCGAGTTCTGGAAGGACTCGACAAGTCGGTGACTGCACTCGACGATTCGGGTCAACATGGACGGTTGACCTTGACTGTTGACTTTGAATTTGACCAAGGGTTGACTATTTGACTTCTGGGGCATTTTGGGAATTTATGAACATGGTTCTATGGGGAATATAGGTGGTGGAGTTCGTGACCGTGATCCGAGAGTTCGAGCTTATCAATCGAGACAACAGTTGTGAGGTGAGTTATCCTGACGATACTCAAGGGTCTAAGGCACCAAGGCTGGCCCTTTGGATTGTTATCTGCATATGTTATGCTAGTATGATCTGTTAGATCGGTATCCTAGTAGGTAGGATAGTATTATGTGATATGTGGTATGATCTGCTAGATCGATATCCTGGTAGATAGGATGGTATGATGTGCTATGTGGTATGATCCGTGAGATCAGTTATTGTCTATAGACTGCTATGTGATTATCTTATATATGTGCACAAGTTTGTATGGCGGTTGCGGCTTATCTGCTTTGTGCGAAGGTCAATAGACCTGGGCATTCCAACCTGTTGGTTGTGGGCTATGTGTATTCCATCCCGAGGATGATTAGACTCGTAGTATGTGGGCATCCCAACTTTTTGGTTGTGGGCCTGGGGTATTCCATCCCAAGGATGATTGGACCAATAGTATGTTGGTATTCGTACCTAATGGTTGAGGGCATGGGGTATTCCAACCTGATGGTTGACTGGAGCCAATAGTATGCTATGTGTGATTATATGTGTATTGTTGTGGGTATGGGTATTTTGGGGGAACTCACTAAACTTTCATGCATACAGTTTCAATTTATTGTTTCAGGTACATCAGGGGATCGTGGCAAGGTGAAGGCGTGATCGTACAACTCCGCATGTTTTGTTTATGTTTTTGGGAAACCTCTAATATTATGCATTTTGAAAACAAGTTGTAATGATTTAATGGTTTTGAAATGTTTTTAAAAGTTCAAATTTGGCATGATTTTTATGGGCGTTACATAGATTATGACAAAACCCTAGAAATTAGAGTGGTTAAAAAAAGCCTAAATCAAAATCTTACTCAACCAAGAGTTGTAACATTTAAATAAAAAAATATTTATTAACATAATAATGAAGAGAAGGGATCGATGTTCTTCTTTTTTGGAAACAATAAATATTATATATAAAATTCACATGCTTTGTAATAAGCTAAGAAACATGGACAAAGTACAATACAATAACAATGCAGAATTTAACAGAAAGTAAAAGGTGAGATATTCCAATCAACCCATCTACCATATAAGCTCGAACTCCTATGTTTGAACGACAAAAGGATTGAGAAATAATTTCGTCTTCAATTTTTGTAAGAGTGCTCTGCACCTTGTTAAACACCTTGTTATTCCACCCATTCCATACATTCCACAACAACAATAGAGGATTATTGTGACAGTTAGCCTTTTCTTAGGGAAATTACCCCATGAAGCACCAAAGTTGACAAATTCGTCCGTGTTAAGAAATTGTCTCTTTGGTAATTCAGATCATTTGAAGATCCAATCTCGAGTCTCTTCCACCACTTTTCATTTTATGATGAGGTGATATACTGATTCTTTCTCGTCACCACATAGAACACATAAGTCAGAATGTTCAGTAACACCTCTTCTCGTAAGTTCCATTGCAACATGTATCTTTCCTTTTATGGCACGCCATACAATTCATCTGACCTTATGTGACAACCCGGAATTTTCATTCGGTCAAACCCTAAAAGCCAATCACTTCATATTATAAGTCAAGTTCACTTTTAATTGTTTTTGGGAAAAATAAGTTCATTTGATTATTTTAATAATTAATCTTTAAACGAACGGGTGAACGGATGGGCTGTCTCGGGTCTCGAAATTTCTAAACCGCTAACACCTCGTGTCTTAGAAGTTCACAGCCAAACATTTATGTTTGAGCCGGAAAATCATCCAAAAATCGTGAACTCATGCATAAGCATGAGTTTACTCCTCAAATTTAGTCACTTTTCATTTTTCACCCTAAAAGAGTAAACTCCAAAAGAGTAAACTCAAGAACACTCTCAAGTATCATCCTAGAACTAAATCAAGATCTTCAAACTTGTAAGTGTTCTAGTCATTCCATGTTGATATAACACATAATCTAGTGTTTGTGCATCTATTCATCCATTCACTTTTGTGTTTTGATTAGATTTCCAAAAACACCAAGAACACACACTAAGTGTTCTTGGACTTTTAGCTCATTTCAAGCTTCCTTATAGTAACTACTTCAATCCTTGAGTCTTAATAAGCTTGTATTACATATTAACATCAAAGAGAAGTCCCAAGAACACCAAGATCAAAGTGTTCACGGTTTTCGGAGGCTCCCAAAACCGTAAACACCAAATATGGTGCAAAGTGGTGCCTTAAGGTGCCTAGATGCTTCACCATGCCTTAGGTAGTTGTCTAACTTCATCCTTGATGAGTTTATCACAAAAAAACACCAAATACTTACATTTTTATGTGTTTATGGTTTGGGGATCTCCCAAAACCGTAAACACCCCATAAAGTGCATAAAAGTCCAATGGTTATTCCTTATGTTTAAATCTAACCTAGACTATTAACATGATTGAGCTAAGGACTTGAAAACCCCCAAATACCAAACTTATGGGTTTAAGGTAGTAAAATCTTGAGTTTAAGGTAGTAAACCCAAAGGGAAATGACCATGAGGCCGTAAACTCCTCAAAGGAGTGTAATGATACCCTAATCTCTTCCAAAGGCCTAACCATCAAGTAGAAATGCTTTAAAGGACTTGCAAAACCTCAAAAGAACTTATGGTCAAAAAGTGAGGAGTTTACGACCGTAAACTCTTGAGTTTACGACCATAAACTCATTAGGTCAAGGTCATGAAAACCGTAAACTCCAAGGGAGCTTACCCTTGAACCCCAAACACAATAGCAAAGTCCTTTAGCACCTATGTGCAATCCTTATGACTTGTAGCACTTATATAAGGTGTTTTACATGACTTAGGATGTCTTAACTTTGTCAATTAGTGGTTCAAAGACTAATTGGATACATGTATGTGTGATTATATGTTAACTAGCATCATTGAGTGTGAACAAGTCTTCACTTGTCACCTAGCTATCCTACATCATTCAGTTCATGCAAACCACCATCTACAGGTGAGTTCATAACCCTTAATCAATGTTTTAAATGATTGTAAATGCTTTAATGGGGGGGGGATACAGGTAGAAAACAGTATATTACTAAATCACTCATGTGTATTTTATAACTGTGTTTTCATCCCGCAGATTTCACATACTTCAAAATGTGTTGCATGAAATGGTTTTCTATCTTAAAATACCTTGGTAACAAAAGTATTAGTTTTGAAATGTTTACTAAAATGACATCAAGTCATTACAAATCCATTTTTACGTTCTTGAACAAAACTATATCTATACACTTATGTTCTTATATATGTGTTGATGTTACAGTTTTCATCCTTCATTCAGTTTCTCACACTCATGTGTAGCAAGTGTGTATAAATATACTTGGACAACCAATTACCTTCCAATTAATTATTATAGGGATATTTAGAAGATACAAAACATTATTCCTATTACAAGGAATTACATCAGAGTCAATTCATTCATGAGTCTATATTATACATTACATGTTACATGAATACGCTTACATGAATACACTTACATGAATACCTTACATGAATACCTTTACATAGATACATTTACCTGTATACCATTATATGGATACTTGTACCTAGATTCACTAGGATGATTTACTAGTACCTTATTTGTAAATTGTCCTGCCTATCCCAGTTCAACGGGATATCTAGACGGGACTAAGCATTCCGGAACCCATCTGTTAGCAACAGTGGTAGAAGAACATCTACGAATGCCTACAGTAATTACTTATACTAGGGGTACCATTACGGGACTAACCAGTCCTTTAACCTGCTGTTCGCTACAAAGGTAAATGACCATCTACGGATGCCTACGGTTAATACTTATATTAGGAGTACCTTTATGGGACTAACCATTACTTAAACTTGCTGCGGTTATAGAGGAAAATTGAGCAATCTACAAATGTTCAAAGGTTATACATTTCGCTTGATGCGATGTCGTGTTAATCCTAATACAAATGGATAACACTTACATGATTACATTTTTCCTATTACTTTATTTTGTGATACATTCACATAAACGATGAGTTAAACTAGGTACTGTTTGTAATAGTCAAAAGGAAGGAAAAACTATCATTTTAGTAGCAAAACATTCAGGTCTTGGTAGAAGACTACATTTCACACTAGTAGGAAATATGGGATTTTCTAGGGTTTTCATACTTATATCAACTGTTTCATTAAAATATTTACATAGCATACACAACAACTTTCCAAAACAAGACAATGACACTTAAATACTTATGAATTCACCATCTTTAGGCTGATACTCGCTTTCAAAATAACTTGTATTCTCAGGTCACCAGTAGACAGGTACGATGGCCAGGTTTTTGAGAAGACGGAGCACAGACAAGACTCGTCTTTTATTTTGATTGTATATTTTGGTGTCTTATTACAATGAAAGAACATACATGTATTACAACTTTACTTTGAATGCAATGGATGATGTTGTTGCTGGTTTACTACTTTACACTGTTGTGATACTGTACATGACGTCCTCCACCCCAGAACGCTTCCGTTGTTCTCAGTTTTGGGGTGTGACAGATTGGTATCAGAGCATTGTTTATAGTGAATATAGTATATCAACCCATAAAAGATATAGTAACTATAAATACTTTTGGATTAAAACACTCTGTCTAAGAGTTTATACTTGTAAATAATAAAACATTTAAGTAAGTACACGTGCCTGCATTCATACTAAAATCAGTGTCACAATGACAAGAACAAAAGTATTACGATTTTTTTTGAATATCACAAGTAAGGCTGGGGATATATGGTCAGTCTTGGGAATCGCATAGCCTGATCAACTATGTTGGTCCAAGGAGTGATTAGCATATGCCCAAGAATGGTTGTGATGTGGCAACAAGTCTAAAAACTTACCAACACAACCATAAAGAAATACCATAGGGGTATTTGGTCTTACTATAATTATCTTAGTCAGTTCGTCTATTTAGCTATTTCTTATATCCCTTTTCTCGCGTAGATTTTAATGGCTGGATTTCATCACGACGATCCGTACATCCCAAACCAAGGCAATGCTGGATGGCTAGAGGAAGAACCAGAAGATGATCACCCAATCCCTTTGGATGATCACCATGTTGATGGTTTTTCCGATAGTTCTGACTCGGAGCCTGACGTCAGCAACCTACCCCAAGCTGCTCAAGACCCAAACTTGAACCCTTGTCCCACATTTCAAGGACCCACACTTCTGTGGGCCACTAACTTGAATAGATGGAGTTAGGAACAGGGTCAACCCATTCCCTACAATGGAGACAGAAGTTTCTACAACCTCACTAAGGGAGGTTCTGCTGATAGGGTCCTACCCATCATGGTTCGTAGGATTTTTAGGAATACGATACTGGGTCAAGCAACTATCGATCGAGTCTTGGAGATTGATGCCAACTTTGGCGTTAACACTATCCACATTCGCCAACTAGAGTCTGCTCATGAAAGGACTCTGGTCCGCAATACAAATCTGCATAGGGAACTTGCTGAAACTCAAGCTGAAGTTAGGGAACTTCGAGCTCAGCAAGTGAGAGCTGACAGGCGTATAAGGGACATAGAACGACTACTGCCGGGATCAAGAACTCATGCTAGCAGTTCTTATCGCCGATAGAATCACAACGACTCATCTTTTGGATATAACCTAGTTTATGTAAAAACTTTGGTCTAATTTCCTACCTTTGTAAATCTTAGACCTGTTAGGTCTTGATCTAGTCATAGTTCTGTCAAAATTTTCCTATCTTGGTTGATGTAAGGCCTACTTCTAGGCCATTTTCCCGAACTTGCTACATTTGTAATCCCAATATTATTGACATATATCTAATCATATAGGAATTATTATCCAAATGCTATCATCTTCAATTAGTTATAGTATTCATTATGTTGTTGGACTATGGGGAGTTAGTCCATGAGACACACTCATTATTCATTTATTCTTATCCATGTATTCAGCTTTTAAACGTATAGTTAAAGATGCCGCCACGCAGGAATCCCAGGCGTAACCCAAACAACGCAACACTGATACCACCACCTCCACCACCACCTCAACCTCCTCAACCACCTTCTCCTTTCGATGCCACTATGTTCCGGGCAGCCTTCACATCATCAGTAGCAGCTGCTGTGTCATCCATTAATGCAACTATCCCTAGTGGATCGGGAACAGGTGCACCTCCCGTCGAACCACGGAGAAAGCCATAGACACCCCCAAAATGCACCTACAAGGACTTCACGAATGCCAAACCCCGCAACTTCAATGGAACTGGTGGGGTTATAGTGTTAAGGCAATGGATTGAAAAGATTGAATCAGTCTTCGAAATCTGTGCTTGCCAGGAGGGAAACAAGGTCAAATTTGTAGCTTGTACCTTCTCTGACAGAGCACTAACATGGTGGAACGGCCATGTTAAGTATCTGACTCTAGTGGTGACATATTCCATCAGCTGGAAACACTTGAAGGACGTGCTGATGAGTAAGTACTGTCCTCAAGGTGAAATACAAAAACTCGAACAGGAACTTTGGGGACTACAAATGGTTGGATCCGACATATCAACCTACACAAATAGGTTCTGTGATCTGGCAATCCTATGCCCTGATATGATTGCTCTCGAAAGCAAGAATATAGAGAGATATATCTAGGGACTGTCGCCCCAGATCTAGTCAAGTGTGTTAGTTTCCAAGCCTGTCACCTTCGATAGTGCCAAGGAGCTGGCACAATCTCTCATAGATCACAGGAAACAACAGAACCTAATAATCCATGCACCCGGACCACAAAAGGTCAACAACAACAAGAAGGGGTGGAACAAGAGGAAAAGAGGGGTAATCAATGCTGCCATGGTCACTCCCGTTGTCCATGCGAACCCCTTACCAACAAGAACTTATGTTGGAACTGTCCCGAAGTGCAACAAATGCAACTTCCACCACCACGGACCTTGCAAGGAGTTGCAGTGCTCTAACTGCAACAGGAAGGGGCATACATCACGTTTCTGCAAGGCTCTAACAGCTCAGGCCGCCCAGGTTCCTAACGTCAATATGGGCCAAACTTGTTATGGTTGTGGCGAAGTGGGCCACTACAAGAGGAACTGCCCTAAAGCGGGGATGGCTGGAGGAGTAGGAAAAGTTATGGCCCTAAGCCACGAGGAAGCGGTAGCTGATCCTACGATAGTTACTGGTATGTTTCTCCTTGATAACTCATATGCTTGCATACTTTTTGACAGTGGAGCAGAGAAAAGTTTTGTAAGTCACAAATTTGCATATGTGCTTAAAAAAACCATGTGCATTAGATAATTCATTCACGGTAGAAATGGCTGACGGGAAAACAGAGAGTAGTAATTGCATATACGTAGGTTGTACTTTAACTTTAGATGGCCACACTTTCAAGATAGACCTCATGTCGGTCCCAATTAAATGTTTCAACGTTATCATCGGCATGGATTGGTTGAGTCTTCTTCGCGCCGATATCATGTGCTTTGAAAAAGAAGTTCGTCTTAACCTTCGTAACAACGAAACCTTAGTTATCTATGGCGACAAACCTAGTACGAGCCTTCACATCATTTCGTGCATCCAAGCCTAGAAGTGCTTGTGAAAGGAATAGCATAAATTTCTCACACACGTCGTCGATACGAGTCAAGAAATGAAAGACACTCAAAACATCCCACCACAACGCCAAGTCGAGTTCAGAATCGACTTAGTGCCAGGAGCTACTCTAGTAGCCAAGTCTCCTTATCGTCTGGCACCGGCCAAGATGCAGGAACTTTCCAGTCAGCTTAACGAACTTCTCAAGAAGGGAATCATTAGGCCAAGCTTTTCACCATGGGGAGCACCGGTCTTGTTCGTCAAGAAGAAAGATGGATTGTTTCGTATGTGCATCGACTATAGAGAACTCAACAAGCTTACCATTAAAAATCTTTATCCTTTGCCCCGCATTGACGATTTATTTGATCAACTTCAAGGATCCAACTACTTCTTGAAGATAGATCTACAATCCGGATATCACCAACTACGAGTGCTAGAGGAGGATGTTCCCAAGACAACCTTCCAAACTCGTTATGGACACTACGAGTTTTTCGTGATGTCGTTCGGATTAACTAATGCACCCGCAGTATTCATGGATCTGATGAATAGGGTGTGTCGTCCTTACTTGGATCAGTTCGTCATTGTTTTCATTAATGACATACTTATCTACTCTCGAAGTAAAGAGGAACATGGTCAAGATCTCCATAGAGTCTTAGAAACATTACGAGCGGAGAAGCTCTCTGCGAAGTTCTCCAAGTGAGAATTTTGGATCCGATGAGTCAAATTCTTGGGACATGTTGTTAGTGAAGAGGGAATACACGTGGACCCTTCCAAAATCAAGGCCATTGAGAACTGGTCAACACCGAAGACACCTATAGAAATTCGACAATTTCTAGGTCTTGCTGGCTACTATCGCAGGTTCATTCAGAACTTCTCCAGCATAGCGAATCCTCTTACAACACTGACCCAGAAGGGCATGGCCTTTGACTGGGAAGAGAAGCAGGAGAGAGCGTTGCAAACGCTCAAACGATCCTTGTGCACAGCACCAATACTATCCCTCCCCGAAGGAATAGAAGACTTCGTTGTCTATTGCGATGCATCAAATCAAGGACTCGGATGTGTTCGGATGTAGCGAGGTAAATTCATAACCTATGCCTCGAGACAGCTGAAGACACATGAGGTTAACTACACCACCCATGATCTTGAGCTAAGAGCAACTGTGTTTGTTCTGAAGATCTGGGCACACTACTTATATGGTACAAAAAGCACGATCTTTACAGACTACAAGAGTCTACAATGCATTTTCGACCAGAAGGAGCTCAACATGAGACAATGACGGTGGGTCGAACTACTAAGTGATTACGAGTGCGAAATTCGTTATCATCCGGGTAAAGCCAATGTAGTAGCCGACGCCCTAAGTCGGAAAAAATATGCTGGTCGTAGAGTCAAATCTTTGACTCTAACTATCCATTCACACTTGTCCACGCAAATTAAGGAGGCTCAGCTCGACTCTTTGAAACCTGAAAACGTGGCAGGTGAATCCCTTAGAGGGATGGATAAGAACTTGTAAGTCAAGGGTGGCGGAGCCTTATACCTCATGGATCGGATCTGGACACCGAAACAAGGTGGCTTCAAAGACTTGGTCATGACCGAGGCTCACAACACTCGTTATTCCATCCACCCAGGTTCAGATAAGATGTATCTGGATCTTAAAAAGTTATACTGGTGGCCTAACATGAAAGCATATATTGCTACCTTCGTGAGTAAAGGCCTTACTTGCACAAAGGTCAAGGTCGAATACCAGAAACCCTCCGGTCTTCTACAACAACCGAAGATACCAGAATGGAAGTGGGAGCGTATCACTATGGAATTCATAAGCAATTTGCCCAAGACGACGGGTGGACTTGATTCCATATGAGTCATTGTTGATAGACTGACCAAGTCTGCACACTTCTTGCCAATCAAAGAAACAGACAAGATGGAGAAACTTCCAAGAACTTACATTAGGGAGATTGTAAGACTGCACGGTGTTCCCTTATCTATTATCTCGGACAGAGATAGTAGATTCACTTCGAGGTTCTGGCAGTCGTTACAAAGTTCCCTAGGAACTAGGCTGGACATGAGTACAACCTACCATCCACAAACCGACAGATAAAGTGAGAGAACTATCCAAACATTAGAAGATATGTTGCGAGCCTGTGTGATTGAATTTGGGAAACCTTGGGATACCCATTTACCCCTTTTTGAATTTTTGTAACAGCCCGGATTTCCAGGTATCTTTTATGCATATATTTTTGGGGTTTTGTGAGGGGACTCGGCGAGTTGGAGCTCAAACTCGCCGAGTAGGATCGCAGTTCAGGACGCGGGTTCGCGCCTGGACTCGGCGAATCCTCGCTATTTAATGAAACCCTAATTTCCCGGTCCTAAGCCCTATTTAAAGGACCTTATGGCCCTTTATTGCGGCTACCTTGATCTTGAGAGCACCAAAGCAGCTGTGGGTTTTTGTGATTGAGATAAGAGGCCATTGTTCACCAAATTTGTGTGTTTTTGCAAGAAAGGAAGAGGAAAATCAAGCTAGAAGAGTTGGGGAGATTGGATCTACTTCCATTTCATCAGAGGAGGCTTCTTGAGGTATCAATCAGAGCTTATTCTCGTGTTTTTGTTGATATGGTCAAATCTAGGGTTTCTTCATGCCTTAATTGCTTTGTATTTGAAGTGTGAGAGGTCCCATGGGGATATGGTGCTTAGATCTGGACCTTAGTAGGTCCAGAGAGTCCCTAATGTCATGCTTTATGTCCTTCCTTTTGGGTCGGAGACTAGGGTTACCATCTTAGAGGTCATTTCTCCTAAAAGAGCCTTGTAAGTGTTGCATGGTAATCAAGATCTGAACTTTACATGATGAATGAGCTTAGGAGGGCTAGATCTATGAGTGGATAGAACGGATCTGACCTCAGAAGCTAGTTTGAGTTGATGTTATAGGAGGATTATAGCTCGGAGGATCGAGCACAAGTGATTTCCAGGATTCACGAGTTATCGAGATATACGAGTTGAGTCTTCTCACTATACTTTACCTTGAGTAGGTAATCAGAGTTATATGATAGAGTATGTGTATGTTATCTGTATGCTATGTGTTGTACTGCATGATGTCTATGTGATTTATGTTGTGCATGCTTATAGAGTTGGAACCGGAAGGTTCCCAGAGTTAGAACCTGAGGGTTCACAGAGTTTGGGTGCACGGACCCACAGAGTTATAGCCTCGAGTGGCTAATATGTGTTATATGTGGTATTTTGCAGAACTCACTAAGCTTTGTGATTACAGTGTTAGTGTGTTTGTTTCAGGTACTAGTGATGACCGTGGGAAGGCGCCGGCTTGATCTGTACACACGCATGAGATTTATATATGTGATCTTGGGATTTTGTATGATGTAAATTGGAGATTTAAACTTGATGTTTTATGAAAATTAAATGAAAAATGTTTTATATTTTGCGAAAAATTATTTTGAAATTCACGGTGTCACAAGTTGGTATCAGAGCCTTGGTTTGAGGGATTCGAGTACACCTTCGGGCGTATTTAAACTCAAACTTAGGATTTGAGAAGTATTTTCAAAAAGAGTAAAAGATTTTGAAAAAAAAATGCAGAGCAGAGTTGTGCGTATGATCAGTCCGCGCACGAACGGTGATTTCCCAAAATACCCTTATGTTATGTGATATTGAAACTGATATGGTGTATTCGCATACTAGAGTAGGCTAGGTATTCCTATTAGGACTAGAGTGGCCTGATTTGTGAATCCTTAGCCTAGGAAGAGGTGAGCTGCTATGAGATGCTTGAGAGTGAGTGGGTAGCAACGAGGGGCTTATGAGAGATCTATTAGAGAGTGGTCTATGCATGATAGAGTACTTGGAATTTGGGATCCGAAGAGGAGGACTTGGGGTGTATTCTGATACGGAGCGGACAGTAGTATTGGGCCCGTACTACTGAAAGCACCGGAGCGGTGTACAACCCAAGTAAGAATCTTTGTACTACCACGGATCAAGGAGGAATGAGTTGTCGAGTATGATTATGCTCGAATGGGTTCTAATTTATCGTATGTTGTATTTCAGAGGTAGATCATGGTGAGGACACGTTTGATGTCTGAGATCAGTGATACCAGTGATGAGGAGATTCGCCGGATCATCCATGAGGAAGTGGCTGCAGCCATCACGGCAGAGATACCAGAGATATTCAGGTCTATTAAGACCACGCTGATTGAGACCTTTGATGAGCGTTATGCCGCTCTTTCTGAGGCTGCTGTTGCAGCGGCCACCACGGCTATTGCTGCCGCGAGGCCGCAGGGTGGTGATGCGTTGCTGTTTCGGGAGTTCAGCAACACAAAACCACCAGAGGTTGATGGGACCCAGGATCCGGTGGCAGGTATGAGGTGGATTTATGATATTTAGGGGTGTTTCTTCACTTGCTCATCTCCTGAGCATTTGAAGGTTCGGTTCGCGCTGAACCAGCTTCGCTTGGGAGCGAAGGACTGGTGGAAGTTTGTGACGGCGCATTTTACGCCTGCTGAGCTTGCGGCAGTGACCTGAGAGATGTTCATTGCCATGTTCCGAGACGAGTACGTTCCCCAGGTGGAGAGGGAGCGTTTGACCCAGGAGTTTCTGACCCTCAAGCAGGGTACTGAGTCAGTTACATCGATTACCAGGATGTTCCATGAGAGGGTGATGTTCTGCCCTGAGCACATGTCCACTGAGCAGGCACGTATGAGCCGGTATTTGAGTATTTTGAGGCGAGACATTCGGGAGTTCGCGGCGAACTCCTCGTACCGGAAATTTGCTGAGCTTCAGGAAAATGCCCGGAAGAGGGAGATTGAGCTAAAGACTCAGGCCAGGGAGGAGGCGGAGTCTCAGGGGAGGGATCGGCGACCGGCACAGTCTCAGCCGGCAGCCATGCGGGCCAAGCCCGCTGATCCCAAACCAGGGAGCCAGAAGGGCCGCACTTCTGGGAAGTGTGGCAAGAGTCATGATGGAGTCTGCAGAGTGGGATCTTGCTACAAGTGTGGTAAGGAGGGGCATATGGCCAAGGACTGCCCCAAGGGGTTTGCGGTGTGTTTGCACTGCAACCAGACCGAACACCGGAAGGCGGAGTGTCTGCAGTTGTGGGGATCAGCCTAGGGAGCACCTCAGGGATCCGCCCCTGCCGCCATCAGAGCTACAGAGAGTCGGCCAGTGAAGCCCGAGGCACCGAGGGCACGAGGGAGAGCCTTTCAGCTGACCGCGGAGGAGGTCCGCGCAGTGGTCGATGTCGTTGCTGGTATGTATTCTTTCATGTATTTATTTTGATGTTGAGATATTATGCTTATGTTATGTTATGCATAGGTACTTTTCTTGTGAATTCTGTACCTGCCTTGGTGTTATTTGACTCGGGTGCGAGTCGGTCTTTTGTGTCTTTGGCTTTTAGTCAGCATATCAGTGTTAGTCGTGAGGCGCTGAGTCGGCCTATGAGAGTTTCCATAGCTGATGAGAGGGTGATTTATGCCATGGAGGTTCTATAAGGTTGCGTAGTTGAGATTTTCGGTGTTGAGTTCCCGATTGACTTGGTTTCTATTGCGATGGGTGATGTCTGTGTCATTGTGGGCATGGACTGGTTGAGCAGATTCGGTGCGGTTATCGACTGCGAGCGTCAGCTGGTGACCATACGAGACCCTAGTAGGGGAGTTCTTTCGGTGTACGGTGAGGGTACACGTTCAGGATCAGCGTTTTGTTCGTCCGCTAGGGCGAGGCAATGTCTACAGCAGGGCTGTAAGAGTTTTGTGGCGTATGTGATGGATACGCGGGTGGGTTCCGAGAGGCCGAGTTCAGTTGAGGAGGTTCCGGTGGTGCGTGAGTTCCCGGATGTATTTCCGAGGAGTTCCCGGGTGTGCCTCCTATGAGGTAAGTGGAGTTCAGTATCGATTTGGTTCCAGGGGCCGCGCCTATCGCTAAGGTGCCTTATCGCCTTGCACTTGCAGAGATACAAGAGTTATCCTCACAGCTTCAGGAGCTGCTGGGGAAGGGGTTTATTCGGCCGAGCAGCTCACCGTGGGGAGCGCCTATCCTGTTCGTCAAAAAGAAGGATGGTTCACACCGGATGTGCATTGATTACCGGTAGTTGAACAAGCTGACGGTCAAGAACCATTACCCATTGCCAAGGATCGACGATTTGTTCGATCAGTTGCAGGGAGCATCTTGGTTCTCCAAGATCGATTTGAGGTCTGGATATCATCAGGTGAGGGTGTGGGATGAGGACGTTCAGAAGACAGCGTTCAGGATGCGTTATGGGCATTATGAGTTTGTGGTGATGCCATTTGGGCTCACCAATGCCCCGACAGTGTTCATGGATCTCATGAACCGAGTGTGCAGGCCGATGCTGGATTGGTCGGTGATTGTGTTTATCGACGACATTTTGGTATATTCGAGATCTAGAGAGCAGCATGTGGAGCATCTGAGAGAGGTTCTCGGAGTTCTTAGATCTAGAGACCAACTCCCATTTGGGGAAGTCACCACAAGCATTGGAGCCAATAACAAAGTCTACACCCTCCTTACGGCATGTGCTGGGACTTCTATAATATCCGTGGCGGAGGTTCAGCCGATCGGGCACTCCCAGTCATGGTGGGAAAACTAACCAACCAGTGCTACCAATCCGGAGTTCAAGCTAGCCGGATTCGGGAAGTCAACGTGGAAGTACAGGTTCACACTTTCGACATCCGTAGGCTAGACAGGGCTCAGGACAATGCCCAACTCCAAACTGAGGCATTCCAAGCGCAAATGATTGCAGCCCTCGCCGAATTGAGGGAACAACAAGCCGCCTTCGATAGGCGTCTTATGGAATCGAATCAATCGCAAGTAGTGCTTGCCAAAATCTCAAATTTTGTTATAAGTTAGGACCTCGGCTAAAAGTTTTTATTTTCCTTAAACTTTGTAACCGGAGACCCTTATAGGGGTCAAATTTTCGTGATCGTTCTATCAAATATTATATTAATATAAGTGGCACTATTATTACTACGTTGAGTATTTCGTTTGATCCTTAAAGTGTTATGGAAAAACCATATGCTTGTTTCGTATTTCAGTCTTACAAATAACTATCATTCTTCTATCTTTGAGACTCATACTATCATCTGTTGTTGAACTATAGCAATTTAGTTCATGAGACACATTCATTTTCTATGCTATGGAATTCTTATCTATATCTTTTCAACCTATAGTTGAAGGACGCCTCCGCGTAGAAACCCGAGACGAAACAACGGTGGGGAAGCACCTCTACCACCACCACCTCTACCTCCTCAATTTGATGCTGTCATGTTCCAAGCAGCAGTCACCGCAGCTATAGCAGCTGCCATGTCACAGATCAATAACCCGGTTACTACTGGCTCGGGAACTGGCACACATCCATCCAACCATGGCGAGAGTCATGGGCAATCCCGAGAATGCACCTATAAGGACTTTACTAACGCCAAACCCTAGATGTTTAATGGAACTGGTGGTGTGATGATTCTGAGGCAGTGTATCGAAAGGACATAATCAGTCTTTGAAATCTGCTCCTATCCCGAACACAGCAAAGTCAAGTTTGCAACTTACACGCTTACCAATATAGCTTTAACTTGGTGGAATGGCCACGTTAAGGTACTTACTATGGTAGTGGCAAACTCAATAAGCTGGGAGAGCTTAAAAACCATGCTGATGAGAGAGTACTGTCCACGAGGAGAGATTCAAATACTCGAACGCGAACTCTGGACGCTCGGAATGATTGGTACCGACATAGCAACTTATACCAACATATTCTGTGATCTAGCAATCCTTTGCCCGGATATGATTGCTCCTGAGAGCAAGAAAATAGAGAGATACATTTGGGGACTGTCGCCCCAAATTCAGTCGAGCGTGTTAGCTTCAAAGCCTGACACTTTTGAAAGTGCCAAAGAGCTGGCACAATCTCTCATTGATCACGGAAGTCATTAGAACTCGGCAATTTCTACACCAGAACCACAAAAGGGAAACAACAACAACAATAACAGGAAGAGAGGATGGAGTAAAGGGAAAGGTGGGTCTTCCCAAGAATCCTCGAAGAAACAACAACTAGTTATAGTGAATGTTGCTACTGTACCTACTACCGTTCCTACAAATCTCTACCCAACAAAGTCTTATGGGGGTAACTTTCCAAAGTGCACCAAATGCACTTACCACCACCTTGGACCTTGTCGGGAAATGCATTGCTCCAACTGCAACAAAAAGGGACACACTGTCCGTTTCTACAAAGACCCCGGCAATTCAATCACTCAAGTTCCCAACGCTGGTGTAGGCCGAGCTTGCTACGATTGTGGCGAGGTGGGCCATTACAAGAGAAACTGCCCAAAGGCAGCAAATACCGGCGGGCTGGGATGAGTGTTGACTATAGGCCAGGAAGAAGCCGTAACTAATCCTACAGTAGTTAATGGTACATTTCTTCTCGATAATTCATATGCATGCATACTGTTGGGTAGTGGAGCGGAGAGAAGCTTCGTGAGTCAAAACTTTATTCACTTACTTAAACATAAACCTAGCAAGTTAGAAAAATCATTCACTATAGAGATAGCAAATGGAAAAACGGAAAACACTAACTGCATATACATGGACTGTACATTAACTTTAGACGGTCATTCTTTTCCAATCAACCTCATGCCGGTCCAAATTAAAAGTTTCGACGTCATAGTCGGCATGGATTGGTTAAGTCTTCTTCGCGCCAACATCATGTGCTTTGGAAAAGTAGTTCGTCTTAGTCTTCCTAACGACGAAACATTAGTGATTTATGGCGACAAATGAAGTACAAACCTTCGCATCATTTCGTGCATCCAAGCTCGAAAGTGTTTGCGGAAGGATTATCATGCATTTCTTGCACACATCGTCGATACGAGTCAGGAAGTAAAGGATATTAAGAGCATTCCAGAAGTACGCGACTTTCCCGATATCTTTCCAAAAGAACTACCGGGATTACCACCGCAACGTCAAGTCGAGTTTAGAATCGACTTAGTTCCAAGGGCTACCCCAGTAGCAAAATCACCTTATCGTCTGGCACCAGCACAGATGCAAGAACTTTCCAGTTAGCTTAACGAACTCCACCAAAAGGGATTTATTAGACCAAGTTTCTCACCTTGGGGAGCACCGGTCTTGTTTGTAAAGAAGAAAGACGGATCGTTCCGCATGTGCATCGACTACAGAGAACTGAACAAACTTACTATCAAAAATCGTTATCCTCTACCCCGCATTGACGACCTATTTGATCAACTTCAAGGAGCAAACTACTTCTCGAAGATAGATCTACGATCCGGATTTCACCAATTACGAGTACTAGAAGGGGATATTCCCAAGACAGCCTTCCGAACCCGTTATGGACACTACAAATTTGTAGTGATGTCGTTCGGATTAACCAACACACCATCATTATTCATGGACCTAATGAATAGGGTGTGCCGTCCTTACTTGGATCAGTTCGTCATTGTCTTCATCGATGATATACTTATCTACTCCCGAAGTAAGGAAGAGCATAGTCAGTACCTACAAAAACTCTTAGAAACATTACGATCGGAGAAGCTCTAGAAGTTCTCTAAATACGAATTTTGGATTCGAAGAGTCGAATTTTTGGGTCACGTTGTTAGCAAGAAGGGAATACACGTGGACCCCTCTAAAATTAAGGCCATTGAGAACTGGTCGGCACCAAATACACCTATAAAGATTCGTCAATTTCTAGGTCTCGCTGGCTATTATCGCAGATTCATAAAGAAATTCTCTAGCATTGCGAAACCTCTCACTACATTGACCCAGAAAGGTGTGACAACCCGAAATTTCCATTTGTACGAACATTATCTATTCAATAGAAGCTTGTCCAATTTCAGTGATTTTCATACTTTTCTGAACCAGTTTGTATACATTAGGGTTAATGTTTAAGGAGATATCAGGAGTGTGGATGCTCCTGGTTTTGTGAAATTTGAGCATTTCAAGTTTCATCATGTTACAGTCCCATATCAGGAATAAAAATATTTTCTGCCAAAATATTCCAGGACTATAAATAGTTTTCTGAATTAAATTAATTCATTATTCACAATTCCAAATAGAGAAAAGCCATATTCTCTTTGACGGATCTTCGGGTTTTCATCCCAGATTGTGATTCTACTTTACTAAATGTGTTTCAATACTTGTTAGATGCTTTATAACATCAATTACATGTTTAGATTACAAGATCCGGGAGTTTACCGCCCAAGAACGTTCTTGGGGAGTAAACTCCAAAATGGAGCTTTAAGGCTTCCTAGACCCATTCCCTTGATAGGAAACTTATTAAGGACCTTGTGTATGATCTTTATAGACTAGAAAGCATCCAAAATCAACAAGTAATAGGAGTTTACGGCCAAGGAACTTTCTTGGGCCGTAAACCCCTTTTCAAGGGCATTTTGTGCCCTAAACTACCCCTAATGCTTAAGGACTTAAACCCTCAAATGCTTGTACCTATTTTGGACATCAAAACACTTCAAAATCATAAGTTTATAGGAGTTTACGGCCAAGAACCTCTCTTGGGCCGTAAACCCCTTTTCCAAGGGCTAAATGCACCACAAACACCCGTAAGGCTTTAAGACAATTACCATTGAACACCTAGGACTTGAATGGGGAGTAAAAGACATCAAGAACATCCCTTAAAGGGAGTTTACGGCCAAGGAACACCTCTTGGGCCGTAAACTCCAAGTGAAGGCACAAATGTGTGCCTCTTGTCCCCATTAGCCTTAGATAAAATCATGGAAGCTATCCTAGATGTGCAAGGGCCTCAAATGAATTAAAAGCCATCACCCCATAGGAGTTTACGGCCGTAAACTATAGGGTATATGGACATTAGGCCGTAAACTCCCCTATGGAGCATTCTAGGGCCTTAAACTACTTCATGTCTTATTCCAACAAAGCTAGGAGTGTTCTAGGATCAAGATAACACTTCAAAACACCCAAAACCACCACGTGAGGAGTTCACGGCCATAAACTCCAAAGGGTGGGGTTTGTTGGGTGGTGAACTCTTATGCAAGGCCATTTGATGTTTCAAACCCTTTTGCCTTGTCCCATAGCAACATAGATGCAACCATTAGGACCTTAAACACTTATAAAAAGTGTTTACATGTTCCTAAGTGTTTTAACTTAATTATTAAGTTATTATTTGTCTAATTAGTTATATATATGCTTATTGTATGATAACTAGGCTCGTGCGTGTAAACAAGTCTCCGTTGGCCACCTAGCACGATATCCGACACTACGATTCGTACAGCTCACCACAAGTGAGTTCATACCCCTTGAATCCACCTTTGAAATGATTTTAAATGTTTTAAATACTTTATGGGGGGGAATACAAGTCAAATACTTATAGTTATTGCTTCAATCACATGTGATTGCATTTAATCACATGTGATTAATAACTAGGAAAACAACGATTTTTACCACTGTTCAAACTGTTTATCAAACTGCTTTACTTTGAAATGTTTTACAAACTCTTTTACTATCAAAACTTATTTACAGACTGTAATTTCAAACAAATGTTTATTATACTTAAACCGTTTTATCAACTTATGCCTTCAAATTGTATTATAGATTGACATCGAGCCGATCTTCTCTTGAAATTATATTTATCTTTCAAATGTCTTTTCAAAACTTATTTATGCCTTTATATTATCAATTGCATGCCCATATATGTATAGATATATAAATAATGTTTAAAGGGCTTAGGAAGGCCATCCGCCCTATTTCCTTTTTCTCGATTTGGATGTGGTCTGGTGGGATTTCGGCTGACCATCCGAAGGTCGTTTCCATATTACTTATATATCATATATACATGTATAGACATAAAAGTACTTCCATACTCATACTTATCAGTACATCAATAGTTAGTTACCATCGGGGTAACACAGGAACATATATAGCTATACTAGAAACAAGTACATATACAGCTATACTAGAAACAAGTACATATACAGCTATACTAGAAACAAGTACATATACAGCTATACCAGAACCATGTACATATATAGTTATACTAGAAACAAGTACATATACAACTATACTAGAAACATGAGCATATATAGCTATACTAGAAACATGAACATATACAACTATACTAGAACGAGAAACATTACATATACATGAATACGTTAACAATTGTGATCCACTGTGTCGGAGCATGCCTTAAATGTCATGGCCCGAGTTGTAGCCAGAATTCTCTTGGAGGGAGAGCGTGAGTTTGTGTATAGATCTATACTGGATTGACTATCCTACACCTTGCTGCTAGCTACAGCCGGACTTGCAGGTCTGCGGGTGGCAAACGTCATTTCTTTATTACGACCATTCATTATCTCGTTGTTACCAGTCGATAGCATGGTGTAATTTATCAAATTATACCTTAATATAAATCCGGTTTAAAGTAGTAATTAGTACAGCAGTAGTTCTTATTATACAAAACTACAGTACTACAATGATTTACCCATTACATATTTTAGTGATAACCTCACTTAAACATTAATGTACATACTATATTTTATTAAATGATAGTTACACTTGGGAAATTACACACTTTTACAACAGACGAGTTTACAAAACAGTTAAGCCTTGGTAGAAGGTTACTTTAACAGAAAATATAGGTTTTTCTGAGAGATTCAAACTTTTACAAACACTTTCAAACACTTACATACATTTTTCAACTTATACTTGCGACAGGTTCAAACGTTTTGACAACAAACATTGACACTAAAATACTTATGAACTCACCAGCTTAATGCTGATAAACTCTTTCAAAATAACTTGTATTCTCAGGTCATCAGTAGACATGTACCGAGGCCAACTTTTGAGAAGATGGAGTGCATTCAAGACTCATCTCATATTATTTTGTTTTACATTATTTTGGTGTCTATAACTATACAGAACACGCTTGTATTGAAATTATATATTTAATGCAATGGATGATGTTGTTTACTTATTTACATTTACTGTGTTGTGATACTATACATGACGTCCTCCGCCCCAGAACGTTTCCGCCGTTCTTGGTTTTGGGTTGTGACAGATTGGTATCAGTGCATTGTTTATAGTGAATCAAGTATATCAACCCATAAAAGATATACTAATCTATAAACCCAAAAGGGATTATAACACTCTGACCAAGAGTCTATACTTTAAATATTAAAATATTTAATTAAGTATACTAGTCTGCATTCATACTAAAATCAGTGTCACAATGACAAGAACAAAAGTATTACGGTTGTTAAATATCACAAGTGAGCTCGGGGATGTATGGTCAGTCCTGGGAATGGCATAGCCTGATCAACTATGCTGGTCCTAGGAGTGATTAGCATATGCCCTAGAATGGTTGTGATATGTTAACAAGTCTAAAAACTTACCAACAATACCACAAGAAGATCAGTAGAACTTAAACTTAGAATACAATAGGTGTATTTTTGTACTACTAGTTACACGTATACTATATTCTTATACCTCTCTTCTCGCGTAGATCTAAATGGCAGGATTCCATCATGGCGACCCGTACTTTCCAAATGAAGGCAATGCCGGGTGGATCGATGAAGAGCCCGAAGATGAGCATCCAATCCCTTTGGATGATCACCTCACAGAAGGCTTTTCTGATGGATCCGACTCCGAGCCTGAAGTCAACAACCTACCGCTTGTAGGTCAAGCCCCGAACAACAACCCTCGACCAGCTTTTCCAGGTCCTACTCCCATGTGGGCAAACGACTTGAATCGTTGGAGTGATGAGCAGGGTCAACCCTTACCATACTTTGGGGACGGAACCTTTTACAACATCAGCGATGGTGGCTCTGCTGACAGAGCTCTGCTGGTAATCATCCGCAGAATAGCTCGTAATGTCGAGCAAGGTCGAGCAACCATCGATCGGGTCATGGAGATTGATGCCAATTCAGGTTTCAATACAGTCCGCATCCGCCGTCTTGAAGAAGACATGGAACGGACCCAGAGAACCAACGAAACTCTGCAACAACAGCTGGCTGCCTCCCGTGCTGAAGTCTTGGAACTTCGAGCTCGTTAGAGAGCTCAGGATCGACACCTTCAAGAGGTGTTTCGTCAAGTGTCCGACCTTAGGGCTCGCCCGAGGAATTCCCATCACCATTAGATGATGTCTAGTACATCTCTGTCTTTTGATTTAGGGATAGCCTTGAACTTATGTGCTCTAAGTAGCACTTGTCTGTAAAATATTCCTAACTTTCAGTACTCTAATTAGGAATCTAAGAACTGTCAAACTTATCCTTTTGGTATGATGTAAGACCTACTGATAGGTCGATTTTCCTTGAACATATTACATCAGTAATACCCGTACTATTGAAATCTATCTAATCTGTGGAAAAAAAAATCTGTACACTTGTGTATTCCCACTATTATTTCTTGTTGTGATTTCAAACACTCATTCAACTGTTACGCTATGGTTAGTTAGTCCATGCGTCACTCTCACGTTGCTTACAAATTGATTCTTACCATCTTTCTCATCTTTATAAACTTATAGCTGAAAGATGCCTCCTCGCAAGACTCCCAGGAATAGGAATAATCCTGCACCTCCACCGCCTCCGGTCATCGATACTACAGCCCTGAATGCTGCCGTAGCTGCAGCAGTGGCAACTGCCATGGCTCAGTATCACTCATCAGATGCCAGCAGAGGTGGAACCCCTGTGGAATCTATTCCGATCGAAATCCCTGTGCGCTCGAGAGAGTGCTCCTACAAGGGTTTCACAAACTGCAAGCCAAAGCCTTTCTATGGCACCGGCGGAGTCATTGCTCTCTCGCAATGGTTCGAGAAGACTGAATCAGTCTTCGAAATCTGTTCATGCCCTGCTGCGTGCAAAGTGAAATATGCCGCATGCACCTTTGAGGGTAAAGCCCTAACGTGGTGGAACGGCCACGTCAAAGCCCTAACTCTCGTCGTGGCTAACGACATGGGCTGGGAAACGACGAAGGACCTCATGACTGAGGAATACTGCCTGAGGGGCGAAATCCAAAAGTTAGAACATGAACTCTGGAATCTGACCATGAAGGGCACCAATGTGATCGCTTATACTGCCGGATTTAGCGAACTGGTGGCCCTATGCCCCAATATGGTTCCCACTGAAGGGAAAAAGATCGAACGGTACGTATGGGGGCTAATGCCTCCGTACCAGGGGAATGTCTTAGCATCGAACCCCGCTACCTTTGACAGTGCCAAGCGTTTGGCACAAAGACTCATTGACCACGGAGTCAAGACCCCTGCAACCACAACCACCCTAGCCATCCCAGAACCCTCAAAACCCACTGGCACCAAGCGGAAGTTTTGGGATGAGAAGAAGAAGCAGCGAGCTGCAAAGAAACAACAAATCGTGGCAGTGCATGCCGCGGTAACCACTACTGCAGCTACTGCTCTGGCGAGTCAGTATGTTGGAAGTTTGCCCAAGTGCAACAAATGCAACTACCACCACAACGGCGCCTGCCGTGAAATGCAGTGTTCTAACTGCAACAGAAAAGGACACACCGTCCGATTCTGTAAGTTCCCGGCACAACCGATCTCCCAAGTTCCTGGCTCAGGCGCGAGCCCAACTTGCTATGGATGTGGCGAAACAGGCCACATTAAAAGGGACTTCCCCAAGGAGAGGAATGCTGGGGGAGCAGGGAGAGTACTAGCTATAGGCCACGGGGAAGCAGTTGCTGACCCGACAGTGGTGACTGGTACGTTCCTCCTTGATAACTCCTATGCATGCATTCTATTCGATAGTGGAGCGGAGCGAAGCTTTGTAAACCACAAATTTGCTCGCATGCTTAAGCAACAACCACACGCACTTATTGAACAATTCACAGTAGAAATGGCCAATGGGAAAACTGAAAGAACTAATAGCATATACTTAGGTTTTCTTCTAACCTTAGATAACCATTCATTCCCAATCGACCTTATGCCGGTCTCAATAAAAAGTTTCGACGTTATTATCGGCATGGATTGGTTAAGTCTTCATCGCGTCGACATCATGTGCTACGAGAAAGCAGTCCATCTAAACCTCCCGTCTAACGAAACCCTTACAGTCTACGGCGACAAACCTGGTGCGAGTCTTCGCATTATATCTAGTATTCAAGCACAGAAATATCTGCGCAAAGAATACCATGCATTTCTTGCTCACGTCGTCGACACGAACCTAGAAACGAAAGAACTAAAGAACATCCCAGTAGTGAGCGACTTCCCCGACATTTTCCCAGAAGAACTACCCGGGTTACCTCCGCAACGACAAGTCGAGTTCAGAATCGACTTAGTCCCAGGAGCTACCGCAGTAGCCAAGTCGCCCTACCGTTTAGCACCAGCCGAGATGCAGGAACTCTCTGGTCAACTTAACGAACTGCTCAAAAAAGGCTTGATAAGACCAAGTTTCTCACCTTGGGGAGCATCGGTCTTGTTCGTTAAAAAGAAAGACGGATCATTCCGTATGTGTATTGACTACAGAGAACTCAACAAATTGACGATCAAAAATCGTTACCCTCTGCCACGCATAGATGATCTATTCGACCAACTGCAAGGGGCGAACTATTTTTCTAAGGTTTATTTGAGATCCGGATATCACCAGTTACGAGTGCTAGAGGAGGATGTGCCGAAGACAGCCTTCCGAACTCGTTACGGACACTACGAGTTCGTGGTGATGCCATTCGGATTGACCAATGCGCCTGCGGTCTTCATGGATCTGATGAATAGAGTATGCCGACCTTACTTAGATCAGTTCGTCATCGTTTTCATTGACGACATCCTGATCTACTCCCGAAGTAAGAAAGAGCATGGTGATCATCTGCGACAAGTTCTAGAGACATTACGAAAAGAGAAACTTTATGCGAAGTTCTCGAAATGTGAATTTTGGATCTGAAGAGTCGAATTCTTAGGACACATGGTAAGCGAAGAAGGAATCCATGTGGACCCATCCAAAATAAAAGCCATTGAGAACTGGTCAGCGCCAAAGACGCCTACAGAAATTCGTCAATTTCTAGGTATCGCTGGCTACTACCGCAGGTTCATTTAGAACTTCTCCCGAATAGCGAAACCTCTTACGACCCTGACCCAGAAAGGCATGGCCTTTGACTGGGAAGAGAAACAAGAAAGAGCGTTCCAAACGCTCAAACGAGCCTTGTGCACCGCACCAATACTATCCCTTCCTGAAGGAATAGAAGACTTCGTAGTCTATTGCGACGCATCAAATCAAGGACTCGGATGTGTTCTGATGCAGCGAGGTAAGGTCATTGCCTACGCCTCGAGACAGGTGAAGACACACGAGGTTAACTACACGACCCACGATCTTGAACTAGGAGCAGTAGTGTTTGCTCTGAAGATCTGGAGACATTACTTGTATGGAACGAAGAGCACTATTTTTACCGACCACAAGAGTTTACAACACATTTTCGACCAGAAGGAGCTCAACATGATACAACGACGTTGGGTCGAACTACTCAGTGATTACGAATGCGATATTCGTTATCATCCGGGTAAAGCCAACGTAGTAGCAGACGCCCTAAGTCGGAAAGAATATTCTGGTCGCAAAGTCAAGTCATTGTCAATAACCATCCATTCACATTTGTCTAAGCAAATTCAGGAGGCTCAACTTGAGGTCATGAAACCTGAAAATGTGTCGAGTGAATCCCTTAGAGGAATGGACAAGAATTTAGAAGCCAAGGGTGACGGAACTTTATATTTCATGAACCGGATCTGGACACCGAAACACGGTGGTTTCCGAGACTTGGTCATGACTGAGGTGCACAACACTCGGTATTCCGTCCACCCAGGTTCAGATAAGATGTATCTGGATCTTAAAAAGCTATACTGGTGGCCTAATATGAAAGCAGAGATTGCTACCTTCGTAAGTAAATGCCTTACTTGAGCAAAGGTTAAGGTCAAGTACCAGAAGCCCTCTGGTCTACTGCAACAACCAGAGATTCCAGAGTGGAAGTGGGAGTGGATCACTATGGATTTCATAACCAAGTTGCCCAAGACAACGGGTGGACTTGACACCATATGGGTCATCGTTGATAGATTGACCAAGTCTGCACACTTCCTGCTTATCAAAGAAACCGACAAGATGGAGAAACTTACAAGAACATACATTAGGGAAATTGTACGTCTACATGGTGTACCTATTTCCATTATCTCCGATAGAGATAGTAGGTTCACCTCAAGATTTTGGCAATCACTACAACATTCCCTAGGAACAAGGCTGGACATGAGCACAGCCTACCATCTACAGACCGACGGACAGAGTGAAAGGACCATCCAAACACTGGAAGATATGTTGCGAGCCTGTGTGATTGATTTTGGGAAGGCATGGGATACTCATTTACCCCTTGTCGAATTTTCCTATAATAACAGTTATCACACGAGCATCAAGGTTGCTCCATTTGAAGCTCTCTACGGCCGGAAGTGCAGATCCCCTTTGTGCTGGGCTGAGGTGGGTGATACCCAATTAGCAAGAGGCCAAGCTTCCGACAGTACTCTCACTGGTCCGGAAATCATTCGGGAAACGACAGAGAAAATCGTTCAGATCTGTGAACGATTGAAAGCCTCCAGAGACCGACAGAAGAGCTACGCCGATAAACGAAGAAAACCTTTGGAATTTCAGGTGGGAGACCGAGTCCTTCTCAAAGTCTCACCCTGGAAAGGCTTAATACGCTTCGGCAAGCGTGGGAAGCTTAATCCGAGGTACATAGGGCCTTTCGAGATTCTTGCCAGAGTCGGCCCCGTAGCTTACAAAGTCGACCTACCCGACATACTTCGTAATGTACATTCTACCTTCCACGTATCTGACTTAAAAAAGTGTCTGTCCGACGAGACTCTCGTAATCCCACTCGACGAGATCGAGATCAACGAGAGCCTCAACTTCGTGGAAGAACCTGTAGAGGTCATGGACCGTGAGGTCAAGCAAACGAAACAAAGCCGTATCCCTATCGTGAAGGTTCGCTGGAACGCCAAGCGAGGACCGGAATTCACTTGGGAACGCGAGGATCAGATGAAGTTGAAATATCCTCATCTTTTCGCTTAATTATTTGAAACTCTTATTTGCTTAAATTCTAATTTCGGGACGAAATTCCCTCTAACAGGGGGATGATGTGACAACCCGAAATTTCTATTTGTACGAACATTATCTATTCAATAGAAGCTAGTCCGATTTCAGTGATTTTCATACTTTTCTGAACCAGTTTGTATACATTAGGGTTAATGTTTAAGGAGATATCAGGAGAGTGGATGCTCCTGGTTATGTGAAATTTGAGCATTTCAAGTTTCATCATGTTACAGTCCCATATCAGGAATAAAAATATTTTCTGCCAAAATATTCCAGGACTATAAATAGTTTTCTGAATTAAATTAATTCATTATTCACAATTCCAAATAGAGAAAAGCCATATTCTCTCTGACGGATCTTCGGGTTTTAATCCCAGATTGTGAGTCTACTTTACTAAATGTGTTTCAATACTTGTTAGATGCTTTATAACATCAATTACATGTTTAGATTACAAGATCCGGGAGTTTACCGCCCAAGAACGTTCTTGGGGAGTAAACTCCAAAATGGAGCTTTAAGGCTTCCTAGACCCATTCCCTTGATAGGAAACTTATTAAGGACCTTGTGTCTGATCTTTATAGACTTGAAAGCATCCAAAATCAACAAGTAATAGGAGTTTACGGCCAAGGACCTTTCTCGGGCCGTAAACCCCTTTTCAAGGGCATTTTGTGCCCTAAACTACCCCTAATGCTTAAGGACTTAAACCCTCAAATGCTTGTACCTATTTTGGACATCAAAACACTTCAAAACCATAAGTTTATAGGAGTTTATGGCCAGGAACCTCTCTTGGGCCGTAAACCCCTTTTCCAAGGGCTAAATGCACCACAAACACCCCTAAGGCTTTAAGACAATTACCATTGAACACCTAGGACTTGAATGGGGAGTAAAAGACATCAAGAACATCCCTTAAAGGGAGTTTACGGCCAAGGAACACCTCTTGGGCCGTAAACTCCAAGTGAAGGCACAAATGTGTGCCTCTTGTCCCCATTAGCCTTAGATAAAATCATGGAAGCTATCCTAGATGTGCAAGGGCCTCAAATGAATTAAAAGCCATCACCCCGTAGGAGTTTACGGCCGAAGCTCGCAACTTGGTCATGGCCGAAGCACACAACTTGAGATATTCCGTTCACCCAGGTTCAAATAAAATGTATCTGGATCTTAAGAAACTGTACTGGTGGCCTAACATGAAAGCAGAAATTGCTACCTTCGGAAGTAAATGCCTTACTTGCGCAAAGGATAAGGTCGAGTATCAGAAACCTTCATGAGTACTACAGCAGCTAGAGATACCGGAATGGAAATAGGAACGGATTACTATGGACTTCGTAACCAAGTTGCCCAAGACGACGAGTGGACTCGATACCATATGGGTCATCGTCGAAAGATTGACCAAATCCGCGCATTTCCTACCAATCAAGGAGACTGACAAGATGGAAAGGCTTACAAGAACTTACATAAAGGAAATAGTGCGACTGCTTGGTGTTCCGATATCCATTATCTCCGATAGAGATAGTAGATTCACTTCAAGGTTCTGGCAGTCACTACAAAGTTCCATGGGGACTAGACTAGATATGAGTACAGCCTACCATCCACAAACAGACGGGCAAAGTGAGAGAGCGATACAAACTTTGGAAGATATGTTGAGAGCCTGTGTGATTGACTTTGGAAAGGCATGGGACATCCATTTACCCCTTGTCGAATTTTCATACAACAATAGTTATCATACGACCATAAAAGCTGCTCCATTTGAAGCCCTCTATAGCCGTAAGTGCAGGTCCCCTCTGTGCTGGACTAAAGTTGGCGACACCCAGTTAGCTAAAGGACGAGTTCCTGAAAGCACTCTCACTGGTCCGAAAATCATACGGGAAACGACAAAGAAGATTGTTGAGATTTGTGAACGGTTGAAAGCCTCTAGAGACCGACAGAAAAGCTATGCTGACCAAAGGAGGAAACCTTTGGAATTCCAGGTAGGAGACCGCGTTCTATTGAAGGTCTCACCGTGGAAGGGCTTAATACGCTTTGGAAAGCGTGGAAAGCTAAATCCAAGATATGTAGGGCCTTTCGATATTCTCGCCAGAATCGGCCCTGTAGCTTACAAGCTTAATCTACCACGTGAACTTAGTAACATACATCCAACCTTCCATGTCTCGAACTTGAAGAAGTGCCTGTTCGATGAGACTCTTTTTATTCCATTTGACGAGATCGAGATCAACGAGAGCCTCAACTTTGTGGAAGAACCGATAGAAATCATGGACCGAGAGGTCAAACAAATGAAACTAAGTCGCATACCCATCGTGAAGGTTCGCTGGAACGCCAAGCGAGGACCTGAATTCACATGGGAAGGCGAAGATCAGATGAAACAAAAGTACCCTCACCTTTTTCTCTGATTAACAAGTATCTTTCTTACTTTCAATTTCGGGACGAAATTCCCTCTAACGGGTGGATGATCTGACAACCCGATGTTTCAACTCTATGTAAATGACCTAAAAAGTCAAGTATTGTAACCACTTTTGATATAATGAAATTAACTTCGATAATAAAAAGTCCAAAAAGTCACTAAATAATTACCTACTATGTTTGAGGTCATTAAACCGTGATCGTACGTAAAAAAACGCCCAAATCTGACTTCGTGTAAAACAGTTATGATTTTTCCAAGTTTGGCTTAGCGACAGACAGCTAAAAACTCGAAACGGAGATCGAGCGACTTTTAGCCGGAATGACCTAAACAAGAATCGAAGGTCTCGACAATGGTATTTCAACGGTAAAAAGTTTGGCAAATCAGACGTCAGATAAAGAAGTTATGAATTTCTAACGAAATTTTCTTACCGCGACCTTTAAAAAAATAATAATAATAATAATTTCAAAATTTGCCGACGGAATATAAATGAACGTTGTAGAGCATAGTCTCACCTATGCGTGGATATAAAGAACGTCGAAAACGGAGTTCGTATGAAGAAGATATGAATTTTAGAAGTTTATTAAATAAATAAAATATAAATTTTATTATTTAACCTCTGCATTATCCGAAGGAGGAGTCACCAAGTCGATCCTTGTTACGCCCATCATACGTTCGTATGGCCAGCGTACTCGAGGCCTATGCGAGGCTATGCCCCGTCACATCCGAACTCCGAGGCAGTCGAGGATCCGGTCACGCGTGACGCACGAGTACGCCCAGCGTACCGAGGCGGTTCCCAGGCCCTATAAAAGGGATGTGCGGGTTTCGAAGAAAGGGCTCAAATTATCCCAACTTTCTTGTGTTCTTTCCTCGTTTTCCGTGCCCGTGCTAACCCAAAGCCTCGGTTACCTTGCTCAAGTCCCGAAGGTCGTTTGTGCTCCCGAGATTCCTGAGAATCCCGAGAAAATCCGCTTTCTCGAGTCGAAGTTCTGCTTGGTTTTCATCTCGCCTTTTTCCGACTTTTCAAGTGAGTTCATACCCCTTAATTAACCTTTTAAATGTTCTATAAATGCTTTTATATGCTTTCAAGGGGGGGAATACAAGTAAAACACACGATTATTATCGTGTGTTATATAAAGTTTCATTATACACGTTTTATCAACAGAATCATATGTGATTTATAAACTTTATAGGGAAACTTTCGTATGCAAAATATATCATCGATAACATTATATCTTTTGAAATGAAAAATGTAGTTATATAAGTATAAATCAAACACTCTGCTTAGACTGCATGTATATGTGTCCAACTTAGACACTATAAAAATTTATACTTTCATAACAAGTGATTGATTTTCTAGGGATTTATAAACAAACGAGACAAACTTTTAGAAAACTATAATAGGTATAGTTTTACGATAACATTACTAACTTTTACATACTAGAAACACTATTTTCAAGAAGTCACTTTCACATACAAGAACAAACGAACATTTTAACATGTAAATCTATTTTTATACTAAGTTTTGTGAGACATTAACTTCACGTACGTTCGAGTACACATTTCAAGTCCTGTATTATATACCAGAATCTCTTGGAGGGGGAGCCTGATGTTTGTGTATAGATCTATACGGGCTTGACAACCCCACGCCCTGACTGTTAGCTACAATACACCATTTAGGGTGACAAACGTCAGAACATTCCAATGCCTGAAGAACGTTGTGTATAGGCAAATCTAGTCAATAGCATGGTTATAAAAGTCACATGGGGTATTAAAAAGACATTGATTTACGGGGTTTTCAGACGTATTGGAAATTTTATACGTACATACATTTTCTAGAAACAAACATTGGTCTTGATAGAAGGCTACATTTATACTAGTAGAAAATATGGGATTTTCTAGGAGCAAACAAACAAAAACAAAACTACTTGTATGTCCCAGGGATTCAGTAATTACAGGTAACAAACATTGTCATTTAACACTTATGAAACTCACCAGCTTAAATGCTGATCTACTCTTTCAAAACTACTTGTATGTCCTAGGGATTCAGTAATTACAGGTAACAAACAGCTTTTGAAGAAGGGACGCTGCGGCGCTAGTTTAAATTCGTATTTTGGCATCATATTGTAATTGGTTTTGAACATGTACCTTTTAACAATGTAAACTTTCAATTTTATATATATGATGGATGTATTGCTTTCTTTACTATGTATTCATTTGTTACGCTACCACATGAAGTCATCCGCCCCCGAACGTTGCCGCCGTTCCGGTTTGGGGGTGTGACAGGCAAAGAGTATTACTTCGCGCATACTTATCCTCCAGAATCTTCTAGTCACGTCGTGAACTTGTGGTTCACATCATGAGTGTAGCTGATTTCGTTGGTTTCTTCTTTTTTTAGTCTCCAAGTCTCCAAAGTTCCATGTTTTTTGTCATTTCTAGTCCTTTTCTCCAAAAATGTTTCTATTTGGATGCAAAATATAATTTAAGCTTATAAGTACCATTATTCTATGCTAATAACTAAAATATTAATAAAATTGTAAACAAATATTGCCTAAAAACATGTATAAATATGGCAATATCAAAATTCCTCACACTTAATCATTACTTGCCCTCAAGCAAATCTAATTATTTTTAACTCAAACTCTCATCAGCAATATCACATAAAGCAATCCATTTCAAACTCATCAATTGTGCTAAGACCACAACGCATGCATTTGTGTCTAAAGGTTTCCTATGGGCACCCCTTAATTCTAAATACTCACAATCCTCATAAACACTCGTCGACTTCATTTGAAAAATGCTCATTTTATGCATCCCTTTGAATCCATCTGCAGAAAACTCTCTAAACTCAAGGTATTTTTGTATAGCTACCCAAGCATACACAATCTAGAGAATTACAACTTTAAGATACCACAATATGGAGCTCTTTAATTCTTCACTTTCTTTGATATTTGATCTTCAATTTTGAATTCTCCACATAACATCCATAAAATTTATGCCAAATTTAAACTTTTAACATTAACAAAAGAAACAAATCATAAGGATGAGGTGCGGTACGGTCACGCCTTTGCCTTCCCTCGATCTCTTGATGTAGCTGAAACAATAAACTGAAAACTGTAAGCCCGAGGGCTTAGTGAGCTACCCCCAAAATACCAATACCGTATAGACATAAACCTTATAAATAACAATCAATCAATCATCATGCATACTGGGCCATCGGCCTGACTGGTCCGCCCTTCTGGGCCTACAGTCTATATGAATCTATCTCGAGCCTTCGGCATGACTGGTCCTCCACATGGGCCTACAGTCTCCCCGGACCGCTCATAGGGTATGTTGGCCTTCAGCACAAAGCAGGACCGCCTCAACCCACCCAATAAGCAAATAACCATGTGCAAATACTATCTTATACTGGCATATACAAACATCAAGCATATCCATCTCACTGATCATCAATCATAGAATACTCTTGTAACTAGAGCATCGACCTAACAGGTCTCTAACATGCTAATCCCTACGGATCATAAAAGCATAAGATACTGTCCACCCTAATTCCAATCAACGGATCATATCACGTATAGCATACCATAGCAATAACAACTAAAGGGTCAGCCTTGGTGCCATAGACCCTATCAATATAGTGAGGATAACTCACCTCGTAGATGTTGACTCGGAAGGCAACTCCAACACAATATACTCATAAGTCCTTAGCCTTATAAGGCACTACATAACTTACTAGTCAGATCCTAATCAAGTTTAAAGTCCTTTGTCAAGGTCAACAGTGCATGTTGACCTCAACTCTCCGAGTACACTCGGCTGCTCGCTGAGTCCTTAAAGCACATTCCTACTCGCCGAGTCATCGGGGTGAGTCGTCGAGTGCCTTCGAATCCCGATCAAATCTTAAGGCCACCCGTCGAGTTTCCTCCTTGTAACTCGACGGGTATACATGCAAACTTATCCTTGGCCAAAACTCATACGACTCACCGAGTTGTTCTTCAACTCCTTGAGTTTCATGACCATCTTCATATAACTCGCCGAGTTGGTCAACCAACTCGTTGAGTTCACGGCTTCCTTCATCTGACTCGCCAAGTTCATCCAACTCGTCGGGTTTAATGCACATCTTCATATGACTCACTGAGTCGGCTTTGTGAATCGCCGAGTCCCTTCAGTCATTTTAACATGCAGACGTCTTTAAGCCATGGCAAGGTCCCAAATTGCAGATCTAACTTCCTTAAGCCTGCTTATCACGTAAAGTTGCAAACTTTACGTGCATGCATTGCTTTACAAGCTCTAAATGCCAAAACCAAACTTTTAATGGGTGTTCATGGACCAAGGGGACCTTAAACTCAACTAAAGCTGGAACTTTATGCTTGAATAATCCAAGAAGGGTCTAGATCTGAAGTTACAGCCTCAGATCTAGCCCTTAGATTGTTATACCAACTTGATACCCTTTTTAAAACCCTAAAACTCATTCAAGGATGAGGTATAAACTGAAATAACTGAGGGTAATGGTTAAATACCTTCCCAAGAGACGTCCACAGAAGTAGAAATTGGATATCTTCCTAGCTCCTTGCCTCAATCACTTGGTTCCCCAAACTCTTACACCAAAATTCTTCTCTCAAAGCTTTAACACACAATGGGGACACACACAAAAACGAGTTAGAGATGCAAAGGGGGCTACAAAGGAACTGAAAGAGGCTTGAGCTTCTTTAAGTATGGGTGCAAGCCCCGGGAATTAGGGTTTCAATTTCCAGCTCCTACTCACCGATTCCCACAAAGGACTCGCCATGTAGATCACTTAATTCGCGATCCAACCCACTGCTAGTCGACGAGTAGGGCAACCAACTCGTCGAGTAGGGCCAAAACCCAAAAATATTTTATTTAAATTATTACCTGAGAGTCGGGGCATTACAAATGTCCCCTACTTGAAGTAGACTTCGTCCTCGAAGTCCACTGGGATAAACAACACCGGATATCATCCAACGACCTGGATATCATCCAACGACATAGTTCAAGCGCTCGTTGACCTGGATATCATCCAACGACACCACTGCCTCCTGGTCCATAACGTACTTTCGCAATTGCGAAACATGAAATGTGTTGTGGATCCGGTTAAGCTCTTCCGGGAGCTCTAACCTATAAGCCACCTTGGCCACCCTGGCAACAATCCTGAACGGCCCTTCCAGGGTGAGACCTTTAGGAGAACCATGTCACCCTCCTAAAATTCCAACTCAGATCGCGCCGGTCTGCATAACTTTTCTGCTGACTCTAAGCGGTCTGCAGTCGCTGTCTAATTTGTTGTATCGTCTCGGTTGTTTGCAGAACTACCTCTGTCTGACCCATCACCCTATGACCAACCTCGCCCCAGCAGACAGGGGTCCTACACTTCCGCGTTCCGCCCATACAACAGCTCGAAAGGCGGGGCACCAATACTGTAATGGTAGCTGTTGTTGTAGGCGAACTCCACAAGCGGTAGGTGGGAATCCCAACTCCCACCAAAATCAATGACCACATGCCCTCGACATATCCTCGAGGGTCTGGATAGTCCGCTCACTCTGCCTATCAGTCTGCGGATGGAATGCCGTACTGAAATGCAGTCTCGTACCCAGTTCCTCATGGAACTTTTGCCAAAATCGTGAAATAAACCTGACGTCCCGATCCGAAATAATGGAAACCGAGACTCCATGGCGAGAGACAATCTCGCGGATGTACATGTCAGCCAACTTTTCTGCCGATGAACTATCCCGTATGGCTAGGAAGTAAGCACTTTTGGTCAATCGATCCACGATGACCCATATAGCATCGAATCCATTTTCCGTCTTTAGCAACTTCGTGATGAAATCCATCGCGATCCGTTCCCATTTCCACATGGGAATCTCCAGAGGCTGCAACTTACCATGCGGCCTCTGGTGCTCGGCCTTGACCATCCTACAGGTCAAGCACCTCTCGACGTACCAAGCGATATCTCGCTTCATACCAGGTTACCAACAACTCGAACTCAAATCATGGTACATCTTGGTGGCCCCCGAGTGAATAAAAAAACGATACTGATGAGACTCCTCCATCACTGTCTCCCTAACTCCTCCGGTCATTGGAACCCAAACCCGACCATATCGGGTCAATAGCGTGTGACTATCCTGAACAAACCGGGCGCTTTCACCCTTAATCCTCTCCAACTTTCAGCTCTCCGGTTTCATACCCTCGATATAAGCATCTCTGACCAAACCCACTAGCGGGGAATCCACCGCTATCCTTATACATTTGGCTAGGGTAGACGACCCAGTAGAGTTGCGGCTCAAAGCATCCGCAACCACGTTCGCTTTACCAGGATGGTAAAGGATCTCGCAATCATAGTCCTTGACCACATCCAGCCACCTGCGCTGCCTCATGTTCAGGTTTGGCTGGTCCATGATGTGCCTTAAACTCTTGTGATCCGTGTATATCATACAACGGACTCCGTACAGATAGTGCCTCTAAATCTTGAGAGTGAAGACCACCACTCCCAACTTAAGATCATGTGTGGGGTATGTCGTCTCATGCGGCTTCAACTGCCTTGATACATAAGCTATCACTCGTTCCCTCTGCATGAGGACTGCCCCCAATCCTGTGATTGACGCATCACAAAATACCATAAAGTCCTCAACTCCCTCGGGGAGTGTCAACACTAGCGCCTCGCATAAACACCGCCGCAGGGTCTCAAACGACCTCTGCTGCTCCGGGCCCCACCGGAAATCCACCCCTTTCCTCGTTAGACGAGTGAGGGGTACGACAATCTTCGAGAAATCACGAATAAATCTTCGATAATACCCTGCTAAACCTAAGAAACTCTTGATGTCTGAGGGAGATTTCGGAACCTCCCACTGCATAATTGCCTCTACCTTGGCCAGATCGACCAGAATCCGTTCCTGGCTAACGAGATGTCCGAGGAACTGGACCTCTCGTAACCAAAAATCACATTTCGAGAACTTGGCGTACAACCATTCTCGCCTCAAAACCTCCAGCAGCTCCCTGAGATGCTCCACATGCTGCTCCCGGGTCTTGGAATATATCAAGATGTCATCTATGAATACAATGACCGAGCGATCGAGCATCGGTCTGCAGACTCGGTTCATTAAATCCATGAACACTGCCGGTGCGTTGGTGAGCCGAAACGACATCACCACGAACTCGTAATGACCATAACGAGTTCGAAATCTGGTCTTCTCCATGTCTTCCTCCCTCACCCTTACCTGGTGATATCCCGATCTCAAATCAATCTTGGAAAACCAAGATGCACCCTGCTGCAGATTGAACAGGTCGTCTATCCTCGGGAGTGGATAATGGTTCTTCCCCGTTCACTTGTTCGGCTCCCTATAGTCAATGCACATCCTGTGCGAACCGTCCTTCTTCCTGAAGAAAAGGATCAGTGCTCCCCAGGGTGAACTACTCAGTCGACTAAACTAGTTACCCAGCAGTTCCTGCAACTGAGATGACAGCTCCTGCATCTCAGGCACGACGCCTTGGCGATACGGGGCCGCACCTGGCTCTAGATCAATCCTGAACTCAACTTGCCTCTCCGGAGGCACCCCGGGTAACTCTTCTGGAAACACATCAGCAAACTCTCGCATTATCGGGACCTCTGAAACTGAGAGCTGCTCCCTATCCCGCGTATCTATCACATATGCCAAATAACCGGCACACCAGTGCTGAATATACTGTAGGGCCCTAGCTGCAGAACAGAACCTTAATCCCAACCTGGTACCCTCTCCATACACTACAAGTTCTCCCCCACTTGGGGTTCGAACTACCACCCGCTGCCTCACAAAGTCAATCATGGTGCCAAAATGGTTGAGCCAATCCATACCTATTATCACGCATACATCCCCCATGGGAATAGGAACCAAATCTATCGGGAAGGACACCTTGAAAATCTGCAACTCACATCCCCAGTAGACCGAAGAAGCGGAAACTCCGTGCTCACTGGCGATCAAGACCCGCAATGGGCACTCGAGATCATCCATCGGCACACTGAACCCTCTACTAAAAGTCTGAGATACGAACAACTGACTCGCCTCTGAGTCAAATAGAACCAAAGCAGGAAAAGAATTTACTAACAATGTACCTAATCACAGGTACAATCAATAAGTATAACACAATACAATAATTGACACAGAGAATAGAAACGTACCAGCAACCACATCTGGTGCGGTCTTGGCCTCCTCGGCCGTAAGCTGGAAGGCGCGTCCCTGAGCCTTCGAAGGCTCTACCTTAACTGGCCTCCCATCCCCATTCTTCCCAGCAACTGGAGTAGATCCCTACGCCGACTTAGCGGCGAGCTGCGGACAGTAGGTCTTCACATGACCAACCTGATGACAATGGTAACAAATCCTCATATCTGGTGGAGGGGCGGACTGAAGGCAGTCCCTGGCATAGTTCCCTTCCTTGCCACATTGGTTGCATCAACCTCCTGCTCGACAATCCCCTGAATGAACCCTGTCGCACTTTTCGCAGGTACGACTCTACTGAACCCCGGATCGTGTATCAGCGGTCTTAGACCGCTTAGGCGCCGGCTGCAACTAGGCCGGTGCCTGACGCTGCTCCTTCAGTTGTAGCTCTATCTCCAACTCACACCGCCTCGAGGCTTCTTGAAGATCCAGGAGGGTATCACAACGCTGTGTAACGACAAACTGTCGTATATCCGTCTTGAGCATACTCAGATAACGGGTCATCTAAGATGCTCCGATGCAAACTCTGGGCAAAACATAGCCCTCTCCGTGAACATCCGGGTAATCTCCATCACTGACTCTCCATCGTGTCTCAAAGTCAGGAACTCCTGAGCAAGCCGCTACCGCTCAACACGAGGAACGTACTGGCTGCGAAATATATACCTGAACTGCTCCCAGGTAATAGCAGTCCGCTGATCATCCAAATATGAAACTGTCGTCAATCTCTACCAATCCTTCGCCCCAAGCCTCAGCAGGTTCAGGGTACATCTGACCTTCTGGTCAGCAGGACAAGAGCATGTGAAGAAACATCCCTCCATGTCAGATAATTACCTCATTGCCCGAATAGCATCCTGTGTACCATCAAATGTCGGGGGCTTTGTATTATCGAAGTCTCGGTACCGGAAAGCCCTATCGGCCCCTCCTCCAACCCCTGCCGTAGTTACAACTGAAGTGGCTGCAGCGGCAACTGTTTCTGCTAGAGCTACATATCACTCATTAAAGTACTCAACCATCGCGGTCTTAATCGACCCAAACATTTCTGGCAGGTGTGCTCGAAAAGCCGTAGCGACCTTGTCGTGCAGAATCTCCCGGATCCTGGCATCCAGCTCCTCAATCCAATCTGAACTACGTTCTCAGGTGCTATCGGCACCTCCGACCCTCCATTTCCTGTCCCCGATCCAGACCCAGATCCCGACTCGGATCCATCAGCAAAGCGTCTCGTCACCACCATACTGCAATCACACCCAATATATCAGATAAACAATATAATGTCGGGAGACCAAAATCCAAAACCCTAGGGGTTGTGACTTCCTTGTTACGCATATGGGTCCTATGATTTCAGTAGTACGGGCCCATACCACCTTCCACACCTACCCATATTTGTCTCAAGTATCACCACAACGCCCTAATACAATGCTCAACATAATATGCGCTCAACCCTCACTAATAGGGGACATCGCCTAACTCACAACTGATCCTGCAGTTCCGCACCACTCACACATCCATGAAACTTCCATAAACCCCTGTAGCGCTAGTGTACACTGGCTGCACATAATGTTGGACCCGATAGACTTTCGAATACCCAATCCTACACTAAGGTCGAATCAGACATACTCAGGCTATAAGATATTGACTACACACAGCCGTGGCGCATACACTAAACATGTACAATCATGATTTCAATTCCATATACAAGAACCCTAGGCTAATAGGCATCATATAATCAGGCAAATCTATCATGCGATTCCTGAAGATCCCTTGTAACGCCCGTAGATCCGAGCTAGTTAGTTTAGAGACGATAAGCATCAAAATTGACTTTTTATAGAAGATTATTTAGAAGGATTAATCTTAACTAAGTTATAGTATATGTTACAGGGATTATATACATATAAAGAATGCCGATGTCCGAATTATAATGAAGAAGTTATGACCTGTCGAAGTTTCGCAACAGAACCGACAATGCTGAATTACGTAAAAAGTGAAATTTACGTTAGAGCAATATTTAGCCTTAGTGATATAAACGAAAGTCGTAGAGTTTGTTAAACCAAGAGCGTGCGTTAAAAGAACGCCCAAATCTGACTTCGTATGAGGAAGTTATGATTTTCTGAAGTTTCGACTTAGCAGTATGCAGTCCGAATACTTGATTTGAGACCGAGCGGTTTTTAACCGAAACAATCTAACTTAGAATTGAAGATCTCGTTAGTATTAGTGAAACGATAAAAAGATAGGCGAAAACGGACGTCAGATGAAGAAGTTATGATTTTATAACGGAGTTTTTCCTGTCCCGGCCTACTAAAAATAATATATAAGTAATATATTTATAATATATTAAAAATCAAATCAATATTAGCCAACAGAGTCTAAACGAGAGTTGTAGAGCATAATCTCAGCTTCACGTCGATATAAAGAACGTCGAAAACGAAGTTCGTATTTGAAAGTTATGAATGTCTGAAGTTCGGGACGCGAAACCCCAAAGTTGTCAGATACCACGACGTGGCAAGCAGTGCCATGACGTGGCAAGTCTTCTGACACCTCCGGGAGTCCCCCAGACACAACTTGTGATTGACGAATGTTGTGACGACCAAGCCCACGACGTGGAAAAGGTGCCACGACATGGCAAGGGCCAATTTTGCCCTATAAATAGATTGGAAGGGCCAACCATTTAGGGTTGCTATATTCTCTCATCTCTCACTCATATTACCTCTATTTACATGCAAAGAAGTATCCCCGAAGCCCGGTATCATCCCGAGACCCGAAACGAGTCCAAAAGCCCGAAGATCCCGAGAAGAAAAGAGTTTCCGAGCTGAATCTATGCCCGCGAGGAGCCTGGTTTTTGTGAAGATCTTCCAGATCTACCAAAAAAATACTACTTCTACAAGTCGTAGTGTTATCTGATCATCTTCTGATCAAGTGAGTGTATAGTCCCTTTCATAAACACGAGTATAATACAAGTATTGTTTGAATATATTAAGTATATGATTGGGGTGAGTGTGTAGTTACTTTCTCCTAACGCATAATTATGAAGTATTAGAATACGAAATACGTTTTATTTGTATATTTTGTTGATTATATGTGTGAATGTATATTCACTTTCTTCGTGTTACATGTATGTGCCTCATCTGTTTATCATAGATATGATTTATTCTCTATGAAATACGTGTTATATGTATGTGCCTCATCTGTTATGTGGAATATGTATTGAATGAACATGCTATACAGGTTTTAAACTATGTATAAAAATATATATTTTTATCTACTAATATGTTGGGTAGAACATGGGTAGATAATTGATGTATGATAAACAGATGAGAGGCCTCGATGTCATTGTGATCCAGTCATCTAGCCGAATTTAGATGACGAGCACGGACTCTTTCTAGACAGTCCCGTGGAACACTAGCAGGCTCATAACATGTAGGTGTTAATAACCTTGGGTGTTCATTCGCTGTATACCATCCCCCTTATGGTTACCTTATTTGACTTATATTGCTGAGGAATCCCCGAAGCATGTGTTGTCGCCCCGATGAAATATTCTAAGACTAGGTCCCTTGTGATTGTTGTTTTAGGGACGTAAAGTGAGAATAACGGGAATGGGTAACTAAGTTATTTTTGGTTGAGGAAATTAAATTAATTATTTATTGTGGGTTGAAAACCCTATATGCTCAACAGGCTCCCACACCTGACCCACTCAGTTAATTTGTATTACAGGAAGTGGCGCAAGGGCATAAGATGGATGAATCATCAATTTTTTTTGTTTACAAGTTTGTATATGTATACATTTGTTGGATGACTTGTAATGTTACCGTTTATGCTTTATGGTCTGTATCGGAACATGACATCCCGAGTTTTGATTATATAATGAAAGTACATTTCTTTATGAAACGGTTTGGTAAATATTATTTTATCACGTTTTGTTTTTGGGAACAAATTCCGCAAATCTTTTAAATCAAAAGGATTTACTTTGAAATTATTTTAAAAACATAAATGAACCGGTCTTTTCTCGCCGTGATTTTGGGGCTGTCACATCCCTAGCCTAGCACTTGCATGCTGTTCTAATCATATCAGAATATCAAATAATTATATGGTATTTTGGGGCTTACTTACAGGCTCCGGCTGATCGTACTCTCTACTCCTCCATCCATATCTTGAAAATCATTTTAAAATTTTACTTTTCGAAAATATCCTTGATTTGAGACTGGATTCACACAAGTGTTCCTCCAATTCACTCAAACCAAGGCTCTGATACCAACTTGTAACATCCATAAAATTTATGCCAAATTTAAACTTTTAACATTAACAAAATAAACAAATAGTAATTGTTTTTACAAAACATTTTCAAATCATTTATCATCAGAGTGTCCCAAAACAGATCATAAGGATGAGGAGCGGTACGGTCACGCCTTCGCCTTCCCTCGATCTCCTAAACTACCAGAAAAAATAAACTGACACTGTAAGCCCGACGGCTTAGTGAGCTAGCTACCCCCAAAATACCAATACCTTACAGACAGAAACCTTATTAACACCAATCAATCAATCATCATGCATACTTGGCCATCGGCCTAACTGGTCCGCCCTTCTGGGCCTACAGTCTATCTAAATCTATGCCGAGCCTTCGGCATGACTGGTCCACCACGTGGGCCTACAGTCTCCCCGAACCACTCATAGGGTATGTTGGCCTTCAACACAAAGCAGGACCGCCTCAACCCAGCTAGCAAGCAAATAACCATGTGTACATACTATCTTATACTGGCATATAAAAACATCAAGCATATCTATCTCACTAATCATCAATCATAGAATTCTCTTGTAACTAGAGCACCGACCTAACATGTCTCTAACATGCCAATCCCTACAGATCATAAAAGCAAAATATACTGTCTACCCTGATTCCGATCAACGGATCATATCACGTATAGCATACCATAGCAATAACAACTAAAGGGTCAGCCTTGGTGCCGTAGACCCTATCGATATAGTGAGGATAACTCACCTCGTAGATGTCGACTCGAAAGATAACTCCAACTATCGGATCACTTGTCATAGGCTCCGCCACCTATAACTGTAGCACAATATACTCATAAGTCCTTAGCCTTATAAGGTACTCCATAACTCACTAGTCAGATCCTGATCAACGTCAAAGTCCTTGGTCAAGATCAACAGTCCATGTTGACCTCAACTCGCCGATTACACTCGGCTGCTCGCCGAGTACACTCGGCTGCTCACCGAGTCCTAGAAGCACATTCCAACTCGCCGAGTCATCGGGGTGACTCGTTGAGTTCATTCAAATCTCGATCAAATCTTAAGGCCACACGTGGAGTTTCATCCTTGCAACTTGACGGTTATACAGGCAAACATATCCTTGGCCAAAACTCATACGACTCGCCGAGTTGTTCTTCAACTCGTCGAGTTTCATGACCATCTTCATCTACCTCACCGATTTGTTCAACCAACTCGTTGAGTTCACGGCTTCCTTCATCTGATTCGCCGAGTTGTTCATCTAACTCGTCGGGTTTAATGCACATCTTCATATGACTCGCCGAGTCCCTTCAGTCATTTTAACATGCAGACGTCTTTAAGCCATGGCAAGGTCCCAAATTGTAGATCTAACTTCCTTAATCTTGCTTATCACGTAAAGTTGCAAACTATAACATCTCAAATTTTCAAATAAAATTTTTATTTAAAACAAAACATCATTATTCGACAAAAGTGTTTATTCCAAGTTTAGTGCAAAAGTATAAATAGTAAATCTCCAAGATCTTCAACAATGGCAGTGTGTACGTGTCACGCCGGCGCCTTTCCACGGTCATCACTAGTACCTGAAAAACATAAACACAACTAGTAAGCATAAATGCTTAGTGAGTTCCCCAGTATACGACTTACCCACATACGCCTTCCGGCCCGGACCTTTCAGTCCACATAACGTTGCCTTCCGGCCCGTAACATAATCGCCTTCTGGCCCATAATATATATCGCCTTCCGGCCCGTATTAGATTGCCTTCCGGCCCATAGTATTTTGCCTTCCGGCCCACGATAGTATAAAACATAACACATGTAACATAATACACATAACACATAAATCATACATCATACCGCCCTTTCTATCACATAGAGTCTCGCCTTCCAGCCCGTATAAGCATACATCATATATAAGCATACATCACATATAAAACATCTACCTCTCTAGCCATAGCATAAATGTAACACATACGACCTTCCGGTCTCACAATCAAACCCTTCCGGGTAAAGTATAGTGAGAAGACTCACCTCGTAGTATGCAAGCTATACCCCTTTGAGCTACTCGCACTCGATCCGCTAATCCGCAGGTTCCCTATAATACCACATACCTCTATTAATGATCTTATCAAACAAGACAATTGACCCTACTAAGTTACATACAGGCCAACGGTCGTTCTTGACCGGACTCGTCGAGTGAAAAGGGCAACTCAGCGAGTATAGACACCCCGACTCCACTCGCCGAGTCTAAAGGACGACTCGACGAGTTCTAATAGATCTTCAAGCTACTCGCCGAGTCTGAAGAACAACTCGGCGAGTCCTAGTGAATCTTCAAGCTACTCGCCGAGTCTGAAGAACAACTCGGCGAGTCCTCGCCATGCAGTCAATCCGCTGCCTCCTGTATTTCGCATGATTTCGAAGTATATAGATATGGGGCTTCCTGGACTTTCACATATACTATTACAGGGGTCTTTTAACACTTATAACAACAATATAATCCAGCAAATCCTTAAATGGGTTTCCTAAACCCTAAACTCGTGTACAACGTAAAAGCTACGGATTTCGATCCGAAGATTACCTGGAAACGTGTTCCCTGTGTCTCCAAACCTCCAGTCCTCGATTCCTTTGATCACCACCTTGCTCCTCCTTGTCTAACAATCTCTTCAAGCCTTCTCAAATCCTCTCTCTTGCTCCAGATGCTCACACACTCCCAGGGGATCTTCAACCGGCCAAAAGACGCGACATGACGGCCATAAGATCGTTATATACGGTTCAGAATCGAAACGGCTAGGGTTCAGCTGAACAGCGTCGACTCGCCGAGTCCCTTATTGGACTCGTCGAGTCCAGTCGCGCATCTGCGACCAAGACCATGGCCCTACTCGGCGAGTCGTGCACCAACTCGCCGAGTCCCCTCCTAAATGTGCCCCAAAAATAATTTAAAGAAATACCTGAAATTCCGGGCTGTTACAACTCTCCCCCACTAGAACTAGACTTCGCCCTCGAAGTCTCTCATTCTGCGAATAACTCCGGATGTTGCTCCCGCATTTCTCTTTCCGGCTCCCAAGTCATCTCCGATCCTTTCCGATGTTGCCACTGAACCAACACCAGAGGTATTTCCTTGTTCCGTAGAACCTTGATCTTCCGATCCCTGATAGCTACTGGTCTCTAAGTGTAATTCAGGCTCGCATCTACCTGAATATCTTCCAACGGAACCACAGCTGCCTCATCGGCTATACACTTCCTCAGCTGCGACACGTGGAAGGTATTGTGAATCTGATTCAGCTCCGCTGGCAACTCCAACCGATAAGCTACCCGACCAACCCTTGCAATTACCCGAAATGGACCTATGAACCGGGGCCCCAATTTGCCCCTCTTCCTGAACCGAATCACCCCTTTCCAAGGAGAAACCTTTAGGAGAACGAAGTCGCCGACCTGAAATTCGAGCTCGGACCGGCGTCTGTCCGCATAACTCTTCTGTCGGCTCTGGGCGGTCAATAACCTCTGCCTCACCCGTTGGATCTGTTCAGTCGTTTGAAGTACGATCTCTGTACTGCCCATCACCCTCTGTCCCACTTCTCCCCAACAAATGGGAGTCCGACACCTCCTACCATACAACAACTCAAAAGGTGGCATACCAATGCTCGAATGATGGCTGTTGTTGTAGGAAAACTCAGCCAGCGGCAGATGCGCATCCCAGCTACCTCCGAAGTCTAACACACACGCTCTAAGCATATCTTCCAATGTCTGAATCGTTCGCTCGCTCTGACCGTCGGTCTGGGGATGGTATGCGGTACTAAAATGCAGTTTAGTACCCAACTCCTCATGGAATTTTTTCCAGAACCTGGAAGTGAAACGTACATCGCGGTCCGAAACAATCGAGGTCGGCACTCCATGCCGAGATACTATCTCTCTCACGTATAACTCTGCCAACTTCTCTGCTGATGAACTTTCGCTAATGGCAAGGAAGTGTGCACTCTTTGTTAGCCTATCCACAATCACCCAAATTGCATCGACTCCCCTGGCAGTTTTTGGCAATTTGGTGATGAAATCCATCGTGATCTGATCCCACTTCCACTCAGGAACCTCCAAGGGTTGCAACTTACCGTGCGGTCTCTGGTGCTCGGCCTTAACCCTACGGCAGGTCAAACACCTCTCAACGAACCAGGCAACGTCTCTCTTCATGCAAGGCCACCAGTACTCCTTTTTCAAGTCCAAATACATTTTCGTAGCACCGGGATGGATCGAGAATTTCGATCTATGTGCCTCCTCCATCAAAGTAACATGCGTACCTCCCATGAATGGCACCCAGATCCGACCCCGAAATATCAGAAGTCCCCGCCCATCCGTAACAAACTCTGAAATCAACCCGACGACCCGCTCCTGTTTCTGCATCCCAGACTTCACGACCCCGGCCTGTGCCCCACGAATAGCATCTAATACCGGAGTCATCACCGTCAATCTCAAACACACGTCCCGCAATGGAGTACTCTCCGCCCTACGACTCAATGCATCAGCTACCACATTAGCCTTGCCTGGGTGGTATAGGATCTCACAGTCATAATCCTTAACCACGTCTAACCATCTCCTCTGACGCATATTTAGGTTGGGTTGATCCATCAAATACTTCAAACTCGTATGGTCCGTGTATATGGTACAACGAACCCCGTACAGGTAGTGACGCCAAATTTTGAGGGCGAACACTACTGCCCCCAACTCTAAGTCATGCGTGGGATATCTCGCTTCGTGAGGCTTCAGCTGCCTCGATGCATAGGCTATCACATGGCCCCTCTGCATCAACACTGCACCCAGTCCTGAAATCGATGCGTCGCAAAATACGACAAAGTCCTCCATCCCTTCCGGAAGAGCCAGTACTGGTGCTTCGCACAGTCTCTGACGTAGTGTCTCGAAGGAAGTCTGCTGCTCGGGTCCCCATGAGAATGTAACACCCTTTCGGGTCAATTTGGTAAGTGGCACCGCGATCTTGGAGAAGTCCCTAATGAACCGCCGATAGTACCCTGCCAACCCAAGGAAACTCCTGATCTCCGAAGGTGACTTCGGTGCCTCCCAACTCATCACCGCTTCCACCTTGGCCGGATCGACCAATATCCCTGCCTGATTTACAACGTGCCCCAGAAATTGAACTTCCCGCAACCAGAAGTCACATTTGGAGAATTTTGCATATAGCTTCTCCGACCTCAGTACCTCAAGGACCTCCCTCAAATGTTCCTCATGCTGCTCCCTAGACCGTGAATACACCAGAATGTCGTCGATGAATACAATCACAGACCGATCCAGCATCGGCCTGCATACCCTGTTCATGAGATCCATGAACACTGCTGGGGCATTAGTGAGCCCAAAAGGCATCACCACGAACTCGTAATGCCCATACCGCGTCCTAAAGGCTGTCTTCTGGACGTCCTCATCCCGCACTCTCACCTGATGGTACCCTGATCTCAAATCAATCTTGGAAAACCAAGATGCCCCTTGCAACTGATCAAATAGATCATCGATCCTTGGTAACGGATAGCGATTCTTAACTGTCACCTTGTTCAGTTCCAGGTAATCGATACACATCCGGTGTGAACCATCCTTCTTCTTAACGAACAGAATCGGTGCTCCCCACGGCGAGCTACTCGGCCGAATAAACCCCTTCCCCAACAACTCTTGAAGTTGCGAGGACAATTCTTGCATCTCTGGAGGTGCAAGACGATAAGGCACCTTCGCAATAGGCGCAGCCCCTGGAACTAGATCGATACCAAACTCCACTTGTCTCGCAGGAGGTATTCCCGGCAAATCCTCGGGAAAAACATCTGGAAACTCGCGCACCACTGGAACCTCCTTCAATGTCTTTGGTCTCTCGGAACTCTCCCGCGTATTCATCACATACGCCACAAAGCCGTTACATCCCCGCTGTAGGCATTGCCTCGCCCTAGCGGCCGAACAAAAAGCTGATCTCGAACGGGTACCCTCGCCGTACACAGTAAGAACTCCCCCACTAGGGTCTCGTATAGTCACTAGCTGACGCTCGCAGTCGATGACAGCGCTGAATCGGCTCAACCAGTCCATGCCTACGATGACACAGACATCACCCATCGCAATAGGAATTAGGTCAATCGGAAATGCGACCCCGAAGATCTCTAGCACACATCCCCGAAAAACCTCCGTAGCACAAATCACCCTCTCAGCCGCAATGGAAACGCTCAAAGGCCGACTTAACGGCTCACGACTAATGCCGATGTGCTGACTAAAAGCTAACGATACAAACGATCTACTCGCACCCGAATCAAATAATACTAGAGCAGGCATAGTGTTCACAAGGAAAGTACCTACACATACATTACCATAAGCATAGCATTTCGACCTTTAATTAAATACATGAATGATAACATACCTGCCACAACATCGGGCGCAGCGCGGACCTCCTCCGCAGTCAGCTGAAAGGCTCTCCCGCGAGCCCTCGGGGCCTCGACCTTCACCGGTCGGGTCTCAGTAGTCCGGGTAGTAGGTGTAGCTCCCTGACGAAGTTGCGGGCACTCGGCCTTCCGATGGCCTGTCTGGTTGCAGTGAAAGCAAACCATAAACCCCTTAGGGCAATCCCTGGCAATATGTCCCTCTTTGCCACACTTGTAACAACCACCAGCTCGACACGCCCCCTCGTGACTCTTGCCGCACTTCGCGCAAGTGCGACCCTTCGAACCTCCCATCCTCGAATCAGCGAACTTAGTCCGCTTGGCTACCGGCTGAGACTGGGCCGGCCGTCGATCCACCTGCCGAGACTCAGCCTCTTCCCTCGTTTGAGTCTCTAACTCGATCTCGCGCTTCCTGGCGTTCGCCTGAAGCTCAGTGAAAGTACGATAGGTGGAGTTTGACACAAACTCCTGGATCTCCCTCTTCAAAACACCCAAATAGCGGCTCATCCGCGACTGCTCCGTAGATACCAGCTCGGGGCAGAACATTGCCCTCTCATGAAACTTCCGTGTGATCACTGCCACGGAATCAGTACCCTGCTTAAGGGTCAAGAATTCCTGAATCAATCGCTCCCTCTCTACCGGGGGAACGTACTCATCCCTGAACATCTCCGTAAACCTCTCCCATGTCACCGCCGTAATCTCTGCATGAGTGAAGTTCGCCGTCACGAACTTCCACCAATCCTTCGCTCCCAGACGGAGCTGGTTCAAGGCGAACCGTACCCTCAAGTGCTCCGGGCATGAGCAAGTATAGAAGCACCCCTCGATGTCGGCGATCCACCTCATGGCTGCAATCGGATCCTGCGTCCCATCAAATTCAGGGGGTTTCGTGTTGCTGAATTCCCTGAATAGCAATGAATCACTCCCTTGCGGCCTGGCAGCAGCCACCGCTGCGGTAGCGGCAGTAACTGCAGCTTCAGTAAGTGCGGCGTACCGCTCCTCAAACTCCTCCATCAACGTGGTCTTAATAGACCCAAACATCTCCGGGATCTCAGCCCGGACCGCCGCAGCTACCTCTTCCTGAATAATCTGACGAATCTCCTCGTCACTCGCACCGCTCGAACTCGCCCCATTGCGTGTGATAACCATGATGTCTCTGAAATACAACATAAAATCATCAGAGACTCCACCAGGTACAATTGTACTCGGTACGCGCCCTACCCAGTCTCCGATTTCCAGGGATTCTTATTTGAGTCTTCCACTGATCCGGTGCCTTCGATAGTACGGGCCCAATACTACCGACCACACCGTATCAGTTTTCGTCCCAAATCTTCCTCCCCAAATCCCGAATAATGAGTACTCTACCTCTAGTATGCACTATCTACTTGCACGCTACCAAATATCTCATATAAGCAATCTCCCTAGACTAAGGCATCACAAAACAGGCATTTATAGTCCTATCATGTACACCTAGTCTTCTAGCATGCATTACAGTTCATAATTCGATGCATAACATAACATTGTAAGGTATTCTGGGGATCTTTACCGTTCGGACGCTGGCTGCTCGTACACACTGTTCCATCCTTGTTTTACCGCCTTACCGTTTATAAAATGTTGTGTCCTTATTATTTAAAAAGGTTTTTCCTCAAATCCCCGGTCTGAGTTCAGTTGCACCCAAAAGTACACCCGAATCCCTCAAACCAAGGCTCTGATACCAATTATAACATCTCAAATTTTCAAATAAAATTTTTATTTAAAACAAAACATCATTATTCGACAAAAGTGTTTATTCCAAGTTTAGTGCAAAAGTATAAATAGTAAATCTCCAAGATCTTCAACAATGGCAGTGTGTACGTGTCACGCCGGCGCCTTTCCACGGTCATCACTAGTACCTGAAAAACATAAACACAACTAGTAAGTATAAATGCTTAGTGAGTTCCCCAGTATACGACTTACCCACATACGCCTTCCGGCCCGGACCTTTCGGTCCACATAACGTTGCCTTCCGGCCCGTAACATAATCGCCTTCCGGCCCATAATATATATCGCCTTCCGGCCCGTATTAGATTGCCTTCCGGCCCATAGTATTTTGCCTTCCGGCCCACGATAGTATAAAACATAACACATGTAACATAATACACATAACACATAAATCATACATCATACCGCCCTTTCTATCACATAGAGTCTCGCCTTCCAGCCCGTATAAGCATACATCATATATAAGCATACATCACATATAAAACATCTACCTCTCTAGCCATAGCATAAATGTAACACATACGACCTTCCGGTCTCACAATCAAACCCTTCCGGGTAAAGTATAGTGAGAAGACTCACCTCGTAGTATGCAAGTTATACCCCTTTGAGCTACTCGCACTCGATCCGCTAATCCGCAGGTTCCCTATAATACCACATACCTCTATTAAAGATCTTATCAAACAAGACAATTGACCCTACTAAGTTACATACAGGCCAACAGTCGTTCTTGACCGGACTCGTCGAGTGAAAAGGGCAACTCGGCGAGTATAGACACCCCGACTCCACTCGCCGAGTCTAAAGGACGACTCGACGAGTTCTAATAGATCTTCAAGCTACTCGCCGAGTCTGAAGAACAACTCGGCGAGTCCTAGTGAATCTTCAAGCTACTCGCCGAGTCTGAAGAACAACTCGGCGAGTCCTCGCCATGCAGTCAATCCGCTGCCTCCTGTATTTCGCATGATTTCGAAGTATATAGATATGGGGCTTCCTGGACTTTCACATATACTATTACAGGGGTCTTTTAACACTTATAACAACAATATAATCCAGCAAATCCTTAAATGGGTTTCCTAAACCCTAAACTCGTGTACAACGTAAAAGCTACGGATTTCGATCCGAAGATTACCTGGAAACGTGTTCCCTGTGTCTCCAAACCTCCAGTCCTCGATTCCTTTGATCACCACCTTGCTCCTCCTTGTCTAACAATCTCTTCAAGCCTTCTCAAATCCTCTCTCTTGCTCCAGATGCTCACACACTCCCAGGGGATCTTCAACCGGCCAAAAGACGCGACATGACGGCCATAAGATCGTTATATACGGTTCAGAATCGAAACGGCTAGGGTTCAGCTGAACAGCGTCGACTCGCCGAGTCCCTTATTGGACTCGTCGAGTCCAGTCGCGCATCTGCGACCAAGACCATGGCCCTACTCGGCGAGTCGTGCACCAACTCGCCGAGTCCCCTCCTAAATGTGCCCCAAAAATAATTTAAAGAAATACCTGAAATTCCGGGCTGTTACACAAACCTTACGTGCATGCATTGCTTTACAATCTCTAAATTCCAATACCAAACATTTAATGGGTGTTCATGGACCATGGGGACCTTAAACTCGACTAAAGTTGGAACTTTATGCTTGAATAATCCAAAGAAGCTCTAGATCTGAAGTTACAACTTCAGATCTAGCCCTTAGATTGTTATACCAACTTGATACCCTTTTTAAAACCCTATAACTCATTCAAGGATGAGGTCTAAACTGAAATAACTGAGGGTAATGGTTAAATACCTTCCCAAGAGATGTCCACAGAAGTAGAAATTGGATCTCTTCCCAGCTCCTTTCGTCAATCACTTGGTTCCCCAAACTCTTACACCAAAATTCTTCTCTCAAAGCTTCAACACACAATGGGCACACACACACACACACACACACACACGAGTTAGAGATGCAAAGGGGGCTGCAAAGGAACTGAAAGAGGCTTGAGCTTCTTTAAATATGGGTGCAAACCCCGGGAATTAGGGTTTCAATTTCCAGCTCCTACTCATCGATTCCCACAAAGGACTCGCCATGTAGATCACTTAATTCGCGATCCAACCCGCTGCTACTCGACGAGTAGGGCAACCAACTCGTCGAGTAGGGCCAAAACCCAAAAATATTTTATTTAAATTATTACCTGAGAGTCGGGGCGTTACACACCACCTTTTTGTGTGATTTTTGGTATGTTCAACTTTTGATTTTTTCAGAAGTTTTGATCTTCGATTTTCAAACTTTATACTATGATTGCTCCAAAAATTCTTCAACTTTTCGGTAATTACTCTTTTTTTTTCATGTACTCATTTTTTTTTCACTCAAAACCTACATGCTTAAGCAGGGGCGCTTTACTTCAACCCTTATTGGTTAAGGTATTAGTCTATGTGCAATGACTACATAAGCTTTCATGGCTACATTTCTGGTATAGGTTGCTAAACATATTGCATCCCTCAAACTAAGCGAGGTTGTATTTTTGTCCCATGATTTCACTAGCATAAAGGAGGCCACAAATGCATTATAACATATACTGGCTCAACTAAACATTTGAGCTTTCATCGGATCACCCCATGCAACACTAGTAACTAAAGTTCAAATTATTATGACTAGATTAGTTAGTAGATTATTATTTCTAACCTTTTAAAAATTTGTTGAATTTTTTTTTAAATTGTCTATATTTTCTAGCAATTTAGTTTTTCTACTCCCTACCCCACAATTATTACATACAATGCCCTCGTTGTATGCATAAAGTAAATTAAAGAAATAAAAGTGAGAAAAAGGAACAAACACCCTTGGGATAGAAGTGGAAAAATCAAACTCCAATCATGTGGATGAAATGTGCATCTTGAAAATGGACTTCTCATAAATTGGAACTTCGACTTTGAACTCATGAAATATGTAGGTGCGCCAACAAAATATGGAATCGAAACTTCAGTCTTCAATAAAGGTGGTATAAATTTCCAAGGCGTGATAAAACAATCTGCGAAAGCATACGCCACATTGTATGGTAGAAGAAACGAGCCATACTAATCCTCATAATACTCCCAAAAAGAAACATGGTGAACCATGAAGTAAAATGTATCAATGGGATTCAATTTTGTGAAACAATGGTAGTCGTGATGTTAAGATAAGGAACATCACTTGAGGTAGCATAAAAACATATGATGAAAATCCATTGATTTCTTGTTCACGACGTGAATAGCTACGTCACGTCGTGAAAACTGGGCAGAAAGGAACAAAAATCCTTCACTTCTTCTTTCAACTTGGAACTTTCACCAATGTCTTAATCCGTTAAGATGCTTCAAAAACTCTATTATATTGACTCTTCTCTAACTCTACCCTCTCTCTTGACTCACCCCACACTTATTTAAAATTGTGGATCTCGACTTTAAACTCTAAACGGCGCTTAGTTAGATGTAAACGCTCTCATCTCGACTTTCCTTTCCCGTGATTCCTTGCAAATCTAGAAATTAACAACCAAAAGAAAAAGATAAGTAGCATAATAGCTTAAAGAGTCTTACAAACCATCCCTTCTTCAAACCAACACATATTCCAAAAACAAAAGAAAAACCAAATCAAACTAAATCAAATAAATAAATAACTAAAAATAAAAACAAAATAAAATGATCAATCGTCATCTTCATCCTCTCGTGCTCCGCTAGTACCAGCTCCATCCCCTCATGGCATCCATAGTTCTTCTAATGTCGGGATATACGGGCATTGTGGCGGCATGATGCGTGGTCGAATCACACCCAAATGGGAATAAATACACTCGAAAAGTTGGGTATTATATATAACACTCCCATGAAGGTTGTCTAAATATGAACCCATCCAACTTTGGAATGGGTCGGTGGGTACTCCACCCGCATATTGTTGCGTTTCTTGATGCTCTCTCTTTGTGTCTTCCCGAGCTGTAACGTTTCTTCTTCGGGGCCTTGGTTGAGGTTGTTGCTCGGGTTGCCCATGTTGTTGCTCATCATCCTCCCGTGGTATCACATATCCTCCCCCTACATTCATTACAACCCTCATAATACCCTAGAATTGAATCGTCAAATCATTTTCCAGGAAGCGAGTAAGGTTCCTAATAAAAGTAGGAGTCAAAATGTTATAAGACCGGGCAAGGCGGGTGACTAAATGTCCACCCGTGATAGGACTCGCAGGCCTAGAGCTAGATGCCTTCTTTCCCAAAAACCTTGCCAGCATATAAGGAATATCACAACAAATCCCGGGTGTGATAATGCTCCACAAGCAGAACAAATTTTGGATTGGCACCTTGTTTCCATGATGTTTGTGATTGACGGAAAAAGTGATGAGGTGATGCAAAAATCGATGAACATGACTCCTAATTTTTCCCTCACTTGCATCATGAGGATTATACTCGTGATTCGATATAGTCCTCCAGAATTGGACATCAAAAACGTCGGGGGTAAAATCCCAAACACACCCTTGCAAGAATGGCACAAAAAATGGTGATTGCGTTTCCACCTCGGTGTATAAACCCATATTCCATGCAAACTTCCGAAAAATGCACTCACAATACACCCCTCCCAATCGGAAAACAAGTGGTTGTTGTAGTTAAAATCAATGGTCCTTTCCTCAAAGCTTACGGTAGCAAAAAAACTCTACCGACAACTCCCGATAGACGGACTCTTGAACAGGGAAAAGATTTCATCAACCATTGCAAGTAAATGTAAAAACATCTCCTTCAAATACTTTTGTCCAATATCTCTCCAACTCCATGATCAAACCAACTCCATGAAGCCAACCCCAATCAACAATAGGTGCTATTGCAAACTCGCGATTGTATAACCATCCTAACCGATTTTCACAATTTGTTAACAAAGCATGGGATAGGTTTTGTGGAAACCGGTATAATGGGTGAATGGTAACAACATCAATTTGGTCATTCTCCTGCTGGACTGCTCTTCTAGGACCCATGTTCTAAATGTAGTTAGGAGACAAGAGATGCACGCAATTTAGAAGAAAAGTAGAAGAAAATAAGATGTGGGGTTCTTTGTCTTCGTTCGTGTGCACAAATAAGTAAACAAATGGGAGTGGGTCAAAGTGTTTGGTATAACTGGTCCCCCCATCTGTGAGTTTTCGAAGGCCATGAAGTGAATTGCCAATTCACGACGTGAATGGCTAGCTAGGCTAAAAAAAATCGGTCCTACATAATTACACTTAGTGGGCTTCAAAACTGGGCTAAACTATGGCACCCTCGTTTATCAATCCAATGCACGACGTGAAGCATATGCTCACGACATGAAATGTGGTCTGGACCAAATATAATTTAGATAATGATACTTATTTTTTCTAATTGTTTAACACTAAATTTCTAAAGTACCTCACATCTAATTTTTACCATTTAAGAGATTTTTAGATGACGAAATGATCAATTTCCTAAACTAAAAATGAAAAAACTAAAAAAGAAAATTCAAACCAAGCTCGGGTTGCCTCCCGAGAAGCGCTTCTTTTTGAAGGAGTTGTGAGTTGGACTCCGTGCCTCCTTACGTTGAATCAACAGAAGAGTCCATCACCACATGAATCTTTTGCTCCTTCTATCGCCTCTTGTAAGCTTGAAATCGTCTAATTTGTGCCTTCTTTGAGTTCTCTTTTTTAGATTTTTTCTCGTCTTCATCAAGCTTCCTTTTGATCCCTTTAGTCTCTAATTTTTCTTCATTCTTCAGCTCCATACGAATTTTACTTCCTTCACCATTGAACTTGTCTCCTTGGAAGTAGCCTTGTCTTCATCATCATCACTTGATATTTCATCGCTTTCTTTACTTACCCAAGAAGTTGGATTTGTGTAGGCAATGAATTCAACTAAAAACGGGGCGGATGCTCTTGGTTTTGTTTGTTTGACTTGTTAAATTGTTTTTATTTCTTCTTCAATCAACTTCCCCAATTCTTCAAGTTCATCCTCTTTATCTATATTGAAAACCTCTCCTTGAACATCACTCCCTTGGAAACCATCTTCTATTCCAAAAGTTTCCTTTTCATCACCTATTCTCAAAGTGATTTTGGACTCGCAAATATCAACCAAGGCACCAGTAGTGTTAAGTAATGAGCGACCAAGAATAATGGGGACATCGAGATCTTCTTTCATATCCATAATCACATAATCAATTGGGAAAACAAAATTTCCAATTTTTACTAATATGTCTTCTACAATGCCCCTTGGTTGTGTCACTGAACGGTTTTCAATGTGAATTTTCATTTTGGTAGCCTTCATCTTCTGAATATTAAGCTTTTTGTAAAATGAGAAAGGCATCAAATTTATGCTAGCCCCAGAATCGGCTGAAGCATAAGTCTTTAGATTGTTCCCAAACTCACATGGAAGAGTGAGATGTCCAGGATCTCCAATCTTCTTTGGTAATTCTCCCAACACTAACCTTGAACTTTGCTCAACCACCTTGGAATTTTTCTTCAATTGTTGACGAGTATCCATTAAATCTTGCAGGAATGTTGCGTACTCGGGAATTTTAGCGAACGTCTCAAAAAAAGGAGTATTTATAGGAATATTCTTGATGTACTTTATAAACTCCAAATGCTCCCTTTCCAGTGGACTAAGATTAGCTCGGGACGGAAATGGTAAAGGCGGACAATAAGCCGAAATGTTTTCTAAAGTTTTCCGTTCAGACTGGTCACACAACATGAACTGAAGAGGTTTACATCGTCACTTCTGTGTTTTAGCAACATTTTTATTTTCCAGCTTTGGATCGGATTGCTTCGGTTCCACTTCAAGTGCTTTTAAGAACTTAGAGATTGCCTTTTCTTTAGTCTCAATCATCATAACATGGGGTTGAGAATTATTTTCATGAAATTGTGAGGATAATTTGTTGCTCACCAAAGTGGTTAGTTGACCAATTTGGACTTCGAGATTATGGATCGATGCTTGATGATTTCTTAATGAAGCTTGTTGTTCAATCATTATTGTCTGCTGTTCTTTCATTATTTTCATGTATTTCTTTAGCACTGCATGGGTATCATCATGCCTTTTCTCGGAAGCTTCCGTAAATTGGGTCAAAATGTTTTCCAAATCTACTTTCGTCTCGGTTGGTGGTTACTCTTTTTAGTAGAAGCCTCAACCTGTTTACTTATATTTCTCTTCTTTTTGCTTCTTTTATTCATCATATTGAAACCACTCCTTTTTTTTTCTCCAATCTTCATCATACTTTTCCCCACTCAAATAACAAACTTGAGCCTTTTTATACCCATTATCATCTAAGCTGCAATCCTTGGTCATGTGTGGACCATTACACCTTTCACATCCAACTCTTATCGCATGTATTGTTTGGTCTAATTTTGTCATACTCTTGTCCATTGTATCAAGCATGGCCATCACAGCAGCCATGTCTGTAGAATTTCCACCCCCGCTTCCTTTTACTCCCTCACTTCTTGAATTATGATATATAAGAGAATGCTTTGCAAATTCTTCCACTAACTCCTTAACTTCCCCTAGATTTTTCTTGGTAAGTGGTCCTTCGGAATCAAAGAGTTGCCTTGTCATGACATTAACACCATCATGAAAGATTGACACTTCTTGTTGTATATTGAGGTAATTTTGATGACAATTTGTCAACAATCCCTTATAGCGCTCCCATGCTTCATAGAGTGACTCACCTAGATTTTGCTCAAAATTTGCTATTGCCTTTTTGAGTTTAGCTATCTTGGAAGGTGGCAAAAAATGATCCAAAAACTGTTCACGCATTGGCCCAAGTAGTGATTGCACTGGGTGGTAGTGCCTTTAGCCAATCTTTATCAGCTCCTTTAAAAGTGACTGGTAGCATCCTTAGCAAGACTGTCTCTCTTAGAACATTTGGGATATTGAAATAATCTGCTATGTCATTCACTTCATCCAAATGCTTATAAGCATCCTCGTGATCCTTTCCAAAAAATGGTACATCCCTTAATGCAGCTAGGATGTGTCCTTTCAGTTCAAATGGGGCAGTTGCAGGAATTTAAGGTTGTATTTGGCCAGGACCAGCATCATCTCTAATTCGCTTTTTGTAAGCTCCCGTGGACATATCCGCAATATCCGTCATTTCATTATCAAACTCGTCTTCGGATTCATTTCTATGTAATGCAAATTCGAGCTTGGTTTCGTATACGATATCCTTTGGGTTTGGATCTTGCTCAAAGCTTTCTATCTTGCTTTTGTCCTTTGATGATGTACTCGACTCTCCTACTTTCTTTCTCGACTTCCTTCCAAAGACTGATTTGAGGTCTTTAAAATATGACGTTTTTGGTGTTTCGCTCACTCTCGCGTTCTAATCTGTCTTCTTGTGAAGGGCTGACTCTGGATCTTCAAGTGCTGGCACCAAAGGTGTGTTAGAGCCTCTGGTCATGAACTTTTGCAAAAAAAGAAAAAATAAAAACGTAAAACTGAACTAAAACTAAATAAAATTGCCTACTGACTGGTCACCATGCCGTGGTAAAGGTCACCACCTCGTGTTTTCGCAAAATACTAACAGAATAGAAAAACCAAGAAAAACAAAAATATACTATACTCACGTCGTGAGCTTATGGCTCAATTTGTGAATCTCATACTAAACAAAAATTTAAGCTGTAAAAGTAACTTTTTGCAGATTTTACCCCACAAAAAGGATCGATTAATCTAAAGCAAATAAATCAACTAACAATTAAGCCGTTCCCCGGAAATGGTGCAAAAAAACATGATGCATGCAAATAGCTACACCAAATTTTATATTTATAACCTAACTAACTTAACTAACTAAATTGCACATAGGCAGTGTACCTAGTTAAATTATAGAATAGTCAGGTAAGTTGGGTATCGATCACAGGGAATAGTTTTGACTAATTACTATCTACTACTAAATTAACCTGATTACTAACAAAGAAATGGGATTTATCTAATTTTTCAAGTTTAGATAAACTTGATTATTTAGCACAAATTCAATCAGTAAACAAAACACTTCTGTTAGTTTGAATCCACTTTCCCTCAATGGTTTATAAATTAGCTATGACAATTACTGTTGGTTACCAATTAAGATAGTATTAGCAACTTAGTTCTAAATCTACTAACATTAATTAATCCATGTAAATAAAAGTATGTTCACCCTTAAGTTAACACATAATTAATTATTTAATGGATTGGAGGTATGTAAGATTGATTAACAAACCACACTTATGGTCATAATATGAGTTCTCCAGCACACCATAATTCAATAATTAATTGCTTACTAAGATTGGTTTGATCCTTGATCTAATAATTTAATATTCACCAAATTACCAGGTATTTCGATTCATGTAAAGTAATGGTCATTAACTACACAGAATAAGAGATCAAAGTAATCAAATACTAATCAAACATGCTAAGTTCAATCAATCCAACACAAGTCTTAGCCAACAAGTATATCAAAGCTAAAGTATTACACCATGAGTTCCAGCTTCATCTAGCTAATAGAAGCATCTAGATTTAAATGGACATACTAGCTAACAAACACAAATAACTCTTATTCAAAGACATAATTAAAGTGTACCAAATTCTTAAACCAATACGAACTCCTTCTCTCCTTTGATGTTGAAACCTTATTCCATAACTTTTCTACTTCTGAAAATCATCTCCTGGAACCCTCCAAGCAGCCAAAAAGTCCCAAAAGTTGTAATGAGCAAGAGTATATATAGTTATCTCAAAATTTGCGCTTCACATCGTGAATAGTTCATTCGCGTCGTGAATTAGGATATATCCTTATCGGTCAAGGAGTATTACTTCGTGCATACTTATCCTCCAGAATCTTCAAGTCACGTCGTGAACTTGTGGTTCACGTCGTGAGTGTAGCTGATTTCGTTGGTTTCTTCTTTTTTCTCCAAGTCTCTAAAGTTCCATGTTTTGTCATTTCTAGTCCTTTTCTCCAAAAACGCTTCTATTTGGCTGCAAAATATAATTTAAGCTTATAAGTACCATTATTCTATGCTAATAACCAAAATCTTAATAAAATTGTAAATGAATATTGCCTAAAAACATGTATAAATATGGCAATATCAACTTTGTACTTGGACTCGGCGACCAGAGAATTGGAAGCTGCAACTTTGTACTTGGACTTAGGCTGAGGGCATTCGACCAGAGAACTGGAAGCTGGAGAGGATCAGGGGTGAGAACACTCGGTTTGTGCAGGATAGCCTGGGACTGTTGACCCGATGCGGTCGGTTATGGTTGCCAATCTCTGGTGGGGTCAGACAGATAGTGATGGAGGAGGCTCACAAGTCTCACTTTTCTATTCATCATGGTGGTCGTGCATGAAGCGAGAAATAGCTTGGTATGTCGATAGGTGCTTGATGTGTAGGATGGTCAAGGTCGAGCATTAGCGGTTGCACGGTATGTTGCATCCCCTAGAGATTCCTATGTGGAAATGGGAACATATCACGATGGAGTTCATTACCAAGCTGCCACGGACGCTATATGAGTCATCGTCGATCGATTGACCAAGAGTCCCCATGTGTTGGCCATACGGGAGAGTTCATCGGCTGATAAGTTGGTCGATGTGTATGTACGCGAGATCGTCGCTCGCCACGGGGTTTCGGTCTCCATTGTTTTCGACCGAGATGTTAGATCTACCTCCTGTTTCTGGGAGAAGTTCCACGAAGAACTGGGCACGCGGCTGCATTCTAGCACAGCGTATCATTCGCAGACCGATGGTCAGAGCGAGTGGACAATACAGACCCTCTAGCTGTTGTATGCACGGAGATGTCTCACCCCAGTTTGTTGGGGTGAGGTTGGACATAGGGTGATGGGGCAGGTGTAGGTAGTCCTGTAGACTACCGAGAAGATTCAACAGATTAAGCTGCGAGGGCAGACCACTCATAGTCGACAGAAGAGTTATGCTAACTGACAATGATCCGAGTTAGAGTTCCAGGTTGGGGACATAATGCTCCTGAAGGTCTCATCCTGGAAGGGTGTGATCCACTTCAGGAAGAGGGGAAATTAGGTCCCCGGTATGTTGGGTCATTCAGGATTATTAGTAGGGTTGGCAAGGTGGCTTATAGAATAGAGCTACCGGAGGAGCTCAGTCAGATCCACAACACTTTTCACGTTTCGCAATTGAAAAAGTGCATTATGGATCAGGAGGTGGTGGTATCATTGGATGACAATCAAGTTGATGACCGCCTAAATTATGTTGAGGTCTGTGACCATTCTGGAGAAGAAAGTGAAGGTTCTACGGAACAAGGAGATACCTTTCTTAAAGGTACAGTGGGAGAACCAAAGAGGGTACGAGTGGACATGGATGCTGGAGTCAATGATGCGGGAGCACTATCTGGAGTTGTTCACCGCGGCAGACCTCGAGGACGAAGTCTAGTTCAAGTGGGGAAGAATTATAAAGCCCCGATTCTCAGGTATTGATTTATGGTTATATTTCATAATTTCAAGGTCTACTCGACGATTTTGATGCCCTGACTCGTCGAGTAGCAACGGGCTGGGCCATGTGTTTAAGTGACCTACTCGCCGAGTCCAAGATAGGACTCGACGAGTAGGAGCTGGAGGATGAAAACTTAATTTCCAGGGATTTGCATCCTATTTAAAGGATCATTAGCCTCCTTTTTCCTCCTTACAGTACTGTGAGAGTCCAACAAACCCTAATAAGTGTGTGCTCCATTTGTGTGTTTTAAGATTTGGAAGTCGATTCTGGTGAGAAGAGCTTAGAGAGCAAGTGACTAGAAGCAAGGAACATGTGGGGATCAGAAATCTACCTCAATTAGCATCATTTGAAGGTATCAATCGTTACCTTGACCACATTTCCTTATAGATCTCTTTTGGGTAAAGATTAGGGATTTTCTAGCATATTAGGAAGCTTTTCTTGTGCATGGCCTAAGATCTGAAGTTGCAACTTCAGATCCGAACCCTCTTGGGTCTCTAAGTCCATAAAGCTTCCAACTTTAGCAAGTGTAAACCACTCCTTAGGTGTAAAACTCCATTACAAGCTTGGATTTGTCATTATGAGTCTTTAGAGCCTTGCATGCACATAAATTTCGCAACTTTACATGATAAACATGCCTTGGGAAACTGGATCTGCAGTATGGAACCTTAAAATGGCTCAAAAAGCATCTTAATGGATGAAGGACTGAAGGGACTCCACGAGTTGCATGGTCAACTCGGCGAGTCTGATGGACATTGACGTGCATGGACTTCTACATGGACTCGGCGAGTCAGTGGGGTGACTCGGCGAGTCAACTAGGGTTTTCCCGACATTTGACACGCATGAACTCGGCGTTTTGCAGGCAAACTCGACGAGTCAGTGGGGATTTCATGACTACTTGAGTTCTGGAAGGACTCGACAAGTTGGTGACTGCACTCGACGATTCGGGTCAACATGGACTGTTGACCTTGACTGTTGACTTTGAATTTGACCAAGGGTTGACTATTTGACTTCTGGGGCATTTTGGGAATTTATGAACATGGTTCTATGGGGAATATAGGTGGTGGAGTTCGTGACCGTGATCCAAGAGTTCGAGCTTATCTTTCGAGACAACAGTTGTGAGGTGAGTTATCCTGACGATACTCAAGGGTCTAAGGCACCAAGGCCGGCCCTTTGGATTGTTATCTGCATATGTTATGCTAGTATGATCTGTTAGATCGGTATCCTAGTAGGTAGGATAGTATTATGTGATATGTGGCATGATCTACTATATCGATATCCTGGTAGATAGGATGGTATGATGTGCTATGTGGTATGATCCGTGAGATCAGTTATTGTCTATAGACTGCTATGTGATTATCTTATATATGTGCACAAGTTTGTATGGTGGTTGCGGCTTATCTGCTTTGTGCGAAGGCCAATAGACCTAGGCATTCCAACCTGTTGGTTGTGGGCTATGTGTATTCCATCCCGAGGATGATTAGACTCATAGTATGTGGGCATCCCAACCTGTTGGTTGTGGGCCTGGGGTATTCGATCCCAAGGATGATTGGACCAATAGTATGTTGGCATTCCTACCTAATGGTTGAGGGCATGGGGTATTCCAACCTGATGGTTGACTGGAGCCAATAGTATGCTATGTGTGATTATATGTGTATTGTTGTGGGTATGGGTATTTTGGGTGAACTCACTAAACCTTCGGGCATACAGTTTCAATTTATTGTTTCAGGTACATCAGGGTATCGTGGCAAGGTGAAGGCGTGATCGTACAACTCCGCATGTTTTGTTTATGTTTCTGGGAAACCTCTAATATTATGCATTTTGAAAACAAGTTGTAATGATTTAATGGTTTTGAAATGTTTTTAAAAGTTCAAATTTGGCATGATTTTTATGGGCGTTACATAGATTATGACAAAACCCTATAAATTAGAGTGGTTAAAAAAAGCCTAAATCAAAATCTTACTCAACCAAGAGTTGTAACATTTAAATAAAAAATATTTATTAACATAATAATGAAGAGAAGGGATCGATGTTCTTCTTTTTTGGAAACAATAAATATTATATATAAAATTCACATGCTTTGTAATAAGCTAAGAAACATGGACAAATTACAATACAATAACAATGCAGAATTTAACAGAAAGTAAAAGGTGAGATATTCCAATCAACCCATCCACCATATAAGCTCGAACTCCTATGTTTGAATGACAAAAGGATTGAGAAATAATTTCATCTTCAATTTTTGTAAGAGTGCTCTGCACCTTGTTAAACACCTTGTTATTCCACCCATTCCATACATTCCACAACATACAATAGAGGATTATTGTGACAGTTAGCCTTTTCTTAGGGAAATTACCCCATGAAGCACCAAAGTTGACAAATTCGTCCGTGTTAAGAAATTGTCTCTTTGGTAATTCAGATCATTTGAAGATCCAATCTCGAGTCTCTTCCACCACTTTTCATTTTATGATGAGGTGATATACTGATTCTTTCTCGTCACCACATAGAACACATAAGTCAGAATGTTCAGTAACACCTCTTCTCGTAAGTTCCATTGCAACATGTATCTTTCCTTTCATGGCACGCCATACAATTCATCTGACCTTATGTGACATCCTAGAATTTTCATTCGGTCAAACCCTAAAAGCCAATCACTTCATATTATAAGTCAAGTTCACTTTTACTTGTTTTTGGGAAAAATAAGTTCATTTGATTATTTTAATAATTAATCTTTAAACGAACGGGTGAACGGATGGGCTGTCTCGGGTCTCGAAATTTCTAAACCGCTAACACCTCGTGTCTTAGAAGTTCACAGCCAAACATTTATGTTTGAGCCGGAAAATCATCCAAAAATCGTGAACTCATGCATAAGCATGAGTTTACTCCTCAAATTTAGTCACTTTTCATTTTTCACCCTAAAAGAGTAAACTCCAAAAGAGTAAACTCAAGAACACTCTCAAGTATCATCCTAGAACTAAATCAACATCTTCAAACTTGTAAGTGTTCTAGTCATTCCATTTTGATATAACACATAATCTAGTGTTTGTGCATCTATTCATCCATTCACTTTTGTGTTTTGATTAGATTTCCAAAAACACCAAGAACACACACTAAGTGTTCTTGGACTTTTAGCTCATTTCAAGCTTCCTTATAGTAACTACTTCAATCCTTGAGTCTTAATAAGCTTGTATTACGTATTAACATCAAAGAGAAGTCCCAAGAACACCAAGATCAAAGTGTTCATGGTTTTCGGAGGCTCCCAAAACCGTAAACACCAAATATGGTGCAAAGTGGTGCCTTAAGGTGCCTAGATGCTTCACCATGCCTTAGGTACTTGTCTAACTTCATCCTTGATGAGTTTATCACAAAAAACACCAAATACTTACATTTTTATGTGTTTACGGTTTGGGGATCTCCCAAAACCGTAAACACCCCATAAAGTGCATAAAAGTCCAATAGTTATTCCTTATGTTTAAATCTAACCTAGACTATTAATATGATCGAGCTAAGGACTTGAAAACCCCCAAATACCAAACTTATGGGTTTAAGGTAGTAAAATCATGAGTTTAAGGTAGTAAAATCACGAGTTTAACGTAGTAAACCCAAAGGGAAATGACCATGAGGCCGTAAACTCCTCAAAGGAGTGTAATGATACCCTAATCTCTTCCAAAGGCCTAACCATCAAGTAGAAATGCTTCAAAGGACTTGCAAAACCTCAAAACAACTTATGGTCAAAAAGTGAGGAGTTTACGACCGTAAACTCTTGAGTTTACGACCATAAACTCATTAGGTCAAGGTCATGAAAACCGTAAACTCCAAGGGAGCTTACCCTTGAACCCCAAACACAATAGCAAAGTCCTTTAGCACCTATGTGCAATCCTTATGACTTGTAGCACTTATATAAGGTGTTTTACATGACTTAGGATGTCTTAACTTTGTCAATTAGTGGTTCAAAGTCTAATTGGATACATGTATGTGTGATTATATGTTAACTAGGATCCTTGAGTGTGAACAAGTCTTCACTTGTCACCTAGCTATCCTACATCATTCAGTTCATCCAAACCACCATCTACAGGTGAGTTCATACCCCTTAATCAATGTTTTAAATGATTTTAAATGCTTTAATGTGGGGGGATACAGGTAGAAAACAGTATATTATTAAATCACTCTTGTGTATTTTATAACTGTGTTTTCATCCCGCAGATTTCACATACTTCAAAATGTGTTGCATGAAATGGTTTTCTATCTTAAAATACCTTGGTAACAAAAGTATTACTTTTGAAATGTTTACTAAAATGACATCAAGTCATTATTAAATATTTTTCAAAACTCTTAGATGTTTTACAAATCCATTTTTACCTTCTTGAAGAAAACTATATCTATACACTTATGTTCTTATATATGTGTTGATGTTACAGTTTTCATCCTTCATTCAGTTTCTCACACTCATGTGTAGCAAGGGTGTATAAACATACTTGGACAACCAATTACCTTCCAGTTAACTATTATAGGGATAGTTAGAAGATACAAAACATTATTCTTATTACAAGGAATTACATCAGAGTCAGTACATTCATGAGTCTATATTATACATTACATGTTACATGAATACGCTTACATGAATACGCTTACATGAATACCTTTACATAGATACATTTACCTGTATACCATTACATGGATACTTGTACCTAGATTCAATAGGATGATTTACTAGTACCTTATGTGTAAATTGTCCTGCCTATCCCAGCTCAACGGGATATCTAGACGGGACTAACCATTGCGGAACCCATCTGTTAGCAACAGTGGTAGAAGAACTTCTACGGATGCCTACAGTTATTACTTATACTATGGGTACCATTACGGGACTAACCATTCCTTTAACCTGTTGTTCGCTACAAAGGTAAATGACCATCTACGGATGCCTATGGTTAATACTTATATTAGGAGTACCTTTATGGGACTAACCATTACATAAACTTGTTGCGGTTATAGAGGAAAATTGAGCAATCTACAGATGTTCAAAGGTTATACATTTCGCTTGATGCGATGTCGTGTTAATCCTAATACAAATGGATAACACTTACATGATTACATTTTTCCTATTACTTTATTTTGTGATACATTCACATAAACGATGAGTTAAACTAGGTACTGTTTGTAATAGTCAAAAGGAAGGAAAAACTATCATTTTAGTAGCAAAACATTCAGGTCTTGGTAGAAGACTACATTTCATACTAGTAGGAAATATGGGATTTTCTAGGATTTTCATACGATGGCCAGGTTTTTGAGAAGACGGAGCACAGACAAGACTCGTCTTTTATTTTGATTGTATATTTTGGTGTCTTATTACAATGAAAGAACATACATGTATTACAACTTTAATTTTAATGCAATGGATGATGTTGTTGCTGGTTTACTACTTTACACTGTTGTGATACTGTACATGACGTCGTCCACCCCGGAACGCTTCCGCTGTTCTCAGTTTTGGGGTGTGACAGATTGGTATCAGAGCATTGTTTATAGTGAATATAGTATATCAACCCATAAAAGATATACTAACTATAAATACTTTTGGATTAAAACACTCTGTCTAAGAGTTTATACTTGTAAATAATAAAACATTTAAGTAAGTACACGTGCCTCCATTCATACTAAAATCAGTGTCACAATGACAAGAACAAAAGTATTACGATTTTTTTTAATATCACAAGTAAGGCTGGGGATATATGGTCAGTCTTGGGAATGGCATAGCCTGATCAACTATGTTGGTCCAAGGAGTGATTAGCATATGCCCAAGAATGGTTGTGATGTGGCAACAAGTCTAAAAACTTACCAACACAACCATAAAGAAATACCATAGGGGTATTTGGTCTTACTATAATTATCTTAGTCAGTTCGTCTATTTAGCTATTTCTTATATCCCTTTTCTCGCATAGATTTTAATGGCTGGATTTCATCACGACGATCCGTACATCCCAAACCAAGGCAACGTTGGATGGCTAGAGGAAGAACCAGAAGATGATAACCCAATCCCTTTGGATGGTCACCATGCTGATGGTTTTTCCGATAGTTCTGACTCGGAGCCTGACGTCAGCAACCTACCCCAAGCTGCTCAAGACCCAAACTTGAACCCCTATCCCACATTTTCAAGGACCCACACTTCTGTGACCACTAACTTGAATAGATGGAGTTAGGAACAACGTCAACCCATTCCCTACAATGGAGACAGAAGTTTCTACAACCTCACTGAGGGAGGTTCTGCTGACAGGGTCCTACCCATCATGGTTCGTAGGATTTTTAGGAATATGATATTGGGTCAAGCAACTATCGCTCGAGTCTTAGAGATTGATGCCAACTTTGGCATTAACACTGTCGACATTCACCAACTAGAGTCTGCTCATGAAAGGACTCTGGTCCGCAATACAAATCTGCATAGGGAACTTGCTGAAACTCAAGCTGAAGTTAGGGAACTTCGAGCTCAGCAAGTGAGAGCTGACAGGCGTATAAGGGACATAGAACGCCTACTGCCGAGATCTAGAACTCATGCTAGCAGTTCTCGTCGCCGATAGAATCTCAACGACTCATCTTTTGGATATAACCTAGTTTATGTAAAAACTTTGGTCTAATTTCCTACCTTTGTAAATCTTAGACCTGTTAGGTCTTGATCTAGTCATAGTTCTGTCAAAATTTTCCTATCTTGGTTGATGTAAGGCCTACTTCTAGGCCATTTTCCCGAACGTGCTACATTTGTGATCCCAATATTATTGACATATATCTAATCATATGGGAATTATTATCCAAATACTATCATCTTCAATTAGTTATACTATTCATTATGTTGTTGTACTATGGGGAGTTAGTCCATGAGACACACTCATTATTCATTTATTCTTATCCATGTATTCAGCTTTTAAACATATAGTTAAAGATGCCACCACGCAGGAATCCCAGGCGTAACCCAAACAACACAACACTGATACCACCACCTCCACCACCACCTCAACCTCCTCAACCACCTTCTCCTTTCGATGCCACTATGTTCCGGGCAGCCTTCACAGCATCAGTAGCAGCTGCTGTGTCATCCATTAATGCAACTATCCCTAGTGGATCGGGAACAGGTGCACCTCCCGTCGAACCACGGCGAAAGCCATAGACATCCCCGAAAATGCACCTACAAGGACTTCACGAACGCCAAACCCTGCAGCTTCAATGGAACTGGTGGGGTTATGGTGTTAAGGCAATGGATTGAAAAGATGGAATCAGTCTTCGAAATTTGTGCTTGCCAGGAAGGCAACAAGATCAAATTTGCAGCTTGTACCTTCTCTGACAGAGCACTAACATGGTGGAACGGCCATGTTAAGTATCTGACTCTAGTGGTGACATATTCCATCAGTTGGAAACACTTGAAGGACGTGCTGATGAGTAAGTACTATCCTCGAGGTGAAATACAAAAACTCGAACAGGAACTCTGGGGACTACAAATGGTTGGATCCGACATATCAACCTACACAAATAGGTTCTGTGATCTGGCAATCCTATGCCCTGATATGATTGCTCTCGAAAGCATGAAGATAGAGAGATATATCTGGGGACTGTCGCCCCAGATCTAGTCAAGTGTGTTAGCTTCCAAGCCTGTCACCTTGGATAATGCCAAGGAGCTGGCACAATCTCTCATAGATCACAGGAAACAACAGAACCTAATAATCCATGCACCCGGACCACAAAAGGTCAACAACAACAAGAAGGGGTGGAACAAGAGGAAAAGAGGGGCTTCACAAGAATCCTCCAAGAGACAACAACTTGTGGCAATCAATGCTGCCACGGTCACTCCCGTTGTCCATGCGAACCCCTTACCAGCAAGAACTTATGTTGGAACTGTCCCGAAGTGCAACAAATGCAACTTCCACCACCACGGACCTTGCAAGGAGTTGCAGTGCTCTAACTGCAACAGGAAGGGGCATACAGCCCGTTTCTGCAAGGCTCTAACAGCTCAGGCCACCCAGGTTCCTAACGTCAATATGGGCTAAACTTGTTATGGTTGTGGCGAAGTGGGCCACTACAAGAGGAACTGCCCTAAAGCAGGGATGGATGGAGGAGTAGGAAAAGTTATGGCCCTAGGCCACGAGGAAGCGGTAGCTGATCCTACGATAGTTATTGGTACGTTTCTCCTTGATAACTCATATGCTTGCATACTTTTGGACAGTGGAGCAGAGAAAAGTTTTGTAAGTCACAAATTTGCATACGTGCTTAAAAAAACCATGTGCATTAGATAATTCATTCACGGTAGAAATGGCTAACGGGAAAACAGAGAGTAGTAACTGCATATACGTAGGTTGTACTTTAACTTTAGATGGCCACACTTTCAAGATAGACCTCATGTCGGTCCCAATTAAATGTTTCAACGTTATCATCGGCATGGATTGGTTGAGTCTTCTTCGTGCCGATATCATGTGCTTTGAAAAGGAAGTTCGTCTTAACCTTCGTAACAACGAAACCTTAGTTATCTATGGCGACAAACCTAGTACGAGCCTTCACATCATTTCGTGCATCCAAGCCCAGAAGTGCTTGTGAAAGGAATATCATGCATTTCACACACACGTCGTCGATACGAGTCAAGAAATGAAAGACACTCAAAACATCCCATAAGTACGCGACTTTCCTGACATCTTCCTAGAAGAACTTCCCGGATTACCACCACAACGCCAAGTCGAGTTCAGAATCGACTTAGTGCCAGGAGCTACTCCAGTAGCCAAGTCTCCTTATCGTCTGGCACTGGCCAAGATGCAGGAACTTTCCAGTCAGCTTAACGAACTTCTCAAGAAGGGAATCATTAGGCCAAGCTTTTCACCATGGGGAGCACCGGTCTTGTTCGTCAAGAAGAAAGATGGATTGTTTCGTATGTGCATTGACTATAGAGAACTCAACAAGCTTACCATTAAAAATCTTTATCCTTTGCCCCGCATTGACGATTTATTTGATCAACTTCAAGGATCCAACTACTTCTTGAAGATAGATCTACGATCCGGATATCACCAACTACGAGTGCTAGAGGAGGATGTTCCCAAGACAACCTTCCAAACTCGTTATGGACACTACGAGTTTGTGGTGATGCCATTCGGATTAACTAATGCACCCGCAGTATTCATGGATCTGATGAATAGGATGTGTCGTCCTTACTTGGATCAATTCGTCATTGTTTTCATTAATGACATACTTATCTACTCTCGAAGTAAAGAGGAACATGGTCAAGATCTCCATAGAGTCTTAGAAACATTGCGAGTGGAGAAGCTCTATGCGAAGTTCTCCAAGTGAGAATTTTGGATCCGATGAGTCAAATTCTTGGGCCATGTTGTTAGTGAAGAGGGAATACACGTGGACCCTTCCAAAATCAAGGCCATTGAGAACTGTTCAGCACCGAAGACACCTATAGAAATTCGTCAATTTCTAGGTCTCGCTGGCTACTATCGCAGGTTCATTCAGAACTTCTCCAGCAAAGTGAATCCTCTTACAACACTGACCCAGAAGGGCATGGCCTTTGACTGGGAAGAGAAGCAGGAGAGAGCGTTGCAAACGCTCTAACGATCCTTGTGCACAGCACCAATACTATCCCTCCCCGAAGGGATAGAAGACTTCGTTGTCTATTGCGATGCATCAAATCAAGGACTCGGATGTGTTCGGATGTAGCGAGGTAAATTCATAACCTATGCCTCGAGACAGCTGAAGACACATGAGGTTAACTACACCACCCATGATCTTGAGCTAAGAGCAACTGTGTTTGTTCTGAAGATTTGGACACACTACTTATATGGTACAAAAGCACGATCTTTACAGACCACAAGAGTCTACAAAGCATTTTCGACCAGAAGGAGCGCAACATGAGACAATTACGGTGGGTCGAACTACTCAGTGATTACGAGTGCGAAATTCGTTATCATCCGGGTAAAGCCAATGTAGTAGCCGACGCCCTAAGTCGGAAAAAATATGCTAGTCGTAGAGTCAAATCTTTGACTCTAACTATCCATTCACACTTGTCCACGCAAATTAAGGAGGCTCAGCTCGACGCTTTGAAACCTGAAAACGTGGCAGGTGAATCCCTTAGAGGGATGGATAAGAACTTGTAAGTCAAGGGTGGCGGAGCCTTATACCTCATGGATCGGATCTGGACACCGAAACAAGGTGGCTTCAAAGACTTGGTCATGACCGAGGCTCACAACACTCGTTATTCCGTCCACCCAGGTTCAGATAAGATGTATCTGGATCTTAAAAAGTTATACTGGTGGCCTAACATGAAAGCATATATTGCTACCTTCGTGAGTAAAGGCCTTACTTGCACAAAGGTCAAGGTCGAATATCAGAAACCCTCCGGTCTTCTACAACAACCGAAGATACCAGAATGGAAGTGGGAGCGTATCACTATGGACTTCATAAGCAAGTTGCCCAAGACGACGGGTGGACTTGATTCCATATGGGTCATTGTCGATAGACTGACCAAGTCTGCACACTTCTTGCCAATCAAAGAAAGAGACAAGATGGAGAAACTTCCAAGAACTTACATTAGGGAGATTGTAAGACTGCACGGTGTTCCCTTATCTATTATCTCGGACAGAGATAGTAGATTCACTTCGAGGTTCTGGCAGTCGTTACAAAGTTCCCTAGGAACTAGGCTGGACATGAGTACAACCTACCATCCACAAACCGACGGATAAAGTGAGAGAACTATCCAAACATTAGAAGATATGTTGCGAGCCTGTGTGATTGAATTTGGGAAAGCTTGGGATACCCATTTACCCCTTTTTGAATTTTTGTAACAGCCCGGATTTCCAGGTATCTTTTATGCATATATTTTTGGGGTTTTGTGAGGGGACTCGGCGAGTTGGAGCTCAAACTCGCTGAGTAGGATCGCGGTTCAGGACGCGGGTTCGCGCCTGGACTCGGTGAGTCCTCGCTGTTTAATGAAACCCTAATTTCCCGGTCCTAAGCCCTATTTAAAGGACCTTATGGCCCTTTATTGCGGCTACCTTGATCTTGAGAGCACCAAAGCAGCTGTGGGTTTTTGTGAGTGAGATAAGAGGCCATTGTTCACCAAATTTGTGTGTTTTTGCAAGAAAGGAAGAGGAAAATCAAGCTAGAAGAGTTGGGGAGATTGGATCTACTTCCATTTCATCAGAGGAGGCTTCTTGAGGTATCAATCAGAGCTTATTCTCGTGTTTTTGTTGATATGGTCAAATCTAGGGTTTCTTTATGCCTTAATTGCTTTGTATTTGAAGTGTGAGAGGTCCCATGGGGATATGGTGCTTAGATTTGGACCTTAGTAGGTCCAGAGAGTCCCTAATGTCATGCTTTATGTCCTTCCTTTTGGGTCGGAGACTAGGGTTGCCATCTTAGAGGTCATTTCTCCTAAAAGAGCCTTGTAAGTGTTGCATGGTAATCAAGATCTGAACTTTACGTGATGAATGAGCTTAGGAGGGCCAGATCTATGAGTGGATAGAACGGATCTGACCTCAGAAGCTAGTTTGAGTTGATGCATGGCATGGACTCGCCGAGTCTGAAGAACAGACTCGGCGAGTAGCATGAAGATTGTCCTTAACCACTCTGCGAGTGGTCCTGCCGAGTTATGGGTTGACTCAGTGAGTCAGGGAGAGTTAGAGAGCGTTGACAGGTGGACTGAGTCGAGCTGGAACTCGCCGAGTTGTTCTTGAGACTCGGCGAGTTGAGTCGCGGTAGCCCCGCGATTCATGACAGGTGGACCTCGTCGAGTCAGGGGAGTACTCGACGTTTCAAAAGGGATCCTAGAAAGTTGATGAAAATGCTTAGACTCGCTGAGTCGCTTTAGTGCACTCGCCGAGTCCGGTCAAAGTTGACCGTTGACCAGGGTTGACCAGTGTTGACTTGTCAAGGGTAGTCAACCTTAGTGGTAAAAGTGTTAATTAGAGATATATGATGTTATAGGAGGATTATAGCTCGGAGGATCAAGCACAAGTGATTTCCAGGATTCACGAGTTATCGAGATATACGAGGTGAGTCTTCTCACTATACTTTACCTTGAGTAGGTAATCAGAGTTATATGATAGAGTATGTGTATGTTATCTGTATGCTATGTGTTGTACTGCATGATGTCTATGTGATTTATGTTGTGCATGCTTATAGAGTTGGAACCGGAAGGTTCCCAGAGTTAGAACCTGAGGGTTCACAGAGTTTGGGTGCACGGACCCACAGAGTTATAGCCTCGAGTGGCTAATATGTGTTATATGTGGTATTTTGCAGAACTCACTAAGCTTTGTGATTACAGTGTTAGTGTTGTTTGTTTCAGGTACTAGTGATGACCGTGGGAAGGCGCCGGCTTGATCTGTACACACGCATGAGATTTATATATGTGATCTTGGGATTTTGTATGATGTAAATTGGAGATTTAAACTTGATGTTTTATGAAAATTAAATGAAAAATGTTTTATATTTTGCGAAAAATTATTTTGAAATTCATGGTGTCACAAGTTGGTATCAGAGCCTTGGTTTGAGGGATTCGAGTACACCTTCGGGCGTATTTAAACTCAAACTTAGGATTTGAGAAGTATTTTCAAAAAGAGTAAAAGATTTTGAAAAAAAAAAAGCAGAGCAGAGTTGTGCGTATGATCAGTCCACGCCCGAACGGTGATTTCCCAAAATACCCTTATGTTATGTGATATTGAAACTGATATGGTGTATTCGCATACTAGAGTAGGCTAGGTATTCCTATTAGGACTAGAGTGGCCTGATTTGTGAATCCTTAGCCTAGGAAGAGGTGAGCTGCTATGAGATGCTTGAGAGTGAGTGGGTAGCAACGAGGGGCTTATGAGAGATCTATTAGAGAGTGGTCTATGCATGATAGAGTACTTGGAATTTGGGATCCGAAGAGGAGGACTTGGGGTGTATTCTGATACGGAGCGGACAGTAGTATTGGGCCCGTACTACTGAAAGCACCGGAGCGTTGTACAGCCCAAGTAAGAATCTTTGTAATACCAAGGATAAAGGAGGAATGAGTTGTCGAGTATGAGTATGCTCGAATGGGTTCTAATTTATCGTATGTTGTATTTCAGAGGTAGATCATGGTGAGGACACGTTTGATGTCTGAGATCAGTGATACCAGTGATGAGGAGATTCGCCGGATCATCCATGAGGAAGTGGCTGCAGCCATCAGGGCAGAGATACCAGAGATATTCGGGTCTATTAAGACCACGCTGATTGAGACCTTTGATGAGCGTTATGCCGCTCTTTCTGAGGCTGCTGTTGTAGCCGCCACCGCGGCTATTGCTGCCGCGAGGCCGCAAGGTGGTGATGCGTTGCTGTTTCAGGAGTTCAGCAACACAAAACCACCAGAGGTTGATGGGACCCAGGATCCGGTGGCAGCTATGAGGTGGATTTATGATATTTAGGGGTGTTTCTTCACTTGCTCATCTCCTGAGCATTTGAAGGTTCGGTTCGCGCTGAACCATCTTCGCTTGGGAGCGAAGGACTGGTGGAAGTTTGTGACGGCACATTTTACGCCTGCTGAGCTTGCGGCAGTGACCTGGGAGAGGTTCACTGCCATGTTCCGAGACGAGTACGTTCCCCAGGTGGAGAGGGAGCATTTGACCCAGGAGTTTCTGACCCTCAAGCAGGGTACTGAGTCAGTTACAGTGATTACCTGGATGTTCCATGAAAGGGCGATGTTCTGCCCCGAGCACATGTCCACTTGAGCACATGTCCACTGAGCAGGCACGTATGAGCCGGTATTTGAGCATTTTGAGGCGAGACATTCAGGAGTTCGCGGCGAACTCCTCGTACCAGACATTTGTTGAGCTTCAGGCCAGGGAGGAGGCGGAGTCTCAGGGGAGGGATCGGCGACCGGCACAGTCTCAGCCGGCAGCCATGCGGGCCAAGCCCGCTGATCCCAAACCAGGGAGCCAGAAGGGCCGCACTTCTGGGAAGTGTGGCAAGAGTCATGATGGAGTTTGTAGAGCGGGATCTTGCTACAAGTGTGGTAAGGAAGGGCATATGGCCAAGGACTGCCCCAAGGGGTTTGCGGTGTGTTTGCACTGCAACCAGACCGAACACCGAAAGGCGGAGTGTCTGCAGTTGTGGGGATTAGCTCAGGGAGCACCTCAGGGATCCGCCCCTGCCGCCACAGAGCTATAGAGAGTCGGCCAGTGAAGGCCGAGGCGCCGAGGGCACGAGGGAGAGCCTTTCAGCTGACCGCGGAGGATGTCCGCGCAGTGCCCGATGTCGTGGCTCGTATGTATTCTTTCATGTATTTATTTTGATGTTGAGATATTATGCTTATGTTATGTTATGCGTAGGTACTTTTCTTGTGAATTCTGTACCTACTTGGTGTTATTTGACTCGGGTGCGAGTCGGTCTTTTGTGTCTTTGGCTTTTAGTCAGCATATCAGTGTTAGTCGTGAGGCGCTGAGTCGGCCTCTGAGAGTTTCCATAGCTGATGAGAGGGTGATTTATGCCATGGAGGTTCTACAAGGTTGCGTAGTTGAGATTTTCGGTGTTGAGTTCCTGATTGATCTGGTTTCTATTGCGATGGGTGATGTCTGTGTCATTGTGGGCATGGACTGGTTGAGCAGATTCGGTGCGGTTATCGACTGCGAGCGTCAGCTGGTGACCATACGAGACCCTAGTGGGGGAGTTCTTTCGGTGTACGGTGAGGGTACACGTTCAGGATCAACGTTTTGTTCGTCCGCTAGGGCGAGGCAATGTCTACAGCAGGGTTGTAAGGGTTTTGTGGCGTATGTGATGGATACACGGGTGGGTTCCGAGAGGCTGAGTTCAGTTGAGGAGGTTCTGATGGTGCGTGAGTTCCCGGATGTATTTCCGAGGAGTTGTCGGGTGTGCCTCCTATGAGGCAAGTGGAGTTCAGTATCGATTTGGTTCCAAGGGCCGCGCCTATCGCTAAGGTGCCTTATCGCCTTGCACCTCCAGAGATACAAGAGTTATCCTCACAGCTTCAGGAGCTGCTGGGGAAGGGGTTTATTCGGCCGAGCAGCTCACCGTAGGGAGCGCCTATCCTGTTCGTCAAAAAGAAGGATGGTTCACACCGGATGTGCATTGATTACCGGTAGTTGAACAAGCTGACGGTCAAGAACCGTTACCCATTGCCAAGGATCGACGAATTGTTCGATCAGTTGCAGGGAGCATCTTGGTTCTCCAAGATCGATTTGAGGTCTGGATATCATCAGGTGAGGGTGCGGGATGAGGACGTTCAGAAGACAGCGTTCAGGACGCGTTATGGGCATTATTAGTTTGTGGTGATGCCTTTTGGGCTCACCAATGCCCCGGCAGTGTTCATGGATCTCATGAACCGAGTGTGTAGGCCGATGCTGGATCGGTCGGTGATTGTGTTTATCGACGACATTTTGGTATATTCGAGATCTAGAGAGCAGCATGTGGAGCATCTGAGAGAGGTTCTCGGAGTTCTGAGATTGGAGAGGCTTTATGCCAAATTCTCCAAGTGTGATTTCTGGTTGCGGGAGGTCCAGTTCTTAGGACATCTCGTTAACCAGGAAGGGATATTGGTCGATCCGGCCAAGGTTGAGGCGGTGATGAGTTGGGAGGTGCCGAAGTCATCCTCCGAGATCAGGAGTTTCCTAGGGTTTGCAGGGTATTATCGAAGGTTTATCAGGGAGTTCTCTAAGATCACAGTGCCTCTCACCAGATTGACCCGGAAGGGTGTTGCTTTTTCTTGGGGCCCTGAGCAGCGGGCCTCCTTTGAGACACTTCGCCAAAGGTTGTGCGAAGCCCAGGTGTTAGCTCTCCCGGAAGGGATGGAGGACTTTTTGGTATATTGTGATGCATCGATCTTGGGGTTGGGAGCGGTGCTGATCCAGAGGGGGCATGTGATAACATATGCATCGAGGCAGCTGAAGCCTCATGAGATGAGATATCCCACCCATGACCTAGAGTTGGGGGCAGTGGTGTTCGCCCTCAAGATTTGGCGTCACTACTTGTATGGGGTTTAGTGTATGATATACACGGACCATAAGAGTTTGAAGTATTTGATGGATCAGCCCAACCTAAATATGCGTAAGAGAAGGTGGTTGGATGTGGTCAAGGATTATGATTGTGAGATCCTGTACCACCCAGGCAAGGCTAATGTGGTAGCCGATGCGTTGAGCTGCAGGGCAGAGAGTACCCCGTTGCGGGATGTATGTTTGAGATTGACCGTGATAGCTCCAGTGTTGGACGCCATTCGTGGGGAACAGGCCGAGGCTGTGCAACCCGAGATGCAGAAACGGGAACAGGTTGTTGTTTTGGTTTCAGAGTTCGTTACCGATGGTCGGAGGCTTATGACATTTCAGGGGTGTATCTGGGCGCCGTTTGTGGGAGGAACTCGTACCATTTTGATGGAGTAGTACCAGGATGGGTGACCCCCTGGGAAGTCCTCATGCCGAGTGGCCCATAGCGGACAATATTGTGATACGTGCCAGAGGGGGATGTTACAAACGGTATCAAAGCCTTCGTTTGAGGGATTCGGGCGCACTCCCGAGTGTGTTTGAACTCAAACTAAGGAAGTGGTATAGAGTTTTCAAAAGAAAAACCATGGTTACAAAAGGATTTTGAGAAAAGAAAACAATTTCAGAAAAGTATAAAGAAAAGAATTTTAGAAAAAGCAAAAAGAGTTTTGAAAAGAGAAAAGGGTGTGGTGCATGCAATAAGTCGAGCTCAAGTAAGTACTCCCAAATTACCCATACAAGTTATGTTATGATTATCAGTTCCAGTTTCAGTTTCAGTTTCAGCTTCAGTTTCAATAGAACAGCATGCTAGAATAGGACTAAGGATCTTGGATGATGCCTTATGTGCCTGCTTTATGTGTTTCAGCTTGATAAGAATTTCATGCTAGTAATGAGTAGACAGTAGTAGGATAGCCTGTGTAGGTTATGCCTGATAGTATGAGCTTAGCATTGTATGCTAGTACAGTTTCTTGTTATGAGAATAGTTTTTCCTGAGTATGTTTCCTTTATCCGAATGCTGCTTGCTTTGTGCTTTGTGGGACTTTGAGTGATGGGAGTTAGCCATTAGGTGAATACGTCACACCACATGTGATCAGGGTTGAATAATCTCCGAGTGCTGGATTTGGCCCTATTGCGCAGCTCTTGTTTGAGTCCAACCGTTGTAGGGACGAGTCTTTTACTTGAAGGATTATCTGAGCCTCATCACATGTGATGGTATTCAGGTGGTGGCTAATTGGCATTACAAGGAGGCCTTCAGCAGCTGAGGACTGTTTGGGTAGAGTCAGAGGTTCCCTAGGGCAAGCCTAGGATGAGAGTAGTAGAGGTCAGTAGAAGAGAAAAGGGGACTTGGTGGAGTTGAGGTAACTCTTGAGGAAAGTACGGATAGATGTGGAAGGTTGTATGGGCCCGTACTACTAAAAGCAGAGGATCCATACTCGATTCAAGGGGGGCCAAGGAAAAAACCAGGGAACTAGTAGAGTGCGTGAGAGATTCCGCAGCAGTAGTGTGTAAATTGATCAGGAATTGTTATATTTTCAGCATGGTGACATTGCGCGAGCTACCAGTTAGCAGTTCAGGCGTCGCGGAGGGATCTGGCTCGGGCTTTGGAGCCAGGCAGCTTGATGATCAGATGAGGGATTTGATTTCCGCAGAGATCATGCGCAACATCATTGATCAGACTCCAGTGATTTTCGGTTCGGTTAGAGAGGCCATTGTGGAGCTCATGGACAGTCATCTTGAGGCCTTTAAGGCCGGGATAGTTTCAGGACAGATTGGGGATCGTCTAGATCCCGATTGTTATGGAGTTCGAGAATCCATCAGGGGGGGAGATCCTATTTCTAGTTTTTTCCATCAGGGGACAGAAGTGAGTGGGGCATCCTGTCTCCAAGAGAGACCTCTATATGATTGGATAGTTGAGGAAGTTTTGCGAGCCATTCGCGAGGATCTGCCCGACATGGTCGTGACGATCACTGATAGATTGATCGAGAGGCTCCAGGATCAGACAGCTGTTGTTCAGTCAACGGGCAGGGAGTCGGAAAGGAAAAGGAAAACGTATGAGACTCATGTAGCCATAGGTTCAGGTAAGAGGCTCAAGGGTTCGGATTTGAGGACGAGGAAATATCAGAGCCGCAATCGATGCGGGAAGTGCGAAAGGACGCACATGGGTGTATGCAGGCGTAGAAGTGGTGGCGATGCTGGATGTTTCATGTGTGGCCAGATTGGTCATTTTAGCAGAGACTGTGTTGTTACCATCGCCCAGGGACATGATCCATTAATTTCCATTGCAGTCAGAGGGGCCACAAGAAGGCCCACTGTCCGAATTTGTATACAGCAGGGCAGGTGCCAGCTCCTACACCTGGGACTTCGAGAGCCACCAACGGACATCAGGGCCGGGCAAGGGCGCCTACGACTCGGAGCCGAGTTTTCCGAAGATTTCAGCAGGGATTCGAGCAGCATTGAGTGATGGAGGTATGTATCTTTTACTTTTCTGTCAGCTATTATTTGTGATATTATTGTTATGTTGTTGCATTGTTATCAATAAGCTTAAGTGTTGGGGTATTATATTACCTACTTGTGACTGAGTGTTATGCCATCTGCATACCTTGGAATTAGAATGGTGAATTGGAGGATGTCCCCTCTAGACCAGGTTACTTCGGATACATTAACTGTAGCGTGTATGTGTAAGATGTAGTAGTGCCTTACTACTTGCGGAAGGCGTTAGTCAGGTAATGATCAGTTATATTTTCAGTAGTGATAACCCAGAGTTTTTAGTGGAGTAGCTAGCGGTCAGTAAGAAAGTGGGTTGGGGATGTGCACCCCAAACGCAGATTCTCAGGATTTAGTCCCTAAAGCAAATACAGTTAAGGATCAAAGGGTGCTCAGTCAGATAACAAGAAGGGTGCGGATCTGGTAAGAGTTAGTTGGAGCGTTGGCAAGGGTAAACGTTGGCGGACAGCATATCGCCCTTTTAATGGAAGGAAGGTTGGAAATCCTTTCGACCAGTGAGCAGTAAGGATCTAGCCGAATCCAAGTGGGGGAGAACGCTCCGAGTATAAAAGGATAAGAGCCACGTAGACTTAGAATGAGTGCGCGGCCTCTGAGAAAAAATGATAGTAGCATAGTGATCGATGGATCGAGAAGTTCAGAATTGGGAGTTCGAGGACCTTCCCAGCAGTTAGTTCATGTAATCGAGATGGTTAGAAGCTGGTTGAGAATCCAGGATTGGAGGACCACCTGTAGGGGCTCAAGTGAGTCGGAATGAAGAATCCTGAGAACGGTTAGCAAGAGATGTTTTTGTATTAGTATCCAGTGACAGAGTCAGCATGCAGGATTGTGTAGATTCAGGAGTTGGGAGTTTGGAAACTTCCCAACAATAGCTTCTTGTATCCGGATTAGTAGACGGTTGGTTTGGGAACCAAGCCGAAGAGTTCCTCGACGAAGCGCTAAGTATATCAAGGATATAAGATGTCGAGGATGATGTAGTACTCAAAGACTGAGGGCTGGTTTTGAGAAATCAGGATGAGGAATCAGTAGCAGGACTAGGGATAGTCAGGATGTCCTCGGGATAGTATTAGTAGTGTTGTAAGTCTGCGGGGGTATCCGTAGCATTCACTAGCAGTCAGATAGTAGTAGTAGTGTTCTAAGTCTGCGGGGGTAGCCGTAGCATTCACTAGCAGTCAGGTAGTAGTAGTGGTGTTGTAAGTCTGCGGGGGTAGCTGTAGCATTCACTAGCAACCAGATAGTATTAGAGAGTTGTAAGTCCGCGAGCGTAGCCGCAGCCTTTATCAGATTGGTAGGTAGCATGAGCGCGTTGTTGGACGCGAGAAAGCAGTAGTACCCACCAGTTCGGGTGCAGTAGCGAGGATATGGGAATCCACGGGTTAGATTTCAGATTTCCAAGTATTTCAGTTATGGTTAAGTCGGCAATTTGTCAGTAGATCGTCACCTCAGTTATGAGATTACAGTAGTAGTGGACCGTTGGTGTTCGGGTATGTTAAGGGCTACCGTCAGTCTGGGAGCCATCATATTGTTAGTCGTGGAATTGATGATGCCAGGATATGATGTAAGGACCTGATCGGTGGATCGGGAGGTTGTTAAAGTTGCAGTGTCAGGATGACTAGTGGAAACTAGTTCTAGAGGAAGATTTCGTTTAGAAGTTGTGGGAAGCAGCCATTCAGCCAGTTCAGTGATTCAGTCAGTTCAGTGGTTTAGCCAGTTCAGTGATTCAGTTAGTTCGCTGTTTCAGTCAGTTCATTGTTTTAGTGAGTGCAATGTATTTCAGCCAGTTCAGCGTTTCATCCAGTTCAGTGTTTCGGGTAGTTTAGTGTTCCAAGCAGTTCAGTATTGTAGGCAGCTCAGCGTTTCAGATAGTTCCAATATGAGTAACAGTGTGGATAGAACAATTATAAATAGTCGAGGAATCTTGCGGAGTCGCTGGGAGCGACTAGGAGATTGCGATGGAGTGTAGTGACCGGTAGGAGTCCGGTAACTCAGATATTGAAAGAATAGTTGGACCAGGGAGGTCTCAGTGCATCTGGTAGGCGGATGAGGGGTAACAGAATTCTCAGTCGGAGGAAGTAACGTTAAGAAAATTATGGAAAAGAGAAGGATTCATTATGTACTAATAGTAGTGACCAGCACTGTAAGTGGCTGGAGTGATGGGCAAAGGGGGGTGTTAGATTTCCCAGGCAGAGAGTTGGAGGCAGTTCGCAAGACAGTTGGTCATAGAAAACTTCGAGGACGAAGTTTAGTTTAAGTGGGGGAGAGTTGTAACACCCAAAGTTTGGAAAGCCAAGAAAACAAAAGAAAACCCCAATTTTAAGGGGAGACTCGGCGAGTCCTAGGGGGGACTCGGTGAGTCCGAGCGGGATCCGGGTTGAGGTGTAAGCGACCGACTCGGCGAGTCGGCCAAGGTGACTCGGCGAGTCTGGTCTGAGCAAGGAAAACCCTAAATCCGGGACTTGGAGCTTGTTTAAACGTCTCATTCTCTCCCCTAGGGTTCCTTTACTACCTCTCTAACACAGAACACTAAACCCTAGCCGCCATAATCGTTTTGGAGCAAGATCTACCCTTAGTGAAGCTTTTGGAGCTTGAGAGAGAAGTTAGTCTTTGTGGAGCAAGAAGGGGGCCTTGGATCTAGAGTTGGTGGAACATTTCTGAGCATTTAAGGGTAATAAATCGTTACCTTCCCTCTTTTGTTTAATAGATCAACCTTGGCTATGTGATTTAGGGATTTTATGCCATGCTTAAGAACTATTTCGAGTTAGAAGCCTAGATCTGAAGTTTCTACTTCAGATCTGAGTGTATCTTTGCCTAGAAAGTCATAAAGCATCTGTTATTTGGTTGATAGTGAAGCCTCTTTGTCTTAAACACTAGTTTGGATTGTTTTAATCCTAGATCTCTTGATCTACACGTAAAGTTTGCCACTTTACGTATAGGCCTTAGAAGTATGGATCTATGAGTTGGAAGCCCTGTTTGGCACGAAAAACCACTACATGGATTAAGGACTGAATAGACTCGGCGAGTCTTTCGAGTGGACTCGGCGAGTAGCTTGAAGATGAGGAGGAACTCGACGAGTGGGATGAATAGCTCGTCGAGTCGGATGAAGTTAGGCATGAACTCGGCGAGTTGGAAGAACAACTCGACGAGTTGGTTGAAGATTGCCTTGGGCTCGGCGAGTCTAATCTTGGACTCGGCGAGTCAAGTCGCGAAACCCCAAACCCTTCGAGTTGAAACTCGAATCAGTGAGTCGGGTGGAGACTCAGCGAGTTGGACAGGTTAGGACTCGGGAATAGTTGACTAGGCGAGTCATGGACTGACTCGACGAGTCGAGTCGCGAATAGAAAGACCCTGAGCATATGAACTCGGCGAGTTATTAGGTGGACTCAGCGAGTAGGGTTGACCTGAAAGGTTGACTTTGACCAGGATTTTGACCTTGACTAGAGTTGGCCTAGTTGACTTTTGGAGGTCAGTTGGACTAAGTGTGATATTGACATTGGTAGCTCGAGGAGCTAGTGGAGCAGCAGTTCGGAGTCAGAGGTCAGGTAGCAGTCAAAAGGATTAGCGGCATCAGTTCAACAGTCTCAAGTGAGTTTCCTTCCAGTAGGAACGGGTCTAAGGCCACAATGCCGACCCGTTTAGCTAGTAGCAGTTTCCGGATTTTGATCTGATGCAATATTTAGTATGTTTTATGCCTTCGTGGCTCAGACAGGAATTATGTGTTATGCGTTCCGGGCCATGGCCCGATGTAGTATGCAGTATATGTGTGTTCATGCTAGTTGATATGTTTATGCTATGTTTTGTTCAGTTAGCCCGGACTTTGGTCCGATGCAGGGGACAAGGTCCCAGTTAGTCCGGACTTCGGTCCGATGTAGGGGACAAGGTTCCAGTTAGTCCGGACTTCGGTCCGATGCAGGGGGCAAGGCCCCAGTTAGCCCGGACTTCGGTCCAATGCAGGGGACAAGGTCCCAGTTAGTCCGGACTTCGGTCCGATGCATGGGGCAAGGCCCCAGTTAGCCCGGACTTCGGTCCGATGCAGTGGGCAAGGCCCAGTATGTGCTTTATATGTTATTGTATGGTATGTGGTAGATTGGGGGAGATCACTAAGCTTCGTGCTTACAGTTTTCCAGTTTTGGTTTCAGGTACTCAATTTTCAAAGGAGGAGCTCGGGAAGATTGCAGTGCACACACCATAGTCAGTTAACCTGGGAAAGTTTGACTCTGATAATGATAATATGTTTTGAATTAATACTCGAAAATTATGTTATGACTTATGATACCGTTTTTATAACTATAATTTAGTAATGTTTGTAAAGAAATTTTTAGTTGTGATTTTTGGGTCGTTTCAGAAGAGGCCCATCTGTCGAAATTTTCGATCCATCCGGGAGCCACTAAGATGTATTTGGATCTGAGAAAAGAGTATTAGTGGCCCTGTATGAAGAGGGATGTTCAGTGGTTTGTTGAGAGGTGCTTGACCTGCCGTAGGGTTAAGGCTGAGCACCAGAGGCCGCATGGTAAGTTGCAGCCATTGGAGGTTCCTTAATGGAAGTGGGAACAGATCACTATCGATTTCATCACCAAATTGCCAAGGACTGCCAGGGGAGTTGATGCAATTTGGGTGATTGTGGACAGATTGACGTAGAGCGCTCACTTCCTTGCCATCAGTGAGAGTTATTCAGCAGAGAAATTGGCGGAGGTGTATGTGAAGGAAGTGGTATCTCGGCATGGGGTGCCGATCTCGATTGTTTGAGACCGTGATGTGCGCTTCACTTCCAGATTCTGGAAGGAGTTTCATGTGGAGTTGGGTACTAGACTTCATTTTAGTACCGCATATCATCCCCAGACAGACGGTCGGAGTGAGCGGACGATTCAGGCGCTCGAGGACATGCTACGAGCATGTGTGTTGGATTTCGGGGGTAGCTGGGATGCATATTTTCCCTTGGCAGAGTTTTCCTACAACAACAGCCATCATTCGAGCATTGGTATGCCACCCTTTGAGCTGTTGTATGGGAGGAGGTGTCGGACACCCATTTGTTGGGGAGAGGTTGGTCAGGGGGTGATGGGCAGTACAGAGATCGTGCTTCAGACGACAGAGCAGATTCAGCAGGTCAGACAGAGGTTGTTGACCGCTCAGAGCCAACAGAAGAGTTATGCAGACAGACGCCGGTCCGAGCTTGAGTTTCAGTTTGGCGACCTTGTACTCCTGAAGGTCTCTCCTTGGAAAGGAGTGATTCGATTCAGGAAGAGGGGCAAATTGGGGCCCCGATATATTGTTCCTTTCCGTGTGATCGCGAGGGTAGGCCGGGTAGCCTATCGTTTGGATTTGCCAGCAGAGTTGGGGCAGATTCACGACACTTTTCATGTGTCGCAGCTCAGGAAGTGTATAGCCGACGAGTCGGCAGTGGTTCCATTAGAGGATATTCAGGTGGATGCGAGCCTGAATTATGCCGAGAGACCAGTGGCCATCAGAGATCAGAAGATCAAGGTTTTGAGGAACAAGGAGGTACCCCTGGTGTTGGTTCAGTGGCACCATCGAAAAGGATCAGAGATGACCTGGGAGCCGGAGCGTGAGATGCGTGAGCAACATCCAGAGCTATTTGTAGAGCGAGACTTCGAGGGCAAAGTCTAGTTCCAGTTGGGGAGAATTGTAATAGCCTGGATTTCCAGGTATCTTTTATGCATATATTTTTTGGGGTTTTGTGTGGGGACTCGGCGAGTTGGAGCTCAAACTCGTCGAGTAGGATCGCGGTTCAGGATACGGGTTCGCGCCTGGACTCGGCGAGTCCAAGGAATGGACTCGGCGAGCCCTTGCTGTTTAATGAAACCCTAATTTCCCGGTCCTAAGCCCTATTTAAAGGACCTTATGTCCCTTCATTGCAGCTACCTTGATCTTGAGAGCACCAAAGCAGCTGAGGGTTTTTGTGAGTGAGATAAGAGGCCATTGTTCACCAAATTTGTGTGTTTTTTCAAGAAAGGAAGAGGAAAATCAAGCTAGAAGAGTTGGGGAGCTTGGATCTACTTCCATTTCATCAGAGGAGGTTTCTTGAGGTATCATTCAGAGCTTATTCTCGTGTTTTTGTTGATATGGTCAAATCTAGGGTTTCTTCATGCCTTAATTGCTTTTTATTTGAAGTATGAGAGGTCCCATGGGGATATGGTGCTTAGATCCGGACCTTACTAGGTCCAGAGAGTCCCTAATGTCATGCTTTATGTCCTTCCTTTTGGGTTGGAGACTAGGGTTGCCATCTTAGAGGTCATTTCTCCTAAAAGAGCCTTGTAGGTGTTGCATGGCAACCAAGATACGAAATTTACGTGATATGAGCTTAGGAGGGCCAGATCTATGAGTGGATGGAACGGATCTAACCTCAGAAGCTAGTTTGAGTTGATGCATGGCATGGACTCGCCGAGTCTAAAGAACAGACTCGGCGAGTAGCATGAAGATTGTCCTTAACCACTCTGCGAGTGGTCCTGCCGAGTTATCGGTTGACTCAGTGAGTAAGGGAGAGTTAGAGAGGGTTGACAGATGGACTGAGTCGAGCTGGAACTCACCGAGTTGTTCTTGAGACTCGGCGAGTTGAGTCGCGGTGGCCCCGCGATTCATGCCAGGTGGACCTCGTCGAGTCAGGGGAGTACTCGATGTGTCAAAAGGGAATCCTAGAGAGTTGGTGAAAACGCTTAGACTCGCCGAGTCGCTTTAGTGCACTCGCCGAGTTCGGTCAAAGTTGACCGTTGACCGTTGACCGTTGACCAGGGTTGACCAGTGTTGACTTGTCAAGGGTAGTCAACCTTAGTGGTAAAAGTGTTAATTAGAGATATATGATGTTATAGGAGGATTATATCTCGGAGGATCGAGAACGAGTGATTTCCAGGATTCACGAGTTATCGAGATATACGAGGTGAGTCTTCTCACTATACTTTACCTTGAGTAGGTAATCAGAATTATGTGATAGAGTATGTGTATGTTATGTGTATGCTATGTGTTGTACTGCATGATGTCTATGTGATTTATGCTGTGCATGCTTATAGAGTTGGAACCGGAAGGTTCCCAGAGTTAGAACCTGAGGGTTCACAGAGTTTGGGTGCACGGACCCACAGAGTTATAGCCTCGAGTGGCTAATATGTGTTATATGTGGTATTTTGGGGAACTCACTAAGCTTTGTGCTTACAGTGTTAGTGTTGTTTGTTTCAGGTACTAGTGATGACCGTGGGAAGGCGCCGGCTTGATCTGTACACATGCATGGGATTTATATATGTGATCTTAGGATTTTGTATGATGTAAATTGGAGATTTAAAATTGATGTTTTATGAAAATTAAATGAAAAATGTTTTACACGAGCATAAAGGGGGCTCCATTCGAGGCCCTCTATGGCCGAAAGAGCAGATCCCCTCTGTGCTGGGCTGAGATGGGTGATACCCGGTTAGCTAAGGGACGAGTTCCCGAAAGCACTCTCACGGGTCCGGAGATCATTCAGGAAACAACAGAGAAGATTGTTCAGATTCGTGAACGATTGAAAGCCTCTAGAGACCGACAGAAAAGCTACACTGACAAGCGAAGGAAACCGTTGGAATTCCAGGTGGGCGACCGAGGACTACTGAAGGTCTCACCTTGGAAGGGCTTGATATGCTTCGGAAAGCGAGGGAAGCTCAATCCAAGATACATAGGGCCTTTTGAGATTCTCGCAAGAATCGGCCCTGTAGCTTACAAACTCAATCTACCCGATGAACTTCCTAATGTACATTCTACATTCCACGTCTCTAACTTTAAAAAAGTGTTTGTCTGACGAGGCTCTTGTAATCCCACTCGACGAGATCGAGATCAACGAGAGCCTCAACTTCGTCGAAGAACCGGTAGAGATCATGGACCGTGAGGTCAAGCAGACGAAGCAAAGCCGCATCCCGATTGTGAAGGTTCGCTGGAATGCCAAGCGAGGACCGAAATTCACTTGGGAGTGTGAGGTTCAGATGAAACTGAAATATCCTCATCTTTTTGCTTAGTTATTTGTAACTAATTTATTTGTTTAGACTTTAGTTTCGGGACGAAATTCCCTTTAACGGGGGGATGATGTGACAACCCGGAATTTTCATTCGGTCAAACCCTAAAAGTCAATCACTTCATATTATAAGTCAAGTTCACTTTTACTTGTTTTTGGGAAAAATAAGTTCATTTGATTATTTTAATAATTAATCTTTAAACAAATGGGTGAACGGATGGGCCGTCTCGGGTCTCGAAATTTCTAAACCGCTAACACCTCATGTCTTAGAAGTTCACGACCAAACTTTTATGTTTGAGCCGGAAAATCATCCAAAAATCGTGAACTCATGCATAAGCATGAGTTTACTCCTCAAATTTAGTCACTTTTCATTTTTCACCCTAAAAGAGTAAACTCAAGAACACTCTCAAGTATCATCCTAGAACTAAATCAAGATCTTCAAACTTGTAAGTGTTCTAGCCATTCCAAGTTGATATAGCACTTAATCTAGTGTTTGTGCATCTATTCATCCATTCACTTTTGTGTTTTGATTACATTTCCAAGAACACCAAGAACACACACTAAGTGTTCTTGGACTCTTAGCTCATTTCAAGCTTCCTTGTAGTAAGTACTTCAATCCTTGAGTCTTAATAAGCTTGTATTACATATTAACATCAAAGAAAAGTCCCAGGAAAACCAAGATCAAAGTGTTCACGGTTTTGGGAGGCTCCCAAAACCGTAAACACCAAATATGGTGCAAAGTGGTGCCTTAAGGTGCCTTGATGCTTCACCATGCCTTAGGGACTTGTCTAGCTTCATCCTTGACGAGTTTATCACACAAAAGCACCAAATACTAACTTTTTTATGTGTTTACGGTTTGGGGATCTCTCAAAACCGTAAACACCCCAAAAAGTGCATAAAAGTCCCATAAAAGTCCATTGGTTATTCCTTATATCTAAATCTAACCTAGACTATTGCCATGATTGAGCTAAGGACTTGAAAACCCCCAAACTTATGGGTTTAAGGTAGTAAACTCATGAGTTTAAGATAGTAAACCCAAATGGAAATGACCATGAGGCCATAAACTCCTCAAAGGAGTGTAATGATGCCCTAATCTCTTCCAAAGGCCTAACCATCAAGTAGAAATGCTTCAAAGGACTTGCAAAACCTCAAAACAACTTATGAACAAAAAGTGAGGAGTTTACGACCGTAAACTCTTGAGTTTACGACCGTAAACTCATTAAGTCAAGGTCATGAAAACCGTAAACTCCAAGGGAGCTTACCCTTGAACCCCAAACACAATAGCAAAGTCCTTTAGCACCTAGTTGCAATCCTTATGACTTGTAGAACTTATATAAGGTGTTTTACATGCCTTAGGATGTCTTAACTTTTTCAATTAGTGGTTTAAAGTCTAATTGGATACATGTATGTGTGATTATATGTTAACTAGGATGATTGAGTGTGAACAAGTCTTCATTTGTCACCTAGCTATCCTACATCATTCAGTTCATCCAAACCACCATCTACAGGTGAGTTCATACCCCTTAATCAATGTTTTAAATTATTTTAAATGCTTTAATGGGGGGGATACAGGTAGAAAACAGTATGCTATTAAATCACTCATATGTATTTTATAACTGTGTTTTCATCCAGTAGATTTCACATACTTCAAAATGTGATGCATGAAATGGTTATCTATCTTAAAATACCTTGGTAACAAAAGTATTAGTTTTGAAATTTTTATTAAAATGACATCAAGTCATTGTTAATTATTGTTCAAAACTCATAGATGTCTTAAAAAACCATTTTTACCTTCTTGAACAAAACTATATCTATACACTTATGTTCTTATATATGTATTGATGTTACAGTTTTCATCCTTCATTTAGTTTCTCACACCCTTGGGTAGCAAGGGTGTATAAACATACTTGGACAACCAATTACCTTCCAGTTAACTATTATAGGGATAGTTAGAAGATACAAAAATTATTCCTATTACAAGCAATTACATCAGAGTCAGTTCATTCATGAGTCTATACTATACATTACATGTTACATGAATACGCTTACATGAACATGCTTACATGAATACCTTACATGAATACCTTTACATAGATACATTTAATTGTATACACTTACATGGATACTGGTACCTAGATTGACTAGGATGATTTACTAGTACCTTATGTGTAAATTGTCCTGCCTATCCCAGTTCAACGGGATATCTAGACGGGACTAACCATTCCGGAACCCATCTGTTAGCAACAGTGGTAGACGAACATCTACGGATGCCTACGGTTATTACTTATACTAGGGGTACCTTTACGGGACTAACCATTCCTTGAACCTGCTGTTCGCTACAGAGGTAAATGACCATCTACGGATGCCTACGGTTAATACTTATATTAGGAGTACCTTTACGGGACTAACTAATACATAAACCTGCTATGGCTACAGAGGAAAATTGAGCAATCTATAGATGTTCAAAGGTTATACATTTCGCTTGATATGATGTCGTGTTAAACCTAATACAAAAGGATAACACTTAAATGATTACATTTTTCCTATTACTTTATTTTGTGATACATTCACATAAACGATGAGTTAGACTAGGTACTGTTTGTAATAGTCAAAACGAAGGAAAAACTATCATTTTAGTAGCAAAACATTCGGGTCTTGGTAGAAGACTACATTTCATACTAGTAGGAAATATGGGATTTTCTAGGGTCTTTCATACTTATATCAACTGTTTCATTCAAAGATTTACATAGCATACATAACAGCTTTCCAAAACAAGACAATGACACTTAAATACTTATGAATTCACCAGCTTTAGGCTGATACTCGCTTTCAAAATAACTTGTATTCTCAGGTCACCAGTAGACAGGTACGATGGCCAGGTTTTTGAGAAGACGGGGCACAGACAAGACTCGTCTTTTATTTTGATTGTATATTTTGGTGTCTTATTACAACGAAAGAACACACATGTATTAAAACTTTACTTTTAATGCAATGTATGATGTTGTTGCTGGTTTACTGCTTTACACTGTTGTGATATTGTACATGACGTCCTCCACCCCGGAACGTTTCCCCCGTTCTCGGTTTTGGGGTGTGACACCTTAAGTAGGATAATTTTTGACCATTCGATTACCAAAACATTGTAAGGTGTTCCGGTAGAATCAATACACCTTCTCATCGTGTGAACAGTGTATATCCATCCGAATTAGGATTGAACTTCAAACCCAGAGGGACTGGATCGCTGTTATTCAAACCTATGTATGTTACAAGTGGTAAAAAGCGGAAGATTTGTGATTTAATACCATAAACAACATGAGATTCACTAACAACCTTAAAAATATTACCACTAGGACCCTTGTCGGTGATTGAAGGCAGAAGGAGGCAGATGAACGAAGGAAGGGGTTATTGGTGTGACAGAGGTGATTGTGGAATTGAGATTAACTTATATGTGTATCGATTCAAATTTGAAGGATCAAGAATCTAATTTCTTGCTAATAAATGAAATTCAAATATTTTGCTTATTTTTTAGGCTAGCAGCAATCACTAATTAAGGAATGCATACTGATTATTTGGGATAGGAATTAATCTAATTGAAAAAGTCAAAATGAGCGAGAGATGAAAACATACCATGAATAGAAAAGTGTCATGTGGCAATAATTAATATTAATTAGGGGCTGCATTAGAATGCAATGTGGCAAAACAAAACTATATTTTTTTATTAGAATAGGTATGTATGTATGTGTATATATATATGTATATATATATATATATATACACACACACACACATACACACAAGGCGAATACCCACGCGTTGCGCAAAATACAACAATATATTTGAAATCTTTACAAATATATGTTTTTTAATATATCAATGACGTTGTTAGCTATTATATACTAAATCATACAATAAGTTGGTATAAAAATTGTTTGTTTTGAATTATATGATAGCATAGACATCTTTTAAAATTTTAGAATCTCAATTATCTTAATGGCCTCTACCTGTATGTTGTTTATGAATAAATTTAAATATTATATATAGTTCAATTGTCTCAATTATCCAAATTTTACGGGGACCCAATTTTGCCCTCTTCCTGAAGCGGATTTCAGGAGAACCATGTCACCCACCTGAAATTCCATCTTAGATCGGCGTCGGTCGGCATAACTTTTCTGCCGACTCTCAGCAGTCTGCAGTCGCTGTCTAATCTGCTGTATCATCTCGGTAGTTTGTAGAACTACCTCTGTCCGACCCATCACCCTGTGCCCAACCTTGCCCCAGCAGACTGGGGTCCTACACTTCCGCCCATTCAACAGCTCGAAAGGCGGGGCGCCAATAATGAAATTATAGTTGTTGTTGTAGGCGAACTCTACAACCGGTAGGTGGGAATCCCAACTGCCATCGAAATCAATGACGCACGCCCGCAACATATCCTCAAGGGTCTGAAATGTCCGTCCACTCTGCCCATTAGTCTGCGGATGGAAAGTCGTACTAAAATGCATTCTCATACCCAGTTCCTCGGGGAACTTCTACCAAAAACGGGAAGTAAACCTGACATCCTGATCGGAAACAATGGAAACTGGGACCCCATGGTGAGAGACTATCTCGCGGACATACTCACTACCCTAATTCCGATCTAACAGATCATAACCACATATAGCATACCATAACAATAACAACTAAAAGGTCGGCCTTGGTGCCGTAGACCCTATCGATATAGTGAGGATAACTCACCTCGTAGATGTCAACTCGGAAGGTAAACTCCAACTCTCAGATCACATGACTTAGGATCCACCACCTATTATCATAGTACAATATACTCATAAGTCCTTAATCTTATAAGTCACTCCATAACCCACTAGTCAACTCCTGATCAAAGTCAAAGCCACAGTCAAGGTCAACAGTCCATGTTGACCTCAACTCGCCGAGTTCCTTGAAGCACATTCCAACTCGCCAAGTCATCGGGGTGACTCGTTGAGTTCCTTCGATTCTCGATCAAACATTAAGGCAACCCATCGAGTTTCCTCCTTGCAACTCAACGGATACACACACAAATATATCTAGGAGAAAACTCATTCGGCTCGCCGAGTTGTTCTTCAACTCATCGAGTCTTATGGAAATCTTCATCGGACTCGCCGAGTTGCTCATCCAACTCGTCGAGTTCACGGCCATGTTCATGTGACTCGCCGAGTCAACCTTGCGACTCGCCGAGTCCATTCAGTGCTTTTTCCATACAGACCTATTCTGAGCCATGCAGCGGCTCCAAATCACAGATCCAAGCTTCTAGGGCCTGCTTATCACGTAAAGTTGTAAACTTTACATGCATGCATGACTTTAAAGGCTCTAAATGCCAAATCTAAGCTCTTAATGGGGCTTCATGCTCAAGAGGGACCTCAATCATGACCAAAACTGTAACTTTATGCTTCTAGAATCCATGGAGGCTTCAGATCTGAAGTTACAACTTCATATCTAGCCCATAGCTCATCATATCAACTTGATATTCCATGAAAACCCTAAAAATCAACCAATAGAGGAGATCTACAAACAAAATGACGATTTGGATACCTCTGGAAGATGATATCTGAGATAAGTGTTGATTCCCACACCCTAATTGCTCCAATATCCTTCTCTTCCAAGCCTTCTCCATCCAAAGATTCTCTTTTCAAGCTTCAAACACACACAAAGGCACACACACATGTATAAGGGCTCTCAAGGGCTCTTTAGAACTGTAAAGAGGTCCAAGGGAGGCTAAGGTTCCTTTAAATAAGGGTGCAAACCCCAGGATTTAGGGTTTCATCTGCCAGCTCCTACTCGCCGAGTCCCAATATGGACTCGTCGAGTAGGTCACTTAACACGTGATCCCACCCCGCTGCTACTCGACGAGTAGGGAAACCAACTTGTCGAGTAGAGCTTAACCCAATAAATCTTATTTAAAGCAATATTGACAATCGGGGAGTTACAAATCTCCCCCACTTGAACTAGACTTCGCCCTTGATGTCCGTTGGAATAAACAATGCCGAGTAATCCTCGCGCATCTCCGCCTCCGGCTCCCATGTCCACTCGGATCCCCTCCGATGTTCCTATTGTACCTTAACCAACGGTATTTCCTTGTTTCGCAGAATCTTCTTCTTTCTTTCCAAAATAGCCATAGGCCTCTTCACATAGTTCAGGCGCTCGTTGACCTGAATATCACCCAACGATAGCACTGCGTCCTGGTCCATAATGCATTTTCGCAACTACGAAAAATGAAATGTGCTGTGGATCCAGCTAAGCTCCTCCGGAAGCTCTAGCCTATAAGCCACCCTGCCAACCCTGGCAACAATCCTGAATGGACCAATATAACGGGGGCCCAATTTTCCCCTCTTCCTGAAGCGGATCAAACCCTTCGAGGGTGAGACCTTCAAGAGAACCAAGTCACCCACCTGAAATTCCAACTCAGATCGGCGTCGGTCGGCATAACTTTTCTGCTGACTCTGAGCGGTCTATAGTCACTATCTAATCTGCTGTATCATCTCGGTAGTTTGCAGAACTACCTCTGTCCGACCCATCACCCTGTGCCCAACCTCGCCCCAGCAGATTGGGGTCCTACACTTCCGCCCATACAGCAGCTCGACAGGCGGGGCGCCAATACTGGAATAATAGTTATTGTTGTAGGCGAACTCTATAAGCGGTAGGTGGGAATCCCAAAGCCCATCGAAATTAATGACGCACGCCCTCAACATATCCTCGAGGGTCTGAATGGTCCGCTGACTCTGCCCATCAGTCTGCGGATGGAACGCCGTACTAAAATGCAGTCTCGTACCCAGTTCCTCGTGGAACTTCTGCCAAAAACAGGAAGTAAACCTGACATCCCGATCGGAAACAATGGAAACTAGGACCCCATTGCGAGAGAAAATCTTGCGTACGTATAGGTGGGACAGCCTCTCTGACGACAAACTCTCCTATATGTCTAGTAAATGGGCGCTCTTGGTCAATCGATCCACGATGACCCATATCGCGTCGATCCCCTTTGCCGTCTTCGGCAACTTCATGATGAAATCCATCGCGATCCATTCCCATTTCCACATGGGAATATCCAGAGGCTGCAGTTTACCATGTGGCCTCTGATGTTCGGCCTTGACCATCCTACAGGTCAAGCACCTCTCAATAAACCAAGCAATATCTCGCTTCATACCAGGCCACCAATAACTCGAACTCAAATCACGGTTCATCTTGGTGGCTCCTGGGTGAATAGAAAAACAACACTTATGAGCCTCCTCCATCACTGTCCGCCGGACCCCACCGGACATCGGAACCCAAACCTGACCGTAACAGGTCAACAATCTGCGACTATCCTGCACAAATCGGGAGCTTTCGCGTTAATCCTTTACAACTTCCAATTCTCTGGTCTCATACCCTCAATCTGAGCATCCCTGACCAAACCCACCAGTGGGGAATCCACCGATATCCTCATACACCTGGCTGGGGTAGAGGACCCAACTGACTTGTGGACCAGAGCATCCACATCCATATTCGCTTTACCAGGATGGTAAAGGATCTCACAATCATAGTCCTTGACCACATCTAGCCACCTGCGCTGCCTCATGTTCAGGTTCAGCTGATCCATGATGTGTCTCAAACTCTTGTGATCTGTGTATATAGTACAACAGACCTCGTACAGATAGTGCCTCTAGATTTTGAGAGCGAAGACCACTGCTCCCAACTCAAGATTATGCGTGGTGAATCTCGTCTCATGCGGCTTCAACTGCCTCAACGCATAGGCTATCACTCGTACCCTCTGCATGAGGACTGCCCCCAAGCCTGTGATGGACGCATCACAAAATACCACAAAATCCTCAAGTCCCTCGGGGAATGTCAACACCGGCGCCTCGCATAAACATCGCCGCAGGTTCTCAAATGCCCTCTGCCGCTCAGGGCCCCACCAGAAATCCACCCCCTTCCTTATTAGACGAGTGAGGGGTACGACAATCTTGGACAAATCATGAGTGAATCTCCAACAATACCCTGCTAAGCCCAAGAAACTCCTGATGTCTGAGGGATATTTCGGAGTCTCCCATTGCATAACCACCTCCACCTTGGCCGGATCGACCAAAATCACCTTCTAGTTAAAGAGATGTCCGAGGAACTGGACCTCTCATAACCAAAACTTGCATTTCGAGAACTTTCCGTACAACCGTTCTCGCCTCAGAACCTCCAACAGCTCCCTAAGATACTCCTCATGCTGCTCTCAAATCTTGTAATACACCAAGATGTCATCTATGAACACAATGATCGAGTGATCGAGCATTGGTTTGCAGACCCAGTTCATCAAATCCATGTACATTTTCGGCACGTTAGTGAGCCATAACGGCATCACCACGAACTCGTAATAACCATAAAGAGTCCGAAACACGGTCTTCTACACGTCTTCCTCCCTCACCCTGACCTAGTGATATCCTGACCTCAAATCAATCTTGGAAAACCAAGATGCACCTTGCAGTTGATCGAAAAGATCATCTATCCTCGGGAGTGGATAACGGTTCTTCACCGTTAACTTATTCAACTCCCTATAGTAAATACACATCCTGTGCGAACCGTCCTTCCTCCTGACAAAAAGTATCAGTGCTCCCCAGGGTGAACTACTCAGACGAATAAACTGCTTATCCAACAGCTCCTACAATTGAGATGATAGCTCCTGCATCTCAGGCGGTGCCAGACGGTACGATGCCTTGGCGATAGGGGCCGCACCCGGCACTAGATTAATCCTGAACTCAACCTGCCTCTCCGGAGGCACTCCGGGTCACTCCTCCGGAAACACATCAGCAAACTCGCTAACCACCGAGACCTCAGAAACTAAAAGCTGCTCCCTAACACGCGTATCCACCACATACGCTAAATAACCGACACACCCGTGCTGAATATACTGCCGAGCGTTGGCTGCCGAACAAAACCCAGATCGCAACCGGGTGACCTTACCATATACTACAAGCTCTCCCCCACTTGGGGTTCAAACCACTACCCGCTATCCCTCACAGTCGATCATGGCGCCAAAACGGCTAAGCCAATCCATCCCTACAATCACGCATACTTCCCCTATGGGTATAGGAATCAAATCTATCGGGAAGGACACCCAGAAAATCTCCAACTCACATCCCCGGTAGACCAAGGAAGCAGAAACCGCGTGCTTGTTGGTGATCGAAACTCGCAACGGACACTCAACATCATCTATCGGCACACTAAACCCTCTAGAGAAGGTCTGAGATACAAACGACCGACTCGCCCCCGAGTCAAATAATACCAAAGCAGGCAAAGAATTCACTAAAAACGTACCTAATCACAGGTACAACCAATAAGCATAACACAAGTACAATAACTGAGACAGAGAACAAAAACATACCAGCAACCACATCCGGTGCTGCCCTGGCCATCTTGGCCGTGATCTGGAAGGCGCGACCCTGAGCCTTCGGCGGCTCCATCTTGACTGGCCTCCCATCTCCAATCCTCACAGTAGCTGGCGCAGAACCCTCGTCGGCTTGGCGGCGAGCTACGGACAGTTGGTCTTCACATGACCAATCTGATGACAATGGTAACAAATCCTCATATCTGCTAGAGGGGCGGACTGATGACAATCTCTTGCATAGTGCCCCTCCTTGCCACACTTGTGGCAACCACCTCCTGCTCAACAAACCCCCGAGCGAACCCTACCACACTTTCCACAAGTGCGGCTCTGCTGACCCCCAGACCGTGTATCAGCGGTCTTAGACTGCTTAGGTGCCGGCCGAGAATGTGTCGGTGCCTAACACTGCTCATTCAGTTGCAGCTCTATCTCCAACTCACGCCGCCTCGCGGCTTCCTGAAGGTCTAGGGGGGTATCACATCGCTATGTAGACACAAACTGTCAAATATCAGTCCTGAGCATACTCAGATAATGAGTCACCTGAGACTGATCCGAAGCAAACTCTGGGCAAAGCATACCCCTCTCCGTGAACATACGGGTAATCTCCATCACAGACTCCCCATCCTCTCTCAGTTTCAAGAACTCCTGAGCAAGCCGCTCCCGTTCCACACGCGGAACGTAGCGGGTGTGAAACATATTCCAGAACTGCTCCTAGGTAACAGTAGCCCGCTGATCATCAGTGTACGAACCAGTCGTCAATCTCCACCAGTCCTTTTCCCCAAGCCTCAGAAGGTTCAGGACACACCTGACCTTCTGGTTAGCAGGACATGAGCACGTGAAGAAACAACCCTCCACGTCAGAGAACTACCTCATAGCCCTAATCACATCTTATGTACCATCAAATGTCGGGGGCTTTGTATTATCGAAGTCTCGATACTAGAAAGCCCTGCCGGCTCCTCCTCCAACCTCTTCCGCATTTATAGCCGAAGTGGCTGTAGTGGCTGCTATTTCTGCCAGAGCTACATATCGCTCATCAAAGTACTCAACCATCGCGGTCTTGATCGACCCAAACATATCTGGTAGCTGCGCTCGGAACGCCGCAGCAATCTCGTCGTGCAAAATCTCTCGGATCCTGGTATTTAAATCCTCTATCCCAATCTGAACCATGGGCTTAGGTGTTATCGGTACCTCCGACCCTTTGTCTCCCTTCCCCTATCCTGACCCCGATCCCGACCCGGATCCATCAGCAAAACGTCTCGTCGGCACCATACTGCAAATATACTTAATATGTTAGATAAACAACATAATGTCGGGAGACCAATATCCTCAAACCCTAGGGGTTGTGACTTCTTTGCTACGCGTATGGGTCTTGTGCTTCCAGTAGTACGGGCCCATACTACCTTCCACACCTACCCATATTTGTCTCAAGTATCACCACAACGCCCTAATACTATACTCAACATAATGTGCGCTCAACCCTTACCACTAGGGGACATTGCATATCTCACAACTGATCCACAGCTCCACACAACCCACACATCCATGAAACTTCCATCAGCCACTACAGCGCTAGTGTATGCTAGCTGCACATAAGGCTAGACCCGATAAACTTTCGAATATCCAATCCTACATTAAGGTCAAATCGGACATTCTCAGGCTATAAGATCTTGACTATGCACAGCCGTGATGCATACACTAAACATCTACAGTTACGATGTCAATTTCATATACAAGAAACTTAGGCTAATAGGCATCATATACTCAGGCAAATCTATCATCAGATTCCTAAAGATCCCTAGCCTAGCACTAGCATGTTGTTCTAACATATCAGAATACCAAATATCTATATGGTATTTTGGGGTTTACTTACAGGCTCCGGCTGATCGTACCCTCTGCATCCTCCATCCTTTATTTTGAGACTAGATTCACATGAGTGTTCCTCCAATTCACTCAAACCAAGGTTCTGATACCAACTTGTAACATCCATAAATTTTACGCCAAATTTAAACTTTTTCAACCATAAATAAAATCAAATACTATTTGTTTACAAAAAAAAATTTCAAATCAATATCCATCAAAGTGTCAAAAAATCATAACATAAGGATGAGGAGTGGTACGGTCACGCCTTCGCCTTGCCATGATCTCCTGAAGTACCTGAAATAGTAAACTGCAAATTGTAAGCCTGAGGAATTAGTGAGCTACCCCTAAAATACCAATACCACACTGACTATATCATATCAGTAACAATCAACTAATCATCATGCATAATGGGTCATCGGCCTGACTGGACCATCCTACTGGGCCTACAGTCTATCTGGATCTATCCCGAGCCTTCAGCATGACTAGTCCACCACGTGGGCCTACTGTCTCCCCGGACTGCTCATAGGGTATGTTGGCCTTCAGCACAAAGCAGGACCGCCTCAACCCAACCAACAAGCAAAAAACCATGTGCGCATAAGTTTCATATAATGGCATATACAAAATCAAGCATCTCTATCTCACTAATCATCAATCATAGAACTCTCTCATAACTAGAGCACCGAACTATCAGGTCTCTAACATACCAATCCCTATGGATCATAAAAGAATAACATACTGACTACCCTAATTCCGATCCAATAGATCATAATCACATATACATACCATAACAATAACAACTAAAGGGTCGACCTTGGTGCCATAGACCCTATCGATATAGTGAGGATAACTCACCTCGCAGATGTCAACTCGGAAGGTAAACTCCAACTGTCGGATCATGTGACACAAGATCCACCACCTATTATCATAGTACGATATACTCATAAGTCCTTAACTTTATAAGGCACTCCATAACCGACAAGTCAACTCCTGATCAAAGTCAAAGTCCTCAGTCAAGGTCAACAGTCCATGTTGACCTCAACTTGTTGAGTACCCTCGGCTACTCGCCGAGTTCCTTGAAGCACATTCCAACTCACCGAGTCATTGGGTTGACTCGTCGAGCTCCTTCAAATCTCGATCAAACTTTAAGGCCACCCGTCGAGTTTCCTCCTTGCAACTCGACGGATACACACACAAACATATCTAGGAGAAAACTCATCCGACTCGCCGAGTTGTTCTTCAACTCGTCGAGTCTTATGGGAATCTTCATTCGACATGCCGAGTTGTTCATCCAACTCGTCGAGTTCACGTCCATCTTCATGTGACTCGCCGAGTCAACCTTGCGACTCGTTGAGTCCATTCAGTCCTTTCTCCATACAGACCTATTCTGAGCCATGCAGCGGCTCCAAATCATAACTCCAAGCTTCTTGGGCCTGCTTATCACGTAAAGTTGCAAACTTTACGTGCATGCATGGCTTTAAAGGCTCTAAATGCCAAATCTAAGCTCTTAATGGGGCTTCATGCTCAAGAGTGACCTCAATCACGACCAAAACTGTAACTTTATGCTTCTAGAATCCAAGGAGGGTCGAGATCTGAAGTTAAAACTTCAGATCTAGCCCATAGCTCTTCATATTAACTTGATATTCCATTTAAACCTTAAAACTCAACCAATAGAGGAGATCTACAAGGAAAATGACGTTTTGGTTACCTCTGGAAGATGATATCTAAGATAAGTGTTGACTCCCACACCCTAATTGCTCCAATCTCCTTCTCCTCTAAGCCTTCTCCCTCTAAAGATTCTCTTTTCAAGCTTCAAACACATAGAAAGGCACACACACACGTATAAGGGCTCTCAAGGTCTCTTTAGAACTACAAAGAGGTCCAAGGGATGCTAAGGTTCCTTTAAATAGGGGTGCAAACCCCGAGAATTAAGGTTTCATCTGCTAGCTCCTACTCGCCGATTCCCAATATGGACTCGTCGAGTAGGTCACTTAACACGCGATCACACCCCACTGCTACTTGACGAGTAGGGCAACCAACTCGTTGGATGTTATATGTGGTGCAAGTAAAAATATCTCTTTTATAAGTATACTAGGAGAATGCCAGCGTGTTGCGCAGAAACACCTATATAATTAAAGCCTTTGCAAATATATGTATTTTTTATAAATATAACAATAATTTTGCTGTTAATTTTGATATAATAATTTGTATACTAATTGATATAATATATTAATTAATTTGAATTATAAGACAATATATACATCTATTATAACTTCATAATTTCAATCGTTTGAATGACTTCTACCCGCGAGTTACACATGAATAAAATTAAATATAATATATTGTTTAATGTTATTTATAGTTGTCTTTATTATTAATTTATTTTTCAAAATTTATTTGCTTAATATTTAATTTATATCATTATAATTATTTAAAACATCAAACATTACTTTTTGATTTTAAAGGTAACAATATAATCATTTATATAGATTTATTTTTAACTATTGTTATTATAAGTTATTTTAAGCTACTTATTTGGAAACTTTTAAGTGGAACTGAAATTTATATTTAAGTTGACATTGTAATGTGCAGAAACACCTAGATAGTTGAAGTCTTTACAAATATATATATATATATATATATATATATATATATATATATATATATATATATATATATATTCATTTATTTATATATTTATCAATATTAAATATAACAGTAACGTCAATGTTAAATTTGATATAATAATTTGTATACTAAATTGATATAATATATTGATTATTTTGAATTATATGATAATATATACATCTACTATAACTTCGTAATCTTAATTGTTTGAATGAGTTCTACTTATGAGTTACACATGAATACAATTAAATATAATATATGGTTAATGTTATTTATAGTTGTTATTGTTAAATAAATTTTTAAAATTTATTTTCTTAATGTTTTAATTTATATCATTATAATTATTTAAAATGTCAAACATTATTTTTTGATTTTAAAGGTAACAATATAATCAATTATTTTGAGTTATTTTTAGGTATTGTGATTGTAAGTTATTTTCATCTACTTATTTAATAATTTTTATCGATTATAAAAATATCTTTGGGAAGCATTTTAGTTAAAATGATATTACAATTTAGTTATTGCATTTATCATTACAATTTCTCACGTTTAACTATTTACAAAATATTCTTTGGTTTTTTAAGTGGACTTAAATTTATATTTAAGTTGACATTGTAATTTATATTTAAGTTAACAATTTAAGAATTCGTCCAAACTGTTCAAAAGTTGTACCTTTAAACTGATAATGGTTAACATATAACAACATATTAAATCTAATAAATTAAGTATAATATGCTAAAACTTAAAGACATACCTTTATAAGTAGAACTAATATATTATTTTGAAATTGAAATTTAGTTTATTAATGATTACACTTTAAGTTTGATATTTATTTAACCATATTAATCAATTTATAATCATTATTAAAAAGACACTACAATTTATTGTAAGTCCCTAATCTACCTGTGTATCAGTCAGATCCGTTTGATGGTGCGGAATCCCTATCAAACGGATTATTTCAGATCAAATAGAAGAGAATGAGAAGAAGAATAATATGAATCTTGTATTATATTAATAAGAATGTAGAACCAGATACAAGATTCACACACACTAACACACAATAGTTCTCCTCTCTCTCTAGCCGTAAACACTCTAGGGTTTATCAATCTCTACTCCTCACCCTAACGCCTATATTTATACTTGGAGAACATGGGCCAGATAACATGGGTCGTAAATGGGTTTACGGCCGTAAACTCAATCGTAAACATGATCGTAAACTCCAAAAATATTATAGAAAATACAATTGCCCAAAAAAGTAAAGTATAAACCATATTTTGACCCAACAATCTCCCCCTTGGTTTATAGTTTTCTTTTCTTAATGACCCAACAAGCTCCCCCTTATTTTTTAGTGATCTATCCAAAAACGCAAGAATATTTCGAAAATAAGATCAAATAATGCTCCAAATCTGACAAAATTGACTGATACAACATGGCTCTGATACCAATTGTAAGTCCCTAATATGCATGTGTATCAGTCAGATCCGTTTGATGGTGCAGAATCCCAATCAAACGGATTATTTCAGATCAAATAGAAGAGAATGAGAAGAAGAATAATATGAATCTTGTATTATATTAATAAGAATGTAGAACCGGATACAAGATTCACACACACTAACACACAATAGTTGTCCTCTCTCTCTGACCATAAACTCTCTTCGTGTTTATCAATCTCTACTCCTCACCCTAACACCTATATATATATACACGTTGGATATGGGCCGGAGAACATGGGTCGTAAATGAGTTTACGACCATAAGGTGTTTATGGCCGTAAACTCAACCGTAAACATAGGCCGTAAACTCCAGAAATATTACAGAAAAATATAATTTCCCAGAAAAGCAAAGTATAAACCATATTTTGACCCAACATTTATCATTTTTAACTATTTACAAAGTTATATTTGGGTTAATTATGTTAAACTAAAATTTATATTGAAGTTCTCCCCTGTAATGTTATATTTAATTTAAGAGTTTAAGTATTTTATATAAATTGTTCCAAATTTGTATCTTTAAAATGATAATAGTTTAGATTCAACAATATATTAAAGCAAATAAATTTAAGTATAATATGTTAAAAGTTAAAACAAATAACTTTATAAGTAGAAGTAAAGATATTATTTTAATATTGAAATTTAGTTTGTATATGATTACACTTTAGGTTTGATATTTATTTAACCTAGTTAACCAAATTATAATTATTATTAGGAAAATATTGAAAAGTAATAAGAGTTTTAAATGAATGTGGTGAAATGAAAAATGGATGGGAGTTTTAAATGAATGTGGTGAAAGGAAAAATGCTTCCTTTTTAAGTATATAATGGCTAGGTGAATGCCCGCGAGTTGCATAGAAAGACCTATATAGTCGAAATCTTCACAAATATATTTTTTTCTTAAATATAACAATAACATTATTGTTAAGTTTGATATAATAATCTTCTACTAAGTTGATATAATATATTGATTATTTTGAATTATATGATAGAATATACTTTTATTAAAACCGGTGTAATTTCAATTGTTTGAATGACCTCTACCCACAGTTTACTTATAAATACAAATAAAAAAATAATAATATATGGTTTAATGTTATTTATAGTTGTTATTTTTAATTAATGTTTTAAATTTTATTTGTTGAACATTTTAATTTCTATCATTGTAGTTAATTAATACATCAAACGTTGTTTTGTTTGTTTTTAAAAGTAACAATATAATTATTTATGTAGAGCTACTTTTAACTATTGTAATTTAAGTTATTTTAAGCTACTTATTTGAAAACTTTTAATGATTATAAAAATATATATCTAGGGAATACTTTAGTGAAATTGAGATTACAATTTAGTTTTTGCATTTAGCATTATAATTTATCACTTTTAACAATTCATAAAATATTCTTTGAGTTTTTTAAGTTGATCTAAAATTTATATTTAAGTTGACCATGTAATTTTATATTTAAATTAACAATTTAAGTATTTTATCAAAACTATTCAAAAGTTGTAGCTTTTAAACTGATAACGGTTTATATAGAACAACATATTAATATAATATATTAAGTATAATATGTAAAATGTTAAAAACATAAGTTTATAAGTAAAAGTAAAGATATGATTTTAATATTAAAATTTAGTTTATATATGATTACAGTTTAGGTTTGATAACCAACTTATAATCATTATTAGAAAAAAAAACACTACAATTTATCACTTTTAACTATTTACAAAATATTCTTTAGGTTGTTCAAGTTGAACTACTATTTACATTTAAGTTAACCCTGTAATGTTGTACTTAAATTAATAGTTTATGTATTTTATCCAAGCAAAATGATAATGGTTTACATATGACATTTAAAAAATAATAAATTAAATATAATATGTTAAAATTTAAACATAACTTTATACGTAAAAGTAAGGATATTATTTTAATATTTAAATTTAGTTTATATATGATCACACTTTAGGTTTGATACTTATTTAACCTATTTAATCAATTTGTAATTATTATTAGAAAAAAAAATCAAAAAGTCATGGGGTTTCAAATGAATGTGGTGAAAAGGAAAATGCTTCCTTTATAAATATATATATATATATATATATATATATAGCGCAAAACACAACAAATATATATTTTAATGTCGTTCTTGTTAGTTCTTATATAATAAATCTTATAATAAGTTGATATAAACATTGTTTGTTTTGAATTATATGATAATGTAGACATCTTTTAAAATTCAATAATCTCAATTGTTTCAATTACCTCTAACTGCAGGTTACTCATGAATAAAATTAAATACAATATATGATTAAATGATATTTATAGTTTTTTTTTATGATTAATTACTTTTAAAATGTTTATTTACTTAAGATTTTAATTTCTATAACTGTAATTATTTAAAACATCAAACATTGTTTTTGTTTCTAAGGGTAACAATATAATTTTTTTATGTAATATTACTTTTAATTATTGTTTTTGTAATTTATTTAAAATAAGTTATTGGAAAACTCTTAATTATTTTATTTTGTTTTTAGAAATTTGAATTTTTTTAAATTTAATTGATGAATATTATTAGTTTATTTGGTTGTAATTATTAAAAACCACAAACATTGCTTTTGTTTCTAAAGATAACATTATAATTTTTTATATAATTTTACTTTTGTCTATCTTATTGTAAGTTATTTTAAGCTACTTATTTGAAAATTTTAATGATTATAAAAAGTATTTTCATGTTTTTTTTTTTTAACTTAAGATTATAATTTAGGTTTAACACTATAATTTTTAATTTTTAACTATTTATAAAATAGTCGTTTGATTTTTTTTTCAAGTTTAACTGAATATTTGATTTAAGTTAACCATTTTAACATTATATTAAAATTAGTAATTTAACTATTTTGCATAAAATCATAAATTATAAAAGAGTTGTGACTTTAAAATTACAATTGATCACATAGGAGAACATATTTAAAATAGTAAGTTAACTATAATACGTTTCAAAACTAAAGTCATAATTTTATATATAGAAGTGAAATGTTGTATTTTAATATTGTAGTTTACTTAACTTATGATTAGAATTTATTTTTACATTAATTTAATACTATTAACCAATTTATAATAATTATTAGAAAAAATTGAAAAGTCATGGATGTTTCAAATAAATGTGATGTTAGTAAAAATGCCTCATTTATATATATACTAGGCGAATGTCTGCACGCTGCGCAGAAACACCTACATAGTTGAAGTCTTTACAAATTTATGTTTTTTTTTTTAATATAAAAATAACGTTGTTGTTAAGTTTGATATAATAATTCATATCCTAAATTGATATAATATATTGATTATTTTGAAGTATATGATAATATATATACATCTATTATAACTGCATAATCCTAATCGTGTTAATGACATTTACCCACAAGTTACACATGAATAAAATTAAATATAATATATGGTTTAAGGTTATTTATAGTTGTTGGTATTGTTAATTAATTTTTTAAAATTTATTTGCTTAATGTTTTAATTTATATCATTATAATTATTTAAAACATCAAACATTGTTTTTTGATTTTAAAGGTAACAATATAATCATTTACATAGAGTTATTTTTAACTGTTGTTATAGTAAGTTATTTTAAGTTACTTATTTGAAAACTTTTAAGAATTATAAAAATATATTTAGGAAATATTTTAGTTAAATTGTGATTACAATTTAGTTTTTGCATTTATTACTACAATTTATCACTTTTAACTATTTACAAAATATTCTTTGGTTTTTAAGTGGAGCTGAAATTATATTTAAGGTGACACTATAATGTTATATTTAAACTAACAATTTAAGTATTTTGTCCAAACTGTTCAAAAGTTGTAACTTTAAACTAATATTGGTTTACATTCAATCACATTCCAAATCTAATAAATTAAGTATAATATGCTAAAACTTAAAGTCATAACTTTTCATGTAAAACTAAATGGCACAAAAAACACTTTTTTTTACATAGAAATTCGATTTTGACACCGTGTTTTTTTCTGTGACAATTCTGACCACTTAACCGGTTAACCAAGTTACATGCTGACATGGCATGATGACTTGTCAGTTTTGATGACACGATATGCCGACGTGTCAAAATTGATTATGTTTCCAACAAAAAACACTAAGTTTTCACTTTTTTCGATTTTGACACTAAGTTTAATTTTTCATTTCAATTTTGACACTATGTTTTTTCTGTTCCAATCAAACATCATTTATCAAATTATGTTCAATTTTGTCTATTTTCCATTTGATATCGTATAAATAAATTTTTTTCTATTACATTTTAAACAATGTAAACATATTTTTTTCGTTTAAAAAACACATTTTTATTTAAATACAATGTGTTTTTTTTCTTACATTCAAAGCATTAGTTATATCATGAGAATCAAACTAACCATACGCTTTGAATAAGATGTAAAAATTTGATGGGTTGCTAACTTGATATTCGAGTTTTGATCGACTACACGCCTTCAAACCTCCAAACACATTTTAAAGTTGCATATTTAATATAAAATACAATTTTTATATAACTAATACGTATTTATACATAAAAATATGGTCTGAGTGTAAAAAAAAATGTATTTATACAAAACTATGGTTTTTAAATGAAAAAAAAAACATATTTATACGGTTTAAATGTATTAAAAAAATATTTATACGGTTTCAAATAGAAAATTGTCAACATTGAACAAAATTGAAAAAAATGATGTTCGATTTGGAACAAAAAACATAGTGTCAAAGTTGAAAAAAAAAACTAAACTTAGTGTCAAAATCGAAAAAAATGAAAACTTAGTCTTTTTTGTGAGAGAAAAATTCGATTTTGACACGTCAGCATACCATGTTATCAAAACTCAAACGTCATCATGTCACGTCAGAATGCAACCTGGTTAACCGGTCAAGTGGTCAGAATTGTAACAAATTAGAAAACACAGTGTCAAAATTGACACAAAAAAAAACACGGTGTCAAAATCGAATTTCTGTGTAAAAAGAGTCTTTTTTATGCTATTTACCCGAATTGAAATTTAGTTTATTTATGATTACACTTTAGGTTTGATATTTATTTGACCTTATTAACCAACTTGTAATCGTTATTAGAAAGACACTACAATCTAACATTTTTAACTATTTATAATTTTTTTTGTTTGTTTAAGTTAAACTAAAATTAATATTTAAGTTGAACGTATAATGTTTTATTTAAATTAATAATTTAAGTATTTTATACAAATTGTTCCAAAATTGTATCTTTATAATGATAATGGTTTATATCCAACAATACATTAAAACTAATAAATAAATATAATATGTTAAAAGTTAAAAAAAACATAACTTTATAAGTAGAAGCAAATATATTATTTTAATTTTTAAATTTAGTTTATATATGATTAAACTTTAGGTTTGATATTTATTTAACCTTGTTAACCAACTTTTAATTATTATTAGAAAGAAATTGAAAAGTCATGGGAGTTTCAAATGAATGTGGTGAAAGGAAAAATGCATGAGAGTTTCAAATGAATGTGGTAAAAAGAAAAATTACAGGGTCAACTTAAATATAAATTTTAGTTTAACTTAAAAAACTAAAAAAAATATTTTGTAATTGTTAAAAATGATAAATTGTAGTGTCTTTCTTATAATAATTATAAGTTGGTTAATAAGGTTAAATAAATCTCAAACCTAAAGTGTAATCAGAAATAACCTAAATTTCAATTTTAAAATAATATCTTTACTTCTACTTATAATGTTATGTCTTTAACTTTTAACATATTATACTTAATTTATTAGATTTAAAATCTTGTTGTATGTAAACCATTATTAGGTTAAAGCTACAACTTTTGAACAGTTTGAACAAAATACTTACATTGTTAATTTAAATATAACATTATAGTATCAACTTAAATATAAATTTCAGTTCCACTTAAAAAACCAAAAAATATTTTGGAAATAGTTAAAAATGATAAATTATAGTGTTAAATGCAAAAAGTAGATTGTAATCTCAACTTAACTAAAGTTTTTCCTAAAGATATTTTTATAATCATTAAAAGTTTTCAAATAAGTGGCGTAAAATAACTTACAATAACAATAGTTAAAAATAGCTATATATAAATGATTATATTTTTACCTTTAAAAACAAAAAACAATATTTGATGTTTTAAATAATTATAATGATAGAAATTAAAATGTAAAGCTAATAAATTTTAAATAGTTAATTAACAATAGCAATAATTATATAAAATTAAACCATATATTATTTTCTATTTTCGTTCATGAGCAACCCGTAGATAGATGTCATTCAAACGATTGAGATTATGTAGTTTTAATAAATTTATATATTATCATATAATTCAAAATAATTAATATCTTTAGGAAATATTTTAGTTAAATTGAGATTACAATTAATTTTCAAATTTATCACTACGATTTATCACTATTAACTATTGACAACATACTCTTTACTTTTTTAAGTGGAACTGAAATTTATATTTAAGTTGATATTGTAATGTTATACTTAAGTTAACAATTTAAGTATTTTGTCAAAATTGTTCAAAAGTAGTAGCTTTAAACTGATAACGGTTTACATATAACAACATATTAAATCTAATACATTAAGTATAATATATTATTTTAAAATTGAAATTTAGTTTATTATGACTACACTTTAGGTTTGATATTTGTTTAACCTTATTAACAAAATTATAATCATTATTAGAAAGAAACTAAAATTTATCACTTTTAACTATTTACAAAATATTCTTTAGGTTATTTAAGTTAAACTAAAATTTATATTCAAGTTAACACTATAATGTTATAATTAAATTAATAATTTAAGTATTTTATACAAATTGTTCCAAAATTGTACCTTTAAAATGATAATGGTTTACATCCAACAATATATTAAAACTAATAAATTAAGTATAATATGTTAAAAGTTAAAAAACATAACTTTATAAGTAGAAGTATATTTACTATTTTAATATTAAAATTTAGTTTATATATGATTACATTTTGGGTTTGATATTTATTTAACCTAATTAACCAAATTATAATTATTATTTGAAAGAAATTGAAAAGACATGGGAGTTTCAAATGAATGTGGTGAAAGGAAAAATGCTTCCTTTATATGTATATAATGAAATGATATATATATATATATATATATATATATATATATATATATATATATATATATATATAGGTTTTAGATAATTGTGTAACATTTAACACAAACTAAAGATTTAATGTATATTGTTGAGAATGTTAGTGTAAGAGTTAAACATATTATTGGACATTACTTTGTGTATCTTATTTTTGTATCCTTATAACATTTTCTTTATTTTGATATGCTTTGCATATTTTAGATTGGTTGGTTTGTTCTTGGATTGTTAATTGGTTTTGCTGGAAGGCTGTTTTTATATATTGGAGATATCTTCTGGACTGCAGCTCACTGAGGAGGAAACTATGGAAACATGATGGTTTAACTCGATGTCATTTAGTTGGATATAATCCGATCTGACCTGAGTCCTTTACCTGAAGTATACAAGCCTATGTGTGAGTTATTGGTCGTAACTCAAGAAATATCACGTACTCCTCTCATTGTTTTCTCTCACGAAGTCTCTTAATGTAGGGTTTTTCCAAGTTAGGGTTAACTCGTTTGTAGCATTTCTATTATGGGTTCTGTTAATGAAGTGTAGATAAAAAAGATTTGTAGTTTGAGATTCTTTGTGATAGAGTGTTGAGAGTTTTGTAGTGAGGTTTCTATGTAAGTTTCTTAAAAACCAACTGTAAATAACAAAAGTTGATGTTGTACATATTTGTGTGTGATTGTTGGGTTGAGTTTGTTTTGATGGTATTAGAGCCATAATCGATGTCGTAAGTGTTAATCCCGATTTAGGGTTTACTGGTTTAGATATGGTTGTTCTTTGTCCGATCATCTTTAAGCGGGTTTCTCTTGTCACATCGTTCTTATTTTGGTTGTGTTCGTCGACTTTGGTAGCTTCTGTGTCATGTTCTGTTAATACTAAATGTTTAGGTTTAGATTAAATGCTTACGTTTAACTTTTAATTAATTTTAACAGCCAACATTATCCTATTGGTCAACATTAAGCCGCGTGCATACGAGGATTTGTTAATCGAGTCGGTTCTGCCATTTGAATGTCGTTGGTGTCAGAGGTAGATCTAATTAGATCACTGTAAGTTTTCGTGCATCCTTCTTTTCTATGATTTATTGAAACAAATATGCTAATCTGATGTTTTTGTATTTGTGGGTCATTGTAAGTTTCCATTTTCCTTCTTTTAAGTGACTAGGTTTTGTCCTGCGGTGAGTATATTCTTTGTTTTTCATGTATAAGATCTATTATCTATGTATCTACATTTATTGTTAATGCTTATTACACATTTTTTTAACGTCCCAATTGTCAGGTATCATTATTATTCTATTTAGACTTCATGTTTTAAGGCCTACTCGACGAGTTGATGCTATGACTCGTCGAGCAGCAGCGGGTTGGGACACATCATTTAATGATTTGACTCGGCGAGTCGGGAAGGGGACTCGACAAGTAGGGGCTGGCGGGGGGAACCCTAAATTTTAGGATTTTTGCACCTTATATATTGGACCATTAGTGCCTCCAAGTGTCTTTTATCACCCCTTGAGAGCCAAAAACCCTAATTTTCGTGTGTGTGAGCCTTGTGAGTGTTTTAGAGCTTTGGAAAGTGATTTAGTGAAGGAAATTTGTAGATCAAGAGGCTAGCATCAAGGAAATTTGTGTGGATCTAGAGTCTACATCAGTTTGGGCACATGTTGGAGGTAACCAGCTAATTACCTTGATATCTTTCCTCCTAGAATCCCTCTTGTGTGAAGTTTAGGGTTTCTTTAGCTTATTTATGAAGGGATTATTGTATGGGAGCTAGATCTGAAGTTGAAACTTCAGATCTGAACCTCCCTTCGGTCCTATGTTCATAAAGTTCTCATTATTGTCATGAAAGAACCCTTCCTTATGAGTAGAGCTTCATTTCAAGCTTGGATTCTAATTGTGAGGCACGCAAATACATAAGGGTAGCAATTTTACATTGCTAATGCACACTAGGGACCTAAATCTACGGTTAGGAATGGAGGAATAGTTCAGAATTGCTTGATCATGGGAGTATTTGTATGGACTCAGCGAGTCGAGTAGTGTTTTTGTCTGAATTGGTCACGCGTGGACTCGACGAGTCTGGGAGATGACTCAGCGAGTCAGTTGGATTTCGAAGTGTCACACCCCCAAAACCGATGAACGGCGGAAACGTTCAGGGGTGGAGGACGTCATGTATAGTATCACAACAATGCAAAGTAGTAAACAAGTAACAACATCATCCATTGCATTAATAATATAATTACATACAAGTGTGTTCTGTCATGTTATATAGACACCAAAAATTATATACATCAAAATCAAAGAGGAGTCTTGCACGAGCTCCTTCTTCTCAAAACCTGGCACCGGTACATGTCTATTGGTGACCTGAGATACAAGTTATTTTGAAAGAGTTTATCAGCTTTAGAGCTGCTGAGATCATAAGTATATTAGTGTTTGTGTTTGTATGAAAGCATTTGTAAGATGTTTTGTAAGATGTATTGTGTATATTTGTAAAAAGTTTTGTATTTGATTAAACTCTCCTAGAAAACCCTATGTTTTCTACTAAACGTAGCCTTATACCAAGGTAGCTAGTATCTCTGTGTGTGTGTGTCTCTTGTAAAAGTGTGTATTTTCCCAAATCCGACTATCATTAACCAAAAATATAGTAGTTACACTATTGTTTATTGTGTGCATATCACAAAGTAAAAAGTAAAGGGAAAATGGTATAGTACTGTAATGTAGTAATTAGTAACTACTGTTGTACTAACTACCTTAAACCAAATGTAAATTTTAAGGTAACATGTGATCGGCCTGTATCTTGCTAACGACTTAGCTGAAAAACGACAATGTAAGATGCCGTAAAAATGTCGTTTGGCACCGGTAGACTTGCAAGTCCCACTGTAGCAAGCAGCAAAGTGTAGGATAGTCAATCCAGTATAGATCTACACGCAAACTCGTACGCTCCCCAATGAAGGAGATTCTGAGACAAAAACAGTCATGGTAGGTAGTGCCATGCCCTGCTTAATGGCTCACATAAATGTGGTTAATGTATATGAAATGTGATTTATGTGCTAGCTGTATTGTGTGTTCTTTCTCCGTCGAGCCTGTATGTTGGTTTCTCATCATAGTGTCGATTGTTTGTTTCTCATCACTCTGTTTCATGTTTGATTCTCATCATAGTATGTATTGACTCATGTATGAACTGACTCAATGTATGTTTCATTGTTCTAGTAATAGTATCTTCCTAAACTACCCCTATGGTAGCTTACCAGTAATGTATGAAGTTGTTTGTATACCCTTGCTACCCAAGGGCATGGAATTTGAATGAAAGAAATAACGTTTTATATCTATATACATATACATAATACATAACTAGGATTCAAACGATCTACGGACAACTAACCTTGATACCCTAAGACCACAATCAAACAAGAACAGGAAGCAGGGTAGACTAGCAGTCCTAAGTCCTTTCAATCCTACTTATATAACTATATCTATACAGATACACAGAATATAAGTTTAAAAGAGTTTAAGTAAAAGTATTTGACAATTAAAGTAGTTTGAAAGAAAGTTTGAGGTAAAACAGTCTGATAAATAATTCGGAAAGTAAGAAAACCATTTGCTTTGTAGTCATTAATCACATATGATTGATATAATAACTATAATTGTTCAACTTGTATTCCCCCCATAAGAGCATTTAAAGTATTTCAAAGGTTAATTTAGGGGTATGAACTCACTTGTAGTGAGTGGTTCTGATGACAATGCTAGATCAGTTGCTAAGTGTCAAGTGGTGACTTGAGTACACGCGCGAATCCTATTTAGCATATATTGATACATATTTGAATATAATTAGTGTTATGAACAACTAATTTATTGAATTGGGACCACTTTAGGGTCTAGTAAACACTTATTTTTAAGTGTTACAACCATATATGATTGTATGAAGGGTTATAAGGCTATACAAGAGAGTGTATGGCCAAAATACACACTACATGTATGTGTGTGGCCAGGTGTGCTGCCAGCACGTGTGTACGGCCATGTGTGCGGCCAGGTGTGCTGCCAGAAGGCGTGTGCTGTCAGAAAACATGGTGTTCTTGGTGTTCTTGGTGAAAGATGTTACTTTTTCGGATGATAGTTGAGAGGATTTTCGGGTCCTTGCTTTGTAAAAGTGTAAGAAATGATCAAAATGACCAAGGATAGTATATATAGGAGGGTGAGTGTGGCTGGAGGTGTGTGTGGTTGGCCTGTGTGCGGCTAAGTGTGCGGCCGTACACACCTGGTTTGGTGTGTTTGGCCCGTTTTTTTCCAATGCTACACCCAATCTAACCCATCCTCCGTCACGTATCTCAAATATACTAAGCTTTAAGTACTCTTTTAGACCTAAAGCTTCATTATAAAATAGCAAAATGAAGCGAACTTTAATAACAATGAAGAATGGAAGCTAGAAATTTCGGGTTGTCACATCATCTCCTCCTTAGAAGGAATTTCGTCCTGAAATTAGAATTTAAGCAAATAAGTAATTACAAGTAACTAAGTAAAAAGATGAGGGTATTTCAGTTTCATCTGATCCTGTCATTCCCAAGTGAATTCAGTTCCTCGCTTGGCGTTCCAGCAAACCTTCACTATCGGGATACGACATTGTTTCGTTTGCTTGACCTCTCGGTCCATGATCTCTACTGGTTCTTCCACAAAGTTTAGACTCTCGTTAATCTCGATCTCGTCGAGTGGGATTACAAGAGTCTCATCAGATAGACACTTTTTCATGTTCGATATGTGGAAGGTAGAATGTACGTCACTAAGTTCGCTCGGTAGATTGAGTTTTTAAGCTACTAGGCCGATTCTGGAAAGAATCTCGAAAGGCCCAATGTAACATGGATTTAGCTTTCCACGCTCTCCAAAGCGGATCAAACCCTTCCAGGGTGAGACCTTCAATAAAACACGGTCGTCCACCTGGAATTCCAACGGTTTTCTACGTTTATCAGCGTAGCTTTTCTTTCGGTCTCTGGAGGCTTTCCATCGTTCACGGATCTGAAAGATCTTCTCCGTCGTTTCCTGTATGATCTCCGGACCGGTGAGAGTGCTTTCGGGAACTCGTCTTTTAGCTAACTGGGTATCACCCACCTCAGCCCAACATAGAGGGGATATGCACTTGCGGCCATAGAGGGCCTTGAATGGAGCAGCCTTTATGCTTGTGTGATAACTGTTGTTGTAGGAAAATTCGACAAGGGGTAATGAGTATCCCATGCCTTCACAAATCGATGAAACAAGCTAGCAACATATCTTTCAAGGTTTGAATAGTCCTCTCACTTTGTCCGTCTGTCTGCGGATAGTAGGCTGTACTCATGTCCAACCTAGTTCCTAGGGAACTCTGTAGCGACTGCCAGAACCTAGAAGTGAACCTACTATCTCTGTCCGAGATATTGGATATAGGAACACCGTGCAGTCGTACTATCTCCAAAATGTAAGTTCTTGTAAGTTTTTCCATCTTGTCTGTTTCCTTGATAGGTAGGAAGTGAGCGGCCTTGGTCAATCTGTCGACGATGACCCATATGGTATCAATTCCACCTGTTGTCTTGGGCAACTTGGTAATGAAATCCATAGTGATCCGCTCCCACTTCCATTTCGGGATCTCAGGTTGTTGAAGGAGGCCTAAAGATTTTTGGTAGTCGACCTTGACCTTTGCGCAAGTAAGGCATTTACTCACGAAGGTAGCGATTTCTGCCTTCATGTTAGGCCACCAGTATAACTTTTTAAGATCCAGATACATCTTATCTGAACCTGGGTGGACGGAATAAGGAGTGTTGTGCGCCTCGTTCATGACTAGTTCTCTGAAACCACCAAGTTTCGGGGTCCAGATCGGATTCATGAGATAATAAGCTCCGCCACCGTTGACTTCCAAGTTATTATCCATCCCTCGTAGGGATTCATCGGTCACATTTTCAGGTTTCAAAGCGTCGAGCTGAGCCGCCTGTAGTTGTGTGGATAAGTGTGAATGGATAGTCATAGTCAATGATTTGACCCTACGACCACAATATTCTTTCCGAATTAGGGCGTCAGCTACTACATTGGCCTTGCCAGGATGATAACGAATTTCTCATTCGTAGTCACTGAGTAGCTCGACACACCGTCATTGTCTCATGTTGAGCTCCTTCTGGTCAAATATGTATTGTAGGCTCTTGTGGTCTGTAAAGATTGTGCTCTTCGTACCGTACATGTAGTGTCTCCAGATCTTCAGAGAAAACACAACTGCTCCTAGTTCAGGATCATGGGTTGTGTAGTTCACCTCATGTGTCTTCAGCTGTCTCGAGGCATAGGCGATGACCTTACCTCGCTGCATCAAAACACATCCGAGTCCTTGATTCGATGCATCGCCATAGATAACGAAGTCTTCTATTCCTTCAGGAAGGGATAGTATTGGCACCGTGCACAAGGCTCGTTTGAGCGTTTGGAACACTCTCTCCTGCTTTTCTCCCCAGTTAAAGGATACACCCTTCTGGGTAAGTGTTGTAAGAGGCTTCGCTATACGTGAGAAATTCTAAATAAACCTGCGATAGTAGCCAGCGAGGCCTAGAAATTGGCGAATTTCCGTAGGCGTTTTCGGTGCTGACTAGCTCTCAATGGCTTTAATTTTGGAAGGGTCCACATGTATTCCCTCTTCGCTAACCACTTGCCCTAAGAATTTGACTCGGCGGATCCAAAATTCGCATTTCGAGAACTTCGCATAAAGCTTCTCCGAACGCAATGTCTCTAGGACTTAAGGCAGATGTTGGCTATGTTCCTCCTTACTTCGAGAGTAGATAAGTATGACATCGATGAAGACGATGACGAACCGATCCAAGTAGGGACGACACACCCTATTCATTAAGTCCATGAATACTGTGGGCGCGTTTGTTAATCCGAACGACATCACTATGAATTCATAGTGCCCATAACGAGTTCGGAAGGCTATCTTCGGAACATCCTCCCCTAGCACTCATAGTTGGTTATATCCGGATCTCAAGTCGATTTTTGAAAAGAAGTTCGCCCCTTGAAGTTGATCGAATAAATCGTCTATCATTGGAAAAGGATAACGATTCTTAACGGTTAGTTTGTTGAGCTCCCTGTAGTCGATGCACATTCGAAACAATCTGTCTTTCTTCTTGACGAACAAGACTGGAGCTCCCCAGGGTGAGAAGATTGGTCTTATAAAGCCCATGTTGAGCAGTTCGTTAAGTTGACAAGATAGCTCTTGCATCTCTGCAAGTGCTAGACGATAAGGCGATTTGGCTACGGGGGTAGCTCTTGGAACTAAGTCGATTCGGAACTCGACTTGACGTTGCAGAGGTAATCCTGGGAGTTCTTCTGGAAAGATGTCGGGAAAGTCGCATAGTACTGGAATATTCTGAATAGATTTCGTTTCTTGGCTCACATCGACCACATGAGCAAGGAATGCATGACATTCCTTTCGCATGAATTTCTGAGCTTGAATTCTCGAGATGATACGAAGGTTCATGCCAGGTTTGTCGCCGTAAACTACTAGGGTTTCGCCTGATGAAAGATTAAGGCGGACAACCTTTTCGTAACACATGATGTCAGCACGCTGAAGACTCAACCAATCCATGCCAATGATGATGGCGAAACTTTTAATCGAGACTGGCATGATATCGATCGAGAATGAATGACTATCTAAAGTTAAAGTACACCCTATGTATATGCAGCTAGTACTCTCTGTCTTCCCATTAGCCATTTCTACTGTGAACGGTTCTTTGAGTGTTCATGATTTTTGCTTAAGTAACAGAGCAAATTTTTGATTCACGAAGCTTCTTTCCACTCCACTATCAAATAGAATGCATGCATAAGATTTATCAAAGAGGAACGTACCAGTGACCACTGTTGGGTCGGCAACCGCCTCCTCATGGCCTATAGCCAGAACTCTTCCTACTCCACCGACATTTCCTGCCTTGGGGCAGTTCCTTTTGTAGTGACCCACATCGCCACAGTTGTAGCAAGCTTGGCCCACTCCAGCGCTGGGGACTTGGGTGATTGGCCTCGCCGGAGCTTTGCAGAAACGGGCAGTGTGCCTCTTCCTGTTGCATTTTACATACTGCATTTCCTGACAGGCTCCCACATGGTGGTAGTTACATTTGTTGCATAGCAGTAAGTTTCCACAATACTACTTAAATGGAGTAGCAGCAGTGGCAGGTGCTGTAGCAGCATGAACTGTCACGATCTGTTGTTTCTTGGCAGCCTTATTCTTTTTCTTGTCATCCCAAAATTTCCGCTTCGACTTTGGGGTTCTTGCAGGTTTTGAGATGGCTAGGGTGGTTGTTGTTGCTGGGGTATGGACCCCGTGGTCAATTAGTTGCTGTGCCAAGCGCTTGGCACTATCGAAGGTAGTAGGGCGTGATAACAAAACATTGCCCTGGTATGGTGGCACCAACCCCCATATAAACCTTTCGATCATCTTTCCCTCTATATGATTCATGTTGGGACAGAGGGCCACCAGTTCACAGAACCTGGCGGTATATGCGACGATATCGGAGCCCTTCATGGTTAGGCGCCAAAGTTCTTCCTCCAGCTTTTGAATCTCGCCTGTCAGGCAGTACTCCTCACTCATGAGGTGTTTCAAAGTATCCCAGCCTATATCATTTGCCACTGGAAGAGATAGTGACTTAACATGGCCATTCCACCACGTTAGGGATTTGGTTTCAAAGGTGCAAGCTGCGAACTTCACCTTGCTCCCTTCCGGACAGGAGCAGATTGCGAAAACCGATTCGGTTTTCTCGAACCTTTGCGAGAGTACAATGACTCAACTAGTTCCTTTAAAGGACAATGGTTTGTAGTTCGTGAAATCTTTGTAGGAGCAGTCTTTTGAGTGCACAGGGGTTTCAACCTGTACAGTTGGAATATGAGTCCCCCCTCCAGTGGAACTTGAGGAATGATATTCAGCCATGGCTGTTGCCACAGCTGCAGCTACAGCAGCATTGAGGGCTGTTGTATCAAATTGAGAAATATGTGGTGGTGGAGGATTGTTTCTTGGTGATTTGCATGGAGGCATCTTTTAACTGAAAAGTTAGAAAGGTACAAATGTTGATAAGAATTTGTTAGAAAAATTGATGAGCATGACTCATGGACTAACTCTCCATAGCCCAACAACATAATTTAATGAATATGATTTGAATGAAGACGAAAGTAATTTGGATGATAATTTCCATTAGATTAGACACCTATCAAAGATACTGGAATTACAGATGTAATGAGTTTGAGAAAAATGACCTAGAAGTAGATCTTACATCAACCAAGATGGAAAATTTTGACAGAACTATGACCTAATCAAGACCTAACAGGTCTAAGATTTACAAGGATAGGAAATTAGCCTAAAGTTTTTTCATAACTAGGTTATATCCAAAAAAAGTTAATAAGATTCTATCGGCGACGAGAACTGCTAGAGTGAGCTCTCGAATCCGACTGAAGACGCTCGATGTCCCTTACATTCCTATCCGATCTTGTTTGTTAAGCTCGAAGTTCCCTGACATCAGCTCGGGTTTCAGCAAGCTCCCTCTGAAGCATTGCATTGCTGACCTGAACCCTTTCCTGAGCAGACTCTAGTTGGCGAATGTGGACAGTGTTAACACCAGTGTTGGCATCAATCTCCAAGATTCGGTTGATAGATGATTGTCCTAATATCATGTTCCGCGACATCCTACTAACTATGATGGGTAGGACTCTATCAGCAGAACCTCCATCATTGAGGTTGTAGAAACTTCTGTCTCCATTGTAGGGAATGGGTTGACCTTGTTCATGGCTCCAGGTATTCAAGTTTGTTGCCCACAGAGGTGTGGGTCCTTGAAAAGCGGGTCAGCAATTGTTATTCGGAGCCTGACCCACTTGAGGTAGGTTGTTGACTTCAGGCTCTGAGTCAGAACCATCAGAAAAGCCTTCAGCTTCATGATCATCCAAAGGAATTGGGTGATCATCTTCCGGTTCATCTTTTAGCCATCCTACATTGTCGTGGTTGGGGAAGTACGGATCTCCGGGGATATGGAATCCATCCATTTATTCTATGCGATAATGGGGATAAAGAAATAAGTAATAGACAAACTAACTAGATAATTATTAGATGATCTTTATCACTTACTCCAATACTTGATTAGCGCATACCACTATATGTACTCATGACAGGATAGCCCTTCGAATACGTGAATCCTAACTTTAAGCCTACAATCAAACAAAAACAGGAAGAAAAGCAAAGATTTACGGATTCTAAGGCTATGGCATCCTAGGAAAATATACCGGTAATGTATCCACTAAGCAACTATTGATATACTAATAAAGACCTTTAAATCTCAGATATGTGATTATTGTAACACAAAATACACCTATAGTATTTTAAGTTTAGTGTTCTGTTCTACTGTACTTGTTGTAGGAGTGTTGGTAAGTTTATAGACTTGTTGCAACCTCACAACCACACTTAGGCACATGGTAGTCATCCCTCGGATAATATAGTTGATCAGGCTATATCTTCCCATTTTTGACTAAATGTCTCTAAGTCCACTTATGCTGTCCAACAATGGTAATACTTTTGTTCTGTCCTAGTGACACTGATTTTAGTATGAATGCAGGTATGTATACTTGGTTAAATATTTTATTATTTAAAAGTATAGACTGTTTATCAGGGTGTTTTAAATCCCGCTTGTGTTTATAGTTCGTATATCTTTTATGGGTTGATACACTCGATTCACTATAAACAATGCTTTGATAACAATCTATCAGACCCCCAAAACCGATGAACGGCGGAAACGTTATGGGGTGGAGGACGTCATGTACAGTATCACAACAATGCAAAGTAGTAAACAAGCAACAACATCATCCATTGCATTAATAATATAATTTCATACAAGTGTGTTCTGTCAAGTTATATAGACACCAAAAATTATATAAATCAAAATAAAAGAGGAGTCTTGCACGAGCTCCTTTTTCTCAAAACCTGGCATCGGTACCTGTCTACTGGTGACCTAAATATACAAGTTATTTTGAAAGAGTTTATCAGCTTTAGAGCTGGTGAGATCATAAGTATATTAGTGTTTGTGTTTGTATGAAAGCATTTGTAAGATGTACTGTGTATGTTTGTAAAAGTTTTTTATTTGATTGAACTCTCCTAGAAAACCCTATGTTTTCTACTAAACGTAGCCTTCTACCAATGCAGCTAGTATTTGTGTGTGTGTGTCTCTTGTAAAAGTGTGTATTTTCCCAAATCCGACTATCATTAACCAAAAATATAGTTTTTACACTATTGTTTATTGTGTGCATATCACAAAGTAAAAAGTAAAGGGAAAATGTTATAGTATTGTAATGTAGTAATTAGTAACTACTGTTCTACTAACTACCTTAAACCAAATGTGAATTTTAAGGTAACATGTGATCGGCCTGTATCTTGCTACTGACTTAGCTTAAAAAAGACAATGTAAGATGGCGTAAAAATGACGTTTGGCACCCGTAGACTTGCAAGTCCCACTGTAGCGAGCAGCAAGGTATAGGATAGTCAATCCAATATAGATCTATACGCAAACTCATACGCTCCCCAATGAAGGAGATTCTACTACAAAAACAGTCATGGCAGGTAGTGCCATGCCCTACTTAATGGATCACATAAAAGTGGTTAACGTATATGAAATGTGATTTGTGTGCTAGTTGTATTGTGTTTTATTTCTCTGTCTAGCATGTATGTTGGTTTCTCAATAGAGTGTCTATTGTTTGTTTCTCATGACTCTATTTCATGTTTGATTCTCATCATAGTATGTATTGACTCATGTATGAACTGACTCATTGTATGTTTCATTGTTCTAGTAATAGTATCTTCCTAAAATACACCTATGGTAGCTTACTAGTAATGTATGAACTTGTTTGTATACCCTTGCTACCCAAGGGCATGGAATTTGAATGAAAGAAATAACCTTTTATATCTATATACATATACATAATATATAACTAGGATTCAAACGACCTTCGGACAATTAACCTTGATACCCTAAGACCACAATCAAACAAGAACATGAAGCAGGGTAGACTAGTAGTCCTAAGTCCTTTCAATCCTACTTATATAACTATATCTATACAGATACACAGAATATAAGTTTAAAAGAGTTTAAGTAAAAGTATTTGACAATTAAAGGAGTTTGTAAGACAGTTTGAAATAAAATAGTGTGATAAATAGTTTGGAAAGTAAGAAAACCATTTGCTTTGTAGTCATTAATCACATGTGATTGATATAATAACTATAATTGTTCAACTTGTATTCCCCCCATAGGAGCATTTAGAATATTTCAATAGTTAATTTAGGGGTATGAACTCAGCTGTAGTGAGTGGTTCTGATGACAATGTTGGATCAATTGCTAAGTGTCAAGTGGTGACTTGAGTACAGGCGCGAATCCTATTTAGCATATATTGATACATATGTGAATATAATTAGTGTTATGAACAACTAATTTATTGAATTGGGACCACTTTAGGGACTAGTAAACACTTATTTTGAAGTGTTACAACCATATATGATTGTATGAAGGGTTATAAGGCTATACAAGAGAGTGTATGGCCAAAATACACACTATATGTGTGTGTGCGGCCAGGTGTGGGGCCAGGTGTGTTGCCAGCACGTGTGTGCAGCCAGGTGTGCTGCTAGAAGGTGTGTGCTGCCAAAAAACATGGTGTTCTTGGTGTTCTTGGTGAAAGATGTTACCTTTCCAAATGATACTTGAGAGGGTTTTCGGGTCCTTGCTTTGTAGAAGTGTAGGAAATGATCAAAATGACCAAGGATAGTATATATAGGAGGGTGAGTGCGGCTGGAGGTGTGTGTGGTTGGCCTATGTGCGGCTGGCTGGCCGCACACACCTGGTTTGGTGTGTTTGGCCCGTTTTTTCCAATGCTACACCCAATCTAACCCATCCTCCGACACGTATCTCAAATATACTAAGATTTAAGTACTCTTTTAGACCCAAAACTTCATTATAAAATAGCGAAATGAAGCTAACTTTAATAACAATGAAGAATGAAAGCTAGAAATTTCGGATTGTCACACCAAGCACTGTGTCGCGTATTGACCCGGCTAGTCTATTAGAAACTCGACGAGTTGAGTCGAGTAACTCTTGAATTAGTACGAACTTGATGAAGGGAAAGTTGCACTCAACAAATAAGTCACCATGGAGTATTGATGATTTACCAGTGACTTTGACTTTGACTAGGGAGTGTCTTGTGCCTTCTAAGGGCATTTTGGTAATTTGAGTAATTATTGAGTGGACCACTTATAGGTACCGGCGAGGTGGTTGGAGCTATACCTGGAGGTGTGGACAATATTATTCCGTGCTGCTAGCGAGGTGAGTTATCATCACTATATCAACAGGGTCTAAGGCACCAAGGCCGACCCTTTAGGTTGTTATTATGGTTATAGTATGTTGTATGTGGTTATGATCTGTTAGATCGATATCAGGATAGACAGGATGCTATTATGATTTATGATCCGTTAGGATTGGTATGTTAGTGACCTAGTTAGGTCAGTATTATGGTTGTAAGAGATTTTTATGATTGATGATCTGTGAGATAGTTATATCTGATATATATATATATATATATATATATATATATATATATATATATATATATATGCCAGTATATGTTATTTATGTGCACATGGTTATTTGTTTGATGGTTGTGTTGAGGCGGTCCTGCTTTGTGTTGAAGGCCAACATACCCGACGAGCGGTCTTAATAGACTGTTGGCCCTGCATAACGGTCCAGTCATACCGAAGGCTCGGGATAGATCCAGATAGACTATAGGCCTTGCAAGGCGGTCCATTCAGGCTGAAGGTCTAGTATGCATGTTTTGGTTATATGTTATTGATATGGTATTATCGGTGTAGCATTGGTATTTTGGGGATAACTCACTAAGCTCTTGAGCTTATAGTTTTTGTTTATTGTTTCAGGTACACCAGAAGATTGTGGCAAGGCAAAGGTGTAACCGTACCGCTCCTCATCCTTATGATTTTTTTTCTAGGACACTCTGATGAATAATATTTTGAAAATAATTTGTATAACACTATTTGGTTTTTAATGGATGAAAAAGTTTAAAATTTGGCTTAAATTTTTGGATGTTACAATTTTGCTCTGGTCTGAAATTTAATATGAATCTGAGTGTGCTATAAAAACTAACTTCAAACTGTGAGTGCTAGAATTATAGATTCCTAATTCATCTTCTTTTTAATCTTATATTGTTTTGATCTTTGTGTCTAGTCATGACTTGGACTCTTGGAGAATCCTCTAATAAAAATGATGTTGATTTTGATGATCATGTTTATTTGCATCCTTATGATAATTATGTTACCACTACTATATGTTTCAAATTGCTTAGTACCAAATTTTTTTGAGTCTGGAAGAGCTCTATATTCAGTGTTTTGAAAGCTAGGAATAAAAGTGTTTTTATTTATGGAACTCAAATCAAAGATAAAAAGGATCCTGTTAGATCTCTTAAGTGGGACACAAAAAATGTTATTGTGTGTTATTAGATTCTTAATTCATTTTATGAGTCCATTTATATTGGAAATTGTTGAAACATAAAAGTGACCCTCTTGAACTCAGATACCGAAACCATCTACCTACCGCAACGGTTCAGCATCCGCTATCAACTCCGCACCCGGAGCCAGTTCTTCTTCAGCATCCGCAGTCCATCTTTCTTCACTACGTTCTACTTAACTAGATTACTTTTCTTATCTTTATGTAATATAATCTATTATCCAGCATGCCTTGCATGGCTGCTTATAATGTTGTAGTTTAGTTCTGAGACTCTTTAAATAGAGACTCACTCCTTTGTATTAAACACTTCTCTTACTGTTGAAATTCTCTCTACTACCTCTATACTACTTACTCATCTCTGATGACTTATGAATTATTCTGAATATATTTCTAAGTTATGTTCTTCATTTCTTTATCTTTCTACTCTTCTTACTCTAAATCATTACTGAAACATATCTAGCTATAATCTCTCTTCGGAGCAAGTCTCTAAGACTTAATCACTAACTTTGATCTTTCTTATTGACTTGGAGTCAATGCATTCCTTGTTACGAATCAGCCTAAGTGTATTCTTGATATAACGATTCTTGTCATTTATATATCTTTACTTTCCGCAACTAACTATCTAACTTTCTAACTATATTATTGTTGAGCTTTTAGATCCTTTGAGATTAACTATTCCGCAATATACTTGTTATAACATTTGTTCAAGTGTGTCTCCAAGTTTTTCTCTCAATAATTGGTATCAGAGCCAAAGTGGTTGCTTTTTGAATGTCGGAACTCTGATTTTTCATAAGGCCTTCTATACTACTAAAGCTCATTTCTGAACACAAAAACAAAAAAAAAAAAAAAAGAAAACAAAACAAAAGGAAATCAAATGGCACAATCATTATCTCTGAATGTCTCCAATAGTGTTGGTGGTTGTAACCGAGCTCCAATACTGGTAACAAATGAATATCATCACTGGTCACAAAGAATGGAGAGGTACTTAAGAAGACTGAGAAGAGATGTATGGCAATCTGTGGAAGAAGGACTACATGTTCCAGTCCTTAAACCAGTCAAAACTGACGGCGCTGCAACCAGGCTAGGAAGAGGTCAACCAACCATGAGCCGTCTCACCAAGGATGATCTCGATAAAATGGAAAATTATGTTGTTGCCTTTTATTAAATCTCTTGTGGTGTTGCTCCTAACAACTTTGATATTATCATAAACTGCAAGTCAGCAAAAGAGATCTGGGATGTACTCAAGAACCTGTACGAAAGGTCAGAATAAGCACAAGACAAGAAGCTCACTACCGCACTCAACGACTTCAACAACTTCAAAGCTCATACTGGTGAAAGTTTGGAGGACTCCTTCAAGAGGATCAACCTGATAGTCACAAAGTTATCAAATGCTGGTACCATCCGCAACAACCATGAAACCAATCTCCAGTTCCTTAATGGTTTAGGAAGACATTGGACTATGGCTAAGATGATAGTCCAAGGCGGCAGGAAGATTCACTCTTTATCACTCTACAAGCTCTATGGAGAGCTCCAAGCACAAGAATCCACTATATTCAAAGACTATGCTGTCACACCCCCAAACCAGAACGGCGGAAACGTTCGGGGGCGGAGGACGTCATATTCAGTATCATAACAGTTCATTGAAAGGAAAGTACACACCACCATACATATATAAAGTTTTTAAAAATGTTTACATCATCGTATTTAGTACATGCTCAAAAGATAAATGCATAAACATCTTTCAAAAGAAGTAATTAACGCCAGCGCGTTAATCCCCAAAAGTTGATTTCCAAACCTGCTTAGCGGTTCCCTGAGAATACAAGTTATTTCAAAGAGAAAGTGTCAACAATTAAGTTGGTGAGTTCATAATTGGTTTAGAAAGGTTGTATGCCATTCCAAATTGAATGTAGGTTTTCCACGAAAACATCCCTCATTTTCTTATAAAAGTGTGAAATGCATAAGAATATATGTATTGAATAATATAGCTAGTTGAATCAAGAAAATCCCTTATTTTTGCTATTAGTCGTTTTTTTGTATACAAGGGAAATCCCATATTTTCCTAAAATAATAGTTAGCCTAATGTCCCAGACTAAAAACCGAAAGCAAAAGACATGCTTTAGAAGGTTGAAGCATATATTTATATAATAAAACCTATTAGAAGATTTCAGTTTGTTAGATGAATAATAGTTTTAATAACTACTCATTCATAAATCAGAAGTACTATAATAATTGTATATCCGATGAGTTTTATAACCATACTAAACATAATATGCATGTAGCCACGTTCTTCAGGCGTCGTAGCGTTATGAAAAACTGTCACCCCAAAGGAAGGACTGTAGCTAACAGTTAGGGCGCGGGATCATGACTTCCCGTATAGATCTATACACATTTGACACGTTCTCCGAGCGGGAGACTCTGGCTATAGATAGGACTTGTAGCGATACCTTCTAACAAAAAGGCAGTATTTGAAGATGTACATGTATCACGGATTCTCAACTAAGTCTGTATTAAAGTAATAGTTTTGCATACAAAGATCATCCTTTCTCACAAAGTTTTGACAATGCGTAAATCAAAAGTTTTTAAAATGTATTAAAACGGTTTAGCAACGAAGGATACTATGGAATTACTAAATACTTTGTATAAATCTAGTGCATGCAAAGTATGACAAGAGTTTTCATAGTAGTAAGGAATTCTAAGTGAGTTATTCGATAAAAGCAAGTGAAGTGAAACTTTAAAAAATACACGATAATGACCATATGTTTTCTTGTATTCCCCCCCTAAAAGAGTATAAAAGCATTTAAAATGTATTTAAAGTGTGTTTGAAGGGGGTATGAACTCACCAGAAGGTTTGAAGAAAGCGAGATGGAAACCGGGCATAATTTCGTCTCGGGAAACGGATTTTTTTCTCGGGATTCTTGGGAATCTCGGGAGTAAAAACGATCTTCGGGACTTGGGCAAAATGACCAGGGCTTCGGGTTAGCATGGGCACGGAAAACTTGGCAAAACGCTAGAGAAACGAGAGGAAATGAGCAAGTTTTCCCAGAACCCTCGCATCCCTTTTATAGGGGCTGAGAGGCCTCGGTACGCAGGGCGTACGGACGTACGCCGGGCGTACCCATGCGTCATGCATGAGCGAGTCCTCGACTGCCCCGGAGTTCGGATGGGACGGGGCGTAGCTCGCATAAGGGGCGACGTGGACGAACCGGGGCCCTTGATTTGAGTACGCGGGGCGTACGAGGGTATGCAGGGCGTACCTCGGTCGTATCTGCTGACTACTCTTCGGATAATACCAAGAGTTTATATTTAAATTTATCTTTATTTTAAATAAATTTCTAAAATTCATATCCTCTTCATACGAACTCCGTTTTCGACGTTCTTTATATGCACGCGTAGGTGAGACTAAGATCTACAACTTTCGTTTAGATTCCGTCGGCAAATTCTGAAATTATTTTTATTATTTATTTTTAAAATGTCGGGGTAAGAAAATTCGTTAAAAATTCATAACTTTTTCGTTATAACTCGGATTTTAGTGTTCTTTATATGCTTGGAAACCATAAGACGATATTTACTACATAGTGTACTCCAAACAGAGCTTTAGAACACTTCATTTCTCAATGATATTCTAATTACTTTTTCAAAGAAGTTACAAGACTCGATTTCCAATGACCTGAAATGACGGGTTGTTACATCATCCCCCCGTTAGAGGGAATTTCGTCCCGAAATTTTAATACAAAAGAGAGGTCTTAGGGGCTGAGGAAGAGGTGCGGATACTTCTGTTGCATTTGGTCTTCCCGTTCCCATGTGAACTCGGGTCCTCTCTTAGCATTCCATCGGACCTTTACTATTGGAATGCGACTCTGTTTAGTTCGTTTAACTTCCCTATCCATGATCTCGACGGGTTCTTCCACAAAGTTAAGATTTTCATTTAGTTCGATTTCATCGAGTGAAATTACAAGTGTTTCGTCGGACAAACACTTTTTCAGGTTCTGTACGTGGAATACTGGATGTACTTTGTTAAGCTCGATTGGAAGTCGGAGTTTGTAGGCCACTGGACAAACTCTTGAAATGATTTCGATGGGTCCAATGTACCTAGGATTTAGCTTCCCACGTTTGCCAAAGTGTATCATGACCTTCCAGGGTGAGACCTTCAGTAGAACACGGTCGCCAATCTGAAATTCCAAGGGTTTACGTCTTTTTTCGGCATAGCTCTTTTGCCTATCCCTTGAGGATTTCAGTCGTTCTCGTATTTGCACGATCTTTTCAGTCGTTTCTATGATGATCTCCGGACCAGTGAGGGTGCTATTAGGGACTAGACCTTTTGCCAATTGCGTGTCACCCACTTCCATCCAACACAAAGGTGATCTGCACTTACGACCGTAAAGGGCTTCAAAAAGAGCAGTCTTGATACTAGTATGATAACTATTGTTATAAGAGAACTTGACCAAAGGTAAGTGAACATCCCATGCCTTACCAAAGTCGATTACACATGCTCGCAACATGTCTTCCAAGTTTTGGATCGTCCTCTCACTCTGTCCGTCAGTTTGGGGGTGATAGGCTATACTCATGTCCAATCTTGTTCCCATGGATTTTTGCAATGATTGCCAGAATCTGGAAGTGAATCTGCTGTCTCTGTCTGAAATGATAGACATTGGCACTCCATGAAATCGTATGATCTCTCGGATGTAGGTTCTCGATAGCTTTTCCATTTTATCAGTTTCCTTGATCGGTAAGAAATGAGCTGACTTGGTTAATCTGTCAACGATTACCCAAATAGTATCTTGGCCACTCTGAGTTTTGGGCAGTTTTGTTATGAAGTCCATGGAAATCTACTCCCATTTCCACTCAGGTATTTCAGGTTGTTGGAGTAGACCTGAGGGTTTCTGGTGTTCTATTTTTATCTTGGCGCAAGTCAAACACTTGCTCACATAGGTAGCAATCTCTGATTTCATGTTTGGCCACCAGTAGAGTTGCTTGAGGTCTAGATACATCTTATCTGACCCTGGGTGTACGGAGTATGGAGTCTTGTGTGCCTCGCTCATAACTACCTCTCTGAATCCACCAAACTTGGGTGTCCAGATTCGGTTCATGAGGTAGCGTGCTCCGTCACTCTTGATTTCTAAGTTCTTGTCCATTCCCCTAAGGGCCTCACCTGTCACGTTTTCGAGTTTCAAGGCCTCTATTTGAGCTTCCTTGACTTGCACTGACAGGTGCGAATGGATCAACATGGCTAATGACTTCACTCTTCGGCCAGAGCACTCCTTTCGACTAAGGGCATCGGCCACGACGTAGTCGTTGAGCAATTCGACCCAACGTCGCTGTCTCATGTTTAACTCCTTCTGGTCGAAGATGTGTTGGAGGCTCTTGTTGTCTGTAAAGATAGTACACTTGGTATCGTATAGGTTGTGCCTCCAGATTTTAAGAGCGAAGACCACCGCTCCAAGTTCTAAGTCATGAGTGGTGTAATTCACTTCATGCGTTTTCAGTTGTCGTGAGGCATATGCAATAACCTTTCCCCTTTGCATTAGCACACAGCCCAGCCCTTGCTTCGAAGCGTCGCAATACACCACAAAATCTTCGGTCCCCTCCGGAAGAGAAAGGATGGGTGCACTGTAAAGGGCTTGTTTCAAAGTCTGAAATGCAGCATCTTGCTTTTCTCCCCAGTTGTAGGTCACACCTTTCTGGGTTAAAGCAGTAAGAAGCTTTGCGATGTTGGAGAAATTCTGGATGAACCTTTGATAATAACCAGAAAGACCTAGAAACTGGCGAATTTCGGTTCGAGTAGTTGGCGCAGACACGTTTTCGATAGCCTTGATTTTTGAGGGGTCCACGTGGATTCCTTTCTTGCTGACCACGTGACCAAGGAAGTCCACCTTTCTAATCCAAAACTCACATTTTGAGAATTTTGCATAAAGTCTCTCAGTCCATAACGTCTCTAAGACTTGTCTCAGATGTTGACTATGTTCTTCTTTATTCTTTGAATAAATGAGTATGTCGTCTATGAATACTATCACAAATTTATCCAAGAATGGACGACATACCCGATTCATTAGATCCATGAATACGGCCGGGGCATTGGTTAGTCCGAACGGCATCACTACGAACTCGTAATGTCCGTATCTCGTTCGGAAGGCCGTCTTGGGAACATCACCCTCCAGGACTCGTAGCTGGTGATATCCCGACCTCAGATCGATCTTGGAGAAGTAATTGACTCCTTGGAGTTGGTCGAATAAGTCGTCGATTCGGGGTCGGGGGTATCGGCTCTTGATGGTAAGTTTGTTGAGTTCTCGGTAGTCGATGCACATCCTGAATGATCCATCCTTCTTTTTCATGAACAACACAGGTGCTCCCCATGGCGAGAAGCTCGGCCTGATGAATCCTTTTCCAAGTAGTTCATTCAGTTGGCTAGATAGATCCTGCATCTCTTCCGGGGCTAATCGATAGGGCGCTTTGGCTACTGGGGTAGCTCCGGGAACTAGATCGATTCTGAACTCGACTTGTCTCGCGGGTGGTATTCCTGGAAGGTCCTCGGGAAAAACGTCGGGAAAATCGCATACGTCGGGCACATTCTTGACGTCCTGGACTTCGCGCTTCACATCTACAACATGTGCCAAAAACGCGTGACACTCCTTGCGTAGGCACTTCTGAGCTTGGATACTTGAGATGATACGAAGAGTGGTACTAGGTTTGTCGCCCAAGACAAGGAAGGTTTCGCCGGTTAGCAGATTAAGGCGAACGACCTTAGCGTAACATAAAATGTCCGCATGATGTGAACTCAGCCAATCCATGCCAATGATGACATCGAAACTCTTAACCGAGACTGGCATGAGGTTGATTGGAAAGGGATTATCGTTTAGAGTTAGGGTGCAGTTTAAGTGTGTCTCCTTAGTGCCTTCGATTTTCCCGTTAGCCATTTCTACTATGAATGGTTCACTTAATGATTGTGGTATTGGTTTTAGCATGCCTTTAAAGTCGTGACTCACAAAACTCCTTTCCGCTCCACTATCAAACAAAATGCATCCATACGAGTTATCGAGAAGAAACGTACTCGTAACAACAGTAGGGTCCGCAACGGCTTCATCTTGTCCCATTGCGAAAACTCGGCCCCTTCCGCCGGTATTCCTGTTGTTTGCCTTCGGGTGGTGGAAGCTGCATTGGTTGCACTTTGGCAGTTTCCCATTGTATGAGCTTGTGGGGGTAGGGTTGGTAGGTACAGTAATCGCGTGGGTCGCTACTACTTGTTGTTTCTTGGGGTTCTCTTGGAGGGTTTGTCCCCTCCTCTTGTTCCAAGGCCTATTCTGGCCCTGAGCCTCCTTAAGTGGATTTGCGGTTGCTGCAATGGTACCCTATTTTACTCCGTGGTCGATGAGTCGCTGAGCCAGGCGTTTAGCGATGTTGTAAGTAATAGGGTTGGAAGCTAGGACATGCCCTTGAATCTGGGGTGACAACCCCCAAATGTACCTCTCGACCTTCTTTGATTCTGGGTTGACCATGGTAGGGCACAAAGCAGCAAGGTCGTTGAACCTAGCTGTGTAGGCGACTAGATCAAACCCAGTCATTTTCAAATTCCATAGCTCCTGCTCAAGCTTTTGCACTTCACCTCTTCGGCAGTATTCTTCCAGTAGAAGAACCTTCAGATCTTCCCAACTCATGGCGTTAGCGACAGTGAGTATCACTGAATTCACATGGCTTTTCCACCAAGTGAGGGCTCGATCTATGAAGGTGCAAGCAGCGAACTTAACCTTGCTTGTTTCTTGGCATGAGCAGATCTCGAAGACTGTTTCGGTCTTTTCGAACCATTGCATTAGTGCAATGACTCCTCCAATGGAATTAAAAGTCTTTGGCTTTGATTTGTAGAACTCCTTGTAGGTACACTCCCTTAATTGACCATGGCCGGTGCCACGATTTGAATGATTCGTGCTGCTTCCTGTACCTCCGTTTGCATTGGAGTTTATTTGAGATAGAGCTGCTGTTGCTGCTACTGTGATAGCAACCTGGACCATTGCTGGATCATAAGTTAGTGGTGGAGGTGGTGGTGGGGTTGCGTTTGTACGTGCTGATCTACGAGGAGGCATTGCGCTGCCAAAAGAAAAAATGAGAGATTATAAGTTTTGGTGGTTGCGAGTTGAATGATATTGAGTTAACTTCCTTTAATAGTTTAAGAATTTGGTTTGGCCAACATAGGGTTTTGAGCTTGATTTATAAGTAAAGTTTGAATAGATGTACTTGTGAATTGACGAACTACACATAATTAAAATAAGAAAGAGATATGCCCTATATATATTAAACATATAGTTGTGTTACATCCGAGTTTAGACAAAAAATTTTGACCTTTCTAAAGGTCTCCGATTACAGAAAGTTTTTAAAGAAAATTATATTCTTATCTGAAGTCCTAATTTATAACAAAATTTGAAATCCTGGCAAGCACTACTTGCGACGTAGGTTGCGCTTGGAGCTTGACTCCGCATCTGATTGTTTCGATTCCATTAGACGCCTATCAAAAGCGGCTTGTTGTTCCCTTAATTCGGCTAGGGCTGCAATCATTTGTGCCTGAAATGCCTTAGTTTGGAGTTGGGCATGTTCCTGAATCCCATCTAGCCTACGGATGTCAGAAGTGTGAACCTGTACTTCTACGTTGATCTCGCGGATCCGGTTGGCTTGAATTCCGGATTGATAGCATTGGTTGTCTAGTTTGTCAACCATAACCGGAAGTGCTCGGTCTTCCGATCCCCCGCCTCTGACATCATAAAAGTCTCGGCATATGCCGTAAGGAGGGCGTAAGCTTTGTTGTCGGCTCCAATGGTGGAGGTGACTTCCCCACACAGGAGTGGGTCCTTGGAAGTTCCTTACATGGACAGGAGGTTATGGGGCCGGTGGATTGATAACCTCTGGCTCCGAATCTGTACCAGAGTCATCTCCCTCATCCAATTCTATCGGCTCTTCGTCTTCTTCGAGATCTTCTTCGATCCATCCTCCATTACCTTGGTTGGGGTAGTAGGGGTCATTGGGGTGATGGAATCCAGCCATTGAGTCTGTACGAGAATAGGGTTAAGAATTTACTATAAGCTAGAGCACACGAAATTTACCCTTAAGTTTAATGGCTGATGACAACACAAAAACTCCCTTAGTATTATGTAATGATGTGCTTTTGGTAAGTTTTAAAATTGTTGTCCACTGCAGACACTCCTTGGCACACGTTAGTCGACTCTCGGACAAATATAGTTGATCAAGCTATATTCTTCCCTATTCCGATTACATGTCCCAAGGCGTACCTGTACTGCACAACTTATTTATAATACTTCTAAAATTATCCGATATGAAACTGTTATTAGTATGAAATGAGTGCATGCCTACTTTAAAAACTAATTAATATTTAATTTCAAAAGTATGACTCTTCTCAGAGTGTTTTTGCCCAGTTGAGTTTATAGTTGTATACCAAAAAGGAATGGTTTTGATATACTTAATTCCCTATAAACAAAGCTCTGATACCAATCTGTCACACACCACAAACCAGAACGGCGGAAACGTTCGGGGGCGGACGACGTCATATTCAGTATCATAACAATTCATAGAAAGGAAAGTACACACCACCATACATATATAAAGTTTTTAAAAATGTTTACATCATTGTATTCATTACATGCTCAAAAGATAAATGCATAAACATCTTTCAAAAGAAGTAATTAACGCCAGCGCGTTAATCCCCAAAAGTTGATTTCCAAACCTGCTTAGCGGTTCCCTGAGAATACAAGTTATTTCAAAGAGAAAGTGTCAACAATTAAGTTGGTGAGTTCATAAGTGGTTTAGAAAGGTTGTATGTCATTCCAAATTGAATGTAGGTTTTCCAAGAAAACATCCCTCATTTTCTTATAAAAGTGTGAAATGCATGAGAATATATGTATTGAATAATATAGCTAGTTGAATCAAGAAAATCCCTTATTTTCCTATTAGTCGTTTGTTTCGTATACAAGGAAAATCCCATATTTTCCTAAGTCTGTATTAAAGTAATAGTTTTGCATGCAAAGATCATCCTTTCTCACAAAGTTTTGACAATGCATAAATCATAAGTTTTTAAAATGTATTAAAATGGTTTAGCAACGAAGGATACTTTGGAATTACTAAATACATTGTATAAATCTAGTGCATGCAAAGTATGACAAGAGTTTTCATAGTAGTAAGGAATTCTCAGTGAGTTATTCGATAAAAGTAAGTGAAGTGAAACTTTATAAAATACACGATAATAACCGTATATTTACTTGTATTCCCCCCTAAAAGAGTATAAAAGCATTTAAAATGTATATAAAGTGTGTTTGAAGGGGGTATGAACTCACCAGAAGGTTTGAAGAAAGCGAGATGGAAACCGGGCATAATTTCGTCTCGGAGAAACGAATTTTTTTCATGGGATTCTCGGGAATCTTGGGAGTAAAAACAATCTTCGGGACTTGGGCAAAATGACCAGGGCTTCGGGTTAGCACGGGCACGGAAAACAAGGCAAAACACAAGAGAAACGAGAGGAAATGAACAAGTTTTACAGGAATCCTCGCATCCCTTTTATAGGGGCTGAGAGGCCTCGGTACACGGGGCGTACGGGCGTACGCGGGGCGTACCCGTGCGTCATGCATGAGCGAGTCCTCGACTGTCCCGGAGTTCGGATGGGGCGGGGCGTAGCTCGCATAGGGGGCGACGTGGACGAACCAGGGCCCTTGATTTGAGTACGTGGGGCGTACGAGGGTACGCAGGGCGTACCTCGGTCCTATCTGCTGGCTACTCTTCGGATAATACCAAGAGTTTATATTTAAATTTATATTTATTTTAAATAAACTTCTAAAAGTCATATCCCCTTCATACGAACTTCGTTTTTGACGTTCTTTATATCCACGCGTAGGTGAGACTAAGATCTACAACTTTCGTTTAGATTCCGTTGGCAAATTCCGAAATTATTTTTATTATTTATTTTTAAAAGGTCGGGGTAAGAAAATTCGTTAAAAATTCATAACTTTTTCGTTATAACTCGGATTTTAGTGTTCTTTATATGCTTGGAAACCTTAAGATGATATTTACTATATAGTGTACTCCAAACAGAGCTTTAGAACACTTCATTTTTCGATGATATTCTAATTACTTTTTCAAAGAGGTTACAAGACTCGATTTTCGATGACCCGAAATGACGGGTTGTTAAATATGCTGACTTCGGAGGACTGCTTGCTCTCTTAGCACAAGCTCCACTGAAGTCACACTACTCTTCATCGTATGACACCCCACCACATTCATACGAAGCGGATTCTGAGTATGATGATGAAGAAGAATATTAGAAGGCTATTGCTCTGGGTAGCCAACAGTTCAACCGTATACCAGCTTCTTCCTTCTGCAAGAATCAACAGTTCAAAAAACCTCCATTCAACCGTAACTTTGGTTCTCAGAACAACCACTCTCATTTTTCTAAAGGTCCTCAGAACAACCAAGCAAAGGAGGTATCGCAGTCTCCTCAGACCACTGACTCCGGTACTCAATCAATAGATAAGACTGATGTGGTGACTTGTCACAAATGCAATAAAGACACTCACTTCGCAAAAGATTGTAAGGCCAATGTAGTCAAGGACAGAGCATTCTGTCTTAGAATGGCTCAAGAGTTGGAAGAAAAAGAAAAGGCAAGGGCATATGTGGCCCATGTTAAAAGAGACCATCAAGTTTGGTCATCAGGAGATGTAGAAGAGACCATCAGCAGTGTTAAAGGAAAAGGGAAAATCTGCATGCTGGCCACTACGGATGATGATGGGTCAACATTGTCGAACAAAAACTACTTCTACATGGCAAAGGATGGGACTCTAAGCATCGTCGAACAGGTAAAACTCATGATCCAAACTTTAAATTATAATATGGATGACTGTCAACCCTACATTGATGATCTTAATGACACTTGTGCTGCCGTCCTTATAGACTATAACAAAGCCTGAGATGAGAAGAACATTGCGTCCTAAGAGATGTTCCATGGGTGAGGACGACTGGATAACAAGAGACTTAAGATGGCTATGTTAGAGAAGGATCTAGATTTAGAAAAAGATGCTAGAATGTTAAGTGAAACCCAATTAGAGATAGCTTTGAATCAGAGAGATTTAGCTGAGAAAGAAATTGTATGATTAAATCTCTTAATTGAAAAATTGTTTAATGAAAGTGAGGCTATTGAAAATTTGGTAAACAATGAAACCGTGGACAATACATATAATTGGGGGTTGGTCAAATGGATATCCTACCGCAATGGATTCCTCACCTCGGTTCAACAAAGACAGATTGTATGTCCCTCCTGATAGAGAATTTCATTTCCCTATCAATGACAAGTATTTTCCCGAAGATATCAAAACTCATTTCGGTAGACTGCACAATTTAACCAATAATTGTGTCATTGAGGAAATTGTGCCAGAGGCTTCTGGTCACACATGTGATCAAAATCCAATCGATGGCACCATTCATTCAAGTTCTCAAACTTCATCCGTAGTTGATGAAGAGATTCTTGTTGAAGGCACCGATGTCTCAAAGGACTTTCCATCCTTGTCCTCAGACCACAATGTCTCTCATTATAGTCAAATGTCCCAGAAGTGTCCCACCGAATTTCCATCTAAAACCTACTCTTCGGTAGTTAAGTCATCCCTACCAAAGTCTTCAGTTCAAGGAAACACAACTCTTCAGCCCATATTTCATGAGTTACCAATAGAAAATTTTGAAGTAGGTCAATGCTCTCAAGTTCCAGAATTCTCAAGTTCTGATGATTCAAGTCCATGTTTTCAAAATCATTCAAAAAATTCTAGGAAACCGCAGTTGAATAACAATGACTGTGGTTCACCAAAATCTTTGGCAAAAAGGGCTTTCAAAGAAGAAATTAGATCTCGAGGCACAAACAAACAAGGTTTTTCGAAAAATAAGAGACATGTCAGAACTTCAAACTATATTTCAAAAAACTCTTCTTTCATGGAAACAAGCAAAAAGGAAAGTTGAGTTTCAAAAGTCATTCTACCACTTCTGACACAACCCAAAAAAGTGTCAAACCTGTAAGAAGCTATGTTTTTTAGGTATATTCCTCAAATGACCACAATTGGAAAGGAATTTTACCCACTCCAACACTCTTAAAATCACATCAAACTTTCAACAAATGGAAGGGTATCTTACCAAATCCACCTAAAGGAAGTCAAAGTTTTACACGTGCTAAACCTCGTTCAAAATGAACTTTTCAGAAACCAAACAATATGCTGTCAAATTTTTCAGAAGTTACCCACCTCGGACCAGTACCAAGTCCAATTCATCCTATAAACCATTGACCAAGCAAAATGTCAGATTCAAGGACAAAATTTCTCTTTGTAAATGTCAGTGTAGTTTTCAAAAGGTTTTATCTCATCTCAAATCAAACCAAAGTCAGAAACCTCGTATTTTTTCAAAAACTCACAAAAATCCAAATAAGCACAAACACCCAGGACTAGGTCTGAAAGATGACAAGAGACCTGTACATGCAACCTCGGACTATGCATCATTCCAAAATACACAAGTTGTCCCTAGCTCCAAACTTGTTTGGATGCCTAAACTAACTGTGTAATTCTCAGGCTTTGTGCAAGGAGGAACAAGAAGAAGAATGGTTAATTGACAGTGCCAGCTCCTTGCACATGATCGGAAGGTTAGAGTACCTTCGGGATTTCAGACCTATATGCAATGGTGGAAATGTCACGTTTGGCAACAATGAAAATGGTGTCATCTGAGGTTACGGTGTTCTTATTACGGGGAACTTTTCCATTCAGAAGGTTGCTTATGTAGAAAGCCTTAAGCACAATCTCATTAGTGTTGGCCAACTATGTAAGGCAGGACATCGTGTTGAATTCGATGATCAGTTTTGTTAAATAATGACAAGTGATAGAAGCTCATGTCTGATCAAATCTTGATCTGAAGGTACCATGTATCCCTTGGATGTCTCTCTAATCATTGGCAGACCACAATTATGTTTTCTGTCCAAAGCCGTATCCGAAGTCAGCTAGCCATTGCATCACAAGCTAGCTCATGTCAACTTTTGGTACATCAACAACCTGGTCACTGGAGAACTAGTCTGCGGTCTCCCCATTCTCAAATTTAGCAACGATACTCTTTGTCCAGCTTGTGAATGCGGTAAACAATCAAAAGCAAGTCACTCTCTGATAATGGACTCTTCTATTCCTAAACCACTGGAGCTATTACACATTGACCTCTGTGGACCCTCAACCGTAGCCAGTCTCCACCACAAAAAGTATAGCCTAGTTATTGTTGATGACTATACACGCTTCACATGGGTCTTCTTTCTTAGACTCAAATCAGAGACACCGCAGATCTTCATCAGCTTCATCAAAGAAATCAAACTTCAAATCAAGCTTCCAGTTAGACACATCCGCAGTAATAATGGAACCGAATTCACTAATCATCTTCTCAACAGCTTCTTGGTTTCCAAAGGTATATCTCACAACTTCTCCGCACCCAATACACCGCAACAAAATGGTGTAGTAGAAAGAAGGAACCACACACTAGTAGAAGCAGCCAGATCCATGCTTAACATCGCCCAACTTCCTCTCTACTTCTGGGCTGAAGCAGTAGCAACAACATGTTTTGTTCAAAACCGAAGTATCATGTGCAAACACCTCAATAAAACTCCATATGAGGGTCTCAATAACCGCAAACCCAATGTTCGTTTCTTTCATACCTTTGGATGTAGATGCTTCGTGATCAACAATAGAGACCAACTCAACAAGTTTGCACCAAAATCTGATGAAGGTATCTTCCTCGATTATTCCACTAACAAGGTTGCATATCGAGTGCTCATCACACGAATAAGGCTGATCATTGAAAGCTTTGATGTGAAATTTGATGATTCTCACATCCGCAACGCACCTCCGTCCACCGAAACCACTGTGATCATGGAATGTGTCATTTCAGCCTCTTCAGGACATTTGAATCTAGTTGAAGTCAATTATGATGATCTTTTTGATCCTATTGAAACGATGAAACTATTTGAAGTTCTGGAATCACCCGCAGCTCAACAACAACATGCTGATGTATCTAGTCCATGTCTATCTGAAATCGTATCTCTCAATACTTCCACTTCTCCGGTTGAGTGGGAAAGCTCTACTTCGGATCCAGTCACAACCGTTGAAGTTCCAGTACTTGACATTGTTCAAATTCCTGCCCGCAGAGAAGCATTACCATCAAACGCATCTTCGGATTCGGATGATGAACTCGTAGAGGATATCGACACTAGAACCGATCCAAGGGTTATCTCTCTCCCATCTACAGTCCAGGGGGAACCTTCTTAGGTTCCAAAGGAACTCCCGTCAGCAATCCAGGGGGAACCTTTCCCGGCTATTCAAGAAAATTCTGCTCCAATAGATCAAGATGATTCAGCAGGATGCTCTCAAATCCAAGGGGAACTGCCTTCTCCAACCGAAGCTTCTTCTGACATCCAAGATATTCCTTCCACCGCAACTGCTGATCATCTGCTGCCACACCTTCATGGATGGACGAAAGACCATCCACCAGGTCAAATTATTGGCAACCCATCCGTAGGTATCCAGACCCGATCTTCCAAGGACTTATCTGATCACTGCCACTATGCAACGTTCATGTCCTCCATAGAACCCCGAACGATCAAAGAAGCACTGCTTGAACCAGATTGGATAGTTGCAATGCAAGAAGAACTGGAAGAATTTGAAAGAAATGAAGTATGACAACTTGTTCCTCTCCCATAAGGTCATACTATTGTTGGTACAAGATGTGTTTTCAAGAACAAGCTAGATGAATCTGGTGCTGTCATTAGGAATAAGGCAAGGCTAGTTGCAAAGGGTTAGAGTCAGCTGGAAGGCATTGACTACGATGAAACGTATTCTCCGGTAGCCCGCATGGAAGCCATCCAGATCTTTCTAGCATACGCAACTCATAAAAACGTCAAGGTACACCAGATGGACGTTAAGAATGCTTTCTCAATGGGGAACTAAAGGAAGAGGTTTATCTTCAGCAACCTACAGGTTTTGAAAATATTGAATTTCCAGACCAATGCTACAAGCTTGAAAAAGCAGTCTATGGTTTGAAACAAGCCCCAAGAGCTTGGTATGAAACACTTTCTGAATTCCTTGTTTCATCCGGATACAAGAGAGGAGTGATTGATCCCACACTATTCAGAAAAGCAAATGCTGATCACCTCATGATGGTACAAATATATGTGGATGATATCATCTTTGGGTCATCTGATTAAGGGATGGTAGATGAATTTGCTAAGCTCATGACCAACGAGTTCAAAATGAGCATGAATATAAAGATTAATTTCTTTCTAGGTCTTCAAGTCAAAAAAATCAGCAAGGAATTTTCATTCATCAAGAAAAATACACCACTGAACTTCTGAAGAAATATTCAATGGACAACTGCTCTTCTGCTAAGGTCCCTATGGCCTTCGGTTTTAAGATCTCTGCTGATCCCTCCGGTGAATCTGTGGATCACAAGACTTATAGAGGTATCATTGGTTCACTAATGTAACTCACCGTAAGTAGACCTGACATTGTCTTCGCAACGAGTGTGTGTGTAAGATACCAGGCTGATCCAAAAGTGTCACACATGACTGCAGCCAAACAAATTCTTCGGTATCTTAAAGGAAGCAAATCAATGGGTTTATGGTATCCCGTAGGAAACGACTTCAGTCTTCAAGCCTTCATAGATACGGATCAAGTACATTTGGTGGATGCCAATTCCTAGGAGGAAGACTTGTTAGCTGGTCTTCAAGAAAACAAACATGTGTATCTCTATCTATTGCAGAAGCCGAGTATGTGGCCGTAGCCAGCTGCTGTTCCCAAGTTCTTTGGATGAAGACACAATTGCTAGACTACGGGTACAAAATGCTGCGGATACCAATTTACTGTGACTCTGAAAGTGCTATAGCAATCTTTCATAATCCTATTCAGCACTCCAAGAGAAAACACATTGAGCTACAGTATCATTTCATCAAAGATCATATTCTGAAAGGTAATATTGAACTCATATTTGTTCCTACTCATGAAGAGATTGCTGATGTTTTTACAAAAGCACTTGACTCTACATAACTCAATGCATTCTTACAAATGTTGGGAATGATGAATCCAGACCCACAACTCTTTCTGAAGAGTTAGCTACCGCAGACCATCATTGGTCTCCATTGCGGTTCTAATTGAGAATTACATATGATCGATGGTTTTGGTACCGCAGTCTATGTACCGCAACCATATGTCATACGTATCTTTCATGGGTCCTAAATTGTCTTTGTTTTCTAAATTTTGTATAAATTTTTTTCTCTCAGTTTCTCACTACAATCCTTCTTTTGTTCATCCACAATGAAAATTCTTAACCGGAATGACGTGTCCATCCGCAATTCACATGATAATTTCTCATCTGTTTCATTAACTCTCGAATCTGTGTGCTATTTAATGATCCTTCATTAAATAAAATACACACATTCCCTTTAGAAACTGTCACATTCTCTTTCTGAATAAACCCCGTATTAGACCTATTTTAGGATTGATGACAAAAAGAACGATTTCTCAATAAGCCTATTCTCAACTTGTCCTTTCCTCTCCCAACCACGTCCCACTAGTTACAACTTTCTCTCTCATCACCCTTGTAACGCCGCGAATTTTCAAAATAATTTTTCACAAATATAAAAACATTTCTCATTTAACGTATATAAAAAATTAAGTTTAAAATCTCAATTCACGTCATACAAAATCCCAAGATCATATATATATCAAAAATCCCATGCATGTGTACAAATCAAGTCGGCACCTTCCCACGGTCATCGCTAGTACCTGAAACAACAACATTAACACTGTAAGCACAAAGCTTAGTGAGTTCCCCAAAATACCACACACATAACACATATTAGCCACTCGAGGCTATAACTCTATGGGTCCGTGCACCCAAACTCTGTGAACCCTCAGGTTCTAACTCTGTGAACCTTCCGGTTCCAACTCTAAAACATGCACAACATAAATCACATAGAAATAATGCAGTACAACACATCATATACATATAGCATACAAATACTATGATCACATAACTCTGGTTATCTACTCAAGGTAAAGTATAGTGAGAAGACTCACCTCGCGTATCTCGATAACTCGCGAATCCTGGAATCACTCGTGCTCGATCCTGCGAGCTATAATCCTCCTATAACATCATATGTCTCTTAATTAACACTTTTACCACTAAGGTTGACTAACCCTATCAAGTCAACACTGGTCAAATCTAGTCAACAGTCAACGGTCAACGGTCAACTTTGACCGGACTCGGTGAGTGCACTAGGGCGACTCGGCGAGTCTAAGCGTTTTCACCAACTCTCTAGGATTCCCTTTTTGACACGTCGAGTATTCCCCCTGACTCAACGAGTTCCACCTGGTATGAATCGCGGGGCCACCCCGACTCAACTCGCCGAGTCTCAAGAACAACTCGGCGAGTTCCAGTTCGACTCAATCCACCTGTCAACCCTCTCTAAATCTCCCTGACTCACTGAGTCAACCCATAAGTCGACTGGACCACTCACTGAGTGGTTAAGGACAATCTTCATGCTACTCGCCGAGTCTGTTCTTCAGACTCGGCGAGTCCATGCCATGCATCAACTCAAACTTGCTTCTGAGGTCAGATCCGCTCCAACAACTCATAGATTTGGCCCTCCTAAGCTTATTCATCACGTAAAGTCCATATCTTGGTGCTCATAACACACCCCATGACTCATAAATGGTGTTTTGACCTCAAGCACAAAGACCCCAGTCCAAAACCCCCATGGATTCATAAAAAGCTTGGGCAAAAGGACATTCTGGACCTCCAAAGGTCCAGATCTAGAACCTAACTCGCTTAAGGGACCAAGGAAGCACTAGATCTAGCCACAAAAGGGCTCAATAAGCCCTAAATCAACATAAACATCAACATAACAGATAATAGCTCGAAGGTAGTACCTCAAATGTGATGTTCTGGACCTCAAATCTTCAGGAAGTGGCTCCTCTTGTTTCCCCTTAGCTATTGCTTCCTTTCCCTTGCAATATAACACCTCCAAGGTCAATAATGGCTCCTTGCTTTGCTCCAAACGCTCAAACTCGCTAGGGTTTCACTCAGGGGTCTGGTGAGCACATATGACGGCCTTAAGCCCCTTTAAATAGGTCCCAAACCCGAGAAATTAGGGTTTCATTCAACAGCGCAGACTCGCCGAGTCCATACCTTGGACTCGCCGAGTCCAGGCGCGAACCCGCGTCCAGAACCGCGATCCTACTCGACGAGTTTGAACTCCAACTCGCCGAGTCCCCTCACAAAACACCAAAAACATAAGCATAAAAGATACCTGGAAATCCGGGCTGTTATAACTCTCCCCCACTAGAACTAGACTTCGCCCTCGAAGTCTCGATCTGAAAATAGCTCCGGATCCTACTCACGCATCTCATGCTCCGGCTCCCAGGTCATCTCTGATCCCTTCCGGTGTTGCCACTGAACCAACACCAGGGGTACCTCCTTGTTCCTCAGAACCTTGATTTTCCGATCTCTGATGGCCGCTGGTCTGTCGGCATAATTCAGGCTTGCATCCACCTAAATATCCTCTAATGAAACCACTTCCGACTCATCGGCTATACACTTATTCAACTGCGACACATGAAAAGTGTCGTGAATCTGCCCCAACTCTGCTGGCAAATCCAAATGATAGGCTACCTGCCCTACTCTCGCGATCACATGGAATGGACCAATATACCGGGGCCCCAACTTGCCCCTCTTCATGAATCGAATCACTCCTTTCCAAGGAGAGACCTTCAGCAGAACAAAGTCGCCGACCTGAAACTCATGCTCGGACCGACGTCTGTCCGCATAACTCTTTTGTCGGCTCTGAGCGGTCAACAACCTCTGTCTGACCTGCTGAATCTGCTCTGTCGTCTGAAGCACGATCTCTGTACTGCCCATCACTCTCTGCCCAACCTCTCCCCAACAAATGGGGGTCCGACACCTCCTCCCATACAACAGCTTAAAGGGTGGCATACCGATGCTCGAATGATGGCTGTTGTTGTAGGAAAACTCTGCTAAGGGTAAATACGCATCCCAGCTACCCCCGAAATCCAACACACATGCTCGGAGCATGTCCTCAAGAGTCTGAATCGTTCACTCACTCTGACCGTCTATCTGGGGATGATATGCGGTACGAAAATGCAGTCTAGTACCCAACTCCTCATGAAATTTCTTCCAGAATCTGGAAGTGAAACGCACATCACAGTCTGAAACAATCGAGATCGGCACCCCATGCCGAGATACCACTTCCCTCACATACACCTCCGCCAATTTCTCTGCTGAAGAACTCTCACTGATGGCAAGGAAGTGAGCGCTCTTCGTCAACTTGTCCACAATCACCCAAATTGCATCAACTCCTCTGGCAGTCATCGGCAATTTGGTGATGAAATCCATAGTGATTTGTTCCCACTTCTACTCGGGAACCTCCAATGGCTGCAACTTGCCATGCGGCCTCTGGTGCTCGGCCTTAACCCTACGGCAGGTCAAGCACCTCTCAACAAACCACGCGACGTCCCTCTTCATACAGGGCCACCAATACTCCTTTCTCAAATCCAAATACATCTTAGTGGCCCCCGGATGGATCGAAAATTTCGACCGATGAGCCTCCTCCATCAAAGTGGTACGCATTCCTCCCACAAACGGCACCCAGATACGCCCCTGAAATGTCATAAGCCCTCGACCATCGGTAACGAACTCTGAAACCAAACCAACAACCTGTTCCCTCTTCTGCATCTCAGGTTGCACAGCCTCGGCCTGTGCCCCACGAATGGCATCCAATACCGGAGCTATCACGGTCAATCTCAAACATACATCCCGCAGTGGAGTGCTCTCCGCCTTGCGGCTCAACGCATCGGCTACCACATTAGCCTTTCCTGGGTGGTACAGGATCTTACAATCATAATATTTGACCACATCCAACCACCTTCTCTGTCGCATATTTAGGTTAGGCTGATCCATCAAGTACCTCAAACTCTTATGGTCCGTGTATATCGTACACCGAACCCCATACAAGTAGTGACGACAAATCTTGAGGACGAACACTACTGCCCCCAACTCTAGATCATGGGTGAGATATCTTGTCTCATGAGGCTTCAGCTTCCTCGATGCATATGCTATCACATGCCCTCTCTGCATCGGCACCCTTCCCAGCCCCAAAATCGATGCATCACAATATACCACAAAATCCTCCATCCCTTCCGGGAGAGCTAATATCGGGGCTTCGCACAACCTTTTGCGAAGTGTCTCATAGGAGGCCTGTTGCTCGGGACCCCATGAGAAAGCAACACCCTTCCGGGTCAATCTGGTGAGTGGCACTACGATCTTGGAGAAATCCTTGATAAATCTCAGATAATACCCTGCCAACCCTAGGAAAATCGTGATCTCGGAGGGTGACTTCGGCACCTCCCAAATCATTACCGCCTCTACCTTGGCCGGATCGACCAATATCCCCTCCTGGTAAACGAGATGTCCTAAGAACTGGAGAATTTGGCATAAAGCCTCTCTGATCTCAGAACTCGGAGAACCTCTCTCAGATGCTCCTCATGCTGCTCTCTAGATCTTGAATACACCAAAATGTCATCGATAAATACAATCACCGACCGATCCAGCATCGGCCTACACACTCGGTTCATGAGATCCATGAACACTGCCGGGGCATTGGTGAGCCCGAAAGGCATCACCACAAAATCGTAATGCCCATAACGTGTCCTAAATGCTGTCTTCTGGACGTCCTCATCCCGCACCATCACCTGATGATATCCAGACCTCAAATCGATCTTGGAGAACCAAGATGCTCCCTGCAACTGATCGAACAAATCGTCGATCCTCGGCAACGGGTAATGGTTCTTGACCGTCAGCTTGTTCAACTCCCGGTAATCAATACACATCCGGTGTGAACCATCCTTCTTTTTGACGAACAGGATAGGCGCTCCCCACGGCGAGCTGCTCGGCCAAATAAACACCTTAGCGATAGGCGCGACCCCCAGAACCAAATCGATACTGAACTCCACTTGCCTCACAGGAGGCACACCCGGCAACTCCTCGGGAAATACATCCGAGAACTCACGCACCACCGAAACCTCCTCAACTGAACTCGGCCTCTCGGAAACCACTCGCGTATCCATCACATATGCCACATAACCCTTACAGCCCTACTGTAGACACTGCCTCGCCCTAGCGGCCGAACAAAACGCTGATCCTGAACGTGTACCCTCGCCGTAAACCGAAAGAACTCCCCCACTAGGGTCTCGTATGGTCACCAGCTGACGCTCGCAGTCGATAACTGCACCGAATCTGCTCAACCAGTCCATGCCGACAATGACACAGACATCACCCATCGAAATAGGAACCAGATCAATCGGGAACTCAACACCGAAAATCTTGACTACGCAACCTCGGAGAACCTCTGTGGTATATATCACCCTCTCATCAGCTATGGAAACTCTCTGAGGCCGATTCAACGCCTCATGACTAACACTGATATGCTGACTAAAAGCCAAAGATACAAAAGACTGACTCGCACCCGAGTCAAATAACACCAAGGCAGGTACAAAATTCACAAGAAAAGTACCTACGCATAACATAACATAAGCATAATATCTCAACATCAAAATAAATACATGAAAGAATACATACCAGCCACGACATCGGGCGTTGCGCGGACCTCCTCCGCGGTCAGCTGAAAGGCTCTCCCTCGTTCCCTCGGCGCCTCGGCCTTCACTGGCCGACTCTTTGCAACTCTGATGGCGGCAGGGACGGATCCCTGAGGTGCTCCCTGAGCTGATCCCTGCAACTGCGGACACTCCGCCTTCCAGTGTCCGGTCTGGTTGCAGTGAAAGCACATCGCAAACCCCTCGGGGCAGTCCTTGGCCATATGCCCCTCCTTGCCACACTTGTAGCAAGATCCCGCTCTGCAGACTCCATCATGACCCTTGCCATACTTCCCACAAGTGTGGACCTTCTGGCTCCCTGGTTTGGGATCAGCGGGCTTGGCCTGCTTGACTGCCGGCTGAGACTGTGTCGGTCGCCGATCCCTCCCCTGAGACTCCGCCTCCTCTCTGGCCTGAGTCTCTAGGTCAATCTCCCTCTTCCGGGCATTCGCCTGAAGCTCATCAAATTTCTAGTATGAGGAGTTTGCCGAGAACTCCCCAATATCCCGCCTCAAATAACGGCTCATACATGCCTGCTCAGTGGACACGTGCTCAGGGCAGAACATCGCCCTCTCATGGAACATCCTGGTAATCGCTGTAACTGACTCAGTACCCTGCTTGAGGGTCAGAAAATCCTGGGCCAAACGCTCCCTCTCCACCTGGGGAACGTACTCATCTCGAAACATGGCAGTGAACCTCTCCCAGGTCACTGCCGCAAGCTCATCAGGCGTAAAATGTGCCGTCACAAACTTCCACCAGTCCTTCGCTCCCAAGCGAAGCTGGTTCAGCGCGAACCGAACCTTCAAATGCTCAGGAGATGAGCAAGTGAAGAAACACCCCTCTATATCAGATATCCACCTCATAGCTGCCACCGGATCCTGGGTCCCATCAAACTCTGGTGGTTTTGTGTTGTTGAACTCCCGGAACAGCAACCCATCACCAGCCTGCGGCCTCGCGGCAACAATCACAAGGGTTTGAAGCTACTTGAACTAGTGTGGAGCATCTTCACAGGCCACGATGTCAACTATGGGCAGATTCTTTAGGACGACTTCCTCCAATACATTCCCAAAGAGCACCCAAGAGAGAACCTAACCAAGCTCACATTTGCTCGCTTGAGGTCCTTATGCATATCTGACTTACATGCGGATGCTGGTATCAACATGGGCAGTGACATCAACATCTTTGTCACTAAGGATCTAAAAAGGTACAACCCCTCTTCTAATCAAACTTTATTTGGACCTATCCGTAGGCTTCCCACCTACATTCTCACTTTTCTTGTTTTTGAGACTACTGATGTCTCAGACCACATAGAGGCTACGGAGGGTATTGTCCCATACCTTTCTACCCCACCTCTTCCATCCGCGACCATTATCCTTGAGGGTACCGCAGTCCCCTCTGCCACCACATTGTCTAACGTTTCTCAAAGAAGAAAGTCCGTGGCATCCAAAAAGAAGCAAAGTACACCTAAGAAGAATGCTCCAAAACAAATCGCACCCTCCAAGAATTGCAAAACCAAACCCACCACTGTATCGAGCAGTGATTCTGAGGAAGATAGAGAACCAATATCTATCCTCAAGAAAAGAAAAACAACAGAAACCTCTGGCCATATGCGAGACCGGACAGATGTTGAATCCTCTCAAAAGGCTCGGGTAGTCCTTGGGGTGGCCGCACACCCATTCAGTACCACAATCAAATACCACTCAAGCTCATCATGTGAGTTTGTTTCATCCTCATCTTCATCAGAACGTGGAGACAACCCCCCAATTATATCTCAAGCAGATTAATCTGGACATTGCCCTAAGGTTTCCAGGGCTTCCCGACTACATGTTTTTTCTTCCGAGGAGTTAGACTCCATCCTCTTGAACATCTCCCAAACACTTCAAACACCAATCCATCCGCAGGGCATTTCTTTCGCCCATGCCAGAACTGGGCCAAGGCCAGACTTGACCACGGGTCAAGGAGACCAAGGAGGCCCAAGAAATCCTACTCTGCTTCCATCCTTTATAGGTGGTTTAGACACGATGAGCACACATATTCAAGGATCTATGAACCCCAGGGACACCTTGGTGCGTACACAAAGAAATGACGGCGATGACTCAAGTGATTCTTGCAGTCGGTATCAACCAACTACTTATGCCGAAATCAAGAAATATGATGCCTTTCGAAAGGCCTTCCAAGCTCGCAAAGAGCAACAGATCAAACAACAACAACAAAAAGAACAAGAGATCCAGTTCGTAGCTAAGTATTAGGCAGATGCCATCAGCAATGCCCATATCGTTGCCACAATTCTAAAGGTTCAAAACTGGATGGATCACATGGCAGAAACCGTGTTAAAAGCTCAAGCTACTGGCACAGCCGCAGTTACCTCCAGAGTTCCTCCTACTCCTACTCCTGTTCCCTCTCCTAATGTAAATCCATCACACGATGAAGGACCTGCAATCGAACTCAACTCAGCTCCTACCTTCGGTTTTGATGATGAAGACATCCAAGAGGTCAACAAACCGAACCATTCGGACGACGACCTTATGATATTTGAAGAAGAAGAAGAGTCCAGTGGTTCTTAGCATTCCACCTCAAAGCCTAAAGAAAAGAAAAAGATGAAGAAGAAGGATGTTGTCACCAGGAAAGAATTCCTAAGTCTCCAAGCCAAAGTAGATCAAATTTTGGATGCGGTTAAAGCTACTCAACCTCCACCTGAAGACACTCCAGGTCCGCAGTCCTTGATTGAATGCATTGAACGGCTCGAGACAAGAGAGCGTATGGCTACTGAGCGCATCTCTCTCAAGGTCAAAATGGGAATTCGATCCCTTGAGAACAACCGAAGGGCTGACCATCAAGATTTCATGGCTGCAGCGAAGCACCTCATCTCTGAGGTGACTGCAATCAAACAGGATCTTCAAACAACCATTGCGGATCAAGCTGCACAATCACAGAAAGTGATGAGACTCATACTGCTTATGAGTCCACTATCTCTGTTGTTCATGCAAATATCAACCGAATGCAGAAATCCCTCACCTCTAACTTCCATGGCCCTGAGATCCTCCAGCTTACCAAAGACATACACAAGCTGCTCTTCAACTCCTCCACCCCAAACAATTCCCTGTTGGCTGAGACCATGAAAGCTCATTTTGAAGAAGTTTGTGCCAGGGTGGATGGACTTAAGCAATGGCTTGAGGAAGCACCTCCATTGCATCCCTCAAGAGGGGAAAGTGATTAAGAAGTCGATCACTCGGATACTTCCATCCATCAGAGCCCCCCCCCCCCCCCCCCATCAACACAAAGAAAATTCCCACACCACAGCCATCACCTCCACCATCTCACAATATTCCATCTCCTCACTCTTCACCTATAAACAACACACTCAAAAGGCCTGAGAATCCTCCTCACCTCAAAAATCTTGAGGAAAATATGTCGTAGCAAGCTCCACAGACTCCCCTGCCACAGCTTAAGGAAAACATGATTGGAAGGCAGCCAAGCTTACGGAAATCATCTGGAGAGAATGCGGATTTGATACTATGATAGATGAGTCGCTGATTAACTCATGGGTCAATCCGCTCCGCAGGCTACTGAATGAACACTACACTCCACATCTCACATATGCTGAACCCCCTAATGATGGATGTTGGGATATTCCAATATCTCCCAATGCCAAATATTTTCCAGTATTTGAATCTTTTGACTGCAGCCTCCCTGATCAAAAACAACTACCAATGGAATTTGAAAGACTTAATCGCTTTTATCCTAAGCATGGCTCCTCCGTTGAGAACATATGGTCTAACGATAGACCATCCGCAGTCAAGAATTACAAGATGCGGAAATTCATGAAGGCTAATTTTGTTCAGTATACCCTCACCAGAAGAGAGCATGACTACATACGCACTCAAGCAGACTTCCCAAGCATGAATCCGGAAGAAATCTTCCTCATTTCCAGAGTATTCCAAAACAAGGCAGAAAAGCACCCAAAGATGCAAATGGCGCTTGATAAAGCCAAATCCTTTCTGAGGGATACAGTCTGTGATTTTGCCAAGATAGATGCGGATATCTACCCTACCATCATCAAGAAGTTTGATCTCCCTCCACTTGAACCTGTGCCAATTCCTACCAAAGGCTTCGAAGAAAGATCATTAGGCGCAACGAACTTTCCTGACTTGGGCATCATCTTGTTTAGTGCTCGTTTTTCGATCTCTAAATGAACTAAAAAACTTATTTTTGTCCCCAGATTTTACAGTTTACATCATTTTTTGAGCTTAAAAAGATAAATTTACGTTAATGAGTGTAATCGACATAATATTTCTCGGTTCGTGTTTTTCTACCCATTCAGTTGGGTTTTTGACCTGTCTTGCATGGGTTCCTGATCTCTTATTCTATAGGACGATGAGAGTTGGGCTTCTTCTTATGAAGTCCAAAATTCTTAAAGGAATTGACGGCTCATTAACTTGTTTTTACATGTTCACCTAAACTTCTTAGGCCCCCACCACTTATTCAACGAGTCTTGGTGGGAGTTGGACTCATATTATAATGTCCAAATGGTTTCGGCAAGGAATTGATGGATTTGAAAGAAGATAAATTCATCACGAGCAATTAAGGCGAATAAAAGATGTTTGGCTGATTGACCATGTCTCAGTGCTTTCATCGTATCTGGCTCCTCGGGACTCCAATTTAGGCGATTCAAGATGTTTCAGAAACTGGACACAATTATCTACAAGTTTCATGTTTTAAGTTTTCCCTAAATCGGTCGTTATCCTGGTCATAATCGATGTTGAAGTTGAAGTTAGTTTGCTGTTAAAAAAAAAGCTGAAAATTAAAAATTGAATTAAAGTGGAAGATCAAGGGCTAGAGTTGTACTAAGCTGAAAGTTGAAGGCTAGGGGTAATGCTGCACAATTCTTGAAAGTTGGAGGCTATTTTGTGTAATTATGTTTTATATATTATGTTTACGTGATCAAGAGGAGGAGATACGGACGATAGGACGAAAAAAAAAACCACGGCCGCCATTCCTTCACACATTTTTCACCACCGTCCACCTTCGATTATTTTGATGTTGCACAATCCATAAACACACAGATGCTATGAGATGGAGAGGCGCACAATATGGGAAATGGAACGAATGAATTGGTTAATTTCTTAACTTTGTTTTAATTGTTTATTATCGTTTTCTTTGTCTATTTATCATCTGCTACTGTAACTTATGCTTAATAGCTTTGTGTGTTAGTTTCGTCAGTTGCACACAGTTTAATTTGAGAATGATGTTTAGGTTTTATTTTTTTACAGTTTTGAATTTAATTTTATGGAGTAGATTTCATTAGGGTTTAGTTGACTTGGGTGAGAGGATAATTTTAATGTAGTTGATTTTGTTAAAATCATGAATTACATAGAGATATGAGTGAATGTTTTTTAAATCGAATCATGAGACCGAGAGGTAATTGATAACTTTTGTTGGTGTTAAGTTATTCGTTTCTATATAATTGGTTTAACAAATTAGTTGCATTAGAAGAACCGTTGAACCCGTATAAGTCAACTAAACCCCATATTTCTCATAATTGTTAAATCATTTAATTGTTTTCCTTGTTTGTTCGATTATTCTAGTTGTCATTTTTACGTTGCTGAATTTAGTTTAATTTTATTTTAGTATTTTCTTTAGTTTATTAAAATAAATCACTTTTGCAATTAATTGCCTAGTTCATTCTTCCTTAGAATAGGATAGTCCCTGTGGGTTCGATATCTGGTCTTACGACTATATTACTTGCACGACCTTTTATACTTGCGAGTACGCGTTTTCGTCAACAAGTTTTTGGCGCCGTTGCCGGGGACTATTTTATTTTTAAGTTAGAACATTAGGTAGTTGTTAGACTCTTAAACATCTTGAGGATATTTTACTCTGGCCGGTAGAAGATTCACACCACCTGAATTTGCGCTTGATTGGGAGATTGAAAGAACTTTGAGAGGGTTGAGGAGACTTCAGAATCAAGAAGAAATGGGAGATAACGGAAACGAAAACAATAATGGAAATAGAGGTTTCGAAGGAACAAACCCGCCAATTGTTAGCGCAACAATTAATGCTGACAATTTTGAATTCAAACCTGTGATGTTTCAGATGATCAATAACAATGGTCTCTTTGGAGGTATGCCTAGTGATGAGCCCTTGTCCCATCTGCATTCCTTTAACCAGATGTGCGATAATTTCAAACAAGGAGGCATGACGTCTGATGCATTTAGGCTAAGATTATTTTCGTACACACTACAAGGGAAAGCTAGAGACTGGTTTGAGTCTTTGCCTTCTGATTCCATCACCACTTGGGAGGAATTAAGAGAAAAATTCCTAAAAAGATTTTTCCCACCCACGCAAAATGCAAATCTAAGAAATGCCATCACATCATTCCGACAAATGGATGGTGAATCGTTATGGGAAGTGTGGGAGAGATGGAACAATTTGCTGAGAAAATGTCCAACACATCGACTCCCTGACGATGTGAAACTTGAGACAGTTTACCAAGGTTTGGATGCTCAAACACGCATGCTAGTAGATACATCAGCTGGAGGAGCTTTGCTCACAAAGAGCTATGAGGAGAGCCTAGAGATATTGGATAGAATAGCAACCAATAATTTCCAGTGGCTCACAGATAGGGTACATGCAAGTGGTTCGAAAGGAAGTACACCGGCTGAAGTTCATCTTGCAGCTCAAAATGATGCATTAGCAGCTGAGTTGGCCACAATCAAGAGCATGATGAAGAATATGATGTCAAGCAATGGGATGAAAGAGAAGAAGGTTGACTTTTGTGCGGTTTGTCAAGGCGTCCATGATTATAGTGAATGCCCATAGAATCCTGAATCTGTATTTTTAATGGGAAGTCAAAATTTCCCACGAAAAAACAATCCATACTCTGAAACATACAATACAGGATGGAGAAATCATCCTAATTTCTCATGGGGTGGACAACAACAACAAATGCATCCTCCGCAAGAGCAGTTTCAGCGAAGGCCTTAAAACCCGCCGGGGTTTTGTCAAATGCCAAATCAGCAAGTGAGACCACAAGGAGGTGCATTCCACCAGGCACCAGGAAGTAGTTCAAAACCAGCAGCGCCTTCGTCAAATCAAGAGATGTCACCTTTCGAGAAAGCCATGATGGAGTTTATGATCAAACAAGATCAAAAGACCGAGGCACGTGAGAAGACTCAAGCAATTGCTATGAGAAATTTGGAAAATCAATTAGGGCAATTAGCACAAGCACTGAACTCTCGAGAACCTGGAACGTTGCCAAGTAACACCCAAAATCCAGGTAATGTCAATGATAAGAAGCAATGCAATGCCATCTCACTTAGATCGGGAAAGGAGTTAACTCCAAAGAATCATGACTTACCGACCACCAATGAAGAGCAGCACCCGATAAGTGTTGATACTGATAAGAAGAAGAATGAATTGAAGAATGATCAAAAAGAGTATGTCGGGATTGAGGACATAACCGATGAGGAGTACGGGCAGCAGAAACTGAACAAGGAAGGTCCAACAAGTTCAACTCCAAGCGTAGGAAATCAAAAGAAGGCCCAAGAAAAAGATGCTCGAATTGGTGCGACAGTTGCACCAACAACTTTGCCTTTCCCACCTAGGCAAAGTAAGTCCAAAGTTAATGATGGGCAATTTAAGAAGTTTCTAGATATCCTTTCTCAGCTTCATATTAACATCCCTTTTGTTGAAGCCTTAAAACAAATGCCCACATATGCAAAGTTTATGAAGGATGTTCTTACAAAGAAAAGAGTTTTTGGAGAATTTGAGACTGTTGCAATGACAAAAAGTTGCACATCAATAATCTAAAACAAATTGCCTGTGAAAAAGGATGATCCAGGTAGTTTCGTTCTACCTTGTAGAATTGGAAAGTTAGACAAGATAGGCTTATGTGATTTGGGAGCAAGCATAAATTTGATGCCTCTGTCTATTTTTCGAATATTGGGAATTGGAGAAGCTAGGCCAACCACACAGACACTAAATGCCTTGGTACGGAAACTTAAAGACATTAGATTTGAACTTAAGGCGTTTACAGACAAATCAAAACCGTGCAACCATAAACAGAGTTACAGTACTTTAGATTTACTACAAGACTATTGTTGCGAATAAGGTATACTACAAAAGACAAGTATACGCAGCATGAGCATCCCTAAACCTACGGAATCTCGCAAAAGATAGGACTCTAGTTGCACTAGTTCGGGATAGTTTATACGTCTGTTACAACAAAACGCCTAAATTACATTAACGTGGTTCCGGAGCAGGTTCTCCTTCAGCTGTGATCCTGAGAATCTTTCCGTCTGCGCCAGAGTTATGCATTATCGGACAATCCTTCTTGAGGTGTCCAATTTCACCGCATTGGTGACATATCTGGACAGCACCCAAATCAGTGTAGGAAGTGAAGTGTCGAGTAGGAGTCATGGGGACACAGTTGCTTTCATTGCCCTTCTCTTGTGGACAGTTTCTGTAATAGTGCCCTGCCTCACCACAACTATAGCAAACTAGGCTTCTTCCAGTGGTGGAGGTAGTTCTACAAAAATGAGCAATGTGCCCCATCTTGTTGCAATTATTGCATCGTCAGGCTTAGCAAATTCCCTTGTGGTGGTGGTTGAACCGGTCGCATTTCGGGAGTGTTCCTTTATATGGTCTGCTTGGTACCGGGATGGCAGAGGTTTCCACTTGTGGTTATTGCATGCCAATTCTCTGAAATCGTTAGCGTTCCACTTTGGCTTGACGTTTTCTTTACTTGAACTCTGAGTTGTTGTTTTGGGTGGCGGCGACTGTTACTATTTTTTGATTCCTCGGATCGTTAACATGATCGGGATTCTCAACTCCTTTTTTAGTCTTGTTTGCGTTGGCAGTGTTGTGATTTGCTAGGACAGCTGTCACGGCAGCCATCACGGCAGCTGTAACGGCGGCATGAAAAGTAGCAGCGTCCATAGGAAAAGTAGAGGTTTCGTAACTTAGCTGATTGCTTCCGGATGACGACATGATTTTGTAACACGAAAGATAAGGATTTTTGTGAGCGATTTTAGTTGACCCTTGATGTACTTAGATTGTTCAAGTAAAGATTAAGAGTATGTTTTCGACAGTTTGACCTACATCCCTATACTGCTGTCCTAATACTGAGTGGAAGTGAGTTTGTGAAATGGTCTCAAGACGTTTGTCGTTCAAGCCGAGGGATCGATGGTTGGTGAATAACAGGATCCACCCACTAAATGAGACTTGCAAATGTCTCCGGAGTTAAATTGCTATAGTCCAATGACTTGACTAAAGCATGTTTCAGATAGACTCCAATGAAAGTATGATAAGAGTACTTGAATGAAGAATGACACAGAAGTTAGCCGGTTGTCAATATCTTTGATATTCACGACGTAAAGATTCGGGAAAATGACCTTGTAAGGGTCTTACATCATATCCAGAGAAGATAGTTCTTGCTAGCATAAAGACCTAACCAAAAGTACTTACAGTACATGATAGTTTCATAGAAAATGCCACATCGGGCATAGACAGAAAAAAGATTCCTTTTAATAAGGAAAATAAAGTAAAGCGTCTACTACTGGCGACGCTCATCCCTCTAGTTAGCTCTCAGTTCAGCCAGTTGACATTCCACATCAAGTAGGTGTCTTTCGTACACTCTCTGGCGTACTCACAGCTCTATGACTTCGGCTCGTGATTCAGCCAGTGCTTGCAGCAGGGTTTCTTGGTTTCTCTCAGATCTCTCGTGAGCATCTTCTAGACGAATGGTGCGGAGGGTATGCATTCTGGCATCGGCGACAACTTTGGTAATCTGATGTGTGTCCTGCCTTGAATCTCATTTTGGGCCACTCTGCGGACACAGATTGGCAAGATTTTGTCTGCTGAGCCCCCATTGCTCAGGTCATAGAAGCTTCGGTCACCATTAAATGGCATGGGCTCGTCTTGTCATTGGCTCCATGTTTCCAAGCATTCCACCCACTCAGGCGTCGGGCCATGAAAAGTCAGACGAGGGTTAGGAATTGGAACGAGGCTTGCCTGGGGTAGGTTCTCAACCTCGGGTTCGGAATTAGCACCGTCCGAAAGGTTTTCATCATGGTGATAATTCAAAGGTATAGGATGATTATTCTCTGGTTCTTCTCCAAACCAACCAGCTATGACTTCGTTCGGAAGATACTGGTTGCCGTGGGGATGGAGTCCAGCCATGTTATCTACGCGAGAATTGGAGTAAGAAAATAATTGTTAGACGAACTATCTAGATAATTATTTAGAAAAGCTTCATTAGTTACATTCTATTTGTGAATTGCATACCAGTTATGTGTAATCTAAACAGGATAGGCCTTCGAATAAGTTACCTTAACTCCAAATTCACACAGAATAGGGGTAAAGTAAAATTTTCACAGAGTCTAAGTCTATAACATCCTAATTACATATATCCTTAGTGTATCCACTTAGCAACTATCAACTTAGTAATGAAGATCCCGTTTTAGTTCTCAAGTATAAAGTACTTATAGTAACACCAAATACTCCTATAGTATCTTAAGTTTAATGTTATGTTCTACGGTTCTCATTGTGGTAGGGTTGGTAAGATTTTAGACTTGTTGCAACCACACAATTATACTTAGGCACATGCTAGTCAACCCTCAGATAATATAGGTGATCAGGCTATATCTTCCCAGTTTTGACCATATGTGTCTAAGCCCACCTGTGTTGCCCAACAATCGTAATTCTTTTGTACTGTCCTAGTGACACTGATTTTAGTATGAATGCAGGCACGTATACTTTATTAAATATTTTATTATTTAAAGTATAAGCTCTTGGTTAGAGTATTTTTAATCCCTATGTATTTATAGTTAGTATATCTTTTATGGGTTGATATACTTAATTCATTATAAACAGTGCTCTGATACCAATCTGTCACACCCCAAAACCAAGAACGGTGGAAACGTTCTGGGGCGGTGGACGTCATGTACAGAATGACAACAATGAAAAGTAGTAAACAAGCAACAACATCATCCATTGCATTAATAATATAATTTTAATACAAGTGTGTTCTGTCAATATATAATAGACACTAAAGAATAAATCAAAATGAAAGATGTGTCTTGAACGAGCACCATCTTCCCTGAACCTTGCATCGGTACCTGCCTATGGTTGACCTGAGGATACAAGTTATTTTGAAAGAGAGTATCAGCTTTAAAGCTGGTGAGATCATAAGTATTTTAGTGTCCTAATTTGTATATAAGTATTTGTATGTATATGAATTGTAAGTATTGAAAATGTATATGAATTGTAAGTATTGAAAATGTTTTGTATGATCCTAGGAAGCCCTATGTTTCCTACTAATCATATCCTTCTACCAAGGCATTTAGTGTCTGTGTGTGTGGCTCTTGTAAAAGTGTGTGTTTTCCCAAGTCTGACTATCATTAACCAAAAATATAGTTTCTACATTACCGTGTGTCATGTGAATGTTCAGGAAGTGAATGTAATGGGAAAATGAAATAGTACTATGGTGTAGTGTCGAACTACAACCGTACCAATTACCTTAATTCTAGGGTAATTCTTCTAAGTACTGTAGTATTTGATATAATTAACTACATCAGTACTCAATTGCCTTATTTGAGGGATAAGGTATAATGTGATAGCTAGATCCCAGGCTAAACGCTCCCCTGTCAAAGGGATTTTGGGTCCTTTACACGACCCTTGCATATCCGCAAGCCATGAACATCCACATTACTATGATCATGTATACCCGATATAAATATCACAATTGCATTGCGATTCATCGGTATAGTTAGATACTGAATTTGTTCTGTGCTATAGCACCTAGTGACCTCTGTCCTATGTATATGTAGGTGTACTTATGTAAGTGTAATCATGTAACTGTACTCATGTAAGTGTATAGTAATGTATTGTAATGTTCTACGTGTGCTAGCTGTAACGTGTGTTCTCTCTCTATCTAGCATGTATAGTAATGTACTGTGCGTACTAGCTGTATTGTATGTTCTCTCTATCTAGCAAGTATTGACTCATGAATGAACTGAATCATTGTATGATATCGCGTTCTAGTAATAGTTCTAGTATCTTCCTAAACTACCCATATGGTAGCTTACTAGTAATTTAATTGGTACGTATGAACATGGATGTATACCCTTGCTACCCAAGGGCATTGGATGAACTGGAAGGACTTTTATGACTATATATGTACACATGATATATAACTAATATTTAAAGGACCTTCGGACGGATACCTGATCTCCCACAAGACCACATCTCAAGCGCGAAATGGAAATAGGGTGGATAGCCTTCCTAAGTCTTTTTAAACATTTATTATATAACTGTACATATAGAGGCATGCAATTTATAATATAAAAGCATAAAATAAGTTTTATAAAACCTTTGATCAAAATTATTATCTAAGAAAAGATCGACTTGATATCAATCTATAAAACGGTTTGAAGGCATGGGTTTGATAAAACAGTTTAGTATAAAGAAACATTTGTTTGAAACACAACTGTAAGTAAGTTTGAAATGAAACATACAGAATAAAAGGTACATTTATGAAAAACGTTTGAAGGAAACTGTTTGGTAAAACGGCTAATGAGTAGCCAATCATTTGAATGTTGCTTATTAATCACATGTAATTGATATAATAATTAGTTCTACTTGTATCCCCCCCACAAAACATTTAAAAACAGTTAAAACGTTGATTAAGGGGTATGAACTCACCTGTTGTGGGTGATATGTGTGAACTGAAGAGGTAGCACGGCTAGGTGTCAAGAGAAGTCTTTTGACACACACAATGATCCTGATGACATATGAAGACATATGTATATAAATAATTAGTGATTTAAAACAATAATTAACCATGTATAAATATCCTAATGCGCGGAAAACACTTTGGTCAAGTGCTAGGAGGCTAATGGGTTGCAACAAAGGAGTGCAAGACCTCATATGGAAGTTTATGGTCTAAAGACCATGTGTGTTGGAGTTTACGGCCCAGGGGAGTAAACTCCTGGCCGTAAACTCTCTATAGGGTCCCTAAATGAAGCTTAAAATTATTACAACTTAAGTGGTGAAGTGCTTCTAGACTAAAACATGTGTTTGGGCTTCTTTTTAACTCCTTTGAGGAGTTCACGGCCCATGAACCAAATCCCATGGAGATTACAGCTGTAATCTCCCTTAGGAGGGTGTTTGTAGTGTTTTCAAGTCCCTGTTTTATCTAAGAATGAATCAAGGAAATTGTCCAAGGCTTTAGGAGAGTCTATAGCACCATTTGGCACTATTGTTTGGAGTTCATGGCCCTGGAACTTCTTGGGTCGTGAATACCTTACTCTTGGTGTTCTAAGGGTGTTTGCTAGTCCTAAACTCATTAGGGTACATGTCTAAATTAGTCTTTTGGCTTAAGGAATACATTTGGGGCATTTTGACACCTTAAAATGGAGTTCACGGACCACGAACATCCTTGGCCGTGAACTCACTTCTAGCCTTTTTTCTAAGTGATTCTGTGGTCTAAACATGTAATGGTAGCTTCTAGTTTGAGTTCCAAGGCTTGGAGGGACATTGGGCTCACTTTGTCCTAATAAAAGAGTTTACTTTCCAAGTGTTCTTGGGCGGTAAACTCTCAAATCTTGGGGTTTTGATCTGATTTTGATGTTATTAGGCACTATCTAAGCTATATAATACAACTAGATAGAAGTACTCCCGATTTGGGATGAAAACCCGAAGATCCGTGAGAGAGAATTTGGCTTTTCTCTACTTGGAAATGTAACTAATGAATGAATATGGTTCAGATTTCTATATATAGTCCTGGGATTTTTGGCAGAAAATATTTTATTCCCGGAACGAACTCTAATATCATCGAGTATTGGAATAACATTGTTCCTCAAAACCCTAGTGCATCCACTCTCCTGATATCTCCTTAAGTGCTAATTCTGAAATACTCAAACTTATACCCAAAGTATGGAATTTCACTGTAACTGTTCTAACTTCTATTCGCTTGATATGGTTTGTTCAGAATGGAAATTTCAGGTTGTCACAGCATTAATTGTTGATCTAACCCTAACAATATATTACAAGTCTGATCTTCTACAGGTTATCGATCAAAAGTCATTACAATGTCCATGGATGATTCACAAACCAATCCAATCAACATCTCCTACAACATTGGTTCTACAACAAGGATACCAATCTTGTATACACAAGACTATGAAGTTTGGACGCATCACTTTGAAGATTATGTGATTGGATTGGAGGATAATGGATACTTGATCTGGGAAGCGATTACTGTAGGCCCATTCGCTCACTCAAGCACCTCTAAGATGGTCAAAACTCATAAAGAGTACAATCAGCTTGTTAACGATATCAAAGATATTCCTCAGGATGAGAAGGAAAAGTTTCAACGCAAAATCAAAGCCCTGAGGATGATTAGGTTTGCGCTACAGTCAGATACGTTTCATTTGGTATGTTCTTGTGCCATGGCTAAAGAGATTTGGGACATATTAAAAGAATTGTATTCCACTGATGAAGATTTGGAACATTCAATTCAAACTCTCTTGCTGTCTGAATTTGGAGACTTTAAGCAGAAGCCTAAAGTGAAACTTGTTCAAGCCTTTGATCTCTTCAATCATCTCTTAAGTAAGATGATTAAGCGTGGGATTGAAAGGAAGGTTATCGAACAAAAGGTTACTTTTCATGAATGGTCTCAGATCCGAATGGATGGCTGTTGTATCTACAGTAAAAGCTCACGAACAATTCGAGTCATATTCTCTGGCGAAACTAGTGGGTATTTTGAAATCCCATGAGAGTGCACTGTCTAAGGAAACGGATGTGGTTTCCAGTCTGGGTTCATTAGCTCTAGCCTCTAAAGGAAAAAGCTCGGTTAAAGAAGAAGAGGAATTGGATCTTGCCAATTATGATCTGACCGGTGAAGAATATGCCATGATGGTGTCTAATCCTAGAAAATTTATTAAGAAGAAATTCGTAGCCAACAAGAACCGAAACTGGCAGGGTAGTTACAATGCCGAAAAGATCAAGGAGGAACCGAAGATGGTGACAAAGTCTGAAGAGTCAAAGAAAGAAGCGAAAGTTGGAGGAGACTCAGGATTTGACTGCCATTACTGTGGAGGCAAGAATCATTTTGCAAAAGATTGTATGCTGAGAAAGGAAGAAGAAAAGACAAATGAAGAAGATGAGGAAGCGAGCCTCCTGAGAAGACCGGAGGAAATCAAGAAAAGAAAGTTTGCTGCTAACAATACTACCACGAATGCTTTAATTGTGCAGGATACAAACAACTGTGATGAATTTGGTGGTGTGGAAGTTTGGTCCACAAATTCAGAGGATGAATAAGTCAGGAAGCCCACTCATGGGAAGGCTATGCTGGCAAAAGAAGAACATGTAACAGTAAGGTGCTTTGTGGTGACCGAAGGTTTGTCTCAAATGAGAGAATATACAACCGACAGGGGAGCAGAAGGCGAGAAGGAGCGAGAGGACAAGTGCTTTGCTGCCAAAGCTGTCAGCGCACAGATCAACGAATGTGATGATTTGATCAAAAATGTACAAAATATTCTTGCTACTCTAAAAATACCTGCTACTGACTATGAAAACGATTTAAATAACTTGAAATCTAAATTTTCAAGCATAAGTAGCAGTCTCACCCAAACCCGTGTCACGAATTCTAACCTAATTGATCAAATTAGCAGGATTTCATCAAAGTGTGAGGAAAGGAGGATGTGGATCGAGCAAAAGGAGAAGGAGTTGATTAGGTCTAAGGATGATTCAATTTATTTGCAAAGAGACAATCTTAAACTTCTTAAACAGCGAAATGTGTTTTGTTTAATTGCTAAAAGACTCTATTTTAACATCACTCAGTTGCATCTTGGTTGTGAAATCGGAAAGAAGATACATCGCATGATTTTACCCTTCCTTGAGTTAAAGGAGGATGAAATCGATGCTGAAGCCTACAACTGTGAAAGCGTTGTATCTTCTGGCTAGGATTCTCCAGCATACAAAATAGGTCTAGACAAAATTGAATCCTACATAAAGTCCAAAGACCACAAGGACATGCTCAAAAAGCTGTTAGACGAAAATGATAGATTGAAATTAAGAACCGAAACCGTACAAAAATTTGACTCTTTGAATGCCAAATGAAGTACAGAAACTAAAATTGATGTTCAAAATGCATCTGAATTTATTGAGGATGATGATCTGAGTGAAATCTCTATAGAGGATATGGTGGATTGTTCAAAATTTGTCAAAAGCGAACCTAAGTCATGCAAAAACCTGATTTCTGAAAACTCTGTTGAATTTGCTCGCTCGTCTACTGACAAAAACAAACTTCTCAAAGCTAAAGTTGTTGTGTACCAAAAGGTACATACCATTCCAAATCAAGTCTACACAGTTTCGGGTGTCACACCACAACAAACTGTAGAATTGACAGCTATGGTGGAAGAAGATAATGCTGGCGGATGTGACAAGTTTTTCTGGTCAGCCCCAATAGATAACGCTGATGAGACTAAGGGCCTATCTTAGAAAACTTCATGGAGAGTGAAAGGTAGATATATACCTGAACCACTAAATGAGCCTGCAAGATATGATGTGCCGAGCAAAAGTGGAACCAAAACTCCATTGAGCGAACTTGTGCAAACAACTAGTGAAACATCCTCAGCAAAAAGTGAATGTTGTGCTCATGCTTCGAAAAGAAAGGACAACATTCACAGAAATCCAAAACAGGTGGTTGATCGAAAGCATCGAAGAAATCTGAGATACAAGAAGAAGCTCTCAGAAAGAAAACAGTTTTGGAAATCACAAAATCCTCACTTTATAAGGATATAAAAGAAGCACAAATCGCAAGAAGAATCAAGGAAAGGGGAGTTTCGGTCCCATGACGGAAATGAACCGAAAGAGTATTTTCGGCCCTCAGAACAACACCAACCAAAAGGATGGTTTCGGTCCCTCTAGCGAAAGGAACCGAAAAGCGATGTTTGGTCCCTCGACTAAAAGGAACCGAAAGGAACGTTACGGTCCATCTACCAAAAGAAACCGAAAGGAGAGGTTCGGTCCCTCGACCAAATGGAACCGACAAGATTATTTCTGTCCTCGAAGTAATATCAACCAAAAGAGCGGTCTCGGCTCTCCATCCAACTGCAACCGAAAGAGCAGTTTTGGTCCCCATCCATACTAGTCCAATCAGAAACACAGGGAATCCAAAGTCACTTTTGAATCCAACACTTCCTATTCAAATTCTCGTCCTTCAATTGAATCAAAGGGAAAAGGAAAACTCTTTCCTGAAAATAACCGTCTTCCAAAAGAGATCCAAAAGAATGCTGGAGTCAACACCGCTAACTCCAATCCTATTAAATCAACCAAAATTAAATTTTTCACCATAAAAATAAAAGATGAAACAACTTTAGTTAAACGCACATACATGGTTGATATTTCTCTTACTATTCCATATCTTGTAAAAGGCTCATAAGGACCAAAGAAACTTTGGGTTCCTAAATATGCTTAATATTTTGTAGGTTATTCACGACGAGGAGTTTGACGAAGAATGGTACATTGATAGTGGTTGCTCACGTCACATGACAGGAAGGAAGGAAGAACTGAGGGAGTTTCGATCTCTCACGGATGGTGGTATTGTGAAGTATGGCAACAACTTATATGGTACTATTAAAGGCTATGGAATGATCACTAATGGCGAGTTCTCTATAAGAAAAGTGGCTTATGTCGAAGGGCTCCAACACAATCTTACCAGTGAATCACAGCTGGTAGTTGGCACTGGATTGAAAGTATCATTTGACGATGAAGGATTAGAGATTGTCGTCGAGAAGAAATCTAATAACACTCTGCTAAAGTCAAAGCGAAAGGGGGAAATGTATCCTTTGAACCTCAACCCATTTCGAGGTAAACCAGCAGTCTGCTTACTCACAAAGGCTCAATCTGATGAAAGATGGTTATGGCATAGAAGACTCTCTCATTTAAATTTCAAGGATATCAAGAAGGTTTTGGGTGATCATGTTCGAGGTCTTCCAATTCTTAAATTTGATAAAGAACATCTTTGTGCAGCATGTGAAATGGGAAAGTAGAGTAGGTAGAGTCATCCTTCTATTACCAATACTAAGGTGATAGAACCACTGGAGCTGTTGCATATTGACCTGTGTGGTCCATCGTCCATTGAAAGCATTGGGGGGAACGAATATATTATGGTTATAGTGGATGATTTCTCTAGATTTACATGGGTATTCTTCTTGAAGCAAAATTCTGAAGCCACTCCAAATCTTAAGCTCTTTATAAAACAGATAGAGACACAACTAAGAAAGGTCGTTCAAAATGTGAAAAGCGACAATGGCTTGGAATTCAAGAGCAAATATTTTGAAGACTTTCTTGCTCAAAAGGGGACGAATTACTATTTCCTAGCCCCTTATACTCCACAACATAATGGTATCATTGAAAGACGAAACTGATCTCTGTGTGATGCAGCTCGAACAATGTTGTGCTTCGCATCCTTACCTTTGTACTTCTGGGCAGATGCAATTGCAGTTGCATGTTATAATCAAAACAGATCATATATGAACAAGCGATTCTTCATTACACCTTACGAGATTTTGAATAATCGTAAACCAAATGTGAAATTCTTTCATGTGTTCGGTTCAAGATGCTTCATATTCAACTCCAAAGAGAATCGAAAGAAGTTCGATGCTAAGGCTGATGATGGAATATTCTTAGGCTACTCCCGGAACTCCAAGGTGTATAGAGTTCGTAATAAGCGCTCAAAGAAGATTGAAGAAACATACTATGTCACATTTGACGATATTTATGTTAAGAAGATGAAATCAACTGAAGGTGCAACACAAGAGATCTTTCCAAAGAATGGTCAAGTTATGACCTCTATCTCAAATCTTTTCGAGCAATATTTGCTTCTATTTGATGAGCCTCAAAAGGTGATTGACTCTGAATCTACTGGAAAAGACATCAAAGTTGATAATCTAAAACAAATTATCGACGAAGCTGCTCAAAAGATGGCTGATGATCAATCCAAAGAAACCGAAAGGCCACAAGCAAGAGAACCTTCAAGTGAATGTTCTAATGTCCATGGGGAGGGTCCAATTCCTCATCATGATCAAGGTTCATCATTCCAGGGGGAGAACTTATCATCTCACTCTTCAAGCTCTTCTGGAATTCCAATCACAGGAGGGAATACCAATACAGTTACTGAACCGGAGTCATTCTTTGAAGGGGAGAACACCAACGTCAATGATGATGACATTCTGTCTGAGGTAGAAGAAGAAATAAATGCCGAATTGGATCCCACTTACAATCCAAATTACCCACCACTTATAAAATGGACCAAAGATCACCCTCAAAGTCAAATTATCTGGGAATCTTCAGAAAAAGTGTTGACTCAATCTCAAATCAAAGCGAAACAAGTTGCACTCCTTTCTCAAGTAGAGTTTTGCATGTTCAATTCCTTTGTTTCCAAAGTTAAATCTAAGACTATTAACTCAGCACTTGATCATTCAGACTGGGTTCAATCCATGCTAGATGATTTAAATGAGTTTAAAAGAAACAAAGCATGGCGTCTAATTCCAACTCCAAAAGATGATTCGGTTGTCGGTCTCAAATGGGTATTAAGAAACAAGATGGACAAGGAAGGGAATGTCATTCGTAACAAAGCAAGGCTGGTGGTCAAAGGATACTCTCAGGAAGAAGGCATCAATTATGAAGAGGCCTTCTCTCCAGTTGCAAGATTAGAGTCTGTTTGTATGTTTCTTGCCTATGCAGCTCACAAGAACTTTGAAGTCTATCAGATGGACGTCAAATGTGCTTTCCTCAATGGGGAACTTGATGAAACTGTGTATGTACAGCAACCGCCAGGCTTTGTGAACGAGAAGTATCCAGATCATTGTTATGTCCTTGACAAAGTTGTCTATGGCTTACAACAAGCTCCCAGAGCATGGTATAAAAATCTTACTCGTTTCTTAAAAATATCCAAATTCAAACAAGTTTCGGTTGGCCCATCCTTCTTTCACAAGCGAGAAGGTAACCACCTTATGATAGTCCAAATTTATGTTGATGACATCATCTTCGGCTCCACAAATCCTAGCATAACAGCTGAATTCAGGAAGTTGATGGAAACTAAATTTGAGATGAGCTCAATGGGTCCAATTAACTTTTTCGTTGGATTAAACATTAGACAGGGAACCAAAGGCATGTTTATTAATCGGGAGGCATACACCAAGACTCTATTGGCTAAGTTTGGGATGATGGGAGACTCCAAAGTGAAAGTGCCTATGGCCTTTGGGACAAAGCTTACACCCTCATTAGAGAAACCAGCAGCTGATATGACGCTCTATCGACAAATGATAGGGTCTCTGATGTATCTCACAGCCAGTAGACCTGACATCATGTTGTCAGCCTATTACTGTGCAAGATTTCAAGCCAACCTACGCGAACGTCATCTACAAGCCATGAAAAACATCTTTCGCTATCTGAAGCGAACCTCCTATCTCGGTCTGTGGTATCTAGCCAACTCAGGATTCTTTGTTCAAGCATTCTTAGATGCTGATTTAGGTGGCTGCGGATTAGATCGTAAAAGCACCACTAGAGGATGCCAATTTCTAGATGGTAAATTGGTTAGTTGGAAATCAAAGAAACAAACTTGTGTTTCTCTCTCCACTGCAGAAGCTGAATACATTGTTGCAGCATCATGCACATCTCAAGTCATATGGATACAAAGTCAGCTTAGGGATTACGGGCTAAACGTGAAGAAAATCTCACTATATTGCGACTCTAAAAGCGCAATTAGGAAATGTCACAACCCAGTGCAACACTCGAAGACGAAGCATATAGCACTGAGGTACCACTTTATCAAGGATCACGTCGAAGATGGTAACATAGAAATTCACTTCGTTCGAACGACTGATCAACTAGCAGATATATTCAGTAAGGCTTTACCTGAAGTAAGCTTCAATAAAATTCTACAAGGCCTAGGAATGATGCAAGTCGAATCAGTACCAAAATCGCCTTCGCTTTCATAAAGGTAACAAGCAAAATAGAGCGAACCGAAATGAACCAAACGTTCGGTCTATTTTGGGTTCGGTCTATTTCGGGTGAAGTTTGACCATGAATCGAAATGAACTGAGCGCTCGATCTATTTCGGAATCGGTCCTTCTGAACTCGTTTGTTTCTTTTTCTTAACAAGGCATTTTGACTGCATTCTTTTGTACACCTTTTCATTACTTCTTTTCTACTTATAAAACCCCAAAAATATTTTTTTTTATTCTCATAAAAATACTTATAAATTCGAAAAATATTTTTCTCTTTCGTTCAATTGGTCAATTCTCACAAAAGTCAAAAATATTTTTACTTTATTTTTTTTATTATTTATTTATTTTTATTTTTATGTTTTTTTATATCTAAAGTTTTTCTTTTTTGTCTAAATATGATTCTCGATGGCAAAGCTAAGGCAGGTAAATGGTTTTATTCATTAGGATTCCCCGGAAGCATGCTGTTGTATGTTGACTAAAGCCTCGAAAGATTTTTGAGTGAAGCCTTAATAACATGATATACACCAATCATGTTTTCCCAATACAGGCTGTCATATTCACTCTAATCATGAGCTAACTTAATCTACTCACGTTGATTTTAGAGTTTTCTGCTTGGTCCTTCTTTTTTTAAAGCAGATGTACATTTGCTTCTTATACCATCTCCATCACTTTTCTCCACTGTAATTCGTTTCACCAATATAACCCCTGAGACTCTCAGTATAAACCACTGAGGTTTATGGTTATACAAAATGTGCGTTCATGATCATAGTTTCATGCCACTATGTGCTAAGTGAAACCCAAAGTTCAAAACGACTAATGAATTGACGGTGAATTCTACTATACAAGATCTTACTTGTTACCTAATGAAATCTCTTTTTACTTTTGAGTGATCTTTATGAGTTTGTCTTTAACCAAGGCTTCTCTAACCCTAAAGATCCAGTTTATTTTTTTTATAGATTTCCTTACTTTCTTTTATCACTATATAATTTATCCTACCTACTTGTTCCATAGATCACAATGATCTCACAAGTACTTCATTCAGTTTCGGTCTTATGTGAAGTATCGAAATTATGAAGTGAAGCGAAAACCACCCTTTATAACCTTCAAAAGATGCCTTTCAATACTTCTCAATAAGTTATTGATCGTTATTTAATGGTAAGTCAAGCAAGCACTTTAATGACTCTCTTGACTTTAAAGGAAATGATTTGCGCCCATAATCCGTTGTGTTATGTCTACTTAAGACATCATAGATTATCCTATTAATTTTCCACATTCTAGTTCTTTTTTGGCTGTTCAATAAAGCATTATTGGCAACGGAGAGTTAAACGTATTTTGATGTAACAATTGGGATAAAGTGAAAGCTGACTAAGCGGCTATCTAAACGGTTTAGTGATTTGAAAAAGTGTATTTTATGGAATGGCATGTAAAACGGAAACATCCTTTCTCTTTCCTACGTCATTTCAGCATGCCAACTGTTCATCCATCAAGTCTGTCACACCCCCGAACCAGACGGCGGAATCGTCCGGGGGCTGTCGTGACTCAATTGAATACCACAACGTTGTATATATATGAAACAAAACAATATTCGTCACCATTCATCAACATAGTACAACCAGTAGTGTTTACATGTCATACATTGCTTAAGATATTACATTTCCAAAAATTAATATTGTTTGGTTCATTCAAAAATAAACTGCAACCGTCACTGAGCATGATTTCCCTTGATTCACTGGTTCCCTGAGAATACAAGTATTTTGAAAAAACGTCAACATATGAAATGTTGGTGAGTTCATAAGTAGTGTTTGAAATCGAATGTTTATATTGTTTGAAAAACCACCAGAAAATCCGATATTTTCTGAAAAGAAAAGCTTTCAAAAACGTTTGTGAAGATCCATAGGTATGCTTGTTTGTTTCTATACTTGTAAAAAAAAATGTTCGTTGAAGATGTATGCGTTTCAAATCTGTATGTAATGAAAACCCTAGGGAAACCCGATGTTCCCCTAGTTCTTTTGAAATCCCTTGAGTTGCGTTGAAAACATTATGAAAATAGCAGTATCGGTCCCAAGCGACGTTGGAAGGTTCTCGAGCATTGATTATTTACTACAAACCCGCATTACACAAACGCCCAGTTTGTAGTTATACTAACGAACCCGAAGGCGTCGTCCGTACTAATCACGTTATCCAATCGCCCGGACTATGTGTAGTCCCACATCCGAAGAGAAAGAGGTCACGAAGACCCCGGTAACTCTATTAACCGGCTGGGGAAAATATGCGTGCGAGGGGTCCCCGACCCGCCTCGTAAAATGTGTAGACTTTTCTAGCAATACCATGGACCCTTGGGGACCAGTGGTACAAGCCATTGAAAGTCACCCTACGTTGTGCCAAGTCGGTAAAACTCAACACTTCGTAGAAAAAAAAAATGTCTTCGGGCCTTAAGATCAGGTCATTGGGCTAGCTAGGCCCAACAAACAAGATTTTACACTTTTGGGGCCCGAAGATGGTGCGTAGACGTCTGTGCACACTCGTGTGTATATGTATTACCAATCGTTATTTGTATGTATCAAAGAGTTAGTAGTTGTAGATTTCCATTGGCTCGAGACCGAGCCAATTCGTTTAGCAACGACTTTTGGTATTGTAATGAGTTGTATTTCGTTGATAGTCGAGGTGTCATTATTTGATCAAATTGTACACATTGAATCAGCCTTGAAATATTTCTGTTTTCAGCCCCTCATTATTTGTAAAATTTACATTTTCAACCCTTTTGTTTAAATATTTCCCGGTTTGGTCCTTAAACTATTTTTCCTTGACATTTTAACACCAAAAATTATTGAAATTAATATTTTCCAGCATATTTTTCAAAGAAACAGTTTAAGTCCCTGAAAATGCAGTTTTTCTCGGTTTTAGCCCATCTTTTCGCAATTTTGACAATTTTGGCCCAAAATGGAAAATTTTTGCAACTTTGGTCCTTTTTAAATTTAAAAAGCATTTTAAACCTTTGAAAAGGGTTTGGGACACTTATAGTCCACTGTTTTACAGAATTTCACAGTTTTGGCCCTTCAAAACAGAAAAATTCGCATAATGGGCCTTATTGGACCGAAATTTTCATTTTTAGCCCATTAAGCTTGGAATTTATGTTTTTAATCCCCTAAATGAGTATATTTCCAGAAATTTATTTATAGAAACTGTTTTGGCACACTTCATCCATCAGAATCTGTGAAATGTCAATTTGGGCCCTTATTTTTGCATTTTTCACATTTTAGGCCCAAAATGTGTGTTTTTAGCTTAAAGAAAATTGTTGCTAACCACTTGGCTATTTATCTAGTATCACTTATTATGTAGGAACATATTTGAAGCTAATATCATAAAACATGAGTTATATCTCGGTTTTGAGGGGTTTAATGGCTAGATCCAACATTAAAACACATATAAGCATACATATAAGCATGGAAATCATACAAGGCATACAAATACATATAGATCTACACTTTCACTTGTATTCCCCCGCACAAAAACTCTTAAAAACAGAAAATAGGGGTATGAATCTCACCTTGAGTGGGTAGTTTCGGTTCTTGAAGAAAAATTGGAAGAAATGAAGTGATTTTTGGCCCTTACACTCCTTGATGAACTTTTCGAGATTATGGGGTTTCTAGAGTGCAAGATCACGGTTTTTACATGGATTAGGAAGAGATTTTGATAATAAAAGAATTTAAACCATAGATCTATGCATAGTCTTACCTTAGATGATGATTTACTTGCAAAATCCTCTTGGAAAGTCCCTAAATTTCAAGATTTTTGGAGAGGGGAGGGAAGGAGAGTTCTTTGAGTGTTCTAGAGAGAAAGTTGAGATATTTTGGTGTGTGTGATGATGCTTGGCCGAGAGCAAGAAGAGAAGAGAGAAAGAAGTGACTCTTGAAGTGATACATGCATGGAGGTATGTGATATATGCCTAGAAATCCATTAGGTAATAGTGAGGTGGCAACACTAGTCAATTCCCCTTGGATTTGGGCCTTGGGCCGAGAATATGAGGGGAAAGAGGAAAAATTTGGGCTTTTGCCCCCAAGCCCAACATTAGAGGTAGTTTAGGGTATTTATTGGACTTATAAAATAAAATTGTGATTTTTGTGCTTTATTAAGCTAGGTTAGGTTTAATTATGGATCAAAACTTGTGTTTTATTTCCTTCTAGGTTCTACCTAGCCCAAAATATTGAAATAAACGAATGTGGGTCCAATTAGAGCCCAATTAGGGTCCTAAACCCATGATAGTCCAATTGGAAGCTTATTGGTCCATTTGGATCCAATAAGGAAGTCTTAGTCCAGAATGGACTTAACCAAAACTTCTAGGGTCTCCAATTGTTTGATGACTATCCATAGTACTTGTATCTTGTATTTGGTTAGAGTTTTTTATTCACATTAACTTGAATGTATAGATTACATAGCTTAAAATTCACAGTTGTGACATCATCCCCCCGTTAAAGGGAATTTCGCCCCGAAATTCTGTCTGAAAGCTAGATTTGAGAAAACTAGAATAGGTGAGGGTACTTCTGCTTCATTTGATCTTCGCGTTCCCACGTGAATTCTGGCCCACGCTTTGCGTTCCACCGTACCTTCACGATCGGGATGCGACTCTGCTTAGTATGCTTCACCTCCCTGTCCATGATTTCGATTGGTTCTTCGACGAACAGGAGATTCTCATTGATTTCGATTTCGTCAAGAGGAATGATAAGAGTTTCATCTGATAGGCACTTTTTCAGGTTAGAAACATGAAACACGGGGTGCACACCGTTTAGCTCCGGGGGTAGTTGTAGTCTGTAGGCTACCGGACCTATTCGGGCGACGATTTCGAAAGGTCCAATGTACCGTGGGTTTAGCTTTCCTCGTTTTCCGAAACGTATAACCCCTTTCCAGGGTGAGACCTTCAACAATACTCGATCACCGACCTGGAACTCTAAGGGCTTTCGCCATTTATCAGCGTAGCTCTTTTGCCGGTCGCGCGATGCCTGCAATCGAGCTTTGATCTGGACAATCTTTTCTGTGGTCTCGCGAATGATTTCCGGTCCTGTCATTGCCCTATCCGACGTATGTGTTCTTGCTAGCTGGGTGTCACCTACTTCAGCCCAACATAACGGTGATCTACATTTACGCCCGTACAGTGCTTCGAAAGGGGCCACCTTAATGCTCGAATGATAACTATTGTTATATGAAAACTCGATCAACGGTAGGTGGGTATCCCAAGACTTTCCGAAGTCTATCACACAAGCACGAAGCATGTCTTCAAGCGTCTGAATGGTTCGTTCGCTTTGACCGTCCGTTTGTGGGTGATACGCGGTGCTCAGATCAAGATGAGTTCCCATTGCCTTGTGGAGCGACTGCCAAAAGCGTGACGTGAATCTACTGTCCCTATCCGAAATGATGGATTTTGGCACTCCATGAAGTCTTACAATCTCTCGTAGGTATAAACGCGTCAGCCTCTCCATCTTGTAGGACTCTTTGATTGGCAGGAAATGGGCAGATTTCGTCAGTCGGTCGATTATTACCCATATGGTGTCCAATCCGTCCGATGTCTTGGGCAGCTTGGTCACGAAGTCCATAGAAATCCCCTCCCATTTCCACTCAGGGATTGCCGGTTGCTGTAACAATCCGGAAGGTTTCTGGTATTCCACTTTTACTTTGGCACACGTAAGGCACTTACTAACATAAGTTGCGATTTCCGCCTTCATGTTAGGCCACCAATAGTGCTGCTTAATGTCCAAATACATCTTGTCAGAACCAGGATGAATGGAGTATCGTGTCTTGTGGGCTTCCTTCATGACGGTCTCTCTGAATCCTCCGATTTTTGGAACCCAAATGCGGTTCATGAAGTAGTATACCCCATCCTCTTTGACTTCCAGGTTCTTCTCCATTCCGCGTAATGCCTCGTTAGTTCTATTTTCCGCTCTCATAGCCTCTGCCTGGGCTGATGCAATTTGAACGGTCAGATGAGACTGAATGGTTATCGAGTGCGTTTTCGTACGGCGATTTGTGTATTCCTTTCGACTTAATGCGTCAGCTACCACGTTGGCCTTGCCTGGATGGTACTTGATCTCGCATTCGTAGTCGTTTAACAATTCCACCCATCTTCGTTGTCTCATGTTCAGCTCCTTCTGATTCAAGATGTGCTGGAGGCTCTTGTGGTCCGTAAAGATGGTGCACTTTGTACCGTACAGGTAGTGCCTCCAAATTTTTAGAGCGAAGACCACAGCTCCCAGTTCTAGGTCATGGGTTGTGTAATTTACTTCGTGCGCCTTTAGTTGACGGGACGCATACGCTATCACTCTTCCACGTTGCATGAGAACGCAACCTAAGCCTTGATTTGACGCGTCACAGTATACTACAAAATCTTCCGTTCCTTCAGGTAGAGATAGTACAGGAGCGCTGCAAAGAGCTTGCTTCAAGTTTCGAAACGCAATCTCTTGTCTGTCTGTCCACTTGAATGGCACACTCTTTTGCGTAAGCAAGGTAAGTGGCTTGGCGGTTTTTGAGAAGTTTTGGATGAATCTTCTATAGTAGCCTGCTAGGCCTAAGAACTGACGAATTTCCGTGGGAGTAGTCGGAGTTGCCCATCCTTCCACAGCTTTGACCTTAGAGGGATCCACATGAATCCCGTCTTGGCTAACTACGTGGCCTAAGAAATTCACACTCCGAAGCCAGAACTCGCACTTGGAGAGTTTGGCGTAAAGCTTTTCCGATCGCAGCGTTTCTAGGACTTGTCGAAGATGTTGGCCATGCTCCTCTTTGCTTCGAGAATAGACGAGGATGTCATCGATAAACACAATGACGAAGTTGTCCAAGAACGGTCGGCAGATTCGGTTCATCAGGTCCATAAATGCGGCGGGTGCATTTGTTAGACCGATGGGCATTACGACGAATTCGTAATGTCCATAGCGGGTTCGGAAAGCGGTCTTAGGAATATCTTCTTCTCGGACCTTGAGTTGATGGTATCCGGACCGTAGATCTATTTTAGAAAAATAGCTAGCTCCTTGGAGCTGGTCGAATAAATCATCGATTCGCGGGAGTGGGTAGCGGTTTTTGACAGTGAGTTTGTTCAACTCTCTGTAATCGATGCACATTCTGAAAGATCCGTCCTTCTTTTTGACAAAGAGCACCGGAGCTCCCCATGGCGAGTAGCTAGGTCGGATAAATCCCTTGTCCAGAAGCTCACTGAGTTGGCTGGACAATTCCTGCATTTCAGCAGGAGCCAGTCGATATGGTGATTTAGCGAGGGGAGTTGCTCCTGGAACGAGGTCGATTCGGAATTCAACCTGTCTTTCTGGGGGTACTCCTGGAAGATCTTCGGGAAACACGTCCGGATATTCACACGCTACCGGGATGTCTTGGATGTTAGTTTCTTCTTTTGTCTTGTCCACTATGTGGGCCAAGAACGCTAAATTGTTCTTTCGCAAGTGTTTTTGCGCTTTGATGCACGAGATGAGGCGGAGATTCGTACTGGGTTTGTCTCCGTAAATTACTAGGGTTTCGTGATTTGGGAGACGAAGGCGAACGGCCTTCTCGTGGCACAAAATCTCGGCATGGTGGGGGCTTAACCAATCCATGCCGATAATCACATCGAAACTCCTAATTGATACTGGCATTAGGTCTATTCGAAAGACGTGCTGGTTAAGGGTTAGGGTACATCCGATGTAGATCTCCCTAGTGGATTCGGTTTTCCCATTGGCCATTTCCACCGTATAGGTTTCATTTAGCTTCTGGGGTTGTTGTTTTAGTAAATGTTTAAACTTCTCGCTTACGAAACTTCGCTCCGCTCCGGTATCAAATAAGATGCATGCATAAGTGTGGTTTAGGAGAAACGTACCGGTCACAACTGCGGGATCTTGAACTGCATCACTCTGACCCATAGTCAGCATTCTTCCTGTTCCTCTGTTTCCGGAGTTGTTGTTGTTGTTAGGGCAATCTCGACGGAAATGTCCCGTCCTTCCACACCCGAAACAGGTGTGGCTAGGCCCTGCGTTGTTGCCGCCGGCATTGGTGTTGTTGGTGTTGCGGTGATTGTTGTTGTTGTTCTGGTTGTTTCCCTGACTCTGGTTCTGAGAAGGATAAGTCCTGCAGAACTTTGCAGTGTGTCCCCTTCGGTTGCAACTGGTGCAATGGAACTCCCTACATTCTCCTTGGTGATGGAAACCGCACTTGTTGCATTTGGGATGAGTGCCGGAATAGGGTCTTGAAGTATTTGAAGTAGCTGAGGCTGGAGCATGTGATGTGACTGGTACCGGCGCAGTGACAGCGTGAACTGCCACCGTTTGCTGCTTTTTAGAGGTCTCGGGACCTTGACGCCCCTTCCTCTTGTTGTTCCATCCCTTCTTCTTCTCAGTCTCTACCGGTTTCTCGCCCTTTTGTGGTTATGATCATAGAGCCTCTTTGCCAATCTCTTCGCGCTGTCAAACGTTTCAGGGTTAGCAGCTATCACGTTCCCTTGAATGGGGGATGTCAATCCCCAAATGAATCGTTCAATCTTCTTCCCCTCTGATGTGATCATACCCGGGCACAACAGAGATAGTTCGCTGAATCTCGATATGTAAGCATCGATGTTCCCATTCTGCACCGTGAGATTCCATAGTTCCTGCTCCATCTTCTGTATTTCGCCTCGGGGGCAGTACTCAGCCGTCAACATCTCTTTCATCTCTGCCCAGGGAATAGAGTTGGCGACAGGGAGTGTCATAGCTTCTATGTGACCATTCCACCAAGTGAGTGCTTGGTCCACGAAAGTGCAGGCCGCGAACTTCACTTTCATCTGCTCGGGGCACTCGCATATCTCGAACACCGACTCTACCTTCTCGATCCATCGCTTTAGGGCGATCACTCCTCCGGTACCGTTGAAAGTTCGGGGTTTAGCGTTCGCAAAATCCTTGTAGGTGCACGTTTTAGTGAGTCCTTGGTTCGTCCCGTTGTTCGAACTTCCGGATCCTTGCCCGTTACCTCCTCCGTTGTTCCCTCGGTGAAGTTGTGCCATAGCCGCTGTGACCGCAGCAGACACGGCTGCCTGGAAAGCAGTGGAGTCAACTTCCGGCGGGGTTGGTTCGGGATTTCCGCGAGTAGCTGGGCGAGGCATCTTTCTGTCATGAAACGGAAAGATGTTGAGTGTACGTGGTTTTGGTGAGGTTATGATCCTACTAACTAGGTGTAGGGTACGAACCTAAGTATTACTATCATCAAGCATATAATCATAACAACTCAACACATAACAACTGTGAATATCATAGCAAAACACACAAAAGTTCATTAATATTATCCGTGTTTAGTACAAGAAAATTTGCTCGTAGGAGCATACATGGGTAACACTAATCCGACAGCATAACGGCTCCATGAGTAGTGTAGTCACTTAAACATAGAGCCGGAGTACATAACATAGTTACTAATATCCTACTACGATAGGTCTATCCCTAACCGCGATGAGCCGCGTCAGGAGGTGGTGCCGAAGTCATATGCCGAAATGTTGCGCTAGTAGCTGCGCCATCTCTGCCATGTCTCCTATAACTTCATCCCTCTCGTGCTCTGCTCTCACTGCCCGAGCTTCCATAGCATACAGCTGTTGTCGCAGTGCGGCGATCTCAGCTTCGAGGGAACGGTTCTCCCTCGGGGGGGTTCACTGGTGGAGCGGGGTGATCTGGTTGTGCCTCGTCCTCGCATGGTGGAATGGGGTCCTGGCCCCCGACCTGACCCTCCTTGTCGTCATCGTCGACCTCTCCAAATTCGTAGTCGGTGTCTATATATTCGTCGGGTTCGACGTCGTGTGCTTCTCCTGGATGCTCTCCCGGCTCATCCACCAGCATCCCGTGAGCTACTAAGGCCTGATGAAACTGGATACCCGGCTGCTCCTCCTCAGGCTCCTCCTCCTCCTCTAGCCACCCGTTGTTTCCCTGATTAGGGAAGTAGGGGTCTCCAGGGTGATGAAAACCAGCCATGCTGTCTGCGCGAGTACGTAATTATGCTACATTATTCCTAGGGTACTATGACTATTACACAGACTAAGCAAATATTCTCTTTTTGGGTGATATAGGGTAAAATTTTTAGGTTCCCTGGCTATTCCGATCTCATCAAGACATGTGTTAGTTTTACCTTGGAGAGAATGTAGTTGATCAGGCTACATTCACCCCTTGGTATCACTAAGAACAGTTCCGAGTTAACCGGGATACCAGCATTATGGTGTTTGATTCAGTGTTAGGTCCTTACTCCTAATGCAAGCAAGTGTATTTTATTCATTTGTTTTGTTCAGAGTTATGTTAGTCCCTCTTTTTGGTTTATAGTTGCATATCAATGTATGGCTCGACATGCTAGTTCACTATAAACAAAGCTCTGATACCAACCTGTCACACCCCCGAACCAGACGGCGGAATCGTCCGGGGGCTGTCGTGACTCAATTGAATACCACAACGTTGTATATATATGAAACAAAACAATATTCGTCACCATTCATCAACATAGTACAACCAGTAGTGTTTACATGTCATACATTGCTTAAGATATTACATTTCCAAAAATTAATATTGTTTGGTTCATTCAAAAATAAACTGCAACCGTCACTGAGCATGATTTCCCTTGATTCACTGGTTCCCTGAGAATACAAGTATTTTGAAAAAACGTCAACATATGAAATGTTGGTGAGTTCATAAGTAGTGTTTGAAATCGAATGTTTATATTGTTTGAAAAACCACCAGAAAATCCGATATTTTCTGAAAAGAAAAGCTTTCAAAAACATTTGTGAAGATCCATAGGTATGCTTGTTTGTTTCTATACTTGTAAAAAAAATGTTCGTTGAAGATGTATGCGTTTCAAATCTGTATGTAATGAAAACCCTAGGGAAACCCGATGTTCCCCTAGTTCTTTTGAAATCCCTTGAGTTGCGTTGAAAACATTATGAAAATAGCAGTATCGGTCCCAAGCGACGTTGGAAGGTTCTCGAGCATTGATTATTTACTACAAACCCGCATTACACAAACGCCCAGTTTGTAGTTATACTAACGAACCCGAAGGCGTCGTCCGTACTAATCACGTTATCCAATCGCCCGGACTATGTGTAGTCCCACATCCGAAGAGAAAGAGGTCACGAAGACCCCGGTAACTCTATTAACCGGCTGGGGAAAATATGCGTGCGAGGGGTCCCCGACCCGCCTCGTAAAATGTGTAGACTTTTCTAGCAATACCATGGACCCTTGGGGACCAGTGGTACAAGCCATTGAAAGTCACCCTACGTTGTGCCAAGTCGGTAAAACTCAACACTTCGTAGAAAAAAAAATGTCTTCGGGCCTTAAGATCAGGTCATTGGGCTAGCTAGGCCCAACAAACAAGATTTTACACTTTTGGGGCCCGAAGATGGTGCGTAGACGTCTGTGCACACTCGTGTGTATATGTATTACCAATCGTTATTTGTATGTATCAAAGAGTTAGTAGTTGTAGATTTCCATTGGCTCGAGACCGAGCCAATTCGTTTAGCAACGACTTTTGGTATTGTAATGAGTTGTATTTCGTTGATAGTCGAGGTGTCATTATTTGATCAAATTGTACACATTGAATCAGCCTTGAAATATTTCTGTTTTCAGCCCCTCATTATTTGTAAAATTTACATTTTCAACCCTTTTGTTTAAATATTTCCCGGTTTGGTCCTTAAACTATTTTTCCTTGACATTTTAACACCAAAAATTATTGAAATTAATATTTTCCAGCATATTTTTCAAAGAAACAGTTTAAGTCCCTGAAAATGCAGTTTTTCTCGGTTTTAGCCCATCTTTTCGCAATTTTGACAATTTTGGCCCAAAATGGAAAATTTTTGCAACTTTGGTCCTTTTTAAATTTAAAAAGCATTTTAAACCTTTGAAAAGGGTTTGGGACACTTATAGTCCACTGTTTTACAGAATTTCACAGTTTTGGCCCTTCAAAACAGAAAAATTCGCATAATGGGCCTTATTGGGCCGAAATTTTCATTTTTAGCCCATTAAGCTTGGAATTTATGTTTTTAATCCCCTAAATGAGTATATTTCCAGAAATTTATTTATAGAAACTGTTTTGGCACACTTCATCCATCAGAATCTGTGAAATGTCAATTTGGGCCCTTATTTTTGCATTTTTCACATTTTAGGCCCAAAATGTGTGTTTTTAGCTTAAAGAAAATTGTTGCTAACCACTTGGCTATTTATCTAGTATCACTTATTATGTAGGAACATATTTGAAGCTAATATCATAAAACATGAGTTATATCTCGGTTTTGAGGGGTTTAATGGCTAGATCCAACATTAAAACACATATAAGCATACATATAAGCATGGAAACCATACAAGGCATACAAATACATATAGATCTACACTTTCACTTGTATTCCCCCCCACAAAAACTCTTAAAAACAGAAAATAGGGGTATGAATCTCACCTTGAGTGGGTAGTTTCGGTTCTTGAAGAAAAATTGGAAGAAATGAAGTGATTTTTGGCCCTTGCACTCCTTGATGAACTTTTCGAGATTATGGGGTTTCTAGAGTGCAAGATCACGGTTTTTACATGGATTAGGAAGAGATTTTGATAATAAAAGAATTTAAACCATAGATCTATGCATAGTCTTACCTTAGATGATGATTTACTTGCAAAATCCTCTTGGAAAGTCCCTAAATTTCGAGATTTTTGGAGAGGGGAGGGATGGAGAGTTCTTTGAGTGTTCTAGAGAGAAAGTTGAGATATTTTGGTGTGTGTGATGATGCTTGGCCGAGAGCAAGAAGAGAAGAGAGAAAGAAGTGACTCTTGAAGTGATACATGCATGGAGGTATGTGATATATGCCTAGAAATCCATTAGGTAATAGTGAGGTGGCAACACTAGTCAATTCCCCTTGGATTTGGGCCTTGGGCCGAGAATATGAGGGGAAAGAGGAAAAATTTGGGCTTTTGCCCCCAAGCCCAACATTAGAGGTAGTTTAGGGTATTTATTGGACTTATAAAATAAAATTGTGATTTTTGTGCTTTATTAAGCTAGGTTAGGTTTAATTATGGATCAAAACTTGTGTTTTATTTCCTTCTAGGTTCTACCTAGCCCAAAATATTGAAATAAACGAATGTGGGTCCAATTAGAGCCCAATTAGGGTCCTAAACCCATGATAGTCCAATTGGAAGCTTATTGGTCCATTTGGATCCAATAAGGAAGTCTTAGTCCAGAATGGACTTAACCAAAACTTCTAGGGTCTCCAATTGTTTGATGACTATCCATAGTACTTGTATCTTGTATTTGGTTAGAGTTTTTGATTCATATTAACTTGAATGTATAGATTACATAGCTTAAAATTCACAGTTGTGACAAAGTCAGGCGCTATTTTTGAGATAATCCAAGATCTCAGCCGGATTTTCTCTCTTCCTTGTACGTATAAAAGAAATTGGAATGGTAATACCTCAACTTTTGTCACTTACCAATCTCTTTCAAAGAACACTAGCAATTTTTGTTACTTTTCATCATCTTCTCCAAGCTACTACAATGGCAGACTCTTCGTCCGTTCATGATACTTCCGTTCGTCAACCACTTCCCACAATAAAACCCCAACAGAACCTGGTCATTGATCTCACTCCGTTTATCTCTGAGCCATACATGCTATATGTTTTTGAGTGTCTCAATTACTCACCTCTCGTCGAGGCATTTATTAAAGTCGAAGTCGTACCAATGTCTTGCCTTTCTCTTGTCTACTCTACTGCCTACTACGACAAGGTTAATGAAAGGATTCACTTCGAAATCCACAATGAGAAGAGCTCCATCTCCAAGCACCGCTTCTGTGCCCTAATTGGTCTTTCTCAAGAACAATCTCTGGTAAACCCTGAATCCATCACCACTGGTCAATTGTTTCCATGTTTTATCAGATGGGGTATACTAAAACCCTCACCACAATCACAAAGTTCAAGAAGTAATGCCTTCCTCCTCAATGGAGTGGCCTTTTAACGTTGATATTCAGAGGACTCTCTAAGCGCACCGCTGACTCAGATGGTGCGAGCAAGTCTTTTATGACTGAGCTTTATCAGCTCTACCATTGGATCGACTTAGATTATGGGTCTATTATCTGGCAACATTTGGTTCACAGCTTGGTCTCTTCATCCAGGCACTCTGAGATCTCATGTGGGCGATTTTGGTCGATCGTCACCGACTGGGAAATGGACCGCCTTCATTTTCCAATAATGGCGAATTCTCTTCTCTCATCCATTTCTACCTTTCACACCACAAAAATCATTGTCACAGATCCATCTCCTTTCTCCATTGTAATTCGTTTCACCAACATAACTCAGAAGACTCTCAGTATTAACTATTGAGGTTTATAGTTATACCAAATGTGTGTTCATGATCTTAGTTTCATGCCACTATGTGCTAAGTGAAACCCAAAGTTCAAAACCACTAATGAATTGACGGTGAATTCTACTATTCAAGATCTTACTTGTTACCCAATGAAATCTCTTTTTACTTTTGAGTGATCTTTATGAGTTTGTCTTTAACCAAGGCTTCTTTAACCCTAAAGATCCAGTTTATTTTTTTTAAGATTTCCTTACTTTATTTTGTCACTATAAAATTTGTCCTACCTACTTGTTCAACAGATCACAATGATCTCAAAGGTACTTCATTCAGTTTCGGTCTTATGTCAAGTATCGAAATTATGAATTGAAGCGAAAGCCACCCTTTATAACCTTCAAAAGACGCCTTTCAATACTTCTCAACAAGTTATTAATCGTTATTCAATGGGAAGCCAAGCAAGCACTTTAATGTCTCTCTTGACTTTGAAAGAAGTGATTTGTGCACAGAATCCATTGTGTTATGTCTACTTAAGACATCACAGATTATCCCATATATTTTGATTTATTTCTTTAACTTTTACACCCTATGCATGAAAATTTTAATTTTCCACATTCTAGTTTTTATGGCTGTTCAATAAAGCATTATTGGAAACGGAGATTCAAACGTATTTTGAAGTAACGATTAGGATAAAGTGAAAGATGAATAAGCGGCTATCCAAACGGTTTGGCGATTTGAAAAAGTGTATTTTATGGAATGGCATGTAAAATAGAAACGTCCTTTTTCTTTCCTGCGTCATCTTCGGCATGCCAACTGTTAATCCATCAAATCAGGCACTATTTTTGAGATAATCCAAGATCTCAACCGGATTTTTCTCTCTCTTCCTTGTACGTATAAAAGGAATTGGAACAATACTCTCTCAACTTTTATCACTTACCAATCTCTTTCAAAGAACACTAGCAATTTTTGTTACTGTTCATCATCTTCTCCAAGCTACTACAATGGCAGACTCTTCGTCCGTTCATGATACTTCTGTTCGTCAACCACTTCTCACAATCAAACCCCAACAGAACCTGGTCATTCATCTCACTCCGTTTATCTCTGAGCCATACATGCTATATGCTGTTGAGTGTCTCAAATACTCACCTCTCGTCGAGGCATTGAATAAAGTGGAAGTCGTACCAATGTCCTAACTTTCTCTTGTCTACTCTACTCCCTACTACGACAAGGTTAATGAAAGGATTCATTTCGAAATCCACAATGAGAAGACCTCTATCTCCAAGCACCGCTTCTGTGCCCTAATTGGTCTTTCTCAAGAACAATCTCTGGTAAACCCTGAATCCATCACCACTGGTCAATTGTTTCCATGTTTTATCAGATGGGGTATACTGAAACCCTCACCAAAATCACAAAGTCCAAGAAGTCATGCCTTCCTCCTCAATGGAATGGCCTTTTCACGTTGCTATTCAAAGGACTCTTTGAAACGCACCGCCGGCTCAGATGGTGTGAGCAAGTCCTTTATGACTGTGCTTTATGGGTTGTACCATAGGATCGACTTAGATTATGGGTCTATTATCTGGCAACATTTGGTTCAAATCTTGGTCTCTTCATCCAGGCACTCTGAGATCTCATGTGGGCGATTTTGGTCGATCATCACCAACTAGGAAATGGACTGCCTTCATGTTCCAATAATGGTGGATTCTGTTCCCTCATCCATTGCTACCTTTGACACCACAAAAATCATTGTCATAGATCCATCTCTTTTCTCCATTGTAATTCGTTTCACCAACATAACCCCTGAGACTCGCAGTATTAACCACTGAGGTTTATGGTTATACAAAATGTGCGTTCATGATCTTAGTTTCATGCCACTATGTGCTAAGTGAAACCCAAAGTTCAAAACCACTAATGAATTGACGGTGAATTCTACTATTGAAGATCTTACTTGTTACCTAATGAAATCTCTTTTTAATTTTGAGTAATCTTTATGAGTTTCTCTTTAACCAAGGCTTCTCTAACCCTAAATATCCAGTTTATTTTTTTTTAGATTTCCTTACCTTCTTTTGTTACTATAAAATTTATCCTACCTACTTGTTCAACAGATCTCAATGATCTCACAAGTACTTCATTCAGTTTCAGTCTTATGTCAAGTATCGGAATTATGAATTGAAGCGAAAGCCACCCTTTATAACCTTTAAAAGATGCCTTTCAATACTTCTCAACAAGTTATTGATCATTATTTAATGGGAAGCCAAGTAAGCACTTTAATGTCTCTCTTGACTTTGAAGGAAGTGATTTGTGCCCAGAATCCATTGTTTTATGTCTACCTAAGACATCACAGATTATCCCATAAATTTTGCTTTAGTTCTTTATCTTTTACACCCTATGCACGAAAATTTTAATTTTCCACATTCTAGTTCTTTTATGGCTGTTCAATAAAGCATTATAGGCAACGGAGATTCAAACATATTTTGATGTAACGATTGGGATAAAGTGAAAGATGACTAAGCGGCTATCCAAACGGTTTGTCGATTTGAAAAAGTGTATTTTATGGAATGGCGTGTAAAACAGAAACGTCCTTTCTCTTTCCTGAGTCATCTTCGGCATGCCAACTATTCATCCATCAAGTCAGACTCTATTTTTGTGATAATCCAAGAATTCAGCCGGATTTTTCTCTCTCTTCCTTGTACGTATAAAAGGAATTGGAACGGTACTCTCTCAAATTTTATCACCTACCAATCTCTTTCAAAGAACACCAGCGATTTTTGTTACTGTTCATCATCTTCTCCAAGCTACTACAATGGCAGACTCTTCGTCCGTTCATGATATTTCCGTTCGTCAACCACTTCTCACAATCAAACCCCAACAGAACCTAGTCATTCATCTCACTCCATTTATCTCTGATCCATACATGCTATACGCTGTTGAGTGTCTCAAAGACTCACCTCTCGTCGAGGCATTGACTAAAGTCGAAATCGTACCAATGTCCTGCCTTTCTCTTGTCTACTCTACTCCCTACTACAACAAGGTTAATGAAAGGATTCACTTCGAAATCCACAATGAGAAGACCTCTATCTCCAAGCACCGCTTATGTGCCCTAATTGGTCTTTCTCAACAACAATCTCCGGTAAACCCTGAATGCATCACCACCGGTCAATTGTTTTCCATGTTTTATCAGATGGGGTATACTGAAACCCTCACCACAATCAAAAAAGTTCTAGTCCTGCCTTCCTCCTCAATGGAATGGCCTTTTCACGTTGCTATTCAAAGGACTCTTTGAGATACCGCCGGCTCAGATAGTGCGAGCAAGTCTTTTATGACTGTGCTTTATGGGTTGTACCATGGGATCGACTTAGATAATGGATGTATTATCTGGCAAGATTTGGTTCAAAGCTTGGTCTCTTCGTCCAGGCACTTTGAGATCTCATGTGGGCGATTTTGGTCGATCATCACCAACTGGGCAATGGACCACCTTCATGTTCCAATAATGGCGGATTCTCTTCTCTCATCCATTGCTACCTTTCACACACAAAAATCATTATCACAGATCCAACCAAGTACTCTTTTATTGGATCTATTCCTGAAGCAATGCTCGCTCGTATACCTGCGTCGAGTAATGTTCTCCAACAATACAGAAAGCATCGATCATCAGGTCCAAGGAAACTTACGCCGGCCATGGTTCACTCCATTGAAGATGATGAAAAGCTAGCTAAAAGGGGTAAGAAGACTGCTAATCAGAAGGAAGGACCTGTCTCTAAACCAACCAGGGGGCAAACCCCCAAGAAGCAAAAGTCTGACAAGGCTGCAACATCACAGGCTCAACCGAAGAAGCAGAAGAAGCCTACTAGGAGGCTTATACTACAATTCTCAAGTGATTCAGATTCTGAGTATGTTCCTCCTAAACACAAGAATGCTCCTCCTTCAAAATCTGACAGCGAAAGCTCTGATGATGAGGCTTCGGGACGAGGCGATACTCCACCCCGCTCCCTTACCCCAGAAATTCCAGTTCGCTCTCATCCTACTTCACCTCCACCTGTAACCATACCAGTATCTATCCCTCCCATATTTCCCATTCCAACCACTCAACCATTCACTACAATTCCCATCCTTATTCCCATATTCACAAATACCACCACTACCACTACTACCACCGGAGCTCATTTTACTGCTCCTAATTGACCAGTAACAACCAAACCACCTATCACAACCAAACCTCCAACCACTACCAAACCCTTGTCTCCTACTCAATCCACATAAACAACCCCTATTCTAGGCAGTGAGGACTTTGAATTTGATTCCACGTATTTCAGTCCTTACCGTGTGTAGAGTGATGATGACGACGATGAGCATGTTACAAAGCGTCATCTCAAGGCAGTAAATGAAAAGCTTGATCAACTGATCTCATCCTCTTCTTCCGGAGCTTATTCTGAAGCTACATTAAAGGCCTTGTTCTCCTCTGTTGTCATAGAACACAGTGCCACACTCTATACTACATCTAAAGCCATTGAAGCCTCTACTTCACAGTGTCAACAAGCCTCACTTGTTGTTGATGCTTCTACTAAGGAGTGCAAGGAAGCGTCCATAAAAGTCGATAAACTAGTTTCTGAAGCTCACCTGTTCTTAGATTCCTTGCAGGCTGCCGCTACGAAGAATGTTCAAAACATTAACGCTTTGGTGGAGAACCTTCAACGGTCTCTTTAGTCTGAACGTTCCAATCTTAAAGCTGCGTGCTAGGCCATTGAAGCAACCAACAAAACTTTACATGCTAACGTTAATGACCGATTGACTCAACTAGAGGCTGAGTTAGCTGTAGAGAATCGTATCATGGATGAGCTAGACAGGCGCACCTCACAACTGAAAATGCAAACCTACAAGCTGCGTACTGCTAATGCTGAGGTCAATGACCTAACGTCAGAAAGTGAGGTCATTCGGAGTTCTGCTGCTGATGTTCACTCCATCCTCCTTCATCTCCTTGAGGCTCACGATCCTAACATCACCATAACCATCAGGCGCCATCTGGCAGACAAGCTCGGACCAGCATTGGACATCCTTAGTCATATCGAGGGTGTTCCGGTGACTGGGGTCCAACCGAAACAAGGGGGAGTGAAGGTGACTCAACCTCCTTCTGGACCGAAACCATCTACTGAACCGAATGGTAATGAAACTTTGGTCAGTAACAAGGAGAAAAAGAAGAAGAAGATTGGCGAGGATGACACAGACAATGAGGATGATGTCTATGCCGAGAACCCTAAGAATCCCTTCCAGAAGGTAAAGTCCTCTAAAAAGGAATTGGAAGATAACATCAACAAACAAAAAGCTATGTCGAGCAGAAGATAAAGGAGGCGGAGCTCCTAGAGAAGAAAAAGTCCATGTTTCCTGTCTGGACTATAGATTCGCTTTAAAGGTGCATAATCGATGAGCCAAGCATTCTTTGGATTGAGCCAGTAATGTCCTTTGCGCTCGAGAACTCCAAGGATGCACAGTTCGATATGCCAATCACACGAAAGGCATTCATTTTCCATTGCTTCAATTCCACTGCTGCTATTCCTTCCCCAGACCCGAAGGTAGATAGGGATCTGCTGGGGTTTTACTTGGAGTTTGCTCAACCCTAGTACTTGACCTGGAGTTCCAAGAAGATTACCACTGTCAAGGTTCTGAAGCCCAACTTAGCGGGGATGTTTGTTAATGTCAAATTTAAAGTGACTCGAGGAACCGAAGGATTAGTTCACAACTTCACCCTTGCTGATCTACAGAACCTTAATCCCCATGACTGGATACTCCTCAACAACATTCTTCTGTCAAATCCTCAGGAGTACCAGCCAATAATTGAACATGTCAAGCGTATTCTTGTATGCTACATTCATGAAGTAGCGAAGATGGACCAGGAGATTGCCTCTGCCATTCACAAGCGAACCACAATCAAGACTATGGACAAAGCTGGCAATGTCAACACTATGGTCAAGGAGAAGATAGATTCAAAGTACCACACTGTCATGTTCATCAGAGGCGAAGGTCAGAAGTGCCTGTTCGCTCTTGTTGACAAACACCTCTTCTCAACGTCTTGCCTGGAGCATATCTTGGAGATCATTCAGAGGTGTGATCAGAACAGTGTTGCTGAGAAGAAGTTGTTCACTGACATGCTGAGGTGGTATATCCATTTTCGGCAGACACTTCATGCAATAATTCCTCGTTTGTTCAAGGTAATAAAAACCGTGAAGCCTAAACAGAAGAAATGATCTCTCGCCTCATTTGACGCAAAGGGGGAGATTGTTGGGATTATTAGATTGCGTCATGGGCTCGGTCCTTAGCCCAGTTTTGATTTCCGGTATTGGGCCTGTCCAGCCGTGTATGTTTTTGTTCTAGGGTTTAGTATATACGCTGCATGCATGCAGTCTTAGAAGTAAGCGCTTTTATTATTTTCCTCTGAGTTTTTTAAACCCTAGCTCACCTGTACAGCGGAAGTTCTTCATCGAGCTCTGCTGAGGCGTGACTTTGTTGAATCAAAAGCATATATTTGATTTCACTATGTGTTCATTCTCTTACTGTTTTGTCTTGTTTGATTTCGATAATCATACCTGTGAAAGATCTAATCGATCTACAATTTAATTTTCATTAGTATGTTATTTGTTTTTGTGGTGGTACTTTGGGGGAAGCCACTAAGCTATGTGCTTACCGTTTCAGTTGTATGTTTTAGGTACTTCAGATGATCGGGACAAGACAAATGCTTAATCGTACACATCATCCTGGATTCTATGAGATTATGATTTTGGGACACTTTGATTCATGTTTATTACTTTTGGAAACTACGATTTGAAAATGTTTATGGTTTTGGATTGGTTTCAAAAATGAATATTTTTACCGTGACTTTTGGGATGTTGTCACACCCCGAAACCCAGGGTGGAAACGTTCCGAGGCGGATGTAACATCATGTTGAATATCATAACCAATGTACATAGTAAGCAAAGTAAACAACCATTACATTACATATAAAAATTTACATTTGTTTGAAAGTAAAGTTGTACAAGTGTTATACATAGTATATATGATCAAAAGATAAGACGTGTCTTCTACGTACTCCGTCTTCGCCAAAAGGATTTATCGGGTACCTGTCTAATGTGGACCTGAGAATACAAGCAGTTTGAAAATCAGCATAAAGCTGGTGAGTTCATAAGCGGTTTTGTTTTTTGAAAATGTACAAGTTCCTTTCTGTTTTCTGTAAAAGTTACGCACCAAGAAAATCTCATATTTTCTTAAAAGTTGGTTAACGTATCCAAAATGTAACGTAAAAAATGTCCACTAAAAACATGGTTGTCCATATGAATTGTAAAGATTAGTTATCTGATTTGTTACACGATTCTGGTTACGCACAAATGTTATCCCAGAAAAATCCCATATTTTCCTGAAAGTTGGTTATCAATCTGAATCGTAATGTAAAAGATGTATACCGAAAACCTGGTTATCCTTGTGAAATGAATTAGTTTTAACACGTATATAAAACTAATATGTACAAAGTAAACTAGTTACTTTACTTATTATTACTATCAAGTAAATCTCTGTTATCCAAATTGTGAGTTCCATAACAATACAATAGACTAGACATGGCAATAAGTAGTCCAAATCACTTTACGACTTTCATCACCCTTGAACCTTTCGGTTCGACTGTAGCTAGCAGCCAGGTGCGGGGTAGTCAGCCCCGTATAGATCTATACACTCAAGTCACGTTCTCCCTCCAGGAGATTCTTTTTATGGGTGCGGTCCTCCACTCGCGTATGTCTGTGGAGTGTTCTCCGAGGACGTGTCTCCAATTTATAGGAATAAAAAATTTACTAGTAATAATACAGAAAGATCCTGATACAACAATGATCCTCCACTCGCATATCTCTGTGGAGTGTTACTAAGGACAGAACAGTGTACTAAGTTTCATGTTCAAAGTTCAAATGTCATGCTTTTAACTGATATAATGTGGAAATCCATTTGTGAAATATAAAACATAACAGTTTATAATGTATTTCACAAATAATATGAATAAGTGTTCTGCAAGTTCAAACGGTTACCTGTTATGATTGTCAATGTTAAAAGCATATGAAATATGAAACACAACACATGTAAATCAAGTTTTGAGTACAAGTATTCTTTGTACTTTGCTTTTATTCCTCCCCTGAAAACAGTGAAAAAACATTGAAAAAGGGTAGGATGTTACAAAGCTCACGGGGTAATCGAAGTTTATAGGCTACAAGACCGATCCTGGCGAGGATCTTGAAAGGTCCAATGTACCTCGGGTTAAGTTTTCCACGCTTTCCAAAGCGCACCGTGCCTTTCTAGGGTGAGACCTTCAATATGACCCGATCTCCAACTTGAAATTCCAGGGGTTTCTATCGTATGTCGGCGTAACTCTTTTGTCGATCTCATCAAGCTGTCAATCGTTCCCGGATTTGGATGATCTTCTTGGTGGTTTCGCGTATGATTTCAGGACCAGTGAGAGCACTATCGGGGACTTGACTCTTGGCTAGGTGCGTGTCCCCTACCTCGGCCTAGCACAGAGGGGGTCTGCACTTGCGACCATAGAGGGCTTCAAACTGGGCAGCCTTGATGCTGGTGTGGTAACTGTTGTTGTACGAGAACTCGATCAAAGGCAAATGTGTGTCCCACGACTTTCCGAAATCGATGACACATGCTCTAAGCATGTCTTCCAGGGTCTGGATAGTTCTCTCACTTTGTCCGTCCGTCTGAGGATGATAGGCCGTACTCATGTCTAGTTTGGTTCCAAGAGCCTTTTGGAGAGACTACCAAAATATGGAGGTAAACCTGCTATCTCGATCAGAGATAATGGATGCAGGTACACCGTGTAATCGGACTACCTCTTAGATGTAGATTCGCGTGAGTTTTTCCATCTTAAATGATTCTTTGATCGGAATGAAGTGAGCGGACTTTGTTAAATGATCGACAATTACCCAAATGGTGTCGTACCCAGTCGGACATTTAGGTAACTTGGTGATGCAATCCATGGTAATCATCTCCCATTTCCACTCAGGTATCTCAGGCTGTTGGAGCAGACCCGAGGGTTTCTGGTACTCAACTTTCACTTTGGCGCAAGTCAAGCTCTTGCCCATGAATGTAGCGATCTCGACTTTCATGTTGGGCCACCAGTATTGTTTCTTGAGGTCTAGGTACATCTTGTCCGAACCTGGGTGAACAGAGTATCTGGTCTTGTGTGCTTCCTCCATGACAATCTCCCTGAATCCTCCGAACATTGGGATCCAGATTCGGTCCATGAAACAGTAGACTCTGTCACCTCTGATCTCAAGTTTCTTATCCATTGCCCTCAGGGTTCCGCTCGACACGTTCTCGGATTTAAGAGCTTCTAATTGGGCTTCTCGGACCTGCATGGATAAGTGGGAATGGATAGTCATCGTCAGCGTCTTCACCTTATGGCTCGAACTTTCCTTTCGGCTAAGGGAATCTGCTACCACATTGGCCTTGCCGGGATGGTAGCGAATCTCACACTCATAGTCACTGAGTAGCTCTACCCATCGTCGTTGCCTCATGTTTAAGTATTTCTGATCGAAGATGTGCTGCAGGCTCTTATGGTCAGTGAAGATCGTACACTTAGTTCCGTAGAGATAATGTCTCCAAATCTTCAGCGCGAAGACTACGACACCTAACTCCTGGTCGTGCGTGGTATAGTTGACCTCGTGTGCCTTCATCTACCTTGAGGCATAAGCAATTACTTTTCCTCTTTACATAAGCACACAGCGTAAGCCCTGATTAGACGCATCACTATAGACAATGAAGTCCTCTGTCCCTTCGTGTAGGGACAGAACAGGCGCGCTGCACAAGGCTTGCTTTAATGTCTAGAACGCTGTTTCTTGCTTTTCACTCCAACAAAAGGGTACACCTTTTTGTGTCAGAGTGGTTAAGGGTTTCGCGATTTTGGAAAAATTCTGGATGAATCTCCGATAATAGCCGGCGAGTCCCATGAATTGACGGATTTCTGTGGGTGTCTTTGGTGCTGACCAATTCTCTATCGCTTTGATCTTGGACGGATCCACGTGAATACCCTCCTCACCCGGTTCATCAGGTCCATGAACACTGCCACTGAGTTGGTTGGATAACTCCTTCATTTTTGCTAGAGCTAAGCAATATGGGGAAATGTATTAGTTTTAACACGTATATAAAACTAATATGTACAAAGTAAACTAGTTACTTTACTTATTATTACTATCAAGTAAATCTCTGTTATCCAAGTTGCAAGTTCCGTAACCATACAATAGACTAGATATGGCAATAAGTAGTCCAAATCACTTTATGACTTTCGTCACCCTTGAACCTTTCGGTTCGACTGTAGCTAGTAGCCAGGTGCGGGGTTGTCAGCCCCGTATAGATCTATACACTGAAGTCACGTTCTCCCTCCAGGAGATTCTGGTTACGGGTGCGGTCCCCCACTCGCGTATCTCTGTGGAGTGTTCTCCGAGGACGTGTCTCCAGTTTATAGGAATAACAAATTTACTAGTAATAATATAGAAAGATCCTGATACAACAATGATCCACCACTCGCGTATCTCTGTGGAGTGTTCTCCGAGGACGTGTCTCCAGTTTATAGGAATAACAAATTTACTAGTAATAATATCGAAAGATCCTGATACAACAATGATCCACCACTCGCGTATCTCTGTGGAGTGTTACAGAGAACAAAACAGTGTACTAAGTTTCATGTTCAAAGTTCAAATGTTATGCTTTTAACTGATATAATGTGGAAATCTATTTGTGAAATATAAAACATAACAGTTTATAACGTATTTCACAAATAATATGAATAAGTGTTCTACAAGTTCAAATGGTTATCTGTTATGATTGTCAACGTTAAAAGCATATGAAATATGAAACACAACACATGTAAATCAAGTTTTGAGTACAAGTATTCTTTGTACTTTGCTTGTATTCCCCCCTGAAAACAGTGAAAAAACATTGAAAAAGGGTAGGGGTATGAACTCACAGTTTAAAGTAGGGTTCGAGTGTCAACGGATGCCCTGAACGCCAATGGCCCCTATTATCCATGTGATGACACATAAATGAGTTAGAACTAAGGTGTTTCACGACTAAACATGATGGGAAAACATCCATAGAGTTTGGAATTACTAAGAATAAGAGTCTCGTGATCCAAAGTTAATGATCTATGGAAGTTTAGGGCCAAATATGGGCATTAGAGTGGGTGTATGGCCTTGGAAATGAGTGTGTGGTTGGGGAGTGCGGCCAGGCTAGTGTATGAGGCTGCATACAAGAGTGTGCGGCCGTACAGAGGGTGTGTGCGGCCGTACACAGGATTGTGCGGCCGTACATTCCTCATTTGAGTCCATATGATGATTTTTTAAGTGTTGGCTCTTCATACTAAGGAGTTTTGAATGAATGCTGCCCCCATATGAAGGTGTGCGGCCGTACACCTTCAAGGGACAATGAATATGATGAACATGATGATTTTTAATCTTGGGATTCAAGTGTTTACCACTAATCAGCTTGAAGATGGAGTAGATCATGAATATGAAGCCTTCAAAGTGTTCTTGGTTGCTGATTTTAGAGAGAGAAAGTAGAGAGAGGGTAAAGGAACATCCAAATGAATGAATGAAGGGGGTATCCATCCATATACGGGGTTGGGTGTGAGGTTGGGAGTGTTTGCGGTTGGGTGTGTGGCTGCACACATGGGTGTGTGGCCGTACACATAGGTGTGTGGCCGCACACACAGGTGTGTGGCCGCACACACTTTATTTGGTGAGTTTGGCCCGATTTTGTGATGCTAAACACTCTCCAACCCTTCCTAAGACTCATATCTAGATCATACTAAGTCTATAGCATACATAAGGAACCACAAGATTTGATAAGAGATGATGAATTCAGGTTAAAATGCCAACACGCGGATCAATTACATAGGATGGAAGTTTCGGGTTGTCACAGATGTGTTGGTGCATTAAAATGCTCCACAAATAATGAGTGTTTATTAGGTTGTATTTTCCCTTTATTGTATTTATGGTGAAAATACTCTCTCTCCTATATAAAGGGAGAGTTGGTCATTTATATTTTTAGCTAGCTCTTTCTTAGTTAGTGAAAAAATCTTACCTCTCGAAATGTAATCTAGAGGGAGAAAGTTGGTGGGTTCTCCACCTAGGGAGAGTTTCTCTCCCACCATGTTCTTCATGAATATCAATATTATTCTCTCTTTGTTCTTAGTCTTTTTTATGAACTCATAATATGTTCTTCGTGTTCATACTTACAAAAACACGATTAATCTCGAGATATGTTACTTTCGCACTCACCGTTCGTTATAAAAATGGGTTCCTACAATTGGTATCAGAGCCGTACCTTGAAGATCTCACGATTAGTTCAAGGGAACGACTCCCGTTCGGTGATTATCTTGTGATTTTTCCGTGTTTCTCCAAGAAAAATTTTCGGGTTTGAAACCGAAATTTCTTTTATGAAGTTTGTTCTTAGTTCTATCTTCTGGGTGATTCTATCTTAGTAAAAATAAAAAGTTGCTGCTTATTCTCGTTCTATTTTCTGCTGGAAAAATATGTTCTTAAAAAGTTACTATTTTTTGCTGGTGAAGAAGTGTAAAAAAATGGGAGAAGAAATTAATTTTATGGTCTCGAAAATGTTGAAGATATTCTCTAGGAGGTTCTTTTTTCTTGGAAGTGAAGACACAAAAATTATGGGCTTATTATTCTCGAAGAAAGTGGAGAAAAACATTTCTTTTTGAAGATTTTTCTTTCCCAGCAACTTTCATCATTATGAGGTATGAAGCCCTTGATTCTCATATTTTAGTTGCTGTAGATCCTCAAATTGAATTGTTTGGATGTAAAGTGTTGTTTAGATAAAGCACCTTGTCCTTGTTACTCTTTTGGGTAAAGAGTACTCCACTACTTGCTCCCTCAAAAAAACAAAAACCATGTGACATTGTCCAATCCCATCACCTTTTGTCCCTAAAACCCACCTGCATACTCTTCCTTTTGCCTTCCCAAGACCCCCTTATTGACTTAAATGCTTTATAAAATATTCCTCTGAATAAAATATGATTAAATGGCCTTTGCGGTACCATTTTTCATGAAAAAATAACATTTTTTGTCACCTGTTTAGCCCTTCTCTGCCCGCCCACCCGCAGCCCCCTCTTAGCCATGATCCGAGGTCCTCCTAGATCCCATCTGAAGCCTCGGTCAGCAGCCCAAGAGACTGCAGCCTTCCCTTTTATACAAAACCACAACTTCGGATCCCTCTTGCTTGGACTGCAGCCTCGGATCCTCAGTCTCTCACCCGCAGTTCTGACAGCATCCTTCTTGTCTCCTGTTCGGATAGCAACATCTTGCCTCGCATCGCAGTTGCTCCTGACTACTTGCTCCGTGCTACCACAACCACTTCTCCCCATCTGCACCTAAGCATCATCCGTAACCACCACTCCCTAGCGAAGCCAGAACTCACCCGCCTCACTCCCCTCTCATCCGAACCCACCCTCCCACAATCCTGATCTGCAACCCACCTCCTCACTTCGGATTCTCTCAGCTCCATCTGCTTCTCTCCTTCAGCCCTTCCCCTCCTCCCTCTTCCTTCCCTCCTTCTTTTTTCCTTCCCCTCCCATCCTTTTTCCTTCTTTTTAACCTTTTTTTTAAGTTCATTTTTTATTAAGATTTTTTTTCTGCATTATCTTTTCTATTAATTATTTTTTCAGCCAATTATTTTTATTTAGCCATTTCTTTTTTTTAACACCAATTTTTTTATTTAGCCATTTTTTATTATAATCTTTTTTTTTTATTAAAACCAATTATTTTATTTTACAGCAATTTTTGTCACAACCTAACCTTGAATTGTCACATTGATTTACTTCATGCCGCTTAATATTATTGGAAGAATACCCCTACTACAATCAGACTTCATATTATCTTTTTGTGATGCTTGCACCGCAACGGCGATTGATCAACAAAGTTGTTTCACATTCTTCACATTATGGGATTATTATGACTTGGTTGCTTATTTTTAGCAAGTGGACTTTATGTTCTTTGAAGCCACTTCAAGTTTTCCGGCACCGCAGTTTGGATATTTGGATATATATTTTTTGGCACAACAGATTATTCTCAGCACAGCTTCAGCAACTATGTCACCCTCCTTCTGATGACCGCAAGAGTACTTATTTTACTTTTTCTCGTTTCTTATCGAGACCCTTCATACATCTAGGGAGAGCTTCTTTTAGCTCTTGGTATCCGACACTCTCCATCCGATGATTTGTTGATTTTTGATATCCGTTCATTGGTTATCAAAAGTAAGGAGAGAATATCATCCAGATTTGGTAATTGTTGCTTGAGTTTGGATTTTCAAGACTTCTGAAGACGATTATTTATTTAGTGATGCGATGTGGCACCAATTTTTTGTCTTTATTAATCAAATTTTTGGCATTACTCGATATTTTCCGATTCAGATTATTTATTATTCGGACTCTACCACAGGATGATTTTGTTCTTGTATTCGGTTCAGATTCTATGACTTCACGAGTTTGGATTTATGATTTTTTGAAGACGAATATTATTTTGGCGATGTGACATGGCACTTATTTTTGATCCTTGGATCAAATTTTTGACATTACTGGACCATGTGTTTAGAATCACATTATCTTTATCCGGACTTCATTTCATGCATGGTTCACATTTTTAGCAGGTTATTCTTTCAAGAATTTTGGTGTATTATGATTCGAGAACTCGAGATGTTTTTCAGACTTTTTGAAGCCGAAGTGTTTTTTTATTGGATCTTCTACTTGCTGATGGTGACCTCCTTCTTTGGGTGATTACGACTGTTTTGAAGATTTGGATCTTACCTTTTCTTCTTCATTGGTTGTGCTTTGAAGCCGAAGACCTTTGTTGTTAGAAATTCATGGCCAGTTTCAGACTTCACAGACACTTCAGAGTTTTAGAGACATTTCAGCACTTGATTTGATTTTATTACCACACTTGCTAGTCTGATTATTGTATTATAGCCTTGTATCACTTATTGTATCTCTCATCATTTGTAAGCCTTTAGGGAGAGAATGTTGGTGCATGAAAATGCTCCACAAATAATGAATGTTTATTAGGTTGTATTTTCCCTTTATTGTATTTATGGTGTAAATACTCTCCCTACTATATAAAGGGAGAGTTGGTCATTTATTTTTTTAGCTAGCTCTTTCTTAGTTAGTCAAAAACTCTTACTTCTAAAAATGTAATCTAGAGACAGAAAGTTGGTGGGTTCTCCCACCCAGGGAGAGTTTCTCTCCCACCATGTTCTTCATGAATATCAATATTATTCTGTCTTTGTTCATAGTCTTTTTATGAACTCATAATATGTTCTTCATGTTCATGCTTACAAAACACAATTAATCTCGAGATATCTTACTTCCTCACTCACCGTTATTTATAAAAATGGGTTCCTACAAGATGTTACAAACTGGTATCAGAGCCCTGATTTGAGATAATTGGATGAACATTCGTCTGAATCCAGACTCAAAATAAGGATTTATGAAAGCTTCAAATTATTTTCAAATCATTATCAAATTAAATTCAAAAATTTTTCAAAGTAAACCCAGGAAGGATGATATGTGTGCGGTCAGCCAATACAAGAAAGTATACCCCAAGTCACCACACTACTTTTTGTTTCTGATGATTGCGATAGATCTGCATGCTAGTAATCTGGTAAAGATCTTCAGGGATTTCATGATAGAATTTCTTGATGAAGTGGTTAGCTGACATTAATAGGGGTTCTTTAGCAGTTGATGGCATGGGAGGAGGGGAGAGCCTAGGAAGTGCTTTCGTGTAGTTGCTATGTTAATTAGTGGGTGTTGGAAGTAATATTATGACTCTGTAATTTAGAGGAGTCGGAATGAATCTTGAGGAAAGTATGGTTACGTGTGGAGGGTAGTATTGGGCCCGTGCGACCAGAAGCACATGAACTATACTCAAATCAAGAGAAGCCACGATGATTATAAAGAGCTAGTAGTGGGTAGATGACATGGTTGATACCATGACTCGTGATAGTGTTTTTGTATCTGTCGATCTTTTAGTGATGGTTGTTCAGGATGAGGTGGAGTTTGGTGCTTTTTTAGGCTTTATAGGCCATGTCAGTTTGGGTTTGCATGGTGACGACCTAGGTGTGTTAGTGATTTTAAGCTCCAAAAGGGCCTTACTTAATGTAGTGCCAGTTGAATCACGAGACTCCAGAAGGAAGCAGCTGTCGAGATTGTATCAAGGATTTTGGCCGAAGGATGAGTGTTTGGCAAATGGATTGGAATGTTACTATCTATGGCAAGGTTATGTCCTTCTTGTTTTTCGAGTTCAGAGGAAGGAATGAGCATGCATGTGAAATTCATAGTTGGGATGTAAACAAAACATGAGACTAGTTAGCTTTGGTATTGGCAGTATTACAGTGGTGTGGGAATGCATAGGAGGATGGTTGTGGTATGGATGCCTTAAGATGAGACCAAGGGTCTACTTCTTTTGATGTAGGTAGTTCAAGTGTTGGTTGATGGTTTCAGGTGATCAGGGAAGGGTATTAGGAGTGATAACTTTTTTTTGTCTGTGTTGTATCCCGACTATGAGGATAATGCCTTTTGTATTTGCAAATGATTATCACAATGATTTGAAGGCTAGAGATTTTCAGACAAGGAGTGTGGCAGTCAACTTGTTCTAGATAAGGAGTTGGTGTTATGAATTAATTGTCAGATTTATTGTGGTTCATCTGCATGGGATTCTTGATATTAGATGCGGTCATGGTTAGAAAGTTCCTGAGTCTGAGACTCAGAATCTCTTTGGGTGTGCTTGCTCTTATCTAGAAGATCATTTTGCGTTTATGTGTGTGTGTTTGTGTCGATATATATATATATATATATATATATATATATATATATATATATATATATATATATATATATATATATATATATATATATATATATCCCAAGCGTCAGGGATGCTATGCATCTGGGTGAGCTGACTTGAGTTTTGGCTTGTTTGCAATGTCAGTTAGTGGTGGTAGAAACCCTAAGTTAGGGAGAGATGAATATTCTGCTTGGGAAGTCAAGAATTTGTTCAAGTTATGCTTTTGGAGGAATATGGCAAGTGGCAGTTGGGTCACCCAGGCTGAGTATCGATTATTGATGTATTTGATAACTTGTTATATAGACTGGTATCTATAGTTTAGATTGGGAAGTTGCTGATCAAATGGTCAGTTTTTAGATTTGGAGTATTTAGTAGCATGTGGGTTTTCGTTCAGAAGTGTAATGAATAATGGATTAGTACCCAATGCAACCTTGCTCATTAGTCATCTTGTTCATCATCAATAGTGGAAATTCTTTGAAAGTATCGGGTTGCAACACTTGAAGTGCAATGGATGTTTCAATATATAGTTAAGTTCCTCCCAAGTTTGGTAGAAATCCTTGGTAATTAGAAGTTTTGAACTTGGGGCAACGTTTTTAGTCTTTCTGGTATGACTTTGGATCTGGATGGAATCTAAATTTTCATGTGTCGTGTTGGTAGGGTTGGTAGCTAGACTGACTGACCAGGGTTTTGACAACATTTCTGATCACTCTGGAGGTTTTATCGAGCTATTTGTGTATTGGATTGATATGTTCGGTTTCAATTAATGTGTGGGATCTATGTCTTCGACCATTCATGAGGATGTTTCTATTACCGATTGAGGTTCGTCCCTTCAGTTAGATCTACCGGTACCACACCTGATGGGTAAGGGTTGTGAGGAAGAAGGATTGCAATAGTGCTAGAGTTGGTCATGTGTTTTCCTTTGGGGACTTATGTAGTTAAACAAAATAGTGAAGGAGCGCTCGGATCGAATTATATGCGTGGATCTTATTTAGGTTATAGCCTTTTGAAATGGAACAAGACTGCAACCGTCTATCCCATTCGTGGGTCATGCGTGACGATGTTCTTGTCGGCTTTTAAATTGGTAGCAGCCTGTACTATGAAAGGAAGTGTGCATGATAGAATAGTATGGTCAAGGTTGGGATTTGGTTATGGAATCTCGAGTCATGAAGTTCATGGTAAAGGTCTCGTGTGGATTTTCAAAAGGAGGTACGTCTGAGCTTATACGGCATGCGCCATCAAAATTCTTAGATTGCCATCATTATGCTCATGGGAGCAGTGGGCTAATTTATGTATCACCTTTTAGTTGTAATCTTGGTTGATCAGTTGAATGAAATTCTCCTATTTATCTCTATTCTAATTGATTTCACATTATGAATGGATTAATTATCTTTGCTCTCGAATGCATGTGTGATGTAGTTTGTGAATGTTGTGTTGAATTTGGGCCTCTTAGGTATCTGGTAATTAGTGGTTAGGACCTAGTAATAGAGTGCAAGGTGGTCTCGGTATTGCAGATTGTGCAGTTGCTGGGTATTGGATCGGGGGTAACCTCGGGTGCTATCACTTGATAGAAGTGTAGAGGTTGTTAGATCTAAGTGTGATCCACTCTCGATGTAACTTGTAACCCTAAGATTGATGTTAAGCAATTCAAAAACAACTATACAAATCACAACTCACTCATGAAGCCCTAAACCTAATTCATTATACTACATTCACTCGATTTTGGGTTTGTAACCCTAACTTCACGATTCAAATGTATAATTGGACCAGGATTCATTTATTGCGCCTAATGGGTCGATAAACTCTCAATTGAATTATTTTGGGCTAAGAATCCTCATTTGGGGCCTAAATGGACCCGCATTCATTAAACTATAACATTTTGGGACCATAAGACTTTTTATGGGCCTTATTGGGACTAAAATGTCTCACTTTGCTTCATGGACCTTATTGGGCCTAAAACCCATTCCTTATGCTCATTTTGGGCGGTAAACACACATGTGGGCCCAATGGGCCGAAAACTTACTTATTGGGCCTTATAATTTCGAATATAGTCAATAATAGCCTAAAAATCTCTCCTCTCTTCTCCTACCCTCTCATTCTCAGTTTTATAAAAGAAAAGTTATTTAACAAAAACTTGGCACCTCACCATTAACTAGAGGATTCATATTCCATATTACACCACATACTTCTAGGATTATTACACTAATCCTTCATGTATTACCCACCCAAACTGCTCATTCCCTTCTCATCTTAAACCAAGGCAGAGAGCACCCACAACACTCCCATTTTCCCACTTCAAACTCACTGACAAACCTCTCACATCTCATTTAAAAGCACAAAACAATCTTTCCCTTTTCTTATAAAAAATTATGGTTTGTGTGTGTGTGTGTGTGTGTGTTTCAAGAGATTCTTCATCCAAGATCACCACTAGCCAAGTATCATCACTCTCAAATGATTTGCTTCCATGATTCACTAAAGAACTCTTCTCTCACATAACCACATCTCGTGTTCAAACTCCCTAGGACCATTAAGCTTCGAAAACCTCTTGAAGAGGCTACTAAGGCCGAAAACTCCTTTAACTCTTCACCAAACCGAATCCAACACCCCAAAAGTGAGTTCATACCCCTTATTGTCGGTTTCACTATGTTTTGGGGGGAGGATACAAGTTGCTTTGTGTAGATCTCTGTGTTCATGCATGATTATATGTGTTTCCATGTTATATGTTGTGCTTATGTGTTGGAACTTCATAGATTTCGATAGATCTACTAAAATATGGTGATATTGGTAAACTAAAACACTCTATGCAACTTATTATGAAGATGAAAGGATTCAAAACATGTTAACGATATGTGAAACTAAAAAAAATTGTGTAAAGGGAAAAAAAATTTACAAAATAAACAAAAGTGAGGAATTCTTATGTATATCACGATTTTAAAAGTACCGAAATGGGTCATTTTTAAATAGAAATGAAGTTTTTTGAAGTTCATAGTTTTATAAGGGCCAAAAGTGTAAATTTTCAAAAATGGGCCTTCACGGTTTCTTGGGCTAAGTTTGTAAACTTTTGACTTTTGTTTATTTAATTGTTATTTCAAACAAAATTGGGCTAAAAATGCTATGTTTCGATTAAAAGGGCTAGAAATGTCGATTTTATTAAACATGGACCGAAAAGGGAATTTATACACATTTGGGACCAAAATGTGAATTTTCATAAAATTGGGCCGAAAATGTTATTTCTACTAAAAATGGGCTAAACATGTCATCTTATTTTGAAACAAGCCCTAAATGTAAACTTTTGGTCATAAGGGACATATAGTGTCATTGTTACAAAAAATGTGCCTTATTTGTAAATTTTCGGTTTTATGGACCAAAAATGTCATTAAAAAATATGGGCCCTTTTAAGTCATTTTCGTAAACAATTGAGTTTAGATAACTAACATAATAACAAACAGACTAAATACATCATTTACATTTTCAAATTGGGTCGGAATATACCTTACGTGCTTATTGGGCCTTATTAGCCCATTTGCATGTTTAAGTGGGCCTGGAATACACACTACATGTCTATTGGGCCCTTGTGGTCCAATTTCATGTTTATCGGGCCCATAATATACATTACATCTTTTTTGGGCCTTTGTGGACGATTTACATGATTGTTGGGTCTAATAAACTAAAAGCATACACGAAAACAATATACACTGTGCAATTTAATATTCACATAAATTAGGTTAAGACTCTTGTGAGACATTTCATTTGTTCACACCTAGCTAGTGTAAAACCATAGCCTGTAGTTATAACCAGACTCTCTTGAAGGAAGGGCGAGAGTTTTTTTTATAGATCTATACGGAGGTGACACCCCACACCTGAGTTGTTAGCTACAGTTAGATGAGGTCAGTCTAGGGTGTCAAACCTTACCTTAAACAACTCAGTGTTTGAAAAACTTCATGACAGGCGGATCAGTCATTATCAAGTATGGTTATAACGAATCACCTAGAGATTAACCCCCCCCCCCCTCCCCCATTGTAAAGATTTACGGAATACACATACAAATTGATTTTACGAAAACATTCATACATACATTGGTTACTGGTCATAGGGTTTTAAGACCACCACATTTAATAAAAGCAGAAAATATTAAATTTTATGGGAAATTATACAATTATACAATACCTTCTACTTGCATCAAAAGCTATCAGATTTGCTGGAATACTAGTTTCATACTTTTTCAAAACAGGAAACACACATGCGTTAATACATGATTTGACACAATACATTGAACAGCTTTATAGAAAATATCGGATTTTCTAGTGTTTAAAATTCATACAAAAACTTTTCATACAAACATGCTTATGAGCTCACCAACATAGTATATGTTGACGTTTTCAAATAACTTCTATTCTCAGGAAATCATTAAGCAGGTGGACATCAAGAATATCTGGAAATTGTGGTATTTTGTTGCTATTTTAAACCTTTTATTTTTGGGATGAAACTTTTGTAAATAATTACAATGATGTAAAATCAGTATTGTTGTATTATTGTACGTGTGATGATGATGCATGCCTTGTTTCTATTATATTCACTGTGATGATATTACAAAATGAAGTCACCCAACCCCTAGACGTTTCCGCCGTTCCGGTTCGGGGGTGTGACAGATGGGTGTCAGAGCATTGTTTATAGTGAATTGGGATATCTAATCATTCAAGATATGCAACTATAAATACAATCGGACTAAACTACTCTGAACAAAATAATTAAAATACATACCTATGTGTATATCATTACAACAATAATAAAAGTCCTTGGAGGAATTGAACATCGCGGTTAAACTTAGACAATTATGTAGTCGTATTGGGGATATATAGAGTCTGATCAACTATAATTATTCAAAATACGACCAACATGTGTTTGGGAGTGATCATTGTGGTCAATGAACCTAGAAACTTACCATCTAATTATCCAGAAGATTTAAGGAACGAAACTAGAACAATTAAAATGATGTAAGAGTATTTTAGAATGCTATCTATATACACCCCCTACATGTTTCTCACACCTCCATTTCTCACACGGACATCATGACCGAGCACCAGCAAAGTGTCCTCTACTATCAGGCCCTGGTGGCCCATGGTTGGATAGAGGAGGAACCTGAAATGGTTCAGAATGCAGGTCCAGGGATGGAACCTAAGGAGTACCTGGAGACAAACTACGAGGACGAGGGATACGATGACGAGACTGAAGAGGAAGAGGGCGTTGAGGAAATCCCTAGTGAATCCCACCCTTTAAAGGTGATATCAAGTCCACACATAGCAGCGGTGAGGGGTCCAGTTTATGGTTTGGTCTAGGCTTTCCATTGTAAAAGTTCTTTTTAGTCATTTTATGTAATTCTGGGTTGTTTTGGGTGTTTATGCCAGAAGGTCCGTTCACGGCTGTAAACAGGTTTACGGTCGTAAACCCTTTTTACGGCCAGTGTCTTCTATATATAGTGTGACATCCCCAATTTCACGGCCAGAAAAGACCGATTTGTTCATGCTTTGTTTTAAAATCAGAGTTATCTTTTAAAGAAAATAGTTGCGGAATTTTTCCCAAAAACAAAATATGATAAGCATTTATCAAAATATTTCTCAAAAAGAATGTATTTTTATTAAATAATAAAACCTCGGGATGTCATGTTCCGATACAGATCAAAAGCATAAACAATATAAAATAGACCTTACAACAGTCATTTATAACTACTAATTTATAATCCAAAATCTCTCGTTAAGTCCACCAACTTTTACTCTTGTGCCATTACCTGTAATGCAAAGAAAACTGAGTGGGTCAGGCTTGGGAGCCTGGTGAGCATATACGTTTTTCAACCCACAATAATATAATTATTATAATTAATTATCAAACGATCAACCCAATTTCCCATCCCTATTATCTTTCTTACTCTGAAGGGTTTAGCCTATGAGTTATCTATTCGTTTACTCCGTATTAGGCACTAAGACAATAGCTGCCAAGGTTCCTTCGTAAAGCACTAATTCCATAGCTGTTATGGTTCATTCATCGGGTACTAAATCAATAGCTACTAGTGTAGGTACTAAGTCCATAGCTACCAACGTTTATATAACAGTACTAATTCCATAGCTACCAATGTTCGTCTCTATGGTACTAAATCCATAGCTAGTAAGGTTTATCTATACGGTACTAAATCCATAGCTACCAAGGTTTGTCTATATGGTACTAAATCCATAGCTACCAAGGTTTGTCTATATGGTACAAAATCGATAGCTACCAAGGTTCGTCTATACGGTACTAAATCCATAGCTACCAAGGTTTGTGTATACATCTCATCCTCAAGCTCATCCGTCATCACACACCAACTAATTCGTCTACCCATGTTCTACCCAACGTATTTGTAGATATAACATACATATATAGTTTAGATCATTTAAAAACCTGTATAAAACAATCATTCAACAACCATCTCAAGTAAACCGACAACATATAAACACATAGCACGTATTTCATAGCAAATACTTCATATCTATGTGGTAGAAGAAAGTAACCGCACACTCACACATTTAAACAACAATATACTTAATACATTCAAACGATACTTGTATTATTATCGTGTTTATGAAAGGTACTATACACTCACCTGATCAGAAGATGATCGGACAGAACTATGACTTGTAGAAGTAGTATTTCTTCAGTAGTTCTGGAAGATTTTCACAAAAACCGGGCTCCTCGCGGGCAGGGCTTAGGCTCAGAAATCTCACTTCTCGGGATCCTTGGGGCTTCGGAACTTTCTTCAGGGCTCGGGAATGACACCAGGGCTTCAGGATATAATTGGCACGCAAATCGATGCAAAAACTAGAGAGAAGAAAGAGTTTGAACAAGAGAAATCGGCAGCTCTCACATTCTATTTATAGGCTACTGGGTTTGGGATTACGCTGGGCGTAATTTCCAAGTATGTTGGGCGTACTCACTATGCTGGGCGTAATCTCCAAGTACGCTGGGCATACTTCGACGTCACTGCATGCGTCATTTGGTGGCACTCGATTATTGGTCAGGCAACTTGCACCCCTCTGAGTACGCTAGGCGTACTCAAATTACGCTTGGTGTAATTTGACTCGTCAAACTTCTAAATTGCGAAACTTTCGCATACGAGCTCCGTTTTCGACGTTCTTTATATCCACGCGTAGTTGAGACTATGATCTATAACTTTCATTTAGGCTCTGCCAGATAATTTTGACTTTATTTTTATTATTTATTTTTAGTAGGCCTGGACAGGAAAAATCCATTATAAATTCATAACTGCTTTATCCGACGTCCGTTTTCGTCTGTCTTTCTGTCTTTGCACTCCTATCGACGAGATATTCGATTCTCGTTTAGATTGTTTCGGCTAAAAACCGCTCGATCTCAAATCGAGTATTCGGGCTGTAGATCGCTAAGTCGAAACTTAGAAAAATCATAACTTCCTCATACGAAGTCAGATTTAGACGTTCGTTTTATGCACGCTCACGGTTTAACGTATTCTACGACTTTCATTTAGATCCCGAAGGCTAAATATCGCTCTAACGTAAATTCACTTTTTACGTCGTGCTGTGTCGTGCTTGTTCGGTCGCGAAACATCGACAAGTCGTAACTTCTTTGTTATAACTCGGATTTCCATTGTTCTTTATATGTACGGAATCCTTGTAACATATACTTCAACGTAGTTAAGATTATTCCTTGAAAATAATCTTCCATCAAAAAGTCAATTTTTTACACTTATCGTCACTAAATTGACTAGCCCCGATCTACAGGCGTTACATATAGGGCTTGTTTAGGTCATTTGTGGTTGTTGATCGTTAAGAGTTCACCGCCAAGAGTATTCACAAGTTGTACCAGACGTTTTTGATATATAACCGTGTGCAAGCTTGATTTTCTTCTTCTACTCCAATTCTTGTTCTATTGATTGATTGATTGCTTGATCACTTGTTAAGATCCATTTCCAGGACCTTACAATTGGTATCACAGCAAAACCGGTGTCAAAACATCTCTCAATCAAGTTTTCGGTCAAAGGATCTTGTCTTCATTATTGTTCGAGACTGTTTTTGATAGAATTATCACGATCAAGTGAGATCACCGGTTCTAGCCACAAGATGCTTGGAGTTTCTATGGCTTCTTTCAGCAACTTCTCAAGAGTCCAAGGAGGAAAAAGAGTTTTCCTGCTCTCGAGAAGGTCGTGAGCTTCTTTCTGTTTTCTTTCGGCTTCTTCAGCCTCTCTAGCCACACGAGCGCTGATGCCAGCATCTTTGTCTCGACCTTGCTTCTTCAAAAGGTGGGCAATGGTCTCCTTATCTTCATTGCTCCTCCTCAGCAATATTCTTGCCCTTTTCTTTTACACCCGAACCTGAGGCTTGGCCTGTAGGAGGAGGTTCGGTTGTGTGTGTTGCTATTGAAGTAGGAGGCGGTTGAGACCCATTTTCTTTTTCTCCCCCTTGTTTCGGAATGGACACGAAATCAAGGAGCCCTTCAATCTTGCTCAGGAGAGAGAGGGTAGGAGCAGGTTTCTCTGCAAGATTACGCCTCATAGAATAGTTGAGTATTGGGTCATGTGCTTCCAGGATGTTTGAAATGGATGCGTGGACATCCGAAACACACGATGAAATCACCTCTCTTTCAGATCGAAGAGACTCAATCTGCTTTTGAGAATTGGAGAGTTGAAGACTCTTGACCTTCAGAGCGGTGGTCTTTCTGGCAAGAGCGTCCATGAGTGAGTTTTCAGCAGCAAGGTCCTCATGGACCTTAGTCAATCATTGCTTAATCGTCGCCTTAAACGTTGAGTTGTCGTCTGAGAGAGTCTGTCGAAGAGAAGCAAAAGACTTCAGTTCTGATGCAACGAAGGTAGCTAGCTGGTTGACAATGGGTTCCAGCTTTGTTTTGGTGGCTTCAACATTTTCCTGTAGTGACTGTAACAAAGAAGAAGAATCAGTGAATAGTTTATCGACTTTTTCGGTCGCTGCCTCACAGGCTTTGGTTGAGGCATCAATGGCTGCAGTGGCGGAGTCTAGAGAGACTTGATGAGCTTTGGAAAAAGAATCAAAAATCTTCTGAATGGCAGCTTCAGATATGGTAGACTGGGATGAAGAAGAGGAGGCGATGAGCGAATCTATCTTTTCGTGAAGCTCCTTGAGATGCTTCTTGGTAACGGGAGCATCATCATCGTCATCACTCTGTACCTGAAAACGGACTGTAATAGACCGAATCAAATGTTATATCCTCCCCGCCGAGGAATGGTCCTTCACTCTCTGCTTCATGAGCAGGAGATGAGGGAGGCGGTGAGGGTGGAGGCTTGGTAGTTGTAGTAGGTTCGGGTTGGGTTGTATGTTCGGTAGTTGGTGGGGGTTTGGGTGCGTCAGTAGGAACCCCTGTATCAAGTACATTGGTTCTTACTTCTGCGGTTGTGGTGGTTGCCTCGATAAAGATGGGAGGGGGTACTGGGATGGAGGTGGATGGTATTTGAGTGGTGGAGGTTATGGGGGAATGGAAATAGGAATGGTAGTTGGTGGAGAAGAGATTGGAGAAGTGGAAAAGTGAACTTCTGGAGTAGGCGATCGTGGTGGAGTGTTACCACGAGGAGATCCGTTAGAGGCAGAACACTCTTCCTCAGATTCGCTTGAGGAGGAAGCGATAATCAGCTTTCGCCTTGGTTGGGTTTTTCTCTTCTTCAGCGGAGGGGATTTGAAAGCCTTGGTGGTTTTTCGTTTCTTGGGAGATGGGCCTTTCGCTCCCTTACCAACTTGCTTGTCTTTGCCTTTGTCAGTTTTCTTTCCCCTTGGCGCAGGCTTGTCAGCTTCATGGATGGACTTGAGCATTTCAGGAGTAAGCTCTCTCGGACCAGAGCGTCGAAACTCCTTGTATGTTTTAACAATCCGGCTTTCGGCAGGAACATCTCCATACATCGACTCAGGGATTGAGCCAATGAATTGAAATTTTGAGGCATCGGAGACAATGATCTTCGTGGTATGAAAAGTACCAATTGAACACATTGGAGAACCAGCAACAATGGGGACGTGGTGCTTGTCCATCACCCATTTTGCAATGAGAGTCCAAAATCGAGCATAGGAAATCTCGGAATGCCGAGATGTAGAAGACAGACTCTGAATGAGCTGTTTGTTGGATTAATGTCTAAGTCCATAACTATAATTGGTAAGACTTGACCCGACCCGGCATGGTCCATTTGGGTTGCATGGCATCATGCACTTGGATAGACTAAAAGAGAGAAATAAGACACTTATGATTATTAATATATTATAAGTTCTAGTATATTAATAATAAGAATAATAAGATTATTTAATTAGTATTGATCGAGAATTAATCTAGGATTAATTAAGTGATCAAAAGAAGACTAATTAAATATATGGGTTGATTGTGTAAATCATCCATACTTGTATAGTGGGCTAATGCTCCATGGATTATCTAGTTGGGCCAAAACCCATATGATGCTCCATGGATGCTCCATGGTGTATTTGAACCCATGGATCCAAGGAAATGGAAAGTCATGACAATTAGGGTTTGCCCTAATTGTAACACTATATAAAGATATTATTCTTGGCAAAATCGGCACTAGTATTATTCTAAAGAGGGCTAGCCGATTTTCATGAAGTGTAGAATTCTCTCAAGTTAATCCATGTGTATTTGGTGTTGTGTGAACCATTTGAGGTGTCACACTTGGGGCACTTGGCACTCAAGCTTCATGAAGACTTTCTACACCAAAGAGGTATGTATTCTATCTTGCTATGGTTATTGTTTTCTATGCTAGATTAGGATAATACCTTGGAAGTTCTTATTTGCATGTATAGAGAAAACATAGATCCAAGGTATTTAGGGTTGCATGTACACTTAGGAGTGTTAGAATGCTCAAAACCCAACAGTGGTATCAGAGCCACGGGTTGTTTTCTGTTATATTGATGCAAATATTTTATTTTCAAAGTTGAAAAAAAAACATGAAGTTTGTCAAATTTTAAGATAATTACTTGTTCTTGTGAAAAACTAATTATTTGTAAAATTTGAATAATTTGCTTTATGAGTTGAATTAGGTCAAATTTAATAAAAGATAAAATAATATGATTATTTTATTAGTTTTAAAAGTTTGATCTAAAGAGTTTTATTTTTTGAAACCTCCATAAGTTATGGATATGAAAAGGTTTTAAAAAAAAATTGATTCAAAGTTTTTATGGAGTTACAAAGTTTGGTGTTAATGTTTTAAAGGATTCCATAACTTAAGAATAAGTTATGGATCACCAAAAGTTTTTTGTGTTACCTTGTTTTATGAGTGAATTTAGATTAATGAATAAAATTATGTGATAGTTGGTTTTAATCCAAATTAATCTAAGAATTGATTCTAAAATGTGTTTTTGTAACTTGTCCTCAAGTTATATAAAAAGTCACATTTAAGAATCATATAACTCATAAAAATTGGCAAAGGTTACAAAAATGAAGAGTCTAGATCTAATTAAATGGTTTTATGACTCCATAACTTGTCCTCAAGTTATGGAGGACCAAGAGTCTCTTCATTTAATAAAATAAAATAAAATAAAAAAGGTGTAACCTTAATTAATTCCATAAGTTATAAAATAAAGAAAAGTTAATTCTTTTATTAGTTTAAAGTCTTCCATAACTTGTCCTCAAGTTATGGAACTTGAAGAGTTTTTGGATTAAAACTACTTTAAACACATAAGTTATGGAATTAATTAGTTTTGAATAGTTTCAAAACTTGCCCTCAAGTTTTGGAATTTGTAAAGTTTTCTCTTATGAATACTTTAATTCCAAGTTAGCCCTTAGAATTTTAAAAGTTAAAATTCAACCCTTATACTTTATAATATTATAAGTTAATAATATATATATGTATAAGAGTAAAGTCAGTCTTACCGCTAGTACGCCTCATTCACGAAGCCGGTCTATAAGGTGGGTATAAGGTTGTTGCCTATAAAATGGCAACTTAATGGGTGTCCACTCTCACCCACCGCTTACTTGACCGGTGGAGGGTCGTTAGCCGAACGAGTTTGACAAGACTATAATTCTCATTCGTTAAAAGTATTAATGATAATACTAAGTAACTAAACTCTTAATAATACCCAATCTTAGTTACTTAGGAAAAATGTGAATAAGGTGCTAACCCATGAAATTACACTTTACACTTTGTCTAAGTCGTTAGTGGAGCGTGTGTGGTTAACCGGCACACTAACTTGGACTTAATAAGGTAGGTAAAGGGTGACTTAATATTTATCATAGTATCGATGGAGCGTGTGTGGTTAACCGGCACATCGATTGAGGGGTAATTTATTAAGGGTACCAAGTGATTTTCATGGTTACTTCACACCTTGTTTTGTGATCCTCGGCATCCCAGTCACAAAACCTGAAGGGCACACTCGAGATTGAAACATGCCTTTGAACAGTTCAATTAATCTCAAAGATCTAGGAGTTTCAAAACCAATTAAAACCTAATAATACATTTCGTTTATCTTGGTGGAAATTGGTGAATCGTCATTCACCTACCTTCAAATATTTTATAGCTTGGATTACGGCATACCTCTTCTAAGTTATAAAATAGTTTGTTGGGTCCTAGCCTTAATATTTCATATTGGGTGTCATATTAAGGACTTAAAATCAACTATCTTGAATATCTCCCAAAAGATGTCTGGTTTAGACACCTATTTATGATCTTCCCAAATCTCTTGAAACAAGCTTTCCTAATGAAGATGATGTCCCATGGATATCATACTTCTTTCTCCTCCTCCAATTATTCTCCCTAACCCACAAGTTCTTGAAAAAAAAGTTTAAGGTCACTCAAGCCTTATTGGCAAGGCAAGGTCTAGGTGTGAACACATCTTGGAGATGTAGTCACATATTGACAAGCCGGGAGAGTTGGGTGTCAAAGTCTTGAGAAAGTCGGTGGTTCAATCACTTTCTAAGTCACATAGTGAGTTCCTTTGGGACACCTATGAAACAGACTATGACAAGACCCTTAATGATCTTATCTATTTGTTAAGATCAACTTCCTTGAAACTTGATGGACATTAACAATAGTGACACAGGAAATCCAGAAAAATATTCTCTTCCCAATGGAAAGGGATCGGCCATAGTCAACTCGGTTGACCAAATGGTAAAGAGAAAAGCTAAGTCTGTGATAGTCCCGTGTACCATTATCAAAGGGTCCATATGTTTATATTTCCAAAGAAAGGGGCATTGGTTGCGAAGCTGCCAGATTTACCTAAGGATGTTAAAGTCAATAAGTTTGACTCTACTTCAGGTAAAGTCCACTATCTAACTCTGTTAAGTTTCTATTCTGAGATTCTTGATACATGATGTGACTGGGTCACATGGTGATGTTTTAAGAATCAAAGAAAAGTAAAGAAACTTAAAGAAAGAATATGCTGAATCTGATCGCGTAGATGGTTTTCTATCGCGTAGTTTGAAGATCGGATTCTTGAGCTACTTCTTAGGAGTTATGAGATATTGCTTAGGAATAGATAACAACAAGTTTTCATACGGATTGTAAGGATAAGTTTTTCCGCAAAAGTTTTAAAATAAAAGGAAATTTTTGATTTTATTTATTTTAAAATATCCTTACAATGGTATTTGAGGAAAATTGTTGCTTATAAGATTCCATTAATAGCAAGAGTGGAAATATGAAATTGATTCTTTCATTTGTGGTAATGTCTAAAATTACCAAATAAGGAAAGATTCTCATCAACGAAGTTTCAATTGGACCGGGACTTGGAATCACGCAAGTTGTATTGCATGATGAATGAGAACTTTCAAGTATTGGAAAAATTAAGACTAATTACTCGTTCACATGGATGTGTGAGTCAAGTAATTGACTAAGGGATCGAGTACACATTCTTGTGCACTGATTAAGTCCACCACAAAAGACTGATAAGACTATTCGTCATGATTTACTTAAGTTCAGTAAATATGGTTATACTTACAAGCATAAGTGTAACTCTGAGACATTGGAAAAGGTCCCAATGTATGGCAGAGCGAATAAGAAGAATCAACTTAGGCAGAAGGATAAAAGTTTCTCAAATCTGAAAAGATGGGAGAGTACTTTAGTATCAGTTTTGTGATCATCTTAATGATTAAGAAACCATAGCACAATTAGTTCTCTAAGGAAATCTTAGTGCATTCTTATGACTAAGAAGAGGGATCTTGAATTGTTGAAATGGTTAAATCAAGAAGATGAGTCATACTTCGTTCCAATACAAGTCTTAGAGTCATACTCCAAGATTGTAATTTGAGTGACATGTCTTAAAGAAGGTTTAAAACACTTGCCAAATGTAAGAGTAAAAGTTTTCTACTCTTGTACATTTGAAATTGGTAAGTTGTGATGTTTTGGATAAAACAAAGACCAACTTAGGCCAATTGTGTGAAGTGTTTGTCTTGATTAGAATCCACACTATCTCTTGGATATTGGACAAGGGAGTCTTATATGTCAAGAGGACAGTGGGAGTCTTAAAGGTATTGAAAGTCTCAAGAACTAATCAAGAATAAAACCTAAAGTTCTTCACTAGCACACAACTTGAGGTTCATAACCTATCGTGTTGACATATTCCGTGCCCATTCCAGTTAAAGTTGGCTTTGCATATGAGTTCTTAGAGTTCTCAATTGGTTTCACAACAACTTGGAAGCAATGGTAGGCCCTTGAGCGGCCAGGTGGCAAGAAGTTAAGATTGAGTTCAGTCCATATGAGTTTGGATTTGTCATTATTCTTGTCTTGTGACTAAGGTTTTGACAATTCACATGGATAAGAACACATACACCATTAAATCTAAGTGTCATAAGGTTTCACTCCGATTCATGAAAATGATGGTGAGGAAACACTTTCACTAAGTAGATTTTATCTAGATAGCAATTGTGATATTTGCATTCTCAAAGTCGTTAGTGGAGCGTGTGTGGTTTACCGGCACACTAACCTGGACTTGTGAGAATTGGCAAAAAGGTCTAACCATTATGATTACGGCATCCCTCTTCATAATTGTTTAGACTCACAAGTGTGCTATCTAAGGAAGGTGTATGATTTTGATAAAGTCTTATCAAAACAATCTAGTATCAGAAATCTGAACTTTGGTAGGAAAGTCAATGAAGTATTGATTTCTAGAAGTCTAGCTGATTTCTGAGTACATGTCAAAGCTAGTGGAAGCATAAGTGTTATGCTAATAATCATCATGTTAGTGGGAGCATGATAATTATGATAAGTATTGCAAGTTAGCAATGTTAATTATAGAAAACAAAAGTTTCAATTGGGAAAAAGTTGTTTTGCTATAATTAAGGGAGAGGAAATTATACTTCATCTCAAATCTATAAGCTTAGATCGTGAGGTTTTAATCATTTAGTCAAGGATATATATATGAATTTCATGTTGGAATGGCTCAACATAAGGAAATTCTATATATGGGTCCATTATTTGCGTTCTAAAATTCGATTATGATTACGGCATCCCTTTTCATAATCTAAATTATGAGAACTTGGCAAATTGAAATGGACATATTATAGCAAAAGACTGGTTTAGTCTTTATGTGAGACATCATGAATCGTGTCCCATATGCTTCGGATATAGGATCGATTACATGTGCTATAATCATCCGTTCTAAAATTTTCCAAATGCCTGGGGCATTAAGAAGGGAAAAGGTTTAGAACTGGATATGACTAAAAGGATTAAACAATTGTCGAGGACAATCTAAGGTTTACCAAAGATTGGTTACTCAAGGACAATTGGAAGTATAGTGATAATTCTGGAAGGACCATATTGACATAATCTGTAAGGAGGCAACTCTTGTTCAGAAGTGATAGTCAAAATGGAATCTGGAAATGTTTCAAAGTTAGAATTTTCAATCTGTGTAAGATTAAGGAAACTTAATGCAAGAAGGACGTTTCCAAGGAGCTGATCTCCTTTGGAATGCTCTGTAATGATTTTTGTCAAGTCTTTCTGATTTTGTACATAATCATTACAAGAAGATCAATGCATATAAGTTTAGAATCTAACAGATTTCAGTAAATGGCATGAATTTGGAATTCTTGCATTTGCAGTAAGGATTTGGGAGTGTGAAAAGAGAATCATTGAAGTTATGTTCAATTGATCTAGTTCACAAAGTAAAGATCATAGACAAACATAGTATGCATACTTGGTGTGTGGCATGACTAGTGTTTAAGAAAACATAGTGTACATGCTTGGAGCATGGGACAACTATTGTTTTAAATTCAAGAATAAAGTTGATAGCTGAAACAGTATGCAATGAATAATGTGTAATCATATGGTGATAAATAAAAGATGTTTTATTTATGTTCAAAGAGTTAATACCATATTGGATTCAATTATTATTGTGTTTCACTTTGCATGTTTTGACTTCCCGAATAAACTAGGTTATTCTTCCGGAATGACTAAGTTATTCAAACCATCCACAGTCGGTCATATGTTGGAAGTAGATATGAATTAAGACTGTCATGGGTTGGCTTGTAGAGGTCTAAGGTGTTGGACAAAGGGCTACAACACTCATGAGTACTCATAAGTTCTGAGTATTGGATTCAACCCGCGCTCATTGGAATCACTTCATGGATTTTATCACGAGTGATCATGAGACGATAATATCTTATATTCTTCAAACCTAGAGATATGAGTTGTTACTATGAGTTGGTTGTACATTGATTGCATGAAAACGCATACGGTAACTCAGTGTTATAAAACGTGCCTTTGTGTATGATTCAACAAGTAGTAGAATAAGCCATATGAGTCGAAGTTTATCCGTTCCTTTTACCTTCGGGATAAAAGCGATATCTGTGGGCCCCTCGATGATTTGATGATGATAAATGGAAGTGCTCGGCCGGGCCAGGACTGATTTGATTTGTTCAATTAGTCAGTCGTCATGAATAGAAAATCGGGAAACAACAAATGGACAGAGAGAATGATTATAATTGGTAAGACTTGACCCGACCCGGCATGGTCCATTTGGGTTGCATGGCATCATGCACTTGAGAGCTACGATTGCCAGTTGGTTCCTGAAGTCATACGCAATAATAGTTTTAGACTTATCCAAGTGGGAGACTGTTGGATTAATGTCTAAGTCCATAACTATAATTGGTAAGACTTGACCCGACCCGGCATGGTCCATTTGGGTTGCATGGCATCATGCACTTGGATAGACTAAAAGAGAGAAATAAGACACTTATGATTATTAATATATTATAAGTTCTGTTATATTAATAATAAGAATAATAAAATTATTTAATTAGTATTGATCGAGAATTAATCTAGGATTAATTAAGTGATCAAAAGAAGACTAATTAAATATATGGGTTGATTGTGTAAATCATCCATACTTGTATAGTGGGCTAATGCTCCATGGATTATCTAGTTGGGCCAAAACCCATATGATGCTCCATGGATTCTCCATGGTGTATTTGAACCCATGGATCCAAGGAAATGCAAAGTCATGACAATTAGGGTTTGCCCTAATTGTAACACTATATAAAGATATTATTCTTGGCAAAATCGGCACTAGTATTATTCTAAAGAGGGCTAGCCGATTTTCATGAAGTGTAGAATTCTCTCAAGTTAATCCATGTGTATTTGGTGTTGTGTGAACCATTTGAGGTGTCACACTTGGGGCACTTGGCACTCAAGCTTCATGAAGACTTTCTACACCAAAGAGGTATGTATTCTATCTTGCTATGGTTATTGTTTTGTATGCTAGATTAGGATAATACCTTGGAAGTTCTTATTTGCATGTATAGAGAAAACATAGATCCAAGGTATTTAGGGTTGCATGTACACTTAGGAGTGTTAGAATGCTCAAAACCCAACACTGTTGCAATAGGACCGACCCATAGTCCAAGTTGATACCGTTATAGATCCCGTACAGAATCGAGATGAACAGACGACTTGTTCCTTCTGATCCAGCACTACGTTCAGACAGCCTCTTGAATAGCACTGTAAACAACCCATTCCACTGAGGAGGCAGGCACGATTTCTTGAACTTCGTGACCGTTGTCAGCACCTCAGAATATCCCATGTTGTAAAACATAGAGAACATGTGACCCACCAGAATCGATTCAGGGTTAACCCTAGTTGAATCAGGTTCAAACCCTAAAATTAAGCAGAAACGTTGCTTGGAGATTGACGCCTTGTGATCAAGCACGTCGAAGAAGATCTTGTCGACTGCCTTGTCGTAATGAGCAGTGGCGAAAATTTAATATAAGAACTCCATAGGAACTGCTTCAACTTTGGTAAGAGCAGGAGCAATCGGCGAGTACTTGAGGCATTCGATTATCGGGAACATGAAAGCATCATAGACCTGAGGAGTAAGATCGATGATCAAACTCTGTTCGGGACGAATCGGGAGGATGTGGGAAGTGGCATGAACTGATGATGAATCCGCCATTATTGTGAAGAAGAAGGGAGAGATGATGAACAGTAGAATGCTTGCAGGTTTTCTTACTCTCTGAAATATGGGTGTAGTAAAGAGGTAAATAATGGTTTACGTTACCTTTTATACTGTGGGTAGAGGAGAGAGAAGAATCTGTCCCAAATCTTCGAGGGAAATACCAAGGGTTTTTCGGAATTGATGGCTGCGTGACAGTTGGTATCACCGATGATTACGCATGAGAGAGAGTGTCAGTCCCGATTCACACGCCTTCCCATCAGGCGTCGTTTTTAAACGAAACGGTTCCACTTCGCAAGCCTGGCCTTCAAGCGCCGTTTGAAAATCAAATCGATTGGACTCCCGCCTGAGTCAGCATCTTATCCTTTTAGATTAAACGACATCTTAAAGCAAAATTGACCACGTGGATCAATATTAACCACAACTCCCTTATAACTGCAAATCCCATTTAAAAATTATGCCTTGTAATTAATGAAACTAGAATTTTGGAAAATCAAAAAGATTTTTGTGCTTAGTGTGTAAAAGAAAAAGAAATAAAGCAACACATATGAGGAATTTTGTGATATCATTAAACACACGAAACAAAGGATCCCGGGCACGAATCTCTTCCTTCAAAGTCAAGAGAGACTTTAAAGTGTTTGTATGGTTTCCTGTTGAATAACGATCAGACACTTATTGAGAAATGTTGAAAGGCTTCTTTTAATCAGGCTAATTTGGGTGGCTTTCGCTTCAATTCAGAATTCCTGATCTTGATATAAGACAGAAATCGAACAAAGTACTTGTAAGACCAATGCAGTCTGTTGAACAAGTAGGTTTGAAATAATTTAAGTGGCTAGATAAAATAGTTTATGTAAAATCTCAAAAAAAAATTAAAACTGGATTCCAAGGGAAGAAATGTTATAGGACGTAACAATTTCATAGGAATCACACAAAAGAAAATAAGAGATTTGACTTTCCATCCTCATTGATAAATCCGTCAATTCGTTAGTGAAAGCTTAGAGAACAATTGATTGTTCACTGTCAATGCATAGTAGGTATTGAATTGTGGGTTTCACTTAGTACGTAGTGACACGAAGCTAAGATCATAAACACAGAAATTGTGTAACCATAAACCTCAGTGGTAATTTCTGAGAGTCTCAAGGGTTATGTTTATGAAGCGAATGGGATGGAGAAAAGTAGTGTAGATGGTGTAAAGAAACCAAAGTACCTCTGCTGTTAAAATAAGGACCAAGCAGAAAACTCTTATCTCATGTGAGAAGAGAGTCAGGTAGCTCATGATTAGAATAAATATGAAAGCCTAATTGGGAAGACAAAATTTGTATGTACCAAGTCAGTAAGGCTATTATTCAGAATCAGGTGAGGCTTTGGACACATAGAGCAGCATGCTTCTAGGGACACTTAACTAGTGAAATGATTTCCCCACAAATAGACACACAAAAAGATAAGACATAAAAAAAAAACAAAATAATAGAAAAAATAATAAAAAATATTTTTGGAGTTTTTGAATTCACTAAAAGAAAATAAGAAAAGGAGTAAAAAAATATTTTTGGAATTTTTGATTTAAAGAGAAAAAAAAAATAAAAAAAAATGGAACCGAACCCGAGCGATCGGTCTATTTCGGTTGCCAAAAAAAATAAGTTTGAAAAATAAAAGAACTTTGAAAATAAGAGAAATGAATTTGAGAAAATAATACAAAAGATTTACAACCAAAGAAACTACCTTTGAGTGATAAGCGACGATCAGATAATACGACCGAACCCGAGCGTTCGGTTCATTTCGGTATAGTAGAACAAGACCCGAACCCGAGCGTTTGGTTCATTTTGGCACACATGAGACCCGAACCCGAACGTTCGGTCTATTTCGCTTCCAACTTTTAATTTTGAGAAGTAGTCTTTGGTACTGACTCCGATTCCATCATTCCTAGCCCTTGTAGAATTTTGTTGAAAGATGCTTCAGGAAGAGCTTTGGTGAAGATGTCAGCCAGTTGATCAGTGGTTCGAACAAAGTGAATTTCGACGTTCCCATCTTCCACATGATCCTTAATAAAGTGATACCTCAGTGCTATATGCTTGGTCTTGGAATGTTGCACTGGGTTATGACAGATCCTAATTGCACTTTCTGAATCACAATATAGTGGGATCTTTTTCATATTGAGTCCATAGTCCCGGAGCTGGCTTTGGATCCAAATCACTTGAGATGTACAGGAGGCAGCTGCGATGTACTCTGCTTCGGCTGTAGACAGAGATACTCATGTCTGTTTCTTTGATTGCCAGCTAACCAACTTCCCGTCTAGGAATTGGCAGCCTCCAGTGGTGCTTTTCCTGTCTAAACCACAACCTCCAAGGTCTGCATCTGAGTAGGCTTGAATGAAGAAACCTGAGTTTGAAGGATACCATAAACCGAGAAAGGTGGTTCGTTTTAGATACCAGAGTATGTTTTTCACTGCAAGCATATGGGGTTCACGAGGATTCGCCTGAAATCTAGCACAGTAACAGACAGAAAACATTGTATTAGGCCTGCTAGCAGTATGGTACATTAAAGAACCAATCATCTGGCGATATAACGTAATATCGACTGCCAGTTTTTCCAAGGATAGTGTGAGCTTGGTGCCGAATGCCATTGGAACTTTAACCTTTGAGTCTCCCATCACGCCAAATTTAGCAAGAAGAGTCTTGGTGTATGCTTCCTTGTTGATAAAGATGCCTTCGGGTCCCTGTCTAATATTTAAACCAAGGAAAAAGTTAATCGGACCCATTGAGCTCATTTCAAATTTAGTCTCCATCATCTTTCTGAATTCAGCTGTTAAGCTAGGATTCGTTGAGCCGAAGATGATATCATCGACATAGATTTGAACAATCATAAGGTGGTTACCTTCCTTCTTACGAAAGAAGGTTGGGTCAACCGAACCTTGTTTGGATTTTTACATCTTTAAAAACTTGGTTAGCGTTTCATACCATGCCCTAGGTGCTTGTTTCAGACCGTAAACCGCCTTGTCCAGAATATAACAGTGATTGGGGAACTTTTCATTAACAAATCCAGGAGGTTGCTCAACGTAAACTGTTTCTTCAAGTTCTCCATTCAGAAAGGCGCATTTCACGTCTATTTGGTAGACCTCAAAGTTCTTGTGTGTAGCATAGGCCAGAAATATTCGAACAGATTCCAACCTTGCTACCGGAGCAAAAGTTTCCTCATAATCAGTTCCTTCCTCCTGGTAGTATCCTTTCACCACAAGACGAGCTTTGTTTCGAATCACATTGCCTTCCTTGTCCATTTTATTTTTGAATACCCATTTGAGACCAACAACTGAGGCGTCTTTAGGAGTTGGAATGAGACGCCAAACCTTATTTCTTTCGAACTCGTTGAGTTCATCTTGCATAACTTGAACCCAGTTAGAGTGATCAAGAGCAGTATTTACTATCTTCGGTTCAACTTTTGAGACAAAAGAATTATACATGCAGAACTCTACTTTGGAGAATAGAGATGTTTGCTTTGCCTTCAGTTGAGATCGGGTGAGGACCTTTTTAGAGACATTACCCACTATCTGAGATACAGGATGATCTCTGGTCCATTTAACAAGAGGAGGGTAATTTGGATCATAGGATGGATCCAATTCAGCATTGACCATTTCTTCCAATTCAGATTGACTATCGTCGTCGTAGAACATATCGGAGTTCTCCCCCTCGACTGATGAGCTTTCAGGTGTAGCTGGACTTTCTAGTGCTACAGTACTTTCTAGTGTTGTCGAGCTTTCGGGTGCTGAAGGGCTTTCAGGTGCAGTTGAGCTTTCGGGAGGAACTGGAATAGAATTCTACCCCTCAATTTGTGAGCTGAATTGTATTGAAGCACCTTGCTCAGGAGGTTCGTTTGGAACTTGTTCTCCTTCACCCATTCGTTTGGCGGCATCTTCGAAAATTTTCTTCAGATAGTCGACTTTGTTGTCTGCTGCCTTGGCTTCCGAGAGAGTAGCTTTCCCAGGTTCATCGAATAATTCTAGAAACTGATCGAACATATTAGCAATTGAGGCTTTGACTTGAACTGTTTGAGTGAAAATCTCTACAATTGTTTCTTCAGTAGCTTTTAGCTTTTTGATGTAGTTATCATCGAAAGTCACATAATATGTTTCTTCGATCTTCCAAGAGCGCTTATTTAAGACCCAGTAAGCTTTTGAAGTAAGAGAATATCCCAGAAAAATTCCTTCATCAACTTTAACGTCAAACTTGTTACGATGTTCTTTGGAGTTGAAGATGAAGCATCGTAAGCCGAACACATGGAAGAATTTTACATTCGGCTTCCTGTTATTGATGATCTCATAAGGAGTAAGAGAGAAACGCTTGTTGAGATAAGACCTGTTCTGTATGAAACATGTTGCAGCAATAGCATCAGCCCAGAAATATAACGGAAGAGAAGCGAAACTTAGCATCGTTCGGGCCGCCTCACACAAGGATCGGTTTCGGCTTTCGAAAATTCCGTTCTGTTGAGGCGTATAGGGAGCTGAGAAGTTGTGACTGGTTCCTTTTTCTACCAAAAAGTGTTCAAATTCTTTGTTCTTGAACTCCAGTCCATTATCGCTCCTGATGTTGCGAACGACTTTTCTCAGTTGCACTTCAACCTGCTTAATGAACATCTTTAGCTTAGGAGTAGCCTCACATTTGTGCTTCAGAAAGAATACCCATGTAAAACGTGAGAAATCATCAACAATAACAAGAATATACTTGCTACCGCCAATGTTTTCGATAGATGATGGACCACACAAGTCAATGTGAAACAACTCAAGTGGTTTAACAACCTTTGTGTTTATAATGGATGGGTGACTTTGACAACTTTGCTTCCCCATTTCACACGAAGCACACAAATGTTCTCGATCAAACTTGAGCAATGGGAGACCCCGAACATGACTTCTTGTGACAAGCTTGTTGATGTCTTTGAAGTTGAGATGTGAGAGCCTGTCATAACTAGAAGTTTTGTGTCTTGTAATCACTACACTCAAGTAAAATTTAGAATCAAAAACTTAAGAGCATGTATGATGCTTACTCTATGACAACAAAATTACAATCCAATACACCATACAAGTACTACAAATAGTCAACAAGCAATTGGAAACACTAGAACTTCTTGTATAGGTCCATTTTGGACTAGGACTTCCTTATTGGACTCAATGGGCCAATAAGATTCCAATTTGACTATCATGGGATTAGAACCTTTAAATGGGCTCTAATTGGACCCAATTCCATTTAATCCAATATTTTGGGCCATAATGGGCCTAGAATGAAATAAAACACCCTAATAGACCTTATTGGATCACAACAAACTCATATAGCCCTAATGGATCATAATAATCATACCTTGATGTAATTGGGCCGAAAAATTACATAATCAAGTAATAATGTGGGCTTAAACAAAAGAAGCCCAATATTCTCCCTTTCTTTCTTCACTTCTCGGCCCAAACAACCCAACATGAAAGAGGGTTGACTTTCAAGTGCCACCTCACTATTACCTCTTGGTTATCCATGCAACATAGCTCATATTTCCATGCATATATCACCTCAAGGTCTACTTCTTCCTCTCTCTCCCATTCTCGGCCGATTTCAAACACACACACACACACAATTCTCTCACAACTCTCTCAAGGAAACTCCCTCCACTCTTCATCAAGATCTCGAATTTTAGAAGGTTTTTCAAGAAGATATTTCCACAAATTCTTCATCTAAGGTAAGATTATGCTTGTATCTATGATCTAGATTCTTTGTTTTATCAAAAATCTCTAACTAATCCATGCAAAAATCATGATCACTCTCTTAGAAACTCCCTAAGTTCGAAATCAACAAGGGAAGACTTGTTAGAGCCGAAAACAACATCAAACTTCTTCCAATCTTCTCCAAAACCGAAACCCAACTCAAGGTGAGTTTCATACCCCCTACTTTTCAGTTTTTATAAGTTCTGTGGGGGGGGGGGAATACAAGCAAATGTGTAGATCTATGAGTATATATATGCTTTGTATGATTTCTATGCTTATTTACATGTTTATATGTGATTATGGTGTTGAAAATAGTCAAAAAGTCCTTAAAATCGAGATTTGCATTAGGATGTATGAAACAAGTGTTAAACATATTATTACACACAAATCATTTCTAGAGAAATAACCAAGTTGGTTAAATTGAACCCTTTGGGCTAAAAATCCCATTTTTGGACTCAAAATGTTAAAAATATGAAGTTAAAGGGCCCAAACTGTCAAAATACAAAGTTTGATGAATGAATTGAGTCAAAACAGTTTCAATAAGGTATTTTTCTGGAAATATTCTCTTGGAATGATTAAATGTGAAATTTTTAAGCATAATGGGCCAAAAATGAATTTTTCGGCCCAATAAAGCCCAATATGCGGGATTTTCAAATTAGAGGGGCTGAAACTATGATTTTCTGTAAAACAGGGGACTACTAGTGCTCCAAGTCCATTTCAAGGGTTAAAAATGCTTTTCTTATTCAAAAGGGACCAAAAATGCAAAAATTTTCTATTTTGGGCCAAAAGTGTAAAAACTGCGAAATTGAGGGTTCTAGCCGAGAAAAAATTCATTTGGTGGACTAAAACTGTTTTTCAAATAACTTTGGGCTAAAAAATAGGTTTTCTACAAGTTTTGATACTAAAGTGTCAAGAAAAATAGTTTGAGGACTAAAAGAGAAATTATTTTATATAAAGGGTTAAATCTGTAAATTATTCAAAAGAAAAGGGGCTGCAATAATGAAACATCCTAAAATTTTAAATAATAAATCCGTCATGATGAAATACTAGCATCTCGACTATCGGCAAATTATAATACACCTTCAACACCCAAAAATCATTATCAAACGAATTGATTCGGTCTCGAATCAATAACGAATCCGAAATTACTAACACGACGAAACTTCAATACACACGCGGAAAATTCGGGAAGTCAATACACACGTGAGAATACACCAGACGTCGATACACCGTCTTTGGTCCCAAAAGTTTCAAATCATGTTTGTTGGGCCTAGCTAGCCCAATGACATGATCTTTAGGCCCGAAGGAAACTCGCTTACATGTAGTTGGGTCTTATATGACCTAATTTCGTGTAAAAGGACTTTTACAGGCTTTGTGCTGTTGGACCCCAAGGGCCTTCTGGTGCTGCTAGTAAAGTCGAGAATTCACCAAATGCGAGTCGAGCTAAGGGCCCTTCGCATTCACGATACCCTTGAACGACTTATGGAAAATATCGGGACTTCGCACCCTCTTTTCCTCCTCAGTTGTGGGGCTACATGAAGTCTGGGTGTTTGGATTAAGTGAATAGTGCGAGCGACGCCTAAGGGATCGTTTGTATGGTTGTAAACTAGTCATTTTCATTAATGTGTGTTTATAACAATTCACAATCCATAATTAATCCAACGTCACCGGGACTCAGCGAATACACCTATCGTAACGAAATAACAAGATACAAATTATTTGATGCAAAGTATTAGGAAAACATCGGGTTTTCCTAGGGTTTTCAATTAACACACCTACGAGTTACATACCGAGTTTTACAAATCGCTCTTTTACATTTATAGAAACAAACAAGCATATTTACAGATCTTCACACTTTTTTTTATACTAAGTTCTTTTCATAAAATATCGGATTTTCTGGTGCTTTTCAAAACAACACAAACCACTATATTTCAACCGTTACTTATGAACTCACCAACATTTCATATGTTAACGTTTTTCAAAATACTTGTATTCTCAGGTAACAGGTAAACCGAAGGGAAAAATATACTCAGTGATGTCTTATTGTTTGTTTATCTAGTATTGAACAATCTACTTTTGAGAATGTAATGTTTTGAAACAATGTACTGAATGTAAACGCTACCAGTTGTAATATTCCAATGCTTGGTATTGTATGATGTTACGATTCGGGGGTGTGACAGGTTGGTATCAGAGCTCTGTTTATAGTGAACTAGCATATCTAACCAAAAGAGGGACTAACATAACTCTGAACAAAACAAGCAAAATACAACAATAAAACACCTTTGCTTGCATTAGGGATAAGGAACATAACACCGAACCAAACAAAATAATGCTAGTATGTCGGTTAATTTAGGATTGTTCTTAGTGATATTAAGAAGTGGATGTAGCCTGATCAACTACATCCCCTCCAAGGTATAACTAACACATGTTCTGATGAGATCTCGAGCTAGGGAACCTAAAAACAAACCCCTATATCACCAAAAAGAGAACGTCTGTTTAGTCTGCAATAGTGGAAGAGGCATAGGATAATATTAGTGAACTTTTACGTGTTTCCTATGAGTTGCAAAACTAGGATTGTATGCTAAATGATAGAAGTACTTAAGTTCATGCCATACACCTAGTCAGTAGGACCACAACCCCACGGAAACCACGTACACTCGCGGAAACCCTGGATCAACCCCACCCGAAGTTGACTCCACTGCATTCCAGGCGGCCGTGTCTGCTGCGGTCACCGCAGCTATGGCACAAATTCACCAAGGGAACAACGGAGGAGGCAACGGGCAAGGGGCCGGGAGTTCGAACAACGGGATGAATCAAGGACCCACCAAAACATGTACCTACAAGGACTTCACAAACGCCAAACCACGAACTTTTAACGGCACTGGAGGAGTGATCACTCTGAAGCGATGGATCGAGAAGGTGGAATCGGTATTAGAGATATGCGATTGTCCTGAGTAGATGAAAGTGAAGTTCGCGGCCTGCACTCTTGTCGATCAAGCGCTCACCTGGTGGAACGGACATGTGGAAGCCATGACACTTCCTGTAGCCAACTCTATGCCATGGGCGGAGATGAAAGAAATGTTGATGGATGAATACTGCCCAGGAGGGGAGATCCAGAAAATGGAGCAAGAGTTGTGGAACGTCACTGTGCAGAATGCGAATATCGATGCCTACATATCGAGATTTAGTGAACTATCCCTGTCGTGCCTGGGTATGATCACCTCGGAAGGAAAGAAGATCGAGCGATTCATCTAGGGACTAACATCACCAATCCAAGGAAATGTGATAGCTGCAAACCCCGAAACATTTGACAGTGCAAAAAGATTGGCAAAGAAGCTGTATGACCATAACAACAAGAAGGGTGAGAAGCCAGCGGAGGCTGAAGGAAAGAAGGAAGGTGATGGAATGAAAGGGAAGAACAACAAGAGGAAGGGGCGTCAGGGCCCCGAGACCTCTAAAAAGCAGCAGACGGTGGCAGTCAATGTTGTCACCACACCGGTTCCAGCCACACCACATGCTCCAGCCTCAGCTGCTTCAAATGCTTCCAGACCTTATTCCGGTAATCTTCCCAAGTGCAACAAGTGCGGTTTCCATCACAATGGAGAATGCAAGGAGTTGCAGTGCACTAGTTGTAACCGAAGGGGACACACGGCGAAGTACTGCAGGACCTACCCTCCCCAGAACCAACCACAGGGAAACAACAACAACAACGTCACCACCGGCGACAACAATGCAGGGCCTAGCCACACCTGCTATGGGTGTGGGAGGACTGGGCATTTCCGCCGAGACTACCCTAACAACAATCCAGGAAATGGAGGAACAGGAAGGATGCTGACCATGGGTTAGGAAGAGGTGATTCAGGACCCTGCTGTTGTTACCGGTACGTTTCCCCTAAACCTCACTTATGCATGCATCCTATTTGACACCGGAGCGGAGTGAAGTTTCGTAAGCAATAAGTTTAAACATTTATTAAAACAACAGCCCCAGAAGCTAAATGAAACCTTTACGGTGGAAATGGACAATGGGAAAACCGAATCTACCGGGGAAATCTACACCGGATGTACCCTAACCGTCAATCAACATGTCTTTCGAATAGACTTAATACCTGTATCAAATAGGAGTTACAATGTGATCATCTGCATGGACTGGTTAAGCCCCCACCATGCTGAAATTATGTGTCATGAGAAGGCTGTTCGCCTTCGCCTTCCCAATCACGAAACCCTAGTAATTTAAGGAGACAAACCTAGTATGAACCTTCGCCTCATCTCGTGCATCAAGGCACAAAAACATCTACGAAAGAACAACTTGGCATTCCTGGCTCACATAGTGGACAAAATCAAGGAAGAGGTTAACGTTCAAGACATTCCCATAGCATGTGAGTTCCCAGACGTGTTTTCTGAAGATCTTCTAGGAGTACCCCCAGAGAGAGAAGTGGAGTTCCGAATTGACCTCGTTCCAGGAGCAACTCCTCTTGCTAAATCACCCTATCGGCTAGCTCTTGCTGAAATGCAGGAATTGTCTAGCCAAATCAGTGAACTCTTGGACAAGGGATTCATCCGCCCTAGTTACTCGCGATGGGGAGCTCCAGTCCTCTTTGTCAAAAAGAAGGACGGATATTTTAGAATGTGCATCGATTACAGAGAGTTAAATAAACTCACTGTTAATAATCGCTACCCACTCCCACGAATCGATGATCTATTTGACCAGCTCCAACGAGCTAGTTGTTTTTCTAAAATAGATCTACAGTCCGGATACCATCAACTCAAAGTCCGGGAAGAGGATATCCCAAAAACCGCTTTCCGAACTCGCTACGGACATTATGAATTTGTCGTAATGCCCTTCGGTCTAACAAATGCCCCTGCTGCATTTATGGATCTGACGAACCGAATCTATCGACCATTCCTCGACAACTTTGTCATCGTCTTCATTGACGACATTCTCGTCTATTCCCGAAGCGAAGAAGAGCATGGCCAACATCTTCGACAAATCCTATAAACTCTACAATCAGAAAAGCTATACGCAAAACTCTCGAAGTGTGAGTTATGGCTCCGGAGTGTGAACTTCCTAGGTCATGTAGTTAGCCAAGATGGAATTCATGTGGATCCCTCTAAGGTCAAAGCTGTTGAAGGATGGGCAATCACGACAACACCCACGGAAATCTGTCAATTCTTGGGTCTAGCAAGCTATTATAGGAGATTCATTCAAAACTTCTCTAAGATCACCAAACCACTTACCTCGCTTACACAAAAGGGTGTACCATTCAAATGGACGGACAAACAAGAAGTTGCATTCCGAACCCTGAAACAAGCTCTCTGTAGTGCCCCATTACTATCACTACCGGAGGGAACTGAAGATTTCGTAGTCTACTGTGACGCGTCAAACCAGGGCTTAGGTTGTGTTCTCATGCAGCGTGGAAGGGTGATAGCTTACGCATCCCGCCAACTAAAGACGCATGAAGCGAATTATACGACCCATGACCTAGAATTAGGAGCCGTGGTCTTTGCCCTAAAAATTTGGAGGCATTACCTTTATGGTACAAAGTGCACCATCTTCATGGACCACAAGAGTCTCCATCACATCTTGAACCAGAAGGAGTTGAACATGAGGCAACGAAGATGGGTTGAATTACTAAACGATTACGAGTGTGAGATCAAGTACCACCCAGGCAAGGCCAACGTGGTAGCTGACGCATTAAGTCGGAAAGAGTACTCTAATCGTTGTACGAAAACTCTCTCAATAACCATCCAATCTCACCTAGCCACTCAAATTGCAGTAGCCCAGTCAGAGACCATGAAGACGGAAAATAGAGCAAGCGAAGCATTGCGCGGAATGGAGAAGAACCTAGAGGCAAAGGAGAATGGAGTATACTATTTCATGAACCGTCTTTGGCTCCCTAAACTCGGAGGATTTAGGTAGGTAGTTATGAAGGAAGCCCCTAAGACGCGATACTCCGTTCATTCCGGCTTAGACAAGATGTATTTGGATATTAAACAAAACTATTGGTGGCCCAACATGAAGGCGGAAATTGCCACCTATGTTAGTAAGGGCCTTACGTGTGCCAAGGTAAAGGTGGAATACTAGAAGCCCTCAGGGTTATTACAGCAACCGGTAATCCCTGAGTGGAAATGGGAGGGGATTTCTATGGATTTCGTGACCAAGATACCCAAGATGTCGGATGGACTGGACACCATATGGGTAATAGTCAACCGACTGACGAAGTCTGTCCATTTCCTGCCCATAAAGGAATCCTACAAGATGGAAAGATTGACACGTTTATACATTCGAGAAATCGTGAGACTCCACGGAGTACCAGTGTCTATTATCTCGGATAGGGACAGTAGGTTCACTTCACGTTTTTGGCCATCTCTCCAGAAGGCACTAGGAACTCATCTCGACATGAGCACCGCTTATCATGCACATACAGATGGTCAAAGTGAACGAACCATTCAAACGCTCGAAGACATGCTCCGTGCATGTGTGATAGACTTTGGGAAGTCTTGGGATACCCACTTACCCTTAGTCGAATTCTCATATAACAACAGTTACCATTCGAGCATCAAAGTCACTCCTTTCGAAGCACTATACGGGCGTAAGTGTAGATCACTGTTATGCTGGGCTGAGGTGGGTGATACCCAACTAGCAAAAACGCATACATCGGACAAGGCACTAACGGGACCAGAGATCATTCGTGAAACCACAGAAAAGATCGTTCAAATCAGAGCTTGATTATAAGCGTCGCGCGACCGACAAAAGAGCTACGCCGATAAACGGCGAAAGCCCTTAGAATTTCAGGTCGGGTATCGAGTACTGTTGAAAGTCTCACCCTGGAAGGGAGTTATTTGTTTTGGAAAACGGGGAAAACTGAACTCACGATACATTGGACCTTTCGAGATCGTCGCCCGAATAGGTCCAGTGGCGTATAAACTGCAGTTACCCGCAGAGCTAAACAGTGTACACCCCGTGTTCCATGTCTCTAATCTAAAGAAGTGGCTATCGGATGAAACACGAGTCATTCCCCTTGACGAGATCGAAATCAACGAGAATCTCTTGTTCGTTGAGGAACCGGTTGAAATCATGGACAGGGAGGTGAAGCGTACTAAGCAAAGTGGCATCCCGATTGTGAAAGTACGGTGGAACACGAAGCGTGGGCCAGAATTCACATGGGAACGTGAAGATCAAATGAAGAAAAAGTACCGTAACCTATTCTAGCATTCTCAAATCTAGCTTTCAGACAGAATTTCGGGACGAAATTCCCTCTAACGAGGGGATGATGTCACAACTAGAAGTTTTGTGTCTTGTAATCACTACACTCAAGTAAAATGTAGAATCAAAAACTTAAGAGCATGTATGATGCTTACTCTATGACAACAAAATTACAATCCAATACACCATACAAGTACTACAAATAGTCAACAAGCAATTGGAAACCCTATAAGTTCTTGTATAGGTCCATTTTGGACTAGGACTTCCTTATTGGACTCAATGGGCCAATAAGCTTCCAATTTGACTATCATGGGATTAGAACCTTTAAATGGGCTCTAATTGGACCCAATTCCATTTAATCCAATATTTTGGGCCATAATGGGCCTAGAATGAAATAAAACACCCTAATGGACCTTATTGGATCACAACAAACTCATATAGCCCTAATGGATCATAATAATCATACCTTGATGTAATTGGGCCGAAAAATTACATAATTAAGTCATAATGTGGGCTTAAACAAAAGAAGCCCAATATTCTCCCTTTCCTTCTTCACTTCTCGACCCAAACAACCCAACATGGAAGAGGGTTGACTTTCAAGTGCCACCTCACTATTACCTCTTCGTTATCCATGCAACATATCTCATATTTCCATGCATATATCACCTCAAGGTCTACTTCTTCCTCTCTCTCCCATTCTCGGCCGATTTCAAACACACACACACACACACACAAATCTCTCACAACTCTCTCAAGGAAACTCCTTTCACTCTTCATCAAGATCTTGAATTTTAGAAGGTTTTTCAAGAAGATATTTCCACAAATTCTTCATCTAAGGTAAGATTATGCTTGGATCTATGATCTAGATTCTTTGTTTTATCCAAAATCACTTCCTAATCCATGCAAAAATCATGATCACTCTCGTAGAAACTCCCTAAGTTCGAAATCAACAAGGGAAGACTTGTTAGAGCCGAAAACAACATCAAACTTCTTCCAATCTTCTCCAAAACCGAAACCCAACTCAAGGTGAGCTTCATACCCCCTACTTTTTGGTTTTTATAAGTTTTGTGGGGGGGGGATACAAGCAAATGTGTAGATCTATGAGTATATGTATGCTTTGTATGATTTATATGCTTATTTATATGTTTATATGTGATTATGGTGTTGAAACTAGTCAAAAAGTCCTTAAAATCGAGATTTGCATTAGGATGTATGAAACAAGTGTTAAACATATTATTACACACAAATCATTTCTAGAGAAATAACCAAGTTGGTTAAATTGAACCCTTTGGGCTAAAAATCCCATTTTTGGACTCAAAATGTTAAAAATATGAAGTTAAATGGCCCAAACTGACAAAATAAAAATTCTGATGGATGAATTGAGTCAAAACAGTTTCAATAAGGTATTTTTCTGGAAATATTCTCTTGGAAGGATTAAATGTGAAATTTTTAAGCATAATGGGCCAAAAATGAATTTTTCGGCCTAATAAAGCCCAATATGCGAGATTTTCAAATTAGAGGGGCTGAAACTGTGATTTTCTGTAAAACAGGGGACTACTAGTGCTCCAAGTCCATTTCAAGGGTTAAAAATGCTTTTCTTATTTAAAAGGGACCAAAAATGCAAAAAATTTCTATTTTGGGCCAAAAGTGTAAAAACTACGAAATTGAGGGTTCTAGCCGAGAAAAATTTCATTTGGTGGACTAAAACTGTTTTTCAAATAACTTTGGGCTGAAAAATAGGTTTTCTACAAGTTTTGATACTAAAGTGTCAAGAAAAATAGTTTGAGGACTAAAATAGAAATTATTTTATATAAAGGGTTAAATGTGTAAATTATTCAAAAGAAAAGGGGCTGTAATAATGAAACATCCTAAAGTTTTAAATAATAAATCCGTCATGATGAAATACTAGCATCTCGACTATCGGCAAATTATAATACACCTTCAACACCCAAAAATCGTTATCAAACGAATTGATTCGGTCTCGAATCAATAATGAATCCGAAATTACTAACACGACGAAACTTCAATACACACGTGGAAAATTCGGGAAGTCAATACACACGTGAGAATACACCAGACGTCGATACACCGTCTATGGGCCCAAAAGTTTCAAATCATGTTTGTTGGGCCTAGCTAGCCCAATGACATGATCTTTAGGCCCGAAGGAAACTCGCTTACATGTAGTTGGGTCTTATATGACCTAATTTCGTGTAAAAGGACTTTTACAGGATTTGTGCTGTTGGACCCAAAGGGCCTTCTAGTGCTGCTAGTAAAGTCGAGAATTCACCAAATGCGAGTCGGGCTAAGGGCCCTTCGCATTCACGATAGCCTTGAACGACTTATGGAAAATATCGGACTTCGCACCCTCTTTTCCTCCTCAGTTGTGGGGCTACATGAAGTACAGGTGTTTGGATTAAGTGAATAGTGCGAGCGACGCCTAAGGGATCGTTTGTATGGTTGTAAACTAGTCATTTTCATTAATGTGTGTTTATAACAATTCACAATCAATAATTAATCCAACGTCACCGAAACTCAGTGAATACACATGTCGTAACGAAATAACAAGATACAAATTATTTGATGCAAAGTATTAGGAAAACATCGGGTTTTCAATTAATACACCTACGAGTTACATACCGAGTTTTACAAATCGCTCTTTTACATTTATAGAAACAAACAAGCATACTTACAGATCTTCACACTTTTTTTTATACTAAGTTCTTTTCAGAAAATATCGGATTTTATGGTGCTTTTCAAAACAATACAAACCACTATATTTCAACCATTACTTATGAACTCACCAACATTTCATATGTTGACGTTTTTCAAAATACTTGTATTCTCAGGTAACAGGTAAACCGAAGGGAAAAATGTACTCAGTGATGTCTTATTGTTTGTTTATCTAGTATTGAACAATCTACTTTTGAGAATGTAATGTTTTGAAACAATGTACTGAATGTAAATGCTACCAGTTGTAATATTCCAATGCTTGGTATTGTATGATGTTATGTTTCATGTATATTCATTGTGATGGTATTCAATTGAGTCACAATAGCCCTCGGACGTTTCCGCCGTTTGGTTCGGGGGTGTGACAGAGCCTTCGGTGCCACAACCAGCTTTCGTCAGAATGAGCTTTGGATAATAGGCATATAGTTGGATTTCCTTTGATTGGTTTGAGATTGAGAGGAAACATTTCGCCTTTGCGTTCTGATTTGAGAATTACCCTTTTTGATTTCTTCTCTATGATTTATGAACCTTCATCATCAAATGACACTTTGAGACCGGTGCCTCCTACCAGTTGAGACACACTGATGAGATTATGCTGTAGACCTTCAACATACGCCACCTTTCTTATTGTGAAGTCTCCATTGGTTATCATCCCATAGCCCTTTATCGTTCCATAAGAATTGTTGCTGAACTTGACATTCCCACCATTCTGAAGATATCGAAACTCCATTATCTCCTCCTTCCTCCCTGTCATGTGACGTGAGCAGCCACTGTCAATGTACCATTATTTGTCGAACTGCTCGTCACTTATAACCTGCAAAAATTAAGCAGATTTAGGAACCCAAAGTTTCTTGGGTCCACGTGAGCCTTTCACAGGAACAGGAATAGTATGAGAAACATCAATAAGATATGTTCTTTTTATTAATGTTGTTTCATCTTTTCTTTTAATGGTAAACACTTTGATTTTGTTAGGATTAGCAACAGTGGGTTTGGTTTCAGGTTTTGGTGTTTGGGCTTTAGACTGCTTTCGGTCTTCCTGGACAGAGGAAATCTTCGATTTTCCTTTCAGGTTCGTTGACGATTTAGAATTTTTAGCACGAACAGAATTGGGTTTAGAAGAGAATTGAGAACTAGAAGAATTAGAATGGGAATTTCTTCTGACTTGCAGTTCGATATGACCCTTTTGTTTTTGGTCATTGGAGGGACCAAACCTGGACGTTCGGTTGCTATTGCTTTCGGGACCGAACCTTTCCTTTCAGTTGCTGTTTGAACCGAACCAGTCCTTTCAGTTGTTGTTTCTCTTTGAACCGAAACTGTATTTTCGGTTATGTTCCTCATGTGGCCTGAAAGCCTTTTTCTATGACTTTGAATTTCTATCTTGATAACAGAAATGATTGTTTTGAGAGCGCCAAAACTGCTTTCACTCAGAGAGATTATTTTTGCATCTTAGGTTTCTTTGTTGCTTTTGATCTTTTACCTGTTTCGACTGTCTGTGGATGTTGGCCTTTTGTTTCAGCTTCTTGTCAGCCGGTTCACTTTTCATAGATGATGTTTCGCTTGTGGAAGTGACTTCTTCTACAGGAACTTCTTTTGTACCACTAGTGCTTGGCACGTCGAAGTTGTCAGGCTTGTTCAGTGGCTTTGGTGCATATCTACCTTTGGTTTTCCAGGACGTCCGCTCTGATAGACCAATAGTTTCATCGGCATTATCTATAGGAGCAGACCAGAAGAACTCATCACAGCCATCTGCATTATCTTCATTCACTATGGCAGTGAGTTCGGCTGTTTGATGCTCGGTTACTCCTGTGACCTTATACACCTGATTTGGTGTTGTTCTCACCTTTTAGTACACAACAACCTTTTCTTCAAGAATCGGGGACTTATTTTGGCACAAACGAGAGGACTCCATAGAATTTTCAGAAATAAGATTTTTGTGGTTTTCGGGTTCGCTCTTGACAAACTCAGAATAGTCGACTACATCCTCTACAGAAATTTCACTCATATCATCGTCCTCATTCAGTTCAGATGCGTTTTCAATATCAATTTTATTTTCTGAACATAAAAAGCACTCAATGATTTGAATTTTTGTATGGTTTCAGTCCTTAGTTTCAGCTTATCGTTTTCATCCAAAAGATTTTTCTACATGTCCTTATGGTCTTTGGACTTTATGAAAGATTCTATTTTGTCCAGACCATACATATAAGTGGGATTCACATCATCAGACGATACAACACTTTCACAGTTATATGCCTCAGCATCGATTTCATCCTCCTTAAACTCAAGGAAGCGTAAAATCATGCGATGTATTTTCTGCCCTATTTCACAATTCACATGCAGTTGAGTAATGTTGGCATAATGTCTTTTAGCAATCAAACAGAAAACATTTCTTTGTTTTAAAAGTTTCAAATTGTCTCTTTGTAAATAAATGTTTTCATCCTTAGACTTAATTAGCTCTGATTCCTTTTGCTCAATCCACATCCTTCGCTCCACACTCTTGGATGACACCCTGCTTATTTGGTCAGTTAGGTTAGAATTGGTGACCTGTGTTTGAGTTAAACAACTATCGAGATTTGAGATTCTTGAATTTAGATTATTTAATTCCTTTTCATATGATTTTTGTGGAACTTTGAACGAGATAAAAATAGATTGTACCTTCTTGATCAATTCATCAAGCTCATTGATCTGCACACTGAGAGGTTTTGCTGTGAAGCATAAGTCCTCTCGCTCTTTGGTGTCCTCATTTCCACCATCTGTATTGTATCCCCTCATGTGAGATACGTCAGTCACCAACAAACATTTTCCGCCGCTTTCACCACCTCTTTCCACATACGCCTTTCCATGCGAAGGCTTTCTCACCTCATCATCTTCTGAGTTGGTTGACCACACCTACACGCCACCGAACTCGTCATCCTCTGCCGAACCCTGTACAATAAGAGCATTCATAGAAGGGTTAGTAGTAGCTTTCTTCCTCTTGATCTCTTCCAGCTTTTTCATCAAGACAACCTCTTCATCTTTCTCCTCATCCTTTTCTGCCATTTTCTTCAGAACACAATCTTTGGCATAATGGTTCTTTCCTCCACAGTAGTAGCAATTCACACCAGAATCTCCATCAACCGTCGCCTCTTTCTTTGGTTCCTCAGCCTTCGGCTCCTCCCTTACCTTTTCTGAACTGTAGCTTCCCTGCCAATTTCGGTTCTTATTGGTAGGAAAACTCTTCTTGATGAACCTTTTGGGATTGGACACCATCATAGCATAATCTTCTGAAGTAAGATCGTAGTCCTCCAGGTTCAGATCTTCATCTTCTACTACATTCTTGCTTTTGGACAGGAGTGCCAAGGACCCCAAACTTGAGACCACATTCTTCTCTTGCATGATAATCTTTTCTTGGGATTTTAGAATCCCCGCCAGTTTAGCCAATGAATATGACTTGAACTGCTCATGAGCTTTAACTGTACAAACGACATCTCTCCATTCAGATCTTAGGCCATTCAAAAAGGTCACCTTCTGTTCAATCAGCTTCCTTTCGATATCATGTTTGATCATCTTGCTAAGAAGATGATTGAAGCGATCAAACGTCTGTGTGATGGTCTCATCAGAATTTTGCTTGAATTCTCCAAACTCAGAAAAAAGCAACGTCTGAATAGAGTGCTCTAAATCTTCATCTGTGGAATATAACTCTCACAACCTATCACATATTTCTTTAGCGGTACTGTAGGAACTCACCAACCTAAACGTGTCACATTGAAGAGCGAATCGGATCAGTCTCAATGGTTTGATATTGCACTGAAACTTCTCCTTTTCATCTTGAGCAACGTCTTTTACATCTTTTAACAGATCCTTATATTCTTCCTGAGTTTTAATGATCTTGGATGTTCCTGAGTGAGCAAATGGTCCAGACACAATGGCTTCCCAAATAAGATACCAATTATCTTTAGATCCTATGACATAGTCTTCAAAATGATGCGCCGAAACTTCGTAATCCTGGGTGTAAAGAATAAGAATCTTTGTCGTTGATCCAGTGCCGTTTGAGATGTTGATAGGATTAGATTGAGACTCGTCCATGCTTGATCATTTAACATGTTTGAAAGATCAGACTTGTAATATGTAATATGAGGGCAAATGAATAAATAAAGAGATACGTCAATTATGGAGTGACGGCTCAATAAATATCAGTTAATGCAGAATAACCCTAATCGCTTCTTTCACAGAAGAGATGTGCATGAATTACACAGTCTCCTGCTCTGATACCAATTGATGAGTTCGAAAACTCTTTGATCGATTAGATCTTTGTAACAGGTAAATTAATAAAACACAAACAGTAACGTAAAAACACAAGTATGGATCTGAATGTGTCGAATGATTTGATTAACTCAATCCTCAGCAGAGCTCGATGAAGAACTTCCGCTGTAGAGGATTCTAGGGTTACAAAAGATAAGAACTTGTACGCTATAAAATCTCTATCAAAAACATTGCTTTTCAGAATGCATGCAGGCATCTTTATATAATAAACCCTATACGAAACTCACGGATGGACAAGCCCATATTGGAGACAAAACTTGGACTAACTAACGAGCCCAAAAGACGCAACACTAAACTGGACCTAACACAGGACAACAAGTTGACAAAGCAGTTGAAAATTATATTGATTAGGATTTTGAGTAAGTTGAAGAATAGGAAAGGGCTTTACCCACTCTGACAATGGCTTTATCTCTTGAGATAGCTCAAGGTGTTAGAGAATATACTTCAGCCAAAGCTTTGTGGGAATCTTTGATCGAGGTCTATTAGGGAAATGAAGAGATGAAAGAAAGCCGTCAGGATATACTATGATAGAAACTCAACATGTTCCACTATATCCTTGGAGAAACCCTGGAAGCTCAGCTACAACGATTTACAACACTCACTATTGAGATGAATATAGTTGGGATCTTCTTGACTAAGTCCGAGATAAGCAAAAAGCTACTGAATGCACTTCCAAAATCGTGGGATATGAACGTAGTTGTCATTAAGAAGACAAAAGATCTAAATCGTCTCACTCTTGCTGAAACAATGGCGATTATCAAAGCTTGTGATCTTGATGATAAGTCGTGATAGATGAATCATGTGAATTCCTACTCATCTAAAAATCTCATAATATCTTCAAACAACGCTCTTTCATCACTCATCTCCTCTCCAGGCCAATCGTTTGTTGTTCAACAACCTCAGACTCAAATTTTTTCTACTCCATCAGCAACATCTCTTCGTGCTACGTCATCCATGCCTCACTCACAAAGCCAGTCATCTGTTGCTCCACAAGTTGTTCCCTCCTCCAATGTACAAATTGTGGCTTCTTCTTCAAACTCCAAGGAAAGTGATGAAAATCTTGCTCTTGCCACTGGACTTGTCAACTGTTATAATACCTTTGTAGCTGGAGAGCTCCCACCTCAACTATCATTTGCTGACCTGGATCAAATTCATCCAGAAGATGTGGAAGAGATGGATATTACGTGGCCAATACCTATGGCAGTGTTCAGGGCAAAGCAGTTTGCTAAGAAGACAGGAAAGAACAACTGGGGAATGAATGCCGACAAGAAGGTAGGGTTTAACAAAGGAAATATGCTCTGCTTTAATTGTCACGAGTCGGGTCATTTTGATCATTAGTGCTCGAAACCAGATAGAAGGATGAATAATGATAGAACGATGGTTACTTTAGGGAATAATCATGGAGTTGCTGCTGCCAATAGTGAGACTGCAATGGTTGCTCAGTCATTTGACTGGGAGGAGTATATTCAGGCTTTAAACATTCCAGGACCTGAAAATGCTCACTTGGCCCAGATCAATGATGATGTTCCGATGAAGAATGTTGAGGCTGATCCTAAAGAAAAGATGATAGAGCTGTAGTTTGCACTAATGGTATCCTCTACTTCCGAATCCAAGAAAAGTGACGTAAGTTTATCTTCCTGTTCTCAAGCATGTATTGATTATGTTAAAGTTCTTCGTGAGGAAATAGAATCATTACGTAGGGAAGTCGAGGACCTAAAATATGAAGGTTATCAACACAGGAATGGACAGAAAACCCTAAAGGCACAATTAGAAGCAAAAATCAAAGACTTTAGGAGACTTCAGGAAGACTATAACAACAAATGTGAAAACTATGACTATATCAAGAGGCAACTTGCTGAATTCACTACTGAGCTTGACACATTAAAAGGAAAATTTGAAACTACAAATTTTGATTTTATAAAATTTGATGTGTCAAGCGAAGTAGTTGCCAACATGATAGACCATTGCTTGCAATTTAAACATAACCAGCAAAAGAGTTTAAGATACGATAAAGTGCCTCCTCCATTTAATCATAATTATCAGTATCACCCTGTAATTGAAGAGGAAATTGGCAACGAACCATTCATGGTTTATGGCAAACCAACTGGTTTTATTTCAGGAGGAATTATTAATATTAAAAGTACTAATGTTTCTACTTCCCCTGCAGATCAATCCTTAGATCAGTCAAAACAGAAAACTGAAGGATTTGTTTCTGATAATAAAATTGTGTCTGAACCTGCTGTTTCTATTTTGAATGAAAACTTTAACGTTTCTCATGTTAAAATTGATGATACTACATCGGATCATGTTGAGTTGAAGTTTTTTGACATGTTTGATAATCATGATACTTCTGATGTTTCTGTTACAAGCACACTGGCTCCACAAGTCACACAATCTGATGCACCCTCACTTATCACACAATCTGATTGATGCACATGTTCTTGTGGCAAAAGTAAGGGTGTCATTAAAGAAAATAAATCTGAAAAAGGCAGTACCAGTTTCACTAACAATAAACAGATTTGTTTCAATTGTGGTACTGGTGGTCATATAGCTAGGAATTGTCCAAATCAGCTTCGTCAAAGAGCGGATTTGGGTCTTTAACCACTTCTGGTAGAAAATCCAGATGCTCAATGCAAACTAAAATGAAAAATGTTTCAAAACCTCATGTGATTGTTAAGAAACCTAAATATCAGTGGATGCCCAAATTAATTTCCAACCAATCATCATCACCCTCTGAAAGTGTTTTAAATGATGATTCCAAATTAAGGGTTTCAGAAGACAAATCTGTGATTGTGAAGGGTCGACCCAGGAAAGTAATGACCTGGGTTCCCAAGTCTAAATGATTCCGCTCATTTTGCAGGGACAGTTGCGGAGGAATGTCGTCAGACCTTGGTATGTCAACAGCGGCTTCGCCCGACATATGACTGGAGACATCTCCCAATTGAGCAACATTCAATCTTTTAATGGGGGTTATGTTTCCTTTGTAGGCGGAGAAGGTGGAAAAATCACACTGAGAGGAACCGTGACAAATGGAGTGCTATGTTTCGAGAATGTCAACTTTTCTCCCGAGTTAAAACGTAGCTTGTCAAGTGTTTCTCAGATTTGTGACAAAGGGTATTCAATGCATTTTACTGATAAAGAGTGCATCATCCTTAAGCCAGGCATTTCCATCCCGGAAGAGTGGATCCTTGTCAAATCAAAGCGGGATGGAAATGCTTATATAATTGATATGAACAGTAAAATTCCTGAACAAGTCACCTTCCACTTTTCAAAGGTCTCAGAACAAAATGCTATGATGTGGCACTGACGACTCGGTCATGCGAACGCTAAGAATCTAAATCCTCTTACTAAAAATGAGATGGTACGTGGCTTACCTGTCAGTGACTTAATAACTTTTGAAAAGTGTGTGTCATGCGCCCAGGAAAAGCATCATAGAAAACCAGACCTACCAAAACTGGTCAACTCAATCAGCCAATTGCTCCACTTATTGCACATGGACTTATTTGGTCCGGTCAATGTCCTAAGCATCAACAGGAACTCGTATTGTCTGGTTGTGATCGATGATTTCTCTCATTTTACGTGGGTTTTCTTCTTATCCAACAAAGATGGGATTCTTGATCTGATAAAGAAGTTCATTGTGATGATTGAGAACCAAACTAATAACCGGGTGAAGGTGCTTCAAACTGATAATGGAACTGAATTCAAGAATGCAGTTCTTGATTACTTTTGCGCAGAAAAGGGAATTGTGCGTCTCTGTTCGAACACCTCAACAAAATGGTGTGGTATAGCGGAGAAATCGAACATTGAAAGACGTTGCAAGGACGATGCTTTGTGACTCTAAGTTAATTGTTTTCTTTTGGGCTAATGGGATTAACACTGCTTGCTACGTTTAGAATCATGTTTTAATCAACAAAGCCCAGATGAAGACTCAGTACAAAATTCTTTATGGTCGTAAGCCTTTAGTCAGTCACTTGCATGTATTTGGCTGCCCTTGCACCCTTCTTCACCTAGATTCCAACCCTAAATTCAATGCCAAATCTAATGACTGTTACTTCATGGGTTATGCTGCACACACAGCGTATAGGGTTTATAATAAGAAGACAAAACAAATTGTTGAATCTTTCGACGTGTGCTGGTTGGAGGAGAATGATACGGATGCTAGAGTAGGTCCTATTTGGTTGTTTGATTACCCATCCTTGTTCAAATCGTTCAATGTGTATTCAGATGGTTCATCTGGTTCTTCCCCTGATTCGAACATTGTTCCTGAAGATGAAGACGAAGAAGTTGTTTATAGACCTCCAACGGTATCCTCTTCAATTCCTATGGGGGCTTCATCTGTTCCACTTACCTGTCCAGTATCTCACGCTCCACATGATGCTCCAGATGCTGATGCTACACCCCTTACTCTAGTATAAAGAGAGTTTATGTCTAGAGATGCTTCCGTTGTTACTCCAATTTTCATGGAACTACTATTTCCTGAACAAATTGCTAATGAGCTTCTAGCAGATCCATCTAATGAGACAGGTTCATCTGATGTGGAACATTCAGAAAATGATGGAGTTATCAACATTCATAATCTTCTTGTTTCACTCAAGGATATCATCCATGAGATACCTTCCACAATTCAACATGATCATCCAATCGAGAAAGTCATTAGCTAGCTGGTTGATGGTGTTAAATCTAAAAGTCAGAGTGGAGATGTAAACACATGTCTCTATTCTTGCTTTATCTCTCAAATAGAGCCAAAGAACATTGAAATGGCTTTGAACGAGCCCAAATGGGTAGATGCTATGCACGAAAAGTTGAATCAATTTGAAAAACTCAGGGTTTGGACACTAGTTGAGTTACATAAGGGAAAAAAGTCTCTTGACACACGTTGGGTATACTGCAATAACCAGGATGATTCCGGAGTCATAGTGCGCAACAAGGCAAGATTGGTGGTTCGCGGGTTTAGACAGATCGAGGGTCTTGAATACACTGAGGTTTATGCTCCGGTAGCTCGCTTGGAGGCTATCCGTATCTTTCTTGCATATGATTCTTACATGAACTTCACAGTTTATCAAATGGATGTCAAGACAGCCTTCTTGTATGGCAAGGTAAAGGAGGAAATCTACGTCGATCAACCCCCTGAGTTTGTCAACATGAAGTTTCCTAATCATGTCCACAAGTTGTACAAGGCGTTGTATGGGTTACATCAAGCTCCTCGAGCATGGTATGCAGCTGTCACAAAGCACTTGCTCGAACATGGATACTCTCATGGCACTATCGATCAAACCTTATTCATGAAGCATGTGGCTAATGATCAGATTCTAGTCCAGATCAATGTTGACAACATTGTCTTTGGGTCTACCAGTCCGCATATATGCAAAGAGTTCGAAGGAGTGATGAAAAAGAGGTTTGAGATGAGTTCGTTAGGTGAAATGACCATGTTTTTGGGGCTTCAGGTCCAACAGAAGTCAACCGGAATCTTGTTGCATCAAGCAAAGTATGTGGAGTATATACTTGCGAAGTTCGAGTTTCAAGACTCAAAACCTGCATCGACACCGATGGCCAAAAGACCCCTGCTAAATCCGGATACTGATGGCGAATCCATAGATTAGACACACTATAGATCGATGATCGGATCATTGATGTATCTAACTGCAAGCCACCCAGACATCATGTTTGTAGTTTTTCAATGCGCATGTTATCAGGCTAATCCTAAACTTTCACATCTTATTGTTGTCAAAAGAATCTTTCAATATATCAAAGGCAACCCAAAATTGGGTCTTTGGTACCCAAAAAATTCTGAATTTGATTTATATGCATTTGCTGAAAGTAATTATGGACGCTGTGAGCTTGACAGGAAATCTACGTCAGCAGGGTGTCAATTCCTTGGTGACCAGCTGGTATCGTGGCATTGCAAGAAAGAACACACCGTCTCAACCTCAAAAGCAGAAACATAATATGTTGTTGCCTCTGCCTATTGTTCCCAAGTTATATGGAACCAACTTCAACTGTTGGATTATAATTTGAACTATCTAGAAATCCCTATCTACTGTGATAATGAGGCTGCAATTCAGATTGCTAAAAATCCTATCCAACATTCCAAAACCAAGCACATTGATATCAAAATTCATTTTATCAGAAACTGCTATGAACGTTCACTCATCCAGCTGGAACAGGTCCTCACTACTAATAATGAGGCAGATCTGTTCACAAAGCCTTTTAACAAAGCTCGATTCGATGTGCTTGTGAGCTTTTTGAAAATGATTCGTTTTGAGGATTAATTTTTGTTTTAGGTTAGTTTAAATTTGCGTATTTTTTATTTTGGTATTTCATTCTCACCCATGCACGAATTTAGGAGGAGAAATAAACAAAAACCAAACAAAAGTTGAAAAATTACAAAAAAAAAACCAAAAACATTAAAAAAATCAGAAAATAAAAAAAAGTATGTTGCTGCTAGTTTCTCTATTGCAGGTAATGTGATGGCAAATGATATCATCAAGTGATAACAGGCAATCTGAATTGTCTAAGCTCTGTCTTTGATGCACTAGTAGGCACGAAAGATTTTAAATGGACTTGACTAGGTAAAAGCTGAACTTAAGAAATTTAATGATCTAACAAAATTTTACCTGGATAGATTCGTTTAGCCTGACAATACGATGTTCGGATAGGTTGAGCAGGGAGATATACATGAGAATCCTTCGGTCCCATTAAAATAATCTGTATTTAGAACTGTGGTTTTACTTTTCCTCGATGTACGGACTTTGTCCTTAATTCAAACTTTGACGGGACAACTGGGGAATTCCGATAAATTAGGTCTGCAGAAAATTGTTTTCTTTCTTTCTATATGTTAGTCATATGTTGCGTCCTCTGCTGATTGGAACATATCTGACGTGGAATGAAACATATGCAACTCCGTCTCTCTGCATCTTCTTTTATGCTATTCTTTCTATTTGTTAATCATATATTGTCTCCTTTGTGTGATTGATAATCTGAACTGGTACACAGTATATGCAACCTTCTACTTCTCAGTCCCTCTAAACTCTAGTCAGTCATATGTTTCACTCTCTGCATGATTGGAAGAGATTCGACCTGAGTGAATAAAATATGCATTCTAAATCTATTTCCACCCTTAATAATTGTCTGCTCACCTAAAGTAAGGAGTATTCTGGTAGTCCTTGATTGTCGAAGTATATCAGGAAGTGGGAAACATGTTCTAGTACACCTAAAAATTGAACACTTATAGGTTGTCTGTAGATCTCACGACCCAATTTAAGTGGACAACAAAATCTCAGGATTTATTGTTTTGTCACTAATGGTCTGTCCTAAATTTTATCACAAATCTCTTGTTTTTAAATGGATCACAATATCAGTGATCGACTAGACATAGACATGAAGGTAAAAGTACCGATAAGTGGATTAAGGTTGTCTAATAACTTTGATCCCAGTATCACAAAATTCTGTTCATTGTTATTTGAGATGAATCAAGTTTGTTTTCTTTTTAATTCTTAGTTTTTATTTTTATTTATTTTTATCTTTTTTTTAATTGTCTAAATTTTAATTTCTTTTAAAATTTTAAACTTTAGAAATTTTTTATTTTTATTTTTAGTTTATTTTATTTTTAAGTTTTAATTTTTATCTTTAAAATGTTTTATTTTTGAAAATTTCAGGATTTGGGCTTCATCTTACACTTTGTGGATAACAGCTAAATTTAAACAAGGTATAAAAGGAGAGCTTACAGCCAAAATCTCAAGTCCATTCCTCATTTTTAGGTATACGGCCGTAAACTCCACCGATTTCTCTCTCCCTCTCAAAAAAATTTCAATCTTTTTCGTGATATTGACTCGTGATTCCTGTAGGTATGCTAAAATCGACCGGTGATATGTGATTATTACATTAAATCGATGGATATTAAGGGCTTAATCGAAGAAAAATGAGTGTCGGCGTTTACGGCCCAGCCGTTTATAGCCAGGCTGTTTATAGTCGTAAACCCTATTTTGACATAAACTCTTTTTGGTCAATAAACTGTTGACTTTTTATTTTAAGGCCAAAAATAAATTGTTTGATTGAGAAAAACATAAACTTTATATTGTTTAAATACTTTGTTTTCTCACTTGGCCTGTTTTGTGCAGTTTAAATGGCAAACCTCAAGTTCGCTGACAGTCACAATCTTGCAATCATACTGGTGGAACCTCCTGTTGCTCATGAAGAATTCAGATCAATGATTCACGGACTAAAGGAGTGTTGTTTGTCCACTGCTCTCACCGTGATCCTTGTTGTGTATCAAGGAATCATTAAAGAATTTTGGATGTCTGCTAAGTTGAAACGAGGAGATGACAGATCTGGTCTGTTGAGGCTGAGGTGAAAGGGTGCAAAATTATCATCACGGAGCAAACCATCGGAGATGCCCTACAAATTGATGATCAATCATCCTACCCTGCTGAAATTGCTGTTGATGAAGCCCAATAAATTCTTAACAAAATGGGCTACGAAGGCGATTTTCCTCCCACTATAAATAAATTACTACCGCTTTACTGAAGATTCCTGGCTCACATCTTTGTGACCTGTACATCGGGCAGATGGACTGGTTTGGATGAAATTTCATTAAGTAACACATGACCTATTGCCGCGCTTGCTGAAGGAATAAAATTCAACTTTTCAAAGTTTATTCTGGACGAATTCGTTGTAAACATCAACGCGAAGACTAGAGATACTTTCTTGATGTATCCTAGGTTTATCCAGGTGTTTATCGATTTGTAATTCCTAGAAATGGTCAAAGAAGGAGAGACCCTGGATAAAAAGTCTCTTGGTCCACACACTGTTGGACTGATTAAATAGAACCGCAAGGGTAAAGTTGTCTTTCAAGGAAAGTTTCCCTTGGTTAAATTTGGAAAGTTTTCTGAGCTGAATGAAGCATCTGAATCTTATGGGTCCTCTGACAAAGTATCTTCTAAGTGTGCATCTTCAGAGCATGTGTTTTCAGAAGAGGATGTTATCACTATATCATATCATGAGGAAGAAGCTCCTATTCCAAGTGCATTTGTGGCAGAAGAACATGACATGACATCTGTGCCAGTTTAAAGTCATTATAGTGAAAGAACTATAGAGAATGGAACTGAGAATGATTTACACGGGGATCTTCATCTTACTGGCTATGACAAGGATGATATTCCTCAAAATTTTGGAAACAATGAAAATCTTCTGTCAAATGAAAACCTTGACTAGTTCTTTGACAGTATCCATGATGTTGCTCATCCAGCAACGGAGATACGAGATACTGAAGATGTTCTCGAATCAACACCCCTATCTCTAAACAAATGGTTGAAGCTACAAATCCAATGGAAACAGTTTCAGGGATTCCTCCCCTTGATACTATTCCTCCTACCACAGAGCTACTTGAGAGTGATCATACAACAACTCAGACCTCCCTGCCTCCTTTAAAGAGAAAAATACGGGATCCAAGATAGGTATTTCTTATTCCAGATCTATCTCAAGGCCTTCCGACACAACCAACAACCACTCCTGCTATTGTCTCATCTGGACCAATTCATGAAGGACCTAGCACCACCTTTGAAGCTGGTGGCTCTTCAGCTCCCGCAAGATTCTCTCCTTCTAGGCCTGATCATGATGCTGCCTTTGTGAGGCTTGCCATGCATTTAGCTCAAGAACAAAGCTCAGTGCCTTCTCCCAGAGCTAAAGGAATTTCTATGAGAGAAGGCCACTCAGGAGAAGATAATCCCACTATCTTTGAGCTTCAAAAAGAGATAAATGTGCTTAATCAGAAGAACATTGAGCATGACATTCGGGTAGCTGATCTTATGACTGAAAATGCCAAGCTCAAACTTCAAGTTGTTGATCTTGAAGAGGACAAGACTTTAAAGACAAATCAGGTCACTAATCTTCAGACTCACTTTGGTCTCCTCATAGCCAACTACTTTGATCTGAAGAAGAAGTTGGAAGAGGAACTTGGAGACAAGGTCAAATCATCTGCAGATTAATCAAGAATATATCTGCCTTATCAAGCTCCTCTTGTTGTTCCACCACCTGTACAAACATCACGATTTATGGATCGATTTGAAAAGGAACCAACTTAAGCTCCAAATGTCGTTGCTCTGAAACGTGCCAAAATGGCCAAATATGCTGACAAAAAATAACTTTTGCTTAAAAAGAGCTCAGATCAAAATGCTCCTTGAGATCAGCCCAAAATCACCGTTACAAACCTTGTAGAGAAACGTTTTAGAGACATATATTGTGATCGGTCAGGAATAGTCTCATGGGGCTTTCATGATACTCTAAACATGTGGCTCGTGAGACACAAGAGTGGAAATATAGAGTTTCATAGAACTCTTCAAGAATTGCAATCCTGGACCAGGGTTGACCTTTCAGAATTATCAAACGCTCCTTTTGCAAATCCTTCAAATGATTCCAAGGCAACACACTTCAAGCTTTATTTGGAGAATCAAGTGATGAAGGGTTTTCCTGAAATGAAGACTGCAGAGTCAATCATCAAATGATACCCCAATGTGCTTGATCCCAAAACCAATCTTCCTATTCAAGCTGTGATGTGGCCAGCCACTAACCAAGTAAAATAGATTCTCGTGCTTCATAATTATCTAGATGGATCATTGAAATCCATGTTCTACTGGGGTTTTGATGAAACTACATCCTCTGCTATCATAAAACTTCAAGATGGATGTATTCAATTATATGAAAAAAGAGATCTGTTTCAGTTTGGTAGATGGGATATTCATCAGTTGAATCTTCATCAGATCAAAGTTGCAGAAGATATTTTTGAGCCGGCTGCTAAAGAGTATACTTCTATGGTTGTTGATATCATCAATAAGAGGATGTGGAACGGGGCTATAGGCAAATCATATGTTCTTCTTGTCGACAAGGACTAAGTCAAGCTAGTACCAAACCAAGGGGGAGATTGAAGGGTCCAGTTTATGGTTTGGTCTAGGCTTTCCATTATAAAAGTTCTTTTGAGGCATTTTATGTAATTCAAGGTTGATTTGGGTGTTTACTGTGACAACTCGAAATTTTCATTCGGTCAAACCCGAAAAGTCAATCACTTCTTTTGATAAGTCAATTTCAATATTACTTATTTTTAGCAAATTTAAAGTTCGTTTGATTATTTTAATAGTATTCTTTAAACGAACGGGTGAAAGAAAGTGCCGTCTCGGGTCTTGATTTTTCAAAACCGCAAACACCTCGTATCTTAGAAGTTCACGGCCAAACCATTATGTTTGGGCCGAAAAATCTTACAAAAACTGTGAACTCATGCATTAAGCATGAGTTTACTCCTCAAACTAGTCACTTTTTACATTTACCCTCAAGAACACTTTCAAACCCTCTCAAGTATCATCCAAGGTTTAATTCAAGATCTTCAAACTAGTAACTGTTCTAACCATTTCAAGTTGCTATAACACTTAATCTAGTGATTGTACATCTTTTCATCCATCCATATTTGTGTTTTGATTAGATTTCCAAAAACACCAAGAACACACACTAAGTGTTCTTGGACTTTTAGCTCATTTCAAGCTTCCTTATAGTAAGTACTTCTATCTTTAAGTCTTATAAAGCTTGTATTACATGTTAGCATCAAGAAAATGTGCCAAGAACACAAGGATCAAGGTGTTCACGGTCCAAGAAGATTCTTGGGCCATAAACACCAAATAAGGCACCAAAGTGTGCCTAAGTCCTTACTTAGCCCTAGTTTGATGTCTAAACCCTTCCTTGATGTGTTTAAGCCTTGAAAAACACCAAAGTCCACCATTTTTATGTGTTTACTGTTTGGGGATCTCCCGAAACCGTAAACACCCTAATGTAAGCTTATATGGACCATATTCCTTCCGTATGCCTAAAAACTAACCTAGACAACTACCTTGATGAGCTAAGGACTTAAAAACATGTAAATACCATTTTCCATATGGGTTTATGGTAGTAAACCCAAAAGGAAATGACCTTGAGGCCATAAACTCCTCAAAGGAGTGTATTGATACTCTAATCCCTTCCAAAGGCCTAACCACTAAGTAGAAATGCGTTAAAGGACTTGCAAAACCTCAAAACACCTTATGGTCATAAGGTGTAGAGTTTACGAACGTAAACCCTTGAGTTTATGACCGTAAAACCTTGAGTTTACTGCCGTAAACTCCTTGGGTAATGGTCATGAAAACCGTAAACTCCAAGGGACTTTACCCTTGAACCCCAAACACTCTAGCCTTGCTCTACAAACACTTGGATGCAACCCTTGTGATCTTTAACACTTGAAGCATAGTGTTTTCATGTTCTAGATTGTCCCAACTTAATTTATTAGTTATAAATTGACTAATTAGTTTTATAAATGTTTATTATATGATAACTAGGCTCGTGTGTGTGTACAAGCCTCCAATTGTCACCTAGCACCGTATCCAACACTTCAATCCAATCCACTCACTGCAACTGAGTTCATACCCCTTTAACTAACCTTTGAAATGCTTTTAAATGTTTTAAATGCTTTATGGGGGGGATACAAGTTAAACCATGTTTGTTATTAGATCAATCACATGTGATTAATAACCAGCATGCAAATAGATTTTTCATACTTTAAACTGTTTTATCAAGCAAATGACTTTAAACTATTATCAAACTATTTTACATGTTTTTAAACTTATATGTTGTTAAAAACCATGTCTACTACTTATGTATTATGTATATATGTATAGATATAGAGATTTACACCAAAGTTCAGCAATCTCGGTCATTCATCAAGTTTACTAATAAACTATAATATGTATAGTTTAGGGTGATATTATTTACTACTTTTAGTTCAATGAAACATACAAGAGTCAGTTCATTCATGAGTCATTGCTTATTACTATGAGAACATATACATTAAATTACTATGAGAACATATACAACTATACTAGAAGGAGAACATATACAACTATACTAGAAAGAGAACATATACAACGATACTAGGACGAGTAACAATACATCACATATACATGAATACATTAACATAAATGTGATCCACTGTATCGGAGCATGGCTTCAATGTCATCGCCCGAGTTGTAGCCAGAGTCTCTTGGAGGGAGAGCGTGAGTTTGCGTATAGATCTATACTGGATTGACTATCCTACACCTTGCTTCTAGCTACAGCCGGACCTGCAGGTCTACGGATGCCAAACGTCATACCTTTTTACGACTTACATTGTTGTGTTTTATAGTCGCTAGTATGATACAATTAATCACATAATACCTTGATATAAATCTGCTTTAAGGTAGTTAGTACAGCAGTAGTTCCTATAATACAACACTACAGTACTACATTAATATACTCTTTGCATTATTTAGTGATCATTTCACTTAAGCATTAATGTACAGACTATATTTTAATAATGATAGTTATCCTTGGGAAAATTACACACTTTTACAAGAAAAGAACATACAAAACAGTTATGCCTTGGTAGAAGGGTACTTTTAGTAGGAAATATAGGATTTTCTAGGAGATTCAAACTTTTACAAACACTTACAAACATTCACATACTCTTATTTCAAACGTTTAAAAATTCGTACTTCAAACCACGTTCAAACGTTTTGATACAAACACCAACACTAAACACTTATGAACTCACCAGCTTTAATGCTGATAAACTCTTTCAAAATAACTTGTATTCTCAGGTCATCATTAGACAGGTACCGAGGCCGGCTTTTGAGAAGATGGAGCGCATTCAAGACTCATCTTATTATTTTGATTTACACTTTTGGTGTCTATAACTGTACAGAACACGCTTGTATTAAAATTATATATTTAATGCAATGGATGATGTTGTTTGCTTGCTTACTATTATAATGTGTTGTGATACTTTACATCACATCCTCCGCCCCATAACATTTCCGCCATTCTTGGTTTTAGGGTGTGACATTTACGGACAGAAGGTCTGTTTACGGCCGTAAACCCTGTTTATGGCCAATGTCTTCTATATATAGGGCTTGTTTAGGTCATTTGTGGTTGTTGATCATTTAAAGTTCACGGCCAAGACTATTCTCAAGTTGTACCAGACGTTTTTGATATATAAACGTGTGCAAGCTTGATTTTCTTCTTCTTCTACTCCAATTTTTTTTCTAATGATCGATTGATTGCTTGATCACTGGTTAAGATCCATTTCCAGGACCTTACAACCAGAGGAACCCACAGATCAGACACGCCCCTTGGAGGAGGAAGCTGCTATTCTCAGACAACAACTTTTTGCAGTAGAAGCAAGAGCAGTTCGGGTGGAGCAAGAGAGAGATGAGATCACTCAGGAAATGAGTGAATTAGTTGACCGTTTGGTGCGCTATTTCGGCATCTGACACTTCCCGTCGCGGCTAGGATCAACCCTACCTCTCATCACTACTGTTATGTTTCTCTTTTACGCACTGTTATATGTACTATCGACTTTATGATTAAATGATTACACTACTCATAAAGTTGTTATGCTGTTGTATTATATATGTCTCTATGTACTGTACGCCTTCCAAGGAAAATTTTCATGCATTGTACTACATAGTCGATTTTAATGAAAGGTTCTATGTTTTAATTGTGACATTGTTATTTATTATGCGTTTTCATTTTTTTTCTATTTCATGATGATGCATGAATTCACTTATGGGGACAATCAAACCAATGAAACCACTATGTGATGAAGGAACTCGAAACCGCAAACTACTATGTACTCACCATCTTTCTGTTCTATGATAGAAGATGCCTCAAAGACTGAATCGCGGAAACAACACTGTGCTACCACCATCGCCTCCACCGTAGGTAAACTCTGTTGCATTCCAAGCAGCGGTATCAGCTGCAGTCACCGCAGCATTGACACATATTCATAACGGAAACAACGGTGGTGGTAATGGTCAAGGGACTGGAAGCTCGAACCAAGGAACAAACCAAGGTCCTATGAAAGTATGCACATACAAGGACTTTTCAAATGCCAAACCCCAAACATTCAATGGAATGGGAGGCGTGATAACTTTAAAACAATGGATGGAAAAGATAGAGTCAGCTTTTAAGATCTGTGACTGCCCTGAAGAATGCAAGGTGAAGTTTGCAGCTTGCACGTTTGTCGACCAAGCGCTCTGATGGTGGAATGGTCATGTACAGGCTAAGAAACTCCGAGTGGCGAATGTCATGCCCTGGGAGGAGCTCGAGGAAATGTGGATGGTGGAGTACTGTCCCAGTGGGGAGATATAGAAATCGGAGCAGGAGTTGTGGAACCTCACAGAACAAAATTCAGATATCAAGGCTTACATCTCAAGGCTCAGTGAACTAGCCCTTTTGTGCCCAGGGATGATCACATCAGAAAGGAAGAAGATTGAGCGTTTCATTTGGGGATTAACTTCTCGAATCCAAGGAAATGTGATTGCAGCAAATCCAGAAACATTTGACAGTGCAAAAAGGCTAGCTCAAAAGCTTTACGACCATGGCAACAAGAAAGCGGCTAAAACTATTGACACCGAGACCATGAAGGAAGGGGATATCAAGAAAAACAAGGACATCAAACAAAAGGGACGATAGAACCAGGGATCCTCCAAAAAGCAACAAACCATAGCAATCCACACTGCTGCCGCTCAAGTTATGCCAACACAAACAACTCCAGTCTCAACTACACAAACCACTATAAGGTAATACTCAGGAACATTACAAAAATTTAACAAATGCAGCTACCACGACCATGACAATACATGGAAACGCACTGTACCAACTGCAATCGCAAGGTGCACACCACCCGGTATTGCAGATCTCAACCCCAACCGAACCAATAACCAAACAACAACAAAAACATCAACAACAACAACGTCAGAGCCAACCATACTTGTTATGGATGTGGAGGAACTATCCATTTCAAACGCAATTGCCCGAAAGCCAACAACCAAGGGGCAGGAGGATCGGGCAAGGTCTTGACCTTGGGTCAAGGAGAGGCAGTTCAAGACCCAACGGTAGTCACTGGTATGTTCCTCCTCAACAACACTTACTCATGCATTCTATTTGACAGTAGAGCTAAGCGTAGTTTTGTGAGTAATAGATTCAAACACTTACTAAACCAACAACCCCATAAGCTAACTAAAGCCTTCATAGTGGAGATGGCTTATGGGAAAACTGAAACAACCAAAGACGTTTACGTAGGGTGCACCTTAACATTTAACAACCACTTGTTTCAAATAAATTTAATGCTAGTAAATATTAGGAGTTTTATTGTGATAATCGACATGGACTGGTTGAGCCCCCATCATGATGATATTATGTGCCGCGAGAAGGTCGTTTACCTTCACCTCCCCAATTACGAAACCCTAATAATCTATGATGATAAACCTGGTGCCAATCTCCTTATTATCTCGTACATCAAGGCACAAAAAGGCCCGCACCATAAAAATGATGCCTTCCTCGCTCTTGTTGTGCGTAAAACAAAAGAGGAAGTAAACATTAACGACATCCCAATGGCATGCGACTTCCCGGACGTATATCCTGAAGATTTTCAGGGAATAACCCCAGAAAGATAGGTTGAATTTCGAATTGACCTAATACTGGGAGCCACATCAATTTCCAAATCACCCTAAAGCTTAGCTCCCGCCGAAATGTAGGAGTTATCCAGCCAATTAAGTGAACTTCTAAACAAAGGGTTCATCAGGCCAAGCTTCTCACCCTAGGGAGCGTCGATCATGTTTGTCAAGAAGAAGGATGGATCCTTCAAAATGTGCATCGACTATCGAGAGTTGAACAAAGTCACCATCAAAACCCGATACCCACTTCCACGAATCGATGATCTATTTAACCAGCTTCAAGGAGGTAGTTATTTCTCAAAAATAGATCTAAGATCCGGCTATCATCAACTTCGAGTCCGGGAAGAGGATATTCCAAAAACTGCTTTCTGAATCCGATGCGGCCATTTCGAATTTGTTGTTATGCCTTTTGGTCTGAAAAATGTCTCTGCAACATTTATGGCCCTCATTAATCGAGTCTGCCGCCCATTCCTCGATAATTTTGTAACCGTCTTTGTTAATGATATACTCGTATACTCTCGAAGTAAGGAGGAGCACGGCCAACACCTACACCAAGTCTTGGAGACTCTAAGAGCTGAGAAACTATATGCGAAACTCTCCAAATGCGAGTTCTGGATTCACAGTGTAAACTTCTTGGGTCATGTAGTCAGTAAGGAGGGAATTCATGTGGATCCTTCCAAAATCAAGGCTATTTAAAGCTAGACAATTCTGAAGACAGCAACAGAAATCCGAAAATTCTTGGGCCTTGTGGGCTACTACCGGAGGTTTATCCAGAACTTCTCCAAGATAGATTAGCCCCTCACCACCGTAAAAAAGGTGTACTCTTCAATTGGACGGACAAACATGAAGTTGCTTTCCAAAGCTTGAAGTGTGCCATTTGTAGTGCTCCGGTGTTGTCCTTGCCAGAGGGTACATAAGACTTTGTGGTGTATTGTTACACCGCGAACCAAGGACTGGGTTGTGTGATGATGCAGCGCGGAAAAGTGATTGCATATGCATCCACCCAATTAAAGAACCATGAGGTAAATAAAACCACCAATGATCTTGAGCTGGGAGCAGTGGTCTTCGCTCTAAATATTTGGAGGCACTACCTCTATGGTACAAACACCGTATTCATGGACCACAAGAGCATCCAACACATCCTAAATCAAAAGGAGTTGAACATGAGGTTGCGAAGGTGGGTTGAGTTGCGAAATGATTATGGGTGTGAGATCAAGTATCACCTAAGCAAAGCTAATGTGGTAGCTAATGCTTTGAGCAGGAAAGAATACTCAGGTTGCTGGGTGAAAACATTATTGATAACTATCCACTCTCATCTAACTTCACAAATCAATGAAGTGCAATTGGAAGCATTAAATCCGGAGAACGACATTAATGAAACACTGCGCGGGATGGATAAGAATCTGGAAGTCAAAGGAGACGGAGCCTACTACTTTATGGAACGTATCTGGATCCCAAAATTTTGAGGATTCAGGGATATGATCATGAATGAAGCGCACAAAGCACGATACTCCATCCATCCAGGTTCCGATAATATGTACCTGGACATTAAACAACATTATTATTGGCCCAACATGAAGGCATAAATTGCCACTTACGTGACCAAGTGCCTCACGTGTGCTAAGGTTAAAGTGGAGTATCAGAAGCCCTCGGGATTGTTACAACAATTTGTAATACCCGAGTGGAAATAGGAAAGGATCACCATGGATTTCATAACCAAATTACCTAAAACAGCAGACAGACTGGACGTTATATGGGTGATTATCGATAGGTTGAAAAATCTGTCCATTTCCTACAAATAAGGGAGACTTACAAAATGGAGAGGCTAACAAAAATCTATATAAAAGAAATTGTGAGACTCCATGGAGTGTCGATATCTAGTATTGATTAAGATAGTTTATTTACTTCACGATTTTGGTAGTCGCTCCAAAAGGCAATGGAAACACAACTGGACATGAACACTGCTTATGACCCTCAAACCGATGGCCAAAGCGAGCGAACCATTCAAACGCTTGAAGATATGCTCCAAGCTTGTGTGATTGATTTTGGTAGGGCATGGGACCCACTTTCCCTTAATTGAGTTCCCGTACAATAACAGCTATCACACAAGCATTAATGTTTCTCCTTTTGAGGCTTTGTATGGTCGTAAATGTAGATTACCTCTTTGTTGGGCTAAGGTGGGAGACACCTAGTTGGAAAGGGGACAAATACCAAATAGCGCTCTTACAGGACACGAGATCATTCGGGAAACGACGGAGAAAATAATTCAAATCAAAGCGCGATTCCAAGCATCCCGAGACCTACAAAAAAGCTATGTTGATAAACGGTGGAAGCATCTGGAATTTCAAGTTTGTAATCGGGTGCTATTAAAGGTCTCTCTCTGGAAGGGGGTGATCCATTTTGGGAGTCGGGGAAAACTCAATCCATGATACATCGGGCCATTCGAGATTCTTTCTAGGATTGGCCTAGTGGCATATAGGCTGCTGCTACCTACGGAGCTCAACAACATACACCCTGTGTTCCACGTGTCGAATCAGAAAAAGCTCTTATCAGATGAAACCCTCGTTGTTCCCGTGGATGAGATCGAAGTAAACGAGAATCTCCTATTCATCGAAGAGCCAGTCGAGATAATGGACTGGGAAGTGAAGCGTACAAAACAAAGTCGTATTCCGATTGTGAAAGTTCGATGGAACACTAAGCATGACCCGAATTCACATGGGAATGTGAAGACCAAATGAAGCTAAAGTATCCTCATTTTTTCTCTATTTCCTAATTATATCTTTCAAAAAAATTTCGGGACGAAATTCCCTTTAACGGGGGGATGATGTCACAACTAGCATTTTGGCTAAGGAATTTATACACATTTGGGCCGAAACTGTCAATTCTCATTAAATTGGGCTGAAAATGTTATTTCTACTAAATTTGGGCTAAACATGTCATCTTATTTTGAAACAAGCCCTAAATGTAAACTTTTCGTCTTAGGGTACTTAAAGTGTCATTGTTACCAAAAATGTGCCTTAATTGTAAATTTTCGGTTTTATGGACCAAAAATGTCATTATTATAAAAAATGGGCCCTTTTAAGTGATTTTGGTAAACAATTGAGTTTAAATCACCAACGTAATAACAAACGGACTAAATAAATTATTTAAGTTTTCAAATTGGGCCGGAATATACCTTAGATGCTTATTGGGACTTAGTGGCCTATTTGCATTCTTAAGTGGGCCTAGAATACACACTGCATGTCTATTGGGTCCTTGTGGTCCAATTTCATGCTTATTGGGCCTAGAATATACATTACATGTTGTTTGGGCCTTTGTGTCCCATTTACATGAATGTTAGGTCTAATAAACTAAAAACATACACATAAACAATATACACTATGCAAAATATTCGCATAAATTCAGTTAAGACTCTTGTGAGACATTTCGTTTCTTCACACCTATCTAGTGTACAACCGTAGCCTGTAGTTACAATCAAAGTCTCCTGGAGGGAGAGTGACAGTTTGTGTATAGATCTATATGGGGTGACACCCCACACCTGAGCTATTCGCTACAGTTAGACGAGGCCAGTCTACGGTGACAAACTTACCTTAAACAAGTTAGCGTTTAAAAAACACCACGACAGGCGGATCAGTCATTACCAAGTATGGTTATAACGATTCACCTAGAGATCACCCCCCCCCCTTTCACCACTGTAAAGATTTACGAAATACACATACAAATTGATTTTACGAAAACATTCATACATACACTGGTTACCGGTCTTAGGGTTTTAAGACCACAACATTTAATACAAGCAGAAAATATCAGATTTTCTGGGAAATTATACACTTATACAATACCTTCTACTTACATCAGAAGCTATCAGATTTGCTGGAATACTAGTTTCATACATTTTCAAAATAGGAAACACACATGCGTTAATACATGATTTGATACAATACTTTCAACCGTTTTATAGAAAATATCATATTTGCTGGTGTTTACAAATTCATACAAAACCTTTTCATACAAACATGCTTATGAACTCACCAACATAATATATGTTGACGTTTTCAAAATAACTTGTATTGACATCAAGAATCAGTATTGTTTCTATTATTGTACATGCGATGATGATGCTTGAATTGTTTCTATTATATTCACTGTGATGATATTACAAGATGAAGTCACCCACCCCCCGGACGTGTCTGGCGTTCCGGTTCAAGGGTGTGACAATTGAAGCTCCTATTTTGGATATTGATGAGCGATGCAAGGCCGGGAGACCTTGTTCGGTTTATCTTGGATGAATTGCATAACACGACTGTTAATCGGGTGGTTCAGTTGTCTTGAAGGTTGTTCATGATCTTGGAACCTGGAGGTCCTAGACTAAAAAGTGGATTCTTATCTTGAGGATTAACGATGATTGTGAGGGATTTTTTATCGTCAGTTTGCTTCTTTCTTTTAAGGTCTATTGATGTTTCGATAGGTAATCAATCGTTTATGAGGTGTTGTAGTATGTGTGCTTCAGACCATCAAATACGCTACTCGAATTAGCTTATAAACTTGCCTTTTGAATAATGAATGTTAGCAGTGCAGGTGATGGCAATCCAACAATCTCAGAATATGTTGGAGGAGTCAGGTTTAAAGGACCCTCAAGGAGATTACTTCTAAAGAGGATGTGAGAAGTCATTTCGAGGATGAAATGTGAGTAACCAAGATCTAAGCTTTATGTTTCCTTGTAGCTAAATGTAAGGTTTTATGCATATTTATCCATGGCTTAAGAGTTAGAGTGTAAGAACACCATAAAGTTGTAACGCTTGTTCTAGGTATCATTTTTTTTTTAATTTTTAGGGTTTTGCACTGGGACTCGGCGAGTTGGGGAGCCCAACTCGACGAGTAGAGATCAATATTGGATGCGGGAAATAGGGTCTACTCGACGAGTTGGAAGGCCCCAACTCGACAAGTAGACACCATAAAGGAAAACCATAATTTTCAAGGGTTTGCACCCTATTTAAGGAACTTATAGGTCATTTGTGGTCTCCCTCATCATCCTAACTATCCAGATAGAAACCCTAGTTGTGCTTTAGTTCCTTCTTGAGTGTGTGTGAACTTAGGAGAGTGAATCATGTGCTTTTTGGAAGGAAACTTGAAGATTGAAGAGATTGAAGTGAGGTGAGGGCCTTAGATCCGGTATTTACCTGGTGTTAGCATCCTTTTGGAGGTAAAAAGCTACAATCTTGATCTCTATTTGTTTAAATCTCATCTTTTAGAAGTATATGGTCACATTTTGGTGCAAAATGATGTCATACTCGGATTTGGACTTGTCATGAGGATATGGTTCCAGATGTAGACACCTCTAGGCCTCCATGGACATAAAGTTGCCCAGTTTATCTATTCTAGGCCCTTTTCCATGCACTAAACCTTGTATGAACCTTAGTTTTAGTGTTTTAGCCATTTGACGCCTTGCATGCACATAAACTTTGCAACTTCACGTGGTAACTACACCATAGGGGGCTGGATCTCTTGTTTGGAGCCTTGGATTCAACTAGAAAGGGTTGAACATGAAAAGGGTTGTAGGAACTCGATGAGTTGCTTAGCCAACTCGACGAGTTGGATTGATTTACCCTGTCATTTGGATTCTAAATGAATTCGACAAGTTACTCAGGTAACTTGGCAGGTTGACTCGAGTTTTCAGTCTTTTGGACACTGAAGGAACTTGACGAGTTGCTAGATTCACTCAACGAGTTGGGGTCAACGTGGACTATTGAGTTGGACTTCGACCAGGGTTGACCAAGTATAACCTCAAGGGAATTTTCGGTATTTCGGGAATTTCACAAGTTAATCACATGATGATTGTAGACACTTGAGTTAAAGCTGCAAGTTGGGACTTATCATATCAACTCAGCATTTCATGAGTGGTGAGTCTCTTCACCATACCGATGGGTCGAAGGCACCAAGGCCGGCCCATTATATATGATTTATGGATTGTTAGTCGATTATGTGATATGTCGGTAGGATATTTATGTGGAAGACCCCTCAGGGTTCTCATGACAGTAGACTAAGACCATGTGGGGGTTCCCATGGCATTCAATGTAAGACCTTTGAGGGTTTCCATGGCATCCTTGTTTGTTTGCGTGTTTAGTTTGTAGGATATTTTTGTGTTAGGGAAGACCATGTGACGGTACCCATGGCAGGCAGTTAAGACCATGTGGGGGTTTCCATGGCAGTTACTTAAGGCCATGTGGGGGTTCCCATGGCAGTGGTTTAAGACCACGTGGGGGTTCCAGTGGCTCCCGATGTAAGACCTTGGAGGATTTCTATGGCATCTTGATATGTTTATATGCATGGCTTATGTTTCTTATGTGATTGATATGGATTATATGGTTATGTGGACTACGTGGGGTATGCTCTGGGGAACTCAATAAGCATTAGCTTACAGTTTGGTTTTAGATACTTTAGAGCCTAAGGGAAAGGGCGAGGTTTGATGGCGCGACGTGCACTCTCCGACATTTTATATGGAGACACTCTGATATTTGAAATAAAATGTTGATGTTTTGAATTTTGAAAACAGTTTCCATTGATATTTCATATTTCATGGGAATGTTTTGTTTAATTAAACATGAAAATTTTATTTGAAATTTTGGGTTATTACAAGTTAGTATCAGAGCCTTGGTTTGAGGAATCCGGGCACACTCTCGGGTGTTTCAGGACTCGAACTAAGGAAATGGTAAAACTTTTTTAAAAAAAATCAAAAGCTAACAAATTCTTAAAATGGAAAAAAGTGGAGAGTGAAATACGCGTGATCGGTCAAGCCCGAGTAAGTAGTTCACCAATATGTTAGCCGTGTTATACTGATATTTGGATTATGATGATTGTATGAATCTTGCTATGTGTATGCTTTCAAAATTGTATATAGTTAGGGTCTTACAGCCTCAAAATGATTGATTTGTCCTTGTTTCCTGTTCCTTGGCTTGTTGTGGTCTTAGGGTAGAGTCTGTTATTCGAAAGTCTATTTGATCTTTTTCTGTGTATAATTTGCTTGCATAAGGCAACCTGTTATGATTGGGTTCTGTTTTGATATGCATGGAGTAAATCTTAGTATAGCCTAGGATGTGAGCTATGCGGTAGCCTGCGAGATGTGTTTTGTTCTAGGATGAATTAGAGTTATCAGGTAGAGCCTTGGGGAAGGTACAGGTTGGTGTGGAAGGTAGTATTGGGCCCGTACTACTGAAAGCACATGACCTGTATCCAAACCAATGTCAAATCTGGAAACTTTAAAGAGAACCGGGTGGAGGGATCCCCTTTTTGGATATTTGACCCTTCTGTCTTATGGTATTTCAGATCAGTATGGTGGTTAGACAACATGGAGAGGGGGGATCAGAATCAGGATCGGAATTAGGATCCTGGTCGGGCTACGACACCGAGCCCATTGACGCTACCTTATAAATCTTTCGGATAGTCAAGGAAGGGATGATGGAGATTATGGAGGAGCGGCTCAGATCTTTCCGAGACGAGATTGATATGGGCTAGGTTGAGGCTGGAACTTCCTCATTTAGGGAGTTCAATTCGTGCAGAGCGCCTGAGTTCTTTGGGGTCTGGGACCCCATAGTTAGTCGACGCTGGGTAGCTGGCGTGGACAATGCCCAACGTACAAGCTCTTTCCCTGAAGCAGCAAAGGTGGGGTTTGCTTTGTGTATATTGAAGGATTAGGCCAGGGATTTGTTGGATGAGGTGACCCACCAGGTTGGAGCAGTCAGTGTGGCTTAGATGACATGGACTGATTTTGCCAGACGCTTTGATCTGGAGTTTGCACCATCCATTGAGGTGCAACGATTAGTGAGGGCGTTCCAGGACCTTCAGCAGACGACTGAGACTGTGGCGGAGATCACTACCAAGTTTTGGGAACAGACACTATTCATCCTGCAATATGTTGTGGATGAGGATTTGAGGAGGACGAGGTATCATTCCATGTTGAGGGATGATATCTGTGAGTTTGTGAGCTTCTTATGGTGCAAAACCCTAAATGGGATGGTGGAGAAGGCACGCGAGTGGGAGATGGAGTTGGAGTTCTGCACCAAACGGAAGCCAGAGCAGGCTTAGGCAACTGTAGGTCAGGCTAAAAATCCTAAGAGCTCTGATTCTTCTGGTAGGGGCCTGCAAGGCTGTGGCTAGTGTGCCAAATGTGGGAGATCACACAGTGGGGTTTGTCGGGGGACAGGTCCGGTATGCTATACCTGTGGCCAACCAGGTCACGTGAGCAGGGATTGCCCCAAAAAGGGCTTGATTTGTTTCCACTGCAACCAGACCAGCCATAAAAATACCGATTTTCCAAGGTTGCAGGGAGGGGGAGGATCGGTGGTAACGCTTGTGCTTGCCACGATGAGGATCACGGATGGCCGCTCTGCTAGGTCGGATGCTCCAACGGTGAAGAGCCACACCTTTCACTTCACTACCGAGGAGGCTCCTGTAGTGCTAGACATTGTGGCTGGTATTTATTTATCTTCCTACTCTATATTGATTTGCACTGCTTATGTGTATACATTTGTGCTCATGTATAGGGACCTTTTTGGTTAATGGTATGTCGGTTCACGTTCTATTCAACTTGGGTGCTACCCGATCGTTTGTATCTCTTGCGATTTGCAAGAAGTTCCGGGATGCACCGAGGACTTTGGATTCCCCGCTTGAAGTTGAGATTGCAGATGACCTGTCACAACTGGAAACTTTGTGTCATGTAACCTATACATTCAAGTTAATGTGAATCAAAAACTTCAATCAAATACATCATACAAGTACTACAAATAGTCATCAAACAATTGGAAACCCTAAAAGTCCTTGTTTAAGTCCATTTTGGACTAGGACTCCCCTATTGGATCCAAATGAACCAATAAACTTCCAATTAGCCTATCATGGGCTTAGAACCCTAATTGGGCTCTAATTGGACCCACATTTATTTATTTCAACATTTTGGGTCATAAGGGGCCTAGAATGAAATGAATTAAAAGCCTTAATACATGAATAACCTAAACTAGTCCAATAAAAATATAAAAATCCTACTACATCCTTTTAAGTTTAAAACATACCCAAGGCTAACCCAAATATTGGGCTTAGAGCAAAAGGCCCAAATTTCTTTTTTTCCCTCCATGTTTTCGGACCAATACCCAAGCCCAAGAGGAGTGAAGATATTTGACTTTTAAGTGACACATCATTATTATCCATAGGACATCCATGCAACATCTCATACCTCCATGCAAGCATCACTTCAAAGATCACTTCACTTCTTCTCTTCCTCTCTCTCACTCTCGGCCACATCTCAAACACACACACACATTTCACAAATTCCCTCAAGGAACATTCAAGAAAACTCTCTCATTTCCTCCCCATAAATTCGAGATTTCAAGAAGCTTTCAAGGAGATCTTTCAAGAAAAATCACCATCTAAGGTAAGTTAATGTTTAACTTATGATCTAACTCCCTCTATTCCATTAAAATCTCTTCTAAATTCATTCATATTTGTGATCTTGCATCCTAGAGGTCGAAATCTTCACCAAAGGGTGCTTAGGCCAAAAATCACTTCATTTTCCTTCCATTTTCTTTGCAAAACCGAGCCCCCACACCAAGGTGAGCTTCATACCCCCTATTTTCTGTTTTTATGAGTTTTATGGGGGGGGGGGGGGGAATACAAGTGAAAGTGTAGATCTATATGTGTTTTGTATGCCTTGTATGATTTCCATGCTTATATGTATGCTTTAATGTGTTTTAATGTTGGATCTAGCCATAAAACCCCTCAAAACCGAGATATAACTTATGTTTTATGATTTTAGCTTCAAATATATTTCTACATACAAAGTGTTTCAAGAAAAATGGCTAAGTGGTTTAGTAATAATTTTCTTTGGGTTAAAAACACAAATTTTGGGCCTAAAATGTGAAAAATACAAAATTAAGGGTCCAAATTGGCATATCACGGATTCTGCTGGATGAAGTGTGCCAAAACAGTTTCTATAAATCAATTTCTGGAAATATACTCATTTAGGGGATTAAAAACATAAATTCCAAGCTTAATGGGCTAAAAATGACATTTTTGGCCCAATGAGGCCCATTATGCGAATTTTTCTGTTTTGGAGGGCCAAAACTGTGATTTTCTGTAAAACAGTGGACTATAAGTGTTCCAAATCCTTTTCAAAGGTTTAAAATGCTTTTTAAATTTAAAAAGGACCAAAGTTGCAAAAATTTTCCAATTTGGGCCAAAATTGCCAAAGTTGCGAAAAAGAAGGGTTAAAACCGAGAAAACTGCATTTTCAGGGACTTAAACTGTTTTCTATGAGAAAAATGCTGAAAAATATTAATTTCAATAATTTTTGGTGTTAAAATGTCAAGAAAATTAGTTTAAGGACCAAACCGGGAAGTATTTAATAAAAGGGTTGAAAATGTAAATTTTACAAACAATGAGGGGCTGAAAACAGAAAAATTTCAAGACTAATTTCATATACACAATACATCACAATACCAAAAGTTGTTGTTAAACGAATTGGCTCGGTCTCGATCCAATAGAAATCTACAACTACTAACACTACAACACTACGATTTATACAAGTAACGTTTGGTAATACATTATACATGCGAGTGTGCACAGACGTCTACGCACCATCTTTGGGCCCCAAAAGTGTAAAATCTTGTTCGTTGAGCCTAGCTAGCCCAATGACCTGATCTTAAGGCCCGAAGACATTTTTTTTTACGGAGTGTTGGGTTTTACCGATCTGACACAACGTAAATGGACTTTCAATGGCTTGTATACCACCGGTCCCCAAGGGTCCTTTGGTATAGCTAGTAAAGTCTACATTTCATGCGAGGCGAGTCGGGGACCCCTCGTACATTTTTATCCCCAACCGGTTAATGGAGTCACCGAGGTCTTCGTGACCTCTTTCTCTTCGGATGTGGGACTACACCTAGTCAGGGCAATTGGATAACGTGATTAGTACGAACGACGCCTTCGGGATCGTTAGTATAGCTATAAACTGGGCGTTTGTGTAATGTGGGTTTGTAGTAAATAATCATGCTCGAGAACTTTCCAACGTCGCCTGGGACTGACACTATACGCTACGCAATGGTTTCAATGTAACTTCATGTAATACAAGAAATTAGGAAAACATCGGGTTTTCCTAGGGTTTTTCCAATACATACAGATTCAAAATGCATACAACCTTAACGAACAAATTTTCTTTAAGTGTAGAAACAAACAAGCATACCTATGGATCTTCACAACATTTTCAAAAGCTTTTCTTTTCAGAAAATATCGGATTTTCTGGTGGTTTTCAAACAATACAAAACGTTGGATTTCAAACACTACTTATGAACTCACCAACATTTCATATGTTGACGTTTTTCAAAATACTTGTATTCTCAGGGAACCAGTGAACCAAAGGAAAACATATTCAGTGACGGTTGCAGTTTACTTATGTATGAACCGAACAATTTAATTTTTGGAAATGTAATGATTTGAGACAATGTAACGAATGTAAACCTCATCAGTTGTAATATTCAAATGTTGGTGATGAATGATGTTATGTTTCATGTATATTCATTGTGATGGTATTCAATTGAGTCACGACATCCCCCGGACGTTTCCGCCGTCTGGTTCGGGGGTGTGACAGGTTGGTATCAGAGCTTTGTTTATAGTGAACTAGCATGTCGAGCCATACATTGATATGCAACTATAAACCAAAAAGAGGGACTAACATAACTCTGAACAAAACAAGTAAATAAAACACACTTGCTTGCATTAGGAATAAAGACCTAACGTCGAACCAAACACAATAATACTGGTATCTCGGTTAATTCGGGACTGTTCTTAGTGATACCAAGGAGTGAATGTAGCCTGATCAACTACATTCTCTCCAAGGTAAAACTAACACACGTCTTGATGAGATCGGGATAGCTAGGGAACCTAAAACTATACCCTTTATCACCAAAAAGAGAACGTTCGCTTAGTCTGTACGATAGTCATAGCACCTAGGAATAATGTTAGCAGACATCAGGGACAGCGACCCCCGTTTGGCATGTCACGTGAGTTCTTTGACTTGAGGGACGGAGGACCGGCCGACCGAGCCCTACCGGTCATGGTGAGACGATTGCGGGACACCGGCGACCTTGCTCAGGGCACTGCTGATCAAGTACGCCAGTTGTGGACTAGGGTCGAGCGTGCGGAACAGGAGACGCGTGACGTCCTCCGGGAGTTTCACATGAGGCAGGTAAGGTGGGAGTCTCGACTTCAGGACGCAGAACGCCTAGTGGCTCGTCTTCAGGGAGCATCCACATCTTCAGCACCACCCTCTGACGCAGCTCATCGCGGTTAGGGATAGCCTTATCATAGTAGGTCATTAGGAACTATGTTATGTACTCCAGCTCTATGTTTAAGTGATTACACTACTCATGGAGCCGTTATGCTGTCGGATTAGTGTTACTTATGTATGCTCTTACGAGCAAATTTTCTTGTATTACCTGCGGATAATATCAATGAACTTTTGTGTGTTTTGCTATGATATTACCAATTGTTATGTGTTGAGATGTTATGATTGTATGTTCAATGGTAGTGATGTTTAGGTTCGCATCATACACCTAGTTAGTAGGATCGCAACCTCACAGAAACCACGTACACTCAACATCTTTCCGTTTCATGACAGAAAGATGCCTCGCCCAGCTACTCGCGGAAATCCCGAACCAACCCCGCCCGAAGTTGACTCCACTGCTTTCCAGGCAGCCATGTCTGCTGCGGTCACAACAGCTATGGCACAACTTCACCGAGGGAACAACGGAGGAGGTAACGGGCAAGGATCCGGAAGTTCGAATAACGGGACGAACCAAGGACCCACTAAAACGTGCACCTACAAGGATTTTGCGAACGCTAAACCCCGAACTTTCAACGGTACTGGAGGAGTGATCGCTCTGAAGCGATGGATCGAGAAGGTAGAGTCGATATTCGAGATATGCGAGTGCCCCGAGCAGATGAAGGTGAAGTGTAACAGCCCAAAATCTCAAGTATTGTTAAATTGCATTTTGGGGTGTTTTAGAAGGGGAGACTCGGCGAGTTGGAGCCAGACTCGCCGAGTAGGGTCGCAGATATGGTCGCGGGTTCGCGACTGGACTCGACGAGTCCAGGTATGGACTCGGCGAGTCGACGCTGTTCAGCAGAAACCCTAGCCGTTTCGTTTTGGGTCGTATTTAAGGGTTGTATGTCGTCATTTCACGTCTTTTGGCCGATTGTGGAGAACCCTAGACGACTGTGGCATTTGGAGCAAAACTTGAAGGCCATTATTGACTTTGAAGGAATTGTGGTGCAAGAAGAGGAAGGGTTTTGGCCAAAGGAAGAGCAAGAAGGTCGAGTTCTGAGGTTTGGGGACACAGAGAGTATGTTTTCAGGTAAGGTTTCGGATCATTCCTGTTATTTTGATGTGTACACGAATTTAGGGTTTATGAAACCCATTTGGAGATTTGATGGATTATTATGTTGTTATACAAAGGTTTCTACCCTAGTAATAGGATGATTAGAGGTCCAGAGGTCCCATGAGTGTGTATCTCGGGAAAAACGTATCTCAGGAAGCAGTTGGATCGACTGCATGGCGTGGACTCGCCGAGTCGGATGATCAGACTCGGCGAGTAGCTTGAAGATTCACTGGGACTCTTCGAGTTGTTCTTCAGACTCGGCGAGTGGAGTCGGGGTGGCCCCGCGATTCTTCCAGGAGTGACTCGTCGAGTCAAAGAGGATACTCGACGAGTAGAAGGGGAATCTCAGAGGATTGAAGGACGACCAGACTCGCCGAGTCGCCAGGGAACTCGCCGAGTCCAGTCGAGCTGACATTGGACTGTTGACCAGAGTTGACTGGTGTGATTTCTTAGGGGCAGTTAACGTGGAAGATAGAAGTATTAAATAAGGGATATATGATGTTACAGGGAGCTTGTAGCTCGGAGGATCAAGTTCAAGGGATTTTAGGAGTTGCTATTTTCCAGTGTTCGCGAGGTGAGTCTTCTCACTATACCTCACCCGGAAGGGTTTGATTGTGTGACCGGAAGGTCAAGTATGTTGTGTGTTATGTTTATATGCTATGAATGGAAAGTTAGCTGCTACGTGTGATATACATGTTTATATATGGGCCGGAAGGCAAGGTATTATGTGACAGAAAGGTCAGGTATGATATGTGATATACGTGCTTTATGTGTTAGAGTATTTGTATTATGTGTTATATATGTGTACGGGCCGGAAGGCAAAGTTATGTGGATCGAAAGATCCGGGCCGGAAGGCGATATTATGTGGATCGAAAGATCCGGGCCGGAAGGCGATATTATGTGGATCGAAAGATCCGGGCCGGAAGGCAATGTTATGTGGACCGAACGGTCCGGGCCGGATGGCGTATGTGCGTAAGGTATATTGGGGAACTCACTAAGCTTCGTGCTTACGTTGTTTATGTTACGTTGTTTCAGGTTCTTACAGTAACGCGGGATGGCAACGGTTCGATTGTACACACCGAAGAAAGAGTTGTGTTTTGGAGGATCCTGGTCTTCTTTTATAACGGAAATGAAACTACGTTTTGTAATTTGAATGTGAATAAGATTTTAAACAAGTGTTTTTAATATTAAATTGATTAATTAAATAAAAATTTTATTTTTGGAAATCTGGGTGTTACAAATTGGTATCAGAGCCTTGGTTTGAGGGATTCGGACGCGCCTACGGGTAAATCTGGACTCAAACTGAAGAAGTAAGAAAAAGTTTTCCAAATAAATGGTTTTCTAAAAGTGAATAAGAGTTCAAAGAGAAAGCAAGAAAGAGCAGTGTGTACAATCAGCCAGAGCCAAACGGTGATTTCCCAAAATACCCTTACTTTTGTATTATGAAATATCTATTATGCACTTTATGAGACATTATTGCATGCTAGAGACAGGCTAGGTACTTCACATCTTAGGACTAGAGTGGCCTGATTTGTGATGCCTTAGTCTAGGGTTTGCTGTTATATGTGCGTTATGCTTTTATGTGTATGTGATGAGTGAGAGTATCTAGTTAGAACGCACAAGGGGTAAAGCTACGGAGTACAGAGGTACTTCCGATGATGAATCGAGAAGGTGGAGCTACCACAGATGGGGAGTCCTATGTATGCTTCAATGCTCGAATGCTGCTTGCTTTGTGCTTTGTGGAGTTATCGATGATGGGAGTCAGCTACCAAGTGAGTATGACGATACTCAGGAGGTAGAGGGCTGGCATCATTAGGAACTCTTCAGCAGCTGATAGCAAAGAAGTGGGAGGACGGCGGAAGGGACTAGGGAGTAAACCTAGCCTGATGAGTGCGCTGGTAGAGTAGAGGATTTCGCTGGAAAGCGAGCACGCGCGATGAGATTGGTGAAAGAGCAGGTTTATCAGCTACTTAGGAACTCTGGAATGGTCCGTGTGGAAAGTATGGGTAGATGTGGCAGGTAGTATGGGCCCGTACTACTGAAAGCAGAGGACCCATACTTGATACAGGGGGCATTCTGAAGGTCCTAAGGAACAGATTGAGGGGTGATGTTATGGTTCGGATACCATACATCGGAGCGGATACAGAGTGATGTTATGGTCAGGGCACCATACATCGGAACAGATTGAGATAGATGTTGTGGTTCGAGTGCTATACATTGGAGCAGGTTGAGGAATGGTGCTATGGTTCAGGTACCATACACCGAAGCATGTTGAGGAAGGATGTCATGGGATGAGTACCATGGTTCGTAGTGGATGATGCTTGTGGCTATCTTGTTATCCGGTTATCGATCGGACGAGCACGAGCGAGCGGGATGCGAGGATTCGCGAGATCCGGCGTGATGAGGTTGCTGCATTGTTGCGGGTTGAGTCGCCAGAATTGTTTGGGTCGATCAGGACCACTATGATGGAAGTAGTTTGATGAGCGATATGCGGCTTTCGCAGAGACGGCTGCCGCGGCGGTTACAGCGGCTGTAGCAACGGCAAAGAAAGGGACTAGTCGGGGTTTTCTGTATCGGGACTTCTATTATGCGAAGCCTCCCACATTCGATGGAGTTCAGGACTCGATTGTTGCTATGAGATGGTTTCCAGACATGGAGGGGTGTTTCTCCACGAGTTTATGCGCTGCTAATCAGAGGGTGGGGTGTGCTCTGAACCTATTGAGGCTCGGGGCGAAGGATTGGTGGAGGTTGACCATGAGGTCATTTTCCGATGCGCAGAGGGCTGCGGTTTCATGGGATCAATTCAGAGGGATGTTCAGTACTCGCTATGTTCCGCGAGATGAAAAGGAGAGATTGGCTCGGGAATTCCTCGAGCTGAAGCAGGATTTGGAGTCGGTGACTGAGATCACCAGGATGTTTATTGGGAGGGCGATGTTTCGCCCTGAGTTCGCTCCGGAGCAGGCTCAGATGCCCGATATTCGAGTAAGCTCAAGGGGGTATCAGACAGTTCGTGTCTACGCGGAGGTGCGAGACCCTGTTGGAGTTGCAGAAGGCCGCCATGTGGCGTGAGTTAGAGGTTAAGTTGCAGTTGCGTGAGCTGGGACAGGCCCCGATGCAGTCGCAGTCGGCGCCGAAACGGTTCAGGACCGTAGACGTTGAAATGGGGGATCGGAGCAGTCACACTTGTGGGAAGTGTGAGAGAGATGGAACCGGAGCTTGTTGGCCAATGGTGCATGCCGCGAGTGCGGAAAGGAGGGGCATGGTGCACGGGGTGGTCGGCAGTCAGTGCCAATTCGGGATTCCAGGATTTGTTATCAGTGTCGGCAGGTTGGACATTTGAGGGTCAACTGTCCACAGCTTTTTGCAGGATCGGTGTAGGCTCTAGCACCGTCCACCTTGAGGAGTTCAGGAGGAGGACAGTATGGAGCAGAGCCCAAGGGCTCAGGGTCGTGCTTAACGGCTTGCGGCAGAGGGAGACAGAGCAGTGTCGGAGGCAGCTGCGGGTATGATGCTCTCTTGATGTCTTGAGTAGATTGCGTTGATTGTGGCGTATGGTTTGTGCTGGTAGTGTGGATTTCGATGCAGTATTCGTTGTTTCGCGGGATTGGCATGGTTATGGATTGGTGCTTCAGGTTTCGTTTTGGCATTCGTTGTTCCCTGATGGTTTGGTATGGTTATAGTCTGGTGTTTTAGTGCCGGTAACTTTGTGCGGTTTTCGATGCGATATTCAACCTTTGGCAGGTTGTGGGTTTGGTTATGGGTTATTGCTTGGGAATACCGTTGGTCATCGTTCGTGAGGGTTGATAGTGGAGGTGCGGCACTGGGTTGAATGATGGGTAGCATCTGCAGTTGTGGAGTGGATAATTGAAAGATCGGATTCTTTTGAGCGGATTGATTAGGGAGGAGAGGTGTTTTGCTGAGGGTTGCTTATGCTTGTGGGAAACAGCCAGAGGGTAAATGTTCTCTTTGTGCAGGATGGTTCTGAAGGGTCGTTAATGACGATCGGTGGCAGTTAGTCAGTGCTTTAGTGGGGGAGAATTAGAAAATTTTCCGGGAGATCGATGAGTATGTGAGGGTGCTTAGCTGCCGGGATTCAGCAGTGCTTGTCAGCGCAAAGTATAGGCCGACGAGAGCGAGTGTTGGATATGCAGGGCGAGATACAGACCTAGGGCATTTGATTGTGGAGGCCTGAGAGGAGGTCGGGATCGAGCTTGAGTAAGTAAACGGAATTTTGCGATCAGAGTATTGGTACGTTTGAGGTACGTGATGGTTGTACTGCATTAATCCTACGGGATTATGTTGTGCACGTTTCTAGATCTGGAACCGGAAGGTTCCCAGAGTTAGAACCTGAGGGTTCGCAGAGTTGGGTGTACGGACCCACAGAGATATAGCCTCGAGTGGCTAGTATGTGTTATGAGAGTCGGTCCAGTCATACTGGAGACTCTGTTGGTATTGCTGGATTAGTTTGAGATTTGCGGATCACGTATGTTGCAGTGTGATTGCATTGGAAGGTCTGGCCCTGGGTTGTTGATCTTGTTTAGCGGAGGCAGTGATTTTGATGAGTGGAGAGAGTGCATGGGATTGAGAGCCCCTGCAATGAGAACCAGAGTATGTGAATAGCAGTTACGCAAAAAGGGTGGTGTCGCTTGGGGCGAGCACCGTGGAACTGGTTGGAGTGGCATTATGTTCAAGAGAGTTCCGTGGAAAAGGAAAAGAGGAGGGTATGTAACTCCGAAGGGGGTGCAAGTTCACGAAAGTGAAAGCTGCAGAGCAGAGTTATGGTTAGAGTATTTCGAGTATGGTTTTGAGCATCGTGTTCGCGGCAGTGGAGTAGGAACCCATCCGGTTGGGATGTCTGTTGAGGCTCAGAAGGGATGCATGGAGAGAGGAAATTTTAAATTTTCAGTGTGAATCTGATCAGAGTGTAGGGTGGATGTAGTGGTTCATCTTGGGAGATGTTCGAGGATATCATCAGTGTATCGGGTCTTCCAACCTACGAGTGTTGGGGCTAGTTCAGCAGGTGTATATGATGGCAAGAGGAGAATTTGTGAGAGTTACTCTGGGAGTGAGAATGGATCTCTCAGTTGGTCTGGGATGGACAAAGTGGGCTTTGGATCGGGGATCCGGTGGTTCAGGGCTTCCTAACCCTCATTGTTCGAGTGATTGTTGGGGTTTAAGAGCAGAGTTGCATCTTGGGTGGTTCTCGGTTACAGAGAGAGATGGTCAGTACAGAGTTTGGGCTTCAGTCGACAGAGCAGACTCAGCAGGTTAAGGAGAGTTAGTGATCGTTTAGAGTTAACAGGAAAGTTATGCAGGCAGACGCCGTTACGAGTATGTGATTCAGGTCAGCGACTTCGTATTTCTGACGGGGTGCTTCGATCTTAGGAAGAGGGGTAAATGGGGGCCCCGGTATGTTGGGTCTTTTCGTGAAGGTGCGAAGGTAAGAAGGGTGGCCTATCGTTTGGAGCTGTTAACGGAATTGGGACGGATCCATGACACTGGTATGTGTCGCAGTTGAAGAGGTGTATAGCGGATGAGTCAGCAGTGGTTCTTCTAAAGAACGATTAGGTGGATGCGAGCCTGTGTTACGTCGAGAGGCCAGTGACCGTCGGAGATCGGAAGATCAAGGTTCTGAGGAACAAGGAGGTACCTCTGGTATTCGTTCAGTAGCGACCTCGGAAGATATCGGAAGTGTTTAGGGAAGCCGAAACGTGTGATGCGGGAGCAGCATCCAGAACTATTTTCAGAGTGAGACTTCGAGGGCGAAGTCTAATTCTAGTGGGGGAGAATTGTAACAGCCCAAAATCTCAAGTATTGTTAAATTGCATTTTGGGGTGTTTTAGAAGGGGAGACTCGGCGAGTTGGAGCCAGACTCGCCGAGTAGGGTCGCAGATTTGGTCGCGGGTTCGCGACTGGACTCGACGAGTCCAGGTATGGACTCGGCGAGTCGACGCTGTTCAGCAGAAACCCTAGCCGTTTCGTTTTGGGTCGTATTTAAGGGTTGTATGTCGTCATTTCACGTCTTTTGGCCGATTGTGGAGAACCCTAGACGACTGTGGCATTTGGAGCAAAACTTGAAGGCCATTATTGACTTTGAAGGAATTGTGGTGCAAGAAGAGGAAGGGTTTTGGCCAAAGGAAGAGCAAGAAGGTCGAGTTCTGAGGTTTGGGGACACAGAGAGTATGTTTTCAGGTAAGGTTTCAGATCATTCCTGTTATTTTGATGTGTACACGAATTTAGGGTTTATGAAACCCATTTGGAGATTTGATGGATTATTATGTTGTTATACAAAGGTTTCTACCCTAGTAATAGGATGATTAGAGGTCCAGAGGTCCCATGAGTGTGTATCTCGGGAAAAACGTATCTCAGGAAGCAGTTGGATCGACTGCATGGCGTGGACTCGCCGAGTCGGATGATCAGACTCGGCGAGTAGCTTGAAGATTCACTGGGACTCGCCGAGTTGTTCTTCAGACTCGGCGAGTGGAGTCGGGGTGGCCCCGCGATTCTTCCAGGAGTGACTCGTCGAGTCAAAGAGGATACTCGACGAGTAGAAGGGGAATCTCAGAGGATTGAAGGACGACCAGACTCGCCGAGTCGCCAGGGAACTCGCCGAGTCCAGTCGAGCTGACATTGGACTGTTGACCAGAGTTGACTGGTGTGATTTCTTAGGGGCAGTTAACGTGGAAGATAGAAGTATTAAATAAGGGATATATGATGTTACAGGGAGCTTGTAGCTCGGAGGATCAAGTGCAAGGGATTTTAGGAGTTGCTATTTTCCAGTGTTCGCGAGGTGAGTCTTCTCACTATACCTCACCCGGAAGGGTTTGATTGTGTGACCGGAAGGTCAAGTATGTTGTGTGTTATGTTTATATGCTATGAATGGAAAGTTAGCTGCTACGTGTGATATACATGTTTATATATGGGCCGGAAGGCAAGGTATTATGTGACAGAAAGGTCAGGTATGATATGTGATATACGTGCTTTATGTGTTAAAGTATTTGTATTATGTGTTATATATGTGTACGGGCCGGAAGGCAAAGTTATGTGGATCGAAAGATCCGGGCCGGAAGGCGATATTATGTGGATCGAAAGATCCGGGCCGGAAGGCGATATTATGTGGATCGAAAGATCCGGGCCGGAAGGCAATGTTATGTGGACCGAACGGTCCGGGCCGGATGGCGTATGTGCGTAAGGTATATTGGGGAACTCACTAAGCTTCGTGCTTACGTTGTTTATGTTACGTTGTTTCAGGTTCTTACAGTAACGCGGGATGGCAACGGTTCGATTGTACACACCGAAGAAAGAGTTGTGTTTTGGAGGATCCTAGTCTTCTTTTATAACGGAAATGAAACTACGTTTTGTAATTTGAATGTGAATAAGATTTTAAACAAGTGTTTTTAATATTAAATTGATTAATTAAATAAAAATTTTATTTTTGGAAATCTGGGTGTTACATGAAGTTCGCGGCCTGCACTTTTGTGGACCAAGCACTCACTTGGTGGAATGGACACATAGAAGCTATAACGCTCCCTGTCACCAACTCTATTCCATGGGCAGAAATGAAAGAGATGCTAACGGCTGAGTACTGCCCCCGAGGCGAAATATAGAAGATGGAACAGGAACTATGGAATCTCACGGTGCCGAATGGGAACATCGATACTTACATATCGAGATTCAGCGAACTATCTCTGTTGTGCCCGGGAATGATCACATCAGAAGGAAAGAAGATCGAACGATTCATCTGGGGATTGACACCCCCCATTCAAGGGAATGTGATAGCTGCGAACCCTGAAACGTTTGACAGTGCAAAGAGATTGGCAAAGAGGCTATATGATCACAACAACAAGAAGGGCGAGAAACCACTGGAGACTGAGAAGAAGAAGGAGGGTGATGGTAAGAAAGGATGGAACAACAAGAGAAAGGGGCGTCAGGGCCCCGAGACCTCTAAAAAGCCGCAAACAGTGGCAGTTAACGCTGTCACTGCGCCGGTTCTAGCCACACCACATGCTCCAGCCTCAGCTGCTTCAAATGCTTCAAGACCCTATTCCGGTAATCTTCCCAAATGCAACAAGTGCGGTTTCCATCACCAAGGAGAATGTAGGGAGTTCCATTGCACCAGTTGCAACTGAAGAGGACACACTGCAAGGTTCTGCAGGACTTATCCTTCTCAGAACCAGAGTCAGGGAAACAACCAGAACAACAACAACCACCGCAATAACAACAACACCAATACCGGCAGCAACAATGCAGGGCCTAGCCACACCTGTTTTGGGTGTGGAAGGACGGGACATTTCCGTCGAGATTTCCCTAACAACAACAACTCAGGAAACAGAGGAGCAGGAAGAATGCTGACTATGGGTCAGAGTGATGCAGTTCAGGACCCCGCAGTTGTGACCGGTACGTTCCTCCTAAACCACACTTATGCATGCATCTTATTTGACACCGGAGCGGAGCGAAGTTTCGTAAGCGAGAGGTTTAAACATTTATTAAAACAACAACCCCATAAGCTAAATGAAACCTATACGGTGGAAATGGCCAATGGGAAAACCGAATCCACTAGGGAGATCTACATCGGATGTACCCTAACCCTCAATCAACACGTCTTACGAATAGATTTGATGCCAGTATCAATTAGGAGTTTCGATGTGATTATCGGCATGGATTGGTTAAGCCCCCACCATGCTGAGATTATGTGCCATGAAAAGGCCATTCGCCTTCGTCTCCCAAATTACGAAACCCTAGTAATTTACGGAGACAAACCTAGCACGAATCTTCGCCTCATCTCGTGCATCAAAGCACAAAAACATCTGCGAAAGAACAATTTGGCGTTCTTGGCTCACATAGTGGACAAGACCAAAGAAGAAACTAACATCCAAGACATCCCAGTAGCGTGTGAATTTCCGGACGTGTTTCCTGAAGATCTTCCAGGAGTACCCCCAGAGAGACAGGTTGAGTATCGAATCGACCTCGTTCCAGGAGCAACTCCTCTTGCTAAATCACCATATCGATTGGCTCCTGCTGAAATGCAGGAATTGTCCAGTCAACTTAGTGAGCTTCTGGACAAGGGATTTATCCGACCTAGCTACTCGCCATGGGGAGCTCCGGTGCTCTTTGTAAAAAAGAAGGACGGATCTTTCAGAATGTGCATCGATTACAGAGAGTCAAATAAGCTCACTGTTAAAAACCGCTACCCACTCCCGCGAATCGATGATCTATTCGACCAGCTCCAAGGAGCTAGCTATTTTTCAAAAATAGATTTACGGTCCGGATACCACCAACTCAAAGTCCGAGAAGAGGATATTCCTAAAACCGCTTTCCGAACCCGCTACGGACATTATGAATTCGTCGTAATGCCCTTCGGTCTAACAAATGCACCTGCCGCATTCATGGACCTAATGAATCGAATCTATCGACCATTCCTGGACAACTTCGTCATTGTGTTTATCGATGACATCCTTGTCTATTCTCGAAGCAAAGAGGAGCATGGCCAACATCTCCGAAAAATCTTAGAGACTCTGCGAACGGAAAAGCTTTACGCCAAACTCTCCAAGTGCGAGTTCTGGCTCCGGAGTGTGAATTTCCTAGGCCACGTAGTTAGCCAAGACGGAATTCATGTGGATCCTTCTAAGGTCAAAGCTGTGGAAGGATGGGCAACTCCGACTACGCCCACAGAAATTCGTCAGTTCTTAGGCCTAGCAGGCTACTATAGGAGGTTCATCCAAAACTTCTCTAAGATCGCCAAGCCGCTTACCTTGCTTACGCAAAAGGGCGCGCCATTCAAGTGGACCGACCGACAAGAGATTGCGTTTCGAACCTTGAAGCAAGCTCTCTGTAGCGCTCCTGTGCTATCTCTACCCGAAGGAACGGAAGATTTTGTAGTCTACTGTGACGCGTCGAATCAAGGCTTAGGTTGCGTTTTCATGCAACGTGGAAGAGTGATAGCATATGCATCCCGCCAACTAAAGACGCACGAAGTAAATTACACGACCCATGACCTAGAACTGGGAGCCGTGGTCTTCGCCCTAAAAATTTGGAGGCACTACCTGTACGGTACAAAGTGCACCATCTTCACGGACCACAAGAGCCTCCAGCACATCTTGAATCAGAAGGAGCTGAACATGAGACAACGAAGATGGGTGGAATTGCTAAACGACTACGAATGCGAGATCAAGTACCATCCAGGCAAGGCCAACGTGGTAGCCGAACCATTAAGTCGGAAGGAGTACTCTAATCGCCGTACGAAGACACACTCGATAACCATACAATCTCATCTGGCCACTCAAATTGCATCAGTCCAGTCAGAGGCTATGAAAGCGGAAAATAGAACTAGCGAGGCATTACGCGGAATGGAGAAGAACCTGGAAGTCAAAGAGAATGTGGTATACTACTTCATGAACCGTATTTGGGTCCCAAAAATCAGAGGATTTAGGGAGACCGTTATGAAGGAAGCCCACAAGACACGATACTCCATTCATCCCGGTTCGGACAAGATGTATTTGGACATCAAGCAACACTATTGGTGGCCTAACATGAAGGCGGAAATCGCGACTTATGTTGGTAAGTGCCTTACGTGCGCCAAAGTAAAGGTGGAATACCAGAAACCTTCCGGATTGTTACAGCAACCGGCAATCCCTGAGTGGAAATGGGAGGGGATTTCTATGGATTTCGTGACCAAGCTGCCCAAGACGTCGGACGGACTGGACACCATATGGGTAATAATCGACCGACTGACGAAATCTGCCCATTTCCTGCCAATCAAAGAATCCTACAAGATGGAGAGACTGACGCGATTGTACCTACGAGAAATCGTAAGACTCCATGGAGTGCCAAAATCTATCATCTCGGATAGGGATAGTAGGTTCACATCGCGCTTTTGGCAATCGCTCCACAAGGCAATGGGAACTCATCTCGATATGAGCACCGCGTATCACCCACAAACGGATGGTCAAAGCGAACGAACCATTCAGACACTTGAAGACATGCTTCGTGCTTGTGCAATAGACTTTGGAAAGTCTTGGGATACCCACCTGCCGTTGATCGAAGTCTCATATAACAATAGTTATCATTCGAGCATCAAGGTGGCCCCCTTTCGAAGCACTGTACGGGCGTAAATGTAGATCACCGTTATGTTGGGCTGAAGTAGGTGACACCCAACTAGCACGAACACATACGTCAGACAGGGCACTAACAGGACCGGAGATCATTCGCGAAACCACAGAAAAGATCGTTCAGATCAGAGCTCGATTGCAAGCATCGCGTGACAGACAAAAGAGCTACGCCGATAAACGGCAAAAACCCTTAGAATTCCAGGTCGGTGATCGAGTACTGTTGAAAGTCTCACCCTGGAAAGGAGTTATACGTTTCGGAAAACGGGGAAAGCTGAACCCGCGATACATTGGACCTTTCGAAATCGTCGCCCGAATAGGCCCAGTGGCATACAGACTACAACTACCCACGGAGCTAAACGGTGTACACCCCGTGTTTCATGTCTCTAATCTGAAGAAGTGTCTATCAGATGAAACCCTTGTCATTCCTCTTGACGAAATCGAAATTAATGAGAATCTCCTGTTCGTCGAAGAACCAGTCGAAATCATGGACAGGGAGGTGAAGCGTACTAAACAAAGCCGCATCCCGATCGTGAAGGTACGGTGGAACGCAAAGCATGGTCCAGAATTCACTTGGGAACGCGAAGACCAAATGAAGCAGAAGTACCCTTACCTATTCTAGCACTCTCAAATCTAGCTTTCAAACAGAATTTCGGGACGAAATTCCCTCTAACGGGGGGATGATGTCACAACTGGAAATTTTGTGTCATGTAACCTATACATTCAAGTTAATGTGAATCAAAAACTTCAATCAAATACATCATACAAGTACTACAAATAGTCATCAAACAATTGGAAACCCTAAAAGTCCTTGTTTAAGTCCATTTTGGACTAGGACTCCCCTATTGGATCCAAATGAACCAATAAACTTCCAATTAGCCTATCATGGGCTTAGAACCCTAATTGGGCTCTAATTGGACCCACATTTATTTATTTCAACATTTTGGGTCATAAGGGGCCTAGAATGAAATGAATTAAAAGCCTTAATACATGAATAACCTAAACTAGTCCAATAAAAATATAAAAATCCTACTACATCCTTTTAAGCTTAAAACATACCCAAGGCTAACCCAAATATTGGGCTTAGGAGCAAAAGGCCCAAATTTCTTTTTTTCCCTCCATGTTTTCGGCCCAATACCCAAGCCCAAGAGGAGTGAAGATAGTTGACTTTTAAGTGACACATCATTATTATCCATAGGACATCCATGCAACATCTCATACCTCCATGCAAGCATCACTTCAAAGATCACTTCACTTCTTCTCTTCCTCTCTCTCACTCTCGGCCACATCTCAAACACACACACACATTTCACAAATTCCCTCAAAGAACATTCAAGAAAACTCTCTCATTTCCTCCCCATAAATTCGAGATTTCAAGAAGCTTTCAAGGAGATCTTTCAAGAAAAATCACCATCTAAGGTAAGTTAATGTTTAACTTATGATCTAACTCCCTCTATTCCATTAAAATCTCTTCTAAATTCATTCATATTTGTGATCTTGCATCCTAAAGGTCGAAATCTTCACCAAAGGGTGCTTAGGCCAAAAATCACTTCATTTTCCTTCCATTTTCTTTGCAAAACCGAGCCCCCACACCAAGGTGAGCTTCATACCCCCTATTTTCTGTTTTTATGAGTTTTATGGGGGGGGGGGGAATACAAGTGAAAGTATAGATCTATATGTGTTTTGTATGCCTTGTATTATTTCCATGCTTATATGTATGCTTTTATGTGTTTTAATGTTGGATCTAGCCATAAAACCCCTCAAAACCGAGATATAACTTATGCTTTATGATTTTAGCTTCAAATATATTTCTACATAAAAAAGTGTTTCAAGAAAAATGGCTAAGTGGTTTAGTATCACGGATTCTGCTGGATGAAGTTTGCCGAAACAGTTTCCATAAATCAATTTCTGGAAATATACTCATTTAGGGGATTAAAAACATAAATTCCAAGCTTAATGGGCTAAAAATGACATTTTTGGCCCAATGAGGCCCATTATGCGAATTTTTCTGTTTTGGAGGGCCAAAACTGTGATTTTATGTAAAACAGTGGACTATAAGTGTTCCAAATCCTTTTCAAAGGTTTAAAATGCTTTTTAAATTTAAAAAGGACCAAAGTTGCAAAAATTTTCCAATTTGGGCCAAAATTGCCAAAGTTGCGAAAAAGAAGGGTTAAAACCGAGAAAACTGCATTTTCAGGGACTTAAACTGTTTTCTATGAGAAAAATGCTGAAAAATATTAATTTCAATAATTTTTGGTGTTAAAATGTCAAGAAAATTAGTTTAAGGACCAAACCGGGAAGTATTTAATAAAAGGGTTGAAAATGTAAATTTTACAAACAATGAGGGGCTGAAAACAGAAAATTTTCAAGACTAATTTCATATACACAATTTGATCAAATAATGGCACCACGGCTATCGACGAAATACAATACATCACAATACCAAAAGTTGTTAAACGAATTGGCTCGGTCTCGATCCAATAGAAATCTACAACTACTAACACTACGACACTACGATTTATACAAGTAACGTTTGGTAATACATTATACATGCGAGTGTGCACAGACGTCTACGCACCATCTTTGGGCCCCAAAAGTGTAAAATCTTGTTCGTTGAGCCTAGCTAGCCCAATGACCTGATCTTAAGGCCCGAAGACATTTTTTTTTACGGAGTGTTGGGTTTTACCGATCCGACACAACGTAAATGGACTTTCAATGGCTTGTATACCACCGGTCCCCAAGGGTCCTTTGGTATAGCTAGTAAAGTCTACATTTCATGCGAGGCGGGTCGGGGACCCCTCGTACATTTTTATCCCCAACCGGTTAATGGAGTCACCGGGGTCTTCGTGACCTCTTTCTCTTCGGATGTGGGACTACACCTAGTCAGGGCAATTGGATAACGTGATTAGTACGAACGACGCCTTCGGGATCGTTAGTATAGCTATAAACTGGGCGTTTGTGTAATGCGGGTTTGTAGTAAATAATCATGCTCGAGAACTTTCCAACGTCGCCTGGGACTGACACTATACGCTACGCAATGGTTTCAATGTAACTTCATGTAATACAAAAAATTAGGAAAACATCGGGTTTTCCTAGGGTTTTTCCAATACATACAGATTCAAAATGCATACAACCTTAACGAACTAATTTTCTTTAAGTGTAGAAACAAACAAGCATACCTATGGATCTTCACAACATTTTCAAAAGCTTTTCTTTTCAGAAAATATCGGATTTTCTGGTTGTTTTCAAACAATACAAAACGTTGGATTTCAAACACTACTTATGAACTCACCAACATTTCATATGTTGACGTTTTTCAAAATACTTGTATTCTCAGGGAACCAGTGAACCAAAGGAAAACATATTCAGTGACGGTTGCAGTTTACTTATGTATGAACCGAACAATTTAATTTTTGGAAATGTAATGATTTGAGACAATGTAACGAATGTAAACCTCATCAGTTGTAGTATTCAAATGTTGGTGATGAATGATGTTATGTTTCATGTATATTCATTGTGATGGTATTCAATTGAGTCACGACAGCCCCCGGACGTTTCCGCCGTCTGGTTCGGGGGTGTGACATGACCGCACTATGAGTGTTGCAAGAGTGTATCAGGACTGTGTCTTGAATGTTCTTGGGGAGAGGCTTCGTGTTGATCTAGTCCCGATACCGTTGCAAGGGCTGAAGGTCATCGTTGGGATGGAATGCTTGGGGGCCAATGGGGCCATGATAGATTGCGAGCGCCAGCTAGTGAGGGTTCAGAACCCAAGTGGGGGAGAACTGGTTATTCAGGGAGAGAGGGCCTCGTAGGGGCCAATGCTCTATTCAGTTGCAAGGGTTAGGAGACTTCTTCAGCAGGGTTGTTCGGGATTTTTGGCATATATCTCGGATACGAGGGTTGAGACCTCAATGGATTTGGGTGGTGTACTGGTTGTATAGGAGTTTCGAGTTGTCTTTCCCAAGGAGTTACCTGGACTGCCTCCATACACACAAGTGGAGTTTTGCATTGACTTGGTGTCGGGTGCCGCTCTGATAACCAAGGCACCGTATCGGCTAGCTCCGCTTGAGATGCAGGAGCTGTCTATGCAGCTTCATGAGCTGCTAGACTGGGTGTTTATCCGTCCGAGCAGTTCCCCGTGGGGAGCATCGATCATGTTTGTGAAAAAGAAGAATGTGTCACATATGGCTTGTATTCATTATCGAGAGCTAAATAAGTTAACAGTGAAAAACCATTATCCGCTCCCGATGATCGATGATTTGTTCTATTAGCTACAGGGTGCATCTTAGTTTTCCAAGATTGGTCTTCGGTCGGGGTACCATCAGATGAGGATTTGGAATGAGGATATACCGAAGACAGATTTCAAGACTCGGTACGGGCAATATGAGTTTGTGGTGATGCCATTTGGGCTCACCAATACCCCAATAGCGTTCATGGATCTAATGAACAGGGTGTGTAGACCGATGCTAGATCAACCGGTGATCATTTTATTGATGATATCATGGTCTATGCTAAGACCATGGAGCAGCATGAGCAACATCTGAGGGAGGTATTAGAGACACTGAGAACGGAAACGCTATATGGAAAGTTCTTAGAGTGTGATTTCTGGTTGCGAGAGGTGCAATTTTTAGGGCACATCATCAACAGGGAGTGTATTTTGGTTGATCTAGCCAAGTTGAGGGAATGATGCGGATGGAAGTACCGAAGAATGCATCTAGGATCTGTAGATTCATAGGTTTAGCCGGCTATTTTTGGAGATTCTGTCACAACTGTAAATTTTGTGTCATGTAATCTATACATTCAAGTTAATGTTAATCAAAAACTTCAATCAAATACCTCATACAAGTACTACAAGTAGTCATCAAACAATTGGAGACCCTAAAAGTCCTTGTTAAGTCCATTTTGGATTAGGACTCCCCTATTGGATCCAAATGGACCAAAAAGCTTCCAATTAGACTATCATGGGCTTAGAACCCTAATTGGGCTCTAATTGGACCCACACTTATTTATTTCAATATGTTGGGCCATATTGGGCCTAGAATGAAATAAATCACAAACTTTGCTCCATGAATAACCTAACTAGCCCAACAAAAATGTAAAAATCCTACCACATTCTTTTAGATATAAAACACACCCTAACTAACACTAATATTGGGCTTGGGAGCAAAAAGCCCAAAAATTTCCTTTTCCTTCCATGTTTTCGGCCCACATCAAGCCCAAGAGGAGGGTTTGACTTTCCCATGCCACCTCATTATTGTCCATAGGATTTCCATGCAAGATATTCCCTTTTCCCATGCAAGTATCACTTCAAAGATCACCTCACTCCTTCCTCTCTCTCCCTCTCGGCCGAAACACACACACACACATTCACAAATCTCTCAAATTCTCTCTAGATCACTCAAGAACACTCCCTTCTCCCCTCTCCAAAAATCTCGAAAATTAGAAGGCATTTAAGGGGAAATCTCCACAAAATTCTTCATCTAAGGTAAGAGTTGCTTGAATCTATGAACTAAATTCTTTGTTTTATCAAAATCCTTTCCTAATCTATGCAAAAATCGTGATCTTGCACCCTAGAACCATCTCAAACTCGAGATCTACCAAGGAAAGGTGCTAAGGCCAAAAATCATCAAGTTTTCCTCCATCTTTTCTTCCAAAACCGAAACCACATCCAAGGTGAGCTTCATACTCCCTATTTTCTGTTTTTATGAGTTTTGTGGGGGGGGGGGGGGAATACAAGTGAAAGTGTAGATCTATATGTGTTTGTATGCCTTGTATGATTTCCATGCTTATATGTATGCATTTGTGTGTTATAATGTTGGATCTAGCCATAAAACCCCTCAAAACCGAGATATATCTTGTGATAAATGATTTTAGCTTCAAATATATTTCTAAATACAAAGTGTTTCAAGAAAAATGGTTAAGTGGTTTAGTAATAATTTTCTTTGGGTTAAAAACACAAATTTTGGTCCTAAAATGTGAAAAATACAAAATTAAGGGTCCAAATTGGCATATCACGAATTCTGATGGATGAAGTGTGCCAAAACAGTTTCCATAAATCAATTTCTGAAAATATACTCATTTAGGGGATTAAAAACATAAATTCCAAGCTTAATGGGCTAAAAATGACATTTTTGGCCCAATGAGGCCCATTATGCGAATTTTTCTGTTTTGGAGGGCTAAAACTGTGATTTTCTGTAAAACAGTGGACCATAAGTGATCCAAGTCCTTTTCAAAGGTTTAAAATGCTTTTTAAATTTAAAAAGGACCAAAGTTGCAAAAATTTTCCAATTTGGGCCAAAATTGTCAAAGTTGCGAAAAAGAAGGGTTAAAACCGAGAAAACTGCATTTTCAGGGACTTAAACTGTTTTCTATGAAAAATGTGCTGAAAAACATTAATTTCAATAATTTTTGGTGTTAAAATGTCAAGAAAATTAATTTAAGGACCAAACCGGGAAGTATTTAATAAAAGGGTTGAAAATGTAAATTTTACAAACAATGAGGGGCTGAAAACAGAAAAATTTCAAGGCTAATTCAATATACACAATTTGATCAAATAATGGCACCGCGGCTATCGACGAAATACAATACATTACAATACCAAAAGTCGTTAAACGAATTGGCTCGGTCTCGAACCAATAGTAACCTACAACTACTAACACTACGACACTACGATACTACGATTCATACAAGTAACGTTTGGTAATACATTATACATGCGAGTGTGCACAGACGTCTACGCACCATCTTTGGGCCCCAAAAGTGTAAAATCTTGTTCGTTGAGCCTAGCTAACCCAATGACCTGATCTTAAGGCCCGAAGACATTTTTTTACGGAGTGTTGGGTTTTACCGATCCGACACAACGTAAATGGACTTTCAATGGCTTGTATACTACTAGTCCCCAAGGGTCCTTTGGTATGGCTAGTAAAGTCTACATTTTATGCGAGGCGGGTCGGGGACCCCTCGTACATTTTATCCCTAACCGGTTAATGGAGTCACCGGGGTCTTCGTGACCTCTTTCTCTTCGGATGTGGGACTACACATAGTCAGGGCGATTGGATAACGTGATTAGTACGGACGACGCCTTCGGGATCGTTAGTATAGCTATAAACTAGGCGTTTGTGTAATGCGGGTTTGTAGTAATTAATCATGCTCAAAAACAATCCAACGTCGCCTGGGACTGACACTATACGCTATGCAATGGTTTCAATGTAACTTCATGTACTACAAGAAATTAGGAAAACATCGGGTTTTCCTAGGGTTTTTCAATACATACAGATTCAAAATGCATACAACCTTAAGGAACAAATTTTTTTTAAGTATAGAAACAAACAAGCATACCTATGGATCTTCACAACATTTTCAAAAGCTTTTCTTTTCAGAAAATATCGGATTTTCTGGTGGTTTTCAAACAATACAAAACATTGGATTTCAAACACTACTTATGAACTCACCAACATTTCATATGTTGACGTTTTTCAAAATACTTGTATTCTCAGGGAACCAGTGAACCAAAGGAAAACATATTCAGTGACGGTTGCAGTTTACTTATGTATGAACCGAACAATTAAATTTTTGGAAATGTAATGATTTGAGACAATGTAATGAATGTAAACATTATCAGTTGTAATATTCAAATCTTGGTGATGAATGATGTTATGTTTCATGTATATTGATTGTGATGGTATTCAATTGAGTCACGACAGCCCCCGGACATTTCCGCCGTCTGGTTCGGGGGTGTGACAGATTCATCCAGGATTTCTCCAAGATCGTTGTGTCATTGACCTGTTTGACCAAAAAGAGTGTGAATTTACGGTGGGGCCCGGACCAGCAGTCGGCTTTCGAGACCTTAAGGCAGAGGTTATGTAAGGCACCAATCCTAGTACTACCTGAGGGGCGCAATGATGCAGTGGGGGCGGTTCTGATCGCAACGATGCATCGATCTCAGGGTTAGGAGCAGTACTGATGCAGAGGGGGCATGTGATCGCGTACGCCTCATGAGGCGAATTACCCCACTCACAACCTAGAACTGGGGGAGGTCGTGTTTGCCCTCAAGATATGGAGGCATTACTTGTACGGAGTTCAGTGCACCATCTTTACTGACCATAAAAGTTTGAAGTATTTGATGGATCAGCAGAACCTCAACATGCGACAAAGGAGGTGCTTGGATGTACTGAAATATTATGACTGTGAGACCTTTTACCATTCGGGGAAGGCTAACGTGGTGGCCGATGCTTTGAGCCGCAAGACGGCAGGTTCCCCGATGGGAAAACATCGTTTTAGGTTGAAGGTGATCTCTTTATTGATAGATATGATAAAGGAGGCTCAAGTGGAGGGTTTAAATTGAGAAAATTGGAAGTTAGAGCATATTTGGGGTCAAATTGCATTGTTTCTCCAGGATGGTCGGGGTCGTTTGACATAGTGTGGCCGGGTGTGGGTTTCGAGATCTGGAGGAGTGAGACAGAAGATATTGGAAGAGGCACACAAGTCCAAGTTCTATATACATCCAGGGGCGACAAAGATGTATAGAGACCTTAGACTGAGTTACTGGTGGCCCTGCATAAAGCATGAGATCGCTTGGTTTGTGGAGCAGTGTTTGACCTGCAGGAAGGTCAAGGTCGAACATCAGTGGCCTCATGGTAAGGTTCAGCCGTTACCCATTCCTATGTGAAAATGGGAAGAGATCACTATAGAATTCATCACGAAGTTACCAAGGACAACAAGGGTTGAGTCCACTATATTACGATCCCCGAGAGCGTCTCCATTGAGAAATTAGTGGATATTTATGTGCTAGAGGTGGTGGCTAGGCACGGGGTGCCAGTGTCAGTAGTCTCTGACCAGGATGTTCGATTTACATCTAGATTCTGGAAGAAGTTCCACGAGGAACTGGGTACTTAGTTACATTTCAGCACAACGTACCACCCCCAGACAGATGGCCAGAGCGAAAGGACGATCCAGACACTCGAGGATATGCTTCAGGCATGCGTGTTGGATTTTAGACGAAGTTGGGATACATACCACCCAGTAGCAAAGTTTTCATATAGAAATAGTTCTCATGCTAGTATCGACCGACCTCCGTTTGATATGTTGTATGGTCGGAGGTGTAGGATCCCTATTTGCTGGGGTGAGGTTGGACATCGAGTCGTGGGGAGCACCGAGGTAGTGCTCAAGACTACCGAGGTGATTCAACAGGTGCGTAACCGACTGCGAGTCGCGCAGAGCCGTTAGAGGAGCTATACTGACAGGCGTCGCTCAGATCTGGATTTCTAGGTGGGAGGGTGTCATTCTGTTCCAGAAGAGGGTCAAGTTTGGGCCCTAATATATTGGTCAGTTCAGGATTATCGCCTGGGTGGGCAAGGTGGCTTACCGTTTTCATCTGTCGAGCGAGCTTAGCCAAATTAATAACACCTTCGATGTGTCTCATCTTCGGAAGTGTGTCATAGATGAGGCTGCTGTTATATGTTTGGATGAAATTTTGGTGGATGAGAGCCTAAACTACATTGAGCGACCAGTTGTGGTCTTGTATAGGAAAGCTTAGATCCTTCATAATAAAGAGGTGAAGCTAGTGAAGGTGCAATGGCAACACCGAAGGGGATATGAATGTACATGGGACCCGGAGGATGAGATGCAGGAGCACTACCCGGATTTGTTCACATCAACAAACTTCGAGGACGAAATCTAGTTCAAGTAGGGGAGATTTGTAACGCTAGTTACAGGTATCTTTTTTTTAAAAGTTTTTAGGGTTTTGCACTATGAATCGACGAGTTGGGGAGCCCAACTCGACGAGTAGAGATTGATATTGGACGTGGGACTTAGGGTCTACTCGAGGAGTTAGAAGGCCCTAACACGACGAGTAGACATTGTAAAGGGAAAACCTAATTTTCAAGCATTTGCACCTTATTTAAGGAACTTATGGGTCATTTGTGGTCTCTTTCATCATCCTAATTGTCCAGAGAGAAACCCTAGCCGTGCTTTAGTGCCTTCTTGAGTATGTGTGAGCATCCTTTTGGAGGTAAAAATTTACTATCTTGATCTCCATTTGTTCATATCTCATCTTATGGAAGTATATGGTCACATTTGGTGCAAAATGGTGTCATACTTAGATTTGGACTTGTCATGAGGATATGCTTCTAGATCTAGACACCTCCACGCCTCCGTGGACATAAAGGTGCCCACTTTATCTAGTCTAGGCCCTTTTCCATGCACTAAACCTTCTATGAACCTTATTTTTAGTGTTTTAGCCTTTTGAGGCCCTGCATGCATGTAAAGTTTGCAATTTCACGTGGTAACTACACCATAGGGGGCTGGATCTGTAGTTTGGAGCTTTGGATTTAACTAGAAAGGACTGAACACGAAATGGGATGAAGGAACTCGATGAGTTGCTTAGTCAACTCGACAAGCTGGATCGATTTACCCCGCTTTCTGGATTCTGAATGAACTCGACGAGTTACTCAGATAACTCGACGAGTTGACTCAAGTTTTCGGTCTTTTGGACACTGAAGGGACTCTACGAGTTCCTAGACGCACTTGACGAGTTGGGGTCAACATGGGCTATTGACCTTGACTGTTGACTTGGACTTTTACCATTGTTGACCAAGTTTGACCTCAAGGGTATTTTTGGTATTTTGGGATTTTGAAAAGTTAATCACATGATGATTGTATACATTTAAGTTGGAGCTGCAAGTTGGGAATGATCATATCAGCTTAGCATTTCTTGAGAGGTGAGTCTCCTCACCATACCAATGGGTCGAAGGCAGCTATAGCGACCTATTATATATGATATGTGGATTGTTATTTGATTATGTGATATATTCGTAGGACATTTGTATGGAAGACCCCAGGGGGTTCCCGTGGCAGTAGACTAAGACCATGCGGGGGTTCCCGTGGCATTCTGTGTAAGAACTTGTAGGGTTTCCATGGCATCCTAGTATGTTTGTGTGTTTAGTTTGTATGATATTTCGGTGCTAGGAAAGACCATGCGGGGTTCCCATGGCTGGCAGTTAAGACCATGTGGGGGTTCCTATGGTAGGCAGTTAAGACCTTGCAAGGTTTCCCCTAGCAGTGGGTTAAGACCATGTAGGGGTTTTAGTGACACTTGGAGTAAGACCTTGGAGGGTTTCCATGTCATCCTTATATGTTTATAAACATGGCTTATGTTTATTATGTGAATAATATGGATTATATGTTTATGTGGATTACGTTGGGTAGACTCTGGGGAACTCACTATGCATTAGCTTACAGTTTGTTGTTGTTTTCAGGTACTTCAGAGCCAAAGGGCAAGGGCAAGGTTTGATGGCGTGGCGTGCACTCTACGACATTTGATATGGGGACACTCTGATAATTGAGATAAAATGTTGATGTTATGAATTTTGAAAACAGTCGTCATTGATATTTCATATTTCATGGGAATGTTTTATTTAATTAATAATGAAAATTTTATTTGAAAATTTGGGTTGTTACAAAAGTTAGCAACATTATTGGTCCTTAGGGTCCCTTAGGCTTATATGTTATAGATACGAAGTTTGGATGATGTTTGAGTTCATGTTTGAGATTTGATCCCCTTTTTCTTCATGAACGACGTAGTTTGAGCTCTTTTCTTTTGTTAGACATACAGGACCTTAAAACGTCACTTTTTATGACCCTTGGTGTGTTAGATTAAGAAGTTTTTGGATCAAAATGAAATCCATACCGATCTCACGATGTGAGGTTATGCCTGTCACGTCGTTAGGATTATCATACCAAACTATTTTGTCTTGTAGTGGCTCATGAAATGAGCAATAGATGGTCATGTTGTGAGGGGATGTTGATTGTTGACCTTCGTTAACCATTGTATTTTTTACCAAGTTTGAATTTGGTTCAAACTTCAGGATTTTGAGCTATTGTTGAAGATTTACTTTGTTTTGGTGACTTTCGGATTCACGGGTGCAAGCAGTACTAAAAAGGGACCGTATCGCAATGTTTCACAATTCTTCCATTCAGGTGAGTTTTCCTCACTGTAATGTGGGTCAATGGCACCAATACTGTTCCACTTGTTTATGTATCTTGGTATATAGGATGTTGATATGATATAGTGATTTGTTAGATCTATATCCCGGTACATAGGATATTGTTATGTTGCAGTGATCGGTTAATTCTATATCATGTTATATAGGATGTTGCTATGGGGTTTGATTTGTAGATATGTTGCCTACTGACTGATTATATGTTTATCTGACGTATATATCGACATAGTATGGTTGGGTTGAGATTGTACTGCTTTGTGCTATATGTTAACAAACTTGAGGCAATTCAACCTGAAGGTTGTGGGCTAAAGCATTCCAACCTGGACATTTTAGGCTAGGGGTAATCTAACTGGGAGGCTGTATATCCAATATGTAGTATGTAAGGCAATCCAACTGGGAGGTTGTTGGCTAGGAGTAATCAAACTGGGAGGTTGTAGACCCAGTATGTGGTTTGTATGACAATCTAACTGGGAGGTTGTAGACTGTAGTATGTATGGCAATCCAACCAGGAGGTTGTGGGCTAGAGTAATCCAACTAGGAGATTGTGGACCCAGTAGGTAGTATGTATGTCAATCCAACCAGGAGGTTATGGGCCATACTAATCTAACCATAATGTTAAGGATAGGTGTAATCAAACCTGGAGGTTGTGGACCCAAAGGTAATCCAGTTCGATGACTGGTTGGACCTAACATATATGATTGTATATTTTATCTGTTTGTGTGGTGGTACTTTGGGGGAACTTACTATGTTTCGTGCTTATAGTTTCAATTTCATGTTTCAGGTACTTCAGATGATCAGGATAAGGCGGAGGCTTACTTGTGCACATCATCCTGGATTCTATGAAATTATGATTTGGGATACTCTCATTCAATTTTATTACTTCTGGAAACTACGATTTGCAAACACTTATGGTTTTGGATTGGTTTCAAAAATGAAAAATTTTACCATGATTTTTCAGATTTTGCAAAAATACTTCACATGTGATTGATTTTGTTAATTCTACAATTGTTTCTTCTGATAAAACAGCTTAACATTTTTTAACCAGTGAACAATATTGTAAAGTCTTTTCTCTCTTAATGACAAAATATTTTTTGAAGAAGTATATGCGGTTGCTAATATGGCAGGTATTAATTCTAATAATGTGTTTGTTAAGAACTTAGAATGGGTTGGGGATTTGAGAGCTAGTCAACATATGACAACCGTTGAATCTCTCTTTAATGATGTAGTTGATGTCTCCAAGTTGAATCTTAAAGTTGACCATCCAAATGTTTCAACTACTATGATTGAAAAAATTCGAAACATGAGCTTGTTCGGTTCTCTTTCTTTAAGGGTTGTGTTTGTTGTACCTGACTTTAATGTTAATCTTTGATCTGCTCACCAACTTTGCAAGATAGTAACTCTAGATTTTTTTATGAGATTCATGGAGACTGGAAAAGAATCTCCGGGATTGTATTATCTTGATAACAAACCTCTAGGTAGTTCTTGTTTTGTTTGTAATAGGTCGAAGTCCTCTATTTCTAAACTTACATGGCATAACATGTTTGGTCACTCTGTTGACTACACTTTAAATGTTCTTGAAAATATTTTGAATTTTGGAAATAATTCTATATTTTCATGGGATGTGTGTCATAAAGCTAACAAACTAGAGAAGCATTTCCTTTAAATAGTCATAAATCTACTTGTTTAGGAGAGTTAGTACACTTGGATGTTTGGGGCCCCTATAAAATTGTTGCTTCTTGAGGGTTTAGATTTTTCCTCACTATTGTTGATGATTTTACTATGGCTAATCAGATTTACCTAATGAAATCCAAAGAGGAAGTTTTTCTTTCTTACTTTAATAGTTTTCTTATTTTTCTTGAAAATCAGATAGTTTTTCAAATAAAAACTGATAGATTTGATAATAGTACACAATTTGTTAATCTTAAAATGAAAAGTTATTTTTTTCGAAACAAGGGTATAATCGATCAAACTTCATGTGTTCATAATCCACAACATCCTAGATTCTATGTTTCGTGCTTACAATTTCAATTTTATGTTTCAGGTACTTCAGATGATCAGGATAAGGCGCGGGCTTACTGGTGCACATCATCCTGGATTCTATGAGATTATGATTTGGGATACTCTGATTCAAGTTTATTACTTCTGGATACTACGATTTGCAAACACTTATGGTTTTGGATTGGTTTCAAAAATGAAAAAATTTACCATGATTTTTCGGATGTTGCAAAAATACTTCACATGTGATTGATTTTGTTAATTCTACAATTGTTTCTTCTGATAAAACAGCTTAACATTTTTTAACCAGTGAAGAATATTGTAAAGTCTTTTCTCTCTTAATGACAAAATATTTTTTGAAGAAGTATATGCGGTTGCTAATATGGAAGGTATTAATTCTAATAATGTGTTTGTTAAGAACTTAGAATGGGTTGGGGATTTGAGAGCTAGTCAACATATGACAACCGTTGAATCTCTCTTTAATGATGTAGTTGATGTCTCCAAGTTGAATCTTAAAGTTGACCATCCAAATGTTTCAACTACTATGATTGAAAAAATTCGAAACATGAGCTTGTTTGGTTCTCTTTCTTTAAGGGTTCTGTTTGTTGTACCTGACTTTAATGTTAATCTTTGATCTTCTCACCAACTTTGCAAGATAGTAACTCTAGATTTTTTTTATGAGATTCATGGAGACTGGAAAAGAATCTCCGGGATTGTATTATCTTGATAACAAACCTCTAGGTAGTTCTTGTTTTGTTTGTAATAGGTCGAAGTCCTCTATTTCTAAACTTACATGGCATAACATGTTTGGTCGCTCTGTTGACTACACTTTAAATGTTCTTGAAAATATTTTGAATTTTGGAAATAATTCTATATTTTCATGCGATGTGTGTCATAAAGCTAACAAACTAGAGAAGCATTTCCTTTAAATAGTCATAAATCTACTTGTTTAGGAGAGTTAGTACACTTGGATGTTTGGGGCCCCTATAAAATTGTTGCTTCTTGAGGGTTTAGATTTTTCCTCACTATTGTTGATGATTTTACTATGGCTAATCAGATTTACCTAATGAAATCCAAAGAGGAAGTTTTTCTTTCTTGCTTTAATAGTTTTCTTATTTTTGTTGAAAATCAGATAGTTGTTCAAATAAAAACTGATAGATCTGATAATAGTACACAATTTGTTAATCTTAAAATGAAGAGTTATTTTTTTCAAAACAAGGGTATAATCCATCAAACTTCATGTGTTCTTAATCCACAACAACATGGCTTTGTAGAGAGAAAACGTAGTCAATTATAGAATGTTGTAGGTCTCTGCTTTTTTAAGCTGTATTGCCAAGAAGGTTTTGGGGAAATGCCATCTTGACTGTTGTTTTTTAATAAATCATACTCATCTTATATTTTAAATGGAAAAAGTCATTTTCAACTTATCTACCAAACTTCTCTAGTTTTTTTTTTTTTTTATAATATAAGGGTTTTTGGATGTTTGTGTTTTGCAACTAAGTTGAATAATCATGATAAGTTTTCTGAAAGGTCTGAAAAATGTGTTTTGGTTGGTTATTTAAATGATAAAAAGAGTTACAAGTTATATAGTCTTGATAATAGAGTTTTTTTCTTTTCCAGTGATGTGAAATTTTATGAGTCTGTTTTTCTTCTCAAAATGGTTTCTAGTTCTGGAGAAGCTTTTGGTTTTATAGAGTCCTCCTCTACTAATTACAATGTTTATTAGGATCTATTTTCCAATGATGAGTTACTTCAGACTGATAATCTTAATAATAGAGAATTCGTTAGGTTTTTGGTTGATAACATTCAGGATGTTAATGTTAGTGTTGAGCATCCTTTAGATGAAAGTAGTACTAGTTAGGATGGTAATCATAATTTGAGTGTAATTGCTCCTAGTCAAGAAGATGTCCAAGGATGTGATTCACATACTTTGCAACTTGGTATGGTTATCTCCAAACCTCTTAGAAGTTCTGAAGAAATTAGTGGCTCTTCTCCTTAATCTATTAATGAATAATATGTTGAGGTTAGGAGGTCTAGTTGTGAGTCCAAACTCCCAAAAAAATTTAGTGATTTTATTATTGAGTGAAAATATAAATATTGTATTGAAAGATCTGTTAAATATTCCTTTTTAGATAATGATGATAAGTGTTTTGTAGCAAATCTTAATAAAACCGTTAAATCACAAACTTATTTTGAAGCTTTTTTTGATTCAAAATGGGTAAAAGCAATGAATGAGGAAATGGAGGCTTTGTACAAAAAATCAAACTTGGATAATTACTGATTTTCCACCTGCATTGAAAATTAATTGGTTGTAAATATAACTCAAATGGGGAAGTAGAAAGATTTAAAGCTAGAATTGTTGTGAAAGGTTATTGTCAAAGAGAAGGAATAGATTATGAGGTAACATTTTCTCAAGTTGCAAAAATGGTAACTATTACGCCTTTTATTACTCTTGCTATAAGTTATTATTGCTTGTTGTTTCAACTTGATATTAATAATTCTTTTCATTATGTAGAGTTTGATTAAGTTGTATATATGAAATTGCCTCTTAGATATAATTCTAAAGGCAATAATCAAGTATGTAAGCTTTTAAAGTTGTTATATGGTTTAAAAATAGCTCCAAGTAAGTGAAATGAAAAAGTATGTGCTTCTTTATTTGAGTTTGGTTTTGTGCAAAGTGTACATGATTTTTCTTTATTTTTGAAAACCAGAACAAATTTTGTTGTTATTTTATTGGTATATGTTAATGACATTATCCTGACTAAGAATAATGTAGAAGTTGTAACATCCCAAATTCCAAAATAATTTCTTTATTTTTAAAATAGAATGAACACCCATTTTTAATAAAGTTACACTCAGGTCAAATCATTTGTTCATAAACCATTATTCAAAAATGAAAGTTATAAAGAAGACAATGTGAAATCTCAAATCGTAAAACTGTTGATGTCTGTACAGTCCCGCCTTCGCAACCCGATATGTACTTGAAAAATATTTAAATCCACAACTATAAGCACAAAGCTTAGTGAGTTCCCTAAAATATCAAATACAATACAACTTAATAATCAACTATGGGTATCAGCAGCCCTGGAACTTTCAACAATCATTATATCACATATTACCAGTGTTGTAAAAATCCCGACTAGGTCCCGATTAATCTCCGATTAATCCCTAGACGCTACCTGACTGATTAGAGGGCGCCTAGCGACTAATCCCTGCATACACAATGAGTGAAACAGTAGAACCCAATGAAATTTTAACACTTTGAAGAATTTATATCTCAATATAAACTATTTAAGGTATTATTAGTCTTTTATTATTCATATTAACCTATTTTGTTATGATATTAGTGGTATTTATGAACTTTTATATGATATTAGTCATATTTAATGTTTAAAAATTCAACAAATTAGCTGATTAATCCCTTAACCCCAGTCCATCGACTAGCTAACGTCAAGCAATTTTTACAACCTTGCATACTACACAATAATATAAACAACAATGGGTTATCAGAAACCCTGGCGACCATCAGCAGTCCTAGTGGGCTATTAACCTGCCCTATGGATTAACAACACACCTCATGGGTTATCAGCAACCCCGAGGACAATCAGCAGTCCCACTAACTCACATCAGTCAAGGAGTTATCAACAACTTAGTTTACATATAACAACAATCAACAATTAAGAGCCATTCGGTAATCATGTATATACTACCACACAAGTAAATAGAGTGAGAAGACCCGCCTCATAGATAGCAGCTAAACACAACATGTCCCATATAGTGCAGAATAGTAATACGAGACACCTAACCACAATAAGTAACCTCATAGTCTACACCCTCAAACCCTTAAATTGACCAAAAGTCAACCATGGTAAAAAGTCAATGGTCAAAGTCAACCACAGCTGGCCTTCCACGTCGTGGATACCCATAGGCCACGTCATGGCAACTACAAGACCAAAGAATTGTGGTGACCCCAGTCCTAACGCCATTAGAAGCAGACTGCTACGCCATGGAACTCGATTCATAAAGCTTATGGGACTAAGCATTAACCCTTAACCCCATAAACCACCGATCTCAGATCTGAACTATCTCAACGTTTACATGTGTAAAGTGTCCACCTTTATCCATTAAGAGATCCCCATAAACCAAGATCTCAAATCTTAAGCTCTTAATGCTTGCACCAAAATCATGGACACCCAACTAACACATAAAAGCCCCTTTTTTAACCACCAACACGACCCATAAGTCAAATAAGGCACACATAGGTTCTATAGTTCACTCAAACTCCAAGAACAAGAAGATATGGACCAATAAGATTATACATAACATAAACTTTATACCTCCAAAAGTCTATAAATATGAAGAAAGTGCAAGATCATGTTGGAAATATTTTTATGTGATTGTCATTTGAAATAAGTTAAGTTTTGAATTACATTTTCTAATAAATATTATCATAATGTTCTATGTTGGAAAGATCTGATGACTCACCAAGTGTTTGAAGTATCAGATGTTGTGGATCCTATAGGTGACATGGAGTAATTATTAAACATGGAACACTTCCTGAAAGCAAGTTGGACCATCATGATCTCAGATGGCATATCTAGATCATATTTCGAGCATTAACAAATTGATGGATAAATTTGAATATTGATGGCTCATCAGAATCATTACTGGTTTATTCATAACTCTATGGCTCATCAAGACATTGATGGATCATCATGTATATCGGTAACCCATCTCAAGTCAATGGAGTATAATGAACATGTGATAACTCAACAGGAACGCAAATGGCTCATCATGTATAATGACATATCCAGTTAGTCTATGAAACATCAGTGCAACGATCAGTTCAAGTGCATGTTTTAATATTTATGATGTTAAAATTTCAATTTTGAGCCCTCTCACGACGTGGAACTTATTGTTGTATCGTGAGGAATTAAATGATTGCGGATGCCATTTTGAGTCTTACGACATGAGCATTGGATAGGTCACGACCTGGGATTTTTATGAATGGAAAACCCTAGTTTTAAGAGTTTAAGTTCGTATTTAAAGGAAGTGAGGGCTAGGCTTAGCCCACCCATAACTTCCATCACCTCTTTACCCTGCCTTTTGAAACCCTAGCATCCATTGTTGGTCTTTGAGCCCATTTTTTGTGTTTTTAGCCAAGAAAAAGATGAGAAGGAGCATTTAGTTCATCATTCCAACATTTAAGGCTCACCATCATCTATTTTGTCACCTTCTGGACCTGTTGTGAGTTCCAAGTTCCTTGCTTTATGTGTTCTTAAGTGAAACATCCCAAATTTCTATGCTAAAAATTTCTTTTTCAAAATCATTTATCAAACATAGATATCATTACCATAGTGCAAAACCATAAAACATGTATCTCAAAAACTTATAAAATCTAAAAAACATATGCAGTCCCATAACAACAGAGTAAACCCCCAGACTAATCAATTGTGGTGTGTGTGTCATGCCATCAGCTCGAGCCCTTCCCTTTACTAGCTGAAGTACTTGAAACCAAAACTGAAACTGAAGGCACGAAGCTTACTGAGCTCCCCCCAAACTACCACATACCATACAAAACAAATCTAACAAATAACATAACTATGGGACTCTTCCCAACTACATCGGGACGAATCCCCGCATCGGCTTACCCGTCATCGGACTCCTGTCCAACATTGGGCTCACCCCGACATCCGACCTCATTGGGCATCAGGCTCACCCTGGCATCGGGATTACTCTGTAACATACACATCATAACATATATCATATACACAATTAACATAATCACATAATCTGCATCGGGCTTACCCCAAAACACATAACATGTAACATATTCTCATATACTACATCGGGCTTTCCCGGCATCGGACCGGAGTCCAGAACACATAACACATAACACATAAGTATGCATTAATCACAAAGACATCAAGCATACATAAGTACTTCTCGGGACCGCCCCAACATGGGACCGAAGTCCCGAAACATATAAATTGCATCAGGCTAACCCTGACATCGGGCTTACCCCGACATACTCTACTACTTAAATGGACCGGCATTGGTGCCTTAGACTCGTTCCTACTGGAGGAAAACACACCTCATGTAACTGACTACTGCAACACTTGGTGAGAAATCTCTTTTTTCTGCTCCGACGACTCATCGACTATAAATTCCATAAAGACACTTAGTCAAAAACAAGTAACTGATCCTAGGGTAAAATGACCATTTTACCCCAGGCCAAATTCAATCGTCCTTGTCAAAGTTAACATATAGTTGACTCGACTCGCCGAGTTGGCCCGCCAACTCATCGAGTCCCTATTCTTTCCCTTACCCCCAACCCGACTCTACCCGTCGAGTCTAGAAAGAACTCGACGAGTTCTCTGTCAACTGATATCAGGACAATCTTCAATTGACTCGCTGAGTTCAACGTGGAACTCGTCAAGTTCATCTTCATCACAAGTGTTACTAGTCTGCGGCTCGCCGAGTTGTATGAACAACTCATCGAGCCCGTCTTCATGGGTTGGGATATTGCCTTGGAGTCGCCGAGTACGGTCATACACTCGCCGAGTCCTATAGTTTCCAGGTCCATAACTATGTCTATTTTGCTGTGTCCTTCCCCTGGGCTCATCTAAATCCCTTCTAGACTAATAGGATTCCTTCGAATCATAAAATGTTGGGAAACCAAACCCCCGACTCGCCGAGTCCCAAGAACGACTCGCCGAGTCGACTAATGTCCGTGTCCATAACTCGATTTCTGATGTACAACTCTCATCCAAAAGGTAGATCTGGGATCCTTAAGCTGATATAACACATAAATTCATGAACTTTACGTCCATGCATGGGACTTTAAGCTGAAAAGTCCAAAAAATAAGGTCTATAAGATGCATGGGGCTATCATGGCCATAAGGCTTGCATCTTTATTCCATGTACTCCTCCTTAGAGCGTAGATATGAGATATGAACCACATGGGACGTCCCCTGTAACAACGTGAAAATTTAAAACAATTTTTCATTCTTAAAACAAAGCAGGTCTCACATAAATCATTCCAAAAACTCAATGTATCTAATGTTATCTCGATTAAACTTATCCTAGGATCTCAAATACATAATTCTTCACCAGTTTGTACAGATCATGTCGGTGCCTTCCTGTGATGCTCGTTGGTACCTAAAACACATATGAAATAACACGGTAAGCATAAATACTTAGTGAGTCCCCCAAAATACCACATATTGCACATACGCCACTCAAGGCTATAACTCTACGAGACCTTCTGGTCAATGTGTCTCAAGGGCCTTCCGGTCCCTTAATCTAAGTTGACCTTCCGGTCCTACACCGTTAACCTTCCGTTCAATACCATCTTGACCTTCCGGTACGACTACCGGTTCCCGGTTCGACTGCCGGTTCAACCGGTTTCTATAATTTTCATCTTTTTTTCTTATTTTTCTAAACATACATTATTACATAAGTCATTAATTTGACGTCTACAAGTTCAAACATTAAAAATACACATACATGTAAGTTGTAGATCAATATAGATACATTAAAACAACACATAACTATAAGTTTTACATAAATTCACGTACCTTAAAAAGAAAGTAAAGTATAATACCAAAACAAAATACAGTTTTAAATGAATACAAATGCATCAAAAAATATCATAACATTTACCATATGTTTTTATTTAGAGAAATCTAAATAGATGTGAAAAAGTCCACCTTTATTATTGAAAATGTTATTTTCCATGTATTTTTATTTAGTTCAACCGGTTTATTTTGACTGTTTCAACCGGTTTTTTATAAAAACCGACCGGTTCAATCCGGTTCAGAAATTGGTATAAAACCGGTGATTGTTGAACCGCTCTCTTCCCCGGTTCCTGGTCCAACCGGTTCGACCGGCCGGTTCAAACCGGTTTTTAAAACACTACTTTCTGTCCCTCCACTGCTAACTTTCCGGTCCATACCCTGTTGACCATCCGACCCATATCATAATACTCATAACATACATATCATTCACATGTCACATAGAAACATATAACACATACTTGTCATAGCACATAAGACCTTCCGATCACACATAATTACCACTCTAGGTAAAGTATAATGAGAAGACTCACCTCGTATGATGTCCAGTAACTCACGTGCTTAACATCAAGAACTCGAAACAATGACCTAGCTCCCGCCTAATCACAGAAAGTAATTATCTCAAATCAATAACGGTTCTTTAAGGCTAGGCTAATCCCTTCCCATGTTCTCTCTGAAGGTTAAAGGACAACTTTACCCCTCTAATGGTCCAAAAGTCCACACATTGCCCAAACCCTAAAAGTCAACTCGGTCAACTGAGTCAACGGTCCAACTTTGACCAGACTCACCGAGTGCACTCGTGGGACTCGGCGAGTTCATGTGCATCCTCTGAATCCTTCAAAGGTCTCACTCGACTCTTCGAGTTAACCTTTCACTCGATCGGTTACCACTGATCACGAATCGCGGGGCAACCCGACTCGGCTCGTCGAGTCCTCTCATGGACTCGCCGAGTTTCCTCCATGGCAACTCCCAAATGACCTTCTAAGGTCAGATCTGTCTCTCTAACTTATAGATCTGACCTTGAAACCCTCAAATGTCATGTAAAGCTCTAATCGTTATGCTTATGCAACACTCATATGGATCTATTTGATGAATTAGCTCTTAATATGAAAACCAAGATCCAAAACCCCAAAGGGACTGCATAAAGTTGGATGATTGGGACTCTCTGGACCTCTCAAGATCTATATATCAGGTCTATTTCACATTGGGGCTTCTTATGCTTCTTATTCCAACTTAAGAAAGGGTAAAGAAACCCTTGATTCAAGAAATCTACACTATAAAGAAGGAAAGGTTCGAATTGCTACCTCAAGTTGAAGCCTCCTTGCTTGAAAATGTCAGAACCACAACCTCCTTTGGTCCTTCTTGCTGGATCACTCCCCTTCCTTAGCAAAATCACAAGAAATTGATCAAGATCTCTCTCTCTCTCTCTCTCTCTCTATTACTTTAAACGTCAGGTTGGCTAGGGTTCTTTCCTCTGGAAGGGTGGCCGCAAATGAAGGCCGTAAGGACCCTTAAATAGGGCACATGCCTAATGATTTAGGGTTTCTGCCAATAGCACGGACTCGTCGAGTCCATTCACCGACTCGTCGAATCCACTCATTAATCTGAGTCATCAATCGCGATTCTACTCGACGAGTTAGGGCATCAACTCGTCGAGTCACTCCTCATATCTCAAAATCAATAATCAAATGACCATACCTGGAAATCCGGATGTTACAATTCTCCCCCACTAGAATCAGACTTCACCCTCGAAGTCTCACTCTGCAAACAACTTTGGGTGCTGCTCCCGCATCTCCGTCTCTGGCTCCCAAGTCAGCTCGGACCCTCTCCGATGTTGCCACTAGACCTGAACCAAGGGAACCTCTTTGTTCCTCAAAACATTGTTCTTCAAATCCAATATTGCAATCAACCTCTCAATGTATTTCAGGCTCAAATCTACCTGAATATCCTCTAGTGGCACTACCGCCGTCTCATAAGCTACATACTTCCTCAACTGGGATACGTGGAAGGTGTCATGAATTTGACCCAAGTCCTCAGGTAGCTCTAAACGGTATGCTACCTTACCCACTCTCGTGGTCACCCTGAACGGACCAATGTATCGGGGCCCCAGCTTGCCCTTTTTCCTGAATCGGATCATTCCTTTCCAAGGAGATACCTTCAGGAGTACAAAATCTCCAACCTTGAACTCGAGCTCGGATCGCCGCCTATCAGCGTAAGTCTTCTGGCGGCTCTGGGTTGTCAGCAGTATCTACCTGACCTGATGTATCTGCTCAGTCGTCTTAAGCACTCTCATGGACTCGCAGAGTTTCCTCCATGGCAACTCCCAAATGACCTTCTAAGGTCAGATCTGTTTCTCTAAGTTATAGATCTGACCTTGAAACACTCAAATGTCATGTAAAGGTCTCATCTTTATGCTTATGCAACACTCATATGGATCTATTTGATGAATTAGCTCTTAATATGAAAACCAAGATCCAAAACCCCAAAGGAACTGCATAAAGCTGGATGATTGGGACTATTTCACATCAGGGCTTCTTATGCTTCTTATTCCAACTTATGAAAGGGTAAAGAAACCCTTGATTCAAGAAATCTAAACAATAAAGAAGGAAAGGTTCGAATTGCTACCTCAAGTTAAAACCTCCTTGCCTGAAAATGTCAGAACCACAACCTACTTTGGTCCTTCTTGCTGGATCACTCCCCCTCCTTAGCAAAATCACAACAAATTGATCAAGATCTCTCTCTCTCTCTCTCTCTCTCTCTCTCTCTCCCTCTCCGTGTCTATCACTTTAAATGTCAGGTTGGCTAGGGTTCTTTCCTCTGGAAGGGTGGCTGCAAATGAAGGCCATAAGGACCCTTAAATAGGGCACATGCCTAAGGATTTAGGGTTTCTGCCAATAGAACGGTCTCATCGAGTCCTTTCACCGACTCGTCGAGTGCACTCATTAATCTGAGTCATCAGTCGCGATTCTACTCGACGAGTTAGGGCATAAACTCGTCGAGTCACTCCTCATATCTCAAAATCAATAATCAAATGACCATACCTGGAAATCCGGATGTTACAATTCTCCTCCACTAGAATCAGACTTCACCCTCGAAGTCTCACTCTGCAAACAACTTTGGGTGCTGCTCCTGCGTATCCGTCTCCAGCTCCCAAGTCAGCTCGGACCCTCTCGGATGTTGCCACTAGACCTGAACCAAGGGCACCTGTTTGTTCCTTAAAACATTGATCTTCAAATCCAGTATTGCGATCAACCTCTCAATGTATTTTAGGCTCACATCTACCTGAATATCCTCTAGTGGCACTTCCGCCGTCTCATCAGCTACATACTTCCTCAACTGGGAAACGTGGAAGGTGTCATGAATTTGACCCAACTCCTCAGGTAGCTCTAAATGGTATGCTACATTACCCACTCTCGCGGTCACCCTGAACGGACCAATGTATCGGGGCCCCAGCTTGCCCTTTTTCCTGAATCGGATCACTCCTTTCCAAGGAGATACCTTCAGGAGTACAAAATCTTCAACCTAGAACTCGAGCTCGGATCGCCGCCTATCCGCGTAAGTCTTCTAGCAGCTCTGGGTTGTCAGTAATATCTACCTGACCTGATGTATCTGCTCAATCGTCTTAATCACTATCTCAGTGCTACCCATCACTCGCTGCCCCACCTCACCCCAACGAATAGGGGTCCTACACCTCCTCTTATACAATAGCTCAAAGTGAGGCATACCAATACTCGAATGGTGGTTGTTGTTGTAATAAAACTCGGCCAAAGGTAGGTATGAATCACAACTTCCACCGAAATCCATAGCACATGCTCGGAGCATGTCCTCGAGCGTCTGAATCGTCCGCTCACTTTGACCATCCGTCAGTGTGTGACAAGCTGTATTGAAGTGCAATCTCGTACCCAACTCCTCATAGAACTTCTTCCAGAACCTGGAAGTGAAATGTACATCTCGGTCTCACACAATCGAGATCGGCACTCCATGCCGCAACACCACCTATCTCACATATATCTCTGCCAGTCTCTCAACAGAAGAACTCTCTCTGATAGCAAGGAAGTGAGCGCTCTTCGTCAACTGATCCACAATCAGCCAAATTGTATCAACACCCCCTTGCAGTCCTCAGCAATTTGGTGATGAAGTCTATAGAAATTTGTTCACACTTCCACTGGGGAACCTCAAGTGGCTGCAACTTTCCATGCAGACGCTGGTGCTCGTCCTTAACCCGGCTAAAGGTCAAGCACCTCTCTACTAACCACGCAACATCCCTCTTCATACAGGGCCACTAGTAGTCTCTCTTCAAGTCCAAATACATCTTAGTGGCCCCAGGATGGATCAAGAATCTCGACTGGTGCACCTCCTCCATCAGTATGCTATGTGCCCTGCCCATAAACGGCACCCAAATCCGACCATGAAAGGTCATAAGCCCTCGGTTATCGATAAAAAAATCAGATACCTGCCCAATTACCCGCTCACTCTTGCAGTTCTCCGGTCTCACCGCCTCTGCTTGGGCCTCTCAGATAGTGTCTAATACCGGAGTCATCACCGTCATCCTCATGCATATACTTCGAATCGGGGCACTCTCTGCCATGCGGCTCAGAGCATCGGCTACCACGTTAGCCTTGCCCGGGTGGTACAGGATCTCACAATCATAATCCTTTACCACATCCAACCAACTTCCCTGGCGCATGTTCAGGTTGGGCTGATCCATCAGGTACTTCAAACTTTTGTGGTCCGTGTATAAGGTACACCGAGCCCCATACAAATAATGTCGCCATATCTTTAGGGCGAACACCACTGCCCCCAACTCCAAATCATGGGTGGGATACCTCGTCTCATGAGGCTTCAGCTGCCCCGACGCATATGCTATCACGTGCCCTCTCTGCATAAGCTCCGCACCGAACCCTGATATAGATGCATCAAAACACACCACGAAATCCTCCATTCCCTCTAGAAGGGCTAACACTAGGGCTTCACATAACCTCTGGTGAAGAGTCTCAAATGAGGTATGTTGCTCGGTACCCCAAATAAAAGCAATGCCCTTCCGAGTCAATCTGGTGAGAGGAACGGCAATCTTGGTGAAATCTCCGATAATAGCCAGCCAACCCCAGAAAACGCCTGATCTCGGTGGGGATCTCGGCGCCTCCCAACTCATAACCACCTCAATCTTGGCCGGATTGACCAATATCCCATTATGATTAACGAGGTTTCCCAAGAACTGGATCTCTCCAATCTTAACACTCCAAAGATCTCTCTAAGATGCTCCTCATGCTGCTCTCTATATCTCAAATGCAGTAAACTATCATCAATGAACACAATCACCGAACGATCCAACATCGGCCTGCACACCCAGTTCATGAGATCCATGAACGTTGTTGGTGCATTGGTGGGCCCAAAAGGCATCACCACGAACTCATAATGCCCATAAAGAGTCCTAAACGCCATCCTCGGGATATCCTCATCCCGCACCCTCATCTGATGATATCCAGACCTCAAGTCAATCTTGGAGAACCAAGATGCATCATGCAACTGATCGAACAGATCATCGATCCTCAGTAGTGGATAACGGTTCTTGACCGTCAACTTGTTCAACTCCCGGTAATCAATACACATCCGGTGTGATCCATCCTTTTTCTTGACAAAAAGGATCGGCGCTCCCTACGGCGAGTTACTCGGTCGAATGAATCCCTTCCCCAACAGCTCCTGAAGCTGTGAGGATTACTCCTACATCTCCGATGGCACAAGGTGATAGGGTGCCTTGGCAATAGGCGCTGCTCCTGGAACCAAATCAATATGGAACTTCACCTACCTCTCCGGAGGCACACCCGACAACTCCTCAAGGAGAGAATCTTGTAACTCACGCACTATCAGAACCTCATCGATAGAACTCGGCCTCTCTACGACGACTCGTATATCCATCACGTAGGCTACAAACCCTCTATAGTCCTGCTGTAGACTCTACCTTGCTCTGGAAGCCGAGAAAAATGTTGACCCAGATCGAGTACCATCGCCATACACCGTAAGTACTCCCCCACTAGGGTCTCGTATGGTCACCAACTGATGCTCGTTGTCGATAACCGCTCCAAATTAGCTCAACCAGTCCATGCATATGATAACACAAACATCCCCCCATCGCAATTGGTTCCAGATCTATCAGGAACTCAACACCGAAAATCTCGATTACACGTCCTCGAATCACATCATTAGTATACACTACCTGCTCATCGGCTATAGAAACTTTCAGAGGTCAACTCAACGCCTCTCGACGAATACTAATGTGCTGACTAAACGCTAATGATACAAAAGATCGACTCGCACCCGAGTCAAACAACACCAAAGCAGGTATAGAATTCACAAGAAAAGTACCTAAACATATCACATATAAGAACCATATACATAAACAAGAGAATAAGTAAAAGATCACATATCAACCACAACATTAGGTGCTGCGCAGACCTCCTACTCGGTCAGCTGGAAGGCTCTGACGCGACCCTTCGGCGCCTCGACCTTCACAGGCCGACTCTCTGTAGCTCGTGCAGCAGCAGTTGTTGATCCCAGTGCTGATCCTCGTAACAGTTGTGGGAACCCGGCCCTCCGATAATCAGTCTGGTTGCAATGAAAGCACACCATGAATCCCTTGGGGCAGTCCTTGGCTATATGCCCCTCCTTGCCACACTTGTAACAAGCACCTGCTCGAAAAACTCCATCATGTTCCTTGCCGCATTTCCCACAAGTGTGAACCTTCTGGCCTCCAGATCTCGAATTAGTGGGCTTTGACCGCTTGGATGTCGGCTACGACTGCGCTGGTCGCCTGTCCCTCCTTTGAGACTCGGCCTCCTCCCTGGCTTGATTCTCTAGCTCAATGTCCCTCTTCCGAGCATTTTCCTGGAGCTCAGAAAATGTTCGATATGTGGAGCTTGCCACAAACTCGTGAATGTCTCTCCTCAGTATGCTCAAATATCAGCTCATACGTGCCTGCTCAGTAGACACGTGCTCGGGGCAGAACAACGTCATCTCATGAAACATCCGCATAATCACCGTCACCGACTCCGTCCCATGCTTGAGGGACAAGAACTCCTGGTCCAAACGTTCCCTCTCCACCGGGGGAACATACTCGTCTCTGAACATAGTGGTGAACCTCTCCCAGGTCACTGCAATAAGCTCTGCAGAAGTAAAATTTGCTGTCAAAAACATCCACCAGTCCTTCGCTCCTAAGCGAAGTTGGTTCAGTGCGAATCGTACTCTCAAATGTTCCGGACAGGAACAAGTGTAGAAACATCCCTCAACGTCAGATATCCACCTCATCGAGGCTATCAGATCATGTGTCCCATCAGACTCTGGTGGCTTCGTGTTGCTGAACTCTCGGTATAACAACGAGTCTCCCCCCTGCAGCCTAGCAGTGGCGACGGCTGTAGTAGCCGCAACAACAGCAACATCGGTAACAACAGCGTACCTCTCGTCAAATGTCTCAATCAGCATGGTCTTGGTAGACCCAAACATCTCTGGTATCTCAGCTCGATTGGGCATAACAACCTCCTCATGAATCATCCTGCAAATCTCATCATCGCTGACACCGCTGCTCTCTGGAGTTTGGCGCGTACTCACCATGATGTCTTTGAAACACAACATAAAATAAATTAGAGACTTGCTTGAGTATCCTCGCACTCGATTACTCAATGCGACTTGTTCCATAATACCCTAAGGATTCTTACGTGGACTGCCTACCGACCTGGTGTTTCCAGTAGTACGGGCCCTATACTACCTTCCACACCACATCAGTATCCACCCCAAGTCTTCCTCCTATGATCCTAGATCACAAGTACTCTGTATCTCGCTATATGCAAGCTACCCTCCAGCAGACCCCTCATAAGCTCGTTACCGCTACCTACTCACTCTCAAAGTACCTTATAGCAGCAATAATCTCTTAGGCTAAGGCACCACAAATCAGGCCACTCTAGTCCTAACAATGAATACCTAGCCTACTCTAGCATGCATAGCACATCACATCATATCTCAGAACACATAATGTAAGGGTATTTTGGGAAATCAACGTTTGGCCACTGGCTGATGGTACACACTGCTCCTTTCTGCTTTTCTCAAAATCTTTTACTCTTTTAGAAAAAAATTTCCTTTTTATGAAAAACTTCCTCAAATCCTCAGTTTGAGTTCAGATACGCCCGAAGGTGCATCCGAATACCTCAAACCAAGGCTCTGATACCAACTTGTAACAACGTGAAAATTTAAAATAATTTTTCATTCTTAAAACAAAGCATGTCTCACATAAATCATTCCAAAAACTCAAAGTATCAAATGTTATCTAGATTAAACATATCCCAGGATCTCAAATACATAATTCTTCATCAGTGTGTACAGATCATGTCGGCGCCTTCCCACGATCCTCGTTGGTACTGAAACACATATCACATAACATGGTAAGCATAAATGCTTAATGAGTCCCCCAAAATACCTACTCCGCTGACCTTCGGGATCTCAAATACATAACATATATCACGCCACTCGAGGCTATAACTCTACAAGACCTTCTGGTCAATGTGTCTCAGGGGCCTTCCGGTCCCTTAATATGAGTAGACCTTCCGGTCTGTCACACCCCAAAACCGATAACGGCGAAATACGTTTCGGGGTGGATGACGTAGTGAACAGTATCATCACAATTGCATAATGGTAGAAACAAGAAACATACAACCTTAACATTTCATTGTGAATTTAATTACAAGTGTGTTTTGTAATGTTTAACAATCACCCAAAAGTAATCAAAAATAAGAGATGGGTCTTGTGTGCTCCACCTTCTCCAAAAATGCCGCGTCTGTACCTGTCTATCTTTGACTTGAAGATACAAGTTATTTTGAAAACGATTGTCAGCATAAAGCTGGTGAGTTCATAAGAGTTTAGTGTGAGTTTTTGTATACAAAGTATTAGTGCAAAAAGGATGTATCATTTATATTTATAAGTAGTAGAAACTTAGAAAAATCCCATATTTTTCCAAAAATACATTCTAAGTGACAATCTGTGAAAAGTATACATTTCCTTCATTTCTTTGAAACCGTTTATAGTAAAGTATATTAGCAAATCTCCAAATCACACATGTGATAGAATAGGTTAATCCTGAATTCAATGATAGAGGTGCAAGGTTCCTTTAGTGATAGATACTTACTTACTTCGGGATATAGTATAACATTTAGTGTAGTATTTTAGAGTAGTTATAGTGTATTCCTTGTTTACTAGTAGTGAGGATAATAGAGAATCCCATGACCTTCCCAGTCATGCACAATATAGTGAAGTAGTGGCATCCCTGGGCCTGTACGGCGCGGACTTAGATTAACAGTCGGGATCTAATAGCGGCTGCCCCGTATAGATCTATACATGTAGAGTCGTCTCCCTGCTGTAAAACTCCGGGCGTAGTGAATACCGAATAGAGTATCTCGTAGCTGGTTAGTGTATTATTGTTTGTTTAGTGTTTTCTCTATTGTTATAGTGTGGTAATCTTTTAGTATTGATCATAGTGTATTCTCTGACTAGTGTATTGTCTAGTAATAGTGAGTATTATAGTGTAAATAGTAATGACTTTAGTGAGTAGAAGTTGTAGCAACCGTAACCATACCTATTATGGTTATCTTAGTGGAACGGTTCTTAGCACGTTAGTGACTTTATCGTTAAGTGAAAGCAGTAACATTTGTATTCCATACTGATATACAGATTATATAACTAAGAAATCAACGACAGTCGAACGGATAACCACTACCCTAAGCCCACAATCAAACAAGAACAGGAAATAAGGCGAGATATCGGTCCTAAGTCCTCCAAGTCTTACTTATATAAATATATCAGAGTGGTTACATTTTATAAATAAATTGATTAAATAAAAGTATTTTTCCAAAAGAACATTTAAAATCTGACCCACTGTTTAAAAATAGTTTGAAAAGGGTAAAACCCCTTTATAAGGCATAGGGGCAAATCACATGTGATTTGAACTAAGGGTAGTGAATCGCATGTGATTAACCCTTGTAACGCGGAAATCGTTCTATAAAACTTTACATAAACATTTGTAATTGACTTGTATCTTCCCCCTAAAACATTTAAAACATTTGAAAGGTTCATTAAAGGGGTATGAACTCACCTGAAATCGCGGAAACCGGGTGAATCGGGTAAATCGGGTAAAAGTGTCGACTGAGCGTTTGGTACCAAATAACCACTTGAGCACCTTTTAGGACCCTAATGTCATATGAAATATGTATTTTACAAGAAGTTAATCATCTTATTCTTTTCATTATAGTATTTGGACATTTTAGCATCGTTTTCGGGGTTTTAAGGCCTAGAAAGGGTTCCCGGGAGTGGTACAAGGCCATGGATGATTTACGGAAGGGTCCATGAGTTCACTCTCTTAGATTTTATGGCCTAAAAGCCACCCATTGAGAGTTTACGGCCGTAAGCCCCCTAGGCTTGGCCGTAAACTCTTGTGACACTCCAAAATGTGTGTTTAGGGCCTTATCTCACTTCCTTAATTTAGTGGTGTGTGTTTTGGACCAAAAGGGAGGGATTAACATCATAATTTGTGACATTTTTGGGGAGTTTACGGCCAAGACTTGTTCTTGGGCCGTAAACTCCTATAGGTCCTTCAAGATGTAGGTTTTACTTGTACAACATGGTCTCATATGTCTTAGATAAATCCTAGAAGGCCCTATAGTGAGTTTAGAACAATTTGGCATGAATTTTTGGGGAGTTTACGGCCCAAGAACTTCCTTGGCCGTAAACTCTTCATTTGGTATCAAAATGAGATGTTTAATGGTACAACACACTTCCAAAGGCCTTAGATAAATTCCTTTCATGCTTTAGGGTAGTTTAGGGACTTGTTTGACACAAAAGTTTGGGTGTTTACGGCCCAAGCTTAGCCTTGGCCGTAAAATCCTCTTTTTGTGATCAAATGATGATGTTTAATGCACTTAAGCCTTCCTTGTTGTCATGTCTAAATTACCAAACACCCTAATTGATCTTTTGGGACTTAAATCATGGATTTGTGGGGTGTTTGAGGTGTTTACGGCCTAAGCACAAGCTTGGGCCGTAAACTCCTTTTTAAGCATCATTTCCTTGTGTTTTAATGTCCAAACTCTTCTAGTTATAAGCCTTAATTAGTATCCTAACTTACAAGAAGGAAAAACTTGGTCTTTGGCATGGTTTTGGGGGTTTACGGCCTAAGGAGCTTCTTAGGCCGTAAACTCCTCTTTGGTTCTTGATTCCTATGATTTTGGCCCCCAAATTCAATGAAACATGAGTAGAATAAGATAGAGGATGAGTACTTACGTTTGGAAGTCGGAAATTAGCGGAATCGGGGCCGATTTCGAGTCTAGAGAGAGAAAGTAGAGAGAGAGAGTGGGTGTGTGGTAAATGAGTGTTCAAATGATGTGCACATCTATTGCATATGTCTCGGGTATCGCACCCGATACACGGCTACCCGATGTTTAAAGTTAACTGGGTTAAAACTTTTTACCCGGGTGAAGTGGTTGAAAAGGTAAAACAACTCTATTAGGTTAAGCGGGGTTAACACATACGAGTTATATTTCTTATGATAGTATTAAGCCATGCATAAATTTAGATATCCGGATATTGACGATTCCAAATATTACATAAAATAACGTATAGTGACACGTTCCGTTAGTGAAAATGGGATTTGTAACGGAAATAGATTTGGGGTTGTCACATCATCCCCCCGTTAGGGAAATTTCGTCCCGAAATTTAGAATACAGACAGATACGTTACTACCATACTACTATGCAAAGATATGAGGATATTTGACTTTCATTTGATCCTCGCGCTCCCAAGTGAATTCCGGTCCTCGCTTGGCGTTCCACCGAACCTTCACAATTGGGATGCGGCTCTGTTTCGTCCGCTTTACTTCACGATCCAACACCTCCGCAGGTTCTTCCACGAAGTTGAGGCTCTCATTGATCTCGATCTCATCGAGGGGGATCACGAGAGTCTCGTCAGACAGACATTTCTTCAAGTTGGAGACGTGAAAGGTAGGATGTATGTTATTTAGCTCGCGGGGTAAGTTTAGTTTGTAAGCTACAGGGCCGATTCTAGCAAGAATCTCAAAAGGCCCTATGTACCTTGGGTTTAACTTTCCACGCTTCCCGAAGCGTATCGTGCCTTTCTAGGGCGAGACTTTCAGAAGGACTCGGTCTCTCACCTGGAATTCCAAGGGTTTTCTTCGTTTGTCGGCGTAACTTTTCTGTCGATCCCTAGCGGCTTTTAGTCGTTCACGTATTTGTACAATCTTCTCGGTCGTCTCTCGAATGATCTCTGGACCAGTGAGGGCGCTGTCAGGAACTCGTCCTTTGGCTAACTGAGTGTCTCCCACCTCGGCCCAGCACAACGGGGATCTGCACTTCCGGCCGTAGAGGGCTTCAAATGGAGCTGCCTTGATGCTTGTATGATAACTATTGTTGTAGGAAAACTCCACAAGAGGTAAGTCTGTATCCCACGATTTCCCGAAGTCTATCACACAAGCTCGCAACATGTCTTCTAAGGTTTGGATCGTCCTCTCACTTTGCCCTTCAGTCTGCGGATGGTAGGCTGTACTCATATCCAGTCTCGTCCCTAGTGCCTTTTGTAATGACTGCCAAAATCTAGAGGTGAATCTACTATCTCTGTCTGATATAATAGATATAGGGACGCCATGCAATCGCACTATTTCTTTTATATAAGTCCTAGTGAGCTTTTCCATCTTATCCGTCTCTTTGATGGGTAGGAAGTGGGCGGACTTGGTCAACCTGTCAACGATGACCCAAATGGTATCTAATCCACCTGCTGTCTTGGGCAGCTTGGTGATGAAGTCCATTGTGATTCGCTCCCACTTCCATTCTGGTATTTCTGGTTGTTGGAGGAGTCCTGATGGCTTTTGACATTCTACTTTGACCTTCGCGCAAGTAAGCCACTTACTTACAAAGGTAGCAATCTCTGCTTTCATGTTCGGCCACCAGTATAGCTTTTTGAGGTCCAGATACATCTTATCTGAACCCGGGTGGACGGAGTAACGAGTGTTGTGTGCTTCCTTCATAACCAAATCTTTGAAACCTCCATGGCGTGGAGTCCAGATTCGGTCCATAAAGTAATAGGCTCCGTCACCCTTAACCTCCAGATTTTTATCCATTCCGCGCAGGGATTCTCCCGTCACGTTTCCAGGCTTTAAAGCTTCCAGCTGAGCCTCTTTGATCTGCGTGGTTAGATGTGAATGTATAGTCATTGTCAACGACTTGGTTCTTCGTCTGGAATATTCCTTTCTGCTCAGGGCGTCCGCTAGTACGTTGGCTTTCCCCGGATGATATCTAATTTCACAGTCGTAATCATTAAGTAATTCGACCCATCGACGCTGTCTCATGTTGAGTTCTTTTTGGTTCAGTATATGTTGGAGGCTTTTATACCACGCTCTTCGTCCCATACAAGTAGTGTCTCCAGATTTTTAATGCAAAGACGACCGCTCCTAACTCGAGGTCGTGAGTAGTGTAGTTCACTTCATGGTTCTTTAGCTGTCTCGAGGCATAGGCGATAACCTTGCCTCGTTGCATCAAGACACAACCGAGCCCCTGATTGGATGCATCACAGTATACGACGAAATCTTCTATCCCTTCGGGAAGGGATAATACTGGTGCGGTGCATAGGGCTCGCTTCAAGGTCTGAAAAGCCTTTTCTTGTTTCTCTTCCCAGTCGAATGATACACTCTTCTGTGTTAGCATGGTGAGAGGTTTCGCAATCCGAGAGAAATTTTGGATGAACCGACTGTAGTAGCCAGCGAGACCTAGAAATTGACGAATTTCCGTAGGCGTCTTCGGTGTTGACCAGTTCTCAATAGCTTTGATTTTGGAGGGGTCCACGTGGATTCCGTCTTCACTGACCACGTGCCCTAAGAATTCAACTCTCCGGATCCAAAACTCGCACTTAGAGAACTTTGCATACAACTTCTCGGATCGCAGAGTTTCCAGGACTAATCGTAAATGATTTCTATGCTCTTCCTCGCTCCGGGAGTAGACGAGTATGTCGTCAATAAAGACGATGACGAACTGATCTAGATATGGGCGACATACCCTATTCATCAAGTCCATAAATACCGTGGGGGCGTTAGTCAGTCCAAAGGGCATCACTACGAACTCAAAATGCCCGTAACGGGTTCGGAAAGCTGTCTTCGGAACATCTTCCGCTAACACCCGTAACTGATGATACCCCGATCTAAGATCAATCTTGGAGAAGTAACTTGCTCCTTGGAGCTGGTCGAATAGGTCGTCGATACGAGGGAGAGGATAGCGATTTTTGATCGTGAGTTTATTGAGTTCCCTATAATCGATGCACATCCGAAATGACCCATCCTTTTTCTTCACGAATAAAACCGGAGCTCCCCAAGGTGAGAAGCTTGGTCTTATAAAGCCCTTGCTGAGCAGTTCGTTGAGTTGACCGGATAGTTCTTGCATTTCGGCGGGCGCTAGGCGGTAGGGTGACTTAGCTACAGGGGTAGCTCCTGGGATTAGGTCGATTCTGAATTCAACCTGTCGTTTGGGAGGTAGGCCTGAAAGATCCTCCGGAAAGACGTCAGGAAAATCGCATACTACAGGAATGTCTTTTGGATTTTTCGATTTCTGGTTAGTGTCGACGACGTGAGCAAGAAAGGTGCGATATTCCTTGCGCAAGTATTTCTGAGCCTGAACACTAGAGATGATACGAAGGTTTGTACTTGGCTTATCTCCGTATATCACTAGGGTCTCTCGATTCGGAAAGTTCAGGCGAATGGCTTTCTCGGAGCATAGGATGTCGGCGTAGTGAAGGCTTAGCCAATCCATACCAACAATGACATCAAAATTTTTGATTGAGACTGGTATAAGATCGATTAAAAAGGGGTGATCATCTAACGTGAGAGTACAACCTATATAGATTTCATTAGAGCTTTCTGTCTTCCCATTAGCCATTTCTACGACGAATGTTTCTTTTAGTGGTTGAGGGGTTTGTTTGAGTAAGTGTTTAAATTTTTGATTTATGAAGCTTCTTTCTGCACCACTATCGAATAAGACATAGGCATAAAAGTTGTTGAGAAGAAACGTACCCGTGACCACCGTGGGATCGGCTACCGCTTCATTGTGACCGATAGCAAGTAACCTTCCAGTTCCCCCAGCATTTGCAGCCTTCGGACAGTTCTTCTTAAAATGGCCCGCTTCACCGCAACCATAACACGTCGGGGTCACTCCTGTACCAGGAACCTGTGTGATAGGTTTGGGAGGGGCCTTGCAAAATCGGACAGTATGGCCCTTCCGTCCGCAGTTGGAGCACTGCAATTCACGACATGGACCGTTGTGGTGAAAAGGGAACTTGGGACACTTAGGCAAGTTCCCACTGTAAGCTTTCGGTGGGGCTGGAGCAGTTGGTGCGGCTAGGATGGTGGTAGCATGGACCGCCACAATTTGCTGGTCCTTGGAAGCGGTTTGAGTTTTCTTGCCTTTCTTCTTATCCCATAGTTTCCTCTTTCTATCAGATGATCCGGATGGTGCAGTGGTTGTTGTGGTTGTTGTTGCTGGAGTGGAGGAGATTTTGTGGTTAATCAGACTCTGAGCCAATTCCTTGGCGCTGTCGAAAGTGGCAGGGCGTGAGGCCAGAACATTTCCTCGATACGGGGGCACTAAACCTCAGATGTAACGCTCAATCTTCTTGCTTTCAGAGGGGATCATGTTGGGACACATAGCCGCCAAGTCGCAAAACCTGGCCGTATAAGCCGTTATGTCGGTCCCCTTCATCTTGAGGTTCCAGAGTTCTTCCTCAAGCTTCTGAACATCGCCCCTAGGGCAGTACTCTCTTCTCATAAGATCTTTTAGAGTATCCCAGCCCATGGCATTGGCTGTGACTAAGGAGAGTGCGTTGACGTGGCCATTCCACCATGACAAAGCTCTGTTAGTGAGGGTGGCGGTAGCGAACTTGATTTTGCTCTCTTCGGGACAAGAGCACATCTCGAATACAGCTTCGGTTCTTTCGAACCATTGGGACAATGCCATAATTCCTCCGGTCCCATCAAAGAAAGCAGGTTTACAATTCATGAAGTCTTTATAAGTGCATCCCTGCACTTGTTGGTGGACTTCACCAAATCTAGAATTCCCACCACTCGCGTCGCCCGAGTTCATTTGGGCCATGGCTGCTGTTACGGCCGCAGTCACAGCCGTTTGGAACAACACCGGATCGAACTGAGGAGGAGGAGGTGGTGGAGGAGGGGTTTGAGTTTCAGGTCTTCCTCTGCTGGGACGCTTTCGTGGAGGCATCCTTCACTGGAAGATCATAGAAATGATAGCAATAGTAAGAGCCTATTGCAAATATGAATAGAGTGTTTCATGGATTAAATCAACATAATCCAAGATCAGGGTAAGAGTTATAGCAATAGAGAAATCATCTGCCAATATACTGGTATTAATGATGCAACAGAAGTTCATGAAAATTGACCTAGCAGTAGGTCTTACATCACACCATAGAGAAAATGTTGGCAGTTTAGAGGTTCACTAGAGTACTTTTAAACTAGGAATGTTTACAGACAAGAGACCTACGGAACATAGAGATAAAAGGCTAGTCCTTTAAACAAAAGAGTGAGGTAGCTAGATGTCTTCTACTGGCGACGGTTGCTTGTCGGGCGAACCCTCAGATCCTCTAGTTGACGTATAACTTCTTGAAGGTGTCGATCATGAGTCCTTTGGCGTGCTCGGAGTTCCCTAACTTCAGCTCGGGATGCAGCCAGCTGATGCTGCAGAGCCTCGTTGGTCATCCGTGTCCTGTCCACGGCTTCTTCAAGTTGGCGGATGCGAACAGTGTTGAGGTTTGAGTTGGCATCCACTTCGACAACTCGACCAATGGCAGCTTGACTTTGCTCAACATTCCTGGCAATTCTTCGGATCATGATGGGCAGAACCCGATCTGCTGATCCTCCTTCGCTTATGTTGTAGAAACTTCGGTCTCCATTGTAAGGTAAAGGCTGACCCTGCTCCTCGCTCCATCGACGCAAGGATATTGCCCACATAGGAGTGGGGCCCTGAAATGCCAGTCGGCGGTTAGGGTTCGGGGCATCAGGAGGTTGGTTGTTGACTTCCGGCTCGGAGCTTGAGCTATCCGAGAAGCCTTCAGCATGATGATCATCCAAAGGAATAGGGTGATCGTCGTCTGACTCCTCTTCGAGCCATCCTCCATTGCCCTGGTTCGGAAAGTACGGATCACCGGGCAGGTGAAAGCCAGCCATGCTATCTACGCGAGAAAAGGGGGAAAAGAAGATTAATAGACGTACTATTCTAAAATACTTATAGGACGAATCATTACTAGTTGACCCAATACTTGCATAGTGCATACCGATTACATGTAACTGAAGCAAGATAGTCCTTCGAATAAACCACCCTAACTCCAGACCCCCAATCAAACAAGAACGGGGAATGAAGCAAAGGCTGCAGATTCTGAGTCTATAGCGCCCTAATCACATGTAATCGTGGTGTATCCACTTAGCAACTATTGTCCTACTAGTAACGACCGTTTTTGTTAACACACACGTATAATCTAGAGATACAGAATACTCCTATAGTATTCTTATGGTAGCGTTATTGTGGTATTGTTGGTAAGTTTTAGACTTGTTGCAACATCACAACCAAACTTAGGCACATGCTAGTCACTCCCAGGAAAACGTAGTTGATCAGGCTACATCATCCTGAATGTGACTATATGTCTCTAAACCCAATTGCGCTGTCCAACAATCTTAATACTTTCGTTTGGTTCTAGGATAATACGGATTCCTGTGTTTTATAGTGATGTGAGTATATATATACCTAGTTAGATCTTTTAGATACTTAACAGTATATATTCTTGGTCAGAGTGTTTTAGTCCCGAAGTGTTTATAGTTCGTATATCTTTTATAGATTGATATACTTGATTCACTATAAACAATGCTCTGATACCAATCTGTCACACCCCAAAACCGATAACGGCGGAATACGTTTCGGGGTGGATGACGTATTGAATAGTATCATCACAATTGCATAATGGTAGAAACAAGAAACATACAACCTTAACATTTCATTGTGAATTTAATTACAAGTTTGTTTTGTAATGTTTAACAATCACCCAAAAGTAATCAAAAATAAGAGATGGGTCTTGTGTGCTCCAGCTTCTCCAAAAATGTCGCGTCTGTACCTGTCTATCTTTGACCTGAAGATACAAGTTATTTTGAAAACGATTGTCAGCATAAAGCTGGTGAGTTCATAAGAGTTTAGTGTGAGTTTTTGTATACAAAGTATTAGTGCAAAAAGGATGTATCATTTATATTCATAAGTAGTAGAAACTTAGAAAAATCCCCTATTTTTCCAAAAATACATTCTAAGTGACAATCTGTGAAAAGTATACATTTCCTTCATTACTTTGAAACCGTTTATAGTAAAGTATATTAGCAAATCTCCAAATCACACATGTGATAGAATAGGTTAAGCCTGAATTCAATAATAGAGGTGCAAGCTTCCATTAGTGATAGATACTTATTTACTTCGGGATATAGTATAACATTTAGTGTAGTATTTTAGAGTAGTTATAGTGTATTCCTTGTTTACCAGTAGTGAGGATAATAGAGAATCCCATGACCTTCCCAGTCATGCACAACATAGTGAAGTAGTGGCATCCCTGGGCCTGTACGGCGCGGACTGAGATTAACAGTCGGGATGTAATAGCGTCTTCCCCGTATAGATCTATACATGTAGAGTCGTCTCCCTGCTGGAAAACTCCGGGCGTAGTGAATAGCGAATAGAGTATCTCGTAGCGGGTTAGTGTATTATTGTTTGTTTAGTGTTTTCTCTATTGTTATAGTGTGGTAATCTTTTAGTATTGATCATAGTGTATTCTCTAACTAGTGTATTGTCTAGTAATAGTGAGTATTATAGTGTAAATAGTAATGACTTTAGTGAGTAGAAGCTGTAGCAACCGTAACCATACCTATTATGGTTATCTTAGTGGAACGGTTCTTAGCACGTTAGTGACTTTATCGTTAAGTGAAAGCAGTAACATTTGTATTCCATACTGATATACAGATTATATAACTAAGAAATCAACGACAGTCGGACAGATAACCACTACCCTAAGCCCACAATCAAATAAGAACAGGAAATAAGGCGAGATATTGGTCCTAAGTCCTCCAAGTCTTACTTATATAAATACATAAGATTGGTTACATTTTATAAATAAATTGATTAAATAAAAGTATTTTTCCAAAAGAACATTTAAAATCTGACCCACTGTTTAAAAATAGTTTGAAAAGGGTAAAACCCCTTTATAAGGCATAGGGGCAAATCACATGTGATTTGAACTAAGGGTAGTGAATCGCATGTGATTAACCCTTGTAACGCGGAAATCGTTCTATAAAACTTTACATAAACATTTGTAATTGACTTGTATCTTCCCCCTAAAAAATTTAAAACATTTGAAAGGTTCATTAAAGGGGTATGAACTCACCCGAAATCGCGGAAATCGGGTGAATCAGGTAAATCGGGTAAAAGTGTCGACTGAGCGTTTGGTACCAAATAACCACTTGAGCATCTTTTAGGACCCTAATGTCATATGAAATACGTATTTTACAAGAAGTTAATCATCTTATGCTTTTCATTATAGTATTTGGACATTTTAGCATCGTTTTCGGGGTTTTAAGGCCTAGAAAGGGTTCCCGTGAGTGGTACAAGGCTATGGATGATTTACGGAAGGGTCCATGAGTTCACTCTCTTAGAGTTTATGGCCTAAAATCCACCCATTGAGAGTTTACGGCCGTAAGCCCCCTAGGCTTGGCCGTAAACTCTTGTGACACTCCAAAATGTGTGTTTAGGGCCTTATCTCACTTCCTTAATTTAGTGGTGTGTGTTTTGGACCAAAAGGGAAGGATTAACATCATAATTTGTGACATTTTTGGGGAGTTTACGGCCAAGACTTGTTCTTGGGCCGTAAACTCCTATAGGTCCTTCAAGATGTAGGTTTTACTTGTACAACATGGTCTCATATGTCTTAGATAAATCCTAGAAGGCCCTATAGTGAGTTTGGAACAATTTGGCATGAATTTTTGGGGTAGTTTAGGGGTAGTTTAGGGACTTGTTTGACACAAAAGTTTGGGTGTTTACGGCCCAAGCTTAGCCTTGGCCGTAAACTCCTCTTTTTGTGATCAAATGATGATGTTTAATGCACTTAAGCCTTCCTTGTTGTCATGTCTAAATTACCAAACACCCTAATTGTTCTTTTGGGACTTAAATCATGGATTTGTGGGGTGTTTGAGGTGTTTACGGCCTAAGCACAAGCTTGGGCCGTAAACTCCTTTTTAAGCATCATTTCCTTGTGTTTTAATGTCCAAACTCTTCTAGTTATAAGCCTTAATTAGTATCCTAAGTTACAAGAAGGAAAAACTTGGTCTTTGGCATGGTTTTGGGGATTTACGGCCTAAGGAGCTTCTTAGGCCGTAAACTCCTCTTTGGTTCTTGATTCCTATGATTTTGGCCCCCAAATTCAATGAAACATGACTAGAATAAGATAGAGGATGAGTACTTATGTTTGGAAGTCGGAAATTAGCGGAATCGGGGCCGATTTCGAGTCTAGAGAGAGAAAGTAGAGAGAGAGAGAGTGGGTGTGTGGTAAATGAGTGTTCAAATGATGTGCACACCTATTGCATATGTCTCGGGTATCGCACCCGATACACGGCTACCCGATGTTTAAAGTTAACTGGGTTAAAACTTTTTACCCGGGTGAAGTGGTTGAAAAGGTAAAACAACTCTATTAGGTTAAACGGGGTTAACACATACGAGTTATATTTCTTATGATAGTATTAAGCCATGCATAAATTTAGATATCCGGATATTGACGATTCCAAATATTACATAAAATAACGTATAGTGACACGTTCCGTTAGTGAAAATGGGATTTGTAACGGAAATAGATTTGGGGTTGTCACACGGTCCTACTCCGTTGACCTTCCGGTCGATACCGTCTTGACCTTCCAGTCCCTCAACTACTGACTTTCCGGTCCATACCTTGTTGACCTTCCGGCCAATATCATACTACTTATAACATACATATCATTCACATATCACATAGAAACATATAACACATGTCATAGCACATAAGACCTTACGGTCACACATAATTACCACTCTAGCTAAAGTATAGTGAGAAGACACACCTTGTATGATGTCTAGTAGCTCACGTGCTCAATATCCTGAACTCAAAACAATGACCTAGCTCCCGCCTAATCACATAAAGTAATTATCTCAAATCAATAACGGTTCTTTAAGGATAGGCTAATCCCTTCCCATGTTCTTTGAAAAGGTTAAAGGACCACTTTACCCCTCTAATGGACCAAACCCCAAAAGTCAACAAAAGTCAACTCAGTCAATGGTCCAACTTTGACCAGACTCGTTGAGTGCACTCGTGGGACTCGGCGAGTTCATACGCATCCTCTGAATCCTTCTAAGGCCTCACTCGACTCGTCGAGTTAACCTTTCACTCGACGGGTTACGACTGATCACGAATCGCGGGGAAACCCGACTCGACTCGTCGAGTCCTCTCATGGACTCGCCGAGTTTCCTCCATGGCAACTCCCAAATGACCTTCTAAGGTTAGATCTGTTTCTCTAACTTATAGATCTGACCTTGAAACACTCAAGTGTCATGTAAAGGTCTAATCTTTAAGCTTATGCAACACTCATATGGATCTATTTAATGAATTAGCTCTTAATATGAAAACCAAGATCCAAAACCCCGAAGGGACTGCATAAAGCTGGTTTATTGGGAGTCTCTGTACATCTCAAGGTCCAGATCTAATGTCTATTTCACATTGGGACTTCTTATGCTTCTTATTCCAACTCAAGAAAGGGTAAAGAAACCCCTTATTCAAGAAATCTACACAATAAAGATAGAAAGGTTCGAATTGCTACCTCAAGTTGAAGCCTCCTTGCTTGAAAATCTCAGAACCACAACCTCCTTTGGTCCTTCTTGCTGGATCACACCCCCTCCTTAGCAAAATCATAATAAATGGCTCAAAATCTCTCTCTCTCTCTCTCTCTCTCTCTCTCTCACTTTACATGCTTAGGTTGGCTAGGGTTCTTTCCTCTAGAAGGGTGGCCGCAAATGAAGGCCATAAGCACCCTTAAATAGGGCACATGCCCAAGGATTTAGGGTTTCTGCCAACAACACAGACTCGTCGAGTCCATTCACCGACTCATCGAGTCCACTCATTAATCCGAGTCATCAGTCGCGGCTCTACTCGATGAGTTAGGGCATCAACTCGTCTAGTGATTCCTCATATCTCAAAATAAATAATCATATGACCATACCTGGAAATCTGGATGTTACATCCCAAACATCAAGGATGAAGGTTTTGGGCCAAAACCCTCTTAATAGGGGGACAGATAGATCTAAGAGGAAGAAGACCTAGTTGAAAGCTTGATTACCAGAAAAGATGGCAAATGAGGTGTAGCTTCCTGATCTACTCCTTCTCCCTTGGGTGTTCTATCCTCCACTTCTTCGTCTAGCTTCAAAACACACCAAGAAACACACAAAACAACCAAGAAACCTCAAGTTCACTTATAGAGGATTAGGGTTTTGGGTGAAATGTTCTAGAGGTGATGGAGGATAGGGTACAAGCCTCATAAGATATTTAAATAGGGTGCAAACCCTCTAATTTAGGGTTTTACCCAGACAGCTCCTACTTGCCGACTCTGTCTTCCGACTCGTCGAGTAGGTCACTTAATCCCCCGACCTGAAGTCGATCCTACTCGACGAGTTGAGCCCCCAACTCATCGAGTCCAAGAGAAAAAATACGAAATTTGACTTGAATTTAAATGTGTACCTAAGATCGGGTGTTACAATTCTCCCCCACTTATCTTAGACTTCGTCCTCAAAGTCTGCAGTCTTGGGAAACAACTTAGGGTAGTGCTCACTCATTTCCTCCTCGGGCTCCGATGTCCACTCTAAACCCTTTCGGTGTTGCCACTGCACCTTTACTAACTCTACCCTCTTGTTCCTTAGCTCCTTCGTCTTGCGATCCAAAATCACCACTGGTCTCTTGATGTATTTCAGGCTATCATCAACCTGAATGTCCTCAAGGGTTACCACTGTTGAATCATCCACTAAGCACTTCCACAACTAAGAAACATGGAACTTGTTGTGGATCTGGATGAGCTCTCCTAAAGGTCTAGCCGATAAGCAACCCAACCCACCCGGGCCAAAACCCTAAATGGACCAATAAACCTGGGGCCCAGCTTGCCCCACTTCCGAAACTTGATAACACCCTTCCAGAGTGACACTTTCAGGAGGACCATATCGCCCACTTGAAACTCCAAGTCCGAACACCACTTGTCATCGTCACTCTTCTGCCGACTCTGAGCAGTCTGGAGCTTGCTCTGGACTTGTTGGATCTGCTCTGTGGTCTTGAGTACTACCTCCATACTACCCATGACCCTCTGAGCAACCTCACCCCAACAGATTGGGGTCCTACACTTCCTCCCGTAGAGCATCTCGAAGGGAGGCCGGTCTATACTGGAGTGATAGCTGTTGATATACGAAAATTCTGCTAACAGAAGATACGTATCCCAACTACCACCGAAATCTAGAAAACAAGCCCGAAGCATGTCCTCGAGAGTCTGAATCGTCCTCTCGCTCTGCCTGTCCGTCTGAGAGTGGAAAGTGGTGCTGAAATGGAGACGAGTACCCATCTCGTCATGAAACCGCTTCCAAAACCTAGAAGTAAACCGGACGTCTCGGTCTGACACCACCGAGACAGACACTCCATGACGTGTCACTACCTCTCGTACATAAATCTTGGCCCAACTTCTCGGCCGAGATGCTATCCTGGATCAGTATAAAATGGGCGCTCTTGGTCAACCAATCCACGATGACTCGTATCAAATCAACCCCATGTGCGGTCCTGGGAAGCTTAATAATAATGTCCATAGTGATATCCTCCCATTTCTACGTTGGGATGTCTAACGGTTGCATCTTGACATGTGGCCTCTGGTGCTCTGCCTTGACCTTCCTGCAGGTCAGGCATCTCTCTACCTACCAAGCTATGTCAGGCTTCATGTAGGGCGACCGGTAATCGGGTCGAAAATCTCTGTACATCTTTGTTGCCCTTGGATGGATGTAGAACCGAGAATTGTGGGCCTCGTCCATCAACACCTACCATACTCCACCCCAGAACGGTACCAAGACCCTCCCATGAATGGTCAACAATCCTCGGCTATTGTAATCGAACGAAGCTACTCGGCCCACTATCATCTCGCACATCTGGCGCTCCTCCCCAGTACGGTACCAAGATTGTTCAGGCCATCCACCTGTGCCTCTCTAATCTGCTCCATCAGTGGAGTAATCACTGTCATCCTCAGATAAATATCTCGGATTGGAGCCGCTAACGCCTTGCAGCTCAGGGCTTCGGCCACCACGTTGGCCTTGCCCGGGTGGTAAAGGATCTCACAATCGTAATCCTTTACCACATCTAACCACCGAAGCTGCCTCATGTTTAGATTCGGCTGATCCATGAGGTACCTCAAACTCTTATGGTCCATGTAAATAGTACATCGAACCATGTAGAGGTAATGTCGCCAAATCTTGAGGGCGAACACCACTGTCCCCAACTCTAATTCATGCATCAGTTAGCCTCGTGAGGCTTCAACTGTCTAGAGGCATAAGCTATCACATGCCCACATGGCATCAACACTGCTCCCATACCTGTGATCAAAGCGTCGCAGTAGACTACAAATTCATCTACTCCCTATGGCAGGGTAAGAATCAGTGCCTCGCACAGTCATTGCCTGAGCGTCTCAAAGGCTGTCTGCTGCTCAGGACCCCAGCGAAACACCACCGACTTCTTGGTCAGTCGGGTGAGGGGAACTGCTATCTTTAAGAAATCCTGGATAAATATCATGTAATACTTTGCCAAACCCAGGAAGCTCCGAATCTCGGATGGAGACCCCGGGGCCTCCCACTGCATCACGGCCTCTATCTTGGCTGGATCAACTAATATACCCTTCTAGTTGACTAGGTGTCCCAAAAAATTCACCTCGCTCAACCAGAACTCACACTTGGAGAAATTTGCGAAAAGTCTCTCCCTCCTCAAGGTCTCTAGCACCTCCCTCAGGTGCTCCCCATGCTGCTCCTAAGTCTTAGAATACACCAAGATGTCAGCAATGAATTCTATCATATACCGGTCCAGCAGTGGCCTGCAAACGCAATTCATGAGATCCATGAACGCGGCTAGAGCGTTTGTGAGCCCAAACGACATCACCAAAATCTCATAATGACCATAGCGGGTCCTAAAAATGGTCTTCTGCACATCATCATCTCTGACCCACACCTAGTGATAATCGAACCGTAGATCAATCACGGTGAACCAAGATGCTCCCTGAAGCTCATCAAACAAATCATCTATCCTCGGGAGTAGGTAACAGTTCTTCACCATTACCTTATTCAGATCCCGGTAATCTATACACATGCGATGCGACCCATCCTTCTTCATCACAAACAGGATCGGGGCTCCACATAGCGAACTGCTTGGCCTGATAAAACGCTTGTCTGGCAGCTCCTGCAGCTGCGTAGACAACTCCTGCATCTATGAAGGATCCAGTCGATCTGGTGCCTTGGCTATCGGAGCCGCACCAGGGACCATGTCAATCCGGAACTCAACCTGTCTCTCCGGAGGTATCCCTGGAAAATCCTCCAGGAATACGTCCAGATACTCTCGCACCACCAATACATCATCAACGGTCTCCTTACCCTTATCCCGGGTATCCATGTCATACGCGACATATCCTACACAACCTTGCTGAATGGGACGTCTTGCTCTTGGGGCAGAGCCGCGATGTGCGCTCTCGCCCTGAATCACTAACTCTCCCCGCTGGGAGTGCGAACTCTAACCAACTGATGCTCACAATCTATTACTGCCCAATTGGGGATCAACCAATCCATACCTACTATAACTTTATTCCCTCGCAAGGGAATAGGAACCAAATCCATTGAGAACTGCTCATCGAATAACCATAGTGTACATCCCGTATAAACTCTCGTGACCCTGATGGTCCTGTGATCAGCTATCTCAACATCGAGTGGACAATCCATCTCCCCTAGATCTCTGCTAAATCGCTTGCTAAGTGCGAGCGACACAAATGATCGAGTAGCCCCCGAATCAAACAACACCATACCTGAAATGTTTTTCACTAAGAACGACCCTATAAACAACACATAAAGATGAGTCATAAACCACATCAAATACAAAGGTAAGGGGAAAAATACGTACCCGTCACCATGTCAGGAGCTGCTCGTGCCTCTTCTGCAGTAAAGTTGAAAAGTCCTGCTCCGCGCTGTCGGCGCCTCAGCCCAGCCTTGATGGCCATCTTTAATCATCAAAGTTGCAGGAGAAGGTGCTACTGTTGGGTTTGAAGCATTCTAACACTCCTAAGGTGTACATGCAATCCTAAATACCTTGGATCTATGTTTGTCTATTATACAAGCAAATATGGAGTTTCCAAGGTATTACCCTATACTAGCATACAAATGTCATATACTACACAAGAATCTAGTTAGGATAACATACCTTATGGAGGAGCTTGAAGTCTTGATGTATCTAGCCTTAAGAGCTTAGCCCTAATAGTGTGGAAGCCTCAAGTGGAGTCACAACACATCATGGACAAAGAATGAACTTGATAGAGAAACTCCATCAACTCTAAGGCTAGTGTAAGTCATGATTTTTGGGCTAGAATCATCTATTTATATGTGTGAGGAATCCTAGAGTCATGAGTATAACCCATAACCCAAATCCATACCCATGGGTTTAATGATCCATGGTTCATGTGGCCCAACTCTTTATGTATCCATACATAAACTTAGTCCAACATGGATCATAAGCCCAAGACATATAAATATAACTAATTAACATAATTAGTCCCCATAGATTTAATTAGTCTCTTCTGATCAACAAATTAATCCCAAATTAGTTCTTGATCAATACTAATTTAAACATATGATTTCATATTAATATATTATAATTTATAATATATTAATAAATCCTATATAACATCTTCTCTCAGAAGTCCATCCTAACAAATTGTCCTGATTATATGTAACCCAAATAGACCATGCTACTCTCAGGTCAAGTACATACCAATAATAGTTATGGGCTTAGACATCTAATCCAATAGTTTCCCACTAGGATAAGTCTAAAACTATTATTGCAAGTACGAATTCATAACCTGGCTAGCAATCGTAGCTCTTAAAGCCGTTGTCGAACTCTGAACAAATCAAATGACGCGTCCACTAGATAAGTGAACATATATTCCTCCATTCTAGATATCATATGGACTAAGACATGGATTATAGACATTCTCTCTGTCCATTTGTTGTTTCCCGATTTTCGATTTATGATGACTAACTAATTGAACTAATCAAATCAGTCTAGGCTTGGCCAAGCACTTAGGGGTGTCATCACTAACTCATCTAGGGGCCCACAAATATCGCTTATATCTTTATGAGGCAAAAGGAATGGATAAACATGGACTCATATGCTTGTACTAGCTAGAATCATACACAAACGCACATTTTATAAAATCAAGTTACTGATGCGTTTTCATATAATCAATGTACAACCAACTCATATCTCTAGGTTCGAAGAATATAAGATATAATCGTCTCATGATTCACTCATGATAAAATACATGAAGTGATTCAAATGAGTGAGGTTTTAATCCAATACTCAGAACTTCTGAGCACTCATTAATGTTGTAGTAACCATTGCTATGTCTAATGTACCTTAGACAAATCTTACAAGCCAGATTCATGTCAGTCTTCATTCATATGTACTTCCGACATATGACCGACTAAGGATGGTTTGAATAACTTAGTAATCCAGGAAGAACGACCTAGTTATTCTGGAAGTCCAAACATGCAAAGTGAAACACAAGAATAACACTAATCTTCTATAGCCCCAACACTTTGAGAGTAAATAAAAACACCTTTTATCTAACCACCATATTGATTACTCATTATTCAATGTTTTGATTTTATCAACTTAATACTTGAATAAAACAATAGTCATGTTATGCACCAAGCAAGCACTCTATGTTTACCTATGGTGCTTCTCTTGTGAAATAGATCAATTAAACACAACTCCAGTGATGCTCATTTCACAAACCAAATCCTTTTTGTAAATGTAAGAACACCAAACTCTTGCCATTTACTGTAATTTGTTAGATTCTAAACTTATATGCAATGATTCTCTTGTAATGACTATGCACAAAAGTCACAAAGACTTGGCAACCGACATTACAAAGAATTCCTATGGAGAGCAATTAGATGGAACCAAAGTTTCAAATTCAAAGTTCATTCCTTTGAACATCCTTCTTGCATTAAGCTTTCTAATCTTACACAAATTCAAAGAATAACTTCCGCCTATGGAAACAGTTCCATATTACCATTTTGATTATCACTTCTAAACAAGAGTTGCCTCCTTTTCAGTATATGTCAATATGGTCCTTTATATTATACTTCCAATTGTCCACGAGCAACCAATCTTTGGTAAACCTTAGATTGTTCTTGACAATTGCTTAATCATTTTTGTCATATCCAGTTCTATTCCTTTTTCCCTCTTAATGCCCTAAGCATTTGGAAAATTTAGAATGGATATAATCGATCCTATACCCGAAGCATATGGGACACAATTCATGGTATAAAATATTTTTATTTGTCATGTTCTAACAATTTGAACTATGAAGAGGGATGCCGTCATCATAATCGAATTTTAAGAACACAACATATATAGAATTTCCTTGTGTCGAACCATTCCAACATAACATTCATGTATATCATTGACTAAAGTTGATTAAAATCTCAATCTAAGATTGTAGAATTGGAATGAAGTATAAAATCCTCTCCCTTAATTATAGCAAAACAACTTTTCAAACCGAAATTGAAACTTTTGTTTTCTACAATTAATATTGCTAACTTGCGACACGTAACATAATAAACATGCACCCACTACCATGGCAATTAAAACTCAACTAGCATAACACTTTATGCTCTCACTAGCTTTGACATGTACCCAGAAATCAGCTGGACTTCGAGAAATCAATACTTTATTGACTTTCTTACCAAAGTTCAGTTTTCTTATACGAGATGCTTTGACAAGACTTTATCTCAATCATACACCTTTCCTTAGATAGCTCACATATGTGTCTAAACAATTATGAAGAGGGATGCCGTAATCATAAAGTTTAGATCTTTTGCCATTCTCACAAATCCATGTTAGAGTGCCGGTTAACCACATGCGCTCCACTAATGACTTTGAGAATGGAAATGTCACAATTGCTATCTACTTAAAATCTACTTGGTGAAAGCGTTTCCTCATCATCATTTTCATAAATCGGTGAGAAACCTTCTGTCACTTAGATTTTATGGTGTAATTGTTCATATTCATGTGAATCTGTCATAACCTTAATCACAAGATAAGGTTATTGACAAATCCAAATTCATATGGACTGAACTTGCTCAATCTTAATTTCGTGCCATCTGGCAGCACAAGGGCCTACAATTGCTTCCAAGTTGTTATGCAACCAATTGAGAACTCTCAGAACTCATATGCAAAGTCAACTTTATCTGGAATTAGCACAAAAATAGCAATATGTCAACACGATTGGTTATAAACCTCAAGTCGAGTGCTAGTGATAAACTACAGGTTTTACTCTTGATTAAATGTTGAGATTCTTTCAAGATTTTTAAGACTCCCACTGTCCTCTTGACATATAAAACATTCTTGCCAAATATTCAAGAGATAATGAGGATTCTTTATGAAGGCAAACACTTCATATAATTGGCCTTAGTTGGTCTTTGTTTAATCCAAAAAATCACAACTTACCAATTTCAAATGTACAAGAGTAAGAAACATTTTACTGTTACATTTGAAAAGTGTTAGAAACCTTTCTCAAGATTATGTCACTCAAGTTACAATCTTAGAGTATGACTCTAAGACTTGATTTTGGAACAAAGTATGATTTATCTTTTGATTTAACCATTTCAACAATTCATGATTCCTCTCCATAGCCAAACAAATGCACTAAGGTGTCCTTAAAGGATCAATTATGATATAGTTCCATAATCACTAAGATAATCATAAAATAATATATTCAAGTACTCTCCTATCTCTTCAGATTGGAGAAACTTTTATCTTTCTGCCTAATTTGATTCTTCTTATTCATTCTATTAATCGTTGAAACCTTTCCAATGTTTCAGAATTACACTAAAACTTGTATGCATAACTATATTTACAAAGCATTAGTAAATAATAATGAATAACCTCTTTAGTCTTTGTGGTGGACCTGACCATCGCACAACCTAATGTACCTGATCCTTTAGTCCTTCACTCGACTAAAATGTACGTGTGAATAAGGAATTAGTCTTAATTTACAAAAGATGGAAATTATCATTCACCATACAATACAAGTTGCATGATTCCAAGTTTCTATCCAACTGAAACTTGGGTGATGAGAATCTTTCCATATTTGGTTACTTATGACACTACCACAAACGAAAGAATCAAATCCATTTTCCAATATTGCTATCAATGAAAACATATAAACAACAATTTTTCATAAATTCCATTGTAAGGATGCTTAAAAATAAATAAAATCAAAACTTTTATTTTATTTTAAAGCTTGCGGAAAAATCTTATCCTTACAATGCAAATACATATGAAAACTATGTTGATATCTATTCCTAAGCAATTTATCGTAACTCTTAAGCAGTTGCTCAACATTCTGATCACCAAACCATTTTCGTGATCAGAACCAGCATACTCATTCTTTAAGCTTTGTTTGATTTTCTAAAACATCAAAATGTAATTAGATTAAATTATGTATTAATAATCTCAAAAAGATACTTCATAGAGTTAGATAATAGAAACATATGGACTCTTTGACTTTACCATCCTTATGATCTTTCAGGTAACTTGGGCAGCTTCGCAACCAATGTCCCTTCTCTTGGAAATAGAAATATATGGACTCTTTGGAAATGGTACATGAGACTATCTCATACTTATCCTTTCTCTTTACCATTAGGTCAAATGACTTGACCATGGTCGATCCCTTTCAATTGGGAAGAGAAAGTTTTTCTGGACTTCTAATGTTACCATTGTTAATGCCCATGGAAGTTTGGGAAGTTGATCTTCCAATCAAATTTTGCTTTACCGGTGCCCCAAATCATTGATGATTTAGTAGCATCAAGCTAATAGGTAATATCATTAAGGGTCATGTCTTGATCCATCATCAGAGTGTGACTGAAGAACCAAGTCAACAGCCAGCTACCTCGAGACTTCGACACCCGACTCTTCCGGCTTGCCAATAGGGATTTGTGACCTTGAACTTTTCAAGTATTTGATATTGTGGGATAAGGAGAATAATTGTAGGAGGTGGAGGAAGTGAAGCATGATTTCCAGTCCCATTAATGCACAACAAAGGGATTAATCTTTCACCTTGATTGCCATGTAGGATATCATCTTCAATAGGATAGCTTGTTCCTAAAGATTTCGGAAGAACGTAGTTATCTTAACCAGACATCTATAATGGGAGAAATTCAAGTTTAGTTGATTTAAAGTCCTTAATATAACACCCAATATGAAATATTAAGGCTAGAACCCAACAAACTATTTTATAACTTGGAAGAAGGATGTCGTAATCCATGCTACAAAATATTTGAAAGTAGGTAAATGACGATTTACATGTTTCCACCATTAAAAAAAATATTAAGTTTTAATTGGATCTGAAACTCCTAGATCTTTTGAGATTCATTGAACTTTCAATGGCATGTTTAAATCTCTATTGTGGCCTCTCAAGCTTGTGACTGGGATGCCGAGGATCACAAAAAAGGTGTGAATAACAATGCAAATTGACTTGGTACCCTTAATTTTATCACCCAATCGATGTGCCGGTTAACCACACATGCTCCACTGATATATGATAAAACTTAAGTCACCCTTTGCCACACATTGTCAGTCCCATGTTAGTGTGCTGGTTAACCACACACGCTCCACTAACGACTTAACAAGGGTGCAAAGTGTAATTTCATGAGTTAGCACCAAATTCACATATTCCTAAGTAACTAAGATTGGGAATTTATAAGTGTTTAGTTACTTAGTATTTATCATTATACTTTTAATAAAGGGAGAATTATTGTCCTTTCCTACCCGTTCGGCTAACGACTCTCCACCACTCAAGGAAGCGGTAGGTGAGAGTGGACACCGATTAAACTGCCATTTTATAGGCAGTAACCTTATACCCCCCTTATAGACCGACATCGTGAACGAGGCCTACTAACGGTAAGACTGACTTACTCTTAAACATATATATATATACATATATATATATATATATATATATATATATATATATATATATATATATATATATAACTATTAACTATTAATATTATAATAGTATAAGGATTGAATTTTAACTCTTAAAACTCTAAGGGTTTAAGTTGGAATTAAAGTATACATGGGGAGGTAACTTTGCTAATTCCAAAACTTGAGGGCAAATTTTGAAACTATTCAAAACTCTTGGATTTTCATAACTTATGAGTTTAATTAAAGTTTTAAAAACTTTTAATGAAGAGACTCTTGGACATCCATAACTTGAGGACAAGTTATGGAGTTCATAAAAACTATTTATAAGAAAATGACTCTTCATTTTTGTAACCTAAGGCATTTTTATGAGTTTTAAGATTCATAAATGTGACTTTTCATATAACTTGAGGACAAGCTACAAAAACACATTTTGTGATCAACTTTTAGATCAATATGGATTGAAAACAACTAACATATAATTTTTTTCATTAGTCTAAATTAACTCATAAAACAAGGTAACGAAAAAAGCTTTTGTAATTCGTAATTTGAGGAAAAATTATGGAATCCATTAAAATACATTTAGATCAACAATTAACTAACAAACACCATTTCTAAATAATTCCTGCAATCTACCAAAACTCATAAGCATGAACAATCCATATCAACAATTGCAAGAATTATATCAACATACATAAAATTTGAAATTTTGATTTTAACCTTCAAATTGGTTTACTATAATCATTACCACTTTAAAAAACAGGCTTTATCAGTCCAAAACAGCTTAAGGTCATGATTCTAGACCAATTCCAGCTTTAAAACTCGAAGATATGCTGTCAGGGGGTCCAACTCGTCAGATGCATGAACCAACTCGGCGAGTTGGATGAATTTTGCCTTGGACTCGTCAAGTCCCTTCATGGACTCGTCGAGTCCCCTGTCCAGACAACACAAAGCTTCGTTTTTTCTGCCAATTTTGCAAGTATAACATGAAAACAAGCCTAGACTCTGATACCACTGTTGGGTTTTGAGCATTCTAACACTCCTAAGGTGTACATGCAACCCTAAATACCTTGGATCTATGTTTTCTCCATTGTACATGCAAATATGGAGTTTCCAAGGTATTACCCTATATTAGCATACAAATGTCATATACTACACAAAAATCTAGTTTGGATAACATACCTTATGGAGGAGCTTGAAGTCTTGATGTATCTAGCCTTAAGAGTTTAGCCCCAATAGTGTGGAAGCCTCAAGTGGAATCACAGCACATCATGGACAAAGAATGAACTTGAGAGAGAATCTCCATGCACCAAAAACTCCATCAACTCTAAGACTAGTGTAAGTCATGATTTTTGGGCTAGAATCATCTATTTATATGTGTGAGGAATCCTAGAGTCATGAGTATAACCCATAACCCAAATCCATACCCATGGGTTTAATGATCCATGGTTCATGTGGCCCAACTCTTTATGTATCCATACATAAACTTAGTCCAACATGGATCATAAGCCCAAGACATATAAATATAACTAATTAACATAATTAGTCCCCATAGATTTAATTAGTCTCTTCTGATCAACAAATTAATCCCAAATTAGTTCTTGATCAATACTAATTTAAACATATGATTTCATATTAATATATTATAATTTATAATATATTAATAAATCCTATATAACATCTTCTCTCAGAAGTCCATCCTAACAAATTGTCCTGATTATATGTAACCCAAATGGACCAAGATAATCTCGGGTCAAGTACATAACGATAATAATTATGGGCTTACACATCTAATCCAACAACTACCACCTTCCCTGCTACTGCTAAGCTCAGGTACTGGGACCGCTTATGTTCCCTCTGATTGCACTTAAAACAAATTAGATCTGATGTTGATGTGGTGGTGGTAGTAGCTGTACAATCTCGGCTCATGTGACCAGTTCGGCCGCACTTATAGCAGCCCGAAATCCCTACCTTGCACACTCCCTCATGCATCCTGCCACACTTGCCACATCGACCGTGGCCCTGCTGGCTCCGAGATCTGTGATATGATACATCAGGCTTCTTGCCCGAACTCCCCGTCTGAACTCTCGCTGGCTTCCTCTTCCTCTCTATCTCCAAATCCAACTCCCTCTCTCGCTGTCATATCTTCCAACGTCTTGCAACTGGACCTGCTCACAAACTTGCGGATGTCACTCCACAACATCTCATGATATTGGGCCTTTTTTACCTCCTCGTCTGTTGCGTACTTTAGAACAAGGAGGGCCCTCTCCCTAAATTTGGTGGTAATCTCTGCCACAGTCTCTGTCATCTGCTGGAGATCCTGGAACACCCTGGCAAGCTGTTGCACCTCAATAACAGGTGCGAACTCAGTTCTGAACCTGGTCGTAAAATCACTCCAGGTCATGGCATCCAACACAATGTCATCTCCAATGGCTCTCCCGACCTCCCCCCACCAATCACGTGTCTGGCCCTTCAGAAGACAGGACGCGATCCTAACCTTGTCCCCCACGGGACATCTGCTGGTGGGGAATGTGTTGGTGATGTGTTTAAAACAAACTAGTTTTAATCCTACTAACTTAGACACAAAATAAACACACGAAAGGCAGTGTACCTATCAATTAGTAATATAGTTCAAGCAAGTAGGGTATCATACACAGGGAACGGTAAACAATTAAATTAAATGCTAATATTATCTAAATAAAACAGATAAAAAAAGGGGGTTTTCTCTAGTTTTACAAGACTAGAAACTTAATTATAATAACCAACACACAAATTAACTAACTAGCAACTAAAACAATTAATTACCAACTAAATTCAATAGTAAAGAGGACTTCTGTTTAGGTATGACTCATTTGTTCCCATGGATGATTTTAATGTATCGGATTAATTCTTCATTGGCTACCGATTAAGATAATTAGGTTCACGTTCGCTATTCCTAATTCTTAAAAAACAAATTAATTCAAGCAATGGCTAATTGTCTAAATTAACGGGTTTCCTAGATTATTGATTTGGGTTAAGTTAGACTTGTAGTGGTTAACTAAATTGGCCCTTCAATTAATCTCTTGTCGATGTTCATCCAACAAGCTTACACATTAACTTACCTATCTTCTAGTTAATTCTAGTTTCACGTTCGTTATTCCTAGACATACAACTATGTGGTCACATTAAATCATATGAAATTAATAACTAAGAGATGTTCATACAACTTAATTACTGATTTATTAACAGAAGAATATTTATTGTCAACACATAAGGTTCTTTAACAAGCTTAACAAAACATAATTACCAATTAAAATTAATCCTACTCAAATAATCAATCCATGTTCACAAAATTGTCTACCCTAACAGAAGAATAAGTTTTTAGCTCATGATTGCAGTAAACATAAACTCAAAAATAAAATCAAAGTATGTAAACATGATTCAAATCCAAAAGTTACTAAGAATAAACCAAAATTGTCTTGATTCTCTTCACAATTGAATGTAGGGTTGATTCTTTAGTTCCTCGCGACCTAGCAGCACTTCCAATCGTTTCTAAGCCTCCTAGGGTTTCTCTCCATCCTAGGGTATCGATCTGAAAGTCCCTTTATGTAGATCTTCATAAAACAGAGGCTACTCAGAGAGTCCAGTGACCTACTCAGCGAGTTCGTCACTTAAAACCCGTGTACGGCAAGTCAGCGCGTCCAGAATCACGAAAGTTCGATACAACTCGCCGAGTAATCGACCCTAATCACCAAGTACGTTTCGAATCAGCATTTTCTCAAAACACGAAAGTCGTCCGAAATTGTGTAGACTTTTCAGGACATTTTGAATCTTGTCCATCGCAGTTACGGTTCATGAGATATGGACAAAACACTGACAAGGGGTCAAGCTGTCCAGCAACATCCTTCTTTCTTCAAAATCCAAGATCCAAGCTTCCAATCGCTAGTTCCACTTCATTTTCCTTTCGAGCATCTCTTTGCTGCTGAGAGTGAAATATTTAATCTAATTAAGCACCTTTGGTTCATTATTTGAAGTAAAATTAACATAAAGTATTAAGATCATGCATGTTTCTTATAACTAAATATGCCCATATCAAAATACCCCACACTTGACTTTTGCTTGCCCCCAAGCAAAACTGAATTTTAACATACTAATACCACATAAGACAATCCCAATTGAACCCAGCCATTATGCCAAAACCGCAACACATGCATTTGTGTCTAAAAATTTTCCTAAGGACCCCCCTCAATTCTAAATACTCACAATCCTCATAAACACTCGCTCACTTCTTTTGAACAACGCTCATTTTATGCATCCCTCCGAATCCATCCCCAGAAAACTTTCTTAACCTTAAGTCATTTTTGGTTAAATCCCCAAGCATACATACGAGAAAGTAACCTAGAAAACAAAATTACAAATACATCTTTTGATTGAATCTTTTATACTTTGTAGCTTTTCTTCATGATATTCCTCTTTGTCTTCATAACTTTGTAGATTCATTATTCAAACATTTCATCACTCTTTTTTTCAACTTTTTTTTTCTTTTTTTTTCAACACACTTTTTCCATTCAAAACTAAAAACCTATAATAACATATGCTTAAGCAAGGGAATTTAACTTCAACCTTTATTGGTTAAAGGCATTAGTCTAGTGTGCAATGACTACTTAAGCTTTCATGGATACATTTCTGGTACACGATGCTAAACATGTTGCGATCCTCAAACTAAGCGAGGATGTGTTTTTGTCCCATGATTTCACTAGAATAAAGGGGGTCACAAATGCACTATAACGTATATAGGCTCAACTAAACATTTGGGTCTTCATAGAATCATCAAATATAATACTAGCATGATCCCTAATTGCTTTACCAAAATTTTCTAAATCAGCCCTAGCAATTTTAATGCAAAATTTTCAAAATTTATCATAAATTAACTCAAATTTTAACTAATATAACCAAACCCTACCCCACACTTAATTTATGCAATGTCCCATTGCATATTATGCATGATAAAGAACAATAAAATAAAGAGGAATTGGAACAAACTGAAGGGTTTTGAGCATTCTAACACTTCCTAAGTGTACATGCAACCCTAATAACCTTGGATCTATGTTTGTCTAATTATCATGCAAAGTTGAATTCCAAGGTTATATTCCTATCTAGCATACATTGGGAACAATTTCTAACTGGATGAAAGATAGAATAACTTACCTTGTTGTTGCTTATGTTACATGAAAGCTTGTGAGCCTAGCACCTCAAGTGTGATACCTCAAATGCTTCACACAACACCAAATGGCCTTGGAAAGACTTTTGAGAGAATACACACTTCTTGAAATCGGCCTAGCCCTCTAGTTTCTTATGTGTAGCCAATTTTGGTGGAGAATGGGACTCTTATATAGTGTTGACATATCTAGGGTCACACCATGTAAACCCTAATGTGTCATGACTCTTCATTTCCATGACCCATGGGTTTGTAACTCCCATGGAGCATCCTATGGGTAGAACCCAACTTGATAATCCATGGAGCCTCTTAGACCACTATACAAAATATGAATGATTTACATAATCAACCCATATATTTAATTAGTTATCTTTTGATCACTTAATTAATTCCAAATTAATTCTTTAATAAACTAATCAAATAATATTATTAATATATTAGAACTTATAATATATTAATAATCTCCAAGTGTTATACCTTTGATTTAGTCTATCCAATTGCATGGTGCCATGCAACCCAAATGGACCATGCCGGGTCGAGTCAAGTACTAACCAGAAATAGTTATGGACTTAGACACCTTATCCAACAGTCTCCCACTTGGATAAGTCTAATAACTATAACTCCAGTACTTTAGGAACCGACCGACAATCGTAGCTCTTTCAAGGTCTCTCGGAACTGAGAAGATGTTGATATGCCATTTAAGATAAGTGATCATATAATCCTTTGTTCTAGATATCAGCCGGACAAATACATGGAACAATGTCTTACTTATTGTCCAGCAGTTTGTTTCTCGATTTGCGATTTGTTTGACAAAGAACTTAATTGAACACATCAACTTAGTTCTGATCGGGCCCGGTACATAGGTCAAAACAAAATGATCGAGGGGCCTAGATATCAGCTTCTAATCCAAGAAGGAACAGAGAAACTTCGACTCATATGTTTGTTCTACCACTCATTGAATTACACACAAAGGCACGTTTTATATCATCGAGTTACCAATTCGTTTTCGTACAATCAATGCATAACCAACTCGTAACTAACAAATCATATCTCTAGGTTTGAACACTTATATGATATTACCGTCTCACGATCAACTCGTAAGTAACAAACCATGATGTGATTCCAGTGAGCGTGGGTTGAGTCCAATGCTCAGAACTTATGAGCACTCATGATTGTTGTAGCCTTGTCCAACACCTTAGACCTCTGCAACCAATCATGACAGTCTTGATTCATACCTACTTCCGACATATGACCGACTGTGGAGGTAGGAATAATATGTTATACCAAACAAACTTATTCTGGAAGTCAAAACATGCAAAAGAAATATAGTAAACAATCGACAAGAGATAGCAACACTTTACTCATAAATAAAACACTTTTTATTCATCATCTAATGTCAATTACAATTTAAAAATTTTAAGGTTATCTAACTATTAAATCTAATATCATCTTTCAGCCCTATGCTCCGAGCATGCTGGAGATGCTTAACCCGAGTCAGTCCCTTCGTGAGGGGATCTGCTGGGTTCTCATCCGATGATACCCTCTTTCCTATGAGGAGTCATTCTTCTATTCGATGTCTGATAAAATGGTATTTTCTGTTGATGTGTCTGGATCTCCCATGATCCCTTGGTTCCTTGGCTAAGGCAACAGTACTTTCACTATCACAGAAAATTTCTATTGGCTCTTTTATAGCTGGTACAACTCCAAGGTCTCCAATGAAGTTCTTCAGCCATATCGCCTCCTTTGCCGCCTCGCTAGCTGCAATATACTCTGATTCACAAGTTGAATCAGTCACTGTCTCTTGATTGGAACTCTTCCAAGAAATTGCTCCTCCGTTTAGGGTAAAGACCCAGCCTGACTGAGAGCGGAAATTATCCCTATCAGTTTGGAAACTAGCATCACTATACCTTACAACTCTCAAGTCATCACTCTCACCAAGGGTAAGGACCCAGTCCTTAGTCCTCCGTAGGTACTTGAGGAAATTCTTTACCGCAGTCCAGTGTGCCTTGCCAGGGTTCCCCTGATACCTGCTAACCATGCTCAGGGCAAAGGCTACATCAGGTCGAGTACACGTCATAGCATACATGATCGATCCTACAGCCAAAGCATAAGGTATTCGACTCATTTCTGCTATCTCAGCCTCAGTGCTAGGGCTTTGTGTCTTACTCAATCTAGCTTTACTCTGGATGGGTAACTCTCCTTTCTTGGAGTCCTGCATGCTGAATCTCTTCAGCACCTTATCCAAGTAGGTACTCTGACTAAGTCCAATTAGTCTTTTACTCTGATCTCTCAAGATCCTTATCCCTAGAATATAGGTAGCTTCTCCTAGGTCCTTCATAGAGAAACTCTTCCCAAGCCAGGACTTAACTTCCTACAGGGTTGGGATGTCATTTCCTATGAGTAGTATGTCATCCACATACAACACCAAAAAGCTAAATATACTCCGACTAGCCTTGACATACACGCAAGACTCATCTTCACTCCTAGAAAAGCCAAATCCCTTAACCTTTTCATCAAAGCAAAGATTCCATCTGCGAGGTGCTTGCTTCAATCCATAAATGAATTTCTCAAGCTTACACACTCTATTAGGGTACTCATTGCTGACAAAACCCTCTGGCTGACTCATGTAAACATCTTCAGCCAACTTTACATTAAGGAAAGCGCTTTTGACATCCATTTGCCATATTCCATAGTCATGAAATGCAGCTATGGCCAACAGAACCCGAATAGATTTAATCTTGCAACCAGTCTAGCCTTATAAGTGTGTACTTTACCATCCATGTCGGTCTTATTCTTGAAGACCCATTTGCACCCTACTGTCTTACGACCTGGTACATTCTCAACCAAGTTCCAAACTTGATTGTCATACATGGACTGTATTTCGCTGTCCATTGCCTCTTTCCACTTGGCTAACTTACGGCCTACCATGGCTTCCGCATAACTGCTAGGTTCATCCAGACCTATCAGTGTCTCATCACTGATAAGTGTATCACCTTCTGCAGTAATGTGGAATCCATAGTAATGCTCAGGAGCATTCCTAACTCTTTTGGAACGTCTCAGAGGTACAGACTTGTCAATTGGCTCAACAGGAGTTTCCTCCTCAAGTTGAGTGCTAGGGTTTGAAGTTCCTTCACCGCTTGAATCTTGAATTTCTTCAAGATCAACTTGCCTCCCACTGTTTCCTTGGCTTATGAACTCTCTCTCTCTCTAAAGAAAGCCTTCCCAGCTACAAAGACCACATTTTCAGTAGGTATGTAGAAGAGGTAACCAAAGCATTGTTGTGGGTAGCCGATGAAAATACACCTCTCGCTTCAGGGTTCGAGCTTATCATGAGTTTCGCGTCTCACGAAAGCCACGCAACTCCAAATCTTGATGTGGTCTAGTTTGGGTACTTTACCAGTCCACATCTCGTGAGGAGTTTTGGAAACTTTCTTTGTAGGGACTAGATTAAGGATATGGGCGGCAGTATCTAAGGCATACCCTAGAATGAGATTGGTAGCGAAGCTCGACTCATCATGGAACGAACCATATCCAACAAGGTTCGATTACGCCTCTCAGCCACACCATTCAACTGTGGTGTCCTGGAAGGTGTCAATTGTGAGACTATCCCACATTCCCTTAGATAGTCAAGGAACTCTGAACTAAGATACTCACCACCACGATCGGATCGAAGCATCTTAATGTTCCTGCCCAATTGATTCTCGACTTCCTGTTTAAATTCCTTAAACCTTTCGAAAGTCTCTGACTTATGCTTGATCAAGTAGACATATCCATATCTACTGTAATCATCAGTAAAAGTCAAATAATAACGATTAGCATCCCTTGTGGCATGTTTGAATGGTCCACACACATCCGTGTGTACAAGGTCCAACAAACCTTCACCCCTCTCACAAGAAACTGTGAAGGGTGACTTTGTCATTTTTCCAATTAAGCATGATTCGCAACTATCATCTTACTTTAGGTCAAATGACTCCAAGACTCCATCCTTTTGGAGTTGGCCTATATGTTTCTTGCTTATATGTCCAAGATGACAATGCCATAATGATGCTTTATCCAAGTTATTATTAACAGAATCAATACACAATACATTATTTCCTAAGTTATCAACCACAGATACTGTTTCATACACGCCATCACAAGGTAATGCTTTAAAATAAAGAACATTATTAAAGAAAGCATTAATCGAACCAACTTCATTATCAAACGAAAAGGTGAAACCTTGTTTATACAATGCATGAAAGGAAATAATATTTCTTGCCATTTCTGGCGAATAACAACACTTATTCAAATCTAAACTAAACCCACTACTTAGCGATAAAGTATAAACTCCAATCTTGGTGACAGGTAAAGCTTTCCTATTCCCCATGATTAAGTTTATTCTTCCTTGTTCCACATTCTCACTTCTTCTTAGTCCCTGCAAGTCACAACAAATATGAATACCACAACCAGTATCAAGGACCCAAGATTTAGAATGGGGTGAGTTATTAGAAATGATAGTGTAAATACCTACATGGTTGGGTTTAACTTTCCCATTCTTCACATCTTGCTGGTATTTTGGGCAGTTCCGCTTCCAATGTGATTTTTCATGGCAATAGAAGCATTCAGCCTCTTTTGGGTCAGAAGAAGGAGTGACGAAACCTTTATTGGTTCCACTTGAAGAAGAGCCATCAAGGGTCCGAGCCTTGGTACCCTTAGAAGAGCTCTTTCTCTTCTTCCCTTGACTTTTCACGATTGCCAAAACCGGAGTAGAGTTTGGAGTAGGAGTGTTAACAACCGACTTCCCCTTAATACCTGTTTCTCCGGTCTTGAGAAGTCCCTGAAGTTTGCTGAGTGTGACCTCTTCCTTATTCGTATGATATATCATGCGGAATTGATCATAACACGATGGTAAGGAGTGCAAAATGATATCTATTGCAAGCTCCTCAGGGAAGTTCACATTAAGCTTCAGCAATCGATCCACATACCTTTGCATTTTCTGCATGTGACTCGTGACGGATTCCCCGTCCTTCATCATGGCTGTTATCATGGAGCAGATGATTTCATACCTCTCTTGTCGTGGATTTTGATGGTATCTTTCCATCAGATCTTGGTGCATTTCATAAGGGTAGAAATCCTCATAAGACTTTTGGAGTTCCGCTGTCATCGTGGCCATCATGATGCATGCCACTTTTGTAGCTTCCCTTTCATGTGCCTGAAAGTCAGCGGTCTCTTGAGGAGTTGTAGTGGTCTCATCAATCTCCTTAAGCTCCTTGTCAAGGACATATTCTTTGTCCTCGTAGCGGGTAATCATCCTGATGTTTCTGATCCACTCATTGAAGTTGGATCCATCAAAAGTGACTTTCCCACACAAGTTCATAAGGGTAAAGGAGCCATTAGGATTAGAGCCAGAAGCAGCATTGTTTGAAGACATCTAAAAGAAAAGGAAAATACTAGTTTAGATATTAAGAGAGTCCTTAATAAAATACCCAAATGTAATATTAAGGCTACGACCCAATCACAATATATTATAACTTAGAAGAGGTATGCCGTAATCCAAGCTATAACATATTTGAAAGGTAGGTGAATGACGATTCACCAATTTCCACCACAAAAACCGAAATATTAAATATTAGGTTTTTCATTGGTTATTAGAAATTCCTAGATTCTTTGAGATTCAATGAACTTTTCAAAGGCATGTTTCAATCTCGAGTGTGCCCTCCAAGTTTGGTGACTGGGATACCGAGGATCACAAAACGAGGTGTGAAGTAACCATGCAAATCACTTAGTACCCTTAAAGTTTATCACTCAATCGATGTGACGGTAAACCACACACGCTCCACCGATACTATAATAAACCTTAAGTCACCCTTTACCTACCTTGTTAAGTGCAAGTTAGTGTGCCGGTTAACCACACACGCTCCACCAACGACTTAAACAAAGTGTAAAGTGTAATTTCATGGATTAGCACCTTATTCACATTTTTCCTAAAGTAACTAAGATTGGGAATTTAATAAAAGATTTATTTACTTTATAAGATTCGTCATACTTTTAATAAGAATTTATAAGTCCTTGTCTTACCCGTTCGGCTAACGACCCTCCACCGGTCAAGCAAGCGGTGGGTGAGAGTGGACACCCATTAAGTTGCCATTTTATAGGCAACAACCTTATACCCACCTTATAGACTGGCTTCGTGAATGAGGTATACTAGCGGTAAGACGACTTTGTTCTTATACATATATATATATATATATATATATATATATATATATATATATATATATATATATATATATATAATTATTAAATCATAATAATATAAGTATAAGGGTTGAATTTTAACTTTTAAAATTCTAAGGGTTGGAACTAAAGTTTTTAACATGACTTTACTTGTTCCAAAACTTGAGGGCAAGTTTTGTAAACTTTCAAAACTTTTCATTTCTTGTAACTTATGAGTTTATTAGAGTAATAAAAATGAAGACTCTTCATTTTTCTAACTCTTGTGTTCTTTTAATGGTTTTAACTCAAGTGACTTTTGGTTTTCGATAACTTGAGGACAAGTTATGGACTCCATTAAAACACATAATGATCCAGAATTAAACTACCACATAGGTTACAAATAATTCCTATGATCATCTAAACATCATAAGATCAAGAACATGAACATGAACACTTTCATGAATCAAAACTACACTTAAAACTTTAATATTTTTGATAACTAGTTGTTGTAAATGGATTAGCAAAGACATTACACCATCTAAAACAAGTTTTCAAGTACCAAAACAGTTTAGGGTAATGTTTCTAGTCCATTTCCAGCAACTAAAGTCGAAAATTTGCACTCTGTGGCTCCTACTCGCCGAGTGCATGAACCTACTCGGCGAGTAGGTTGAAGATACAAGTGAACTCGGCGAGTCTCCCCATGGACTCGGCGAGTTCATCAGGCAGACAACAAGTTTTTTGACTTTTTTCAACTTTTAAGTACAAATAACAAACAAACATGCCTAGGCTCTGATACCACTGATGGGTTTTGAGCATTCTAACACTTCCTAAGTGTATATGCAACCCTAATAACCTTGGATCTATGTTTGTTAAATTATCATGCAAAGTTGAATTGCAAGGTTATATTCCTATCTAGCATACCTGGGGAACAATTTCTAACTGAATGAAAGATAGAATAACTTACCTTGTTGTTGCTTGTGTTCCTTGAAACCTTGTGAGCCTAGCACCCCAAGTGTGATGCCTCAAATGCTTCACACAACACCAAATGCCCTTGGAAAGACTTTTGAGAGAATACACACTTCTTGAAATCCGCCTAGCCCTCTAGTTTCTTATGTGTAGCCAATTTTGGTGGAGAATGGGACTCTTATATAGTGTTGACACATCTAGGGTTACACCATGTAAACCCTAATGTGTCATGACTCTTCATTTCCATGACCAATGGGTTTGTAACTCCCATGGAGCATCCATGGATCATCCTATGGGTAGAACCCAACTTGATAATCCATGGATCCTCTTAGCCCACTATACAAGATATGAATGATTTACATAATCAACCCTTATATTTAATTAGTTATCTTTTGATCACTTAATTAATTCCAAATTAATTCTTTGATCAAACTAATCAAATAATATTATTAATATATTAGAACTTATAATATATTAATAATCTCCAAGTGTTATTCCTCTCATTTAGTCTATCCAATTGCATGGTGCAATGCAACCCAAATGGACCATGCCGGGTCGGGTCAAGTACTAACCAGAAATAGTTATGGACTTAGACACCTTATCCAACACAAACTCCCCTGGGATAGTAGTTGCGAGGTTGAACTTCTTTATTTAAAGCTCCATCTTCAGCTGACTTTAGACATGGGAACAGCTCATGCATGCCTTGGGTGTCATTTGTCTCGTGTGGTTGACAACTCTAAATATGTGGGAAAAAGCATCTTGGAATCGCCTAGAAATGGTCTACAAAAATATAGCCAATTGCCCATGTCGAATGGAATCAAATCGCCAATCTTGAAGGTAAGAGAAAGAGTAACTCCTCGAGTTTTATGTGGAGACTCGCCGAGTTGAATCGTCATATGGGTAGAAATTGTGAAGTTTCACTGGAACTCGTCGATTTATAAGGGTTCACTCGAGGAGTTGTCGGCTCTGATCATGCAAATTCATTTTCTGCTTCAGGTCTGTTTTTGACGTCAAAGAGGGTACTAAGGTAATACACCTCCTTATATTCTTCAGTGACGAGACTCCTTTTTAACTGTTAAAACCATCGGACTTATAAAATCACTCAAATCTTCTAATCTTCTCATCTACGACTCGACCCCTCACTTTATTTCCTCACGCTTTATTCGTTCATTCTATCTCTCACCCTATATTCTGAAAAGATCAAAAACAAATACCAAGTAATAATAAAAATAAATCAAAATAAAAATCCAAAATTATCCCTAAATACTAGAAGTTTAAAAGAAAAAGAAAAGCAAACTCTAGTGACGGGTTGCCTCCCGCAAGCGCTTCTTTTTGTGTGAGTCTTGAGCTGGACTCCCAACTTAATAAGCTTCCAATAAACTCAACGCCAATCCATCCTTTGCATTGAATATCTTCTTTGGACCAATTTGTAAAATTTGGCTCTTTTCTTCTAAAATTGGCCAAACAAGCTTGAATACATAAAACCCAAGAATTCTGACAAAGGTTGGGACCGGTCGGGTACTAATCACAAATGGATCGCGCTTCAGAACTTTCTCCAAAGTTGGAATCGTCACCCCATGCTTTGAAACACAAACCGGAAGAACTAAGGACCATGTCGTGGTATTGGTCAAACCACAACTTGGTTCCTGCAATTCAGCTTGTTCTTGTTCTTCGTCTGACCTCTCTGCTAGCAACCTTTGCAGCTCCTCCAAGTCTCTTTCTGGATTAAATTCATCATCTTGTAGATTTAGCTCTTGTGACTCAGATTGTTCTTGTTCGTTAGACAAGAAGTTATGTAACCATCTTCCAAATTTCTTCAAATCATCATCTGAGTCATACTCCTCATCTTCTTGCTCAATTTCCTACACTACTTCCTCAAGAAAAGCATCAAAAGCATCGAGATTTGGAAAATACATAATAAAAAAAATTAAAATTAAAATAAAAAAAACTAATCAATAAAATAAAAACGATAACAATTAGCAAATAAAATTAACTATTTGAACCGTTCGTGACAACGGCGCCAAAAACTTGATGTGTGCGAACTCAACTAGTTTTAATCCTACTAACTTAAACACAAAGACGAACACACGAAAGGCAGTGTACCTATCGATTAGCAGTTTAGTTAAGGTAAGTAGGGTATCGAACACATGGAACGGTAAATAATTACAAGAAGTGCTAATATTATCTAAATAAAACAAGTAATAAAAAAAGGTTTCTCTAGTTTTGCAAGACTAGAAACTTACCAACTAATACTTAGACTACTTAACTAAAAACTAGACAAGCAAAGATTCAACTAAATTCAATAACGAAGGGAACTTTTGTTTAGTTCAACTCAATTGATCCTATGGTTGATATTATGGTAATAGTGCAATGGATTAATTCTTCCATTGGCTACCGATTCAAGTGATTAGATTCACGTTCGCTGCACTAATCCTTAGAGAACAAACTAACTCAAACAGTGGTCAGTTGTCTAATTTAATTCAATTCACTAGGTTATTTATTCGGGTTAATTTAGACTTGTAATGGTTAACTAATTTGGTCCTTTAGTTAACCTGTTGTTGATGGTCATCACACAAGCTCACACATGAATATACCTATTTTTCTTATTAATTCTAGTTTCATGTTCATTAATCCTAGACATATGATAAAGTGGTCACATAAACATTTGAGGTTAACAACTAAGAGATGTTCATGCAGCTCAATTATCTTCCTATTAACAGAAAAATAATTATCATTCACACATAAGGTTCTTTAACAAGCTAGAATCAACAAAATCACCAATATTAAATTGATCCTACCATATATCAAACCAAAGTATGAATTTTGTCTCCCCAAACAGAAGTTTAAAGGTTTTAGCTCATGAATGCAACAGAAACAAGCTCAAAAACGAAATCAATTGGTAAAAACATAGTTCAAACAAGAGATTAGGTAAGAGTAAACTTGATTTTGACTTGATTCTCCTTAAAATTGAATGTAGGGTTGATTCCTTAGCTTCCCACGCTCCAACGGCACCATTAGTCGACAATTGGCCTCCAAGGGTTCACCTCTATACTAGGGTATCGATCTGAAAGTCCCTTTATATAGATTTTCACAAAACAGAGGCTACTCGGCGAGTCTAGTGACCTACTCGGTGAGTCCGTCACATAAAACCCGTGCACGGCAAGTCAGCGCTAGGGTGCAAACGAGCCAAGCTACTCGCGAGCTACTCGAGATCGGATCGTTAAAAGCTCGACTCGAAAATCGATTTTAAACGAGCCCGAGTCGAGCTTGAGCTTAATATTAAGCTTGTTTATTAAACGAGCTCGAGCTTAAGCTTGTGTCATTAAGCTTGATTAGGCTCACGAGCCTAAACGAGCCTTTATATACTATAATTTAATATTATATATATATATATATATATATATATATATATATATATATATATATATATATATATATATATATATTAAAATAAAAACATATTTGGGTAATTATGGATTTAGGTATTAGTAAACGAGCTTCTTAACGAGCTCGAGCCGAGCTTAAGCCTATTTAGACATGTCAGATAAAAAATGAGTCGAGCCCGAGCCCGAGCCGAGCTTGTATAATTCTCTACGAGCTCGAGCCGAGCTCAGTACAAGGAAGCTCGAATCGAGCCGAGCTCAAGCTCGAGCCTTATATAACTTAAATGAGCCCGAGCCGAGCCTGGCCAGGCTCGGGCTCGGCTCGGCTCATTTGCACCCCTAGTCAGCGCGTCCAGAATCGCGAAACTTCTGACCAACTCAGCGAGTTGATGGCCTACTCGCCGAGTACGTTTGGAATCAGCATTTTCTCAAAACACGAAAGTCGTCTTAAATTGTATCTAGTTTTCAGAACAATTTGAATCTCGTCAATCGGAGTTACGGTTCATGAGATATGGCAAAAATACCGACGAGGGGTCAAGCTGTCCAGCAACGTCCTTTCTTCAAAATCCAAGATCCAAGCGTCCAATCGCCAATTCCGCTTCATTTTCCTTTCGAGCATGTCTTTGTTTCTGAAAATGAAATATTTAAGCTAATTAAGCACCTTTTGTTCATTAAATGAGACAAAAAAAACATAAAGTATTAAGATCATGCATGATTTTTATGACTAAATATGCCCATATCAGTTGGCGACATCTGCCAACCATCGGGTACTAGCAATGGGGTCTCGGGCCCCTTCATAATTAGGAGATCCACATGCTCTGAACTCTCTAAACGTGAGCGTGCGTGGCCCCATCATGGTCGCCACCTCAGTGTGAAACACAGCCAACCTCTCATCCATAAGCTCCAAAATACCCTCATTGATCGAACCGAAGATCACAGGAGTCTGCTTAAGTATTCCACGCATGATCTCTGAGGAGATAAATTCCCTAGCCTGCTCATCAAAGTGCTCAACTCCAAATCCTGAACCTAATCCCTCCCCAGCACCTGAACTGCCGACTGCTGGTCTCGGGCGTAAAACCACCATTCTGAAAACACATAATTACAAACGTCAGAATAAAATTATAACTCGAGAGATCATATCTACTACGATTTCCCTGGTCTTGTCTCATCCTTCCTTGAGTCGAGTACGGATCCTCTGCTTTCAGTAGTATGGGACCATACTACCTTCCGCATCTATACGTACTCTCCTCAAGAACTGCCTTGACTCCACCAAGTCCCTTCTACTGCTACTCTCATCCTAGGCCTGTCCTAGGGTAATCGCCAACCCATTCTCCGCTATCAGCTACACAAGAAGTCCTGGCTACCTCTTCCTAACTAGCTCGTGATCACTATTACATATCACTAAGATTAGATAATTCTTCGAATGAAAGATCCTACCCTAAAACGGTTGGACTCAAATAAGAACTGCGCAATAGAGCTAGACCTAACCTTCTGAAATTATTTAATCCTCACAATATGTAATGTAACATATGCATTTACTGGTTAGAAAGTGGTAACTAAGACTCCTAAAACTACAAAGTAAGCAGCATTCAAGCATTGAGTACACATAATCAAACATATACTATTTTGGCTATCATACTGACAATTTTGTACTAGCATGCGGTTCTCATAGAGCTGGAACACATATAACAAGCACATAAGGCATCCTTCCTAGATCCTTAGTCCTAATCTAGCATGATGTTCTAAATAAGCTGACAATCATAACATAGCATAAACTTGTATGGGTAATTTGGGAGTACTTACTTGAGCTCGGCTGAATGCATGCACCACACCCTTTTTCTCTTTCAAAGTTCTTTTCTAAAAATTCCTTCTGCTTTTTCTGAAACTCTTTTCTTTTGAAAACTTTATACCACTTCCTTAGTTTGAGTTCATAAACACCCAAAGGTGTGCCCAAATCCCTCAAACTAAGGCTTTGATACCAACTTGAAGCATCCTAAATTTGGGGGCTAAAAATTTGTTTTCAAAATCATTTATCAAACATAGATATCATTGCCATAGTGTAAAACCATAAAAAATGTATCTCAAAAACTCATAAAATTTGACAAACAAATACAGTCTCATAACAAATATCAGAGTAAACTCTCAGGATAATCAACTATGGTGTGTGTGCCATGCCATCTGCTCGAGCCCTTCCCTTTACTAGCTGAAGTACCTGAAACCAAAACTGAAACTGTAAGCACAAATCTTAGTGAGCTACCCTAAACTACCACATACCATACAAAACACATGTAACAAATAACATAACTCTGGGACTCTTCCCAACTGCATCGGGACGAATCCCGACATCACATTCCTGTCCGGCATCGGGTTCACCCTGGCATCCGACCGCATCAGGCATCGAGCTCACCCCGGAATCGGGCATACCCCGGAACATATACAGCATAACATATATCATAAACACAATTAACATAATCACCTAATCTGCATCACACTTACCCCAGAACACATAGCATGTAACATATTCTCATATACTGCATCGGGCTTGCCCGTCATCGAACTGGGGTCCGAAACACATAACACATAACACATAAACATGCATGAATCACAAAGACATCAAGCAAACATAACTACTTCTCAGGACCGCCCTGGCATCAGACCGAAGTCCAGAAACATATAAATTGTATCGGGCTAACCCCGACATCGAGCTTACCCCGACATACTGTATTACTTAAAAGGGTCGAAATTGGTGGCTTAGACCCGTTCCTACTGAGGAAAACTCACCTTGTGTACTGGATGCTACAACTCTTGGTGTTCCTAGGGTAAAATGACCATTTTACCCCTGGCCAAAGTCAATCGTCCTGGTCAAAGTCAACATCCATTTGACTCGACTCGCCGAGTTGGACCGCCAACTCACTAAGTCCCTATTCTTTCCCTTACCCCCAACTCGATTCTACTCGTCGAGTCTAGCAAGAACTCGACGACTTCTCCTTAAACTGATATTGGGACAATCTTCAACTGACTCACCGAGTTCAACCTTGAACTCATCAAGTTCATTTTCATCGCAAGTGTTACTAGTCTGCGGATTGCCGAGTTGTATGAAAAACTCGTCGAACCTGTTTTCATGGATTGGGAGATTACTTTGGACTCGCTGAGTACGTTCATACACTCGTCGAGTCCCATAGAGTCCAGGTACATAAATTTCGCTGAGTCTTTCCCCTGGGCTCATCTAAATCCCTTCTAGACTAACTGGATTCCTTCAAATCATAAAAGCTTGGGAAACCAAACCCCCGACTCGCCGCGTCCCAAGAACGACTCGCCGATTCGAGTAATGTCCATGTCCATAACTCGATTTCTGATGTACAACTCTCATCCAAAAGGTAGATTTGTGCTCCTTAAGCCGATATAACACATAAAGTCATGAACTTTACGTCCATGCATACGACTTTAAGCTCAAAAGACCCGAAAATGGGGTCTATAAGATGCATGGGGCTATCATGGCCATAAGGCTTGCATCTCTATGCCATGTATTCCTTCCTAGATCCTAGATCTGAGATATGAACCACATGGGACGTCCCAAACATCAAGGACCAAGGTTTTGGGCCAAAACCCTCTTAATAAGGGGACAAATAGATCTAAGAGGAAGAACACCATGTTGTAAGCTTGATTACCATAAAAGATGGAAAATGAGGTGTAGCTTCTGGATCTACTCCTTCTCCATTGGGTATTGTATCTTCCACTTCTTTCTCTAGCTTCAAAACAACAAAGAAACACTCAAAACAACCAAGAAAGCTAAAACTCACTCATAGAGGATTAGGGATTCGGGTGAAATGTTCTGGAGGTGATGAAGGCTAGGGTGGAAGCCTCATAAGATGTTTAAATAGGATGCAAACCCTCCAATTTAGGGTTTTACCCAGATAGCTCCTACTCGTCGAGTCTGTCTTCTGACTCACCGAGTAGGTCACATAATCCCCTGATCCGGAGTCGATCCTACTTGTAACAGCCCGGAATCTCAGGTATTATTAAATTACGTTTTTTGGGGAGGGGTGATTTAAGAGGGGACTCGGCGAGTTGGAGCCTAGACTCGCCGAGTAGGATCGCAGACTTGGTCGCGGGTTCGCGACTGGACTCGACGAGTCCAGATATGGACTCGGCGAGTCGACGCTGTTCAGCAGAAACCCTAACCGCTCGGTTTTGGATCGTATATAACGCCTCTTAGGCCGTCATTTTCAGTCTTTTGGTCGATTGAGAAGAACCCTAATCGTTGTGGACGTCTAGAGCAGGAGAGAAAGCTATTGGAACTTGGAGGAACTTATTAGGCAAGAAGAAGAAGAATTTGGCCAAAGGAATATCAAAGAGGATCGAGTCCTGAGATTTGGGGGACACAGAGAGTGCGTTTTCAGGTAATACTCGGACCATTTCTGTTATTTTGATGTGTATACGAATCTAGGGTTTATGAAACCCACTTAGTGATTAGATGGGTTATTATGTTATTACCCAGACGTTTATACCCCAGTAATAAGATGCTTAGAAGTCCAGAAAGTCCCATGATTGTATATCTCGGGACCATACGTAATTTAGGAAGCAGTTGCTTGTCTGCATGGCATGGACTCGCCGAGTTGTTCTTCAGACTCGGCGAGTAGCTTGAAGATTTACTGGGACTCGCCGAGTTGTTATTCAGACTCGGCGAGTGGAGTCGGGGTGGCCCCGCGATTCTTCCAGGAGTAACTCGTCGGGTCGAGGAGGATACTCGACGAGTAGATAGGGAATCTCAGAGAGTTGGAGGACGTCTAGACTCGCCGAGTCGCCATTGCACTCGCCGAGTCCGGTCGAGTTGACCGTTGACCGTTGACCAGAGTTGACCTAAGTCTGACTTCTTAGGGATAGTCACACTTAGAAGATATAAGTGTTAATGAGATATGTGATGTTATAGGGAGGTTGTAGCTCGTCGGATTGTGCACGAGTGATTTTGGGATTTGCTAGCTTTTAGCTTTTACGAGGTGAGTCTTCTCACTATACTGTACCCGGAAGGGTTTGACTGTGTGACCGGAAGGTCGGATATGATATGTGATATGTATGCTATATGTGGTAAGTTATTTGTTATATGTGCTATGTATGTTATGGGCCGGAAGGCGATAATATTATGGGCCAGAAGGCAGTATGTTATGGGCCGGAAGGCGATATGTTGTGTGATGGACCGGAAGGTCGGCGTGGGTAGGACCGGAAGGTTTGCCCAGCAGGGACGGAAGTCCCCTGAGACACATGGACTGGAAGGTCGGGGCCTGGAAAGGCGTATGTGCGTAAGTTGTATATTGGGGAACTCACTAAGCATTTATGCTTACAGTTGTTGTGCATGTATTTCAGGTACTAGCGAGGACCGTGGGAAGGCGCCGGCATGATCGATACACACTGAGGAATGCTTTTATGATCTTGGGATTTTGATTATTTGTATTCGACAGAATACTTAAACTATTTATGCCTTATTATGAATGGAAATAAATATATTTTTAAAATGAAAAATTTGTTTGAAAATTTGAGTTGTTACAATTGGTATCAGAGCCTTGGTTTGAGGGATTCGGGTGCACCTTCGGGAGTAGCTGAACTCAAACCGAGGATTTGAGGGAAACTTTTTAAATAAAGGCATAAACTTTTGTAAATGGTTTCGTGGTAAGCAAGAAAGAAGCAGTGTGTACGATCAGTCAGCGCCCGAACTGTAAAGATCCCCCAAATACCTTACAATATTATATAATATGAATTGTTATGCATGCTCGCACCTCCAGAGATGCAAGAGTTGTCCTCGCAGCTCCAGGAGTTGCTAGGGAAGGGGTTCATTCGGTCGAGCAGCTCGCCGTGGGGAGCACCTATTCTGTTCGTCAAGAAGAAGGATGGTTCACACCGGATGTGTATTGATTACCGGGAGTTGAACAAGTTGACGGTCAAGAACCGTTACCCGTTACTGAGGATCGATGATCTATTCGATCAGTTGCAGGGAGCGTCTTGGTTTTCCAAGATCGATCTGAGGTCAGGGTACCATCAGATGAGAGTACGGGAGGGGATGTCCAGAAGACAGCGTTTAGGACGCGATATGGGCATTATGAGTTTGTGGTGATGCCTTTCGGGCTCACCAATGCCCCGGTTGTGTTCATGGATCTCATGAATAGAGTATGCAGACCGATGTTGGATCGGTCAGTGATTGTATTTATCGACGACATTCTGGTGTATTCTAGATCTAGAGAGCAGCATGAGGAGCATTTGAGGGAGGTCCTCGAGGTATTGAGGTCGGAGAAGCTTTATGCAAAGTTCTCAAAATGTGACTTCTGGCTGCGAGAGGTCCAATTTCTAGGACATGTTGTCAATCAGAAAGGGATATTGGTCGATCCGGCCAAGGTTGAGGCGGTGATGAGTTGGGAGGTGCCGAAGTCACCTTCTGAGATCAGGAGCTTCCTTGGGTTGGCAGGGTATTATCGGAGATTCATCAAGGATTTCTCCAAGATCGCAGTGCCACTCACCAGATTGACCCGGAAGGGTGTTGCATTCTCATGGGGGCCCGAGCAGCAGACCTCCTTTGAGACACTTCGCCAGAGGTTGTGCGAAGCCCCGACATTAGCTCTCCCAGAAGGGATGGAAGATTTTGTGGTATATTGCGAGGCATCGATTTCGGGACTGGGTGCAGTGTTGATGCAGAAGCCTCATGAGGCGAGATACCCTACGCATGATTTAGAGTTGGGAGCAGTAGTGTTCGCTCTCAAGATTTGGCGTCACTACCTGTATGGGGTTCGATGTACGATATATACGGACCATAAGAGCTTGAAGTATTTGATGGATCAGCCCAATCTAAATATGCGTCAGAGGAGGTGGCTGGATGTGGTCAAGGATTATGATTGTGAGATCCTGTACCACCCAGGTAAGGCTAACGTGGTGGCCGACGCGTTGAGCCGCAAGGCGGAGAGCACTCCATTGCGAGATGTATGCTTGAGACTGACTGTGATGACTCCTGTATTGGATGCTATTCGTGGGGCACAGGCCGAAGCGGTGCGACCAGAAATGCAGAAGAAAGAGCGGGTTGTGGGGCTAATTTCAGAGTTCGTTCAAGATGGTCGAGGGCTTATGACATTTCAGGGCCGGATTTGGGTACCGTTCGTGGGCGGTACATGTATTACTTTGATGGAAGAGGCTCACAGATCGAAATTCTCGATCCATCCCGGTGCTACGAAGATGTATTTGGACTTGAGGAAAGAGTATTGGTGGCCCTGTATGAAGAGGGACATCGCATGGTTCGTTGAGAGGTGCTTGACATGTCGTAGGGTTAAGGCCGAGCACCAGAAACCGCATGGCAAGTTACAGCCATTGGAGATCCCCGAGTGGAAGTGGTAACAAATCACTATCGATTTTATCACCAAATTGCCGAGGACTGCTAGGGGAGTTGATGCAATTTGGGTGATTGTGGATAGGTTGACGAAGAGTGCACACTTCCTTGCCATCAGTGAGAGTTCTTCAGCGGAGAAGTTGGCGGAGATATATGTGAGGGAGGTGGCATCTCGGCATGGGGTGCCGATCTCGATTGTTTCAGACCGTGATGTGCGTTTCACTTCCAGGTTCTGGAAAAAATTCCATGAGGAGCTGGGTACCAAATTGCATTTTAGTACCGCATACCATCCCCAGACAGACGGTCAGAGCGAGCGGACGATTCAGACACTGGAGGACATGCTTCGAGCGTGTGTGTTAGACTTCGGGGGTAGCTGGGATGCATATTTACCCTTAGCAGAGTTTTCCTACAACAACAGTCATCATTCGAGCATTGGTATGCCACCTTTTGAGCTGTTGTATGGTAGGAGGTGTCGGACCCGCATTTGCTGGGGAGAGGTGGGACAAAGAGTGATGGGCAGCACGGAGATCGTGCTCCAGACGACAGGGCAGATTCAGCAAGTGAGACAAAGGTTATTGACCGCCCAGAGCCGGCAGAAGAGTTATGCAGACAGGCGCCGATCCGAGCTTGAGTTTCAGGTCGGCGACTTCGTTCTCCTGAAGGTCTCTCCTTGGAAAGGAGAGATTCGATTCAGGAAGAGGGGCAAGTTGGGTCCCCGGTATATTGGGCCATTTCGTGTGAGTGCAAGGATAGGCCGGGTAGCCTATCGGTTGGAGTTGCCAGCGGAGTTGGGACAGATCCACGACACCTTTCATTAGTCGCAATTGAGGAAGTGCATAGCCGATGAGTCGGCGGTGGTTCCATTAGAGGATATTCAGGTGGATGCGAGCCTGAATTATGCGGAGAGACCAGTGGCTATCAGGGATCGGAAGATCAAGGTTCTGAGGAACAAGGAGGTACCTCTGGTGTTGGTTCAATGGCAACACCGTAAAGGATCGGAAATGACTTGGGAGCCGGAACGTGAGATGCGGGAGCAGCATCCGGAACTATTTTCAGAATGAGACTTCGAGGGCTAAGTCTAATCCTAGCGGGGGAGAGTTGTAACAGCCCAGAATCTCAGGTATTATTAAATTATGTTTTTGGGGGGTGATTTAATAGGGGACTCGGCGAGTTGGAGCCTAGACTCGCCGAGTAGGATCGCAGACTTGGTCGCGGGTTCGCGACTGGACTCGACGAGTCCAGATATGGACTCGGCGAGTCGACGCTGTTCAGCAGAAACCCTAACCGCTCGGTTTTGGATCGTATATAACGCCTCTTAGGCCGTCATTTTCAGTCTTTTGGTCGATTGAGAAGAACCCTAATCGTTGTGGACGTCTAGAGCAGGAGAGAAAGCTATTGGAACTTGGAGGAACTTATTAGGCAAGAAGAAGAAGAATTTGGCCAAAGGAATATCAAAGAGGATCTAGTCCTGAGATTTGGGGGACACAGAGAGTGCGTTTTCAGGTAATACTCGGACCATTTCTGTTATTTTGATGTGTATACGAATCTAGGGTTTATGAAACCCACTTAGTGATTAGATGGGTTATTATGTTATTACCCAGACGTTTATACCCCAGTAATAAGATGCTCAGAAGTCCAGAAAGTCCCATGATTGTATATCTCGGGACCATATGTAATTTAGGAAGCAGTTGCTCGCCTGCATGGCATGGACTCGCCGAGTTGTTCTTCAGACTCGGCGAGTAGCTTGAAGATTTACTGGGACTCGCCGAGTTGTTCTTCAGACTCGGCGAGTGGAGTCGGGGTGGCCCCACGATTCTTCCAGGAGTAACTCGTCGGGTCGAGGAGGATACTCGATGAGTAGATAGGGAATCTCAGAGAGTTGGAGGACGTCTAGACTCGCCGAGTCGCCATGGTGCTCGCCGATTCCGGTCGAGTTGACCGTTGACCGTTGACCAGAGTTGACCTAAGTCTGACTTCTTAGGGATAGTCACACTTAGAAGATATAAGTGTTAATGAGATATGTGATGTTATAGGGAGGTTGTAGCTCGTCAGATTGTGCACGAGTGATTTTGGGATTTGCTAGCTTTCAGCCTTTACGAGGTGAGTCTTCTCACTATACAGTACCCGGAAGGGTTTGACTTTGTGACCGGAAGCTCGGATATGATATGTGATATGTATGCTATATGTGGTAAGTTATTTGTTATATGTGCTATGTATGTTATGGGCCGGAAGGCGATTATATTATGGGCCGGAAGGCAGTATGTTATGGGCCGGAAGGCGATATGTTGTGTGATGGACCGGAAGGTCGGCGTGGGTAGGACCGGAAGGTTTGCCCAGCAGGGACGGAAGTCCCCTGAGACACATGGACTGGAAGGTCAGGGCCTGGAAAGGCGTATGTGCGTAAGTTGTATATTGGGGAACTCACTAAGCATTTATGCTTACAGTTGTTGTGCATGTATTTCAGGTACTAGCGAGGACCGTGGGAAGGCGCCGGCGTGATCGATACACACTGAGGAATGCTTTTATGATCTTGGGATTTTGATTATTTGTATTCGACAGAATACTTAAACTATTTATGCCTTATTATGAATGGAAATAAATATATTTTTAAAATGAAAAATTTGTTTGAAAATTTGAGTTGTTACAATTGGTATCAGAGCCTTGGTTTGAGGGATTCGGGTGCACCTTCGGGAGTAGCTGAACTCAAACCGAGGATTTGAGGGAAACTTTTTAAATAAAGGCATAAACTTTTGTAAATGGTTTCGTGGTAAGCAAGAAAGAAGCAGTGTGTACGATCAGTCAGCGCCCGAACTGTAAAGATCCCCAAAATACCTTACAATATTATATAATATGAATTGTTATGCATGCTAGAAGACTAGGTATTCATGATCGGACTAGAGTGGCCTGATTTGTGATGCCTTAGTCTAGAGAAATTTGCCTATATGAGATGCGTTGCTAGTATGCGGGTAGATAGTGCATATCAGAAGTAGAGTACTCACTACCCGGAGTTTGGGGAGGAGGACTTGGGATGAACGCTGATGCGGTGTGGTCGGTAGTATTGGGCCCGTACTACCGAGGACACCGGGTCAGTGGGAGACCCAAGTAAGAATCCCTGGATATCGGGGACTGAGTAGGGTTGCGTATCGAGTACGATTATACTCGGTGGAATCTCTGATAGTTTTATGTTGTATTTCAGAGACATCATGGTTAGACCGCGCCACGGAGCGAGTTCGAGCGGTGTGAGTGACGAAGAGATTCGTCAGATGATTCACGAGGAGGTAGCGGCGGCGATCCGGGCTAAGATCCCGAAGATGTTTGGGTCTATTAAGACCACACTGATGGAGACGTTCGATGAGCGGTACGCCGCATTGACTGAGGCTGCAACCGCTGCAGCTACCGCAGCTGTGGCCGCTGCTAGGCTACAGGGGGGTGATTCGTTGCTGTTCCGAGAGTTCAGCAACACGAAGCCACCAGAGTTCGATGGGACGCAGGATCCGATTGCTGCAATGAGGTGGATCGTGGATATAGAGGGGTCCTTCTACACTTGTTCATGCCCGGAGCACCTGAGGGTACGGTTCGCATTGAACCAGCTCCGTCTGGGAGCGAAGGACTGGTGGAAGTTCGTGACGGCGAACTTCACTTTGGCAGAGACTACAGCAGTAACATGGGAGGGGTTTACTGCCATGTTCAGAGATGAGTACGTTCCCCCGGTGGAGAGGGAACGATTGGTTCAGGAGTTCTTAACCCTCAAGCAGGGTACTGATTCTGTCGCGGTAATCACGCGGAAGTTTCATGAGAGGGCGATGTTCTGCCACGAGCTGGTGTCCACTGATCAGGCTCGGATGAGCCGGTACTTGGGAGTGCTGAGGAGGGATATCCGGGAGTTTGTGTCAAACTCCACTTACCATACTTTTGCTGAGCTTCAGGCGAATGCCAGGAAGCGCGAGATCGAGTTGGAGACCCAGGCCAGGGAGCAGGCCGAGTCTCAGCGGGTGGACCGGCGACCGGCTCAGTTCCAGCCGGTAGCCAAGCGGGTAAAGTCCGCCGATGCGAGCAAAGGAGGTTCGAAGGGCCGCACTTGTAACAGCTCAACTTTTTAAATAAAATTTTCATTTAAAACAAAACCTCATTATTCGACAAAAGAGTTTATTCCAAGTTTATTGCAAAAGTATAAATAATAAATCTCCAAGATCTTCAACAATGGCAGTGTGTACGTGTCACGCCGGCGCCTTTCCACGGTCATCACTAGTACCTGAAAAACATAAACACAACTAGTAAGCATAAATGCTTAGTGAGTTCCCCAGTATACGACTTACCCACATACGCCTTCCGGCCCGGACCTTTCGGTCCACATAACATTGCCTTCCGGCCCGTAACATAATCGCCTTCCGGCCCATAACATATCGCCTTCCGGCCCGTATTAAATTGCCTTCCGGCCCATAGTATTTTGCCTTCCGGCCCATAATAGTATAAAACATAACACATGTAACATAACGCACATAACACATAAGTCATACGTCATACCGCTCTTTCTATCACATAAAGTCTCGCCTTCCGGCCCGCATAAGCATACATCACATATAAGCACACATCACATATAAAGCATCTACCTCTCTAGACATAGCATAAATATAACACATACGACCTTCCCGTCTCACAGTCAAACCCTTCCGGGTAAAGTATAGTGAGAAGACTCACCTCGTAGTAAGCAAGCTATAAACCCTTTGAGCTACTCGCACTCGATCCGCTAATCCGCAGGTTCCCTATAATACCACATACCTTTATTAATGATCTTATCAAACAAGACAATTGACCCTACTAAGTTACATACAGGTCAACGGTCAATCTTGACCAGACTCGTCGAGTGAAAAGGGCAACTCGGCGAGTATAGACACCCCGACTCCACTCGCCGAGTCTAAAGGACGACTCGACGAGTTCTAGTAGATCTTCAAGCTACTCGCCGAGTCTGAAGAACAACTCGGCGAGTCCTAGTGAATCTTCAAGCTACTCGCCGAGTCTGAAGAACAACTCGGCGAGTCCTAGCCATGCAGTCAATCCGCTGCCTCCTGTATTTCGCATGATTTCGAAGTATATAGATATGGGGCTTCCTGGACTTTCACATATACTATTACAGGGGTTTTTAAACACTTGTAGCAACACTATAATCTAACAATTCCTTAAATGGGTTTCCTAAACCCTAAATTCGCATACAACGTAAAAGCTACAGATTATGATCCGACGATTACCTGGAAACGTGTTCCCTGTGTCCCCAACCTCCAGTACTCGACTCCTTGGACTTCCTTTGATCACCACCTTGCCTCTCCTTGTCTAACAATCTCTTCAACCTTCCTCTAGCCCTCACTCTTGCTCCAGATGCCCACAAACTCCCAAGGTATCTTCAATCGGCCAAAAGACGCGACATGACGGCCATAAGATCATTATATACGATTCAGAATCGAAACGGCTAGGGTTCAGCTGAACAGCGTCGACTCGCCGAGTCCCTTATTGGACTCGTCGAGTCCAGTCGCGTATCTGCGACCAAGACCATGGCCCTACTCGGCGAGTCGTGCACCAACTCGCCGAGTCCCCTCCTAAATGTGCCCCAAAAATAATTTAAAGAAATACCTGAAATTCTGGGCTGTTACAACTCTCCCCCAATAGAACTAGACTTCGCCCTCGAAGTCTCATTCTGCGAATAACTCCGGATGTTGCTCCCGCATTTCTCTTTCCGGCTCCCACGTCATCTCCGATCCCTTCCGATGTTGCCACTGAACCAACACCAGAGGTATCTCCTTGTTCCGTAGAACCTTGATCTTCCGATCCCTGATAGCTACTGGTCTCCCGGCGTAATTTAGACTCGCATGTACCTGAATATCTTCTAACGGAACCACTGCTGCCTCATCGGCTATACACTTCCTCAGCTGTGATACGTGGAAGGTATTGTGAATCTAACTCAGCTCCGCTGGCAACTCCAACCGATAAGCTACCCGACCTACCCTTGCAATTACCCGAAATGGACCTATGAACCGGGGCCCCAATTTGCCCCTCTTCCTGAACCGGATCACCCCTTTCCAAGGAGAAACCTTTAGGAGAACGAAGTCGCCGACCTGGAATTCGAGCTCGGACCGGCGTCTGTCCGCATAACTCTTCTGTCGGCTCTGGGCGGTCAATATCCTCTGCCTCACTCGTTAGATCTGTTCGGTCGTTTGAAGTACGATCTCTGTACTGCCCATCACTCTCTGTCCCACTTCTCCCCAGCAAATGGGAGTCCGACACCTCCTGCCATACAACAACTCAAATGGTGGCATACCAATGCTCGAATGATGGCTGTTGTTGTAGGAAAACTCAGCCAGCGGCAGATGCGCATCCCAGCTACCCCCGAAGTCTAACACACACGCTCTAAGCATATCTTCCAATGTCTGGATCGTCCGCTCGCTCTGACCGTCGGTCTGGGGATGGTATGCGGTACTAAAATGCAGTTTAGTACCCAACTCCTCATGGAATTTCTTCCAGAACCTGGAAGTGAAGCGTACATCGCGGTCCGAAACAATCGAGGTCGGCACTCCATGCCGAGATACTATCTCTCTCACGTATAACTCTGCCAACTTCTCTGCTGATGAACTTTCGCTAATGGCAAGGAAGTGTGCACTCTTTGTTAGCCTATCCACAATCACCCAAATTGCATCGACTCCCCTGGCAGTTTTCGGCAATTTGGTGATGAAATCCATCGTGATCTGATCCCACTTCCACTCAGGAACCTCCAAGGGTTGCAACTTACCGTGCGGTCTCTGGTGCTCGGCCTTAACCCTACGGCAGGTCAAACACCTCTCAACGAACCAGGCAACGTCTCTCTTCATGCAAGGCCACCAGTACTCCTTTTTCAAATCCAAATACATTTTCGTAGCACCAGGATGGATCGAGAATTTCGATCTGTGTGCCTCCTCCATCAAAGTAACACGCGTACCGCCCACGAATGGTACCCAGATCCGACCCCGAAATGTCAGAAGTCCCCGCCCATCCGTAACGAACTCTGAAATCAACCCGACGACCCGCTCCTGTTTCTGCATCCCAGACTTCACGACCTCGGTCTGTGCCCCACGAATAGCATCTAATACCGGAGTCATCACCGTCAATCTCAAACACACGTCCCGCAATGGAGTACTCTCCGCCCTACGACTCAATGCATCAGCTACCACATTAGCCTTGCCTGGGTGGTATAGGATCTCACAGTCATAATCCTTAACCACGTCTAACCATCTCCTCTGACGCATGTTTAGGTTGGGTTGATCCATCAAATACTTCAAACTCTTATGGTCCGTGTATATGGTACAACGAACCCCGTACAGGTAGTGACGCCAAATTTTGAGGGCGAACACTACTGCCCCCAACTCTAAGTCATGCGTGGGATATCTCGCTTCGTGAGGCTTCAGCTGCCTCGATGCATAGGCTATCACATGGCCCCTCTGCATCAACACTGCACCCAGTCCTGAAATCGATGCGTCGCAATATACGACAAAGTCCTCCATCCCCTCCGGGAGAGCTAATACTGGTGCTTCGCACAGTCTCTGACGAAGTGTCTCGAAGGAAGTCTGCTGCTCGGGTCCCCATGAGAACGTAACACCCTTTCGGGTCAATTTGGTAAGTGGCACCGCGATCTTGGAGAAGTCCCTAATGAACCTTCGATAGTACCCCGCCAACCCAAGGAAACTCCTGATCTCCGAAGGTGACTTCGGTGCCTCCCAACTCATCACCGCTTCCACCTTGGCCGGATCGACCAATATCCCTGCCTGATTTACAACGTGCCCCAGAAATTGAACTTCCCGCAACCAGAAGTCACATTTGGAGAATTTTGCATATAGCTTCTCCGACCTCAGTACCTCAAGGACCTCCCTCAAATGTCCCTCATGCTGCTCCCTAGACCGCGAATACACCAGAATGTCGTCGATGAATACAATCACAGACCGATCCAGCATCGGCCTGCATACCCTGTTCATGAGATCCATAAACACTGCTGGGGCATTGGTGAGCCCAAAAGGCATCACCACGAACTCGTAATGCCCATACCGCGTCCTAAAGGCTGTCTTCTGGACGTCCTCATCCCGCACTCTTACCTGATGGTACCCTGATCTCAAATCAATCTTGGAAAACCAAGATGCCCCTTGCAACTGATCGAATAGATCATCGATCCTCGGTAACGGATAGCGGTTCTTGACTGTCACCTTGTTCAGCTCCCGGTAATCGATACACATCCGGTGTGAACCATCCTTCTTCTTGACGAACAGAATCGGTGCTCCCCACGGCGAGCTACTCGGCCGAATAAATCCCTTCCCCAACAACTCTTGAAGTTGCGAGGACAATTCTTGCATCTCTGGAGGTGCAAGACGATAAGGCACCTTCGCAATAGGCGCAGCCCCTAGAACTAGATCGATACCAAACTCCACTTGCCTCGCAGGAGGTATTCCTGGAAAATCCTCGGGAAAAACATCTGGAAACTCGCGCACCACTGGAACCTCCTTCAATGTCTTCGGTCTCTCGGAACTCTCCCGCGTATCCATCACATACGCCACAAAACCGTTACATCCCCGCTGTAGGCATTGCCTCGCCCTAGCGGCCGAACAAAAAGCTGATCCCGAACGGGTACCCTCGCCGTATACCGTAAGAACTCCCCCACTAGGGTCTCGTATAGTCACCAGCTGACGCTCGCAGTCGATAACAGCGCTGAATCGGCTCAACCAGTCCATGCCTACAATGACACAGACATCCCCCATCGCAATAGGAATGAGGTCAATCGGAAACGCGACCCCGAAGATCTCTAGCACACATCCCCGAAGAACCTCCGTAGCACAAATCACCCTCTCAGCCGCAATAGAAACGCTCAAAGGTCGACTTAACGGCTCACGACTAATGCCGATGTGCTGACTAGAAGCTAACGATACAAACGATCTACTCGCACCCGAATCAAATAACACTAGAGCAGGCATAGAGTTCACAAGGAAAGTACCTACACATTCATTAACATAAGCATAACATTTCGACCTTTAATTAAATACGCGAATGATAACATACCTGCCACAACATCGGGCGCAGCGCGGACCTCCTCCGCAGTCAGCTGAAAGGCTCTCCCGCGAGCCCTCGGGGCCTCGACCTTCGCCGGTCGGGTCTCAGTAGTCCGGGTAGTAGGTGTAGCTCCCTGACGAAGTTGCAGACACTCGGCCTTCCGATGGCCTGTCTGGTTGCAGTGAAAGCAAACCATAAACCCCTTAGGGCAATCCCTGGCAATATGTCCCTCCTTGCCACACTTGTAGCAACCACCAGCTCGACACGCCCCCTCGTGACTCTTGCCGCACTTCACGCAAGTGCGACCCTTCGAACCTCCCATCCTCGAATCAGCGAACTTAGTCCGCTTGGCTGCCGGCTGAGACTGGGCCGACCGTCGATCCACCTGCCGAGACTCAGCCTCCTCCCTCGCTTGAGTCTCCAACTCGATCTCGCGCTTCCTGGCGTTCGCTTGAAGCTCAGTGAAAGTACGATAGGTGGAGTTTGTCACAAACTCCCGGATCTCCCTCTTCAAAACACCCAAATAGCGGCTCATCCGCGACTGCTCCGTAGATACCAGCTCGGGGCAGAACATTGCCCTCTCATGAAACTTCCGTGTGATCACTGCCACGGAATCAGTACCCTGCTTAAGGGTCAAGAACTCCTGAATCAATCGCTCCCTCTCTACTGGGGGAACGTACTCGTCCCTGAACATCTCCGTAAACCTCTCCCATGTCACCGCCGAAATCTCTGCCTGAGCGAAGTTCGCCGTCACGAACTTCCACCAATCCTTCGCTCCCAGACGGAGCTGGTTCAAGGCGAACCGTACCCTCAAGTGCTCCGGGCATGCGCAAGTATAGAAGCACCCCTCGATGTCGGCGATCCACCTCATAGCTGCAATCGGATCCTGCGTCCCATCAAATTCAGGGGGTTTCGTGTTGCTGAATTCTCTGAATAGTAATGAATCACCCCCTTGCGGCCTGGCAGCAGCCACAGCTGCGGTAGCGGCAGCAACTGCAGCTTCTGTAAGTGCGGCGTACCGCTCCTCAAACTCCTCCATCAGCGTGGTCTTAATAGACCCAAACATCTCCGGGATCTCAGCCCGGACCGCCGCAGCTACCTCTTCCTGAATAATCTGACGAATCTCCCCGTCACTCGCACCGCTCGAACTCGCCCCATTGCGTGTGATAACCATGATGTCTCTGAAATACAACATAAAATCATCAGAGACTCCACCAAGTACAATTGTACTCGATACGCGCCCTACCCAGTCTCCGATTTCCAGGGATTCTTACTTGAGTCTTCCACTGATCCGGTGCCTTCGGTAGTACGGGCCCAATACTACCGACCACACCGTATCAGTATTCGTCCCAAATCTTCCTCCCCAAAACCCGAATAATGAGTACTCTACCTCTAGTATGCACTACCTACTTGCATGCTACAAAATATCTCATATAAGCAATCTCTCTAGACTAAGGCATCACAAACAGGCAATTCTGGTCCTATCATGTATACCTAGTCTTCTAGCATGCATAACAATTCATAATTCAGTGCATCACATAACATCGTAAGGTATTCTGGGGATCTTTACCGTTCGGACGCTGGCTGCTCGTACACACTGTTCCATCCTTGTTTTACCGCCTTACCGTTTATAAAATGTTGTGTCCTTATTATTTAAAAAGGTTTTTCCTCAAATCCCCGGTCTGAGTTCAGTTGCACCCAAAAGTACACCCGAATCCCTCAAACCAAGGCTCTGATACCAATTGTAACAGCTCAACTTTTTAAATAAAATTTTCATTTAAAACAAAACCTCATTATTCGACAAAAGAGTTTATTCCAAGTTTATTGCAAAAGTATAAATAATAAATCTCCAAGATCTTCAACAATGGCAGTGTGTACGTGTCACGCCGGCGCCTTTCCACGGTCATCACTAGTACCTGAAAAACATAAACACAACTAGTAAGCATAAATGCTTAGTGAGTTCCCCAGTATACGACTTACCCACATACGCCTTCCGGCCCGGATCTTTCGGTCCACATAACATTGCCTTCCGGCCCGTAACATAATCGCCTTCCGGCCCATAACATATCGCCTTCCGGCCCGTATTAAATTGCCTTCCGGCCCATAGTATTTTGCCTTCCGGCCCATAATAGTATAAAACATAACACATGTAACATAACGCACATAACACATAAGTCATACGTCATACCGCTCTTTCTATCACATAAAGTCTCGCCTTCCGGCCCGCATAAGCATACATCACATATACGCACACATCACATATAAAGCATCTACCTCTCTAGACATAGCATAAATATAACACATACGACCTTCCGGTCTCACAGTCAAACCCTTCCGGGTAAAGTATAGTGAGAAGACTCACCTCGTAGTAAGCAAGCTATAAACCCTTTGAGCTACTCGCACTCGATCCGCTAATCCGCAGGTTCCCTATAATACCACATACCTTTATTAATGATCTTATCAAACAAGACAATTGACCCTACTAAGTTACATACAGGTCAACGGTCAATCTTGACCAGACTCGTCGAGTGAAAAGGGCAACTCGGCGAGTATAGACACCCCGACTCCACTCGCCGAGTCTAAAGGACGACTCGACGAGTTCTAGTAGATCTTCAAGCTACTCGCCGAGTCTGAAGAACAACTCGGCGAGTCCTAGCCATGCAGTCAATCCGCTGCCTCCTGTATTTCACATGATTTCGAAGTATATAGATATGGGGCTTCCTGGACTTTCATATATACTATTACAGGGGTTTTTAAACACTTGTAGCAACACTATAATCTAACAATTCCTTAAATGGGTTTCCTAAACCCTAAATTCGCATACAACGTAAAAGCTACAGATTATGATCTGACGATTACCTGGAAACGTGTTCCCTGTGTCCCCAACCTCCAGTACTCGACTCCTTGGACTTCCTTTGATCACCACCTTGCCTCTCCTTGTCTAACAATCTCTTCAACCTTCTTCTAGCCCTCACTCTTGCTCCAGATGCCCACAAACTCCCAAGGTATCTTCAATCGGCCAAAAGACGCGACATGACGGCCATAAGATCATTATATACGATTCAGAATCGAAACGGCTAGGGTTCAGCTGAACAGCGTCGACTCGCCGAGTCCCTTATTGGACTCGTCGAGTCCAGTCGCGTATCTGCGACCAAGACCATGGCCCTACTCGGCGAGTCGTGCACCAACTCGCCGAGTCCCCTCCTAAATGTGCCCCAAAAATAATTTAAAGAAATACCTGAAATTCCGAGCTGTTACAGCACTTGCGGAAAGTGCGGCAAGGGTCATGAGGGGGCGTGTCGATCTGGTGCTTGTTACAAGTGTGGCAAGGAGGGGCACATTGCTAGGGAGTGTCCCAAGGGATTTACGGTTTGCTTTCATTGCAACCAGACATGCCATAGGAAGGCCGAGTGCCCTCAGCTTCTTCAGGGATCTGCACCTGCTGCCGGAGCTACTGCGACTCGACCGGTGAAGGCCGAGGCCCTGAGGGCTCGGGGAAGAGCCTTTCAGCTGACTGCGGAAGAGGTCCGCGCTGCGCCCGATGTCGTGGCAGGTATGTTGTAATTCATGTATTTATTTTAAATGTCGAGATGTTATGCTTATGTTATTATGTGCGTAGGTACTTTCCTTGTGAACTCTGTGCCTGCCTTAGTGTTATTTGACTCGGGTGCGAGTAGGTCCTTTGTGTCCTTAGCCTTTAGTCAGCATATCAGCGTTAGTCGTGAGTCGTTGAGTCGACTTTTGAGAGTTTCTATAGCTGACGAGAAAGTGATTTGTGCCACGAAAGTTCTTCGGGGTTGTGTACTAGAGATTTTCGGGGTTGAATTCTCGATTGACCTGATTCCTATTGCGATGGGTGATGTCTGTCTCATCGTGGGCATGGACTGGTTGAGCCGATTCGGCGCTGTCATCGACTGTGAGCGTCAGTTGGTGACTATACGAGACCATTGTGGGGGAGTTCTTTCGGTGTACGGCGAGGGTACCCGTTCGGGATCAGCTTTTTGTTCGGCTGCTAGGGCGAGGCAGTGTCTACAGCAAGGTTGTAAGGGTTTTGTGGTGTATGTGATGGATACGCGGGAGGTCTCCGAGAGACCGAAGTCAGTGGAGGAGGTCCCTGTGGTGCGTGAGTTTCCAGATGTTTTCCCCGAGGAGCTGCCGGGAGTACCTCCTGTGAGGCAAGTAGAGTTTGGTATCGATCTGGTTCCGGGGGCCGCGCCTATTGCTATGGTGCCTTATCGTCTTGCACCTCCAGAGATGCAAGAGTTGTCCTCGCAGCTCCAGGAGTTGCTAGGGAAGGGGTTCATTCGGCCGAGCAGCTCGCCGTGGGGAGCACCTATTCTGTTCGTCAAGAAGAAGGATGGTTCACACCGGATGTGTATTGATTACCGGGAGTTGAACAAGTTGACGGTCAAGAACCGTTACCCGTTACCGAGGATCGATGATCTATTCGATCAGTTGCAGGGAGCGTCTTGGTTTTCCAAGATCGATCTGAGGTCAGGGTACCATCAGGTGAGAGTACGGGAGGGGGATGTCCAGAAGACAGCGTTTAGGACGCGATATGGGCATTATCAGTTTGTGGTGATGCCTTTCGGGCTCACCAATGCCTCGGCTATGTTCATGGATCTCATGAATAGAGTATGCAGACCGATGTTGGATCGGTCAGTGATTGTATTTATCGACGACATTCTGGTGTATTCTAGATCTAGAGAGCAGCATGAGGAGCATTTGAGGGAGGTCCTCGAGGTATTGAGGTCAGATAAGCTTTATGCAAAGTTCTCCAAATGTGACTTCTGGCTGCGAGAGGTCCAATTTCTAGGACATGTTGTCAATCAGAAAGGGATATTGGTCGATCCGGCCAAGGTTGAGGCGGTGATGAGTTGGGAGGTGCCGAAGTCACCTTCTGAGATCAGGAGCTTCCTTGGGTTGGCAGGGTATTATCGGAGATTCATCAAGGATTTCTCCAAGATCGCAGTGCCACTCACCAGATTGACCCGGAAGGGTGTTGCATTCTCATGGGGGCCCGAGCAGCAGACCTCCTTTGAGACACTTCGCCAGAGGTTGTGCGAAGCCCCGACATTAGCTCTCCCAGAAGGGATGGAAGATTTTGTGGTATATTGCGAGGCATCGATTTCGGGACTGGGTGCAGTGTTGATGCAGAAGGGTCATATGATAGCTTATGCGTCGAGGCAGCTGAAGCCTCATGAGGCGAGATACCCTACGCATGATTTAGAGTTGGGAGCAGTAGTGTTCGCTCTCAAGATTTGGCGTCACTACCTGTATGGGGTTCGATGTACGATATATACGGACCATAAGAGCTTGAAGTATTTGATGGATCAGCCCAATCTAAATATGCGTCAGAGGAGGTGGCTGGATGTGGTCAAGGATTATGATTGTGAGATCCTGTACCACCCAGGTAAGGCTAACGTGGTGGCCGACGCGTTGAGCCGCAAGGCGGAGAGCACTCCATTGCGAGATGTATGCTTGAGACTGACTGTGATGACTCCTGTATTGGATGCTATTCGTGGGGCACAGGCCGAAGCGGTGCGACCAGAAATGCAGAAGAAAGAGCGGGTTGTGGGGCTAATTTCAGAGTTCGTTCAGGATGGTCGAGGGCTTATGACATTTCAGGGCCGGATTTGGGTACCGTTCGTGGGCGGTACATGTATTACTTTGATGGAAGAGGCTCACAGATCGAAATTCTCAATCCATCCCGGTGCTATGAAGATGTATTTGGACTTGAGGAAAGAGTATTGGTGGCCCTGTATGAAGAGGGACGTCGCATGGTTCGTTGAGAGGTGCTTGACCTGTCGTAGGGTTAAGGCCGAGCACCAGAAACCGCATGGCAAGTTACAGCCATTGGAGATCCCCGAGTGGAAGTGGTAACAAATCACTATCGATTTTATCACCAAATTGCCGAGGACTGCTAGGGAAGTTGATGCAATTTGGGTGATTGTGGATAGGTTGACGAAGAGTGCACACTTCCTTGCCATCAGTGAGAGTTCTTCAGCGGAGAAGTTGGCGGAGATATATGTGAGGGAGGTGGTATCTCGGCATGGGGTGCCGATCTCGATTGTTTCAGACCGTGATGTGCGTTTCACTTCCAGGTTCTGGAAAAAATTCCATGAGGAGCTGGGTACCAAATTGCATTTTAGTACCGCATACCATCCCCAGACAGACGGTCAGAGCGAGCGGACGATTCAGACACTGGAGGACATGCTTCGAGCGTGTGTGTTAGACTTCGGGGGTAGCTGGGATGCATATTTACCCTTAGCAGAGTTTTCCTACAACAACAGCCATCATTCGAGCATTGGTATGCCACCTTTTGAGCTGTTGTATGGTAGGAGGTGTCGGACCCCCATTTGCTGGGGAGAGGTGGGACAGAGAGTGATGGGCAGCACGGAGATCGTGCCCCAGACGACAGGGCAGATTCAGCAAGTGAGACAAAGGTTATTGACCGCCCAGAGCCGGCAGAAGAGTTATGCAGACAGGCGCCGATCCGAGCTTGAATTTCAGGTCGGCGACTTTGTTCTCCTGAAGGTCTCTCCTTGGAAAGGAGTGATTCGATTCAGGAAGAGGGGCAAGTTGGGTCCCTGGTATATTGGGCCATTTCGTGTGAGTGCAAGGATAGGCCGGGTAGCCTATCGGTTGGAGTTGCCAGCGGAGTTGGGACAGATCCACGACACCTTTCATGTGTCGCAATTGAGGAAGTGCATAGCCGATGAGTCGGCGGTGGTTCCATTAGAGGATATTCAGGTGGATGCGAGCCTGAATTATGCGGAGAGACCAGTGGCTATCAGGGATCGGAAGATCAAGGTTCTGAGGAACAAGGAGGTACCTCTGGTGTTGGTTCAATGGCAACACCGTAAAGGATCGGAAATGACTTGGGAGCCGGAACGTGAGATGCGGGAGCAGCATCCGGAACTATTTTCAGAATGAGACTTCGAGGGCGAAGTCTAATCCTAGCGGGGGAGAGTTGTAACAGCCCAGAATCTCAGGTATTATTAAATTATGTTTTTGGGGGGTGATTTAATAGGGGACTCGGCGAGTTGGAGCCTAGACTCGCCGAGTAGGATCGCAGACTTGGTCGCGGGTTCGCGACTGGACTCGACGAGTCCAGATATGGACTCGGCGAGTCGATGCTGTTCAGCAGAAACCCTAACCGCTCGGTTTTGGATCGTATATAACGCCTCTTAGGCCGTCATTTTCAGTCTTTTGGTCGATTGAGAAGAACCCTAATCGTTGTGGACGTCTAGAGCAGGAGAGAAAGCTATTGGAACTTGGAGGAACTTATTAGGCAAGAAGAAGAAGAATTTGGCCAAAGGAATATCAAAAAGGATCGAGTCCTGAGATTTGGGGGACACAGAGAGTGTGTTTTCAGGTAATACTCGGACCATTTCTGTTATTTTGATGTGTATACGAATCTAGGGTTTATGAAACCCACTTAGTGATTAGATGGGTTATTATGCTATTACCCAGACGTTTATACCTCAGTAATAAGATGCTTAGAAGTCCAGAAAGTCCCATGATTGTATATCTCGGGACCATACGTAACTTAGGAAGCAGTTGCTCGCCTGCATGGCATGGACTCGCCGAGTTGTTCTTCAGACTCGGCGAGTAGCTTGAAGATTTAATGGGACTCGCCGAGTTGTTCTTCAGACTCGGCGAGTGGAGTCGGGGTGGCCCCGCGATTCTTCCAGGAGTAACTTGTCGGGTCGAGGAGGATACTCGACGAGTAGATAGGGAATCTCAGAGAGTTGGAGGACGTCTAGACTCGCCGAGTCGCCATGGTGCTCGCCGAGTCCGGTCGAGTTGACCGTTGACCGTTGACCAGAGTTGACCTAAGTCTGACTTCTTAGGGATAGTCACACTTAGAAGATATAAGTGTTAATGAGATATGTGATGTTATAGGGAGGTTGTAGCTCGTCGGATTGTGCACGAGTCATTTCGGGATTTGCTATCTTTTAGCTTTTACGAGGTGAGTCTTCTCACTATACTGTACCCGGAAGGGTTTGACTGTGTGACCGGAAGGTCGGATATGATATGTGATATGTATGCTATATGTGGTAAGTTATTTGTTATATGTGCTATGTATGTTATGGGCCGGAAGGCGATTATATTATGGGCCGGAAGGCAATATGTTATGGGCCGGAAGGCGATATGTTGTGTGATGGACCGGAAGGTTTGCCTAGCAGGGACGGAAGTCCCCTGAGACACATGGACCGGAAGGTCGGGGCCTGGAAAGGCATATGTGCGTAAGTTGTATATTGGGGAACTCACTAAGCATTTATGCTTACAGTTGTTGTGCATGTATTTCAGGTACTAGCGAGGACCGTGGGAAGGCGCCGGCGTGATCGATACACACTGAGGAATGCTTTTATGATCTTGGGATTTTGATTATTTGTATTTGACAGAATACTTAAACTATTTATGCCTTATTATGAATGGAAATAAATATATTTTTAAAATGAAAAATTTGTTTGAAAATTTGAGTTGTTACACTACTCGACGAGTTGAGCCCCCAACTCGCCGAGTCCAAGAGTAAAATATAGAATTTGACTTGAATTTAAATGAATACCTGAGACCGTGTGTTACATTATGCTTAGTTGTAGGTTCGAAAGATCCTAAAGATTCACCAAGTATTTGAAGTATCAGATGTTGCAGATCTTACAGCTGACATGGAGCACTTGTTGAACATGGAGCACTTCCTGAAAGAAAGATGGACCATCATGATCTCAGATGGCACATCTAGATCATATTTGGAGCATCAACGGATTGATGGATCAATTGGAATATTGATGGCTCATCAAAATCATTAATGGTTTATTCATAAATCTATGACTCATCAAGACATTGATGGATCATCATAAATATTGGCGGCGCATATCAAATAAATGGAGTATAATGAACATTTGATAGCTTAATAGGAATGCAAATAGCTCATCATGTATAATGGCATATCCAGTTGGTCTATGAAACATCATTGTAATGATAAGTTCAAGTGCACATTTTAATATTTATGATGTTAAAATTTCAATTCTGACCCCTCTCACAACGTGGAACTTATTGCCTCATCATGAGGAATTAAATTACCGTGCATGCCATTTTGAGTCTTACGACATAAGCATTGGATAGCTCACGACCCGAGATTCATCTGAATGGAAAACCCTAGTTTTAAGAGTTTCAGTTCGTATTTAAGGAAGTGAGAGCTAGGGTTAGCCCACCCTCAGCCTCCATCACCTATTTACCCTGCCTTTTGAAACCTAGCATCCATTATTGGTCTTTGAGCTCATTTGTGGTGTTTTTAGCCAAGAAGAAGAAGAGAAAGAGCATCTAGTTCATCATTCCAGCATTAAAGGCTCACCACCGTCTATTTTGTCACCTTTTGGACATGTTATGAGTTCCAAGTTCCTTGCTTTATGTGTTCTTAAGCTTAGATCTAGTTTTTTGTGATTATTTCTCTATATTCAAGTTCATGTAGCGATTGGAATCCATAAAGATGCCAATTATAAGGATCTTCAGGGCCCCTTGAGTGTTATAGTTTCTAGATCTATAATTTGTTGGAGTTTATGACTCTTGCATGATATTCAATGTCATATTTCCCCATTTGTGCCCTAGTTGATGTTGCGACATGTATTGGACGAGCATGTCCAAAGAGCCATGATTTTTATGATGTTCTGGAGTGAATAATACTATATGGAAAGTTTTGCTGCTTTTTCTTAAAGGATCTAGCCTTTCATTAAGAACTTCTGATCCAGGTGTCTTCACAACGTGAGGGTTTGAAGCCTCACGACTTGAGGATGCCGATCATTGACCATTTTAGACTTTTCGTCACATCATGACCGTTGGAGGGACGACATCATAACCCCTGGCTGTGAGGCTTTTGGGTTCGGTTTGACAATGACCTTGACTAGGATTTAACCAAGTTTTATTTTAAGGTATTTTGGGTATTTTGGATTATGGTTGAGAATTGGTCATTTGGTTAGATTGGTGACAGTTAGAGTTGAGATTCGGAGTCGAGACCTCATTAGCTTTTGTTCAGATAGTGAGGTGAGTCCTCCTCATTGTACTTACAGGTCGAACGCACCAAGGCCGGCCTATTGGATTGATATCCTTGTTTACCATATGTTGCTATTCTACTAGTTTCTAGGGTGATGCTATGCAGTAGTGATATGTAGATATGCCTGTTTATCTGTCGGTTGTTTATATGTTTATCTGTTATGTATATGTTAACATATTTTGGAGTTGTGGTTGAGGTTTTACTACTTTGTGCGTGAGCTAACAGACCGGGGGCTTTCCAACCTGATGGTTGATTGGGCTCGATGGTATACCATCCCGAGGATGAGTGGGCCCGTTGTATTTTGGCATTCCAACCTGGGTATTCCATCCCGAGGATGACTGGACCCGGAGGTTGACTGGGCCTGGGGTATTCCAAACTGATGGTTGATTGGACCCGACATGCTATTATATATGTTATATATTTGTGTCAGTGTTGTAAAAATCCCGATTAGGTCCCGATTAATCTCTTCTTAATCTCTAGGCGCTACTCGACCGATTAGAGGGCGCCTAGCGATTAAGCCCTACAGACACAATGACTGAAACAGTAGAACCCAATGAAATTTTAACACATTGAAGAAGTTATATCTCCATAGAAACTATTTGAGGTATGATTAGTGTTGTATTTATCATATTAACCTATTTTGTTATGATGTTAGTGGTATTTATGAACTTTTATATGATACTAGTCATATTTAATTTTTTAGAATCTATCAAATTAGCAATTAATGGTCCCTGATTAATCTCCGTCTAGCCGATTAATCCCTTAACCCTAGTCCACCGACTAGCTAACGTCAAGCGATTTTTACAACCTTTGTTTCTGTGTTGGTACTTTAGGGGAACTTACTAAGCTTTGGCTTACGGATATATTTTGTTGTTTCAGGTACTTCTAATGATCCTGGAAAGGCAAAGGCGTGATCATACACATCCTCTTTATGGCTTTATCATTTTGGGATTCTCTGATATGGATAAACAATTTGGAAACAATGATTTTGTAAACATTTTATGACTATGGGTTGTTTTTAAATGTTTTAAATTGTTGTGATATTTGGGGATGTTACAAGTTGGTATTAAAGCCTTGGTTTGAGTGAATTGGAGGAATAGCCATGTGAATCTAGTCTCTAATTAAGGAAATGAAAAGGTTTTAAAATTGATTTTCAAATTGTTTTCAAAATAATCAGTCGGAGCTAGTAAGTAGACCCCAAATTACTACACTGTTATTTGATATTGTGAAATGTTAGAATGACATGCTAGTGATAGGCTTGGGATCTTCAAGAATCGCATGATAAAATTGTGTGATTATAGGATGTCTGATAACCTAGGGTTTTCCACTTATGAAATTGATATCATTACTATAGTTGCTTAGTTTATGCATCAAAATTGTACATAACTAAGATTTTATAGCCTACGAATGTTTAGTAGCCTTATTTCCTATTTTGTTTTTTGGTCATGGCCTTAGGGTAGAATCATGTATTCTATTGTATACAGGATCCAGTGTTATGTACGATTAGCATACACGAGTTCTATAGGGTTGGTGGAAGTTTCATGGATGAGTTGTGTGGGGTCAGTCAGCCAGTTACGTAATCACTAGCTTTCCTCTAGGAAGTGAGGATAGGGTGTATTTGTATTTTAGTGAGTGTTGTTTGGGTTGTTGTGATGATCTTCTAAGATAAATACAGGTAAGTGTGAAAGGTAGTATAGGCTCATACTACTAGAAGTACGGGACCCGTACACGTAGCTTGGAAGTCACAACCCCTAGGGTTTTGTTAGGAATTGATCCCTATGATATTATGTGTGTTTATCTGATATCTCCCTTGTTTATTTTCAATATGGAGGTTATGAAGCGATTTGATACAGGATCCAGATGAGGATCAGGAGAGGGAGCGGGTGGCTAGGATAGGCCAGCATTGACTGAGGATTGGGTTAGGGGGATTATTCAGGAGGACGTCGTTTCTATCATCTGGGGGCAGATTCTAGAGTTGTTTCGGTCTATTAAGACTACTATGATAGAGTTCTTTGATGATCGATACATTTCACTTGCTAAGAATGCTACTGTTGCAGCCATCGCAGCCGTTGCTACTGTGGGGATTAGAGTTGGGAGGGCTTTCTAGTACCGAGACCTCAATAATACGAGGCCCCCGATATTTGATGGAGTTCAGGATCCAATCATAGCCATGAGGTGGTTGTCTGACATGAGGGATGTCTCTTTACGTGCTTTTGCCTAGCTGACCAAAAGGTCAAGTGCACCCTAAAACTCCTTAGGTCTGGAGCGAAGTATTGGTGGGGGTTGGTTTCTAGTTCTTACACCTAGAGTAGTGAGACACAATTTCATAGGAGCAGTTCTCTGATATTTTCCGCTCGAGATATTTTCTATTGGTAGAGCGAGATATGTTGTCTTAGGAGTACTCGGAATTGAAGCAAGAGACGAAGTCGGTGACAGAGATCTCCAGATGTTTACAGAGAGATATAAGTTTTGCACTGAGTTTGTTGCTTCTAAGCAAGCTCAGATGACCCTATACTTGAGCATACGTAAGGCGAGCATCCGACAATTTGTATCCATGCATTGATATGGTTCATTAGTAGATTTGTATGCGTCACAACCCTGAACTAGACGACGGAAACGTCCGAGGGCTCGTGTGGCTCAAATTGAATATAATCACAATGAATATACATGAAACATAACATAAACTTCACCATGCATTAATGCATTACAACTGACATTGTTCAAATCAAATACATAGTTTAAACATTACATATCCATAGCATAAATCGTTTGAAAGATTTCAAAAGCATAGCACCCTAACATACTTGGTATTACTCCTCAACTTACCTGTTACCTGAGAATACAAGTTATTTTGAAAAAAGTCAACATATGGAATGTTGGTGAGTTCATAAGCAGGGTTGTTTTGAAAATGTTTTGTGTAGTTTATAAAACCCAGAAAATCTGATATTTTTCTGAAAAGGCAATTTTTTATACAAAAGAGTGAAGATCCATAGGTTTATGCATGAATGATTTCAAAGCGTGTATAAACGAGAAACTTTGGATGATAGTTATTGAAAAGTAGAAGGGAATGGCGTTGATCTCCTCGAAAAACCCGATGTTGTCCGATATTATAATATTATAAAATTTTTTCGAATTATTATTCCATCACAACGAATGATTTTGGTTTGCGTTGATTACTCGAATAGCAATGAATTTCTTTATGTGAGTCGTTATAACCATGCATGGTAAATACCAGTTCGGCTGACTTGGCATTCTAGCGAATGCCGGAATTGATCTTAAGATTTTGTCACCCTAGACTAGCCAAGTCTAACTGTAGTGAACAACTGAGGTGTGGGGGAGTCACCCCCGTATAGATCTATACACAAACTGTCGCTCTCCCTCCAGGAGACTATGATTATAACTACAGACTACGACCGACACTCGTTGGTGCTGCCCGTTATTACTCACTTAATCCACATGAATTTGATTACTATTGATTATCGACCTGTATTTGTTTACTTGAATTGAAGGTGAGCCTAACAGACGAGAAGAAGAGGGCCATGAGATCCTACTAATCATGTTTTTTATTTAAGGTTGTCGAGTATGCGAAGGACGCGTTGGTCTATTTCGCGTATGATTTATTTGGACCTTACTAGCAATGTTAACGGGCCACTGAGGCCCAATAGTGCGTGGAAGCCATTGAGGGTCCTTTAAGCATGTAATTGTGTCACAGGAGGCCCAACAAACATTAATTTTTGTCGTTGGGCCCAATAGTTATGCTAATGGGTCACGAAGGCCCAATAAGCATGATTAAAGACTGTCAAGCCGATAGATTTGAATATTTACTTGTTTTAGATATAGTATAATTGTCTAAAAGTTTGATTGATCGATTGTTAAATTCGTAACGGCTCGAGGCCGGTCGGTTTTTTATAACGGTATTATATGTATATTCATCTTTCCATTTTCATAAGTTGTAGTTTGGTATTTTTGACCCAAATATCTTAATAATCAAATAATTGACTTAAAATATTAGTTTGACCTTTTCAGCCCTTCATTAATAAAAATGACAAATTTTAATCCCTTATAAAAAAAGACATTTTAGGCCCTTAAACCATTTTCTTGTCATTTTTGACCCATAGACTTGTTTTTAGCTCAAAAATTACCCTTTGGCAGTTTCAGCCCCTCCAGTAAAGAGTTTTTCAGTTAAAGTCAAACTTTTTGCAACTTTTACAGTTTTGGCCCAAAATCCAAAAACTTTAAATTTTTTATCCTTGTTTGGAAAAAAAAACATTTTAACCCCTGAATTAGTTTTGTTTGCCCTTTTACCCCCTGTTTTGAGAAGTTTACCATTTCAATCCCTTGAAAATCATATTTTTTGCAATTTTGGCTCTATGGGCCGCACAACCCAAAAATTCGCCCATTAAGCTACAAATTTCATTTCTAGTCCTTTAAAGAGTGTAATATTCCTAAAAACATTCATTTTTACAGTTTTGACTTTTTTGGTCCTTAAGAAAACCTTGCATGGCGACTTTCAACCCAACTTTTGTTTATTTGACAAGTTAAGCCCAAAAATGACTTTTATGTTGCAATATGTTTATTATCACCTTAGAGTGTAAATTTTCTTGACTTTTTTAGTGTAACATATCTTAGATCATGTTTATCTTCCTCCTAGAGCCATAGATCTCGATATTTCATTCATTTTTGTTATATACTTTCCACATAAACACATGAAATCACAGATAACATACACATACACATAAATCTACACATTTTACTTGTATTCTCCCCCATAAAACTTATGAAAACAAAAAACAGAGGGGTATGAACTCACTTTTGCTTGTTGTTTTCGATTTGAAGAAGAAAGGGAAGAGTTTGTTGCTATTTTTCGGTCCTAGCAAGCTTTATTGGGTTGATTTCAAACTTAAGAGGCTTCTAAGGAGTTGATCACAAAAATTGTGTGAGTTAGGAAGAAATTTTGATGAAATAAAGAGACTAGGTTATGGCTTTAAACAATAACTTACCAATGATGATGATTCTTGTGGAACAACCCTCTTGAAAAGCCCTAACTCTCGAAAATTTTGAAGGAGAAGTGAAGAAGTTGTTGTGAGTTCTTGAGAGAAGCTTGAGTGAATTTTGTGCGTGTGTTTTTCCTTTTGGCCAAGAATTAAGAAGAAGAAAAGGGGAAGAGAGCGAGAGAGAGAGAGAGGTGAAAGGATGGATGTATGGAAGTACGTGAGATTGGCATAGAAATCCCATAGGTAATAAGGAGGTGGATAACCCTCCTTAATCCCCTAATTTCCCCCCTTTTTTCTCTACTTGGGCCGAGAGAGGGAGAAGAAAATGAATAGTTTGGGCCTTTGTGTTCTTGAGTCTATAATATGGGCCCATTTTAATGATTTTCGGCCCATTTGATATTTGGAGATGGTTTACGACCCAATATTCCTCAAAGTGTGAGTTTGATGGCCCATTAGAGCTAATTAGATTTGTTATGGCCCAATAAGGCCCATTAAAGATAACTAGTCCATTATAGGCTTATGAGGCCCAAAATGTTAAGTTTCATGCAAATGGGTCCAATTATGGCCTATTTAGGTGCTCTAAACCCAAAATAGTCAAATTGGAAGCTTATTGGTCCATTAGGCCCAATAAGAAAATTCCTAGTTTAAAATGGACTTAAACCGGGATTTTTTAAGGTTTCCAACTTTTTTTGACTATTTGAATGTTTGCATAGGGTATTTGATAGAAATTTTGTTGTCATTGAATAAACACCATACATGTTTTCAGGTTTTAGCAACACTATCGTTCTTTGTTAAGTGCTTACAATGTATCAAAATTCTTAGTTGTGACATCATCCCCCCGTTAGAGGGAATTTCGTCCCGAAATTCTTTTTTAGGTTAGCTTCAAGAATGCGAGAATAGGTGAGGGTACTTCTGCTTCATCTAGTCTTCGCGTTCCCATTTGAATTCTGGTCCACATTTCGCGTTCCACTGAACTTTCACAATCGGAATGCGACTTTGCTTAGTACGCTTCACTTCTCTGTCCATGATTTCGATTTGTTCTTCAATGAACAGGAGATTCTCGATGATTTCAATTTCTTATAATGGAATGACGAGAGTTTCGTCTGATAAGCACTTCTATAAATTGGAAACATGGAACACGTGGTGTTCACTACTGAGCTCGGCAGGTAGCTGCAATCTATAAGCCACTGGACCGATTCAGGCAAGAATCTCGAAGGGTCCAATGTATCGTGGGTTTAGTTTTCCCCATTTCCCAAAACGAATCACCCCTTTCCAGGGAGGGACTTTTAACAACACCCGATCCCCAACTTGAAATTCCAACGGCTTTCGTCGTTTATCAGTGTAGCTCTTCTGTCTGTCTCGTGATGCTTGCAGTCGTTTCGCGTATGATTTCTGATCCCGTTAATACATTGCCTGGTGCATGTCCTCTTGCTAACTAGGTGTCACCTACTTCAGCCCAACATAACGGCGATCTACATTTACGCCCACACAAATCCTCGAAGGGAGCAACTTTGATGCTCGAGTGATAACTGTTGTTGTACGAGAATTCGATTAAGGGCAATTGGGTATCAGACGACTTTACAAAGTCTATCACACATGCGCAAAGCATACCTTCTAGCATTTGAATGGTTCGGTCGCTTTGACCATCCGTTTGTGGGTGGTAGGCAGTGCTCATGTCGAGTTGTGTTCCAAGCGCTTTCTGAAGTGATTGCCAAAAGCGTGAAGTAAACCTACTATCTCTATCTGAGATGATAGATATTGGCACTCCATGGAGTCTCACAATTTCCTTGATATAGGTCCTCGTCAGTCGTTCCATCTTGTATGACTCTTTTATTGGCAAGAAATGAGTGGATTTTGTCAACCTGTCAACTATTACCCATATGGTATCCAAACCATCAGTCTTCATGGGTAGTTTGGTCACAAAGTCCATAGTAATCCTTTCCCATTTCCACTCGCGAATTACTGGTTGTTATATTAATCCTGAGGGCTTCTGATATTTCCACCTTTACTTTAGCACACGTGAGGCATTTGTTAACGTAAGTGGCAATTTCAGCCTTCATGTTAGGTCACCAATAATGTTGCTTGACATCCAAGTACATTTTATCTGAACTCGGATGGATGGAGTATCATGTCTAGTGGGCTTCATTCATGACTACTTCTCTGAATCCCCCAAGTTTAGGGATCCAAATGCGGTTCATGAAATAATATGCTCCATCCTCCTTCACTTCGAAATTCTTTTCCATTCCACGTAACTCTTCGCTTTTTTTGTTTTCTGTCTTCATGGCATCAAATTGGGTTGCTTTGATTTATGAAGTCAGGTGGGATTGAATGGTTATGGAGAGAGTCTTCACATGACGATTCGAGTATTCTTTCCGACTCAAGGCATCAGCTACTAGGTTAGCCTTACTTGGGTGGAACTTGATTTCGCAATCATAGTCGTTTAGCAGTTCGACCCATCTTCATTGCCTCATGTTCAACTCTTTTTTATTTAAAATGTGTTGGAGACTCTTGTGGTCTGTGAAAATGGTGCATTTTGTACCATAAAGGTAGTGCCTCCAAATTTTCAAGGCGAAGACCACAGCTCCCAATTCGAGATCATGGGTTGTATAATTCACCTCATGTGCCTTTAGTTGTCAGGATGCATAAGCTATCACCTTCCCATGCTGCATAAGCACACAGCCTAAACCTTGATTCAAATCATCGTAGTAGACTACGAAGTCCTCTGTTCGCTCAGGTAGTGATAGTACCAGTGCACTGCCGAGTGCTTGCTTCAGAGTTCAGAATGCAACTTCTTGCTTATCTGCCCATTCAAAGGGTATAACCTTTTGCGTATGCAAGGTAAATGGCTTGGCTGTTTTGGAGAAGTTCTAAATGAACCTCCTGTAATAGCCTGCGAGGCCTAAAAATTGACGAATTTATGTGGGTATTGTTGGGATCGCCCATCCTTCAATGGCTTTGACCTTACAAGGATCCACATGTATCCCTTCTAAGATTTGCTGGAGATGTCGGCCATGCTCCTCGGTGCTTCGAGAATAGACTAGAATATCGTCGATGAAGACGATCGCAAAGTTATCGAGGAATGGTCGACATATTTGATTCATTAGGTCCATGAATGCGGTAGGGGCATTCGTTAGACCGAAGGGCATTACGGCAAATTCATAATGTCCATAACGAGTTTGGAAAGCGGTTTTGGGGATATCCTCTTCCTAGACTTTGAGTTGGTGGTATCCGGATCGCAAATCTATCTTAGAAAAGTAGCTTGCGCCTTGGAGTTGGTCAAATAGATCGTCGATTCGTGGAAGTGGATAGCGATTTTTGATAGTGAGCTTATTTAGTTCCCTGTAGTAAATACACATCCTAAAGGAACCAACTTTCTTCTTAATAAAGATCACAGGAGCTCCCAGGGTGAGAAACTGGGTCGGATGAATCCTTTGTTCAAAAGTTCACTGAGTTGGCTGGACAGCTCTTGCATCTCCGTAGGAGCCAATCTGTAGGGAGATTCGGTGATGAGTGTAGCTCCAGGCATGTGGTAAATTCGGAACTCGACTTGTCTTTTTGGGGGTATCCCCGGAAGATCTTCAGTAAAGTCATTCGGGAACTTGCAAGTCACATGGATGTCTTGAATATTGACCTCTTCTTTGGACTTATCCACAATATGAGCCAGAAATGTCAAGTTCTTCTTTCGTAGATACTTCTATGCCTTAATGCATGAGATAAGATGACGATTCGTGTTGGGTTTGTCTGCGTATATAATTAGGGTTTCACGATTTGGAAGGTGAAGGCGAACAGCCTTCTCGTGACACATAATTTCCGCATGGTAGGGGTTTAACCAGTCCATGCTGATAATCACATCAGAACTCCTAATGGAAACAGGCATTAAGTTTATTTGAAAGACATGTTGGTTCAAGGTTAAGGTACATCCAATGTAGATTTCCCCATTGGATTCTATTTTCCCATTGGCCATTTCCACCGTAATGGTTTCATTGATCTTCTGGGGTTCTTGTTTTAACAAGTGTTTGAATCTATTACTCACAACGCTTCGCTCTGCCCCGGTATCAAATAGGATGCATGCATAAGTGTGGTTTAGGAGAAACGTACCGATGGCAACAGCGGGATCCTGAACCGCCTCTCCCTGACCCATAGTCAGCACTCTTCCTGTTCCTCCATTTCCAGGGTTGTTGTTGTCGGGGCAGTTTCAACGGAAATGCCCAGTCTTTCCACATCCATAGCAGGTGTGGCTTGGTCCCGCATTGTTGCTGTTGTTGTTGTTTCCTTGTTGATGGCTTTGTAGAGGATAGGTCCTGCAATATGTCTCCGTGTGACCCTTTCGATTGCAACTAGTGCAATGAATCTCCCTGCATTCGCCATTGTGATGAAGACTGCACTTGTTGCACTTTGGTAGATTCCCGGAATACTCTCTAGGGGCACTTGGAGTAGTTGAGACTGGAGCATGCGGTGTGGAGGGAACTTGGGTGGTTACAGCATTGACTGTCACTGTTTGTTGTTTCTTTGACGATTCTAAGCCTTGTCACCCCTTTCTCTTTCTATTCTTTCCTTTCTTGTTGTCACTCTCCTTCTTGCCTTCAGTTTACCCTGGCTTCTCTCCCTTCTTGTTGTTGTGGTCATATAGTTTCTTTGCCAACCTCTTGATGCTGTCGAAGGTTTCAAGTTTCGCAGCTATCACATTTCCTTGAATTGGGGAGGTTAATCCCCTGATGAATCGTTCAATTTTCTTTCCCTCTGAAGTAATCATGTCAGGGCACAACGGTGACAGTTCACTAAACCTTGATATGTATGCGTCAATGTCGGAGTTTCGGACGGTGAGATTCCATAACCCTTGTTCAGTTTTCTGAATTTCACCTCGTGTGCAGTACTCAGCCATCAACATTTCTTTCAACTTCGCCCACGGTATGGAATTAGCTACAGAGAGCGTCGTGGCTTCTACGTGTGCATTCTACCAGGTGAGATCTTGGTCAACGAATGTGCATGCGGCAAACTTCACCTTCATCTCCTCGGGGCACTCGCATATCTCAAATACCGATTCCACCTTTTTAATCCATCTCTTTAGGGTTATCATTCCACCTGTGCCATTAAAGTTTTGTGGCTTGGCGTTGGTGAAATCTTTTTAGGAGCATGTCTTGGTAGGTCCTTGATTTATTTCGTTGTTCGAACTTTTAGCCCCTTGTCCATTGCATCCACAATTGTTCCCTTGGTGGATTTGTAATATGGCTGCGGTGACCGCAGCAGATATAGCTGCTTGAAATGCAGCTGAGTTGATTTCTGGAGGAGTTGGCCCAGGGTTTCCACGGGTTAGTCGTTGAGGCATCTTTCTGTCATGTAACAGAAAGATGTTGAGTACCTATTATTTTATTTTTTTTAGTTGTGGTCCTATAAGCTAGGTGTTTTGCATGTACTTAAGCTATTTCACATGTTAATCACATAACAGATAACAACATTACAATAGATCACATATATTTTTCCACTAATAATATTCGTACGTTGATACATGAAATTTTTTCAAAAGAGCATACATAAATGGTGCAAGTTTGGTAGCATAACGACTTCTATGAGTAGTGTAATCACTTAAACATAGAGTCGATGGTACATAGCATAGATCATAGTACTAGTAGGGTAAGGTTGGTCCTAACACTCTAAGGAGCGCCCGACAACGGCAACGAGGTCATATACCAAAGTGTTGTGCCAATAACTGCACAATCTCAGTCATTTCTCCAATGACTTCATATCTTTCCTGTTTAGCCTGCACCGCTCGTGCTTCTATGGCAAATAGCTATTGTCTCAAAGCAGCAATCTCAGCTTCCGGAGAGTGATTCTCCCTTGCGGGATTCCCTGGTGGGGCGGGGTGGTCCTGCTGTGTCTCGTTGGTAGGTGACGTGGTGGAATCCTCGTCTGTGTCTTGTTCTTCCTCCATGTCGCCATCGATCCCATCAAACTCGTAGTCTGTGTTCATGTACTCATTAGGCCCAACGTTGTGTGCTCCCCCATGATCTCCCTCGGGCTCGTCCTCGATCATCCCGTGGGCCACTAAGACCTGGTGAAACTGAATACCCTGATTCTCCCCTTCCGTGGTGACTGAGAGGAGGTATATGAAGAAATTATTATTACTCCGAAGATGTTTTAATTATTATATAAATTGAGTTGATGTTCTCTTCTTGGTAATAAAGGGGTAGCTTTTTAGGTTTACCGACCATCGCGATTTCCTCAGGGCATGTGATAGTTGTACCTCGGAGGAAATGTAGTTGATCAGGCTACATTCACCCCTTAATACAACCATGAACAATCCCGACTTAACCGAGACGCTAATATCATTTTATTTGATTTGGTATTATGTTCTTTTTCCAATATCACACGAGTAGGGGTGATTTATCGTTGTGTTTTATTCGTTTTGTTCAGAGTTGTTTTAGTCCCTCTTTGGTTTACAGTCGCATATCCATGTGTGGTTAGATATGCTAGTTCACTATAAACAGATCTCTGATACCAACCTGTCACACCCCCGAACCAGACGGCGGAAACGTCCGAGGGCTCGCATGACTCAAATTGAATATCGTCACAATGATTATACATGAAACATAACATAAACTTCACCATGCACTAATACATTACAACTAACATTGTTCGCATCAAGTACATTGTTTAAACATTACATATCCATAGCATAAATCGTTTGAAAGTTTTCAAAAGCATAGCACCTTAACATACTTGGTATTACACCTCGGCTTACCTGTTATCTGAGAATAAAAGTTATTTTGAAAAATGTCAACATATGGAATGTTGGTGAGTTCATAAGCAGGGTTGTTTTGAAAATGTTTTGTGTAGTTTATAAAACCCAGAAAATCCGATATTTTTCTGAAAAGACAATTGTGAAGATCCATAGGTTTATGCATGAATAATTTCAAAGCGTGTATAAACGAGAAGCTTTGAATGATAGTTATTGAAAAGTACAAGGGAATGGCATTGATCTCCTCCAAAACCCGATGTTTTCCGATAACATAATATTATATAATTGTTTCAAATTGTTATACCATCACAACGAATGATTTTGATTTTCTTTGATTACTCGAATAGTATTGGATTTATTTATGTGAGTTGTTATAACCATGCATGGTAAATACCAGTTCGGCTGACTTGGCATTCTAGCGAACGTCGGAATTGATCTTAAGATTTTGTCATCCAAGATTGGCCGAGTCTAACTGTAGTGAACAACTGAGGTGTGGGGGAGTCACCCCCGTATAGATTTATATACAAACTCTCGCTCTCCCTCTAGGAGACTTTGATTATAGCTACATATTACGACCGACACTCGTTGGTGCCGCCCGTTATTACTCACTTAATCCAAATGAATTTGATTACTATTGATTATCGACCTGTATTTGTTTACTTGAATTGAAGGTGAGCCTAACAGACGAGAAGAAGAGGACCACGCGATCCTACTAATCACGTTTGTTATTTGGACCTTACTAGCAATATTAACGGGCTAATGAGGCCCAATAGCGCGTGGAAGCCATTGAGGGTCCCTTAAGCATGTAATTGGGTCACAAAAAATGCAATAAACATTTTTTTTATCGTTGGGCCCAAAAGTTATGCTAATGGGTCACGAAGGCCCAATAAGCATGATTAGAGACTTTCAAGCACAAAGATTTGAATATTTACTTGTTTTAGGTATACTATAATGACAAAATTGCAAATATGGTCCCTATGGTTAGGTCGAAATTGCTACTTTCGGTCAAAAAGGTTTGGGCTAGCACTCATGGTCCAACGGTTTTCATTTTCTTGCCATTTTGGTCCAATTTACTTTAAACTTTATTGTAATGACCAATTTGCCATTGTTTTTTGTTTTTTCATGTTTTTATTTATTAAAGTACTTTTATAATTATTAAAAGAAAAAGAAGAAAGAAAATATCAATCTCTCTCTCTCTCTCTCTCTCTCTCTCTTACACCTTCAAACTCCAATGTCATTTTATGCCATCATAACCACCACCGGTCCACATTACCACTGCCACCAACACCAGATGCCACCACAGTCGGATATCATAAAATTTAACTAGCTCTGGCGAGATATTATACTTTGGCAAGAAAAAAAATTACTGATGGGTCTCGAATTTGATTTCCGGTGAGAAAAAATTGCAGGTGGGTGAGTGGGTCTCAAACTCCCATTTTAGGAATAATGATTTGCAGGTGGGAGGTTCAACAAAAATCAACCCAAAACTTAAGATGATTGTGTTCAAGTGTTATTGGTATGAACAAATAGAAGCCCAACATGTAAGATCTGAAATCTTGTTCATAGTGAAGCAAATCAAAATTATTGTCATTTGGGTTCTTGAATTTGGTTCTTGTGTTCCAAAAATCACCACCGGTGAGCAAACCCTAGAACATAACCTGAAATCTTTGGATTCTTGATGAAATTAACTTGAAATCTTCAGAAAACCCTTCATAACTCCAAAAACTCTAGTTTTGATTTTGGGTTTCTTCACAGATCCAACCATCACCAACTCAATTTCTTATACAACCACCATCACTGCAACTACCAAGTTAGATAGAAGTTAAACCTCCATGGCAAACAGCGATTTCACAGTTGGAGATGACCCTAACATCTTAGCATCTTCGTTTTACTGATGGAGAAAGAAAAACAGTGGGGTTGACGACCGTAATGTGAGTGTGTGTGTGTATGCCTAAGCTCTTGAGAGACTGTAGAGAGATGGTGAGAGAGGTGTCGTTCGACCTCAGATATGGGTTGTATGTATGTGTTTTGCGTTTATGATCAAAGTCAAAATCTGCAAAATCTTTGAAGAACAAAAATATTGAATCTGAGTTCTTTAACATTTGGTTTCATGTTTTTTAGATCTCTTGTGTTCATCTTCATTTTGGTTCATCTGGTGTGTGTTTTTATGTAAAAAGAGGTATGTGTTCATGTTTAAGAACAAATCAAGAATGGATCAATCGGAGAAGGGGAAATGTCGACAGTGAGAGAAAGCATAGAAATCTTGGGAAGAAGAAGAAGTGGGTGGAGGATTTTGGCTTTCTTTTTCGTAGGAGAGAGAGAGAAAGGAAGAGAGAGGGGAGGGGAGGGGGAGGGAGGGAGGGAGAGAGAAAGATGTATTTTTTTATTTTCTTTTAATTTTTAAAGTATTTAAGTAAATAAAAAACTAAAAAAACAAAATCCAAGGGCAAAATCCTCATTACAAAAAAGTTTAAAGTAAATTGGACCAAAGTTGCAAGAAAATGAAAACCTTTGGACCATGAGTGCTAGTCCAAACTTGTTTGGCCCAAAGTGGCAATTTCGACCAAACCACAGGGACCATTCTTGCAATTTTGTCTAGTATAATTGTCGGAAGGTTTGATTGATCGATTGTTAAATTCGTAACGGCACGAGGCCGGTCGGTTGTTTATAACAATATTACATGTATATTCATCTTTTTATTTTCATAAGTTTTAGTTTGGTATTTTTGACCCAATTATCTTAATCATAAAATAATTGACTCAAAATATTAGTTTGACCTTTTCAGCCATTCTTTAATAGAAATGAAAAGTTTTAGTCCCTTATAAAAAAATGCATTTTAGGCCCTTAAACCATTTTCTTGTCATTTTTGACCCATAGACTTGTTTAAGTGATGTTTTTTTTCTCAAGAATTACCCTTTGGAAGTTTCAGCCCCTCCAGTAAAGAGTTTTTCAGTTAAAGTCAAACTTTTCGCAACTTTTACAGTTTTGGCCCAAAATCCAAAAACTTTACAGTTTTTATGCTTGTTTGGAAAAAAAATCATTTTAACCCCTAAATTAGTTTTGTTTGCCCTTTTACCCCCTGTTTTGATAAGTTTACCATTTCAATCCATTGAAAATCATATTTTTCGAAATTTTGGCTCTATGGGCCAAAAAGCCCAAAAATTCGCCCAATAAGCTACAAACTTCATTTCTCGTCCATTAAAGACTGTAACATTCATAAAAACATTCATTTTTACAGTTTTGACTCTTTTAGTCCCTAAGAAAACCGTGGATGGCAACTTTCAATCCACTTTTTTTTATTTGACAAGTTAAGCCCAAAAATGGGTTTTATGTTGCAATATGTTTATTATCACCTTAGAGGGTAATTTTTCTTGACTTGTTTAGTGTAACATATCCTAGGTCATGTTTATCTTCCTCCTAGAGCCATAAATCTTGAGATTTCTTACATTTGTATTATATATTTTCCACATAAACACATAAAATCACACATAACATACACATACACATAGATCTACAAATCTTACTTGTATTCTCCCCCATAAAACTTATGAAAAACGAAAAGAGATGGATATGAACTCACCTTTGCTTGTGTTTTTCGATTTGAAGAAGAAAGGGAAAATTTTGTTGTTATTTTTCGGTCCTAGGAAGCTTTCTTGTGTTGATTTCAAACTTAAGAAGCTTCTAAGGAGTTGATCACGAAAATTGTGTGAGTTAGGAAGAAGTTTTGATGAAATAAAGAGACTAGGTTATGGTTTAAACAATAACTTACCGATGATGATGATTCTTGTGGAACGACCCTCTTGAAAAGCCAAAACTCTCGAAAATTTGGAAGGAGAAGTGAAGAAGTTGTTGTGATTTCTTGAGAGAAGCTTAAGTGATTTGTGTGCGTGGGTTTTTCCTTTTAGTCAAGAAATAAGAAGAAGAAAAGGAGAAGAGAGAGAGGTGATAGGGTGGATGTATGGAAGTATGTGAGATTTGCATGGAAATCCCATAGGTAATAAGGAGGTGGCTAACCCCCCTTAATCCCGTAATTTCCGTTTTTTTCTCTACTTGGACCGAGAGAGGGAGAAGAAAAAGTATAGTTTGGGACTTTGTGTTCTTCAGTCCATATTATGGGCCCATTTTAATGATTTTTGGCCTATTTGATATTTAGAGATGGTTCACGTCCCAATATTCATCAAAGTGTGACTTTTATGGCCCATTAGGGCTAATTAGATTTGTTATGGCCCAATAAGGCCCATTAAAGATAACTAGTCCATTCTAGGCTTATGAGGCCCAAAATATTAAGTTTCATGCAAATGGGTCCAATTAGGGCCCATTTAGGTGTTCTAAAGCCAAAATAGTCAAATTGGAAGCTTATTGGTCTATTAGGCCCAATAAGAAAATTCCTAGTCCAAAATGGGCTTAAACCGGGATTTTTTAAGGTTTCCAACTTTTGTTGACTATTTGAATGTTTGCATAGGGTATTTGATAGAATTTTTGTTGTCATTTAACAAATAGCATACATGTTTTCAGGTTTTAGCTACACTGTCGTTCTTTGTTAAGTGCTTACAATGTATCAGAATTCCTAGTTGTGACAGTAGGAGCCACTAGGTAGCATGAGATTGAGATGGATCTCCAGGTGACAGAGCAGAGGCAAGTCCTGATGCAGTCGTAGCCTACGCCAAAGTGGTTCAAGGTTGTTGATGGTAGTTCTGGGAGTCATAGGGGCCACACTTATAGGAAGTGCGGCAAGGTTCATGATAGAGCTTGTAAATATTATTCGGGATGCCACAAATATGGTAATCAGGGCCACATTATGAGTGACTGCAAACAGCAGGCTCCAATATCCTGTATCAGGATCTGCTATCACTATGATCGGGTGAGCCACATAAAGGCTCAATGCCCCTTACTTGGTTTTAGACTGGCGTAAGCTCCAACGCTGGCTACTCTGAGGATCATGGATAGGAGTCAGGGCCGGGTGAAGCCCCTGAGGGCTCACGGTCGTACTTTTCAGCTTATTGCCAAGGAGGCCAAAGCAATACCAGACGTTGTGAGTTGTATGTTTCTATTTATTGTTTTGTCAATTATTTTAAGAAATGCTCACACTTATGTTTTTGATAGTTACGTTCTTAAAGAAATATTTTCGGCTATACTGTTATTTGACTCGAGTGCGAGTCGTTCTGTTGTATCCCGATCTTTCAGTAGGGATTTTGGTGTGCCTTTTTGTGAATTGGAGTGTCCTTTGTGGGTTTCTGTTGCTAACAAACACAGGGTTTCTACGTCCGGAATATATCCGATGCCCTATCTAAGTTTTCTCAAGTTATACATGCAATAAAATTATCCAAAGCATGAAACTTATAACTAGCATACAACTTTGATATTTGAAACATAAAAGTAGTTAGATGTACACCTCTTTGTTGTAGCTTGTAGAACTTGACCTTTCAAGAGCTTAGCACCTCAAATGTGACGCCTCAAATAAGTCAAAAACACCACCAACAATGGAGGATAATGAGAGATAGGCTAGGAGGCATACAAAAACGGCTAGGGCTCTTCAAGGAACTCTTAGGTCCATTTTTGGTGATGTTATGGGTTACATTTATAGTGTGGAATTCCTAGGGTTTCACTTGTAAACCCCAATTCACTTCCTTGGCTCTTTAATCCAATAATTCATATGATAATCCCTTTAGACTAACTCTTCATGGACTCCCACATAAAATTAGTCCATCCTAATCAACATGGATCATTTTCCCAAACTATACGTATTACTGATTTACTTAATCAGTCCCCTGTTAATTTAATCAGTCTTTTTTATCACTAAATTAATTCCTAATCAATACCGATTAATTAATTTGATTCCTCAATCAATATATGATTCTTACAATATATTAATAAATCACAAATAACCTCTTTCTCCAATATCCATCCTATCAAATTGCTCTAGTGAAAGCAACCCAAAAGGATCAATTATAGTTATGGGTTTAGACACCTAATCCAACAGTCTCCCACTTGGATAAGTCTAATAATTATTATTGCAAGTACGACTTCAGAATCCAATTAGCAATCGTAGCTCCCCAAATCTGTTGTTGAACTCTGATATTATAAGTAACGTATCCTTTAGATAAAGGATCATATATTCTACCATTCTTCAAGATATCGTATGGACATGTGACATGGATTATAATCATTCTCTCTTGTCTATGTGTTGTTTCCCGATTTCCAATTTATGACGACTGAAAACACACTACAATTGAACACATCAACTTAGTCCAGGCTTGGCCAAGCGCTTAGGGTGTCATCACTAAATCATCGAGGGGCCCACAGATATCGCTTTTATCCCTCTTAGGGTAAAAGGAATGGATAAAAGTCAACTCATATGCTTGCTCAATTCACTCATCAAATCACACACAACAATATCTTTTATAACACAATGCCACTAGTGCATTTATATATCATCAATATGCAACCGACTTGTAATCTACAAGTCATATGTCTCTATTTCAAGAATATAAGATATTATTGTCTCATAATCACTCGTGATAAAATCCATTAAGTGATTCAAATGAGCGTGGCTTTAATCCAATACTCAAATCTTATTACAAGAGTACTCATGAAAACTAGAAAGAAATTTTGCTATGTCTAAACACTTAGACAATCTACAGTCGAATTTATGACAGTCTTGTTGGATTAATGTCTAAGTCCATAACTATAATTGGTAAGACTTGACCCACCCGGCATGGTCCATTTGGGTTGCATGGCATAATGCACTTGGATAGACTATAATGAGAGAAATAAGACACTTATGGTTATTAATATATTATAAGTTCTAGTATATTAATAATAAGAATAATAAGATTATTGAATTAGTATTGATCAAGAATTAAAATGCTTTTTAAATTTAAAAAGGACCAAAGTTGCAAAAATTTTCCATTTTGGGCCAAAATTGTCAAAATTGCGAAAAGATGGGCTAAAACCGAGAAAAACTGCATTTTCAGGGACTTAAACTGTTTTCTTTGAAAAATATGCTGGAAAATATTAATTTCAATAATTTTTGGTGTTAAAATGTCAAGAAAAATAGTTTAAGGACCAAACCGGGAAATATTTAATAAAAGGGTTGAAAATGTAAATTTTACAAATAATGAGAGGCTGAAAACAGAAATATTTCAAGGCTGATTCAATGTGTACAATTTGATCAAATAATGACACCTCGACTATCAACGAAATACAACTCATTACAATACCAAAAGTCGTTGTTAAACGAATTGGCTCGGTCTCGAACCAATGGAAATCTACAACTACTAACTCTTTGATACATACAAATAACGATTGGTAATACATATACATACGAGTGTGCACAGACGTCTACGCACCATCTTCGGGCCCCAAAAGTGTAAAATCTTGTTTGTTGGGCCTAGCTAGCCCAATGACCTGATCTTAAGGCCCGAAGACATTTTTTTTCTACGAAGTGTTGAGTTTCACCGACTTGGCACAACGTAGGGTGACTTTCAATGGCTTGTACCACTGGTCCCCAAGGGTCCATGGTATTGCTAGAAAAGTCTACACATTTTACGAGGCGGGTCGGGGACCCCTCGCACGCATATTTTCCCCAGCCGGTTAATGGAGTTACCGGGGTCTTCGTGACCTCTTTCTCTTCGGATGTGGGACTACACATAGTCCGGGCGATTGGATAACGTGATTAGTACGGACGACGCCTTCGGGTTCGTTAGTATAACTATAAACTGGGCGTTTGTGTAATGCGGGTTTGTAGTAAATAATCAATGCTCGAGAACCTTCCAACGTCGCTTGGGACCGATACTGCTATTTTCATAATGTTTTCAACGCAACTTAATGGATTCCAAAAGAGCTAGGGGAACATCGGGTTTCCCTAGGGTTTTTATCACATACAGATTTGAAACGCATACATCTTAAATGAACATTTTTTTTAGTATAGAAACAAACAGGCATACCTATGGATCTTCACAAACGTTTTCGAAAGCTTTTCTTTTCAGAAAATATCGGATTTTCTGGTGGTTTTTCAAGAAATATAAACATTCGATTTCAAACACTACTTATGAACTCACCAACATTTCATATGTTGACGTTTTTCAAAATACTTGTATTCTCAGGGAACCAGTGAATCAAGGGAAATCATATTCAGTGACGGTTGCAGTTTATTTTTGAATGAACCAAACAACATTAATTTTTGGAAATGTAATGTCTTAAACAATGTATGACATGTAAACACTACTGGTTGTACTATGTTGATGAATGGTGACGAATGTTGTTTTGTTTCATATATATTCAATGTTATGGTATTCAATTGAGTCACGACAGCCCCCGGACGTTTCCGCCGTCTGGTTCGGGGGTGTGACAGGTTGGTATCAGAGCTTTGTTTATAGTGAACTAGCATGTCGAGCCATACATTGATATGCAACTATAAACCAAAAAGAAGGACTAACATAACTCTGAACAAAACAAATAAATAAAATACACTTGCCTGCATTAGGAGTAAGGACCTAACGCTGAATCAAACACCATAATGTTGGTATCTCGGTTAACTCGGGACTGTTCTTAGTGATACCAAGGAGTGGATGTAGCCTGATCAACTACATTCTCTCCAAGGTAAAACTAACACATGTCTTGATGAGATCGGAATAGCCAGGGAACCTAAAAATTTTACCCTCTATCACTCAAAAAGAGAATATTTGCTTAGTCTGTGTAATAGTCATAGTACCCTAGGAATAATGTAGCATAATTACGTACTCGCGCAGACAGCATGGCTGGTTTTCATCACCCTGGAGACCCCTACTTCCCTAATCAGGGAAACAACGGGTGGCTAGAGGAGGAGGAGGAGCCTGAGGAGGAGCAGCCGGGTATCCAGTTTCATCAGGCCTTAGTAGCTCACGGGATGCTGGTGGATGAGCCGGGAGAGCATCCAGGAGAAGCACACGACGTCGAACCCGACGAATATATAGACACCGACTACGAATTTGGAGAGGTCGACGATGACGACGAGGAGGGTCAGGTCGGGGGCCAGGACCCCATCCCACCATGCGAGGACGAGGCACAACCAGATCACCCCGCTCCACCAGTGAACCCCCCAAGGGAGAACCGTTCCCTCGAAGCTGAGATCGCCGCACTGCGACAACAGCTGTATGCTATGGAAGCTCGGGCAGTGAGAGCAGAGCACGAGAGGGATGAAGTTATAGGAGACATGGCAGAGATGGCGCAGCTACTAGCGCAACATTTCGGCATATGACTTCGGCACCACCTCCTGACGCAGCTCATCGCGGTTAGGGATAGACCTATCGTAGTAGGATATTAGTAACTATGTTATGTACTCCGGCTCTATGTTTAAGTGACTACACTACTCATGGAGCCGTTATGCTGTCGGATTAGTGTTACTTATGTATGCTCCTACGAGCAAATTTTCTTGTACTAAACACGGATAATATTAATAAACTTTTGTGTGTTTTGCTATGATATTCTCAGTTGTTAACTTGTTATGTGTTGAGGTGTTATTGTATGCTTGATGATAGTAATGCTTAGGTTCATACCCTACACCTAGTTAGTAGGATCATAACCTCACCGAAACCACGTACACTCAACCTCTTTCCGTTTCATGACAGAAAGATGCCTCGCCCAGCTACTCGCGGAAATCCCGAACCAACCCCGCCGGAAGTTGACTCCACTGCTTTCCAGGCAGCCGTGTCTGCTGCAGTCACAGCGGCTATGGCACAACTTCACCGAGGGAACAACGGAGGAGGTAACGGGCAAGGATCCGGAAGTTCGAACAACGGGACGAACCAAGGACTCACTAAAACGTGCACCTACAAGGATTTTGCGAACGCTAAACCCCGAACTTTCAACGGTACCGGAGGAGTGATCGCCCTAAAGCGATGGATCGAGAAGGTAGAGTCGGTATTCGAGATATGCGAATGCCCCGAGCAGATGAAAGTGAAGTTCGCGGCCTGCACTTTTGTGGACCAAGCACTCACTTGGTGGAATGGGCATGTGGAAGCTATGACACTCCCTGTCGCCAACTCTATTCCCTGGGCAGAGATGAAAGAGATGTTGACGGCTGAGTATTGCCCCCGAGGCGAAATACAGAAGATGGAGCAGGAACTATGGAATCTCACGGTGCAGAATGGGAACATCGATGCTTACATATCGAGATTCAGCGAACTATCTCTGTTGTGCCCGGGTATGATCACATCAGAGGGGAAGAAGATTGAACGATTCATTTGGGGACTGACATCCCCCATTCAAGGGAATGTGATAGCTGCGAACCCTGAAACTTTTGACAGTGCGAAGAGATTGGCAAAGAGGCTATATGATCATAACCACAAAAAGGGCGAGAAACCGGTAGAGACTGAGAAGAAGAAGGAAGGGGATGGTAAGAAGGGATGGAACCAGAAAAGAAAGGGGCGCCAGGGCCCCGAGACCTCGAAAAGGCAACAAACAGTGGCAGTTAACGCTGTTACTGCGCCGGTTCCAGTCACCTCACATGCTCCAGCCTCAGCTGCTTCAAATACTTCAAGACCCTATTCCGGCACTCATCCCAAATGCAACAAGTGCGGTTTCCATCACCAAGGAGAATGTAGGGAGTTCCATTGCACCAGTTGCAACCGAAGGAGACACACTGCAAAGTTCTGCAGGACTTATCCTTCTCAGAACCAGAGTCAGGGAAACAACCAGAATAACAACAACCACCACAATACCAACAACACCAATGCCGGTGGCAACAACACAGGGCCTAGCCACACCTGTTTCGGGTGTGGAAGGACGGGACATTTCCGTCGAGACTGCCCTAACAACAACAACAACTCAGGAAACAGAGGAGCAGGTAGAATGCTGACTATGGGTTAGAATGATGCAGTTCAGGACCCCGCAGTTGTGACCGGTACGTTCCTCCTAAACCACACTTATGCATGCATCTTATTTGATACCGGAGCGGAGCGAAGTTTCGTAAGCGAGAAGTTTAAACATTTATTAAACCAACAACCCCAAAAGCTAAATGAAACCTATACGGTGGAAATGGCCAATGGGAAGACCGAATCCACTAGGGAAATCTACACTGGATGTACCCTAACCCTTAACCAGTGCGTCTTTCGAATAGATCTGATGCCAGTGTCAATTAGGAGTTTCGATGTGATTATCGGCATGGATTGGTTAAGCCCCCACCATGCTGAGATTTTGTGCCACGAGAAGGCCGTTCGCCTTCGTCTCCCGAATCACGAAACCTTAGTAATTTACGGAGACAAACCTAGCACGAATCTTTGTCTTATCTCGTGCATCAAAGCACAAAAGCATCTGCGAAAGAACAACTTAGCGTTCTTGGCCCACATAGTGGACAAGACAAAAGAAGAAACTAACATCCAAGACATTCCGGTAGCGTGTGAATATCCGGACGTGTTTCCCGAAGATCTTCCAGGAGTACCCCCAGAGAGACAGGTTGAATTCCGAATCGACCTCGTTCCAGGAGCAACTCCCCTCGCTAAATCACCATATCGACTGGCTCCTGCTGAAATGCAGGAATTGTCCAGCCAACTCAGTGAGCTTCTGGACAAGGGATTTATCCGACCTAGCTACTCGCAATGGGGAGCTCCGGTGCTCTTTGTCAAAAAGAAGGACGGATCTTTCAGAATGTGCATCGATTACAGAGAGTTGAATAAACTCACTGTTAAAAACCGCTACCCACTCCCACGAATCGATGATCTATTCGACCAGCTCCAAGGAGCTAGCTATTTTTCTAAAATAGATCTACGGTCCGGATACCATCAACTCAAGGTCCGAGAAGAAGATATTGCTAAAACCGCTTTCCGAACCCGCTATGGACATTATGAATTCGTCGTAATGCCCTTCGGTCTAACAAATGCACCCGCTGCATTTATGGACCTAATGAACCGAATCTGTCGACCGTTCTTGGACAACTTCGTCATTGTGTTTATCGATGACATCCTCGTCTATTCTCGAAGCAAAGAGGAGCATGGCCAACATCTCCGACAAGTCCTAGAAACGCTGCGATCGGAAAAGCTTTACGCCAAACTCTCCAAGTGCGAGTTCTGGCTTCGGAGTGTGAATTTCTTAGGCCACGTAGTTAGCCAGGACGGAATTCATGTGGTTCCCTCTAAGGTCAAAGCTGTGGAAGGATGGGCAACTCCGACTACGCCCACAGAAATTCGTCAATTCTTAGGCCTAGCAGGCTACTATAGGAGATTCATCCAAAACTTCTCAAAAATCGCCAAGCCACTTACCTTGCTTACGCAAAAGAGTGTGCCATTCAAGTGGACAGACCGACAAGAGATTGCGTTTCGAACCTTGAAGCAAGCTCTTTGCAGCGCCCCTGTACTATCTCTACCTGAAGGAACGGAAGATTTTGTAGTTTACTGTGACGCGTCAAATCAGGGCTTAGGTTGCGTTCTCATGCAACGTGGAAGAGTAATAGCATATGCGTCCCGCCAACTAAAGGCGCACGAAGTAAATTACACAACCCATGACCTAGAACAGGGAGCTGTGGTCTTCGCCCTAAAAATTTGGAGGCACTACCTGTACGGTACAAAGTGCACCATCTTTACGGACCACAAGAGCCTCCAGCACATCTTGAATCAGAAGGAGCTGAACATGAGACAACGAAGATGGGTGGAATTGTTAAACGACTACGAATGCGAGATCAAGTACCATCCAGGCAAGGCCAACGTGGTAGCTGACGCATTAAGTCGGAAGGAATACACAAATCGTCATACGAAAACGCACTCGATAACCATTCAGTCTCATCTGACCACTCAAATTGCATCAGCCCAGGCAGAGGCTATGAAAACGGAAAACAGAACTAGCGAGGCATTACGCGGAATGGAGAAGAACCTGGAAGTCAAAGAGAATGGGGTATACTACTTCATGAACCGTATTTGGATTCCAAAAATCGGAGGATTCAGGGAGATCGTTATGAAGGAAGCCCACAAGACACGATACTCCATTCATCCTGGTTCGGACAAGATGTATTTGGACATTAAGCAGCACTATTGGTGGCCTAACATGAAGGCGGAAATCGCAACTTATGTTAGTAAGTGCCTTACGTGTGCCAAAGTAAAAGTGGAATACCAGAAACCTTCCGGATTGTTACAACAACCGGCAATCCCTGAGTGGAAATGGGAGGGGATTTCTATGGACTTCGTGACCAAGCTGCCCAAGACATCGGATGGATTGGACACCATATGGGTAATAATCGACCGACTGACGAAATCTGCCCATTTCCTGCCAATCAAAGAGTCCTACAAGATGGAGAGGCTGACGCGTTTGTACCTACGAGAGATTGTAAGACTTCATGGAGTGCCAAAATCCATCATTTCGGATAGGGACAGTAGATTCACGTCACGCTTTTGGCAGTCGCTCCACAAGGCAATGGGAACTCATCTTGATATGAGCACCGCGTATCACCCACAAACGGACGGTCAAAGCGAACGAACCATTCAGACGCTTGAAGACATGCTTCGTGCATGTGTGATAGACTTCGGAAAGTCTTGGGATACCCACCTACCGTTGATCGAGTTTTCATATAACAATAGTTATCATTCGAGCATTAAAGTGGCCCCTTTCGAAGCACTGTACGGGCGTAAATGTAGATCACCGTTATGTTGGGCTGAAGTAGGTGACACCCAGCTAGCAGGAACACATACGTCGGATAGGGCAATGACAGGACCGGAAATCATTCGCGAGACCACAGAAAAGATTGTTCAGATCAAAGCTCGATTACAGGCATCGCGTGACCGGCAAAAGAGCTACGCTGATAAACGGCGAAAGCCCTTAGAGTTCCAGGTCGGTGATCGAGTATTGTTGAAGGTCTCACCCTGGAAAGGGGTTATACGTTTCGGAAAACGAGGAAAGCTAAACCCACGGTACATTGGACCTTTCGAAATCGTCGCCCGAATAGGTCCGGTAGCCTACAGACTACAACTACCCCCGGAGCTAAACGGTGTGCACCCCGTGTTTCACGTTTCTAATCTGAAAAAGTGCCTATCAGATGAAACCCTTGTCGTTCCTCTTGACGAAATCGAAATCAATGAGAATCTCCTGTTCGTCGAAGAGCCAATCGAAATCATGGACAGAGAGGTGAAGCGTACTAAGCAGAGTCGCATCCCGATCGTGAAGGTACGGTGGAACGCAAAGCGTGGGCCAGAATTCACGTGGGAACGCGAAGATCAAATGAAGCAGAAGTACCCTCACCTATTCTAGCATTCTCAAATCTAGCCTTCAAACAGAATTTCGGGACGAAATTCCCTTTAACGGGGGGATGATGTCACAACTGTGAATTTTAAGCTATGTAATCTATACATTCAAGTTAAGGTGAATCAAAAACTTTAATCAAATACAAGATACAAGTACTATAGATAGTCATCAAACAATTGGAGACCCTAGAAGTTTTGGTTAAGTCCATTTTGGACTAAGACTTCCTTATTGGATCCAAATGAACCAATAAGCTTCCAATTAGACTATCATGGGCTTAGGACCCTAATTGGACTCTAATTGGACCCACACTTATTTATTTTAACATTTTAGGTCATGTTGGGCCTAGAATGAAATGGATTAAGAGCTTGGGTACATGAGAAACCTAAAACTAGTTCAAGAAAAACATAAAAATCCTACTACATTCTCTTAAGCTTAAAACACACCCTAATTAACACTAATATTGGGCTTAGGAGCAAAAAGCCCAAAAACCCTTTCTTTCCTCCAACATTTTCGGCCCAAATCAAGCCCATGAGAAAGGAGTTGACTTAACACTTGCCACCTCACTAATATCCCACATATCTCCATGCATGGACCAACATGTATCAAGGAATGTCAACTCAACCTCTTCTCTCCTCTTTCTTCTTGTTTGGCCGAGAGCTTACACACACACACACAAAACACTCACAAACTCTCTCTAAAATTCACTCAAGACTTCTTCCTCTTCTCCATCCAAGATCTCGAAAAATAGGAAGCATCCAAGGAAGTTCTTCCTCAAAAATCATCATCTAAGGTAAGGTTTTACTTGGATCTATGACTTGTATTCCTTAATTATCAAAAATCTCTTCCTAATCCATGTAAAAACCGTGATCTTGCACTCTAGAAACCCCATAATCTCGAAAAGTTCATCAAGGAGTGCAAGGGCCAAAAATCACTTCATTTCTTCCAATTTTTCTTCAAGAACCGAAACTACCCACCCAAGGTGAGATTCATACCCCTATTTTCTGTTTTTATGCGTTTTTGTGGGGGGGAATACAAGTGAAAGTGTAGATCTATATGTAATTGTATGCCTTGTATGATTTCCATGCTTATATGTATGCTTTTATGTGTTTTTATGTTGGATCTAGCCTTAAAACTCATCAAAACCGAGATATATCTTGTGTTAAATGATTTTAGCTTCAAATATATTTCTAAACCCAAAGAGCTTCAAGAAAAATGGCTAAGTGGGTTAGTGATAATTTTCTTTGGGTTAAAAACACAAATTTTGGGCCTAAAATGTGAAAAATGCAAAAATAAGGGCCCAAATTGACATTTCACAGATTCTGATGGATGAAGTGTGCCAAAACAGTTTCTATAAATAAATTTCTGGAAATATACTCATTTGGGGGACTAAAAACATAAATTTCAAGCTTATTGGGCTAAAAATGAAAATTTCGGCCCAATAAGGCCCATTATGCGAATTTTTCTGTTTTGGAGGGCCAAAACTGTAACTTTCTGTAAAACAGTGGACTATAAGTGTTCCAAATCCTTTTCAAAGGTTTAAAATGCTTTTTAAATTTAAAAAGGACCAAAGTTGCAAAAATTTTCCATTTTGGGCCAAAATTGTCAAAATTGCGAAAAGATGGGCTAAAACCGAGAAAAACTGCATTTTCAGGGACTTAAACTGTTTTCTTTGAAAAATATGCTGGAAAATATTAATTTCAATAATTTTTGGTGTTAAAATGTCAAGAAAAATAGTTTAAGGACCAAACCGGGAAATATTTAATAAAAGGGTTGAAAATGTAAATTTTACAAATAATGAGAGGCTGAAAACAGAAATATTTCAAGGCTGATTCAATGTGTACAATTTGATCAAATAATGACACCTCGACTATCAACGAAATACAACTCATTACAATACCAAAAGTCGTTGTTAAACGAATTGGCTCGGTCTCGAACCAATGGAAATCTACAACTACTAACTCTTTGATACATACAAATAACGATTGGTAATACATATACATACGAGTGTGCACAGACGTCTACGCACCATCTTCGGGCCCCAAAAGTGTAAAATCTTGTTTGTTGGGCCTAGCTAGCCCAATGACCTGATCTTAAGGCCCGAAGACATTTTTTTTCTACGAAGTGTTGAGTTTCACCGACTTGGCACAACGTAGGGTGACTTTCAATGGCTTGTACCACTGGTCCCCAAGGGTCCATGGTATTGCTAGAAAAGTCTACACATTTTACGAGGCGGGTCGGGGACCCCTCGCACGCATATTTTCCCCAACCGGTTAATGGAGTTACCGGGGTCTTCGTGACCTCTTTCTCTTCGGATGTGGGACTACACATAGTCCGGGCGATTGGATAACGTGATTAGTACGGACGACGCCTTCGGGTTCGTTAGTATAACTATAAACTGGGCGTTTGTGTAATGCGGGTTTGTAGTAAATAATCAATGCTCGAGAACCTTCCAACGTCGCTTGGGACCGATACTGCTATTTTCATAATGTTTTCAACGCAACTTAATGGATTCCAAAAGAGCTAGGGGAACATCGGGTTTCCCTAGGGTTTTTATCACATACAGATTTGAAACGCATACATCTTAAATGAACATTTTTTTTAGTATAGAAACAAACAGGCATACCTATGGATCTTCACAAACGTTTTCGAAAGCTTTTCTTTACAGAAAATATCGGATTTTCTGGTGGTTTTTCAAGAAATATAAACATTCGATTTCAAACACTACTTATGAACTCACCAACATTTCATATGTTGACGTTTTTCAAAATACTTGTATTCTCAGGGAACCAGTGAATCAAGGGAAATCATATTCAGTGACGGTTGCAGTTTATTTTTGAATGAACCAAACAACATTAATTTTTGGAAATGTAATGTCTTAAACAATGTATGACATGTAAACACTACTGGTTGTACTATGTTGATGAATGGTGACGAATGTTGTTTTGTTTCATATATATTCAATGTTATGGTATTCAATTGAGTCACGACAGCCCCCGGACGTTTCCGCCGTCTGGTTCGGGGGTGTGACATCCATGGTGTATTTGAACCCATGGATCCAAGGAAATGGAAAGTCATGACAATTAGGGTTTACCCTAATTGTAACAATATATAAAGATCTTATTCTTGACAAAATCGGCCACTAGAATCATACTAGAGAGAGTAAGAAAGGGCTAGCCGATTTTCATGAAGTGTAGAATTCTCTCAAGTTATTCCAAGTGGATTTGGCGTTGTTTGAACCATTTGAGGTGTCACACTTGGGGCACTTGGCACTCAACCTTCATGAAGACTTTCTACATGAAAGAGGTATGAAATCTATCTTGTTATATTCATTATTTTATATGCTAGATTAGGATAATACCTTGGATGTTCATATTTGTATGTATAATAGAGAAGACATAAATTCAAGGTATTTAGGGTTGCATGTACACTTAGGAGTGTTAGAATGCTCAAAACCCAACAGTGGTATCAAAGCGTAGGCTTTTTTCTTGTTATACTTGCAAAAGAAGTTGGAAAATCGAGTTTTTGATGCTATCTGCCCAGCAGACTCGCTGAGTCCATGGCAAAATGCATCCAACTCGCTGAGTTGGTTCGTGCACTCGACGAGTTGGACCACCAGACAGCATAAATTCGACTTTTTTTGGCTGGAATTGGACTAGGAACATTACCCTAAGATGTTTTTGAACTTATAAACTTGTTTTTGATGTGGTAATGTTCATGCTAATCCAATTTCAAAGATAATTGTCAATAGATTCATGTTTTGTATTAGTTTAAGGTTTAGACTAATTACATGAAAAAGTTTGATTTGAATTATCTTGTTCTTATGAGTTGCTTAGATTAATAGAAAAGTTGAGCGAAATAGTTGTTTTCAATCCAAATTAATCTAAGAGTTGATTCTAAAATGTGTTTTTGTAACTTGTCCTCAAGTTATATGAAAAGTCGCATTTAAGTTTCATAAAACTCATAATAGTTGGCAAAGGTTACAAAAATGAAGAGTCTAGTTCTAATTAAATGGGTTTATGACTTCATAACTTGTCCTCAAGTTATGGAGGACCAAGAGTCTCTTCATTAAATAATAAATAAATAAATAAAGCGTAACCTTAATTAATTCCATAAGTTATAAAATAAAGGAAAAAGTTAATTCTTTTATTAATTTAAAGTCTTCCATAACTTGTCCTCAACTTATGGAACTTGAAGAGTTTTTGGATCAAAACTACTTTAAACACATAAGTTATGGAATTAATTAGTTTTGAATAGTTTCAAAACTTGCCCTCAAGTTTTGGAATTTGAAAAGTTTTCACTTATGAATACTTTAATTCCAAGTTAGCCCTTAGAATTTTAAAGAGTTAAAATTCAACCCTTATACTTTATAATATTATAGGTTAATAATATATATATATATATATATATATATATATATATATATATATATATATATATATATATATGTATAAGAGTAATTTCAGTCTTACTGCTAGTACGCCTCATTCACGAAGCCGGTCTATAAGGTGGGTATAAGGTTGTTGCCTATAAAATGGCAACTTAATGGGTGTCCACTCTCACCCACCGCTTGCTTGACTGGTGGAGGGTCGTTAGCCGAACGGGTTTGACAGGACTATAATTCTCCCTTCATTAAAAGTATTAATGATAAATACTAAGTAACTAAACTCTTAATAATACCCAATCTTAGTTACTTAGGAAAATGTGAATAAGGTGCTAATCCATGAAATTACACTTTGCACTTTGTTTAAGTCGGTTAGTGGAGCGTGTGTGGTTAACCGGCACACTAACTTGTATTTAACAAGGTACGCAAAGGGTAACTTAATGTTTATCATAGTATCGATGGAGCGTGTGTGTTTAACCAGCACATCGATTGAGGGGTAAACACTTAAGGGTACCAAGTAATTTGCATGGTTACTTCACACCTTGTTTTGTGATCCTCGGCATCCCAGTCACATGTCATTGAACAGTTCAATGAATCTCAAGGATCTAGGAGTTTCAAAAACCAATTAAAACCTAATAATACATTTCGTTTATCTTGGTGGAAATTGGTGAATCGCCATTCACCTACCTTCAAATATTTTATAGCTTGGATTACGGCATACCTCTTCTAAGTTATAAAATAGTTTGTTGGGTCCTAGCCCTAATATTTCACATTGGATGTCATATTAAGGACTTAAGATCAACTATCTTGAATATCTCCCAAAAAATTTCTGGTTTAGACATTTATGATCTTCCCAAATCTCTTGAAACAAGATTTCCTAAATGAAGATGATGTCCCATGGAAATCATACTTCTTTCACCTCCTCCAAGTGGCAAGGCAAGGTTTAGGTGTGGTCACGTCTTGGAGATGTAGTCACATATTGACAAGCTGGGAGAGTTGGGTGTCAAAGTCTTGAGAAAGTTGGTGGTTCAATCACTTTCTAAGTCACATAGTGAGTTTCTTTGGGACACCTATGAAACAAACTATGACAAGACCCTTAATGATCTTATCTATTTGTTATGATCAACTTCCTTAAAACTTGATAGACATTGACAATAGTGACACTGGAAATCCCGGAAAGCATTCTCTTCCCAATGGAAATGGATCGATCATAGTCAACTCGGTTGACCAAATGGTAAAGAGAAAAGCTAAGTCTGTGATAGTCCCGTGTACCATTATCAAAGGGTCCATATGTTTATATTGCCAAAGGAAGTGGCATTGGTTGCAAATCTTCCAATTTACCTAAGGGTGTTAAAGTCAATAAGTTTGACTCTACTTTAGGTAAAGTCCACTATCGAACTCTGCTAAGTTTCTATTCTGTGATTCTTATTACATGATGTGACTGGGTCACATGTTGATGTTTTAAGAATCAAAGAAAAGTAAATGAACTTAAAGAAAGAATATGTTGAATCTGAACGCACAGATGGATTTCTATCACGTAGTTTGAGGATCGGATTCTTGAGGTACTTCTTAGGAGTTATGAGATATTGTTTAGGAATAGATAACAACAAGTTTTCATATGGATTGTAAGGATACGTTTTTCCGTAAAGTTTTAAAATAAAAGGAAATTCTTATTTTATTTATTTTATGTATCCTTACAATGGCATTTGTGAAAATTTGTGTTGCTTATAATATTCCATTAATAGCAAGAGTGGAAATATGAAATTGATTCTTTCATTTGTGGTAATGTCAAAAATTTACCAAATAAGGAAAGATTCTCATCACCCAAGTTTCAATTGGACCAAAACTTGGAATCATGCAAGTTGTATAGCATGATGAATGAGAACTTTCAAGTATTGGAAAAATTAAGACTAATTACTCATTCACATCGATATTTGAGTCAAGTAATGGACTAAGGGATCGAGTACATAGTCTTGTGCACTGATTAAGTCCACCACAAAATATTGATAAGATTATTCGTCATAGTTTACTAAAGTTCAGTAAATATGATTATACTTACAAGATTAAGGGTAACTCTGAGACATTGGAAAAAGGTTCCAATGTATGGCAGAGTGAATAAGAAGAATCAACTTAGGCAGAAGGATAAAAGCTTCTCAAATCTGAAAAGATGGGAGAGTACTTTAATAGCAGTTCTGTGATCATCTTAATGATTAAGAAACCATAGCACAATTAGTTCTCTAAGGAAATCTTAGTGCATTCTTATGACTAAGAAGAGGAACTTGAATTGTTGAAGTAGTTAAATCAAGAAGATGAGTCATACTTCGTTCCAATACAAGTCTTAGAGTCATACTCCAAGATTGTAACTTGAGTGACATGTCTCAAAGAAGGTTTAAAACACTTGTCAAATGTATGAGTAAAATTTTTCTACTCTTGTACATTTGAAATTGGTAAGTTGTGATGTTTTGGATAAAACAAAGACCAACTTAGGCCAGTTGTGTGAAGTGTTTGTCTTGATTATAATCCGCACTATCTCTTGGATGTTTGACAAGGCAGTCTTATATGTCAAGAGGACAGTGGGAGTCTTAAAGGTCTTGAAAGTCTCAAGAACTAATCAAGAATAAAACCTGAAGTTCTTCACTAGCACACGACTTGAGGTTTATAACCTATCATGTTGACATATTCTGTGCCCATTCCAGTTAAAGTTGGCTTTGCATATGAGTTCTTAGAGTTCTCAATTTGTTGCACAACAACTTGGAAGCAATGGCAGGCCCTTGAGCTGCCAGGTGGCAAGAAATTAAGATTGAGTTCAGTCTATATGAGTTTGGGTTTGTCATTATCCTTTCCTTGTGACTATGGTTTTGACAATTCACATGCATAAGAACACATACACCATTAAATCTAAGTGTCATAAGGTTTCTCTCTGATTCATGAAAATGATGGTGAGGAAACACTTTCACTAAGTAGATTTTAGCTAGATAGAAATTGTGATATTTGCATTCTCAAAGTCGTTAGTGGAGCGTATGTGGTTTACCGGCGCACTTACCTGGACTTGTGAGAAGTGGCAAAAAGGTCTAACCATTATGATTATGGCATCCCTCTTCATAATTGTTTAGACACACGAGTGTGCTATCTAAGGGAAGGTGTATGATTTTGATAAAGTCTTATCAAAACAATCTAGTATCAGAAATCTGAACTTTGGTAAGAAAGTCAATGAAGTATTGATTTCTAGAAGTCCAACTGATTTCTGAGTACATGTCAAAGCTAGTGGGAGCATAAGTGTTATGCTAATAATCATCATGTTAGTGGGAGCATGATAATTATGATAAGTATTGCAAGTTAGCAATGTTAATTATAGAAAACAAAAGGTTTCAATTAGGAAAAGTTGTTTTGCTATAACTAAGGGATAAGAAATTATACTTCATCTCAAATCTATAAGCTTAGATCGTGAGGTTTTAATCATTTAGTCAAGGATATATATATATATATATATATATATATATATATATATATATATATATATATATATATATATATATATATATGAATTTCATGTTGGAATGGTTCAACATAAGGAAATTCCGTATATGGGTCCATTATTTGCGTTCTAAAATTCTATTATGATTACGGCATCCCTTTTCATAATCTGAATTATGAGAACTTGGCAAATAGAAATGGAAATGTTATAGCAAAAGACTGGTTTAGTCTTTATGTGAGACATCATGAAGCGTGTCCCATATGCTTCGGATATAGGATCGATTACATGTGCTACATTCATCCATTCTAAAATTTTCCTAATGCCTGGGGCATTAAGAAGTGAAAAGGTTTAGAACTGGATGTGACTAAAAAGGATTAAACAGTTGTCGAGGACAATCTAAGGTTTACCAAAGATTGGGTGCTCAAGGACAGTTGGAAGTATAGTGATAATTCTGGAAGGACCATATTGACATAGTCTGTAAAGAGGCAACTCTTGTTCAGAAGTGATAGTCAAAATGGAATCTGCAAATGTTTCAAAGTTAGAATTTTCAATCTGTTTAAGATTAAGAAACTTAATGCAAGAAGGATGTTTCCAAGGAGCTGATCTCCTTTAGAATACTCTGTAATGATTTTTGTCAAGTCTTTCTGACTTTGTGCATAATTATTACAAGAGGATCAATGCATATAAGTTTAGAATCTAACAGATTTCAGTAAATGACATCAATTTGGAATTCTTGTATTTGCAGTAAGGATTTGGGAGTGTGAAAATAGAATCATTGAAGTTATGTTCAATGGATCTAGTTCACAAAGTAAAGATCATATACAAACATAGTATGCATACTTGGTGTATGGCATGACTAGTGTTTAGAAAACATAGTGTACATGCTTGGAGCAAGGGACAACTATTGTTTTAAATTCAAGAATAAAGTTGATAGCTAAAACAGTATACAATGAATAATGTGTAATCATATGGTGATAAATAAAAGGTGTTTTATTTATGTACATAGGTTTTGATACCATATTGGATTCAATTATTATTGTGTTTCACTTTGCATGTTTTGACTTCCCGAATAAACTGGGTTATTCTTCTGGAATGACTAAGTTATTCAAACCATCCACAGTCGGTCATATGTTGGAAGTAGATATGAATTAAGACTGTCATGGGTTGGCTTGTAGAGGTCTAAGGTGTTGGACAAAGGGCTACAACACTCATGAGTGCTCATAAGTTATGAGTATTGGATTTAACCCACGCTCATTGGAATCACTTCATGGATTTTATCACGAGTGATCATGAGATGATAATATCTTATATTCTTCAAACCTAGAGATATGAGTTGTTACTATGAGTTGGTTGTACATTGATTGCACGAAAACACATTTGGTAACTCGGTGCTATAAAACGTGTCTTTGTGTATGATTCAACAAGTAGTAGAACAAGCCATATGAGTCGAAGTTTATCCATTCCTTTTACCTTCGGGATAAAAGCAATATCTGTGGGCCCCTCAATGATTTGATGATGACAAATGGAAGTGCTCGCCCGGGCCAAGACTGATTTGATTTGTTCAATTAGTCAGTCGTCATAAATCGGAAATCGGGAAACAACAAATGGATAGAGAGAATGATTATAATCCATGTCTCAGTTCATATGATATCTAGAATGGAGGAATATATGATCCCTTATCTAATGGACAAGTCAGTGACAAAGGTCAGAGTTCATCTACAAGGTCAGAGTTTGACAGAAGCTTTTGAGAGCTACGATTGCCAGTCGGTTCCTGAAGTCATACGCAATACTAGTTTTAGACTTATCCAAGTGGGAGACTGTTGGATTAATGTCTAAGTCCATAACTATAATTGGTAAGACTTGACCCGACCCGGCATGGTCCATTTGGGTTGCATGGCATCATGCACTTGGATAGACTATAATGAGAGAAATAAGACACTTATGGTTATTAATATATTATAAGTTCTAGTATATTAATAATAAGAGTAATAAGATTATTTAATTAGTATTGATCAAGAATTAATCTAGGATTAATTAAGTGATCAAAAGAAGACTAATTAAATATATGGGTTGATTGTGTAAATCATCCATACTTGTATAGTGGGCTAATGCTCCATGGATAATCAAGTTGGTTAAAACCCATAGGATGGTCCATGGATGCTCCATGGTGTATTTGAACCCATGGATCCAAGGAAATGGAAAGTCATGACAATTAGGGTTTACCCTAATTGTAACACTATATAAAGATCTTATTCTTGACAAAATCGGCCACTAGAATCATATTGGAGAGAGTAAGAAAGGGCTAGCCGATTTTCATGAAGTGTAGAATTCTCTCAAGTTATTCCAAGTGGATTTGGTGTTGTGTGAACCATTTGAGGTGTCACACTTGGGGCACTTGGCACTCAAGCTTCATGAAGACTTTCTACATGAAAGAGGTATGTAATCTATCTTGTTATATTCATTATTTTATATGCTAGATTAGGATAATACCTTGGATGTTCATATTTGTATGTATAATAGAGAAAACATAGATCGAATGTATTTAGGGTTGCATGTACACTTAGGAGTTTTAGAATGCTCAAAACCCAACAAGTCTTACCTCATTACCTACTTCCAAAGTATGATTTACTGAGGATGTTTGAATAATCTTATTATTCGGGAAGTCAAAACAAGCAAAGTGAAACGCAAGAATAATCCAATCCTATATGGTATCAAAATCTTTAAGTATAAATAAAACACTTATTATTTAATAACCATATTGATTATACATTATTCATTGGATATTGTTTCGATTAATCAACTCAATGCTTGAATTAAAACAATAGTCATTCCATGCTCCAAGCATGCACACTATGTTTATCTATGGTCTTTCCTTTGTGAAATAGATCAACTGAACACATTTCAAATGATGCTCATTTCACAATTCCCTTATCCTTATCACAAGTGTAAGAATACAAAATTATTGCCTCTTCTAGAATCCATTAGAGTCTAAGCTCATATGCAATGACCCTTTTGTAATGTGAAGGCACCAAAGTCACAGAGACTTGGACAATGATATTACAAAAAATTTCACTAGAGATTGATTACAAAACAATTCCATGAAGTCTCATATTCAAAGTACATTCCTTTGAACATCCTTCTTGCATAAAGTTTCTAACTTACACCTAGATTCTTAATATCCAACTCATACTACGGAAACATTTCCATATCTTCCATATGACTATCCATTCTAAATAGATTCATATCTATTCAGAATTATATCAATACGGTCCATCCATTACCATACTTTCAACTTTCCTCAAGCCACCAATCTTCGGTAAACCTTAGATTGTCCTCGATAGTTGTTTAATACTTTTAGTCATACATGGTTTTAATCCTTTTTCCCTCTTAATGCGCTAGGGATTTGGAAAAATCAGAAAAGGTGAATAGTATAGCACATGAAATCGATCCTATACCCGAAGCAAACGGGATACGATTCATAATGTCTTACATATAGACATGATACTAGACCGGTCACTTGCTATAATATTTCCATATACAAAATTTCCAATGTTGCAACATTTCAACATTACATTCATATATATCCATGAATAAATCCCATTAAAATTTCATTCTAAACTCTTAGATTCGAAATGAAGTATGAGTTCCTCTCCCTTAAAACTTTTTATAGCGAAACAATTTCCAAATTCTGCAGCTTTGCAAATTCAGAACTTTGTTTTCTAGAAATAGTATTGCTAACTTGAAACACTTGACATAATAATTATGCTCCCACTAGCATAATAATTATATTCTTACTAGCATAACAATTATGCTCTCACTAGCTTTGACATGTACCCAGAAATCAGTTGGACTTCTAGAAATCAACACTTATTGACTTCCTAACCAAGTTTCAGATTTTTGATATGAGATGCTTCGATAAGCCTTTATCTAAGCTCAAACACCTTTTATTAGAAAACTCATATGTGTTTCAAAACTATTTTAGAACTTACAGTAATTAAGTATCGAATGTTCAACCTATTTGCCATTTCTTATAATTAGAACTATGAAGAGGGATGTTGTAATCATAATCAAACTTGAGAACACAATTATCACAACTGCTGTCTCCTCGAAATCTTCTTTGTGAAAGCGTTTCCACACAGTCATTTTCATGAAGTTGAGAAAAACCTTATGTCACTTAGATTTTATGGTGTATTTGTTCCTATTAATGTGAACTTGTCATTTCCAACCATTATCATAAGACAAGGTCTACAACAAATTCAAACTCATGTGGACTGAACCTATTCAATCTTAATTTATTTCCACTTGGCAGCACAAGAGCCTACCATGTGTCCCATACTAATCAATGAACATTCACCGATCATGGTGCTTTGCCCTATACAACCAAATGAGAACTCATAAAACTCACATGCATAGTAAACTTTAATTGGAATGGGCATAGAAACAAGAATATTTCAACACGATAGGTTACGAACCTCAAGTCGTGTGCTAGCGATTAACAATAGGTTTACTCTTGATTAGTTCTTGAAAATTTTCAAGATCTTTAAGACTCCCACTGACCTCTTGACATATAAGATTCTCTTCTCAAGAAATATTTCTTGACAAAGAAATATTAAAGAGTTAGTGCGAGTTCTTATCAAGACAAACACTACACACAATTGATCTTAGTTGGTCTTTGTCTTATCCAAGACATCATAACTTACCAAATACAAAAATGTGCTAGAGTAAAAAAAATTCTACTCCACATTTTATGATGTCTTATAAACCTACTTAAGAAATGTCACTCAATGCACAATATTGGAGTATGACTCTAAGACTTGATTTTGGAACGAAGTATGACTCACCTTAATTGATTTAACCATTTCAACGATTCCTGATTCCTCTTCTTAGCCACACAAATGTACTAATGAGTCTTTAGCAGATCAATCATGATATGGTTTCGTAATCATTAAGATCATCATAAAGCATGATACTAAAGTACTCTTCTTTCCTCTCAGATCGGGGAAACTTTTATCATTCTGCCTAATTGATTCTTCTTATTCATTCTGTTATACATCAAAACTTTTTTCAATGATTCAGAGTTACACTTAATCTTGTAAGCATAAACACATTTACTAAACTTTTATTAAATCTTAACGAATAGTCTTATCGTTATTTGTGGTAGACCTGACCAGTGCACAGCAATGTATACTTGATCCTTTAGTCCTTCACTTGACTCACATCTATATGTGAACAAGGAATTAGTCATAATTTCCTAAAGATGAAAATGTTCATTCATCACACAATACTAGTTGCATGATTCCAAATTTATGTCCAATTGAAACTTGGGTGATGAGAATCTTTCCTTATTTGGTAAATTTTTGACACTACCACAAACGATGTTACTGAGAATCAACTCCATTTTCAATGTTGCTAACAATAGAAACATGCAAACATCAATTTTCACAAATGTCATTGCAAGGTAATATATAACATTAGATAAAAACAAAATTTTCTTTATTTTATAAAAATGTGGATAAAACTTTTCCTTATAATGAAATTTCAAATGAAAACTATGTTACTAAATATACCTAAAAAATCTATCATAACTCCTAAGTAGCAGCTAAAAAATCCGATCATCGAACCATGAGATCGAAATCCATCTCTTCACGATCAAACTCAACATGTTATTCCTTTAAACTTGCTTTCCTTTCTTTGATCCTTCAAAACATCAAAATGCAATCTTATCACATCATGTATTAAGAATCTACAAATAGGAAATTAATAGAGTATGATAGTGCACTTACTTGAAGCAGAGTCACACACTTTGAATTTACCATCCTTGTGATCCTTCAGGTAGATACGACAGCTTTGTATCTAGCGTTCCTTCTCTTGGAAGTAGAAACGAACAGTCTCTTATGGAATAGCACACGAGACAATCTCAGACTTAGCCTTTCTCTTTACCATTTGGTCAAACGGTTTGAACATGGCTGATCCCTTTCCATTGGGAAGAGAAAACCTTTTTGGGCTTATAATGTTGCCATTGTCAATGTTCATGGAAGTTTCGGAGGTAGATCTTCCATTCAAATTTGCTTTACCGGTGCACCAAATTATTGCTGATTCAGCAGCAATTATCAAATATGTAAGATCAATACGGATCACATCGTGGTCTGTTAAATAGTAATCTTTAATGAACTCACTATATAACTCGGGAAGTGATTGAACAACCAAGTCAACAACCAGCTTCCTCGAGACAACAACTCCTAACATTCCCAGCCTGTCAATGTGTGACTTCATCTCCAAGATGTGTGTGTACACAAACCTTTCATCTTCATGTTTTCTTGCCAATTGGGCTTGAGTGACCTTGAACTTTTCAAGTCTTCGAACATGTGGGTCAGGGAGAACTATTGGACGAGGTGGAGGAAGTGAAGTATCACCTTCATGAGGAAAGCTTTTTCCAAAAAATTCGGGAAGACCATAGTTTTCAGGACTAGACATCTACAATGGAGAAATTCAAGTTTAGTTGATTTAAGTCCTTAAGATAACACCCAAATGAAATATTAAGGCTAGGACCCAACATAATAATTTACAATTCAGAAGAGGGATGTCGTAATCCAATTGCAAACTGTCACACCCCAAAACCAAGAACGGCGGAAACGTTCTGGGGCGGAGGACGTCATGTATAATATCACAACAATGTAAAGTAGTAACCAAGCAACAACATCATCCATTGCATTAATAATATAATTATTATACAAATGTGTTCTGTCAAATTTTGATAAACACTAAAGCATAAATCAAAATGGAAGATGAGTCTTGAACAAGCTCCATCTTCTTTTCTCCTTGCATCGGTACCTGTCTATGATGACCTGAGGATACAAGTAATTTTGAAAGCGAGTAGCAGCTTTGAAGCTGGTGAGATCATAAGTATTTAGTGTCTTAATTTGTATGTAAGAATTTGTAAGTAAATGAATTGTAAGTATTAAAATGTTTGTAAATGAACTGTAAGTATGAAAATGTTTGTAAAACTACTGTAAATGTTTGAAAAACCTAGAAATCCCTATGATTCCTACTTTATATAAAGATGTCTTCTACCAAGACTTAACTGTTCTCAATGTAGTCTTCTACCAAGACTTAACTGTTCTCAATGTAGTCTTCTACCAAGACTTAACTGTTCTATATGTTAGTTTCTTGTAAAAGTGTGTAATTTTCCCAAGTATAACTATCATTTGTAAAATATAGTTTTTACATTAAATGTTTAAGTGAAAAGATCACTAAATATATGTAAAGGGAAAATAAATGTAGTACTGTAGTGTTGTATTATGGGAACCACTGCTGTACTAACTACCTTAAACCGGATTTATATTAAGGCATCATGTGATAAACTGCACCATACTATCGACTGGTAACAACGACATACGAATGGTCGTAATAACGGAATGACGTTTGGCACCCGCAGACCTGCAAGTCCGGCTGTAGCTAGCAGCAAGGTGTAGGATAGTTATTCCAGTATAGATCTATACGCAAACTCACGCTCTCCCTCCAAGAGAATTCTGGCTACAACTCGGGCCATGACATTTAAGGCATGCTCCGATACAGTGGATCACAATTATTAACGTATTAATGTAAGTGTAATGTAATGAACTGTTCTAGCTGTAATGTACGTGCTCTCTACCTAGCAAGTATAGTAATGTAATCATTCTAGTATAGTTGTATATGTTCTCTAGTAGTAAGTATTGACTCATGAATGAACTGACTCATAGTATGATATCGCATTCTAGTAATAGTTCTAGTATCTTCCTAAACTACCCATATAGTAGTTTACTAGTAATCTAACTGGTACGTATGGACATGGATGTATACCCTTGCTACCCAAGGGCATGGGATGAAATGGAAGGACCTTTTCGGACGAGTACCCGATATCCCACCAGACCACATCTCAAGCGCGAAAAGGAAATAGGGTGGATAGCCTTCCTAATTCTTTTAAACATTTCTTATATAACTATACATATAGAGGCATGCAATTTATAATATAAAAGCATAAATAAGCTTTTGTAAAACATTTGAACATAATTATTATTTTAAGAAAAGATCGACTTGATGTCAATCTATAAAACAGTTTGAAGGCATGGGTTTGATAAAACAGTTTAGTATAAAGAAACATTTGTTTGAAACACAATTGTAAATAAGTTTGAAATGTAATATACAGAGTAAAATGTACAGTGTAATAAGGAGTTTAAAACATATAAAATGTTTATAAAAATCATTTGAAGAAACTGATTTGTAAAATGGCTAATGAGTAGCCAAATCATTTGAATGTTGTATATTAATCACATGTGATTGATATAATAACTAGCGTAATTCTACTTATTAATCACATGTGATTGATATAATAACTAGCATGATTCTACTTGTATCCCCCCCCATAAAACATTTAAAAATAGTTTAAAACATTAGTTAAAGGGTATGAACTCACCTGCAGTAAGTGACTGGAATCGAACGGACTGTTATCGTAAGGAAGGATCGGACAAGTGCTTGGCGTCAAGTGAAGACTTTAGACACACACAATGATCCTAATTACATATGAAGACATATGTTTATAAATAATTAGTGATTAAAACACTAATTATACAAGTATAAACATTTAAACGCGAGGAAAACAGTTTTGGTCAAGTGTTAGGAGGCTAATGGGTTGCAACAAAGGAGTGCAATACCACTATTGGGAGTTTATGATCTAATGGCCATATGTTTTGGAGTTTATGGCCCAGGGGAGTAAACTCTTATCCGTAAACTCTCAACAAAGTCCCTAAATGAAGTCTAACAATTATAAAACTCATGTGGTGAATTGTTTCAAGGCTTAAACAAGTGTTTGGGCTTCCTATTAACTCCTTTGAGGAGTTTACTGCCCTGGGACCATATCCCATGGAGTTTATGGCCGTAAACTCCCTTGGGAGGGTGTTTATGGTGTTTTCAAGTCTCTAAATTAACTAGGAACTAAACTAGGCTTTTGTACTTGGCTTTAGAAGAGTTTATGGCACCATTTTATGGAGTTCAAGGCCCTAGAACCTTTTGGGCCGTAAACTCCCTTACTCTTGGTGTTCTAAGTGTGTTAGCTAGTCCAAAACTCATTTAGGTACATGCCCAAATTAGTCTCTTGGCTTAAGGAAGGTTTTAAGGGCATTTTGGCACTTAAACATGGACTTCACGACCCAAGAACACCCTTGGCCGTGAACTCACTTTTCATCATTGATTTTAATTGTTTTTGGTGTCCTAAACATGCAATGGTGGGTTCTAGTTCGAGTTCTAAAGCTTTGAGGGTCATTGGAACCCTTTAGGACCTTAAAATGGAGTTTACTCCCCAAGTGTTCTTGGGCGGTAAACTCCCAAATCTTGGGGTTTTAATCCGATTTTGATGTTTTCTAGTCATATACACACTAGCATACAAGTCTAAGGTAGTTACAATTCACAGGGAAAGGACTAGGTAGCATTTAAGCCACTAATTGGAGTTTACTCCCCAAGAACGTTCTTGGGCGGTAAACTCCCGAATCTCATAGATATGATATGCAATTGGTGTTTCTAAACACAATCTAACCTATATAACATAACTAGATCGAAGTACTCACAATTTGGGATAGAAACCCGAAGATCTGTGAGAGAGAATTTTGACTTTTCTCTAAATGGAATTCAACAAATGAACCAATTTGGTTCAGAATTCTATTTATAGTCCTGAGATATTTTTGGAAGAAAATATTTTTATTCCTGAAACGAACTCTAATGCCCTAGAGTATTGGGATAACAGTGTTGCACAAAACCCTAGTGCATCCACTCTCCTAATATCTCCTTAAGTGTAAAAATCCTGAAAACTGCCAAACTTATACTCGAAATCTGAGTTTTCACTATAACTGTCCTACTTCTATTGGCTTCAAATGGTTTGTTCATAATGGAAATTTCGGGTTGTCACATCATCCCCCTGTTGAAGGGAATTTCGTCCTGAAATTAGAATTTAGGCAAGGAAGTATGTACGAATGATCGATTCGTGAGGAGGAAACTTCCTAATCGATTGGTTCTAGCGCACCTAAGTGAAATCGGGTTCTTGGTTGGTATTCCAACGAACCTTCACTAACTGGCGACAGCGTTGCTTCGTCCGCTTGACCTCTAGGTCAAGGATCACTACAGTTCTAATACGAAGGCGAGGATCTCGACGAGTGGACTTACAAGATTCCTAACGGAAATGTATGGTTTCACGATCGAGACGCGAAGAGTAGGATGTACATTACTGAGTTCGCAGAGTAGGTCTAGTTTGTGCGAGGCACAGGACCGATTCTGATGAGAATCTCAGATGTCCTAACTATATTGGATTTAGCTTTCCATGCGATACGAAGCGTATTAAGCCATTCCCAGAGTGAGTTAACCTAAATAGCTTGGTCACTCACTTGGAATTCCAAAGGTTGCTTTTCTTGCTTAACCTCCCAGTCAAAGGCCACCCCTTGCTGGGTCAAAGTCGTACGGGTTTCTGTAATTTGCGAGGAGTTCTGAATGAACTAAGACGGTAGGTCGGTAAGACCTAGAATTTGGCGAAAGACTGTGCTTGTCTCTGGTGTCGATAATGCCCAAAGGTTTTGACAAATTGAAAGAGTGCTCGAAATTTCCCACATTACTAACAGTGTGTCATAGAAATTCGACTCTTCAATTTCAAAACTCGTTCCTAGAGAACATCACGAGAAGTTCCTCTGAAGGTAATGTTTCTATGGGTTCCTTCTTACTACAAGGGTAGATAAGTAAGTCATAACATGGAGAAATGACGAACTGATCCAAGTAAGAAAGACATACCCTATTCGTTTAGCTCATGAAAGCTATGGGCGTATTGGTCCTATCCGAAGGGTATCACTACGGAATCGAAGTGTCCGCATCGAATTCGGAAGATAGTCTTCCGGACATCCTTCCCTAACACTCAAACTGGTGTTATTCGGATCTCAGATCCATTCCTGAAAGTAATTCTTTCCTTGCGTTTGCTCAACCATTTCATCTATGCGAGGCAGAGATAACGATTTCTATGAAAATCTTAACGGAGTTCTCGATATTCGAGGCACATACGATGCAATCTGTCGATCTCTGGGAGAATATGACCGGGGTTCTCTAGGGTGAGAAACCTAGTCTTCTAATTCTATTTCTGTGTAGTTCGCTAAGTTGTTTGTACTGTTCTGGTATCTCCGTGGGTGTTTAAACTATAGGGTGGTCTATTTACGGGAGTTGTACTGGGTTCTAATTTTGTTCACATGACGATGTGATTACTCGTAGTCTTGAGCAGTTCTCCGTCCTGAAGTTCATATTAGAATTCATACATGCTTTCACAATCACAACTTCGGGTATACGAGTCGTATATAATTAAGATTGAAAAGGTAGTCGAATAACTGATTCTTCTTTAAGCTCACATCCTATCGGGGAAAAAGAAGTTAAAGTGGAATCATCAATTCTAAACCTGTAGAAGCTTGATTATATATCACTCTTATGTATACCTTCCTCAGTGATAGATCAATCGCATGAATCCTTGGATTAAACTTGATGCACTACACGAGTGGTTCTTCAGGGATTTCTTCGGAAAGAAAATAACGAAGAGGTACTCCTGGCATGAGTACTTCGGTGTTCTGATATGACGGATTTGCTGGGAAAATGATCTAGAAGAAAGAGATGTACGTATGAAGCTGTTTTCGTGAGGATCAAATCGAATCGAGTCGTATGATAATGTCGGAATCATACTGAAACTTAAAGACATTAGATTTGAACATAAGACGTTTTACAGACAAAACACAACCGTGCAACCACCAACAAAGTTACAATACTTTAGACTTACAACAAGACAATTGCTGCGAAAATAAGGTATACTACAAAAGACAAGTATACGCAGCATGAGAATCTCTATACTGATAGGATCTCGCAAAAAGTAAGACTCTAGTTGCACTAGTTATGGATAGGTTATAAGTCTGTTACAAAAACACGCCTAAGTTACATAACGAGGGGTTCCGGAGTAGGCTCTCCTGCAGCTGTGATCCTGAGAATTCTCCCATCTGCGCCAGAGTTCTTTGCTATCGGGCAATCTTTCCTGAAGTGCCCTATCTCCCCGCATTGGTGGCATGACTGGCTAGTACTAGATTTGCTGACGGGATTTCGGTGTTTAGCCAGTGTTATGTGGACACGAGTGCCTTCCTCGTTACTCCACTTTGAAAATTGCTTCTTAAATCGTTCGGCTTTATAACTAATCTAGTGTGTGTAGGGTTATTCCCGATGAAAGGGACTTGAGTGATGGGTCGTGCCGGTGCTCCACAGCCACGAGCATGGTGCCATATGTTTAGGCAATTGCAACATTGCATCTCATGGCAAGCCCCATGATGATGGAAACTACACTTATCACACTTCGGGAGTTTTCCCTCGTATGGCCTGCTCGGTACGGGAACGGAAGGGGTTTCCACTTGCTGCTCTTGTATAGACAGCCTTTGGGATCTCTTGCGTTCTTTCCGAGCTTGACGCTTTCGTTTCTTGTTCTCTGCTTTTCGGCTTTACGAGCCTGTGACTGTTACTGTTTGGCGACTTCCTGGATGGATACCATGATTGGAAACTTCATTCCCATCAGCAGCATTAACTCTGCTGATAGCGCTACGGTGCGCAAGGACCGCGGTTACGGCAGCCACCACGGCAGCTGTAACTGCTGTTTGAAAGGTAGCGGCGTCCATAGGAAAAGCGGAGGTTTCACTGTTCGACTGATTGCTTCCGGATGATGACATGATTCTGTAACACGAAAGATAAGGATTTTGTGAGCGATTCTGGTTGACCCTGACGTACTTAGATTGTTCATGTAAAGAGTACGACTATGTTCTTGAAAGTTTGACCTACATCCCTATGATGCAGTCCTAGTACGGAATGGAAGTATGTTCGCGAAGGTTTGACCTACATCCTTATGATACAGTCCTAGTAATGAGTAGAAGTTTGTTTATGAAGGGTTGACTTACATCCCTATGATGCAGTCCTAGTAAAGGGTTGAAGTAAGTTCGTAGAATGGTCTCAAGACATGTGTTGTTCAAGCCGAGGTATCGTGGGTTGGTGAATAACAAGATCACCACTGAAAGAGACTTGGAAATGTCTCCGGAGATAAATCACTATAGTCCAATGACTTGACTAAAGCATGTTTCGGATAGACCCCAATGAAAGTATGATAAGAGTACTTGAATGAAGAATGACACAAAAGTTAGCCGGTTGTCAATATCTTTGATATTCACGATGTAAAGATTCTGGAAAATGACCTTGTAAAGGTCTTACATCATATCCACAGAAGATAGTTCCTGATAGCATAAAGACCTAACTAAAGTACTTACGGTACAAGATAATTTCATAGAAAATGCCACATCGGGCATAGACAGAAAACACGATTCCTTTTTAATAAAGAAATAAAGTAAAGCGTCTACTACTGGCGACGGTCATCCCTCTGGTGAACTCTTATTTCAGCCAATTGACGTTCCATGTCAAGTAGGTGTCTTTCGTACACCCTCTGGCGTACTCGGAGCTCTATGACTTCGGCTCGTGATTTAGCCAGTGCTTGCAGCAGGGTTTCATGGTTTCTCTATGATCTCTCGCGAGCATCTTCTAGACAAATGGTGCGGAGGGTATGCATTCTCGCATCAGCGACAACTTCGGTAATCTGATGTAGGGTTGTCCTGCCTTGAATCTCATTTCGGGCCACTCTGCGGACCAAGATTGGCAACACTCTATCTGCTGAGCCCCCATTGCTCAAGTCGTAAAAGCTTCGGTCGCCATCAAATGGCATAGACTGATCTTGTCCTTGGCTCCATGTTTCCAAGCATTCAACTCACTCAGGGTCGGGCCATGAAAAGTCGGACGAGGGTTAGGAATTGGAAAGGGAGCTGCTCGGGGTAGGTTCTCAACCTCTGGTTCGGACTTAGCATCATAAGAAATTTATTTGAACAAAAATATGAAAAATATATAAAAAAAAAAATTAAACTTATATTCGAAAAAATGTCAAAAAAAATTAATTCATAAAAAATATAAATAAATAAAATAATAATTAATAAGCAAAATTACATAAATGGTCCCTGTGGCATGAACAAGTTACATAAACGGTCTCTATAAATGGAAGGACAAATTTGTCATTTTACAAAGGATTTAACTATAAAAGTTAACACTATTAGCCAAAATAACCATCTATACAAACAATTCATCATAAGAACTAAAGTTGGTCTATTTTGTTAACCTCAATGTCCATTTATGTAATTTTTTCTTGTTTATTATATTTTGTACATAACCATAACAAATATAAAAAATACCTTGTTGGTGAAGTATATACGAAATCTACAAAACCGATGGTGGGGTCTATCCATTTCATAATCCTACCATCGAAGGTAACTACAAAGGGCCCTTCTTCTAGAAGAGCTCCAAAGGTGAGTCCTCCTGCCCCTAACACCCTCTCGAAGTTCTAACTTGTAAATTTTGGTAAATTGATCTGAAACAAAGGTTTTAGAAATGCAAAGAAGAAGGATGGATGGTAGAGAGCCATATTTGAGTATGTCGGGACTTCGGAACACTATTCTACACCACCCTTCTACTTATATGTAAACCTACTTCATCATTTGCCATGCCACCATATTAGGAATACATTACTTTCTAATCTTACTATCTTAGGGAAAAGCAACAAATTATGTTATAAAATCTTGTTAGAGTTCTGTATCAAGAAACAAGTTGTATCATTACCTATATGTTAAAGAGTTGGGCTTATGTCCATGTCAATGAGCTGCTTCCCTCCTCCAATAAAAAGACTAATGGGCGGCCAATTTTAACTTACGCTATGTTCTTCCGTTATGCACTACATCATGCTTCGGTTAGCTGTGTGGTTGCTTGAATCACCAATCTACCTGCTTGTTTCTGGTCATCCTTGCATCTGGGTGACGCAATGGACTTCAAAGGTGGGTTTACGTCAATGCTTTTCTGCCGGCGTTTCTCCCAAAGCTATTTGCCGCCTCAATGAACCTCTCTTAAGGTGAGTCACTCTTTCTTTTCTTGCATTTTTTTGTTACTCTTTCTTCTCCTCCTTTTTCTTTCTTATTGAGAAGCAACCGCCTCCTCACATTCCCCTAGAGTATATTGTCAGTTGAATGTGTAGTCTATGCATGTAGTTGAATAGGTGCTCCAATTGAAGCAAGCGACTTCTTTTTTGGTCCAATTAATTGACTGGTGTTCATGTGAGGGGTATTAATCGATTGTGAAACCTTAAATCAAAGTTGTTCATCTGCATATATGTCAAAGCCCTAACTGGATTTGTTATTTCCATCTTTAATTAGAAGTCACCTGGTTCATTCTTTAGTGACGAATGTCGCCGCCCATCGTGTAACGTCCCAAATTTCAAGACTAAAAATTTCTTTTATAAAACACACTTATCAATCTATAACAAAATTCATATTATTAATTTCCAAAACATATGTTCATTATCGGAGTAAAACATCCCAAGTTGTCTAATCTATGGTGTGTGCCATTCGATCACCCCGAGCTCTTCCCTCCGCTACCAGAAGTACCTAAAACCAAAACTGAAAACTGTAAGCACGAAGCTTAGTGAGTTCCCCCAACCTACCACATAAAATGCATAAACACATACTGCATATACTGGGCCATGCCCGCTATTCTGGGCCTCGCCGCTCCAGGGCCAGCCTGGCTTCGAGCCCCGCTCGGATACATATCTGTTTCACTTAGGCCTTGCATGTCGCTGGGCCTCACCCGCCAACATATACTAACAAATAAACATATCACAACACATAAACTAAGCATATACTACCGAATTTTGTTCTAAGGCCTCGCCTATCTTGGGCCTCGCCCATGTCCTACAACTGATGAGTCATGGAACCCCATCCACGCTCCTACTGATAGTGAGATACGGGCGCGACCCACACTCACTCTTCCCTAACCTGGGCCTCGCCCTTACTCTGCTGCTAATGAGATATGGAACACCGTCCATACTCTGCCGTTGGTAAGATACGGGACCTCGCCCACACTCACCTTCCTACCAGGCACATACATGTATCACACAGACAACAAGTATAAATATCATGCAAACCATTCCTTGGGCACCCGCCCGCTAACATTGGACCTCGTCCTGAATTTCATACTAGCATACTGTGCCTAGGGCTAACCCCCTGGGTCTTCTTACTCATAACTACATGGGCCGGCATTATGGTCGTAGACCCATGCACACAAAAAGGGAAACTCACATGCACTTGTTGAACTTGTTGATAACCCCTCTGGATGCTGACCGATGGTTCCTTGAACCGCTGCTCCACTAGCTCCCCGAGCTACCAATATCAAAACATATATCACTTAGCTTAACTGTCCTCCGAAAGTCAACTAAGTCAACTCTGGTCAAAGTCAAAGTCCTGGTCAAAGTCATCCTTCTAGGTCAAGCATACTCGCGGAGTCTGCCTACTGACTCGCCAAGTTAATATGCTCAGAGTCCTTCCATTCGCGACTCGACTCGCCGAGTTAGCCCATGACTCGCCGAGTCCACCGATTTCCGAGTCCTGTCCTATCCAACTCACTGAGTCTCCACTCGACTCACTGATTCGAGTCTTAACTCGAAGGGTTTGGGGTTTCACGACTTGACTCGCCGAGTCCAAGAACAGACTCACCGAGTCCAAGGCAATCTTCAACAGACTCACCGAGTTGTTCATCTAACTCGTTGAGTTCCTCCTAATCTTCATACTACTCACCGAGTCCACTCGAAGGACTCGCCAAGTCTATTCAGTCCTTCATATATTTAGAGGCTTTTTGAGTCATGCAGGGACTCCAAACTATAGTTTTACTCTTCCAAAGCTTATTCCTTACGTAAAGTTGCAAACTTTACGTGAAGCTACGGGGATCTACGCCCAAAACACTCCATACTCGGGTTTAAGACAACCATGCTTCACCTACACCCCCAAGACTAATACTTTATGAATCTTTAGGCCAGAATACACTTAGATCTAAAGTAGCAACTTGAGATCTGGACATCTAACGCGAAATGGTTCTTAAACATGGCATAAAATCCCCAAAACTCATAACCAAGGTAGATCTAGATGAAGAAGGGTGGAAATAACGACTTAATACCTTTAATAACTCTGAAAGGTGGCCCAAACTTTGGATCTAACTCCAAGCCTTGAAGCTCCAATGATTCATTTCTTCAAATTACCCCAAAGATGGCAAGAGACTTGAATATGCAACAATGGAGGTTGAGGGTTTTAGTTTCTAGATGAGAGAGACTCCAAGGAACCCTTATGGAGAGAATAAGATGCTTAAATAGTGCCCAAAGTCCCGGATTTGGGGTTTCTCCCTTCAGACCGGACTCGTTGAGTCCATTCTCCGACTCGCCGAGTCCGTCACTTACTCTTCGACCCGGATCCCGCTCGGACTCGTCGAGTTCCTCCTTGGACTCGACGAGTTGACCCTTTGACTTAGGGTTTTCTTTCATTTCTTGGCCTTTTTGGTTTTGGGTGTTACAACTCTCCCCCCCCCCCCCCCCCCCCCCCCCCGTTAAACTAAACTGTGTCCTCGAAGTTTACTATGGACAACCGACCTAAGATCTGCCTGCAACACTCTCCTGGTAGACCTAACATCCGGTGACTACCTTCGTCGGCCTTCCACCCGGTCATTCTGACCAACATTACTCTTTGCGGATAAAAATCTCGGGTCAACCCTGACCCTGAACATTCTGGGAACACAACTTACTCAACTAACACACCTTCTGATACTCCCCGAGTACTTATGTTGGACCTCCTAGGGGTTCACCCCCTTTTTCTTTTGCATTTTCTGGCCTTCCCAAAGCAACGTTCCATACCAACTGCTCCCTCTGTCACTGTGAAGGTCCTATCCTTCACCAACTTCATTACCCACACTACTTCCAGTACGGGTAGTTACTGCCAGTATCCACTGGACAATTCTCACTTTTATGACTTAGTGCTAAGCACCCCTCTAACAACTAACTGAATTCCACCATAGACTGCTTACCATCACTGCCACTAACTGAAAATCTTTGTTGTCCCTTATCCGCCTTCCGGATGAACCGAGACCACCCTGGTCCCTACTAATGTATCAATATCTGGGTTACCGACTCCCATCGGTCGCTAGCCCCAACACCAACTTGTAGTCGCTCCCAGCGACTTCCGAAGAAATTTAGACTATCTCATACGGCCCCCTCTACTCTGCCACTCTGGCGCTACAAATCCTGGGATCCTCGATCCCCTAACTTGACCCTAAGTTCCTTACTAGGTCTCACCTATGCTACTAAAACTCATGGGCCTCGCCCACGGGTCTCACCTGCCTATAACCTTAAGTGATCTATCCTTCTAGTCTCACTTGTCTACCCACTCTCGCACGGGCCTCGCCCACGGGTCTCACCCAACAACATCCTAGAGCGGCCTCCCCCAAGGTCTCACCTCTCTAGGCTATACAGGCAAGCTCCCTACTATCCTCAACCACTACCCATTCTTGATCCCTACCTTGATCACTAGGAGATAAGGGCCTCGCCCCAGCTCCGTTAACGAAGCTACTATGGAATGCTACAGCTTACCCGTAGTCTTACAACACCTTCCATGCCAACTGAACGCTAGTGAATGTTATGGCTACCCCGTAGTCTTACAACACCTTACATCTCTGACTGCTGCTGGAGAATGTTACGGCTCTCCCGCTGCTCTACCATGCTCTACATGCTGACTCTGCCACTGACTATTAACATGAAAGCATCCCATGCTAACCGTCCTCAAGATCTTCATTCTGACTCACTCGAGTCCTACAGGCGATCCTCTAATCTGAATTCCCAACCATGTACTAACCATCACCATTACACACATGAACTGATGGGGAGTTTTCTCAAACTCCCAACCCTTAACTTTTCAATCCATCAAACGCTGTGCCACTCCCTTTCCTTCTCAGAGACTACATACTCATTCTGGATCTGCACGCTCTTACCCTTACACACTAAAAGGGTTCTCCCCCACTTCGATCCTGCTCACACCTCGCTACTCAATGCTCGAAAAGAATTCCCAATCTTTGCTACCATTCCATAGTCAATCTGCCGAGGAACCCAAGCTTACCATAGCTAGGGATCTAACCACTCCATCTCTAAAATGATACATTTCCGAACTAGCGAGACATTCCAAGTCCCACACAGGCATGCTATAGTTACTACATCTCAAGTGACCTTCTCCGATAAGACACATTCCTTAACTACCTTTTAGATACCCAAGGTATGCAGATGGCATATAACTAAATCACAAGAAAACCACACAAAATAAAAATACTCATACCAATAATGATGCAGAACCATAACAATATAATCATGCATAAAGAAATCAGAAAATGGAAGTCGCATACCTACAACGTCCAACGTTGCTCACGTCTCCATGGCAGTCATCTGAAAAGCCCTGCTTCCTACCGCAGGCGCCTCCGCTCGGCCCTAACGGCCATCTGTGATCCTCAAGGTTGCAAGGGCAGGTGCTATCACCCATCCTGCCGAAAGCAAACTAGGACACTTGGCCTTCTTGTGGCCACGCTGATTGCAGTGAAAACATATCAAGTCTGATCCCTATGTGGTGGTAACAGTACAATCCCTGCTAAAATGACCAGTCCGACCGCACTTGAAGCAGCCAGACTCACCACCGCTACCACTCCTGCATGCACCCTCGTGCGTCCTGCCACACTTCCCGCATCAGCTGCAGTCCTGATAATCCCTCGATCTCAAATTTGATCCCTTGGGCCTTTTGCCCGAACCTGTGACTGCCTGAATCTCATCCGGCTTCCTCTTCCAGATCTGTTCCAAATCAATCTCCCTCTCTCTAGCCCGAGCGATCATATCCTCCAACGTTGTGCAGCTGGACCTGCTCACAAACTGCCTAATGTCATTCCTCAGCATCTCGTGATATCGGGTCTTCTTCATCTCCTCATCTGTGACATACTGAGGAACAAGAAGGGCCCTTCCCTGATGTTGGCGGTGATCTCCGCCACCGTCTCAGTAGTCTGCGTCAAATCCTGAAACTCCCGTGCCAACTGCTGCACCTCAATAATCGGTGAAAACTCAGCCCTAAACCTGGCTGAGAAATCGCTCCGTGTCATCACGTCCAACACGGCATCATCACCAATGGCATGACCAATCTCCTCCCACCAATTCCTCGCTCTGTCCTTCAGAAGACAGGAGGCGAGTCTGAACTTGTCCCCCTCGGGACACCGGCTCGTACGGAATGTGTTGGCAACATCAGCCAATCATCTGTTGCTATCAATGGGGTCCATAGCCCCATGATAATCTGGTGCCCCGCAAGCTCTGAACTCTCAGAATGTCAAAGCACGCGCTCCCATGAAAGCCATCATCTTGGTACGGAAGGCTCCCAGCCACTCATCCAAGATCTCCAGTATACCCTCCTTGACTGTGCCAAAGATCACAGGAGTCTGGTCTATTATGCTACGCGTAACCTCAGCTGGTATCGACTCCCTCATCCGCTCCTCGAGCTGCTCGACTTCTGAACCTGAGCCTGATCCCTCTCCGGCGCCTGATCCGCCCACTGGTCTCTCTCTCGCAACGTCACCATGCTGAAAATATAATACAACCACTTATCAGAATACTTGTCACTGCTGCGAGATCAAACACACGCACTACCAGGTTCCCAATCTTGTCTCGGCCTTTCCCGATTCAAGTGCGGATCCTCAACTTTTAGTAGTACGGGCCCATACTACCTTTCACATTATTCGTACTTTCCTCGAGAACTAGTTCGACTCCACCAGGTCCCTTTTCTACTACTACTGCTCCCAGCACTACCTCATCCTAGGCTTGCCCTAGGGAAACCTCTGACCCGAACCAAACCAGTCCTCAGCTGTTGAAGGCCTCCTTATGATGCCAATTAGCCATCACTTGGATACCATCACATGCGACGAGGCTCAGATAATCCTTCGAGTAAAAGACTCGTCCCGACAACGGTTGGACTCAAACAAGAGCTATGCAATAGGGCCAAATCAAGCAATCTGAGATTATTCAACCCTGATCACATGTGACTTAACGTATCCACCTAATAGCTAACTCCCATCACTCAGAATCCCACAATGCACAAAGCAAACAGCATTCAGACAAGGGAAAATCTAACCATAACATATTGAAGCTATCATAATCTCACATCAAGAATTTGTACTAGCATGCAACATAAGCTCATAAACTCAGGCATAACCTAAACAGGCTATCCTACTACTATCTAACCAGTACTATCATGCAGCTCAAAAGCACATATAACAGGCATATAAGGCATCCTTCCTAGATCCTTAGTCCTAATCTAGAATGTTGTTCTATTAACTGACAATCATAACATAAACTTGTATGGGTATTTTGGGGTACTTACTTGAGCTTGGCTGATTGCATGCACCACACCCCTTTTCTCTTTTCAGAGTTCTTTTCTTTCAGAACTCTTTTTGCTTTTCTAAAACAGTTTTCTTTCTCAAAACTATTTTTACAAAACTATCTTTTTATTTTGAAAAGTTCTATACCAATTCCTTAGTTTGAGTTCAGACACACCCGAGAGTATGTCCGAATCCCTCAAACCAAGGCTCTGATACCAACTTGTAACGTCCCAAATTTTAGGACTAAAAATTTCTTTTATAAAACATTACTTAAAACACACTTATCAATCCATAACATAATTCAGAGTAAAACATCCCAGGCTGTCTAATCTATGGTGTGTGCCATGCGATCACCCCGAGCTCTTCCATCCGCTACCGGAAGTACCTGAAACCAAAACTGAAAACTGTAAGCACGAAGCTTAGTGATTTCCCCCGACCTACCACATACCATGCATAAACACATACTGCACATACTGCGCCACGCCCGCTATACTGGGCCTTGCCCCCTACCTCAGGCCTCGCCCGCTACAACGACCCTGCCGCTCCAGGCCCTGCCTGGCTTCGAGCCCCGCTCGGATACAGATATGTTTCACTTAGGTCTTGCCTGTCGTCGGGCCTCGGCCGCCAACATATACTAACACATAAACATATCACAACACATAAACTAAGCATATACTACCGAATCCTGTTCTAAGGCCTCACCTATCTTAGGCCTCGCCCATGTCCTGCAACTGATGAGTCATGGAACCCCATCCACGCTCCTACTGATAGTGAGTTATGAGCCCGGCCTACAATCACTCTTCCCTAACCTAGGCCTCACCCTTACTCTATTGCTAATGAGATATGGAACAACGTCCATACTCTACTGTTGGTGAGAACGGGACCTCGCCCACACTCACCTTCCAACTAGGCACATACATGTATCACACAGACAACAAGTATATCTATCATGCAAACCATTCCTTGGGCACCCGTCGGCTAACATTGGACCTCGTCCTGAATATCATACTAGCATACTGTGCCTAGGGCTAATCCCCGGGTCTTCCTACTCATAACTACATGGGTTGGCATTGTGGTCGTAGACCCATTCACACAAAAAGGGAAACTCACCTGCACTAGCTGAACTTGTTGATAACCCCTTTAGATGCTAACTGGTGGTTCCCTGAACCGCTGCTCCACTAGCTCCCCGAGCTACCAATATCAAAACATATATCACTTAGCTTAACTGTCCTCCGAAAGTCAACTAAGTCAACTCTGGTCAAAGTCAAAGTCCTGGTCGAAGTCATTCTTCCAGGTCAACCCTACTCGCCAAGTCTGCCTACTGACTCGCCGAGTTCATATGCTCAGAGTCCTTCCATTCGCGACTCGACTCGCCGAGTCAGCCCATGAATCGTTGAGTCCACCGATTTCTGAGTCATGTCCTGTCCAACTCACTGAGTCTCCACTCGACTCGCTGATTCGAGTCTTAACTCGAATGGTCTGGGGTTTCACGACTTGACTCGCCGAGTCCAAGAACAGACTCACCGAGTCCAAGGCAAACTTCAACAGACTCACCGAGTTGTTCATCCAACTCGTCGAGTTCCTTCTAATCTTCATACAACTCGCCGAGTCCACTCGAAGGATTCACCGAGTCTATTCAGTCCTTCATATATTCAGAGGCTTTTTGAGTCATGCAGGGACTCCAAACTATAGATCTACTCTTCCAAAGCCTATTCCTTATGTCAGGTTGCAAACTTTACGTGTAGCTACGGGGATCTACGCCCAAAACACTCTATACTCGGGTTTAAGACATCCATGCTTCACCTACACCCCCACGACTGATACTTTATGACTCTTTAGGCCATAATACACTTAGATCTAAAGTAGCAACTTCAGATCAGGGCTTCTAACTCGAAATGGTTCTTAAACATGGCATAAAAGCCCCAAAACTCATAACCAAGGTAGATCTAGATGAAGAAGGGTGGGACTAATGACCTAATACCTTTAATAACTCTGAAAGGTGGCCCAAACTCTAGATCTAACTCCAAGCCTTGAAGCTCCAATGATTCCTTTCTTCAAATCACCCTAAAGATGGCAAAAGACTTTAATATGCAACAATGGAGGCTGAGGGTTTTAGTTTCTGGATGAGAGAGGCTCCAAGGAACCCTTATGGAGAGAATAATACGCTTAAATAGTGCCCAAAGTCCCGGATTTGGGGTTTCTCCCTTCAGACCGGACTCGCCGCGTCCATTCTCCGACTAGCTGAGTCGGTCACTTACTCTTCGACCCGGATCCCGCTTGGACTCGTCGAGTTCCTCCTTGGACTCGACGAGTTGACCCTTTGACTTAGGGTTTTCTTTCCTTCTTGGCCTTTCTGATTTTGGGTGTTACACATCGCTTGGATCATATGCTTCTGATCGTTAGCAAAAGACTTCATGTTTGACGATTAAAGGTATGTCGATTTTATCCCCGATCCTGTGTGTCTCTTCTTTCTTCACGCCTCCACCACGTCTTCCAATTTCCGAACCAGTTGACGTGACGCTTACTTCTTAAAAAATAAACCCTTTTTGAGGGTTGATTTGCGCTGGAAACAGCGGTCCAAGATGACGTCTCCGGCTTCCTAATTGTAGGTAGTTTTTTCTCTTGCACTAGGTATGGCAGTCAGGTACCGCTGACGTCACTCCGTCCCAGATATATAATGTTATCTGTTTTCCTGGTTCACCAGCTTGTTATCTTGCGAGCGCATACCTCCCTCTTAAGAAAATTGATCTCTTAAAATTAATTGGCTACATTTGCTTTTCTTCGTTTTTCTCTGTTCTGAAACCTACGTTCTGTAGGTATGGTTCTTATTTTTTTCCGACGACACCGTTGCCTCTCTTGTTCCCGAGAAAGGTGATCTTTAACCTAATCTCCTCAAATCACTCTCAGCGAACAGTGAAGGTAGGCCTCTATTTTTCTGTTATTTTATGTCGATGGTTTTTCTTGAAGAAAGAAATCATGTTAACATTTGTGTTTATGTTTGTAGTTTGTTATTAAGGAAGCCTTTCATTTAAAGGCTCCATTTTTATATATATAATATTATTAGGTTAAATTGTCTTAATCGATGGTGTGTAATTCAATTTTGTATTTGAGGGCTTTAGATTTATGTTGATACCCTTTTTACGCTTATTTTCTTTTCACCTATTTATCAATTGGTTATTTTATTGATAGAAGATGTTACTGATTTGGGGAAGATATGGCTGCTTTTGGATGTCAAAGACTAGTTTTACAGGACAGACCCAATCTGTGGTTGTTTAGTTGTTGAAATGCAGGTAGCTCGCCTTTGGTAATTGGTCTTGGGAGAATTACCAATTACATTGGATGAGTACTAATTAACTATTGGTATGTTATTTGCAAAATGGGTATCTCCTACCTAAAAGTAGATTCAGAAACATATAAACTTGATGAAGCCCTTTAAGTTTACTTACTTATGGTATAAAAAATCTTCTATATTGAGTAGATAGGCACAACTGATGGAGTATTTACGAATTTCTTTCTTTCTATGAAGGTCCAATACTCCAACTCTAACTTAAGGAGTCGGTGAGTGCCCCTTCACACCAAATTTGAAGAAGCTCCATGAAATCTGGTCTAACAAGGGAAGACATCACAAGGATCTTTGGTCATTTGGTTTTCTAATTACTAGTTTTCACAATTTTGAAACTTGAAATCTGGAGATTAAGATGGAAAGCAAGAGTTACTAATTTTTACAATTATTTCAAAATGGTTCAAAATAAGCAGTTTCCCTAAATTTTTTTCTCTCTTTTGGCTTTTTTTTGGTATTATTTTCCAATAAAATAAGTGGCGTTCATGGATTTGTTTTGAAGTTGGAAGCGATTACAGCAAAATCACTAGCTACTAACTTATTGTTTTCCTTTGATGAAAACATTAGTGGTGGAGGTTCTTTTGGGCAGCTTTGTTGTGACTCACTGAACGATTTCAATCATGTGCTTCTTTCGATGATGTGCTTCATGTATCTATAGAAAAAAGTATGCCTTTTAGAGAAGATGACCTAGCCTTTTAATCCGAGTCTGATAATCAATAAACATGTTGTAGGTAGTTGTTGTTGATAGATACAATTTCGTGCTTGATTCATATTCTTGAAATTCCAGATTAGTATCTAACGGTAATGAAATTTTACTAATATTTTTCTTTGTTCTTCTTTGGTTTTAAATTTAAGGCATTTATGAAGTTGAATCTATAAAACCTAATGGAGGGATTGCTTTTTAATAACTTTGAAGTTTTAGTTGTCGGTCTTGTAGTACATCTAATTAATTCTTGAGGTAATTACTAAAATAATTTTTAATAATTGTAGAACCTTTAAACTTATTCCTCGATTTGATGTGTTTTTTATTAGATACTTGTGATTTTGAATGATTTTAGTGCTTCATGTTGGATTAGTGTCTAAGTCCATAACTATTTTGGTATGTACTTGACCCGATGGTGCATGGTCCTTTTGGGTTGCCTTCACCAAAGCAACTTGATAGGATGAATTATGGAGAGTAAGGATTAAATATGATTTATTAATATATTATGGGAATAATATATTAAAGGAGAAATCATATTGTTTAATTAATATTAGTCAATAATTAATTAGTAATTAGTTTTGTGACTAAAAGAGATTAATTAAACTTAAGGGACTGGAATTGTAATTATAAGATAATTGCAATTTGGGCCGTGGATTGTCTTGAATCAAGAGGTGGACGAATTCTTATGGGAAGCCCATAAGGAAATCGTCCAAGGGCTTGATTAAAGGAGTCTATGGGTTGCTTAGGGCTTAAGCAACCAAATTAGGGTTTCCTTGTTAGATAACCCTAATAGCCTCACTATATATAGAACCATTAAGGCTCAAAATGTGGGGAACTTCTTTTCTAGGGTTAGAACACGTTTTGGGCAGCCTCCATCCTCTCTCCTCTTCATCCTCTTGCTTATGCTAGAATTAGGGTTTGTAGTCTAGGATTGAAAGCATGTACAATAGAGAAACCTAGATCCGAGCATTAGGGTTTGTATGAGCACATAGGATGTCTTATGACCAAAACCCATCAGTGGTATCAGAGCCTTGACTGGTTTCTATTGTATTGATGCTTGATATGTTTAAAAAAATTCGATTTTTGGTGTTCTGCTTGATGGACGCGGCGAGTCCCACTGTGGACTCGGCGAGTTGCCCCTACTCGGCGAGTTCCAGAGGGTGACTCGGCGAGTCGGTGCGTCAGACAGAGGTATATTCGGGATTTCTTGCTGTTTTTGCTTATGGATGGTTACCTTATCATGTTTGATCAATATTAATCTGATCATATGATATATTTGACTATATTTTTGATCTAATTGAAGATATTTATCAATTAATAAGATAATTGTTTCCTTAGATAATTGATTAATTATTTTGAGTAAATTGATAAATTGTTTTGCAAGAAATCATTAAATAAATCAAATATGGATAATTATGTGATTAAATGTTAATTTGAATTATTTGTTATTTGATCCTTGTTGTTATGAAAAGTTTCATATTTTCCCCTTAGGTTTTATAGTTTAAATTTGAACCCAAAAGTTTTGTTGTTTTGAAATTTAAATAGTTGAAACCCAAATGTTTTGAAAAAATGTTTCAAAACTTGCCCTTAAGTTTTGGAATTTAAATTTTAATTAATAGTTTAATTAGGAATGTTAAATTCTAAAACTCTAATATAGTTTTGAAAAAGTTCAAATCACACCCTTATGGTTTTATTAATTAATTAAGGTGTATAATTAAAGGAAGTTTAATAAATCCATAAAAGTTTAGGTTTACAATTTAATTGAATTAAAAGTATAATTGTTAAATTAGACCACCTAATATTTTAAAAGTGTAAAATACACTCTATACTATATATAACATTAAAAGTCTAACATTATATATATGTACGGGTAAAAGTCTGTCTTACCGTTAGTAGGCCTCATTCACGAAGCTGGTATATAAAGGATGTTTAAGGAAATTGCCTATAAAATGGCGATTGAATGGGTATCCACTCTTACTCACCGCACTCTTGACTAGTGGAGGGTCGTTAGCCGAACGGGTAGGATAGGACAAAACCTTCCATTATAAGTATAATGTAGTATAAAAGTAACTAAATGTTTTCATAAAATTCCAAATCTTAGTTACTTAGGCAAAAGTGAATTGATGCAATTCCATGAAATTACACTTTTTCCCCTTGCGAAGACGTTAGTGGAGCGTGTGTGGTTTACCGGCATACTAAATGGTTCTAAGCAAAGGTAGCAAAGGCTGACTCAATGTTTGTCATAGTTCAGTGGAGCGTGTGTGGTTTACGGACACATCGAATAGGTAACTGTAACATGTGAGGGCACCATGTAAGTTTGCATGGTTATTCACACCCGCTTTGTGATCCTCGGCATCCCAGTCACAAACAGGAGGGGCATATCGAGATTTAAACATGCCATTGAAAGTTCAATGAATCTCAAAGGATCTACGAGTTTTCATAGATTTAAAACTTAAATTCTTTTTCGTTTTTCATGGTGGAAATTAGTGAATCGTCATTCACTTACCTTCAAATATTCTTCAGTTAGGGTTACGGCATCCCTCTCCCGAGTTGTAGAATATTGTGTTGGGTCCTAACCTTAGTATCTCATTTGGGTGATTTACTAAAGACTCAATCAATCAACTAACTTGAATTTGTTTTTCTCCCATTTGTAGATGTCAAAGTTCGACAACTATGGTCTTCCCAAATCCCGTGGAACAAGCATTCCACATGAAGATGGTATTCCACGATTCAATCGAGGAACGAGAAATCATGCTTCACTTCTTCCTCCTCCTCCTCCTATTGTTCTCCCTAACCCACAAGATCGAAAAATTGAAAGGTTCAATATCACTAAGGCCCTATTGGAAATGAAACATGAAGATGGTAAACCCGTGTATGCCCACGTTCTAGGAATGAAATCACACATTGATAGGTTGATAATGTTGGGTGTGTCATTCCCAGATGAGTTGGCTGTAAATTGGGTTTTGCAGTCACTTCCTAAATCATATAATGAGTTCAAAAGAAAGTATTATATGATGGATCATGATGACAACCTCATTGACCTAACTTACATGCTCATTGTTGCTGAATCGGAAATGATTTGGCGAAGAAATGGAGCGTATTTGTTGGAAAAGTCAACCGACCATGCTTCCGAGGACGTTCTAGGAGAACCGACCTACGAAAGGGCGTTGGATGCAAGTCTGCCCAAAGAGCCTGAAGAGTCTAGAAGATGGGAGAGTCAAAGAGTATGGCTGCACTTCAGGTAAAATCCATTGTCTAACTCCATTATGTTCCTATTCATTAATTCTTAATACATAATGTAATAAGATTGCATTTGAATGTTTTACAGGATCGGTGAAAAGAAAGGAAGCTTGGTGAAAGAGCAAGATGAATCTAATCACAAGGAATGGATCTTGATCGCATGGACTTGAAGATTAGATTTTGAGCTTAGATAGTAAAAATAGAGTTGTTAGAAAATTTTCTTTTGAAATACATAGTTTTCAATGGATTTTGCATTGTAAGAACAAATGTTTTCCGCTGCTTTTATAAATAAAATAAATTTTCGTTTGACTTATTTATTTATATGTTTATTTCCTTGCAATGAAATCGTTATGAAAATTGGTGTTTGCATATTTCTACAACAAATGGATATGATTCTTATTTATGGTGTTTATGGAAAAGTCGAGAATTTACCAAATAGGGAGAGTTTCTCATCGTCAAAGTTTCCATTGGACAGAAATTTGGAATCATGCAACTTGGTTGCACGATGAATGAGAAATTTCATATTTGGAAATTAGACTAATTCATTGACAAAGTGTCAAGTGAAGGACTTGGAGATCAAATGCAAAAAGTTGCGTGTTGATCAAGTCCACCATAAGAGTAACAAAGATATTCGTCATGATTTACTAAAAGTTTAGTAAATATGATTATACTTACACGATTAAGTGTAATTCTGAATTGATTAAAGAGCCTAGATCAATAGCAGAATGAATAAAAAGAATCAAGTAGGCAGAAAGATAAAAGTTTCTCCATTCTAAGAAGATGGGAGAGTACCTTTATGCTAGGTCTTAATGATTAAGAACCATATCTCAATTGATCCTCTAAATGAGTCTTAGTATAATTGTATGTCTAAGAAGAGGAATCAAGAATTGAAGAAATGGTTAAATCAATAAGTTAATCATACTTCGTTCCAATAACAAGTCTTAAAGTTAAGATTGTGACATCGAGTGAAAAAGTAAGGTTTATAACATTCATCAAATATGGAAAGTTGTGATGTCTTGGATAAGACAAATGCCAACTAGGACCAATTTATGAAGTATTTTGATAAAAGCTACACTAACTCTTGAATATTTGTTTGTCAAGAAACGGTTATTGACAAGAGAATCTTATATGTCAAGGAGTCAGTGGGAGTCTTAATGGTCTTGAAAGGTTTCAAGAACAAATCAAATAAACCTTATTGATCATCACTAGCACACGAGTTGAGGTTTACAACCTATCTTGTTGACATTATTTTGTTTCTGTGCCAATCCAATCGAGTTAATTATGCATGTGAGTTCTATGAGTTCTCATTTTGAACGCATAAAGGCAAAGCACCTTAATCAATGAAAGGTACATTGATAGGAAAGGGTGAGCTGCTTAACTACATGGAAGACATGGTGGGCAGCTGTGCTAGCATAAGGCAAGAAATCAAGATTAAAAAAGTTCGGTCCATATGAGTTTGAATTTGTCGTAAACTTTGGTTTTAACAAATTGACATGGATAGAAACACATACACCGTTTAAATCTAAGTGTCATAAGATTTCCTACTTCATGAAAATGATTGTGAGGAAATGCTTTCACTAAGAAAGATTTTAAGAAGATAGTGATTGTAAAATTGCATTCTCGAATTCGATTATGGTTACGGTATCCCTTTCCATAATTTTAATTGTGAGGTTTGGCAATTAGTCTTAAGTGTTTAGACACACATATGAACTATCGAAGGCAAAGGTGTATAAGTTCAAGAAGCCTTGATAAAAGATTATCAAAGCACTAAGTATTAGAAACATGAACTTAAGAAATTCAATAAGCATTGTTTTTCTGAAAGTTAAGATGTTTATGAATACATGTCGAAGCTAGTGGGAGCATAAGTGTTATGTTTTATAATAATCATCATGATAGTGGGAGCATAAATGTTATGATTGTATGATTATTAAGGCACATATTGCAAGATGGCAATATTAATTATAGAAAACAAAAGTTATACCTTGCAAAGTAGTAAGAGTTATAAAGTTGTTTTGCTATAATTAAGGGAGAGAATATTATGCTTCATTTCAAATCTAAAGGTTTAGGTTGAGAAATGTTAATAAATTTAGTCTATGTTACATAGTGTGTTCTTAAAATTTCGATTATGATTACGGCATTCCTCTTCACAATTCAAATTTTGAGAACATAGCAAATAAAACATTATGCATTGTGTCCCATATGCTTCAAGTATAGGATCGATTGCAAATGCTTTAATGTTTGACCATTCTAAACTTTTCAAAATGTCTAGCGCATTTAGAGGGAAAAAGGGACTAGAATTGGTTTTGACTAAAACAATTAAACAACTATCAAAGGAAAATCCAAAGTTCGACGAGGATTGGTCGCTTGTGAGTAGTAGAAGTATAGTATTGGAAAATATGGAAATGTTTCCATATTGTATGGACCATATCGACATTATTATGAATAGAAAAGATTCTATTAAGAATGAGTTGTCATATGGAAAATATGGAAGCGTGTCCATATTGGGAATTGAATATTGAAAATCTATGTCTAGATTAGAAACTTTTATGCAAAAGGATGTTCAAAGGAATGTACTTTGAGTGAGAGACATCATATCTAAGGAATTGTCTTGTAACAATCTCTGATAGAGGACTTTGTAATATCATTGACAATAGTCTTTGTGACTTTGGTGCAGTGACATTACGAAAGGATAAGTTGCATAGAATGTTAAAATCTAGCATATTCTATAAGTAACAAGAATTTGATATTCTTTCACTTATGGAAAAAGGATTTGGAGTTGTGAAATGAGAATGATTGGAAATGTGTTCAATGTGATCTATTTCACAAAGTAAGAACCATAGGTAAACATTGCGTGCATGTTAGGAGCATGGGACAAGTGTTGTAATTCAAGTAAGAAGTTGATTACCCGAAACGACAAATAATGAGTAATCAATATGGTAATAAATAAAAAGTGTTTTATATTATGCTCAAAGGGTTGAGGCCATATGGGATTAGTATTATTATTTTGTTTCACATTTGCATGTTTTGACTTCCAGAATAATTGAGTTTATTAAGAATAATCGAATTATTCAAATGGGCCACAGTCGTTCATATGTTGGAAGTAGATATGAATGAAGACTATCATGAATTGGTGTGTGGATTGTCTAAAAGAGTATTAGACATAAGCAAATGTTTGCTGCAACGTTCATGAGTGCTTATGAATATGATTTGAGCATTGGATTAAACCCACACTCACTTGGATCACTCCTTGAATTGTATCACGAGTGATTGGTGAGACGATAACATCTAATATTCTTGAAACCGAGATGTGTGAGTTGTATCTTGCAAATCGGTTGCACATTGATAACATGTAAATGCACTAGTAACTTGGTGTTATAAAACATATTGTGGTGTGTAATTCCATGAGTAAGTGCAAGCAAGCATTGTATCAAAGTTTATCCGTTCCTTTTATCCAAAGTATGATAAAAGCGATATCTTTGGGCCCCTCGATGATTTTGTGACGACAAACATAAATGCTCGGCCGGGCTAGGGCTAATTTGATTTGTTCAGTTAGTCAGTCGTCATAAATCGGGAATCAAGATATAGTACAAAGAGAATGATTTGAAATCATATCTCATATGATATCTAGAATGGAGGAATGTATGATCCCTTATCTAATATGATCAGAGTTGATAGCGGCTTTGGAAAGCTACGATTGCAGATCAGGATCTGAAGTCATACGCAAAATAGTTGTTAGACTTATCCAAGTGGGAGACTGTTGGATTAGTGTCTAAGTCCATAACTATTTTGGTATGTACTTGACCCGATGGTGCATGGTCCTTTTGGGTTGCCTTCACCAAAGCAACTTGATAGGATGAATTATGGAGAGTAAGGATTAAATATGATTTATTAATATATTATGGGAATAATATATTAAAGGAGAAATCATATTGTTTAATTAATATTAGTCAATAATTAATTAGTAATTAGTTTTGTGACTAAAAGAGATTAATTAAACTTAAGGGACTGGAATTGTAATTATAAGATAATTGCAATTTGGGCCGTGGATTGTCTTGAATCAAGAGGTGGACGAATTCTTATGGGAAGCCCATAAGGAAATCGTCCAAGGGCTTGATTAAAGGAGTCTATGGGTTGCTTAGGGCTTAAGCAACCAAATTAGGGTTTCCTTGTTAGATAACCCTAATAGCCTCACTATATATAGAACCCTTAAGGCTCAAAAACGTGGGGAACTTCTTTTCTAGGGTTAGAACACGTTTTAGGCATCCTCCATCCTCTCTCCTCTTCATCCTCTTGCTTATGGTGTTTGTGAACCATTTGGGGAGTGACACTTGTGACTCTAAGCCTTTCAAAGTCAATTTAAGGAGGAATTAGGATTGTTATTGCTACATAACAATCAAGGTAACATTATAAACCTATTCTAATATCTGATATGATTACTTGTATGCTAGAATTAGGGTTTATAGTCTTGGATTGAAAGCATATACAATAGAGAAACCTAGATCCGAGCATTAGGGTTTGTATGAGCACATAGGATGTCTTATGACGAAAACCCATCACTTCAAACATTTAGGTTTGATTGGGTGGAATGATGGGTTTTTTTATAGCAAGTTTCGTTTGATTTAAAGGTTTTGCTCCACATCTGCGATTGATTGTGATATCCAACTTATTGAATGACTGTGAATAGAAGGCATGATTTTGAATGGTTTTATCGCTGCAAACGTTTTCAATGGATGTTATGGAGTGATATGGTTATGATTTTTTTTCCATTTGCAGGTTGATTGGATGACACTTCAAGGAGTTAAATGTAGCTTTTATCTATCACGAAACCATTTGGCATAGTCTTTTAAAGGTCCAACCTTTTGGGTAACCATCTGGTGTAAGTCGTCGTTCATTTGGATACTTTATTAAAAAAACTTGATTTATCATTTAGGAATGAAATAATTAAAAAATTTCAGGTTATTATAGAAAATTTACAAATTAAAAAAATGTTTAATGATGCCTTTCAACAGTTTTTAACACTCATTGGTAACAAGTCTATCATTGTACAAGCTATTTCATGTGATATCAACCATGTCTTCAAATGAATTTTACTTTTACTCTTCAAATAGTTAACGTTCATATCCTTTTGTTAAAAGCTTCATTAATATGTTGGTGGATGTGTGGATGTGGATGCGGATGCGGATGTTTCACATCCGGATGCGGATGTTGTGGATTAGGATGAACACGTAAATCTTAGTTATCTAGGTAATAGACAACTTTTATTGCAACTCTTTTGAGTTTATTTATCAAAATTAATGTTATTATCATAATTAATGAAAGGATGCTACTACTTTTTCACTTAACCAATTTCTTATTTAATAAATACCATAAAATCAACATACTTTGATTTACTGTTTACTATTAACACCTTCATTTCCTATCTTTTTTCAATTAAAACAATAGTTTCTGTTTTTTCTTTTCAAGACATTATACTTTTAAAAATAAAAAATAGCTTACAGATCTATTTTTTAGGGCCATGATTATCACGGCCCAAATAAGTTCCCTAGTATAACTATATATAAAAAACAAAATTATAACATTACCTAGATAATACATTGTTAAGATACAACATAAAACTTTTGATATGGATTGAGTTCAATAAATAATATAAACTATTGGTGATTAAGGGGAAAAAAATATTGAAATAAGGGAGTTCTTTTCCACGATTCTATCTTTTTATCTTTCTAAAGATACGGGTGTGAGGTTTATGCTATACTGTGGTCAATATATTGATTAGTTATTCGTTTAGTACTTTCTATTGAATGTTAATGGCTTATGGTCTTATTATAATAGTTAGATTAATCTATAAAAGTCGTCCGTGTAGTATGTGATATTATATTTATGCATATGGTTTGTATCTTCTATTTGTCGTTTTTCTATAACCAAAATGATTTTTTTATTCTTAGACCTTACTTAATGGGGCTGCGGCATATATTAAATCTATATAAATATGCATAAATTAGCTCCCAAGTTCATTGAGAAATGGGTGACATAAAGGCCAACACGTGAGTTTTGATCATTCGACGCCATATTAGGAACAAAATCCTTTCTAATTTTAGGTAAAAGCACCATACTATGCTATAAAATTTAGTTTGAATTGTATATTAAAACAGAAGTGTACATATAAAAGTTAGGCTGGTGCCACATCATTTTTTTTTATTGCAGTATCGTTTATTTACGTTTTTCTTTGTATTTTATAGGGAATGGTAACATCTTTAGCATGTTTTGCATTATTTTTTCAAACTAAAATAAATCATATTTTTTAAAACTATATCTAAGATGAAATGTGACAAACTAACTATACTTTAGGGACTTAAGATGTAAGTTTAGAAAAAAAAAATCAAAAATGGTTTTTGACTTGTTTGGTAGGATCTGAATTTTTAAGATCTGAATTATTAAGAGATCTGAACGTCTAAGAGAGTCTGAAATTTTAAGAGCTGAATGTTTAACATACTGTTTGGTTGAAACCTCTGAATTGATGTGCTAAATTATTAAAATGACCAATTTACCCTTCTGTTTTAATTTTTATTGAATTCAAGTGTTCGTTTAGAAAATAGCCTAATAAATTTCTTCAATACGTATTAAAAAAAAATATAAACACTATATAAAATCCAAATTTAGCATAAATCAAAATCAAACATAAATATTTTTAAATCCACAAAATCATACTAAAATCCAAATAAAATCCTACTAATTTAATTTGGCCCCAATTGATTCGCAATCTGGTCATGCAAATTATTTATGTATTCATTGCCTTGTGAACCCCATTCCATATCGTCTACGTTTTGGCCATCATTCTCTCCCCCTTGTGCTTGACCATTGTTCTCCTCGAATGCCATAAATAACTCGTCATGAATATCGCGTTTCCTTATAAAATTGTGGACTGCAAAACAAGTAATGACTATATCTCTTTGCACTGAAAAAAGAAAAGGAGCCAGTCACTTTAGGATTGGGAATATCGCCTTCAAAACATCGTAAGCACGTTCAATAACATTTCTGAGTTGCGCATGTGCATTATTGAATTTTTCTTCCTTAGTTAATGCACGCCATCATCGAAAATCGGCTAACCAATACCTCGTGTTGCGGTATGGAGTCATAAATCCACGAGTGTTGGTGTATGCAACATCGCAAAGGTAATATTTATCTATACACATGAGTCAAGGAAGTATTATATATAGAAATTTTATATCATATTTTACAATAAATTTAAAAAGAATTACAAACCTAGAGGAAGGAACGGAAAGCCTGATGTCGGGTTAAATGCAACTTCTTTCAAAACTCGAGAATCATGTGTTATACCCTCCCAACCGGCCCATACGAATGTGAATATCACATCACAATCACAAATTCCTAAAACATTTTGAAAGCATTCACATTCCCCTCTTCCCCAGTAGCGAGTTTGTTGATCAGCAGGCACGACTGCATGTACAAGAGTTCCATCTAATGCACCTATTGCTCCAGGGAAGATTTCTTTTAGCCTACGATGTCTCTCTGATGAATTCACGGTTGCATTAGAATTTGTTGGCACTATAACTTCTTTTTCAAAAAGCATCATTGCATTTACCCTTATCTTTACTTTTATTTTAACTCTTTGTCGTATCTATAGTCTTTTGTTTTTTTGATTGAGCAGATGACTTATCACTGAGACCTACAGTTTCTTGTTGAGTGCAATCGATGTCATCAAAGTCATGCAAACTATAATGGCTTGACTCTTGAGTAGGAAGGGGAAGGGTAGAAGTTGGTCCCCAACTATGAATGTCTGTCGCAATCGCGCCTTCAAACAATTGTGTACAAAGGTCGGGGAAGGGTAATGGCGCTCTTCTCAAACTTTCAACATGTTTGTTCGACTGCTTGAAAATTATTATATTAGATTATTAAAGCCTAATAATAATTTTTTATTATAAAATGCAAAATACCATCATTTCTAGTTGCCATTCTTCTTCTGAAAGTGTAGCACCTGGTTCCTGGTACGTATTTCTTGTAATTAATATCCTTTAAATAATGCATTTTTACCTTGGACTCGGCGAGTTGAAGGACAAACTCGCCGAGTAGAAGCGGGATAGACACGGGGTCTAAGCTTTGGACTCGACGAGTCAGTTCCCAGACTCGGTGAGTAGACCTTGACTGGGCAAAAACCCTAACTCGGGTGTTTGCACCCTATTTAAACACTCTAACTCGGTCTCCCTTGCCCTAACACTTCCAGAGAAGCTAAAGAATGAACCCTAGCCCCCTTATTGTCTTGTGAGTGATTTTGGCCTTGTGAAGGTAGTTTGAAGCTTAAGAGAAGAAGAAGAAGGTGGAAGAGTGCAAAGAAGGGAAGTAGATCCGACATCTACCCTGCAAGAGGCTTCCATTCAGGTAGAAAAGTTCCTATCTTGATCACTAGTTCATTGGATCCCCTTTTTGTCCCTAATTGGTGGTTTTCAAGCCCTAAAACCCCAAATTCCATGTGTTTGTGCTCTATGATCCGAATGGACTTCAGATCTGGACCTTATGGGCATCTTAGAAGTATAAAGTCTCTGTGGTTGAAGTTATGGAGGTCCCCATTGAGTGTATGACCTCCTAAAGAGCTTGGATTTGCCTTTTGGAGCTTATAGGGCCATGCATGCACGTAAAGTTTGCAACTTTACGTGATAAGCATGCCCTAGGAACATAGATCTATGCTTTGGAAGCGTTGCATGTCTCAGATTTGGCCTGTATGGGAAATGAGTCAAAGGGACTCGGCGAGTCCCAAAGTGGAACTCGGCGAGTTCTATGAAGATGGCCTTAGACTCGGCGAGTTGGATGAACAACTCGGTGAGTCCTATGAAGATTGCTTGGAACTCGACGAATTGTTCTTCAAACTTGGCGAGTCATATGAACTGTTACTGAGTAAGAGGGTTTTAGGTGTTAAAGGTCCAACCCTTCGTATCTGCATGCAGAATTAGCAATTTAACGTGTAGCAATAGTCCCAGGAACCCAAATCCTCATAAAGGATGATCTGGTGAGGATTTGGAAGCAAGTAGGAGGTCTGCTCGTTGGGACTCAGCGAGTCGTTCTCGGACTCGGCGAGTCGGATCGCGAGTCAGTCCAATCGTCCGAAGTAGTGAGTTAAGGGTGACTCAGTGAGTGGGAAGAGAGTCTTGACGAGTAGAATCGGGTTAGTAGCATGGGGACTCGACGAGTCTGTGCCATGACTCGGCGAGTCCAGTCAACTGGAAGTTAACTTTGACCAAGGAGTTAACCTTGGACCAGGGTGGGTCAGTCATTTGACCTAAGGGTATTTATGAGTGCCTAATCTATGTTTATGATTTATAGCTGGAGGATTACTGGTTCAGCAGTCAGGCGCTTAGCAAGCATACTTTCAGCAGCTACATTAGAGGTAAGTTACCTTCCAGTAGCGGTGGGTCTACGGCCACAATGCCGGCCCACCAGTAAGAGTTGTATGATTAGATGATTGTCTTTGTGATATTCATCTAGGTTTGCTACTACCTGTGATATGTTTATGTGCTAGTATGATATGATGCTATGTGCTAGTGACAGTAGGGGAGATAGTCCCCAGATTACCGGTCGATAGGGCCGAAGGGCAGTCATGCCCAGCCATGATAGATAAATTATGTGATATGTGTTATGTGGTAGTAGTTGGGGGTGAAATAGTCCCCAGAATCTGGTCGAGAGGACCGAAGGGGAGACCAGCACCCATATATGCTACTCACTATCCGGTCAAGAGGACCGAAGGGGGAGGCCAACACCCAGATATGCTAGTCAGTATCCGGTCGAGAGAACCGAAGGGGGTAGGTCGGGTACCTAGATATGCCTGGCAATATATGTATGTTATGTGGTTATATGGTATGTGGTACAGTGGGGGAACTCTCTAAGCTTCGTGATTACGGTGTTCAGTTGTTGTTTCAGGTACCTCTTCAGCCAAGGGGAAGGAGCTGGCGCGGTAGCGACATATCACACGCATGCTTTTTGTTTTCCGCACTACGAGACATTCTAGGATTTGTAATATGATATTATTATGTTTTACGTTTTGGTTCACAATCACGAGACATGTTTTTATTAAATGATACGATCATATGATATTTTGTTACAAACGTTTTCCAAATCACTTAATTGAAAATGAAATTTTTGGCCCATATTTTGGGTTGTTACAAGTTGGTATCAAAGCCCTGGTTTGAAGGATTTGGACACACCTTCGGGGGTGTCTAGACTCAAATCAAGGGACTAAAGGATTTTGAAAAGGAAAAAGTTTTCTAAAAGGTTAAGTAAAGAGTTTTAAGAAGGAACAAAGTGTGTGATGTGCACGACCGGCCAAGCTCAAGTAAGTATTCCCCAAAGTACCCATACAAATTTATGTTATGTTTAACAGTTTTAGTAGAGCAGCATGCTAGAATAGAACTAAGGATCTAGGAGTGATGCCTTATGTGCCTGTTTTATGTGCTTCAGCTTATGAGAATTGCATGCTAGTATTGAGTAGACAGCAGTAGGATAGCCTCTTTAGGTTGTGTCTGACAGTATGAGTTTAGCACTGTATGCTAGTTCAGTTTCTCTTTATGAGAACGGATTTGCTTGAGATTGTTCCCTTTTGTCTTAATGATGCTTGCTTTGTGGGACTCTGAGTGATGGGAGTTAGCCATTAGGTGAATACGTCACGTCACATGTGATCAGAGTTGAATAATCATAGAGTGTTGGATTTGGCCCTATTGCGCAACTCTCGTTCGAGTCTAACCGCTGTAGGGACTAGTCTGTTACTCAAAGGATTATCTGAGCCTCATCACATGTGATGGTATTCAGGTAATGGCTAATTGGCATTACGAGGAGGCCTTCAGCAGCTGAGGACTGGGTAGGGTGTAATCAAAGATTTCCTTAGGGCAAGCCTAGGATGAGAATAGCAGTGATCAGCAGTAGTGAAAGAGATCTGGTGGAGTCGAGGAATCCCTTGAAGAAGGTACAGATAGATGTGGAAGGTAGTATGGGCCCGTACTACTGAAAGCAGAGGATCCGTACCCCAACTATGGAAGGTCGACACAAGATCGGGGAACTTGTTGTGGGTGTGATCCCTCAAGAGGTATTAGCATCACTAACAGGTGTTATTTATGTATTGCAGAATGGTGGTACTACGACCGAGGCCGACAGTTGGCAGTTCAGGGGAGGGATCGGGTCCGAGATCAAGTTTTGAGCTAGTAGATGAGGGGCTACGCGATTTCATCGCATCCAAGATCACCAGAGGCATCCTTGAGTCAACCCCCATCATCTTCGGGTCGATCAAGGAAGGGATAGTTGAGCTGATGGAGGAACGCCTCGGGGCATTCAGGAGAAACATGGCATCTGGCCAGTCCGGATCTCACACACTGTCCTTTAAGGACTTCAGGGGCAGTGGTGCACCGGATTTTCATGGGGTGAAGGACCCCATAGCTGTCAGGCAATGGATCATAGACATTGAGTCTGCACAGTTGACTAGCTTCTGTCCTGAGGGGTCAAAGGTGAGGTTTGTAGTAGGATATTTGAGAGACCGAGCTAGAGATTGGTGGGAGTCCGTCGACGACTCGTTGGGAGCCTCGGCAGTTAAGGCTATGACCTGGTCGGACTTGGTGACCAGGTTCAGGGTAGAGTTTGCGTTGGCTGTCGAGCTTCAGCAGCTGGCCAGGGAGTTCTTAGATATGAGGCATACGATGGAGACTGTGGCGGAGATCACCGCTAAGTTCCGGGAGAGGGTGTTATTGGTGCCCCAGTGCGCGAGTGATGAGGATATGAGGAGGACCCACTATCATGACATGCTACGAGCTGATATTCGGGAGCATGTCAGTTTTTCAGCTTGCCCTACCCTAGACTCGATGATTGTCAGGGCAAGGGAGAGGGAGATAGATCTGGAGCAAATCCGGAAAAAGAAGGCGGAGGAGGGGCATGTTATGGGGGCTTCAGGGAAGAAGCCCAAGGGACCAGATGCAGGGCCGAAAGGCCAATAGGGGTGAGGCTGTTGCAGGAAATGCGGCAAGACGCACGAGGGAGCATGCAGGTTGGGATTGTCAGGCTGCTATAAGTGCGGCAAGTCAGGGCACTTCAGCAGGGATTGTACCGCCCCTGCACCTGTGATACAGACATCTGAGTTGCTATGTTTCCATTACAACCAGAGGGGCCACAAGAAGGCCAACTGCCACCAATTGACAACAGCAGCGCCAGTGAAGGCGCCAGCTCCAGCAACATTGCGGATTACTGATGGCCGGCAGGGCAAGGCAGAGGCTGCAGTGGTGAGGAGCCGGGCATTTCAGCTTACTACCGACGAGGCACGTGCCGCACCCGATGTGGTGACGGGTATGATTCTTTCCCTCTATTTTATTTATATGATGTTAAGATATTGATATGTGCTCTGTATATATGTATGCGATAGGATCATTCCATGTGAACGGTATCCCAGTTCAGATGTTGTTTGACTCGGGTGCCACCCGATTGTTTGTTTCTCTTGCGCTTAGCAAGAAGTTTACCGAGTCTTCGGGCATGTTGGATTGCCCTTTAGAATTAGAGATTGTCGATGATCGATCGGTGCGAGCATCAGCAGTGTTCAGAGATTGTGTTGTAAGGTTGTTTGAGGAGCGCTACTTGGTGGATTTGGTTCCCATACCATTGCGTGGGAACAAGGTGATTATAGGCATGGGTTGGTTGAGCCCTAATGGGGTCGTGATAGATTGCGCACAGCAGCTGGTGCGGATCAGGACCCCAAGTGGGGGAGAGTTGGTGATCCATGGCGAGAGGCCACAACGTGGACCTACAGTATGTTCAGCAGCGATTGCTAGGCGCTACCTTCATTAGGGTTGCGCGGAATATGTCGCATATGTTATGGAAACCCGGGAGGCAGGTAAGGCGACGATGAGCGAGGTTCCAGTGGTACGAGACTACACTAATGTGTTCCCAGAGGAGCTTCCTGTAATACCTCTAGAGCGACAGGTAGAGTTCAGGATCGACCTAGTCCCTGGTGCGGCTTCGATAGCGAAGGCACCGCACCGGTTGATTCCTCCCGAGATGTAGGAGTTTTCTACACAACTGTAGGAGCTGTTAGACAATGGATTCATTAGACCGAGCAGTTCACCCTGGGGAGCCCCGATTCTGTTTGTAAAGAAGAAGGACGGGTCACATCGGATGTGTATAGATTATCGGGAGCTGAACAAGGTAACGGTGAAGAACTGTTACCCACTCCCGAGGATCGATGACCTCTTTTCCCAGTTACAGGGAGCATCTTGGTTCTCCAAGATTGATTTGCGTTTAGGTTATCATCAGATGAGGGTCAGAGAGGAGGATGTGCAGAAGACCACGTTTCGGACGTGTTATGGCCATTATGATTTCATGGTGATGCCGTTTGGGCTCACCGGTGCTCTTGTCGCGTTCATGGACCTCATGAACCGCGTGTGCAGACCGATGTTGGATCGGTCTATGATAGTTTTCATTGATGACATCTTGGTTTATTCCAAGACGCAGGAGGAGCACGAGGAGCATCTGAGAGAGGTTTTGGAGACCTTGAGGAGGGAGAGCTTGTATGCTAAGTTCTCCAAGTGCGAGTTTTAGTTGCGTGAGGTGCAATTCCTTGGGCACCTTGTCAACCAGAACGGTATATACTGGTCGACCCGACCAAGATAGACGCCGTGATGAAATGGGAGGTTCCGAAGTCTCCATCCGAGATTCGGAGTTTCCTGGGATTAGCGGGTTACTATCGGAGATTCATTCAGGTCTTCTTCAAGATAGTCATACCCCTGACACGGTTGACTAAGAAAGTCATGGTCTTTCGATGGGAGCATGAGCAGCAGGCAGCGTTTGAGGTTCTAAGACAGAGATTGTGCGAGGAGCCAATCTTAGCCCTGCTAGAGGGCATAGAGGATTTTCTGGTGTACAGTGACACGTCTATTTCAGGATTGGGCGCGGTATTGGTGCAGAGAGGGCATGTCTTTACTTACGCCTTGAGGAAGCTGAAGCCTCACGAGGCGAACTACCCGACACACAATTTAGAGTTGGGCGCAGTGGTTTTCGCCCTCAAGATTTGGAAACATTACCTATATGGGGTTCGGTGTACCATTTACACGGACCACAAGAGTTTGAGGTACCCCAAGGATCAGCCGAATCTGAACATGAGACAGTGCCGGTGGTTGGACGTGGTGAAGGATTATGATTGCGAGATCCTTTATCACCCAGGAAAGGCCAATGTGGTGGCCGATGCGCTTAGTCGAAAGGCAGCGCCGATCAGAGGCGTGTGCATGAGGATGACGGTGGTGACTCCCCTATTAGAGCAGATTCGGGAAGCTCAGCAGGAGGCTATGAAGGAGGAACATCGGAAGAGCGAGCGGATAGTGGGTCAAGTTACCTCCTTCGATTATGATAGCAGAGGATTATTGACACTACACTGTAGGGTTTGGGTGCCGTATCAAGGAGGCGTGTGCTAGGTCTTGATGGAGGAGGCACACAAATCCCGATTCTCCATTCATCCCAGGGCAACAAAGATGTATAGGGATCTTCGTCTAGACTATTGGTGGCCCTGCATGAATCGGGGTGTGGCTTGGTACATCGAGCGGTGCTTAACCTGCAGGAAGGTCAAGGCCAAGCATCAGAGACCGCACTACAAGATGCAGCAGTTGGATATCCTGTTGTACAAATGGGAAGATATTACGTTGGATTTTATCACGAATCTTCCTAGGACCGCGCGAGGAGTGGATTCTATATGGGTCATCGTGTATCAATTAACCAAGAGCACCCATTTTATTCCGATTCAGGAGAGCATATCGGCTAAGAAGTTGGTCGACATCTATATCAGGGAGGTAGTGGCACAGCACGGGGTGCCAGTGTCAGTGATTTCAGACAAAGATGTGTGTTTTACTTCCATGTTTTGGAAGAAGTTTCATGACAAGTTGGGCACTCGTCTGCAGGTTCGGAGCAGGCTACAGACTACACAGAGTCGGAAGAAAAGTTATGCCGACAATCGCCGTTCAGACTTGGAATTCCAAGTCGGGTATATGGTTCTTCTGAAGGTGTCGCCATGGAAAGGCGTCATCCGATTCAGAAAGCGAGGCAAGTTAGGCCCAAGGTACATCGATCTATTCAGGGTTGTAGCCCGGGTGGGCAAGGTAGCGTATAGGTTGGATCTGCCATCCGAACTCAACCAGATCCATAGCACTTTCCACGTCTCTCAGTTGCGGAAGTGTCTGGTGGACAACTCGGCCGTGGTACCTTAGGAGGATATTCAGGTCGACGATAGCTTGAATTACATTGAGAGGCCAGTACCAATCCTCGACCGGAAGTCGAAGGATTTGAGGAACAAGAGGGTGGAGCTCTTGAAGGTGCAATCGAAACACTGGAAGGGATCGGAGTGGACTTGGGAGCCGGTGGAAGAGATGATAGAGCACTACCCCGAGCTGTTTCAGGGTCAAGCAGCAGACTTCCAGGACGAAGTCTAAAATAAGTGGGGGAGATTTGTAGCACCTGGTTCCTGGTACGTATTTCTTGTAATTAATATTCTTTAAATAATGCATTTTTGCCTTCGAATCGGCGAGTTGAAGGACGAACTCGCCGACTAGAAGCGGGATACGACACGGGGTCTAAGCTTTGGACTCGGCGAGTCGGTTCCCGGACTCGGCAAGTAGACCCTGTCTGGGAAAAATCCTTAACCCGGGTGTTTGCACCCTATTTAAACACTCTAACTCGACCTCCCTTGCCCCTAACACTTCCAGAGAAGCTGAAGAACGAACCCTAGCCCCCCCCCCCCTTATTGTCTTCTAAGTGATTTTGGCCTTGTGAAGGTAGTTTGAAGCTTAAGAGAAGAAGAAGAAGGTGGAAGAGTGCAAAGAAGGGAAGTAGATCCGACATCTACCCTGCCAGAGGCTTCCATTCAGGTAAAAAAGTTCCTATCTTGATCACTAGTTCATTGGATCCCCTTTTTGTCCCTAATTGGTGGTTTTCAAGCCCTAAAACCCAATATTCCTTGTGTTTGTGCTCTATGATCCGAAAGGACTTCAGATCTGGACCTTATGGGCATCTTAGAAGTATAAAGTCTCTATGGTTGAAGTTATGTGTAACAATTCAAATTTTCAAACAAATTTTTTTTTTTAAATATATTTATTTCCATTCTTTTCAAGACATAATTAGTGTAAATATTCTGTCAAATACAATAGCCAAAATCCCAAGATCATAACAGCAGTCTTCAGTGTGTATCGATCATGCCGGCGCCTTCCCACGGTCCTCGCTAGTACCTGAAATACATGCACAACAACTGTAAGCATAAATGCTTAGTGAGTTCCCCAATATACAACTTACGCACATACGCCTTTCCAGGCCCGACCTTCCGGTCCATGCGTCTCAGGGGACTTCCGTCCCTGCTGGGTAAACCTTCCGGTCCTACCCACGCCGACCTTCCGGTCCATCACACAACATATCGCCTTCCGGCCCATAACATATTGCCTTCCGGCCCATAATATAATCGCCTTCCGGCCCATAACATACATAGCACATATAACGAATAATTTACCACATATAGCATACATAACACATATCATATCCGACCTTCCGGCCACACAGTCAAACCCTTCCGGGTACAGTATAGTGAGAAGACTCACCTCGTAAAAGCTGAACGCTAGCAAATCCTGAAATGACTCGTGCACAACCGACGTGCTACAACCTCCCTATAACATCACATATCTCATTAATACTTATATCTTCTAAGTGTGACTATCCCTAAGAAGTCAGACTTAGGTCAACTCTGGTCAACGGTCAACGGTCAACTCGACCGGACTCGGCGAGTACCATGGCGACTCGGCGAGTCTAAACGTCTTCCAACTTTCTGAGATTCCTTATCTACTCGTCGAGTATCCTCCTCGACCCGACGAGTTACTCCTGGGAGAATCGCGGGGCCACCCCGACTCCACTCGCCGAGTCTGAAGAACAACTCGGCGAGTCCATGCCATGCAGACGAGCAACTGCTTCCTGAATTACGTATGGTCCCGAGATATACAATCATGGGACTTTCTGGACTACTAAACATCCATTACTGGGGGTATAAACGTCTGGGTAATAACATAATAATCCATCTAATCACTAAATGGGTTTCACAAACCCTAGATTCGTATACATGTCAAAATACCAGAATTGATCCGAGTATTACCTGAAAACTCTCTCTCTGTGTCCCCCAAACCTCAGGACTCGATCCTCCTTGATATTCCTTTGGCCAATTCCTTCTTCTTCTTGCCTAGCAAGTTCCTCCAAGTTCCAATAGCTTTCTCTCCTGCTCTAGACGTCCACAACGATTAGGGTTCCTTTCAATCGACCAAAAGACGAACAATGACGGCCTAAGAGGCGTTATATACGATCCAAAACCGACGGTTAGGGTTTCTGCTGTACAGCGTCGACTCGCCGAGTCCATATCTGGACTCGTCGAGTTCAGTCGCGAACCCGCGACCAAGTCTGCGATCCTACTCGGCGAGTCTAGGCTCTAACTCGCCGAGTCCCCTCTCAACTCACCCCAAAAACATAATTAAACAATACCTGAGATTTCGGGCTGTTACATTATGGAGGTCCCCATTGAGTGTATGACCTCTTAAAGAGCTTGGATTTTCCTTTTGGAGCTTATAGGGCCATGCATGCACGTAAAGTTTGCAACTTTACGTGATAAGCATGCCCTAGGAACATAGATCTATGCTTTGGAAGCGTTGCATGTCTCAGATTTGGCCTGTATGGGAAATGAGTCGAAGGGACTCGGCGAGTCCCAAAGTGGAACACGACGAGTTCTATGAAGATGACCTTAGAATCGGCGAGTTGGATGAACAACTCGGCGAGTCCTATGAAGATTGCCTGAAACTCGATGAGTTGTTCTTCAAACTCGGCGAGTCATATGAACTGTTACTGTGTTAGAGGGGTTCAAGTGTTGAAGGTCCAAACCTTCGTATCTGCATGCGGAATTAGCAATTTGACGTGTAGAAATAGTCCCAGGAACCCAAATCCTCATAAAGGATGCTCTGGTGAGGATTTGGAAGCGAGTAGGAGATCTGCTCGTGCGGACTCGGCGAGTCGGATCGCGATTTGGTCCAATCGTCCCAAGTAGTGAGTTAAGGGTGACTCATTGAGTAGGAAGAGGGTCTTGACGAGTAGGACCGGGTTAGTAGGATGGGGACTCGGCGAGTCTGTGCCATGACTCGGCGAGTCCAATCAACTGGAAGTTGACTTTGACCAAGGAGTTGACCTTGGACAAGGGGTGGGTCAGTCATTTGACCTAAGGGTATTTATGAGTGTCTAATTGATGTTTATGATTTATAGTGGGAGGATTACCGGTTCAGCAGTCAGGCGCTTAGCAAGCAGACTTTCAGCACCTACATTCGAGGTGAGTTACCTTCCAGTAGCTGTGGGTCTACGGCCACAATGCCTGCCCACCAGTAGGAGTTGTATGATTAGATGATTGTCTCTGTGATATTCATCTAGGTTTGCTACTACCTGTGATATGTTTATGTGCTAGTATGATATGATGCTATGTGCTAGTGACAGTAGGGGAGATAGTCCCCAGATTACCGGTCGATAGGGCCGAAGGGGCAGTCATGCCCAACCATGATAGATAGATTATGTGATATGTGTTATGTGGTAGTAGTAGCGGGGAAATAGACCCCATCATCCGGTCGAGAGGACCGAAGGGGAGGCCAGCACCCAGATATGCTAGTCAGTATCCGGTCGAGAGGACTGAAGGGGGAGGCCAGCACCCAGATATGCTAGTCAGTATCCGGTCGAGAGGATTGAAGGGGGTAGGTCGGGCACCCAGATATGCCTGACAATATATGTATGTTATGTGGTTATATGGTATGTGGTATAGTGGGGGAAATCACTAAGCTTCGTGCTTACGGTTTTCAGTCGTTGTTTCAGGTACCTCTTCAGCCAAGGGGAAGGAGTTGGCGCGGTAGCGGCATATCACACACATGTTCTTTGCTTTCCACACTATGAGACATTCTGGAATTTGTACTCTGATATTATTATCTTTTACATTTTGGTTCACATTCACGAGACATGTTTTTATTAAATGATACGATCGTATGATATTTTGCTACAAACGTTTTGCAAATCACTTAATTAAAAATGAAATTTTTGGCCCGTATTTTGGGATGTTAGAGAAAGATTAAGAGTGTTGGTTAAAGGATTATAAACATTACCGGTTTTATTTTTTAACTTCAACCAAGCTGAAAACTTTGACTTTAAGTACTCGTAGCGATTCTTCATTTGCTTTTGGTCCACAAAAAATTTATGTTCTTTTGCTAATTTTTCTGCTACAGTCCTCCAAGAGAGTGCTTTCAAACTACCCCCTTCCCTACCATTAACTGTAATTTCTTCTAAACATGGTTCCATAAAAGCTTTTTCAATAGCTTCTACCTTCCAACTACTCCTAGGCTTCTTTTGTGACATGTCTAGTATGATTTCAATAACAAATCAGCATATAACAATACAAATCAGCACAAAACAATATAATTCAGCACTTAACAACAAAAATTAATGCATAAACAACAAAAATTAGCACATAATTAGCATCTAACAACAAAAATATAACCATAAATAGACAAAATCAACACAAATGAGCACAAATCAACAACATATGTCAACAAATAAACAACATATTTCAACATTACAAATTTCACATAACAGCACAAATCAATCAGAATTCAGCAACTAGAAATCAAGTCTCATATTTCAGCAATCAACATAATTTTAGAATTCAATGAAGGTATTTCCGATTATAAATTTCACACACAAAAGACAACAACAGATTTTGAAGAACAGCAGGGGAAAACAAGAAAAAAAACATCAGAAAAAAAGACATCAAAAAAAGATGGCGATAGGGAGGAAGAGAAGAAAACGAGAAAAGGAGAAGAAAACAAATCTGATTTGAAGCAACATCAGAAAAAAAAAAAAAGAGAAGAAAAAAGAGAAGAAAACGAACCTGATACGATGCTGCTTCTGGAGTCGACAATGGCGAGGCTGCAAGGGCTGCGATGGGGTGATAGGGTGGGCTGAGACGGTGGCAGGAGATGGCGATAGGGAGGAAGATCTTTGGTGGCTGGAGATGGCGATGGAAGCCACGCGATTGAAGCGAGAGAAGGATCCGAACACAAAAGGATTAGGGCATCTTTTTTAATTTTAGATGGGATTGCAAATCTGAATCGGTAAGTGGTAAAATTCAGATTGAGAGCCCAAAATAAGATGTAAACAAACGGTTTGAATCTTACCGATTCAGACATACCTCTTATTAAGTGGTATTAAGATGCAAACAAACGGGCCCTTAGATGAAAAAAGTAGGGGTAGATATAAATCCGTTTTTCCTTAAACCGTATACCGTGCCAACTATAATTGGTATAAAAAAATTTATACCTGTACTGCACCAAATAGACTTGGTACCAATATATTTGGCTACCAACAAGTTTGGTTGGTACAAATTTGTTGGGGTGCAAAGTTATTCATTCATGACTTTGTAAATGTTTGACTTTTGTAAAACCCACTTGCATGTGGTGCTTTAGCCTTTAGACCCATTTGTTAGAGAGTGAGAGAGAGACATGTAAACACCTCTATAAATAGTGGGTTCATACCACTTGTAGAGGTGTGCTTGAGAGATTTAGAAGTGAGTGTGTAAGTGTGTGTTAATTATGTAGTCTAGATCTAGATCTTTTTTTTTGTAAACACCATATACATTCAATGTATCTCTTAAACACCCAAATCAACATGTTCAATTGTGCAAACTCTAATTCTGCATGTCAAACCATGTACTTTGTCACTACAATTGGTATCAGAGCTTGGTTTTCACGATCAACGTGACTTTTGAAGAACGATTCTCGGTTTGGCAACATTTGTCGCAATTTGAACAACTTTCGTGAGTCTCTCTCTATGATCTCTCTTAATTTCATTGAATTCGTGCTTTGCGTTTTTTATTTTTGATCATTTGACTCGTTGGGTCAAATTTTTCTTGAAAACCCCATTTGTTGTGATCCAATAAATTTTTCGTTGATCAAAGCCCGATCCATTCTCAAATCTGTTTGTTTGATTCGATTCTAATTTTGCAATTGTTCATTTTAATCTAGTTTTAGCCCAAAACTATTTTAAACTTCGTTACTGTTCATCTGAACAAAATCAAGCCCAGATTACAATTTGTTCACAATTCGATGTCACTCACATTTATTTGAGCCCATCAGTTGAGATGTTACTGTTCATAATCCATTTATGAGCCCATAAATTCGTTTACATCAAATGATTCCTGAGTTTCGTTCCACATCTAGTAACACATATGCATAGAAAAGTTGTACATTCATGAGTTGTACGTTCTTGAATCTTCTTGTGTTCTTGTTTCCATTGCTCCGATTTCATCATTTCTATCATTCTGGTTAATCGATTCTAGTTTGTTTTGATTATTAAAATAGTCTTCTGAATCGATTTTATATTCTGTGTTCAACTTTCAAATCGATTTTATTCAAATCATAGTCTAGAAATCGATAGTTGAATTGAGTTGTGTTTATCAATTGATGAATTTGTCAAGTAAAACCAAAAGGTCAAAATCATATAATATTCATGAGTAATAACGAAGTCAACGATCGAAGATCAAATTTGATGAAATGGAATCGAACGATTTGAAGAATCAATTTGATCAATTTTTGGATTTGATGTTAATTTTCGAATATTTGATGAACGAAGGATGATTTTGGGTCGACTGAGAATGATGATTTCAAAGGCTTGATTTTGATTGATACTTGGATATTGAAGATCGTTTGGGTGTTGGGTTTGTATACAGGAATCGATTTTATTTGGATGGATGAAGAATGAACAGATAAAGAGATTTGATTGTTGATTTCGAATATTTGGAGTCTGTGTTCGTTGTTTTGATATCAATTTTGGGTTCGCATATTAAATTTGGGTTCGCATATCGATCTTGATTATGAAGATTGAAGGTTTGAATGATTGATGACCAATAGTTCGCATCTAGATCTTCATTGAGTTCGCATATGAGATCAAAACAATTGTGTTCGCATCTGGTTAATTGTTTTTGATTTCGCAAGCTTGGAGTCAAAGATCTGGATTGTGTTCGCATTTATGGATTGGATTTCGCATTTGGTGATAAAGTTGATTTGTTGATGCGAAGCCAAACTATATTCGCATTTGTGTGAATCAAACTCAGATTCGCATTGGTATGAATGGAGTTCGCATTTGATGGTTTGTTCAATTTTGGAGTCAAAATGGTTCGCATCTAAGGTTGTGATATGGTTCGCATATATGGAAGTCGTTACTTTGCATTTGGATAATTTGGTTCATTGGATGACAAACATGCAAAGAATTGAGATGCGAAACATTTCACAGTTTAATGAATTGGGGAAGAAAACACACAAGTTTCGAAATTAGTCCCTGAAATTTCAAAAATATGGCAAAATTGACCCAACTTCGCAAAATGGGGTAATAAAAAGACAAAAGTGCAGAATTTTCATTTCGCATCCCTGCAGTCTTCGCAAGATGGAAAATTTTACCCAGTTTCGCATTAGGGGTAAAAATTTTGAGAAATTGGAATATTTTCAAATCTGGTCCCTGCAGTTTTTGCGAATTTACACATTCTATCCAGTTTCGCAAATGGGGGTGTGTTTCGCATATTTGACTGTTTTTGACGCATTGGGTCACTGCAGAATTTTGAAATTGACAATTTCTACCCATTTTTGAGAAATTTTGTCAAAGGTGATCCGTGAACGAAGCTAAAAATTCAATATTTTTTGGATTTTCCGAATTGAAGCACAATGTTTATGCCACATGTTAAAGGGGGTTTTGATACGAAAAATTCCGAATAGAGCACGTTCTTTTTCCTTTGGAGTTTTATAATCAAATTTCGATTATAAAAAGGGGGAGAAGTTTAATATGGAAATTCGAACTTGAATTTTTCATATTACGCGGATTTGAAGACCGAAGTGATCTTGAAGTTTTGAAGCCACGAGATGATGCAATTGGAAGTTCGGAAGTGATGTATTCGAAATGGGTTTGGTTTATTGAAGATTTTTGGGGTGTGTCTTTATGCGCAACTTTAGGGTGATTATTTGGAGTTTGGAATACTCTTGATCATTTGTTGCTGCTCGGATTGTATGGTCTCACATCCTAGAACCCAAATTGAAGAATCATGGAAGAATTGAAGATTGAAGTTCGTTTCGACATGTGTCACCTTTGAGGCTCGAACCGCGTAGTGCTTGATTTTGGAAGATTTGAAGTGGGTCATTCATTCCTAACTTTGAGGGGGAGAATGTTGGGGTGCAAAGTTATTCATTCATGACTTTGTAAATGTTTGACTTTTGTAAATCCCACTTGCATGTGGTGCTTTAGCCTTTAGACCCATTTGTTAGAGAGTGAGAGAGAGACATGTAAACACCTCTATAAATAGTGGGTTCATACCACTTGTAGAGGTGTGCTTGAGAGATGTAGAAGTGAGTGTGTAAGTGTGTGCTAATTATGTAGTCTAGATCTAGATCTTTTTTGTAAACACCATATACATTCAATATATCTCTTAAACACCCAAATCAGCATGTTCAATTGTGCAAACTCTAATTCAGCATGTCAAACCATGTTCTTTGTCACTACAAAATTGGTAATGATGTATCCCAACTTCATTTAAGTTTCTATTGTAACATTTTAATATAAGCAAATACATCCAATAATTTTGAAGTTCAGTGTAGAAATTAGTTACACATTTCTTTTAATTTACAAAAGAATTCTATTGAAATAATGCTAAAATAACGTTTTAATTTTGTGCTTTAAAATGGTAAAATTATTGACTAATGCGACCAAATAACTTATATAATGTTATTAATATTGTAAACATTAAACACAATTAACGACTGAAATATAAGATTTCATTTATATATATATATATATATATATATATATATATATATATATATATATATATATATATATTGGTTGGTGCGGTAGCACCATAGTATTCAAACTTTTGTATCATTAGCATACCAAGATTGTTCGATTAGTATGGTCCATCAACCAAACATCTTGGCTACCAACTATATTGGCTACCAACTTTCTTGGTTCGGTTGGTACGTTTTCCGTGGTATAATTTTGACAGCCATAGCAAAAAGTATTTCACTTTCATTTTAGTTCCTCTATATCATCTATTCGCCAGAAACTAATACATTTGTTTTCTCTTTTTCAAATCTTTTTATGATTTCTTCATAATTTGCTCTTTGTCAAATCTTCTTATAATTTCTTCATAATTTGGAATATATGTAAAGAGAAAAGATTATTGGAAGCATTATTCAAATGTCATTTTCTGTGGGCTTTGGTATAATTTCAGTTTAAAGGAAGGGGGATGGGATATAACCCTAACGACAATAGCAATTCTCCAAGAAAGGAAAATAAATAAATAGCCGATCATCTCTCTCTTTCTCTCTCTCTCTCTCTCTCTCTCTCTCTCGCTCTCGCTCTCTCTCTCTCTCTCTTTCTCTAGCTCTTTGGCAAGTTCTTCTTAGCGACCCACTTAGCATAACCAAGGGGGTGGTTTAGCGAATTGGAAACGAGGGTGGTGGCGATGCTTAACGCCTCCTACTCCCTATAGTCTTAAAAGATAGTTGGTTGTATGTGTTAGATGGAGTTACATAAGCATAAGCCTTATTGGACTCAGAGCCCAAAGTACCTTGTCCCAATCCAAAAAGTCATACAATTACACATTATGATCAAAAGGTACTACATGAAGTCTAACATTAAGCAAATCTAATAAATAATATAAGCCGTTCAAAATAACACAAATATTTTTGTAAAATACACAAAAGATGAAAAAAGATTATTGAATCTAGCGAGTTCTTTTGTTTAAGTTGCGTTGGCATGGTCTTATGGATTGTTTTTTTTTACTCTTTTACAATTTTTTCTCTTTCTTCCTTTTTAAGATTTTTACACGGACTTTCTCGATATTGGTAGTCAAGATATTGACAATGTTGTTTAATAGCTCTCTCACCAATTCTAATTGATATGATTTTAATATAATAGTTTGATGAGTTAGGTTCATGTGTTCTAACTATCTAATGTGTGGATGCAGAGATTAATATGGACCAATCATTTCAACAACCTACAGAAGGGTAATTTTGTAATCTTAGCTATTAATTATTTATAGAAAACTCTTAAATTAATTATATCCCTTTAAATTCGATATCAATTTTATTTTTGCCTCGTTCATCTTCATTAACCCTAGACACCCACAATCAAATAATGAGACCAAAATGGCCTACCAACATCATCTGCCACAACCTACCCACCTTCGTCGGATTTCTGATATGCAGTAGATTGAATTTGTGAATTTGTGGTATTTAGAGGATGACAGTGAGAGTAATAGAGATCTTCATTTCTCGGATCTGATAAGGAATTGAAAAAAGGACAATCATAGGCTCCACCACCTGCCGTCACCGGTTATAGCAGAGATCAGTGCTTTGGGAGGTGGTGTATGTTCTAAATTTTGGTATTAACCAACCTTGCTTCTCGTCTCCTTCTTCATCAGTCATATGCAACTATCATTTTCTTAAAAAATTATCCCATGTAAAATTTTATGATAGATTGTGGATTTTTTTCCTTCATCAGTGGCAAACGACTCTCCAATCCAAACATCCATGATAAGGAATGATTATATATCTTTTCCCATTTCTTTGTAATCTCTTCTGCATGATTTGTTATTTGTTTTCTTGGATTGTAACGGTTCACAACCAGGGCTCTTCTTTACAACTTTATACACCTCCGACAATAGAACAATAAGATACGTGTAATAATATATTCTTGTAGAATATTCAAGTATAATAATATACATAGTGTGTTATTTTATTATTATTAGAGAGTGTTCTATTACTATAGAATAGTATATAAGGGTTTTTGTTTTTTTCAGAATGTGATGAAATTTTTTAACTTGTATCTAATAATTTGTTATTCTTCAAAAAGTTCTTTCATTCAAAATATATATTCTGCAGTCAAAATACTTATCATCTTATGGTTCAATAATATTGTTATTTTTTAATATATTCATAAACATATTTTGTCGGAATGTCAGAATTAAAAAAAAAATTATAATCCATAAAATCAGTGTTTTAATATTAATTGAATCTATGATCCCTTAAAATATGTAATTTCCTTTATTAAATCTAGCTTAATTAACTCAAATATTTTTACAATAAAATTAGATGGTATTTGAAAATTATCTTTAATTCAATAATATTTATTAATCACTTTCTTAAAATAAGTAAAATTAATGGTCCACAATCAACCTTACATCTACACAATTAATAGTTAGAATACAATAACCTAACCTATATTTTGATTAAATTAAAAAATCATCCTTATCGTGTATTGATCATTTATATGCATATGTTGTATATTTTTCATTTGTTGATTTTATCATCTAACTTTTTAGCTTTGGATCTAACTGAACATGGCGTGTAACATCTATATAAATATGTATAATTGGCTTCCATGCTTATAGTGAAGTATACGACATAAATGCAAATATATGTGAGAGGTTTTTTTTTTTTTTTGAAACAGCAAATATCATTAAAAAGGCATGATTAACAAGTATCTAAAACATGATAGAAACCATTACAAAACAAAACAGGAAGAAATGAATACATACCAGAAAAGAGACAAAAACAAAATCAGGAGGGAAATATGTGAGAGACTTACGTTGTGTTTAATGTAATACAATTATCTAGAATATAAAAATCGTTAAAATCACTTGTTTTTATTAATATATATATTTGCCGTTTTCAAGAGAAAAATCTAGAGATAAAAACTTTTATATAATTACAAGTAGCCTTAACATTGGGGTGTTAGTAGACTCACTCAAAAGATATTTTCACATGTTAAAATTTTTTAAAAGATACAGACATATGCATCATGTGCTTCTCTGGTACATTAATTGTTGTTTCCTTTCTTCCATGGTATGCTCTTATTAAACACCTGGAGCACGCATTTCATAGTGGTTTGATTAAATTACATTTATAATTCTTATCTTGTAGTGGTTTTTTATGCACATGGTCCTACAATTTAGAGTAAATTACAAGAATGGTCAAACTTTTACGCACATAGTCATTTGTATAACATATATCTTTGGATCTAACATAGCAAGGAATATGATAAATCTATATAGATATGTATATTTAGCTTCCAAGTTTATAGGGAAGTGTGTATAAATTTATTAGATAACTAGGTGGGAACCCTGCGTCGGGTATGGATTTTTTTGTGTAGTTTTTATCATTTTTCATTAGCTCAACAATGCAACTTAACATTAGATAACATTTCATTAATAACTTATTCACTAACAAAAATGATAAATCCAAACCCTTGAGATAGGTTGGTGAAACTAAACTTCATCTACACAAACAAAACAATAAATATCATATGTTTATAGAAGAAATTTGTTTGTGAGATTGGAAAACCCCTAATACGAAATTCAAATTACATATAACTGGAAAAAGCACAACGAATACAATTTCTAAAATTCTGAAATTGAAATTACAATCATCAAAAAGGCTGAAACTTCCCGTAACAACCATAATTTGCTTTTTGTTAACAACATTTAAACCGATTTAACCGAGTAACAGGAAAAAAAATTAGAAAGGAAAAATTAAGCCTAAACCTGCACTCAAATAGAACACTGCAACTATGGTGATTGTCATTCATAAGATCGTCAGGGTTCTTCAACCTCTCCTATTCAATGCAAAAACAAATTCCAATATTACCTGTATTCCGTACTTTAAAAAGATATAAACAAAGTTTATTTATAAAAAAATATAAAATCATAGAAAATAGTGAGACTCACTCAGAATTTGATGACACCACATCCTTGAAAGCATATACACGTTTCGCTGTTGAGTACACATGGAAGGCTCTCTGATAGAACAAATTTACAAAAAAAAAATGTTAACTATACAGTGGTTCAAAAAATAATTACAAATGAAAGTTTTTTAAAGTAAAAAAAATTAACTGATGGAATACATGAGAAAGTAGGTTGGTATTTTGTGAAGTTACCTGGAATAACTTGTAATGTGTGACAGCTTTTATCACATCCAGTGAAGTGGCAGAGTCAAGAATTATGGAATCTAAGCTTTTACTGGTGATTATCTCAATTTCATTAGATGTATAAGGCTCCTCTTTCAGATATTTGTTTATTTTTAACCAAAGATAGCAACCAAGTGATATGTTTTTTACCGTTTAAAGCAAAACGTCGAATATAAATATATTATAGGAGTTAGATGATGACGTGGCGACACTCGTGCCATGTCATCATTTTTGGTAGCCGAATGAATACCTTAACAGCAATGGTAGGGTTGGAAGACCCATGGGCCCCAACAAAGGATGCACATAAAGCTTCTACATCAGAAATGGTTTTCACTTTTGAAATTGTCTCTTCAGGTTCCATTCCGAGTTTTATGTCCAATAAAATCTCCAAAAAATAAATAAATGAATAAATAAATAAATATAGAGTTTTCAAAAATAGAATGATTATTAGGAAAATAGGTGGAAAGTGAAAAGCAAAATTAGAATGTAAGAGAGGTAAATATAGAATATTAGTCGGCTACTTGCCACATAGGCCTCATTTGTTATGGAGGATTTAGGGACATACAATAATGAAAGTGGAAAAGGAATGAAATGATTCATTCTACTGGAATGAAGAAAAGAAACTATTCGTTTTGTTGAACGGAATGTAATGGGTCATTCCATTCCATCAAACCAATCAAACCATTGAAGCAACACAAAAATAATGAAAAAAAAGACTTTTCTTTAATCTTACAGAAGCTAAACAACACGATTATTGTAGTTTGTTGCAGCAGTTACAACTTTCTGTGATTCAGCCAATGAATGAGCAATTAGAAAAGTTCCGTCAGCTGGCAGTTGCACATCAGTTGCACGAAGAGGGTTGAAATCTATTAGGACATCAAATCCCGTTTTTCCATTATGGATATTGCCTAGTTCAATAAAAAAATACAAATTATAACATTGTACTTTCAAGTCACTTTCTATGTGTTCATTATACCATTCCACTTTCATTTATTATAAAGGAAAGTATAATGTTAATTTTTTGCATTTAAGCACAAAATGTAATTACTCAAAAAGTTCATTGGTTTATGAGAAATATTATATGTATATACCTGATCCATTCCACCAGATTGTGTCCCAAAATGTCTTTCACACTCACAAGTAAGTTGGACAACTTCTTTCTGTAATAGAGTAAACAAAGAACAATATTATCAACAAAACATATCATACATAATTTGTATGGAAGTTATAACATAAAACTGTTTTAAGGTGAAGATAGGAAATCAATGCAACAGTCAATTAATTCGGGAAATAATTAATTAAACATCAACAATTTGTTAAAACCCTCCTCAACATTCATAAATATTATTAAAAAAATCATATGACAACCATTCAAGTAGTTTTCACTTTTCATCAAACTGAAAATGTTTCCCTTCACCACATGTTGACCAAAAAAATATATAATTTAATTTACCTCCTCCAAAAGATATGTATCTGCTGATAGAACACCAATATCTCGTACAAATGCTGCATAATTTTATCCTCTACCTGCTAAACTTTGGATCTTTATTTTTTCATTAATTGTGGCATTTTATCAAACAGGTAGTAGGCAAAAAAAGGTCCTTATTAGAAATAGGTTTAATCAATCAAAGATGCAATAGAGACGGAAAAGATATAATCCATGAAATGAAAATAAAAAACTTTTGGATTTCTAGATTCATTTTAAAATAGAAGTTTGTTATGATTGTGGTCAGGAAAATTTTGAAAGAACGTCATACCTGATGTTGATTCAATGTATTTTACTTCAAAACAACTGTGGTGTAAGTGTGCTAGATTTTGTCCCACATCCTGAAGGTGGATCTCCATATATATGTCTTACCAGATTAAATCAAACTCCAAGCTCCGCTATTGCTTATGGAAGCTCTGCAGGGAAGAAAGCTAGTAAATGGATTGTACTTGTGTGCCATGGAAACCCTGAGGTAATATTAATAAATAAACCAGTCTGTGAAAAAAAATTGTTTGTTTTCTTAATTTCCCTAATTTGATTTTCTTGAGATTTTTTTAACAGGGTAGTGATTCTGAATCTGATAACAGTAACATGCCTATGGACATGCTTGGAACTATACAATTTTTTTTTTTTTTTTTGTAATTTGATTTGAAGGTGAAATCAATAGTGAGCAGCCCTAGAATAGCGCCAACTGAAACTGCTAATGCAATCGCTCGTGTAAGTCTCAAGTTTTTTTAGGGGCATTCTCTTCTTTTTCTCTGATTAACATAAATGGGAGAATGCACGTGATTGAAGGTTCAAGAAGTTGCTGATTGTCTAGGTGTTGATTGTGTGCCAAGATATACTGAAAAGGAATTCTTACTTCAGAGTTGTTACATTACTAATATTTGGCGGCTAATACCTGAGCAAGTAAAGTCTATTGTTAAGCTTCATTATACTTGCCCATTCTTATATTCGAACAAATAAATTAAAATTAAGAACACACTTAAACAAACATGAAATTGAAAGCATATAGAAAGAGGGATGAACAATCGTCACCTGGGAATCAGAATAGCTTCATGAATTTCCAAGGTAAAGTTAAAATAACCCTGATGAACATCCTTCAATGAAAACAACACGTTAATCCATCATCACCCCCACTCCTAACCACCACTTCTCCACCATTCCCACTTAAAACAACCGTCAACCACCTCCCTTATTTCTCCAATCAAGCCATCATTCACCCGCCTCCATTACCACCTCGCATCCACACCAAAATCACAATAAGTTCTTTAATGACAATATGCCCTTTGTGAATCATACATAATTAAAAGACATGGGTTGAAAAGCATATCCCTTATATGGCTAAAGTAAACATGGAACTGTAAAGTGAGGATAAGAATTGGTCTCTAAATCAGTAGGCTAATTCAGGCATATACATCGTTTCTAGGGCTACTAATACCTGGATAAGAATTGGGTCTGTAAATCTGTTTGACAGATGGCGGTTGAGTCAAAGGCATATACACATGCTTCTTTCTTCCATTCCCAACAGATGGCAGTACACGGAAACAGAAAAAAAAAGATAGATGGCAAACACCAAACCTGGAATAGCAAAACGACGGAGGAGGAGTGGAATCGATTTTCTAAGCTGAAACAGAAACGAAGGCGCCGAATGTTCTCCAATCGAAGATGGAAGCTTCAATCCATGTAGAAAAGGAGAAGGTTTGTCGTCAACGTCACCAGCTCTTTAGTTGCATCTTTCGTTGCTACTCGATCATATGATCTTTGGCGAGAGAGCACGGCAATGGGGTGGAAGAAGAAGAGGGAGCACCGGTGAGATTTTTTTGTGGGTTCAAGATTCGTCTTAGTGGAAGAGTCGGTGGTAGTTGAGGCGGTGGACTAACCCAAGCAAAGGAGAAGCAGTGACCTCGGATGAAGAAATACATAAAAAGAGGTGGGGGAGCAGACCATAACACGTAGCCGTGAAGAAGAATAACATTGATCTTAATCACATTGGCTTACAAAGGCGGTGAAGTACAAATACAAAGAAGACGTATACAACTTCAATTTCAAAAATGATCTAAAAGGCCCCTCAAGAAAAAAAAAGAAATTGACCATATACAAATACCTAGGGACCAATCATGCCAAACCTTAGCCACTTTATTGTAGTTAAGGTTGGATAATTTTAATATATAGTATAATTAGTCTTCATTATATTCAAATATTTATGTTGTATTTATCTTGTATTTGTCACTCCTTTATCACAGGAGATTAGTTTGTATTATTTATATAAATACAACTCTCACGCATATAATTGGTGTGTGGTTAATTCAATCTTAGTCGTTTACATCAAGTTGATGTTAAAAACGCTTTTCTTCATGGCACGCTAAACGAAATGGTTTCTATGGAACAACCTCCGAGATTTGTTGATCCGAATTTCCCTAATCACGTTTGCAAACTTTCTAAAGCTTTTTTATGGCTTTAAACAAGCTCCTAGAGCTTGGTTTCATCGTGTAACATCCCCCTGTGGCACGTATCACAATATTGTCCGCTTTGGGCCACTCGGCACGAGGACTTCCCAGGGGGTCACCCATCCTGGTACTACTCCCGCCCGAGCACGCTTAACTGCAGAGTTCTTATGGGATCTGCTGCCCTCACGGCTTTAAAACGCGTTGTGTCAAGGAAGGTATCCACACCCCATATAAGGAGTGTTTAGTTCTCCTTCCAAGCCGATGTGGGATCAGATCTAACCCACTTTCACCCCCCATTATAGGGTTCGACGTCCCCGTCGAACACATCGACCCGTGCCCTAGCTTTGATACCATTTGTAACATCCCCCTCTGGCACGTATCACAATATTGTCCGCTTTGGGCCACTCGGCACGAGGACTTCCCAGGGGGTCACCCATCCTGGTACTACTCCCGCCCGAGCACGCTTAACTGCAGAGTTCTTATGGGATCTGTTGCCCTCACGGCTTTAAAACGCGTTGTGACAAGGAAGGTATCCACACCCCATATAAGGAGTGTTTAGTTCTCCTTCCAAGCCGATGTGGGATCAGATCTAACCCACTTTCACCGCATTTGGAAGGAGAACTAAACACTCCTTATATGGGGTGTGGATACCTTCCTTGTCAGAGGGGGATGTTACAAATAATTGATACGTGCCAGAGGGGGATGTTACAAATAATTGTAACGCCCGCAAATCCGGGCTAGTCAATTTAGAGGCAATAGGGGTCGAAAACGACTTTTCGACAAAAGATTATTTAGAATAAATAATCTTAACCAAGTTGTATAGTATGTTACAAGGTTTTCGTACATATAAAGAATGCCGAAAACCGAGTTATAACGAAGAAGTTATGACCCGTTGAAGTTTTGCGACGGAACCGGCACGATACCGGGAAGCGTAAATAGTGAATTTACGATAGAGCGAGATTTAGCCTTAGCGATCTAAACGAAAGTCATAGAATATGTTAAACTAAGAAAATCGATAAAAAGAACGCCCAAATCTGACTTCGTATGAGGAAGTTATGATTTTTCTAAGATTTAGCATAGCAGTGCACAGCCCGAAATCTGAATTTTAGATCGGTCGATTTTTAGCCGACGGGATATAAATGAAAGTTATAGTACTCGTAAATACCAACGCGTGGATATAAAGAATGTCGATAATAGAGCTCGTATGCAAAAGTTATGGACGAAGCTTAGTCCCTACTTTTCGAGCGCGGCGAATTCGATACAGTTTTGTAAATACGAGATAAAATGAGAATTAGCCAACGAGGTCTAAATGAGAGTTGAAGATCTCATTAATAGGAACTCAACGGTAAAAAGACAGACAAAAATGGAGCTCGTATGCGAAAGTTAAGGACGAAGCTTAGTCCCTACTTTTCGAGCGCGGCGAATTCGATACAGTTTTGTAAATACGAGATAGAATGAGAATTAGCCAACGAGGTCTAAATGAGAGTTGAAGATCTCATTAATAGGAACTCAACGGTAAAAAGACAGACAAAAATGGAGCTCGTATGCGAAAGTTATGGACGAAGCTTAGTCCCTACTTTTCGAGCGCGGCGAATTTGATACAGTTTTGTAAATCCGAGATAGAATGAGAATTAGCCAACAAGGTCTAAATGAAAGTTGAAGATCTCATTAATAGGAACTCAACAGTAAAAAGACAGACAAAAACGGAGCTCGTATGCAAAAGTTACGGACGAAGCTTGGAGACTACTTTACTATACACTTCCTATAAATACAAGGGTGAACTCCTCATATTTTCTTCACACCATAAGCCTTTCTTTCTCTCTCTAACTTCTCTCTAGCCTCCCTAAACCCCTCCCAAGTCTACGGAACCTCCCTAGCACGAGAAGAAAGCCCCGGAGCGCCCGACGGCTCCGAGAAGAAAAGCTTTCGGCTTGGAAACGTTGCTCCAGCAAAGCCCGGTTTTTAATAAAAACCCGCTGTAAGTGAGCTACGCCTATAGTATATTTAATATAGATTTTATTTAATTATAGTAACATTGTTAGGACCTTAAAATAATTATTTAGGCTATTATTATGAGTTATATTGAGTGTTATTTAACGCTTATATAATAGTAATAATAGCTAGACTATTAAATTAGTCTCGTCAAACGTTAGACTAAACTCTAGTGGTAATGATACTAGGTTTCGTCAAGGGATAATTGTTTTAAGAGTAACGAAGTGCTGTCCGAGTGCCGACTCACCACCTTTCAGGTGAGTGCATAGTCCCTTTCATCTTACACATAGATATGAAGTATTTTATATAAACTACGTGCTATGTGTGCACATTATCTGAATACTTGTTGTCTATGTTGGTTGAACGTTTTATACATGTTTTAAAGGACTTAAACTGTATACGTATTTTATATATACAAAAATGTTGGGTATGAGATGGGTAGATGAATGATGAGAGATAGAAGATGACGTGAGTATACATTGGCAGCTATAGACTTAGTGCCTATGGGACAAACACCGGTAGCTATGGACTTAGTACCTTTTAGACGTTGGTAGCTATGGATTTAGTACCTGTTGGGAATTGGTAGCTATGGACTTAGTACCTATTAGTTAGACGCTGGTAGCTAAGGATTTAGTACCTGTGGGAATTGGTAGCTATGGACTTAGTACCTGTTGAATATTGGTAGCTATGGACTTAGTACCTATTAGATAAAGACTGGTAGCTATGGATTTAGTACCCGATGAATAGACTATAGCAGCTATGGAATTAGTGCTTTATGAACGAACATTGGCAGCTATGGATTTAGTGCCAGTCCCATAACCCTGGAAGTAAGGGACTTCGGAATAAACGAATGCAGGATAGATGACTCTTAGGTTAAATCCTTAAAGAGTAAAGAAGATAATGGGGATGAGTAATTGGGTTGATTGTTTGATTGAACATAATAATTATATTATTGTGGGTTGAAAACCTATGTACTCACCAGGTTTCCCAACCTGACCCACTCAGTTTATGTATATCACAGGTGACGAAGTGAAGTGACATTACACTGAGAGATTTAAAAGAGATGTAGATCACTAGTGTAAATCATTGTAAGTTCTGTTTATGCTTATGTTTCGGTATTAACGATGACATCCCAAACATTTTAAAATGAAATAAATACGTTTCTTCGAAAATGTTTTAATAACGTATTTACCATGTTTTTCTGGGAACAAATTCCGCAACCTTTTTATAAAATGAAGTACTCTGATTTTTATAAAGCATAAACAAAATCGGTCTTTTCTGGCCGTGATTTTGGGGATGTCACAGTTGGTATCAGAGCATTAGTTTAAGCGAACTAGGAATATGGATTTATTTCTAGACTTAAACTTAGAATGCTAAGCGATGATTGTGAGGTGTGAGCACTAGCTTATTTTAGGAATGATGCCTAAATTGCTTTTATGTGCTAAATGATTTGTTATGCTATAGTTTGATCGGATCTATGGTCTGTTGCCGACCGGATCTGGAAACCTTATGTGTTTAGGATTCTAAACGTACGACTACGATATTAGAACTAGCATGTAAACGTTTCGGAGTGATAAGGATGATTTAAACGTCAATCCTAAGTAAAGGTCTAGATTCACCTCATTAGGTGTATAGATCAAGATGGTAAGAACCCGTAGTGGAAACGTAAATGCAAATGGGAACAGAAACCAACCCCCAGTGATTGAGCAAATACCGGTGATGGAAGCCACTGCTGAGCCAGTCACAATGGCCGGAGTGCAAGCGATGATCCAAGCGATGTTGGATCGTCAAATGGAGGAAACCAGGCGTTTGCTCCAGCAAAATCGAGAGGAAGCGACCATTCAGATCGAACGGCCCGAGTTGAACGAGGGGCAGACTGAGGAGGGAAACTACAGTGGGACTGTTGGTCAAGCCAACCCACCAATGGTTAAGCAAAACCACCAGGATGGAGGAAATGATGGACGTGGATGCAAATACAAGGATTTCATGGCGTCCAAACCACCGAGTCTATCTGGAAGCCCGACGCCGGTGGAAGTCATAAACTGGATCTCCGAGATGGAGACGATGTTTGAGAGTTGTGAGTGTAGGAACAGGCAAAAGACCGCTCTCGCGGTTCCTCTGTTGAAATCTGGAGTACTAAGCTGGTGGAAGCTACTAGCTGATTCGATGCCCAAAGGAGAAGCGAACAAGATGTCATGGGAGGATTTTCTGGTGCAGCTAAAAATGCAGTACTACTCTGAACAGGATCTTCTGGAAATCAACAACGAGTTTCAGAATCTAAAGAAGGGAAAGATGAGTGTCATCGAGTATGCTGCAAGTTTTACGGAGAAAATGAAGCTTGTTCCTTATCTAGTTCCAACTGAACTCTCCAAGGTCAATAAGTTTGCCCATGGATTACCAGTAGACTTTGGTCCAATGGTCAAACAAGCAACCACTTTGAAAGCCGCCATCTGGGCAGCCAAGAATGTTGAGACCCAAATAAGGGAAAAGGGTCTGGAGAAAGTTGAAGTTGGTGAGAAGAGGAAGTCGGAAGGATCCTCAAGACCTGATAATAAGGGAAAGTTCTCGAAGTCTAACCTGGACGACCGAAGGAATGAAGCCAAGTGGTGTGAGAAGTGCAAGAAGAAACACTTCGGAAGATGCGATGGTGTAGTGACGTGCTATAAGTGTGGTAGGACCGGTCACTATTCCAGAGATTGTACATTCGAAAACAAGAAGTGCTACGAATGTGGAAATGATGGGCATATTTCAAAGAACTGTCCAAAGAAAAACGAAGCTGCAAGACCAAATGCACCGCCGAAACCAAGGGCATTTCACATGATCCTCGACGAAGCAGAAAACCGTGCGAGGAATCAAGGATGAGGACTTCATATCCGAAGATCAAGTTATGCAGTAGCCATAGTATTGTATGATGTAGCCTATTAGAGGCATAGCCTAGGGTGAACTTGAACACCTATGTAATCATTTCAAGAAATAATATAAAACCTTTGTTTCGTTATCTGATGTGTTAAGTTGATTCGCTGCATGGTGACTTGGGAAACTGCGAGACAATACTTGGGACGAGTATGAGTAGGTGTGAATGGTAGTAGAGGCCTATACTACCGGAAGCACAGGACTCACACTTGGATCAGGGAAAGTCACAAGGTTACCAAGAAGCTAGTAATTGATTTCGTTTTATTCAAGTGTGTTGTTACCATCGTTTCGGTAATGACTAAGAAGATTGTTGATATTCCGACCCTAGTGGTCATATCGAATCGAGTCCGACTACGATGAGTATGTTGTGTGGTTCAGAGGACCAAGTTTGATGTAGCGTCCGACTTAAACCAAACGGTTGAAATCAAAGCGATCAATAGAAGTATCACACTCGTTGTTAAAGAAGTTGGTGGCTAGAAATGCCTAATGTTAAAGTGTGATTATATCACATTAGAACATGAAGGAAGGCATAGCCTGTTTTAGAATTTAACTCTAAGAGACCTAAGTCTAAGTGTTGCAACATACGATGATAGGTCAATAGAATATGACACATCGATCTATAGTAGTAATAAAAGAACTTATCTCAAGTCCGTATCCAGCAAGGATTGAGATTGTGACTTGAAGGTCATAATTTGGAGTCTAACCTGAGGTAGAGAGCAGGTGCACGATCGAGTACTCTTACAGTCAATGAGTTTAAGAGATAGAATCGAAGGAATGTAGAAGTTATAATTATTACCTAGGATGAAGAGATGACGTATGGAGTCATTATACGACCCTGTTTCGTTGATGATTCCGGGACGTAATCATCCTAAGGGGGAGATAATTGTAACACCCGCAAATCCGGGCTAGTCAATTTAGAGGCAATAGGGGTCGAAAACGACTTTTCGACAAAAGATTATTTAGAATAAATAATCTTAACCAAGTTGTATAGTATGTTACAAGGTTTTCGTACATATAAAGAACGCCGAAAACCGAGTTATAACGAAGAAGTTATGACCCGTTGAAGTTTCGCGACGGAACCGGCACGATACCGGGAAGCGTAAATAGTGAATTTACGATAGAGCGAGATTTAGCCTTAGCGATCTAAACGAAAGTCGTAGAATATGTTAAACTAAGAAAATCGATAAAAAGAACGCCCAAATCTGACTTCGTATGAGGAAGTTATGATTTTTCTAAGATTTAGCATAGCAGTGCACAGCCCGAAATCTGAATTTTAGATCGGTCGATTTTTAGCCGACGGGATCTAAATGAAAGTTATAGTACTCGTAAATACCAACGCGTGGATATAAAGAACGTCGATAATAGAGCTCGTATGCAAAAGTTATGGACGAAGCTTAGTCCCTACTTTTCGAGCGCGGCGAATTCGATACAGTTTTGTAAATACGAGATAGAATGAGAATTAGCCAACAAGGTCTAAATGAGAGTTTAAGATCTCATTAATAGGAACTCAACGGTAAAAACACAGACAAAAATGGAGCTCGTATGCGAAAGTTATGGACGAAGCTTAGTCCCTACTTTTCGAGCGCGGCGAATTCGATACAGTTTTGTAAATACGAGATAGAATGAGAATTAGCCAACGAGGTCTAAATGAGAGTTGAAGATCTCATTAATAGGAACTCAACGGTAAAAAGACAGACAAAAATGGAGCTCGTATGCGAAAGTTATGGACGAAGCTTAGTCCCTACTTTTCGAGCGCGGCGAATTTGATACAGTTTTGTAAATCCGAGATAGAATGAGAATTAGCCAACAAGGTCTAAATGAAAGTTGAAGATCTCATTAATAGGAACTCAACAGTAAAAAGACAGACAAAAACGGAGCTCGTATGCAAAAGTTACGGACGAAGCTTGGAGACTACTTTACTATACACTTCCTATAAATACAAGGGTGAACTCCTCATATTTTCTTCACACCATAAGCCTTTCTTTCTCTCTCTAACTTCTCTCTAGCCTCCCTAAACCCCTCCCAAGTCTACGGAACCTCCCTAGCACGAGAAGAAAGCCCCGGAGCGCCCGACGGCTCCGAGAAGAAAAGCTTTCGGCTTGGAAACGTTGCTCCAGCAAAGCCCGGTTTTTAATAAAAACCCGCTGTAAGTGAGCTACGCCTATAGTATATTTAATATAGATTTTATTTAATTATAGTAACATTGTTAGGACCTTAAAATAATTATTTAGGCTATTATTATGAGTTATATTGAGTGTTATTTAACGCTTATATAATAGTAATAATAGCTAGACTATTAAATTAGTCTCGTCAAGCGTTAGACTAAACTCTAGTGGTAATGATACTAGGTTTCGTCAAGGGATAATTGTTTTAAGAGTAACGAAGTGCTGTCCGAGTGCCGACTCACCACCTTTCAGGTGAGTGCATAGTCCCTTTCATCTTACACATAGATATGAAGTATTTTATATAAACTACGTGCTATGTGTGCACATTATCTGAATACTTGTTGTCTATGTTGGTTGAACGTTTTATACATGTTTTAAAGGACTTAAACTGTATACGTATTTTATATATACAAAAATGTTGGGTATGAGATGGGTAGATGAATGATGAGAGATAGAAGATGACGTGAGTATACATTGGCAGCTATAGACTTAGTGCCTATGGGACAAACACCGGTAGCTATGGACTTAGTACCTTTTAGACGTTGGTAGCTATGGATTTAGTACCTGTTGGGAATTGGTAGCTATGGACTTAGTACCTATTAGTTAGACGCTGGTAGCTAAGGATTTAGTACCTGTAGGAATTGGTAGCTATGGACTTAGTACCTTATGAACATTGGTAGCTATGGACTTAGTACCTATTAGATAAAGACTGGTAGCTATGGATTTAGTACCCGATGAATAGACTATAGCAGCTATGGAATTAGTGCTTTATGAACGAACATTGGCAGCTATGGATTTAGTGCCAGTCCCATAACCCTGGAAGTAAGGGACTTCGGAATAAACGAATGCAGGATAGATGACTCTTAGGTTAAATCCTTAAAGAGTAAAGAAGATAATGGGGATGAGTAATTAGGTTGATTGTTTGATTGAACATAATAATTATATTATTGTGGGTTGAAAACCTATGTACTCACCAGGTTTCCCAACCTGACCCACTCAGTTTATGTATATCACAGGTGACGAAGTGAAGTGACATTACACTGAGAGATTTAAAAGAGATTTAGATCACTAGTGTAAATCATTGTAAGTTCTGTTTATGCTTATGTTTCGGTATTAACGATGACATCCCAAACATTTTAAAATGAAATAAATACGTTTCTTCGAAATTGTTTTAATAACGTATTTACCATGTTTTTCTGGGAACAAATTCCGCAACCTTTTTATAAAATGAAGTACTCTGATTTTTATAAAGCATAAACAAAATCAGTCTTTTCTGGCCGTGATTTTGGGGATGTCACACATCGCCTCAGTATTTTTCTTCTTGCAAATGCGTTTCGCTGCAGCCGGTCCGATACCTCTCTATTTGTTTTTGCTTAAGATTCTAATATTATGTACTTATCGGTATATGTTGATGATTTGATTATCACTCGTAATAACGAATCTCTTATCACATCTTTTACTAGCAAACTAAACAACGAATTTACTATAAAAGACTTGGGTGACTTAAATTACTTTCTTGGTTTGGAAGTTTCTTATACCACTGATGGTCTCTTCTTGAGTCAGTCAAAGTACGCAACCGATATTCTTACACGAGCAGATTTAATTGACTCAAAACCAGTTCCTACTCCCTTGGTCACTCATGAAACCTTTACCTTTGATGGACGACCTTTTGTTGATCCCACGCTCTATCGTTCCTTGGTTTGTGTTCTTCAATATTTAACTATTACACGACCAGATCTCTCTTATGCTGTTAATCAAGCTAGTCAGTATCTTCATGTATCTTCATGCACCTACCACCTTGCATTTTCAATCGGTAAAAAGGATATTGTGATATGTTAAAGGGACTCTTTCCTTTGGACTAATCTATCGTCGTCCTCAAACTACTACCATTCTTGGTTATTCTGATGCAGATTAGGCTCGTTGTATTGAAACCCGCAGATCAACTTATGAATATTCTATTTTTCTAGGCGGTAGCTTAGGTTCCTGGAGTGCCAAGAAGCAACTGACTGTTTCCTGCTCTAGCTGCAAGTCCGAGTATCGTGACATGGCTAACGCTGCAGCTAAGATTGTTTGGATCACTCACCTTCTACGAGAGCTTCATGTGTTGCCTCTTGATTGACCAACATTGCTATGTGACAATAAGAGTGCTCTTTTTGTGACTCAAAATCCAATTTCTCACAAATGCGCTAAATATATTGATCTTGATTATCATTATGTTAGAGAGTTAGTTACTTCCGGAAAGCTCTATACTAAGTTCGTCTCTACCAAGCTTCAGGTGGCAGATATTTTCACCAAGAGTCTTCCGCGTCCTCAATTTGAATATTTTCGGGCTATGCTTTGTCTTAGTCCACCACCCATTCGCTTGAAGGGGGATATTAGATTGTTAGTCTTCATTATATTCAAATATTTTTGTTGTATTTATCTTGTATTTGTCACTCCTTTATCACAGCAGATTAGTTTGTATTATTTATATAAATACAACTCTCACGCACATAATTGGTGTGTGGTTAATTCAATCTTAGTTTATAAAATTTAACACAGTTATCTAGAAGATAAAACTTTCCGAAAGTGATGTTAACGTAAAGTTTGGATTTTAATATAAGTTAGTTAATAGGAAAAAAAAAACCCATTAATGGTCATTTTATAGAATTTTTGGCAAATCTTATGGATGTATATTGCTACAAATACACCCACATACACAACTTAGTTAAACGTATGTATAGTTTTATAATAGCTATATTAACAAATCAATGGAATTTAGTTGCTATTTCTTGCCTTAGTCAGAGGGTTTCAAAGTATAACACTATAACTATTTATATGTTTATGTTGTGTGCTTACGTGTGACTTTATCCGTGTGTGACTCTGTCGTGTGCGTTAATGGTTGTGTATGCCATTGTTTATATATATTTTCTCACTATTTACTCTTTCATAAAAAAGTTGATGGGATTGTTTATATGTATTTTAAGTAAATATATTTACTTCCATATAACATATATAATTCCTTTTTCATTAAACGTGTTTTTATTAAATACACACATTTTATTGTAACGTGTTTTTATTAAATACACACATTTTATTTTGAACTGGCTGATCGGCTGGCGTGAATTCTTCACTTGGCTGATCTCATTGCTTTATTTTTTCATTAATTGTCTCACTCAAGTACTTGCATATATAAATACATACTTCTTTATATGTGGCTTAAATTACATATGATGTAGATGTGGATAAGCTTTGTATGAATTACCAAACCTTGTAAAATTGGCGCACGCTTAGGTCCTCGCTTCAAAAATCACTAATCAATTAAAATTTAAATGTATGAAATAGCACCGTGCTTTTCAAGTTTCACATAAATCCGTATAACTATTGTTTATATAGATAAACTACATTCAAATAAAGTTGCTTACTTGATGGCAACTTTGATCTCGTCATATAAGTGGCAAAATTTTCCAATTAAATAGTAAGATCAACTACAAGAGACATCAATAGTTGGGACATGGAATGCCATTATGGATAACTTCCTGTTCGTTAGATACATGAGGACTTTTCCTACAACCTTATCAAGATTAAAAGAAAACATCAACAATACAAATAATAACCACAAAAAATAAGGTATCTAGTGAGTTCAGAGGCTTCCATTTCCAAGAATAGTTCAATGTTCAATTCCTTCAAATAAGGCTATAACCAATTAAAAATTAATTTTAGGATAAGTAAGCAACATGTGTAATTTGATATTTAATATAAACAACTCCATCATGCGATTAATCCCTTTTAAACACTTCATTCTATAGTTCCAGTACCTCCATCTTTTATTTCATGAGCACCTGGGAATATAACAAAGAAGAGTTTGCTCAAACTTGATAAATGTGACAACCCGAAACTTTCATCTTGTGCACTTAGCCAATTCAATTAATGTTAAACTTGTTCTGTTAGCTTCTTGTACATTTTAAGGGTTCATTTAAGTGTTCTAAGCTTGAGAATGACCAAGGTTGAGTTTAGAAATGAGTCAACAAGCCATAGAGTGACAAAACCGGGCCATACACACCCTTAGGGGGAGTGTATGGCCGTACACATGGGTGTGCGGCCGCACACTCACCTCTTGGCCGCACACTCCCTTCTAGGTAGCACACCTACTCATATATAAAGGGTAGACCCGTTTCGTTTCATTCCTTTCACTCCTTGGCCGCACACTACACCATTCTTTCAAGTTTCTTCAACCGTGAACCCTCCAAAGCTTCAAGAACGTGAGTAACGTACTCATTTTCTAACTTGAAATCCATGAAAGACCACTCTATCTAAGCCTTAAGTGTGCAATGTTCGTCATGTTCATGTTTTGAAGAGAGTGTGGCTGCACACCTTTTTAGGGTGACCGCATTCCATACTCGAGATAGACATGACCCTAGCCCTATTGCACCTTGAAATTGGCATTTTAGACATTTGCATGTGGGGTGTACGACCGCACACACCCTTGTGCAGCAGCACACTCCCGTGAGCGACCACACACACAAACCCTAGAACCATAAACCCACTTCTAGGACCCTTAACTTGCACTACAATCGAGTATAGACCTAGAACACTTCATGGATGCAAGTATGGACCTTGAAAACACGACAACGGCATCTCTCATCATGAGTGTACGGCCACATACCCCTTGAGCCGCACACTCATGGCCGCACACACCTTTAAGGTGGCCATACACTCTCCTCATACAATCCTACAAGGTCCTGACACTTAGTGCAAGTAGTTCTAAGTCCCTAGACTGGTTCTCCATCACATCTAGTAGTGAAATACCCTCATTTGACTCATTTATGTATCAATATGTGCTGTTTAGGATCAAATTGTGTTTAGGGTTTCACTTGAACATCCAACTTTCCGTATCGATCCTTCAATCAAACCTCTCGCTCAAGGCGAGTTCATACCCCTATATTTTCTGCGTTTTTAATGTTTTCAGGGGAATAAAAGTCAAACTCAAAGTATTTCATGAAGTTTTAAACTTATTAATATAGTCCCATTATTTCCATGTTTAATAACATATTCGAATATTTTATCCCTTTTTGTAATATGTTGAGCATAAGGGAAACTTTTAATTTGGAAATCTAACTTCATAGCTTTCAAAAAGGTTTTACAAAGCATTCTCTATATCAACTCTAATAAACTATAATAGGTATAGTTTGGGATAACCCTCTAGGCAGTCTACTAAATCATATTTCATGGATAAATATGTATAGACTATGACAGATTTAGTTTATGTTATATATTTTCTCAGGAGTATAAAGTATGTTTATTCAAAGATAAATACTGTTTTATACTGTCTTTAGCTGGTAAACTAGATTATACAGAATTGTGAGGCGCTACTTCAATATTGTACCCTTATGTGCACTTGGATAAATCCTTTTAGTATAACCAGAGTCTCCTGGAGGGAGAGCGTGAGATTTGTGAATAGATCTATTCGGGACTGACAATCCCACACCTGAACTGCTAGCTATAGTTAAGCAGGCATGCCTGGGGTGAACAAATGTCATTTAACTTAACGCCTGAAGAACGTTATAAAGGTCTCTCGGTTATATCAAGCACGGTTATACGACTCACAAATAAGTAAAAACTAACCTTGGTTTACGGAGTCTACTCTTCATTTGTTTTATTTTAATTAATAAAACTACTTATATATATATGCTGATTGAAATCAAGGATTTCTAAACTTGCATCTCTATCTCTAGGACGGATAACTATTTTTGAGGAAAATATGGGATTTTCCCAAGATAACACCGGCATCTCTAAAACTGATGGTTTATTTTCCACTAATAGATACTCTTTCAACACATCTTTTCATATGAAAATATGGGATTTTCTTGAGGGACACTTTACAAAAGAATCAAAGAACATTTTTCCATCAAAACTAAATGCTTATGAACTCACCAACTTTATGCTGATATTCTTTCAAACTGCTTGTATTCTCAGGAAATCGGTAAACATCTACTTCTTGGATTTAGAGGAGTCGGAGCAATAAGAGTCATGTTGTATTTATATTTTACATACTTTTGGTGTAACTAAAACAAGTTTCAGATTGATGTAAACATTTTTCATATATATATATATATATATATATATATATATATATATATATATATATATATATATATATTCATTGTAATGGTTGTGTTACTATGATTGCTATTGTACAATGGTTGTGATGCAAAACAAGACGTCCTCCACCCCGGAATGTTTCCGCCATCTTGGTTTCGGGGTGTGATAGATTGGTATCAGAGCCCTTGTTTATAGCGAACTAAGTATACCGAACCTTACATGGTATACAACTATAAACACTAAGGGGCCTAAGTCCTCTAAACTAAAAGTATATTTTCAAAATATAAAGTATTTTGTAGAAAGTATACTAGTATGCATATGTAACAGAATCTGTGTTATAGGAAGAACAAACCAAATGTAGTTGGATGTTGGGACACTACGGTTAAACCTGGGCAGTTATGTAATCATGTCTAGGGTCAATATAGCTTGATCAACTATATTAATTCGAGACATGACCAACATGTGTTTGGGAGTGACTGTGGTGTTACAGCAAGCCTAAAACTTACCAGGAAAAAATCATCCAACATAAAATACTACATGAGTATATTAGCTAGAGCCAAACTCAGTATACAGATTCATTCCAAATGTTGCTACCTCTTGTTTCTTAAGCGATAACTTACTTGCGTTAGTAACCTTTCTGTGCTTATCGCTTGGTAGAATATATTTTTTTATTATTATTAGGAAGAGATATATCTTATTTCATTTATCTTGAGGACTTACCATCCTCTTCTTCCCGATTGTTTCTAGAACAAGATGCCTCCCCGACCAAGACCCATCAGAAGAAACGACGACACACCAGCACCACCACCCCTTCAGTTCGACCTTGTCATGTTCCAAGCAGCAGTTACAGCTGCCGTGACTACTGCAATGGCACAAGTGAACTCTGGTGGGGCTGGAGGTGGAATTGACTCGCAGCGGCAAGACGGAAGTCAGGGACATCATAATGAGTGTTCCTACAAGGACTTTTTGACCGCAAAACCTAAGCCCTTCGACGGAAATGGAGGTGTCATCGCCCTGACTCAATGGTTCGAGAAGATTGAGTCCATCTTCGAAATTTGCGGCTGTTCCGAAGTCAACAAGGTTAAGTTCGCCGCCTGCACCTTCACCGACAGAGCTTTGACTTGGTGGAATGTTCAAGTCAAAACCCTAACACTGCCAGTGGCTAATGCCATGGGTTGGGAAAGGCTGAAGGAACTCATACTTGCAAAATACTGCCCGAGGGGCGAAGTGCAAAGGTTAGAGCACGAACTCTAGAACTTGAAGATAAACGGTTCCGACATTGCTGCCTACACCGCTAGATTTTGTGATCTGGCTTTCCTCTATCCTAGAATGGTCACCCCCGAAAGCAAGAAAATTGAGAGGTACATTTGGGGACTGACACAACCAACCAAAGGAAACGTCTTGGCTGCTAGGCCGGCTATATTTGAAAGCGCCAAGGACCTGGCGCATACTCTGATCGATCATGGAGAAGAATTGGATGAGGCATCAGCGTTCGCTAAGCCACAAAATGGGAGTGATGAAAAGACGAAGAAAGGTTGGAATGAACGCAAGGGGAAGTCTCCTCAAGAGCCCTCCAAGAAGCAACAAACAGTGGCAGTCCATGTTGTTACTACTCCTGCTGTTGCTCCAACTGCTGCTCCAACCACCCAAGCTCCTACCGGTGGTTATTTAGGGAAGCTACCTCTGTGCAATAAGTGTACATTTCATCATCACAGACCCTACCGCGATTTGAACTACAACAATTGTGGTAGGAAAGGACAGATGACCCGATACTGCAGGGCACCAGTCCAACGAACTAATCCGACTCCTGGAGCAGGTGCCAGCCAAGCCTGTTATGGATTTGGGGAAGTTGGGTACTTCAAAAGAAACTACCCTAAGACGGCAATGGGGGCAATACAGGAACGGTGCTGGTGATGGGCCAAGAGGAAGTGGTCGCTAATCCTACTATTGTTATGGGTACGTTCCTCCTTGACAACTCTTATGCATGTATTCTTTGTGATTCGGGTGCGGAAAGGAATTTTGTTAGTCATGCATTCAAACATTTAATCAAATGTAAATCCCAACCTTTAACCGAAACATTCACCGTCGAGATGGCTAACAGAAAGAAAGAAAGTACTAACGGCATATTCATAGGTTGTACTCTTACTCTCGACGATCATTCCTTTTCCATCGATCTTATGCTAGTCTTCATAAAAAGTTTCGATGTCATTAACGGCGGAAACGTTCTGGGGCGGAGGACGTCATGTACAGTATCACAACAATGAAAAGTAGTAAACAAGCAACAACATCATCCATTGCATTAATAATATAATTTTAATACAAGTGTGTTCTGTCAAATTATAATAGACACTAAAGTATAAATCAAAAAGAAAGATGAGTCTTGAACGAGCACCATCTTCTTTGAACCTTGCATCGGTACCTGTCTATGGTTGACTTGAGGATACAAGTTATTTTGAAAAAGAGTATCAGCTTTAAAGCTGGTGAGATCATAAGTATTTTAGTGTCTTAATTTGTATGTAAGTATTTTATGTATATGAACTATAAGTATTGAAAATGTATATGAGTTGTAAGTATTGAAAATGTATATGAACTGTAAGTATTAAAAATGTATATGAATTGTAAGTATGAAAATGTTTTGTATGATCCTAGGAAGCCCTATGTTTCCTACTAATCGTATCCTTCTACCAAGGCATCTAGTGTCTGTGTGTGTGGCTCTTGTAAGAGTGTGTATTTTCCCAAGTCTGACTATCATTAACCAAAAATATAGTTTCTACATTACCATGCGTCGTGTGAATGTTCACGAAGTGAATGTAATGGGAAAATGAAATAGTACTATCGTGTAGTGTCGAACTACAACCATACCAATTACCTTAAGTCTAGGGCAATTCTTCTAAGTACTGTAGTATTTGTAATAAATAACTACTTATGTACTCATATTGCCTTATTTGAGGGATAAGGTATAATGTGATGGCTAGATCCAAGGCTAGACGCTCCCCTGTCAAAGGTATTTTGATACCTTTACACGCCCATGCATATATGCACGCCATGAACATCCACATTACTATGATCATGTATACCCGATATAACTATCACAATGCGTTGCAATTCATCGGTATAGTTAGATCCTGAACTTGTTCTGTGCTATAGCACCTAGTGATGTCTGTCCTATCATCGTATATGTAAACGTACTCATGTAAGTGAAATCATGTAAACATATCTATGTAATAGTATAGTAATGTACTGTAATGTTCTACGTGTGCTAGCTGTAATGTGTGTTCTCTCTCTATCTAGCATGTATAGTAATGTACTGTGTGTACTAGCTGTAATGTATGTTCTCTCTCTATCTAGCATGTATAGTAATGTACTGTGTGTACTAGCTGTAATGTATGTTCTCTCTCTATCTAGCATGTATAGTAATGTACTGTGTGTACTAGCTGTAATGTATGTTCTCTCTATCTAGCAAGTATTGACTCATGAATGAACTGACTCATTGTATGATATCGTGTTCTAGTAATAGTTCTAGTATCTTCCTAAACTACTCATATGGTAGCTTACTAGTAATATAACTGGTACGTATGAACATGGATGTATACCCTTGCTACCCAAGGGAATTGGATGAACTGGAAGGACCTTTATTACTATATATGTACATATGATATATACCTAATATTTAAACAACATTCGGACGGATACCCGATGTCCCACCAGACCACATCTCAAGCGCGAAAAGGAAATAGGGTGGATAGCCTTCCTAAGTCTTTTAAACATTTCTTATATAACTATACATATATAGGTATGCAATTGATAATATAAAAGCATAAAATAAGTTTTGTAAAACCTTTGAACATAATTATTATCTAAGAAAAGATCGACTTGATGTCAATCTATAAAACGGGTTGAAAGCATGGGTTTGATAAAACAGTTTAAGTATAAGGAAACATTTGTTTGAAACACAATTGCAAATGAGTTTGAAATGAAACATACAGAGTAAAATGTACAGTTTAATAAGGAGTCATAAACATATAAAGTGTTTATGAAAAACATTTGAAGGAAACTGTTTGGTTAAAACGGCTAATGAGTAGTAAATCATTTGAATGCTGCTTATTAATCACATATGATTGATATAATAACTAGCATAATTCTACTTGTATCCCCCCATAAATCATTTAAAAACATTTAAAACATTGATTAAGGGGTATGAACTCACCTGTTGCGAGTGGATCGGATGGAAGTGTTGGATAAGTGCTTGGTGTCATGTGAAGACTTAGACACGCACAAAGATCCTAATTACATATGAGGACATATTTATATAAACAATTAGTCTTTAAACAACTAATAAACAAGTCAAGACACTCTAGGACATGACAAACACTTTGTATAAATGTTATAAGTGCTAAGGAGTGCATCTAAGTGTTGTAGGGAAAGGCTAGTGTGTTTGGGGTTCAAGGAACACTTCTAGAATGAGTTTACTCCCTAAAGACCAACTCCCTTTGAGTTTACGGACGTAAACTCTTGAGTTTATGGTCGTAAACTCCTAACCTTTTGACCGTTTGTTGTTTTGAAGTCTTCTAAGCTATTCCAAGCATTCTTACTTCATGATTTAGCCTTAGGAAGTGTTGTGTGGCATCAAAACACTCCTAAATGGAGTTTACGGTCTAAGGACCATTTCTCCATGAGTTTACTACCTTAAACTCATGAGTTTACTACCTTAAACTCATAAGTTTGGTATTTGGCGGTTTTCAAGTCCTTAGGTTAATCATGGCAATAGTCTAGGTTAGATTTAGACATAAGGAACAACCGTGGGACATTTATGGGACTTTTACACATCTTTTGGGGTGTTTACGGTTTTGGGAGATCCCTAAACCGTAAACACATAAAATGTATGATTTTGGTGCTTTTTGTGTGATAAACTCATCAAGGATGAATCTAGACAAGCCCCTAAGGCATGGTGAAGCATTTAGGCACCCTGACACACCACTTTGGCCCTATTCTTGGTGTTTACGGTTTTGGGACCTCCCAAAACCGTGAACACCTTTATCTTGGTGTTCTTGGGACTTTTCTTTGATAAAAAAATGTATAGCAAGCTTTAGATGACTCTAGGATAGAAGTACTTACATTGTGGAAGCTTGAAATGAACTTATAGTCCAAGAACACTAGTGTGTGTTCTTGGTGCTCTTGGTGTTTTGGAAAAACTAGTCAAAACACATAAATGGATGGATTAAAGGATGTTCAATCACTAGATTAAGTGATATACTAACTTGAAAGGGCTAGAAACACTTACTAGATTGAAGATATTTGAACAAAACTTGGATGATACTTGAGAGGATTTTTGGAGTTTACTCTTTTGGTAAATGGGGAGTAAACACAAAATGACTGGTTTTTGGGGAGTAAACTCATGCTTAAGGCATGAGTTTATGTTTTTGGGTGATTTTTCGACCCAAACATAAAAGATTGGTCGTGAACTTCTAAGACACGGGGTGTTTGCGGTTTTTAAATTTCAAAACCCGAGATGACACTTTCTTTCACCCGTTCGTTTAAAGAATAATATTAAAATAATCAAACGAACTTTAAATTTGCTAAAAATAAGTAATAATGTAATTGAACTATAAATCGAAGTGATTGACTTTTAGGGTTTGACAGAATGAAAATTTCGAGTTGTCACAGTACTCAGGGCGTAAGGTGAAGGCACTGACTATGACCATCCATTTCCGATTATCCACGCAAATCCGAGAGGCTCAACTGGAAGCCTTAAAACCAGAGAACATGTCGGATGAAGCCTTGCAGGGAATGGAAAAGAACTTAGAGGTCAAGGGAGACGGAGTTTACTATTTCATGGATTGTATCTGGACCCCGAAGTATGGTGGTTACAGAGAAGTTGTCATGAACGAAGCTCATAAGACAAGGTACTCCGTTGACCCAGGTTTGGATAAAATGTATCTGGACCTCAAACAACTCTATTGATGGCCAAACATGAAGGAAGAAATTGCTACTTTCGTGGGCAAGTGCCGGACTTGTGCAAAGGTAAAAGTAGAATGTCAAAATCCATCAGGTTTACTTCAGCAGTCGGAGATACCTGAGTGGAAGTGGGAAATGATCACCATGAATTTTATCACCAAGTTATCCAGATCTTTGAGTGGGCACGACGTCATCTGGGTGATCATCGATCGGTTGACTAAACCCACCCACTTCCTGCCAATCAAAGAAAACTTCAAGATGGAGAGACTCACACAAATATATCTTCGTGACATATTCGCCTTCATGGTGTACCTATATCCATTATCTCCGATCAAGATAGCAGGTTTACATCGAGGTTCTGGCAATCACTACAGAAAGCTCTTGGAACTAAGTTGGATATGAGCACGACTTATCATCCGTAGATAGATGGACAAAGTGAGAGAACAATTCAGACATTGGAAGATATGTTGAGGGCCTATGTCATCGACTTCGGCACATCACGGGACACTCATCTTCCTTTGGTCGAATTCTCTATAACAACAGCTACCATACCAGCATCAAGGTTGCATCGTTTGAAGCCCTCTACGGCCACAAGTACAGATCACCTCTATGCTGGGCTGAAGTGGGTGACACACAGCTGGTCAAGGGTCAAGTCCCTGAAAGCACTCTCACTGGTCCTGAAATCATCCGAGAGACGACTAAAAAGATCGTACAAATCCGAGAGTGACTGAAAGCCTCGCGTGATAGACAAAAGAGCTACGCCAATAAGAGGCGAAAACCCTTGGAATTCCAGGTTGGTGACCATGTGCTTCTAAAGGTCTCACCCTGGAATGGTATGATATGTTTCGGAAAGCGTGGAAAACTAAACCCAAGGTACATTGGCCCCTTATAGATCCTTGCTAGGATCAGTCCCGTAGCATACCAACTCCAGTTACAACCAGAACTCAACAACATCCATCCCGTCTTCCACGTGTTGAACCTTAAGAAGTGTCTGTCCGACGAGACACTTGTGATTCCTCTCGACAAGATCGATCTAGACGACGGTCTGCACATTGTGGAAGAACCTGTCAAAATCATGGACCGGGAAGTCAAACGTACGAAGCAGAGTCGCATCCCGATAGTAAAAGGTCCGCTGGAATGCCAAGAGGGGACCCAAATTCACTTGGGAGCCCGAAGATTCAACAAAGCAAAAGTACCCTCATCTATTTCCTAGTTCATGATTTGTACTCTACTCTTGAATTTCTAGATGAAATTCCCTCTACCGGGGGGATGAATGTGACAACCCAAAACTTTCATCTTGTGCACTTAGCCAATTCAATCAATGTTAAACTTGTTCTGTTAACTTCTTATACTGTTTAAGGGTTCATTTAAGTGTTCTAAGCTTAAGAATGACCAAGGTTGAGTTTAGGAATGAGTTAGCAAACCATAGAGTAACAAAACCGGGCCATACACACCCTTAGGGGAGTGTACGGCCGTACACATGGGTGTGAGGCCGCACACTCACCTATTGGCCGCACACTCCCTTCTAGGAAGCACACCCACTCATAAATAAAGGGTAGACCCCTTTCCTTTCATTCATTTCATTCCTTGGCCACACACTACACCATTCATTCAAGTTTCTTCAACTGTGAACCCTCCAAAGCTTCAAGAACGTGAGTAACTCATTCTCTAACTTGAAATCCATGAAAGACCACTCTATCTAAGCCTTAAGTGTGCAATGTTTATCATGTTCCTCATGTTTTGAAGAGAGTGCGGCCGCACACCCCTTTAGGGTGACCGCACACTCTTAAAACACCCTCCAAAGTGAGAGTTTCACTTCCATACTCGAGATAGACATGACCCTAACCCTATTGCACCTTGAAATTGGCATTTTGGACATTTTCATGTGGGGTGTATGATCGTACATACCTATGTATGGCTGCACACACCCTTGTGCAGCAGCACAATCCTTATGTGCGGCTGCACACTCCCGTGTGCGACCACACACACACACCCTAGGACCATAAACCCACTTCTAGGACCCTTAACTTGCACTACAATCGAGTATAGACCTAGAACACTTCATGGATGAAAATATGGACCTTGAAAACACGACAAAGGTATCTCTCATCATGAGTGTACGACCACACACCCCTTGGGCTGCACACTCATGGCCGCACACACCTTTAAGGTGGCCATACACTCTCCTGATGCAATCCTACAAGGTCCTGACACTTAGTGCAACTATTTCTAAGTCCCTAGAGTGGTTCTCCATCACATCTAGTAGTGAAATACCCTCATTTGACTCATTTATGCATCACTATGTGCTGTTTAGGATCAAATTGTGTTCAGGGTTTCACTTGAACATCCAACTTTCCATATCGATCCTCCAATCAAACTACTCGCTGAAGGTGAGTTCATACCCCTACATTTTCCGTGTTTTTAACGTTTTCAGGGAGGGATACTGTTGGGTTTTGAGCATTCTAACACACCTAAGTGTACATGCAACCCTAAATACCTTAGATCTATGTTTTCTCTATTATACATGCAAATAAGAACTTCCAAGGTATCATCCTAATCTAGCATACAAAACAATGAATGTAACAAGATAGAATACATACCTCTTTGATGTAGAAAGTCTTCATGAAGCTTGAGTGCCTAGTGCCCCAAGTGTGACACCTCAAATGGTTCACACAACACCAAATACATTTGGAATAACTTGAGAGAATTCTACACCTCATGAAAATCGGCTAGCCCTTTCTTTTACACACACTAGTGGCCGATTTTGTCAAGAATAAGATCTTTATATAGTTTTACAATTAGGGTAAACCCTAATTGTCATGACTTTCCATTTCCTTGGATCCATGGGTTCAAATACACCATGGAGCATCCATGGACCATCCTATGGGTTTTAGCCCAACTTGATTATCCATGGAGCATTAGCCCACTATATAAGTATGGACGATTTACACAATCAACCCATATATTTAATTAGTCTTCTTTTGATCACTTAATTAATCCTAGATTAATTCTTGATCAATACTAATTAAATCATCTTATTATTCTTATTATTAATATACTAGAACTTATAATATATTAATAACCATAAGTGTCTTATTTCTCTCATTATAGTCTATCCAAGTGCGTGATGCCATGCAACCCAAATGGACCATGCCGGGTCGGGTCAAGTCTTACCAATTATAGTTATAGACTTAGACATTAATCCAACAGTCTCTCACTTGGATAAGTCTAAAACTATTATTGCGTATGACTTCAGGAACCAACTGGCAATCGTAGCTCTCAAAAGCTTCTGTCGAACTCTGACTTTGTAGATGAACTCTGAACTTTGTCAATGACTTGTCCATTAGATAAGGGATCATATATTCCTCCATTCTAGATATCATATGGACTGAGACATGGATTATAATCATTCTCTCTGTCCATTTGTTGTTTCCCGATTTCCGATTTATGACGACTGACTAATTGAACAAATCAAATCAGTCATGGCCCGTATGAGCACTTCCATTTGTCATCAGCAAATCATCGAGGGGCCCACAGATATCGCTTTTATCCCGAAGGTAAAAGGAATGGATAAACTTCAACTCATATGGCTTGTTCTACTACTTATTAAATCATACACAAAGGCATGTTTCATAGCACCGAGTTACCGAATGTGTTTTCGTGCAATCAATGTACAACCAGCTCATAGTCACAACTCATATCTCTAGGTTTGAAGAATATAAGATATTATCGTCTCATGATCACTCGTGATAAAATCCATGAAGTGATTCCAATGAGCGCGGGTTGAGTCCAATACTCAGAACTTATGAGCACTCATGAGTGTTGTAGCCCTTTGTCTAACACCTTAGACCTCTACAAGCCAACCCATGACAGTCTTAATTCATATCTACTTCCAACATATGACCGACTGTGGATGGTTTGAATAACTTAGTCATTCCGGAAGAATAACCTAGTTTATTTTGGAAGTCAAAACATGCAAAATGAAACACAATAATAATTGAATCCAATATGGTATCAAAACCTATGAACATAAATAAAACACCTTTTATTTATCACCATATGATTACACATTATTCATTGTATACTGTTTCAGCTATCAACTTTATTCTTGAATTTAAAACAATAGTTGTCCCATGCTCCAAGCATGTACACTATGTTCTCTAAACACTAGTCATGCCATACACCAAGTATGCATACTATGTTTGTCTATGATCTTTACTTTGTGAACTAGATCCATTGAACATAACTTCAATGATTCTCTTTTCACACTCCCAAATCCTTACTGCAAATACAATAATTCCAAATTCATGTCATTTACTGAAATCTGTTAGATTCTAAACTTATATGCATTGATCCTCTTGTAATGATTATGCACAAAGTCAGAAAGACTTGACAACAATCATTACAGAGTATTCCAAAGGAGATCAGCTCCTTGGAAACATCCTTCTTGCATTAAGTTTCCTAATCTTAAACAGATTGAAAATTCTAACTTTGAAACATTTCCAGATTCCATTTTGACTATCACTTCTGAACAAGAGTTGCCTCCTTACAGACTATGTCAATATGGTCCTTCCAGAATTATCACTATACTTCCAACTGTCCTTGAGCACCCAATCTTTGGAAAACCTTAGATTGTCCTCGACAACTGTTTAATCCTTTTTAGTCACATCCAATTCTAGAGCTTTTCCCTTCTTAATGCCCCAAGCATTTGGAAAAACTTAGAACGGATGAATATAGCACATGTGATCGATCCTATATCTGAAGCATATGGGACACGATTCATGATGTCTCACATAAAGACTAAACCAGTCTTTTGCTATAATATTTCCACTTCTATTTTCCAACTTCTCATAATTCAGATTATGAAAAGGGATGCTGTAATCATAATTGAATTTCAGAACGCAAATAATGGACCCATATACAGAATTTCCTTATGTTGAGCCATTCCAACATGAAATTCATATATATATATATATATATATATATATATATATATATATATATATATATCCTTGACTAATTGATTAAAACCTCACGATCTAAGCTTATAGATTTGAGATGAAGTATAATTTCCTCTCCCTTAATTATAGTAAAACAACTTTTCCCAATTGAAACCTTTTGTTTTCTATAATTAATATTGCTAACTTGCAATACTTATCATAATTATCATGCTCCCACTAACATGATGATTATTAGCATAACACTTATGCTCCCACTAGCTTTGACATGTACTGAGAAATCAGATGGACTTCTAGAAATCAATACTTCATTGACTTTCTTACCAAAGTTCAGATTTCTGATGCAAGATTGTTTTGATAAAACTTTATCAAAATCATACACCTTCCCTTAGATAGCACACTAGTGTATCTAAACAATTATGAAAAGGGATGCCGTAATCATAATAGTTAGACCTTTTTTCCACTTCTCACAAGTCCAGGTTAGTGTGCCGGTAAACCACACACGCTCCACTAACGACTTTGAGAATGCAAGTATCACAATTGCTATCTAGCTAAAATCTACTTAGTAAAAGTGTTTCCTCACCATCATTTTCATGAATCGGAGAGAAGCCTTATGACACTTAGATTTAATGGTGTATGTGTTCTTATCCATGTGAATTGTCAAAACCATAGTCACAAGACAAGGATGATGACAAATCGAAACTCATATGGACTGAACTCAATCTTAATTTCTTGCCACCTGGCAGCTCAAGGGCCTGCCATTGCTTCCAAGTTGTTGTGCAACAAATTGAGAACTTTAAGAACTCCTATGCAAAGCCAACTTTAACTGGAATGGGCACATAATATGTCAATACGATAGGTTATAAACCTCAAGTTGTGTGCTAGTGACGAACTTCAGGTTTTATTCTTGATTAGTTCTTGTGACTTTCAAGACCTTTAAGACTCCCACTGTCCTCTTGACCTATAAGACTCCCTTTTCAAACATCCAAGAGATAGTGCGGATTCTAATCAATACAAACACTTCACATAATTGGCCTTAGTTGGTCTTTGTTTTATCCAAAACATCACAACTTACCAATTTCAAATGTACAAGAGTAGGAAACTTTTACGCTTACATTTGACAACTGTTTTAAACCTTCTTTAAGACATGTCACTCAAATTACAATCTTGGAGTATGGCTGTAAGACTTGGATTGGAACGAAGTATGACTCATCTTCTTGATTTAACCATCTCAACAAATCAAGATTCCTCGTCTTAGTCATAAGAATGCACTAAAATTTCCTTAGAGAACTAATTGTGCTATGGTTTCTTAATCATTAAGATGATCACAAAACTGATACTAAAGTACTCTCCCATCTTTTCAAATTTGAGAAACTTTTATCCTTCTGCCTAATTTGATTCTTCTTATTCGCTCTGCCTTACATTGGAACCTTTTCCAATGTCTCAGAATTACACTTAAGCTTGTAAGTATAACCATATTTACTGAGCTTTAGTAAATTATGACGAATATTCTTATCGATCTTTTGTGGTGGACTTGAGCAGTGCACAGGAATGTGTACTCGATCCCTTAGTCTGTTACTTGACTCACACATCCATGTGAACAAGTAATTAGTCTTAATTATTCCAATGCTCGAAAGTTATCATTCATCATGCTATACAACTTGCATGATTCCAAGTTCCGGTCCAATTGAAACTTGGGTGATGAGAATCTTTCCTTATTTGGTAAATTTAGACGTTACCACAAATGAAAGAATCAATTTCATATTTCCACTCTTGCTATTAATGGAATCATATAAGCAACAATTTTTCCTCAAAAGCCATTGTAAGGATATTTTAAAATAAATAAAATCAAAAAATTTTCTTTTATTTTAAAACTTTGCGGAAGAACTTGTCCTTACAATCCATATGAAAAGTTGTTGTTATCTATTCCTAAGCAATATCTCATAACTCCTAAGAAGTAGCTCAAGAATCCGATCTTCAAACTATGCGATAGAAATCCATCTACGCAATCAGATTCAACATATTCTTTCTTTAAGTTTCTTCACTTTTTATTGATTCTTAAAACATCACCATGTGACCCAGTCACATCATGTATCCAGAATCTCATAATAGAAACTTAGCAGAGTTAGATAGTGGACTTTACCTGAAGTAGAGTCAAACTTATTGACTTTAACATCCTTAGGTAAATTGGCAGATTCGCAACCAATGCCCCTTCCTTTGTCAATATAAACATATGGACCCTTTGGTAATGGTACACGGGACTATCACAGACTTAGCTTTTCTCTTTACCATTTGGTCAACCCAGATGACTATGGCCGATCCCTTTCCACTGGGAAGAGAGAGCTTTACTAGATATCCTATGCCACTATTCTCAATGTCCATCAAGTTTTAAGGAAGTTGATCTTAACAAGTAGATAAGATCATTAAGGGTCTTGTCATAGTCTGTTTCATAGGTGTTCCAAAAGAACTCACTATTTGACTTAGAAAGTAGTTGAACCACCAACTTTCTCAAGACTTTGACACCCAACTCTCCCGGCTTGTCAATATTTGACTACATCTCCAAGATGTGATCACACCTAGAACTTGCCTCTCCAATAGGGCTTGAGTGACCTTGAACTTGTGGGTTAGGGATAATAATTGGAGGAGGTGAAAGAAGTATGATTTCCATGGGACATCATCTTCATTTAGGAAAGCTTGTTTCAAGAGATTTGGAAGATCATAAATGTCTAAACCATACATCTTTTGGGAGATATTCAAGATAATTGATCTTAAGTCCTTAATATGACACCCAATATGAAATATTAAGGCTAGGAACCAGAATCTCATAATAGAAACTTAGCAGATTTAGATAGTGGACTTTACCTGAAGTAGAGTCAAACTTATTGATTTTAACATCCTTAGGTAAATTGGCAGATTCGCAACCAATGTCCCTTCCTTTGGCAATATAAACATATGGACCCTTTGGTAATGGTACACAGGACTATCACAGACTTAGCTTTTCTCTTTACCATTTGGTCAACCCAGTTGACTATGGCCGATCCCTTTCCACTGGGAAGAGAGAGCTTTACTAGATATCCTATGTCACTATTCTCAATGTCCATCGAGTTTTAAGGAAGTTGATCTTAACAAGTAGATAAGATCATTAAGGGTGTTGTCATAGTCTGTTTCATAGGTGTTCCAAAGGAACTCACTATTTGACTTAGAAAGTAGTTGAACCACCAACTTTCTCAAGACTTTGACACCCAACTCTCCCGGCTTGTCAATATTTGACTACATCTCCAAGATATGATCACACCTAGACCTTGCCTTGCCAATAGGGCTTGAGTGACCTTGAACTTGTGGCTTAGGGAGAATAATTGGAGGAGGTGAAAGAAGTATGATTTCCATGGGACATCATCTTCATTTAGGAAAGCTTGTTTCAAGAGATTTGGAAGATCATAAATGTCTAAACCAGACATCTTTTGGGAGATATTCAAGATAGTTGATCTTAAGTCCTTAATATGACACCCAATATGAAATATTAAGGCTAGGAACCAACAAACTATTTTATAACTTAGAAGAGGTATGTCGTAATCCAAGCTATAAAATATTTGATGGTAGGTGAATGATGATTCACCGATTTCCACCAAGATAAACGAAATGTATTATTAGGTTTTAATTGGATTTGAAACTCCTAGATCTGTTGAGATTAATTGAACTGTTCAATAGCATGTTTCAGTCTCGAGTGTGCCCTTCAGGTTTTGTGACTAGGATGCCGAGGATCACAAAACAAGGTGTGAAGTAACCATTCAAATTACTTGGTACCCTTAAGTGTTTACCCTCAACCGATGTGCCGGTTAACCACACACGCTCCATCGATACTATGATAAACATTAAGTTACCCTTTGCCTACCTTGTTAAATACGAGTTAGTGTGCCGGTTAACCACACACGCTCCACTAACCGACTTAAACAAAGTGCAAAGTGTAATTTCATGGATTAGCACCTTATTCACATTTTCCTAAGTAACTAAGATTGGGTATTATTAAGAGTTTAGTTACTTTGTATTTATCATTAATACTTTTAATGAAGGGAGAATTATTGCCAGTCAAACCCGTTCGGCTAACGACCCTCCACCAGTCAAGCAAGCGGTGGGTGAGAGTGGACACCCATTAAGTTTCCATTTTATAGCCAACAACCTTATACCCACCTTATAGACCGGCTTCGTGAATGAGGTGTATTAGCGGTAAGACTGACTTTACTCTTATACATATATATATATATATATATATATATATATATATATATATATATATATATTATTAACTTATAATATTATAAAGTATAAGGGTTGAATTTTAACTCTTTAAAATTCTAAGGGCTAACTTGGAATTAAAGTATTCATAAGAAAAAACTTTACAAATTCCAAAACTTGAGGGCAAGGTTTGAAACTATTCAAAACTAATTAATTCCATAACTTATGTGTTTAAAGTAGTTTTAATCCAAAAACTCTTCAAGTTCCATAACTTGAGGACAAGTTATGGAAGACTTTAAACTAATAAAAGAATTAACTTTTCTTTATTTTACAACTTATGGAATTAATTAAGGTTACGCCTTTTTAATTTATTTATTATTTAATGAAGAGACTCTTGGTCCTCCATAACTTGAGGACAAGTTATGGAGTCATAAAACCATTTAATTAGAACTAGACTCTTCATTTTTGTAACCTTTGCTAACTATTATGAGTTTTATGAAACTTAAATGTGACTTTTCATATAACTTGAGGACAAGTTACAAAAACACATTTTAGAATCAACTCTTAGATTAATTTGGATTGAAAACAACTATTTCACTCAACTTTTCTATTAATCTAAGCAACTCATAAGAACAAGATAATTCAAATCAAACTTTTTCATGTAATTAGTCTAAACCTTAAACTAATACAAAACATGAATCTATTGACAATTATCATTGAAATTGGATTAGCATGAACATTACCACATCAAAAACAAGTTTATAAGTTCAAAAACAACTTAGGATAATGTTCCTAGTCCATTTCTAGCCAAAAACCTCGAAAATATGCTGTCTGGGGCTCCTACTCGTCGAGTGCATAAACCTACTCGGCGAGTAGGATGATTTTACTCATGGACTCGACAAGTTCATCAGTGGACTAGGCGAGTCCAGTGCCTAGAAAGCCAGAAAATCGAGTTTTTCAGCATTTTTCAGCAATTTGCATCAAATATAATTGAAAACAAGCCTAGGCTCTGATACCACTGTTGGGTTTTGAGCATTCTAACACACGTAAGTGTACATGCAACCCTAATTACCTTGGATCTATGTTTTCTCTATTATACATGCAAATATGAACTTCCAAAGTATTATCCTAACCTAGCATACAAAACAATGAATGTAACAAGATAGAATACATACCTCTTTGATGTAGAAAGTCTTCATGAAGCTTGAGTGCCTAGTGCCCCAAGTGTGACACCTCAAATGGTTCACACAACACCAAATACATTTGGAATAATTGGAGAGAATTCTACACCTCATGAAAATCGGCTAGCCCTTTCTTTTACACACACTAGTGGCCGATTTTGTCAAGAATAAGATCTTTATATAGTGTTACAATTAGGGTAAACCCTAATTGTCATGACTTTCCATTTCCTTGGATCCATGGGTTCAAATACACCATGGAGCATCCATGGACCATCCTATGGGTTTTAGCCCATCTTGATTATCCATGGAGCATTAGCCCACTATACAAGTATGGATGATTTACACAATCAACCCATATATTTAATTAGTCTTCTTTTGATCACTTAATTAATCCTAGATTAATTCTTGATCAATACTAATTAAATAATCTTATTATTCTTATTATTAATATACTAGAACTTATAATATATTAATAACCATAAGTGTCTTATTTCTCTCATTATAGTCTATCCAAGTGCATGATGCCATGCAACCCAAATGGACCATGCCGGGTCGGGTCAAGTCTTACCAATTATAGTTATGGACATAGACATTAATCCAACAGATACAAGTCAAACTCAAAGTATTTCATTAAGTTTTAAACTTATTAATACAGTCATATGATTTCCATGTTTAATAACATATTGTGACAACCTAAAGTTTCCATTCTTTACAAACTATATCACTTCAATAGAAGTTATAGCAGTCTCAGTTAATTTTCAGACTTGTTCGTGTAAGTTTGAGTAATTCCGGGTTTGCACTTCAGGAAATATCAGGAGAGTGGGTGCACTAGGGTTTTGTGAAACACTATTATTCCAACACTCTATTATATTAGAGATCATTTCTGGAATAAGAATATTTTCTACCAAAATATCTCAGGACTATAAATAGATTTCTGAACCAAATTTATTCATTATTCACATTTCCAACTAGAGAAAAGCCATTTTCTCTCTCACGGATCTTCGGGTTTTTATACCAAAACGTGAGTAACTCTTTCTAGTAGTGTTTTTATTAGAGGCTTATAACATGATTTAGATGGCTAAATCATTAGTTCTAGGAGTTTACTCCCCAAGGTGTTCTTGGGCGGTAAACTCCCGAAACGAAGCCAAAACCGACACTTGTGTTATGATAAAGCCTTAGACTCTTATGTATGCATGTTAGGGACAAGAAAACAACCACAAATCACCCAAGTTTGGGGAGTTCACGGCCCAAGAGTTGCTTAGGCCGTAAACTCCCTTTTCAAGCTCAAAATGGTGATTTAAGTGATGGGTTTTAGCCATAAGAACTTTCCTATGTGCGCATGCAAAACCCTAATGCTTGGATCTAGGCTTTCTAATAAACATGCATTGAATCCAAGTCTTCTAATGACTAATTAGGTTAAATAACAACATTGAAACAGATCTAGAATCATACCTTTGAGTTCCTTGTTGATCTTGAGGTCTTGGAGCTTCTAGAGTCACAAGTGTCACTCCTCTAATGGCTTACAAACACCAATAGCAATAAGAATGATTTAGGAGAGAGGAGAGGGGAGGAATTCCACTAGAGGTTCCTTGCTTTTGCAGATGTGTCGAATTCCCTATGCCATAGGGTCTATTTATACTTGTAGACTCCTTAAGGGTTACAACCTAAACCCTAATTGGATAATCTTCTCTTAAGGCTATCCAAATCCATTCCATAGATAAGTATATGGACGATTTAAGCTATCCTTAACCTCTTAGAATTCGTCCATACCATATCCTAATGGATTTACAGTCTAAAGCTTAACTATCAACCAATTGACAGTTTATACCCCTTTATTTAATTAATCTCTTTAAGTCACCAAATTAATTCTAATTAATTCTATGACTTATAACAATATATTATTCATTATATTATTCACATAATATATTAATAATATTTACTCTCTCTTAATAAATCATCCTATCAAGTTGCTATGGTGAAGGCAACCCAAAAGGACCATGCACAACCGGATCAAATACTTGCCTAATATAGTTGCAGCCTTAGACACTATTCCAACAGTCTCCCACTTGGATAAGTCTAGCAACTATACAAGTACAATTCGGTTTTGCAATCATAGCTCTCAAAGACGCTGTCAACTCTGATCTAATCAATCTTGTCCTTTAGATAAGGGAACGTACAGTCCTCTGTTAGATATCATGCTGACAATCCTATGGAATGGTTAGTCAAGCATTTAGGTTTCTCGATCTCTGATTTATTTGACATAGAACTTAATTGAACACATCAATTCAGTTCTGACCGGGCCCGGCACATAAGTCAAATCAAATCATCGAGCGGCCGAGATATCGCTTTTACCTTCTTAGATAAAAGTTACAGATAAACTTCGACTTATATGCATTTACTTATTCATTAACCAACTATACACAACAATACGTTTTATAACACCAAGTTACTGATGCGTTTTTCGTATTATCAATGTACAATCAATTAAAAAATAATAAATCATATATCTAGGTTTTAAGACTATATGATATTATCGTCTTGCGATCACCCTTTTATATCTTATTCCATAAGGTGATTCCAGCAAGCGCGGGTTTATTCCAATGCTCAAAACTAGTTCATAAGCACTCATGAACGTTGCAGCAATCCTTTGCTATGTCTAATACCATTCAGACACTCTACACACCAATTCATGACAATCTTCTTTCATATCTACTTCCAACATATGAACGATTGTGGACCATTTGAATAATTCGATTATTCCTAATAAACTCAATTATTCTGGAAGTCAAAACATGCAAAGTGAAACAATAGTTAAACAATTAACATAAGATAGTAACATTACTCATAAATAAAACTCCTTTATTTAATCATCAAATGTCAATTTACATTTATCTATTACACGTTTCTAATACTATCTAATCTATGCTAATATCATCCTTCAGCCCAATACTCCTAGCATGCCGTAAGTGCTTAACCCTACTCAGTCCCTTCGTAAGCGGATCTGCTGGGTTATCTTCTGATGATATCCTCTTCACTACGAGTTGTCCTTCTTCTACACGATGTCTAATGAAGTGATACTTTCTGTCGATATGTCTTGATCTACCATGATCCCTCGGTTCCTTGGTTAAGGCAACCGCACCTTCGTTATCACAGAAAATCTCCATGGCTCCTTTATGGCAGGTACGACTCCAAGATCACCGATGAAGTTCTTTAGCCATATTGCCTCCTTCGACGCTTCGCTCGCTGCAATGTGCTCTGATTCGCACGTTGAATCAGCTACGGTCTCTTGCTTGGAACTCTTCCAGGTCACTGCTCCTCCATTTAGGGTAAAGACCCAGCCCGACTGCGAACGGTAGTTGTCCCTATCGGTCTGAAAACTGGCGTCACTATACCCTCGCACCTTCAAGTCATCACTCCCTCCGAGGACTAAGAACCATTCCTTTGTCCTCCGAAGGTACTTAAGGATATTCTTCACCGCAATCCAATGTGCTTTGCCAGGATTCCCTTGATATCTGCTAACCATGCTCAAAGCGAAGGCTACATCAGGGCGAGTACAAGTCATAGCGTACATGATTGAGCCAACTGCGGAAGCGTATGTTACTCGGCTCATTTCTGCTATCTCAGCTTCGGTACTCGGACTTTGAGTCTTACTCAATTTGGCATTACTTTGTATTGGTAACTCTCCCTTCTTTGAGTTTTCCATACTAAAACGTTTCAGTACCTTCTCCAAGTAAGTGTTCTGACTAAGTCCAATTAGTCTCTTACTTCTTTCTCTCACTATCCTTATTCCCAAAATATAAGAAGCTTCTCCGAGGTCCTTCATAGCGAAGCACTTCCCGAGCCAGGACTTAACTTCCTGCAGAGTCGGGATGTCGTTTCCTATGAGCAATATGTCATCGACATATAGGACGAGAAAGCTTACTATACTCCCACTGGCTTTGACATATACACAAGACTCGTCTTCGCTTCGTACAAATCCAAACTCTTTGACTTTCTCATCGAAGCAAAGATTCCATCTGCGAGACGCTTGCTTAAGTCCATAAATGGACTTCTCAAGTTTACATACTCTATTCGGATGCTTCGGATCCACAAACCCCTCGGGCTGAGCCATGTAAACATCCTCAGCCAACTTCCCATTAAGAAAAGCGGTCTTGACATCCATTTGCCAAATCTCATAATCATGAAATGCGGCAATAGCTAGCATCACTCTAATAGATTTAATCTTCGCAACTGGTGAGAAGGTCTCATCATAGTCAACTCCAGGAGTTTGAGTAAAGCCCTTCCACCCAATTGCGCTTTATATGTGTGTACGTTTCCATCCACGTCGGTCTTCTTCTTGAAGATCCATTTGCACCCAACGGTCTTACGTCCGGGCACATAATCAACCAAATTCCAAACTTGGTTATCATACATGGATTGGATCTCGCTATCCATTGCCTCTTTCCATTTTGCAGACTCCGGGCCTGCCATGGCTTCCTTATAGCTATTAGGTTCATCAAGGTTTACTAGTGTACCATCACTAATATACGTGTCCCCTTCGGTAGTAATATGAAAACCATAAAACTGGGGTAGAACTCTAACTCTATCGGAATGTCTAAGAGGTAAGGATTCGTCAATTGGTTCAACCGGAGTTTCCTCCTCGGGTTGAGTGCCAGCGGTAGAGGTTCCTTCATCTATCGACTCTTGAATCTCTTCAAGCTCGATTTGCCTCCCACTGTCTCCTTGGCTTATGAGTTCTCGCTCTCGGAAAACTCCTCTCCTTGCAACGAAAACAACATTGTCCTTCGGTCTATAGAAGAGATATCCAAAGGATGTCTGCGGGTATCCGATGAAAATACATCGCTCACTTCGAGGTTCAAGCTTGTCGTGAGTATCTCGTCTTACGAAAGCCTCGCAACCCCAAACCTTGATATGTGCCAACGAGGGAGCTTTCCCTGTCCACATCTCGTGAGGTGTTTTGGCAACCTTCTTAGTAGGGACTCGGTTAAGGATATGGGCGGCAGTCTCTAAGGCATACCCCCAAAAAGAGATTGGTAGCGAAGCACGACTCATCATAGAGCGAACCATATCCAATAAGGTTCGATTACGCCTTTCTGCCACACCATTCAACTGCGGTGTCCTAGGAGGCGTCAATTGTGAAACTATTCCACACTCCTTGAGATAATCGTGGAATTCAAGACTTAGGTACTCTCCTCCTCGATCGGATCGAAGCATCTTGATTTTCCTGCCCAATTGATTCTCCACTTCATTCTTGAACTCTTTGAACTTTTCAAAGGTGTCTGACTTTTGCTTGATTAAGTAGATATACCCATATCTACTATAGTCATCGGTAAAAGTCACATAGAAGCAGTTCCCATCCTTCGTGGTTGATCTAAACGGTCCACACACATCGGTATGTATTAGGTCCAATAGACCCTCGCCCCTTTCACATGTACTCGTGAAGGGCGACTTAGTCATCTTTCCAAGCAAACAAGACTCGCATGTGTCATCTTCCCTAAGGTCGAATGACTCCAACACTCCATCCTTTTGGAGTTGGGCTATGCGTTTCTTGTTGACATGTCCAAGACGACAATGCCACAAGGATGCTTTATCCATGCTAGTGGGAGAATCGATATTCAAAACATCATTTCCTAAGTTGTTAACAATCATAACGGTTTCATATATTCCATTACATGGTATAGCTTCAAAGTAAAAGACACCATTTAGATAAGCCAAAATAGAACCATTCTCATTATTAAAAGAAAATCGAAATCCTTGTCTATATAAACCATGAAATGAAATGATGTTTCTTGCCATTTCTGGCGAATAGCAACAATTGTTCAAATCTAAAACTAAACTATTTCTAAGCACTAAGGAATACACTCCAATCTTGGTTACAGGCGACGATCTTCTGTTCCCCATGATTAGATTGATCCTTCCTTGCTCCACATCCCTACTTCTTTTTAGTCCCTGCACATTAGAACAAATGTGATAACCACAACCGGTATCAAGAACCCAAGAAATATCATGATTAGAATCGTTAGATTTGATTGTATATATACCTGCGAAAGATGGCTTGATCTTTCCTTCTTTGATTGCTTGCAGGTAATCCGGGCAGCTTCTCTTCCAATGCCCTATCCTGTGGCAGTGGTGGCACTCTGCCTCCTTCGGGTTAGAGCAGGGCTTAGCGGGATCAACTTTGGTCCCACTAGAAGAGGCACCATCTCGGGCTTTCACCTTGCGATAGTTCTTCGATGAAGCTTTCCTCTTCTTTCCCTTCCCTTGTCCAATAGCCAAGACAGGAGCAACGGGCGGATTGGGAGTGGGTGCAACAGACTTGTCTTTGAAGTTGCTCTCAGCAACCCTCAAGAGACCTTGGAGCTTGCTTAGGGTGACCTCTTCTTTGTTCATGTGGTAGGTCATCCTAAATTGGTTGTACATCGGAGGCAAAGAGTGAAGCACCATTTCGATCGCCAAGTCTTCACCGAAGTCAACATTTAGCTTGCGAAGGCGGTCGACATACCTTTGCATCTTTTGCAAGTGCACGGTAAGAGATTCTCCATGACCCATCTTTGCGGAAATCATGTTGGTGAAAATCTCGTACCTCTCTTGTCTCGCGTTTTGGTGGTACCTCTCCAATAAGTCTTGATGCATCTCGTACGGGTACATGTCCTCGTAGGACTTTTGGAATTCGGAGTTCATGGTGGCGATCATGATGCAATGTACCTTCGTTGCATCTCGGTCATGAGTTTCAAAGGCGGTGATTTCGGCGGGAGTAACAATTTCGAGGTTGATTTTCTCGAGCTTCTCATCGAGGACATACTCCTTATCCTCATAGCGAGCAATGGTGCGAATGTATCTTATCCATTCGCTAAAGTTCGTTCCATCGAAGGTGACCTTTTGGCAAAGGCTCATCAACGTGAAAGAACTAGCAGCAGCGTTGTTTGCGTTCGACATCTACAATTAGAAAAGGACAAAGATAGATTAGAATAAGAATCCCTAATTATCACCCAATAAGAAAATTAGGGCTAGGATCCAACAATAACATTTACATACTAGAAAAGGGATGCCGTAATCTAACATGCAAATAAATTGAAGGTAAGTGAATGACGATTCACTAATTCTCCATCACAAAACTTAAACTATTAGTCCTAAGTGTTTTTGAGAATTCCTAGGTTCGGATGAGATTCATTGAAACTATTCAATGGCATGTTTAAATCTCGATATGCCCCTCTCGTTTGTGACTGGGATGTCGAGGATCACAAAGCGGGTGTGAATTACCATGCAAATTTACATGGTGCCTTCATTGTAACAATCACCTATTCGATGTGCCGGTAAACCACACACGCTCCATCAAACTATGATAAACAATGAATCACCCTTTGCCACCTTCGCTTAGAACCAATTAGTGTGCCGGTAAACCACACACGCTCCACTAACATCTTAGCAAGGTGCAAAGTGTAATTTCATGGGATTGCATCAATTCACTTTTCCTAAAGTAACTAGGATTGGGAAATTTTGGAAAAATATGTGTAGTTACTTTGTATTTCTTATTATACTTTTAATGAGAGAATTAGGTTGCCCTATCCTACCCGTTCGGCTAACGACCCTCCACCAATCAAGCAAGCGGTGGGTGTGAGTGTACACCCATTAAGCGCCATTTTATAGGCCGCAACCTTATACCCACCTTATAGATCGGCTTCGTGAATGAGGCCTACTAACGGTAAGACTAGCATTTAGTTATACATATATATATTATTCTAGTAATATCATATTAGTATAGGGTTGTATTTTAAAACTTTTAAAATCTAGGGTTTGAAATTTAAGTTGTCTAAATTAAAACTTTTAATCACAAAAGTAAATTTCAAAACATGAGGGTAGGTTTTAAACATTTAAAACATGGAGGATCAAATAACAAATAATTCCAATTAACAATTAATATCCTAATTATCTATATTTGATTTATTCAAGATTTCTTTGAAAGATAATTACCAAAATAGTTAAATAATTAATTAATTATCATATAAGGAAATTAAATATTTAATTAGTTGATAATTACCTTTTTCTAGATCAAGATAATAGTCATATTTATCATAAAATCGGATTTAGGTTGATCTATTATGATTAAGGTAAGTTTCCATAAGATAAACACAAAGAAATCCCGAATCTGGCCATTCCTGACGCTTTAACTCGCCGAGTGCACAAGGGGACTCGCCGAGTCAGGCCTACTCGCCGAGTCCACCTTGGGACTCGCCGAGTCAGTGACACAGAAACCAAAAAATCGAATTTTGCAGGTTTGTTTCAGTTAATCAAGCAACAATTTAAAGAAAACCAAGCTAGTCTCTGATACCACTGATGGGTTTTAGCCATAAGAACTTTCCTATGTGCGCATGCAAAACCCTAATGCTTGGATCTAGGCTTTCTAATAAACATGCATTGAATCCAAGTCTTCTAATGACTAATTAGGTTAAATAACAACATTGAAACAGATCTAGAATGATACCTTTGAGTTCCTTGTTGATCTTGAGGTCTTGGAGCTTCTAGAGTCACAAGTGTCACTCCTCTAATGGCTTACAAACACCAATAGCAATAAGAATGATTTAGGAGAGAGGAGAGGGGAGGAATTCGACCATAGGTTCCTTGCTTTTGCAGATGTGTCGAATTCCCTATGCCATAGGGTCTATTTATACTTGTAGACTCCTTAAGGGTTACAACCTAAACCCTAATTGGATAATCTTCTCTTAAGGCTATCCAAATCCATTCCATAGATAAGTATATGGACGATTTAAGCTATCCTTAACCTCTTAGAATTCGTCCATACCATATCCTAATGGATTTACAGTCTAAAGCTTAACTATCAACCAATTGACAGTTTATACCCCTTTATTTAATTAATCTCTTTAAGTCACCAAATTAATTCTAATTAATTCTATGACTTATAACAATATATTATTCATTATATTATTCACATAATATATTAATAATATTTACTCTCTCTTAATAAATCATCCTATCAAGTTGCTATGGTGAAGGCAACCCAAAAGGACCATGCACAACCGGATCAAATACTTGCCTAATATAGTTGCAGCCTTAGATACTATTCCAACATTAAGGACTCTAAGACTTTAAGGCTTGTATCTAGACTATTTTCCCATGTAGTGTAACGCCTTAAACACATCAAATAACACAAACAAATGTGAGTTTACGGCCCAAGTGTATCTTAGGCCGTAAACTCCATAGAAATGGACAAAAGGGGTGTTTGTAAGACACCTAAAGCCCTAAACCTTTACAAGAAATTGTTTCCACTTAAATGAAGGACCAAAACTCACCAAAATCACTTATCAAAGGGAGTTTACGGCCAAGAGAATGCTCTTGGGCCGTAAACTCAAGAGAATGGCACCAAAGTGTGCCTAGGGTCCTCATTAGCTTTAAACAATTGTCTAGAACATGTCCTTCAAAAGCAAGAGGCTTGAAAACAACAAAAACACCATATACTTAGAGTTTACGGCCGTAAACTCTAAGGGGAATGGCCTTAGGGCCGTAAAATCCTATTTGGAGTATTTCTAGACCTTAAAACCTTCCAAGGACTTAGCCACCAAGTTAGAATAATTCTAGAAAGCATTTGGGACTTCAAAACACACCAAACACACATGTTTGGGAGTTTACGGCCGTAAACTCAAGAGTTTACAACCATAAACTCCATGTGTGTTGGTATAAGAGGAGTAAACTCATATATGGGATCCTTTGGAACCCTAAACACAAGTACCTTGTCCCACATTAGCTTAGACGCAATCCTTAGGGCTTAAAACACTTATATAAAGTGTTTATTATGTCTAGGATGTCTTAACTTTATCAATTAGTGATTTAAGACTAATTGAATGCATATATGTGTGATTATATGTTCATTAGGATCGTAGTGTGTGTACAAGTCCTCGCTTGACACCTAGCCATCCCATACCGTTCAGTTCATTCCATTCGCCAACTACAGGTGAGTTCATACCTCTAATCAATGTTTTAAATGATTTTAAATGCTTTAGTGGGGGGGGGGGGGGTGGGGGAATACAAGTAGAAACAAACATGTTATTAAATCATTGATATGTATTTTATAACTGTGTTTGTCATTTAACAGATTTCACATACTACAAAATGTGATGCATGAAATGGTTTCAAATCTTAAAAACACATTGTTATCAAAAGTTTTACCTTTGAAATGTATATTAAAATGACCTCAGGTTATTGTTAATCATTGTTCAAAACCCATAAGATGTCTTACAAAACCATTTTACATTCTTGAATTAAACTATGCATATACACTTATATTCTTATATATGTATTGATGTTATAGTTTGCATTATTCATTTAGTTTCCCACACCCTTGAGTAGTAAGAGTGTGTAAACTTACATGATCAACTAGTTAGATTACAGTAAATTATCATAGGGATAATTTGAAGATAACAAAACATTATTCCTATTACAAGGAATCACACAAGAGTCAGTTCATTCATGAGTCTTTACTAGTACCTTACCTGATACATGAGTACCTTTACATATGTTTACCTGATACATGAACACATTACATGAGTACCTTTACGTTGATACCTTTACCTGTGCATACTTATTTGAAGATTTGTATCACGAATTGCGAGGATAATTTATTAGTACCTTCTGTGTAAATTATCCTGCATATCCCCAGTACCTCGGGATATCTAGAATAGGACTCTATCCCCAGTACCTCAGGATATATGGACGGGACTAACCATTCCGGAACCCATCTGTTAGCAACAGTGGGTAATGAACATCTACGGATGCCTACGGTTATTACTTATACTAGGAGTACCTTTACAGGGACTAACCCTTCCTTCCACCTGCTGCGGCTACAGAGGACAATTGGACAAATCTTCGGATGTTCATTAGGTTATATAGGTCGTGTTAACCCTAGTACCTTGGGATAGCAGTTACCTAGACTGTGTTGGTCCTAGTACCCAGTGAAAACACTTACAGTAGTACATTTTCCTGTTTACTTTATTTTGTGATACTTTCACATAAACGATGAGTTAGACTAAGTACTTCGGTATTAAACACTTAATGGAAAAATATCATTTTACAAACAAAACATTCGGGTCTTGGTAGAAGACTACATCTCAAACTGATAGAAAATAAGGGATATTCTAGGGTTTTTCATACTTACATCAACATTTTCATTTAACGATTTACATGGCCTTCATAACAGATTTTCACAAACAAGGCAATGACACTTATATACTTATGAATTCACCAGCTTTAAATCTGATACTCGCTTTCAAAATAACTTGTATTCTCAGGTCATCAGTAGACAGGTACGGAGGCCAGGTTTTGAGAAGACGGAGCAGTCAAGTCTCGTCTTTTATTTTGATTGTATATTTTTGGTGTCTTACTACAATGAAAGAACACACATGTATTAAAGCTTTACTTATAATGCAATGGATGATGTTGTTTCTTGTTTATTATATTACACTGTTGTGATACTGTACATGACGTCCTCCACCCCTGAACGTTTCCGCCGTTCGTGGTTTTGGGGTGTGACACATATTCGAATATTTTATCCTTTTTTATAATATGTTGAGCATAAGGGAAACTTTTAATTTAGAAATCGAAATTCATAGCTTTCAGAAAGGTTTTACAAAGCATTCTCCATATCAACTCTAATAAACTATAATGGGTATAGTTTGGGATAACCCTCTAGGCAGTATCTACTAAATCAGATTTCATGGATGAATATGTATAAACTATGGCAAATTTAGTTTATGTTATATATTTTCTCAGGAGTATAAAGTACGTTTATTCAAGGATAAATATTGTTTTATAATGTTCTAGCTGGTAAACTCGATTATACAGAATTGTGAGGTGCTACTTCAATATTGTAACCTTATGTGTATAGGGATGAATCCTTTTAGTATAACCAGAGTCTCCTGGAGGGAGAACGTGAGATTTGTAAATAGATCTATTCGGGACTGACAATCCTACACCTGAACTGCTAGCTACAGTTAGGCATGCATGCCTAGGGTGAACAAATGTCATTTAACTTAACGCCTGTAGAACGTTATAGAGGTCTCTCGGTTATATCAAACATGGTTATACGACTCACAAATAAGTATAAACTAACCTTGGTTTACGGACTCTACTCTTCATTTGTTTTATTTTAAGTAATAAAACTACTTATATATATATATATATATATATATATATATATATATATATATATATATATATATATTGTGACAACCCGAAATTTCCATTTTGTACAAACCATTTGAAGCCAATAGAAGTAGAACAGTTACAGTGAAATTCCAGACTTTGGGTATAAGTTTGACAGTTTTTTAGGATTTACACTTAAGAAGATGTCAGGAGAGTGGATGCACTAGGGTTTTGTGCAACACTGTTATTCCAATACTCTTGGATAGTAGAGTTCGTTCTGGGAATAAAAATATTTTCTGCCAAAAATATCTCAGGACTATAAATAGAATTCTGAACCAAATTCATTCATTATTCGCATTTCCAACTAGAGAAAAATCGTTTTCTCTCTCACGGATCTTCGGGTTTTTATCCCAAATCGTGAGTACACTTCTCTAGTTGTCTTATAATGCTTATTATGTGCTTAATAACTTAGATTACATAGCAAATCTGTGAGATTCGGGAATTTACCGCCCAAGAACGTTCTTGGAGAGTAAACTCCTATATGTGGCTTAAATGCTACCTAGTCTTTTCCCCATGTTAGGTAACTACCTTAGGCTTGTATGCTAGTGTGTATATGACTAGAAAACATCAAAATCGGATCAAGACCCCAAGATTTGGGAGTTTACCGCCCAAGAACACGCGGAGAGTAAACTCCATTTTAAGGGCTAAAAGTGTCCCAAAGTCCCTCAAAGCCTTAGAACTCAAAATAGTAGCCTTCATTTCATATTTAGGACACCAAAATCAATTAGAAACAAGGATGAAAAGTGAGTTCACGACCAAGGGTGTTCTTGGGCCGTGAACTCCATGTTTAAGTGCCAAAATGCCCTTAAAACCTTCCTTAAGCCAAGAGACTAATTTGGGCATGTACCTAAATGAGTTTTGGACTAGATAACACACTTAGAACACCAAGAGTAAGGTGTTGATGGCCCAAAAGGTTCTAGGGCCGTGAACTCTATAAAATGGTGCCAAATGGTGCCATAAACTCTTTTAAAGCCAAGTACAAAAGCCTAGTTTAGTTCCTAGTTAATTTAGAGACTTGAAAACACCATAAACACCCTCCCAAGGGAGTTTACGGCCGTAAAATCCAAGGGAATATGGTCCCAGGGCCGTAAACACCTAAAAGGAGTTATATTATGCCCTAAACTCTTCCATAGACCAAGCCATTAAGTAGAAATGCTTATTAGGGCCTTATAGAGCATCAAACATCAAATGGACACATAATTATGAGTTCATGGCCGTAAACTCATTTGTTAGCGTGGTTAGGGTCGTGAACTCCCTTCTGGAGTTTTCCTTGAGCCCTACACACAATAGCTTCCCCTACAAACACTTAGATGCAATCCTAGAGGCTAATAACACTTGATAAAGGTGTTTAGCATGTCCTAAGGTGTCTTGACTTGTTTATTAGTTGTTTATAGACTAATTTGTTACATATATGTTAACTAGGATCATAAGTGTGTTCAAGACTTCACTTGACACCTAGCAGTCCTACCTCTTCAGTTCATCCGTATCACCCACAATTGGTGAGTTCATACCCGTTAATCAATGTTTTAACTATTTTTAAATGTTTTATGGGGGGGATACAAGTAGAATATTGCTAGTTATTATATTAATCACATGTGATTAATAAGCAGTATTAAAATGGTTGGCTACTTATTAGCCGTTTTACCAAACAGTTTACTTCAAATGTTTTCATAAACACTTTATGTGTTTAAAACTCCTTTTACACTGTACATTTTACTCCGTATGTTTCATTTCAAACTTATTTACAATTGTGATTCAAACAAATGTTTCCTTATAATAAAGTTGTTTTATCAAACCCATGCCTTCAAAACGTTTTATAAATTGACATCAAGTCAATCTTTTCTTAAGATAATAATTATGTTCAAAGGTTTTACACAACTTATTTATGCTTTTGTATAATAAATTGCATGCCTCTATATGTATAGTTATATAAGAAATGTTTAAAAGACTTAGGAAGGTTATCCACCCTATTTCCTTTTCGTGCTTGATATGTGGTCTGGTGGGATATCGGGTACTCGTCTGAAGGTCGTTTAAATATTAGTTATATAACATGTGTACATATATAGTCATAAAGGTCCTTCCAGTTCATCCAATGCCCTTGGGTAGCAAGGGTATATATCCATGTTCATACTTACCAGTTAGATTACTAGTAAACTACCATTGGGGTGGTTTAGGAAGATACTAGAACTATTACTAGAACACAATATCATACTATGAGTCAGTTCATTCATGAGTCAATACTTACTACTATGAGAACATATACAACTATACTAGAGAAGAACATATACAACTATACTAGGAGAGAAAAATACAACTATACAAGAAAGAGAACATATACAACTATACTAGGAGATAACATATACAACTATACTACAAAGAGAACATATACAACTTAACTAGAAAGAGAAAATATACAACGATACTAGAACGAGTACATTACTATACTTGCTAGGTAGAGAGCACGTACATTACAGCTAGAACAGTTCATTACATTACATATATATGAATACGTTATTTATTGTGATATGCATCAGAGCATGCCTTAAATGTCATGGCCCGAGTTGTAGCCAGACTCTCTTGAAGGGAGAGCGTGAGTTTGCGTATAGATCTATACTGGATTGACTATCCTACACCTTGCTGCTAGCTACAGCGGGACCTGCACGTCTGCGGGTGCCAAACGTCATACCTTTTTACGACCATTCTTATGTCGTTGTTACCAGTCAATAGTATGGTACAATTGATCACATGATGCCTTAATATAAATCCAGTTTAAGGTAGTTAGTACAACAGTAGTTCCTATAATACAACACTACAGTACTATATTTATTTCCCCTTACATATATTTATGATCTTTTCACTTAAACATTTAATATAAAAACTATATTTTGATAATGATAGTTACACTGGAGAAAATTACACACTTTTACAAGAAATGAACATTTAGAACAATAAAGTCTTGGTAGAAGACTACCTTGAGAACAGTTAGGTCTTGGTAGAAGACACCATTATATAATAGTAGGAATCATAGGGATTTCTAGAGTTTTTCAAACGTTTACAGTTGTTTTACAAAAATTTTTATACTTACAGTTCATTTACATTTTCCATACTTACAGTTCATAAACTTACAAATTCTTACATTTACAGTTCATATACATTTTCCAAAATTACAAATTCTTACATTTACAGTTCATATACATTTTCCAAACTTACAAATTCTTACATTTACAGTTCATATACATTTTCCAAACTTACATATTCGTACATAAAAATTAAGACACTAAAATACTTATGATCTCACCAGCTTCAAAGCTGATACTCGCTTTCAAAATTACTTGTATCCTCAGGTCATCATAGAGAGGTACCGATGCAAGGATTAAGGAAGATGGAGCTTGTTGAAGACTCATCTTTCATTTTGATGTATGCTTTAGTGTTTATCAAAATTTGACAGAACACAAATGTATAATAATTATATTATTAATGCAATGGATGATGTTGTTGCTTGTTTACTACTTTTCATTGTTGTGATACTGTACATGACATCCTCTGCCCCAGAACGTTTCCGCCGTTCTTGGTTTAGGGGTGTGATATATATATATATATATATATATATATATATATATATATATATATATATATATATATATATATGTGTATATATATATATATATATATATATATACTGATTGAAATCAGGGATTTCTAAACTTGCATCTCTATCTCTAGAACGGATAACTATTTTTGGGGAAAATATGAGATTTTCCTAGGATAACACCACCATCTCTAAAACTGATGGTTTATTTTCTACTAATAGATACTCTTTCAACACTACTTTTCTTCAGAAAATATGAGATTTTCTTGAGGAACACTTTACAAAAGAATCAATGAACATTTTTCCATCAAAACTAAATGCTTATGAACTCACCAGCTTTATGATGATATTCTTTCAAATTGCTTGTATTCTCAGGAAATCGGTAAACATGTACTTCTTGGATTTTGAGGAGTCAGAGCAATAAGAGTCATGTTTTATTTATATTTTACATACTTTTGGTGTAATTAAAACAACTTTCAGACTTATGCAAACATTTTTCATATATATTCATTGTAATGGTTGTGTTACTATGATTGCTATTTTACAATGGTTGTGATGCTAAACATGATGTCCTCCATCCTGGAACGTTTCCATCATCTTGGTTTCGGGGTGTGACAATAAACATCCTCATCATCTATTGACTTTTTATGTTTGAAGAATAAACAATTAACACAAAACACTCAGAGAACTAAAAAGTGATAAAAATTATGTTTGATGGTGTTAGATATTTAAAACAGAAAAAAGATTATAAATTGAAACAATAGTTACCATCAACCATTGCGTCTCTTCCATCTACTATCATTTAAACACATCGCAGTTAACTATTTAGAAATATTTTTCGTCAGTAAAAATCGAGCCTGTTAGTGCTCAAAGTTACAAAAAAAAGCCTTTAAACGAGTATAATAATTTAATACCAAAATAAGTATAAAAAATTAATATGAAAGAAAGTCACTCATTAGAGACTTTAAGAAAGAGAGAATTACCACTTTCTTAGTCCACTCCATCCGAAACAATCGTTTCCTATCTAGCAATTCCACACATGTGTAAACATTTTTTCATCACAAATAGGTTAAAATCAAAAATAAAATCAAACAATCTTAGCTGAGGTTAGAGGTTCAAAAATAAAATCCATCAGAGCATTACCACCGAATATCGTTTACCTCCACCTCAAACCTCTGTTCAACTTCCAAAAATTCTCAAGTGAAGAAGGCTTTGAAACCATGTCCCTGCACAACGACCACCGGTTCCTCTTTTTCATCCTCTTTCGACTCCTTTCCGCCACCAAGACACATATGAGTGAGAGAGAGAGAGAGAGAGGGCTTCGAGGCAGACCAACGACGGTGTTCGGCTAGGGTTTTGAGAGAGTCTTGGAGGATAGTAGTGGGAGAAAGCAGATAAGGCTGCGACACCCTGTTTAAAATTTGAAGATCGGTGACTGTCATTTTTTGCCTACGAGCTTCTTCCGTTGATTTAATTTATTTTCTTAAAAACATAGAGTTTTGTCTATTTTGTCCGCTAGTACATCCTCGTTGGTTGATTTTCCACATAAAGACGCCCCATTTCTCATTTTGTGCCTTCCCGATGGTCGATGAAGTTGGACGTTGTGTGCCCTCCCCATAAGACTTTGTTAAATTAACCTCAAAGTGTATAAACGAGTTTACAAGTATATATAATACAAGATAACAAACAATAGCTAATTTCTAGGAATACAAGTTGAATACAGCTAGATAACTATATTAGCTAGACTTATTTATCACTAATACTCCCCCTCAAGTGAAGAGGTGGTAAACCAACACGCAGCTTGGAAAGAAATTGCTCAAATAGCAAATGCGGAAGACTCTTGATGAATATATATCAGCTAATTGTAACAAAGTAGGCACAAACGCATGTGTAATCTACCAGAAGCAACTAACTCACGAACAAAGTGATAGTCTATGTCTATATGCTTTGCTCTTTTTCTTAGATTTCTAAGATATAGGATTCTGGCTAAGAAAGAGAGCACTCTTGTTGTCACATAAGAGAGTTGGATGATCCAAGGGCAAAGCGTGAAGTTCACGAAGAATATGAGTAATCCAAATAATTTCAGCAGCAGTATTTACCATCACCTGATATTCAAATTCACAACTAGATCAAGAGACGGCTGGTTTCTTTTTAGCGTTCCAAGAAACAAGATTTCTACCTAAAAAATGGAGTAACCATATGTTAAACGTCAAGTCTTAATACATCAGGCCCAATCCGCATCAGAATAACCAAGAAGTGAAGAGGACTTGGGGTAAGGAAAATGAAGACTATAATATAAAGTGCCTTTGACGTATCTTAAGATTCTTTTGACTGCTTGAAATGATCAATCGTAGGAGCATGTAGAAACTGGATGACTTGACTAACTGCGCAGGATATGTCAGGACAACTAACAGTCAAGTATTGTAAAGCACCAACCAATGATCGATACAAAGTGGGATCCAAACATGGGGAACCATAAGTTACAAGATAATTTGAGGTTGATAAACGAGTTAAAGCATGTTTAGAGTCAAGTAGGCCAACCCGAGTGAGAACATCATGCACATACTTCGCTTGAATGAGAAATAAACCATTTTCCATATATGAGACTTCAAGACCCATGAAGTAGTTTAACTAGCCAAAATCCTTGATAGCAAACTCTAAGTGAAGTCGAGTAATAAAATTTTTAATTAGGAGTGGAGAATTCCCTATTAAGATAATATCATCGACATAAACTAATTGGTATAAGATTTTTGACTCCCGTTTTAAGACAAATAGAGATGTATCAGCTTGACTGCAAACAAAAACAAGAGTGATAAGAAACGAACTGAGCTGTTGAAACCAAGCATGTGGAGTCACAAATCTTATACATATTAGTTTGTAAGAAAAACTTGATGACCATGCTTGAGAACATAGAGACCATTTTCACATCTGCCACTTGCCAATATTTCCTTTGTTGCGTGGTTCTGAATGGCCAAAAAAGGATTATAAAATAACACATCCACCGGAGAATCCTTAGTTAATTTGCTAAAGGAAAGGAGATTCTTAGTGAGATTAGGAACCACAATAAGATTTGATAGTTTAAGATCTTTGGAAATTAAAGAGTTACCGATATAAGAGATGGAAGAAGTATTACCATTCCTAAAAACAACGTGATCAGAGCCTGTATAAGTTGAAGCTGAATCAAGAGTTGTAGGAGATGATTTCATATGGGTGGACGCACTAGAATCAACGAACCAATTCGGGGAGTTATTGGTAACATGACACTGCACTTGGAAAGCTTGGGCTAAATTCGCATTTTAAGAAGAGCCTTGACCAGCAAATGAAGCCAAATCGGGACAAGAACTCACATAATGACCATTGGTGCGACATAGTTGGTAGTGTGGGGTCACCGACCATGACCACGACCACCAGAGTTTAACAAATAACCATGACCTCTACTGGAGTTGTTACCACCGCGAGAAGAAGTAGCTGAAGAGGGCTGACGATTGGCAATGAAAGCAACAAATGGTGGAGTGGGATCATGAATGGCTGGAAGAAACAACTCATAACCTTAAGCTTGAGAGACCAGATCACAAAAAGAAGGACGAGGCTTAATGGCGTGATAAGTAGTAGAAAAAGTCTCAAACGAAGAAAGAAACCAGTGACTCTTATCAAGATCATCAACGGGGTGACCCATTGCAACAAGTTGGTCACAAATTGCTTTGAATTTGGAACCAAATTTGGTAACAGTGGAGGAACCCTTTTTAATTTGTTGAAGGGTATCCTTTATGGTCTGCATACGCTCCTGGGAGTTATGGCGATATGCTACTTCAAGAGATTGCCAAACATCAAAGGCAGTCTAGGAGCTTAGAGATACAACCATAGCAGCCTCGCTAAGAGATACCTGAATAATAAGGTAGGCATGTTGATCTGCTTCCAATCATGTTTCATAAGCAGGATTTGGAGAAGAAGCATCTGCAACGAATTTTGTCTTGGGTGGAGGAAGAATCATGCCATCTATGTGGCTGGACAACTTCTGATATGCAAGAAGCGGAAGCGTTTAATTGCTCCAGAGAAATTAGTTTGTAGGAGAATTTTTGACAGTAATCATATGAAGAATGGTGTTGAGAGGGAGAGAAGATGGCAATGAGGAAGAGGAGTTGTCGATCGTCATTATAGAGAGGAAAAGTCTTGACCTAATCTGATACCATATAAGACTTTATTAAATTAACCTGAAAGGGTATAAATGAGTTTACAAGTATATATAATACAAGTTAACAAACAAAGCATCATTTCTAGGAATACAACTTGAATACAGCTCGATAACTATATTATCTAGACTTATCTTATTTATCACTAATACTCCCCCTCGGTGGCGTCGAACTCATCATTGAGGTCGAGGCTAAAACCAATGTCTGACTCGAAAGTTCTTGCCCTTTCATTGGAGCCTATGGTAGATCCCAAATGCATCGTATCAAGATAAAGGATCCATTTTGGACTATTACGACAAACTTCCCATGATTTTTGGTTGGCGAATGCTTTACCATTGTTGGTAATTTTATATTGGTACAACGCGGTTGATAAAATGTTGAAATCGTTGCTATAACTTCTATGCATATTTTTAAGATTATCAAATATGTCGTTAAATTTGGTGCAAGCCGCTCGATGGTTACACTATTTTGTATTGATCGAGTCGTATGTCCGGTTCGTTTTCCTTCCTAATAACATGTGGAAGTGGTCTAAAACACGATTCCAAAAACTTTGACATGTTTGTGCGTTGCTGTTAGATGCTACTTTTTGCATATTATAGGGTAGTTTTCATTATCATGTAGCATCGTATTTTGTACATTTTCATGTTGTTTATTTAAATAATGTTCAGTTCATGCCTTTCGTTAGAATTCCCGTACTGCTCATGTTTTTATGTCAATTTCAGATAGTTCGAGTGGAGCAGTGCTTTGGGAGCAGCTGGATGCATGTTTAGAGCTTAAAGTGGAGCTTGAAACTTATGGAGTATGTTGAGGAATGATTGCAAGATGCTTTGGTCATGAAACATTCGATCGAATTGATCACATGAAGAAAGAATCTGCAATCTAAAGTTAAAGGATGTTGTTGACAGCTTTGACCCCCTGTCAGTCTTTTGACCATATCTCGAGAACCGTAACTCTGATTGACGCGATTCAAAATGATCTGAAAAGTAGAAAAAATTTCGGACGACATAGGCATAACATGCGATTGCATGTTGCCTTTATGCGATCGCATGGATCCTTTATGAGATTGTAGGTTAGGTAGCAACATGGATTCGAGGTTTTTTAGTGCGAAAAATTCATCCAGAAGTGAAAAATGAAAACCTGCGATCGCAGGTTGTGTACATGCGATCACAAAAAGTGCCAAAATAGCATCCTACTTCATTAAAAAGGCCCGTGATGTGTTTTCTTCAAAACCTGCGATCGCAGGTCGTGCCAATGCGATCGCATGCGCATCGTTTTTGCTGTTGGACCTATAAATAGACCCTGATAACATTCCAGTAACCTAAGTTGGCGATTCTCGAGGTACCAGACGACAAAAATACAATTTGGTAGTCGTTTCTTCTCTGATTTCAACAATTTCTAAAGATCTGAAGACTGTGGATCATCTCCATCAAGTAGATTAGTAAGATTAGTTGTTTGATATCTCTTTTCATTTGTTTTTATCAGATTTTAGCCATGTCTGGCTAAAACCCTAGTTTTCAGTTCTGAAAAGACAAGTACTTTTCATGTGATTGATCATTAGATCTGATTTTTTCTTTTGTGTTTCTATCAAGATTCTATATTTTTGTTCTTAATGAATGTTTGATTTTGAATCTTGTTAGTCTGATCACCTAGCTAAGGTTTTTTATCATTCCAGATAATCAGTTATATAATACATAATTGTCTTAATTAATTGGTAATAAGTAACAAGTAATAAATTGGTTCCGTGTTTCGGATTTGACTTTATTATAAACTGTAAAAATCATATCTTTATGCTTCCGAGCTTGTGAGAAGCATTGGATATTGCTGGGAATTTTACAAAGAACTTAATGCAATTTTTTTGATCTTAATTAAAAGCTTGTTTGATTAGACACTAAAAAGTTAGGGTTAATTGAAGAGCTTGTTTTGGTTAAGTAAATAAGGTAAAAGATATTATACTAGGGCTTGTTAGTTTTTCTCAGTACCAACTTAGATAGAACGCATCTCAAATAACCAGGTCAATGTTGATTGCATGATTAGGAAAGTCGTAGCAGAGTTGTAATCGTTTTTAATATTGATTTTCGTTTAGTTTAATATGACTGCATTTTTAGTTTTTGGCTTTTAATTAAAACCCCCTAATATATCTTCTGTTTCTTGACTAGATTGTGCCAGATGCAAAAAGGCATTGACCATTAGGCAGTGTCCGTGAGGATTCGACTCTGCTTCCCTGTGCTATATTTTTAGTGCAACTAGCAGTGATAATTTATTTTCTTAATACGTGCACGACAGCGTGTTAACAAATTGGCACCGTTGCCGGGGACACGGTACTGCTAATTGTTTTGTGCCAAAATCTTTACGTACATGTAATCTAGTCTTTAGGCATGGTCGAGCCAACGAACTTAAAAAAGGGCGGTTTTCTGGGAGGCAACCCGATGAGTAGTTTTTAGTTTTTATGCTTTCAATAAAGAGATGATCGTAGTTCCAAGGAAGCATGGGGAAATCAGAGGATCTTCAAAGTCGCTGAAATTCAGATTTTTCGCCACATTGTCGTCAAAATCTGATTTCTACCAACTTGCTAGGAACATTCATTCCCAGCTGCACCCTTTTGCCCTTATATTCTTTATTAAGCTGTTCATTCCTCCCTAAACATTGAGGACAATGCATCACTTTAAGCTTGGGGAGGGGTTAGTGTAAAATTTTTCATTTTTGTTTAAAATTTTCAATTTTCAATTTTTTTTAATTAAATTTTTCAAAATTTTTATTTTGCATTTTATTTTCTGCATTGCATTTTCATGCTAAAAATTTGAAAATACAAAAATATATATTTTATTTTCTATTTTTATTTTTCTACATTCATAATAAAAAAAAACTTAAAAAGATTTTATTTCTAGTTATTTTTTATTTACTGCATATCAAAATCGAAAAAATTAAAAGATGATATTATTAACATTCGATAGCTCTGTTAAGATGAAGTGTGATAGTTACCGAAAATAACAGTCTCATTACAATTAATTTTAAGAATTATCTTTTCAAATTCTTGAGATGTTTTCAATATGAACCAACATAAGAGCCAAATAATTTTTACAATGGAAGTGTGGGATGGAAAAACGAATAGTGTTTTGAAAATAATTTCCTTGAATGCCTTAAAAAGAACCTAGATTAGATAACCTTATCATTCCTTGAAGTATTGAACCCTATAGTTTCTATGCCTTTTGAGGTTGGGAGGGAACTCTTGTTATAACCACAATTTATTATCATTTTTGAAGTATTGAAGATATGGCGGGCCTCAAAGTAAATTCGCCCAGTCAATATATATGTTAGAAATGGTATATCAAGAATCTTGAAGAAATCTGCAATTCAAAGTCAAATCCAAGTCAAGTTCAAGTCGAAATCAAGAAGCAAGCAAGTTAAATCTAAAGAGTTGATCAAGACGAAGAATATACGTGGTATAATGAGATTGATCACTCGACAGTGGAATCATAGGGGTAAGCTTGGATTTTCTGTCCATAATGAAGTTTACCACATTTACTGGATGACTTCGGAAAAAAAAGGAGGGGTTGTTCAAGTTAAGTTTTTATAACGAATTTTCGTGAAAGGGTTTTTAAAAATACACTGTTTTCACAAATTTAATTCAGCGTAAAAATTATTTGCTCAAGCTTGGTTTAACTTATTAAATATAATTATGAATCATTAATATACGATATTTAGACTGATGTCTAGGTAGTGATTCCATTGGAGCTTTCTCGTTGTGAAATCTGATCATGTGAAAAACTACAGAGTGAAGTATTTTAGTTTTAGTTATTATTATGTCATCTACATCTTTCCATATGTTTATAATGTTTTATGATTTTTTTCTTACTTGAGGGTAAGTAAGGTTTAAGCTTGTGGAGATTTGTTAGATGCCATTTTTTGCATACTATAGGGTAGTTTTTATTATCATTTAGCATTATATTTTGCACATTTGCATGATGTTTATTTAAATAATGTTCAGCTCATGTCTTTCGTTAGAATTCTCGTACTGCTCATGTTTTTATGACAATTTCAGATAGTTTAAGTGGAGTAGTGCTTTAGGAGCAGCTGCATCCATGTTTGGAGCTTAAAGTGGAGCTTGGGACTTATGAAATATGTTGAGGAATGATTGCAAGATGCTTTGTTCAAGAAACATTCGATCAAATTGATCACACGAAGATAGAATCTACAATCTAAAGTTAAACGATGTTGTTGACAACTTTGACCCCCTGTCAGTATTTTGACCATATCTCGAGAACCGTAACTCCGATTGACGCGATTCAAAATGATCTGAAAAGTAGACGAAATTTCAGACAACTTAGGAACAACAACCGATCGAATGTTTCCTTTATGCGATCACATGGAGCCTTTATGCGATCGCAGGTTAGGTATCAGCATGGATTCGAGGTTTTTTAGTGCCAAAAATTCATCCAGAAGTGAAAAATGAAAACATGCGATCACAGGTTGTATACATGCGATCGCGAGTTGGCCAAAAAGTGCCAAAATAGCATCCTACTTCATTAAAAAGGCCCGTGATGCGTTTTCTTCAAAACCTGCGATTGCAGGTTGTGCCAATGCGATCACATGTGCATCGTTTTTGTCGTTGGACGTATAAATAGACCTTGATAGCATCCTAGTAACCTAAGTTGGCGATTCCCGAGGTACCAGACGATGAAAATACGATTTGGAAGTCGTTTCTTGTGACAACCCGAAATTTCCATTCTGAACAAACCATATCAAGCCAATAGATGTAGATCAGTTACAATGTAAACTCAGATTTCGAGTATAAGTTTGGCAGTTTTCAGGATTTTACACTTAAGGAGATATTAGGAGAGTGGATGCACTAGGGTTTTGTGTAACACTATTATTCCAAGACTCTAGGACATTAGAGTTCGTTCCAGGAATAAAAATATTTTCTGCCAAAAATATTTCAGGACTATAAATAGATTTTTGAACTAAATTCATTCATTATTCACAATTCCAACTAGAGAAAAGCCGTTTTCTCTCTCACGGATCTTCGGGTTTTTATCCCAAATCGTGAGTACACTTCTCTAGTTTTGTTTTAATGCTTTTTTTATGCCTATTAACATAGATTACATAGCTAAATCATCCGATTTAGGAGTTTACTCCCCAAGGTGTTCTTGAGCGGTAAACTCCCGAAACCAAGCCTAGATTGTCCCCCATGATTAGTAACTACCTTGGACTTGTATAGGAGTGTGTTAGGGACAAGAAATCAACAAAGAAACACCCAAGTTAGGAGTTCACGGCCCAAGAAAAGCTTAGGCCGTAAACTCCCTTGTAACTTGCTCAAATGGTGTTTTTAGGGCACCTAAGGCTTGGACTCTATTTTAGACAAATACCCTAAAGTGTTTAGTACTTAGAAAACATAAGAAAGAACAAGTGTTGAAGAGTTTACGGCCAAGAGTGGTTCTTGGGTCATAAACTCCTTTAAAGGGGTCAAATGACACCCTAAATCCTTCCTTAAGCCAAGAGACCAATTTGGGCATGTACCAAAATGAGTTTTGGACTAGTTAAAACTCCTTATTACACTGTACATTTTACTCTATACATTACCGTTCAAACTTATTTACAACTGTGTTTCAAACAAATGTTTCCTTATACTTAAACTATTTTATCAAACTTATGCCTTCAAATTGTTTTATAGATTGACATCAAGTCGATCTTTTCTTAAAATAATATTTCTGTTTCAAATGTATGACAAAACTTATTATGCTTTTATATTATAAATTGCATGCCTCTATATGTATAGTTATATAAGAAATGTTTAAAAGACTTAGAAGGCTATCCACCCTATTTCCTTTTCGCGCTTGAGATGTGGTCTGGTGGGATGTCGGGTACTCGTCCGAAAGTCATTTAAATATTAGTTATATATCATGTGTACATATATGGTCATAAAAGGTCCTTCCAGTTCATCCCATGCCCTTGGGTAGCAAGGGTATACATCCATGTCCATACGTACCAGTTAGATTACTAGTAAACTACCATAGGGGTGGTTTAGGAAGATACTAGAACTATTACTAGAAAACGATATCATACAATGAGTCAGTTCATTCATGAGTCAATACTTTCTAGAACATTACAGTACATTACATATACAACTATACTAGGATGATTACTTTACTGTACTTGCTAGGTAGAGAGCACGTACATTACAGTTAGAACAGTTCATTACATTACTATACTTGCTAGGTAGAGAGCATGTACATTACAGTTAGAATAGTTCATTATAGTACATATACGAGAATACGATAATTATTGTGATTTAAATTGGAGCATGACTTAAATGTCATGACTCGAGTTGTAGCCAGAGTCTCTTGTAGGGAGAGCGTAAGTTTGCGTATAGATCTATACTGGATTGACAATCCTACACCTTGCTGCTAGATACAGCCGGACCTGCAGGTCTGCGGGTGCCAAACGTCATTTCGTTATTACGACCATTCGTATGTCGTTGTTATCCGTCGATAGTATGGTGCAATTTATCACATAATGCCTTAATATAAATCCGGTTTAAGGTAATTAGTACAGCAGTAGTTCTTATAGCGCTACGTTTTAGTACTACATTAATTTTTCCCAGTACATATATTTAGTGATCTTTTCACTTAAACTGTAAATGTAAAAACTATATTTTCTTAATAATAGTTACACTTGGGAAAATTACACACTCTTACAAGAAACGAACATTGAGAACAGTTAGGTCTTGGTAGAAGACTACATTCAGAACAGTTAGGTCTCGGTGGGAGACACCTTCATATACTAGTAGGAATCATAGGGATTTCTAGGGTTTTTCAAACACTTACAGTTCATATACACTTACCAATTCTTACAATACATATACTTACAAATTCTTACATACAAATACTATTTACAAATTACGACACTAAATACTTATGATCTCACCAACTTCAAAGTTGATACTCGCTTTCAAAATTACTTGTATCCTCAGGTCATCATAGACAGGTACCGATGCAAGGAGAAAGGAAGATGGAGCTTGTTGAAGACTTATCTTTCATTTTGATTTATGCTTTAGTGTTTATCAAAATTTGACAGAACACATTTGTATAATAATTATATTATTAATGCAATGGATGATGTTGTTGCTTGTTTACTACTTTACATTATTGTTGATATTATACATGACCTCCTCCGCCCCAGAATGTTTCCGCCGTTCCTGGTTTTGGGGTGTGACAGATTGGTATCAGAGCATTGTTTATAGTGAATTAAGTATATCAACCCATAAAAGATATACTAACTATAAATACATAAGGGATTAAAAATACTCTGGCCAAGAGTTTATACTTTAAATAGTAAAATATTCAAGTAAGTATATGTGCCTGCATTCATACTAAAATCAGTGTCACTAGGACAGTACAAAAGAATTACGATTGTTGGGCAACACAAGTGGGCTTAGAGACATATGGTCAAAACTGGGAAGATATAGCCTGATCACCTATATTATCCGAGGGTTGACTGGCATGTGCCTAAGTTTAAGTGTGTGGTTGCAACAATGCTAAAATCTTACCAACCCTACCACAATGAGAACAATAGAACATCACAATAAAATTAAAATACTATAGGAGTATTTGGTGTTACTATAAGTACTTTATACTTGAGAACTAAAACGGGATCTTCACTACTAAGTTGATAGTTGCTAAGTGGATACACTAAGGCTGTATGTAATTAGGATGTTATAGACTTAGAATCTGTGAAAACTTTGCCTTACCCATATTCTGTGTGAATTTGGAGTTAAGGTCACTTATTCGAAGGTCTATCATGTTTAGATTACACATAGCTGGTATGCACTTCACAAATAGCGGAACTAATGAAGGTTTTCTAAATAATTATCTAGATAGTTCGTCTAATAATTATTCTCTTACCCTAAATTCTCGCATAGAAAACATAGCTGGACTCCATCCCCTCGGCAACCAGTATCTTCCGAATGAAGTCATAGCTGGTTGGTTTGGAGAAGAACCAGAGAATGATCATCCTATTCCCTTGAATGATCACCATGATGAAGAATTTTTGTATGATTCTAATTCCGAACCAGAGGTTGAGAACCCACCCCGAGCAGCTCCCTATCAAATTCCTAACCCTCTTCCGACTTTTCATGGCCCGACCCTGAGTGAGTGGAATGCTTGGAAACCTGGAGCCAAGGACAAGATCAGCCCATGCCATTTGATGGTGACTGAAGCTTTTACAACATGAGCAATGGGGGCTCAGCAGATAGAGTCTTGCCAATCTTGGTCCGCAGAGTGGCCCGAAATGAGATTCAAGGCAGGACAGACTTACATCAGACTACCGAAGTTGTCGCCGATGTGAGAATGCATACCCTCCGCACCATTCGTCTAGAAGATGCTCGTGAGAGATCAAAGAGAAACCATGAAACCCTGCTGCAAGCACTAGCTGAATCATGAGCCAAAGTCATAGAGCTCCGAGTATGCCAGAGGGTGTACGAAAGACACATTCTTGACATGGAACGTCAACTGACTGAACTGAGAGTTCGCCAGAAAGATGACCGTCGCCAGTAGTAGACGCTTTACTTTATTTCCTTTATAAAAAGAAATCGTGTTTTTCTCTCAATGCCCGATGTGGCATTTTCTATGAAATTATCTTGTACCGTAAGTACTTTAGTTAGGTCTTTATGCTGTCAGGAACTATCTTCTGTGGATATGATGTAAGACCTTTACAAGGTCATTTTCCAGAATCTTTACATCGTGAATATCAAAGGTATTGACAGCCGGCTAACTTCTGTGTCATTCTTCATTCAAGTACTCTTATCATTCTTTCATTGGGGTCTATCCGAAACATGCTTTAGTCAAGTCATTGGACTATAGTGATTTATCTCCGGAGACATTTCTAAGTCTCTTTCAGTGGTGGGATCTTGTTATTCACCAACCCACGATACCTCGGCTTGCACAACAAACGTCTTGAAACCATTCTACAAACTTACCTCTACTCATTACTAGGACTGCATCATAGGGATGTAGGTCAAACCTTCACGAACATACTTCCAATCCGTACTAGGACTGCATCATAGGGATGTAGGTCAAACCTTTGCGAACATACTTTCATTCTGTACTAGGACTGCATCATAGGGATGTAGGTCAAACTTTCGAGAACATACTCTTACTCTTTACATGAACAATTTAAGTACATCAGGGTCAACCAGAATCGCTCACAAAATCCTTATCTTTCGTGTTACAGAATCATGTCATCATCCGGAAGCAATCAGTCGAACAGGGAAACCTGCGCTTTTCCTATGGACGCCGCTACCTTTCAAACAACAGTTACAGCTGCCGTGGTGGCGGCCGTAACCGCGGTCCTTGCGCACCGAAGCGCTAACAGCACAGTCAATGCTGCTGATGGAAATGAAGTTTCCAATCGTGGTATCCATCCAGGAGGTCGCCAAACAGTAACAGTCACAGGCTCGCAAAGCCGAAAAACAAAAAACAAGAAACGAAAGCGTCAAGCCCGGAAAGAACGCAAGAGATCCCAAAAGCTGGCTATACAACAGCAACAAGTGGAAACCCCTGCCGTTCCCGTACCGAGCAGGCCATACGAGGGAAAACTCCCGAAGTGTGATAGGTGTAGTTTCCATCATCATGGGGCTTGCCATGAGATGCAATGTTGCAATTGCCTAAACATAGGGCACCATGCTTGTGACTGTGGAGCACTGGCGCGACCCATCATTCAAGTCCCTTTCATCGGGACTAACCCTGCACACAAGATTAGTTATAACGCCGAACGATTTAAGAAGCAATTTTCAAAGTGGATTAACAAGGAAGGCACTCATGTCCACATAACATTGGCTAAACACCACAATCCCGTCACCAAAGCTAGTACTAGCCAGTCATGCCACCAATACGGTGAGATAGGGCACTTCAAGAAAGATTGCCCGATAGCAAAGAACTCTGGCGCAGACGGGAAGATCCTCAGGATCATAGCTGCAGGAGAGCCTGCTCCGGAACCAAGTAAATGTAATTAAGGTGTTTCGTTATAACTGACTTATAAACTATCTAGAACTAGTGCAACTAGAGTCTTACCTTTTACGAGATCGTGTCTGTATAGGGAGTCTCGTGCTACGTCTACTTGTCTTTTGTAGTATATCTTATTCGCAGAAATAGTCTTGTGGTAAATCTAAAGTACTGTAACTCTTGTTCATGGTTGCACGGTTGTGTTTTGTCTGTAAACGTATTATGTTCAGATCTAATGTCTTTCATTTTTAGTGTGATTCCGACATTATCATACGACTTGATTCAATTTGATCCTCATAAAAACAGCTTTATGCGTACATCTCTTTCTTCTAGATCACTTTTCCAGCGAAGCCATCATATCATAACACCGAAGTACTCATGCCAGGAATACCTCTTAGTTATCTTCTTTCTGAAGAAATCCCGGAAGTACCACTCGTGCAGTACGTCAAGTTTAATCCAAGGATTCATGCGATTGATCTATCACTGAGGAATGGTATACATAAGAGTGATATATAATCAAGCTTCTACAGGTTTAGAATTGATGATTCCACTTTAACTTCTTCTTCCCGATGGGATGTGAGCTTAAAGAAGAATCAGTTATTCGACTACCTTTTCAACCTTAATTATATGCGACTCGTATACCCGAAATTGTGATGGTGAAACCATGTATGAATTCTAATATGAACTTCAGGACAGAGAACTGCTTAAGCCTACGAGTAATCACATCGTCATGTGAACAAACATAGAAGCCAGTACGACTCTTGTAAACAGATCACCCTATATTCTAAACACCTACGGAGATACCAGAACAATGCAAACAACTTAGCGAGCTACATAGAAATAGAATTAGAAGACTAGGTTTCTCACCCTAGAGAACCCCGGTCATATTCTCCCAGAGATTGACGGATTGCATCGTATGTGCCTCGGATATCGAGGACTCTGTCGAGATTTTCATTAGAAATCGTTATCTCTGCCTCACATAGATGAAATGGTTAAGCAAACGCAAGGAAAAAAAATTTCTTTCAGGAATGGACCAAACATCCAAATATCACCAGTTCGAGTGTTAGGGAAAGATGTCCGAAAGACTATCTCCTGAACTCGATACGGACACTTCGAGTCCGTAGTGGTACCCTTCGGATAGGACCATTACGCCCATAGTTTTCATGGGCTAAATGAATAGGGTAATGTCTTTCTTACTGGGATCAGTTCGTCATTTCTCCATGTAATGACTTACTTATCTACCCTCGTAGTAAGAAGAAAACCCATGGCAACATTCCTACAGAGGAACTTTTAGCAAAGTTCTCTAGGCACGAGTTTTGAAATTGAAGAGTCAAATTTGTAGGACCTACTGTTAGTAATGTGGGAAATTTTGAGTACTCTTTCAATTTGTCAAAACCATTGAGCATTCATCGACACCAGAGACGCCGTCAGTTTTTCGCCAAATTCTAAGTCTTACCGACCTACCGCCTTAGTTCATTCAGAACTCCTTGCAAGCTACAGAAACTCGTATGACTTTGACCCAGCAAGGGGTGGCCTTTGACTGGGAAGTTAAGCAAGAAAAGGAACCTTTGGAATTCCAAGTGAGTGACCAAGTTCTTTAGGAAGTCTCACTCTGGGAATGGCTTAATACGCTTCGTAAAGCGTGGAAAGCTAAATCCAAAATAAACAGGACCTCTGAGATTCTTGTCAGAATCGGTCCTGCGCCTCGCACAAACTAGACCTACTCCGCGAACTCAGTAACGTACATTCTACTCTTCGCATCTCGATCCTGAAACCATACCTTTCCGTTAGGACTCTTGCAAGTCCACTCATCGAGATCCTCGCCTTCGTATTAGAACCATAATGACCCTCGGCCGAGAGGTCAAGCGGACGAAGCAACGCCATCGCCAGTTAGTGAAGGTTCGTTGGAATGCCAACCGAGAGCCGATTTCACTTGAGTGCACTAGAACCAATCGATTAGGAAGTTTCCTCCTCACGACTCGATCATTCATGCATACTTCCTTGCCTAAATTCTAATTTCGGGACGAAATTCCCTTTAATAGGGGGATGATGTGACAACCCAAAATTTCTATTCTGAACAAACCATATCAAGCCAATAGATGTAGATCAGTTACAATGTAAACTCAGATTTCGAGTATAAGTTTGGCAGTTTTCAGGATTTTACACTTAAGGAGATATTAGGAGAGTGGATGCACTAAGGTTTTGTGCAACACTATTATTCCAAGACTCTAGGACATTAGAGTTCGTTCCAGGAATAAAAATATTTCAGGACTATAAATAGATTTTTGAACTAAATTCATTCATTATTCACAATTCCAACTAGAGAAAAGCCGTTTTCTCTCTCACGGATCTTCGGGTTTTTATCCCAAATCGTGAGTACGCTTCTCTAGTTTTGTTTTAATGCTTTTTTTATGCCTATTAACATAGATTACATAGCTAAATCATCCAATTTAGGAGTTTAATCCCCAAGGTGTTCTTGAGCGGTAAACTCCCGAAACCAAGCCTAGATTGTCCCCCATGATTAGTAACTACCTTGGACTTGTATAGGAGTGTGTTAGGGACAAGAAATCAACAAAGAAACACCCAAGTTAGGAGTTCACGGCCCAAGAAAAGCTTAGGCCGTAAACTCCCTTGTAACTTGCTCAAATGGTGTTTTTAGGGCACCTAAGGCTTGGACTCTATTTTAGACAAATACCCTAAAGTGTTTAGTACTTAGAAAACATAAGAAAGAACAAGTGTTGAAGAGTTTACGACCAAGAGTGGTTCTTGGGTCGTAAACTCCTTTAAAGGGGTCAAATGACACCCTAAATCCTTCCTTAAGCCAAGAGACCAATTTGGTCATGTACCCAAATGAGTTTTGGACTAGTTAAAACTCCTTATTACACTGTACATTTTACTCTATACATTACTGTTCAAACTTATTTACAACTGTGTTTCAAACAAATGTTTCCTTATACTTAAACTGTTTTATCAAACTTATGCCTTCGAATTGTTTTATAGATTGACATCAAGTCGATCTTTTCTTAAAATAATATTTCTGTTTCAAATGTATTACAAAACTTATTATGCTTTTATATTATAAATTGCATGCCTCTATATGTATAGTTATATAAGAAATGTTTAAAAGACTTAGGAAGGCTATCCACCCTATTTCCTTTTCGCGCTTGAGATGTGGTCTGGTGGGATGTCGGGTACTCGTCCGAAAGTCATTTAAATATTAGTTATATATCATGTGTACATATATGGTCATAAAAGGTCCTTCCAGTTCATCCCATGCCCTTGGGTAGCAAGGGTATACATCCATGTCCATACGTACCAGTTAGATTACTAGTAAACTACCATAGGGGTGGTTTAGGAAGATACTAGAACTATTACTAGAAAACGATATCATACAATGAGTCAGTTCATTCATGAGTCAATACTTTCTAGAACATTACAGTACATTACATATACAACTATACTAGGATGATTACTTTACTGTACTTGCTAGGTAGAGAGCACGTACATTACAGTTAGAACAGTTCATTACATTACTATACTTGCTAGGTAGAGAGCATGTACATTACAGTTAGAATAGTTCATTATAGTACATATACGAGAATACGATAATTATTGTGATTTAAATTGGAGCATGACTTAAATGTCATGACTCGAGTTGTAGCCAGAGTCTCTTGTAGGGAGAGCGTAAGTTTGCGTATAGATCTATACTGGATTGACAATCCTACACCTTGCTGCTAGATACAGCCGGACCTGCAGGTCTGCGGGTGCCAAACGTCATTTCGTTATTACGACCATTCGTATGTCGTTGTTATCCGTCGATAGTATGGTGCAATTTATCACATAATGCCTTAATATAAATCCGGTTTAAGGTAATTAGTACAGCAGTAGTTCTTATAGCGCTACGTTTTAGTACTACATTAATTTTTCCCAGTACATATATTTAGTGATCTTTTCACTTAAACTGTAAATGTAAAAACTATATTTTCTTAATAATAGTTACACTTGGGAAAATTACACACTCTTACAAGAAACGAACATTGAGAACAGTTAGGTCTTGGTAGAAGACTACATTCAGAACAGTTAGGTCTCGGTGGGAGACACCTTCATATACTAGTAGGAATCATAGGTGATTTCTAGGGTTTTTCAAACACTTACAGTTCATATACACTTACAAATTCTTACAATACATATACTTACAAATTCTTACATACAAATACTATTTACAAATTAAGACACTAAATACTTATGATCTCACCAGCTTCAAAGCTGATACTCGCTTTCAAAATTACTTGTATCCTCAGGTCATCATAGACAGGTACCGATGCAAGGAGAAAGGAAGATGGAGCTTGTTCAAGACTTATCTTTCATTTTGATTTATGCTTTAGTGTTTATCAAAATTTGACAGAACACATTTGTATAATAATTATATTATTAATGCAATGGATGATGTTGTTGCTTGTTTACTACTTTACATTGTTGTTGATATTATACATGACGTCCTCCGCCCCAGAACGTTTCCGCTGTTCCTGGTTTTGGGGTGTGACATTTCTTCTCCGATTTCAATGATTTCTGAAGATCTGAAGATTGTGGATCATCTCCTTCAAGTAGATTAGTAGGATTAGTTGTTTGATGTCTCTTTTCTTTTTTTTTTTTATCAGATTTTAGCCATGTCTGGCTAAAAGCCTATTTTTGAGTTCTGAAAAGACAAGTACTTTTCATGTGATTGATCATTGGATCTGGTTTTTGTTTTGTGTTTCTATCTAGATTCTTCAGTTTTGTTCTTAATGAATGTTTGATTTTGATTCTTGTTAGCCCCATCACCTATCTAGGGTTTTTATCATTCCAGTTAATCAATTATAGAATACATAATTGCTCTAATTAATTGGTAATAAGTAACAAGTAATAAATCGTTTCTATGTTTGGGATTTGACTTTATTATAAACTCTAAAATTCATATATTTACACTTTCGAGCTTGTGAGAAGCATTGGATATTGCTGGGAATTTTACAAAGAACTTAATGCAACTTTTCTGATCTTAATTAAGAGCTTGTTTGATTAGACAGTAAAAAGTTAGGGTTAATGGAATAGCTTGTTTTGGTTAAGTAAATAAGGTAAAAGAGATTATACTAGAGCTTGTTAGTTTTTCTTAGTACCAGCTTAGATAGAACGCATCTCAAATAACCAGGTCAATGTTGATTGCACAACTAGGAATGTCGCAGCAGAGTTGAAATTGTTTTTAATATTGATTTTCATTTACTTTAATATCAATTCATTTTTACTTTTTAGTTTTTAATTAAAATCCCCCTTTTATATTTTATGTTACTTGAGTAGATTGTGCCTGATGCAAAAAGGCATTGACCATTAGGCTGTGTACCTGAGGATTCGACCCTGCTTCCCTGTGCTATATTTTTAGTGCAACTAGCAGTGATAATTTATTTGCTTAATACGTGCGCGACAGCATGTTAACAGTTGCTGACATCCCCATCTTGTGATATGAAAATCCAAGCTTTAGCTAAAGCTTCCTCCTCCTTTTTAGTCCATTGGGTAGTTTTATGTTTCCTTGGACCTTTTGATTTTTTTGCCTTCTACGACTTGGTTGTGTTTCTTCAACCCATTCTTCGTTGTCATCATTATTGAGGTTTATAGGTTGAGATTGAGATAATGGAACTCGAGATGGTTATGAATGTTGTGTGTGAAATTATTGAATTCGAGAAGTTTGGGGTTGAAAATAAAGAGAAGGTGGTTGTTGAAAGGCATGAAATTGGGGTTGATTGAATTGTGGTGGTCGTTGATGGTAGTAGTGTGGGTGGTAAGAAAGATTTGTGAATAGAGGTTATTGTTGGATTGGAGATGTTATCAATTGTGTGTAACTAAGATTTGCTAATGGATCATTTAGAGTGTTTGGGGTGTTTGGAGTGGGTGAGGTATTTTGATTTGGATCCACATAGTATAGAAAATATGAGATGAGTGTTTTTTTGTAGAAAATTATAAGTTGTGAGTGTTTTTTTTAAGTTTAAAATGTTAGGAAATTAGTGGGTGTTTATAGTTGAGGTTGATTTGTTTTTAAATTAAAAAATAATTCTTTTTAATTAATGTTATTAACGGTCAAATGGGGGACCGTTTAAAATTTCCGACCGTTGCTTCGTCTCCTTCCTCATTGGTCATCTACAATCATCTTTCCAGCTACGTCGCACGCAAACCAACGGGTCTGGGGGCGGTGTTCACGTGTCTTCAGACCCTCCGGGTCAGCATCACGTGTGTTTTTTTCCAGCCATACCGGATCGCCTGAGGTTGGTGGGGAAGAGGGAGTACGAGAGACGCAATAAAAAAATGGCCTTTGAAGCATAATGAAAAAGAACTGATGGATTTCTTGCATGTAAGAGAGTTTTGAAAAGATGTGGGAAGAGAGACTAAGCAGTGGAACAAAGCCTTCAAGTACAGAAAAGCATTGTAACGCGTTGTGATCTTATTTGAATTTTTGACAAATGTTAATGTTTAGAATATCAATGTGTAAGTTGGGCATGTGAATATGTGATATAAACTTTTATTATGAACTGAGATTGCAAAAGTAACAAAGCTTCTCATTTAAAAAACAAAATTTACAATTTTTATCTAAAAAAATAGAAATTACAACCATATATAATAATACACTTTCAAGTTTTTTACTAATTAAATCCATCTAAGAAATTATAAGCTATTTGTTATTCAATTCTTTTTTTGGGTGTTGTTTCAAGTGGCCTCCATTGTTACTAATTTCCTATCTATGTTTTTACTTGGTTCTTGTGTACATTGGCTCCACAACAAGAAAATAAAGTATTAAGGGCACCACTTTTAGTGATGACTAGACCTTTAGCGATGACACCAAACATGCCATGCTTGGTGTTGCAGCTAAAACACAATGTCATCGCTAAAGGTATGGACCGGAGATCCGTCAGAGACACGCCACTTTCAATCTTCGCCCTTGGTTTGGAACATGATCCAACAGATATGGTTCGTTTTTGTGGAAGGAAATAGCGACGACACCTTTAGCGGCGACATGTCGTCACTATTAGTGTCGATCCGTGTGACCCACATTGAACGAAATTTTGGCCCTACGATTCTTACACGAACCGACGGTCAATAATCTCCAGAAAAGGCGAGTTCCCTCCGGTATGCCGCTGCTAATACCCTCTAGGGCACCACTATTAGTGTCACCGCTAAAAGGTTACCCCTTTTGTTTAGTTTCCTTTTACCAAACGACGTATACTGTGTCAAAACTCTCCCATTTTTCGCTCCGCCGATGATTTGCAACATCACCATGTGGAGTAGCTTCCAGCGACGCCACTGCACTCCACCCTACATGAAACGTTCCAAAAGTAATACTATAAAAATGTTTGTTTTTAAATAAATAAATCGTTAATACGTATCATTTCCACAAAACCAAGGTAATCAAGGTTTATCAAAATATGATCCAATCAAAGTAAATCACAGAATGTGGAAACATGTGGTGTGTGCTCTGCAATCATCCCAAGTCCTTTCGTTTGAAAACTAAAGTACCTGAAACATATACTGTAACCGTAAGCATAAAGTTTAGTGAGTTACCCAAGATACCACATACCATACATAACTGATCACATAACGGGTCCCACCTACTGAGATACAAGCCTCGACCATTGAGATACAGGCCAATCCCACACTGGCATAACAGGCCTCGCCCATTGATATATAGGCCCCGCCCACACTCGCATAACGGGCCCCGCCCACTAAACATATAAGCATATAATCATATAACATTCAAACACATGTGGAAATCAAAAAAATAGTAGCATACTACAAAATTATCAGGCCCCGCCCACATACAAATCATATATGCATAACCTGATACTAGCATACAAAATAACCATCAGGCCCCGCCCAATTAGCATTCGAACACATACACATGCAGATTCACGCAACGTCTAACACTATATATAGCAAACCATGGGTCGAAATTGGTGGCTTCGACCCGCTAAACATAGTGAGGAAACTCACCTTGCACTGCCAGATCTCACGGAAAGAACCTCTGGCTACTGGTTCGCAAAAATCCTTGCACAAGCAATCACAAATTAAACATCCATCAATAAGCGGATCTGAACCACACTAAGTGTCCAAACTAGGATAAAAGGCCTTTTACCCTCTTTATAACTTGGTCCCAAAGCCAAGGCCCAAATCAACAACCCTAAAGGCCGAAACATGGCCCAAAACATCCCATAGTCAATCCTGATCAAAGTTCTTGTCAAAATCAAAGTCAGCAGTCCATGTTAACCAAACACGCTGTGTTGACTCACAACCACGCTATGTTTTTCCATCATCCAAATAACCAGAAAACCCCAGCCAACACGCCGTGTTGGCTTGCAAAGACGCCATGTTTGCCCGAGTTTCCACAACTTAATACTTCAAGTTGTTTTCTCCAATACCAAGAGCTCCAAAGCTCAGATCTAGTCCATAATGTGGTCCAGAAGGATAAAGTTTCCAATTATATCCATTAGGACTACCCAAAAGGATCAATACTTAATCCATAAATCTTAATAATGCAAGGGCATAACCAATAAGCACTTAATCCATAAATAAATAACCCTAAAACATAGATCTGACTTCCTTGAGCTGGAAAATCACGTAAAGTTACCAACTTTACGTTCATGCATGTCTAAACGAAGCTCTTAAACTTAAAAAGGACTTAAAAAGTGAATTAACGCAAGCATGTATCCAATTATCTCATAAAGATTGCACCTTTATGCTCAAGGAGTCTAATACAAACTCAAATCTAGAATAACAACCCCTTAAATGGATTCACTCTCTCATCAACCCAAAAGGGTCAAAAACACAACAAATCACAATATGAAGAGATCTAAACATCTATAAGTCAAGGTTTAAACTTCATATCTTAGAAAGCTTGCATGAAGGAAGATGATTCTGGATCCAAAACCTTTCCACCAAGCAAGACAAATTCAAGATCTCCTCTTCCTTCACAAAGACCAAAAATAAGCACCAAGAACTTCTTACTAGCTCAAGAACACTACCAAGAGACTTATAGATCGATTTTAGGGTTTTAGTGGTAATGGGGCTGGTAAGGAGGCCAGCCTTGAGGACTTAACGACTTTATATAGGGTGAGACACCCTATAAATTAGGGTTTTCTCCGCCAGCCACCAACACGTTGTGTAATGGAATAAACACGCCATGTTGGCCTTAGTGAAAGCTACATTCTTCAAATCTAGACACACCGTGTTGGCTCCTCTAACACATCGTGTTCAACCCTCAAAAGGGGATATATTCCCAACAATTATTCCTTGAGATTCTATTTCTGCTTGTTACAACTCCCCCCCCCCCCCCCACCCACCCCACCACATGAATTAGAAAGCATAACCCTTACCCTGAATGAAGAATCTTCACCCCAACTTCCATTCTTAGAGAACCACTGAACTCTAATCGAACACAACCCATGTGAATATAAAACTCCCCTGACACATCCAATGAAAAAACTCATGCAATTGACACCACTATATTCCTGCTACCGCTCCTCTCCTAGAAACAGTCATGCTTGAACCCAAAGTTCTTCCATAGGCAACCGCCGATCATACTAGAACAAATGATAAAACCAATGATCCTTGAATCCACCGGAGAACTAATTCACTAACCTTGACCAATGATCCTCCAAACAATACCCCTGAATTGATCCCGAAAAAACTCGAAACAACAACTGAACACGCTGAAACCCAATCAACAAGATACGACCCACTATTGATTCATTAAAGACTTTCAGCATGCGGAATGGCATCTCATAATCCTTGATAACGCAGACAATATCAAAGAGCCAACCTGACATATAACTTACACAAACCCAAGCAAAATTCCAAAGCAATACAAATTCCTGATAACAACCCAAAAAAACAGAAGATACATACCCGCAAAAGCATCTAAAGGAAATTGTCACACCTCCGAACCAGACGGTGGAAACGTCCGGATGCGGGTGACTTCATTGTGCAGTATCATAATAATTGAATATTAATGAAACATAGCAAATCCAAACATTATACATTGAGATAACAAACTTACATTGTTTACATATTTTATTTGTTCTTCAAATTACACAAAAGAGACATAAGTAAATAAATATCCAAACTACAAAAAAATAATCCTGAATCCGCGTTCCTTTAACCTGCTTACTGATTTCCTGAGAATACAAGTCGTTTGAAAAGCGTCAACATAAAATATGTTGGTGAGTTCATAAGTAGTTTCGTATAAAAACTGTGATAGTTGGAAAAAACGAAAAAATCCAATATTTTCTTGTCAAAATAGTTGTAAGTCTTGTTTTCAATCAATTATAGTTGCTTGTGTGTGTTAGTTTGTCGTATTCGAGATCGTATAAAATCATTTCCCCCCAGAAAATCCTATATTTTCTAATATGCAAAATAGTAGTAAGTCTTGTTTTCTATCTAGCATCTTTGCATGTGCGTACTTTAGTTTATTGTCTTTCAAAATGGTGAAATCGTTTACTCCAAAAAAATCTTGTATTTTCTTGTATAAAATAATTGTGGGTTCTATTTCCAATTGGGTATAATTACATGTGTATGTTTTAGTCTATCATTTTTGAAATCGTATAAAATCGTTTACTCCAGAAAATCCCCATAGTTTCTTGTATAAGAAAATCATGAGTTTTGTTTCTAATTGAGTATAGTTACATGTGTGTGTTTTAGTCGATCATTTTCGAAATCATATAAAATTGTTTACTCCAGAAAATCCCATAGTTTTTGTATAAGAAAATCGTGAGTTCTGTTTCCCATTGAGTAAAGTTACATGTGTGTATTAGTCTATCGTTTTCGAAATCGTATAAAATCGTTTACTCCACAAAATCCTATATTTTCGGATATACAAATGGTGGACTTAAAACCCTAAGATTGGAGGGCTGTGAAAATCAACAGGCGATTGTGGACATTTCCGCGCAAGTTGAGTGGACGGTCAACACAACAAATGAGGACCATCACTCCCTTGCATAGGGGCAGTCAACACAATGTGCCAACTTATTTATGAGGTTTTCCTTACATAAATAACATTATCATATTCTAGTGAGTCGTTATAACCATACTAATGTGACGGAGGCCTGTCTTGGCGTTTCTCAGGCGCCCAAATCGATTAAAGACATTTGTCACCATAGACTGGCCGGTCTAGCTATAGCGAATAGCAAAGGTGCGGGGTGTCAACCCCGTATAGATCTATACACAAATTCCCACTCTCCCTCCAGGAGACTCTGGCTATAACTCCTTACAAGACTTTAGACGTACGTTGATATATTTATATTTAGGTACTTTTGAGACTCGTCTTCACTAGAATACCAACTGGTTTTTGATCAAACCGAGGAGATCCGTTATTTAATAAATAACATTAATTGTGCAAGTTGACTAGGTCTATCATTTTCCTTTATTAAGGATTATCTACTTGGAATCATAATTATCAAATATGACCCAAAATTATCGGCATTGGCAAAAATGACCTTCTTTTTATAAATTATCAAGTAAGCCCAATATTTGCAGAAATGTGTCATAAGTAGACAAAACTTGGTAAAATGTGTGAAAATGTCCCATTTCTTCTAAAGTATTCATTTTAGACTTATATTTGTGAAAATATTCAAAAAGTCCCTTATTTATCCAAAAATTTCATTTTTGGTCCTTTAAAATTGACATGTTCAATAATTCTTCAATTTTATTCCATTTTCCAAATTGGTCTTTATATATATATATATATATATATATATATGTGTGTGTGTGTGTGTGTGTGTGTGTGTGTGTGGCCGAAAAATGATCCCCAAAATATCATTAATATCCCAATTTAACAATTTCCTAAATATTATGTTTAACAACTTGTTTAAACAATTTTTGAGGCAAAACCTTATGATTCTTCAAATAAAAATTTATGATTTATACTTCATAAACATGTTAGTTTTTGTATTTCTAGCATATACTTTGTGATATATAGTTCAAAACCTTGAGACTTGTTACAAATCTCGAGTTCTTGAACCATTATTTGGAGTTCATAATTCTAAGCACATAAATCATAACATACATGCATAAATAAGGAATTATACTAAATTTTTCACAAGGCCTTGACTTTTATGCTCCCCCAAAACCAGGAAAACATCAAAAAGAGGGGTATGAAGCTCACCTTGGTTTGATTTGGTGGGTGATTTGGTTAGATGATGAGGAGTTCAAGCCCTAACACTTGGATAGTTTTGATAAGTCTTGAACCTTGGAACTTCCTAAGAATATTAACACATATTTTCATGTGTAAATATGATGAACTAAACAAGATAATATAGAATCACTAACCAAAAGTTGAAATACTTACTAGGATCTAGAGAATGCTTTGAGGAAAATAGAGTTTGAAGCTTGAACATGTTGAGAGCATTTCATGAGTTTACCGAATGTAAAAAATGAGTTTATGAAAGGAAAAGAAGGGGTTTACGCCCTATCATATGGGGATAAGAATTTGATGAGATGTTTGTTTGGTTTATTGTTGGTTATTGCATGAATTACTGAGATTTGTATTGGACATAGCCATATACAACTCATAATCCATAAACACCTTGAACTGGGAGGGGAGTTCATGGCCTAAATGAGTTTTCACTAGGGTTTACGGCCAATTGATGTCCCACCATGGAGTTCACGGCCAAACCTCCCATCCTTGGAGTGTTCACCATCTTAGTGCTTTCTAGGGTTGAGTTCACGGCCAAATGTGCTCATGTGAAGGTGTTTGCGGCTTAAAGTGGCCTAGATTGGTGTTTATGGTCAAAGATTGGTGGCTTGAGGGGGTTTACAGCCTTAGTGGGATCTTGGTAGTTGTTTACGGCCACACATGTCAAAGAAGAAGAGTTCATAGTCTAAATCTTGATTACTTGAGGTGTTCATGGCCATGGTGCTTCATAGGGAAGTGTTCAGGGTCTTGATATATACAAAACTTTAATAAGTGTGGTTTGTTGTTTATGTGATTTGTATTTGACATAACTTAAACCTCTCATTGTTTTCATCAACGTAGGAGGCTTTAAGGTAGTATTATTCTCAAATACATTACATTACCAAAGCATAATAATAACATAGATACAAATATTACATGTACGGGACTCTTTTGGCTTGGTTTCTAGACTTGAAAATTTCCAGTTGTGACATCATCCCCCCATTAGAGGGAATTTCGTCCCAAAGTTCTTTGAAAGCTATCCTTGTGGACTAGCAAAAAGGTTTGTGTACTTTTGCATTATTTGATTCTCGCGCTTGGCATTCCATCTAACCTTCACAATGGGTATGCGGATTTGTTTCGTGTGCTTGACCCCCTGTCAGCTGGGTGTCTCCCACCTCAGCCCAACAGAGAATTATTTACACCTCTGGCCACACATGGCCTCAAAGGGTGCAACTCCTATGCTAGAGTGGCAGTCTTTGTTATGTGAGTACTTGATTAGAGGATGGTAGGTATCCCAAGCTTTGTCTATGTCTATTATACATGCCTCTCTTCGCGGCGTGGCATCGAGGGAGATTTCTAGAGATTCGGTGGTCAGACACCTATGAGTGTTGAATACATAGAATGTGAAATGTTCGAAACCGAGTTCTTATGGTAAGCAAAGGCCATAGGTTACCAAACCTATCATGGAAAGGACTTTCGAATGGTCTACTAGGAATCGTGCTCTTGGTGTCCTAGAAGTAGAGGTTTTGGGCCTTAAATTGTCGCCAAAGTTGAGGTGCGTGTGGTGTAGCTGACCTTATGAGTCTTAGGTTACTTTGAGAGTTTTCGTCCTTTGGTATCTCGAGCTAAAGATGGGTCGGCCTCTACCAGTTCCTTGCTATTGGTGGAACAAGTCTCTGATTCGGGGTAGGGAGTATCGATCCTTCATGATGGGTTTGTTTGACTTATTAGTAGTCAATGATGTTGTGGAGAATTCTCCTTTCCTCCTGATGAATCAGGTATGTGTTTCCTATGGTTAGGTACTTGGTATGGTGTTTCCTTTATCTATTATATCGTTCTTGTGATCAGACACTATCTGTTTTCGTGACGGTGCGAAGTGGTATCGGGGGGTTGGTTATTGGGATGGTTCAAATAGTCGAGTCGATTCCAATTCAGCTTAGCACATGGTTGAGGTTTCCAAAGGGATTTAGGGAATATCTGGGGGAGGTTGTAAACCTTTTGGATTCCCTTGATGCCTTTCGTTTATTGCTCCTAATCTTTATTGGGGCTAGAGGGGAGTGTGGTATTTTTACAAAAGATATTTTGTGTTTGGATGCTAAGGATTTGTCATTATAGGTTGGAAGAGTTTTTTCTATTCCGTTGAGTAAGACGGAAGTCTCTTTGCAGTGCTCGAAGTTCGTAAGGTGAGAATCAAGCCATTCGGTGCCTATTAATGACATTGGGCCCCTTATTATAATAGATGTTACGTTGATTGGGTAGTAATGGTTGTTAGGAATGACAGGGTGGTCTATGTTCATGTTCTTATCACTACTAGTTTCATTTTTTGTTGTTACTATTGCGTCTATTTTGTTCTGGTTTGTCAGGTGTTTTAGAAATACGAAATCTCCGATATACACAATGATGGAATTCAAAATCTGAATTCAACTAGGTTTTTCTATTATAGATGGGTGTGACCTAAACACACAAACTTAGGATTTAAAAGATAATCAACTGCGTGGTTCTATCCTAATCAACATTCAGACCAAGAATAGGAAAATAAGGCAGGATCACACACTCTTAGTTTGTAGAATCCCAACTATATATGATACTAACGTCCATATGGAACCATCAGGGTCCATTCACAAGGATATCTAGTTTCTCCATGATTGATAGGATTTGCTCGAATGAGAAAATAGTTTTTTATTATGTTTTTAATTGAAAAAACCCTTTTGTGAAAATTCGATGCCTAAATTTTATCGTGAGAGTGTACCATAAACCTTGGTAGGGTTCCTTGTCGCCTCTTCCTGTCTAGTTATCAACTCCTCCATCATTCATCTCTGTTGGACAATTTTTTTGAAATGTCCTGCTGCACCACATTTGTGACGTACTGGACATACTTCTGGGTTGAGGGTCGGAGTGACGCATGGGGCCGGGGGGCTACAGTATCGGGAGATGTGCCCATATTGTTGCACCTTTTGCAAAGAAATTCCTAGCAGGCTCCCCGGTGATGGTATTTGCACTTTTTCAGTGTGGAGAGTTTCCAGGATATTATTTTCTCGATGTAGGAGTAGTAGGGTTAGTAGGGGTAAGGAATGCTCCCACTTGTTGCCTTTTGGTAAACCTCTGAATCGAACCGCCTCCTTCTTCATTCCTGAACTTTCCTTTCATGGCCTTAGGTTTGGAGTTTGGGGTGTCTTGGTAAGTTGTCCTTCGTTGGTGCCGTTGGTTATTAATGCAGTTGAAATTATTGACACCGCTTCCATTTTCGTGTGTGTTGTTGGCATTGAGGTATGCCATGACAGCTGCCACAGTAACCGTTACAGTGGTTTGGAAACTGGTGGAATATATCCGTAGGACCGATGCTTTGCCGGGGTGTTGCTTGTTCTCACGATAGGACATGATTCTGTTGCATGATGGGAAACAGGTTCATGAGTATCTATGGTTATTTCTAGTCATGCCTTATCTAGGATTATAGATATGAACTTATGCATGTACGCATATAAATCACATGTTTCATTATATGTTTCTCGTTGTTTCAACCTACATCCCTATGATGTATTTATGATTGAGATTAGAACTATGCATCGTATGAATGTTACATTTTATCGGGATATGGTATGGCCAGTTATACAATGATTTGATTGATATCACATGGGTTCTTGGAGGGCATACCTCTCTTGGGTTAGTATTACTGGTTGCGGTTTAAAAAATTATAAGTCTTAGGAGAATAATATGGGGATTCTCCTATGCCGAAAATAGCGCATAAAGTGCTCGGCCATTTTACTCATTTCTTGAGCGGCCCTTTTCTGCTCTTTATTTTGCTAGGGTTGTCCTAGTCTCAGTTGTACTTAAATGTTGTTTGACGGTGGTCACTTCCTTCTTTATGAAGTGTAGTCGGTTCATGCGATTTTCTAGTTCTACTTGTTGGTCTCATAAAGCTTTGTAATGGTGTTCTTGTTATTCGTGGGGAGTCGGACTTACATTGTCGTATATCGGGCCTTGCCTCCAGTCTCTATTACCCCATGACATAGAGTAGGAAACGGGGAGTTAAATCGGGTTACTTGTTGTCCATATGGGGGTGGTGCTTGAATTGTTGGGGATCGGAGCACGGTGCACATCAATTATGGATCGGATTGTCTTTTGTAGGAATGCATCCTGAACCCGGTAGGTGTCAATCACTAAGCTTGTCGTTACGTGGGTATTGTTTTGTTACTAGGTACGTCTACTCCAAGAGTACTTATATTGGGTGTTTACGTTTCTGGGAAGAGAGAGGTGAAAGGGTCTCTTGCCTACTCCCAATGGGGTAAGGCTCGCTAAGGGTTTCCTTGGCGGTTTCATCCTTGCTTGGCTCTTAGTCGGAATCCTCCCTTTCATAATTCGTCTTTTGGCATTACTTAGGATTCACCTCTGGGTTTTCCTCATGGACCTCTTTTGGTCCATCCTTGGCCCAACAGCAAGTTATCGCGACAGGGTAGTAGAGGTCTTTGAGAGGAATTTGAGCTATGTTGTTTGTGCGAGAATAGGGGTAATGAGAAATACGGGGAAGGTTTAGGTGTGGGGGTTTATGGTATCCTAAAATACTCCTATAGTATTTTAAACTTGATGTTCGATTATGATATTCTCTTGTCTATATAGTGGGTAGGTTTTAAGTTTGTTGCAACACCACCATCACTCCCAAGCACATGTTGGTCATAACTCAAATAAATGTAGTTGATCAGGCTATATTTATCCCAGATATGATTACATAACTGCCTAGGTTTGAATGTAGTGTTCAACCTTTAACTTTAGTGTTCAACCTTTAGCTACTTATTTTTCTTCTTATTATGATACTGTGCTAGTAAGTATGTGTACTTTCATAGAATACTTATATATTTAAAGTGTACTTTTAGTCAGATTGTTTAAGTCCCATTCTATTTATAGTTGTATATCTTGTATGGCTAGATATACTAGTTCAATATAAACAAAACTCTGATACCAATCTGTCACACCCCCGGACCAGACGGTGGAAACGTCCGGAGGCGGGTGACTTCATTGTGCAGTATCATAACAATTGAATATAAATGAAATATAGCAAATCAAAACATCATACATTGAGATAACAAACTTACACTGTTTACATATTTTATTTGTTCTTCAAATTACACAAAAGAGACATAAGTAAATAAATATCCAAACGACAACAAAATAATTCTGAATCTGCGTTGCTTTAACTTGCTTACTGATTTCCCGAGAATACAAGTCTTTTGAAAAGCGTCAACATAAAATATGTTGGTGAGTTCATAAGCAGTTTCGTATAAAAATCTATGATAGTTGGAAAAACCAGAAAATCCAGTATTTTCTTGTCAAAATAGTTGTAAGTCTTGTTTTCAATCAAGTATAGTTGTTTGTGTGTGTTAGTTTCGATATCGTATAAAATCGTTTTCCCCCGGAAAATCCTACATTTTATGATATACAAAATAGTAGTAAGTCTTGTTTTCTATCTAGCATCTTTGCATGTGCATACTTTAGTTTATCGTCTTTCGAAATGGTGAAATCGTTTACTCCAGAAAATCCTATATTTTCTTGTATAAAATAATCGCGGGTTCTGTTTTTAATCGGGTATAGTTACATGTGTGTGTTTAATTCTATCGTTTTTGGAATCGTATAAAATCGTTTACTCTAGTTAAGCCCATAGTTTCTTCTATAATAAAATCGTGAGTTTTGTTTCTAATTGAGTATAGTTACATGTGTGTGTTTTAGTCGATCATTTTCGAAATCTTATAAAATTGTTTACTCCAGAAAATCCCATAGTTTTTTGTATAAGAAAATCGTGAGTTCTGTTTCCCATTGAGTATAGTTACATGTGTGTGTTTTAGTCTATCATTTTCGAAATCGTGTAGAATCGTTTACTCCAGAAAAATCCTATATTTTCTGATATACAATTGGTGGACTTAAACCCCTAAGATTGGAGAGCTGTGAAAATAAACAGGCGATTGTGGACATTTCCGTGCAAGTTGAGTGGATGGTCAACGCAACTAATGCGGACCATCACTCCCTTGCATAGGGGGCAGTCAACACAATGTGCCAATTTATTTATGAGGTTTTCCTTACGTAAATAACATTATCGTATTCTAGTGAGTCGTTATAACCATACTAATATTACGGAGGCCTCTCTTGGCGTTTCTCTGGCGCCCAAATCGATTAAACATATTTGTCACCCTAGACTAGCCGGTCTAGCTATAACGAATAACTAAGTTGCGGGGTGTCAACCCCGTATAGATCTATACACTAATATATTTATATTTAGGTACTTTTGAGACTCGTCTTCACTAGAATACCAACTGGTTTTTGAGCAAATCAAGGAGATCCGTTATTTAATAAATAACATTAATTGTGCAAGTTGACTAGGTCAATCTTTTTCGTTTATTAAGGATAATCCACTTGGAATCATAATTATCAAATATGACCCAAAATTATCGGCATAGGCAAAAATGGACCTTCTTTTTATAAATTATCAAGTATGACCTATATTTGCCAAAAAGGTGTCATAAGTGGCCAAAACTTGGTGAAATGTGTGAAAATGGCCCATTTCTTCTAAAATGTTCATTTTAGACTTAAATTTGAGAAAATATTCGAACATGCCCTTGTTTATCCAAAAATTTCCTTTTTGGTCCTTTAAAATTGAGATGTTTAATAATTCTTCAATTTTATTCCATTTTCCAAATTGGTCCTTATATATATATATATATATATATATATATATATATATATATATATATATATATATGTGTGTGTGTGTGTGTGTGTGTGTGTGTGTGTGTGTATGTGGCTGAAAAATGGTCCCCAAAATATCATTAATATCCCAATTTAACCATTTTTAAAATATTATGTTTAATAACTTGTTTAAACAATTTTTAAGGGAAAACCTTAGGGTTCTTGAAATAACAATTTATGATTTACACTTCATAAACATGTTAGTTTTTGTATTTGTAGTATATACTTTGTGATATATAGTTCAAAACCTTGAGACTTGTTACAAATCTCGAGTTCTTGAACCATTATATGGAGTTCATAACTCTAAGCACATAAATCATAACATACATGCATAAACAAGCAATTATACTAAATTTTTCACAAGACCTTGACTTGTATCCTCCCCTAAAACCATGCAAACATCAAAAAGAAGGGTATGAAGCTCACTTTGGTTTGCTTTGGTGGGTGATTTGGTTAGATGATGAGGAGTTCAAGCCCTAACACTTGGAGAATTTTGATAACTCTTTGAACCTTGGGACTTCCTAAGAATATTAACACATATCTTCATGTGTAAATATGATGAACTAAATAAGATAATGTATAAAATCACAAACCAAAAGTTGAAATACTTACTAGGTTCTAGAGAATGCTTTGAGGAAATTAGAGTTTGAAGCTTGAACACGTTGAGAGCATTTCATGAGTTTATAGAATGTAAAAATGAGTTCGTGAAAGGAAAAGAAAGGGTTTACGTCGTATCATATGGGGATAAGAATTTGATGAGATGTTTTCTTGGTTTATTGTTGGGTATTGCATGAATTACTGAGATTCGTATTGGAAATAGCCATATACAGCTCATAATCTATTAGGGTGCAAAGTTATTCATGTTTGACATTGTAATGTGTTGACTTTTGTAAAACCCATTTGCATGTGGTGCATTAGCCTTTTGACCCATAAGTTAGAGAGAGTGAGAGAAAGAGATATGTAAACACCTCTATATAAGGTGGGTTTAGTCCACTTGTAGAGTTGTGCTTGAGAGGTGTAAAAGTGAGTGTGTAAGTGTGTGTTATTTATGTAGATGTAGATCTATGTCCCTTTTTGTAACACCATACATATTCATTACATCTCTTGAACACCCAAATCATCATGTTCATTGTGCAATCCTTAATTCCACATGCCAAACCTTGTTCTTCTGTCACTACAATTGGTATCAGAGCGGGTCTTCAATGATCAACGTGATTTATTGAAGAACGATTCTCGGTTTGGCAACTTTTGTCACAATTGGAGCATTTTTGGTGAGTTGCCTTTTGTGATATCTTTTAATAATTGAATCGTGCGTTACGTTTTTGAATTTTGATCAATTTGTTTCGTTGAATCTAATCCGTTTTTACCCCATTGGTGATTCAACAATTTTTTTTAAAAGATCAAGCCCAAATATGAATTCAAAAGATTTATTTCATTGCTATTCATTGATCCAAGTTTTAAAGCCCAATTTCTGATCGATTTGTTCATTTAAATTGATTGAGCCCAATCATTTAATCAACTTACTGTTCATGACCTCGATTTGAGCCCAATATTTGAGATATTACTATTCGTGATCAATTTGTGAGCCCAAGTTCATTTACAGCGTATGATCTATTAAACTCGTTCCTGATATAGTCACTCGCTTCAAATGGTTGTACGATTGATGTTCTTGAATCGACTTTTGATAATTCTGTTCTCGTTATCTTCTCATCGTTTCTTTTAGTCGATTAAGCTTGGATGATAATCTGAAACTGTATAATCGATTTCATGTGAGAGTTGTTATATTAAAAAAGTTGATTGTGTTCCGATTCAAGTGTTAAAATCGTGAAATTGGTTCTTTGATTTTAATAATCATGACCAAGAACACTTGAAGGAGGTAAAGAATGTTTGGATAATCAAGTTTTGATCTGAAATTGGCCATTAGAATCAACAATTTCGTGTTTATTGATTCTTGACTTAGAAAAGTCAATCATAGAAAAAGTCACACATGATTTCTATGGGTTGATTCATGGAATTGAAAGTAGAAATCCTTGGATTCAAGTTGAACAAGGGATATGTATGTCGAAGTCATGCCTGATCTGGGATTCAATTTTGAAAAGCGACTGGATTTATGTTCTTGATGTCGAACACAGCTTGGAACGAACATATGTGCTCTTGTTCGATTTTAAGTCAAAATCGATTTTTGGTGTCAATTTTGGATAGCTAATGGTTTCGAAATTGGTTCTATATCAGTTAATGGATTTATTTTGCGTTGTTAAAAGTGAAGGCTTGGGTGTGTAAAAGTCTAGACGTTGAATGGCCTGGCTTACGTCGACATTAAGAGCTCATCTTTTATGCCAATGTCAAGTTGTGATATGGGTTAAATGATGGGGATATCAAAGAGATCTTTGCTTTAGTTAATTGATTTTCTGGTCGAAATCAGTTTCACTTACGATTTTTTTATTTCGATTTAGAGATTGAATAGGTTTCGCTATGGGGAAAGTGGCTTCAAGTCATTCGATGTATAGACGGAATCGTTTGACATGAGAAGGCCATTCTGATGTCATCGCTATGATCGTGTGTTTGGTTAATTGAGTTAGAGATCAACTGATTTTAAAGTCGACTGGGAAGATAAGCTTTGCTTTTGAAGTGGGAAGAATCGTTTTGGTTGGCACGCTAAAAGCAAAGGAATGAAATTGATAAACTAATATGAAGTCGGTTCGGTGAATAAATGATTCAGATGAGATTAAGGGGCTTCGACTACCTTCCTTTTCGTTAAAACGGCGGGGACAATTTTTCGTTAAGTGTAACGTCCGTAGATAAGGGCTACTCAATTTAAAAACGATAAGCGTCAAAAAATTACTTTTTGATAGAAGATTATTTAGAATAAATAATCTTAACTAAATTGTACTATATGTTACAAGGATTCGTACATATAAAGCACGCCGAAATCCGAGTTATAACGAAGAAGTTATGACCTGTCGAAGTTTCGCGACAGAACCGGCACGACACAGCGCGACGTAAAAAGTGAATTTACTTTAGAGCGATATTTAGCCTTAGTGACCGAAACGAAAGTCGTAGAATACATTAAACCGTGAGCGTGCATAAAAAGAACGTCCAAATCTGACTTCGTATGAGGAAGTTATGATTTTTCTAAGTTTTGACTTAGCGGTATGCAGCCCGAATACTCGATTTGAGATCAAGCGGTTTTTAGCCGAAACAATCTAAACGAGAATCGAAGATCTCGTTAATAGTAGTAAAACAATAAAAAGATAGGCAAAAACGGACGTCGGATGAAGAAGTTATGAATTTATAACGGAGTTTTCCTGTCCCGGCCTACTAAAAATAAATAATAAAAATAAATTCAAAATTAGCCGACGGAGTCTAAACGAATGTTGTAGAGCGTAGTCTCACTTACGCTAGGATATAAAGAACGTCGAAAACAGAGTTCGTATGAGGAAGATATGAAATTTTTGAAGTTTATTAAATATTTTCGGTATTTAATTTAAATATAAATTCCGATATTATCCAAAGGGGGGGAGTCAGCGGTCTTATCCCCATTACGCCCAACGTAAATGTAATTTACGCCCAGCGTAAATCGAAGTTCCAGCCCCCTATAAAAGGATTTCGAGGGCAGCCGAGTTCTTTGCTCATTTCTTCCCTTTCTTTCGTGTTTTTGCATCGTTTTTCGTGCAAGAATTGTCCCGAAGCTCCGGTATCATTCCCGAGCCCCGAAGCAAGTCCCGAGGCCCCGAAGATCCTAAGAATAGGAATGGCAACGGGGCGGGTTCGGGGCGGGGCATGGTTTCCCAAACCCGCCCCGATATCTTTCGGGTTTCTTATCGGGGCGCCCCAATGGGTTCGGGTTTTCCAGTCGGGTTTCGGGTTTCTTATCGGGTTTACAACAATTCATAACGAAATCTTTATTCCGTTTTAGGGTACCCCGATGTCATAAAAAATATGTGTTCTAGCCTCCCTTTTAAATTAAAAATATGATGAATCACTTTAATAAAATTAAATCGACGTTATATTAAAAATTATTTTATTTAATTTTAGTGTAATACGTCAAAACATAAAAAATAATCATTCACACCGGATTGTTAATAACTAAAAAGATTGTCCACAGTAAGTATTTTATCTTTGAATGTGTGTCATTAATATATATATATATATATATATATATATATATATATATATATATATATATATATATATATACACATACATAAATATAATCGGGGCGGGTCGGGTCGGGGCGAGGATAACCCACTCCCTGCCCCGAACCCGATAAAAAACCCGATAACGACCCGTTACCCGACCCGAAATAATCGGGTTTCGGGTTTCCCTGTCGGGTTCGGGTTTTTTTTGCCATCCCTACCTGAAAAGTGAAATTCCCAAGCCGAAGCTCTGCCCGCGAGGAGCCCGGTTTTTGTGAAGATCTTCCAGATCTACCGAAGATAACTACTTTTACAAGCCGTAGTGCTGTCCGATCATCTTCTGATCAAGTGAATGTATAGTTACTTTCTTCTAACACATAACTATAAAGTATTAGCTATGAAATACATGGTATGTGTTATATATTATTTGTCTATTTGAGATGGGCTTGAAATTGTTGTTTTTATACAGGTGTTAAATGATTTAAACTGTGTATGTATTTTATATCTACAAAATATGTTGGGTAGAACATGGGTAGATGAAATAGTGGCGACTATGAGACGTAGTGCCTATTAAGTAAAGCTTTGGTGACGATGCGAATTCATGCCTATTGAGTAAGCTTTGGTGACGATGCGACTTCGTGCCTATTTTATAAACCTTGGTGACGATGTGACTTTGTGCCTGTTATGTAAACCTTGGTGACTATGAGACGTAGTGCCTATTGTATGAACCCTGGTGACTATGTGACGTAGTGCCTGTTGTATAAATCGAGGTAGCGGATGGACTTTGTGTCAGTTCCTTAGGTAAATCCTTAGGAATGAATGAATGAAGGATAGTTGGTTCTTAGGGTAAACCCTTGAGAAAATAAAGGAGATATTGGGATGGGTATTTGGGTTTGTTTGATAATTGAATATAATAAATGTATTATTGTGGGTTGAAAACCCTATATGTTCACCAGGCTCCCAAGCCTGACCCACTCAGTTTTCTTTGCATTACAGGTAACGGCACAAGAGTATAAATTGGTGGACTTGACGAGAGATTTTAGATTATAGATCAATAGTTATAAATAACTATTGTAAGGTCTATTTTATATTGTTTATGCTTTTGGTCTGTATCGGAACATGACATCCCGAGGTTTTATTATTTAATCAAAATACATTCTCTTTGAGAAGCGTTTTGATAAATTTTATCATATTTTATTTTGGGAACAAATTCCGCAACTCTTTTAATCAAAGGATTACTCTGATTTAACAAAACATAAACAAATCGGTCTTTTCTGGCCGTGAAAATGGGGATGTCACATTAAGATTGGCTATGGATTTGGTGCTCTGATTGAATGAAGGGGAGAGAAAAATGAGCAGTAAATTTCGTACGAAGGGTGATGAAGTTTCGTACGAAGGGGAGAGAGAAAAAGTTATGTAAGTTGAAAGGAAATTGGGAAGAAGAAAGCTTAAAAGTTTCGTAAATAGCCTTTAAAATTTCGACAATTTGATACTTTTTACAAATTTCATACGAAGGGATGAAGCTTTGTATGTTTTGAAGAAGAGTGCAAATGTTACGAAAATGGCCCCTAAACTTTCGATAGTTTAACAGTTTTTCAAAATTTTCGTAGGAAGGGATAAAAGCTTCGTTAGTTTTGAAGACAAATGGAAACGTTTCATAAGCGGTCCCTATAATTTCGAATGTTTACCAGTCTTTGCCCAAATTCAAAAATGGACTGTTTTTGCTGAGAATTTGAAGAATGTGCATTTCAGGCCCCTACAGTTTATGCGAATCGATGCTTTCTACCCAGCTTTGGAAAAAGGGGAGAGTTTCGCATTTTTGGCTGTTTTGGGCGCATCGGATCACTGCATAATTTTGAAATTGATAATTTCTACTCATTTTTGAGAAATTTTGTCAAAGGCGGTCCGTGAACGAAGTTAAAAATTAAATATTTTTTTGGGTTTTCCGGATTAAAGCACAAAGTTTATGCAACATGTTAAGGTGGAGTTTTGACACGAAAAATTCCGAATGCAGCAAGTTCACTTTTCTTTAAGGTTTTATAATCAAATTTTTATTATAAAAAGGGGGATAAATTTATATGGAAATTCGAACTTGAATTTTTCATATTACGCGGATTTGAAGACCGAAGTGATCTTGAATTTTTAAAGCTTATGAAATGATGTAATTGGAAGTTCAGAAGTGATTTATTTTCAAAATGGGTTTGGTTTTATTGAAGCTTTTTGGGGTGTGTTTTTATGCTCAACTTTTGGTTGATCGATTTGGAGTTTGAGAAGCTCGTAATCAGTCGTTAATGCTCGGTTTGTATGGTCTCACATCCTAGAGCCCAAATTGAAGAATCATGGAAGAATTGAAGATTGAAGTTTGTTTTGACATATGTCACCTTTGAGGCTCGATTTTGGAAGTTTTGAAGTGGGTCATCCATTCCTAACTTTGAGGGGGAGAATGTTGGGGCACAAAGTTATTCATGTTTAACTTTGTAATGTGTTGACTTTTGTAAAACCCACTTGCATGTGGTGCATTAGCCTTTTGACCCGTGAGTTTGAGAGAGTGAGAGAGAGACATGTAAACACCTCTATATATGGTGAGTTTAGTCCACTTGTAGAGGTGTGCTTGAAAGGTGTAAAATCGAGTGTGTAAGTGTGTGTTATTTATGTAGACGTAGATCTATGTCCCTTTTTGTAACACCATACATATTCAATACATCTCTTGAACACCTAAATCACCATGTTCATTATGCAATCTTTAATTCTGCATGCCAAACCATGTTCTTATGTCACTACATAATCCGTAAACACCTTGAAATGGGAGGGGAGTTCACGGCCTACATGAGTTTTCACTAGGGTTTATGGACAATTGATGTCCCACCATGGAGTTCACGGCCAAACCTCCTATCCTTGGAGTGTTCACGGTCTTAGTGCTTTCTAGGGTCAAGTTCATCGCCAAAGGTGCTCATGTGAAGAAGTTTGCGGCTTAAAGTGGCCTAGATTGGTGTCTATGGTCAAAGATTGGTGGCTTGAGGGGGTTTACGGCCTTAGTGGGTTCTTGGGAGTTGTTTACGGCCACACTTGTCCAAGAAAAAGAGTTCATGGTCTAAAGCTTGATTAATTGAGGTGTTCACGGCCATGGTGCTTCCTAGGGAACTATTTATGGTCTTGATGTATAGAAAGTTTTAATAAGTATGTTTTATTGTTTATGTGATTTGTATTTGACATAACTTTAAATTCACATTGCTTTCATCAACTTAGGAGGCTTTAGGGTAGTATAATTGTCAAAGACATTACATTACCAAAGTATAATAATAGAATAGATACGAATATTACATGTACTGGACTCTTTTGGCTTGGTTTCTAGAGTTGATAATTTCCAGTTGTGACAGAAATCCTGACCTCCTCCTCATGAGTTACCCCGACCGTCCTGACGACATGGTACATAACTCCCGCTTGATCCAAATTGACAAGCACTAACAATAGAATCCTCCTTCCTGAAGGATTCTAGGGATCTACAAGCCTTGGGCTCCAAATGAGCTCCCAACTGCCCTACCACAATCCCAGTCCGAAGGCCCCAAGATTACCAATAAAGCGCTCCAAAATCACTTCTTTGGCTGAGCCCAAGACCACCAAGGTATATTCCAAAACACTGCAAGTAATCACCAATGAGATGAACTCCCACGACCGCACATCAATCGGCTCAGTACCTACTCTTGAGCCGACACCAAAATTTGAACCCCATTACTAAGTGCTCAACACCATACCGAAACAACATGAAAAAGATCCAAATACACCCAATAATCCTCATCCCATAGGTGTTGGATTAGGTGTCTAAGTCCATAACTATTATTGGTATGTATTCGACCCGAGAGTAGCATGGTCCATTTGGGTTGCATGTCATCAGGACAATCTGTTAGGATGGAGTTTTGAGAGAAGGTTATTTATGGTTTATTCATATATTATAAGTTATAACATATTAATATGAAATCTTATGTTTTAATTAGTATTAATCAAGAATTAATTTGGAATTAATTTAGTGGTCAAAAGAGACTAATTAAATCTATGGGGACTAATTATGATAATTAGTTATATTTATATGTGTTGGGCTTATAATCCATGTTGGACCAAGTTTATGTATGGATACATAAAGAGTTGCGTCACATGAATAATGGATCATAAAACCCATGGGTATGGATTTGGGTTATATCCATGACCCTAGAAATCCCACATATAAATAGATAATTCATTGCCCAAACTCGCCACTTGTATCTTCTTGGAGTTCATGGTGTTTCTGTGTGCATGGGATTCTCTCTCAAGTTCATCCTTTGTCCATGGTGTGTTTTGATTCCATTTGAGGCTTCCACACTATTGGGGCTAAGCTCTTTAAGGCCAAATACACCAAGACTTCAAGCTCCATCAAAAGGTATGTCATGCTAACTAGTATTGTAACATCCCAAAAATACGACCCAAAAATTTTTGTTTGAACAATACTGAAAATCATATACTGAATGTTATTTCATAAAAACCATGCATCAATATCTCAAACCAAAAACATGTATCATGATAAAACTGTATCATATCAGATCTAAAGAAAAACTGAACAATCCCCCAGGAAATAAAAACGGAAGCTGTGGTGTGTGTGATGCCATCATCCCGAGCTCTTCCCTTTGTTTGAAGAAGTACCTGAAACCAAAACAGAAAACCGTAAGCACGAAGCTTAGTGAGCTCCTCCAAACTACCACATACCATACAAACATATAAACAACTACTGGGCCTTGCCCACTGCATCGGACCGGAGTCCGGAACTAACCAGGGCCTTGCCCTCTGCATCGGACCGAAGTCCAGAAACTACATCGGACCAAACTTCGGAACTACTTCATCAGACCGAAATCCAAAACTGTCTGGGGCCTTGCCCCCTGTATCGGACCGAAGTCTGGAAACAACATCAGATCGAAGTCCGAAACTAACTGAACATAGCATTGCATAAATATATCAACTAGCATAAACACATATACTGCGTACTGCATCGGGCCGTAGCCCGGAACACAAAACACATGAATCACGTCTGAACCACGAAGGCATCAGACATCCTAACTACTGCAACAGACCGAAGTCCGGAAACTGCTGCTAACTAAGCGGGCCGGCATTGTGGCCGTAGACCCATTCCTACTGAAAGGAAACTCACCTCGTAATCGGGTTGCTGAACGAACTGCTCGGGAAACTGTCTGATGTTGCACCGGTATCTCCCCGACTATAATTTCCATAAGCACACTCAATCAATTACTGATAACTATATTGAGGGTAAAATGACTATTTTACCCCTGGTCAAAGTCAACATACAGTTGACCTGACTCGTCGAGTTGGGCCGCCAACTCGTTGAGTCCATATTCTCACTTCTCTCTTCTGATCGCTACTACTCGTCGAGTTTGGCATAGACTCGACGAGTTCCTCTTTGATACTAACACTCGATGAATTTTCATCCGACTCGCCGAGTTGTATGAACAACTCGTCGAGTTCTCCTTCATCATATGAACACTTTGGCTGTGACTCGCCGAGTTGTAAGAACAACTCGTCGAGTCTGTTCTTGAGGTATGAAGATTGCCTTGGACTCGCCGAGTCTCATCCTTATTGAATTTGACCTCCTACTTACTGAGTCCAACCTCTAACTCATTGATTCCACTCGACAAAACCCAAAAGGGGAAAATTGGGGATTCGCGACTTGACTCGCCGAGTCCGAAGAACAACTTGCCGATTCGATTGCATGCAACCACTAAACATGATTCTGGTCAATCCATTGCATACAACTTATAGATTTGGGTTCATAAAGCTTGGTTACCACGTAAAGTTTCCAACTTTACGTGTACATATGCATGAAAAGGGATTTAAAGTCTCAAAAGACACTTAAAGGAGTAGATCTAGGGCTTTCTTGCAAAATGGCTCCATAAAGGTGTTAGATCTACGTCTTTGGGACTGAAACATGGCTAGAACCGAAGGCCAATCACCCCAATGTGATCTCTCTACTACAAACAAGCAAAGTAATGGATAAAATGGCCTGAATGTGATTCAATAAAGGAGAATCAATCATAGAAACAGAGGAAATCCGATTATTACCTCAATAAAGTCTGCAATGGGTACAAGATCTTGGATCTCCTTCTACTCCCTTGGATCTAGCTTCCTTCTTCTCTTCAAAACTTCAAGATTCACACAAGAAATGCTTAAAATGCTCAAGGAATGGTTAGGGTTTGCTAAATGATGCTCTGAGGGTGACGGAGATGAGTTTAAGGCTCATAACATGGTTTAAATTGGGTGCAAAACCCGGGGATTTAGGGTTTCATTCAGATTGATGGACTCGCTGAGTTGCCAACTTAAACGTGCTCAATATCTCGTCTCTACTCGACGAGTCGGGCCTATAACTCGCCGAGTCCCAGCTAAAAATGCAAAAATACTTAGATTAAAATACATACCAGGAACCAAGTGCTATAAATCTACCCTACTGATTTTAGACCTCTTCCACGAAGTCTGTCGCTGCTGCATCTGAAAACAACTCTAGATGGTGCTCCCTCATCTCCTCCTTAGCCTCCAACGTCCACTCAGACCCCTTCCGGTGCTGCCACTGCACCTTTCCCAGTTGAACCACCTTGTTCCTCAAGTTCTTCGTCTTTTCATCCAAAATCGCAACCGGTCTCTCAATATAATTCAGGCTACCATCAACCTGAATGTCCTCTAAGGGTACAACTGCTGACTCGTCAACCAAACACTTCCGCAACTGGGAAACATGGAAAGTGTTGTGGATCTGGCTAAGCTCTGCCGGAAGATCCAACCGATAAGCGACCCGACCAACCCGGGCCAAAATCCTAAAAGGACCGATTAACCTGTGGCCCAGCTTGCCCCTCTTCCGAAACCTGATGACACCCTTCCAAGGTGATACCTTCAGGAGGACCATCTCGCCCACCTGAAACTCCAAGTTTGAACGCCTCCTATCGACGTAACTCTTCTTCCAACTCTGCGCAGTCTGCAGTCTACTACGAACCTGCTGGATCAACTCTGTCGTCTTGAGCACCACTGCGGTGCTCCCAATGACACGCTGACCGACCTCGCCCCAACAAATCGGGGTCCTACACTTCCTCCCATAGAGCATCTCGAAGGGAGGGCGGTCAATGCTCGCATGATAACTGTTGTTATATGAAAATTCTGCTAACGGAAGATACGTATCCCAACTACCACCGAAATCTAGGACGCATGTCCGGAGCATGTCCTCAAGAGTCTGAATAGTCCTCTCGCTCTGCCCGTCCGTCTGAGGGTGGAAAGCGGTGCTGAAATGAAGACGAGTACCCATCTCGTCGTGAAACCGCTTCCAAAATCTGGAAGTAAAATGGGCATCTCTGTCTGACACCACTGATACAAGCACTCCATGTTGTGCCAGAACCTCTCGCACATATATATTGGCTAGATTCTCAGACGATATGCTCTCCTGGATCGGTATAAAATGAGCACTCTTCGTTAACCGATCCACTATAAATCAAATAGAATCCAGTCCACATGCGGTAATGGGAAGCTTAGTGATGAAATCCATAGTGATATCCTTCCATTTGCACACTGGGATGTCCAACGGCTGCATCTTGCCGTGAGGCCTCTAGTGCTCCGCCTTAACCTTCCTGCAGGTCAGGCACCTCTCCACATACCAAGCGACATTCCGCTTCATGCAGGGCCACCAATAGTCGGGTCGAAGATCCCTATACATCTTCGTTGCCCCTAGATGGATGGAAAATCGAGACTTATGAGCCTCGTCCATCAACACTTGTCGTACTCTGCCCCAGTACAGTACCCATACTCTCCCATGAAGGGTCAACAATCCTCGGCTATAGTAATCAAAAGAAGCTACTCGGCCCACAATCCTCTCACACTTCTGTCTCTCCTCCTTGAGTCCCTCGACCTGAGCTTCTCTGATCTGCTCTAATAATGGTGTAATCACTGTCATCCTCAGGCATATGTCCCTGATCGGGGCTGCCGCCATCTTGCGGCTCAAGGCATCGGCCACCATATTGGCCTTCCCCGGATGATAAAGGATCTCACAATCGTAATCCTTCAACACATCCAACCATCGCCTCTGTCTCATGTTTAGATTCGGTTGATCCATGAGGTACCTCAGACTCTTGTTGTCACAACTAGAAATTTTGTTTCTTGTAATCACTACACTCAAGTAAAATGTAGAATCAAAAACTTAAGAGCATGTATGATGCTTACTCTATGACAACAAAATTTCAATCCAATACACCATACAAGTACTACAAATAGTCAACAAGCAATTGGAAACCCTAGAAGTTCTTGTTTAGGTCCATTTTGGACTAGGACTTCCTTATTGGACTCAATGGACCAATAAACTTCCAATTTGACTATCATGGGCATAGAACCTTTAAATGGGCTCTAATTGGAACCACTTTCATTTATTTCAACATTTTGGGCCATAATGGGCCTACAATTAAACAAAATACCCTTATTGGACCATAACAAATATAATCAACCAAATTGGGCCATGAGGCACCCTAGGAGTCCAATGGGCCGAAAAACAATCAATATGGACCCATGATTTGGATTTAAGCACCAAAGGCCCAAGTCTCCATCTCTCCCCTCTATTTCTCGGCCCAACACAAAAAAAAGAGATTAATTACAATTAAACCTTGACACATCATTATTGCTCAATGGATATCAAGGTTTAATACATCACATACATTTAGGGCATCTCATGTTCCCATCCAACTTCTCTTTCCCTCTCTCTCTTCTTATGATCGGCCGAGAGCCAAACCACACACACACACACACAACATCAAAACTCTTCCAAACTCTATCAAATATTCTCCTCCTTCCCACTCCAAAATCTCGAAATTTTGCTTGTACATTAAGAGGATTTCAAGAAAATATCATCACTTCTTGGTAAGTTATACATATCCAAGGATTTTATAACTCTTTTCTCATGATTAGATCCCTTCTCTTAAACATTTGTGGTAATCATACTCTTAGAATCACCTCAAGTTCGAGATCATCATCAAGGTGTTGCTAGGGCCGAAAATCACCTCACTTTCTTCCATTTCTTCTTCAAAACCATGACCAACAAGAAAAGGTGAGCTTCATACCCCCTAATTTTTGGTTTTTATAAGTTTTGTGTGGGGGGGAGGGGAATACAAGCAAATGTGTAGATCTATGAGTATATGTATGCTTTGTATGATTTCTATGTTTATTTACATGTTCTTATGTGATTATGGTGTTGAATCTAGTCCAAAAGAACTCAAAACTGAGATCTAACTTATGTTGAATGAAATAAGTATAAATCATATTATTTCATACAAATCAACTCTAGAAAAATAACCAAGTTGGTTAATATGAACTCCTTGGGCTAAAAATTCCATTTTTGGACTCAAAATGTTAAAAATATAAGGTTAAAGGGCCCAAAATGACAAAATACAAATTCTGATGGATGAAATGAGTCAAAACAGTTTCAACAATGTATTTTCTGGAAATATTCTCTTTTGAAGGATTAAATGTGAAAATTTAAGCATAATGGGCCAAAAATGAACTTTTCGGCCCAATAAAGCCCAAATTGCGAGATTTTCAAATTACAGGGGCTGAAACTGTATTTTTCTGTAAAGCAGGGGACTACTAGTGCTCCAAGTCCATTTCAAGGGTTAAAAATGCTTTTCATATTTAAAGGGGACCAAAGATGCAAAATTTTTCTATTTTGGGCCAAAAGTGTAAAAACTGTGAAAATAAAGGTTTCAGCCGAGAAAATTTCATTTTGAGGGACTAACATTGTTTTTCAAATAACCTTGAGCTGAAAAATACCTTTTCTACAAGTTTTGATACTAAAGTGTCAAGAAAAATGGTTTAAGGACTAAAATAGAAATTCTTTTATACAAAGGGTCAAAAGTGTAAATTTATCCAAAAGAAAGGGGCTGCAAAAAGTAAAATTCTAATGTTTTAAACAATAAATCCGACATGATGAAATACTAGTACCTCGACTATCGGCAAAATATAATACACCTTCAACACCAAAATCGTTATCAAACGAATTAATTCGGTCTCGAATCAATAACGAATCCGAAATTAATAACACGACAATACTTCAATACACACGTGGAAATCTCGGGAATTCAATACACACGCGGAAATTTCGGGAGTCAATACACACGTGGGAATACACCAGACGTCGATACACCGTCTTTGGGCCCGAAAGTTTCAAATCGTGCTTGTTGGGCCTAGCTAGCCCAATGACATGATCTTTAGGCCCGAAGGAAACTCGCTTACATGTAGTTGGGTCTTATATGACCTAATTCCGTGTAAAAGGACTTTTACAGGCTTTGTGCTGTTGGACCCCTTGGGTCCTCTGGTGCTGCTAGTAAAGTCGAGAATTCACCAAATGCGAGTCGGGCTAAGGGCCCTTCGCATTCACGATAGCCTTGAACGACTTATGGAAATATCGGGGGCTTCGCACCCTCTTTTCCTCCTCGGTTGTGGGGCTATGAGAAGTCCGGGTGATTGGATTAAGTGAATAGTGCGAACGACGCCTAAAGGATCGTTTGTATACTCGTAAACTAGTCATTTTCATTAATGTGTGTTTATAACAATTCACAATCCATAATTAATCCAATGTCACCGGGACTCAACGAATACACACATCGCAACGAAATAACAAAATATAAAACATTTGAGTCAAAGTATTAGGAAAACATCGGGTTTTCCTAGGGTTTTTCAATTAATACACCTACGAGATACATACCGAGTTTTACAAATTGTACTTTTACATCTATAGAAACAAACAAGCATACTTACGGATCTTCACCCTTTTTATACTATGCTCTTTTCAGAAAATATCGGATTTTCTGGTGATTTTCAAAACAATACAAACCACTATATTTCAAACATTACTTATGAACTCACCAACATTTCATATGTTGACGTTTTTTCAAAATACTTGTATTCTCAGGAAACAGGTAAATCGAAAAAGGAAGAATGTACTCAGTAACGTCTTTCTGTTGTTTTAATTAGTATCGAACAATCTACTTTTGGGCATGTAATATTATGGATCAATGTACTGAATGTAAACGCTACCAGTTGTAATATTTCAATGCTTGGTAATGTATGATGTTATGTTTCATGTATATTCATTGTGTTGGTATTCAATTGAGTCACAATAGCCCTCGGACGTTTCCGCCGTCTGGTTCGAGGGTGTGACAGGTTGGTATCAGAGCTCTGTTTATAGTGAACTAGCATATCTAACCGTACATTGATATGCAACTATAAACCAAAAGAGGGACTAACACAACTCTGAACAAAACAAGTAAAATACAACAATAAAATACCTTTGCTTGCATTAGGAATAAGGAACATAACGCCGAACCAAACAAGATAATGCTAGTATCTCGGTTAATTCAGGACTGTTCTTAGTGGTACCAAGGAGTGGATGTAGCCTGATCAACTACATTCTCTCCAAAGTATAACTAACACATGTTCCGATGAGATCGCGATAGCTAGGGAACCTAAAAACAAACCCCTATATAACCAAAAGAGAAGAACGTCTGTTTAGTATATATCATAGTTGTAAAGTCATAGGAGTAACGATAGTTTACACTTTCCCCCAGTCTTCATGGAGGGAGGGCAGCCGGGTATCCAATTTCATCAAGTCCTTGTGGCTCACGGGATGCTTGAAGATGAACCAGAAGGGAATCCAGAGGAAGCACATGACGTCGGACCTGACGAATACATAGACACCGACTACGAGTTCGGGGAGACCGACGATGACATCGAGGAAGGTCAAGACCTGGACAAGGATCACGCCACGTTGTGTGTGGACGAGGCGCAACCAGACCACCCCACTCCACCAATGAACCCCCCAAGGGAGAACCGTTCTCCCGAAGCTGAGATCGCCGCCCTGCGGCAAAAGTTGTACGCCATGGAGGCCCGGGCAGTGCGAGCTGAGCATGAGCGGGATGAGGTTATTGGAGACATGACGGAGATGGCACAGTTGCTGGCACAACATTTCAGCATATGACCCCGTCACTATGTAGGACGCACCACAGAGTATTAGGGATAAACTTATCTTACTAGGTCATTAGGAACTATGCTATGTACCCCGACTCTATGTTTAAGTGACCACACTACTCATAGAGCCGTTATGCTGTCGAACTAGTGTCACACATGTATGCTCTTACGAGCAAAATTTTCATGTATCAAATGCGGATAATATTAGTAAACTTTTACGTGCTTTGTTATGATATTACAAATTGCTATGTGTTGAGAATCTATGATTGTATGCTAAATGGTAGGAGTGTTTAAGTTCGTACCATGCACCTAGTCAGTAGGGTCACAACCTCCCAGAAACCCCAAACACTCAACATCTTTCCGTTTCATGACAGAAAGATGCCTCGCCGACCTACTCGCGGAAACCCTGGACCAACCCCACCCGAAGTTGACTCCACTACATTCCAGGCGGCTGTGTCTGCTGCGGTCACCGCAGCTATGGCACAAATTCACCAAGGGAACAACGGAGGAGGCAACGGGCAAGGGGTCGGGAGTTCGAACAACGGGATGAATCAAGGACCCACCAAAACATGTACCTACAAGGACTTCACAAACGCCAAACCACGAACTTTTAACGGCACTGGAGGAGTGATCACTCTGAAGCGATGGATCGAGAAGGTGGAATCGGTATTCCAGATATGTGATTATCCTGAGGAGATGAAAGTGAAGTTCGCAGCCTGCACTTTTGTTGATCAAGCGCTCACTTGGTGGAACGGACACTTGGAAGCCATGACACTCCCTGTAGCTAAATCCATGTCGTGGTCGGAAATGAAAGAAATGTTGATGGCTGAATACTGCCCATGAGGTGAGATTCAGAAAATGGAGCAAGAGCTGTGGAACCTCACTGTGCAAAATGCGAATATCGAGGCCTACATATCGAGATTTAGTGAACTATCTCTGTTATGCCTGGGTATGATCACCTCGGAAGGAAAGAAGATTGAGCGATTCATCTGGGGACTAACATCACCAATCCAAGGAAATGTGATTGCTGCAAACCCCAAAACATTTGACAGTGCAAAAAGATTGGCGAAGAAGCTGTATGACCATAACAACAAAAAGGGTGAGAAGCCAGCGGAGGCTGAAGGAAAGAAGGAAGGTGATGGCAAGAAAGGGAAGAACAACAAGAGGAAGGGGCGTCAGGCCCCCGAGACCTCTAAGAAGCAGCAGACAGTGGCAGTTAATGCTGCCACCGCACCGGTTCCAGCCACACCACATGCTCCAGCCTCAGCTGCTTCAAATGCTCCCAGACCATATTCCGGTAACCTTCCCAAGTGTAACAAGTGTGGTTTCCATCACAATGGAGAATGCAAGGAGTTGCAGTGCACCAGTTGTAATCGAAGGGGGCACAAGGCGAGGTACTGCAGGACTTACCCTCCCTAGAACCAACAACAAGGAAACAGCAACAACAACAATAATCGCAACAACAACAACATCACCACCGGCGGAAACAATGCAGGGCCTAGCCACACCTGCTATGGGTGTGGGAGGACTGGGCATTTCCGCCGAGATTGCCCTAACAACAACGATCCCGGAAATGGAGGAATAGGAAGGATGCTGACCATGGGTCAGGGAGAGGCGATTCAGGACCCCACTGTTCTTACCGGTATGTTTCTCCTAAACCACACTTATGCATGCATCCTATTTGACACCGGAGCAGAGCGAAGTTTCGTGAGCAATAGATTTAAGCATTTATTAAAACAACAACCCCAGAAGCTTAATGAAACCTTTACGGTGGAAATGGCCAATGGGAAAACCAAATCCACCGGGGAAATATACATCGGATGTACCCTAACCTTAAACCAACATGTCTTTCGAATAGACTTAATGCCTGTGTCCATTAGGAGTTTCGACGTGATTATTGGCATGGACTGGTTAAGCCACCACCATGCTAGAACTATGTGTCATGAGAAGGCCGTTCGCCTTCACCTTCCCAATCACGAAACCCTATTAATTTACGGAGACAAACCTAGCATGAACCTTTGCCTCATCTCATGTATCCAGGCACGAAAACATCTACGAAAGAACAATTTGGCATTCCTGGGTCACATAGTGGATAAAACCAAGGAATAGGTTAACGTTCAAGACATTCCTATAGCATGTGAGTTCCTAGACGTGTTTCCTGAAGATCTTCCAGGAGTACCCCCAGAGAGACAAGTGGAGTTCCGAATTGACCTCGTTCCAGGAGCAACTCCTCTCGCTAAATCACCCTATCGGTTAGCTCCTGCTGAAATGCAGGAATTGTCCAGCCAACTCAGTGAACTCTTGGACAAGGGATTCATCCGCCCTAGTTACTCGCCATGGGGAGCTCCAGTCCTCTTTGTCAAAAGGAAGGACGGATCTTTTAGAATGTGCATCGATTACAGAGAGTTAAATAAACTCACTATTAAAAATCGTTACCCACTCCCACGAATCAACGATCTATTTGACCAGCTCCAAGGAGCTAGTTATTTTTCAAAGATAGATCTACGGTCCGAATACCACCAACTCAAAGTCCGGGAAGAGGATATTCCAAAAACCGCTTTCCGAACTTGTTACGGACATTATGAATTTGTCGTAATGCCCTTCGGTCTAACAAATGCCCCTGCCGCATTTATGGATCTGATGAACCGGATCTGTCGACCATTCCTCGACAACTTTGTCATTGTCTTCATCGACAACATTCTCGTCTATTCCCGAAGCAAATAAGAGCATGGCCAACATCTTTGACAAATCCTAGAAACTCTGCGATCGGAAAAGCTATACGCAAAACTCTCCAAGTGTAAGTTCTGGCTCCGGAGTGTGAACTTCCTAGGTCATGTAGTTAGCCAAGATGGAATTCATGTGGATCCCTCTAAGGTCAAAGCTGTTGAAGGATGGGCAGTCCCGACAACACCTACGGAAATCCGTCAATTCTTGGGTCTAGCAGGCTACTATAGGAGATTCATTCAAAACTTCTCTAAGATCGCCAAGCCACTTACCTCGCTTACACAAAAGGGCGTACCATTCAAATGGAAGGACAACCAAGAATGTCGCATTCCGAACCCTGAAACAAGCTCTGTGTAGTGCCCCGGTACTATCACTACCGGAGGGAACAGAAGATTTCGTGGTCTACTGTGACGCGTCAAATCAGGGCTTAGGTCGCGTTCTCATGCAGCGTGGAAGGGTGATAGCTTACGCATCCCGCCAACTAAATACGCACGAAGTGAATTATACGACCCATGACCTAGAATTGGGAGCCGTGGTCTTTGCCCTGAAAATTTGGAGGCATTACCTTTACGGTACGAAGTGCACCATCTTCACGGACCACAAGAGTATCCAGCACATCTTGAACCAGAAAGAGTTGAACATGAGGCAACGAAGATGGGTTGAATTATTAAACGATTACGAGTATGAGATCAATTACCACCCAGGAAAGGCCAACATGGTAGCTGACGCATTAAGTCGGAAGGAGTATTCTAATCGTCGTACTAAAACTCTCTCAATAACCATTCAATCTCACCTAGCCACTCAAATTGCAGTAGCCCAGTCAGAGGCCATGAAGACGGAAAATAGAGCAAGCGAAGCATTGCGCAGAATGGAGAAGAACCTAGAGGGAAAGGAGAATGGAGTATACTATTTCATGAATCGTATTTGGGTCCCTAAACTCGGAGGATTTAGGGAGGTAGTTATGAAGGAAGCCCACAAGACGCGATACTCCATTGATCCTGGCTCAGACAAGATGTATTTGGATATTAAACAACACTATTGGTGGCCTAACATGAAGGCGGAAATTGCCACCTACGTTAGTAAGTGCCTTACGTGTGCCAAGGTTAAGGTGGAGTACCAGAAGCCCTCAGGGTTATTACAGCAACCGGTAATCCCTGAGTGGAAATGGGAGGGGATTTCTATGGATTTCGTGACCAAGCTACCCAAGACGTCGGATGGACTAGACACCATATGGGTAATAGTCGACCGACTGACGAAATCTGCCCATTTCCTGCCAATAAAAGAATCCTACAAGATGGAGAGATTGACACGTTTATACATTCGAGAAATCGTGAGACTCCACGGAGTACCAGTGTCTATTATCTCGGAACTCATCTCGACATGAGCACTTCACGTTTTTGGCAATCACTCCAGAAAGCACTGGGAACTCATCTCGACATGAGCACCGCTTATCATCCACAAACGGATGGTCAAAGTGAACGAACCATTCAAACGCTCGAAGACATGCTCCGCGCATGTGTGATAGACTTTGGGAAGTCTTGGGATACCCACTTACGCTAAGTCGAATTCTCGTATAACAACAGTTAGCATTTGAGCATCAAGGTCGCTCCTATCGAAGCACTATACGGGCGTAAGTGTAGATCACCGTTATGTTGGGCTGAGGTGGGTGATACCCAACTAGCAAAAGCACATACGTCGGACAAGGCGCTAATGGGACCAGAGATCATTCGTGAAACCACAGAAAAGATCGCTCAAATCAGAGCTCGATTACAAGCATTGCGCAACCGACAAAAGAGCTACGCCGATAAACGGCGAAAGCCCTTAGAATTTTAGGTCGGGGATCGAGTATTTTTAAAAGTCTCACCCTGGAAAGGAGTTATTCGTTTCAGAAAACGGGGAAAACTGAACCCACGATACATTGGACCTTTCGAGATCGTCGCCCGAATAGGTCCAGTGGCGTATAAACTGCAACTACCCGCAGAGCTAAACAGTGTACACCCCGTGTTCCATGTCTCTAATCTAAAGAAGTGTATATCGGATGAAACACTCGTCATTCCCCTTGACGAGATCGAAATTAACGAGAATCTCCTGTTCGTTGAAGAACCGGTTGAAATCATGGACAGGGAGGTGAAGCGTACTAAGCAAAGTCGCATCCCGATCATGAAAGTACGGTGGAACGCGAAGCGTGGGCCAGAATTCATGTGGGAACACGAAGACCAAATGAAGCAAAAGTACCCTCACCTATTCTAGCATTCTCAAATCTAGCTTTCAAACAGAATTTCGGGACGAAATTCCCTCTAACGGGGGGATGATGTCACAACTAGAAATTTTGTGTCTTGTAATCACTACACTCAAGTAAAATGTAGAATCAAAAACTTAAGAGCATGTATGATGCTTACTCTATGACAAAAAAATTTCAATCCAATACACCATACAAGTACTACAAATAGTCAACAAGCAATTGGAAACCCTAGAAGTTCTTGTTTAGGTCCATTTTGGACTAGGACTTCCTTATTGGACTCAATGGACCAATAAGCTTCCAATTTGACTATCATGGGCTTAGAACCTTTAAATGGGCTCTAATTGGACCCACTTTCATTTATTTCAACATTTTGGGCCATAATGGGCCTACAATTAAACAAAATACCCTTATTGGACCATAACAAATATAATCAACCAAATTGGGCCATGAGGCACCCTAGAAGTCCAATGGCCCGAAAAACAATCAATATGGACCCATGGTTTGTATTTAAGCACCAAAGGCCCAAGTATCCATCTCTCCCTTCTATTTCTCGGCCCAACAAAAAAAAGAGATTAATTACAAGTAAACCTTTTCACATCATTATTGCTCAAAGGATATCAAGGTTTAATACATCACATACATCTAGGGCATCTCATGTTCCCATGCAACTTCTCTTTCCCTCTCTCTCTTCTTATGATCGGCCGAGAGCCAAACCACACACAGACACAACATCAAAACTCTTCCAAACTCTCTCAGATATTCTCCTCCTTCCCACTCCAAAATCTCGAAATTTTGCTTGTGCATTAAGAGGATTTCAAGAAAATATCATCACTTCTTGGTAAGTTATACATATCCAAGGATTTTATAACTCTTTTCTCATGATTAGCTCCCTTTTCTTAAACATTTGTGGTAATCATACTCTTAGAATCACCTCAAGTTCGAGATCATCATCAAGGTGTTGCTAGGGCCGAAAATCACCTCACTTTCTTCCATTTCTTCTTCAAAATCGTGACCAACAAGAAAAGGTGAGCTTCATTCCCCCTATTTTTCGGTTTTTATAAGTTTTGTGTGTGTGTGGGGGGGGGGGGGGGGGGAATACAAGCAAATGTGTAGATCTATGAGTATATGTATGCTTTGTATGATTTCTATGTTTATTTACTCAGTAACGTCTTGCTGTTGTTTTAATTAGTATCGACCAATTTACTTTTCGGCATGTAATATTATGGATCAATGTACTGAATGTAAACGCTACCAGTTGTAATATTTCAATGCTTGGTAATGTATGATGTTATGTTTCATGTATATTCATTGTGATGGTATTCAATTGAGTCACAATAGCCCTCGGACGTTTCCGCCGTCTGGTTTGGGGGTGTGACACTTGTGATCCGTGTAAATGGTACAGCGGACCCCATAGAGGTAATGTCTCCTAATCTTGTGGGCAAATACCACTGCCCCTAGCTCTAAATCATGCGTAGGATAATTAGCCTCGTGAGGCTTCAACTGTCTTGAGGCGTAAGCTATCACACGACCTCGCTACATCAACACTACTCCCATACCTGTAATCGATGCATCACAGTACACTACAAAATCCTCTACTCCCTCTGGCTGGGTAAGGATCGGTGCCTCGCACAATCTCTGCCTGAGGGTCTCAAATGCTGCCTGTTGCTCAGGCCCCCAGCGAAACACCACCGACTTCTTAGTCAGTCGGGTGAGCGATACTGCTATCTTGGAGAAATCATGAATGAACCTCCTGTAGGACCCTGCTAAACCTAGGAAACTCCGAATCTCAGATGGAGACCTCGGGACCTCCCACTGCATCACGACCTCTATCTTGGCCGGATCTACCAAAATACCCTTCTGGTTTACGAGGTATCAAAGGAACTGCACCTCGTGCAACCAGAACTCGCACTTTGAGAACTTTGCGAAAAGTCTCTCCCTTCTCAAAATCTCCAGCACCTCTCTCAGGTTCTCCTCATGCTGGTCCTAAGTCTTGGAATAAACCAATATGTCATCAATAAATACTATCACCGACCGATCCAACAACGGCTTACTAACGCGGTTCATGAGATCCATGAACGCGGCTGGAGCATTGGTGAGCCCAAACGGAATCACCATGAACTCATAGTGACCATACCGGGTCCTGAAAGCAGTCTTCTGCAGGTCCTCATCTCTGAATCGCATCTGATGATACCCGGAGCGTAGATACGGGTAACGGTTCTTCAATGTCACCTTATTCAACTCCCGGTAGTATATGCACATACGGTGCGACCCATCCTTCTTCTTCACGAACAAAATCGGTTCTCCACAGGGCGAACTGCTTGGCCTGATAAAACCCTTACCTAGTAGCTCATGCAGCTGTGTAGACAACTCCTACATCTCTTGGGGAGCCAACTGATACGGTGCCTTGGCTATCGGAGCCGCACCAGGGATCAGGTCAATCCCGAACTCGACCTGTCTCTCGGGAGGTATCCCAGGAAACTCATCTGGAAATACATTCGGGTAATCTCGAACTACCGGTACATCGTCAACTGTCGCCTTGCCCTTCTCCCGGGCATCTGAAACATAGGCAATATAACCGAAGCAACCCTGCTGGAAATAGCGCCTCGCTCTCGCTACTCAACACAGAACTGGTCCGTGTTGCGGCCTCTCGCCTGAATCACTAACTCTCCCCCACTGGGAGTGCAAACCCTCACTAACTGCAGCTCACAATCTATCACCGCCCCATTGGGGCTCAGCCAATCCATGCCTACTATGACCTTATTCCCTCGCAGGGGAGTAGGTACCAAGTCCACCAGAAACTGTAAGGAACATCCTTTGTGCACTCTCGCGACCCTAACGGTCCTGTCAGCTGCTATCTCGACCTCAAGTGGACAATCTAGCTTCCCTGGAGCTCTGCTAAACCTCTTGCTAAGCGCAAGAGAGACGAATGGTCAGGTAGCCCCCGAATCAAACAATGTTGTAGCTGAAATGTCGTTCACTGAGAACGACCCTATATAAAACATATAACCATAAGAAACAATCAATAATAGAAGCATAGATAAGGGCAAAATACATACCTGTCACCATGTCAGGAGTCGCTCGCGCCTCCTCTGTTGTCAGCTGAAAAGCCCTACTATTCACCACCGATGTCTCCATTCGGCCCTGACGGCCGTCTGTAATCCATAAAGTAGCAGGGGGAGGTGCTAACACCTTCCCCGCAGCAGCTAAACTCGGACACTGGGACTTTTTATGTCCCTTCTTATTGCCTTGGAAGCAAATCAGATATGATGTTGCAATGACGGTAATAGTGGTTGTACAATCTCTGCTCATATGCCCAGTCTGGCCGCACTTATAGCAGCCGACACTCCTTCCTTTGCACGCCCCATCGTGCAATCTCCCACACTTGCCACATCGACCGTGGCTCTACTGACTTCTGGATATGTGATCTGAAACCTTGGGCTTTTTGCCCGAACCCCCTGTACCTGAAGCCGCCTCCGACTTCCTCTTCTTCTCCATCTCAAGGTCAATCTCCCTCTCTCAAGCCCTAGCAATCATGTCATTCAACGTTTTACAGCTGGACCGGCTCACAAACTGGCGGATATGACTCCGCAGCATCTCATGATAACAGGCCTTCTTCATTTCCTCATCAGCTGCGTACTGAGGAGCGAGAAGTGCCCTCTCCCTGAACATGGTGGTAATCTCCGCCACTGTCTTTGTAGTCTGGGTGAGGTCCTGAAACTCCCTAGCTAATTGTTGCACCTCAATAACCGGTGCGAACTCAGCTCTAAACTTGGTAGTAAAATCAGTCCAGGTCATGGCATCCAACGCTGCATCATCTCTAATGGCATTTCTGACCTCCTCCCACCAATCCCGTACCATGTCCTTCAAAAGACAGGACGCCAATCTAACCTTATCCCCCTCGGGACACCTGCTCGTGTGGAAAGCGTTTGCCACATCCACCAACCATCTGGTACTCGCTATGGGGTCCCGCGTCCCGTGATAATCTGGAGCTCCAATGCCCAGAACTCCCTAAACATAAGCATGTGCGACCCCATCATGGCCGCTACCTCGGCACGGAAAGTGCCCAACCTCTCATCCATCAGCTCTAGGATACCCTCCTTGATCAAACCGAAAATCACAAGAGTCTGCTCAAGTATGACGCGAGTAATCTCTGAAGAGAGAAACTCCATGGTCTGCTCATCTAGAAGCTCGGCTCCCGAGCCTAATCCTGATCCCTCTCCAGCACCTGAACTGCCGCTTGCTAGTCTAGGGCGCAAAACCACCATTCTGAAAAACACATTACGATAAACGTCAGAAACACTGATATATCTCAAGGGATCACTACTATAGGCCTTCCGGTCTCATCTCAGCCTTCCTTGATTCAAGTACGGATCCTTCGCTTCTAGTAGTATGGGCCCCTACTACCTTCCACATCTATCTTTACTCTCCTCAGGAACTGCCTCGACTTCACCAAACCACTACTACTACCGCTGATCTCTACTATTCTCATCCTAGGCTTGCCCTAGGGAAATCTCTTATTCAACCCAACCCGTCCTCAGCTGCTAAAGGCCTCCTTGTAATGCCAACTAGCCATTACCTGAATACCTCCACATGTAACGAGGCTCAGATAATCCTTCGAGTAAAAGACTCATCCCTACAACGATTAGACTCAAGCAAGAGCTGCGCAGCAGGGCCAAATCCAACACTCTGAGATTATTCAACCCTGATCACATGTGATGTGACATATTCACTTAATGGCTAAGTCCCATCACTCAGAGTCCCACAAAGCACGAAGCAAGCCGCATTTGGACACGGGAAACTACTCAAGCATTTCTATCTCCATAATGAGAAACTATACTAGCATACAATGCTGAGCTCATACTATCGGGCATAACCTAAACAGGCTATCCTACTACAGTCTACTCAATACTAGCGTGCAATTCTCATAAAGCTGAAGCACATAGAGTAGGCACATAAGGCATCTTTGTGACAACCCGATATTTCAACTCTTTGTAACGACCAAAATGGGTCAAGTATTGTAACCACTTCTGAATAATAAAAAGTTACCTTCATAATAACATGTATAAATAAGTTCTACTTAATTTCCTTCTATGATTTAATGTCTTTGAAACATAATCGTACGTGAAAAGAACGCCCAAATCCGACTTCATATAGCGAAGATGTGATTTTTCCAAGTTCGGCTTAGCAACAGACAGCTAAAAACTCGAATCGGAAATCGAGCGACTTTTGGCCGGAATGACCTAAACGAGAATCGAAGGTCTCGTCAATGGTATTCCAGCGGTAAAAAGTCTGGCAAAAACCGACATCAGATAAAGAAGTTATGAATTTTCTAAGAAATTCCTTAAACACGATGAATTTTTAATAAATAATAAAAATATAATTTTGGAATTTGCCGACGGAGTCTAAACGAAAGTTGTAGAGCGTAGTCTCACCTACGCGAGGATATAAAGACCATCGAAAACGGAGTTCGTATGAAGAAGATATGGATTTTTGAAGTTTATTAAATAAATTAATTATTTATTTAATTCAAAATTCGAATATTATCCGAAGGGGAGTCAGCATCCTCCTCCGAAGTACGCGCTGCGTACTCCTGTACGCCCCGCGTAACCGAGAGGATTGGCCTCGGATCGTCCACGTCGCCATATCCGAGGAATCCGATCCATCCGACCCGCCCGACCCGTCCGACCCGACGTCCCATCCGACCCGGCGTCCCATCCGACCCACCTCCCCAGCAACCCGTCCCATCCGACCCGAGAACCCAACAACCCGTCCCATCCGAACCGAGGCAGTCGAGGCTTCGGTCATGCATGACGTACGCGTACGCAGCGCGTACGAGCGTACGCCCCGCGTACCGAGGCAGACCAGCCTTCCTATAAATAGAATGCGAGGGTTTCCAAAGAAAGGGTTCATTTCTCTTCTCTCTCTCCCAACTTTGCCTCGTTTTCCGTGTCCGTTCAAACCCGAAGCTCTGGTCTTTTTGGCTCAAGTCCCGAAGGTCGATATTACTCCCGAGATTCCCGAGAACCCCGAGGAAAATCCGTTTCCCGAGACGAAACTCTGCCCGGTTTTCCATCTCGCTATCTTCAAACTTTCAAGTGAGTTTCATACCCCTTAATCAACCTGTTAAATATTCTAAATGCTTTTATATGCTTTCAAAAGGGGGGGAATGCAAGTTAAATACTTATAGTTATTGTTTCAATCACCTGTGATTGTACTAATCACATGTGATTAATAACTAGGGAAATCAGTGGTTTTATCACTATTCAAACTATCTATCAAACTGTTTTACTTCTAAATGTTTACCAAACCCATTTACTTTTCGAATTTACACTGCAACTGTGATTTAAGCAAATGTTCCTTATACTTAAACTGTTTTAATCAAATCTACACCTTCAAATGGTTTTATAGATTGACATCAAGTCAATCTTTCTTTAAAAATAATACTTATGTTTCAAATGCCTTATAAATACTTATTTATGCTTTTATATTACAAATTGCATGCCCATATATGTATAGACGTATAAATAATGTTTAAAGGACTTAGGAAGGCTATCCACCTTGTTTCCTTTTCCTCGATTTGGATGTGGTCTGATAGGATTTTGGGTGACCATCTGAAGGTCGTTTCCATATTAATTATATATCAAATATACATATATAGACATGAAAGTACTTCCATAATCATATGTACTAAACGCACTGTTAACAAGTTACCATCGGGGTAACACAGAATCATACTATTACAACTGCTAGATCAATGAGTCAGTTCATTCATGAGTCTATACTAGGAAGAGAATATATACAACTATACTACGAGAATATATACAACTATACTACGAGAATATATACAACTATACTACGAGAACATATACAACTATACTAGAACAAGAAACATTTCATCACACATGCAAGAATACGATAACAAATGTGATCCACTGTATCGGAGCATGCCTTAAATGTCATGGCCCGAGTTGTAGCCAGAATTCTCTTGGAGGGAGAGCGTTGAGTTTGCGTATAGATCTATACTGGATTGACTATCCTACACCTTGCTGCTAGCTACAGCCGGACCTGCAGGTCTGCGGGTGCCAAACGTCATTCCGTTATTACGACCGTTCTTTATGTCGTTGTTATCAGTCGATAGTATGGTGCAATTATCACATTATACCTTAATATAAATCCGGTTTAAGGTAGTAGTAATCAGTACAACAGTAGTTCTTATTATACAAAACTACAGTACTACAATGATTTACCCATTACATATTTTGGTGATAATCTCACTTAAGCATTAATGTACAAACTATATTTTATTAAATGATAGTTATACTTGGGTAATCACACACTTTTGCAACAGACGAGTTTACAAAACAGTTAAGCCTTGGTATAAGGTTACTATTATAGAAAATATAGGATTTTCTGAGAGATTCAAACTTTCGCAAATACTTTTAAACATTTATTTACATTTTTACAAACTTATACATTGGGACAAGTTCAAACGTTTTTGACAATGAACATTCACACTAAAATACTTATGAACTCACCAGCTTAATGCTGATAAACTCTTTCAAAATAACTTGTATTCTCAGGTCATCAGTAGACAGGTACCGATGCCAGCTTTTGAGATGATGGAGCGTACTCAAGACTCATCATTTTGTTATTTTGATTTACGTTATATTTTTGGTGTCTAAAATTTTACAGAACACACATGTATTAAATTTATATATTTAATGCAATGGATGATGTTGTTTGCCTATTTACATTTACTGTGTTGTGATTACCTTACATGACGTCCTCCGCCCCAGAACGTTTCCGCCGTTCTTGGTTTTGGGGTGTGACAGATTGGTATCAGAGCATTGTTTATAGTGAATTGAGTATATCAACCCATAAAAGATATACTAAACTATAAACCCATTGGGGATTTAACTCTGACCAAGAGTCTATACTTAAAATAATAAAATATTTAACTAAGTATACTAGTCTGCATTCATACTAAAATAAGTGTCACAATGACAAGAACAAAAGTATTACGATTGTTAAATATCACAAGTGAGCTCGGGGATGTATGGTCAGTCCTGGGAATGGCATAGCCTGATCAACTATGCTGATCTTAGGAGTGATTAGCACATGCCTTAGAATGGTTGTGATAGGTTAGCAAGTCTAAAAACTTACCAACAATACCACCAGGAGATCAATAGAACTTAAACTTAAAATACTATAGGAGTATTTTGCGCTACTAGTTACACGTATACTATATTCTTATACCTCTATTCTCGCATAGATCTTGATGGCTAGATATCCATCATGGCGACCCGTACTTTCCCAATGAAGGCAATGCCGGGTGGATCGATGAAGAGCCCGAAGTTGATCATCCAATCCCTTTGGATGATCACCTTGCAGAAGGCTTTTCAGATGGATCCGACTCCGAGCCTAAAGTCAACAACCTGAACCGCTGGAGTAATGATCAGGGTCAACCCTTACCATACTTTGGGGACCGAACCTTTTACAACGTCAGCAATGGTGGCTCTACTGACCGAGCTCTGCCTGTCATTATCCGCAGAATAGCTCGTATTGTCGAGCAAGGTGGAGCAGCCGTCGACCGGGTCATAGAGATTGATGCCGACTCAGATGTCAACACAGTCAGCATCCGCCGTCTTGAAGAAGACATGGAACGGACCCGGAGGACAAATAAAACCCTGCAATAGCAGTTGGCTGCCTCACGAGCTGAAATATTGGAACTTCGAGCTTGTCAGAGGACTCAGGATCGACCCATTCAAGAAGTGTTTCGTCAAGTATCCGACCGCAGTACTCGCCCGGGATTTTCCCATCGCCGTTGGTTGATGTCTAGTACAGCTCCATCTTTTAATTAAAGAATAGCCTTTAACATCTGTGCTCCAAGTAGCGCTTGTGTGTAAAATGTTTCTAACTTCCGTACTCAAATTTGAAATCCAAGAACTGTCAAACTTTTCTTTATGGTATGATGTATGACCTACTGTTAGGTCGATTTTCCCTGAACTTATTACGTCAGTAATACCAGTAAATTTTGAGATCTATCTATCTGGGGAAAAATCTATACACTTGTGCTTTCCTACTTATAATGCTTGTTGTGGTTTCAAGCACCCTTTCAACTGTTGGACTATGTTTAGTTAGTCCATGTGTCACTCTCGCGTTGCTTACAAATTGATTCTTACCATCTTTCTTATCTTTTTAAACTTTCAGTTGAAGGATGCCTCCTCGCAAGTCTCCCAGGAATAGGAATAATCCTGCACCTCCACCACCTCCTCCGCCTCCGGTCATCGATACTGTAGCCCTGAATGCTATTGTAGCTGCAGCAGTGGCAACTGCCATGGCTCAGTATCACTCTTCTGATGCCAGCAGAGGTGGAACCCCTGTGGAATCTATTCCGATCGAAATCCCTGTGCGCTCAAGGGAGTGCTCTTACAAGGATTTTACAAACTGCAAGCCGAAGCCTTTCTATGGCACCGGCGGAGTCATTGCTCTCTCGCAGTGGTTCGAGAAGACTGAATCAGTCTTCGAAATCTGTTCATGCCCTGCTGCGTGCAAGGTGAAATATGCCGCCTGCACCTTTGAGGGTAAAGCCCTAACGTGGTGGAACGGCCACGTCAAAGCCCTAACTCTCGTCGTAGCCAACGACATGGGCTGGGAAACAATGAAAGACCTCATGACTGAGGAATACTGCCCGAGGGGCGAGATCCAGAAACTGGAGCAGGAACTCTGGAACCTGTCGATGAAGGGCACCAATGTGGTCGCTTATACTGCCCGATTCAGCGAGCTGGTGGCCCTCTGCCCCAATATGGTTCCCACCGAGGGGAAGAAGATCGAGAGGTACATATGGGGGCTAGTGCCTCCGTATCAGGGGAATGTGCTAGCGTCAAACCCCGCTACCTTCGACAGTGCCAAACGATTGGCACAACGACTCATTGACCATGGAGTCAAAACCCCTGCAACCACAACCACCCTAGCCATCCCGGAACCCTCCAAACCCGCCGATACTAAGCGGAAATTCTGGGATGAAAGGAAGAAGCATCAGGCTGCCAAAAAGCAGCAATTGGTGGCAATTCATGCCGCAGTAACCCCTACTGCTGCTACTACTGCTCCGGTGAGTCGGTATGCTGGAAGTTCGCCCAAGTGCACCAAATGCAGCTACCACCACAACGGCCCCTGCCGTGAATTGCAGTGCTCTAACTGCAACAAGAAAGGACACACCGTCCGATTCTGTAAATTCCCGGCACAACCTATCAACCAAGTCCCTAGCTCTGGCGCGAGCCCAACCTGCTATGGATGTGGCGAAGCAGGCCACTTCAAGAGGGACTGCCCCAAAGCAAGGAATGCTGGAGGAGCAGGGAGGGTACTGGCTATAGGCCACGGGGAAGCAGTTGCTGACCCTACAGTAGTAACCGGTACGTTCCTCCTCGATAACTCCTATGCATGCATTCTATTCGATAGTGGAGCGGAGCGAAGCTTCGTAAACCATAAATTTGCTCGCATGCTTAATCAACCACCGCACGCACTCAAAGAACTATTTACAGTAGAAATGGCTAATGGAAAAACTGAAAATACGAGTAGCATATACTTAGGTTGTACCCTAACCCTAGACAACCATTCATTTCCAATCGACCTCATGCCAGTCTCAATAAAAAGTTTCGACGTCATCATTGGCATGGACTGGTTAAGCCTTCATCGTGCCGACATCATGTGCTTCGAGAAAGCAGTCCGTCTAAACCTCCCGTCTAACGAAACTCTTATAGTCTATGGCGACAAACCCGGTGCAAGTCTTCGCATCATATCAAGTATTCAAGCACAGAAATACCTGCGTAAGGAATACCACGCATTCCTTGCTCACGTCGTCGACACGAACCTAGAAACGAAAGAACTAAAGAACCTCCCAGTAGTGAGCGACTTCCCCGACATTTTCCCAGAAGAACTACCCGGATTACCTCCGCAACGACAAGTCGAGTTCAGAATCGACTTAGTCCCAGGAGCTACCCCAGTAGCCAAGTCGCCCTACCGTTTAGCACCAGCCGAGATGCAAGAACTCTCTGGTCAACTTAACGAACTGCTCAGCAAGGGCTTTATAAGGCCAAGCTTCTCACCTTGGGGAGCACCGGTCTTGTTTGTTAAGAAGAAGGACGGATCCTTCCGTATGTGTATTGACTACAGAGAACTCAACAAACTGACGGTCAAGAATCGTTATCCTCTACCACGCATAGATGATCTATTCGACCAACTGCAAGGGGCGAACTGTTTTTCTAAGATTGATCTGAGATCCGGATATCACTAGTTACGAGTGCTAGAGGAGGATGTGCCGAAGACCGCCTTCCGAACTCGTTACGGACATTACGAGTTCGTGGTGATGCCATTCGGATTGACCAATGCGCCCGCAGTCTTCATGGATCTGATGAATAGAGTATGCCGACCCTACTTGGATCAGTTCGTCATCGTTTTCATTGACGACATCCTAATCTACTCCCGAAGTAAGAAAGAACATGGCGATCATCTGCGACAAGTTCTAGGGACATTACGAAAAGAGAAACTTTATGCGAAGTTCTCGAAATGTGAATTTTGGATCCGAAGAGTCGAATTCTTAGGACACGTGGTAAGCGAAGAGGGAATCCACGTGGACCCATCCAAAATTAAGGCCATTGAGAACTGGTCAGCACCGAAGACTCCTACAGAAATTCGTCAATTTCTAGGTCTCGCTGGCTACTACCGCAGGTTCATTCAGAACTTCTCACGAATAGCGAAGCCTCTTACAACCCTAACCTAGAAGGGTGTGGCCTTTGACTGGGAAGAGAAACAAGAAAGAGCGTTCCAAACGCTCAAACGAGCCTTGTGCACCGCACCAATACTATCCCTTCCCGAAGGAATAGAAGACTTCGTAGTTTATTGCGATGCATCAAACCAAGGACTCGGATGTGTTCTGATGCAGCGAGGTAAGGTCATCGCCTACGCCTCAAGACAATTGAAGACACACGAGGTTAACTACACGACCCACGATCTTGAGCTAGGAGCAGTAGTGTTTGCTCTGAAGATCTGGAGACATTACTTGTATGGAACGAAGAGCACTATCTTTACCGACCACAAGAGTTTACAACACATTTTCGATCAGAAGGAGCTCAACATGAGACAACGACGATGGGTCGAGCTACTCAGTGATTACGAATGCGATATTCGTTATCATCCGGGTAAAGCCAACGTAGTAGCAGACGCCCTAAGTCGGAAGGAATATTCTGGTCGCAAAGTCAAGTCATTATCGATAACTATCCATTCACACCTGAATAAGCAAATTCAGGCGGCTCAACTTGAGTCCATGAAATCTGAAAATGTGTCAAGTGAATCCCTTAGAGGAATGGACAAGAATTTAGAAGCCAAAGGTGACGGAGCTTTATATTTCATGAACCGGATCTGGACACCGAAACATGGTGGCTTTCGAGACTTGGTCATGACCGAGGCGCACAACACTCGGTATTCCGTCCACCCAGGTTCAGATAAGATGTATATGGATCTTAAGAAGCTATACTGGTGGCCTAATATGAAAGCAGAGATTGCTACCTTCGTAAGTAAATGCCTTACTTGCGCAAAGGTTAAGGTCGAGTACCAGAAGCCCTCTGGTTTATTGCAGCAACCAGAGATCCCGGAATGGAAGTGGGAGCGGATCACTATGGATTTCATAACCAAGTTGCCCAAGACAACGGGTGGACTTGACACCATATGGGTCATCGTTGATAGATTGACCAAGTCTGCACACTTCCTGCCTATCAAAGAAACCGACAAGATGGAGAAGCTTACGAGAACATACATTAGGGAAATCGTACGGCTACATGGTGTACCTATGTCCATTATCTCCGATAGAGATAGTAGGTTCACCTCAAGATTTTGGCAATCACTACAACATTCCCTAGGAACGAGGCTGGACATGAGCACAGCCTACCATCCTCAGACCGACGGACAGAGTGAGAGGACCATCCAAACTCCTGAAGATATGTTGCGAGCCTGCGTGATTGACTTTGGGAAGGCATGGGATACTCATTTACCCCTTGTCGAGTTTTCCTATAATAACAGTTATCACACGAGCATCAAGGCTGCTCCATTTGAAGCTCTCTACGGCCGTAAGTGCAGATCCCCTCTGTGCTGGGCTGAGGTGGGTGATACCCAATTAGCCAGGGGGCAAACTTCCGACAGTACTCTCACCGGTCCGGAGATCATTCGGGAAACAACAGAGAAAATCGTTCAGATCCGTGAACGATTGAAAGCCTCCAGAGACCGACAGAAGAGCTACGCTGATAAACGAAGGAAACCTTTGGAATTTCAGGTGGGAGACCGAGTCCTCCTCAAAGTCTCACCCTGGAAGGGCTTGATACGCTTCGGCAAGCGTGGAAAGCTTAATCCGAGGTACATAGGGCCTTTCGAGATTCTTGCAAGAGTCGGCCCCGTAGCTTACAAACTCGAACTACCAGACGCACTTCGTAACGTACATTCTACATTCCACGTATCTAACTTGAAAAAGTGTCTATCCGACGAGACTCTTCTAATCCCACTCGACGAGATCGAAATCAACGAGAGCCTCAACTTCGTGGAAGAACCTATAGAGATCATGGACCGAGAGGTCAAACAAACAAAACAAAGTCGCATACCCATCGTGAAGGTTCGCTGGAACGCCAAGCGGGGACCTGAATTCACATGGGAACGCGAAGATCAGATGAAACAAAAGTACCCTCATCTCTTTCATGTTCACTAGCATCTTTGCTACTTTAAATTTCGGGACGAAATTCTCTCTAACGGGGGGATGATGTGACAACCCGATATTTCAACTCTTTGTAACGACCAAAATGGGTCAAGTATTGTAACCACTTCTGAATAATAAAAAGTTACCTTCATAATAACATGTATAAATAAGTTCTACTTAATTTCCTTCTATGATTTAATGTCTTTGAAACATAATCGTACGTGAAAAGAACGCCCAAATCCGACTTCATATAGCGAAGATGTGATTTTTCCAAGTTCGGCATAGCAACAGACAGCTAAAAACTCGAATCGGAAATCGAGCGACTTTTGGCCGGAATGACCTAAACGAGAATCGAAGGTCTCGTCAATGGTATTCCAGCGGTAAAAAGTCTGGCAAAAACCGACATCAGATAAAGAAGTTATGAATTTTCTAAGAAATTCCTTAAACACGATGAATTTTTAATAAATAATAAAAATATAATTTTGGAATTTGCCGACGGAGTCTAAACGAAAGTTGTAGAGCGTAGTCTCACCTACGCGAGGATATAAAGACCATCGAAAACGGAGTTCGTATGAAGAAGATATGGATTTTTGAAGTTTATTAAATAAATTAATTATTTATTTAATTCAAAATTCGAATATTATCCGAAGGGGAGTCAGCATCCTCCTCCGAAGTACGCGCTGCGTACTCCTGTACGCCCCGCGTAACCGAGAGGATTGGCCTCGGATCGTCCACGTCGCCATATCCGAGGAATCCGATCCATCCGACCCGCCCGACCCGTCCGACCCGACGTCCCATCCGACCCGGCGTCCCATCCGACCCACCTCCCCAGCAACCCGTCCCATCCGACCCGAGAACCCAACAACCCGTCCCATCCGAACCGAGGCAGTCGAGGCTTCGGTCATGCATGACGTACGCGTACGCAGCGCGTACGAGCGTACGCCCCGCGTACCGAGGCAGACCAGCCTTCCTATAAATAGAATGCGAGGGTTTCCAAAGAAAGGGTTCATTTCTCTTCTCTCTCTCCCAACTTTGCCTCGTTTTCCGTGTCCGTTCAAACCCGAAGCTCTGGTCTTTTTGGCTCAAGTCCCGAAGGTCGATATTACTCCCGAGATTCCCGAGAACCCCGAGGAAAATCCGTTTCCCGAGACGAAACTCTGCCCGGTTTTCCATCTCGCTATCTTCAAACTTTCAAGTGAGTTTCATACCCCTTAATCAACCTGTTAAATATTCTAAATGCTTTTATATGCTTTCAAAAGGGGGGGAATGCAAGTTAAATACTTATAGTTATTGTTTCAATCACCTGTGATTGTACTAATCACATGTGATTAATAACTAGGGAAATCAGTGGTTTTATCACTATTCAAACTATCTATCAAACTGTTTTACTTCTAAATGTTTTCCAAACCCATTTACTTTTCGAATTTACACTGCAAGTGTGATTTAAGCAAATGTTCCTTATACTTAAACTGTTTTAATCAAATCTACACCTTCAAATGGTTTTATAGATTGACATCAAGTCAATCTTTCTTTAAAAATAATACTTATGTTTCAAATGCCTTATAAATACTTATTTATGCTTTTATATTACAAATTGCATGCCCATATATGTATAGACGTATAAATAATGTTTAAAGGACTTAGGAAGGCTATCCACCTTGTTTCCTTTTCCTCGATTTGGATGTGGTCTGATAGGATTTTGGGTGACCATCCGAAGGTCGTTTCCATATTAATTATATATCAAATATACATATATAGACATGAAAGTACTTCCATAATCATATGTACTAAACGCACTGTTAACAAGTTACCATTGGGGTAACACAGAATCATACTATTACAACTGCTTTAGATCAATGAGTCAGTTCATTCATGAGTCTATACTAGGAAGAGAATATATACAACTATACTACGAGAATATATACAACTATACTACGAGAATATATACAACTATACTACGAGAACATATACAACTATACTAGAACAAGAAACATTTCATCACACATGCAAGAATACGATAACAAATGTGATCCACTGTATCGGAGCATGCCTTAAATGTCATGGCCCGAGTTGTAGCCAGAATTCTCTTGGAGGGAGAGCATTGAGTTTGCGTATAGATCTATACTGGATTGACTATCCTACACCTTGCTGCTAGCTACAGTCGGACCTGCAGGTCTGCGGGTGCCAAACGTCATTCCGTTATTACGACCGTTCTTTATGTCGTTGTTATCAGTCGATAGTATGGTGCAATTATCACATTATACCTTAATATAAATCCGGTTTAAGGTAGTAGTAATCAGTACAACAGTAGTTCTTATTATACAAAACTACAGTACTACAATGATTTACCCATTACATATTTTGGTGATAATCTCACTTAAGCATTAATGTACAAACTATATTTTATTAAATGATAGTTATACTTGGGTAATCACACACTTTTGCAACAGACGAGTTTACAAAACAGTTAAGCCTTGGTATAAGGTTACTATTATAGAAAATATAGGATTTTCTGAGAGATTCAAACTTTCGCAAATACTTTTAAACATTTATTTACATTTTTACAAACTTATACATTGGGACAAGTTCAAACGTTTTTGACAATGAACATTGACACTAAAATACTTATGAACTCACCAGCTTAATGCTGATAAACTCTTTCAAAATAACTTGTATTCTCAGGTCATCAGTAGACAGGTACCGATGCCAGCTTTTGAGATGATGGAGCGTACTCAAGACTCATCATTTTGTTATTTTGATTTACGTTATATTTTTGGTGTCTAAAATTTTACAGAACACACATGTATTAAATTTATATATTTAATGCAATGGATGATGTTGTTTGCCTATTTACATTTACTGTGTTGTGATTACCTTACATGACGTCCTCCGCCCCAGAACGTTTCCGTCGTTCTTGGTTTTGGGGTGTGACAATCTTCCTAGATCCTTATTCCTATTCTAGCATGTTGTTCTACTAAAACTGAAACGGATAATCATAACAAAAACTTGTATGGGTAATTTGGGAGTACTTACTTGAGCTCGGCTGATCGCATGCACCACACCCTTTTTCACTTTATCAAAACTCTTTTTCTTTCTAAGTTCTTTTAAAAATTGTGTTTCTTTAAAAAAAAACCTTTTACCATTTCCTTAGTTTGAGTTCAGACGCACCCGATAGTGTATCCAAATCCCTCAAACCCAGGCTCTGATACCAACTTGTAACATCCCAAAAATACGACCCAAAATTTTTTGTTTTAACACTACTGAAAATCATATACTAAAAGTTATTTCATAAAAACCATGCATCAATCTCTCAAACCAAAAACATGTATCGTGATAAAACTGTATCAAACTGTATCAAATCACATCTAAAGAAAAACTGAACAATCCCCCAGGAAATAAAAATGGAAGCTGTGGTGTGTGTGATGCCATCATCTCGAGCTCCTCCCTTTGTTTGCGGAAATACCTGAAACCAAAACTGAAAATCGTAAGCACGAAGCTTACTGAGCTCCCCCAAACTAACACATACCCTACAAACATATAAACAACTACTAGGCCTTGCCCACTGCATCGGACCGAAGTTCAGAAAATGCATCGGACCGAAGTCCGGAAACTGCATCTGACCGGAGTCCGGAAACTGCATCGGACCAAAGTCCAGAACTACTGCATTGGACCAAAATCTGGAACTGTCTGGGGCCTTGCCCCCTGCATCGGACCGAAGTCCAGAAACTGCATCAGACTAAAGTCCGAAAGTAACTGAACATAGCATAGCATAAATATATCAACTAGCATGAACACATATACTGCATACTGCATCGGGCCATAGCCCGGAACACAAAACAGATGAATCCCGTCTGAGCCATGAAGGCATCAGACATCCTAACTACTGCATCAGACCGAAGTCCAGAAACTGCTACTAACTAAGCGGGCCGGCATTGTGGCCGTAGACCCGTTCCTACTGAAAGGAAACTCACCTCGTAATCGGGTTGCTGAACGAACTGCTCGAGAAACTGTCTGTTGCTGCTCCGGTATCTCCCCGGCTACAATTTCCATAAGCACACTCAATCAATTACTGATCACTATACTGAGGGTAAAATGACTATTTTACCCCTGGTCAAAGTCAACATACAGTTGACCTGACTCGTCGAGTTGGGCTGCCAACTCGTCGAGTCCCTATTCTCACTTCTCGCTTCTGCTCGCTACTACTCGTCGAGTTTGGCATAGACTCGACGAGTTCCTCTTCGATACTAACACTCGATACATCTGCATCCGACTCGCCGAGTTGTATGAACAACTCGTCAAGTTCTCCTTCATCATATGAACACTTTGGCTGTGACTCGCCAAGTTGTAAGAACAACTCGTCGAGTTTGTTCTTGAGGTATGACGATTGCCATGGACTCGCCGAGTCATGGCACTGACTCGCCAAGTCCCCTCCTTACTGAATTTGACCTCCTACTTACTGAGTCCAACCTCTAACTCACTGATTCCACTCGGCAAAACCCAAAAGGGGAAAATTGGGGATTCTCAACTTGAATCTTCGTGTCCGAAGAACAACTAGCCAAGTCGATTGCATGCAACCACTAAACAGATGATTCTGGTCAATCCATTGCATACAACTTATAGATCTGGGTTCATAAAGCTTGGTTACCACGTAAAGTTTCCAACTTTACGTGTACATATGCATGAAAATGGATTTAAAGGCTCAAAAGACACTTAACGGAGTAGATCTAGGGCTTTCATGCAAAATGGCTCCATAAAGGTGTTAGATCTATGTCTTTGGGACTGAAACATGGCTAGACCCGAAGGCTAATCACCCCAATGTGATCTCTTCATTATAAACAAGCTAAGAAATGGATAAAATGGCCTAATTGTGATTCAATAAAGGAGAATCAATCATAGAAACAGAGGAAATCCGATTATTACCTCAATAAAGTCTACAATGGGTACAAGATCTTGGATCTCCTTCTACTCCCTTGAATCTAGCTTCCTTCTTCTCTTCAAAACTTCAAGATTCACACAATAAATGCTCAAAATGCTCAAGGAATGGTTAGGGTGGTCTAAATGATGCTCTGAGGGTGAAGGAGACGAGGTTGGGGCTCATAACATGGTTTAAATAGGGTGCAAAACCCGGGGATATAGGGTTTCATTCATACTGATGGACTCGCCGAGTCCAGGATATGGACTCGCCGAATTGCCAACTTAAACGTGCTCAATATCTCGTCTTTAGTCGGCGAGTCGGCCTACAACTCGCCGAGTCCCAGCTAAAAATGCAGAAATACTTAGATTAAAATACATACCAGGAAGCAGGCACTACAAGTATATTATATTTTTATGTTAAATGCATGCTAGTTGTAAGATTAATACCTTGGAAACCATTTGCATGTATAATTAGTGAAAACATAGATCCAAGGTATTTTGAGTTGTATGTGCACCATAGGATGTTGTAGTATACCAAAACCCAACAATGGTATCAGAGCCATGGTTTGTTTTCAATTATACTCTATGCAAGTTGCTAAAAAAACTGAAAAAAAAAATCGAATTTTTGCTGTCTGGACAGCAGACTCGACGAGTCCATAAACAAATTCATCCAACTCGTCGAGTTAGTTCATGCACTCGATGTGTTGGACCCCATGACAACATGTTTTCGAGTTTTTTTTTGGCCTGTTTTGGATTAGAATCATTACTGCAAAGTGTTTTTGTTCATAAATTTTGTTTTTTTATATTATGGTAATGTTTATGCTCATCCAAATAAAGGATAATAATAAAAGTTTCAAGTTTTATACATGTTTATATGATGCTTGAAAAATGTTTATTATGAATGTTCATGTTTATGAGTTTGTTTAGATTAATAGGAAAAATTATGAGATAGTTGTTTTCAATCTAAATTAATCTAGAAGTTCATCACAATATGTTTTTTTGTAACTTGTCCTCAAGTTACATGAAAAGTCACATTTATGGATTTTAAAACTCATAAAATTTACATAAGTTATGAAAAAATGAAGAGTCAAAATTTTTAATGCTTTTAAAGTCTTCCATAACTTGTCTACAAGTTATAGAACTTGAAGGGTTTTTTCCATTAAACCACTTTAAAACTCATAAGTTATGGAAACCATAAGTTTTTGAAAAGTTTCAAAACTTGCCCTCAAGTTTTGGAATTTTTAACGTAACCCCCCATATGCACTTTAATTCCAAACTCTAGAAGTTAAAGTTCAAACTTTATGGATTTCATTAAATTAATTAAAGTGTTTAATTAAAAGAGTTAATAATTCCATAAAGACATGGTTTAAGTTTAATTAAATTAAGAGTACAGTTTAATTAATAGATTAAACCACCAAGTATTTTAAATGTTTAAAATACACCCTTATACTATTATAATATTAATAGTTAATACTTATATATATATATATATATATATATATATATATATATATATATATATATATATATATATATATATAAGAACAAAGTAAGTCTTACCGTTAGTATGCCTCATTCACGAAGCCGGTCTATAAGGGGGGTATAAGGTTACTACCTATAAAATGGCAGTTTAATGGGTGTCCACTCTCACCCACCACTTCCTTGACTGGTGGAGGGTTGTTAGTCGAACGGGTTTGACAAGACTATAATTCTCCCTTCATTAAAAGGATAATGATAAATACTAAGTAACTAAACACTTATTAAATTCCCAATCTTACTTACTTAGGAAAATGTGAATTTGGTGCTAACCCATGAAATTCACACTTTGTACCTTATCAAGTCGTTGGTGGAGCGTGTGTGGGTAACCGACACACTAACTTAGACTAGTAAGGATAACAAAGGGTGACTTAATGTTTGTCGTAGATCGGTGGAGCATGTGTGGGTAACTGGCACATCGATTATGTGATAATATTAAGGGTACCAAGTGAATTTGCATGGTTATTCACACCTTGTTTTGTGATCCTCGGCATCCCAGTCACAGAATTTGAGAGGACACACTCGAGATTGAAACATGCCATTGAAAAGTTCAATGAATCTCAAAAGATCTAGGAAAAACCTAATAAAATTAGTTCATTTTCATGGTGGAAATTGGTGAATCGTCATTCGCCTACCTTCAAATATTTTATGGCTTCGATTACGGCATCCCTCTTCCAAGTTATAAAATATTGTTTTGGGTCCTAGTCTTAATATTTCATATTGGGTGTTATATTACGGACTTAAAAATCAAATAACTTGAATATCTCCCATTTTAGATGTCTAGTTTAGACATCTATGATCTACCCAAATCTCTTGGAATTTCACTTCCTCCACCCCCTCCAATTATTCTCCCTAACCCACAAGTTCAAGGTCACTCAATACCTAGTGGCAAGCCGGGAGAATTGGGTGTCAAAGTCTTGAGAAAGTTAGATGTTCAATCACTTTCTAAGTCACATAGTGAGTTCTTTTGGGACTACTATGTGACATAAAATGACTTGACCCTTAACGATCTTACCTATTTGCTTAGTGCTACTGAGTCAGCAATGATTTTGAGCATTGGTGAAGCAAATTTGAATGGAAGATCGACTTCCCAAACATTCATGGACATTGAAAATGGTAACATTGGAAATCCAGAAAAGCTTTCTCTTCCCAATGGTAAGGGATCCGCCATAGTTAACTCGGTTGACCAAATCGTAAAGAGAAAGGCTAAGTATGAGATAGACTCGTGTACCATTCCCAAAGAGTCCATATGTTTCTGTTGCCAAAGGAAGGGGCATTGGCTACAAAGCTGCCTATTTACCTGGAAGATCATAAGGATGGTAAAGTCAAAAAGGTTTGACTCTACTTCGGGTAAAATCCACCATCTAACTCTATTAAGTTCCTATTCAGCGATTCTTATTACATAATGTGACTAAATCACATGTTGATGTTTTAAGAATCAAAGAAAATAGAGGAAGCTTAAAGAAAGTATATGCTGAATCTGATTGCGAAAAAAGATTTCGATCGCATGGTTCGATGATCAGAATTTTGAGCTGTTACTTAAGAGTTGTGACATATTGCTTAAGAATAGATAACAACAAGATTTTCATATGGATTGTAAGGATAAGTTTTTCCACAAAGTTTTTTTTTAAAATAAGAAAAAAAGTGGTTTTGATTTTATTTATTTTAAAATATCCTTACAATAACATTTGTGAAAAGTGTTGCTTATATGATTCCATTGACAACAATATTGGTAAGTGGATTTGATTCTTGCATTTGTGGTAGTGTCTAAATTTGCCAAATAAGGAAAGATTCTCATCACCCAAGTTTCAATTGGACCGAAATTTGGAATCATGCAAGTTGTATAGTGTGATGAATGAGAATTCTTAGCTTTGGAAATTTAAGACTAAGTCCTTGGTCACATGTATATGTGAGTCATGTGAAGGACAAAGGGATTGGGTACACTTGGGTGTGCGCTAATCAGGTCCACCACGAAGACTATTCGTCATGATTTACTAAAGTTTAGTAAATATGAAGAACCAAATTAGGCAGAAAGATAAAAGTTTCTCAAATCTGAAAAGATGGGAGAGTACTTTAGTATCATGTTTTATGATCATCTTAATGATTAAGATACCATATCACAATTGATCCTTTAAGGACATCTTAGTGCATTCTTATGGCTAAGAAGAGGAGTCATGAATTGTAGGAATGGTTAAATCAAGAAGATGAGTCATACTTCGTTCCAAAAACAAAGTCTTAGAGTCATACTCCAAGATTGTAACTTGAGTGACACATATTAAAAAAGGTTTATTCACACTAGTCAAATGTAAGAGTAAAATGTGTTCTACTCTTGTACATTTGAAATTGGTAAGTTGTGATGCTCTAGATAAAACAGAGACCAACTTAGGCCAATTGCGTGAAGTGCTAGTCTTGATAAGAATCCGCATTATCCCTTGAATATTTGTTTTATCAAGGAATAGTTCTTAACAAGAGAGTCTTATATGTCAAGAGGATAGTGGGAGTCTTAAAGGTCTTGAAAGTTTCAAGAACTAATCAAGGATAAAACCTATAGTTCTTCACTAGCACATGACTTGAGGTTTATAACCTATCGTGTTGACATTTTTGTGCCCATTCCAGTTAAAGTTGGCTTTGCATAGGAGTTCTGAGAATTCTCAATTGATTGCATAACTACTTGGAAGCAATGGAAGCCCCTTGGGCTGCCAGGTGGCAAGAAGTTAAGACTGCACAAGTTCAATCCATATGAATTTGGAAGTGTCACTAACCTTTTCTAGTGATTATGGTTTTGACAAAACTCACATGGATAGGAACCCATACACCATAAAACCTAAGTGTCATAAGGTTTCTCTCCGATTCATGAAAATGATGGTGAGGAAACGCTTTCACTAAGTAGATTTTTAGTAGATAGCAATTGTGACATTTGCATTCTCAAAGTCGTTAGTGGAGCGTGTATGGGTAAGTGGCACACTAACATAGACTTGTGAGAAATGGCAAAGGTCTGAACAAATAGACTATGATTACGGTGTCCATTTTCATAGTTCTATTAAATTGTTTAGACACACATGTGAGCTATCTAAGGAAATGTGTATGATTTTGATAAAGTTTTATCGAAGCATCTTGTATCAGAAATCTGAACTTTGGTAAGAAAGTCAATAAAGTATTGATTTCTAGAAGTCTACTTGTTTTCTGAGTACATGTCAAAGCTAGTGGGAGCATAAGTGTTATGCTAATAATCATCATGTTAGTTGGAGCATGATTATTATGTTAAGTGTTAATTATAGAAAACAAAAGGGTTTCAATTGGGAAAAGTTGTTTTGCTATAATTAAGGGAGTGGAAATTATACTTCATTTCAATTCTAAAAGCTTAGATTGCGATTTTGATCATCTTTAGTCAGGGATATATATATATATATATATATATATATATATATATATATATATATATATATATATATATGAATTTTGTGTTGGAATGGTTCAACATAAGGAAATTCTATATATATTGTGTTCTCAAAATTTGATTATGATTACGGCATACCTCTTCATAGTCAAATTTTGAGAACATGGAAAATAAAAAATTTTGTAGCAAAAAATTGGTCTAGTATCATGTCTTTATGTGAGACATCATGAATCGTGTCCCATATGCTTCGGATATAGGATCGATTGCATGTGCTATAATATTCATCCTTTCTAAATTTTCCAAATGCTCAGGGCATTAAGAGGGGAAAAGTCTAGAATTGGATATGACTAAAATGATTAAACAATTGTCGAGGGCAATCTAAGGTTTACCAAAGATTGGTTGCTCAGGGACAGTTGGAAGTATAGTGTTAATTTTTGGAAAGGACCATAATTGGCATATTATAAAAAGAGGCAACTCTTGTTCAGAAGTGATAGTTAAAATGAGAATATGGAAATATTGTTATAGGTGGAAGTTATTCAATCTGTGTTAGATGAGAAAGCTTAATTCAAGAAGGATGTTCAAAGTAATGTACTTTGAATTTCAGACTTCGTTTCCATGGAACTGATCTCCATTGGAATGCTCTGTAATTTCTATTGACAAGTCTTTGTGACTTTGTGCATAGTCATTACGAGAGGATTAGTCCATATAAGTTTAGAATCTAACATATTTCGGTAAATGATAGGAATTTGGAATTCTTACATTTATGATAAAGATTTAGGATTGTGAAATAAGCATCATTGGAATCATGTTCAATTGATCTATTTCACAAAGTAAAGATCATAGACAAACATAACGTGCATACTTGGTGTATGGCATGAGTAGTGTTTAAAAAACATAGTTTACATGCTTGGAGCATGGAACAACTATTGTTTTAATTCAAGTATAAAGTTGATTATTTGAAACATTATACAATGAATAACGAGTAATTAATATGGTGTTTAAATAAAAGGTGTTTTATTTACTATTAAAGGTGATTGGGACCACAGAGGATTAGTATTATTCTTGTGTTTCACTTTGCATGTTTTGACTTCCAGAATAACTAGGTTATTTTTTCCGAATGACTAAGTTATTCAAACCATCCACAGTCGATAATACGGTTGAAGTAGGTATTAAGGCAAGACTGTCATGAATCGGGTTTGTAGATGTCCAAGGTTGTAGACATAGTAAGAGTTACTACAACATTCATGAGTACTCCTGGAATAGGGATTCGAGTATTGGATTCAACCCACGCTCATTTGAATCACTTCATGGATTTATCACGAGTGACCATGAGATGATAATATCTTATATTCTTTAAACCTAGAGATATGAGTTGTTACTATGAGTTGGTGTACATTGATTGCACGAAAATGCATTCGGTAACTCGATGTTATAAAACGTGCCTTTGTGTATGATTCAACAAGTGGTAGAACAAGCCATATGAGTCGAAGTTTATCCATTCCTTTTACCTTCGGGATAAAAGCGATATATGTGGGCCCCTCGAAGATTTGGTGATGACAAACATAAGTGCTCGGCCGGGCCTGGACTGATTTGATTTGTTCAATTAGTCAGTCGTCATAAACCGGAAATCGGGAAACAACAAATGGACAGAGAGACTGATTATAATCCATGTCTCAGTCGATATGATATCTAGAATGGAGGAATATATGATCCCTTATCTAATGGACATGTCATTGATTATTCAGAGTTCGACAACGACTTTTAAGAGCAATGATTGCTTGTCGGGATCTTGGAGTCATACTTGAATAATAGTTTTATAGTTATCCAAGTGGGAGACTGTTAGATCAGGTGTCTAAGCCCATAACTATTATTGGTATGTATTCGACCCGAGAGTAGCATGGTCCATTTGGGTTGCATATCATCAGGACAATTTGTTAGGATGGACTTTTGAGAGAAGGTTATTTATGGTTTATTAATATATTATAAGTTATAATATATTAATATGAAATCATATGTTTTAATTAGTATTGATCAAGAATTAATTTGGAATTAATTTAGTGGTCAAAAGAGACTAATTACATCTATGGGGACTAATTATGATAATTAGTTATATTTATATGTGTTGGACTTATGTTCCATGTTGGACCAAGTTTATGTATGGATACATAAAGAGTTGTGCCACATGAACCATGGATCATAAAACCCATGGGTATGGATTTGGGTTATATCCATGACCCTAGAAATCCCACATATAAATGGATAATTTGTTGCCCAAAATCGCCACTTGTATCTTCTTGGAATTCATGGTGTTTTTGTGTGCATGGGATTCTCTCTCAAGTTTATCCTTTGTCCATGGTGTGTTGTGATTCCATTTGAGGTTTCCACACTATTGGGGATAAGCTCTTTAAGACCAAATACACTAAGACGTCAACCTCCATCAAAAGGTATGTCATGCTAACTAGTATATTATATTTTTATGTTAAATGCATGCTAGTTGTAAGATTAATACCTTGGAAACCATTTGCATGTATAATTAGTGAAAACAAAGATCCAAGGTATTTAGGGTTGTGTGTGCACCATAGGATGTTGTAGTATACCAAAACCCAATAATAGGCTTCCTAGATTCTACAAGACTCTCCCCGATTCGAATATAGATCATATGATTTCAGTAGTACGGGTCCAATACTACCTTCCACACCTATCCATACTTTCCTCAAGAATCCTCCTGAATCATCTAAGTCACCTTCTCAAATCTATACATCAACAACTTGCTACCCAGCACAACAAGACACACCGAAGAAATCCCTAGGCTTTCCTAGGTTCCCGACCTCACCCTGCCATCAGCTGCTAAAGAACTCCCCATAATGCCAGTTACCGACATCGTGAATACAATCACATGTAAAAAGATTATATAATCCTTTGAGTAACAGACTCAACCCTACAATGGTTGGACTAAGGCAAGAGCTGCACAATAGGGTCAAATCCATCACTCTGAGATTATTCAACCCTTGTCACATGTGACTTGACATATTCACTTAGTAGCTAACTCCCATCACCTAAGAGTTCCACAAAGCAAGTAGCATTCATTCAGTAGCACTCCAATCCACCAAATAATCGCAAGCATCCAATCCCACATACTACAACCTAAACTAGGAGCTCCCACTCTTGCTACTGACTATCTTAGCATAAAAATTATACCCATACTAGCATCCCATGCTTCCTAGACTACTAGGCATCATATATCAAGCCAACCTATCACTGGCTAATCCGAACTAGCATACAAGTCTATACGCTCATACAATAGGCATACAAGGCATCTCTCCTTGCATTTAATCATGCAAACACCGAGCAGGTCCTTACCCCCAAGTAGTATACGAATTACAGATTCATAAATCAAATCATACCAAATAACATGTATGGGTATTTTGGGAGAAACTTACTTGAGCTTGGCTGAGTGCACGCACCACACCCTTTCTTATCTTAAAAAACTTTTCATTTTCAAAACTTTACCAAATCCTTAGTTTGAGTTCAGACACACCCGAGAGTATGTCCGAATCCCTCAAACAAAGGCTTTGATACCAACTTGAAACGTCCCAAAAATAATACCACAAAAAATTTTGTTTTTAAATAAAAAAAATGATTAATACATAGCATTTCCACAAAACCAAGGTAATCAAGATTTATCAAACCATCATCCAATAATAGTAAATCACAGATGTGGAAACATGTAGTGTGTGCTCTACAATCATCCCGAACCCTTCTGTTTGAAAACCAAAGTACCTGAAACATAAACTGAAACCATAAGCACAAAGCTTAGTGAGTTACCTAAAATAGCACATACCATACATAACTTATCACATAACTAGCCTCGTCCGCACTCGCATAATGGCCCTGCCCACTGAGATATGAGCCCCACCTACACTCGCAAAACGGGCCCTGCCGACTAAAAAGATAACCATATAATCATATAACATTCAAACACATGCGAAAATCACATAGATAGTAGCATACTATACAATCATCGGGCCCTGCCCACATACAAATCATATATTCATAACCTTATACTAGCATATAGAATAAATATCGGGCCCCGCATAGTAAGTATATGAACACATACACATGCAGAGTCACGCAGACATCTAGCACTTTAAATAGTAACCCATAGACCGACATTGATGCCTTCAACCCGCTAAACATAATGAGGAAACTCACCTTGCACTGCTGGATATCATGGAAAGAAACTTTGGCTATTGGCTCAAAAGAATCCCCGTGCTATCAATCACAAGTTAAACATCCATCAATAATTGAATTCGACACACACTAAGTGTCCAAACTAGGGTAAAAGGCATTTTACCCTCTTTATAACTTGGCCCCAAAGCCAAGGCCCAAATTTACAATTTGAAAGGCACAAACTTGCCATAAATATCCCAAGGTCAACCCCAATCAAACTTCTTGTCAAAATCAAAGTCAGCAGTCCATGTTAACCAAGCACGTTGTGTTGACACGCAACCACGCTGTGTTTTGCCATCATCTAAATAATCAGGAAAACCCTAGCCAACACGTCGTGTTGGCTTGCAAACACGTTGTGTTTTCCCGAGCTTCCACATCTTAACACTTTAAGTTGTTTTCTCCGATACCAAGAGCTCCAAAGCTCAGATCTAGTCTATAATCTGGTCAAGAAGCATAAAGTTTCCAACTTTATCCATTGGGACTACCCAAAAGGCTCAAAACTCAATCCATAAAGCTAAATAATGCAAGGGCTTAACCAATAAGTACTTAATCCATAAAGACATAGCCCCAAAACATAGATCTGACTTCCTTGAGCTGGAAAACCACATAAAGTTTCCAACTTTACGTCCAAGCATGTCTAAATGAAGATATTAAGCTTAAAAATGACTTAATAAGTGACATAACGCATGTATGTAACAAATTGTCTCAAAAAGCTTGCACCTTTATGCTCAAGGAATCCAATATAAACTCAGATTTAGAATAACAACTCACTAAACGACTCCAATCTCTCATCAACCCAAAAAGGGACCAAAAACACGAAAAAGCATAATATGAAGAGATCTAAACATCTATAAGTCAAGGTTCAAACTCGATACCTCAGAAAGCTGTCTTAAAAGAAGATAATTCTGGATCCAAAACCTTCCTACCAAGCAAGACAACTTGAAGATCTCCTATTCCTTCATTAAGACCAAAAATGAGCACCAAGAACTTCTTACTAGCTCAAGAACACTACCAACATACTTAAAGATCAATTTTAGGGTTTTAGTGGAAATGGGGTTGGTAAAGACGCCAGCCATGAGGACTTAAGGCCTTTAAATAGGGTGCAACACCTTAAAAATTAGGGTTTTCTCCACCAGCCGCCAACACGTCGTGTAATGGAATAAACACGTCGTGTTGGCCTTAATGAAAGTTGTGTTCTTCATATCTAGACACGTTGTGTTAGATCCTCCAACATGTTGTGTTCAACACTCAAAATAGGATTTATTCCCAACAATTATTCCTCGAGATTTTAGGTGTTCCACTACTGCTCTCCACCCTACTCAGATCGCGGAACCACCGCCAATTAACCTCCCTCACAGTCTGCCACCGTTGCTGCCGATTGCCACCTCCGCTTGCCTAATATCACCTCCGGTTACGACTCGCTACCACCGTCCACGTTCGTTTTCTCTACTTATTTATCTTTCTCTTCTTTTCTGACCACCGGTTACGACTGAGACACACATGATTGTTAATTTTTTTTTCCTATTTTTATGGTAATTGTCTCTGATAAAGGCACCACATCACCAACGACTGCAGCTACATTTATCCAGCGAGCGCAAGTTAGTTTTCTTTTTCACTTATGAAGGTGTATTGTATATATGTGGATATGTTAATCATTGTATGTATTGTCGAATATATATGTAAAATTGATGCATATATGTGAAACTATTGAATGTACATGTAAAATTGATGTATATATGTGAAACTGTTGAATGTGTATGTAAACATGTATGTATTGTTGAATGTATATGTAAAATTTATCCTAATGGTAAAGTTGTATTTAAAAGACTGACTTAAACAAATAAAAGAAAATCGATAATTAATGGTAAATTTGTATTTAAAATAAAACAAATTTTGTAATGCTTTTTTTTGTTTTTCTAAAAATGGTATAATAAAATGAATATTATCAAATACTTCTAAAAATATAATATTTATCATTCAATAATACAAGTATAATAAACTAATTATATTATTTAGCAATTAGTTATTGAGATATTAATTTATAATGATATTAGTTACCTAAATACATTAAGCATATTCATTTACATATAGTATCATGAACCACCATATATAAAATAACTAATCTACCGATTATATATGAAAACTTTTAACTCAAAATAGTAAAACAAATAAACAATCTTATTATGAAAACAAAAAACTTAAAAAAAATTAGATTAAATGAATTTAACACATCAAAATCACTTGTGTGCACTAGTGGGATAAAGGATACCTAACCACTTAGTGTTGTCTTTAAATTTCTGGGGTGTCTTCACAATTTCTATAATCAAGTTATAGGCCGATTACACAAGTTTTTCAAGTTGGATGATTTGATCGGAAATCTTTTGTAATAAAGGATACCTAAGCAAGAGAGTTTCGAGGCATAGATTGGATCAAACGTGTCTAATTAAATTTGTTATTAGAGATCCCATAAATCTAGGAATCATATAACAAGATATAATTAATAATCGATATCTATTAGGTTGAATTCAAATGGATGAGATAAAGGATACCTAACCATTTATTTGTTTTTGCAACTTCGATCTTAGACTTTGATAATTAATGTTTTTGGAAACTAAAAGGGTATTAATTGTTGAAGATTAAATATTGAAAATACTAAAAGATTTTTTTTTAAATTCTGTAGTTATATAATCCATTCTCATTATCATGAGTTTTCATTTTCTTTAATGACTTATTGAAACAATAACATTCAATAGATACAACTTCAATGAATGGATTCATATCTTAAGAGACAATCTCGTGAGAGATATGAAGTTGTATACACTTAAAGGTATTGGTCCTAATCTATTTGCTTTGAGAGATAAACCTGAACATGATACCTAGTAAAGGCATCACTGTGAATCTAAAGAAGCTTCTAACATCAAGCTAGGAATAGTTATTCATGACTTCTAGGAAGTTTTGGATAATTAAACATATTTCTGATGATATAGCAGGTCAAAAAATCACCTGTGTGATCCAGTAGGCCCATGTTTTATGGACTAAACCCCTTTAAACCCAAGAAATCAACTAAAGCCCACATAGATGGATCTTGTTTCTTTTGTGAAAAAACTAGACACTAGAAGATGATTTACTCCACTTATTTAGAAAGAAAGGCTGGAAGAGACTAGTACTTCTTGTATCTACTAGATAGAACACATACTTTTCATATACCACTTAGGTACTTGGTACTTATATGTTAATATAATATTTGTAAATGGCTTGCAAAGATTACAGAAGAGTAACCAATTGAGCAAAATCAAGTTGGAACTACACTCTCAGAGTTTAGTTTATCATTTATGCTTAGAACATAAATTACTTGTAATGTAAAAAAATATTTGTTTTGGAACAAAGTATGTTTTAATTTAGCATGTCTAAATTTATGTCTCATTTATTTTATTGAAATGTTTGATAATTTACTTAATCCTTTTTCATAACGATAATATCCATATTCATTAACTTCTATTTATGAGACTATGTCTCTTAATAGAATTATGAAGCAAATACCAACATTTTATAAATAAAATTAAGTTCTATATGCAAACACTTTTGATTTAAACTTGTTTTTAAAATCAAACTTATCTTTGACATTGTTATATTTAGAGAAAATAATTAAGGAACTATACACTTTGGTGTATGACTTTCTTTCTAATGAATGTCTGAGATAAAGCACAAGATACCAAATCAAATTATTAACAACTATAGTAGTTTTAATTATAGTTTACGTGGTAAAGCATAATTGTGAAATCTTTATTGAAGGTTTCAAAATTTGAGATACAAACCGGTAAGAACCATCTAAGTCCTTAATGATAATAAAGGATGAATTAAATCTTACTTGGTATGATTTACTTTCTAATCGGTAGAAATATCCTCCTTCAATCTTTTTGGGATAATACTTCAATCACTATTAATTGTATCTTGAATACAAATACTAACTAATAAGTAGATTAAACACTTTATAAGACTTAGTATGGGAAGGCTCCATCCTCATCTTACGTAATGTTCTATGGATTTAAAGCCAATGTTGGACTAAAGCTTCTAAACCCAAAATCTACTAAATACATACATATATATATATATATATATATATATATATATATATATATATATATATATATATATGTATATATATATATATATATATATATATATATATATATATAATACTCTAAATGTGGCTTATATTATCATATGCAAACCCACCAAGAATAGGTTCTCTTAATATTATGAAGTCTAAGTTAGTAGGAAGCAAGTTTCTAATGACAAAGCAAGTGGGAGGTACATGGAACTTGAAGCAGCTCAAGAACCATAACGTTATGTAGTAATTGTTGGCACTAGTTTGAAAAATGATTGTTAAACTTGAATAATAGCAATTCACAAACATAAATTGTTCTCATTAGTGGTAGAAATCATCTATGACTTGAGAAATGTGGTATCTCTCATTGATGAGCTTTTATTGATGGTTTCTGTAAATCCATTAAATACCAAGATGCTATGTTAGATCTCAAATCTGATAAATGACTTAGAGTCATGAACATGAGATGTAATCCATGTATGAGAATCAAGTATGGGCTTGATTAAAATTTATCCCTATAGAAAGGCTAGAAGGAGTAAATAATTCTTCTAGAAAGAATAAACTACATGGATAACCATACACATTTATAGCAAGACTTGTTATAAAAGGTTTTTCTCATATGCATGTCATTGACTATGGTCCTCATCATACTCATGACATTGACTGTGATCAAATCTTTTTTCACAAGTAGCTATGACTAGATCAATAAGGATATTGTTTACTATAAATTCATCTTTTTAATATGAGATATAGTAAATAGATTTCCAGAAAGACCACTTTTTCTTAATAGACATCTACTATAAGATATCTATGTAGATTGGCCTGGAGGTTTTCTTAATCCAAATTATCCTAATAAAATTTATAGAGCTTGAGATCCACTTATTGATATAAATATAATATCTAATTATTATAATCATCATTTTATGTAAAACCATAAGGTGTGTTTTAATATCAAAATGAATAGAACATGTGTGTTACTAGGAACTAGTAGGAGCATAGTGAAATACCTAATCCTATATGAGTAAGACATACTTAATCATTTGAAGTCACATTTTGACTAAGCAAGATCGTTTTCACCTTGACTCGGAAAGTGTTTCTAAAATGAAAGACTTAGGAAGGAGAAGATACATTCTTGGAATGTAAAATCTATAAGGGATAGATAAAATGAATGTTAAAAGTTTCATGTCCTTATACATACATTTACAATATCTTGAAAGGGATCAAGTCACAAGATCCTTTTGGAGAATTCTTGGCATTGTCATATGGCACCATATTGAGCTAGCCTCAAAAGTACATAACTCATAGGCTTGAACTAGATAAAATGATATATATTCTATTTGCTTGAAAATGAATTCATCATTTACGCCATATTATGCATAGGACATGGTATTTGATCATGTTGTAAGCATGTCATAGGATACTAATTGAATACATGGTTAAGTCATTGTGTAACACTCTAAAAATTTCAAACAATTTAAACTTTTCAGAAATAACCCGGTTTCAAAAAGTTATTACAAAAAGGTTTTCAATACAATTATTATCAGAGTCTTTCCAGAACCACATCATAAAACATAATCATGAGGAGCGGTACGATCACGCCTTTGCCTTGCCACAGTCTCCTAAAGAACCTGAAAAACATTAAACCACAACTGTAAGCCCGAAAGCTTAGTGAGATACCCCCAAAATACCAACCACATATACCATACACGCACAACATGCCATATCATAACAGAATACAGAACAACCATGCACTTCGGGTCTACTGTGTGACTGGTCGGCCGCACCGGCCTTCAGTCCACCTGGTCCACCCTCCGAGTCTAGCCATATACATCGAGTCTACAGTGTGATTGGTCCGCCTGCACTGGGCCTTCAATCCACCTGGTCCACTCTCTGATTCTACAGTATGACTGGTCCGCCCGCACTGGGCCTTCAATCGGCCTGGTCCACTCTCCGAGCCTCGGCAAGTCTGGTCTGCCCTCTTGGGGCCTATAGCCTATCCGGACCGCTCGCTGGGCCTTCGGGATAACCAGTCCGCCCTGGGTATGTTGGCCTACAACATAAAGCAGGACCCGCCTCAACCCAACCCCAATCCAACAACCATGTGCACATAAACATTCAATCATATAACAATTCACATCTAATCAAACCGATCTAGCAGATCGCATAGCATAACATCAACATAACTATGATACCAACCTTAACCAGGTCTCTAACATATACCATCCTAACTACCAGGATGCAAACATAGCAAAACAATAACATAACAACGATACCTGGATCACAATCCGATAAAGGGCTGGCCTTGTTTCCGTAGACCCTCTCGATATAGTAAGGATAACTCACCTGGCAACTATCGACTGAAAAGATAAGGCCGAGATGCTCCGACCACTGACACGATCTCCACCACTAGCCAACACCAACACTGAACTCAAAAAAATGCCAACAATTACCAAAATGCCCCTGGAAGTCAACTGGTCAACCCTTGGTGAAAGTCAAAGTCAAAGTCGACCTCCTGACTGACTCTACTCGCCGAGTCAACCCGATGACTCGTCGAGTTCCCATGCTCAAAATTTCCCTAATCCGTGACTCAACTCACCGAGTCACCCCGAGACTCACCGAGTCCAACAACTCTGAGTCCCCTCGCACTCAATTCACCGAGTCCTCCCTTGACTCACCGATTCACAGCTCAACCAGAAGAAGGTTAGGACCTCACGACCAGACTCGCCAAGTCCAAGAACAGACTCACCGAGTCCAAGGCTATCTTCAACCAACTCGCCGAGTTGTTCTTCCAACTCGTCGAGTTCCTGCCCACCTTCATGCAACTCGCTTAGTACACCTTTGTGACTCCCCGAGTACCCCTAGATCTTAATCCATACAAAAGCTTTCCAGGCCATGCAGATGATCCAAACCATAGATCTACGCTTCTACAACCCATCCATCACGTAAAGTGGAAAACTTTACGTGAATCCAAAGAGATCTAAGCATATAACACTCTAGGGTTAGGGTTTGGGACAAGATGGCTTCACCAACCACTCAAGAACAGGGACTTTAATGCACTCTAGACCTTCCCCATTCCAGATCTGAGGTAGCAACCTTAGATCTAACCTCCAAACTCAAAATATCACAAGCTATTCTTTCCCAATACTCCAAAATGATGAATCTAGATGAATAACAGCCCAAGCAACGAAATAATACCTCAAAAGAAAGCTTCAATAGAAGAGAAATCTGAATCGTTGCAAAGCCCCTTGCTCCAAGCCTCTTAACTCTCCAAGATCTCTTCCAAAATCTTTTCTCCAAGGCTCAAATGCTCTCCAAACACTCACAAACACGAATTAGGGTTTTCTGGACTTCAAGAGAGGGTAAAGAGGCTGGGGAGAGGGTATAATGTCCTTTATATAGGGCTCATCCTCCGAAATTAGGGTTTTCTCCACACAGCACCAACTCGCCGAGTCCAGCCGCCGACTCGCCGAGTTGGCCACTTAACACGCGACCAGAATGGCGTCCCTACTCGCCGAGTCCACCCATGGACTCGCCGAGTTTCCCTTTCACATTTACACTTTGAAGCCTGAACTTGCACTCCTGAACTCGGGATGTTACACATTGGATAACTAAGAGAGAATTGTAAGAGTACTTTAGAAGAACTAAGAGAATCTATATGAGACAATCAGTATAGAAAGGGTCTTTATGGAAAGAGCTACACAAGATGTTAATTTCTAAACAAATATAAATGATTATGAATTATAATTGGATTTTGACTTCATTATGGAATGAAAGGAAAGTTTTGTTGGAATAAGGCCCAAGCAAAACATAATGACACAATCTACTACAAAATACGAATACTACTTTAGAAGTTGAATTCAAATATGATTGGATGAATGGGATCATTGAAAAACTATGTTGATTTCTTCCATTAAAGGTGTTGGATTTGGTGTCTAAGCCCATAACTATAACTGGGATGTACTTGCCCCGATTGTAGCATGGTCCTTTTGGGTTGCCTTCACTAATGCAATTTGATAGGATGGACTTTTGAGAATAAGGTTATTTATGATTTATTAATATATTATAAGTATAATATAATAATATGAAATCATATTATTTAATTAGTATTGATCATGAATAAATTTGGAATTAATTTCGTGATCAAAAGAGACTATTTAAATATATGGGGATTGATTGTGTAAATCAATGATTCTTATAGTGTAGGCTAATGATCCATGGTTATTTAGGATGGGATAAACAAATGCGATAATTCATGGATAGTCCATGGAGGTTAACCCATGGAGCCTAAGTAATATGAAAGGTCATTAGGGTTTATAAGGTGTAACCCTAGCATTTGCTACACTATAAATAAACCCCCTAAGAGCTAAAATCGGTGAGGTGAATAGCCACAACATTCTTGGAGAGTGTGTATTGATTTTTTGTTAAATAACTTATTCTCTCAAGCCTCCTTTTGCATATTGGTGTTTGTGAACCATTAGAGGCATCACACTTGCGTAGCTCAAGGTTTCAAAGGTCAAGAACTACAAGTCCTTCTAAGAGGTAAGTCATCTAACTAGTTGTATTGTTCATTTTACAATTTGTATGCTAGTTAGGATGTATGCTTTGGAAAATCAAATTGCATGTATAATTAGAGAAAACATAGATCCAAAGAATCTAGAGTTGCATCTGCACTTAGGAAGTGTTATAGTGCGCAAAACCCAACAGTGGTAGTAGAGCCTAGGATTGTTTTCTATTATATTTGATGCTTACTAATTTTTCAAAGCTGAAAAAGTCGAATTTCTGGCCTCTGACTGATGAACTCGCCGAGTCCATGAACTGACTTGTTAAGTCCACTTAGTAAAAGAGCAACTCGACGAGCCCACTTCATGTACTCATCAAGTAGGAGCTCTTGTGAGTAGAATTTCGAGTTTTTGTCCTGGATTGAATAGGGATCACTACTACAAATTGTTTTTGCATCATTGAAAAGTTTCTTTTGATAGGGTACTGATTATATTCATCCAATAACAAGATAATTGTCAAAGTTTTAAGAAAATTGTTGATTTATGTGATAAACAAAGTTTCTTGAAAATTGTTGACTTGATATTATCTTGTTCATGAGTTTAGTTAGATCAATCTTAAATTATATGATAATTTTAGTTGTTAAAATGTTGATCTTATTGATTTTAATGACTTCCATAACTTTTCCTCAAGCTATGGAAAATGAAAAGTCTTTTTCTTAAATGTTTTAATGGACTCCATAACTTGTCCTCAAGTTACGGAAAATCAAGAGTCTTTTCATAAAACATAAATTAACCTCATAAGTTATAGAAATGAAGGGTTTTGACAAGTTTCAAAACATGCTCTCAAGTTTTGGAAATTATAAAGGCTCACTAAAGAATCTTTAATTTCAGACCCTAGAATTTTAAAAGTTTAAAATTCAACCCTTATACTTTATAATAGTATAAGTTCTATATATATATATATATATATATATATATATATATATATATATATATATATATATATATATATATATATAAGACAAGCCAGTCTTACCGTTAGTAGGCCTCATTCACAAAGTCGGTCTATAAGGGGGGGGGGGGTATAGGGATAGTGCCTATAAAATGATAGATTAATGGGTGTCCACTCTCACCCACCGCTTCCTTGACTGTTGGAAGGTTGTTAGCCAAACGGGTTGGATAGGACATTAATTCTCCCACATTAAAAGTATAATGATAAAAAAAGTAACTAAACTTTTATTAAATTCCCAATATTAGTTACTTTAGGAAAATGTGAAAATAATGCTAATCCATGAAATTGCACTTTACACCTTGTTAAGTCGTTAGTGAAGCGTGTGTAGTTAACCAACACACTAATCTGGGAGTGACAATGTGTGACAAAGGGTAGCCTGATGTTAGTCATAGATCAATGGAGCGCGTGTGGTTAACCGTTACATTGATTAGGTGATTTGTAACCTTGGGTATACCAAGCTAATTTGCATGGTTATTCACACCTTGTTGTGATCCTCAGCATCCCAGTCAAAAACCTGAAGGGCACAATCGAGATTTAAACATGTTATTGAAAAGTTGATAAATCTCAAAGGATCTAGGAATTTAAATCCAATTAAAACTTAATAATCTATTTCGTTTTTATGGTAGAAATTGGTAAATCGTCATTTACCTACCTTCAAATATTTTACAATTGGATTACGGCATCCCTCTTCGTAATTGTAGAATATTGTGTTGGGTCCTAGCCTTAATATTTGGTTTTGGGTATTATATTAAGGGCTTAAATCAACTAACTTGAATTTCTCCTTTGTAGATGCCTAGTTCAAAAAACTATGGTCTTCCCGAATCTGTTGGAAAAAGCTTTCCACATGAAGACGATATTCCACAATATCATACTTCACTTCCTCCACCCACTCCAATTATTCTCCCTGACCCACATATTCGAAGACTTGAAAAGTTCAAGGTCACCCAAGCCCTATTGGCAAGCAAACATAAAGATGGAAAGTCTATATGTCCTCATGTCATTGACATGAAGCTGCATATTGACAGGCTGGGATTGTTGGGTGTCGTGTTCCCAAGGAAGTTATCTATTGACTTGGTTCTGCAGTCACTTCCCAAGTCATATAGTGAGTTCGTTAAAGACTATTATGTGACAGATCACGACATGGCCCTTATTGATCTTACCTATTTGCTAATTATCGTTTAATCAACAATGATTTGGCGCAAGGGTCAAGCAAATTTAATTGGAAGATCTACCTCTTAGGCTGACATGGGAAATGACAAGGACATCTCGGAAATGATTCATTCTCCTAAAGGAAGGGAATTGGCCATGGTTTATGTAACACCCATACAATTCAAGCCAAATTTAAACTTTTTAACACATTTTAAAACCATTAAGTTATTACAGGTTGTTTTCAAAATAGTTTAGACATCATGTTATTCCCAGAATCAATCATGAAAATATGAGGAGGTGCATGATCATGCCTTTGCCTTCCCGCTATCAACAGAAGTGCTTGAAACAAAATCAACAACTATAAGCCCGAAGCTTAGTGAGTTTCCCCAAAATACCAACGCCATAAAAATATAACCATATCATATAACCAACACAGAACAACATACATAATGATTCATCAGCCTGACTGGACATCCTCACAAGCCTTCAGTCTATCTGGACTGTTCTCTGAGCCTTCGGCACATCTGGACCGCCACGCAGGGCCTACAACCTATCCGGACCGCTCGCCGAGTATGTTGGCCTACAGCACAGAGTAGGACCGCCTCAACCCAACCCCCAATCAAACAAACATGTGCACATAAATGGCATACACTAGCTCATTTCATATAACTGTCAAACCGATCTAACAGATCACCAATCATAGCAACATCCCAATAACCGGGATATAGACCTAACTGGTCACTAACATAGCATCATCATATAACTAGGACAATCATGTACATATAGACATCATATAACACTAGCATGTATATGTATAACAGACAAACTGATCTAACAGATCACAAAGCATAGCAACAATCCTATAACCAGGATATCGACCTAACAGGTCACTAAAGCATAGCATATCACCATCCTAACTACCAGGATGTAAATCAGTAAGCATAACATGCAATAATCCGAATACAATCCATAAAGGGTCGGCCTTGGTGCCTTAGACCCTATTGATATAGTGAGGAGAACTCACCTAGCATTGTTAAAGTCCCGCCGATAAAACTCCAGCTGTTGGTTGATAGATTCCCGAACTGTCAACATCAAACAATACCCAATTAATAATTGGGTTCCAAGCCCAAAGTCCAACTCACACACTAAAGGCTCAATAGTTAAGTGATGGGCCAAAGCCCAACATATGGCCCAATATCATATAATCATCAAGGCCCAAACTATGGCCTAATTTTCCAAATTGGGCCCACACCCTCATATGGGCCTTACCCTAAGCCCATCAACATATTCTAGTCTATGTGATCATTCTTGGATGGTCCATTAATAATCCAATTACCAAAGCCCAATAAAAGGCCCAACACAAAGCCCATGTCAAATTAGGGTTTCTCATAAAATGACAATTAGGGTTAAGTGTTTCTTACTTAACCCATTAATGACTTAATACATTAAGTATTTAATCCATTAATTCCATCACTCTTCTAAACAACTCATATGGTGTGATTGGGCTTAATCACACAATTCCATTCCAATGGCCCAAAAGTGGGTCCCAATAAGTCCAAGCCCATAAATCTAATACTAGGGTTTTCTAAACCCTAATTAGGGTTTCCAACCCCATCTTAGCCCAATAGGTCCGATTGATATGTATTTTGATCAAATAAGGTTCATTAGACTCATTAAGGTTTCACTAGGCCCATTAGTCATCTGTTTGGGCATTTAGGTCCATTTAGCTCCATTGAGCCCATTATGGTTTATTAAGCCCATTAAGCCTCATTGGGCCCATTAGGGTTTCTTAGTCCCTTGACCAAGCATCCAAATGAGTCAAAACACCATCAAAGCACACTGCCACCCGACACGGCAGCCGGTAGCGACAGGAGGCGGCAGCTACCACCTCACGGTGGTGGTGCCGGATTTTCTTTTCATTATTACACTTTGTTACAATTTACAATACCATCCAATTAACACAAACACAAACACTAATGACACACACAACCACCTCATGGTGGCCGGTGGTGGTGGTGGTGGCCTTTTCTTGGTTTTCCGACCAATAGAACACACACACCCACACTATGGCTTGCGAAATGGACCCTGCCACCCACCTGGGGGCTCACAGAAACGACAGAGACAACACAAATGGTGGTGATAGCGGCGTAGTGGTGGATTGCGGTGACAGCCACCACCTCATGGTGGTCGCGACGGTTCTCTTGATTCTCAGCCGTGCAACCACACTCGAAACACGATCTGAAGACTTCAACACTCCCAAGTACGCCACTATAGGTGGCAACGACGACTGGAAACCCTAAAATGGCGGCCAAAGCCCACCGTCAATTCCAGTCAACACACATGACATCAGATTACATAACGAACGAAGAAGAAGATGTAGATGGTGGCGGTGGTCTTTACCGTGAGCACCCTATGCGCTTACGTCTAACACAACGACGAACGCAACTTGTTCCTTCGATCTCAGCCTTTCTCCAGTGTACACAGCGCCTCTAGCAGCAAAGCAATTATGGTGGCGTTTCATCGATGAGGAAGTAGGCGGAACGGTGGCTGTCAGCCTTGATGATGCACACAACGGCTAAGGAGGCTCCCATGGTGGTGGCGGCTACTGGAAATGAAGACGGAGGGTGACGGTTGCATAGTGAAGTAGGGTTAGGGTTCGCCGGTGGTATTAGGCTTATATACCCGGATTCTTTAAGATCTATCCCATAATTATAGGAGTGGCCCCTCCTTCAATTATTCTTTCCAAATAAGGTCTGAAATTTACCTTTTTAACCCATCCTCCTGAGATCCTTTACAAATTAAGTCTAATACTTACCAAATAGCCCCTTAGTCTCCAAAACCTTTTCAAAATAAATTCCAAAATTGCTTTTTAACCCCGTATAATCCGACTTATAACATTTGGTTATAAAATAATATTAAAGTTACATTTCGGGGTTCCGGATTTATTATTTACTTATTTTACTTTAAACGGGATGTTACAATTCAAAGTTTTGATCATAAGAGAAAGGTCAGTTTTGGGATTGTCTCATGTGTTAATGCAAAAGAAGCCATTTGTTTCTACTATCATTTGAAGGGACATTGGAAGCGAAGCTTCTCTGACTACCTGAGAGAACTAAGAGATGGTAAAGTCAAAATGTTTGACTCTGCTTCAGGTAAAGTTCACTATCTAACTCTATTAAGTTCCTAATTTGTAGATTCTTAATATATAATGTGATAAGATTACATTTTGATGTTTTGTAGGATCAAAGAAAACTTAAAGGAAAGGCGTGTTGAGTCTAATCGCGATGAGATGGATTTCGATCGCATGGTTCTATGATCAGATTTTTTAGCTGATGCTAGGAGTTGTGATAGATTGCTTAGAAATGTGTAGTAACATAGTTTTTCATTTGTAATTGCATTGTAAGGAAAAAAAATTCCACGTTTTATAAATAAATAAAAATTTGATTTTATCTTGTTTTATATCTCCCTGCAATGGCATTTGCAAAAATTGATGTTTGTATGTTTCTAGAAATATCTAAAAATGGATTTGATTCTTTCGATTGTGGTAGTGTCAAAATTTACCAAATAAGGGAATATTCTCATCACAAAAGTTTTAATTGGACAGAAACTTGGAATTATGCAACTTGTATTGTATGATGAATGAGGAATTTCGTCTTTGGGAAATTAAGACTAATTCCTTGTACACATGTATATGTGAGTCAAGTGAAGGACTGGGGGATCTAGTACAACGTGTTGTGTACTGGTTCAGGTTCACCACAAAGAACGATAAGACTATTTGTCATGATTTACTAAATTTTAGTAAATATGGTTGTGCTTACAAGATTAAGTATAATTTTGAATCATTGAAAAAGTTTCAATGTATAATAGGACGAATAAGAAGAATCAAATTAGGCAAAAAGATAAAAGTTTCTCCAATCTGAAAGGATGGGAGAGTACTTGAGTATCATGTTATATGATCATCTTAATGATTGTGAAAGCCATGTCACAATTGATCCTCTATGGACATCTTAGTACATTTGTATGGCTAAGAAGAGGAATCAGGAAATTGTTGAAATGTTTAAATCACTTAAGGTGAATCATACTTCGTTCCAAAACAAGTCTTAGAGTCATACTCCAAGATTGTAACTTGAGTGACATATCTTAAGAAGGTTTATAAAACTCATCAAATGTAGAGTAAAATGTTTCTTACTCTTGTACATTTGAAATTGGTAAGTCGTGATACGGACAAAGACCAACTAAGACCAATTGTGTGAAGTGTTATTCTTGATGAGAATATGCAGTAACTCTTGAATATTTGTTTGTCAAGAATATATCTTAACAAGAGAATATTATATGTCAAGAGGTTAGTGGGAGTCTTAAAGATCTTGACAAGTTTCAAGAACTAATCAAGAATAAACCTATTGTGAATCACTAGCACACCACTTGAGGTTTGTAACCTATCATGTTGACATATTCTTCTTTCTGTGCCCATTCCAGTTAAAGTTAACTATGCATGTGAGTTCAATGAGTTCTCAATTGTTTGCATTAGGCAAAGCACCTTGATCAGTGAAAGTCATTGATCAGTAAGAGTGATCCGCTCAACAACTTGGAAAAACATGGTAGGCCCTTGTGTTGCCAAATGGCAAGAAATTAAGATTGACTAAGTTCAGTCCATATGAGTTTGGGATTGTCAGTAACCTTGTCTTGAGATTATGGTTATGACAAATTCACATGGATAAGAACACATACACCATAAAATGTAAGTCTCATAAGGTTTCTCTCCAATTCATGAAAATGATTGTGAGGAAACACTTTCACTAAGTAGATTTGAAGGAGATAGCAATTGTGATATTTGCATTCATAAAGTTGATTATGATTACGACATCCCTCTTCATTGTCGTATCAGAAATCTAAACTTTGGTAAGAAACACATGTGAGTTATCTATGGAAGGGAATATGATTTTGAGAAGCCTAGATAAAGTCTTATTGAAGCATCTCATATCAGAAATCTAAACTTTGGTAAGAAAGTCAATAAGTATTGATTTCTAGAAGTCCAACTGATTTTAGATACATATCAAAGCTAGTCGGAACAAAAATGTTATGCTAGTAACAAAATAATAGTTATGCTAGTGGGAGCCTAATCATCATTGTAAGTGTTGCAAGTTATCAATGTTAATTATAGAAACAAAGTTTCAATTCACAAGTTGTAGTGTTAAAAGTTGTTTTGCAATAATTAAAGTAGATAAACTTATACATCATTTCAAATCTAAAAGCTTAGATTATGAGATTCTAATCGAATTTAGTCAAGGATATATATGAATATTATGTTGAAAAGATTCGACATAAGGAAACTCTATATATATGGCAAATAGAATTATTATAGAAAAAGACTAGTCAAGTATCATGTCTTTATGTAAGATATTATGAATCGTATCCCATATGCTTCGGGTATATGATCGATTGTATATGCTATAATATTCTCTTGTTTAAATTTTCCAAATGCCTAGGGCATTAAGACGGAAAAAGGAATAGAACCGGATATGACTAATGTGGTTAAACAACTATTAAGGACAATCTAATGTGCGCCAAGGATTAGTTGCATAAAGACAGTTTGATGTATAGTAATGGATAGACCATGTTGACATTATTATGATTAGACAAGATTCTATTAATAATGAGTTGTCATATGGCAAATATGGAAGTATTTTCCATAATGGGAGTTGAATATTAATAATATATGAGAAAGTTAAAAACATTTATGCAAGAAGGATGTTCAAAAGAATGTACTTTGAATGAGAGACTTCACTTCCTTGGAATTGTCTTGTAACAATTTCCAGTGGAAAGTTTTGTAATATCGTTGGTCAAGTCTCTGTGACTTTTGGTACCTAGACATTACAAAAGAATCATTGCATGATAGTTTAAAATCTAACACATTCTAGCAGTGACAAGAATTCGGAATTCTTACACTTGCAATAAAGATTTTGAATTGTGAAATGAGTGCCATTGGAAATGTTCACAATTGATCTATTTCACATAGTAAGGACCATAGACAAACATAGTGTGCATGCTTGGAGCATGGGATAACTATTGGTTTAATTCAAGTGTTAAGTTGATTATTCGAAACATTATATAACAAATAATGATTAATCAATATGATGATTAAATAAAAGGTGTTTTATTTACACTCAAAATTTTTGGGGCCATATAGGATTAGTATTATTTTTGTGTTTCACTTTGCATGTTTTAACTTCCAGAATAATAAGATTATTCAAACTATCCACAGTCGATTATACATTGGAAGTAAGTATAAAATAAGACTGTCATGAGTTGGCTTGTAAATTGTCTAAGGTGTTAGACATAGCAAAGTTTGATACACCATTCATGAGTGCTCCTGAAATAAGATTTGAGTATTGGATTCAACCCGCGCTCACCTGAATCACTTCATGGAATTTATCACGAGTGATTGTGAGATGATAATATCATATAGTATTCAAACTAAAATATATGATTTGTTGACTACGATTTGGTTGTGCGTTGATGATACAAAAATGCATCAGTAACATAATGTTATAAAACGTATTGTTGTGCATGATTTGATGAGTGGTTAGTACAAGCATATAATGTCGAAGTTTATCATTTCCTTTTAATCCTAAGAGGATTAATAGTGATATCTTGGGCCCCTCGATGACTCTGTTTTGACTATGTGTAGGGCCCGGTCAGAACTAAATTGATGTGTTCAGTTATGCTCTATGTCAGACGAATCAGAAATCAAGAAACAAATTGCAGGACAATAAGTATGACTATTTTCCATTTCTTTGTACGCATAGATATCTTGAGAACAAAGGAGTATATGATCCCTTATCTGAAGGACGCATCACTAACTAGGTCAGAGTTCGACAGCGGCTTTTGAAAGATTATGATTGCTAAGTTGGATCCTGAAGTCACATTGATAGCAATAGTTATTAGACTTATCCAAGTGGGAGACTGTTGGATTTGGTGTCTAAGCCCATAACTATAACTGGGATGTATTGGACCCGATTATAGCATGGTCCTTTGGGTTGCCTTCACCGGTGCAATTTGATAGGATGGACTTTTGAGAATAAGGTTATTTATGATTTATTAATATATTATAAGTATAATATATTAATATGAAATCATATTATTTAATTAGTATTGATCAAGAATTAATTTGGAATTAATTGTTTGATCAAAAGAGGCTAAATAAAATATATGGGGATTGATTGTGTAAATCAATGATTTTTATAGTGTGGGCTAATGATCCATGGTTATTTAGGATGGGCTAAACCAATGAGATAATCCATGGATAGTCCATGGAGGTTAACCCATGGAGCCTAAGTAAGATGAAAGGTCATTAGGGTTTCATAGGTGTAACCCTAGCATTTGCTACACTATAAATAAACCCCTAAGAGCCAAAACCGGTGAGATTAATAGCCACAACATTCTTGGAGAGTGTGTATTGATTTTATGCTAAATAAATTATTCTCTCAAGAATACTTTTGCATATTGGTGTTTGTGAACCATTAGAGGCATATACTTGAGGTGCTCAAGCTTTCAAAGGTCAAGAACTACAAGTCCTTCTAAGAGGTAAGTCATCTTACTAGTTGTATTGTTCATTTGACAATTTGTATGCTAGTTAGGATGTATGCTTTGGAAAATCAAATTGCATGTATAATTAGAGAAAACATAGATCAAAAGCATCTAGGGTTGAATGTGCACTTAGGAAGTGTTATAGTGCTCAAAAACCAAAAGGGCCACATATAAATCTTTGTAACTTCGAGAGTATACTTATTCTGGCTAAGAGACTTTATGTCACGAAAGAACACCAATCATATTCTCCAAGATATTTAAATATAATTAGAGTAGAGTTAAGTATGGAGATGATAGTATTCATTGAATTCACACAAATTTAATTTTGTCAGATCCATTGATAAAGTCATTCTTTTGAGCTATGTATGAATGGTCAGACTTCATCTATAAGACTTTATTATTCTAGAAATGGGTTTTTGATTTGATTAATTATTCGGATATTGTAAAATTACAACAACAACTATTAGATAATGTTATGATATATTGGGATATAGTCATCACATTAATACTTGTTGTGTTCTATGTGAACATGTTTAATCCATGAATAAGGTTATTATTCTAAAGGTTTATAGTCGGTTATAACTATGGAAGCAAATATGAAGTATGACTAATATGAATTGGATTGGTTGACTCTCACTTGATGAAATTAGACAATTGTTTGTAACCAAGTTTCATAGGTACTTGTTATAGAACTAGTATTGAACTGACTCGCATCAAGATCATCTCATGGATCGCTATCATGAATGATACTTAATTAAAAGGTACTGTCATTGTATCCTTAACACCTGAGATACATAGTGGGACTTAAGTTTAGGGTGTACTATGCTTTGATATGGTAAAATGTTGTTCCTAAACCGGACCGTTATAAAATCCATTTTCTGGTATGGTGTGAACTATATAAGAGGCTTATATAGTCAAGATGTTATTTGTTCCTCTTATGTGTTGAGAGTTAGACATCTAAGGCGCCTTACTAAAAGTTGAACGCCTAATGGGATTGATCACGATCCAAATTTCATTTTCAACATGAGGTTTGTAGCAAAGGGATAACTTATAAACTTACCTTATACACCAATTGCAGCTTTGAGCTTTTTGGGAATTGGGCGTGGATAGGATGGCACAAAGTCATAAGTTTTTAGGGGCAGTGAAATGTTGCTAGAAGTTCACAACTGTCTATATCAATCTAATATGAGTCTTGTGCAAGTAGGAAACTGAAAGGTCTAGTATGCTTAAGGGTCATATTAAAGTGATATTGCTAAGTAACATATGATACTAATGGGTCACACTATCAACAACTTGATATAATTGATTATTTATTAGAAACTGATTTTAATAAATATTCAATAAAAATCTTATAATTAAATTGGAAATTATTTATTTCTAGGAAATAATTAATTTTCATTAGCAAGTTATATTACAGAATTCATATGGTATGAATTAATAAGTCATATACAATATTTTGGACTAGGTAAGCCTTTTTATCTTTTAGCAAAAGACAAATTTTATATCTTATAAACTTTGAGTTTATAAAATATAAACTCTTTCTTCTCTTTTTCATCATTGTGGCCAAATATGAGCTACACATAAAGAGGGATGGATTTTCACTTAGTTTATTAAAAATAAATGAACCATGGTGCATGCATGGGGGACATGTACGCTTTAGGGACATGCTTGTCTAAAGTGGAAGGACCTAATGGTTAAAGTCTTCACTTTAAGACAATATAAATTAGAGGCTTGAATTCTTGAATGGATTGATCCATTCTTCCCTCTTAAATCCGTAACCTCCTTAGAGGAGGTTACTCTCTCCCTTTTGTTCTTCAAGATTACTTGCATTTTTCATGCCCTCCTTTTTCTTCAAAATTACTTGAATTTTTCATGCCCTCCTTAAATTCATATTGGTTATGAACTTAAAACTTAAGGGATTAAGAGTTTATGGAGTAGCATCTACATCAAGTTGAGTCATTTTTGGTGTCTCAAAGGTTCGACATTCTTAATCAACTTCCAAGCCTCCCAAGAGGACCCAAAGAGCTACAAAGGTTGTCATTTCTTCACCTCTTCTTTGGTTGGAGTTTTAGTCTTTCTATAAATTGCAAGAAGATCCTTAGTGGGTATAAAATGTTTATGTTATTTCAAAGTTTTAAGTCTTCCATTTACCATATTTTTCAAGTTTATGAAACTATTTTTGAACTAAAACCCAACAATTATCTAGTTGCATTATCCTCAAAAATATTCCACTATACTTTTTCATTGCAAGTGGTTCGATATTGTAGGAGCTAAATCTATAATAATTTCACCAGTATCGACCCACAACGAGAATTGAGTAGCGAAGAATAGCTCATATTTGCTACGCAGGCCAAGCCAATATTTTACATCCAAGAACCTTCTCGAAGTGATGAAAATTACAACCAACGGTGGATTGTTGAAAGTGTTAATCATAGAAAATTTTAGGTGTAACGTCCCGAAAATATGATCCAAAAATTTCATTTTTTATTTAAATAAAGTGGTATTCCAAAAACATTATCCATATAATCCGAAAGCAAATAAGCATATCAACATCATAACACTCAGAGTGACATCTCAAAAGAGGAATCCATGTGGTGTGTACGATGCAGTCATCCCGAGCTCTTCCCCTTGGAACCAGAAGTACCTGAAACATAAAATGAAAACCATAAACACAAAGCTTAGTAAGTTCCCCAAACTACCCCATATCATACATAATAAATCACATATTGGGCCCCCACCCTCCATCAGGCCCCGTCCGAGATCGAGCCCCTCTCAGTATACATATTTGTTATTCTTAGGCCCCACCTGACATCCAACCCTGCCCACTATACACATACAGTACATATCATATAATCATGCTAACATATACAATGATCATAAGCAATATCATACAATTCAATCATCAGGCGTCGCTCGACATCGAGCCCCGCTCGGTATACATAGCAGCTCATAACACATACAAGGGTAACACAAACTCCTAGTATCCTAACATAAACAACAAGGGCCAGCATTGTTGCCTTACACCTTCTAAATCCAATGAGGAAACTCACCTCGACTGTTGAATCTCACTAAAAAATCCCTTGCTGCTGGTCCAACGAATCCCCGGCTAATCAATACCAAATTAACACCCAATTGACACTTGGGTTCCAAACCATAACCATAAGTCCAACAGTCCATACTTGGGGTAAAAATACCATTTTATCCCTCACCTAGTTTGGCCCAACACTAAGGCCTAAACTCAAAATCTAAAAGGTCGAAAACCAAATAATCATCCAAAGCCCACTTATGGCCCAATTTTCCAAATTGGGCCTAAACCCTCTCATGGGCCTTATCCTAAAGCCCAATAACCTTTTCTAGTCCAAAACACTTGTTCTCAGATGGCCTAACAAGAACCCAAGTATACAAGCCCAATAAAATGGTCCAAACTTAAAGCCCAAAACGCAAGCCCAATAGACTAGGTGCACGAGGCGTACTCATATGTATGCTAAGCATACTAGCTAAATGGATTGTACGTCGTGCGTATAGTGTACGCCCAACGTACTCACCAATTAAGCCAAATTCCACATTAAAAACTTAATACTTAAGACCAGAAGCCCAAACCATTGATCCAAGTCCTAATAGACGTCTATAACCATAAAGTCATTGACTTTGTGACTTTGCATGTGTAAAGACCCTACTTCAAAATAAAACACCCGAATTTCAACAAATGGACATAAAATCTTTAATGGATAAATCTAAACCCTAAATGTGACAACTTTATGCATCTAGGACCTCAGAAACAGCTAGAGCGACAACTCATAGTTCCTGGAGTGGCATCAACCACTAGATCACATCCTTGGGGCCAAAAGGGACCAAAATTCATAAATGATATATTTAAGCCAATAATGAGCAAGTTCATAGATTTTTACCTCAAACAAGCTGGAAATGAAGCAAATAAATGCGATCCACAAGCTCTTCCTTGATCTACCACCTCGCACCAAGCTTCTACCTATTGAATATGAACCAAAACACACCAAAATGAACACAATGAGCTCAAAACACAAAGGAGAGGCTTAGGGTATCGTGCTTGAGTTTATAGGGACAAAGGAGGCTGAGAAATGAGGGTTTCATGGTCCATAATGATGTTTATATAGTTCCCAAACCCGAAAATTAGGGTTTCTAAATGGCTCATGTACGCCCCGCGTATATACATGTAAGCCCAACGTATGTGTCCGGAGTCCATATCCTTCCTCACATGATATGCTAAGCGTACCATGTGGTACGCCCCGCGTACTCTCTTTACAGCTTGTACGCTAAGCGTACCATGTGGTACGCCCTGCGTACAACTCAAGGACCAAAAATGAAACACTAATAACAATAAGGGCAATGAAGGAACTTACCAGGATTCAAGTGTTACATTGGGATCTACCAATGAACGATGCCGATGATGATCCCATTGAACATGTTGACAATAATTTAACCAATGTTGTTCTTAGTAATGTTTCTTCTAATATCACTCTTTCGATCGACTTTAACCAGCACTTTCAAAATTCTCAATTGGTTGAAGATGATATTAAAGTTGGTCCGTAACCGGGTATCATCAGTAATGTGTTTGACTGCGAGGCTGATTATGAGGAGGAGGATTCTGATTATGATAGTGATGTGTTAGCTACACACACTGAAGTGTCTGAGGGTGACAATGATTAAAAAATCTTTATATTTGACTAGTAAAATAAGGTTTTTATTTGTTGTAATCATATCATATTATATGTATTTATGTATATATATATATATATATATATATATATATTCATATGATGTTATAATTTTTCAGGATGACATTTTTTTGGATTGCATTGCTCCATCTCATGGCTGTTGTGATGGGTCATGGACGTGACGGTGGTGACAACCACCACATCCGTTCCATAGAGGTTTTGGTGATCACCAGATCGATGGTAAATAAGATTTATTCTAATTCATTGTATTTCATATTGTATGTATATAAAAAATTATTTTGACTAATATCTCTTTATGCAACGGTGCCTCCAAAACGAAGAGGCATGGCAGTAAAAAAAATGTATAAGTTATTTTTTATTAACGACAACTGGCCTCTTAAGATAATATTCGACATAAATACTCGCATGCCGATTGGGAAAGTATATAAATGTTTCATTCGGGAGGTTGGGAGCTATATGTGGCATGACATCGGTTTCGATAAGGACACATGGAAAGGAGTTTCTAAAGCCGAAAGGGTTGGCATTTTCGAGTATCTTTCAGTTAATTATTTATAACTAGGCGAATGCCCGTGCGTTGCGCATAAACACCTATATAGTTTAAGTCTTTACAAATATATGTTTTCTTAAATATAACAATAACGTTGTTGTTAAATTTAATATAATAATTAGTATACTAAGTTGATATGTATATTGATTATTTTGAATTATATGATAATATATACATCTATTAAAACTGCATAATCTTAATCGTTTGAATGACCTCTACCTGCAGGTTATTTATGAATGAAAAAAAAATATATGGTTTAATGTTATTTATAGTTGTTGTTATTTTTAATTAATTTTTTTTAATGTTTATTAACTTAACGTTTTAATTTCTTTCATTGTAATTATTTAAAATATCAAACATTGTTTTTTGTTTTTAAATTTAACAATATAATCATTTATATAAAGTTATTTTTAACTATTGTTATTGTAAGTTATTTTAAACTACTTATTTGAAAACTTTTAATGATTATAAAAACATATTCAGGAAATACTTTAGTGCAATTGATATTACAATTTTGTTTTTGCATTTAGCAATAAAATTTATCACTTTTAACTATTCACAAAATATTCTTTGGGTGTTTTAAACAGAAATGAAATTTATATTTAAGTTGATCATGTAATGTTATATTTAAATTAACAATTTAAGTATTTTATCCAAACTGTTCAAAAGTTGTAGCTTTAAACAGAATATGGTTTACATACACCAACATATTAAATCTAATAAATTAAGTATAATATGTTAAAAGTTAAAAACATAACTTTATAAGTAGAAGTAAAGATATTTGTTTAATAATGAAATTTAGTTTCTTTATGATTACAATTTAGTTTGGTATTTATTTAACCTTATTAACTAACTTATATCATTAATAGAAAGACACTACAATTTATCACTTTTAACTATTTACAAAATATTCTTTAGGTTGTTTAAGTTGAACTAAAATTTATATTTAAGTTGACATTGTAATACTATATTTAAATTAACGATTTATGTATTCGATCCTAACTATTCAAAAATTGCACCGTTAAAATGATGATGATTTACATACAACAATATTTTAAAAGTAATAAATTAAGTATAATATGTTAAATGTTAAAGACATAACTTTATAAGTAAAATTAAAAATATTATTTTAATATTGAAATTTAGTTTATATATGATTACAAATTTGGTTAGATATTTATTTAACATTGTTAACCAACTTATAATCATTATTAGAAAGAAATGAAAAGTCATGGGAATTTCAAATGAATGTGGAGAAAAGAAAAATGTTTCATTTATAAGTATAATAGGTGAATGCCCTCGCATTGCGTAGTGGAATAATTATGTAGTTTAATATGGTTATATATATTATAGTAAAATAAATAGTTAACATTCTTTTTAAGCATATGATTAACTGAGAAGTTATGATTTTAAAACAAATAAGATACTAACATAATGCAATTAACAAAATTATTACATTATAATTGATATGATTTAATTTATTTTAAATAGTCTATAAATAAAAGTTGTATACGATCAAATAGTATGTATATTTTTTGATTTACAAATAATTTATACTAATAAATAATGCAAAATTATTATTAGTTTAAAATTGTAATTAATGTAATGTTTATGTACACATTAGTATCTAATGTAATTATTCGATAACTGATTAAATATGGGTTCTTATTTGTGGACGTATGCGTTTAACTATTACTAAAAAGAATTATAAAAGACTTTTAAAAACCACATATTATTATTAATATGTTTTAAATACTAAAGTGCATATTGTTTTTTTGAAATTATATTATATTAATGAATCATTTTAGAATCAATAATAAAACTATTGCAAAATTATGAGAGTCTCAAATAAATATGATATAAATAATATTATAAAGAAAGACTTCTTTGAACTTATATATGAACATTAAATATAATAAAATACTATTTAAACGAAATTCTAAATATTATAAACATATTATCTTTTTAATTAGCAACTAAATCTTTTAATTAACAGGATTTGATTAATTGTTTAATATTACTTTTATTAAAATTTAACAATATAAATATAATTTTGTGTTAGAGTCTTATTAAATAAAAACATTACACAACAATAAAAATAATTAATTATATTCATAAGTGAACAATTTAATATAAGATGCACTAATTGAAATACAAAAAAAATGTAAAATAGAAAAGTAATGGGTTGTAGTGGCAATTATGGAAGTAATAATTGTAAAAGAAAGTGTGGTTGGGTGTAATATGCAACATTAAACAAACCATAGTGACTGAAAGTTTGCATTAAACAATCACATAGGTGATCTGATCCTATATAATTTGTGGCCTTCATTCTTTTACCCTATATGCATGCATTTAGAGGCCCTTTTGGATCCATATATGATTATAGTATAAGATTAGGGTTGTTTTTTTTAAACTGTTGCATGAGTGAGAGAGGATAGAAATTACTTGTAGTAAGAGAGATCTCAAATGAAGTGAAGCTCTCGTGTGTCATATGTGGATAAACAAAGAAGATAATTAACATGAGATGTTAATTTTATTTTTCTTTATGGTTAACTCCGTTAAGGCAGGTGAAGGAAATGTTGAGTTATTGGCCTATGTCGTTATCATTTTATGATTGACTACTTCCTACATCCTACACAATCGCACTTAAATAACCAAATCATTTTTCGATGGATTAAGATCACTTATGTTCGTATATGTCATCGGTGAAACTTACTAGTAAAAATGTAGTTTTTTTTATATAGGTGAAGTTCACTATTTATATTAACCACATATTTAACATTGAATGTTCATTTTAATTCCAAAACTATATAACTTCTTATAATCATTTAATTAATGAGTTAAAGAAAATATTGATTTATAAACTCAACAATATCTACAATTTGGAATTGTTTTCTAGAATTTTATGTTTTCCACTAACAACACATTATATTATTTATGATGGAATTGAGATAATAAATACTATTTTGGATATTTAATTGTTATATAGTATTTGTGGCCTTCAATAATTTTAAAACTAATTAAGTTTTCTACTCATGAGTTATAGTTATTTTTAAGATGGAGTAAGCCAACTAATAGTTTTACTTTAATGACTTTTAAAGAAAATTTATAAATTTATTTACTTTAATCAATGAAATATGAAAGATTTTTGTTGTTCTATGAGTAATTAAATAGTTATTTAATATCCTTAAGTAACAATAGGAGCTTACAATATTGAACTTCCCACTAGGTACAAATGTTTTTTTATTTGGAGAATTAAAGACACAAATAATATTGTAACACCCCGTTTATTTAATAAATAAATAGACGAAATTAATGAATGAATTGTAGCCCTAAAATTAATAATTATATAGCAAGGTGTTGGTTTTGGGAAGCCAAATGCCATAAGTTGGATTATTCGGGGGTCAAAGTATAAGTTCAAGATTTATTTTGTAAAGATTTTCAAAGACAGGGGGATATTTGGTAAGTACTAGACCTAATATGAAAGGATTTATGAAAGCAGGGGCTAAAGAGTAAATTATGAACCTCATTTCACAATAACTGTTAAGGGAGGGACTACTTAGTAAAATATGGGACTTAGTTTGAAAGGGATTTTCGAGGTCAGGGTTTACATGGTAATTATGGGGGTTTATTTCAAAATAAATTATGGAGGGAGGGGCTGAAGTTGTTATTATGGAAACAAGTTTGGGGGATCGGGGTATATAAACCCGTCACCCCCGGTTCTAAACCCTAACCCTAACTGGTGAAGACAGCCGCCATCGTCGGAGTCCTCTAGCCGCCACCCTCTCCACTATCATCCCCAACCGACCACCACCATACTACTTTTTGCTTCTTCGACCACCGAAGCCACCATAAACCGTTGATGTCGGTGAGGATGTTCACTGTCATACCTGCCTTCTCCGCAGACGACAAGGCCATCGCCTCCTGCCTCGCCATTAAGCGCCATTCGCGACCTGATTATCGGAGTCGTTGGCGGAGCTGGGATAAAAACCAAGATCGGGAGCCACCAGTCGGGTAGCGCTATCAGCAATGTCGTTACGCCATCATCGCCGCTATCTCTGGCTAATAGCTGTTGGGCTGAAGTTTATTTTGATGTTGCGTCTTTTGGGATCGATAGTTTAGTTTTGTACACTCCGGTTTGGGCCTGTCCAACCGTGAGCCTTTTATGTATTATATATAAGTCTATGCTTGCATGCATATTAGGTTAACGATTTAGAGATTAACGAAATAGCGATTCATCTAGAGTATAACAGGTTTCTTTAATCGTTTTTGTAACCTACCAATCCTCTACAGTTGATGTTCTTAATCGAGCTCTTCTGAGGATTTTGTTTAATCATTCGACTCGTTTGATTCAATCTTGTCTTGTTCTTATTATTGCGTTCTTACTGTTTTATATTCATATACTTGTTCAAGATCTAATCGATCTTCATTGATTAAAGGTTTTTAGTCTCTTCAATTGGTATCAGAGCAGGAGGCTGTGTAATCGATACACATCTTTTCTGTGAAAAAGATTTCCATTAGGGTTTTCCGCAACTATCGATATTTATTGAGCCGTCATCTCATTATTGACATATCTTGATATTTATTGTTTTGGCCTAATCTGCTTTATTACAAGTCTGATCTTTGAACAGGTTTTTACGATCATAATGGACGCGACGCAATCAAACCCTATTAATATTTCCAATAGCATCGGTTCGACGACAAAGATTCCAATCTTATACACTCATGACTATGAAGTATGGGCGCATCACTTTGAAGACTACGTGATTGGATCGAAGGATAATGGGTACCTCATATGGGAAGCCATCATCAATGGACCGTTTTCTCATTCTACAATATCCAGAATCATTAAGACACAAAAGGAGTACAATGATCTGCTAAAGGACGTGAAGGACATTGCACAAGATGAAAAGGACAAATTCCAGTGCAATATTAAGGCGTTAAGGTTGATCAGATTCTCCCTTCAGTCCGATACATTCAGATTGGTCAGCTCATGCACGACGGAAAAGGAAGTTTGGGATAGACTTCGTGAACTGTATTCTACAGACGAGGATCTTGAACATTTTATCCAAATGTCACACCCCGAAAACCAAAGGCGGAAACGTTCCCGGGGTTGACTCCATGTTGTGTATCAAATCCAATGTACATAGTAATCACAGTAAACAACCATTACATTACATATATGTGAAAGTTTACATTTGGTTCAAAAGTAAATTGTACAAAAGTTATACATATATCATATGAACAAAAGAGACGAGTCTTCGCAGCACTCCATCTTCACCAAAAGATATCGCCGGGTACCTGTCTAACTTGGACCTGAGAATACAAGCGGTTTGAAAATCAGCATAAAGCTGGTGAGTTCATAAGTGGTTTTGTTTTGTGAAAATGTATCGATTTCCTTTAGTTTTCTGAAAAGATTTAAGATTCAAGAAAATCCCATATTTTCTTATGTTAATTAGTTTCTTTAACTTTCATTACAGTTCTGATACAAGTTATAAGTTAACCCCAGGAAAATCCCATATTTTCCTAAATGCAAGATTGATTGAATAACACAGAGTATAGTTTAATATACAAAACTATAATTTAGACAAACTGTAGATAGAAAGTATTTTGAAAATCTTGGGATTAACATCCCGAACCAGTTATAAGATAATTCGATAAAAACCATGGGATCACTATCCCGAAAGTAGATATAAATAGTTTGATAAACCATGGGATCACTATCCCGAAACTAGATATAAGATAGCTTGATAAAATCATGGGATTATCATCCCGTATAAGATTTAGCTTCAAAACCATGGGATTGCCATCCCGAACGAAATATAGACACAAAATCATGGGATTATCATCCCGAACGAGATACAGACATAAAACCATGGGATTACCATCCCGAACGAGATATAGATTACAAGACCATGGGATTACCATCCCGAACAAGATATAGATTCTAAACAGATCCTAGCTGTGAATAAGTTTATATTAATACGTATTGTGAGTCGGGTAACCATACTGATACGACAACGAGACCTCCTTGACGTTAGTCAGACGTCGAATGATATCCAGAATTTGTCACCCTAGGCGTGCTCGCCTAACTGTAGCTAGCAGTTAAGGTGTGGGATTGTCAGTCCCGAATAGATCTATTCACAAACTCTTCGCTCTCCCTCCAGGAGACTCTGGTTACACTTCCGGAGAGGATTTACTTGATCATCCATAAAGGGTAGTGACTATCTCACAAACTAGTATTAAACTATTCACAGGATTCTCATACGATACCATACATACAAAGATTATAATACTTGATACAGTGAAAATAGATACATACAATGAAACTATCTGGCAAAACATTCGAATATTACGGAGATGAACTGAATCAGACATAGTTTATCTAATAACTTTATACAGATATTTGTACAATGATATAAATAGAAACATAGAACCCCAAATTATTCCCATAATAATTTGATTAGTTTGGTTATTTTCTTAACTAAAATCCATTTGGTTGTAATTGATAAATCATTCCTTATGCTCAACATAATACATAAGGAGTAAAAGAGTTTATATATTTGCCAGATATTATTTGAAACACATAAATGTTATGATTTGAAAACAGTTTTGGTTTGCTTGTATTCCCCCCCTGAAAACAGTTAAAAACAGTGAAAAAGGCGTAGGGGTATGAACTCACCGGACGAGAAGTAGGACGATTTGGATGCTAAGAGTGGATCCGGGGCTTGTAAATACACGAGGTTCCTAATTATAATATAAAGATACACATTTGTATCTAATTAGGACTTAGTTTATTCATTTGATAGGGACACTTGCTTCATGTCGCGAAAACACTCTGATACGAGTGTTTGGAGGGACCCGGGTGGCGTTTAGGGATGAGAAATGACACTAGGGACTTGGGACTTGAGTTTACTCCCCATGAGTAAACTTATACAAGAGTTTTAGGTCCAAAACACCCATTCCCCATGAGTTTACGGCCGTAAACTCATGGTAGGGTGGTTTAGAGTGCAAAATTTGGGTTATAAATGGATATGGACACTTGGAAATGCTTGGATTAATTTTTCTTAAGGCTTGGATTAATTTAAAAACATCATTTACAACAAATAAGGGATTTTACGGCCTAGGCATGGGTTCTTTGGCCGTAAACTCTCAATTCTCCAAGATTTAGTGTCTTTAAGTTGTTAAAATCAATCACATGTGATTCTAAAAATTCCCACAAGCCTAGAAATGAGTTTATATGGAACATATGAGGCTTTTATGGAGTTTACGGCCTATGAGAACCCCCTCTTGGCCATAAACTCTATTATATGGTGCTACAAGGTGTTTCAAGGCCTAAAACTTGCATGAATGGACTTCTAAAATTCATCTAAAGGCTGTAGGGGTGTTTAGTTTGCATTCTAACACCAAAAATTTTGGAGTTTACGGCCCAAGAACAGGTCTTGGCCGTAAACTCTTAGAAATTCCACAAAAGTTGTGTTTAAGGCCTTTAAACTATTTTTGGTTGGTCCCTTGATTTATTCCAAGGCTTTTGGTGGTGTTGGATGGCTTTCTAACACCTTAGAATTGATTTTATGCTAAGTTTTGGGGAGTTTACGGCCCAAGCACTATCCTTGGCCGTAAACTCATCTATATCCCCCAAAATTCATGTTTCAAGTGTCCAAATGCTAATACCAAGGTCCTATAATTCATATCTAAGCCATAGAGGTGATTTGGAAGGGTTTAAGGGCATGAAAAACCCCATTAACATGAGTTTACGGCCCAAGCTTATGCCTTGGCCGTAAACTCCTTCAAAGTCCTCAAAATCATAGATTTAAGTGTTCTAAGTCCATATCTTGAAGTCCCTTAGCCATATATAAAGTCCAATTAAGTCTAGGAAGGAGTTTAAGGGCTAAAAACTCTTCAAAATGGTGTTTACGGCCTAGGCAACCTCCTGGGCCGTAAACTCACATATAATGTCCAATTTTATGATTAAGTGTCTAATTTGGAAGCTAAACATGCTATAGATTAAAGCTAGGAAGGTACCTTAAGTATTTGAGGCCTTAAATTTGAGTTTTGGACACTTAATCTTTGGATTTAGGAGAGAGGTTAGAGAGGGAGTAGAGAGAGAAGGAAAAAGCTTCAAATGAGTGCTAAAACATGTTTATATAGTCCCTACAACTTGGACACGGTGGAATTCTACCCGATACCGGCCTTAAACGATGCTTTGGGTCGCACCCGATTAAGTTTTCGTCACCCGACGAGGAAATTTCTAAAACTTAAGAAATAAATGTTTTGGGCTAAATTCAGGAGTTCCTAAATGATTTGGACCCTCATTGAATGAAAATAAATATATAATTTTAGATAACTAAGCCCAAAAATGATAACGGGACATTTCGATTTCCGACGAGTTATACGGGTAGAACGGGTTTTCGGCGATGAACAACTTCGGGTTGTTACATTATTCCCCCGTTAGAGGGAATTTCATCCCGAAATTCAAGGAATAAGATACATGTCATGGATTTGAAATGAGATACGAATGGATTTGTTGTCTCGGATCTTCACTTCCTCAAGTGGAATCAGGGCTCTATTGAGTGTTCTAATGAATTCTCATTATCGGGACATGTCTTGGTTTCGCTTCTTGACTCTCTCTCAATCTACGATATCAATCTGCTTTCTCGTGGAAGTTCCAACCCTGAACGACTTCGGTTTCCTCAAAGGAATCACCAGGGTTTCATTGGGCAGACGCTTCTAAGGATTCGAGGCGTGATGGTCTAGATAGATATTACCAAGCTCTAAGGGCATCCGAAACTTGAAGGTTACAGAATCGATCTCTACGAAGATCTCGAAAGGTTTGATGTGAGACTAAACTAGATGCTCGAAAGAAACTCCCGGGAATCCTTCGGGATAGACATTTAGAGGGAAAGGCTGCTAACTTCCCGTTTCTCAATAATCACAGAAACGAGGGATGCGTGATAATTTACATTGGGAAAACTTTTGAGTTCTAAGGCATAGAATGATACGAAAGTTTGATGCCGAAGATCACGAGAATCGGGTCGAGAGAAAAAGATCTAACGAGCGGCCCTTTCGAAAGCAAATATAACAACATGAATGAGACTCGGTCATTTCTTGTTAAACATGGCATCAAGGTATTTTCATGGAAAGTTTCCCTCTTTATAAATCCAATGGAATAGAATAGTCCTCCGGACCGAGGATTCAATCTATAGATACGAAGTTAGTGTTCTCTATCTCACTAGTTAGTCGTCTCGATAGTATACATTTCGATTACATACGAAGGATTGAGTTTAGAATATGTTTGAATATATAGATAACAGGTTTCCCCTTTGCACCCAAAATCGAAAAGAGTTGCAAGTATAAGAATTATCAAAGAGATATATACCTGCGGCAGCAGAGGGATTTGTGGTTGTAGCTGTCTTGGGACAATTCCTTTTGAAGTGTCCAGCTTCACCACAATTGTAACAGGCCGGACTGATTCCCGTTCCGGATGATTGGTTCGTTGGTTTGGCTGGTTTTCTGCAGGTTCGCGCAAGATGGCCCTTATTGCCACAGTTGTCGCAGATCCTTTCGCGACATGGTCCAAGAATGCGGTGGTGGTAGTTGCGCTTACCACACCAAGGAAGGGTACCAGTATATCCACTGGCGGGAGTTTGAGCTGTGGAACCTACAGCTGAAACAGCAACAGGGGCAGTAGCAGCATGGACTGCTACCGTTTTCTGTTTCTTAGAAGACCCTTGCGTACTCTGGGCCTTACGCTTGTTCCAGGATTTCCTTTTACTTCCGCCTCCACTAGTGACTGGCTCGGGGGTAATAGCTTCTTCATCAGAGTTGTCTTCGTGATCTATCAGGATTTTCGCCAGGCATTTGGCACTGTCATAAGTGTCTGGCTTCGCAGCCAAGACATTCCCCTTTGTTGGCTGGGTCAACCCCCAGATGAATCTCTCTATCTTTTTACTTTCCGGGGTAACCATTCCTGGACAAAGTAGGGCCAGATCGTCGAATCTTGAGGTATAAGCAGTTATGTCAGAACCCTTCATCTTAAGGTTCCATAGTTCGTGTTCTAGCTTCTGAAGCTCGCCACGAGGGCAATACTCTGCGAGGAGAAGCTCCTTCATAGCTTCCCAACCCATAGCATTGGCTACAGGTAAAGTTAAGGATTTGACTCGGCCATTCCACCAAGTCAGGGCTTTGTCTAGGAAGATACAGGCGGCAAACTTGACTCTATCAGACTCCGAACAGCCACATATTTCAAAGATTGATTCGATTCTCTCCAACCATCGGGTTAAAGCAATGACACCCCCTGTGCCATCGAAGAATGTCGGTTTTGCGTTCATGAAGTCCTTATAGGAACCCCCTTTTTGGTGTCCCTGGCTATCTTCTGGGTTTTGGGGTTGGGGATCACCTCCTGAATTTCTAGAGTTCATTTGCGACATGGCTGCTACCATTGCAGCAGTCAGAACTGTTTGAAGCGATGCAAGATCAAGTTGAAAAGGAGGATTGTTGTTGTTCGTTGGGCTGGGTCTCTTTCTTGGAGGCATCGTGATCTAACAAGATCAGGAAAGAGAGGATCATAAGTCCTCTGAATTGAATCAAGAGATATGGGACAGGAGATATCTCATCATGGAAAATATAGCATCATACAAAGCGATAAAGCAGAAAGGAGTTATAAAGATAGAACATTTTATCGCTAGAGGAATGATCAAGGGATAACACGTATACGAGAATTTTTACAAAGGATCGGCTCGAGAAATACTCCCATAGTATTTCATGGTTCGCTGCAGCGACGATTTGTTGTTTGAGATATTGGGTAAGTTTTAGGTATGCCGCATGCCACAGTCACTCCCAAGCACATGTTGGCCGTGTCTTGAATGAATATAGTTGGCCAGGCTATATTGACCCTAGACACGACTACATAACTGCCCAGGTTTAACCGTAGTGTACAACACCATTTACTTATGTTTTGTTCTACTTGTAGTTACGGATTTCGACGGCTCGACATACTTAAATACTTTTGAAAATACTTATATTTTGTAAGATACTTTTAGTTCAGAGCACTTAGGCCCCTTAATGTTTATAGTTTTATACCATGTAAGGTTTGGTATACTCTGTTCACTATAAACAAGGGCTCTGATACCAATCTGTCACACCCCGAAAACCAAAGGCGGAAACGTTCCTGGGGTTGACTCCATGTTGTGTATCAAATCCAATGTACATAGTAATCACAGTAAACAACCATTACATTACATATATGTGAAAGTTTACATTTGGTTCAAAAGTAAATTGTACAAAAGTTATACATATATCATATGAACAAAAGAGACGAGTCTTCGCAGCACTCCATCTTCACCAAAAGATATCGCCGGGTACCTGTCTAACTTGGACCTGAGAATACAAGCGGTTTGAAAATCAGCATAAAGCTGGTGAGTTCATAAGCGGTTTTGTTTTGTGAAAATGTATCGATTTCCTTTAGTTTTCTGAAAAGATTTAAGATTCAAGAAAATCCCATATTTTCTTATGTTAATTAGTTTCTTTAACTTTCATTACAGTTCTGATACAAGTTATAAGTTAACCCCAGGAAAATCCCATATTTTCCTAAATGCAAGATTGATTGAATAACATAGAGTATAGTTTAATATACAAAACTATAATTTAGACGAACTGTAGATAGAAAGTATTTTGAAAATCTTGGGATTAACATCCCGAACCAGTTATAAGATAATTCGATAAAAACCATGGGATCACTATCCCGAAAGTAGATATAAATAGTTTGATAAACCATGGGATCACTATCCCAAAACTAGATATAAGATAGCTTGATAAAATCATGGGATTATCATCCCGTATAAGATTTAGCTTCAAAACCATGGGATTGCCATCCCGAACGAAATATAGACACAAAATCATGGGATTATCATCCCGAACGAGATACAGACATAAAACCATGGGATTACCATCCCGAACGAGATATAGATTACAAGACCATGGGATTACCATCCCGAACAAGATATAGATTCTAAACAGATCCTAGCTGTGAATAAGTTTATATTAATACGTATTGTGAGTCGGGTAACCATACTGATACGACAACGAGACCTCCTTGACGTTAGTCAGACGTCGAATGATATCCAGAATTTGTCACCCTAGGCGTGCTCGCCTAACTGTAGCTAGCAGTTAAGGTGTGGGATTGTCAGTCCCGAATAGATCTATTCACAAACTCTTCGCTCTCCCTCCAGGAGACTCTGGTTACACTTCCGGAGAGGATTTACTTGATCATCCATAAAGGGTAGTGACTATCTCACAAACTAGTATTAAACTATTCACAGGATTCTCATACGATACCATACATACAAAGATTATAATACTTGATACAGTGAAAATAGATACATACAATGAAACTATCTGGCAAAACATTCGAATATTACGGAGATGAACTGAATCAGACATAGTTTATCTAATAACTTTATACATATATTTGTACAATGATATAAATAGAAACATAGAACCCCAAATTATTCCCATAATAATTTGATTAGTTTGGTTATTTTCTTAACTAAAATCCATTTGGTTGTAATTGATAAATCATTCCTTATGCTCAACATAATACATAAGGAGTAAAAGAGTTTATATATTTGCTAGATATTATTTGAAACACATAAATGTTATGATTTGAAAATAGTTTTGGTTTGCTTGTATTCCCCCCCTGAAAACAGTTAAAAACAGTGAAAAAGGCGTAGGGGTATGAACTCACCGGACGAGAAGTAGGACGATTTGGATGCTAAGAGTGGATCCGGGGCTTGTAAATACACGAGGTTCCTAATTATAATATAAAGATACACATTTGTATCTAATTAGGACTTAGTTTATTTACTCACACCCCGAAAACCAAAGGCGGAAACGTTCCCGGGGTTGACTCCATGTTGTGTATCAAATCCAATGTACATAGTAATCATAGTAAACAACCATTACATTACATATATGTGAAAGTTTACATTTGGTTCAAAAGTAAATTGTACAAAAGTTATACATATATCATATGAACAAAAGAGACGAGTCTTCGCAGCACTCCATCTTCACCAAAAGATATCGCCGGGTACCTGTCTAACTTGGACCTGAGAATACAAGCGGTTTGAAAATCAGCATAAAGCTGGTGAGTTCATAAGCGGTTTTGTTTTGTGAAAATGTATCGATTTCCTTTAGTTTTCTGAAAAGAATTAAGATTCAAGAAAATCCCATATTTTCTTATGTTAATTAGTTTCTTTGACTTTCATTACAGTTCTGATACAAGTTATAAGTTAACCCCAGGAAAATCCCATATTTTCCTAAATGCAAGATTGATTGAATAACACAGAGTATAGTTTAATATACAAAACTATAATTTAGACGAACTGTAGATAGAAAGTATTTTGAAAATCTTGGGATTAACATCCCGAACCAGTTATAAGATAATTCGATAAAAACCATGGGATCACTATCCCGAAAGTAGATATAAATAGTTTGATAAACCATGGGATCACTATCCCGAAACTAGATATAAGATAGCTTGATAAAATCATGGGATTATCATCCCGTATAAGATTTAGCTTCAAAACCATGGGATTGCCATCCCGAACGAAATATAGACACAAAATCATGGGATTATCATCCCGAACGAGATACAGACATAAAACCATGGGATTACCATCCCGAACGAGATATAGATTACAAGACCATGGGATTACCATCCCGAACAAGATATAGATTCTAAACAGATCCTAGCTATGAATAAGTTTATATTAATACGCATTGTTAGTCGGGTAACCATACTGATACGACAACGAGACCTCCTTGACGTTAGTCAGACGTCGAATGATATCCAGAATTTGTCACCCTAGGCGTGCCCGCCTAACTGTAGCTAGCAGTTAAGGTGTGGGATTGTCAGTCCCGAATAGATCTATTCACAAACTCTTCGCTCTCCCTCCAGGAGACTCTGGTTACACTTCCGGAGAGGATTTACTTGATCATCCATAAAGGGTAGTGACTATCTCACAAACTAGTATTAAACTATTCACAGGATTCTCATACGATACCATACATACAAAGATTATAATACTTGATACAGTGAAAATAGATACATACAATGAAACTATCTGGCAAAACATTCGAATATTACGGAGATGAACTGAATCAGACATAGTTTATCTAATAACTTTATACAGATATTTGTACAATGATATAAATAGAAACATAGAACCCCAAATTATTCCCATAATAATTTGATTAGTTTGGTTATTTTCTTAACTAAAATCCATTTGGTTGTAATTGATAAATCATTCCTTATGCTCAAAATAATACATAAGGAGTAAAAGAGTTTATATATTTTCCAGATATTATTTGAAACACATAAATGTTATGATTTGAAAACAGTTTTGGTTTGCTTGTATTCCCCCCTAGAAAACAGTTAAAAACAGTGAAAAAGGCGTAAAGGAATGAACTCACCGGACGAGAAGTAGGACGATTTGGATGCTAAGAGTGGATCCGGGGGTTGTAAATACACGAGGTTCCTAATTATAATATAAAGATACACATTTGTATCTAATTAGGACTTAGTTTATTTACTCACACCCCGAAAACCAAAGGCGGAAACGTTCCCGGGGTTGAGTCCGTGTTGTGTATCAAATCCAATGTACATAGTAATCACAGTAAACAACCATTACATTACATATATGTGAAAGTTTACATTTGGTTCAAAAGTAAATTGTACAAAAGTTATACATATATCATATGAACAAAAGAGACGAGTCTTCGCAGCACTCCATCTTCACCAAAAGATATCGCCGGGTACCTGTCTAACTTGGACCTGAGAATACAAGCGGTTTGAAAATCAGCATAAAGCTGGTGAGTTCATAAGCGGTTTTGGTTTGTGAAAATGTATCGATTTCCTTTAGTTTTCTGAAAAGATTTAAGATTCAAGAAAATCCCATATTTTCTTATGTTAATTAGTTTCTTTAACTTTCATTACAGTTCTGATACAAGTTATAAGTTAACCCCAGGAAAATCCCATATTTTCCTAAATGCAAGATTGATTGAATAACACAGAGTATAGTTTAATATACAAAACTATAATTTAGACAAACTGTAGATAGAAAGTATTTTGAAAATCTTGGGATTAACATCCCGAACCAGTTATAAGATAATTCGATAAAAACCATGGGATCACTATCCCGAAAGTAGATATAAATAGTTTGATAAACCATGGGATCACTATCCCGAAACTAGATATAAGATAGCTTGATAAAATCATGGGATTATCATCCCGTATAAGATTTAGCTTCAAAACCATGGGATTGCCATCCCGAACGAAATATAGACACAAAATCATGGGATTATCATCCCGAACGAGATACAGACATAAAACCATGGGATTACCATCCCGAACAAGATATAGATTACAAGACCATGGGATTACCATCCCGAACAAGATATAGATTCTAAACAGATCCTAGCTGTGAATAAGTTTATATTAATACGTATTGTGAGTCGGGTAACCATACTGATACGACAACGAGACCTCCTTGACGTTAGTCAGACGTCGAATGATATCCAGAATTTGTCACCCTAGGCGTGCCCGCCTAACTGTAGCTAGCAGTTAAGGTGTGGGATTGTCAGTCCCGAATAGATCTATTCACAAACTCTTCGCTCTCCCTCCAGGAGACTCTGGTTACACTTCCGGAGAGGATTTACTTGATCATCCATAAAGGGTAGTGACTATCTCACAAACTAGTATTAAACTATTCACAGGATTCTCATATGATACCATACATACAAAGATTATAATACTTGATACAGTGAAAATAGATACATTCAATGAAACTATCTGGCAAAACATTCGAATATTACGGAGATGAACTGAATCAGACATAGTTTATCTAATAACTTTATACAGATATTTGTACAATGATATAAATAGAAACATAGAACCCCAAATTATTCCCATAATAATTTGATTAGTTTGGTTATTTTCTTAACTAAAATCCATTTGGTTGTAATTGATAAATCATTCCTTATGCTCAACATAATACATAAGGAGTCAAAGAGTTTATATATTTGCCAGATATTATTTGAAACACATAAATGTTATGATTTGAAAACAGTTTTGGTTTGCTTGTATTCCCCCCCTGAAAACAGTTAAAAACAGTGAAAAAGGCGTAGGGGTATGAACTCACCGGACGAGAAGTAGGACGATTTGGATGCTAAGAGTGGATCCGGGGCTTGTAAATACACAAGGTTCCTAATTATAATATAAAGATACACATTTGTATCTAATTAGGACTTAGTTTATTCATTTGATAGGGACACTTGCTTCAAGTCGCGAAAACACTCCGATACGAGTGTTTGGAGGGACCCGGGTGGCGTTTAGGGATGAGAAATGACACTAGGGACTTGGGACTTGAGTTTACTCCCCATGAGTAAACTTATACAAGAGTTTTAGGTCCAAAACACCCATTCCCCATGAGTTTACGGCCGTAAACTCATGGTAGGGTGGTTTAGAGTGCAAAATTTGGGTTATAAATGGATATGGACACTTGGAAATGGTTGGATTAATTTTTCTTAAGGCTTGGATTAAATTAAAAACATCATTTACAACACATAAGGGAGTTTACGGCCTAGGCATGGGTTCTTTGGCCGTAAACTCTCAATTCTCCAAGATTTAGTGTCTTTAAGTTGTTAAAATCAATCACATGTGATTCTAAAAATTCCCACAAGCCTAGAAATGAGTTTATATGGAACATATGAGGCTTTTATGGAGTTTACGGCCTATGAGAAACCCCTCTTGGCCGTAAACTCTATTATATGGTGCTACAAGGTGTTTCAAGGCCTAAAACTTGCATGAATGGACTTCTAAAATTCATCTAAAGGCTGTAGGGGTGTTTAGTTTGCATTCTAACACCAAAAATTTTGGAGTTTACGGCCCAAGAACAGGTCTTGGCCGTAAACTCTTAGAAATTCCACAAAAGTTGTGTTTAAGGCCTTTAAACTATTTTTGGTTGGTCCCTTGATTTATTCCAAGGCTTTTGGTGGTGTTGGATGGCTTTCTAACACCTTAGAATTGATTTTATGCTAAGTTTTGGGGAGTTTACGGCCCAAGAACTATCCTTGGCCGTAAACTCATCTATATCCCCCAAAATTCATGTTTCAAGTGTCCAAATGCTAATACCAAGGTCCTATAATTCATATCTAAGCCATAGAGGTGATTTGGAAGGGTTTAAGGGCATGAAAAACCCCATTAACATGAGTTTACGGCCCAAGCTTATGCCTTGGCCGTAAACTCCTTCAAAGTCCTCAAAATCATAGATTTAAGTGTTCTAAGTCCATATCTTGAAGTCCCTTAGCCATATATAAAGTCCAATTAAGTCTAGGAAGGAGTTTAAGGGCTAAAAACTCTTCAAAATGGTGTTTACGGCCTAGGCAGCCTCCTGGGCCGTAAACTCACATATAATGTCCAATTTTATGATTAAGTGTCTAATTTGGAAGCTAAACATGCTATAGATTAAAGCTAGGAAGGTACCTTAAGGATGTGAGGCCTTAAATTTGAGTTTTGGACACTTAATCTTTGGATTTAGGAGAGAGGTTAGAGAGAGAGTAGAGAGAGAAGGAAAAAGCTTCAAAGGAGTGCTAAAACATGTTTATATAGTCCCTAAAACTTGGACACGGTGGAATTCTACCCGATACCGGCCTTAAACGATGCTTTGGGACGCACCCGATTGAGTTTTCGTCACCCGACGAGGAAATTTCTAAAACTTAAGAAATAAATGTTTTGGGCTAAATTCAGGAGTTCCTAAATGATTTGGACCCTCATTGAATGAAAATAAATATATAATTTTAGATAACTAAGCCCAAAAATGATAACGGGACATTTCGATTTCCGACGAGTTATACGGGTAGAACGGGTTTTCGGCGATGAACAACTTCGGGTTGTTACACCAAACTTTGCTTCTATCTGAGTTTGGAGAATTCAGGCAAGGGGCCGAAGAAACGGTGACCCAGACGTTTGATAGCTTCAATCATCTTCTCAGCAAGTTGATCAAACACGATATTGAAAGGAAGCTTATCGAACAGAAGGTTACTTTCTTGAATGGACTGAGGTCTGAATGGAGAGCAGTGGTTTCTACAGTCAAAGCCCATGAGCAATTTAAATCATACTCCTTGGCGAAACTAGTGGGTATTCTAAAGTCCCAAGAAAAGATTGTGGTGCAAGAGAAGAATGTCGTTTCTAGCCTTGGTTCGTTGGCCCTCCTATCTAAAAGTAAAGTTGTGATGGAGGATGAAGACCTCAACTTGGAGGAATATGACCTCACGTCTGAGGATTATACCATGATGGTGTCCAATCCTAAGAGGTTCATAAAGAAGAGATTCCCCAGCAACAAAAATTGAAACTGGCAGGGGAGTTACGGCTCTGAAAAGGTGAATAATGAACCGAAGGTTGAGGAGCCCAAGAAGGAACCGAAGGTGGATGGCGATTCCGGAGTAAGCTGTTTCTACTGTGGTGGGAAAAACCACTATGCTAAGGACTGTGTTCTTAAGAAGATGGCTGAAAAGGATGATGGAAATGATGAGGAAGCAGTGTTGTAGAAGAGACTGGATGAGTTGAGAAAGAAGAAGACTACCGCTAACCCTTCTATTAATGCTCTTATTGTGCAGGGTTCGGTTAATGATGACGAGTTCGGTAGCACGGAAGTTTGGTCTACTGACTCAGAAGACGATGAAGTGAGAAAGCCTACCCATGGAAAGGCTTATGTGGCTAAGGAGGAAAGCAGTGGAGGAAGATGCTTCATGGTGACTGACTTATCTCAAATGAGGTGATACAACATCGATGGTGGAAGCGATGGACCGAAGGTGCAGGAGGACATGTGCTTTACGGCCAAACCACTCAGCCAGCAGTTCAATGAGCTCGATGAACTGATAAAGAAGGTACAATCTGTTTTTATTTCATCTAAAGTACCACCATCCTCATATGAGAAAGAACTAAAAAACGTTAATACAAGAATTTCTCATCTAGATAGTAGCTTAACTCAAACTCGAGTCACCAATTCTAACCTAACTGATCAATTAAGCAGGGTGGCGTCAAAGAGTGAGGAGCGGAGAATGTGGATCGAGTTGAAGGAGTTTGAATTAGTTAAAGTTAAAGACGAAAACATTTACTTGCAAAGAGATAATTTAAAATTGTTAAAAAAGCGGAATTTTTTTGTTTAATTGCAAAACGTCTATATTCTAATATTACTCAGCTTCACCTAGACTGTGAAATAGGCCAAAAGATCCATCGCATGATTTTGCCCTTCCTAGAGTTTAAGGAGGATGAAATCGATGCCGAAGCCTACAATTGTGAGAGTGTGATATCGTCTGATGATATCAATCCGACCTACATGTATGGACTGGACAAAATTGAGTCCTTCATTAAATCCAAGGACCACAAGGACATGCTCAAAAATCTTTTGGATGAAAATGATAGACTTAAACTGAGAACCGAAACCATACAAAAATTTGACTCTTTAAACGCCAACGTAAGCTCAGAAAACAAAATTGATGTTGAAAATGCATCTGAGCTTAACGAGGACGACAACATGAGTGAAATTTCTGTAGAGGACACGGTTGACTGCTCAGAATTTGTTAAAAGCGAACCTGAAAACCACAAAAATCTTATTTCTGAAAATTCTGTGGAGTTCGCTCGATTGTCCCAACAAAAGGTCAGGACCACTCCGAATCAAGTATACAAGGTGACTGGAGTAACCGAACATCAAACAGCTGAACTCACAGCTATTGTAAACGAAGACAATGCTGATGGTTGTGATGAGTACTTCTGGGAAGCTCCAATAGATAATGCAAACGAAACCATTGGCTTATCTGAAAGAACCTCCTGGATGAGAAAAGGAAAATACATACCTGAACCCTTGAATAAGCCGGATAATTTCAATGGACCTAGCACCAGTGGTACGAAAGACATTCCTCAGGAGGATGAAAGTTCGACAAAAGAAGACGCTCCCTCTACTCCCTCATCTCAAAGTGAAACTCCTTCAGACACTCGCTCTGCTCCCTCGGCTCAAAGTAAAATTCCTTCAGTTCAAAAGGAACCAGCCAAGGAGAAACCGAAAATGAAAGCTAACGTTCATCATCAACCAAAGCAGATGAGGAATAAGAAGAGAGAAAGGAACCAAAGATATAGGAAGAATCTCTTTGAAAGGAGACAATTCTGGCAATCCCAGAATGCATACTTCTCACACCAAGATAAAAATCTGAAGTATGAAAACAATCCTGTTGGAAAGCCTAAGAGTCACAATAACCGAAAGCCAAGGTTCGGTTCACAAGAAAACACCAACCGAAAGCAAACGTTCGGTTCTGAGAAAGACTTCAACCTAAAGCCAAGGTTCGGCTCACAAGACGATTTCAACCGAAAGCAAAGGTTCGGTTCTGAAGTTAAAAGAGATCAAAACTCTAAGGTCTGTCCTTCAAATGATCAAAAGCAAAAGGATCACCTAGAGTCTGCAGCCAAGAACTTCTCTCCATCTAAACCCACTTCTTCCACTAATTCCAATTCTTCTATTGAACCAACTTCTTCTACTTCTTCTACTTCTTCTAATTCTTCTACTTCCACTAATTCATCTCCATCTTGCTCTAAAGCTAATTCTGTTCGTTCTCAAAAATCTCATCCATCCGCTGAAGAAAAGGGCAAACAGAAGGTCAATGAATCTAAACCAGAGTCCAAACCGAACACATCCAATCCTAATAAGATAAAAGTGTTTACCATTAAAAAGAAAGATGAAACAACTCTCATAAAACAAACATATCTAGTTGACATCTCTCTTACTGTTCCTGTTCCCATGAAAAGCTCACGTGGACCCAAGAAACTTTGGGTTCCTAAATCTGCTTAATTTTTGCAGGTTATAAGTGACGAGCAGTTTGACGAAGAATGGTACATCGATAGTGGCTGCTCACGTCACATGACTGGGAGGAAAGAGGAGCTCAGGGAATACAGATCTCTTGCAAATGGTGGCAACGTTAAGTTTGGAAATAATTCTTTCGGCACCATAAAGGGATACGGGATGATAAAAAATGGTGACTTTACTATAAGGAAGGTTGCCTATGTGGAATGACTACAACACAACCTCATCAGTGTATCTCAGCTTGTTGGAGGTACAGGTCTCAAAGTCTCATTCGATGATGAAGGTTCTGAAATCATAGAGAAAAAGACAAAGAAAGTGATTCTCAAGTCAGAGCGAAAGGGTGAAATGTTTCCTCTAAACATGAAACCCATCAAAGGAAACCCAGCCATATGCCTGTTATCAAAAGCTCAATCCGACGAAAGCTGGTTGTGGCACCGAAGACTCTCTCATCTCAACTTTAAAGATATCAACCGACTTGTCATTGGAGGTCATGTTAGGGGTCTTCCATTGCTCAAGTTTGACAGAGAGCATTTGTGTGCTGCATGCGAAATGGGGAAGCAGAGTCGTCAAAGTCACCCATCTGTAATCAACACAAAAGTTGTTGAACCACTCGAATTACTTCATATCGATTTGTGTGGTCCTTCATCTATCGAAAGCATCGGTGGTAGCAAGTATATTCTTGTTATTGTTGATGACTTTTCACGATTTACATGGGTGTTCTTTCTAAAGCTCAAATCTGAAGCGACTCAAAAGCTGAAAGTGTTTATCAAGCAAATTGAAGTACAGCTCAAGAAGGTTGTTCGTAACATCAGGAGCGACAATGGTCTTGAATTCAAGAATAGGGAGTTTAAAGAGTTTCTTGCAGAAAAGGGAATTAGTCACAATTTCTCAGCTCCCTACACACCACAACAGAACGGAATAGTCGAAAGACGAAACCGATCTTTGTGTGAAGCTGCCCGAACAATGCTAAGTTTCGCTTCCTTACCTCTTTATTTTTGGGCTGACGCTATTTCTGCTGCTTGTTTTACACAGAACAGGTCCTATCTCAACAAGCGATTCACGCTCACACCATATGAGATACTAAACAACAGAAAGCCCAATGTGAAATATTTCCATGTGTTTGGCTCAAGGTGTTTCATCTTTAACTCTAAAGAACACCACAACAAGTTTGATGTCAAAGCCGACGAGGGAATTTTTCTGGATTACTCGCTCACATCCAAGGCGTACAGGGTCCTAAACAAGCGTTCGAGAAGGATTGAAGAGACATACTACGTGACCTTTGACGATAGCTATGTCAAAAAGCTACAGGCCAAAGAAGACATCGTTGGGGAAATCTTTCCTCAAACTGGCCAAGTCACAGTCTCTATCGCCAATTTATACGAGAAATTTCTGGAACTCTTTGATGAACCGGAAAAAGCTTCTCTCTCAGAAGCAGGTGCAGCTGACAACAAAGTTGATCATATGAAGCGGATTGTCGAAGATGCTGCAAGAAGAATGCATGAAGGAGAATCGCCCACTGATGACTCTCCATCCAACAATGCTTCAGTCGAGGGGGAGCCAAGTTCTCATCTCGAGGGGGAGCCAAGCTCACAAGTCTAGCGGGAGCCAAGTTCCACCTCTCCAACCGAAGGTGCTTCTCCAACCGAAGACACCTCTCCAACCGAAGGTGCTTCAACGCCTGGAAGCTCAGCACCACAAGAAACCCCTGAACCTCATGTTTCTCAAAGCTCATCAATTGAGGGGGAGCATGATGACATGACGCTTGATTACGATAGCCAATCTGAGCCAGAAGAAATGATCAATGCTGAACTAGACCCAACCTTTGATCCGAATTACCCTCCTCTTACAAAATGGACCAGAGATCATCCTATCTCTCAAGTAGTTGGTGATGTATCTGAAAAGGTTCTGACCCGATCACAACTGAAGGCCAAACAGACATCCTTATTTTCAAAGGTTGAGTTTTGTATGTTCAACTCATTCGTATCAAAAGTTTAACCGAAGACAGTTAACACTGCCCTCGATCACTCTGATTGGGTTCAAGCAATGCAAGACGAACTAAACGAATTTGAAAGGAACAAAGTCTGGCGCCTCATTCCAACTCCACCAGATGCTTCGGTTGTTGGTCTCAAGTGGGTCTTCAGGAACAAAATGGACAAGGAAGGTAATGTAATAAGGAACAAGGCTCGTCTGGTTGTAAAGGGATACTGTCAGGAGGAAGGGATAGATTATGAAGAGACATTCGCTCCAGTAGCTAGGCTAGAATCTGTTAGAATATTTCTAGCTTATGCTGCTCACAAAAACTTTGAGGTTTTCCAAATGGACGTCAAGTGTGCATTTCTCAATGGAGAACTCGAAGAAACTGTGTATGTGGAGCAACCTCCTGGATTCGTGAACGAAAAGTATCCAAATCATTGCTATATTCTGGATAAAGCTGTGTACGGCCTCAAACAAGCTCCGAGGGCCTGGTATGAAACGCTTACAAAATTTTTAAAGATGTCTAAATTTAAACAAGGTTCGGTTGACCCAACCTTCTTTTGCAAAAAGGAAGGTAACCACCTTATGATAGTTCAAATTTATGTCGATGACATCATCTTTGGCTCCACGAATCCCAGCTTAACAGCTGAATTCAGAAAGTTGATGGAGACTAAGTTTGAAATGAGCTCAATGGGTCCTATTAACTTTTTCCTTGGTTTAAATATAAGACAGGGACCCGAAGGCATCTTTATCAATCAGGAAGCTTACACGAAGACTCTCCTAGCAAAGTTTGGCATGATGGGAGACTCTAAAGTCAAAGTCCCAATGGCATTCGGCACCAAGCTTACCCCATCTCTAGACAAACTGGCTGTCGATATCACACTCTATCGTCAAATGATAGGCTCACTGATGTATCTAACTGCTAGCAGACCTGATATCATGTTTTCTGTGTATTATTGTGCTCGATTTCAGGCAAACCCTCGCGAACCTCACATGCTGGCAGTGAAGAACATCTTACGCTATCTCAAGCGAACCACCTCCTTAGGTCTATGGTATCCATCCCACTCAGGCTTCTTCGTTCAAGCCTATTCTGATGCTGACCTTGGAGGATGTGGACTCGACAGAAAAAGCACAACTGGTGGCTGTCAATTCCTTGACGGGAAGTTGGTCAGCTGGCAATCCAAGAAACAAACGTGTGTGTCGTTGTCTACTGCCGAAGCGGAATACATTGCCGCTGCATCCTGCACATCACAAGTGATTTGGATCCAAAGTCAACTTCGAGACTATGGACTCAATATGAAGAAAATCCCACTATATTGTGACTCTGAAAGTGCAATTAGGATCTGTCATAACCCAGTGCAACACTCTAAAACCAAACACATAGCACTGAGGTATCACTTCATCAAAGATCATGTGGAAGATGGAAATGTCGAAGTTCACTTCGTAAGAACCACTGATCAACTGGCTGACGTCTTTACCAAAGCTCTTCCTGAAGCATCTTTCAACAAAATATTGCAGGGGCTAGGTATGATGGAATCAGATTCAGTGCCTCACACTACCTCTCCACCTCAAACATAAGAAGCGAAATCAACCGAACGTTTGGGTTCGGTTAAACCATCTGACTCGCTCATCACTTCAAAGGTAGTTTTTCTCTGTTGTATATTTCTTGTACAAAATTGTTTTTCTTTGTGTAAAAAGTTTTTCCAAATTGCATGTCTAAACTCCTTGGTTTCTTAAAATTTTCCAAAACCAAAACCTACCGAAGGTTCGGGTTCGGTTTTCCAAAATTTTGTTGAACCGAAACCAACCGAAGGTTCGGGTTCGGTTTTTCAAAATTTTCCTGAACCGAAACCAACCGAACGCTCGGGTTCGGTTTTTCAAAATTTTCTGAAACCGAGACCAACCGAACACTCGGGTTCGGTTTTTCAACTTTTTCGCAACCGAAACCAACCGAACGTTCGGGTTCGGTTTTTCATTTTTTTTTTACCAAAGTTTTTTTTTAAGTCTTATCTTTTTCTACTTATTTTTTTTTTAACTTCTTTTTTTTTTAATTTCTTTTATATATCTCAAAAACACTAAAAATATTTTTCTCTTTTTCTTTTTCTTGTGTGTTTGTTTGTTTATGGGGATATAATTGATGAATTACTTAAGTGTCCCTAGAAGCATGCTGCTGTATGCGTCCCAAGCCTCATAAGATTTTGAATAATAGCCTTCATGACCTGGTATACACAAACCTTGTCTTCCCAATAAGGCTAACACATTTATTCTAATCGTGAGCTACCTCACTCTCTTCTCACATGAGTTAAGAGTTTCCTGCTTGGTCCTTATTTTCGCAGCAGAGGTACTATGTTTTCTTCCACCATCCCCATTACACTTCTCCATTACATTCGGTTCATAATCGTAACCCTTGAGACTCTCAGAAATTACCACTGAGGTTTATGGTTACAAAACATCTGTGTTTATGATCTTAGTTTCGTGTCACTACGAGCTGAGTGAAACCCAAAATTCAACACCAAAGAATTGACGGTGAACAATTAATTTGCTCAAGCTTTCACCAAAGAATTAACGAATGTACCCTCATGAAATCTCAATTCTCTTTTGCATGATTCCTATGAAATTGTTAAACCCCATAACATTTCTTCCCTTGGGATCCAATTTTTAATTTTTTTTTTGAGATTTTATATTTATCCAAGCCACTTTAAAATAAAAATTCCTACCTACTTGTTCAACAGACTACACCGGTCTCACAAGTACTTTGTTCACTTTCTTTCTTATATCAAGAATAGAATTGATGAATCAAAGCGAAACCACCCTTAATTAGCCTAATTAAAAGAAGCCTTTCAACATTTATTAATAAGTGTTTGATCGTAATTCAACGGGATTCCACACTAACACTTTGAGGTCTCTCTTGACCTTGAAGGAAGAGATTCGTGCCCGGGATAATCAGTTTCATGTCATTATTGACATCACAGAATATCCTTCAAAGAGTTGCTTTATTTCTATTTCTTTTACACTCTTTGCACAAAAATCCATGATTTTCCAAAATTCCGTTACTAATTATTTACAGGCTGTATTATTACTTGGTGGTTCATTATGGAGCTGTGGTCAGAAACAATCCACGTGGGTCATTAATTCAAAAATGCCGTTTAAAAGGGATAAGACGAAAGGTTGCTGACTCGGCGGGAGTTAAAAGGATTGAAATTCAAACGACGGTAAAAAGTGGGCGCGTGTGAATCTGAATCGGCAGCGCTTTTACTGACACTTGTGGACGCGTGTGCGAAATCCAAGCATCATCACTCTGGCAAAAAACGCGCATGTGGAAATGGAAACAATTTTCTCTCTGAAACGGCGCTTGTTGGGCGGTGTGATCCTAGGAATCTGACACTCTCTCTCCTACGTGATCATCGCACGCCTCAACTGTCATCCATCTTTCATTAAGGAAACCTTTTCGTATTTCCATAGAAGATTTGAAACGATTTTCCTCTCTCCTATCACCCACTATAAAAGGCCGTCTACCATACCTTTTACCTCTTTACTGCCTCCGAAATTTCCAAAGAACAAATACTCCCAAGCAGCTCTCCTGTTCATCATCTTCTCCAAACCTTCAACAATGGCTGAATCTTCTTCCGTTCATGCTACTTCACAGATCCTCCCCATCCGTCCTCAGCAATGTCTGGTCATTGATCTCAACCCACTGGCGTACGACTCCTACATGTCGCTGGTCATAGAATGTTTGAAGTACTCCCAACTTGCTCCAGCACTCTCAAGAATTGAAACTGTGCCAATGGTGGTCCTATCGCAGGTTTATGCGACTGCTTACTACGACAAGGCAGTCGACCGGGTGTTCTTCGAAATTGCAGAACACAAGACTTCCATTTCTCGCCCACGTTTCTGCACCATGCTTGGGTTTGCTGCTGACCCATCCAGAATTAACCCGGAGATGATTCCGGTTGGTTTTCTGTATAACATGTTTTACAACATGGGATACACAGAGGTTCTCACCTCTGTCGCTAAGTTTAAAAAGTCTTTCCTGCCGCCACAGTGGAATGGCCTATTCACAGTCCTTTTCAAGGGCTTGTCGGAAAGGAGCTCAGGGTCTGACGGTGCAAGTCGTCTCTTCCTGTCAATAATGTACGGGGTCTACAACGGGATTAACCTGGACTATGGGTTGGTCCTATGGCAACAGCTCATCCAGAGCCTTTCTTCATCATCCCGACACTCTGAGGTGTCGTTGGCACGGTTCTGGATTCTGATTACACGATGGGCCATGGATAAGTTTAGCGTTCCCACTGCTGACGGTGCATCGATGTCTTCTGTTGGTACGTTCCATACCAAGAAGATCATCGTCTCAGATGCATCGAAATTTTCCTTCATTGACTCCATCCCGGAAACAATGTATGCAGACGTGCCCTCCGACAGCAGACTGATCCGGACGATCAAGGAGTTCAGGCCAACTGGTCCCAGGGAACTGACATCGGATATGCTCAGTTCTATCCATGATGCAGACAAACCGACCAACAGGGGCAAAAAGGCTGAAAAAGGGAAGCAAGCGTCCAAAGCTCCAAAGGGACCTTCTTCCAAAAAGAGGAAACAACCGAAGGCTGCACAGTCCCCACAGCCGAAGAGGAGGAAGACACAACCGAAGCGCAAGCTTGTTATTCCCACTTCTTCAAGCGAATCTGAGGGACGGAGTTCAGATTCTGAAGGTTCTCAAGGAGACGAATCTCCTCAACGAGGCAACACACCACCTCGGTCCCCAACCCCAGAGATGGAACTTCCTCAATCCCTAGTTCCTTCACCTCCACCAACCATTCCTACTTCCATTCCGACCATAATCCCCAACACCACTGTTCCACCAACATCTTTCCCTATACCACCACCCATTTTCACAACCGCAACCGAAACACCACCAGTTACCGAAACCCCTCCTGTAACCGAACCCCCACACAATGAAACCCATACAACCGAACCTACCCATACTCAACCACCACCCGAAACTAATCCCACACCCACTCAACCTGAATCTACAAAACCCACAACACCCCCAGCTTCACCACCCCCTCCATCTCCAGAAGATGCCTCCGACGGAGAAAACCCATACCTTGGTGGTCAACACATGAACTTCGATTCGGTCTACTATAGTCCGTTTCAAGTTCAGAGTGATGAGGAGGATGATGCTCCAGTGACGAAGAAGCATCTCAAAGAGCTTAACGAGAAGGTTGATCTACTTCTCGCCTCCTCTTCCACCCAGCAGTCCTCTCTTTCTGAAGCTGCCCTTCAAAAAATTGTTGACGCCTTCTCCAGGGCTCAACATGATTTGGTGGCCTCAGCAACTGCTGCGATTGATGCCTCCACCAAAGCCTGTGAGGCTGCGACCGAAAAAGTCGATAAACTATTCTCCGACGCTTCCGTCCTGCTGAAGTCCTTGCAGGAAAGCGCCGACGCCACCAAGACAACTTTGGAACCAATTGTTCAGCAATTGGCCAAGTGTGTTTCGGATGTCTACGCCGCATTATCCAACATCCTGGAAGCACACGATCCCATTCTAAACCATTCGGTGAGGCGTACCCTCGCTGAAAAACTCTCTCCGGCCATGGACCTTCTCAGCAAAATCGAAGGCCTACCGAGTTTCGTGTCCATTCCGAAACAAGGGGGAGATGAAAAGACTGGATCGAAACCACCTCCTTCCTCCAAAGCTACTCACACAACCGAACCACCTCCAACTGGTCATGCTTCGGGTTCGGGTGTGAAGAACAAAGGCAAAAACTTAGCTAAGGAAGAAGATGAAGATGAAGATGAAGACAAGGAGACCATTGCTGACATGTTAAAACGAAAGAACAGTCGCAATGCTGACGATGATGCCAGTCGTGTGGCGCGAGAGGCTGAAGAAGCCGAACGCAAGCAAAAGGAAGCCCACGATCTCCTTGAGAGCCGAAAGACTCTCTTCCCTGCTTGGACCAGGGAACGTATGATTAAAGAGGCCATAGAAACTCCAAGCATATTATGGCTCGAGCCGGTTATATCATTCGACTGCAACAATACTGTCGACTCGCAGTTTGATATGCCGCTGAATCGAAAGGCGTTCATCTTCCACGCCTTCTCTAACATCTTTGAAGTCCCACATCCGGACGATGAGCTTGACAGGGAGCTCATTGACTTCTATCTGGAGGCTGCTCGTCCTCAATACCTTACCCGGAGCGCCCAGAAGATTGTAAACGTTCGGGTGCTGAAGTCTTATGCCGTGGGGAGATTCACAAACGTTAAGTTCAAGCTCATTCGAGGATCTGCTAGAACTGCTCATCTTATCTCCCTGGCGGATCTACCGAATCTAAATCCTCATGATTGGATTGTCCTGTTCAATATCCTTTTGACTGATGAAGCCGAATATGGTCCCATCATAGACCATGTCAAAAGGATGTTAGCATGCTACATCATGGAGGTTGCCCTAATGGATCAGGAGGTCACCACAGTTTTCAAGAAGAAACCGAAGATAGCACCTGCGGGATCGGCCAGTGATCTAAACCAAATGCAAATGGGCAAGATTGATCCGAGGCGTAACTCGGTTATGTTCACTAGAGCCAAAGGACAGAAATGTCTCTTTGCTTTAGCTAACAAACACCTTTACACCACAGCTTGCTTGGAGCACGTTTTATCGATTATCAAGCGGTGTAAAGAGAATTCGGCTGATGACATCAAGTACTTCAATGATATGATCCAGTGGTACATCAGGTTTAGACAGACCATCCTCTCCATCACCAAATGTTTGTTTAACATCGTGAAGAAGAAGGTACCTGCTTCAGCTACCGGCCCAAGTAACAAGTGAAGGTCTCGCTCCAAATTGATGCAAAGGGGGAGATTGTTGGGCTGAAGTTTATTTTGATGTTGCGTCTTTTGGGCTCGATAGTTTAGTTTTGTACACTCCGGTTTGGGACTGTCCAACCGTGAGCCTTTTATGTATTATATATAAGTCTATGCTTGCATGCATATTAGGTTAACGATTTAGAGATTAACGAAATAGCGATTCATCTAGAGTATAACAGGTTTCTTTAATCGTTCTTGTAACCTACCAATCCTCTACAGTTGATGTTCTTAATCGAGCTCTTCTGATGATTTTGTTTAATCATTCGACTCGTTTGATTCAATCTTGTCTTGTTCTTATTGTTGCGTTCTTACTGTTTTATATTCATATACTTGTTCAAGATCTAATCGATCTTCATTGATTAAAGGTTTTTAATCTCTTCAATAGCGTCGCTGTTGCTGTTGCCGTTGATGACGAGTGTCATTGATTTATGGGTTTTATGCTTGCTGGCGTGTGTTGATGTGTGATTGGGAACCAAAAGGAACCACCGCCACCACCTTGAGGTGGTAGCTGCCATCATGAATCTGCTGCTGTCACCGCTGTGAGCCACCAGGTGGGTGGCTGGAGTATGTACGACTTTTGAAGTGTGTGTTCGCGCTGCCGCCGCCGGCCACCACAATGTAATTATGTGTGTGCGTGTGTGTATTTAGTATTAGTGTGTGTGTTTATTTTGGAGATTGGCATTGTAAATTTTAACAAAAATGGAACAATGGAAAGAAAGTCAAACCACCACCATAAGGTGGTGGCCGCCGCCACCGGCCGCCGTGTCGAGTGGCGATGTGCCTTGTTTGGATTGTGATTTGGAATGTTTGGACAGGGACTAAAACACTAATGGGCTTAATAAAGCCCTAAATGGTCTAAAAGCCCAAACATGAGACTAATGGTCCTAGTGAAGCCCTAATGGGCCTAATGAACCTTAATTAATCAAAAGACCCATCTATTGGGCCTATTGGGCTAAGATGGGGTTGGAAACCCTAATTAGGGTTTAGAAAACCCTAATATTGGATTTATGGGCTTGGACTTATCAGGACCAGGACCCATGCATGGGCCATTGGAATGGAGTTGTGTATTATGCTGAATCACACCGTATGACTTGTTTAGAAGAGTGATTGACTTAATGGATTAAGTCCTTAACGGGTTAAGTAAGAAACACTTAACCCTAATCGTCATTTTATGTGAAACCCTAATTTCACTGGGGTTTATTGTTGGGCCTTCCTATTGGGCCTTGATGATTGGGTTATTAATGGGCCATAAAAGATCAAGAAAACGGACTGGAATAATTAATGGGCCTTGAGGTAAGGCCCATATGAGGAGTTAGGCCCAATTTGGAAAATTAGGCCATAGATGGGCCATAGTTTGAGCCTTTATGATTATGTGATATTGGGGCATTAGAATGTTGAATGTTGGATTGGACTAAATGGTTGGGCCTTATGGTAAGCCTTGTAAAGGTTTGGGCCTAATTTGGAAAATTAGGCCATATGTTAGGGTTTGACTCATAGTTGACTTTTGGGCCTTTGGATTGGGCCTTGGGCTTGAATAAAGCTAAGTTAGGATAAAGTAGTATTTACCCCCAAGTATGTATTTATGGTTTTGTGTTGGAACCCAATTATTAATTGGGTGATGTTTTGATATTGACAGTTCGGGAATATGTCATCCAGCAGCTGGGGGTTATGTCTACGGGACTTCAGCAGTGTGAGGTGAGTTACCTTCCAGTAGAACTGGGTCTAAGGTACCAAGGTCGGCCCACTAGTAGTTGATTTTAGTTGAGATGATCGTCTTTGTGAAAATTGTCTGGTTTGCTACTACCTAGTATGTTTATGTGCTAGTAGGATATGTTATATGTGGTAGTAGTAGTAGGAGGGGACTAGTCCCCAACTTCGGTTGTTAGGGGCACCCCAGATATTCCTGACAGTATATTTATGTTATGATATATGTAGTAGTAGTAGTAGTAGGGGTGAAATAGTCTCTAAACTTCGGTTGTTAGGACCAAAGGGTAGGTCAGCACCCTAGAATGGCTTGATACGGGTACACCAGCACCCCGGAATGGCTAGACACGGGTAGGTCGGCACCCTAGAATGGCCAGACCGGGTAGGTCGGGAACCCCAGAATTGCTCGGTAGTATGTATGCTATGTGATTTTATGGTATGTGGTATGATGGGGGAACTCACTAAGCTTCGTCCTTACAGTTTTCAGTTTTGGTTTCAGGTACTTCATTTTCAAAGGAAAGGAGCCGGCTCGATCGCAGCGCATCACACTATGGTTTTTTTGCACATGAGATCTTTGGGATTACACTCTGATATTGTTTATGATAACATGTTTTTATTATTTCTACTTTGGTTTTGACATGACATGATATTATCGATGCTTTCTTATATTGTTGGTTTTATAATAACTTATTAAAAAATGAAATTTTCGGCCTTGAATTTTGCGATGTTACAAGTTGGGTGAAACCCTAAATTTGAGGGTTTGTGCCCTATTTAAACACCTTATCTCAACCTCCATAGTCCCTATTACTCCGAGAAAGCATTAACTCGAAACCATATCCTTGTCTGAGTCTCCTAAGGCCATTTTGGTGTATTCTGGTGGATTGTGAAGCTTGAAAAGAGGAAAGAAGCTTGAGAGTTCGAGTTGGGGCTTGGATATCCAGAGATTTTGTTCCATTTCCAGCTCATTCAAGGTAAAATGACCCTGTCTTGGTTTTCCAGGTGTTTATTCATCCTTAGGGCTTGGATTTTGAATATATTTAGGGCTTTCTAAGACATTTTCGAATTTGTGAAGGGTTACAAGGAGTTTTGACTTCAGATCTGGGTCATTGGAGGGGTCTCATGGCATAAAGCTTGGAACTTTACGTGCAAAATGGACATTAGGAGGCCGAATCTATGGTTTTGGTGTGTTAAGACCCATTTAAATTGACTGTATAGTGATGGTCAAGGTTGGACTCGACGAGTAGTTCTAGGGACTCTGCTATTTAGGGTGTAATAACCACCAAATCTTTTCTGTTGATGGACCAGATGATAGGGTGGAATCATGGGACTCCACGAGTGTTTGAGAAAAACTTTGCGAGTCCAAGGTAATCTCCCAATCTTTGAAGATGGACTCGAAGAGTTGTTCATACAACTCGATGAGTCATAAACTAGACACATTCTTTTGAGGGGGATGAACTCGGCGAGTTCAAGGATGAACTCGACAAGTTAGATGAAGATGGTCCCGATGGTATGATTAAAGGTGAAGCCATCGAGTTCTTTCCACACTCGACGAGTAGATTCGGGGATTGTATCGGGATGGAGGAGTATGGACTCGGCGAGTTGGTAGACCAACTCGACGAGTCAAGTCAACCAGGTGATGACTTTGACCAATGTTGACTCTGAATGAACTTGAGTTGATCCTGGTTAGGGTTGTAAATTTTATTTGCTGACTTAGAAGGGTTGTGGTGTAGGGATTGAGAAGTCGAGGAGTGTCGATTTTCACGCCGAGGATAGTTCATACATTACACGACATCGAGGTGAGTTACCATCCAGTAGAATTGAGTCTAAGGGAACAAGGCCCGCCCACTAGTAATTATTTGGTTAAGATGATTGTCTTTATGATAATTGTCTGGTTTTCTATTTCTTGATATGTGCGTATGCTAGTATGCTATCTTAGGTGAGTTAGTACTTGTAGGAGGGGACCAGTCCCCGATTCGGTCATTAGGACCAATGGGTTGGTCGGACACCCCAGAAATGTCTGACAGGATGATTATGATATGGTGTTATATGCTAGTGGTAGGGGGTGAAATAGTCCCCGTGATCGGTTAAGATAGACTCGAGGTTAGCTCGGCACCTTAGAACAGCCTGACATGGGTAGGTCAGCACCCCAGAATGGCTTGACATGGGCAGGTCAGCACCCCAGAATGGCTTGACAAGGGTAGGTCGGGCGCCTTAGAATTTCCCAACAATATGTATGTTGATTTATATGTGGTATGATGGGGGAACTCACTAAGCTTTGTGCTTACAGTTTTAGTTTTGGTTTTAGGTACCTCCACATCTAAGGGGAAGGTGTTGGCGGTGTAGCAGCGCATCACACACACATACACACACATGATTTCCGCTTAGAGTTTTCTGGTATTGTACTCCAATATTCTATTACTTCAGATGATATGATTTTGAGACCTGATAATACGGTTTTATGTATTGACATGATTTTGGAAATGTCTTGATAATTTATTTTATAAATCACTTAATTAAAAATGAAATTTTTGGCCTTGATTTTTGGGATGTTACAATTTGGAATCAGAGCCTTGGTTTGAGGGATTCGAACACACCTTCAGGGGTGTCTAGACTCAAACCGAGGGATTAAAAGATTTTCACGAGAAGTCAGTTTTCAAAAATCCTAGTTAAAGGAGTTTTCATAAAGAACAAGGTGTGTGATGCGTGCAACCGGCCAAGCTCAGGTACGTTTTCCCCAAGATAACCATACTTGTTATGTTAAGTTATATGCTATATGATTCTGAGAACTGCATGCTAGATTAGGGCTAATGATCTAGGAGGATGCCTTATATGCCTGATATATGATTCTGAAAACTGCATGCTAGAGTAAGGCTAAGGATCTAGGAAGGATGCCTTGAATGCCTGTTGTATGAGTTGTATATTAGGGTTGTCTAGTCAGTGGTAGGATAGCCTGATTAAGTATGCTTGATGTGGTTACTCAATGCACGAATGTTGCTTGCTTTATGCTATAAGGGTCCTGGCTAATTTTAACTAACTAGCGGGCGGATATGTAACGGTATTCGCAAGCTAGTTAGGGAAAGGAAGTAGCGACTCCTAGTGCAGCTGATGGTAGAGACTATGTCATAGGGTTCCCTAGGAAAGCATGGGATGAGATTAGTGGAAAGGGGTATTGGTGAAGGGACTTGGTGAACTTGAAGCAATCCTTAAGGAAAGTACGGATAGATGTGGAAGGTAGTGTGGGCCCGTACTACTGGAAGCATAGGATCCGTAATCGAGTGAAGGAGGGCCGAGATGGACCCAAGAAACTTGGAGAGTGTGTGAGACCTCTCGAGAGTATGTATGATCCTGACATTTATGTGTTTATTTTCAGTATGGTGACCACACGACATCGAGCAGGAGGTTCAGGATCTGGGTCAGGATCAGGATCAGGCTCAGGTGCGGGATCCGACTAGGTTGATGACAGGCTATGCGAGTTCTGATGGGTTTTTCAGACTATACATCATTCCTATGGTGTACATGCAAACCCTAATAGCTTTTGGATCTAGTTTGTCTAATGAACATGCAATTGAATATCCAAAGCTATAAACCCTAGATCTAGCATGCAATTAATCATATTAACATAAAATAGGGTTTAAGATATTACCTTGATTGTTATGTAGCAATAACAATCTCAAATACTCCTTGTAATGACTTTAGAAAGCTTAGAGTCACAAATGTCACTCCTCTAATGGTTCACAAACACCAAGAGCAAGAGGATGAAGAGGAGAAGAAAAAGAGGTTGCCCAAAACGTGTGAAAACCCTAAGGAACATGTCCACCACGTTTTTGGGGCTTAAGGGTCCTTTATATATATGTAGGCTATTAGGGTTTTGAACTAGGAAACCCTAAACTGACTGCTTAAGCCCTAAGCAGCCCATGGACCCTTCTTTAATAAGCCTTGGACGATTTCTAATGGGTTTCCCCATAGAATTCGCCCAACCTTATGTTATAAGGTAATCCATAGCCCAATTACAATTATCTTATAATTACAATTCTAGTCCCTTAAGTTTAATTAATCTCTTTTAGCCACAAAATTAATTATCAATTAATTCTTGACTAATATTAATTAAACAATATGATTTCTCCTTTAATATATTATTCTCATAATATATTAATAAATCATAATTAATCCTCTCTCTCCATAATTCATCCTATCAAGTTGCTTTGGTGAAGACAACCCAAAAGGACCATGCACCATCGGGTCAAGTACATACCAAAATAGTTATGGACTTAGACACTAATCCAACAGTCTCCCACTTGGATAAGTCTAACAACTATTCTGCATATGACTTCAGATCCCGATCTGCAATCGTAGCTTTCTAAAGCCGCTGTCAACTCTGATCTCATCAGATACGCGTGTCCTTTAGATAAGGGATCATATATTCCTCCATTCTAGATATCGTATAGATATGAGACATGAACTCAATCATTCTCTCTATACTATTTCCCGATTTCCGATTTATGACGACTGACAACAGACTACAATCAAAACATCAATTTAGTCCCGGATCGGCCAAGCGCTTAGGTGCCATCAGTAAATCATTGAGGGGCCCAAATATATCGCTTTTATCCTACTTTGGATAAAAGGAACGGATAAACTTTGATTCAATGCTCGCTTACACTCACTCACCGAATCACACACAACAATATGTTTTATAACACCAAGTTACTGGTGCGTTTACATATTATCAATGTGCAACCGATTCGCAAGATACAACTCACACATCTCGGTTTCAAGAATACAAGATGTTATCGTCTCACTAATCACTCATGATAACAATCCATGAAGTGATCCAAGTGAGCGTGGGTTTAATCCACTGCTCAAATCATATTCATGACCACTCATGAACGTTGCAGCAAACATTTGCTTATGTCTAATACACTTAAGACAATCCACACACCAATTCACGATAGTCTTCATTCATACCTACTTCCAACATATGAACGACTGTGGTCGGTTCGAATAATTCGATTATTCTGAAATAATTAATTATTCAGGAAGTCAAAACATGCAAAGTGAAACACAAGAATAATACTAATCCCATATGGCCTCAAACCTTTGAGTATAAATAAAACACCTTTTATTTATCATCATATCGATTACTCATTATTTTGTCGTTTCGGGTAATCAACTTCTTACTTGAATTATTACTACATTTGTCCCATGCTCTTAGCATGCACACAATGTTTTCCTACGGTTCTTACCTTGTGAAATAGATCAAATGAACACATTTCCAATCATACTCATTTCACAACTCCTAATCCTTTTTCACAAGTGAATGAATATCAAATTCTTGCTACTTATAGAATATGCTAGATTCTAACATTTTATGCAATGATGCTTTCGTAATGCCACAGCACAAAAGTCACAATGACTATTGCCAATGAAATTACAAAGTCCTCTATTTGAGATTGTTACAATACAATTCCATAGACATGATGTCTCTCACTTAAAGTACATTCCTTTGAACATCCTTTTGCATAAAATTTCTAATCTAGACATTGATTCTCAATATCCAACTCCCAATATGGAAACATTTCCGTATTTTCCATATGACAACTCATTCTTAATAGAATCTTATCTATTCATAATAATGTCGATATGATCCATCCAATATCATACTTCCAACTTCTCACAAGCGACCAATCCTCATCGAGCTTTGGATCGTCCTTTGATAGTTGTTTAATTATCTTAGTCAAGACCGATTCTTGTCCTTTTTCCCTCTTAATGCGCTATACATTTGGAAAATTATAGAATGGTCAAATATTATAGCATTTGCAATCGATCCTTTACCCGAAGCGTATAAGACACGATGCATAATGTCTTACATAAAGATACGATACTTTATCCATCTTTTGCCATAATTTTTTATGTGTCACATTCTTACAATTCGATTTATCAAGAGGGATGCCATAATCATAATCGAAATTTGAGAACGCACTAGGTATCCTTGACTAAATTTATTAACATTCCACAACCTAAGCCTTTAGATTTGAAATGAAGCATAATATTCTCTCCCTTAATTATAGCAAAACAACTATTCAACCCGTACGACTTTGCAAAGTATAACTCTTGTTTTCTATAATTAATATTGCTAACTTGCAATACTTGCCTTAATAATCATACAAGCACAACATTTATGTTCCCACTATCATGATGATTATTATTATATAAGCATAACACTTATGCTCCCACTAGCTTTGACATGTAATCAGAAATCAGCTAAACTTACAGAAAAACAATTCCTATTGAATTTCTTAAGTTTATATTTCTAATACTTAACGCTTTGATAATCTTTTATCTAAGCTTATACACCTTAGCCTTAGATAGCTCATATGTGTGTCTAAACAATTAAGACTAATTTTGAAATCTCACAATTCGAATCATGGAAAGGGATACCGTAACCATAATCGGATTTGAGAATGCAATTTTCACAATCACTATCTTCTTAAAATCTCTCTTAGTGAAAGCATTTCCTCACAGTCATTCTCATGAAGGAGGGAATCTTATGACACTTAGATTTTAATGGTGTATGTGTTCCTATCCATGCGGATTTTTCCAAGAACCAAAGTTTGCGACAAATCCAAACTCTTATGGACCGAACTTTCTCAATCATGAACTCTTGCCTTATGGTAACACGACTGCCCACCATGTCTTCCCAGCAGCTCACCCTTTCCTATCAATGTACTTTTCATTGATCAAGGTCATTGCCTTTTATGCTTTCAAATAAGAACTCACAGAACTCACATGCATAATTAACTTAATTGGAATGGCACAGAAACAAAATAACATCAACATGATAGGTTATAAACCTCAAGTCGTGTGCTAGTGATGATCGATAAGGTTTATTCTTAATTTCTTCTTGAAACCTTTCAAGACCATTAAGACTCCCACTGACTCCTTGACATATAAGATTCTCTTGTCAATAAACATTTCTCGACAAACAAGTATTCAATAGTTAGTGTAGCTTTTATCAAGACAAAACGCTTCATAAAATTTGGTCCTAGTTGGTCTTTGTCTAATCCAAGACATCACAACTTTCCACATTTGATGAATGTTATAAACCTTCTTAAGACTCGTCACTCAATGTCACAATCTTAACTCTAAGATTGGTTTTTGGAACGAAGTATGATTGACTTCTTGATTTAAACATTTTTTTCAATTCTTGATTCCTCTTCTCAGACATACAATTGTACTAAGACTCACTTAGAGGATCAATTAAGATATGGTTCTTAATCATTAAGACTTATCATAAAACGTAACAAAAGGTACTCTCCCTTCTTCTTAGAATAGAGAAACTTTTATCTTTCTGCCTACTTGATTCTTGTTATTCGTTCTGCTATTGATTTAAACTCTTTCATTCAATTCAGAATTACACTTAACCTTATGAGTATGACCATATTTACTAAACTTTTAGTAAATCATGATGAATATCTTTGTTACTCTTGTTGTGGACTTGATCAACACACAACTTTGTGTACTTTATCTCCTAGTCCTTCACTTGACACATTGTCAACGAATTAGTCTAATTTCCAAATATGAAATTTCTCATTCATCGTGCAACCAAATTGCATGATTCCAAGTTTCTGTCCAATTGAAATTTGGGCGATGAGAAACTCTCCCTATTTGGTAAATTCTCGACATTTCCACAAAGAACATAATTAAGAATTAAATCCATTATTGCTAATAATAGAAACATTCAAACATCAATTTTTCATACATGCCATTGCAAGGATAAATAAATAATATAAAATCAAAATTTATTTTATTGCGGAAAAATTTGTACTTACAATGCAATTCATTGAAAAACTATGCTAATACATATTTCTTAGCAATCTTATTCTAACTCTAAGTAGTAGCTCAAGAAGCTAATCTTTAAGTAATGCGATCGAAATCCATTTCTTCACGGTTAGATTCTGCTCACTTCTTCCCTTAAGCTTCCTCTCTTTTCTTCGATCCTACAAAACATAAATTGTAATCTTATCACATTATGTATTAAGAATGTAGAATAGGAGATTAAAAGAGTTAGTTAATGGATTTTACCTAAAGCAGAGCCATGCGTTTTGACTCTCCCATCTCTTATATCTCTTAGGTAAATAGGGCAGCTTCGTCTCCAATGCCCCTTCTCTTGGCAATAAAAGCAAATTAACTCTTTTGGAACAGCACATGGAACTACTTCAGACATTGCATGTCTCTTATGATCAAACTTTTTGATCATGGCATGCCTTTCGTTGCCATTGCCTATATCCATAGAGGTCTGGAAGGCAGATTCACCAATCAACTTTGCTTTTCCATTACGCCAAACCATTGCTGATTCAGCAGCAGTAAGCATATAGGTGAGATCTATAAAGGTCATGTCGTGGTTCATCATATAGTACTCTCTTACAAACTCACTATATGAGTTAGGAAGTCACTGAAGAACCCAGTCAATAGCCAGCTCCTCACAGACAATGGATCCCTACATTCTTAACCTATCAATGTGTGACTTCATCTCTAGGACGTGTGCACACACCGACTTTCCTTCTTCATGTTTACTTGCCAAAAGGGCTTGAGTGAGCTTGAAATTTTCAAGCCTTCGAACTTGTGGGTTAGGGAGAATAATTGGAGGAGGTGGAGGTAGTGAAGCATGATCTCTTGTTCCTCGATCGAATTGTGGAATATCATCTTCATGTGGAAAGCTTGTTCCACGGGATTTGGGAATACCATAGTTGTCACACTTTGACATCTAAAAAATGGGAGAAAGCAAATTCAAGTTAGTTGATTGATTGAGTCCTTAATAAATCACCCAAATGAGATATTAAGGCTAGGACCCAACACAATATTCCACAACTCGGGAGAGGGATGTTGTAACCCAAATTGCAGAACATTTGAAGGTAAGTGAATGACGATTCACTAATTTTCCACCATGACAAACGAAAAACATATTAAGTTTTAAATACTTTGAAAACTCCTAGATTCTTTGAGATTCATTGAACATTTCAATGGCATGTTTAAATCTCAATATGCGCCTCTAGTTTGTGACTGGGATGCCGAGGATCACAAAGCGGGTGTGAATAACCATGCAAATCTACATGGTGCCCCCACATGTTACAGTCACCTATTCGATGTGCCGGTTAACCACACACGCTCCACCGAACTATGACAAACATTGAGTCACCCTTTGCTACCTTTGCTTAGAACCATTTAGTGTGTTGGTTAACCACACATGCTCAACTAACGTCTTCGCAAGGTCACAAAGTGTAATTTCATGGAATTGCATCAATTCACTTTTGCCTAAAGTAACTGAGATTAGGAATTTTATGAAAGCATTTAGTTACATTTGTACTTCATTATACTTATAATGGAAGGCTTCTGTCCTATCCTACCCGTTTGGCTAACGACCCTCCACTAGTCAAGTGTGCGGTGGGTAAGAGTGGGTACCCATTCAATCACCATTTTATAGGCAATTTCCTTAAACACCCCTTATAGACTAGCTTCATGAATGAGGCCTACTAACGGTAAGACTGACTTTTACTCATACATATATATATAATGTTAGACTTTTAATGTTATATATAATATAAGGTGTATTTTACACTTTTAAAATACTAGATGGTCAATTTTAACAATTATACTTTTAATTCAATTAAATTATGAACCAAAACTTTATGGATTTATTAAACCTCTTTTAATTATACACTTTAATTAATCAATAAAACCATAAGGGTGTGATTTGAACTTTTCAAAACAATACTATGGTTTTAGAATTTAACATTCGTAAATTAAACTTTTAATCAACTTTTAAATTCCAAAACTTGAGAGCAAGTTTTGAAACATTTCAAAACATTAGGGTTTAGATTTTAAATATACATCAAAATTAAACTTTTAATCAAAAATTTAAATTCCAAAACTTGAGGGCAAGTTTTGAAACCTTTTCAAAACATTAGGGTTTAACTATTTAAATTTCAAAAACAAAACTTTTAAGTTCAAATTTAAATTATAAAACCTAATGGGTGCAAATTGAAACTTTTCAAACTAAATAGGTCAAATATTTATCTAATAATAATCCTATATTATCCATATTTAACCAAATCCATTAATTTTGATAAGGATATTCATTCCAAACATAAAAAATCGATTTTATGCAATAAAAACGAGTTTTGGTAATTATCCTTAACAAAATCTGCTCAACAAATCGAAAATCTCGTCAACAACACCCTGGACTCGCCGAGTCCACTGATGGACTCGCCGAGTTCAGCCTACTTGCCGAGTCCAACTAATGTACTCACCGATTCGGGGCTACTCCCCGAGTCCATAAATGGACTCACCGAGTTGGCGGCGCAAACAACAAAAAAATTTCGTTTTTTTCTAATCTTTTTGCTTCTATGAAATAGAAACACGACCTAGTCTCTGATACCACTGATGGGTTTTTCAGACTATACATCATTCCTATGGTGTACATGCAAACCCTAATAGCTTTTAGATCTAGTTTGTCTAATGAACATGCAATTGAATATCCAAAGCTATAAACCCTAGATCTAGCATGCAATTAATCATATTAACATAAAATAGGGTTTAAGATATTACCTTGATTGTTATGTAGCAATAACAATCTCAAATCCTCCTTGTAATGACTTTAGAAAGCTTAGAGTCATAAATGTCACTCCTCCAATGGTTCACAAACAGCAAGAGCAAGAGGATGAAGAGGAGAAGAGAAGGAGGTTGCCCAAAACGTGTGAAAACCCTATGGAACATGTTCACCACGTTTTTGGGGCTTAAGGGTCTTTTATATACATGTAGGCTATTAGGGTTTTGAACTAGGAAACCCTAAACTGACTGCTTAAGCCCTAAGCAGCCCATGGACCCTTCTTTAATAAGCCTTGGACGATTTCTAATGGGTTTCCCCTTAGAATTCGTCCAACCTTATATTATAAGGTAATCCATAGCCCAATTGCAATTATCTTATAATTACAATTCCAGTCCCTTAAGTTTAATTAATCTCTTTTAGCCACAAAATTAATTATCAATTAATTCTTGACAAATATTAATTAAACAATATGATTTCTCCTTTAATATATTATTCTCATAATATATTAATAAATCATAATTAATCCTCTCTCTCCATAATTCATCCTATCAAGTTGCTTTGGTGAAGGCAAGCCAAAAGGACCCTGCACCATCGGGTCAAGTACATACCAAAATAGTTATGGACTTAGACACTAATCCAACAACATTATCCCGAGCTTTTTCAGGACCTAGTAGTAGACTTCGAGGACGAATTCTAAAATGAGTGGGGGGTATTTGTAACACCTGATCCCTGGTATGCTTTCCTTTCAAGTATATCTTATGTTTTTCTCTGGGACTCGACGAGTTGGTGGCCCAACTCCTCGAGTAGAGTCACGATCCATGGGGAGTCTAAATGACCTACTTGACGAGTTGGGAAACTGACTCGGCGAGTGGGTGATGCTTGGGTGAAACCCTAAATTTGAGGGTTTGTGCCCTATTTAAACACCTTATCTCAACCTCCATAGTCCCTATTACTCCGAGAAAGCATTAACTCGAAACCCTATCCTTGTGTGAGTGTCCTAAGGCCATTTTGGTGCATTTTGGTGGATTGTGTAGCTTGAAAAGAGGAAAGAAGCTTGAGAGTTCGAGTTGGGGATTGGAGATCCATAGATTTTGTTCCATTTCTAGCTCATTCAAGGTAAAATGCCCTTGTCTTGGTCTTCCATGTTTTTATTCTTCCTTAGGGCTTGGATTTTGAGTATATTTAGGGCTTTCTAAGCCATTTTTGGATTTGTGAAGGGTTATAAGGAGTTTGACTTCAGATCTGGGTCATTGGAGGGGTCTAATGGCATAAAGGTGCCAACTCTATGACCATGAGAGCCCCATGCATTTTGTAGAACATCTTGTATGGCTTTTTCAGCCAAAGACCTCATGCATGTGCACCAAGCTTGGAACTTTACGTGTAAAATGGACATTAGGAGGCCGAATCTATGGTTTTGGTGTGTTAAGATCCATTTAAATTGACTGTATAGTGATGGCCAAGGTTGGACTCAGAGAGTCATTCTAGGGACTCTGCGATTCAGGGTGTAATAACCACCAAATCCTTTCTGTTGATGGACCAGATGATAGGGTGGAAAGTCCCTCAGTTGTTTAGGCTCTTAATGGGCCTGGAAATCATGGGACTCGACGAGTGTTTGAGAAAAACTCCGTGAGTCCAAGGTAATCTCCCAATCTTTGAAGATGGACTCGAAGAGTTGTTCATACAACTCGGTGAGTCGTAAACTGGACACATTCTTATGAGGGGGATGAACTCGACGAGTTCAAGGATGAACTCGACGAGTCAGATGAAGATGGTCCCGATGGTATGATTAAAGGAGAACCCATCGAGTTCTTGCGAGACTCGACGAGTAGAGTCGGGGTTTGTATCGGGATAGAGGAGTATGAACTCGACGAGTTGGTAGACCAACTCGGCGAGTCAAGTCAACCGGGTGTTGACTTTGACCAATGTTGACTCTGAATGCACTTGAGTTGACCCTGGTTAGGGTTGTAAATTTTATTTGCTGACTTAGAAGGGTTGTGGTGTAGGGATTGAGAAGTCGAGTAGTGTCGATTTTCACGCCGAGGATAGTTCATACATTACACGACATCGAGGTGAGTTACCTTCCAGTAGAAGTGGGTATAAGGCACCAACGCCGGCCCACTAGTAGTTGTTTGGTCGAGATGATTGTATTTATGATAATTGTCTGGTTTGCTATTGCTTGATATGTGCGTATGCTAGTATGTTATGTTAGGTGAGTTAGTACTAGTAGGAGGGGACCAGTCCCCGATTCGGTCATTAGGACCAATGGGTAGGTCGGACACCCCAGAAATGTCTGACAGCATGATTATGATATGGTATTATATTCTAGCAGTAGGGGTGAAATAGTCCCCGTGATCGGTTGAGATAGACCTAAGGGTAGGTCGGCACCTTAGAGCAGCCTGACATGGGTAGGTCAGTGTTGGGTCAAAATTATGGTTTATACTTTGCTTTTCTAGGAAAATATATTTTTATGTAATGTTGTATGTGTTTGCGGTTTGTGTGTACGGCCATACATGTGTGTACGGCTGTACACATGTGTATGGCTGAGGGTCCATATAAATAGAGGAGTACATGTGGGAGTGTACGGTTACTAAAGGCTAGAGAAGAGAGAAAAAGTTAGAGAGATGAAGTGTGTGTGAGAGAGAATCTATTGTAAGGAGCATAATTCATATCATCAATACATCATAGATTCATCTTAATTCTTCTTCTCCTTCTCTTCTATATTGATCTGACATCATCCAATTGATTGGGATTCCGCACCATCAATTGTATCTGATTGATACACAAGCAATTTTGGGGACTTACAATTGGTATCAGAGCTTGGTTGTATCAATCAATTTTTCCAGATCTGGAGCTTATTTGATCTTATTTTGAAAAGAGAATAGTGTTTTTCGATAGATCTCGCAAAAATAAGGGGTTTACTTCTTTGTATTTTTCATAAAAATGAGTTTTTGATCGAGTTTTAGAGCAAAAAAGGGTGAAAAACGTCGTTTTTTTTTCGTGAATTTGTTGAAGGTGTGCGGCCCGGTTGAAGGAGTGCTGCTGGTTGAAGGTGTGCCGCTCAGCAGCCTCGGTGTGCGGCTCAGGAGTATACGGCTGGGTGTGTGCGGCCTCGGCATGTGCAACTCATCAGCCTCGGTGTGCGACTCGGACGTGTGCGGTCTGGACGTGTGCGGTCCAGATCCTTCGCCTCGGTCTCACACCTGGTTCACGGCTCAGCAGCATCGGTCTCGGCTTCGTGGCTTCGTCCTCGCTTCACAGCTCTAGTCCTCGCTTCGCAGCAGTCCTCGCTTAGCAGCCTTCGCATAAAAAAGGAAACGGGTTTGAAGGTGCCGGGGATCGAACCCGGAACACTAGTTGAGCAACCCACCGCCTTACCAACTCGTCTAGGAGGCTTCTTGTTTCCTAAATCCGAAATTTAGAATATAACTCATCGTTTTCGCATATAATTTCACAAATTGACATTTTCAACCCCAAAAGTTCAAAATTTTATTTTTAAAATCCTTTTCAACCCAAAAATTTTAGTTTTTAAATTTGAACTTTTATTTTTCATTTTTTTTATCTTAAAATTTTGACTTTGACTTTTAAAAGTTGACCTTTGACTTTAAATTTTGACTTTCCTGTTTGACTTTTAATTTTTCAAATTTGGCTTTTCGGTTTGACTTTTAAGTTTGAATTTTAAGTTTGACTTTTTAAATTTGACTTTTAAGGTTGACTTTCTCGGTTTTTAAGTCAAAGGGCAATTAATATATATAATTTAAATTATTAAAAAATATATAAAAAATAAAAAAAATAAAAAAATGAGTTCCACATCAATTCCAATAAATGAAGTTTCATGTACTCGATCTTGTAAAGCTACGATTAAATTTCTTCGCGAACAAATTGATTTATTAAAAAGAGAAAATGAGGACCTCAAATACGAAGGCTATACTCTAAAGAAAGGTCAGAAACCTTTAAAAGCTCAATTAGAGGCCAAGACTAAGGACTTTAGAAAATTACAAGAAGAGTACAGCAACAAGTGTGAAAATTATGATCACATTAAACGCATACTTGCTGCTGTAACTGAAGAACTTGATGCTTTGAAAATAAAGTGTGGAAAAACAGATGTTAGTTTCAAAAATTATACTGCATCAAGTAGGACAGTCGAGTCCTTAGTAGAAAATCAATTGAGTTTTAAAGATAATCAAACCAAGGGTCTAGGGTATCACAGTGTGCCACCTCCTTTTAATCACAATTATAACCCACCCTTTGAGACCAATGAGGAAGAAATCTCTGCTCAGTATGGCCAAACCCCTGCTCCAGATTCAGTTAAGACTAAACAATCAGGGCCAACTGAGGGTGCTGAGTTGAACGATACTAATGCTTCTACTTCATGTGCAGGTAAAGTAGCAGAGGATGAGAACAAGGAGAAAACTATTGAACACACCAATGACTCCTTGAACTCTGAATCTGTTGCTTCGAACTCAGTTGCTTCCGATCAACCTGTCGTTGAGAAATACAGGCCACCAATTCCAACGCAACAGAGTTCTTGTTGCAAGTGTGCATGTGGAAACAACAATAGACAAGGCAGGGACACGACACCAGGGGCAAGAAGAAACAACTCAATAGTGAAGAAAAAGACATGTTTTCACTGTGGAACACCTGGACACACTGCCAGAAATTGTCCTAATCGAGCATACGTTCCCTACTACGCATATAGATGGCAGAATGTGCCAAGAGGGGGACCTTCCAAAAGAAACCCCTCAAGGTCACGTTCAGACCATGATGACCGGAATGCGCAAAAGGCCAAGAATCTAACCCACAAGGCCAAGAATCTGAATCCCAAGGGCAAGAAGGGAATGTCGTCCAAGAAGCCAAATCCAAGAGATGCTCCCATGAAGTCAAAATCAAAGTCATCTTGTCACACCCCAAACCCATTGAACGGCGGAAACGTTATGGGGCGGAGGACGTCATGTACAGTATCACAACAATGAAAAGTACGAAACAAGCAACAACATCATCCATTGCATTAATAATATAATTTTAATACAAGTGTATTCTGATATGTATAATAGACACTAATGAATAAATCAAAATGAAAGATGAGTCTTCAACGAGCTCCATCTTCCTTAATCCTTGCATTTGTACCTGTCTATGATGACCTGTGGATACAAGTAATTTTGAAAGAGAGTATTAGCTTTAAAGCTGGTGAGATCATAAGTATTTTAGTGTCTTAATTTGTATGAAAATACTTGTATGTATTTGAAATGTAAGTATTTATATGTATACGAATTGTAAGTATTGAAAATGTAAATGAACTATAAGTATGAAAATGTTTGTAAAACAACTGTAAACACTTGAAAAGCCTTAGAAATCCCTATGATTCCTGTTAGTAACAAAAGGAGTCTTCTACCAAGACTTAACTGTTCTCAATGTAGTCTTCTACCAAGACCAATTTGTATTAGTATTACCCTTTGGAACAAGGGCAACTAAAAATGTTAACTGAAGACATCCGTAAATGTACATTTACCTCTGTTGCTAACAGCTGGATATAGGAATAGTCAGTCCCCAAAAGTATACCTGTAATGGTGTCAACCGTTGAAATCTGTGGATGTGCTTTTACCTCTGTAGCTAACAGAGATTCTAGGAATGGTCAGTCCCGCAATGTATCCTTGGGTACTAGGATATTAAATCCATTCTATCTCGTCGATTATGTGATTGAACCACAAGGTAAAGATAAGAATGAGGATTACATAACAGGATCTATACATATAAAATGTACTAGTAATTCTTGTAAGTGTACTCATGTAAATATGATCATGTGACCATATCTATGTAGTAGTATGGTAACGTACTGTAATGTTCTAGCTAGTATTATGTGTGCTCTCTACCTAGCAAGTATAGTAATGTACTCGTTCTAGTATCGTTGTAGATGTTCTCTTTTTAGTATAGCTGTATATGTTCTCTCTCTAGTATAGTTGTATATGTTCTCTCCTAGTATAGTTGTATATGTTCTTCTCTAGTATAGTTGTATATGTTCTTCTCTAGTATAGTTGTATATGTTCTTCTCTTGTATAGTTGTATATGTTCTCATAGTAGTAAGTATTGACTCATGAATGAACTAAATCATAGTATGATATTGTGTTCTAGTAATAGTTCTAGCATCTTCCTGAACCACCCCAATGGTAGTTTACTAGTAATCTAACTGGTAAGTATGAACATGGATGTATACCCTTGCTACCCAAGGGCATGGGATGAACTGGAAGGACCTTTATGACTATATATGTATATATGTTATATAACTAATATTTAAACGACCTTCGGACGAGTACCCGATATCCCACCAGACCACATCTCAAGCGCGAAAAGGAAATAGGGTGGACAGCCTTCCTAGGTCTTTTGAACATTTTATATATGACTATACATATAGAGACATGAAATTTATCATTTAAAAGCATAAATTAAGATTTGTAAAACCTTTGAACATAAATATTTTCTAAGAAAAGACCGACTTGGTGTCGATCTCTAAAATGGTTTTGAAGGCATGGGTTTGATAAAGCAGTTTTAGTATAAAGAAACGTTTGTTTGAAACATAATTGTACATAAGTTTGAAAGGTAATATACAGAGTAAAATGTACAGAGAAATAAGGAGTTTTAAACACATATAGTGTTTATGAAAGACATTTGAAGGAAACTGTTTAGTAAAACGGCTAATGAGTAGCCAATCATTTGAATGTTGCCTATTAATCACATGTGATTGATATAATAACTAGGATAATTATACTTGTATCCCCCCCCCCATAAAACATTTAAAAGTGGTTTAAAACATTATTTAAGGGGTATGAACTCACCTGTAGTGAGTGGTTCTGATGAAAATGTTGGATCAGTTGCTAGGTATCAAGTGGTGACTTGAGTACACACGCGAATCCTATTTAGCATATATTGACACATATATGAATATAACTAGTGTTATGAACAACTAATTAATGAATTGGGACCACCTTAGGGACTAGTAAACACTTATAATGAAGTGTTACAACCATATATGATTGTATGAAGGGGGTATAAGGCTTTACAAAGGAGTGTATGGCCAAAATACACACTATATGTGTGTGTGCGGCCAGGTGTGCGGCCTAGTGTGCTGCCAGCACATGTGTGCGGCCATGTGTGCTGCCAGATGGTGTGTGTTGCCATGTGTGCGGCCAGATGGTGTTCTTGGTGTTCTTGGTACCTTTTATGAAGATCTTCAAGGAGAATGGATGATACTTGAGAGGATTTTCGAGTTCTATGCTTGAAGAAGTGAAAGAAGTGTTCAAAAATGACTAAGTGTGGTATATATAGGTGGAGTGTGCGATTGGGAAGGGTGTGAGGCCGCAAACATATGTGTGTGGCCGCACACTCCATGTGTTGGAGTGTTTGGCCTCAATTCGAATCTTACACTTTGAGTTAACCCATTTCCACCCTCCTACCTTGATTATAACACGTTTAGAACACTCTAATAGACCCTAAATGGTACTACAAGATAGCAAAACGAGTCTATCATTGATACGAAAGGAAGAATGCAAGCTAGAAATTTTCGGGTTGTCACATCATCCCCCCGTTAAAGAGAATTTCGTCCCGAAATTAGAATTTAGACAAGGAAGTAGGTACGAATGATCGAGTCATGAGGAGGAAGTTTTCTAATCGATTGGTTCTAGCGCTCCTAAGTGAAATCGGGTTATGGGTTGGTATCCTAACGAACATGCACTAATGGGCGGTGGCGATGCTTCGTCCGCTTAACCTCTCAGTTGAGGATCACTACGGTTCGAATACGAAGGCGTGGATCTCGACGAGTGGACTTACAAGAGTCCTATCGGAAAGGTACGGTTTCACGATCGAGACGCAAAGAGTAGAATGTACGCTACTGAGTTCACAGAGTATGTCTAGTTTGTGCGAGGCACAGGACCGATTCTGATAAGAATCCCGGAGGTACTAACTATATTGGATTTAGCTTTCCACGCGATACGAAGCGTACTAAGCCATTCCCAAAGTGAGTTCTCCTAAAGAACTTGGTCACTCACTTGGAATCTCCAAGGTTTCTTTTTCTTGTTTAACTTCCCAGTCAAGGGCCACCCCTTGGTGGGTCAGAGTCGAAAGGGTTTCTGTGATTTACGAGGAGTTATGGATGAACTATGACAGTAGGTCTGTAAGACCTAGAATTTGGAGAATTTTTGTCGGTGTCTCCGGTGTCAACAAACTCTCAACGATTTCGGATAACTGCCAGAGTTCTCAAGAATTTCCGCATCACTAATAGTGTGTCTTTAGGAAATTTTGACTCTTCAATTCCAAAACTAGAGTTCATAGAACTTTGCGAAAAGTATCTCCGAAGGTAATGTTTCTAGAGGTTCATTCTTACCACGAGGGTCGATAAGTAACTCATTACATGGAGAAATGACGAACTGATCTAAGTAAGAAAGACGTACCCTACTCATTTAGCTCTTGAAAGCTATGGGTGCGTTGGTCCTATCCGAAGGGTATCACTACGGACTTGAAGTGTCTGCATCGAGTTCGGAAGATAGTCTTCCGGACATCTTTACCTAACACTCTGTAACAACCCAAAATTTCATATCACTTCTTGTAACTCAACTTGTAATCCAATTCGATCAACCAAACGCCGTTTCTAATTTCGTCGTTTAATTAAGTCATTAACTTGTATTGATCTAAAAATGACTTAATGAGTGTCTTAATGCTATTTTAAATCATCCTAACACCCCATAATAGTTATCGGAATAATTCTAGAATCGACCATATCGGGTTACGGCAACTTGGTCCGGTGCGACCAAAAGCCCCGCCTAACGCCGGTATCGGGTAGAATTCCGCCGTGTCCAATTTCCGAACACTATATAAATGATTCAAAGCTTCCATTTGAAGCTTTTGGCCATCTTTCCTTAATCACTCTCCAACCTCTCTCCTCATCCATAATCAAAGGTCCAAAAACAAAGATTTAAGGCTCCAAATCAAAGAGGTAACATCCCTAACTTGTTATCTAACCTCTTTAGCCTTCAAATTGATGTTTAATTTGAGAATTAGGACCTAGAACATGAGTTTACGGCCAAAGATCAAGCTTGGGCCGTAAACACTTGAAAATGGGGTTTTTAAGCCAATTAACCCTTCCAAATCATTGTTGGGACTTAGATACGACTTTGAGGCTTACAAATCGGGACTTGAAACATTTAAAACATGAACTTTGAGGGACAAAAGAGAGTTTACGGCCAAGGCATGTGCTTGGGCCATAAAATCCTCAAACCAGGGGAGTAAACACCTTTTAACATGTTAGAATGCCTTGAAACTCAACCAATAGCCTTGGAATAAATCATAGAACCATCTAAAATTAGTTTGGAGACCTTAAACATATCAAAACATCACATATAACAGTTTACGGCCATAGAACATACTCCAAGGCCGTAAACTCCTAATTATATGTCAAATGATGCCCTTAAACCACCCCAAGGCTTGGAAAAATTACTAGAATCACATGTGATTGTCCTAAGCACCTCAAATTAATTTTGGTTTAAGCTTGGGGGAGTTTACGGCCGTAAACTCCATGTTTACAGCCATGAACTCCCATAAATGGTGTATAAATCCAAACAAATTAATCCAAGGCATTTTAGAAGTTCATTCCAACATTCCCTTGTCCATTTAAGCCATTTTAGCACTCAAAACCACCCAAACATAAGTTCACAGCCGTGAACTCATGTGTGCATGGGTTTTGTGGTAGTAAACTCCCTAATATGTTTACTCTTGGGGAGTAAACTCAAATCCCAAGTCCCTAGTGCCATTACACGTCCGAAGATGTCACCCTGGTCACTCCAAACGCTCGTTTTGAGGTGTTTAACCTCGTTGGAGTGTAATGTTCCATATAATTAGTGATTGTAAATCTAATTGGATATATATGGACATTATTACATTTTACATAGGGACATCGCGAGTAATCAAGCCCCGAACCAACGTCTAGTGTCTGAAACCGTCGCATTTCCTCGTCCGGTGAGTTCATACCCCTACCCTTCTTCACTGTTTTTCACTGTTTTCAGGGGGGAACACAAGCAAAGTACAAGGGTTTCTTGTACTCAAAAACTTGTTTTTGTGTGTATATTTCACATTTTATATGCTTTTAATACTGATTGATACAACTGATAACCATTCAAACATGCAGATTACGTAAACATTTATTTGTGAAATGGGTTTTATAAACTGTTATGTTTCATATATTTCACAAATGGTTTTCTACAATTTATTAGTTAAAAGCATGACATTAGATCATATGAGCATAAAACTTCTACATTGTCTTGTCCTCGATAACACTCCACAGAGATACGCGAGTGGAGGATTATCATATTATTACTAGTAAATTTGTTATTCCTGTATGATTGGAGACACGTCCTCAGCGGACGCACCACAGAGATACGCTAGTGGAGGACTACACCCGTAACCAGAATCTCTGGGATTAGAGAGCATGACTTGAGTGTATAGATCTATACGGGGCTGACTACCCCACACCTGGCTGCTAGCTACAGCCGAACCGAAATGGTTCAAGGGTGACGAAAGTCATACAGATGTGGACTACTTATTGCCACAGGTTTAGTCTATCGTATGGTTATGGAACTCGCAATTAGTATAACAGAGATTTACTTATATTAATAATGAATAACTTTATACACTTCACAAGGCATCCAAGTTTCGGAATACATCTTTTACATTGATAACCAACATTCAGGAAAGTATGGGACTTTCCTAGGAAACCTTGTACATAACCAGGTCTAACTAGATTACATCTTTTACATCTTTTACAAACGGTAACCAACATTCAGGAAAGCATGGGGCTTTCCTGGGGAAACATTTACATAACTAGATAAGTGTAACAAAATGAATAACCTTACATCTTTGACAAATGGTAACATACAATCAGGAAGGTATGGGACTTTCCTGGGGATCCATTGGTACATAACTAGAACAGTATAACAAAACAGATAATGTAAATGTACATTTTCACAATGGTAAACATGTTTTCAGTGTACAACTTTACTTTCCATAATGTGAAACATCAACCAACCTTTTTAAGAAAATGTGAGATTTTCTTGGCGTGTGTTACATTTTCAGAAACAGAAAGGAAACATGAACATTTTCACAAAACAAAAACCGCTTATGAACTCACCAGCGTTATGCTGATTTTCAAAACCGCTTGTGTTCTCAGGTCAACGTTAGAACAGGTACCGAAGATCCTTTTTGCCAGAAGTCGGAGTGCTCAGAAGACCCGTTTCATTTTGTTCATATATATATACTATGTATCACAACTGTACAACTTTACTTTTGAAACAAGTGTAAAACTTTTCTATATGTAATGTAATGGTTGTTCTACTTTACTTACTATGTACATTGGATTTGATACTCAATGTGGAGTCAACCCCGGAAATGTTTCTGCCTTCAGTTTTCGGGGTGTGACAGATTGGTATCAGAGCCCTTGTTTATAGTGAATAAAGTATACCAAACCTTACATGGTATAAAACTATAAACACTAAAGGGCCTAAGTGCTCTGAAATAAAAGTATCTTCAAACTATAAGTATTTTCAAAAAGTATATAAGTATACCGAGCCGTCGAGATCCGTAACTACAAGTAGAACAAAACATAAGTAAATGGGTGTTGTGTACTGCGGTTAAACCTGGGTAGTTATGTAGTTGTGTCTAGGATCAATATAGCCTGGCCAACTATATTCATTCGAGACACGGCCAACATGTGCTTGGGAGTGACTGTGGTATGCGGCATGCCTAAAACTTACCCTAATACCACAAACATCGTGCCAATGTAGTAACGAATCATGAAATACTATGCGAGTATTTCTCGAGCCAATTCTTTGTAGACATCCTCGTTCACGTATAGATCCTTGATCAATCCATTAGCGATAGTTTACCTGCTTTGATAACTCTTTCCTGCTTTATCGCTTATTTGGAATAAATATATGTCATATCTCTCGATTCAATTCAGAGGACTTATCATCCTCTCTTTCTTGATCTTATTAGATCAAGATTCCCCCCAGAAAGAGACCCAGCTCAAAGACCAACAACCCTCCACCACCACCTCCTCCTGAAATTGATCCAGTGTTATTCCAGACAGCTGTTACCGCCGCGGTGGCAGCTGCCATGTCCCAACTAAACACCGGTGGTTCCGATGGTTCAGGAGGTAGCAAACAGAATCAAGAAAATAACCAGGAACACCGAAAAGAGGGTTCCTACAAGGACTTCATGAATACGAAGCCTTCATCCTTCGATGGCACTGGAGGTGTCATTTCCTTATCCCGATGGTTCGAGAAAGACGAATCCATTTTTGAAATCTATGCCTATGCTGAGTCCGACAAGGTTAAATTTGCAGCCTGTACCTTCCTCGATAAAGCTTTGACTTGGTGGAATGGCCCAGTCAAATCCTTGACCCTACCAGTAGCCAATGCCATGGGCTAGGACGCCATGAAAGAACTCCTCCTTGCCGAATACTGTCCCCGTGGCGAAATGCAGAAGCTAGAGCACGAGCTCTGGAACCTGAAGATGAAAGGTTCCGACATTGCTGCATACACTTCCCAATTCGATGAACTTGCCCTCCTCTGTCCTAGTCTGGTCACTCCTGAAAGCAAAAAGATCGAGAGGTTTATTTGGGGGTTAACCAATCCAACAAAGGGTCATGTCTTAGCTTCTCGCCCGGATACATATGATAGTGCTAAGACTTTAGCCCAAGCTATAATTGACCACAGTAATGATGTCGAGGAAACCACTACCGCTCCTGAATCGACTAAAAGCAGTGGTGAGAAGAGAAAGTTCTGGAAGAAGAAGAAGGGTCAATCTTCCCAAGGATCCTCCAAAAGACAGCAAACAGTAGCAGTCCATGCTGCTACTACCCCCGTTGCTGCTGCTTCAGTTGTGGGATCCACAGCTCCAACTCCTACTAGTCGGTATGCTGGTAATCTTCCCCTCTGTGAAAAGTGCAAGTATCACCACAACCCTGGCCCCTGTCGAGAACTTTCCTGTACCAATTGTGGTAAGAAGGGGCACACAGTCCGATTCTGCAAAGCTCCGGCCCAATCGGCCAATCAATCTTCTGGAGCAGGCGTTGGTCAAGCCTGTTTCAACTGTGGTGAAGCTGGACACTTTAAAAGGAACTGCCCTAAGAAGTCTACAACTGACAACACCGGAAGGGTCCTCACCATGGGACGGGAGGAAGCGGTCGCCGATCCCACTGGTGTCTCGGGTACGTTCCTTCTCGACAACTCATATGCTAGCATTCTTTTCGATTTGGGTGCTGAGAGGAGCTTTATTAGTCATGCATTCAAACATAACCTAAAACATAATTCCCAACCTTTAACCGAGACGTTTACCGTCGAGATGGCGAACGGTGAGAAAGAAAGTGCAAGCGAAGTGTTTGTAGGTTGTACCCTTACCCTAAACGACCATTCATTCCTTATCGATCTTATGCCAGTATCCATAAAGAGCTTTGATGTCGTCATTGGCATGGATTGGTTGAGTCCCAATCATGCAGATATCCTTTGTTTCGAAAAAGCCATCCGTCTCAACCTTCCTTCGAGTCAAATTCTAGTACTCTATGGCGATAAACTCAGTTCCAACCTTCGTATCATTTCCTGCATCAAAGCTCAGAAGCTCCTGCGAAAGGAGTGTATTGCATTCTTGGCCCATGTAATCAACGAGAAACAGGAAGTTAAAGACCTCGCGAGCATCCCCGAAGTCTGTAACTTTCCTGATGTGTTTCCCGAAAAGCTTCCAGGAATTCCTCCCGAGCGTCAGGTCGAGTTCCGTATTGACCTAATTCCTGGAGCTACTCCTGTAGCGAAATCTCCGTATCGCTTAGCTCCAGCAGAAATGTAGGAGTTATCCAGTCAACTCAACGAGTTGCTCAGTAAAGGATTCATTAGACCGAGTTCCTCACCCTGGGGAGCCCCGGTTTTGTTTGTCAAGAAGAAAGATGGATCCTTTCGAATGTGTATCGATTATCGCGAGCTGAACAAGTTGACTGTCAAAAACCGATATCCTCTTTCTCGAATAGATGACCTCTTCGATCAACTCCAGGGAGCCAGTTACTTTTCCAAGATAGAACTTCGATCAGGGTACCATCAGCTACGAGTTCATGAGAGTGATGTTTCCAAAACATCTTTCAGGACTCGATATGGATACTACGAGTTCATAGTGACGCCCTTTGGTCTAACCAATGCACCGGCGGTGTTCATGGACCTGATAAATCGGGTGTGTCTTCCTTATTTGGACAAGTTTGTCATTATGTTTATTGATGACATACTAGTCTATTCCCGAAGCGAAGAAGACCACAAACAACACTTAAGGCTAGTGTTGGAAACCCTTCGATCCGAAAAGTTGTACACGAAATTTTCCAAATGCGAGTTCTGGATTCGGAAGGTAACTTTCCTCGGTCATGTAGTAAGCGAGTAGGGTATTCATGTCGATCCTTCCAAGATTAAGGCGATATAGAATTGGTCAGCACCGAAGACACCCACAGAAATCCGGCAATTCTTGGGTCTTGCTGGCTATTATCGAAGATTCATCCAGAACTTTTCCAGAATCGCCAAACCCTTAACCACTCTAACACAGAAAGGTGTACCCTTTTGTTGGAGTGATAAGCAAGAAACCGCATTCCAGACACTGAAGAAAGCCTTGTGCAGCGCGCCTGTTCTGTCCCTACCCGAAGGGACAGAGGACTTCGTTGTCTACTGCGATGCGTCTACTCAAGGCTTAGGCTGTGTGCTTATGCAAAGAGGAAAGGTGATTGCTTATGCCTGTAGACAGTTGAAAGCACACGAGGTCAACTATACAACACACGACTTGGAGTTAGGAGCCGTAGTCTTTGCATTGAAGATTTGGAGACACTACCTCTACGGAACCAAGTGCATGACCTTCACCGATCACAAGAGCCTGCAACACATCTTTGACCAGAAAGACTTAAACATGAGACAAAGGCGATGGGTAGAACTACTCAGTGATTATGAGTGTGAAATCCGTTACCATCCCGGCAAGGCCAATGTGGTAGCAGATGCCCTTAGCCGAAAGGAGAGTGCAGGCCGTAAAGTGAAGAACCAAACGATGACTATCCATTCCAACCTACCCATGCAAATCAGAGAAGCCCAGTTAGAAGCCCTCAAACCTAAGAACGTGTCGACCGAAGCCTTGAGGGGAATGGAAAAGAAATTTGAGATCAGAGGTGATGGAGTCTATCGTTTCATGGATCGGATCTGGATTCCCAAGTCCGGAGGATTCAGAGAAATAATTATGGAGGAAGCGCATAGAACCAGATACTCTGTTCACCCGGGCTCTGACAAGATGTATGTAGATCTCAAGAAACAATATTGGTGGCCAAACATGAAGGCTGAGATAGCTACATTTGTGGGCAAGTGTCTGACTTGCGCCAAAGTTAAAGTTGAGCATCAGAAACCCTCGGGTCTGCTCTAGCAACCCGAGATACCCGAATGGAAATGGGAGATGATTACCATGGATTTCATCACCAAACTACCCAGGTGTCCGAGTGGGTACGATACCATTTGGGTGATTGTCAATCGTTTGACAAAGTCCGCTCACTTCGTTCCGATCAAAGAATCATACAAGATGGAAAGACTCGCGCGGATTTACATCCAAGAGGTAGTCCGACTGCACGGTGTACCAGCGTCCATTATCTCTGATCGAGATAGCAGGTTTACCTCCCGATTTTGGCAATCTCTTCAGAAAGCTCTTGGAACCAAACTAGATATGAGCACGGTGTATCATCCTCAGACCGATGGACAAAGTGAGAGAACAATCCAAACCCTAGAGGACATGGTTAGGGCATGTGTTGTTGACTTTGGAAAGTTGTGGGACACACATCTACCTTTGATCGAATTCTCGTATAACAACAGTTACCACACCAGCATTAGGGTTGCCCCGTTTGAAGCCCTATACGGTCGCAAGTGCAGATCCCCTCAGTGCTGGGCCGAGCTGGGGGATACACAGTTAGCCAAGAGTCGAATCCCGGACAGTGCTCTCACTGGTCCTGAAATCATCCGTGAAACCACTGAGAAGATCATCCAAATCCGAGAACGACTGAAAGCTTCATGTGATCGCCAGAAGAGTTACACTGATAACCATCGAAAACCACTGGAATTCTAGGTTGGAGATCATGTCCTGTTGAAGGTCTCGCCCTAGAAAGGCACTGTACGCTTTGGTAAGCATGGGAAACTAAATCCGAGGTACATTGGACCTTTCGAGATCCTTGCCAGGATTGGTTCGATAGCCTATAAACTTTGTTTACCTCACGAGCTCAGTAACATCCATCCCGTCTTCCATGTTTCAAATCTCAAGAAGTGTCTATCCGATGAAACCCTAGTGATTCCTTTAGACGAGATCGAGATCGATGAAAACCTCAACTTCATGGAGGAATCGATCGAAATCATTGATTGAGAAGTCAAACATACGAAACAAAGTCGCATCCCGTTAGTGAAGGTTCGCTGGAATGCCAAGCGGGGACCGGAGTTCATTTGGGAGCGGGAAGATTCGATGAGACAGAAGTATCTGTAACTCTTTCTAGATCCATGATTTGTATTTTGTCTTGTATCTTGTCTTGAATTTCGGGACAAAATTCCCTCTAACGGGGGGATAATGTAACAACCCGAAATTTCAAATCACTTCTTGTAACTCAACTTGTAATCCAATTCGATCAACCAAACGCCGTTTTCGATTTCGCCGTTTAATTAAGTCATTAACTTGTATTGATCTAAAAATGACTTAACGAGTGTCTTAATTCCATTTGAAATCATTCTAACACCCCATAATACTTATCGGAATAATTCTAGAATCGACCATATCGGGTTACGGCAACTTGGTCGGGTGCGACCAAAAGCCCCGCCTAACGCCGGTATCGGGTAGAATTCCACCGTGTCCAATTTCCGAACACTATATAAATGATTCAAAGCTTCCATTTGAAGCTTTTGGCCATCTTTCCTTAATCACTCTCCAACCTCTCTCCTCATCCATAATCAAAGGTCCAAAAACAAAGATTTAAGGCTCCAAATCAAAGAAGTAACATCCCTAACTTGTTATCTAACCTCTTTAGCCTTCATATTGATGTTTAATTTGAGAATTAGGACCTGGAACATGTGTTTACGGCCAAAGATCAAGCTTGGGCCGTAAACACTTGAAAATGCGGTTTTTAAGCCAATTAACCCTTCCAAATCATTGTTGGGACTTAGATACGACTTTGAGGCTTACAAACCGGGACTTGAAACATTTAAAACATGAACTTTGAGGGACAAAAGAGATTTTACGTCCAAGGCATGTGCTTGGGCCATAAACTCCTCAAACCTGGGGAGTAAACACCTTTTAACATGTTAGAATGCCTTGAAACTCAACCAATAGCCTTGGAATAAATCATAGAACCATCTAAAATTAGTTTGGAGACCTTAAACATATCAAAACATCACATATAATAGTTTACGGCCATAGAACATACTCCAAGGCCGTAAACTCCTAATTATATGTCAAATGATGCCCTTAAACCACCCCAAGGCTTGGAAAAATTACTAGAATCACATGTGATTGTCCTAAGCACCTCAAATTAATTTTGGTTTAAGCTTGGGGGAGTTTATGGCCATAAACTCCATGTTTACAGCCGTGAACTCCCATAAATGGTGTATAAATCCAAACAAATTAATCCAAGGCATTTTAGAAGTTCATTCCAACATTCCCTTGTCCATTTAAGCCATTTTAGCACTCAAAACCACCCAAACATGAGTTCACGGTCGTGAACTCATGTGTTCATGGGTTTTGTGGTAGTAAACTCCCTAATATGTTTACTCTTAGGGAGTAAACTCAAATCCCAAGTCCCTAGTGCCATTACACGTCCGAAGATGTCACCCGGGTCACTCCAAACGCTCGTTTTGAGGTGTTTAACCTCGTTGGAGTGTAATGTTCCATATAATTAGTGATTGTAAATCTAATTGGATATATATGGACATTATTACATTTTACATAGGGACATCGCAAGTAATCAAGCCCCGAACCAACGTCTAGTGTCTGAAACCGTCGCATTTCCTCGTCTGGTGAGTTCATACCCCTACCCTTCTTCACTGTTTTTCACTGTTTTCAGGGGGGAACACAAGCAAAGTACAAGGGTTTCTTTTACTCAAAAACTTGTTTTTGTGTGTGTATTTCATATTTTATATGCTTTTAATACTGATTGATACAACTGATAACCATTCAAACATGCAGATTACGTAAACATTTATTTGTGAAATGGGTTTTATAAACTGTTATGTTTCATATATTTCACAAATGGTTTTCTACAATTTATTAGTTAAAAGCATGACATTAGATCATATGAACATAAAACTTGTACACTGTCTTGTCCTCGGTAACACTCCACAGAGATACGCGAGTGGAGGATTATCATATTATTACTAGTAAATTTGTTATTCTTGTATGATTGGAGACACGTCCTCGGCGAACACTCCACAGAGATACGCGAGTGGAGGACTACACCCGTAACCAGAATCTCTGGGATTAGAGAGCGTGACTTGAGTGTATAGATCTATATGGGGCTGACTACCCCACACCTGGCTGCTAGCTATAGCCGAACCGAAATGGTTCAAGGGTGACTAAATTCATACGGATGTGGACTACTTATTGCCATAGGTTTAGTCTATCGTATGGTTATGGAACTCGCAATTAGGATAACAGAGATTTACTTATATTAATAATGAATAACTTTATACACTTCACAAGACATCCAGGTTTCGGAATACATCTTTTACATTGATAACCAACATTCAGGAAAGTATGGGACTTTCCTGGGAAACCTTGTACATAACCTGGTCTAACTAGATTACATCTTTTACATCTTTTACAAATGGTAACCAACATTTAGGAAAGCATGGGGCTTTCTTGGGGAAACATTTACATAACTAGATAAGTGTAACAAAATGAATAACCTTACATCTTTGACAAATGGTAACATACAATTAGGAAGGTATGGGACTTTCCTGGGGATCCATAGGTACATAACCAACCTTACTTTACATAATGTGAAACAACAACCAACCTTTTTAAGAAAATGTGAGATTTTCTTGGCGTGTTACATTTTCAGAAACGGAAAGGAAACATGAACATTTTCACAAAACAAAAACCGCTTATGAACTCACCAGCGTTATGATGTTTTTCAAAACTGCTTGTGTTCTCAGGTCAACGTTAGAACAGGTACCGAAGATCCTTTTTGCCAGAAGTCGGAGTGCTCAGAAGACCCGTTTCATTTTGTTCATATATATATACTATGTATCACAACTGTACAACTTTACTTTTGAAACAATTGTAAAACTTTTCTATATGTAATGTAACGGTTGTTCTACTTTACTTACTATGTACATTGGATTTGATACTCAACGTGGAGTCAACCCCGGAAATGTTTGCGACTTCGGTTTTCGGGGTGTGACACACTCGAACTGGTGATATTCAGATCTCGGATCCATTTCTGAAAGTAATTCTTTCCTTGCGTTTGCTCAACCATTTCATCTATGCGAGGCAGAGATAACGATACCTAATGAAAAATCTCGACAGAGTCCTTGATATCCGAGGCACATACGATGCAATCCGTCGATCTCTGGGAGAATAAGACTGGGGGTTCTCCAGGGTGAGAAGCCTAGTCTTCTTATTCTATGGTTGTGCAGTTCGTTAAGTTGTCTGTACTGTTCTGGTATTTCCGTAGGTGTTTAGACTATAGGGTGATCTGTTTACAAGAGTCGTACTGGTTTCTAAGTTTGTTCACATGATGATGCGATTACTCGTAGGCTTAGGCAGTTCTCCGTCTTGAAGTTCATATTAGAATTCATACTTGTTTTCACAATCACAATCTCATGTATACGAGTCGTATATAATTAAGATTGAAAAGGTAGTCGAATAACTGATTCTTCTTTAAACTCACATCCCATCGGGGAAAAAGAAGTTAAAGTGGAATCATCAATTATAAACCTATAGAACCTTGATTATATATCACTCTTATGTATACATTCCTCAGTGATAGATCAATCGTATGAATCCTTGGATTGAACTTGACGTACTGCATGAGTGGTACTTCGGGGATTTCTTCGGAAAGAAAATAACTAAGAGGTACTCCTGGCATGAGTACTTCGGTGTTCTGATATGACGGTTTCACTGGAAAAGCGATCTAGAAGAAAGCGATGTACGTATGAAGCTGTTTTTGTGAGGATCTAATTGAATCGAGTCGTATGATAATGTCGAAATCATACTAAAACTTAAAGACATTAGATTTGAACATAAGACGTTTTACAGACAAAACATAACCGTGCAACCATCAACAGAGTTACACTACTTTAGACTTACAACAAGACCATTGCTGCAAATAAGATATACTACAAAAGACAAGTATACGCAGCACGAGCATCCCTAGAAAGACAGGATCTCGCAAAAGGTAAGACCCTAGTTGCACTAGTTCTGGATAGTTTATAAGTCTGTTACAACGAAACGCCTTAATTACATTAACGTGGGTTCCGAAGAAGGTTCTCCCGCAGCTGTGATACTGAGAATCCTCCCATCTGCGCCAGAGTTCTTTGCTATAGGGCAATCCTTCTTGACGTGCCCTATCTCACCGCATTGGTGGCATGACTGGCTAGTATTTGCATTGGTGACGGGATTGCGGTGTTTAGCAAGTGTTATGTGGACACGAGTGCCTTCCTCGTTACTCCACTTTGAAAATTGCTTCCTAAAGCGTTCGGCGTTATGACTACTCTCGTGTGTAGGGTTAGTCCCGATGAAAGGGACTTGAGTGATGGGTCGTGCCGGTGCTCCACAGCCATGAGCATGGTGCCCTATGTTTAGGCAATTGCAACATTGCATCTCATGGCAAGCCCCATGATGATGGAAACTATACTTATCACACTTCAGGAGTTTTCCCTCGTATGGCCTGCTTGGTACAGGAATGGCAGGAGTTTCCACTTGCTGCTGTTGCATAGCCAGCTTTTGGGATTTCTTGCGTTCTTTCTGGGCTTGACGCTTTCGTTTCTTGCTCTCTGCTTTTTGGCTTTGCGAGCCTGTGACTGTTACCGTTTGATGACTTCCTGGATGGATACCACGATTGGAAACTTCATTCCCATCAACAACATTGATTGTGCTGATAGTGCTACGGTGCGTAAGGACCGCGGTTACAGCAGCCACCACGGCAGCTATAACTGCTGTTTGAAAGGTAGCGGCGTCCATAGGAAAAGCGGAGGTTTCGCTGTTCGACTGATTGTTTCCGGGTGACGACATGATTCTGTAACACGAAAGATAAGGATTTTGTGAGCGATTCTGGTTGACCCTTGATGTACTTAGATTGTTCATGTAAAAGAGTACGACTATGTTCTCGAAAGTTTGACCTACATCCCTATGATGCAGTCCTAGCACGGATTGGAAGTATGTTCACGGAGGTTTGACCTACATCCCTATGATGCAGTACTAGTAATGAGTAGAAGTAAGTTCGTAGAATGCTCTCAAGACGTTTGTCGTTCAAGCCGAGGTATCGTGGGTTGGTGAATAACAAGATCCAACCATTGAAAGAGACTTGGAAATGTCTCCGGAGCTAAATTACTATAGTCCAATGACTTGACTAAAGCATGATTCAGATAGACTCCAAATGAAAGTATGATAAGAGTACTTGAATAAAGAATGACACAGAAGTTAGCCGACTGTCAATATCTTTGATATTCATGACGTAAAAGTTCGGGAAAATGACCTTGTAAAGGTCTTACATCATATATGGGGAAGATAGTTCTTGATAGCATAACGACTTAACCAAAAGTACTTACAGTACAAGATAATTTCATAGCAAATGCCACATCGGGCATAGACAGAAAATGATTCCTGTTAACAAGGGGAAAAAAGTAAAGTAAAAGGCCTACTACCGGCGACGGTCATCCCTCTGGTGAACTCTCCGTTCAGCCGGTTGACGTTCCACATCGAGTAGGTGTCTTTCGTACACCTTCTGGCGTACTCGGAGCTCTATGACTTCGGCTCGGGATTCAGCCAGTGCTTGCAGCAGGGTTTCATGGTTTCTCTCAGATCTCTCGTGAGCATCTTCTAGACGAATGGTGCGGAGGGTATGCATTCTCGCATTGGCGACAACTTCGGTAATCTGATGTGAGGCTGTCCTGCGTTGAATCTCATTTCGGGCCACTCTGCGGACCAAGATTGGCAAGACTCTATCTGCTGAGCCCCCATTCCTCAAGTCGTAAAACCTTCGGTCGCCATTAAGTGGCATATGCTGATCTTGTCCTTGGCTCCATGTTTCCAAGCATTCCACTCACTCAGGGTCGGGCCATGAAAAGCCGGACGAGGGTTAGGAATTGGAAAGGGAGCTGATCGGGGTAGGTTCTCAACCTCTGGTTCGGAGTTAGCATCATACAAAAGGTCTTCATCATGGTGATCATTCAAAGGGATAGGATGATCATTCTCTGGTTCTTCTCCAAACCATCCAGCAATGACTTCATTCGGAAGATACTGGTTGTCGAGGGGATGGAGTCCATCTATGTTTTCTATGCGAGAATTTAGGGTAGAAAACCTTCATTAGTTACATCGCTATTTGTGAAGTGCATACCAGCTATGTGTAGTCTAAAAAGGATAGACCTTCGAATAAGTGACCTTAACTCCGTATTCACACAGAATAGGGGTGAAGTAAAATTTCCATAGATTCTAAGTCTATAACATCCTAATTGCATATAGCCTTAGTGTATCCATTTAGCAACTATCAACTTAGTAATGAAGATCCCGTTTTAGTTCTCAAGTATAAATTACTTATAGCAACACCAAATACTCCTATAGTATTTTAAATTTAATGTTATGTTCTATTGTTCACATTGTGGTAGGGTTGGTAAGATTTTAGCATTGTTGCAACCACAAAATTAAACTTAGGCACATGCTAGTCAACCCTTGGATAATATAGGTGATCAGGCTATATCTTCCCAGTTTTGACCATATGTCTCTAAGCCCACTTGTGTTGCCCAACAATCGTAATTCTTTTGTACTGTCCTAGTGACACTGATTTTAGTATGAATGCAGGCACGTATACTTACTTAAATATTTTATTATTTAAAGTGTAAACTCTTGGTCAGAGTATTTTTATCCCTTATGTATTTATAGTTAGTATATCTTTTATGGGTTGATATACTTAATTCACTATAAACAATGCTCTGATACCAATCTGTCACACCCCAAAACCATTGAACGGCGGAAACGTTCTGGGGCGGAGGACGTCATGTACAGTATCACAACAATGAAAACTAGTAAACAAGCAAAAACATCATCCATTGCATTAATAATATAATTTTAATACAAGTGTATTCTGATATGTATAATAGACACTAATGAATAAATCAAAATAAAAGATGAGTCTTGAACGATCTCCATCTTCCTTAATCCTTGCATTTGTACCTGTCTATGATGACCTGAGGATACAAGTAATTTTGAAAGAGAGTATCAGCTTTAAAGCTGGTGAGATCATAAGTATTTTAGTGTCTTAATTTGTATGAAAATACTTGTATGTATTTGAAATGTAAGTATTTGTATGTATACGAATTGTAAGTATTGAAAATGTAAATGAACTATAAGTATGTAAATGTTTGTAAAACAACTGTAAACGTTTGAAAAGCCCTAGAAATCCTTATTATTCCTGTTAGTAACAAAAGGAGTCTTCTACCAAGACTTAACTGTTCTCAATGTAGTCTTCTACCAAGACCAAGTTGTATTAGTATTACCCTTTGGAACAAGGGCAACTAACAATGTTAACTGAAGACATCCGTAGATGTACATTTACCTCTGTTGCTAACAGCTGGGTATAGGAATAGTTAGTCCCCAAAAGTATACTTGTAATGGTATCAACCGTTGACATCCGTGGATGTGCTTTTACCTCTGTAGCTAACAGAGATTCTAGGCATGGTCAGTCCCGCAATGTATCCTTGGGTACTAGGATATTAAATCCATTCTATCTCGTCGATTATGTGATTGAACCACAAGGTAAAGATAAGAATGAGGATTATATAACAGGATCTATACATATAAAATATACTAGTAATTCTTGTAAGTGTACTCATGTAAATATGATCATGTGACCATATCTATGTAGTAGTATGGTAATGTACTGTAATGTTCTAGCTAGTATTGTACGTGCTCTCTACCTAGCAAGTATAGTAATGTACTCGTTCTAGTATCGTTGTATATGTTCTCTTTCTAGTATAGTTGTATATGTTCTCTCTCTAGTATAGTTGTATATGTTCTCTCCTAGTATAGTTGTATATGTTCTTCTCTAGTATAGTTGTATATGTTCTTCTCTAGTATAGTTGTATATGTTCTCTTAGTAGTAAGTATTGACTCATGAATGAACTGACTCATAGTATGATATTGTGTTCTAGTAATAGTTCTAGTATCTTTCTGAACCACCCCAATGGTAGTTTACTAGTAATTTAACTGGTAAGTATGAACATGGATGTATACCCTTGGTACCCAAGGGCATGGGATGAACTGGAAGGACCTTTATGACTATATATGTATATATGTTATATAACTAATATTTAAACGACCTTCGGACGAGTACCCGATATCCCACCAGACCACGTCTCAAGCGCGAAAAGGAAATAGGGTGGATACCCTTCCTAAGTCTTTTAAACATTTCTTATATAACTATACAAATAGAGACATGCAATTTATAATTTAAAAGCATAAATTAAAATTTGTAAAACCTTTGAACATAAATATTTTCTAAGAAAAGACCGACTTGATGTCGATCTCTAAAATGGTTTTGAAGGCATGGGTTTGATAAAGCAGTTTTAGTATAAAGAAACGTTTGTTTGAAACACAATTGTAAATAAGTTTGAAAGGTAATATAGAGAGTAAAATGTACCGAGAAATAAGGAGTTTTAAACACATATAGTGTTTATGAAAGACATTTGAAGGAAACTGTTTAGTAAAACGGCTAATGAGTAGCCAATCATTTGAATGCTGCTTATTAATCACATGTGATTGATATAATAACTAGCATAATTCTACTTGTATCCCCCCCCCATAAAACATTTAAAAGTAGTTTAAAACATTATTTAAGGGGTATGAACTCACCTGTAGTGAGTGGTTCTGATGAAAATGTTGGATCAGTTGCTAGGTATCAAGTGGTGACTTGAGTACACACGCGAATCCTATTTAGCATATATTGACACATATATGAATATAATTAGTGTTATGAACAACTAATTAATGAATTGGGACCACCTTAGGGACTAGTAAACATTTATAATGAAGTGTTACAACCATATATGATTGTATGAAGGGGGTATAAGGCTTTACAAAGGAGTGTATGGCCAAAATACACACTATATGTGTGTGTGCGGCCAGGTGTGCGGCCTAGTGTGCTGCCAGCACATGTGTGCGGCCATGTGTGCTGCCAGATGGTGTGTGCTGCCATGTGTGCGGCCAGATGGTGTTCTTGGTGTTCTTGGTGTTCTTGGTACCTTTTATGAAGATCTTCAAGGAGAATGGATGATACTTGAGAGGATTTTCGAGTTCTATGCTTGAAGAAGTGAAAGAAGTGTTCAAAAATGACTAAGTGTGGTACATATAGGTGGAGTGTGCGGTTGGGAAGGGTGTGAGGCCGCAAACATATGTGTGTGGCCGCACTCTCAAGTGTGTGGCCGCACACTCCATGTGTTGGAGTGTTTGGCCTCAATTTGAATCTTACACTTTGAGTTAACCCATTTCCACCCTCCTAACTTGATTATAACACGTTTAGAAAACTCTAATAGACCCTAAATGGTACTACAAGATAGCAAAACAAGTCTATCATTGATAAGAAAGGAAGAACGCAAGCTAGAAATTTTCGGGTTGTCACACATCTCAACGGCCGACATCAAGATCAAAAGCAAGTACTAAGCCACCCATCAGAACGAAAAAGAAATGGATTAAACCCAACTACAAATGGGTTCCAAAGGCTCACTCTCCCAAATCTACTAATGATTCTAATATTTCTACATCTTCTGTTTGTGATAAGCAGGACATGTCATGGGAGAAAGTACCATGCATGGATGACAAAGGTCAACCCAGTTTCAAAATAGACTGGGTTCCAAAGACCAACTGATCCCGCTATGTGTCAGAGCAGCTATGGAGGCATATCATCAGACTTTGATTTGTTTATAGTGGCTGTTCCTGGCACTTGATAGGGGACATTTCTCAACTGTAAAACACTCGGAATTTTGTTTGAGAGTATGTGTCCTTTGCGAGAAGGGAAGAAAGGAAGGGATCACATGGGGTTTGTGCTTAATGACATGAAGAATTTTCGGATCTGTTCTGAGATTACGCGTGTTGTTCTCAGACCTTCTGGATGCAAATTCAATCGGTGACTTACGGTTAGAGTTTTCTTCTCTATACTCCTGAGTTTTTCTTAAGCTGATTCGCTTTAAAGACAAATTTTTGTTTTAGGATAGTTTAAATTTGCGCATTTACTTTCATTTCTCTCTTATGCACAAATTTAGGGGGAGAAATAAAAACAAAACAAAAATTAGAAAATTTTAAATATCCAAAAACATTAGAAAATCAAATAATCAAAAAAAATGTTGGTTATGAAATGTGCTGCTTGAGGGAGATGTTCGGGGAAGTGATATGATAAAGTGATAACATGCAACTTGAGTCTACGTAACGTACCCAAAGTTGAAGGGTCTATGCTCTGGTTTGATGCGTCGGTAGGCACGAAAAATTTTTAAATGGACTTGACTATGGAGAGTTGAACTTAGGAAATTTATAGACTTGACAAATCTTGACCTAGTTAGATCCGTTCAGCCTGACAATACGACGCTCGGATAGGTTGAGCAGGGAGATATATATGGGAATCTACTCGTCACAATAATTGAACTCTTACTTGGAACCATGGCTTAACTTTTCCTCGATGTGCGGATTCTGTCCTTAATTCCGGTTGGATGGGGCGACTGGTAAATTCCGATAAATTAGGTCTGTAGAATATCATTTTCTTTCTTTCCGTCTGTTAGTCATATGTTGTCTCCTTTGCGTGACTTCCAATCCGACCTGGTACACAACCTATCCAACTCTATTTCTCTGTAGGTTATATATGTGAAAGACTTCTTATTTGTTAGCCATATGTTGTCTCCTCTGCGCGACTTCTAATCCGACCTGGTACACAGCATATGCAACCTTCTACTTCTTAACCCCTCTGAAGTAATAAGTAATAAGTAATAGAATTCTGAATCTATCTCCTCTCTGAATGGTTGTCTGCTCACCCGGTGTAAGGAGTACTCTGGAAGTTCTTGATGACTGGGGCATATAAGGAAGCGGGAAACACGTTCTAGTACACTTAAAATTGAACACATACAGATCGTCTATAGATCTCACTGCTCAATTTAGGTGGATAACAATATCCCTGGTCGTCATCAGATGAATGGTCCTTAAGATATAGTATCTTAGAAATTAGGATCAGATATAATTTTTAGGAACTTAAGCTCACCTGTCTTGTAACAAATAGTATGTCCTAAATTTGTCACAATTTTTTCGTGTTTAAGTGGACAACAATACTGACGATCGACCAGACAAAGATGTGAATATGAAAGGTATCGATAAGTGGATAAAGGTTGTCTAAAAACTTTGATCCCAAATCTATCTTAACGTTAGATATCATTTTTATTTTTGTTAAATTTGTCATAGTTTCTTCTAATTTAAATATTAGGGGAGAATTAAAAATTAAAAAAAAAATCAAAAAAAATCAAAGAAAAAGCAGAAAAATTTAAAAATCCAAAAATAGTGTTATTTCTGTTTTATTTCTTGTTTAGAAAAATCAAAAATCCAAAAATAATTTTTGTTTCTGTTTTCATTTGTGTGCTAAGTTTTCTTTTAGTTTTGTTTTGTCTTGAAAAGTGATTTTAGGTGTAGATAAGACTCATGGAGTTTGTGTTGAAGATTTCTGAGCCAAAGCCTCGTCCGTGAGCATCGAAGAATTCACATTCGAAGGAGCAAGAAATGAAGATTATTCTTTCGACATTCAATCTGTCAACCCCAGAAGCATGGTGAAGCTGTACTTGAAGATTATGTCACAGATTGCATTGAAGCCTCATCAATCAACCTGTTGCTATCTTTGTACCTGCTGAAGTGATCTAAAAGATTATTTCTCTCTGATGTTCTCCCTGAAGATTCTCAAGCTGAAAGAGCTATCTTTCAAGAATCTTTTCAAGAAGCCTCCTCACCCAACGTGCGTTCAATGTCAAATTTTGAAAAAAAACCCAACTGCTCAAGATGAATTCATTTATTGAAGATTCATATGTTTATCTTGATGTTGTGAAGAAATTTGAAGATTAAAGCTGAAGCCAAAGCTCCCATTGAAGATTGACAAGAAATGTCAGCTACTTTTTAGGGGTGTTTGTTGGGCCAATTAGAAAAGAAAGCTATAAACCAAGGGGGAGATTGTTGGGTCAAAATTATGGTTTATACTTTGCTTTTCTAGGAAAATATATTTTTATGTAATGTTGTATGTGTTTGCGGTTTGTGTGTACGGCCGCACACCCTGTGTACGGCTGTACACATGTGTATGGCTGAAGGTCCATATAAATAGAGAAGTGCATGTGGGAGTGTACGGTTATGAAAGGCTAGAGAAGAGAGAGAAAGTTAGAGAGAAGAAGTGTGTGTGTGAGAGAATCTATTGTAAGGAGCATAATTCATAGCATCAATACATCATAGATTCATCTTAATTCTTCTTCTCCTTCTCTTCTATATTGATCTGACATCATCCAATTGACTGGGATTCCGCACCATCAATTGGATCTGATTAATACACAAGCAATTTTAGGGACTTACAGTCAGCACCCCAGAATGGCTTGACATGGGTAGGTCAGCACCCCAGAATGGCTCGACATGGGTAGGTCGGGCGCCCCAAAATAGCCCTACAATATGTATGTTGATTTGTTTATGGTATGATGGGGGAACTCACTAAGCTTTGTGCTTACAGTTTTAGTTTTGGTTTCAGGTACCTCTTCGTCTAAGGGGAAGGAGTCGGCGGTGTAAATTTTCCCCAAGATACCCATACATGTTATGATATGCTATGATTATGAGAACTGCATGCTAAATTAGGGCTAAGGATCTAGGAAGGATGCCTTATATGCCTACTGTATGTGTATGAGAACTGCATGCTAGATTTGGGCTATTCTAGCATGCTATTCTACTGAAACAGATAAACATAAGATAACTCGTATGGATACTATGAGGAATACTTACTTGAGCTCGGCCAGTTGCGCACATCACACACTTGTTCCTTCTCAAAACTCTTTTATCTTAGGTTTTAGAAGGTCATTTTCTTTGTAAAAATCTTTTAATCCCTTGGTTTGAATCCAATCACTCCCGAAGGTGTGTCCGAATCCCTCAAACGAGGGCTCTGATACCAACTTGTAACGACCCAATTTTCAAGTCCAAAAATTTCATTTTTAATTAAACACTTTACAAAACATTTGTAAATAAACAACATTCAGTCATATCATTTCTTAAAACATATTTCGTGTCTGCGAACCAAAACATGAAATCAACTATAATGTCAGAGTACAAATCCCAGAACAATCTCATAGTGCGGAAAACAACATGTGCGTATGATGTGCCGCTACCGCGCCAGCTCCTTCCCCTTTGATGAAGAGGTACCTGAAACCAAAACTATAAACTGTAAGCACAAAGCTTAGTGAGTTCCCCCATCATACCACATACCATACAATCACATAGCATGCATACTGTTGGGCCATTCTAGGGTGCCGACCTACCCGTACGGCTATTTTGGAGTGCCGACCTACCCGTGTGGCCATTCTGGGGTGTCGTCCTACCCGTGTCAAGCCATTCTGGGGTGCTGACCTACCCTTCGGTCCTAACAACTGAACTTGGGGACTATTCCCCTCCTACTACCACTATCACATATAACATATCATGCCAGCATACAAACATATCATCACATACTGTCAGACATATTTGGGGTGCCTGACCTACCCTTCGGTCCTAACAACCAAACTCTACTACTATCACATATAACATATCATGTCTGCATATAAGATACCATGTAGTAGCAAACCTAGATGATATCACAAAGACAATCATCTAACATACAACTCCTACTGGTGGGCCGGCATTGTGGCCGTGGACCCACCATTATTGGAAGGTAACTCACCTCTTAGTAGTTGCTGATCTATGTGGGAATCCTCTGACTGCTGACGCTTCTGCTTCGGAAATCCTCCGGCTATAATTCCCACAAAACACTTAGTCATACACTGCTAATTGTATGAACAACTTGTCTAGTTCATCTTCAACTGATACACAGGTCCTGACCTTGACTCGCCGAGTTGTATTAACAACTCGTCGAGTTTATCTTCATTCTTAAGAAGATTGCATTGGACTCGCCGAGTCTGCTCATGCACTCACCGAGTCCCATAAATTTCCCAAACATTGGCTTAGTCCAGAACGTTGGGTCACTCCCCGGGACTCCCTAAAACCTTTCCACACTCAACTGGGTCCTTTTGACCCACAATTGATATGGGACAAAAACCATGGACTCGCTGACTCCAAGAATGGACTCGTCGAATCGATCACATCCTCTCACTAAATCTTTGATTTCAGACATACAACCCTTGATCAAAAGTTAGATCTATGCTTCTACAATCGATCTAGCATGTAAAGTTACAAACTTTACATGCATGCATGGGACTTTGAGCTCAAAAGGTTCTAAAACAAGCTCTTACAATGCATGGGGCCTTCTTTGAGTGTAAAAGCCACTCCTTTCTGCCTTGAAAACCCTCTAAGGACCTAGATCTGAAACATCAACTCCTAACCATGCTTGCAATCATGGTTGGTGACCTAAATGGCTTAGAAATGCCCTAGAATTCCACAAAATGGGATCTAACAAAAGAACAAACAAGGTATAGACTTTATACCTTCTGTAGACTGCAAATGATGCTCAAAATCGGATCCTTCTAGCCTCCTCTTGATCCTTCCAGCTTTTCATTCCTTCCTTGGACCACAAAAGCACCGATATCACTTCAAATGCCTTAAATTTGCTTCAATAACAGCTAGGGTTTGCTATGGGGGTCTTCTGGCAGCAAATGGGATGAAGGAGGCCGAGTTAAGGTGTTTAAATAGGGTGCAAACCCTCGGGTTAGGGTTTTTGTCCAGACAGGGCCTATTCGCCGAGTCCGAGACCCGACTCGTCGAGTCCATCACTTAAGTTTGCGTCCCATCCCGCTTCTACTCGGCGAGTTGGTCCTTCAACTCGCCGAGACCAAGGCCAAAATGCAAATTATATTAAAGAATTAATAAAAGGATACGTACCAAGAACCAGGTGCTACAATTCTCCCCCAGTTATTTTAGACTTCTTCCTCGAAGTCTGCTGCTCGATCCTGAAACAACTCGGGGTAATGCTCCATCATCTCGCCCACCGGCTCCCAAGTCCATTCCGAGCCCTTCTGGTGCTGCCATTGCACCTTCACGAGCTCCACCTTCTTGTTCCTCAAATCCTTCGACTTCCGGTCGAGGATTGCCACAGGCCACTCAATATAATTTAGGCTGCCATCAACCTGAATGTCTTCCAAGGGCACCACCGTTGAGTCGTCCGCCAGGCACTTTCGCAGCTGAGAACATGGAAAGTGTTGTGTATCTAACTGAGTTCGGCTGGCAAATCCAGCCTATACGTCACCTTGCCCACCCCGGCTATAACCCTAAACGGTCCAATGTATCTGCGGCCTAACTTCCCCGGTTCCTAAATCGGATAATGCTTCCATGGCAACACCTTCAGGAGAACCATATCCCCGACCTAGAACTCCAGGTCTGATCGGCTCTTGTCGGCGTAGCTTTTCTGCCGATTCTGAGCAGTCTGAAGCCTGCTTCGGACCTGCTGAATCTTCTCTGTCATCTTGAGCACTACCTCAGTGCTCCCCATTACCCTTTGGCCAACCTCACCCCAACATATCGGGGTCCTGCACTTCCTCCCATATAGCATCTCGAACGGAGGGCGATCAATGCTCGCATGATAACTATTGTTATAGGATAACTTTGCCAATGGAAGGTAGGTATCCCAACTACCCCCGAAGTCTAACATGCATGCTTGTAGCATATCTTCCAGGGTCTGGATGGTCCGCTCGCTTTGACCATCCGTCTGCGGGTGAAAGGCGGTGCTAAAATGCAGACGAGTACCCAGCTCGTCATGAAACTTCTTCCAAAACCTGGAAGTGAACCGCACATCCCTGTCTGAAATCATAGAAACTGGCACACCGTGTCATGCCACCACCTCCCGGATATAGATGTTGGCCAACTTCTCGGCCGAGATGCTCTCTTGAATTGGGATAAAATGGGCGCTCTTGGTCAATCGATCGACAATGACCCAGATCGAATTCACTCCCCGCGCGGTCTTGGGCAGCTTGGTGATAAAATCCATCGTGATGTCTTCCCATTTGCACAGCGGAATATCCAACGACTGCATCTTGCCGTGAGGTCTCTGATGCTCAGCCTTGACCTTCCTGCAAGTCAAGCACCTCTCCACGAACCATGCCACGTCCCGGTTCATGCAGGGCCACCAATAGTCCAGACGAAGATCCCTATACATCTTCGTCGCCCCGGGATGAATGGAGAACCGAGATTTGTGTGTTTCCTCCATCAGAACCTGGCGCACACACCCGTGGTATGGTACCCACACCCTAAGGTGTAGTGTCAGCTGTCATAGTCAAAGGAGGAAACTTGCCCCATGATCCGCTCGCTCTTCTGATGTTCCTCCTTCATGGCCTCCTGCTGGACCTCCCGAATCCGCTCCAATAGCGGAGTCACCACTTTCATCCTCAGGCAGACATCTTTGATCGGCACTTCCTTGCGGCTAAGCGCGTCAGCCACCACATTGACCTTCCTCGGGTGGTAAAGGATCTCGCAATCGTAATCCTTTACCACGTCCATCCACCGACGCTGCCTCATGTTTAGATTCGGCTGATACATGAGGTACCTCAAACTCTTATGGTCCGTGTAGATGGTACAGCGAACCCCATAGAGGTAATGACGCCAAATCTTGAGGGCGAATACAACAGCCCCTAGCTCCAAATCATGTGTCGGGTAATTCGCCTCATGAGGCTTCAGCTGCCTTGACACGTAGGCGATGACATGCCCTCTCTGCATCAATACTGCGCCCAAACCTGAGATGGACGCATCGCAGTACACAACAAAATCCTCCATGCCCTCTGACAGGGCTAAGATTGGCGCCTCACACAATCTCCGTCTCAGAGTCTCGAACGCGGCCTGCTGCTCAGGCCCCCAACAAAAGACCACGGCCTTCCTTGTTAGCCTGGTCAGGGGTACAGCTTGTTGGATTAATGTCTAAGTCCATAACTATAATTGGTAAGACTTGACCCGACCCGGCATGGTCCATTTGGGTTGCATACCATCATGCACTTGGATAGACTAAATGAGAGAAATAAGACACTTATGGTTATATTACAAGTTCTAGTATATTAATAATAAGAATAATGAGATTATTTAATTAGTATTGATCAAGAATTAATCTAGGATTAATTAAGTGATCAAAAGAAGACTAATTAAATATATGGGTTGATTGTGTAAATCATCTATACTTGTATAGTGGGCTAATGCTCCATGGATAATCAAGTTGGGCTAAAACCCATAGGATGGTTCATGGATGCTCCATGGTGTATTTGAACCCATGGATCCAAGGAAATGGAAAGCCATGACAATTAAGAGTTTACCATAATTGTAACACTATATAAAGATATTATTCTTGGCAAAATCGGCGACTAGTATTATTCTAGAGAGGGCTAGCCGATTTCATGAAGTGTAGAATTCTCTCAAGCTATTCTAAGTGTTTTGATGATTGTGATTCCATTTGAGGTGTCACACTTGGGGCACTAGGCACTCAAGCTTCATGAAGACTTTCTACATCAAGAGGTATGTATTCTATCTTGTTACATTCATTGTTTTGTATGCTAGATTAGGATAATACCTTGGAAGTTCTTATTTGCATGTATAATAGAGAAAACATAGATCCAAGGAATTTAGGGTTGCATGTACACTTAGGAGTGTTAGAATGCTCAAAACCCAACAGTGGTATCAGAGCCTAGGCTTGCTTTCTCTTATACTTGATGCAAATTGCTGAAAAATGCTGAAAAACTCGATTTTCTGGCTTTCTGGGCACTGTACTCGCCGAGTCCACTGATGAACTCGCCGAGTACATGAGTAAAATCATCCTACTCGTCGAGTAGGTTGATGCCACTCGCCGAGTAGGAGCCCCAGACAACATATATTCGAGGTTTTTGGCTAGAAATGGACTAAGAACATTACCCTAAGTTGTTTTTGAACTTATAAACTTGTTTTTGGTGTGGTAATGTTCATGCTAATCCATTTTCAAAGATAATTGTCAATAGATTCATGTTTTGTATTAGTTTAAGGTTTAGACTAATTACATGAAAAAGTTTGATTTGATTATCTTGTTCTTATGAGTTGCTTAGATTAATAGAAATGTTGAGTGAAATAGTTGTTTTCAATCCATTTTAATCTAAGAGTTGAGTATAAAATGTGTTTGTGTAACTTGTCCTCAAGTTACATGAAGAGTCACATTAAAGACTCATAAAATTCATAAAAGTTGGCAATGGTTACAAAATGAAGAGTCTTGTGTCATTGAATAATTTTTTATGACTCCATAACTTGTCCTCAAGTTATGGAAGTTCAAGAGTCACTTCATTAAAAGAAAAATATGTAACCATAATTAAATCCATAAGTTATAAATAAAGAAAAAGTTAGTTCTTTTATTAGTTTAAAGTCTTCCATAACTTGTCCTCAAGTTATGGAACTTGAAGAGTTTTTGGATTAAAACTACTTTAAACACATAAGTTATGGAATTAATTAGTTTTGAATAGTTTCAAAACTTGCCCTCAAGTTTTGGAATTTGAAAAAGTTTTCAAGTATGAATACTTTAATTCCAAGTTAGCCCTTAGAATTTTAAAAGTTAAAATTCAACCCTTATACTTTATAATATTATAAGTTAATATATATATATATATATATATATATATATATATATATATATATATATGTGTGTGTGTATAAGAGTAAAGTCAGTCTTACCGCTAGTACGCCTCATTCACGAAGCCGGTCTATAAGGTGGGTATAAGGTTGTTGTCTATAAAATGGCAACTTAATGGGTGTCCACTCTCACCCACTGCTTGCTTGACTGGTGGAGGGTCGTTAGCCGAACGGGTTTGACAAGACTATAATTCTCCCTTCATTAAAAGTATTAATGATAATACTAAGTAACTAAATTCTTAATAATACCCAATCTTAGTTACTTAGGAAAATGTGAATAAGGTGCTAATCCATGAAATTACACTTTACACTTTGTCAAAGTCGTTAGTGGAGCGTGTGTGGTTAACCGGCACACTAACTTGGACTTAACAAGGTAGGTAAAGGGTGACTTAATATTTATCATAGTATCGATGGAGCGTGTGTGGTTAACCGGCACATCGATTGAGGGGTAATTTATTAAGGGTACCAAGTGATTTGCATGGTTACTTCACACCTTGTTTTGTGATCCTCAGCATCCCAGTCACAAAACCTGAAGGGCACACTCGAGATTGAAACATGCCTTTGAACAGTTCAATGAATCTCAAAGATCTAGGAGTTTCAAAACCAATTAAAACCTAATAATACATTTCGTTTATCTTGGTGGAAATTGGTGAATCGTCATTCACCTACCTTCAAATATTTTATAGCTTGGATTACGGCATACCTCTTCTAAGTTATAAAATAGTTTGATGGGTCCTAGCCTTAATATTTCATATTGGGTGTCATATTAAGGACTTAAAATCAACTATCTTGAATATCTCCCAAAAGATGTCTGGTTTAGACACCTATGATCTTCCCAAATCTCTTGAAACAAGGTTTCCTAATGAGGATGATGTCCCATGTATATCATACTTCCTTCTCCTCCTCCAATTATTCTCCCTAACCCACACGTTCTTGGAAAAGTTTAAGGTCACTCAAGCCCTATTGGCAAGGCATGGTCTAGGTGTGATCACATCTTGGAGATGTAGTCACATATTGACAAGCCGGGAGAGTTGGGTGTCAAAGTCTTGAGAAAGTTGGTGGTTCAACTACTTTCTAAGTCACATAGTGAGTTCTTTTGGAACACCTATGAAACAGACTATGACAAGACCCTTAATGATCTTATCTATTTGCTAAGATCAACTTCCTGAAACTTTATGGACATTGACAATAGTGACACAGGAAATCCAGAAAAGCATTCTCTTCCCAATGGAAAGGGATCGGCCATAGTCAACTCGGTTGACCAAATGGTAAAGAGAAAAGCTAAGTCTGTGATAGTCCCGTGTACCTTTATCAAAGGGTCCATATGTTTATATTGCCAAAGGAAAGGGCATTGGTTGCAAAACTGCCAAATTTACCTAAGGATGTTAAAGTCAATAAGTTTGACTCTACTTCAAGTAAATTCCACTATCTAACTCTGTTAAGTTTCTATTCTGAGATTCTTGATACATGATGTGACTGGGTCACATGGTGATGTTTTAAGAATCAAAGAAAAAGGTGAAGAAACTTAAAGAAAGAATATGCTGAATCTGATCGCATAGATGGATTTCTATCGCGTAGTTTGAAGATCGGATTCTTGAGCTACTTCTTAGGAGTTATGATATTTTTGCTTAGGAATAGATAACAACAAGTTTTCATATGGATTGTAAGGATAAGTTTTTCCGCAAAGTTTTAAAATAAAAGAAAATTTTTTGATTTTATTTATTTTAAAATATCCTTACAATGGCATTTGAGGAAAAATTGTTGCTTATATGATTCCATTAAGAGCAAGAGTGGAAATATGAAATTGATTCTTTCATTTGTGGTAATGTCTAGATTTACCAAATAAGGAAAGATTCTCATCACCCAAGTTTCAATTGGACCGGAACTTGGAATCATGCAAGTTGTATAGCATGATGAATGAGAACCTTCATGTTTTGGAAAATTAAGACTAATTACCTGTTCACATGGATGTGTGAGTCAAGTAAAGGACTAAGGGATCGAGTACACATTCTTGTGCACTGGTCAAGTCCACCACAAAAAGATTGATAAAACTATTCGTCATAGTTTACTAAAGCTCAGTAAATATGATTATACTTACAAGCTTAAGTGTAACTCTGAGACTTTGGAAAAGGTTCCAATGTAAGGCAGAGCGAATAAGAAGAATCAAATTAGGCAGAAGGATAAAAGTTTCTCAAATCTGAAAAGATGGGAGAGTACTTTAGTATCAGTTTTGTGATCATCTTAATGATTAAGAAACCATATCACAATTAGTTCTCTAAGGAAATCTTAGTGCATTCTTATGACTAAGAAGAGGGATCTTGAATTGTTGAAATGGTTAAATCAAGAAGATAAGTCATACTTCGTTCCAATACAAGTCTTAGAGTCATACTCCAAGATTGTAACTTGAGTGACATGTCTTAAAGAAGGTTTAAAACACTTGTCAAATGTAAGAGTAAAAGTTTTCTACTCTTGTACATTTGAAATTGGTAAGTTGTGATGTTTTGGATAAAACAAAGATCAACTTAGGCCAATTGTGTGAAGTGTTTTTCTTGATTAGAATCCACACTATCTCTTGGATATTTGACAAGAGAGTCTTATAGGTCAAGAGGACAGTGGGAGTCTTAAAGGTCTTGAAAGTCTCAAGAACTAATCAAGAATAGAACCTGAAGTTCTTCACTAGCACACGACTTGAGGTTTATAACCTATCGTGTTGACATATTCTGTGCCCATTCCAGTTAAAGTTGGCTTTGCATATGAGTTCTTAGAGTTCTCAATTTGTTGCACAACAACTTGGAAGCAATGGCAGGCCCTTGAGCTGCCAGGTGGCAAGAAATTAAGATTGAGTTCAATCCATATTAGTTTGGATTTGTTATTATCCTTGTCTTGTGACGATGGTTATGACAATTCACATGGATAAGAACACATACACCAGCAAATCTAAGTGTCATGAGGTTTCTCTCCGATTCATGAAAATGATGGTGAGGAAACACTTTCACTAAGTAGATTTTATCTAGATAGCAATTGTGATATTCGCATTCTCAAAGTCGTTAGTGGAGCGTGTGTGGTTTACCGGCACACTAACCTGGACTTGTGAGAAGTGGCAAAAAGGTCTAACCATTATGATTACGGCATACCTCTTCATAATTGTTTAGATACACAAGTATGCTATCTAAGGGAAGGTGTATGATTTTGATAAAGTTTTATCAAAACAATCTAGTATCAGAAATCTGAACTTTGGTAAGAAAGTCAATGAACTATTGATTTCTAGAAGTCCAGCTGATTTCTGGGTACATGTCAAAGCTAGTGGGAGTATAAGTGGTATGCTAATAATCATCATGTTAGTGGGAGCATGATAATTATGATAAGTATTGCAAGTTAGCAATGTTAATTATAGAAAACAAAAGTTTCAATTGGGAAAGAGTTGTTTTGCTATAATTAAGGGAGAGGAAATTATACTTTATCTCAAATCTATAAGCTTAGATCGTGAGGTTTTAATCATTTAGTCAAGGATATATATATGAATTTCATGTTGGAATGGCTCAACATAAGGAAATTTTGTCTATGGGTCCATTATTTGCGTTCTAAAATTCGATTATGATTATGGCATCCCTTTTCATAATCTGAATTATGAGAACTTGGCAAATAGAAATGGAAATGTCATAGCAAAAGACTGGTTTAGTCTTTATGTGAGACATCATAAATCGTGTCCCATATGCTTCGCATATAGGATCGATTACATGTGCTATATTCATCCTTTCTAAAATTTTCCAAATGTCTGGGGCATTAAGAAGGGAAAAGGTTTAGAACTGGATATGACTAAAAGGATTAAACAATTGTCGAGGACAATCTAAGGTTTACCAAAGATTGGTTGCTCAATGACAGTTGGAAGTATAGTGATAATTCTGGAAGGACCATATTGACATATGTAAGGAGGCAACTCTTGTTCAGAAGTGATAGTCAAAATGGAATCTGGAAATGTTTCAAAGTTAGATTTTTCAATCTGTGTAAGGTTAAGGAAACTTAATGCAAGAAGGATATTTCCAAGGAGTTGATCTCCTTTGGAATACTCTGTAATGATCGTTGCCAAGTCTTTGTGAGTTTGTGCATAATCGTTACAAGAGGATCAATGCATATAAGTTTAGAATCTAACAAATTTCGGTAAATGGCATGAATTTGGAATTATTGCATTTGCAGTAAGGATTTGGGAGTGTGAAAAGAGAATCATTGAAGTTATGTTCAATGGATCTAGTTCACAAAGTAAAGATCACAGACAAACATAGTATGCATACTTGGTGTATGGCATGACTAGTGTTTAGAAAGTATAGTGTACATGCTTGGAGCATGGGACAACTATTGTTTTAAATTCAAGAATAAAGTTGATAGCTGAAACAGTATACAATGAATAATGTGTAATCATATGGTGATAGGTTTTGATACCATATTGGATTCAATTATTATTGTGTTTCATTTTGCATGTTTTGACTTCCCGAATAAACTAGGTTATTCTTCCGGAATGACTAAGTTATTCAAACCATCCACAGTCGGTCATATGTTGGAAGTAGATATGAATTAAGACTGTCATGAGTTGGCTTGTAGAGGTCTAAGGTGTTGGACAAAGGGCTACAACACTCATGAGTGCTCATAAGTTCTGAGTATTGGATTCAACCCGCGCTCATTGGAATCACTTCATGGATTTTATCACGAGTGATCATGAGACGATAATATCTTATATTCTTCAAACCTAGAGATATGAGTTGTTACTATGAGTTGATAGTACATTAATAGCACGAAAAATGCATTTGGTAACTCGGTGCTATAAAACGTGCCTTTGTGTATGATTCAACAAGTAGTAGAACAAGCCATATGAGTCAAAGTTTATCCGTTCCTTTTACCTTCGGGATAAAAGCGATATATGTGGGCCCCTTGATGATTTGATGATGACAAATGGAAGTGCTCGGCCGGGCCAGGACTAATTTGATTTGTTCAATTAGTCAGTCGTCATAAATCGGAAATCGGGAAACAACAAATGGACAGAGAGAATGATTATAATCCATGTCTCAGTCCACATGATATCTAGAATGGAGGAATATATGATCCCTTATCTAATGGACAAGTCACTGACAAAGGTCAGAGTTCATCTACAAGGTCAGAGTTCGACAGAAGCTTTTGAGAGCTACGATTGCCGGTTGGTTCCTGAAGTCATACGCAATAATAATTTTAGACTTATCCAAGTGGGAGACTGTTGGATTAATGTCTAAGTCCATAACTATAATTGCTAAGACTTGACCCGACCCGGCATGGTCCATTTGGGTTGCATACCATCATGCACTTGGATAGACTAAATGAGAGAAATAAGACACTTATGGTTATTAATATATTACAAGTTCTAGTATATTAATAATAAGAATAATGAGATTATTTAATTAGTATTGATCAAGGATTAATCTAAGATTAATTAAGTGATCAAAAGAAGACTAATTAAATATATGGGTTGATTGTGTAAATCATCCATACTTGTATAGTGGGCTAATGCTCCATGGATAATCAAGTTGGGCTAAAACCCATAGGATGGTTCATGGATGCTCCATGGTGTATTTGAACCCATGGATCCAAGGAAATGGAAAGCCATGACAATTAAGAGTTTACCCTAATTGTAACACTATATAAAGATATTATTCTTGGCAAAATCGGCGACTAGTATTATTCTAGAGAGGGCTAGCCGATTTCATGAAGTGTAGAATTCTCTCAAGCTATTCTAAGTGTTTTGATGATTGTGATTCCATTTGAGGTGTCACACTTGGGGCACTAGGCACTCAAGCTTCATGAGGACTTTCTACATCAAGAGGTATGTATTCTATCTTGTTACATTCATTGTTTTGTATGCTAGATTAGGATAATACCTTGGAAGTTCTTATTTGCATGTATAATAGAGAAAACATAGATCCAAGGTATTTAGGGTTGCATGTACACTTAGGAGTGTTAGAATGCTCAAAACCCAACACAGCTATCTTGGAGAAATCTTGGATGAATCTCTGATAGTAGCCAGCCAATCCTAGGAAACTCTGAATCTCAGATGGAGACTTTGGAACCTCCCATCTCATCATGGCCTCCACCTTGGCCGGGTCCACCGAAATCCCATTCTGGTTAACGAGATGACCAAGGAACTGCACCTCGCGTAACCATAACTCACACTTGGAGAACTTAGCATATAAGTTCTCCCTCCTCAAGGTCTCTAGAACCTCTCGCAAATGCTCCTTGTGCTCCCTCTGCGTCTTGGAATAAACCAAGATATCATCAATAAACACTATCACCGATCGGTCTAACATCGATCTACACACGCGGTTCATGAGGTCCATGAACGCGTCAGAAGCATTGGTGAGGCCGAAGAGCATCACCACAAACTCGTATTGGTGATATATGTGGTAGTAGTAGTATGGGTGAAATAGTCCCAGAGTTCGGTTGTTAGGACCGAATGGTAGGTCAGCACCCTAGAATGGCTTGACATGGGTAGGTCAACATCCCAGAATGGCTTGACACTGGTAGGTCGGCACCCCAGAATGGCCGAACTGGGTTGGTCGGGCACCCTAAAATTGCCAGGCAGTATGTATGTTATGTGATTGTATGGTATGTGGTATGATGGGGGAACTTAGTAAGCTTCGTGATTACAGTTTTCAGTTTTGGTTTCAGGTACTTCGTTTTCAAAGGAAAGGAGCCGGCTCGATCACAGCGCATCACACTATGGTTTTTCCGCACATGTGATCTTTGGGATTACACTCTGATATTGTTTATGATAACATGTTTTGATTATTTCTACTTTGGTTTTGACATGACATGATATTATGGATGCTTTCTTAAGTAAAAATTGGAGGTTGGAATATTCATCTACTCATTACTTATAAATGTATTTTAGTGGAGTAATTAAGCACATATTGAGAAGTCACGATTTTAAAACAAATAAGATAAGATACTAACATAATGCAATTGACAACTTATTACATTATTATAATTAATAATTGATAAGGCTCGATCTATTGTGAATAGGCCGTACATAAGGGTTGTACGTGATTAAATAATATGTATATTTTTTAATTTACAAATAACTTATACTAATAAATAATACAAAATGATTATTCGAACGAAAATAGTTATGGAAACCTATCTAAAATGCAAAGGTTTTGATATTCTATCTTGAGACTTTAACTTCGGTAGAAAATATCGCCTTCACCGGATCATGATCGGACAACTTGGATTCATTTCTAGGGTGTATTTGCTTTAGTTCATCCCCAATCCATATTATCTTACCACACCTGCCATATATTCATAATCCGTTTAGAGTATTTGAAATTTTACAAACTAAAGGAGTGAAAGTTATGAAATAAATGATATAAAGAGATTTAATTACCATGTAGCATGAGCAAACTAAATGAGTGAAAGGTATGAAATGAATGATATAAAATGATTTAATTACCATGCAGGTGTAGGTTTTATTTCATCATTCTTGCCAAATTTTCATTAGAAGTGGAAACATATAAATAAGTACCTCGGAGAAAAATCAATTGTTCATTCATGCCATGCTCTAAGTTCACCATCCATAGTTCCATTCTTAGCTTCAACAACGAGGAAAACAATGATGGGGAAGACGAAGGCACATAATATTTCTTGTTTTATGTTATGAATTATGTTATTTTGGATTTATTAGATAGTTTATGGACAATATATTTGATGTTTATTTCGGATTTATTAGATAGTTTATGTAATGTGGTATATTTGATGTTTCATGTAATGTCGTATGTATTTACTTATGTATTTTTATCACATCCGCACTTTATAATATATATAAACTAATATCATAAATAAATTGTTTTTTCAAAAAAAAGAAAAAAAAACATTAGCAATGACACATTTAGGGACGACATTGGCCAATTGCGACAACTACTGATTCTAGGAAGAGTAGCCAGAAAAACATTGACCGGTGGCCGGAATATCAATAGAGACGACGCTAATAGCGACAACAAGGGGCATCAATTGCGACGCCTTTTGTCGTGGTACGTTTTTTGTTGTGCTATGTTAAAGCCAAGTAATAACTCTTCTTTAGGCTTCTACATGTATTAACCGAAACTGGATTTAATATTTTAAAAAAGTCAACAAATGCACATAAAGTTTTATGCTTGGATTGTGTTTCAAAATAAAGAGCACTTTTCGATAAAAGTGTTTATTAGCTTATCTGGTAGCAAAAAGAAATTCAAAAAATGTTTTAATTTGTTTATGTGGTCGCCAAAAGCTATAAGTTATGAATATTTTTTTTGTACGTTTTTGACAAAACTAGTTATAGCCGTAAAAATAAAAAAGGGGAAGGAATGAAAAGAGAGTATCAAGTTCATTAATTTAAGGGTACTATGTTTTTTATCTTAAAAAGTTATAAGACGTTTCAAGAAGATAATAGGCAAGTGATGTGATGAATTTTCATGAAGATATACAAGAAGTTAATAGTCGAGTGATGTGATGAATTTTGAAGAAGATATACAAAGGAAAACTACATTTGGGTGTATTTTAACAATTGTTGAAAGTACAGGGACCATGAGCTCCAAATAGTAAGTTGATTGGAGAAAAAACGGCAAGTGGATGAAAGGAAACAAAAAAAGCACGTGAATAAGGGTTTTTTAAGGGGGGAGGCAGAATAATAGGACCCTTTCATGTTTTTATTAATTAGATCCATCTTAGAAATAGCGTTTTCAAAAATCAAGAAACATATATTAACAACTAATAGTCTTTTTGAAATTTGGTTTCATGAACAAATATAGAGGGACAATCATTTCTATGTAGGTTTGAGGTTTATTTGATATTAGTTGTTAATATGTTGATTAAGTTTTCTTTTAACTATTTTTTAATCAATGTCAATGGTTTATGTTCTTAATAATATTGTTAGACTAAATTACAAAAAATTACATAGCAAAAACATATAATGCAATTTTAATACAAAAAAATGAAATATACTCGAAGAAAGTAAAATGCCTTTTAAATATACAAATTATATAGTTTGAAAGTGAAGTGGGTTGCAAATGATAGTTAACATTATTCAAAAAGTGCATGATAGGGACGATTGGAATTTCATGAGGCTAAAGGGATTTTTTTTAATAAAAAAAGGAAGGAAAAATTGACGTTATCATATACCCATGAAGAGCTCACATGAAGAGGAGCTGTGGTGTCTATTAGTAAATTTCGTTTCAACACCTTCCTAAACCAGCCTCTGCTTCACATGCGAGGGTAACATGGTCATTTACTACTTTATTTATTTTGTGTACAGTGTGAAAAACAAATTTCAGTTTCTACTTATAAGTTATTAAACTCACCAGTCATTGTCGAATACTCCATTGAAATTGAAAACAAATTTCAGTTTCTACTTTTTAACAGCAGATGAAGATGATCTAAAAAACTAATATCAATCTAAAAACCATCCACAAACTTAATACTTTAGTGTACCAAATGATATAAATAAATGAATCAAAATACAAAAGAATACCTTTTAATCAGAAGAACAAATGTCACATAAATCAAAACATATTATCGTCTAAAGTTTGACGTGAAACTGTGTTCAGAAAAAGTTGAAAATGTAATGCTCAACTTAAAAAAAATAATGTGTGCCCTAGCTAAAGAAAATTGCATCAACTGAAAGTAAACAGCTTTTGTCAACTGGAAAAAAAAATCCAAAAATTGATGCTAGCTCTTACACAAACCATATAATATAAAAGGAAAACTCATATTATCTATTGTCAAATAAAACAAAAATCACAAAACAAATATATCAAAAAGATATATAAAGCGTAAACCAATTCTCAAGACTTAATTACAACAACCAAAAGCTATCATATAAGATTTCTAATGACGAACTTAAAAGATTTCTAATGATGAAGATGCTTATTTAAAACATTTGATCTGAATGAATATGAAGCTTGTTACAATTACCTCTTTAGCTGCAAAACAGGGTATACTTCAGCTTTCTGTCCTAACCTACTCACAAATTGGCTTAAACTGAATCGAATAGTTTATCAGTTTAGTAAAATCCATACATAGTTCATCCATTCGAAATACAAGGTTAATGTTCATCATAACTTTTGCAACATGTAAGCAACGTCAAATTGGTAATTAATGAAAAAAAGAAAGTAATTAATTACCTTATAACATAGTTTCCCTTTATTATCAAAAGGATTTGGGAATGGGATTGCATGCTTTTCTGTAAGTATTGTGAACTTATCAGAATAAGCACTCACACTAAATGGTGCCAACATAATGATTATACTTTTACCCAATCTCTGGATATTGTGATCATCGAAGGAGCTAAAATGGTGCAATTGCACATCCAAACACTCCTAAATGATTAAAAAAGGTCCGTTTTTCAACTTTAATTTTTTCATGAATTGAGAAACAAAAGATAAGCTACAACACATGCACTTCATATAAACAATGAGGTGTTTCAATGTCCTGGGAAACAACAAAAGTGAACTAAAATTGAGTTTCACACAATCGGTTTTGGATGTTATATCCAAACACTATCTCATACAGTTCTTTTCAGCTTATTACTTGATCCTATTACACAAATACTCAAAATCAGATAATTTCCAAATTCCAAATCCAATCTGTTAGTAAATGCAAAAGCGTACCAAAATCGAACAAAGGATTGACTTGAAAAAAAAATTCGAGCAGTTTGATGAAGGTATCGAAATTTTAAAGCTATGTAACCTTAGAAATGGGGGGGTAAAGGAACCCAAGTTGCCCCCTTTCGTAGTAACTCAGTAAGACATGTTTCAGACGTGCAAAGAATGACCTAATCGGCATGTTAACAGTGCTACTACTATCGTTTGACTATGAACTACCAACAACATCACATATGACGAATTAGGGCAGAATAAAGGATAGAGTATGACGAATCAGGGCAGGAAAACGATAAATTACCGCTTACCAGGGCGTCGTTGTTTAGTTTTAGAGAAGTGATGTGACCGCAGGTCGATTTTAGACAGTCGAGTATACACGATCGAAGTCGAACACTGGTCGATTGTCGAGTCCATTTTCAGCAAAACGAAGGTCGTAAAGACCGACAGAATGACGTTGGTAGGCGGAAGGTAACCGGCAGGCAGTGGATGGTGACTCTGTGTCGACGAAAACATGGAGAAACCGGTGGCTTCTTCAACCTCTGTTTCATGACCTTCGGTCACTTTAAAGCTCGATACACAGGTGATAGCGAGGTGCAACGACCCGAAAGTGTGTAGGGTTAAGGGAAACCTAACAGAGAAGGCGAGCGGTGGAAAAGATGGAGGAGACATCGAGAAGTGTTAGGTGTTGTTTGTTTTTTTGGAAAAAACCTCTTTAGACCTTTTATTGATGCGCGGTGAAGCACACGCACGCAACACTTTTCATTGCGCAGTTGTTTGTCTTTTAGAAGTCTTCGGAGTAAAAAACTTCTACGCTTGTTCTGCATGGCGCAACATTTGTACTATCTCTTCCAACCTATTCTTCTTCTTTTTTTCTTGCTGAAAATTTGATTATATGTTGTTGAAATCTTATTTCACCTTTTTTGTTTTTCGTTTTTTTTGTTTATTCTTGTTGATTTTTTTTTTCGTTTTTTATATTGAATAATGATAATTTCTTGATAAAATATCATTATTTTTTGCTAAAATATCTTTATTTTTTTGTCGAAATATAATTATTTTTTACTGAAATATCATTAATTCTTACGGAAATGTTATACATTATTAAATTTTCGGTATTAAAAAATTATTTTCGGTTTATAGAATTGTTGTATGTGCTTGTTTGAACACACTCATGTGTGATAAGTTGCTTTGTAAATTTTTTTGTATGGTGACTTGGAGACTGCGAGACAATTCTTAGGACGAGTATGAGTAGGTGTGAAAGATAGTAGAGGCCTATACTAACCGAAACACATGATTCGCACTTCGATCAGGAAGAGTCACAAGGTTACTAAGGCATTGGTAGCTGAGTTTGTTTTGTCCGTTTCTGTCATTACCTTCATTTCAGTGATGACTAGGAAGATGATTTTTGTTCAGACCCTAGTGGTCATAAAGAATCGAGTCTGGTTAATATAAATTTGCGAAGTGAGTTGATTGGTTCAGAGAACCTTGTCTTGTGTAGTGACCAAAGTTAGTCGGGAGATTGAAGAAGGAGACGGTCGAGGTAATCAATAGAAGTATAATAACCTTCATTAAAGTATTAAGCAATCATTAGCTAGAAATGCTACCTGCTAAGATGTGATTGTACCACATTAGAACATGAATGAAGGTTTCTTCTATATTAGTATTTGACTCGTAGAGACAATAGTGTAGTTCATTAAGTATTTTTGTGACGTGCAATGGAAGGTCGTTGTAATATGATCGTTCGATTCTATAGCTGAAGTAAAAATAAAAAAAATAAAAAAAATAAAAAAATAAAAAAAAAACTTTATCTTAGGTTGCGTCTGCGACCCAAGTTGCGAAGGAGTCAGGATCTCTGATAAATGTCGAGTTTGTAACTCAAAAGTTAGGACTAAAGATCCAACAAAATATGTAGAGCGGATGCAATTATGATCACCACCGGCAACTAAGAAGTCCAAAAGCTTGATACTCGATTGGAAAGATGTACGAGTTGTAGTTATTGCTTAGAATGGGAAAGGGATCATCATCCAGTGTTGTTTTCCTGATGATTCCGGGACATAATCATTCTAAGGAGGAGATAATTGTAACGCCCGTAAGTTCGGACTAAACATTTAAGGAATTTCGTTACGACTATTCGTTTTATTTAAAAAGATTAAATCCTCGAATAGGATAATTTTTCTTCATATGCTTTACGAGTTTTATAAAAATACTTTTTTATTATATATGTGTTTATGTGGACAAATATTATGAATGTATAATATTTGTATAAATATTTTTAAAATTATCGAAGAACGATAAAATAACTTTTCTTTTAAAATAGAAGATTATTTTGGATAAATAATCTTAACCAAAATTGCAATTACCATAAATCTCAAACTATATAAGATGTATTTAGTCGAAAATACATTGAAGAGTGAACCAAATAATGAAACGGTATTTTTGTGTACCCGACTTTTGATGATAAATATTCACATATAATTATGACGTTACTTATCAATTATAAGTTTTGATGCATGATAAAATAATATTTACATGGGGCAACTAATTTATGTTTAGATATTCATAATTTTACATGACATACAGCTTATTTAAAATCTTTGTCTAAAAATATATAAATAAATTCGTTTATAATTTTACAAAATATTACATATTAAATATTATAACGTTATAATATGTTGATAAAGAGAATTAAAGTAACACGTGTTTATGAGTCATAAGTTGATATTTGTGGAATGCTAACGTCTTCAATATAGAAAAAAATAGTAAAAGAAATAACATTACTTGCTTACAAAGGAAGTTTTAGAAATAACATTACTTGCTTACAAAGGAAGTTTTATGTCTAGACGCTTATCAAGAAAATTAGATGAGTCACTAGTAAAAGGGTTGGCTAGAAAGACATCTCATATTGCAATATGAACATCCTATTTAATTTTTTAAATATTTTTATTGGCTGAAATTGCATTGTTTTCCGAAAAAACCGATTATAAGCAGTTAATTATTGGTTGTCTTTTAAAAAAAGTGGTCAATAGGTGTCCAAGGGGTGTCTTATTAGCAACACCATTTTTACTAGGGTGACTAAGCATGTGTAAACATATGGAGGAGATGAATCGAGGATCAACTATAAATAGAAGGCGTATTCATTATTTCAAATCGTATAGTTGAGTTAAATTTTTAGATACAAATAAAGGAATTTCTAGAATAAGTGATTTTCACTTAATAGAATACCAGATTTATAAATGTTTTTGAGAGTGAGAAATCAATTGGTTGGCACGTCGGCACGTATCACCGTTAAAATGAGATAAGGTTTTGGCAAGATAATAAGTTGGAAAGTAGTGTTGAGGTTGGAGCCACGATAGCAGTTAGTTTTCACTAACCAGTTAGGTGAATGCATAGTTACTTTCATGAACATGATTTTAATACAAGTATTATTTAAAATATTAAATATTTGTTGAAAGTTTATATGTCAATTATATGCTTATTGCTTGAAATATGTGTTTGATATATATTTGATGTTATTCGATGTGCAAACCAGATATGGTTTTATATGTGTTAAGATGTGTGTGTGTGTGTGTGTATATATATATATATATATATATATATATATATATATATGATATTATTACGTGATAATAATAATAACAGCAGTATTATTTCTAAAAAAACTAAATTAATACCTAAAACTCTGTGTTAAGTATACACTAGTTATCGTTATCTAAACGGAGTTGGTATTGAAAATTGTTTATGAACATTGTAGATTTGCCTAGTGATGGGATAAGACTTAAAAATAGATGTTTAGTTCAATTAAATTTGGACATTGTGTAGACTCTTATTAAGAGTACGTGTGTGTTGAGATTGATGATCGGTGGAGTACGTCCTACGTACAGAAGTACATCTTATGTACGCAGTCTTTTTCAAAGCTCTACGTCTCAGGTGCTACTTGTGTCAGGGTATTATTATGTTATGGGGTACGAGTCCTACTCATACCAGGGTACTATAATGTTCTAGAAGTACTATCATGTACAAAGTCTTTTTTTTACACTATTTTGTGTCACAGTACCGGAGCGTACGGGAATACTATATTAGTATTTCCCCATACTTTTTATGTTGAAGAGCTTTGGAGTCATCGTTTCTTTTATGAAGTGATTGGACGAGCTTCATGTATCAGCGTTTCCTTTCACGGAGTAATTGAGGGAACTTCGTAGACTGTCTAATAAATTTTGTCACTAATAGACCACTAGTAGGTATGTCTGGTGTTATATTGCCGGATAGGGTGAGTCTCGGGGTAAAATAGCCCATGGTGTCAGACCACTACTAGGCACAATTATCTAGATAACTACCCTTGACTTAACTGTCTTGTGGTTTTTACGAACAAAGGTTCGTGGTGAAACTTATTCCATTCCCCTCATTCGATGTCTTTATTGATCCTTGTTTGCTGCTAGGGAATTTCCGAAGCAACGTCGTCATTTTGTTGTTCATATAGATCCTTTAGGTTAGATCTCGTAAGATCATTGTATAGGATCAGTATGTGGGGACGACGGGATGGGATAGATTGTTTTAGAGATATGACATATATGTGTTAATAATAATAGTGGTTTTGCAAGTTTGAGATATACATTATTATCACATTTGTGGGATTGAAAACCATATGTATCTCACGAGGTTTCCCAACCTAACCCACTCAATTTGTATGCATCACAGGTAGGAGTGTAAGAATACTGAAGACTCAAGTATGATGCTGAGAGAAGACATGCAATAGAGTTCAGGACTGCTAGGTCTTTATGCTATAAAATTTGTTGTGTATCAGTTATGACATCCCTATAGTTGTATTATTTTGAGACAATATTTTGTACTCAAATTGTTTTAATATACTGGGAATCTCTGCAATAAAAGATATTATGATTTTTAAAGCATAAAGATTTTTTTTGTTCTGAAAATTGGGGATGTCACTGGTATCAAAGCATTAGTTTAAGCGAACTAGGAATTGTGGGGATTTCTAAATTTAAACTGCTAAGTGATGATTGTGATGTCACAACTGGAAATTTTGTGTCATGTAATCCATACACTCAAGCTAATGTGAATCAAAAGCTTAAGAACATGTGTAACACCTATGATTATGACTTCAAAAACTTCAAGTAAATACATCATACAAAGTACCACAAATAGTCATCAAACAATTGGAAACCCTAGAAGTTCTTATTTAGGTACACCTTGGACTAGAACTTCCTTATTGGATCCAAATGGACCAATAAGCTTCCAATTAGACTATCATGGGCTTAGAACCCTAATTGGGCTCTAATTGGACCCACACTAAATTATTTCAACATTTTGGGCCACATTGGGCCTAGAATGAAATAAATTAATGACTATGAACCATAATTAACCTAGCTTGACCCTAACAAGTCATAAAAATCACCTTTATATTTATTTGGACCAAAAATCACTCAATTTAACCATGAAAATTGGGCTTAAGCATTTATGGCCCAAACATCCTCTTTTTCCCCACCATTCTCGGCCCAAGCCCAAATAAAAGGGAAGAGTTGACTTCTTGCATGACACATCATCTTTGTATGGAGGATATCTAAGCATTACCCTTCAAACATCCATGCATTCTCATTCTTCCATGCAAACATCACCTCAAGGTCTTTTCTTCTCTCCCTCCCTCTTCCTTCTTGATTCGGCCCAGAGTAACCCACACACACACTTCACAAACTCTCTCCAAATTACTCAAGAAATCATCCTCCCACTCCATTCAAAAGTCTCGAAAATTTGGCTTGAAGCATAAGAATCATCCTAAAGAAATTCACCATCTAAGGTAAGTTAATGTTTAACTTATGATCTAACTCCCTCTACTTCATTAAAATCTCTTCTAAATTCATTCATTTTTGTGATCTTGCATCCTAGAGGTCGAAATCTTCACCAAAGGGTGCTAAGGCCAAAAATCACTTCATTTTCCTTCCATTTTCTTTGCAAAACCGAGCCCCCACAACCAAGGTGAGCTTCATACCCCCTATTTTCTGTTTTTATGAGTTTTGTGGGGGGGGGGAATACAAGTGAAAGTGTAGATCTATATGTGTTTTGTATGCCTTGTATGATTTCCATGCTTACATGTATGCTTTTGTGTGCTAAAATGTTGGATCTAGCCATAAAACCCCTCAAAACCAAGATATATCTTGTGTTAAATGATTTTTGCATCAAATATGTTTCTACATACAAAGTGTTTCAAGAAAAATGGCTAAGTAGTTTAGTAACAATTTTCTTTGGGCTAAAAACACAAATTTTGGGCCTAAAATGTGAAAAATACAAAATTAAGGGTCCAAATTGACATTTCACGAATTCTGATGGATGAAGTGTGTCAAAACAGTTTCAATAAAACAATTTCTGGAAATATACTCATTTAGAGGATTAAAAACATAAATTTCAAGCTTAATGGGCTAAAAATGACAATTTCGGCCCAATGAGGCCCATTATGCGAATTTTTCTGTTTTGGAGGGCCAAAACTGTGATTTTCTGTAAAACAGTGGACCATAAGTGATCCAAGTCCTTTTCAAAGGTTTAAAATGCTTTTTAAATTTAAAAAGGACCAAAGTTGCAAAAATTTTACAATTTGGGCCAAAATTGTCAAAATTGCGAAAAGAAGGGTTATAACCGAGAAAACTGAAATTTCAGGGACTTAAGCTGTTTTCTATGAAAAATATGCTGAAAAATATTTATTTCAATAATTTTTGGTATTAAAATGTCAAGAAAATTGATTTAAGGACCAAACCGGAAAGTATTTAAATAAAGGGTTGAAAAAGTAAATTTTACAAACAAGGAGGGGCTGAAAACAGAAAATTTTCAAGACTAATTCAATGCATGCAATTTGACCAAATAATGGTACCGCGACTATCGACAAAATACAATACATTACAACACCAAAAGTCGTTGTTAAACGAATTGGTTCGGTCTCGAACCAATAAAAATCCGAAACTACTAACACGACGATACTATGATACTTCAATACTACGATTCATACAAATAACGATTGGGAATTCATTATACATGCGAGTGTGCACAGACGTCTACGCACTATCTTTGGGCCCCACAAGTGTAAAATCTTGTTCGTTGAGCCTAGCTAGCCCGACGACCTGATCTTAAGGCCCGAAGACTTCAATCTTACGAAGTGTTGGGTTTTACCGATCCGACACGACGTAACCGGACTTTCAATGGCTTGTAGACTACTGGTCCCCAAGGGTCCTTTAGTGTCGCTAGTAGAGTCTGTCTTTTATGCGAGGCGGGTCTGGGACCCCTCGTACCTTTTTATCCCCAACCGGCTAATGGAGTCATCGAGGCCTCCGTGTCCTCTTTCTCTTCGGATGTGGGACTACACGTAGTCAGGACGGCTGGATAACGTGATTAGTACGGACGACGCCTACGGGATCGTTGGTATTGCTATAGACGAGTCGTTTGTGTAACGCGTGTTTGTAGCAAATAATCATGCTCAAAAATAATCCAACGTCGCCTGGGAATGAGACTACTCTTTTTGCAATGGTTTCAACGTAACTTCATGGATTTCAAAGAATTAGGAAAACATCGGGTTTTCCTAGGTTTTTCAATACATATCGGATTCGAAATGCATACAATTTTAGTGAACAATTTTTACAAGTATAGAAACAAACAAGCATACTTATGGATCTTCACAACCGTTTTCAAAAGCTTCTCTTTTCAGAAAATATCGGATTTTCTGGTGGTTTTCAAACGATACGAAACATTGTTTTTCAAATACAACTTATGAACTCACCAACATTCCATATGTTGACGTTTTTCAAAATACTTGTATTCTCAGGGAACCAGTGAGTCAAAGGAAATCATATTCAGTGATGGCTTGCAGTTTATTTATGTACGAATCGAACAATTTATTTTTGGGAATGTAATATTTAAACAGTGTATTTCATGTAAACGCTACTGGTTGTATTATATTAATGCATGGTGACGAATGTTGTTATGTTTCATATATATTCAATGTTATGGTATACAATTGAGTCACAACAGCCCCCGGACGTTTCCGCCGCCTGGTTCGGGGGTGTGACATGTGAGGTGTGTGTCTAGTATACTTTAGGTTGAATACCTAAATTAATATTAAATAGACACAAGCACTAAAATATTTGAGGGTATATGTCTTAATTAATATTATGTGCTAATAGAATCGTTTTATAGCGTGCTTTAGGTTGAATACCTTATTTGCTATAGTATGCACTAGCATACTTTAGGAGAGATGCCTTATATGCTAATATATTTAAATGATAAATAATATAGCATGCTTTAGCTTGCTTACCTATATTGCTATTACTTGAGGAAGATTAAGGTTTGGTGCCGACCTTTGTTTGGAAGAGGAAATATTATGTGTTCAGGTGTAGCACCTGGTTCCTGGTATGTAAATCTTATTTGAGTATTCTTTTTTTTTAGCCTTGGACTCGGCGAGTCATAGGTCCGACTCGCCGAGTAGGTACGGGACCCGGGACACGTTTAAGTTGGCGACTCGGCGAGTCCATATCCTGGACTCGGCGAGTCACCGCTGTTGGATGAAACCCTAAGTTTCAGGGGTTTGCACCCTATTTAAACATCATATCCGCCCCAGGCCAGCCCCCATTCACCCACAGAGCTCCCAACCCTCATTCTAAGCTTGTTCATTGAGAGTTTGAAGCAATTGTTGTGTGTTCTTGAAGGTTTTGAGGCAAAAGGGGAGTAGCTCAAGAGGAAGGGTAGGAATCCAAGCATCTTTGTGCTTTCTCAGCAGTTCCTTTGAGGTATAACCCGTTTTCCCCCTGTTTCCATGCTTATTACTTCATTTAAGTCAGTCTTGAGCCAATCCCCAAGCTTGTATGTGCAATATAAGTCGTAATAAGTTGATTGGCCTTTAGATCTAGGCAAGATTGAGCTCCAGGAGCTCAGATCTATTACCTTTATGGACCCATGTTGCTTTTTCACCCTAGATCTACCCTTTTGGGTGCATTTTGAACCCTAAAACCCTTATGGGTGAATATCTACACGTAAAGTTGGAAACTTTACGTGTGATTCATGCTCTAGGAACCTAGATCTGTGAATGGCATGGACTGGAATCGAGCAAATCTGCGTAGTTAGTGGTTGCATGGTAGCGACTCAGCGAGTTGTTCATCTGACTCGGCGAGTCAGTTCGCAAGTCTCCGAGTTTGTCCCCTTTTTGTAGTGTCGAGTGAGCAGTGAGTCACGGGGTGTGACTCAGTGAGTCGGAAGCTGAACTCATCTATGGAGGAACTCGGCGAGTCAATGCCCTGACTCGGCGAGTTCAAGGCAATCTCCTTAGATCAAGAACGGACTCGGCGAGCTGTTCATACAACTCGACGAGTCTTAGCATAAGTGTTCATCGGATGAAGATGAACTCGACGAGTTGTTCATACAACTCGGCGAGTAGGATGAAGGACTTGAATATCAGTTTAGAAGGAGAGCTCGTCGAGTCATCGCCTAACTCGACGAGTAGAAACGAGATTCAGCACAATCGTTTGGGTAGGGACTCGGCGAGTTAGAGAGCCAACTCGGCAAGTCGGGTCAACTGAAAGTTGACTCTGACTTTGACTTAGGGCATGATCAGGGGTAAAATGGTCATTTTACCCAAAGGACAGTTCGCAGTGTTTGATTGAGTATGTTGTGGGAATTTCAGCCGGAGGATTTCCGGAGCAGCAACAGCAGCAGTAGACATTCAGTTCCCGATCAGATCAGCAGCTACTTCGAGGTGAGTTACCTTCCAGTAGCGGTGGGTCTACGGCCACAATGTCGGCCCACCAATAGGAGTTGTATGTACGTGATTGTCTCTGTGATATTCATCTAGGGATTACTACTACCTGCGATGTGTTTATGTGCTAGTATGATATGATGCTATGTGCTAGTGACAGTAGGGGGAGATAGTGTTGGGTTTTGAGCAATCTAACACTTCCTAAGTGTGCATGCAACCCTAATAAACTTTGGATCTATGTTTGTCTAAATACATGCAAAATAATAATTTTCCAAGGTTCATAACCTATTAAACATGGCATGGGGTACTTTTAAACATAAAATAATTAGATGAGATTACATACCTTTTGATGATGAGTTTGATTCCTAAGGAGTTTGAGGGTCAAGCACCAATAGTGTGAATGCCTCAAATGGAATCACAAAACACCACAAACTCTTGGAAAACTTTGAGAGAGTATACACACTTGTATTTTCGGCCACACACAAGCTCACACACACTAGTTCACTAGTTGCCATTTCATGCTCCATAAGCATGCTTATATAGTGTGCATGGTTAGGGTGAAACCCTAATAACCCATGACCTTTCCTTTTCCAAGGATCCATGGGTTAAAAGCTCCATGGATCATCCATGGACTTCCATACAAGCCTAACCCATTAACAAATGAGTGTTAGCCCACACCATATAAAACCAATAGCCCACAATCTAATTAGTCTTCCTTTTAATCTCTAAATTAATTCATAATTAATTTAAGACTAAGACTAATTAAATAACATGACTTCATATTAATATATTATAACTTATAATATATTAATAATCATATGTGTATAACTCTCATAAAATTATCCATAAATAGTTTGGATGAGATGCAACCCAAATGGACCATGCCGGGTCGGGTCAAGTATATACCAAATAAGTTATGGACTTAGACACCTTATCCAACAGACTCCCACTTGGATAAGTCTAATAACTGTATTTGCCTATATAACTTCAGGAACCAACCAGCAATCGTAGCTCTCGAAAACTCCGTTGAACTATGAAGCGCCATTTTAGATAAGTGATCATATAATCCTCTGTTCTCATGATATCAGCCGGACAAATACATGGAACAACGTCGTACTTATTGTCCAGCAGTTTGTTTCCCGATTTCTGATTTGTTTGACAAAGAACTTAATCGAACACATCAATTTAGTTCTGAATGGCCGGTACATAGGTCACAACAAAATCATCGAGGGGCCCATATTTCGCTTCTATTTCTAGAAGGAACAGATAAACTTCGACTCATATGCTTGTTCTACTACTTGTTGAATTGTACACAAAGGAACGTTTTATAACATCACGTTACTGATGCGTTTACGTGCAATCAATGCACAACCAACTCATAGGTAACAACTCATATCTCTATGTTTGAAGATTTATATGATATTACCGTCTCACGATCACTCGAGATAAACTCCATGAAGTGATACAAGTGAGCGTGGGTTTATTCCAATACTCATAACTTATGAGCACTCATGAATGTTGTAGCAACCATTGCTATGACTAAACTCATTTAGCCATCTACAAACTCGATTCATGACAGTCATGATTCATACCTACTTCCAACATATGAACGACTGTGGAGTGTTTAAATAACTTAGTCATTCGGAAAGAATAAACTGGCTATTTTGGAAGTCAAAACATGCAAAGTGAAACACAATAATAATCAAATCCAATATGGTCTCAGAACCCTTTTGAATATAAATAGAACCACCTTTTATTTATCACCATATTGATTACACATTATTCATTGTATAATGTTTCAAACAATCAACTTAAGACTTGAATAAAACAACAGTCGTCCCATGCTCCTAGCATGTACACTTTGTTTTTCTAAACAATAGTTATGCCATACTCCAAGTATGCACACTATGTTTGTTTATGATCTTTACATTTTGATGTAGATCAATTGAACATGATTCCAATGATACTCATTTCACAATCCCAAATCCTTATTTTAAATGTGAGAATCCCCGATTCCTATCATTTACCAAAAAATCTGTTAGATTTCAAACTTTTATGCAAAGTTCCTCTTGTAATGATTATGCACAAAGTCACCAAAACCTTGTCACCAGTCATTGCAGAGTATTCCAAAGAAAGTCAACTTCTATGGAACGGAAGTCTCATATTCAAAGTACATTGCTTTGAACATCCTTCTTGCATTAAGGTTTTCGAATCTTACATAGATTGAATAACTTCCACCTATGGAGACATTTCCATAGTCCCATTTTGACTATCACTTCCGAACAAGAGTTACTTCTTTTCAGAATATGTCAATATGGTCCTTTCCGACAACTTACATCATACTTCCAACTTTCCCTGAGCAACCAATCTTTAGTGAGCCTCAGATTGTCCTCGACAATTGCTTAATCACTTTAGTCATATCCAGTTCTAGACTTTTCCCCTCTAAATGCCCTGAGCATTTGGAAAATTTAGAAAGGATGAATATTATAGCACATGCAATCGATCCTATATCCGAAGCATATGGGACACGATTCATGATGCTTGACATAAAGACATGATACTAGACAAGTCTTTTGCTACAATATTTTTTATTTGCCATGTTTTCAAAATTTAACTATGAAGAGGGATGCCGTAGTCATAATTGAATTTTGAGAACGCAATATATATAGAATTTCCTTAAGCCGAACCATTCAGACATAAAATTCATACATATATCCTTGACTAAAGATGATTAAAATCTCAATCTAAGCTTTAGAATTGAAATGATGTATAATTTCCTTGAATTTTGAGAACGCAATATATATAGAATTTCCTTAAGTCAAACCATTCAGACATAAAATTCAGACATATATGCTTGACTAAAGATGATTAAAATCTCAATCTAAGCTTTAGAATTGAAATGGAGTATAATTTTCTCTCCCTTAATTATATCAAAACAACTTTTCAACCCCTGCAACTTCACGAATTGAAGCTTTGTTTTCTATAATTAACATTGCTAACTTGCAACACTAAACGTAATAATCATTCTCCCACTAACATGATGATTATCAGCATAACACTTATGCTCCCACTAGCTCTGACATATTTCCAGAAATCTGCTGGACTTCTGAAATTTAGATTCATACACCCTTTCTTAGATAGCTCACATGTGTGTCTAAACAATTTTCAGGACTATGAAAAGGGATGTCGTAATCATAGTCTCAATTGCTTAGGCATTTGCCATTTCTCATAAGTCCATGTTAGTGTGCCGGTTAACCACACGCGCTCCACTAACGACTTTTGAAAATGCAAATAACACAATTGATATTTACGTAAAATCTACTTAGTGAAAGCGTTTCCTCACCATCATTTTCGGAGAGAAACCTTATGACACTTAGATTTTATAGTGTATGAGTTCCTATCCATGTGAATTTGTCAAAACTATAATCACAAGATAAGGTTAGTGACAAATTCAGCCTTACATGGATCAAACTTGTTCAGTCTTAGTTTCTTGTCACCTTGGTAGCACAAGGCCCACCAATGCTTCCAAGTTGAACTCTGATAACTCACATGCAAATTCAACTTATTTGAAGTAGGTACAGAAATAAGAATTATGTCAACACGATAGGTTACAAACCTTAAGTCGTGTGCTAGTGATAAATTACAGGTTTTACTCTTGATTAAATCTTGAAACTCTTTCAGGATCTTTAAGGCTCCCACTATCCCCTTGACATATAAGTCTCCCCAGTCAAGAACCATTCCTTGACAAAACAAATATTCAAGGGATAGTGCGGATTCTTATCAAGACTAACACTTCACACAATTGGTCTTAGTTGGTCTTTGTCTCATCCAAGACATCACAACTTACCAATCTCAAATGTACAAGAGTAGAAAACATTTTACTCTTACATTTGACTAGTGTTAATAAATCTTCCTTTATGTCACTCAAGGTTACAATCTTGGAGTATGACTCTAAGAATTGTTTTGGAACGAAGTATGACTCATCTTCTTGATTTTAACCAATCCAAAAATTCATGACCTCTCTTCTTAGCCATAACAATGCAGTAAGACGTCCTTAGAGTATGAATTTGTGATTTGGTTTTATAATCATTAAGATGATCATGAAATACGATACTAAAGTACTCTCCCATCCTTTCAGATTTGAGAAACTTTTATCTTTCTGCCTAATTTGATTCTTCTCATTTGTTTTGTCATACATTGTAACCTTTCCAATGTTACAGAATTATACTTAACCTTATAAGTATAATCTTATTTACTATTCTTTAGTAATTCATGACAAATCAATCTTTGTGATGGACCTTGACCAGCGCACACCCAGTGTACCTAATTCCTTAGTCCTTCAATTGACTCACATATACATGTGATCAAAGAATTAGTCTTAATTTTCAAAGATGAAAATTCTAATTCATCATACAATACAACTTGTATGATTCCAAGTTTTTGTCCAATTGAAACTTGGGTGATGAAAAACTTTCTTCATTTGGTAAATTCAGACACTACCACAAATGAAGGAATTAAATCCACTTTCCAGTATTGCTATTACTGGAAACATATAAGCAACAATTTTCCATAGATGCCATTGTAAGGATATTTTTAAAATAAATAAAATTAAAACCCCTTTTTTTCTTTTTTTTTAAACTTTGCGGAAAAACTTATCCTTACAATCCACATGAAAACCTTGTTGTTATCTATTCATAAGCAATATATTATAACTCTTAAGCAACAGCTCAAAATTCTGATTACCGAACCATGCGATCGAAAGCCACCTTCGCAATCAGAATCAACATATACTTACTTTAAGCTTCCTATCTTTTCTTTGATTCTTAAAAACATCAACATGTGACCCATTCACATTATGTAATAAGAATCTCCAAATAGAAACTTAATAGAGTTAGTCAGTGGACTTTTAACTGAAGTAGAGTCAAACTTTTTGACTTGATCAATCTTATGATCTTTCAGGTAAATATGGCAGCTTCGCAATCAGTGTCCCTCCCTTGGCAATAAAACATATAGACCCTTTGGTAATGGCACATGAGACTATCTCAGACTTAGCCTTTGTCTTTACCATTTGGTCAACCAAGTTGACTATGGCCGATCCCTTTCCATTGGGAAGAGAAATGATTTTCTAGATATCCAATGCTACCATTGTCGATGTCCATTTAAGATTTGGGAAGTTGTTCTTTTAATCAAATTTGCTTTACTGGTGTTCCAAATCATTGCTGATTCCACAACACCAAGCAAATAGATAACATCATTAAGGGTTATGTCATAGTCTGTTTCATAGTAGTCCCAAAGAGACTCAGTATGTTACTAAGAAAGTGATTGAACATCCAACTTTCACAAGACTTTGACACCCAACTCTCCCGGCTTGTCAATATGTGACTTTATCTCCAAGATGTGAGCACACATAGACTATGCTTGCCAATAGGGATTGAGTGACTTTAAACTCTTCAAGAACTTGTGGGTGAGGGAGAATAATTGGAGGAGGTGGAGGACGTGAAGCATGATGTTGAGGGACACCATCTTCAAGAGATTTGGGAAGATCATAGTTGTCTGAACCAGACATCTATAATGGGAGAAAATCAAGTTAGTTGATTCAAAGTCCTTAATATAACACCCAATATGAAATATTAAGGCTAGGACCCAACACAATATTTTATAATTTGGAAGAGGGATGCCGTAATCCAAGCTATAAAATATTTGAAGGTAGGCAAATGACGATTCACCAATTTCCATCATGAAAAACGAAATAATTTATTAGGTTTTAATTGGATTTGAAATTCCTAGATCTTTTGAAATTCATTGAACTTTTCAATGGCATGTTTCAATCTTGAGTGTGCCCTCTCAAATTTTGTGACTGGGATGCCGAGGATCACAAAACAAGGTGTGAATAACCATACCAATTCACTTGGTACCCTTAATATTATCACCCAATCAATGTGCCGGTTAACCACACACGCTCCATTGATCTATGAAAAACATTAAGTCACTCTTCGTGATCCTTACTAGTCCAAGTTAGTGTGCTGGTTAACCACACACGCTCCACCAACGACTTGGTAAGGTACAAAGTGTGAATTCCATGGGCTAGCACCAAATTCACATTTTTCCTAAAATAACTAAGATTGAGAATTAAATAAAACATTTAGTTACTTTATAATAATCATTATACTTTTAATGAGAATTTAAAGTCATTGCCCTACCCGTTCGTCTAACGACCCTCCACCAGTCAAGCAAGCGGTGGGTGAGAGTGGACACCCATTAAGTTGCCATTTTATAGGCAATAACCTTATACCCACCTTATAGAGCGGCTTCGTGAATGAGGCCTAGTAATGGTAAAACGACTTGTTCTTATACATATATATAATAATTAACCATTAATGTTATAAATAGTATAAGTGTTGAATTTTAACTTTTAAAACTCTAAGATGTGGAATTAAAGTTTGTGTGAGACTTTACAAATTCCAAAACTTGAGGGCAAGTTTTGAACAATTCAAAAACTTTTGGATATTCATAACTTATGAGTTTTAATTAAGTGTTTTAAAACTTTTAATGAAGAGTCTCTTGGAAATCCATAACTTGAGGACAAGTAATGAAGTCCATAAAAGCATTTATTAGAAAAACTCTTCAAAAGTGTAACTTATGACTTCTTACAAAAACATTTAAAAGAAAAAACTTTTGGAATTCCATAACTTGAGGACAAATTATGAATTCCATTAAAACACATTAAGATCAAGAATTAACTAACAAACAATTTGCAAATAATTCCTATGATCTAACAAAACTCATATGAACATGAACATCCACATCAACAATTTCAAGAATCATATGAACACATATAAACTTGAAATTTTGATTATAACTTTGAAATTGGTCCACCATCATCATTAGTGTAACAACCCGAAATTTCATATCACTTCTTGTATCACAACTTGTAATCCGATCCGATCAACCAAACGTCATTTTCAATTTCGTTTCCAATTTCACCAATTTATTAAAGTCATTAGTTTATATTGACCTAAAATGACTTAATGGGTGTTTTAATACATTAGAAATCATTTTAAACACCCAACTTTAGTGATCGGAATATTTCTAGAAATTACTATGTCGAGTTACGGTAACTCAATCGGGTACGACCAAAAACCTCAATTAACGTCGGTATCGGGTAAAATTCTATCATGTCCAATTCCCGAACATTATATAAACATGTTTAAGACTCCATTTGAAGCCTTTTGCCAAATTCTCATTAAACTCTTACAACCTCTCTCCTCCAAGCTAGAATTAAGGTCCAAATCACAAGTTTAAGGCTTCAAATCTTTAAGGTAACCTCTCTAGCATGTTATTCATCATCTTTATCCTTCAAATTGATGAATTAATTGAGTTTTAGGGTTAAGAACAAGAGTTTACGGCCAAGGAGAAAGCTTGGGCCGTAAACTCCATTTTATGGGGTTTTAAGCTCTTAAACTCCTTCCTAAACTCAATTGGACTTTAGATATGGCTAAGGGACTTTAAGATATGGACTCTAAACAATTAAAACATGAATTTTGTGAAGTTTGAAGGAGTTTACGGCCAAGGAACATTCTTGGGCCGTAAACTCAATAAACTAGGGTTTTCATGCCTTTAAACCCTTCCAAATCATTTCTATAGCTTAGGTATGAATTATAGGACCTTGGATATAGCATTTGGACACTTGAATCATATCATTTGAAGGACTTATATGAGTTTACGGCCAAGGGGAGTGCTTGGGCCGTAAACTCCCTAAATCAAGGCATAAAATCAATTTTAAAGTGTTAGAAAGCCATCTAACACCACCAAAAGCCTTGGAATAAATCAAGGGACCAACCAAAAATAGTTTAAGGGACTTAAACACAACATTTGTGGGTTTTCTAAGAGTTTACGGCCAAGGCATTGTTCTTGGGCCGTAAACTCCAAAATTTTTGGTGTTAGAATGTAAACTAAACACCCCTAAAGTCTTTAGATGAATTTTAGAAGCCCTTCTATGCAAGTTATAGACCTTAAAACACATTATATCACTCTATATTAGAGTTTACAGCCATGAAGAGGGTCTCATGGGCCGTAAACTCCATAACACCCCTCATATATCCCATAAAACTCATTCTAGGTCTTGGTATAAATCCTATTAATCACATGTGATTGTTTTAAGCATCAAAAACTATCTTTTTCATGGATAAAGGAGAGTTTACGGCCTTAGAACATACCTCTAGGCCGTAAACTCCAATAAATGTGTTAAATGATGTTCTAAATTCATAACAAAGCTTGGAAAATTAACTAGAATCACATGTGATTGTCCCTTGTAGCTTAAACTAACCATTCTTGGCCATGGGTGAGTTTACGGCCGTAAACTCTAAGAGTATGGCCGTAAACTCATGTTTAAATGTTGTAAATTCATTCCAAGTGTTCCAAGTCATTTTAGATAAATCATTTTAGCATTTCCCATGTCCATGTAAGCCATTTAAGTCACTTAGATCATCAAAACCACACCAACATGAGTTTACGGCCGTAAACTCATGTGTGGGTGTGTTTTATGGGTGTAAACTCATTTAAATGTTTACTTATGAAGAGTAAACTCAAGTCCCAAGTCCCTAGTGCCTTTACCCGTCCTTAAACGCCACCCGGGTCACTCCAAACGCTCATTTCGAGGTGTTTGACCTCATTGGAGTATAATGTTCCATATGATTAGTGAATGTATCCCTAATTGTATATATATGGACATTATTTCATTTTACATAGGGTCATCGCGAGTAATCAAAACTCGAACCAACGTCTAGCATTCAAAACTGACACGTTTCCGAGTCCGGTGAGTTCATACCCCTACTTTTTCACTGTTTTTCACTGTTTTCAGGGGGGGGGGGGGGAACACAAGCAAAGTACAAGGGTTTTTCCTGTACTCAAAATTATTTTCTCATGTGTGTTTCAAATTTCTTATGCTTTTAATACTGATACGCGTAACTGATAATCGTTAGAATATACAGTTCACTTAAACATTTATTTGTGAAATGGGATCTATAAACTGTTATGTTTTATATATTTCATGAATGATTTCCACATTTTATCAGTTAAAAGCATGACTTTACAACACATGAACAGTATATTTCGTACACTGTCTTGTCCTCGGTAACATTCCACAGAGATACGCGAATGGAGGATTATACTATTATTACTAGTAAATTTGTTATTCCGTATGATTGGAGACACGTCCTCGGCGAACACTCCACAGAAGTACGCGAGTGGAGGACTACACCCGTAACCAGAATCTCTGGGATTTAGAGAGCGTGACTTGAGTGTATAGATCTATACGGGGCTGACTACCCCACACCTGGCTGCTAGCTACAGCCGAACCGAAATGGTTCAAGGGTGACGAAAGTCATAAGAATTGTGGACTACTTATTGCCACAGGTTCAGTCCTTAGTATGGTTATGGAACTCGCAATTAGGATAACAGAGATTTACTTACAGTAATAATGAACCATATACTACATTTTGCAGACAACCAGGATTCAGTTTACATCTTTTACATCTTTTACATCTTTTACAAACAATAACCAATGCGCCTGCAGTCTTCATGGATCTGATGAATAGAGTATGCCGACCTTACTTGGATCAGTTCGTCATCGTTTTCATTGACGACATCCTGATCTACTCCCGAAGTAAGAAAGAACATGGCGATCATCTGCGACAAGTTCTAGGGACATTAAGAAGAGAGAAACTTTATGCGAAGTTCTCGAAATGTGAATTTTGGATCCGAAGAGTCGAATTCTTAGGACACGTGGTAAGCGAAGGGGGAATCCACGTGGACTCATCCAAAATTAAGGCCATTGAGAACTGGTCAGCACCGAAGACTCCTACAGAAATTCGCCAATTTCTAGGTCTCGCTGGTTACTACCGCAGGTTCATTCAGAACTTCTCACGAATAGCGAAGCCTCTTACAACCCTAACCCAGAAAGGTGTGGCCTTTGACTGGGAAGAGAAACAAGAAAGAGCGTTCCAAACGCTCAAACGAGCCTTGTGCACCGCACCAATACTATCCCTTCCTGAAGGAATAGAAGACTTCGTAGTTTATTGCGATGCATCAAACCAAGGACTCGGATGTGTTCTGATGCAGCGAGGTAAGGTCATCGCCTACGCCTCGAGACAGTTGAAAACACATGAGGTTAACTACACGACCCACGATCTTGAGCTAGGAGCAGTAGTGTTTGCCCTGAAGATCTGGAGACATTACTTGTATGGAACGAAGAGCACTATCTTTACCGACCACAAGAGCTTACAACACATTTTCGATCAGAAGGAGCTCAACATGAGACAACGGCGATGGGTCGAGCTACTCAGTGATTACGAATGCGATATTCGCTATCATCCGGGAAAGGCAAACGTCGTAGCCGATGCCCTTAGTCGAAAGGAGTACTCAGGCCGGAGAGTGAAGTCATTAGCTATGTCGATCCATTCGCACCTATCAACGCAAGTCAAGGAAGCTCAATTAGAGGCCTTGAAACCCGAAAACGTGGCAGGTGAGGCCCTTAGGGGAATGGACAAGAACTTAGAAATCAAGAGTGACGGAGCACGCTACCTCATGAACCGGATCTGGACACCAAAGTTTGGGGGATTCAGAGAGGTAGTTATGAGCGAGGCACACAGGACCCCATACTCCGTACACCCAGGGTCAGACAAAATGTATCTAGATCTCAAGCAACTCTACTGGTGGCCAAACATGAAAGCGGAGATCGCTACGTATGTGAGCAAGTGTCTAACTTGCGCCAAAATAAAAATAGAACACCAAAAACCCTCAGGCCTACTCCAACAACCTGATATACCTGAGTGGAAATGGGAGCAGATTTCCATGGACTTCATAACCAAACTGCCCAAAACTCAGAGTGGCCAAGATACTATTTGGGTAATCGTCGACAGATTAACCAAATCAACCCATTTCTTACCTATCAAGGAAACCGATAGGATGGAAAAACTATCAAGAACCTACATCCGGGAGATCGTACGACTTCATGGGGTACCAATGTCCATCATCTCAGATAGAGACAGCAGGTTCACTTCCAGATTTTGGCAATCACTGCAAAAATCCATGGGAACGAGGTTGGACATGAGTACAGCATACCACCCTCAAACTGACGGACAGAGTGAGAGGACGATCCAAACCTTGGAAGACATGTTGCGAGCATGTGTAATCGACTTTGGCAAGGCATGGGATATTCACTTGCCTTTGGTCGAGTTCTCTTATAACAATAGTTATCATACTAGTATCAAGACCGCTCCGTTCGAAGCCCTTTACGGCCGTAAGTGCAGATCACCCCTGTGCTGGACGGAAGTGGGCGACACCCAATTGGCAAAAGGTCTAGTCACTAAGAGCACCCTTACTGGCCCAGAGATCATCAGAGAGACTACCGAAAAGATCGTGCAAATACGAGAACGACTGAAGTCCTCAAGGGATAGGCAAAAGAGCTATGCCGACAGGAGACGTAAACCCTTGGAATTCCAGATTGGCGACCGTGTGCTACTGAAGGTCTCACCCTGGAAAGGCGTGATACGCTTTGGGAAGCGTGGAAAGCTAAATCCCAGGTACATTGGACCCTACGAAATCATTTCGAGAGTTGGTCCAGTGGCCTACAAACTCCAACTTCCAATCGAGCTTAACAAAGTGCATCCAATATTCCACGTGTCGAACCTGAAAAAGTGTTTGTCCGACGAAACACTTGTAATTCCACTCGATGAAATCGCGTTAAACGAAAATCTCAACTTTGTGGAAGAACCCGTCGAGATCATGGATAGGGAAGTTAAAAGGACCAAACAGAGTCGCATTCCAATAGTAAAAGTTCGATGGAATGCTAAAAGAGGACCCGAATTCACATGGGAACGGGAAGACCAAATGCTACAGAAGTATCCGCATCTCTTCCTCAGCCCCTAAAACTCTTACCTTGTATTAAATTTCGGGACGAAATTCCGTTTAACGGGGGGATGATGTAACAACCCGTTATCCCGGGCATTATAAACCGAGTCTTGTAACCCCTTTTGAATGTAATGGGAATATCATCGATAAATGAATTGTTCAAAAGCTCTGATTTGGAGTACGCTATGTAGTAGATATCGTCTTAAAGGTTCCAAATAAATAAAGAAACACTAAAATCTGAGTTATGGCGAAGAAGCTATGACCATTCTAAGATTTCTGTCAAAACCGACAACACCGATCAAACGAAAAACGCAAAGTTTCAATACGATAACATTTAGCCTTAGGTATCTAAATGAAAGTCATAGATAACATTAAACCGTGAGCGTACACAAAAAGAACGTCCAAATCTGACTTCGCATGAGGAAGTTATGATTTTTCAAAGAAATTCCTTAAAAGCGATTAGTTATAAAATAAATAATAAAAATAATTTTGGAATTTGCCAACGGAGTCTAAACGAAAGTTGTAGATCGTAGTCTCACCTACGCGTGGATATAAAGACCATCGAAAACGGAGTTCGTATGAAGAAGATATGGATTTTTGAAGTTTATTAAATAAATTAATTAATTATTTAATTCAAAATTCGGATATTATCCGAAGAGGAGTCAGCGTCCTTCTCCGAAGTACGCGCTGCGTACTCCTGTACGCCCCGCGTAACCGAGAGGATTGGCCTCGGATCGTCCACGTCGCCATATCCGAGGAAGCCGACCCGTCCGACCCGTCCGACCCGACGTCCCATCCGACCCGGCGTCCCATCCGACCCACCTCCCCAGCAACCCGTCCCATCCGACCCGATAACCCAAGAACCCGTCCCATCCGAACCGAGGCAGTCGAGGCTTCGGTCATGCATGACGTACGCGTACGCAGCGCGTACGAGCTTACGCCCCGCGTACCGAGGCAGACTTGCCTTCCTATAAATAGAATGCGAGGGTTTCCAAAGAAAGGGTTCATTTCTCTTCTCTCTCTCTCAGCATTTCCTCGTTTTCTGTGTCCGTTCAAACCCGAAGCTCTGGTCTTTTTGGCTCAAGTCCCGAAGGCTGATTCTACTCCCGAGATTCCCGAGAATCCCAAGAAAAATCAGTTTCCCGAGACGAAACTCTGCTCGGTTTTCCACCTCACAATCTTCAAACTATCAAGTGAGTTCATATCCCCTTTGAACACTCTTTAAATACATTTTAAATGTTTTATACTCTTTTTGGGGAGGAATACAAGTTAACACATGACTAAATTCGTGTGAAACATTAACCTTTTGATATACTTTTCATACTGATGTTTTAACTATCTTGTGAAGTTATTATGATACAAAACCCCTCACAACACAGCTTTACCCTCTTTGGGATATAATATGTTTATAAATAGAAATATGTTTTATTTATACGTTTACATACAAACACATCATATCAAGGGTAACATTCTTTACTAAGTCATTTCATGCATTCAAAGAACTTATGATGATGCTTTGTCAAACATTGTGAAAGAGGTTAAACTTTGCATACAAACTACTACCTTATTACGGACTTAGTTGAGAATCCATGAGTCGTGTATATCTTCAAACGTTACTTTCTTTATTAGAAAATAATGCTACAAGTCCTGTCTATAACCAGAGTCTCCCGTTCGGAGAACGTGTCAAATGTGTATAGATCTATACGGGAAGTCATGATCCCGCGCCCTGACTGTTAGCTACAGTCCGTCTTTTGGGGTGACAGTTGTCATAACGCTACGACGCCTGAAGAACGTCGCTACAGGCATATTATGTTTAGTATGGTTATAAAACTCATCGGATATACAATTATTATGGTATTATGCTTTTATGAACGAGTAGTCATTAAAACTATTCTTCATCTAATAAGTGCGATCTTCGTATAGCTTTACTATGTAAAACTATGACACAACTTACAAGCACGTCGCTTGCTTGCGATTTTCGGTCTTAGAGACTGCCAGTTATGTCAGGGAAATAAGGGTTTTTCCTGTATACAAACCAAACAACTAATAGGAAAATAAGGGATTTTCTCGGTACAATTAGTTGCAATTTACATCACGAACATTCATATGCATTGCATACTTTTATAAGAAAATAAGGGTTTTTCTGGAAAACATGCAAACACTTTCGAATGGCATACATCTTCTCAAAACACTACTTATGAACTCACCAACTTAAATGTTGACACTTTTTCTTTGAAATAACTTGTATTCACAGGAAACCGCTAGCCAGGTAGCAACTACTTCTGAAGACTAACGCATTGGCGTTAGTAACATATTTTGGATCACCATTTTATATTTGATTTCTTTTGCAAACATGTAACACCTACAATCATGTAAACTTTTCAAACATATTTATATTATGGCGGTGTGTACTTTCCTTTCTATGAACTGTTATGATACTGAATATGATGTCCTCCGCCCCCGAACGATTCCGCCGTTCAGGTTTGGGGGTGTGACAGATTGGTATCAGAGCTTCGTTTATAGTGAATTAAGTATATCAAAACCATTTTTTTTATACAACTATAAACTCAACTGGGCAAAAACACTCTGAGAAGAGTCATGCTTTTGAAATTAAATCTATTTAGTTTTTGTAAGTAAGCATGCATTCATTTAGTAATAAATAACAGTTCCACATCGTACCATATTAGAAGTATTATTAATGAGTTGTGCAGTACAGGTACGCCTTGGGACATGTAATCGGAACTGGGAAGGATATAGCCTGATCAACTATATTTGTCCGAGAGCCGACTAACGTGTGCCGAGGGGTGTCTGCAGTGGACAACAAATTTTAAAAACTTACCAAACCGTTATTAGAATCAAACACAATAATTTAAATGCTATAGGAGTAGTTGCTATTTAAACTAACTTACATGTTTTGCATGTTCCGACTTTATTCAAATCTTATGACCCTATTTCTCGTACAGTCAAATGGCTGGATTTCACCACCCCAATGACCCCTACTTTCCCAACCAAGGCAACGGAGGATGGATCGAAGATGATCCAGAAGAGGATAAGGAACCCATAGAATTGGGTGATGACTCCGGTACTGACTCAGAACCTGAAGTGATCGATCCACCACCCATTCAACCTCCTGTCCATGTGAGGAACTTCCAAGGACCCACTCCCGTCTGGGGAAGTCACCTACATCATTGGAGCCAACAACAAGGCATACGCCCTCCCTACGGCATGTGTCGGGACTTCTACGATGTCCGCGGTGGCAGTTCGGCTGATCGAGCACTCCCGGTAATGGTTGGTAAGTTAGCCAATCAGTCCTATCAGTCCGGAGTACAAGCAAGCCGACTCCGGGATATCAACGTGGAAGTGCAGGTTCACACTTCCGATATCCGTAGACTGGACAAGATACAAGATAATGTCCAACTCCAGTCTGAGGCATTTCAGGCACAGATAATTGCAGCCCTAGCCGAGTTAAGGGAGCAACAAGCCGCTTTTGATCGACGCCTAATGGAATCGAAGCAATCAGATGCGGAGTCAAGCTCCAAGCGCAACCTACGTCGCAAGTAGTGCCTGCCAGGATTTCAAATTTTGTTAAGAATTTCCTTTTCGTTAAAACTTTCTGTAATCGGAGACCTTTAGAAAGGTCAAAAAGTTTTGTCTAAACTCGGATGTAACACGACTATATGTTTTATATATATGGGGCATACCCCCCTTCTCTGATTTTAAATATGTGTATTCCGTTCAACTCATAAGTGCATCCATTCAAACGTTATTAATAAATCAAGCTCAAAACCCATTGTTGATCAAACCAAATTCTTAATCTATTTAAGGCAGTTAACTCAATATCATTCAACTTTGAACTGCCAAAACTTATAATTTTCTTCCATATTTTTCTTTTGGCAGCAAGATGCCTCCTCGTCCAAACTTAAGGCCCAGGCCGGGCACGGCACCACCACCACCTCCACCACCAGCTTATGATCCGGCCATGGTTCAGGCTGCTATCACAGCAGCGGTAACCGCAGCCCTCTCGCAAATAAACTCCCAAGGGAATGGAGGGGCGGGAAGCAGCACGAATCATCCAAATCATGGCACTGGTCATGGCCAAGGAAGAGAATGTACCTACAAGGAGTTCTCTAACGCTAAACCAAAAACTTTTAATGGAACAGGAGGAGTCATTGCACTAATGCAATGGTTCGAAAAGACCGAAACGGTCTTCGAGATCTGCTCGTGCCAAGAAACAAGCAAGGTTAAGTTCGCTGCTTGCACCTTCATAGATCGAGCCCTCACTTGGTGGAAAAGCCATGTGAACTCAGTGACGCTCACTGTCGCTAACGCCATGAGTTGGGAAGAACTGAAGGTACTACTACTGGAAGAATACTGCCCAAGGGGTGAAGTGCAAAAGCTTGAGCAGGAACTCTGGAATTTGAAAATGGTCGGGTCTGACCTAGTCGCTTACACAGCTAGGTTCAACGATCTCGCTGCTTTGTGCCCTACCATGGTCAACCCAGAATCAAAGAAGGTCGAAAGGTACATTTGGGGGTTGTCACCCCAGATTCAAGGGCATGTCCTAGCCTCCAACCCTATCACCTACAACAGCGCTAAACGCCTGGCACAACGACTCATCGATCACGGAGCGAGACAGAGTACCATCACAACAGCCGCAAATCCACCTAGGGAGGCTCAGGGACAGAGTAGGCCTTGGAACAAGAGGAGGGGACAAATCCTCCAGGAGAACCCTAAGAAACAACAAGTGATAGCGACCCACGCCATTACTGTACCTACCAACTCTGCCCCCACAAGTTCATACAATGGAAAGCTACCGAAATGTAACCAGTGCAACTTCCACCATCACGGTCTCTGTCATGGCCTTCAATGCACCAGGTGCAATAAGAAGGGTCATACAGCCCGCTATTGCAAGGAGCCAACCCAACAATCCGCCCCCACTGCTAATACCGGAGTAAGCCGCGCTTGCTTTGAGTGCGGGAGCACAGGGCACTACCGCAAGGACTGCCCGAAGGCAAACAACAGGAATATCGGCGGGAGAGGCCGAGTTTTCGCAATGGGACAAGATGAAGCCATTGCGGACCCTACTGTTGTTACGGGTACGTTTCTTCTCGATAACTCGTATGCATGCATTTTGTTTGATAGTGGAGCGGAAAGGAGTTTTGTGAGTCACGACTTTAAAAGCATGCTAAAACCATTACCACAATCATTAAGTGAACCGTTCATAGTAGAAATGGCCAACGGGAAAACTGAAAGCACTAAAGAGATATACTTAAACTGCACCCTAACTTTAAACGATAATCCCTTTCAAATCAACCTCATGCCAGTCTCGATTAAGAGTTTCGATGTCATCATTGGCATGGATTGGCTGAGTTCACATCGTGCGGACATTCTATGTTACGATAAGGCCGTTCGCCTTAATCTGCCAACCGGCGAAACCTTCCTCGTCTTGGGCGACAAACCTAGTACCACTCTTAGAATCATCTCAAGTATCCAAGCTCAGAAGCACTTACGAAAGGAGTGTCACGCATTTCTTGCACATGTTGTAGACGTGAAACGCGAAGTCCGGGACATCAAGGATGTGCCCGACGTATGCGATTTTCCCGATGTGTTTCCCGAGGACCTTCCAGGGATACCACCCGTAAGACAAGTCGAATTCAGAATCGATCTGATTCCCGGAGCTACCCCAGTAGCCAAAGCACCCTATCGATTAGCCCCGGCAGAGATGCAGGAACTATCCAGTCAACTGAATGAACTACTGGAAAAAGGATTCATCAGACCGAGCTTCTCACCATGGGGAGCACCCGTGTTGTTTGTGAAAAAGAAGGATGGATCATTCAGAATGTGCATCGACTACAGAGAACTCAACAAACTGACGGTCAAGAATCGTTATCCTCTACCGCGCATAGATGATCTATTCGACCAACTGCAAGGGGCGAACTATTTTTCTAAGATTGATCTGAGGTCCGGGTATCACCAGTTACGAGTGCTAGAGGAGGATGTGCCGAAGACCGCCTTCCGAACTCGTTACGGACATTACGAGTTCGTGGTGATGCCATTCGGATTGACCAATGCGCCTGCAGTCTTCATGGATCTGATGAATAGAGTATGCCGACCTTACTTGGATCAGTTCGTCATCGTTTTCATTGACGACATCCTGATCTACTCCCGAAGTAAGAAAGAACATGGCGATCATCTGCGACAAGTTCTAAGGACATTAAGAAGAGAGAAACTTTATGCGAAGTTCTCGAAATGTGAATTTTGGATCCGAAGAGTCGAATTCTTAGGACACGTGGTAAGCGAAGGGGGAATCCACGTGGACCCATCCAAAATTAAGGCCATTGAGAACTGGTCAGCACCGAAGACTCCTACAGAAATTCGCCAATTTCTAGGTCTCGCTGGTTACTACCGCAGGTTCATTCAGAACTTCTCACGAATAGCGAAGCCTCTTACAACCCTAACCCAGAAAGGTGTGGCCTTTGACTGGGAAGAGAAACAAGAAAGAGCGTTCCAAACGCTCAAACGAGCCTTGTGCACCGCACCAATACTATCCCTTCCTGAAGGAATAGAAGACTTCGTAGTTTATTGCGATGCATCAAACCAAGGACTCGGATGTGTTCTGATGCAGCGAGGTAAGGTCATCGCCTACGCCTCGAGACAGTTGAAAACACATGAGGTTAACTACACGACCCACGATCTTGAGCTAGGAGCAGTAGTGTTTGCCCTGAAGATCTGGAGACATTACTTGTATGGAACGAAGAGCACTATCTTTACCGACCACAAGAGCTTACAACACATTTTCGATCAGAAGGAGCTCAACATGAGACAACGGCGATGGGTCGAGCTACTCAGTGATTACGAATGCGATATTCGCTATCATCCGGGAAAGGCAAACGTCGTAGCCGATGCCCTTAGTCGAAAGGAGTACTCAGGCCGGAGAGTGAAGTCATTAGCTATGTCGATCCATTCGCACCTATCAACGCAAGTCAAGGAAGCTCAATTAGAGGCCTTGAAACCCGAAAACGTGGCAGGTGAGGCCCTTAGGGGAATGGACAAGAACTTAGAAATCAAGAGTGACGGAGCACGCTACCTCATGAACCGGATCTGGACACCAAAGTTTGGGGGATTCAGAGAGGTAGTTATGAGCGAGGCACACAGGACCCCATACTCCGTACACCCAGGGTCAGACAAAATGTATCTAGATCTCAAGCAACTCTACTGGTGGCCAAACATGAAAGCGGAGATCGCTACGTATGTGAGCAAGTGTCTAACTTGCGCCAAAATAAAAATAGAACACCAAAAACCCTCAGGCCTACTCCAACAACCTGATATACCTGAGTGGAAATGGGAGCAGATTTCCATGGACTTCATAACCAAACTGCCCAAAACTCAGAGTGGCCAAGATACTATTTGGGTAATCGTCGACAGATTAACCAAATCAACCCATTTCTTACCTATCAAGGAAACCGATAGGATGGAAAAACTATCAAGAACCTACATCCGGGAGATCGTACGACTTCATGGGGTACCAATGTCCATCATCTCAGATAGAGACAGCAGGTTCACTTCCAGATTTTGGCAATCACTGCAAAAATCCATGGGAACGAGGTTGGACATGAGTACAGCATACCACCCTCAAACTGACGGACAGAGTGAGAGGACGATCCAAACCTTGGAAGACATGTTGCGAGCATGTGTAATCGACTTTGGCAAGGCATGGGATATTCACTTGCCTTTGGTCGAGTTCTCTTATAACAATAGTTATCATACTAGTATCAAGACCGCTCCGTTCGAAGCCCTTTACGGCCGTAAGTGCAGATCACCCCTGTGCTGGACGGAAGTGGGCGACACCCAATTGGCAAAAGGTCTAGTCACTAAGAGCACCCTTACTGGCCCAGAGATCATCAGAGAGACTACCGAAAAGATCGTGCAAATACGAGAACGACTGAAGTCCTCAAGGGATAGGCAAAAGAGCTATGCCGACAGGAGACGTAAACCCTTGGAATTCCAGATTGGCGACCGTGTGCTACTGAAGGTCTCACCCTGGAAAGGCGTGATACGCTTTGGGAAGCGTGGAAAGCTAAATCCCAGGTACATTGGACCCTACGAAATCATTTCGAGAGTTGGTCCAGTGGCCTACAAACTCCAACTTCCAATCGAGCTTAACAAAGTGCATCCAATATTCCACGTGTCGAACCTGAAAAAGTGTTTGTCCGACGAAACACTTGTAATTCCACTCGATGAAATCGCGTTAAACGAAAATCTCAACTTTGTGGAAGAACCCGTCGAGATCATGGATAGGGAAGTTAAAAGGACCAAACAGAGTCGCATTCCAATAGTAAAAGTTCGATGGAATGCTAAAAGAGGACCCGAATTCACATGGGAACGGGAAGACCAAATGCTACAGAAGTATCCGCATCTCTTCCTCAGCCCCTAAAACTCTTACCTTGTATTAAATTTCGGGACGAAATTCCGTTTAACGGGGGGATGATGTAACAACCCGTTATCCCGGGCATTATAAACCGAGTCTTGTAACCCCTTTTGAATGTAATGGGAATATCATCGATAAATGAATTGTTCAAAAGCTCTGATTTGGAGTACGCTATGTAGTAGATATCGTCTTAAAGGTTCCAAATAAATAAAGAAACACTAAAATCTGAGTTATGGCGAAGAAGCTATGACCATTCTAAGATTTCTGTCAAAACCGACAACACCGATCAAACGAAAAACGCAAAGTTTCAATACGATAACATTTAGCCTTAGGTATCTAAATGAAAGTCATAGATAACATTAAACCGTGAGCGTACACAAAAAGAACGTCCAAATCTGACTTCGCATGAGGAAGTTATGATTTTTCAAAGAAATTCCTTAAAAGCGATTAGTTATAAAATAAATAATAAAAATAATTTTGGAATTTGCCAACGGAGTCTAAACGAAAGTTGTAGATCGTAGTCTCACCTACGCGTGGATATAAAGACCATCGAAAACGGAGTTCGTATGAAGAAGATATGGATTTTTGAAGTTTATTAAATAAATTAATTAATTATTTAATTCAAAATTCGGATATTATCCGAAGAGGAGTCAGCGTCCTTCTCCGAAGTACGCGCTGCGTACTCCTGTACGCCCCGCGTAACCGAGAGGATTGGCTTCGGATCGTCCACGTCGCCATATCCGAGGAATCCGACCCGTCCGACCCGTCCGACCCGACGTCCCATCCGACCCGGCGTCCCATCCGACCCACCTCCCCAGCAACCCGTCCCATCCGACCCGATAACCCAAGAACCCGTCCCATCCGAACCGAGGCAGTCGAGGCTTCGGTCATGCATGACGTACGCGTACGCAGCGCGTACGAGCTTACGCCCCGCGTACCGAGGCAGACTTGCCTTCCTATAAATAGAATGCGAGGGTTTCCAAAGAAAGGGTTCATTTCTCTTCTCTCTATCTCAGCATTTCCTCGTTTTCTGTGTCCGTTCAAACCCGAAGCTCTGGTCTTTTTGGCTCAAGTCCCGAAGGCTGATTCTACTCCCGAGATTCCCGAGAATCCCAAGAAAAATCAGTTTCCCGAGACGAAACTCTGCTCGGTTTTCCACCTCACAATCTTCAAACTATCAAGTGAGTTCATATCCCCTTTGAACACTCTTTAAATACATTTTAAATGTTTTATACTCTTTTTGGGGAGGAATACAAGTTAACACATGACTAAATTCGTGTGAAACATTAACCTTTTGATATACTTTTCATACTGATGTTTTAACTATCTTGTGAAGTTATTATGATACAAAACCCCTCACAACACAGCTTTACCCTCTTTGGGATATAATATGTTTATAAATAGAAATATGTTTTATTTATACGTTTACATACAAACACATCATATCAAGGGTAACATTCTTTACTAAGTCATTTCATGCATTCAAAGAACTTATGATGATGCTTTGTCAAACATTGTGAAAGAGGTTAAACTTTGCATACAAACTACTACCTTATTACGGACTTAGTTGAGAATCCATGAGTCGTGTATATCTTCAAACGTTACTTTCTTTATTAGAAAATAATGCTACAAGTCCTGTCTATAACCAGAGTCTCCCGTTCGGAGAACGTGTCAAATGTGTATAGATCTATACGGGAAGTCATGATCCCGCGCCCTGACTGTTAGCTACAGTCCGTCTTTTGGGGTGACAGTTGTCATAACGCTACGACGCCTGAAGAACGTCGCTACAGGCATATTATGTTTAGTATGGTTATAAAACTCATCGGATATACAATTATTATGGTATTATGCTTTTATGAACGAGTAGTCATTAAAACTATTCTTCATCTAATAAGTGCGATCTTCGTATAGCTTTACTATGTAAAACTATGACACAACTTACAAGCACGTCGCTTGCTTGCGATTTTCGGTCTTAGAGACTGCCAGTTATGTCAGGGAAATAAGGGTTTTTCCTGTATACAAACCAAACAACTAATAGGAAAATAAGGGATTTTCTCGGTACAATTAGTTGCAATTTACATCACGAACATTCATATGCATTGCATACTTTTATAAGAAAATAAGGGTTTTTCTGGAAAACATGCAAACACTTTCGAATGGCATACATCTTCTCAAAACACTACTTATGAACTCACCAACTTAAATGTTGACACTTTTTCTTTGAAATAACTTGTATTCACAGGAAACCGCTAGCCAGGTAGCAACTACTTCTGAAGACTAACGCATTGGCGTTAGTAACATATTTTGGATCACCATTTTATATTTGATTTCTTTTGCAAACATGTAACACCTACAATCATGTAAACTTTTCAAACATATTTATATTATGGCGGTGTGTACTTTCCTTTCTATGAACTGTTATGATACTGAATATGATGTCCTCCGCCCCCGAACGATTCCGCCGTTCAGGTTTGGGGGTGTGACAACCCAGCTCAAAGAACAACGACGATCCCTCTTCGCCACCACCCCCTCTCCAATTTGACCTAGCATCACTCCAGACGATGATGACAGCTGCAATGGTAGCAGCTATGTCGCAAATGAACTCTAATGGTTCAGGAGGTGGTTCTCAATCTCAAAACCCTGAAGGTAGTCAGGGGCACCAAAGAGGAAATTCTTATAAGGATTTCATGAACGCGAAACCAACATCCTTTAATGGCACTGGAGGTGTCATTTCCTTATCCCGATGGTTCGAGAAAATCGAGTCCATCTTCGAAATCTGTGCTTGTGCTGAGTCTGATAAAGTTAAATTTGCGGCTTGTACCTTCGAAGATAAAGCCTTGACTTGGTGGAATGGCCGAGTCAAATCTCTGACCTTATCTGTAGCCAATGCCATGGGCTGGGAGGCCATGAAAGAACTCCTCCTTGCTGAGTATTGCCCCCGTGGCGAAATGCAAAAATTAGAGCACGAGCTTTGGAATTTGAAAATGAAAGGTTCTGACATTGCTGCGTATACTTCCCGATTCGATGATCTCGCACTTCTCTGCCCGGGATTAGTCACTCCTGAAAACAAAAAGATCGAAAGGTTCGTTTGGGGATTATCTCAACCAACAAAGAGTCATGTTTTGGCTGCTCGTCCAAATACTTACGATAGTGCCAAGACTTTAGCTCAAATTCTGATTGATCACAGCGACGACGTTAAGGAAATCACTACCACTTCTGAGCCGACTCAAAGGAGTGGTGAAAAGAGGAAATTCTGGAAGAAAAAGAAGGGTCAATCTTCTCAAGGATCTTCCAAGAAACAACAAACAGTAGCAGTTCATGCTGCTACTACCCCCGTAGCTGTTGCTTCCGTTATGGGATCCACAGCTCCAACTCCTACCAACCGATATGTTGGTAACCTCCCTCTCTGTGAAAAATGCAAGTATCACCACAACCCTGGTCCCTGTCGAGAATTATCCTGTACCAATTGTGGTAAGAAGGGGCACACTGTTCGATACTGCAAAGCTCCGACTCAATCAGCAAATCAAACCTTTGGAACAGGCGTTGGTCAAGCCTGTTATAACTGTGGTGAGGTCGGGCACTTTAAAAGGAACTGCCCCAAGAAGACTACTGCTAGCAACACAGGAAGGGTCCTTGCTATGGGACGAGAAGAAGCAGTTGCCGATCCCAATGTTGTCTCGGGTACGTTTCTTCTCGACAACTCGTATGCTAATATTCTTTTCGATTCGGGCGCTGAAAGAAGTTTTGTTAGTCATGCATTCAAACATAACCTAAAACATAATTCCCAACCTCTAACCGAAATATTTACCGTCGAAATGGCAAACGGAGAGAAAGAGAGTGCGAGTGAAGTATTCGTAGATTGCATTCTTACCTTAAATGACCATTCATTTCCTATCGATCTTATGCCCGTATCTATAAAGAGCTTTGATGTCATTATTGGCATGGATTGGTTGAGCCCCAATCATGCAGACATCCTTTGCTTCGAAAAAGCCATCCGTCTTAACCTTCTTTCTGGTCAAACTCTAGTGATCTATGGCGATAAACTCGGTTCCAATCTTCGTATCATCTCCTGCATCAAAGCTCAGAAACTCCTGCGTAAGGAGTGTGTTGCATTCTTGGCTCACGTAATCAACGAAAATCAAGAAGTTAAAAACCTCGCGAACATTCCCGAGGTCTGCAATTTTCCTGATGTGTTTCCCGAAGAGCTTCCAGGAATTCCTCCCGAACGTCAGGTCGAGTTCCATATTGACCTAATTCCTGGGGCTACTCCTGTAGCAAAGTCTCCGTATCGCTTAGCTCCAGCAGAGATGCAGGAGTTATTCAGTCAACTTAATGAGTTGCTTAACAAAGGATTCATTAGACCGAGTTCCTCACCCTGGGGAGCTCCGGTTTTGTTCGTCAAGAAGAAGGATGGATCCTTTCGTATGTGTATTGATTATCGTGAGCTAAACAAGTTGACTGTCAAAAACCGATATCCTCTTCCTCGTATAGATGACCTTTTCGATCAACTCCAGGGAGCCAGTTACTTCTCTAAGATAGACCTTCGGTCAGGGTACCATCAGTTGCGAGTTCATGAAAGTGATGTGCCCAAGACAGCTTTCAGGACTCGATATGGACACTACGAGTTCGTAGTGATGCCCTTCGGTCTAACCAATGCGCCGGCTGTGTTCATGGATCTTATGAACCGGGTGTGCCGTCCCTTCTTAGACAAATTCGTCATCATGTTCATTGACGACATCCTCGTTTACTCCCGAAGCAAAGAAGACCACAAACAACACTTGAGGCTAGTATTGGAAACCCTTAGATCCGAAAAACTATACGCGAAATTTTCGAAATGTGAGTTTTGGATACGGAAGGTAACTTCCCTTGGTCATGTGATAAGTGAGGAGGGTATTCATGTTGATCCTTCCAAGATTAAGGCAATAGAGAATTGGTCAGCACCGAAGACATCCACAGAAATCCGACAATTCTTGGGTCTCGCTGGCTATTATCGAAGGTTCATCCAAAACTTTTCCCGAATCGCCAAACCTCTAACCACTCTAACACAGAAAGGTGTACCCTTTTGTTGGGGTGATAAACAAGAGACCGTATTTCAGATGTTGAAGAAAGCTCTGTGCAGCGCGCCTGTCCTATCCCTACCCGAAGGGACAGAGGACTTTGTTGTCTACTGCGATGCGTCTACTCAAGGTTTAGGTTGTGTGCTTATGCAGAGAGGAAAAGTGATTGCTTATGCCTCTAGGCAGTTGAAAACACACGAGGTCAACTATACCACACACGACTTGGAGCTTGGAGCCGTAGTTTTTGCATTGAAGATTTGGAGGCATTACCTTTACGGAACCAAGTGCACGATCTTTACTGATCATAAGAGCCTGCAACATATCTTTGACCAAAAAGACCTGAACATGAGACAAAGGCGATGGGTAGAGCTACTCAGTGATTATGAGTGTGAAATCCGCTACCATCCCGGCAAGGCCAATGTGGTAGCAGATGCCCTTAGCCGAAAGGAGAATACCAGCAACAAAGCGAAGAGTCAGTCGATAACCATCCGTTCCAATCTACCCATGCAAATCCGAGAAGCTCAACTTGAAGCCCTAAAACCGGAGAACATGACAACTGAAGCTTTGAGAGGAATGGAAAAGAAACTTGAGATCAGAAGTGACGGAGTCCATTGTTATGTGGATCGAATCTGGATTCCCAAGTCTGGAGGATTAAGAGAGTTAGTCATGGAGGAAGCACATAGAACCAAATACTCTGTTCACCCGGGCTCTGACAAGATGTACTTAGATCTCAAGAAACAATATTGGTGGCCAAACATGAAAGCTGAGATAGCTACATTTGTGGGCAAGTGCTTGACTTGAGCCAAAGTCAAGGTCGAACATCAGAAACCTTCAGGTCTGCTTCAACAACCCGAGATCCCCGAGTGGAAATGGGAGATGATTACCATGGACTTCATCACCAAACTACCCAAGTGTTCTAGTGGGTACGATACCATTTGGGTAATTGTCGATCGTTTGACAAAATCCGCTCACTTCATTCCAATTAAAGAATCATACAAGATGGAAAGACTTGCGCGAATCTACATCCAGGAAGTAGTACGTCTACACGGTGTACCTGTATCCATTATCTCTGATCGAGATAGCAGGTTTACTTCCAGATTCTGGCAATCCCTTCAGAAAGCCCTTGGAACCCAACTAGACATGAGCACAGCATACCATCCTCAGACTGACGGTCAAAGCGAGAGAACAATCTAAACTCTGGAGGACATGCTTAGGGCATGTGTCATTGATTTTGGAAAGTCGTGGGATGCAAATCTACCATTAATCGAATTCTCATACAACAACAGTTACCACACCAGCATTAGGGCTGCCCCGTTCGAAGCCCTATACGGTCGCAAGTGCAGATCCCCTCTGTGCTGGGCCGAGGTAGGAGATACACAGTTAGCAAAGAGTCGAGTCCCCGACAGCGCACTTACCGGTCCTGAAATCATCCGTGAAACCACTGAGAAAATTTTCCAAATCCATGAACGACTAAAGGCCTCACGTGATCGTCAGAAGAGTTACGCTGATAATCGTCGGAAACCACTAGAATTCCAGGTTGGGGACCGTGTTCTGTTGAAGGTCTCACCCTGGAAAGGTACTGTACGCTTTGGTAAACGTGGAAAACTTAATCCGAGATACATTGGACCATTTGAAATCATCGCCAGAGTTGGTCCGGTAGCCTATAAACTTCATTTACCTCACGAACTTAGTAACATCCACCCCGTCTTTCATGTTTCAAACCTCAAGAAGTGCCTATCCGATGAAACCCTAGTGATTCCGTTAGACGAGATTGAGGTCGATGAAAACATCAACTTTGTGGAGGAGCCAATCGAAATCATGGATCGAGAAGTCAAACGTACGAAATAGAGTCGCATCCCGTTGGTGAAGGTTCGCTGGAATGCCAAGCGAGGACCGGAGTTCACTTGGGAGCGAGAAGACTCGATGAAACAAAAATATCCACAACTCTTTTCTAATCCATGATTTGTATCTTGTCTTGTGTTTTAAACTTTGAATTTCGGGACGAAATTCCCTTTAACGGGGGGATAATGTAACAACCCGAAATTTCGTATCACTTCTTGTATCACAACTTGTAATCCGATCCGATCAACCAAACGTCATTTTCAATTTCGTTTCCAATTTCACCAATTTATTAAAGTCATTAGTTTATATTGACCTAAAATGACTTAATGGGTGTTTTAATACATTAGAAATCATTTTAAACACCCAACTTTAGTGATCGGAATATTTCTAGAAATTACTATGTCGAGTTACGGTAACTCAATCGGGTACGACCAAAAACCTCAATTAACGTCGGTATCGGGTAAAATTCTATCATGTCCAATTCCCGAACATTATATAAACATGTTTAAGACTCCATTTGAAGCCTTTTGCCAAATTCTCATTAAACTCTTACAACCTCTCTCCTCCAAGCTAGAATTAAGGTCCAAATCACAAGTTTAAGGCTTCAAATCTTTAAGGTAACCTCTCTAGCATGTTATTCATCATCTTTAGCCTTCAAATTGATGAATTAATTGAGTTTTAGGGTTAAGAACAAGAGTTTACGGCCAAGGAGCAAGCTTGGGCCGTAAACTCCATTTTATGGGGTTTTAAGCTCTTAAACTCCTTCCTAAACTTAATTGGACTTTAGATATGGCTAAGGGACTTTAAGATATGGACTCTAAACAATTAAAACATGAATTTTGTGAAGTTTGAAGGAGTTTACGGCCAAGGAACATTCTTGGGCCGTAAACTCAATAAACTAGGGTTTTCATGCCTTTAAACCCTTCCAAATCATTTCTATAGCTTAGGTATGAATTATAGGACCTTGGATATAGCATTTGGACACTTGAATCATATCATTTGAAGGACTTATATGAGTTTACGGCCAAGGGGAGTGCTTGGGCCGTAAACTCCCTAAATCAAGGCATAAAATCAATTTTAAAGTGTTAGAAAGCCATCTAACACCACCAAAAGCCTTGGAATAAATCAAGGGACCAACCAAAAATAGTTTAAGGGACTTAAACACAACATTTGTGGGTTTTCTAAGAGTTTACGGCCAAGGCATTGTTCTTGGGCCGTAAACTCCAAAATTTTTGGTGTTAGAATGTAAACTAAACACCCCTAAAGTCTTTAGATGAATTTTAGAAGCCCTTCTATGCAAGTTATAGACCTTAAAACACATTATATCACTCTATATTAGAGTTTACAGCCATGAAGAGGGTCTCATGGGCCGTAAACTCCATAACACCCCTCATATATCCCATAAAACTCATTCTAGGTCTTGGTATAAATCCTATTAATCACATGTGATTGTTTTAAGCATCAAAAACTATCTTTTTCATGGATAAAGGAGAGTTTACGGCCTTAGAACATACCTCTAGGCCGTAAACTCCAATAAATGTGTTAAATGATGTTCTAAATTCATAACAAAGCTTGGAAAATTAACTAGAATCACATGTGATTGTCCCTTGTAGCTTAAACTAACCATTCTTGGCCATGGGTGAGTTTACGGCCGTAAACTCTAAGAGTATGGACGTAAACTCATGTTTAAATGTTGTAAATTCATTCCAAGTGTTCCAAGTCATTTTAGATAAATCATTTTAGCATTTCCCATGTCCATGTAAGCCATTTAAGTCACTTAGATCATCAAAACCACACCAACATGAGTTTACGGCCGTAAACTCATGTGTGGGTGTGTTTTATGGGTGTAAACTCATTTAAATGTTTACTTATGAAGAGTAAACTCAACTCCCAAGTCCCTAGTGCCTTTACCCGTCCTTAAACGCCACCCGGGTCACTCCAAACGCTCATTTCGAGGTGTTTGACCTCATTGGAGTATAATGTTCCATATGATTAGTGAATGTATCCCTAATTGTATATATATGGACATTATTTCATTTTACATAGGGTCATCGCGAGTAATCAAAACTCGAACCAACGTCTAGCATTCAAAACCGACACGTTTCCGAGTCCGGTGAGTTCATACCCCTACTTTTTCACTGTTTTTCACTGTTTTCAGGGGGGGGGGAACACAAGCAAAGTACAAGGGTTTTTCCTGTACTCAAAATTATTTTCTCATGTGTGTTTCACATTTCTTATGCTTTTAATACTGATACGCGTAACTGATAATCGTTAGAATATACAGTTCACTTAAACATTTATTTGTGAAATGGGATCTATAAACTGTTATGTTTTATATATTTCATGAATGATTTCCACATTTTATCAGTTAAAAGCATGACTTTACAACACATGAACAGTATATTTCGTACACTGTCTTGTCCTCGGTAACATTCCACAGAGATACGCGAATGGAGGATTATACTATTATTACTAGTAAATTTGTTATTCCGTATGATTGGAGACACGTCCTCGGCGAACACTCCACAGAAGTACGCGAGTGGAGGACTACACCCGTAACCAGAATCTCTGGGATTTAGAGAGCGTGACTTGAGTGTATAGATCTATACGGGGCTGACTACCCCACACCTGGCTGCTAGCTACAGCCGAACCGAAATGGTTCAAGGGTGACGAAAGTCTTAAGAATTGTGGACTACTTATTGCCACAGGTTCAGTCCTTAGTATGGTTATGGAACTCGCAATTAGGATAACAGAGATTTACTTACAGTAATAATGAACCATATACTACATTTTGCAGACAACCAGGATTCAGTTTACATCTTTTACATCTTTTACATCTTTTACAAACAATAACCAACATTCAGGAAGGTATGGGATCTTCCTGGGGAAAACTTTGTACATAACCAGGTTTGATAGAATACATCTTTTACATTGTAAACCAACATACAGGAAAGCATGGGGCATTCCTGGGTAACATTCATATAACCAGAAAAGTGTAACCAATTGTATATCATTACATCTTTTACAATAACAAACTATTCAGGAAAGTATGGGACTTTCCTGGGAATACTCTGATACATTTTTAGAAACAGAAAGGAAACATAAACATTTTCACAAAACAAAACTACTTATGAACTCACCAGCTTTATGCTGATTTTCAAACCGCTTGTGTTCTCAGGTCAGCGTTAGAACAGGTACCCGGAGATTCTTTTGATCAGAAGATGGAGTATATGAAGATCCGTTTCATTTTGTCTATATATACTATGTATCACAACTGTACAAACTTTACTTTTGAAACAACTGTAAAACTTTATTATGTAATGTAATGGTTGTTCTACTTTACTTACTATGTGCATTGGATTTGATACTCAACGTGGAGTCAACCCCGAAAATGTTTCCGCCTTCGGTTTTCGGGGTGTGACAATTAGCACATCAAAAACAGGTTTTATGAGTCCAAAACAGTTTAAGGTAATGATTCTAGACCAATTCCAGCACCAAAACTCGAAAATATGTTGTCTGGGGGTCCAACTCGTCGAGTGCATGAACCAACTCGCCGAGTTGGATGAATTTTGTCTTGGACTCGTCGAGTCCCTTTATGGACTCGGCGAGTCTGCTGTGCAGACATCAAATAAACTTCGATTTTCAGCAATTTGCATCAAGTATTCAAGAAAACAAGCCTAGGCTCTGATACCACTGTTGGGTTTTGAGCAATCTAACACTTCCTAAGTGTGCATGCAACCCTAATAAACCTTGGATATATGTTTGTAAATACATGCAAAATAATAATTTTCCAAGGTTCATAACCTATTAAACATGGCATGGGGTACTTTTAAACATAAAAGAATTAGATGAGATTACATACCTTTTGATGATGAGTTTGATTCCTAAGGAGTTTGAGGGCCAAGCACCAATAGTGTGAATGCCTCAAATGGAATCACAAAACACCACAAACTCTTGGAAACTTTAAGAGAGTATACACACTTGTATTTTCGGCCACACACAAGCTCACACACACTAGTTCACTAGTTGCCATTTCATGCTCCATAAGCATGCTTATATAGTGTGCATGGTTAGGGTGAAACCCTAATAACCCATGACCTTTCCTTTTCCAAGGATCCATGGGTTAAAAGCTCCATGGATCATCCATGGACTTCCATACAAGCCTAACCCATTAACAAATGAGTGTTAGCCCACACCATATAAAACCAATAGCCCACAATCTAATTAGTCTTCCTTTTAATCTCTAAATTAATTCATAATTAATTTAAGACTAAGACTAATTAAATAACATGACTTCATATTAATATATTATAACTTATAATATATTAATAATCATATGTGTATAACTCTCATAAAATTATCCACAAATAGTTTGGATGAGATGCAACCCAAATGGACCATGCCGGGTCGGGTCAAGTATATACCAAATAAGTTATGGACTTAGACACCTTATCCAACAGATAGTCCCCGAGATATCCGGTCGGTAGGGCCGAAGGGGTAGCCATACCCAGCCATGTTAGATAGATTCTGATATTGTGATACAGGTTATGTAGTAGTAGTAGAGGGGAGAAATAGTTCCCCAGTATCCAGTCGAGAGGACCGAAGGGGAGGCCAACACCCAGATATGCTAGGCAATATCTGGTCGAGAGGGCCGAAGGGGTAGGTTGGGCACCCAGATATGCCTGGCAATATGTGTATGTTATGAGATTATATGGTATGTGGTATAGTGGGGGAACTCACTAAGCTTCGTGCTTACGGTTTTCAGTTTTAGTTTCAGGTACCTCCTCAGCTAGGGGAAAGGAGCCGACGCGGTAGCAGCATGTCACACACACACACACACTCTCTTGTTTCCGCAGTTACGAGTTACTCTGGGATTGATACTTTGATATTTGATTGATCGAATGTTGTGGTTTTCAATTTGGTTTTCAATGTGAATTGGTTTAATCAAACAATGTTTTAACTATTAATGCTTTTATGTAATGTTTTATAACGAAATTTTTGGGCGTGAAAATTGGGTCGTTACATCAGGATTCTAAACGTTTAATTATTGTATTAGAACTGGCATGTAACTTTTTGAGGTGATAAGGAGACTTACGATTGTTGAAATCGATAACTTTGTAATGAAACCAATTGAGTGATATCGTAAAATAATACCTATCAAGTGACACCGTAAATAGTATATAATACCTAAAGAGTGGTATCGTACCTTTAGAGTACGTTTGATGATAGTAACATTGGAGGAGTATTGTACATGTGAAGTACACTTTCAACTGGTGGGATGATAAAAGCAATGATTGCTTACGGATTCAAAAGAACTAGAGATGGTGATGAATACTTCGACAATATCGAAATTAATGTTGTGTAAGACATAGAAGAATTCAATGAAGATTAAAGGAAAGACTAACAGAGTTTTCAGCCAAGACCTTGTCTAATGTTATGATGTAGTATGTTGTTCGAGTGGTGTGGTAAGAGCTGATTTGTACCCTAAACATGATGCTCAGACTTAGTATTTAAACATACAGAGTGACAATTGACTTCTATCACATCCTTACGAAAGTTCTATAGTGTGTTAAGCCGAATTTAACATATACGATTAGGATGGTGAGATGAGTCATTTGGTTGTGAAAGGCTCAGTGACTTACTTGTCCAAGTAAGGTAGAACACTTAGTTGAAGAAGCAATACACCCATAATATTGCATGAGAAGAGGTGTTGTCAGGAAAGACAAAGAACCAAGTTAAAGCTAGTAGAACATGTTGAGATGTAGCTAAAATGCAAACTTCCTAGGATTGACTCTTATGAAGTAGACTTAAAATATACACAAACAAGAAGCAAACTTTCTAAGATTAACTCATATAAAGGAATGATGATGTCATGGACGAATGATTAAAAGAAGAAATTGAATGATATCCATGGTGACTTGCATAAGTTTGAAAACAATACAAGTAGTTGGAGAGCATTTGTCTTCATACCGCTAGAGTACGTTATGGTTTAATGTGTCTTGTAGACAGGAGACTACCCGAGAAAGAATTTTTGTGAAATGTTTGGAAGTGAAATTCCTAGCGACCTACGAAAAGTATGAGAGTACGTTAAATCAATCATATACGTGATAAGGGTCCTAAAATGAGAGTCTAGGAAATCCAATATGTGCTTGATAGAGACGTTAAATCCGTAGTTGAGTCTAGGAGAATTTGTGGTATGTGCTTGTTTGAACACATTCATGTGTGATAAGTTGCTTTGCAATTTTTTTTTTGTATGGTGACTTGGTGACTGCGAGACAATTCTTGGGACGGGTATGAGTAGGTGCGAAAGGTAGTAGAGACCTATACTACCCGAAGTACATGATTCGCACTTGGATCAGGAAGAGTCACAAGGTTACTAAGGCATTGGTAGCTGAGTTTGTTTTGTCGGTTTCTGTCATTACCTTCATTTCAGTGATGACTAGGAAGATGGTTTTTGTTCAGACCCTAGTGGTCATAAAGAATTGAGTCTGGTTAATATAAATTTGCGAAGTGAGTTTATTGGTTCAGAGAACCTTGTCTTGTGTAGTGACCAAAGTTAGTCGGGAGATTGAAGAAGGAGACGGTCGAGGTAATCAATAGAAGTAGTTAGCTAGAAATGCTACCTGCTAAGATGTGATTGTACCACATTAGAACATGAATGAAGGTTTCTTCTATGTTAGTATTTGACTTGTAGAGACAATAGTGTAGTTCATTAAGTATTTTTGCGACGTGCAATGGAAGGTCGTTGGAATATGATCGTTCGATATCTATAGCTGAAGTAAAAAAAAAAAAAAAAAAAAAAAAAAAAAAAAAAAAAAAACTTTATCTTAGGTTGCGTTTGCGACCCAAGTTGAGAAGGAGTCAGCATCTCCGATAAAGGTCGAGTTTGTAACTCAAAAGCTAGGACTAAAGATCCAATAAAGAATGAAGAACGGATGCAATTATTAGCACCACCAGCAACTAAGAAGTCCAAAAGCTTGATACTCGTTTGGAAAGACATATGAGCTGTAGTTATTGCTTAGGATGGGAAAGGGATCATCATCCAATGCTGTTTTCCTGATGATTCTTGGACGTAATAATTCTAAGGAGGAGATAATTGTAACACCCGTAAGTTCGGACTAAACATTTAAGGAATTTCGTTACGACTATTCGTTTTATTTAAAAAGATTAAAATCCTCGAATAGGATAATTTTTCTTCGTACGCTTTACAAGTTTTATAAAAATACTTTTTTATTATATATGTGTTTATGTGAACAAATATTATGGATGTATAATATTTGTATAAATCTTTTTAAAATTATCAAAGAACGATAAAATAACATTTTTTTTAAAATACAAAATTATTTATGATAAATAATCTTAACAGAAATTGCAATTACCATAAATCTCAAATTATATAAGATGTATTTGGTTGAAAATACATTGAAGGGTGAACCAAATAATGAAATGATATTTTTGTGTATCCGACTTTTGATGATAAATATTCCGATATATTTATTACGTTATTTATCAATTATAAGTTTTGATACATGATAAAATAATATTTACATCGAGCAAGTAATTTATGTTTAGATATTCATAATCTTACGTGACGACATACAGCTTATTTAAAATCTTTGCCTAAAAATATTTAAATAGATTCGTTTATAATTTTACAAAATATTACGTACTATATATTATAATATTATATTATAATATGTTGATAAAGAGAATTCAAATAACACGTGTTTAGGAGTCATAAGTTGATATTTGTGGAATGCTAACGTCTTCAATATAGAAAAAACATAATAGTAAAAGAAATAATATTACTTGCTTACAAAGGAAGTTTTATGTCTAGACGCTTATCGAGAAAATTAGATGAGTCACAAGGAAAAATCGTATCGGGTATTTGTGGAGACTAGGGATGAGCATGGGTCGGTTTGGGTCGGTTTTTGGCTAAAACCAAACCAAACCGTAGAAAGTCGGTTTTTCGATTTTTAAACCCATATAGGTTCGGTTTTTGCATGGTTCGGTTTTTCGGTTTTCCGGGTTGGGTTTATGGGTTTTCGGTTTTAAACCGTGGGTTTATGAGCTCCTATTTTTTTTTCTAGTTTTTGGGTTCAAACCTAGTGAAAATACGTTGTGATAAATAGTATTGTATCTAGTTTAAATATACCAAAATAAAGAGTACGAATTCTAGTATTATAAAAACATAAAAATGTTTAAAATATCAAAGTTTAACACCATTAACAGTTTATTGAAAATAAACATAAAGTATTAAAGAGATAAAGTCTAAAGTCTAAAACTAAAAGTTTAAAACATAATAAATAATATATATGTGGGTCGGTTCGGTTTTTATGGGCGGTTTTATACGTCAAAACCGAACCAAACTGTTATTTTTCGGTTTTTGTAAAATTCAAACCTAAACTGTCGGTTATTGTTTTGGTTTCGGTTTTTCAGTTTCGGTTATATCGGTTTTTCGGTTTTTCGGTTCGGTTTTTGCTCATCCCTAGTGGAGACTTAGGAGTCATGACAACATAAAGTGACTAAACATCTACTATAAGACCGACCGGTATAGTCACCACGAGCCGTTTCGTGGTTTACGTGTCCACGAACCACGGACATGCACACCGTCCCGGTGGTTCGTGGTGGTCCGTGTTCGTTGTGAGTCATGTGCGGGACAACAGATTCAAACGAAGAATTTGATTGGTGTTTGGTTTTTGGCCGTTGAACGGATTCAAACGAAGAATTCGATTGGTGTTTGGTTTTTGGCCCATTTTTTTTTTTTTTTCAAACTCAATTATAAATACACTTCTAATACCAAAACACATACACATACATACACAAACTCAATTATAAACTCAATTACACCCATGGATCCCTCAATAAATATGGAATTTTTAAAAAGTTTTGACTCGGATGACGACGTAGAATTTGTCGAGACATTCTTCAATGTTGTGCAACACGTTCACGCCGAAGAAAGTTCGAATGCAGCGCGTACAAGGGCGGTCGTCAATCGTGATCGCCAAGCCGCACACGACTTATTGGTACGTGATTACTTTGCCGATAATTGTCTTTATAATGACGACTCGTTCGAACGTCGTTTTCGTCTGAATAAGGTTATATTTTTACGTATTAGTAATGCTTTAGAATCTCGTTATGATTTTTTTCAAACAAAAACCCGACGCTAGAGGAAGAATGGGTTTTAGTAGTATACAAAAATGTGCGGCTGCTCTTAGGTATTTGGGATACGGTATAGCATTTGATGCATCTGACGAATACTTGAAAGTATCCGAGAGGACCGCGGTTGAATGTGTAGATTGGTATTCTGCATGTGTTTATGAGGTTTTTCACGAAGAATATTTGCGTAAACCTACTCAACGTGATATTGAGAGATTATATTCGGCTCATGAAGAGAGGCATGGATTTCCTGGTATGCTTGGCAGTCTAGATTGTACGTATGTCGCTTGGGAAAAATGTCCAACTGCATGGCGTGGTCAATTCACTCAAGGAGATACAGGTGAACCAACTATCATCCTAGAAGCTGTTGCATCTCAAGATTTGTGGATATGGCATGCCTTTTTTGGAGTAGCGGGGTCTAACAACGACCTTAATGTTCTTGGTCAGTCTCCACTTTTCAACGATATTTGGATCGGCAAAGCACCTAATATGACATTCACGGTAAACGGGCACGCGTACAAATATGGTTACTACCTTGGTGATGGGATATACCCAGATTATTCTACATTGATGAAGGCATACTCAGTTCCTCGAAGTGAAAAAGCAAAATTTTTTACAAAAAAACAGGAATCAGCGAGAAAGGATATCGAGAGGGCATTTGGAGTCCTTAAGCAAACATGGCATGTAGTGAAATATGCTACACGACTCTGGGATAAAGAAAGAATTAAGCGAATGGTCCTAGCATGTATTATAATGCATAATATGATTATTGAAGATGAAGGTCGAGCGATTTGCACGTATGATCCGAACAACGTTGTCGTTCCAATTGAGGAGTTCGTACCCAGAACGAATGCTTTTTTGGAGCGAGTTGTTGAAATTCATAACAGTGAAACGTGTTCAATCTTCGAGAAGATGTCGCGGAACATTTGTACCAACATAGCATGAACGACGATTAGGATTTTTATATGTATGTTTGTTCGTTTTCTTATTAATGTAATGTTTGTTTTCTAGATTAACTAAGTAATGTAGTTTAAAGTTGTTATTTTATTTTTATAATTAATGAAAAAATAGTTTTAAAAAAATGAATGTTTTTTACTTATAAAAAATGTAATTTTATTTTAATTTTTGAATTAAAAAAAAGTAATTTTATTGTATTTTTGAATTAAAAAAAAATAAAAATAATGATGTGGAGTGGTGTGTTAGTGGTAAGTATCTCATGTTAGTGGTAATGGAATGTGGTGCTGATGTGGCACCCACCACATATGTGGTATGTGGTGGGTATAACGGATGGTCTAATAAATGAATGTTTTTTTTGCCACTTGTCATTCTTACATTAACTTAGACACATGTCAACTTTTAGTATTTTTGAATAAATGTTTTTTTTTTCCACTTGTCATTTTCTCATTTTATATCCTTTCTTAATTAGCAATCAAATTTACACGTCAATTAATAATTGTCTTAGTTAAAAATAGTCAACAAACTACAATATTAGTACTTATATATTGTATTTAATATGTTTCCTTTTAAATTTTGAATTTCAAATCAAAAATTTCAAATTTAAATAAATCTTTGTTTAAATCTTCATATATATAATTTTTTGTTTTACCAAACCCATATAACATACGGGTCTCACAACTAGTATATAAACAAAATAAAGTGATTTAAGCATGTGTAAACATATGGAGGAGATGAATCGAGCTTAACTATAAATAGAAGGTGTATTCATTATTTCAAATTGTTTAGTTGAGTTAAATTTTTAGATACAAATAAAGGAATTTCTAGAATAAGTGATTTTCACTTAATAGAATACCAAATTTATAGATGTTTTTAAGAGTGAGAAATCAGTTTGTTGGCACGTATCACCGTTAAAATGAAATAAGGTTTTTGCGAGATAATAAGTTGGAAAGTAGTGTTGAGGTTGGAGCCACGATAGTAGTTAGTTTTCACTAACTAGTCAGATGAGTGCATAGTTAATTTCACGCACATGATTTTAATACAATTATTAATTAAAATATTAACTATTTTCTTGAAAGTTTATATGTCAATTATATGCTTATTGTTTGAAATATGTGTTTGATATATATTTGATGTTATTCGATGTGTGAACCAGATATGGTTCTATATGTGTTAAGATGTGTGTGTGTGTGTGTGTATATATATATATATATATATATATATATATATATATATATATATGATATTATTACGTGATAATAATAATAATAGAAGTATTTTTTCTAAAAAAAACTAAATTAATACCTAAAACTCTGTGTTAAGTATACACTAGTTATCGTTGTCTAAACGGAGTTGGTATTGAAAATTGATTATGAACATTATAGTTTTGTCTGGTGATGGGATAAGACTTAAAAACGGATGTTTAGTTCAATTAAGTTTGGACATTGGGTAGACTCTTATTAAGAGTACGTGTGTGTTGAGATTGATGATCGGTGGAGTACGTCCTACATACAGAAGTACATCTTATGTACGACGTCTTTTTCAAAGCTCGACGTCTCAGGTGCTACTTGTGTCAAGGTATTATTATGTTTTGTGGTACGAGTCCTACACATACCATGGTACTATAATGTACCAGAAGTACTATCATGTACAAAGTTTTTTTTTTGACACTATTATGTGTCGCAGTACCAGAGCGTACGGGAATACTATATTAGTATTTCCCCATACTTTTTATTTTGAAGAGCTTTAGAGTCATCGTTTCTTTTATGAAGTGATCGGACGAGCTTCATGTGTAAGCGTTTCCTTTCATGGAGTAATTGAGGGAACTTCGTAGACTGCCTAATAAAGTGTGTCGCTAATAGACAACTAGTAGGTATGTCTGGTGTTATATTGCCGGATAGGGTGAGTCTCGGGGTAAAATAGTGTCAGACCACTACTAGGCATAGTTATCTAGATAACTACCCCTGACTTAACTGTCTTGTGGTTTTTATGAATGAAGGTTCGAGGTGAAACTTATTCCTTTCCCCTTATTCAATGTCTTTATTGATCCTAGTTTGCTGCTAGGGAATTTCCGAAGTAGCGACGTCATTTTGTTGTGCATATTGATCCTTTAGGTTAGATCTCGTAAGATCATTGTATAGGATCAGTACGTGGGGACGACGGGATGGGATAGATTGCTTTAGAGATATGATATATATATATATATATATATATATATATATATATATATATATATATATATATATGTTAATAATAATAGTGGTTTTGCAGGTTTCAGATATACATTATTATCACATTGTGGGATTGAAAACCATATGTATCTCACCAGGTTTCCTAACCTGACCCACTCAATTTATATGCATCACAGGTAGGAGTGTAAGACTACTGAAGACTCGAGTATGATGCTGAGAGAAGACATGCAATTGAGTTCAGGACCGCTAGGTCTTTACGCTGTAACATATGTTGTGTATCAGTTATGACATCCCTAGAGTTGTATTATTTTGAGACAATATTTTGTACTCACATTGTTTTAATATACTGGGAATTTCCGCAATAAAAGATATTATGATTTTTAAAGCGTAAAGATTACTTTTTTTTGTTCTGAAAATTGGGGATGTCACATTTGTACAAAACATTTTTTCTCCATACACAACAAATTATGCTTTATGGAGTTGTACAATACAACACTTTAATGCACAAATTGTTGTGTATGGAAAAAATTTGTTGTGTAAGAATCAATTCCCTTAATATTTAGATTGTTTGGTTGGATATGAATTTATGCCTCTTAACTTATTAAACGTCTCTTAATTTTTCGGATGTGGAGGCGTATCCAAACTTAAAAAAGAGATGCATATTCCTCTTTTTCCCTAATATATCACTTCTTTCCCTCTTCTCTTTCTTTCACAGACAACGACGCTCCTTCCCCCTGCATCTCCGATTCCGCCATCCTCTCCACCACTAGTTGGCCACCTTCTCCCCCGACGCTACCATCTCCACTGGCAACGAACCCTCGGTCCATATATGTATCCCAGCAAAAAAAGAAATCGAACACCCCTTATTGTTCCTTCTCAAAATTCGATTGACACACACTCTTTTCGATTATGATTGTAGCCTTCCTCCTCTGCATCTCCGTTGTTTCTTGGTTGCAGGTTTGAAAATGGTGGCATTGCAAAGTGGAAAGGATGATAAACATGGGAATTGCAGGTGGGGGAGTAAGTTAATGGTCAATTTTTTTTATTGGGTGATTTGGTTTTGTCGGTATAGGCTATGGTGATGGTGGTAAAATGTAGGAATGGTGTTTGTGTGGGTGGTGTTCGGTGGTTCAGGAAAGAGTGAAGGAGGGTAATGTTGGATTTGGATTAATGGCTATGGTGATTAAGTTGGGTATGGTGGCTGGATAGTGGTTGATGGTGGGTTGTATCCTAGTTGATTCAAGTCAAAATTGTTACTCTTTTGTATGGAAACAAGCACAAGATGAAGCTGGAAAAAGTTGTGCATTGTAGCACCACCTATTATCAACCAGAATCATCCATTAAAGACACCATGCATTGGTTTAATTCAAATAATGTCGAACGAAAACAGAGAAATCATCTGAAAAAGTTAATTATCCATGGTAAACAAATGGAATATTTGTAATCTGAGATTAAAGATGGTTGCCAATCATAGATGTTATTTTCTTGCAGCTTGAAGGATCAATGAAAGCTAATGTTCTGATAATGTAAACAAAATGGAACATTTTTAACCCTTCTGATGTTTTTGATTTTTTTTTCTTGTTGCTGAAAGATGATGTTAGATAAAACAATTTTATAAAAAGTTTCTCATTATGTATGAATAACAAATGAATTCGTTAATTTTAATATTGATTTGTTGATTAATTGTTGGTAAAATGTGAAGTTTGAACCTTTTTTATTTGGATTTATGTTTTAATTTTGTTTTTGTAAGGTGTTAATATATATATATATATATATATATATATATATATATATATATATATATATATATATATATATATATATATATATATATATAATTGTTCAAGAAGTTGATGCAGTTATTTTATAAACCAAAACTTTACATTTAGCAAAAAAGAATACACAAGGGTAAAATGGTCCTTTTATAATTCAGCATAGAAATTCAGATGTTACAACCAAACAGTATGTTAAAAATTCAGATCTTAAAAATTCAGACCCTCCTCTTAGAAATTCAGACCTCTTAAAAATTCAGATCCTACCAAACAGCTCGTTAGTGTGAGGTTTAGAAGCTGATGATGGAGTGATGGCGACGGTGGATCAGTTGACATATTAAAGAAACCTTAGTTGAGTTAAAGCAACCCATAAACTGTACCCCGGGTTAGGTACTATTCATAAGGATGTTGTGCTATAATTATAGGGAAATTTTTTAGAAAAATATTAATATTTTAGGAAACGTTTCACTTTAGTCCCTAAATTTATTTTTTGAACAGAAAAGTCCCAATTATATGATTTTACACGATAATGTCATTTCTTGTTAAAAAAAAGGATTTTTTGTTAGTTTGAGCCAAAATAAAATAACCGGGACTTTTCTATTCAAAAAAATAAAATTTGGGACTAAAATGAAACTTTTCCGAAAATATTATGATTTTTCTAACAATTTCCCATAATTATATGCACATGGTTCATATTTTTTAATAAATGTTTACATCGAGGAATTTACCTGCTTATAGAGATTGATGTAAACACCAGCAACTATTTTTTATACATTTCATATGATCAAAATGTGAAATACGTTGTCTTATTTTTGTCACCTTAACAGAAAAATGCTGTCTTGCATTAGTTGGTAACTGAAGCTAGATTATAGTCGGTTGGACTTGTAGTGTTGGATTAATCTGTAAGAGAGAAACCGTATCAATTGTATTACAAGCGTCATGTGCTCATCAATGTAAATTTTGACATATTGTAAGAAAAATGTTGTTTTGATGCTAACCAAATCAATGTCTTGTTTTTATTCAAATAACCATGTTTTTTTCTTTGTTATCTGAAATAGCAATGTACTTTGATTTTATACCATAAATAGCAACCTACATGTACTTTTTGAAAAAACATTACAACATAATTATATTTTTTAATATAAGTAGGCAAGTAGCGAACTTTCCATTATTATCAGAAAGAACAATCACTGCCAGAGAAAACACTTTGAACGACAGATGAATTACGACAAACAACAGTTTCATGACATACAAAATAATTGTCCATCGTAAATGTCTGTCATCTTCTATAAAATTCATGAGACAAAATAACCTGTAGTAAAAGTGATGCATATTAATGATTTACCATAGACATAACTGTCCATCGCAAATACCACTCATCTCTATAAAAATTCAGAAATGGCCCTCCATCTTCTATAAAAATTCATGAGATATAAAATTGTCGGTCTATCTTGTATGTCTTAAATGAAGAAAAAAAACGCATGTGACTTTTACAGTATCTCTCGTTATGAGGTTTCACGTTCCAGTGGGGAATACGATGTAATTTCCGATGAGAAGGATTTCTACGCAACTTAGATCTGTTGTCTTCTCCGGTGAGAGTTTATCAGAGTGAAAGAGGAGCTGTACAACATGCTTTTCCGATGATTCCTTTCAGTGTAGTTTTTTCTGGTTACTCCATTCAGAAACTCTGATGAGAGGGGAATTGAATGTTACATTGCGACAACATACTGGAAACTTCTATAGTAACATAGCATCTAGAAATCACAAATCTCCAATGCTTGTCACCGGAGGTACAATATAATGTGTGCGTCTAGGATTCACTGAAAAATCTCTCATTCACTCTCTTTTCTGGCAACAGTGCTCCGATCAACCTGTATTCTTGTAATGTATGAACGATCACTCACTGGCTGTTTAGGGTTACTTTCTGATGAGCACCAACTGTTTGATAAATGCCCCACTGAACGATTCTTGTTTGTGTCTGCTACATTATATATTCTGATTAAGAAACTACATGTTCACTTTCTTACTATCTTTCTTGGATCTATCATGTTCATTTTCTTACCATGATGAACAATCTTTTGTTGAAGCTCTAGTATTTCTTCAAGTTGGCAACAATGCATATAACTTTGGTTTAGGGCGGGGTAGAGGAACAATCTTAAGAACTCATAAAACACTCAATTGTGGTGCTAAATCTCCAAAATTTGATGTGGATCACAATGGGAACCATTGGGGGTGGAGATAGATTCTGTAATTCAATCATTACTTTTGGTCAAAACTCTGATACTCCTTTGACCACAAAAAAGCTTTTTTTTTTTTGTAGTAAAAGCTTTGCAAAAATTGATGAGCGCATTGGGTCTTCCTCTTTGTTTTGGTTGGAATGGTGATCCACGTGTTCCACAGCATCTTCCATGGAGTGCAGTAGATTGTCAATTTGATGGTGATAAAATTAAATGGTTCAACGATGGATTGTAAGTTCTTCTCACTATGACAATAATAGTCCCTAGAGTTATGTGTAAATACAATAATGTAAAAGTCTGTTGGTTTCATTTTTGCTCAATATATTATGTAGAGTTGTAACATTGTATTTTATTGTTTGTTATAATGTAAAGATCTTGATATCCAAGCTCACTCATCTACAAAATATATAAGTTATAAAGGTTATATAGGTAAAAATCCAATTCATAAACACATAATCTGCTGTCAAAATTGAAATTTTCAAGTTCTTGTTAATCAGTAAGTTTAATCTTTGTTGTGAATTTGCAGGAACTTGAGTGGAAATAGCTTCTAGGGGGAGATTCTTTCTTCACTTGGAAAAAATCAAAATTTGTTTGATAAATGTTGGTAATGTAAATTGTGTGTGAAAACAAGTTAGAAATTTGATTTATGGAATGCTTAAATAAAATATATTATGTATGAATAATGATATATATATATATATATATATATATATATATATATATATATATATATATATATATATATATATATATATATATATATATATATATGATATTTCTCAAACATTTGATGTAAAAATTATAAATTTATTAGATACATGGATAAAATATATTTGTTAGAAATATTTGATATAAATAATAAACGTAGCTTAGCAAATATTAAGTTCTTGAAACCATCACGATGAAATTATTTAATAGAAATCATTTTGTCATTTAGTGGATTTAAATACACATGATTTTACTATACAACTCAGATTGGTTGCATCTATGCTTTCGCAATTTTCTTTGGACCTGTACAAGTTCTATAACTTTTTTCTATTTTTTTATACTTTAATAATTCCAAGTTCCCATTACTTTTTTTTCCCAATGACTAAGAGTAAATTTGTAAAAGTTATTTTTCTTCATTTAGATACATGGTGTGTTGTGTGAAGCTCAATAATTTTCGAATGCATTGCGTGTTGATTACCACCTTCGTTCGGGTAATTACTTTTTTCTAAGGATGTTTGGAGCTTGTTTTGGTAAGATTTTTCATTTGATGTTGTTTGACTTTATCCGGATAGAATGACAGAATGGGTTTAAGTTAAAAAAAAAAGCTTCAATTTTTCTCCAATTCTCGTGGTAAGGTTCTCCCTTTACGACCCAAAAGCTCATTGCATATAGCTAAAGTTAGAAGAATCTACTATGCCATAAATAACAACAAACTGTAGTTGATTTGGCTTAGGAAAAAAAATATATAATTTACTTATTTTTTTACAAAAATCCTTTTTGTCCCAAGTGCAGGAAATAGCAATGTACTTTACTACTTTTTTTTCATTTAAGCTTCTTTACGTAAATAAGTACAAAGTAAGGTACTACTTCTTGCGGTTAGGATTTGTTTGGCTAATATATTATTGTTTTTGAGTATTCAGTTTATTATGTAATTGTATAGTGCCCCTTTCATCCACATTACACAGAATACACAAAATGTGGGTATTATGTTTTAAAGTTTATGAAAGCGGTTGTTGATGAAGGACTTGAAGTGTTGAATAATGATGTAAGTAACTATATTAGTTAATTGATGAAGAACTTGAAGTGTTGTAGAATTTTCATAAATATATTTGTTTAATTGTTTTTTTGCTAATATATTAATTTTTGTCTCAGTTTTGGGGGAAGAATGAATATACAAACGTGAGCTTGATAAGGTGCATGAAGAATGGGCTACTTATGTCACAACGTTATTTACTGATGATATGTATTTTACAATTACTTACTCATGAATTTGAAACACACTTTAAAATTTGACACTATAGTTGTGTAATAGATTATCTTTTTGTATATGTATGGTATTTTTTTTTATTAGAGATTAAATCTCCCTATCTAATAAACAAAACCATATGTCCACGTGTCCCTTCAAAGCATCAAATTTCTGCCAAAGTTAAATAGCGATTCTACCCCTTCTTTGTTTCACATAGAATTCGATATTGAAATCCATATAACGCCCTGTTTTATTTCAATTTTTATCAGTGATTATCTTAAATAACAGCTGGACACATTAACTCAAATTCATTACATACCTGATTAATAGCATGTTATTATGGAATCCGATTTCGTATATAAGGTATGATATCAATCATATCGATTACATTTAATTGAAATTATTATGTCAATTTAATCATATTATGCTCAATATATACTTGAAACAAAACAGGGCGAACGTTCCTTTACAACATCGTGTTTCCAAGGTTTTGCATCATCGACAATTGAGTTATCGGATATTCAATCATAGAGTTCAATCCTTTCAGTAAGTTTCTGCTTCTCAATGTGTATATGTATTTATTGGTGTCGGGCTTTATTACTAACTGGAATTTCAATGATTGGATCTGCATATGTATTTAATATATGGAAATATGGTCTCACTTGCATATCTACAAGTACATCTGTTACATGTGAATAGAAACAGAGAAGACAAAGATGGGGAGCTGCTGATAGCGGGTGGCGATGAGGTGGCAGATGGGCTTAAGAATTCAGAGGAGAGATCAACAGATTTTGGAGACGCCTTCCCGCATCGGAAAATAGAAACAAAATCTGCTATCTCTGCTATATTAATGGCATTAGGTAAAGCGATCGGTGGGTTTTTGATTTTGTTCAGATTACAAGATTACAGACATACTTAAAAACATACACAATCAATTCATTTGATGTGTTGATGTTTTTTCTTTTTTTTTTCTTCAATTTTTTGTTGGATAACTTTGTACAAAGGGGATGGTGTTTTGCAGAATTGTTATGTCTTGATAAAAGGGATGTAAGATTGTTAATGTTCTGTTCCTTTTACCGTTACTACTAATGGTATGTTTATGGTTTACTTTAGTTGTATTCAAGTTGTGTGATTTTCTTTGTTTTCCATGTTTCCCTCTCCAAATAGCAATACTGATCAGCCCCTAATTCATACAAGCAACAAGAGAAAATGACAAAACACATGTTTTTAGAGCTGCCATATCTCAAGCTTCCTGCCTTCGATTATCATTCTTCATGTTTTGTTAATTGGGTTGGTAGAGTCTTCGATATTAGAAATTTAATAAAACAAAAACTTTTACTGTAAATAATTTTACCATAAATTGTTGTTTATTAATTTGATAACCTAATTTTGGTTCTTGGTAAATTTGTTAGTACTAAATAAATGGCTTTGGGGCTGATTTCTAATATAAATATTATGCCATGTTTGCTAATTTATCTTCTAACTTCACTTACAGGGTTAAAGCACCATCTCTAGCATCAAAATATGATAATTTTTGTCTTCCTAAGGTAAATACTTTTTGAATTTTTATGGCATGATTGTCGTTTTTTTTTTTTTTTTTTAATTTTGATCAGGCTATGAAATTAATTAACAGGTGAGCTTTTTTTAATCAATACTATGTTATATAAGAAGTGGTACTCCAAACCATCATTGGAAGAACTAAATTAATTTCCTTTTAACAGGTCCGGTGACACGTCAAGAGAAACCAAACTTGGTTTTCAGAAACTAGACATGGACAGAAGCGAAAGGGCATTTTTGGAAAACCAAGCTTCGACAACTTTTTATAGTTTTGTATCTGCAAGTAATTTTCTCTTGGAGGTTAATCGGGTTATAACATATGCTAGAAGGAAGAAAAGTTCATGCAATGAATAAACAAGAAATTGACAGGGTGCTTTTAGAAGAAGATGAAAGATAAATCAAAGACCACAGATCAATTTTGGAGTGCAATCATACTGTTAGAAGTAATTTGTAGGATAAGGGTCAAATATTTAACTAAATTCTAATCAATTTACCAAGTTTTGTAACAAAGTATTGATCATTGTTGTAGATATGATGATTTATTTTTTTTGTTTTAGCCTTTTGCAATGAAGTGTATACAGACTGTAGCAGTAGCTTTGCATGAAGAACAATAGTTTTTGGAGGTGATTTGGAACGCATCGCTAGTAAAACATCCGAACATACTGAAGGGTATATTCTCTTTTTCTCATAATTATAGCACTCTAATTTTTTTTTTTTAAAATATTTAAGTAGAACGATGCACTTTCAAAAGTGTATTCAGAGTATTTTATTGGCTAGACTATTCATAGGAAGAAATGAAAATATTTAAAAATATATTGTTATTTCTTCTATTTTTTGGTTCAGATGCTTGATGACTTTATATATGTTGCCAAACATAAGAACCGGATAGTGCATCTATGGAACCCATTTGTCAGAAAGCAAAGGTAGTTCAGTTAATCATAGTTCGTATTATTTTGGTATTTACAGTAATAATATGTATATATTTGACAATTACTTATTTGCATAAAAAGAGACCTTCAGGAGACTTGGCATTGAAATCTACTATCTTAATAAAAGAGACTATATTTGATGACATGTCACTATTATATTTGGTTTTCCAGTCAATGTTAATTTAGTTCGTTACCCTTGGTTTTCTTAAATTGTCATATATTCATTTCCTTCCCATCGATTGAATCAGTTTTTTGAAAATCCAATTGATTTTTCAAATTTCCGCTTAGAAAAGTTGTAATATAGTAAGATTTAAATGCATTTATAGACTTACCATATTATCAATACATTTAAAATGCATTATATTTGGAATTGATTATCAACTTCACGATATTTTTTAATAGAATTCCATGATATTTGTTTAATATCATGACCTACAATTGTTTGTCTCAAAGATCCTCTACAGATTTCAATCCAATTTAAGGGTATATATGTATATTACATGCGTGGTATGCCATTTACACATTTCTTTATCTCACGAATCCTCTGCTGAGAAAAAAAGAAAAATACTTTAACCTTTCAATCACTTTCATTTGGAAAATACATGTATTTGGTTCGTCTTTAGTTTTTATTCCTATCTCACTTTCATTTGGAAAAATACTTTAACCTTTCAGTCACTTATCTGCTTAGTTGGTTTGCACTTTTCATTTTTTATTGTTGGTTTTCCATCGACATTATGTTCCTACGATCTTTGTTTTGTACTTCCTATTGGGGTTGGTTTGACCCCGTCGTAGGTTTTTTTTCTGATTTTTTTATTGGCAAATGTTTTCTTTTGTACTGTTCCTTCTATACCTCTTTCAAATTCGATAACAAAGATACTTGAAACATATAATTTTGTTAGCAAAATGTATTTGGAAGGGAATTTTGGTAATTATATCAATCAAAAGAAAAATTAAATTGAATTTTATCCTTTCGGCAACCATGGAATGGGATCTCTAATTCCAATTCAAAGTTATATGACATATACGTTCCTTGCAGCAAACTTTCATAACTTGAGTCTTTCAAGTCGTATATGGGTGGACAGGGGCAATTTTATCACATAGTAGGATGCAATGGTATTTGTATATAGATAACAACATAGTTTCATTTTTTACTGATGTAAAAGAAGCAAATTATTCCCTGAAGACTCTAAGGGTATTTTGGGTAAGACATAGTAGATTGTGTTTATAAATGCATGTATGCTATTCTCAAGTATTAAATTCAATATTGTTTCTTTGACTTTCAAGATTGAACATTATAAAAGCCCAAAATATACGTAAATGTATTGTATTCCAAGTTTTAGCAAACTAAAAATAGTCATAATTTCATAATCGATCAAATTGTGTTTTATAATGTTATTGAGAAGAAAATAGACAACAAAAAAAAAAACAAACAAAACTGCTCCATTAATTTATTTTAGACAATTACATGGGCATTGAATACTTGCAAAAAAGTAAAAACTCAAAGTCTTTGAAACGGCTCAAATAATTAACAAATAATTAACAGTAACACAAAATTATGCTTGAGAAGAGGGGTAATTTCCACAAAACATGTATAGGAAAACCAAAAAACTAAATCATTAAGATAATGAATATTAACAATCTTAGAAATTTCAAAAATAATTATACAGTTATCTGTCATTCCAACATAAGTTTTTAAACAAGATTGGTTGTTAGATTGATATATAACACTTTTATTTGAAGGGATTGTAGATCCGCTTCAACATAAAAGAGATGCCTTTTTGCATTGGTGTGTCCAAATCCAGAGTAACAGACATACATCAATAAGGTTATAGTCTGCAACCGTAGTGTGGAACATGTGCAGTGTTAATAGTATCAGTTTGAATCATTTTAGCAAGCCTGCAACCTCTATTCCCTAAATCATGTACCCTACAAACGAAATGACTAATGTGAGCTCATCAACTAACCTTCTCTATCCCCTCATCAACTAGTCACTACATAATATGTATGTATATAGCATATTCAAGTAAATATATTATATTAATTTTAACTAAATACAAAAAGTTTTAGAAAAACACAAATCTTCCTAATAATATAAATGTTTTATAAGTATTTTACCCATGGTTCCCATGGGTTGTAACCTAGTGTGTAATATATTTTGGTTTAGATTTGGTATAAATTATATACATACATATATATGTATATATATATATATATATATATATATATATATATATTGTAACACTCTAAAAATTTAAGCCAAATTAAACTTTTCAAAAACAATCCGGGTTCACAAAGTTATTACAAAAAGGTTTTCAATACAATTATTATCAGAGTCTTCCCAGAAACATATCATAAAACATAATCATGAGGAGCAGTACGATCACGCCTTTGCCTTGCCACGGTCTCCTGAAGAATCTGAAAAACATTAAACCACAACTGTAAGCCCGAAAGCTTAGTGAGATATCCCCAAAATACCAACCATATATACCATACAAGCATAACATGCCATATCATAACAGAACACAGAACAACCATGCACTTCGGGTCTACTGTGTGACTGGTCCGCCGCACCGGCCTTCAGTCCACCTGGTCCACCCTCCGAGTCTAACAACATACATCGAGTCTACAGTGTGATTGGTCCGCCCGCACCGGGCCTTCAATCCACCTGGTCCACTCTCTAAGTCTACAGTATGATTGGTCTGCCCACGTTGGGCCTTCAGTCGGCCTGGTCCACTCTCTGAGCCTCGGCACGTCTGGTCCGCCCTCTTGGGGCCTACAGCCTATCCGGACCGCTCGTTGGGCCTTCGGGATAACTGGTCCGCCCTGGGTATATTGGCCTACAACACAAAGCAGGTCCCGCCTCAACCCAACCCCAGTCCAACAACCATGTGCACATAAACATTCAATCATATAGCATATCACATCCAATCAAACCGATCTAACAGATCACATAGCATAACATCATCCTAACCAGGATACCGACCTAACCGATCACTAGCATAGCATCATCCTACATACCAGGATACCGTACTTAACCAGGTCTCTAACATATACCATCCTAACTACCAGGATGCAACATAGCAAAGCAATAACATAACAACAATACTCGGGTCACAATCCGATAAAGGGCCGGCCTTGGTGCCGTAGACCTTGTTGATATAGTGAGGATAACTCACCTCGCAACTGCCGACTGAACAGATAAACCCAAGCTGCTCTGACCACTGATACGATCTCCAACACTGGCCAACACCAAAACTCTGAACTCAAAACAAAAGCCAACAATTACCAAAATGCCCCTGGAAATCAACTAGTCAACCCTTGGTCAAAGACAAAGTCAAAGTCAACCCCTGACTGACTCTACTCGCCGAGTCCCCATGCACAGAACTTCCCCAATCTGCGACTCAACTCGCCGAATCACCCTGAGACTCATCGAGTCCAACAACTCTAAGTCCTTTCACACTCGACTCACCGAGTCATCCCTTGACTCACCGATTCACAACTCAACCAGAAGAAAGGTTAGGACCTCCTGACCATATTCATCCAACTCGCCGAGTTCCAGCCTATCTTCAAGCAACTCGCCGCGTACACCCGTGTGACTCGCCGAGTATCTCTAGATCTGAATCCATATAGAAGCTTTCCAAGCCATGCAGTTGATCCAAAACATAGATCTACCCTTCTACAACCCATCCATCACGTAAAGTGACAAACTTGACGTGAATCCAAAGAGATCTAGGCATTTTACACGCTAGGGCTAGGGTTTGGGGCAAGATGGCTTCACCAAACACTCAAGAACAGGGACTTTAATGCACTCTAGATCTTCTCCATTCCAGATTTGAGGTAGCAACCTCATATCTAACCTTCAAATTCGAAATACCACAAGCTAAACTTTCCACACACTCCAAAACGATGAATCTAGAAGAATAATAGCCCAAGAAACGAAGTAATACCTCAAAAGGAAGCCCCAACAGAAGAGAAATCTGAATCTTAGCAAAGCCCCTTGCTCCAAGCCTCCTTACTCTCCAAGATCTCCTCCAAAATCTCTTCTCCAAGGCTCAAATGCACTCAAATCCCTCACAATTGCGTCTTAGGGTTTTCTGGACTTCAAGGGAGGGTAAAGAGGATGGGGAGAGGGTATAATGTCCTTTATATAGGGCTCATCCTCCGAAATTAGGGTTTCCTCCACTCAGCGCCTACTCGCCGAGTTGGCCACTTAACACGTGACCAGAGTCGCGACCCTACTCGCCGAGTCCACTCGTGGACTCGCCGAGTTTCCCTTTCCCATTTACACTTTTAGCCCTTCAACTATACTCCTGATATTCCGGGATGTTACAATTCTCCCCCACTTAAATTAGGCTTCGTCCTCGAAGCCTGCGGCAACAGAACTCTAGAACTACTCTCGCAATGCATCAGCTGGCATTAACCATACCAGGTTCCTCAAAACACAACCACCGAAATCCAAAACCCAATTCCCTTCCTGCGGTGTTCTGACCACCGCTTCAAGCCGGCCACTGGCCTCGCCTTCTGACAACCACACTTACCAGCTTATCAATTGAGTATCATTCCATGATACTTCACCCGCTCCAACTCACAACAATCACTTGACTCAACGAGCTAGAAATAACCATGAACCACCGGAATTCCCGGTCTGAGCCCAACATAATCCATTCCATGCTAACAGGATGACACATCCTTCAGCCTCAGAGAAACTCCCATGAGTTTCTCCACCGCAATCTCATACCCATGCTGAACTGGCTCTAGCATCTTCGGGTTGGGAAAACCCGATACACTGACAACACCTCCAAACATCCCCCAAGATGAATTTCCACCATATACATAAATCCTTGATCGAAATCAAACTAGAAATCCAAGATACCATTCCTGCATTCCTTCTGAGCCTCAACAGACATTCAACCCGGATGTGATTCCATACCACAGCCGCAGACACACTGCTCATCAACAATGATTGGAACACCCCAATCATAACTCTGCACTACTGCTTTCCCTTCCGTGAACTTAAACTCCCCCTCGGAGCTACATTCCTTTCCCTTTCCTTACCAAGGAAATCCACTTGGCCGCCTTGTCAGTATGACAAGTGCCACGGAGCTCACCCAATACTACACCATTCTCTTATAGCATAACCGCTATCCCATGCACCACACATGCTCTGGATCCACTCGCAAGGACTCTCAAGTCCATGCTCTACCTTCCACTCACCACGATCAATACCCGGGGCCAGACCTTCTGATGCTAACATGTCGCGGCATACTTAATCCATATCCTCATACCGATCTCTCAACACAAGTAGAGTCTTCAGCATGACTGGACCGCCTTTCCAGGCCTTCAGCCCATCTGGACCAGTCTCGGAACCTTCAGCAGGCCTGGACCGCCCTCCAGGGCCTTCAGCCTGTCTGGACCGTTCTCCGAGCCTTCGGCCTGACTGGTACACCCACCGGCCTTCAGGTTATCCTGACCGCTCAGCCAGCATCTAACATCCCGAATCATCCCTCCTGGAAAATTCTCCCATGCATATTGTTCTAGCCTTCTAGGGGTTCCGAACTCTATCTCCACCCTACATACTCAATCCTGGCCCGATCCCAGGCCTTCCACAATCAATCACCCTTGGTATGTATCCCGCCCCGCATACCTGTCACTTACTCATACCAGCCTATACTCTTGGCTGACAGAACCACTGCTGAATCCCAAGCAGCTAAGCAACCTCTCATGCCCATCGACCTTCCGAAGAATTTTCCAATTCTCCCCCACTTAGAGCACTAACTAACAACCACCGGTCGCCATCACCGACCTCCCTCAACAACTCTACACAACACAAACACTTACACGCGAACTGATTCCCACTAGAACGAGCAACCTTCACAAAATCACATATCAACACAAATCATCTCGGCTTGAAAGAAGCCCGACCTTCCGCAACCACTCCTCAGACTGCAGATGATACCCGACATTCGGACTAAAAGCCAAATTCCCACTAATAACCCTCATGAACGATAACCAATGAAATTCCCAACACCAAACCCTTAACCATACCATAACCCGCAAGGAACAACGAATACAATACCAGAAATCACACAACAAGACTAGCAGATATACAATACTCCATAATAATCATAAGATAACATGACATCAAGAACGAAACATACCCGCAGTTGCATCCGGTACTGCCCTGACCTCCTCTGTTGTAACCTGAAAAGCACGACCCTGAGCCCTTGGGGGCTCCGCTCCACCCTGACCTCCGCTCGTGATCCTCAATGTGGCCGGTGCTGGAGCCTGCACCGGTCCTGCAGCAAGCTGTGGACAGTTGACCCTCAAGTGTACAACCTGATGACAATGATAACAAATCCTCAAATCCCGGCCTGGGCTACCTGCCGATAATCCCTCGCGTAGTGATCCCTCCTTTCTGCACTTGCGACATGCACCACTGGACCTACAGACCCCGGGGTAACCCTTCCCACACTTCCCACAAGTGTGGCTGCTCTGATCTACCAATCTAGAATCAACGGTCTTGGACCGTTTCGGCGCCGGCTGCGACTGCACTGGAGCCTACCTCAGCTCTCACAACTGCAACTCAATCTCCAACTCACGCCGCCTGGCGGCCTCCTGCAACTCCAACAAAGTCTCGCACCTCTGTGTAGACACAAACTTCCTGATATCCCTCTTAAGCATACTCAGATATCGGGACATCTGAGCCTGCTCTGAAGCGAACTCAGGGCAAAACATGGCCCTCTCAGTGAACATCTTGGTGATCTCCGTCACCGACTCCGAATCCTGCTTCAGCTCCAGGAACTCCTGATCCAACCTCTCTCTTTCAACCCGCAGAACATAACTAGTACTGAACATCTCCCAGAACTGATCCCATGAAACCGTAGCTCTCTACACATCCAAATACGACCCCGTGGTCAATCTCCACCAATCCTTCGCCCCGAGCCTTAACAGGTTCAGAGCACACCTCACCCTCTGATTAGCAGGGCACAAACACGTGAAGAAACACCCCTCCACGTCTGACAACCATCTCATAGCAACAATCGGGTCCTGAACCCCGTCGAAGGTAGGAGGCTTCATATTATCGAAGTCCCGATACTGAAAACCCCGACCAGCTCCTCCCCCTGTCACTGCTATAGCCGCTGTAGCCGCTGCGGCAGCCGTCTCTGTGAGGGCCGCATAGTGCTCATCAAAATACTCAACCATGGTGGTCTTCATCGACCCAAACAGTTTCGGAAACTCAGCCCGGAACAACGTATCAACCTCATCATGTAGGATCTCACGAATCCTCGCATCCAACTCGCACGTGCTCATCTGACCAATAACCTTGGGCGGTACTGACCCGCCCTGAACTCCGTCTCCTGCTCCCGATCCTGAACCTGATCCACTCCCAGCATGCCTCAGAATCTCCATACTGAAAAACACCACAAGATCTCAGATACTTCCCGCTATCCCGGGAACCTACTCCCAATCCAACACTAGGGGTCATGGTTTCCCTGATACATGTATGGGTCCTGTGCTTTCAGTAGTACGGGCCCATACTACCTTCCACACCTACCCATATTTATATTAAGTACTACCACCACACCCTAGCGAAAAACATGCATAACAAGCACTCAACCCTCACTCCTAGAGGAACACTGGAAATCTCCCACAAAGTAAACCCTAGGCTAACAGGCATCATAAATCAGGCAACATTATCATGAAATCCTGAAGATCCCTAGCCTAGTACTATCATGCTGTTCTATCAAAGCTCAAAACAAATATCATGTATGGTATTTTGGGGTTACTTACTGGCTTCGGCTGATCGTACCTCTACGTCCTCCTTTAACCATTTTGAAAACCATTTTAAATTCTCTTTTGAAAACCCTCCTCGATTTGAGACTGGATTCACACAAATGTTCCTCCAATTCACTCAAACCAAGGCTCATATACCGACTTGTAACACTCTAAAAATTTAAGCCAATTTAAACTTTTCAAAAACAATCCGGGTTCACAAAGTTATTACTAAAAGGTTTTCTATACAATTATTATCAGAGTCTTCCCAAAAACATATCATAAAACATAATCATGAGGACCGGTACGATCACGCCTTTGCCTTGCCACGGTCTCCTGAAGAACCTGAAAAACATTAAACCACAACTGTAAGCCCGAAAGCTTAGTGAGATATCCCCAAAATACCAACCACATATACCATATAAGCATAACATGCCATATCATAACAAAACACAGAACAACCATGCACTTCGGGTCTACTGTGTGACTGGTCTGCCGCACCGGCCTTCAGTCCACCTGGTCCACCCTTCGAGTCTAACCACATACATCGAGTCTATAGTGTGATTGGTCCGCCCGCACCGGGCCTTCAATCCACCTGTTCCACTCTCTGAGTCTACAATATGATTGGTCCGCCCGCGTTGGGCCTTCAGTCGGCCTGGTCCACTCTCCGAGCCTCGGCACGTATGGTCTGCCCTCTTGGGGCCTACAGCCTATCCGGACCGCTCGCTAGGCCTTCGGGATAACCGGTCCGCCCTGGGTATATTGGCCTACAACACAAAGCAGGTCCCGCCTCAACCCAACCTCAGTCCAACAACCATGTGCACATAAACATTCAATCATATAGCATATCACATCCAATCAAACCGATCTAACATATCACATAGCATAACATCATCCTAACCAGGATACCGACCTAACCGGTCACTAGCATAGCATCATCCTACATACTAGGATACCGACCTTAACCAGGTCTCTAACATATACCATCCTAACTACCAGGATGCAACATAGCAAAGCAATAACATAACAACGATACCTGAATCACAATCCGATAAAGGGCCGGCCTTGGTGCCGTATACCTTGTTGATATAGTGAGGATAACTCACCTCGCAACTGCCAACTGAACAGATAAACCCAAGCTGCTCCGACCACTGATACGATCTCCAACACTGGCCAACACCAAAACTCTGAACTCAAAACAAAAGCCAACAATTACCAAAATGCCCCTGGAAATCAAGTGGTCAAGCCTTGGTCAAAGACAAAGTCAAAGTCAACCCCTGACTGACTCTACTCGCCGAGTCAACCCGATGACTCGTCGAGTCCCCATGCACAGAACTTCCCCAATCCACGACTCAAGTCGCCGAGTCACCCCGAGACTCGCCGAGTCCAACAACTCTGAGTCCTTTTACACTCGACTCACCGAGTCATCCCTTGACTCACCGATTCACAGCTCAACCAGAAGAAAGGTTAGGACCTCATGACCAGACTCGCCGAGTCCAAGAACAGACTCGTCAAGTCCAAGGCTATCTGCAACCAACTCGCCGAGTTCTTGACCATATTCATCCAACTCGCCAAGTTGTTCTTCCAACTCGCCGAGTTCCAGCCTATCTTCAAGCAACTCGCCGAGTACACCCGTGTGACTCGCCGAGTATCTATAGATCTGAATCCATACAGAGGCTTTCCAAGCCATGCAGTTGATCCAAAACGTAGATCTACCCTTCTACAACCCATCCATCACGTAAAGTGGCAAACTTTACGTGAATCCAAAGAGATCTAGGCATTTTACACGCTAAGGCTAGGGTTTGGTACAAGATGGCTTCACCAAACACTCAAGAACGGGGACTTTAATGCACTCTAGACCTTCTCCATTCCAGATCTGAGGTAGCAACCTCAGATCTTACCTTCAAAATCGAAATACCACAAGCTAAACTTTCCACACACTCCAAAATGATGAATCTAGAAGAATAACAGCCCAAGAAACGAAGTAATACCTCAAAAGGAAGCCCCAACAGAAGAGAAATCTGAATCTTAGCAACGCCCCTTGCTCCAAGCCTCCTAACTCTCCAAGATCTCCTCCAAAATCTCTTCTCCAAGGCTCAAATGCACTCAAGTCCCTCACAATCGTGTCTTAGGGTTTTCTGGACTTCAAGGGAGGGTAAAGAGGCTGGGAGAGGGTATAATGTCCTTTATATAGGGCTCATCCTCCGAAATTAGGGTGTCCTCCACTCAGCGCCTACTCGTCGAGTCCATCCTACGACTCGCCGAGTTGGCCACTTAGCACGCGACCAGAGTCGTGACCCTACTCGCCGAGTCCACTCGTGGACTCGCTGAGTTTCCCTTTCTCATTTTCACTTTTAGCCCTTCAACTCTATTCCTAATATTCCAGGATGTTATATATATATATATATATATATATATATATATATATATATATATATATGATATAGATCCAGTAAGAAATTTTTTTTTGGTAGGAAGGTAAGAAGTTTTTTTTCTACATATTTTTTTGACGAACAAAAAAAAATGAATCACTAGATGATTCATTTGTAAGATGATTCACAAGAAAAAATTCCCAAAAAAACATCTTTATGATTCATTTTTAAATAAATTAAGAAAAAATTCACTTTTGTGACAATTTTAGTGAATAACAACAAAATCATTGTATAAATGAATCATCGAGATGTTTTTTTGAGAATTTTTTCTTATGAATCATCTTACAAATGAATCATCTAATGATTCATTTTGTTTGTTCGCGAAAAAGATATATAGAAAAAAAACTTCTTACCTTCGTACTAAAAATTTCCTTCTTATTTGATCTTGACTCTATATATATATATATATATATATATATATATATATATATATATATATATATATATATATATATATATATATATATATATATATATATATATATAAAATTAAAAATGTAAAACAATGACATACGAATGTATGTCGTAAAACTATGTTAAAAATAACGATGTATAATATTTGTCGTCATTAGTAGTCGTAAATATTACGAATTATGACATACAAATTCAGTCGTAAACGTATGTCGAAAAGACATGTCGTGTATGTATGTCTTAATTGTTGGTCATAAAGGTCTGTCATAAATTTTATGACAGACAAAAATTTCTGTCATTTTCCTTTATGACATGGCTTTCAATGACAAATATTTGTTTGTCATGTATAGGCATTTGTGACAAACATTCTCTATCAAGGAAAATTGTTTTTCTAGTAGTGGCATTTATGATAGACATTGTCTATCAAGGAAAACATTTTTTTTATAATAGTGTATGTTATTTTCATGTATTGGGGAGAGAGAGAGAGAGAGAGAGAGAGAGAGAGAGAGAGAGAGAGAGAGAGAGAGAGAGAGAGAGAGAGAGAGAGAGAGAGAGAGAGAGAGAGAGAGTATGTTGGGAAGCTTTTACTCCTGCCACTTAAGTATCTACTACAAATGAAAGTATACCACTCTGAAAAAATATTATCAAATAAAACTTGTTTCTCATCTCGGAACTACTGAAAATGGCGGTGTTGCAAAAAAAAAAAAAAAAAAAACAAACAAACAAACACATAGCATCTTACTCTTTGGCTTCCTAACACTTTGTCACATCAAATTTTAGAATGCCACATCATTTTTTACCATTTGGCACCTAACCTTAACATTTGGTAAGGAGTGGTAACACTCCTAGCACTTTTTTTTTGTTTTTTTGGTTTTTTTTTTTTTTTTTTTTTTTTCTAATTTAAGTTAATTACTTTATTTTAATATGGAAATCACAAGCAAGATGCCCTAAAATCAAAACCATAAAATCAAATTTTCATAATTGGCTTTCATACTCTCGTTATGTTATTCAAATAACCTGCATTAATAACCAACAACCAAGATGCCCTAAAATCAAAACCATAACATGAAAAAATTGTAGAAAATTGAAGGAAGAATCGAAACTTTCTATTAATCACAGCACCGTAACATCAATTTCTTTTTTTTCAAAAGCAACTTAACCAGATCAATTTATTCTTCTTCTTACTTCTCTAAATTGAAAAAATAATAGTAATAAAAAGGAAGTGTTTTTGCCCAATTTGAAGGTGGCTCTTTGTCTAAACTTCAGTGGTATCCACCTATGTTCTTAAGTGATTCTTCTAGCAGGATCCTTTGAAAAAAGTTCTTGTGATTTTGATTTTAATCAAATTGGCATAAAAATAGAGAAAATTTTCAATGTTTAAACACCTGGATAACAGAAGACGAGAAGAAGATGAAACCTTGTTCGAATCAGCATCACATCCGCCCTTAAACCCCCAATTTCTACAATCGACAGAATCAACATCAGAAAACCCTCACTTACCAACTGGAAAAAAGTTCTTAGTAGATACAATTTTGTTGTCGTCTTCCTCGATATCTTTTGTGAAACCAGGCAAGTCAAGCTGGAGCTCGATGGCTTTGAGGAGGTTAAAAGCATTGTTCTTTTCGGTTTCCGTTGAGAAATTGAAGGATTCAGAGTTTTTTTTCCATGGAAGAATAGTCAGATAAGCCTATGTAATCATGTAACGAAGCTCACCTAACAAACACCACTCAAATTCAACCCTCACCTTCTCTCTCTTCTCGCCATCAGTGTAACGAGGCTCCGGTGGCGAACCTCCTAGCGAGAGCTAGGGGGTGGTGTTTCTTGATCGATGGCGAGCATAGCGAACCTGGTGGCGACCCCCACTCCTCTTAGTCTTACACCATCAATAGTACTTCCACCCCACCCCCATAGTAGTGTCTCTTTCTAGTAAATCATAACATATTATACCTTCTAGGGTCAACGTCACAAAATGACTTCTAATAATTGTCATATTACTCTTTTGGTTATTTATCCTTTAATTGTATTTAACAAGGAAACAAACTATTTTTTATATTATACTAGTCTTGGAAGGTCTCATTGGTTCACTTCGATTAACTCTTATTTAATAAAAATTATGATTGATGACCTAATAAAGAAGGAGGTTGTCTTTTTATCTTATTATCGTTTCATCGTTATTTCACCAATTAATTTGAGTAGACACTAATGAAATTAGGAAAACGAGACCCCACATAAAGCTTCCCATCATGTTCTTGAACCAAACTAACAGACACATTGACATATTCTTATATATATATATATATATATATATATATATATATATATATATATATATATATATATATATATATATATATATATATATATTAAAGGTGGATAGTTTTTAGGAATAGTGAAGTTGTGTACTTTTTGGCAAAAATGACCCTTGGTATTTTTTGGGTCTTATTTGTTCTTTGATTGGATGTTATTTGTTTTTTAAGGGTGTTATTTGTTTTTTCTTTTAAGTTAAACCCACGTGTTTCCGTTATGTTATCTTTATCCATCCTAAATTATTGTGGTTTGACTGCTGTGCTTAGCTATATTTTTAGTGGTTCAGATTTTTGACACTAAAGTTTGTAGTATTGACAATTTGGTCCCTTAAATTATTAAAAGTGGTGTAAAGATAAGATTGGGGTTGTTACGTGTCATTCCCACGTCTCCCCCACCGGTTCTTCCTTATCTTCCCCTACCTACTTTCTCATCCAGTCATATTCGGATTTCACCGTTTTTCGAAAACCCTCCATCTCCTTCTAAACTCATCAGCTTCAAATTTTTATTGATCGATGTTTTTGTTTTCCTTCTTCAATCTACAGACGGGACCATGCAGATGAGGCAACTGATTCCAATAGACACGATGCAGATAAGGCAACTGATTCCAACAGACCTAGCAAGATTTCAAACAAAGAAACTTAGGGTTTCTCACTTTCTTCCCCTCCATCTCCATTTAAACTCATCAGCTTGAAATTGCTATTGATCGTTGATTTTGTTTCTCTTCTCCAATCTACAGATTGGACGATGCAGACGAGGCAACTGATTCCAACAAACACGATGCATATGAGGCATTTGATTCCAACAGACTCCTTTCACCGCCATCTAAAGTTTTCATCTGCCTTCGTCTTTTGTACTGCTGATCAAACGGACCAGTGTTTGCTTCACACATGCAATTTTACTCTTCCAGTGGAAACCTAATGACCCGGCCCACTCAGGAGGGAAGAGCCAATTCTTTCTAATTCTTCTTCATTCATCTGTAGGTATTGTTATCTTTTTAATCCCCTTACTCATTTTCAGTCCTTGGATCTTTCCATTGCTTTTCTTTTCAACGATTTCCAGTTAATCAAATACACAGAAAATGAAATGTCGAGTTTTGGGAATTTGTAGATAAATGGTGAATTCATAGATGATTTTTTTTTTCTGAATATGTGATTTCTCATCTGATTGGCAACATATTAAGCTTACATATGCGATTTTATCGGTTTTAGTAATCTCACTAACCGTTTTTTTGTGGAAATAATTTTTTTTGCTTGAAAATCTTTGCAGATGGCGACTTTAATCTCTGACACTACACCATGGAAGGACCTGAAGGTGATTCCCAAACGCCTATCTGAACAATTTCATGTATTCATTGCTAAGCGTAACTGTTAATTGATGATGTGAACCCTTTTTACTTTCAGGCACGTGATTTCATGTCTAGCTTTGACCGATCCAGGTCAATGATGCTATACGATATGCATCTATCTTTATTGGTATCAAATCAAATTAATTACATATACATACAAATGGATTTCTTGATTTTATTATGTGTGAAAGAAATTGGGGGGTTTTGTTTTATGACATCTGAGATAGCTGTTTCCTTTCTTTGTTTTGGGTTTTTGTTTGATTATGTATTGACATTATATTCAAAAGATGCAGTTTCTTACTTGGAAGATTTTGATTTTTGGGAAGGTTCGTTGAATTGGATGCGTAGTTCACCTCCTTTTTATGTTTTGATGTAGTCCATGCAAGAAAAAAGGGAACAAAGTCTCAGGCTGCAGAATGCTCGCTTTCCAACTATGGTTTACTTAATTTGGACAAGTGTGTGTACAAAAGCAAAAATGTGTTGTTGCTGCTTCAAATATTCTCAGAAATTACTCTTTTATGCTAGAAAATGAATTCATTATGGGTTAAAAACACCATTCTCCTCTGTGAATACACAACCAACACAAATTTTGTTGATTTTTTTTTCTGTCAGGGGGCCGCGCATGATTGATGGAAGCAGCATTCGACATTAGTAAAGGTAAACTCTTCAAATTCTGTATTGAAGTCTTTCAATTAGTGCAGTAAGAGATTTCTTGGTTCTTAAAATGAGATCACCTACATGTTTTGTGATTATTTTGTAGGCTTTATTGACCATTTGTAACTTTTTATGGGAACCAATACATTATCATAGGGACGTTTTGAAGTGATTATTGCTATATTCTAAAGAATCAAAAACAGATAACTATGTCTATACCAGTAGGGGTAGTTTCATAATTCTATTTTTATTTCAAAAATTACTTTTTCTGAAGGAAAATTTAGCTAATTTGGAAGTGAAAGTCTGGAAGTGAATCAAATGATATGATGTCTCTCAAAATGAATCAAATGATACAGAAGCGACAACCAAGGTGGATGTATTATTGGTCACGGCGGAACATACATACAAAAAATAAGAGCTCCGAATACAAGAAATTGATGAAGGCACTTTAGTTCATCTTTTATTAGTTTAAACTTATAATCTTGCATTATTAACTTTGTCTTTATTGATTATAGAAGTAGGAAAATGTAGCATTTCTAAAAGAGATCAAAGATGTTTTTTACTGATTATAAAAGAGATCAAAGATGATTGGGAATGAAGGTACAAACTTGCAATGCAAAACAACATAAAGTATATATTTAAAGATGCTTATTTATTGTTTTGGCATTATTAATTTGTGACTAAACTACCCCCTATATAAAGTTATTTTGTTTATATTTCAATTTTGCTGAAACATCTGTCGCATCCGACCCCCGCAACGCGGGGGTTCCCCATCTAGTTCTTTACCAAACGACACACTTTGCAGCACCACCCCATTTGAATTGAACCACACCCCTTGAGGTGTGATGAGAGGCATCCGAGGAAATAATCCATTTGAAACTGCCACCCAAAACTCTCCGTTTCTTCCGGCTCGCTTTATTTTATTTAGATTTCCATCAAAATTTAGCAAAAGGTCCATTGAACCTGCTTGCGGCCCCACAAGCCAGTATTTTGAAATCCACGTCCCAGTCTGCTTAGATACAAGAACAAATTATCCATCGTTGTTGATGGCAGGTCCACCAACACCATTGAGACCACTAAGCAAAGCAAAACTGACACTTGTCTTGTAAGTGGATTGTAACGCAATAACCTCCCTGTTGAATCCGGCTTGAATCCTAGTTGTACATAATATCTACACCATATATGGTACACAAAGTCACAAATATACTCAATAATAATCTATTACGGTATCTTACATTTAATCTTTTTTCTTATTAAGGCATATTTAAAAAAATATACACTCAATTAAAGCACTGCAAATTGTTTGAAAAGTACAATGTTGTATTAAGAACTGAGAGTATGAACTTGTAATAAACAACTCAATGAAAATATACTGCACCTTATTTCATAAGTAAAACTTGCATCACTGAAATAAACATTTCCCGTTAACAAGTCAACATCAAGGCCATTAGCAAACTTGAACCCTCTGGCAAGCTGAGTTGCAAGACCACCTAAGGGACCCACAACTAGAAGTCCATAATACACATCTGCAACGTACAAAAGGCCGTTTACAGGGTGAAAACTAAGAGTAATTAGCCGTCTACATATTGGCCACTTATTTGGATCTGTCATGCCATCACAAAGTTGTTTTGTCCTGGAAAAACCAAGAAAATAAGGTAACCCAACATAAATTCCTAATGCCCGCATAAAGTTTAATCCACATCGGAATTATACGCTCCCATGTTGTTGCTACTAAGAGTCAAACTTTTGACCATTTTTACAAGAATAACGGTCTCGAATCAACCGTGTTATGCCTTGGCAACCATAAATATAATTATTTATACACAACAAACTAAAAAAGTAAAAATGCCTTTTGTGACGAAGTATATGCAAAATCCACAAAACCGATGGCAGGGCCTTGCCACTTAATAATCCTTCCATTGGTGACCGTCATGAATAGATCCACGATCAAACTAAGGTGTATCCCTACTAAAAAAATCACGTAATACAAAATCGAGTAATACAAAATAAGAAAAAAAAATCTGAAAAAATTACACTACTGAAGTTTTTTTTAGGGTTATCCTGGGCTACCCCGGGATACATACTAGATCCGTCAATGGTCATGAAGGACCCATTGGCTAGAACTCCCCCAAATGCAACCGATGTAGGGCCCGTGACATCCAAAGGCAATACTAACTTGTAAAGTTAGTAAATTGACTGGAAACAAAGGTTGCAAAAACGCAAAGAAATGACAAAACAAAAAGCATGGAAGGTTTCATTTGAGGAGAAGCCATATTTGAATATCTAGAAAAGTATACATACTTATCCGTCATGTTTCCTAGGAATGGGTGTCATAACAGCCAATATTGGATGCTCTTGATTATTCGACGTTATATCTACCTCTCTAATAAGATTGTCCGAGATATCAGCAACCAAACTAAAGCATATATTTCTATTTGGGAATTTTATTATTTCATCTTACTTATTCTTTTCGCTTTTTCTTGATAGAGAAAATTAGAATGAACTCACAAACTCCTCTTCTCCATGAATTAGCTAACAACCATTGCTGCCCTACAAGCCGACATTCACCACAGAAACATGCATCGCTATCCACTCCCTTAATTTCTCCGTCCGTTTTCTAGGGTTCACCATCTATACCGTGATTCCTTTTGATTAGGAATAATCCATAACATCAAAACAAAAGATTATCAACATAATCCCAATTAATCGGGAATTATCTTCTTTCAGATTTGACTTGGTGAACATAATTTTTTCCGGCAATAATTCGGTGGCTAATGAAACCATTTTCGTGTTCATTTTAATTTCCAAATTAGGGTAGGAGATTATGTGCATATATACAACATATATGCTGAGATAGGTTTCACCTTATATGTTTATAAAATATGGGAATTTAATCATTTTTTAAAACTCGACATAGAACTTCAAAGATCTTCCATTTTCATTTTTTTGTCATTTAGGTTTGATGGGTTGAAAGATGATGAAAATGAAAAGCGGTTAATCTTTATATAACTTTTAAAATAGTTGTGATGATTTGGACTAACAATTGACATGGTTTTTATGATTCTTTATCCGGTCTTTCTTTGTGTATATTCAATTGAACATGAAGTACCTTATCTAGAATTTGTTGAAATGTTAACTGCAGGATAAAGATGAGTCAACTTTGTGTGGAGAACTTTGATACAAATTGAAGGGGACTATATAATTCTTATGATTGTTAATGTCTTGAGCAGTACAAACTCAATGGTGGTGGCACCAACTATTGAAGGTCCTGTATTTGGTGCTTACATGATTTGGACGTCTAGAAATTAACATCCACATTTATAATGAACATGACCTGGATACCATAATGTGGAGTTTGTTTTGTTGAACTTGGGTTATCTTTCTCATCGTATTTGGTTCAAGGGTATTAGAGATTTGTGATTTTATATATGTTTTCTTTCATCGTATTGGAAAACAGAAAGTTGATTTGTGGTTTTTAATATGAGTTCTTTTTGTAGGTGATATTCTGAAGACGAATGGAAATAAAACTCATCCGGTCGATGAGTTTGAATTCAAGAAAAATGGATTTATGAAATTCAGGTTAGTTGCATCATTTTGGTTTAAGTTACTTAATTTATTCATTGATAACTTTCAAAAATATCATATTAGACCAGGTATGTTTTTGAACTCCATCTGAGATAGTGATGTTGTAATAGGTCCATTATTTTTCCTATTATTTCATATTCCCGTGATTTGTTTTTGGTTTTTTTTTCTTGAATCGTGATGCTTTATTCTTTATTAAATTAAGAAACTTGAAGAAAGAGGTAAACTTTAACTTGTAATAGTTCCATTATTGCTTATGTTGTCAAATTAGCTTGCTAAATTAGTTTGCTTATGTTGTTATGGTTACTTAGTGTGTCAAAAGCGAGTTCTGTCAAATTACATATATTGTCTCGGGAATATACAAGCACTCATATTCACATTCTTTTGTTGTTGTTCTCCCCACTTTTGAATTTATGATCAAAGTTTATATATATTTCTTGAAGTGTGACTTTTTCTTAAATGATCATTTTTGTCATGTTTTTTATGCATATATTGTAACTATTCAGTGGCGAATCTAGCATTCAAACTAACGTGTGTCCCATAAATGAAATAATAAAATAAATGGGTCAAAAAAATGGTTATCGGGTCGGTTTGTCGGTAATACCATCTTAGAAAAATATTTATTAACTTGAAAACCAAAGATCAAACTAATTAAAAAAAAATCATAAATTTCTTACAATTGTTTGCGACGAGTTTTCATATCCCTAAAAAAATCTATAAGTATTTCGTTGCTAATACCATCTAACACATCTTTCTCAATATAAGACACTAGACAATCATTCATAAATTGATCACCCATTTTATTACGCAAATCGTTCTTTATCAACTTCATTGCAGAAAAAGCATGTTCCACTGTGGATGTTGCAACGGGCAATATCAATGCTAATTTTAGTAAAATGATAAAATAAATATTTACTCATCTAAATAAATAATAATTACAACTGCTACAAATAAATATATAGATATAATAAAAATATATTACAGAACATGTTATATAAATGAAATAAGCTATATAAATATATCTTATATAAATGACCTTCTTTCATCTTTTTTTTTTTATAATACATCAACATTATACCTAAAATGATAAAATAAATATTTACTCATATAAATAAATAAACAAAACAACCACTACAAATGAAATATGTAAAAGTTATATAAATAAAACAAACTACATAAATGAAATATGTAAAAGTAATTTGATATGCCTAGCCTATTGGTCTAATTCTTTATTACACAAAGACAATTTGCCTGACAAAGACAATAACAAAAGCAAGAGCAGGTGAACAGACTATAACTTTTCCATAGAGGCATAGACAATGACTTCTCATATATATATATATATATATATATATATATATATATATATATATATATATATATATATATATTGATCTATGCCCACTTTATTGTTTCTAGTTTCTACACCATATAACAATTCTAAATAAAACGAGATATAAAAGAGTAAAGGATTTACCAAAGTAAATGGAATGCTGAGAAGAAGTCGACGGCCGCAGGTTCTTCAATTCCGTCCGGTTCGATAACGGGCCGGCGACGGAGATCGTATGGATGCAACCGGAGATAATGATGTTAAAGACAATCAGAAGTCCAAACCTTTGACACCAAGAACTGTTCAAGACAGTTTGCGGCCACTAAAGAACAGAGGTGACCAAAACGTGATTATCGACAATACTAAAGAAGTCGGCGGTCGGTGGCAATCCAAAGTTGAGAAAGACGAAGGAACTTTGACAATGGCTAATCCACAAAATCGTAATTTTTTTTAGGTTTTTTGTTTTTCCATTTCTATATTTTTTCTACATTTAAATTTGATGAGTCTTGGGTTTGAAAGAATATTTGTTATTATATTTTCGTAAAATATTTTGTTGCTTAAACAACCCTTATTGTTTTGCTCTTAAGTTTTTTAAAAGTTGTAAAGATTGAAAATAGATTATGATTGGCAAATATCGTTTATTTTTTTTTTTTGTTACTATCAAGGGTGTCCAATTTGTTTTGCCAACAGGTGTCCTAGAAAAATTATGCAATATCTAGTAAATAAAATTTAGAACTAAAGGGTGTCCCAGGACACCCTTTAGACACAGGTAGACTCACCTCTATAAGTATTTGTAACATATGCGGACGATAGCAAGGTACTTTCAGAATTAAAAATTAGTAATGAGCTTCTTATTTTATAATCTTCTTTATATTTTAATAATCTTTCATTTTTGGAATTTAAAAATCAGTAATTATCTACATCTACCTATAATGCCATTTGATAAATAAAAGCATCCTACTTTCAATCGCTTTATGATATTTTAATTAAAAAAGGTGTTAATTGAAAGTATGATGCTATTTTGAAAAAAAAAACTAAAAGTTAAAAAACAACTTTATATATGTGGATGTAAACTTTTTGATTACAGGGAACATCTATTGTAAACTTTATGATTACAATGCTATTAAAATAAATAAGAACCATTTTTTAGAGAAAAACCTTCAATTAGTAATGACCGGGTGCTGTAATATGTTACTTTTCCCATTCCAAGTAGGACCAATGTGATATTTCAGTAAACTGTCCTCTTATGCACATTCTTCGTAAAGACAACAAGATAATGGTTTTAAAACTATTTATTAATAATTATGTTTTGTAGTACCAATATTCTTTTACTTTGCTAATCGTGGTTTACACGGATTATAACCTAGTTACGAATATCCTTAAAATAAAGACCAGGTACAATCTCAAAATTTTTGGTCTAAGTTGAATCCAATAAAACATGAACTGTCCAACTAGCACTATTAGCCCAAACCGGGTTTTATATTGTTTTTATTCCATGTAAAATTACCCCTTAACCAATCCCTTTTTTTTTTACCAAAAGATTACCAAGTAATGACATTATATATATATATATATATATATATATATATATATATATATATATATATATATATATTATAACTTTTGAGGTTCCCTTATGAACACTCAATTTTTGCAAATTCAGACCTTCGCCACATGATAATTTTCAGTTCTTAGCGACTTTAGTCCTTTCTCCCTTCCGCATCGCTTTTTCTCCACCGCTCCTTCATCGCTACAAATGGTTACCACCGCATCGCCATGGCGGTCGTCTGTTGGACCGATACACTGCCTTACATCGTCTTCGATCATCATCTTCTGTCTTCGTTAATTAAGTTACTTCTGCCCTCATCGTCATATGTAATCACACAAAGACCATGAGATTTGTCTTTGATTTGTGCCCGGTGAATCGATGGATGGAGCTGCTGAATCGATGGTTTGTCTTCATTCGAAGGCAGACACTGTCTATAGTCGGTGAAGAAGAACAGCACCATACCTGCAACGGAACCCGTGGAAGCTAGAATTACATGCAACACCACATCACCTGTATTTATTTGCCTCTGTACGTTGATTGATTGAAGGAAGATGGTCTGCTAAGGTTTGATAACCCATACCTCACTAAATTTCTTATGTTATGTTTGGACTCAGTAATTCCCTTATTTGATTTTGACTTTAAACGAATTTGTTCTTTGATTTTTGAAACCTAGGTTGGTGCATGTTTATGAGCTTTTCCTATTTTGAGGGTTTTTATACTTTGTTTTTACCAAGACTTTGAGGTTTTCTATATGTTATAAGCGATATAGTGTTGAACACGACTCTTTTATATGGGAAACAACAAGACTTTTATTAAGACACTTAAGGAGAACTTACACTTTGTGAGACTACTACACACTTTGCTTTCTTGGATGGTTTTCTTGGATGGTTTGGAGCAAATGAGCTCCATACCTATTTATAGGCCTCTTAGGAAGGTTCTAGATACTAGCATACACTTACTACATACTAGATAACTCTAGAACTATCTAACATATTCTACATGCTTCCATATGTTTCTAGAACGTTCTACCATGTTTTGGAGAGGTCTAGGTTGCTCTAGTGTCTTCTAGAATGATCCATATCCTTCCAGGGTCTTCCATGTCGTTCTAGAGTATTCTAGACTCTTCCGGTATATTCCAGAGTCTTCCATAGTCTTCCATAATGTTCTAGAATCTTCTAGAGCATTCTAGAACAAGCTAAAGTCTTCTAAATAATATTTGTTTTATTGGGCTAGTGATGATCTTTAACACTCCCCCTCAACACTAGCCCTCATTCTTCGTACCATGTTAAGCTGACAGCGAAAACCTTGACATTTTCCAGTACTCAGCCCTTTGGTGAACAAGTCTGCTATTTGGTCATCGGTCTTGATCTGCCGCATCTCAATTTCTTCCATCAAGACTTTTTCTCTGATAAAGTGATAATGCACTTCCACATGCTTTGTTCTAGCATGAAATACTGGATTTTCTGCCAGCCGAATTGCAGATTGGTTGTCACAGTGAAGTGGTACTGCATAGTCAACTTTTTGATGTAAGTCCTCCATTAGGAGTACCAACCATGTACTTTCTTGAGTTGCTACGGCCGCTGCTTTGTACTCCGCTTCCGTGGTTGACAATGATACTGTTGGTTGTCTTTTACTACACCATGATATTGGTCCCGACCCAAGCTTGAACACATACCCAGTGGTTGATCTTCGGGTATCATGGTCTCCTGCATAGTCAGCATCACAATATCCAACCAACTTGCAGTCTTCTCCTCTTTTATACAAGAGACCATAGTCAATTGTACCTTTGACATATCTCAAGATCCGTCGGGCAGCATCCAAATGAGGTTTCTTCGGACTTTGCATGTATCGACTCATAACTCCAACTGCATAAGCAATGTCAGGCCGAGATAAAGTTAGGTAGATAAGACTACCTACTAGTTGTCGATACATCGTTCCATCATCCAACTCTTTTCCTTCATGAGCACATATCTTGGAATTTTGCTCTATTGGTGTTGATATTGGCTTACACTCCAACATGCCAAACTTTTGAAGTATATCTCTTGTATACTTTTGTTGGCAGAGGAACAACCCTTCCTTTGTACGATCAACTTCTAACCCCAAGAAGTGTTTAAGCTCCCCCAGCTCTTTCATTTGGAATCGCACCGATAGATTTTCTCTTGTTTGATGGATTTCTCTTTCGTCATCCCCGGTGATGATCAAGTCATCCACATAAACCAACACAATTGCCAACTTCCCTTCTTTTCCTTTTACGAACAGGCTTGAGTCTGCATGTGCAACTGAATAACCACTTCGGGTAAGAAATTCAGCAATCTTACCATACCAGGCTCTTGGTGCCTGCTTCAATCCGTAAAGAGCTTTTCTCAGCTTGCACACATGAGTGGGATTAACTGCATCCTCAAATCCCTTTGGTTGGTTCATGTAGATCTCCCGATCTAATTCTCCATGCAAGAAAGCATTCTTCACATCCATCTGCCATAATTTCCAGTCTTTACTAGCCGCAAGAGCTAGCAGCACCCGTACAGTAGTTATCTTCGCCACTGGACTAAATGTTTCATCATAGTCCAGTCCATATTGTTGTGAGAACCCTCGAGCCACCAAACGAGCCTTGTATCTTTCAATTGATCCATCTGTGCATCGTTTTAATTTATAAACCCACTTGCAGGAAATCGGTTTTATATCTCTTGGTCTTGGTACCAGTTCCCACGTTTGATTCTGCTTTAAGGCTGTAACTTCTTCTTCCATTGCCTTCTGCCATGCTTTATTCTTAACTGCTTCTTCATATGTCTCCGGCTCTTTAACACCGTCTTCTAAAATGGCCGCATTAGCATACTTGGGATTAGGCTTTCGAATTCTTTCCGTCCTTCGAAGTTGTGGAGGCGGCGGCTCCCTTTCACCGGCATCACTTGTTTGAGTTACTTCTTGCTCAATGACATCAGTGTCGCTCGGATCTTCAGGTGTATCAACACTTGACCAAATATGTGCAGTTTGCTCCCCCATCTTTTGTTTTAAAACTTCTTCAATATTTTCCGAGTCTGGTAGTACTTTCTTCTCTGAGGACCACCATGAAGATGCTTCATCGAACACTACATCTCTTGAAGTGTAGCATCTTCCACTTGTTGGATCACAACATCTCCACCCTTTTCTTTGATTGTCGTATCCAACAAATATACACCTGACTGCTTTCTTGTCAAACTTGCTACGTAAATGACTAGGCACAAATACGTAGCAAACGCAGCCAAATACTCGGAAGTAGCTAACAGTAGGTTTCATGTTCCATAGTGTCTCAAATGGTGAGATGAAACCTAACCTTGGTTGGGGAAGTTTATTGATCACATGGGCAGCAGTTTGCATTGCTTCAGCCCAAAATCTTCCTGGGACATTCTTCGCGTGTAGCATGCTTCGACAAATTTCTGCAAGATGTCGATTCTTTCTCTCAGCTACACCATTTTGTTGAGGTGTGTTGGCACATGTGAATTGATGACGTATACCACATTCTTTTAGATAGCGATTGAATTCTTCTGAGGTGTATTCTCCTCCATTGTCTGAGCGTAGACACCGAATCTTCTTTCTCACTTCTCCTTCGACCGTTGTCTTGAATTCTAGAAACTTTGAGAATGTTTCAGATTTTTCTTTCATGAAGAAAACCCACACATATCTCAAATAATCATCAATGAAGGTCACCATGTACCGCATCCCGCTAACTGATGTCTGCTTGACTGGACCGAACACATCTGAGTGAATTAACTCTAGTGGCTTCTTTGCTCTAAAATTTGACTCCTTGTATGGTAATTGATGAGCTTTACCATACTGACATCCAGCACAAACAACATCTGTTTTAACTTCAAGTTGAGGTAAGCCATTGAGCATGGATTTCTCCATTATTACCTTCAACTTGTGATAACCAACATGTCCCAGCCGTGCATGCCATAAATCTGCTATCTCATTCTTACGAGTCTTATCTACATAGGCAGACTCTGTGGAGAGCACATAAACGAACTCCACTCTTCGTCCTTCCATTGTTGGCGTTTCTGATATTTTAAGATCTCGATAGACCTTCACATCTTGTGGGCCAAACAAGACGTAGTTGCCTGACGATGTTAGTTGCGATACTGACAACAAGTTCTTCTTCATACCTGGCACGTGATACACATTATGTAGTGACACCATGTCAGATTTATTACCAGGCATGATCGTCGTTTTTCCAATCTGAGCAATTGGAAGTCGTGCATTGTTGGCTGTAAGTACCATACGACTCCCTTTGTACTCCTTCACGTCTTGTAGTTTGTTCTGATCGCCAGTCATGTGATTGGAGCATCCTGAATCAATGATCCAGTCATTTTCATAGTTGATACGCTCTCCCATCATTGTCATGAGTGCCAACTCATTTTCTTCTATGGCACATAATGCCTCAGCATCCCATTCATCCTCTATTTCCTTTTTGGAAGTTACTACATTGCTTTCCACAGACTTTTTCTTTGACCAACAATCCTTGGACATGTGGCCCCACTTTCCACAGTTGTTGCAGTTGCCTTCGAACCTCCTCCCCCGAGAACTCTTATTGTCGGTCTTTTGAGATCTCCATGGTTGTGAGGTTCATGGTTGACTCTTCCCTTTGTCAGCATTTTTGTATCCTTCTTTAGGAGGTGGCTTAAAATTCCTCCGACTTTTACTTGTGTAGAGTGCTTCTTCTTCACTCTTCAGCATGATGCCTCCCATTTGCTTAGCCATAGCTTCTTGGCTAGCCAGCAAATTCTCAAACTCTACAAGTGATGGTTGAGCGGGCCATCCTTGTACAGCAGTAACAAAGCTTCTATATTCCGGCCTCAGTCCATGGATAATGATCCTCTTCATTCGAGCTTCTGCAATGACGGATTGCGGATCTAGTTCAGTAATCTCCCGACATATCGACTTGACCTTGTGGAAATATTGAGCAATCGTCATGTCACGTTGTGAGATTGATAATAGCTCGTTCTCCAAAAGTTGTAGTCTCGTATCATTCTTCTTTGAGAAAAGCGTCAGAAACGTATCCCAAGCTTCTTTCGGGGTGTTCTCATCCCGAATATGCTCCAACATCTCTTCTTCGATTGTGGTCTTCAAGGCAAACATTGCTTTGCCTGCTTTGATTTTCCATTTACGTAAAGCACCATTAACGTCTTCCTCTGGTGGCGTAGTTTCGCTTCCACCAACGACCTCCCATAGATCTTGTCCTTGTAAGTAGGACTTCATACATGTTTCCCACGTTTTGTAATTGTTGTTGTTGAGTTTCTTGATTCCTCCGACGACTTGGAGATCACCCATCGTGTTGGCAGTACCTCGGTAATACCAAACAAGCTAGTTTCGATACTAAACTTGCAGAGTCACAAACTACTCACGATACAACGAGAATCACTCGTTCTCACTATCAAGAAACCTTGCTCTGATACCAGATTGTTGAACACGACTCTTTTATATGGGAAACAACAAGACTTTTATTAAGACACTTAAGGAGAACTTACACTTTGTGAGACTACTACACACTTTGCTTTCTTGGATGGTTTTCTTGGATGGTTTGGAGCAAATGAGCTCCATACCTATTTATAGGCCTCTTAGGAAGGTTCTAGATACTAGCATACACTTACTACATACTAGATAACTCTAGAACTATCTAACATATTCTACATGCTTCCATATGTTTCTAGAATGTTCTACCATGTTTTGGAGAGGTCTAGGTTGCTCCAGTATCTTCTAGAATGATCCATATCCTTCCAGGGTCTTCCATGTCGTTCTAGAGTATTCTAGACTCTTCCGGTATATTCCAGAGTCTTCCATAGTCTTCCATAATGTTCTAGAATCTTCTAGAGCATTCTAGAACAAGCTAAAGTCTTCTAAATAATATTTGTTTTATTGGGCTAGTGATGATCTTTAACATATAGTACATCAATAGAAAAACTAGTTGAGAAATTTGTGTTTTACGCATCAACAGTTTGTTTACATACTTTCAGAACGTACGGATAACTTACGCATGGCTTGAACAAGGTTAGAGATGATGAGAAATATAGACTTGGAGGACCATAGTATATGTATATTAGGTAATTTATGTTCATCAGATCCTTAATCAGGTTGACATTTTGACTTTTGTAATCACGAGATTTGAAGATCATTTTTTGGGTTTTATAGAAAAAAAAATTAAAATTACTTACATATTACATTAAAGGATACAACATACCATGAATTACTTAAATAAATAATGTAAACAAGTTACAATAATACAAATATTTATTAGAAACACACAAGAAGCAAAGACGTTATTGAACTTGGATGTCTACTTAATTGTTTACAGTCTCTTATCTCTTATCTTTTCATCATAATTATTTCTACGTAGGTTTGAGGTTTATTTGATATTAGTATCTAATTTGTTGATTAATTATTTTTTTAACTAGTTTTTATTGAATGTCAATGGTTTATGGTCTTAATATAATTTTTAGATTAAGTTACAAATGGATGTATTAGTTTATATGCACATGATTTGGATTTTATTATTTGTTATTTTTGTCATCTGACGTAACAGAATTAACTTTTCTTGGATCAATTGGTAACTGAATCTGGAATTCAATGGCTGCACTTAAAGTGTTGGATCAATGGGTGAGTGAGAAACAAATGCCTTGAAAAGACCAACCATTGGGACATCAAGTTGGAGTGTGTGAAAATCTAGAAGTGTGAAAGTGACAACCAAGAAAATTCAATATAGTTCATAACATCGATTGTTTGAGAGCAACTCAATTGTATTGTTCAATTATTTTTCAGAAAATTTGCACACTTTACCCTTCGTATTTGTGTCAACTATATTACATCATCCACTGCTTATCAATGTAAATCTTGACATATTGTAAGAAAAATGTTGTTTTGATGCTAAGCAAGTCCAAATAAGTGTTGTTTTGATTCAAATAGCTATGTAGTTTTCCTTGTTATAAAAATAGCAACATACTTTGAGTTTATACCATATATAGCGAAATGTACACAACTTATATTTTTTTAACATAAATAACCATGCACTTTTCATTATTATCAGAAGTAGCAATGTACTTTTTTAACCATAAATAGCAACCTACTTGTTCTTTTAGACAAAAATAACTTCTAAAAATGTGATTAATTACTTGTGATGAATTTTCATAGAGAAGTCTAACTTCTTTGTTGTCAATTTAAAAAAAAAATGAAATTACAAAATTGTCAAGAACTTGGACACTACAAGAAAAACCTCCAAAATCGACAACGCCATTAGCAACGACGCTACCATTAGTGGCGACAAATTTAAATGTTGGCACTAATGCTTGTGTCACCGCTAAAGTTTAAAATCACGATCCGTGTGCTGGTTTTAGAAACAACCCCATCTGTTGATCACATAACCCAATCAATTGTTGATGTTCCTTTCTTCGTATAATAGCATTATTGATGTAACAAAATAGTGGCGATACTGTCACCCCTAATGCCCAAATTTTTTTACCGCGTAAGAACTCCCTCCAATTACCCCAATTTTTCGTCGTTATTTCTTTGTGTCGCCTCTAATTCTGTCCATCTACATCGGGTGTACATTCAAGCTTTCATTTCCAGATTTCAACAAAATCAATTCGTTCCATACTCCAACGATTTCAACTTCCAAACCCTTGATTGGTTCCACAGTCTCATTCTCTTTCTATTTGAATTCTCCTAATTCGAGCAAGCATTGTTTCACCGTACTCTTTGTAGTCTTCTCACTTCCTTGATGCTTCTCTTTCAAAGTATCTTAGATCTCCTTAGCTGTTTTTCAACCACAAACGTACTTGTAAACTACCAGCAGAAGAGCACCACATAATTCTCGCAAACATCTCTTGTCATTTGCCTTTTGTTTATCTGTTTGTGATACCACACCAGGAGCAGAAGTAGTAGTTCCGACTTGTTCTAGCCTTTACTACAGGACAATTTCAATCGGTAACGCAGCTCCAAAGATCTTCATCAATCCGATTGAGATAATCTTCCATTCTATCCGCCCATTGCTCGTAATATTCGGGGATCAACATCAGAATTTTGGTTGAAAAACTGAGAAGACGAGGGAAACCACTCATTGTGTTCATGTTAAAGTTTGCCATTGATGCACGAACAAATAAGAATAAAATCTTCAGAAATATGAATAAGAGAATGAATCTTACAGAAAACAATCAATGTACACTCGATTTTTTTAGACGAGATGTAGAATTGAATCAAATCAATTGATTAGAACAAATTTTCTAAATCAAAAGTGCGAAATATTTTTGAATCAAAAATACCAATTCACAGTTTTTGAAAACACAAGAAAATCAGAAAACAATTGAAAGAGTTCTTCTTTGATACCAAATGTAGTTCCTATGAATCGAGTACGAAGAACAAAATCAGAGTATGAATTGTATCAAGAACACGAAACTTAAATATAATATGTTTGGCTCCATTAATACTTCCGAAAGGATACAAGAGAATGAAAAAGTAAAGTACACCCCGTGTCAGAAGTTACCATAATCCTTATATCTATCCGTATTTATAAGAATACCAGAAGTAAACAAAAATACATAAGGGATAAGGCATGTACGCTTCGACCACTAAAAATACCCTTATGAAATACATACAACGAATACATGTAAACTGACTTCGATACTAAACATGACACAAGACGCATCGACATCTCACAACATATTTCGAACTCTACAGAGGACTAAAAAGTTTTTTTTATTCCAAAGTAGATAAATAAGAAAATGACTAAATAAGGAAAATGATGGATTGATGTCTCTAAATCTAAGAATATTGGTCAGGTGAGATGCATATCGATTGTAATTCAAACAAAAATGTTCAAGTTCATTAAACACTTTAAAACCTGAAGTTCATGTTCATTAAACATGTCAAAGAAGTTCATGTTCATTAAATATGCTAATCCAATCTTTATGTTTAAGTTGTTGAAATCCCTTAAGAAATCAGAGCTTTGTAGACAAATCAGAAACTGATGATACATAATATTACACCTCCATGATGCATAAGAATGAATGACGTAAATACCCTCATCATTGACATCCTGTATTTCTTACTAATACATGAGTAAAGACTTAAAGTATGTAACCATAATAAAGAATTTCATAAAAGTAAGTTGCTATTTCTCATCATTAACTCTTTTTTATTCAAGCTTCTGATGGAGGAATATTATACTTAAAATCATATTTTTTTATGCATTATCATAATTACTACACATTAGTATAATTTATTTTCAAAATTTTAAGTCCCTTTTATTGTCAACATCAGATGGCATTTATGGTGTTTAATAATATATGAATATCTCTCCGACTAATAACTCTCAAATCACCGGTGTGGAATCCACAAGCTAATCAGATACGCTCCATCAATTATACATGAAGCTTCAGATGTCCTCTTAAAAAATAGATTGATACTATTTTTTAGTATTATGCATTTAATATCAAATACAGATATGAAATTTATGGATTTAATGTATGTTGAATGTTGGAGCTATTTTAATTTTATATTTGCTGTTTTTAAAATATGAATTTGCTTTATGTTTTAAGATTTTTCTGTGTTGCATATGTAATTATTTTTAATTTTTTTTTATGAATTTATATATATATATATATATATATATATATATATATATATATATATATATATATATATATATATATATATATATATATATATATATATATATATATATATATATATAATGCCAACATTCGTCATTAATCTGTCACATAAAATCTATCAGTATTCCCTTAATTTCGTTGGTAATCCGTTAGTGAGTTATTATGTTGGTAATCTTTTGCAAACATATCCGGAAGCTAATCTGTTGCAAAAAATATTTCGGTCGGTGATCGGTTACTAATTACCGACAGAAAAATTTGTCGCTAAAATTTACCGTATCCATCGGAAATCTATCACAAACAATTAAAATCTATCACAAACAATTACCGACAAGAATATACGGACGCATACGGGTCTGTTGAAATTCCATCGGTAAAGCCTATTAGCGACGGACTACCAACGGTTTTGGCGGTCGGTAATGCTCTTTTTTGTAGTAGTGGTTTGCTTTCCCCAATAATATTAAAGCATAGGAAAGCAAAAAGACCAAATGCTTTGAGGTGTTCAGAGAATGAATTCAATTTCCAATCTGTGTTTCTGCTTGGTTCCAGGAGTATTTTGGCTGTGTTGTGCCCTAGGATGACCGTTTATTATTTGGTTAAATTGTTCCAATAATAATAATTGTGATGTAGGATTTGGATTATATCCGAAACACAGTTCAATCTGCCTTTTGGACTTGCGGTTATATAAAGTTACGCTAAATCCAAGTAACAATTCTTCTTTGTGCTTCTGCATGCATTAACTGGAAGGAAATTACAAAAACTAGAGAGGATGCAAATAAATACTCTGCAGAATGAGCAACATCCGTTTACAATCTTTCTTAACTAAAAACAATTATAAAAGTTAATTTTGTAGGAAATACTTATGACAATGAGGTAACTTGTAAGGTTAACAGAGACCCAAGCTATAAATAAAAATCAAGTTTTATTTTGATGTCAGCATTATTTGGTAGTACAAGGCGTCAAGGAGAACACGTAGCCGTGGTGTTTGACAAATTGATCAGAAATAAAAGGTTTCAGAAATGCAACCAAAATAGAAACCATTTTTCAATATGCACGACCATATTAGGGAGGAATTACTTTCCATTCTTAGGAAAAAGCAACAAATCAAGTTATAACTTATAAAATCTGGTTAGGGTTTTGTATCAAAACACAAGTAAAGCAAATTATAACAAATTAATTAGATATATAGTACAGATGCAACATAAATTAAGGTTGGTTAAGTTGTTTACGGATTTCAAGTTTTTTAATCCCTTTATGATCATTTTGGGTGCTGTTTCAATTTTCAAATAGTCTCAACTATATATTTTCTATATGTTTCTATACTTGATTCAGTTGTACTTTGGCTCTGTCATTATTTGGTTTGATCTAATTAATCCGATATTTGCTTTTCGAATAAACACTATTAATTTAGTATAAATATCGTAAATTATAACCATTTATCTTGTCAAGTGTTACATACGAGCATGATAAAGAAGGAAATCAGGTTGCCTTTTTTATTCTATTATTATACAAATCATATCATTTACTCCATTCGGTAGTACAAGGCTAGGCAGAGGTGCATGGGTGTCTATCTAATTAGAGTAGACACCTATGAAATTGGTTAAATAAGAGCCCACATAGAGTTTTCCATCCTTTTCTTGAACCACACTAGCTTGATTATCAGTGTATTGAGCAAAAAAGTCAATCGTTTCCAGCACTACTCCGTCTGAATTGAAGCGCATCCCGGCAGAAGCAAACATCTTTCCTTCTTTTACATCTATCCATCTTGAAGCTGCCACCCAAAATTCTCCGGGTGTTTCTCCCCGCTTTATTCTATTTGTCTTCCCAGGTAAGTTCATCAAAACTTCATTCGTGTCTGCTTTGGGCCCCACCAGCCAATATTTTAGAACCCGGGAATTAAAATTGTCAGGTACAAGAACAAATGTACCATCGATGCTGACCGCTGGACCACCGCAGTCTCCGAGATTACTCATCAAAACCGATACTTTTTGGTAAGTGGTTCGTAACGCAAAAAACTATATGTTGGAAGACGAAACATTGAACCTGGAGGTGTTACATTTACAGAACTGAAATAAATATTGCCCGTTAACAAGTCAACGTCAATGCCATTAGTATTATTATACTCTCCCGCCACGAGTACAGATGCAAGGCCGCCCTCCATGCCCACAGATAGAATTCCGAATTCTGCATCACTAATGTACAAAACGTCGTTATTGGGGTAATAGCTAAGATCCACTGGCTGTCCACATCCTATCAACCTACTACGATCAGCATGACTTACACCTCCACATTCCCATTCACTCCTGAAAAAAAAAGTTGCATATATACAATTATTTCTTCCATACATGCATGTAATTATTATTTGGACGTAGGTAGAAATTTGAAAAATGACCATGGTGGTGAAGTTACAGACATTGTACTAAAACCAGCATGGGTACCGTTATTCCAATATTTCAAAATCCTTTGATCGGCCATTGTGTAGGGCCCTGGGGCCGCAACTCCACCAAATGTGACTGCCTCAGGGCCGATGACACCCTCAGGCAATACTAATTTCTCAAACTTGGCGTATTCACCAGAAACAAACTTTCCACAAATGCAAAAAAGAAATGTCAACAAAATAGAAAGCATGGATGGTTTCATTTGTGGACAAGCCATGATGTTTGATTGTGTTGGGAAGACCACTGCACACGATGCCTTTATTTATATACAACTGCTTTACAACTCCTGAATATTATTGCTTTATAAATTATTCATTAAGCTCCATGCCTCCGATATTTTATATTTTTTCTCATGTCCTAGTGGTATATACTTAATTAAAACCTACCTTAACACGAGGGTGTCCCTGTACAATCACTCAAAGGATATGTTCATATGTTAAAATTTGGTAGAATATATAGACATGCATCGTGTGCCTCTCTAAAATATATAGACATGTGCCATGTGCATATCTATATTCAATTTACTTACTTTTGGTCAATATTGATCGTTATTAAGTTTGATAAATAAGTCTTCTCGTTTATACATCACCTGATATATCCAATTAGTTATTTTTGGTCAATATTGTTCCTCGTTGTCTGAATAGAAGTCTAGTCAATTGAAGAGAGAGTAGGGTTTCATAAATTCACCATACATATGGATGATATCTCATTGAGTATTTATAATACAAATGTTATAAAAAATAAAGGAAAAGATAATTACAACATAATAAATTCAAAATTGGGGATTGGGTTAAAAGCTGACTCAATTAGAACTTTTGACTGAGTTAAGTTCTTACTGAAACTTGTTGTTTGATTTTACATCTGACTGACTGTACAAAATGATTATATTACTCTCAAACAATAACTTTTATAATAATTCTTTTATGATTTTCCATTTAACTTGTAACATTACGTTTTTTATAACATTAATTACAACTAGTGGTATACTTGTAAATTTGAACAATTGAGCTTATTACAAAAATTTATTTGTATATAATGATAATGACTCAAATACGAGTTATATGTCTCATTTTAATGTTTTTGTCAAAATTTAGAGGAAGAGTGAAATATGGCTTATAGATAAAAAAAAATGCATCAGGGCTTGCACTTCGATAATGATATACTGGGGCATGATCGTTACCATAACAAACATGAAAATTTTGAAACAATTCTACACCAAAAGTCCAAAAAATTGAGATGAATTAACATAAATAACTTCCATCATTTTCTGTTTTTTTTCTCTACGCCATTTTCTTTTCCATTATCAGTGGCATATTAATCTTCATCAATTGGGATGAAACAATTCTACATCAAGGCCTATTTTGAAAGTTATCCTGCTTCTTTTTCTTCTTATAATCAAGGACCTATTGCCAAAGAAAGTATCAATACCAGCAACAACACATACACAACTATAATATTCAAGTCCTTCAAGGTAGGTTCAACATAATATTTATCATCAAATTCTATTGTTAATAACTTCCTTTTGTATCATCTGGATATTCAAATGTCACTTTACTCTATTGAATGAGCATACCAATAACTACTTAACCCACAATGCTTTTTGTATCAAATAATATGCATTATAGTAACATATTGCCTCATTCAGGTTGATCCAGTTGGTGAAAAACTTCAGTGTAAAATATTTATAACCAGATCTAATTGCATGCAAATGATTTTATATGTGGATACAAATAGTTGGGAATTACTCCAACAAAAGCACTCATATTGCTTTAGGGAATTATTGGATTCAATAATTTTGTGTACTAATAAGTCGCTTACTTTAGAACATCCAATAGTTAAGATTTAAACTTGTAATAGTAAAGCTATAAACTTGCAATCAAGGAATAGAACATAAAATTTGTCATCTGTAATTAGACTATGTTTGGCGTATTAGCTGAAAAGCTAGCTGATAGCTAAAAGACTAGCTGTTAAATAAAAAACTAGCTGATAGCTGAAAAGCTAGCTGATAAAAAATAATGTTTGGTAAAACTAGACGAAAAGCTAGTTGAAATATATAAAATTACATAAAAGGACATGTAAGAGTATGTGTTTCTATAATTAATTAAGGGGTGTATTTGGAAAATTTTAAACAAGCTCCTAAAAAGCTAGTCCAAGTAGCTTTTTGAAAAGCTAGCTTATAAGCTACTTTTTGGCTTACCAAACACGACAACATAAAAAAGCTCGCAAAATAAGCTAGCTTATCAGCTAACTGTGGCGCGCCAAACATAGCCTTAATCAGAAAGAAAAAAAAAACTGATTTGAAGTTACATCAGGTGGAGATCAAGAATAGAGGAAAGGAGCAGTAGTGGTGGTCGATGTGTTAGGTAATGATGGAGGCGGTGGTCGACAAGCAGGTGACAGCAGCGGTCAGAGGTTGAAGCGGATGGTCGGATGCAGCTTTTGAACACAGAGACAATGTCTTCATAATAAGGAAGTGGGAGAGCAACGCAGCAAGACGATCGAGAGGAAGAAAGCTTCAAAGGGGCAAATGAGGAAGATGACCCAATCAGCTATATTTTTACTCATTTAGCATACAATTTGTACCATACGAGATTCACAACAACAACAAGAGCACAACAAACAGCACCAAACGAAAAAATATCAGAAAAAAATCATCAATACTTCGCTAAATCTAGCATAATCAAAGTAGAACAAAAACTTGAACATCACAGCAAAAATTCAACATCTCAGCTAAATCCGAGCAAAAAAAATTGGAGAAAAAAGGTATGAAAACTCACCTGTTCGGAATCTTGATGGTTTCCTGTTGAATGGTCGGAGGAAGCTGACACCATCGAGCAACATATCGGAATTGGAAGCAACAGATGAACTTGTCAGCAGCAGTCGTTGATGGATGTTCTTCCTGTGGAGGCATTCAATTCTAGGGAAAAATCGGAAAGATGAATGTTTTGTCACATTTTGTCCCTGTCTAGCAAATGAAAAGGTATGACCGAATCAGCTCCAAAGCTTGGACCGCATCAACTTGGAAGAAGTCTTTGATTGTCAAATGAGGTTCAATTCAATCGGTTTTGGCTTATTAAGTTACGATTTATTCGTTTCGGCTTTCTGGGAAAACCAAAAAAATCACTTGTAAAAATAAATATTAAATTAAAATATAATAAGTACCAAAGGTTTACCAATTGACAAAACACACCAGTGTGTGTCTATATCTACTATAAGAAATAAAGATAATTTTGCCGCATGTCAATCTCTAATAAGTTTTGACACTTGTCATTTTGTGATATTTTTAAAATAAATAATATTCATATGTCAATTTATGGTTTTTTTTTAAATTTTAAAATTAAAAAGCCACATAATCTTATACTTATCTATGTAAAGTATCAAATGTAATAAATATTATAATAAATTGCAATTAATATGTTTCTTCATTCTTTATTTCAAAATTTTATTTTAAAAAGTACTTATTATTTATATTTTTATATTTTATGTTTTTTATCAACCCGTGTAATACACGGGTTTTACACCTAGTATATATATATATATATATATATATATATATATATATATATATATATATATATATATATATGTGTGTGTGTGTGTGTTAAATCAAGAGCACCAAAAGTGTTAACAATGTGAGAATGGATCTAAACCATCCAAAAATTTAAATCAAAAGCCTTTATTAGTATGTCATTTATGTAAATTGTGAAAATAATGGTACTTGTTTGTAATTATTAAATTAAAAAACTGATAAAAAAGGACTTTCAATTATTAAGATTTTCATAAAATAAGTTATTCAATTTCATACATTAATTTCTTTACCCCTCTCTAATTAAATTAGGGTGATACGTCATCAAAACCTTCTTCGTCTCTATGATAGTCAAAGGTTTCTGATTTTAAAGGTTCTGCCGCTAAGTGCCACTAAGTTCTTATCACTGACAGTTGTAATGACCTCTGCTACCACCGAAATCTGAGGTTGACACTAACTTCCACAACAAGTTCCTCAACCTCAAACTACTAATGTTGTCGACCTCTCAATTCGCACCTCATCTCTGTCACGAAACAACTATGTTGCTTCTGTTCTTCCTGTTCCCACCGGCCGACTTCAAGAAGGTATATATTGTTCTTTCCCCCGACTTGCAATATTTTAAAAATGAAAATTTTGTTTAAAAATGAAAAATTTGTTTAGAAAACTTAAGTTGCTTCAAGTTGGTATCAGAGCCTTGGTTTGAGGGATTCGGGCACACTCTCGGGTATGTTAGGACTCAAACTAAGGAAATGGTACAATTGTTATCAAAAGTCAAAGTTAAAATTTCTTAAACTGGAAAAGTGAGAGTGCAATGCACGTAATCAGACGAGCTCAAGTAATTGGTTCTCCAATATATGTTTCACACCCCGCTAAAGCGGAAACACAAGGCGTGGCAGTATAAAGGGTTTCATAGAAAAGTTAAAAGACAACACCAACCATAATATTAAAAATCATTACAAATTTACAATGGGTTTGAACAAATTTTAAAAGAAATTACAACGTAAATTGAAATACAACACATGTAAATGCTCCTAAAAGTGATGTGTCCCTAAGTGCCACTTACTCGATGATTAGTAAAAAAGCATGTTAAACGAGCTTTAACTATAAAAATAGTTGGTGACTACTCACAAGTTTATAACATAATATAGTTTGAAATCATGAAAGTCGGAATATTGATAACAGTTTCTATAAACAAATTTTCATTGCTAAAATAAGTAAATAAGTTTTCATGAATAGAAGTTCGTTGCTAAAACGAGTAATAAAATTTCCATAAATAAAAGTTTGTTGTTAATATAAGAAACAAAGTTCATTGTCATCATGAGAAATAAAGTATGTTGCCTGGGAATTCTCTAATTTGAATACGTTGTGAATATTTAGTCGAATCTAAGTGGGGGAGAACCTTCTCAGAATATAGAAGCAAGAGAAGTTTTGAAACTGGGATAAGTTCGCATCCTTGACAGGAAGGAAGACAACCCAAGTGGCTATTTAGGTTTGAGGGTTTTGTTAGCTGTCAGGGATGACGGTGCATTCAGCATGAGCATGAGGGTTATTTAGCATATGTGGTAGATACGAGGGTCAGGGATCAGACCATGGTTCCCGAAGGGGTGGACGACCAACATGAGGTCTAGAGTTAGGCCGAGAATATAGCCCACAGATTGGATCAAGGGTTCGAAACCCCTAGTGGGGAAGAACCGACTATATAGGAAAGGGAACCAGGATGGGTCCAGGTTTATGCTCAACAGACTTAGAGCGGTTCGGATGGACTGAAGGCCAACGGGGCGTACCAGTCAGACCGAAGGCTCAGAGAACGGTCCAGACAGACTATAGTCCCAGAGAGGCGGTCCAGACATGCTAAAGGTTCTGAGAGTGGTCCAAATAGGTTGAAGGCTTGGAGAGGTGGTCTAGTCAAGCTGAAGACTTTGTAGCTAATCCGTTAGATTTATCAATCAAATGGTATGGGAAGTGTTGTAAGACTGCGGGGTAGTCATAGCATTCCTGAATTCCTTCAGATGATTTGGCCAGGGTGAGCCAGTTCGCAGAATTGGGAGTAGACCACAACATGATTGGAATCAGGATACGATAGGTTGTTGAAGACTAGGCATGATGTATGACTACAAATATTCTAGTGGCAACTATTTTAGTATTTGATTTGATGGTGACAGGTCGTCAGGCTGTTATGATCGGATGGATCAAAAGGATTGATGGAGCCATGAGTGGCGATATAGATAAAGCAGATATCGCTAGTCGAAGTTTCCTTCGGGAATCGCATGGAGCGCCTATAAGATCGCTCGTTGGTTCAGCAACCAAGCATGATTTCAGTATTACAGGTAAGTTGAGACCAGGGAGGTCTCAGTGGATTTCAGAAGCAACCAGTAGGCAGTCTACTGTTCCGGACAATTGTTGTGTTTAAGGCGATATTTGTGAATTGGGTTTCAAGGGTATGACAAGTATCTGGATGTTGGAACCACGGGTCATCAGAAGTTGAGTAGCCAGTTGGGAGTTAGGTGCAATGAATTCGGCAACGTTTCGCTGTGTGGGCGGTCTGTCAGAGAGCCAGACTATCACAAGACTTTAGGTCTCGGATCGAGTAAATGTTATCATATTGTAAGGGATTCATTTATTTTCAGTTTTTAAAATCCTGTTAGGGTTGGTTTTGATCGCCTTGGGAAGGATGGGATTATGCACGAGATTGTGACCACGTAGTTCAAGTTGTTTGGCTTGTAAGGAATGATAAGAAACGATTTTGAGGACGAAATCAAATTTAAGTGGGGGAGAGTTGTAACATCCCATTTAAAATAGAATGATTAAATAATAAATCCAGAACCCTGAGATATAATTTTAATTATTATTATAGCCTAAAATCAAATAATAATTATCAGGATGTTAGCTTTGAGGGTTAAAGTGTAATTATGGACCTCATTTGAAAACAATTGTGGAGGGAGGGGCCACTTAGTAAAATTTGGGACTTAAATTGTAAGGTTTTCACAAGCCAAGGGGTGTTGGTTATTATTTGGACTTGATTCGTAAGGGTTTTCAGAAGGAGGGGTTGAAAGGGTAAATTATGTATCAATTTAGAACAAAATAATACAAAGAGGGACCATTCTTGTTATTATGGGATAAATCTATTGGAATCGGGTATATAACCCCAACATAATCGGGTATCAAACCCTAAACCTAACATTGTATACCGGACGCCACCACACTTCCTCTTCACCCTCCAGCCACCACTCCCATCTCTGCCATTTCCGGCCACTACCTCTTAGCCGTCGGTGTCGCAAATTGGACCCCGAATCATTGGTGAAACCACGGTTAGTGACGAAAATCCACGCACGACGTCGAATTGTGAATCGTTGACCGCCGTCGCTGCTTTGCCATCCAAATGCCGCTGTCGTTGCCGCTTCCGTTGAAGACGACGTTGTTGTCAGGCGTCGCGATTGTTATGGGTTCTTTTCTGAGACCATTGACGATTCTAGCTACTACGACTGATGAGAGCTTGTTGCTATGGTTGTAGATGACGAAGCTTTTGACGGGGAAGCGAGTAGGTGTCTCTTCTCCACCGTCATTGCTGCTGTACTCGGAGGGTTCGAACCACCTTATTTCCTCTTCTTTTTCCTCCCGATGGCCGCCTCACCACTTCTGTCTGGAGGCTGACTTCTCGCACGCCGCATGCCACCGTGGAATGGTGGTGGAGTTCATGGAATCGCGAAGCTGTGCCGCTGGCGCTTTCGGGTGTAACGCCTATGTTTCTGGACTTGTCATTAATAGCAATGTAATAGTCTAGGTTAACCTTTGTAACCCATTTTGAAATAATAAGAACGTATTATTTGAGTATTATGTGTTTTGTGCTTAATTGCTTAATTATGTGATTTGATTAATTAAGAATAAAAATAAGCGTCAAAATTTAAGTGTAAAATAAACTCGATATCTTTACATAAAGTTGTAGTGGCCGAAACAAGGTTTCCGAATATATATAGAACGCCCGAATCTAACTTCATATGAGGAAGTTATAATTTTCTGAAGTTTCGACTTAGCAGTATACAGCCTGAATACTCGATTTGAGATCGAGCGGTCCTTAGCCAAAACAATCTAAACGAGAATCGAAGATCTCGTTAGTAGTAGCGAAGCGATAAAAAGATAGGCGAGAACGGACGTCGGATAAAGAAGTTATGAATTTATAACGAAGTTTTCCTGTCCCGGCCTACTAAAAACAAATAATAAAAATAAATTCAAAATTAGCCGACGGAGTCTAAACGAAAGTTGTAGATCGTAGTGTCACCTACGCGTGGATATAAAGAACGTCGAAAACGGAGATCGTATGAAGGAGATATGAATTTTTGAAATTTATTAAATAATTAAAATATAAATTTAATTAATAAATTCGATATTATCCGAAGGGGAGTCACCGGACTGATCCGAACTACGCCTAGCATACAACGAAGCATGACGCGCCTCACACTTGAGTTCTTCGGATACGTAAGCAGCGACGATTTCGGAGGAGTACTCCCCGCGTAGAGCATTACGCCCAGCGTAATGCGAGGCGTCAGCCTCCCATAAAAGGCTTGCGAGGGCAGCCGACTCCATTTGCCAAACTCGCTTCTCTTTCTCCCGTTTTGCATCGTTTGGCGTACCATAAGTATCCCGAAGCCCCTATATTATTCCCGAGCCCCGAATCAAGTCCCGAAGCCCCGAAGATCCTGAGAAGTGCAATTCCCGAGCCGAAGCTCTACCCGCGAGGAGCCCGGTTTTTGTGAAGATCTTCCTGATCTACTGAAGAATACTACTTCTGCAAGTCGTAGTGATGTCCGTTCATCTTCTGATCAAGTGAGTGTGTAGTTACTTTCTTCTAACGCATAATTACGAAGTATTTTATACGAAATACATGCTATGTATATATTTTGTTGGTTATATGTGTGAATGTATATTCACTTTCTTCTATCTCATAGATCTGATTTATTCTCTATGAAATATATGTTATGTGTGTGTGTCTCATCTGTTATGTGGAATATATATTGATTGAACATGCTATACAGGTTTAAACTATGTATAAAAATATATATTTTTATCTACTAATATGTTGGGTAGAACATGGGTAGATAGTTGATGTGTGATAAACAGATGAGAGGCCTCGTTGTTGTTGTTGATGATCTAGTTATTCAGCGGAGAATGGATAACGACCACGGACTCTTTCTAGACAGTCCTGTGGAACGCTAGCAGGCTCATAACCTGTAGGTGTTGTAACGCCCGTAGATCAGGGCTAGTCAATTTAGAGACGATAGGCGTCAAAAATGAATTTTTGATGAAAGATTATTTAGAATGAATAATCTTAACTAAGTTGTAGTATATGTTAGAAGGATTCTGTACATATAAAGAACGCCGAAATCCGAGTTATAACGAAGAAGTTATGACCTGTCGAAGTTTCGCGACAAAATCGACACGACACAGCGCGACGTAAAAAGTGAATTTACGTTAGAGTGATATTTAGCCTTAGCAATCTAAATGAAAGTCGTATAATACGTTAAACCATGAGCGTGCATAAAAAGAACGCCCAAATATGACTTCGTATGAGGAAGTTATGATTTTTCTAAGTTTCGACTTAGCGGTATGCAGCCCGAAATACTCGATTTGAGATCGAGCGGTTTTTAGCCGAAACAATCTAAACGAGAATCGAAGATCTCGTTGTTGGTATCGAAGCGATGAAAAGCTAGGCGAGAACGGACGTCAAACGAAGAAGTTATGAATTTATAACGAAGTTTTCCTGTTCGGGCCTACTAAAAATAAATAATAAAAATAAAGTCTAAATTAGCCGACGAAATCTAAACGAAAGTTGTAGAGCGTAGTCTCACCTACGGGTGGATATAAAGAACTTCGAAAACGGAGTTCGTATGAAGAAGATATGAATTTCCGAAGTTTATTAAATAATTAATATTTAAATTTAATTATAAAACCCGGTATTATCCGAAGGGGGAGTCACCGGGCATATCCGAAGTACGCCCAGTGTACTGCTGTACGCCCCGCGTACAGCGAAGCATGACGACCTTCGCACTCAAGTTCTTTGGATGACGAACGCAATGACGATTTCGGACCAGTACGCCCCGCGTACTCCGAGGCTCCAGCCTCCTGTAAATAGGATGCGAGGGTTCCGGGCTTATTTGCTCATTTCTCCTCATTTTTGTGTCGAAGGTCTACGTGTAAACCCCCGAAGCCATCCCGACACCCCGGATCTCATATCCAAGTTAAGAAGGAAGTTTTACGCTCCCGAGATCCTGTGAAGTGCGATTCCCGAGCCGAAGCTCTGCCCGCGAGAAGTCTGGTTTTTGTGGAGATCTTCCAGATCTACCGAAGAATACTACTTCTGCAAGTCGTAGTGCTGTCCGATCATCTTCTGATCAAGTGAGTGTATACTACCTTTCATAAACACGATAATAATACAAGTATGGTTTGAGTGTATTAAGTATATTGTGGTTTATACGTGTGAGTGTGTAGTTATTTTCTTCTAACACATAAATATGAAGTATTTGTTATAAAATACGTGCTATGTGTTTAATTTTTGTTTATTTGAGATGAGTATGGAATGAATGTTTTATATAGTTTTTAAATGAGTTAAACTGTATATGTATTTTATATCTACAAATATGTTGGGTAGAACATGGGTAGATGAGATAGTTGGTATGTGATAAAATGATGAGGTATGAAAGATGATTAAGAATGATATTGGTAGATGCACTAATTAAAGAATGTCATAAAACTAGCAGATGCGTTTGAGAATAATATCGGTAGATGCACCAAGTAGTGAATGTCGTGATCTTGGCAGATGCGCCAAATAGAGATTGTCATAACAATAGTAGATGCGCTTATAGGATAATCTTGGCAGATGCGCTTATAAGATAATGTCGGCAGATGCGCCTAAAAGAGAATGTCATAAACCTAGCAGTCGCGCCTCATAGTGTATGACGTAATTCTGGCAGAGGCGCTTAAAGGATAATGTTGGCAGATGCGCCTTATGTAGCAATGGAAGTTTGTGTAAATTCCTTAGGTCAATCCTTAGGAATGAATGAATGACGAGTAGTTGAATTCCTAGAGTAAAATCCTAAGAAAGATAATAGGGATGAGTAATTGAGTTGATTGTTTGATGGTTGAATATAATAATTATATTATTGTGGGTTGAAAACCCTATATGCTCACCAGGCTCCCAAGCCTGACCCACTCAGTTTTCTTTGCATTACAGGTAATGGCACAATAGTATAAGTTGGTGGACTTGACGAGAGATTTTGGATTATAGGCCAGTAGTTATGAATAACTGTTGTAAGGTCAATTTTCTATTGTTTATGCTTTTGGTCTGTATCGGAACATGACATCCCGTGGTTTTATTATTTAATGAAAATACATTCTCTTTGAGAAACGTTTTGATAAATGGTTATCATATTTTATTTTGGGAACAAATTCCGCAACCGTTTTCTTTAAACGATCACTCTGATTTATAAAACAAAGCATAAACAAATCGGTCTTTTCTGGACGTGAAAATGGGGATGTCACAGTTGGTATCAGAGCATTAGTTTAAGCGAACTAGGAATTTGTAGGATTTCTAGACTTAAACTTAGAATGTTAAGTGGAATTTTTAGATGAGTGTCTGTTATGTTTTAGACACGAGCACTAGTTTATTTTTAGGAAAGTTGCCTAAAATGCTTTATGTGCTAAATGTTATATGTTGCCATATATGATATTATTTGTTCGGATCTATGGTCTGTTGCCGACCGGGTCTAGAAACCTTATGTGTGTAGGATTCTAAGCGTACGTCTACGATATTAGAACTAACATGTAAACGTTTCGGAGTGATAAGGATGATTTGAATATCTATCATGAATGAGGATCTAATTTCACCTTATTCGGTGTGTAGATCAAAAATGGTGAGAACAAGAAGTGGAGTTGGAAATGCTGATGAAAACAGGAATCAACCACCAGTGATTGAGCAAATACCTGTCGTAGCAGCAGCACCTGAGCCGATAACAATGGCTGGTGTACAAATGATGATTCAAACAATGTTGGATTGTCAAATGGAGGAGACTAGGCGGTTGCTTCAATATAATCGTGAAGAACTGTCAATTCGTGTGGAAGAGCCCGAATTAAATGAAGGGCACTCGGAAGGTGGAAACTTCAGTGGGTCTATTGGTCAAGCCAACCCACCGATAGTTAGGCAAAACAACCATGATGGAATGGGATGCAAGTACAAGGACTTTCTAACTTGCAAACCATCGACCTTCAATGGAAAGGAGGATCCGATTGGAGTTATGGATTGGATCTCCGAAACGGAGTTAGCCTTCATGACTTGTGGCTGCAGAGGCAAGTTGCAAACTATCTATGCAGTGCGTCAATTCCGAGGTGGAGCCATTCGTTGGTGGAAGACTCTAGGGAAGACTTTAAGCCCTAATGAGCCACTGCAATTGACCTGGGTAGAGTTCTTGGTGCAATTCAAGCGCAAGTTCTGCTCGGCCCAAAACCTGCTAAAGTTGGAGAACAAATTTCTGATACTGAAGAAAGGCAGCATGTCAGTGGATGAATACACTAATGCCTTCACAGACAAGATGGAGTTTGCTTTGCGCATCGTCCCAGACGAACTGACAAAAGTCGACCGGTATGCAAAGGGACTCCCTTGGGAGTATGCGGTGCCAGTGCGTCAGGCACCTACTTTAGAGGCAGCTATTTGGGCTGCCAAGTCTGTGGAGAATATGATCAAGGGGAGGACTGGCAGTAAGGTTGAAGTTGGCGAGAAGAGAAATTTAGAAGGAACTTCAGTTTCTAATGAGAAAAGAAAATTCTCGAAGTCTGGAGGAGGAGGAAGGGATGAGGCAAGGTGGTGCGATAAGTGCAAGAAGAAGCACTCAGGAAAATGTGGCTTGGAGGTGACATGTTTCAAGTGTGGGAAGCATGGGCACTACGCCGATGAATGTATTTTCAACAAAAAGGTGTGTTACGAATGTAAAGAAGAGGGACACTTCAAGCAAGACTGCCCAAGGAAAAATCAAGCAGCAAGGCTAGAGGCGCCGCCAAAGCTAAAGGCAAGAGCATTTCAAATGATCCTTGATGAAGCAGATGGCAATGCAAGGAATCAAGAATGAGGATTTTATATCCAAAGATCAAGTTATAAAGTAGTGATATGAAAAGTAACATGTGGTGTAGCCTATTAGAGGCATAGTATAGGGTGAACTTGAACTTTTGTGTAATCGTTTCAAGGAATTAATATAAAACCTAGTTTTGCTAACTGATGTGTTGAATGATTGTCTGATTTTCTTGTATAGTGACTTGGTCGACTACGGGACAATACTTGGGACGAGTATGAGTAGGTGTGAAAGGTAGTAGATGCATATACTACCGGAAGCACAGGACTCACACTTGGATCAGGGAAAGTCACAAGGTTACCAAGAAGCTAGTGGTTGATTCCGTTTTGTTTAAGTGTGTCATTACCTTTGTTTCGGTAGTGACTAGTAAGATGTTTCTTGTTCCGACCCTAGTGGTCATAGTTAAATTTGACTTCGACTACGAGGGGTATGTTACGTGGTTTAGAGGACCAAGTTAGATGTAACATCTGACTTAAGTCAGAAGGTTGAAGTTAATGCGATTCATAGTGTCGCGCTCGTTGTTAAAAGAAGTTTATAAGTAGAAATGCTACATGCTGAAATGTGATTATATCACATTAAAATATGAAGGAAGGTATATTCCATTTTGGAATTTAACTCTAAGAGACCTGAGTCTAAACATTGCATCATTCAATGAAAGGTCAGTAGAGCATGACCCATCGGTTTGTTACAATAGATAAAGGAAAGTGTTTATCCTGAGAAGAAGAAGGAGTCCATAATAATGACTTATTTGGTAACTCGAGGGTTACGATTGAAAGTACAACATAATACGATAAGCAGATGCAAGATTGGGCATCGTCTGCGGTCAAGAAAACCATAGAGTTAAATACTCTTTCGACGAAACATAGAATTTATGGTTATTACCTAGGATGAAGAGATAGCGTATGGAATCATTGTACAAGTTCTATTTTCTTTGATGATTCCGGGACGTAATCATCCTAAGGGGGAGATAATTGTAACGCCCGTAGATCAGGGCTAGTCAATTTAGAAACGATAGGCGTCAAAAATGAATTCTTGATGAAAGATTATTTAGAATTAAAAATCTTAACTAAGTTGTAGTATATGTTACAAGGATTCCGTACATATAAAGAACGCCGAAATCCGAGTTATAACGAAGAAGTTATGACCTGTCGAAGTTTTGCGACAAAATCGACACGACACAGCGCGACGTAAAAAGTGAATTTACGTTAGAGTGATATTTACCCTTAGCAATCTAAATGAAAGTCGTATAATGCGTTAAACCATGAGCGTGCATAAAAAGAACACCCAAATCTGACTTCGTATGAGGAAGTTATGATTTTTCTAAGTTTCGACTTAGCGATATGCAACCCGAAATACTCGATTTGAGATCGAGCGGTTTTTAGACGAAACAATCTAAATGAGAATCAAACATCTCGTTGTTTGTATCGAAGCGATGAAAAGCTAGGCGAGAACGGACGTCAAACGAAGAAGTTATGAATTTATAACGAAGTTTTCCTGTCCGGGCCTACTAAAAATAAATAATAAAAATAAAGTCAAAATTAGCCGACGAAGTCTAAACGAAAGTTGTAGAGCGTAGTCTCACCTACGCGTGGATATAAAGAACGTCGAAAACGGAGTTCGTATGAAGAAGATATGAATTTCTGAAGTTTATTAAATAATTAATATTTAAATTTAATTATAAAACCCGGTATTATCCGAAGGGGGAGTCACCGGGCATATCCGAAGTACGCCCGACGTACTGCTGTACGCCCCGCATACAGAGAAGCATGACGACCTTCGCACTCGAGTTCTTCGGATGACGAATGCAATGACGATTTCGGACCAGTACGCCTCGCGTACAGGCGTACGCCCCGCGTACTCCGAGGCTCCGGCCTCCTATAAATAGGATGCGAGGGTTCCGGGCTTATTTGCTCATTTCTCCTCGTTTTTGTGCCGAAGCTCTGCATGTAAACCCCCGAAGCCATCCCGACACCCCGGATCTCATATCCAAGTTAAGAAGGAAGTTTTACGCTCCCGAGATCCCGTGAAGTGCGATTCCGGAGCCGAAGCTCTGCCCGCGAGAAGTCCGGTTTTTGTGGAGATCTTCCAGATCTACCGAAGAATACTACTTCTGCAAGTCGTAGTGCTGTCCAATCATCTTCTGATCAAGTGAGTGTATACTACCTTTCATAAACACGATAATAATACAAGTATGGTTTGAGTGTATTAAGTATATTGTGGTTTATACGTGTGAGTGTGTAGTTATTTTCTTCTAACACATAAATATGAAGTATTTGTTATAAAATACGTGCTATGTGTTTAATTTTTGTTTATTTGAGATGAGTATGGAATGAATGTTTTATATAGTTTTTAAATGAGTTAAACTATATATGTATTTTATATCTACAAATATGTTGGGTAGAACATGGGTAGATGAGATAGTTGGTATGTGATAAAATGATGAGGTATGAAAGATGATTAAGAATGATATTGGTAGATGCACCAATTAAACAATGTCATAAAACTAGAAGATGCGCTTGTGAATAATATCGGTAGATGCACCAAGTAGTGAATGTCGTGATCTTGGCAGATGCGCCAAATAGAGATTGTCATAACAATAGTAGATGCGCTTATAGGATAATCTTGGCAGATGCGCTTATAAGATAATGTCGGCAGATGCGCCTAAAAGAGAATGTCATAAACCTAGCAGTCGCGCCTCATAGTGTATGACGTAATCCTGGCAGAGGCGCTTAAAGGATAATGTTGGCAGATGTGCCTTATGTAGCAATGGAAGTTTGTGTAAATTCCTTAGGTCAATCCTTAGGAATGAATGAATGACGAGTAGTTGAATTCCTAGGGTAAAATCCTAAGAAAGATAATAGGGATGAGTAATTGAGTTGATTGTTTGATGGTTGAATATAATAATTATATTATTGTGGGTTGAAATCCCTATATGCTCACCAGGCTCCCAAGCCTGACCCACTCAGTTTTCTTTGCATTACAGGTAATGGCACAAGAGTATAAGTTGGTGGACTTGACGAGAGATTTTGGATTATAGGCCAGTAGTTATGAATAACTGTTGTAAGGTCAATTTTATATTGTTTATGCTTTTGGTCTGTATCGGAACATGACATCCCGAGGTTTTATTATTTAATGAAAATACATTCTCTTTGAGAAACGTTTTGATAAATGGTTATCATATTTTATTTTGGGAACAAATTCCGCAACCGTTTTCTTTAAACGATCACTCTGATTTATAAAAAAAAAGCATAAACAAATCGGTCTTTTCTGGCTGTGAAAATGGGGATGTCATAGGTGTTGTGAACGATGTGTTCACCGGTGTACTCTATCCCCCTCATGGTTGCCTTTAGGACATTTATTGCCGAGGAAGCCCCTTTGCGGTAATGTCCGCCCCGATGAAAATCCTAGATTAGGTCCCTTGTAATAGATGTTGTTTTAGGGACGTAAAGTGAGGATAACGGGAATGGGTAATCGGGTTATTGTTGTCGTTGGTTGGTGAATTAAATATAATTATTTATGGTGGGTTGAAAACCCTATATGCTCACCAGGCTCCCAAGCCTGACCCACTCAGTTTATTTGTATTATAGGAAGTGGCGCAAGGGTATAAGATGGATGAATCATCAAGTTGTTTTGTTTACAAGTCTGTATACGTATATATTATTTGAATGACTTGTAATGTTATCATTTATGCTTTATGGTCTGTATCGGAACATGACATCCTGAGTTTTGATTATATAATGAAAATACATTTCTTTATGAAATGTTTTGGTAAATATTATGTTATCAAATTTTGTTTTTGGGAACAAATTCCGCAACTCTTTAAAATCAAAAGGATTTACTCTGAAATTATTTTAAAAATCATAAATGAAAACGGTCTTTTCTAGCCGTGATTTTGGGGATGTCACAGTTGGTATCAGAGCATTAGTCTAAGCGAACTAGGAATTTGTAGGATTTGTAGACTCAAACTTAAAATGCTAAGTGAAGATTTTGAGGTGTGTGTCTGTTATGTTTTAGACACGAGCACTAGTTTATTTTAGGAAAGTTAAAATGCTTTTATGTGCTAAATGTTATATGTTGCCATATATGATATTATTTGTTCGGATCTATGGTTTGTTGCCAACCGGATTTGAAGGTTTATGTGTTTAGGATTCTAAGCATATGACGACGATATTAGAACTAGCATGTAATCGTTTCGGAGTTATATGGAAGATCGTAATATCTTTCATGAATGAAGATCTAAATTTCACCTTATTCGATGTATAGATCAAGAATGGCGATAACAAGAAGCGGTGTTGGAAACGCAAACGAGAACAGGAATCAACCGCCTGTAATTCAACAAGTAGCTGTTGAAGCCGCTGCACCAGAACAGATCACCATGGCTGGAGTGCACCCATGATTCGATCTATGTTAGCCGAACAAAAGGAAGAAAGGCGACAGATGTTGCATGAAAATAGGGAGGAACCTATCATTCCCGTTGTGGAACCCGAACCGATTCCCGAGCAATCGGAGGAAGGGAACAATAGTCGCATTGTGAGTCATGTTGGGACTTAAGAAGAACGAAGGAACGATCCGGAAAGGAGAAACAACAAGGATGGACGAATGTACATGAATTTCTGATGGGTTTTAGCCATAAGAACTTTCCTATGTGCGCATGCAAAACCCTAATGCTTGGATCTAGGCTTTCTAATTAAACATGCTTTGAATCCAAGACTTCTAAGAACTATTTAGGTGTAATAACAATATTGAAACAGATCTAGAACCATACCTTTGAATTCCTTGTTGATCTTGTTGTCTTGGAGCTTCTAGAGTCATAATTGTCACTCCTCTAATGGCTTACAAACACAAAATAGCAAGGAGGATGATTTGGGAGAGAGGAGAGGGGAGGAAATCGGCCAGGGTTTCTATACTCTTGATAAAGTTCCGATTTCCTTATGCCATAGGGTCTATTTATACTTGTAGACTCCTTAAGGGTTACAACCTAAACCCTAATTGGATAATCTTCTCTTAAGGCTATCCAAATCCATTCCTTAGATAACTCTTCGACGATTTGAGCTATCCTTTAGCTTCTAGAATTCGTCCAATCCATATCTATATGGATTTACAGTCTAAAGTTTAACTATCAAACAATTGACAGTTTATACCCTCTTATTTAATTAATCTCTTTAAGTCACCAAATTAATTCCAATTAATTCTATGACTTATATTAATCAAATAACAATATTATTATTCTGTATATTATTCCCATAATATATTAATAATAATTATTCTCTCTTAATAAATCATCCTATCAAGTTGCTATGGTGAAGGCAACCCAAAAGGACCATGCACAACCGGGTCAAATACTTGCCTAATATAGTTGCAGCCTTAGACACTATTTCAACAGTCTCCCACTTGGATAAGTCTAGTACTATATGCTCAAGTACAATTCGGTTTGCAATCGTAGCTCTCAAAGACGCTGTCAAACTCTGATCTAATCAATCTTGTCCTTTAGATAAGGGATCGTACAATCCTCTGTTAGATATCATGCTGACAATCCTATGGAATGGTTAGTCAAGCATTTAGGTTTCTCGATCTCTGATTTATTCGACATAGAACTTAATCGAACACATCAATTCAGTTTTGATCGGTCCCGGCACATAAGTCAAATCAAATCATCGAGCGGCCGAGATATCGCTTTTACCTTCTTAGATAAAAGTTACAGATAAACTTCGACTTATATGCATTTACTTATTCAATAATCAACTATACACAACAATGCGTTTTATAACATTGAGTTACCAATGTGTTTTCGCATTATCAATGTACAATCAATTAACAAATAACAAACCATATATCTAGGTTTTAAGACTATATGATATTATCGTCTTGCGATCACCCTTTTATATCATATTCCATAAGGTGATTCCAGCAAGCGCGGGTTTGTTCCAATGCTCAAAACAGGTTCATAAGCACTCATGAACGTCGCAACAACCCTTTGCTATGTCTAATACCATTTAGACAATCTACTCACCAATTCATGACAATCTTCATTCATATCTACTTCCAACATATGAACGATTGTGGACAATTTGAATAATTCGATTATTCCTAATAAACTCAATTATTCTGGAAGTCAAAACATGCAAAGTGAAACAATAGTTAAACAATTAACATAAGATAGTAACATTACTCATAAATAAAACTCCTTTATTTAATCATCAAATGTTAATTATATTTATCTATTACACGTTTCTAATACTATCTAATCTATGCTAATATCATCCTTCAGCCCAATACTCCTAGCATGCTGCAAGTGCTTAACCCTACTCAGTCCCTTCGTAAGCGGATCTGCTGGGTTATCTTCTGATGATATCCTCTTCACTATGAGTTGTCCTTCTTCTACACGATGTCTAATGAAGTGATATTTTCTGTCGATATGTCTTGATCTACCATGATCCCTCGGTTCCTTGGTCAAGGCAACCGGTCCTTCGTTATCATAGAAAATCTCCATGGGCTCCTTTATGGCAGGTATAACTCCAAGATCACCGATGAAGTTCTTTAGCCATATTGCCTCCTTCGACGCTTCACTCGCTGCAATGTACTCTGATTCGCACATTGAATCAGCTACGGTTTCTTGCTTGGAACTCTTCCATGTCACTGCTCCTCCATTCAGGGTAAAGACCCAGCCCGACTGCGAACGGTAGTTGTCGCCGTCGGTCTGAAAGCTGGCGTCACTATACCCTCGCACCTTCAAGTCATCACTCCCTCTGAGGACTAAAAACCATTCCTTCGTCCTCCGAAGGTACTTAAGGATATTTTTCACCGCAATCCAATGTGCTCTGCCAGGGTTCCCTTGATATCTACTAACCATGATCAAAGCAAAGGCTACATCAGGGTGAGTACAAGTCATAGCGTACATGATTGAGCCAACTGCGGAAGCGTATGGTACTCAGCTCATTTCTGCTATCTCAGCTTCGGTACTCGGACTTTGAGTCTTACTCAACTTGGCATTACTTTGTATCGGTAATTCTCCCTTCTTCGAGTTTTCCATACTAAAACGTTTTAGTACCTTCTCTAAGTGAGTGTTCTGACTAAGTCCAATTTGTCTCTTACTATCCTTATTCCCAAAATGTAAGAAGCCTCTCCGAGGTCCTTCATAGCGAATCACTTCCCGAGCCAGGACTTAACTTCCTGCAGAGTCGGGATGTCGTTTCCTATGAGTAATATGTCATTGACATATAGAACGAGGAAGCTTACTATACTCCCACTGGCTTTGACATATACACAAGATTCATCTTCGCTTCGTACAAATCCAAACTCTTTGACTTTCTCATCGAAGCAAAGATTCCATCTGCGAGACGCTTGCTTAAGTCCATAAATGGACTTCTCAAGCTTACACACTCTATTCGGATGCTTCGGATCCACAAACCCCTCTGGCTGAGCCATGTAAACATCCCCAGCCAACTTTCCGTTAAGGAAAGCGGTCTTGACATCCATTTGCCAAATCTCATAATCATGAAATGCGGCAATCGCTAGCATCACTCTAATAGATTTTATCTTCGCAACTGGTGAGAAGGTCTCATCATAGTCAACTCCGGGAGTTTGAGTAAAGCCCTTCGCAACCAATCGTGCTTTATATGTGTGTACGTTTCCATCCACGTCGGTCTTCTTCTTGAAGATCCATTTGCACCCAATGGTCTTACGTCCGGGCACATAATCAACCAAATTCCAAACTTGGTTATCATACATGGATTGGATCTCGCTATCCATTGCCTCTTTCCATTTCGCAGACTCCGGGCCTGCCATGGCTTCCTTATAGCTATTAGGTTCATCAAGATTTATTAATGTACCATCACTAATATACGTGTCCCCTTCGGTAGTAATATGAAAACCATAAAACTGGGGTAGAACTCTAACTCTATCGGAACGTCTAAGAGGTAAGGATTCGTCAATCGGTTCAACCGGAGTTTCCTCCTCGGGTTGAGTGCCAGTGGTAGAGGTTCCTTCATCTATCGACTCTTGAATCTCTTCAAGTTCGATTTGCCTCCCACTGTCTCCTTGGCTTATGAGTTCTCGCTCTCGGAAAACTCCTCTCCTCGCAACAAAGACAACATTGTCCTTCGGTCTATAGAAGAGATATCCAAAGGATGTCTGCGGGTAGTCGACGAAAATACATCGCTCACTTCGAGGTTCGAGCTTTTTGTGAGTATCTCGTCTTACGAAAGCCTCGCAACCCCAAACCTTGATATGTGCCAACGAGGGAGCTTTCCCTGTCCACATCTCGTTAGGTGTTTTGGCAACCTTCTTAGTAGGGACTCGGTTAAGGATATGGGTGGCAATCTCTAAGGCATACCCCCAAAAAGAGATAGGTAGTGAAGCACGACTCATCATAGAGCGAACCATATCCAATAAGGTTTGATTACGCCTTTCTGCCACACCACTCAACTGCGGTGTCCTAGGAGGCGTCAATTGCGAAACTATTCCACACTTCTTGAGATAATCATGGAATTCAAGACTTAGGTACTCTCCTCCTCGATTGGATCGAAGCATCTTGATTTTCTTGCCCAATTGATTCTCCACTTCATTCTTGAACTCTTTGAGCTTTTCAAAGGTTTCTGACTTTTGCTTGATTAAATAGATATACCCATATCTACTATAATCATCGGTAAAAGTCACGTAGAAGCGGTTCCCATCCTTCGTGGTTGATCTAAACGGTCCACATACATCAGTATGTATTAAGTCCAATAGACCCTCACCCCTTTCACATGTACTCGTGAAGGGTGACTTAGTCATCTTTCCAAGTAAACAAGACTCGCATGTGTCATCTTCCCTAAGGTCGAATGACTCCTACACTCCATCCTTTTGGAGTTGGGCTATGCATTTCTTATTGACATGTCCAAGACGACAATTCCACAAGGATGCTTTATCCATACTAGTGGAAGAATCTATATTCAAAACATCATTTCCTAAGTTATCAACAATCATAACAGTTTCATAAATTCCATTACATGGTGTAGCTTTAAAGTAAAAGACACCATTTAGATAAGCCAAAATAGAACCATCTCATTATTAAAAGAAAATCTAAAACCTTGTCTATATAAACCATTAAAGGAAATGATGTTTCTAGCCATTTCTGGCGTATAGCAACAATTGTTCAAATCTAAACATAAATTATTCCTAAGCACTAAAGAATATACTCCAATCTTGGTCACAGGCGACGATCTTCTATTCCCCATGATTAGATTAATCCTTCCTTGTTCCACATCCCTACTTCTTCTTAGTCCTTGCACATTAGAACAAATGTGGTAACCACAACCGGTATCAAGAACCCAAGAAATAGCATGATTAGAATCGTTCCTTGATGGCTTGCAGGTACTCTGGGCAGCTTCTCTTCCAATGTCCTATCTTGTGGCAGTGGTGGCACTCTGCCTCCTTCGAGTTAGGGCAGGGCTTAGCGGGATCAACTTTGGTCCCACTAGAAGAGGCACCATCTCGGGCTTTAACCTTGAGATAGTTCTTAGACGAAGCCTTCCTCTTCTTTCCCTTTCCTTGACCAATAGCCAAGACAGGAGCAGCGGGTGGATTGGGAGTTGGTGCAACAGACTTGTCTTTAAAGTTGCTCTCAGCGACCCTCAAGAGACCTTGGAGTTTGCTTAGGGTGACCTCCTCTTTGTTCATGTGGTAGGTCATCCTAAATTGATTGTACATTGGAGGCAAAGAGTGAAGCACCATGTCGATCACCAAGTCTTCCCCAAAGTCAACATTTAACTTGCGAAGGCGGTCGACATACCTTTGCATCTTTTGCAGGTGCATGGTAAGAGACTCTCCATGACCCATCTTAGCGGAAATCATGTTAGTGAAAATCTCATAACGCTCTTGTCTCGTGTTTTGGTGGTATCTCTCCAATAAGTCTTGATGCATCTCGTACGGGTACATGTCCTCGTAGGACTTTTGGAATTCGGAGTTCATGGTGGCTATCATGATGCAATGTACCTTCGTTGCATCTCGCTCATGAGTTTCAAAAGTGGTAATTTCGGCCGGAGTAGCGATTTCGGGGTTGAATTTCTCGAGCTTCTCATCGAGGACATACTCCTTATCCTCATAGCGAGCAATGGTGCGAATGTATCTTATCCATTCGCTAAAGTTCGTTCCATCGAAGGTGACCTTTTGGCAAAGGCTCATCAACGTGAAAGAACTAGCAGCAACGTTGTTTGCGTTTGACATCTACAAATAGAAAGGACAAAGATAGATTAGAATATGAATCCCTAATTATCACCCAATAAGAAAAATTAGGGCTAGGATCCAACAACAATATTTACATATTAGAAACGGATGTCGTAATCTAAGATGAAAATAAATTGAAGGTAAATGAATGACGATTCACTAATTCTCCACCATAAAACCATAAATTTAAGTCCTAAATGTATTGAGAATTCCTAGGTTCGGATGAGATTCATTGAAACTATTCAATGGCATGTTTAAATCTCGATATGCCCCTCTTGTTTGTGACTGGGATACCGAGGATCACAAAGCGGGTGTGAATTACCATGCAAATTCACATGGTGCCTTCATTGTAACGATCACCTATTCGATGTGCCGGTAAACCACACACACTCCATCGAACTATGATAAACAATGAATCACCCTTTGCCACCTTTGCTTAGAACCAATTAGTGTGCCGATAAACCACACACGCTCCACTAACTTCTTAGCAAGGGTGCAAAGTGTAATTTCATGGGATTGCATCAATTCACTTTTCCTAAAGTAACTAAGATTGGGAAATTTTAAAAATATGTGTAGTTACTTTGTATTTCCTATTATACTTTTAATGAGAGGATGAGGTTGCCCTATCCTACCCGTTCGGCTAACGACCCTGCACCGATCAAGAAAGCGGTGGGTGTGAGTGTACACCCATTAAGCGCCATTTTATAGGCCGCAACCTTATACCCACCTTATAGATCGGCTTCGTGAATGAGGCCTACTAATGGTAAGACTAGCATTTTAGTTATACATATATATATATATATATATATATATATATATATATATATATATATATATATATATATATTAATCTTGTAATATTATATTAGTATAGGGTTGTATTTTAAACCTTTTAAAATCTAGGGTTTGGAATTTAAATTGTCTAAATTAAAACTTTTAATCACAAAATATAAATTTCAAAACTTGAGGACAAGTTTTAAACATTTAAAACATGAAGGATCAAATAACAAATAATTTTAATTAACAATTAATTTCCTAATTATCTCTATTTGATTTATTCAAGATTTGTTTCAAGATAATTACCAAAATAATCAAAATAATTAATTAATTATCATATAAGGAAATTAAATATTTATACTTGTAGACTCCTTAAGGGTTACAACCTAAACCCTAATTGGATAATCTTCTCTTACAGTCTAAAGTTTAACTATCAAACAATTGACAGTTTATACCCTCTTATTAAAGCTATCCTTTAGATAACTCTTGGACGATTTGAGCTATCCTTTAGCTTCTAGAATCCGTCCAATCCATATCTATATGGATTTACAGTCTAAAGTTTAACTATCAAACAATTGACAGTTTATACCCTCTTATTTAATTAATCTCTTTAAGTCACCAAATTAATTCCAATTAATTCTATGATTTATATTAATCAAATAACAGTATTATTATTCTTTATATTATTCCCATAATATATTAATAATATTTATTCTCTCTTAATAAATCATCCTATCAAGTTGCTATGGTGAACGCAACCCAAAAAGACCATGCACAACCGGGTCAAATACTTGCCTAATATAGTTGCAGCCTTAGACACTATTCCAACAATTTCTTGGGCGCCAAACCGCCAAGTCTTTCTGGGAGCCCAAAGCCTGTTGAAATTATGGATTGGATCTCCGAAATGGAGATGGTATTTGAGAGTTGCGACTATAGCAACAAATAAAAGACTGTCTTTGCAGTTAGACAACTAAAGACTGGAGTCTTGAGCTGGTGGAAGTTGTTGGCAGATACTATGCCACGAGGAGAAGCCTTGAAAATGTCATGAGAGGAGTTCTTGGAACAACTAAGGGTGCAGTACTGTTCAAAGATAGATCTGATTGATCTGAACAATGAGTTCCAAAACTTGAAAAAGGGGAAGATGAGTGTAGATGGCTATGCTACTCATTCACTGAGAAAATGAAGTTATTTATGTACCCAGTACCAACAGAATTCTCCAAGATCGAGAGGTTCGCTAATGGACTGCCTGCCGACTTTGGTCCGACAGTCAAGATGGCAACTACTCTGAAAACAACTGTTCGAGCAGCTAAGAATGTGGAGGCCCAGCAGAAGGAAAAGGGTCTGGAAAGGATAGAGGTTGGTGAAAAGAGGAAATTCGATGACCTTCAGGGTCCAACAAGAAAAGTAAATTCTCGAAGTCTAGTTCGAGAGGAGGAGGAGGTGAAGCCAAATGTTGCGACAAATGTAAAAAGAAGCATCATGGGATGTGGGAAGTGGTGGCCACATGTTTTAAATGTGGAAAGCCATGGCACTATGCCATCAAATGCACACTTACCAAGAAAGTTTGCTATGGTTGCGGTGAGGAGGGTCACATGTCGAGGTACTGCCCTAAGAAGAAGGAAGCAGTAGACCCAATATTCCGCCAATGCCAAAAGCGAGAGCATTCCAGATGAAAATGGAAACTGCCAAAGATGAAGTTGATGTCGCTTCAGGTACATTTATCGTTAACGAATTGCATGCCCAAATTTTATTTGATTTGGGAGCCAACTACTCCTTTATTTCGCATGAATTTGGTAGAAAACTAGCTTTGCCTGTTGTTAGACTAAATGATGCTTTATTAGTCGAAGTTGCTAGTGGCAAGTTTGTACCTGTTAGCTATCGCATGAAAAACATCTTAATTGACTTGAATGGGAATAAGTTCCACGAGGAATTATTGCCTATTGAACTTAATGGTTTCGACATTGTCTTGGGAATGGATTGGCTTAGCGCCAATGATGCCGAGATTTTATGCAAGAAGAAAATAGTGAAAGTGAACCCGCCTGGGAAGGAATCATTTATGGTGTATGGAGACAAACGCTGAGTAAATTGTGGAATCATTTCCCTAATGAAAGCCAGAAAGTGTTTGACCAAGGGGTGTACATCATACTTAGCATTCGTGATCGATGCTAAGAAGGAAAAGAAGGTGATGCAGAATATTCTCATGGTGTGTGATTATCCGAAAGTATTTCCCGAAGATCTTCCTGGATTAATACCTGATAGACAAGTGGAGTTCAGAATAGACTTGTTACCAGGAACCACGCCAATAGCAAAAGCACCTTATCGATTAGCACCGACAGAGATGAAGGAGCTAAGGATGCAACTTCAGGAGTTATTGGACAAAGGTTTCATTATAGCTAGTTCATCACCCTGGGGAGCTCCGGTGTTATTCGTGAAGAAGAAAGATGGAAGTATGAGAATGTGCATCGATTATAGAGAACTGAACAAGGCAACAATAAAGAATAGATATTCGTTGCCGAGGATTGATGACCTGTTCGATCAACTTCAAGGTTCAAGTTATTTTTCAAAGATCGACCTAAGGTCATGATATCATCAGCTGAAGGTGAAAGAGCAGGATATAAAGAAGACTGCATTCATAACGCGATATGGACACTACGAGTTCTTGGTTATGCCGTTTAGACTAACCAATGCTCTAGCAGCATTCATGGATTTAATGAACATGGTTTGTAATCCGTTCCTTGATAAATCTGTGATAGTGTTCATAGATGACATTCTGATTTATTCGAAAAGCCAAGAGGAGCATGGCAGACACTTGCGAGAAGTGTTGGAAGTCTTGAAGAAGGAGAAGTTGTATGCGAAGTTCTCCAAATGCGATTTTTGGATTCGAGAAGTCCAATTTGTGGGTCACGTGGTCAACCAAGAAGGGATAATGGTTGATCCAGCAAAGATCAAAGCTGTGATGAAGTGGGAACAACCGAAAAGTCCCACAGAGATCCGAAGCTTTTTGAGATTAGCCGAATATTACTGAAGGTTTATCTAAGGCTTTTCTTCGATCGCTAGTCCGTTAACAGCTTTGACCCACAAAGGAGCTACTTATGCTTGGAGTGATAAGCATAAAGAAGCATTCGAGAAGCTAAACAAGAAGCTATGTGAGGCACCGATTCTTTCTCTACCCGATGGAGTTGAAGACTTCGCTATTTATAGCGATGCGTCTGGGGTTGGATTGGGTTGTGTTTTGACCCAAAGAGATAAGGTGATCGCATATGCATCTCGACAACTGAAAGAGCATGAAAAGAACTGCCCAACTCCTGATTTGGAGTTGGCAGCGGTAGTTTTCGCTCTAAAAATATGGAGGCATTACCTCTATGGCACGAAGTGCAAACTTTTCACTGATCATAAGAGTCTCCAATATCTCTTTAATCAGAAAGAATTGAATATGAGACAACGATGTTGGCTAGAATTACTTAAAGACTACAACTGTGAGATACTTTACCACCCTGGTAAAGCTAATGTTGTTGTTGATGCTCTCAGTCGGAAAGTCAATCATGAAAGAAAAAGGCCAAGAGCGTTGAGAATAGAAGTTGTCTCGAATATTTTGGAAAGTATAAAGAAAGCTTAAGAGGAAGCTTCTGAGAAGAATGACCGAAAGGAGGAACGTTTGGGCAAAACATTGGTGTTCGGTATAAACAATCATGGACTGAAGGTGTTCCAAGATCGGATTTGGATACCTAAGACAGGAGGAGTCAGAGATCTTCTGATGGATGAAGCTCACAAGACAATGTACTCGATTCATCCTGGTAGCACTAAAATGTATAGGGACCTGAAACCCTACTACTGGTGGCCGACGATGAAGGTTGATGTTGTAAAGTATGTGGCCGAGTGTGTGACTTGTGCTAGAGTCAAGACACAACATCAGAAACTATATGGGAGTTTGGAACCTTTGCCTGTACCTATGGGTAAATGGGAAGACATTTCTATGGATTTTGTCACTAAACTGCCCAGAACAAAGAATGGTCACGACATGATTTGGGTGGTCGTTGATCGATTCACTAAGAGTGTGCATTTTATAGCAGCCAAGGATAAATAGTCTATGGAAAAGCTTGCGAATTCTTACGTGAAGGAAATTGTGAGGCTTCACGGTGTTCTGTTAACGATTGTGTCGGATCGTGATAGTCGTTTCACCTCGAGGTTTTGGAAAAGTCTACAAGAGGAGATGGGTACCAAGTTGTGTTTGAGTACAACTTACCATCCATAGACTGATGGTCAGAGCGAAAGAAGGATACAAACACTTGAAGATATGCTGAGAGCATGTACCCCGGAATTCCTAGGTAATTGGGATGAACATTTACCTTTGGTAGAATTTTCCTATAATAATAGTTTCCACTCAAGCATAAAGATGGCACCTTATTAAGCTTTGTATGGACAAAAGTGTCGTACGCCGTCTTGTTGGCTTGAGGCTGGAGAAAAGCAGTTTATGGGACCCTAGATGGTTCATCAAACCGCTAAAAAGTAGAAAATAATTAGGCAGAGAATGTTAGCCGCTCAGGATCGTCAAAAGAGCTATGCTGACAAAAAGCAAAGACCGATGACTTTTGAAGTTGGAGATTTGGTTTTGCTTAAAGTCTCGCCGTGGAAGGGACTAATAAGATTTGGAAAAAGGGGAAAATTAAGTCCAAGGTTTATAGGACCGTTTAAAGTTCTTCAGAGGATTGGGAACCAAGCTTACAAGCTCGAATTACCCGAAGAACTGAATGGAATTCATAACACTTTTCATGTGTGTTATTTGCGGAAATTCACGGGAGAAGTTCTCGACATGATTCCACTTTCGGAGTTGAGAATCGATGAGAACAAAAGGTTGATTGAAGAACCAGAGGCAATCGTTGATCGAAAGACTAAGAAGTTGCGACGCAAGATGGTCAAGTTAGTGCTTGTCTGATGGAAACACACGAATGGGCCGAATCTCACCTGGGAAACGGAGAGTGACATGATGAGTCGCTACCTGCAGTTGTTTGTTGATGTGTCATTCCGGGGACGGAATCATTCAAAGGTGGAGAGAATTGTAACGCCTGTGTTTCTGGGCTTGTCATTAATAGCAATGTAATATTCTAGGTTAACCTTTGTAACCCATTTTGAAATAATAAGAACGTATTATTTGAGTATTATGTGTGTTTGTGCTTAATTGCTTAATTTTGTGATTTGATTAATTAAGAATAAAAATAAGCGTCAAAATTTAAGTGTAAAATAAACTCGATATCTTTACATAATGTTGTAGTGGCCGAAACGAGGTTTCCGAATATATATAGAACGCCCGAATCTGACTTCGTATGAGGAAGTTATGATTTTCTGAAGTTTCGACTTAGCAGTATGCAGCCCGAATACTCGATTTGAGATCGAGCGGTCCTTAGCCGAAACAATCTAAACGAGAATCGAAGATCTCGTTAGTAGTAGCGAAACGATAAAAAGATAGGCGAGAACGGACGTCGGATAAAGAAGTTATGAATTTATAACGAAGTTTTCCTATCCCGGCCTACTAAAAATAAATAATAAAAAATAAAGTCAAAGTTAGCCGACGGAGTCTAAACGAAAGTTGTAGAGCGTAGTCTCACCTGCACGTGGATATAAAGAACGTCGAAAACGGAGTTCGTATGAAGGAGATATGAATTTTTGAAGTTTATTAAATAATTAAAATATAAATTTAATTAATAAATCCGATATTATCCAAAGGGGAGTCACCGGAATGATCCGAACTACGCCCAACATAAGGCTGTACGCCCAGCGTACAACGAAGCATGACGCGCCTCGCACTCGAGTTCTTCGGATACGTAAGCAGTGACGATTTCGAAGGAGTATGCCCCGCGTAGGGCATTACGCCCAGCGTAATGCGAGGCCTCAACCTCCTATAAAAGGCTTGCGAGGGCAGCCGACTCCATTTGCCAAATTCTCTTCTCTTTCTCCCGTTTTGCATCGTTTTGCATGCCAGAAGTATCCCGATGCCCCGATATTATTCCCGAGCCCCGAAGCAAGTCCCGAAGCCCCGAAGATCCCGAGAAGTGCAATTCCCGAGCCGAAGCTCTGCCCGCGAGGAGCCTGGTTTTTGTGAAGATCTTCCAGATCTACTGAAGAATAATACTTCTGCAAGTCGTAGTGATGTCTGATCATCTTCTGATCAAGTGAGTGTGTAGTTACTTTCTTCTAACTCATAATTACAAAGTATTTTAAACAAAATGCGTGCTATGTGTATATTTTGTTGGTTATATGTGTGAATGTATATTCACTTTCTTCTATCTCATAGATTTGATATGTTCTCTATGAAATACGTGTTATGTGTGTGTGTCTCATCTGTTATGTGGAATATATATTTTTTGAACATGCTATACAGGTCTAAACTATGTATAAAAATATATTTTTTTATCTACTAATATGTTGGGTAGAATATGGGTAAATAGTTGATGTGTGATAAACAGATGAGAGGCCTTGTTGTTGTTGTTGTTGATCTAGTTATTCAGCGGAGTATGGATAACAACCACGAACTCTTTCTAGACAGCCCTGTGGAACGCTAGTAGGCTCATAACCTGTAGGTGTTGTGAACGATGTGTTCACCGGTGTACTCTATCCCCCTCATGGTTGCCTTTAGGACATTTATTGCTGAGGAAGCCCCTTTGCGGTAATGTCCGTCCTGATGAAAATCCTAGATTAGGTCCCTTGTAATAGATGTTGTTTTAGGGACGTAAAGTGAGGATAATGGGATATGGGTAATCGGGTTATTGTTGTTGTTGGTTGGTGAATTAAATATAATTATTTATTGTGGGTTGAAAACCCTATATGCTCACCAGGCTCCCAAGCCTAACTCACTCAGTTTATTTGTATTACAGGAAGTGGCGCAAGGGTATAAGATGGATGAATCATCAAGTTATTTTGTTTACAAGTCTGTATATGTATATATATTTGTTGAATGACTTGTAATGTTATCGTTTATGCTTTATGGTCTGTATCGGAACATGACATCCCGAGTTTTGATTATATAATGAAAATACATTTCTTTATGAAATTCTTTGGTAAATATTATTTGATCACGTTTTGTTTTTGGGAACGAATTCCGCAACTCTTTAAAATCAAAAGAATTTACTCTGAAATTATTTTAAAAAACATAAATGAAAACGGTCTTTTCTGGCCGTGATTTTGGGGATGTCACATCGGGACCATTTCTATCACTGCCGTGAGCCACCAGGTAGGTGGCTGGGTTGTTTTTCTACTAATTAAAATAGTGTGTGTGTGTGTGTGTGTGTGTGTGTGTGTGACTTATTAGATAGGAAACGTTGGGAGCCACCATGGCAGCCCACTGTGGTGGCTATCAGCCGGAAGCTGCTCTTCTGCCGCCATACACCACCACCGACCACCACGAGGTGGTTGTGTGTGTGTATTTGGTTTGTATTGTAATTTTTTACCAATTAGAATAGTACATAAAAAATCATCACCACCACCGTAGGGTGGTGGCTGCCGCCACCGGTCACCGTGTCGGGTAGCAGTGTGCTTTGCCTTGGTGTGTTTGATTCGTCTGGGATGCGTGAAACCCTAGTGGGCCTAGTGAAGCCCTAATGGGCCTAAGGAAACCCTAATGGGCCCAATGAGGCCCAAAGTGATCTAGAAGCCCAACCAATTGACTAATGGGCTACTATTGTGTAGGAAACTCTAATTAGGGTTTGGAAAACCCTAATGGCATAAAACCCAAATTTTGAGAATTTATCGGGACACACACGAGATTATTTAATAACTTGAAATATTAAATAATAATCATTGGCAAATTTACCTAAGTCAATATTAGACTTAATGGATTAAGTCCTTAATGGGTTAAGTAAGAAACACTTAACCCTAATCATCATTTCATGTGAGAAACCCTAATTTTGGGATTATGGGCTTGGACTTATCGGGACCCACATTTAGGCCATTGGAAATGAATTACGTATTAAGCCAAATCACATCATATGACTTATTTAGTAAAGTGAGGGACTTAATGGGTTAAGTGAGAAACACTTAACCCTAATTATCATTTTATGTGAAACCCGAATTTGATTTGGGCTTTGTGTTGGGCCTTTTTATTGGGCTTTGGTAATTGGATTATTAATGGACCATCCAAGAATGATCATATGGACTAGAATATGTTGATTGGCTTTAGAGTAAGGCCCATTTGAGGGGTTACGTCCAATTTGGAAAATTAGGCCATAGATGGGCCATAGTTTGGGCCTTTATGATTATGTGATACTAGGCCTTAAGGAAAGACCATGTAGAGGTCTGGGCCAAATTTGGAAAATTTGGCCATATGTTGGGCTCTGGCCTATTACTTGACTTTTGGGCTATTGGTGTGTGAGTTGTACTTTGGGCTTTGAACCAATTATTAATTGGGTATTGTTTGATGTTGACAGTTCGGGAAGCTGTCAACCAGCAAATGGAGTTTTATCTACGGGGCTTCAGCAGTGTTAGGTGAGTTATCCTCACTATATCAACAGGTTCTAAGGCACCAAGGCCGACCCTTTATGATTTACATCCTGGTTTAGGATGGTTGCTATGTTAGATTACATCTTGGTTTAGGATGGTTGTTATGTTAGATTACATCCTGGTTTAGGATGGTTACTATGCTAGTAATCTGTTAAGATCCTAGTTATAGGATGGTTGCCATGTTAGTGGTCTGTTAGATCTATATAACTATTTGTTATTTCATGTTAGCATATGATTTTATGTGCACATGTTTGTTGGTTTGGGGAAAGGGTTGAGGCAGGTCCTGCTGTGTGCTGAAGTGCCAAGACACCCTGGGCGGACCGGATAGACTACAGGCCCGGAAAGGGAAACTCCAGTCAGACCGAAGGCACAGTGAGTGGTCCGGATAGGCTGAAGGCCCCGAGGAGGGCGGTCTAGACGTGCTGAGGGCTCGGAGAGCGGTCCAGATAGACTAAGGATCGGGATTTGGTCCAGTCAGACTGATAGCTCATTATGCATGTTGTTCTCTGTTGCTTATACGTTTATATGATATAGTTATATTTGTATGGCGTTGGTATTTTGGGGGTAACTCGCTAAGCCTTCGAGCTTACATTTATCAATTATTTTTTTAGGTATTCTGATAATCATGGGAAGGAAAAGGTGTGATTGTGCACCTCCTAACATTTTCAAGATTGATTCTGGGGATACTCTGATGTTTAAATTATCTTGGCAGCAAACTGTAATAATCTAGTGGTTTAAAATGTTTTAAAAAGTTTTAAATTGGCTTGATTTTTATGGATGTTACAAGAGATTTGTAACATCCTGACTCTCAGTTATAATACTTATATATTTAGTTTTTGAGTTGACTAAGCAACTCGACAAGTTGGATACCCCAACTCATCGATTAGAGACGGATTGGCTACGCGGGTTTAATGACCAACTCGACGAGTCGGAGGGAGCAACTCGGTGAGTTTGCGATGTGAGTGGAAACCCTAAATCTTTGGGGTTGGGTCTTATTTAGAGGACCTTAGGCCCTCCTTTCTACCTCACCGGCCACCCTACTCCTCTGTGTGAAACCATAATCGATCTAAGAGAGAAAGAGAGCTAACTTTGGGGCATTTATGTGCACTTTTGGAAGAGGAGAGAAGAGTATCAAGGCTTGAAACGAGAAGAGAATGTTGGAGTCAGTGGTTATCCATATTTAGCTCCTGTTGGAAGGTAAAAGTCACCACCTTGTCCATCTTTCCTTGAGAACTTTGAGCATTTTGAGATTGCCAAGAGATTGAGACTTTAGATCTGGACCTTGTTAGGTCCCTTAAGTCCAAAAGTCCCATCTTTATCCAGCTATAGAAGAGCTTTTATGCTTAATACCCTAAATGGAACATGTTTGGCATTTCAAGCCGTAAGTGCCATGCATGGACGTAAAGCTTGTAGCTTTACGTGGTATCCTAGCTTTACGTTGATCAGCCCACTCGACGAGTCAATTAGGGTTTTCCCTGAGAAGTCTGGACGTGAGTAACTCGGCGAGTTGATGAGACAACTCGACGAGTTAAGCTGGATTTCTGCGACATTTATGAAGAAACGAGGTGACTCGACAAGTCACATAGATGCACTCGACGAGTCGGGTCAACATGTACTATTGACTTGAGTGTTGACTTTTGTTTACTTTAGGGTTTTGTCAAGACAGGGATTATCATGATCAAGGAGGGGTAAAAAGGTCTTTTACCCATCCCAAGAGTTAGAGAGAGAGAGAGAAAATAGCTTGGTTTATTTATCGTCGTGTATAAGGTGTTAATTAGAAGTAATTATTATATGTGTTAGGCGGAGGCTAGTTCGGTGATTCGTGTATAAGGGTTATTTGTTTGCTTACGAGGTGAGTCTTCTCACTATACTTACCTTGAGTGGTAGTTTTGTGTGACCAGAGGGTCTTGTATGTTTTGTTGAGTATTGTGATATCCTGCATTATATCTTTGTTATTTATTCTATGTATTATTCTGAGCTTGATTGAGTTAGGACTGGAGGGTCCACTACATTTGTAGGACCGGAGGGTTCCAGTGAGACACATTGGCTGGAGGGTGTTACTCGAGTATAGCCATCAGAGGCTAATGAGATGCGTGTGCTATTTTGGGGAACTCACTAAACTTTGTGCTTACCATGTTACATGATATGTGTTTCAGGTACTTCTCAGGATCGCGGGAAGGCGCCGGTTTGATTGTACACACGAGATGGAGTTTTATGTGTTTTGAGGATCCTGGATTTTATCGAATAATTATGAATTGCATTTTGGATAATTTGACAATTTGTGTTTTCGAAAAATGATATTGGAAATTATGTGATTTAAAAAATGAAAAAGTTAGTTTGAAATTTATGGTCTTACACGATAATCAATACACATCGGTGCTCCCTTGGGGTAACTGCTCGGACGCATGAATACCCAGTTTAGCAGCTTCTGAAGCTGCATAGAGAACTGCTGCATCTCAGGCTGAGCTAGACGATACAACGCCTTGTATATCGGAGCCGCACCAGCCACTAAATGGATATGAAACTCCACTTGCCTCTTGGGAGGAAACCCAGGCAACTCCTCTAGAAATAAATCGAGAAAATCTCGCACAATCGGTAACCTACTCATATCTGGCATGGCCTCCATCCTTGTATCCAAAACGTAAGCCAACAACCCTGAACAACACTACTGAAGGAGTCTCCTAGCCCTCGCAGTCAAACAAAGTGTTGGTCCATGCGAGGCTCTCTACCCATGAATAACCGGTTCTTGACCACTTGGGTTTCGAACTCTCACCAACTTATGCTCACAATCTATCATGGACCCATGGGGCCCCCAACAAATCCATTTCGATGATCACCATCAAACCACACAAAGGAATCATAATCAAATCGATAGGAAACCTCTCCGGGAACATATTCAAAACACTCCTCTGAAATACCCTCGCAACACTCACGGTGCGGTCATCCGCAATATCTACCTTGACTGGGGAAACCAAAGTCCCTGGATCATCTTGAAACTTCTTGCTTAACGCAAGAGATACAAATGATCGGGTAGCCCCTAAATAAAAAAGAATCTGAGTCGAAAAACCATTGACCAAAAAGGTCACTATATGAAATCATAATCATATAAGCATAACAATAAGATAAACAAGTTGTAAATAGATCACATGCCAGTCACGACATCTGGTGCTGCTCGGGCCTCCTCGATAGTCAACTGAAAAGCGCGACTCTTCACCGCAAGAGCTTCTACCTTGAATAGGCGGCCATCAATAATCCTTATCGTGGAGGGGGCAGGCGGCGCCACCGCTCCTCCTCCTCAATCCAACCTCGAACAATCGGCCTTTTTATGATCGCTCTGGTTGTAGTGGAATCAAATCAAGCCCTTCTAGGGGAAATACCAACTCATGTGACCCGACTGACCACATGCAGAACATGCTGAGCCTGCAGATCGACAAGCCTCACTGTGCAGCTTACCGTACTTGGTACATCGGCCACGACCCTGCTGGCCCTTGATTAGAGGGTCGGTGGTCATAGGATTTTCAGCCTGACCTACAGCTGCCTCAACCTGCTGTGGCTTCTACTTCCTGCGGAGCTCTAACTCAATTTCCCGTTCTTGGACCTTCTCCACTATGTGATTCAGGGTCTTGCACCTCGAAAAGCTCACAAACTCCCAAAAATCATCCCTTAGCATGGAATGATGCCTCGTCTTCTTCATCTCCTCATCCACAACGTACTGCAGGACCAATAATGTCCTCTCCCGAAACTTGCGGGACCAATAATGTCCTGGAACTCTCTCACCAAACTTAACTATTGAAAAAAATAACAAAATGAAGTAGGTTTTTTTTCGAAAAAATTAGTTCATTTTTTATATATTAACATGGATTTTCATGGAAAGAGGACGAAAAATCGTGAACAACGGTATATTCATTTTTCTTCAATAAATAATGTGGCTTAAAAAAATTAAACAAAAAAAAGTGGTGGGTTTTTTAGTAATGAGGTAGTTTTTTTGGTATAATCTGGTGTTTGAGCGTCCAATGTAATGTACAACAGTATATCCATTTCCTTGGCCGTTGATAATTATGATTTCTGACGCTCACGATTGGTTCTTTGGTTCCTTGTTAATTATGGTTATCTATTGAACCTCACCCTGTGTGTGTGTGTGTGTAATAATGGTTATCTATTGAACTTCTCCATATATATATATATATATATATATATATATATATATATATATATATATGGAGAAGTTCAATAGATAACCATTATTAATCAAGGATCCAAGGAATTAATCCAAAACGTTGGAGTTTAAAACGATCAACAACAAAAAAGGTTGTAGACTTTTACAATTGACACAGATGCACCGAACTATAACAAAACTCACTTTTTTTTAGGTTAACTTTTTTTACCATTTTTTTATCCGGAAAAAAACCGAATATACTGTTGTTCATGATTTTTCATCATCGTTCCATAGAGATCCATATTGATATCTAAAAAAAATGATTTTTTTTTCAAAAAAACTCACTTTATTTTGTTTGTTTTTTTTAAGTTACGGTTTAATTTTTTTATCGAAAAAAATAACAAATATATTGAAATTCAAAATTTTCTTGGTACTTTTTAAACATAGATTCATACTGATCTTTAAAAAATCGAAATTTCATTTCAGATTCACATTGTGAATATGCTCAGATTTACATTATGAATGTGAATCTACTCAGTTTTACAATGTAAATAATAGCAATTCAGATTCTCATTGTAAATTTTGAAAACTAAATTATATACAGTTCAGATTCACAATGTGAATAAATTAATTTGTTGATTTTACAAAACTAATTTACGAGTAATCAAAACATTAAAATATTATAAAGTACATGGAAATTTATTTCGATTTATATGTAAATTTCACTTAATTTGTGAATGATCAAAGAGTTGAAATATTAAGTCAGATTCATATTGTGAAATTGGTCAAAATAATCAAACTAGAAATTACTTTGTTAATTCGTCTGACTGGTTTTTTGGATCCTCTGATGTGCTTCTGGGGATTTTGAGTTTCATCAACTTACTAAAGATCAATACGTCAAGTTCCTTCAAATTATTAATTATAAGCAGTCCAGTGATAAAGCATCTGAAAGTGCTAATATGGAAGGTACTTGTATGTTTAGTGCTTTTAGTTCGTCTTCCAATTATCAAGAATAAGTTGTAGATTAAGCATCCAATCAACATATGATTGCTTCTGAGACTCTTCTTCATGATATAGTGGATGTATCCAAACTTAATCTTCTTGTTTCCATCCTAATGGTACTTATGCTAAAATTGAAAAGATTGGAAATTTAAGTCTCTAGTTCCTAACTCTCTTTGATGTTTTTGATGTTCCAGAATTCAATGGTAGTTGTGCTAAAATTGAAAAAATTGGAAATTTAAATATCTTTATTTCCTTAACTCTGTTTGATGTTTTTGTTGTTCTTGGATACCATATTAACTTGTTTTCTGTTCATAAAGTTTGTAAGGATAGTAAGGGTGAAGTTGCTTTTAATGAACATAGTTGTAAAATTCAGGGTTTACAATCAAAAGATATAGTAGAGAATGGTAAGGAATCTAAAGGTCTCTATTACATAGATAGTGTACCTTTAGGCAATTCTTTTAATTGTTCTAATTATGATGTGTGTTACGTCTCTAAGCTTACTTGACGTAGTAGACTTGGTCATCCCTCTGATCAAGCCTTGAATTCTTTAAATACTAAACTTAATTTTGTTAATGAGTCTTTACCACCTTGTGATATTTTCCATAAGGGTGAGGAAACTAGGGAATCTTTCCCTTCTAGTCTTCATGTTACTTTGAAATTGGATGAGCTTATTCATGAAGATGTGTGGGGTCCGTATCTGATGACTACACCAGAAGGTTATAGTTTTTTCTTGACTATTTTGGATAAGTTCACTAGGGCCACATTGGTTTATTTGTTAAAATCTAAAAGTGAGGTTTTTAAATGTGTTTCTGCTTTCTTTATATTTTTTTCAATCAATCTAAAGTTAAAGTTAAAAAGGTGAGGTCTGATAATGGTTATGAGTTTTAAATCATACCATGAAATCTCTTGTCGATAATAATTATATCATTCATCAGACCTCATATGTTCACACACCTTAACATAATGGTATTGTGGAAAGAAAATATAGACATATTTTGAATGTTTCTAGATCCTAAATTATCAATGTGGGTTGTCTCTTAGGTTTTCGGTTGAAGTTTTTCTAACTTTTGTTTTTATAATTGTTAGGTCCAGTTAGTGTTGCGTCTTTGGGCTCGTTAGCTAGTCCAGTTTTGTCTCCAGTATGGGCCTGTCCATCCGTGAGTTGTTTTGGTAGGGTTTATTATTTATAGATGCTTGCATGCATTCTTTAACGTAAGATTTGATAGAGATTTTTATAAGCATTTACGCTCTTATCTTTTGTAACCCTAGAATCCTCTACAACGGAAGTTCTTCATCGAGCTCTGCTGAGGATTGAGTTAATAGAATCATTCGACTCATTCAGATCCATTCTTGTGTTTTTGTCTAACTGTTATTATTTTCTTAATTCGCCTGTTATAAGATCTAATCGATCAAGAGTTTTATAAACTCATCAATTGGTATCAGAGCAGGATCCTGTGTAATTCATACACATCTCTTCTATGAAAGAAGTCATTAGGGTTATTCCGCATTAACTTATATTTATTGAGCCGTCACTCCATAAGTGACGTATCTCTTTATTTATTCGTTTTGCCCTAATATTACATATTACAAGTCTGATCTTTCAAACAGGTAAAACGATCAAGAATGGACAATTCTCAATCTAATCCTATCAACATCTCAAACAGTATTGGATCAACAACAAAGATTCCTATTCTTTACACCCAGGATTACGAAGTTTGGGCGCATCATTTTGAAGACTATGTAATCGGATCTGAAGATAATGGGTATCTTATATGGGAAGCTATTGTGTCTGGACCATTTGCTCATTCAGGAACATCCAGAATCATTAAAACTCAGAAAGAGTATAATGATCTGTTAAAAGATGTGAAAGATGTGGCTCAAGACGAAAAGGAGAAGTTTCAGTGCAACATCAAAGCATTGAGACTGATCCGATTCGCTCTTCAGTCTGACACGTTTAGGTTGGTGAGTTCCTACAGTACAGCTAAAGAAATCTGAGATCGGCTGCGAGAGCTGTATTCCACAGATGAAGATTTGGAGCACTCTATTCAGACTTTGCTTTTGTCTGAGTTTGGAGAATTTAAGCAAAATTCTGATGAGTCCGTCACTCAGACGTTTGCTCGCTTCAATCATCTTCTTAGGAAGATGATCAAACATGATATCGAAAGGAAATTGATTAAACAGAAGGTCACCTTTTTGAATGGCTTAAGATCCGAATGGAGAGCTGTTGTGTCTATAGTTAAAGCTCATGAGCAGTTCAAGTCATATTCACTGGCGAAACTGGTGGGAATTCTGAAATCCCAAGAAAAGATAGTGATGCAAGAGAAGAATGTGGTCTCAAACTTGGGGTCCTTGGCCCTCCTGTCCAAAAGCAAGAATGTAGTAGAAGATGAAGATCTGAACCTGGAGGACTACGATCTTACTTCAGAAGATTATGCTATGATGGAGTCCAATCCAAAAAGGTTCATCAAGAAGAGGTTTCCTACCAATAAGAACCGAAATTGGCAGGGAAGCTATAGTTCTGAAAAAGTAAGGGAGGAGCCGAAGACTGAGGAACCAAAGAAAGAGGCGAAGGTTGAAGGAGATTCTGGTGTCAGCTGCTATTACTGTGGAGGAAAGAATCATTATGCCAAAGATTGTGTTCTAAAGAAAATGGTAGAGAAAGATGAGGAGAAAGATGAAGAGGCTATCCTGATGAAAAAGATGGAAGAGATTAAGAGGAAGAAAGCTGTTACTAATCCTTCTATGAATGCTCTTATTGTACAGGGTTCGGCAGAGGATGACGAGTTCGGTGGTGTGCAGGTGTGGTCAATCGACTCAGAAGATGATGAGGTGAGAAAGCCTTTGCATGAAAGGCGTATGTCGCAAGAGGTGGTGAAAGCAACGGAAAGTGTTTGATGGTGACTGACGTATCTCACATGAGGGGATACAACACAGATGGTGGAAATGAGGTCACCAAGGAGCGAGAGGACTTATGCTTCACAGCAAAACCTCTCAGTGTGCAGATCAATGAACTTGATGAATTGATCAAGAAGGTACAATCTCTTTTTATCTCGTTCAAAGTTCCATAGAAATCATATGAAAAGGAATTAAATAACTTAAATTCAAGAATCTCAAATCTGGATAGTTGTTTAACTCAAACATAGGTCACCAATTCTAACCTAACTGACCAAATAAGCAGGGTGTAATCCAAGAGTGAGGAGCGAAGGATGTGGATTGAGCAGAAGGAGTCGGAGCTGATTAAGTCTAAGGATGAAAACATTTATTTACAAAGAGACAATTTGAAACTTTTAAAACAAAGAAATGTTTTTTGTTTGATTGCTAAAAGACTTTATGCTAATATTAATCAACTGCATCTGAATTGTGAAATAGGGCAGAAAATACATCGCATGATTTTACCCTTCCTTGAGTTTAAGGAGGATGAAATCGATGCTGAAGCATACAACTGTGAAAGTGTTGTATCGTCTGATGATGTGAATCCCACTTTCATGTACGGTCTGAACAAAATAGAATCTTTTATAAAGTCCAAAGACCATAAGGACATGCTGAAAAATCTTTTGGATGAAAACGATAAGCTGAAACTAAGGATCGAAACCATACAAAAATTCGACTCATTGAGTGCTAATTTGAGTTCAGAAAATAAAATTGATGTTGAAAACGCATCTAAACTTAATGAGGACGATGATATGAGTGAAATTTCTATAGAGGATGTAGTCGACTGTTCTGAGTTTGTCAAGAGCGAACCCGAAAACCACAAAAATCTGATTTCTCAAAATTCTATGGAGTTCGCTCGTTTTTCCCAAAATAAGTCCCCGATTCTTGAAGAAAAGGCTGTTGTGTACCAAAAGGTGAGAACAACACCAAATCAGGTGTATAAGGTCACAGGAGTAACCGAGCATCAAACAGCCGAACTCACGGCCATAGTGAATGAAGATAACGCAGATGGCTGTGATGAGTTCTTCTGGTCAGCTCCTATAGATAATGCCGACAAAACAGTCGGTTTGTCAGAGCGAACGTCCTGGAAAACAAAAGGAAGATATGTACCTGAGCCGCTGAACAAGCCTGACAACTTTGACATGCCAAGCACTAGTGGCACAAAAGAAATACCTGTAGAAGAAGTCAATTCCACAAGCGAAACATCATCTGTGAAAAGTGAACCGGCTGACAAGAAGCTGAAACAAAAGGCTAACATCCACAGACAGCCGAAATAGGTGAAAAATCAAAAGCAGCGAAGAAACCTAAGATACAAAAAGAATCTCTCTAAACGAAAGCAGTTTTGGCGCTCTCAAAACACTCATTTCTCTTGTCATGATAGAAATTCAAAGTCAGAGAAAAACGCTTTTGGGCCGGATGAGGAACAGAACCGAGAGGTTAGGATCGGTCCTGAAAGCAAAAACAACCGAAAGGACAGATTCGGTCCTGAGAGCAACAGCTACCAAAGGCCTAGGTTCGGTCCTTCCAATGACCATAAACAAAAGGGTCATTTGGAACCACAAGTCAGAAGAAATTCTCATTCTAATTCTTCTCGTTCTCAATTCTCTTCTAAACCCAATTCTATTCCTGCACAAAACTCTAAATCATCAACGAACTTGAAAGGAAAATCGAAGATTTCCTCAGTCCAGGAAGACCGAAAGCAGACAAATGCTCAAAAACCAAAGCCTGAAACCAAACCAACTGTAGCTAACCCTAACAAAATCAAAGTGTTTACCATTAAGAGGAAAGATGAAACAACATTAATAAAAAGAACATATGTTGTTGATGTTTCTCTTACTATTCCTGTTTCTGTGAAAGGCTCACGTGGACCCAAGAAACTTTGGGTTCCTAAATCTGCTTAATTTTTGCAGGTTATAAGTGATGAGCAGTTCAAAGAAGAATGGTACATTGACAGTGGCTGCTCACGTCACATGACAGGAAGGAAGGAAGAGCTGAGGGAGTTTAGATCTCTTCAAAATGGTGGAAATGTCAAGTTCGGCAACAACTCTTATGGAACGATAAAGGGTTATGGGATGATAACCAATGGAGACTTCACAATAAGAAAGGTGGCGTACGTTGAAGGGCTACATCATAATCTCATCAGTGTGTCTCAACTGGTAGGAGGTACCGGTCTCAAAGTTTCATTTGACGATGAAGGTTCAGAAATCATAGAGAAGAAATCAAAAAGGGTGATTCTCAAATCAGAACGCAAAGGCAAAATGTTTCCTCTCAATCTCAAACCAATCAAAGGAAATCTAGCCATATGTCTTTTGTCGAAAGCTCATTCTGACGAAAGCTGGTTATGGCACCGAAGGCTCTCACATCTGAACTTCAAAGACATCAACAAGCTTGTCACAGGAGGTCATGTTAGGGGTCTCCCATTGCTCAAGTTTGATCGAGAACACTTGTGCGCTGCATGTGAAATGGGGAAACAAAGTCGTCAAAGTCACCCATCCATCATAAACACGAAAGTTGTTGAACCACTTGAGTTGCTTCACATTGACTTGTGTGGTCCATCATCAATCGAAAGCATTGGCGGTAGCAAGTATATTCTTGTTAGGGGTGCAAACGAGCCAAGCTACTCGTGAGCTACTCGAGATCAAATCGTTAAAAGCTCGACTCGAGATCGACTTTAAACGAGCCCGAGCCAAGCTTGAGCTTAATATTAGGCTTGTTTATTAAACGAGCTCGAGCTCGAGCCTCTGTTACTTGGCTCGATTAGGCTCGCGAGCCTAAACGAGCCTACATATATATAATAAAAAAATTATTTTTATTTTTATATATTAAAATAAATAATAATTTAATAAATACCATTTTAGGAAATTAGAGTATACCGTATACGAGCCGAGCCCAAACCAAGCCCGAGCCAATTAATTCTTAACGAGCCGATCTCGAGCTTTGTACCATAAGGCTCGAACGAGCCGAGCTCGAGCTCGAGCCTATAAATAGTTAAACGAGCCGAGCCCGAGCCTGGTCAGGCTCGAGCTTGGCTCGGCTCGTTTGCAGCCCTAATTCTTGTTATCGTTGATGATTTCTCTCGTTTTACATGGGTGTTCTTTCTGAAGCACAAATCTGAGGCTACTCTTAAGCTAAAGATGTTCATCAAGCAGGTTGAAGTGCAACTGAGAAAAGTCGTTCGCAACATCAGGAGCGACAATGGACTGGAGTTCAAGAACAGAGAATTTGAAGACTTTTTGGCAGAAAAAGGAACCAGTCACAATTTCTCAGCCCCCTACACGCCTCAATAGAACGGAATTGTCGAAAGACGAAACCGATCCTTGTGTGAGGCGGCCCGAACGATGCTAAGTTTCGCTTCTCTTCCTTTATATTTCTGGGCTGATGCTATTGTTGCAACATGTTTTACACAGAACAGGTCTTATCTCAACAAGCGTTTCTCTCTTACTCCTTATGAGATCATCAATCACTGGAAACCGAACGCAAAATTCTTCCATGTGTTCGGCTCACGATGTTTCATCTTCAACTCCAAAGAACATCGTAACAAGTTTGACGTTAAAGCTGATGAAGGAATTTTTCTGGGATATTCTCTTACTTCAAAAGCTTACCGGGTCTTAAATAAGCGCTCTAGGAAGATCGAAGAAACATATTACGTGACTTTCGATGATAACTACGTCAAGAAGCTAAAGGCTACTGAAGAAGCAATTGGAGAGATTTTCTCTCAAACAGGTCAAGTCACGGCCTCGATTGCTAATCTGTTCGATCAGTTTGTGGAATTATTCGATGAACCTGAGAAAGCTACTCTGTCGGAAGCCAAGGCAACAGACAACAAAGTTGACCATCTAAAGCAAATTGTCGAAGATGCCGCCAAACGAATGGGTGAAGGAGGACAAGCTCCAAACAAACCTCCTCCGCAAGGCGCTTCAGTTGAGGGGGAGAATCCACTTTCTTCAAAACAACCGAGCTCACAATTTGAGGGGGAGAATTCTATTCCAGTAGCACCCGAAAGCTCAACGGCACCCGAAAGACCTATAGCACCCGAAAGCTCAACAACACCCGAAAGTCCTGTAGCACTAGAAAGTCCAGCTACACCTGAAAGCTCATCAGTCGAGGGGGAGAACTCCGATATGTTCTACGATGATGATAGTCAATCTGAATTGGAAGAAATGGTTGTAAACCTTTTGTATCATTTTCTCAAATTTATCTCTCTTATTTTCAAAGTTCTTTTCTTTTTCTATCTTATTTTTTTTGCAACCGAAATAGACCGAACGCTCGGGTTGGGTTCCAAATTTTTTTTGTGTCTAATTTTTTTTTTAATTTTCTATGAAATCAAAAATTTCCAAAATCTTTTTCTTATTTTTTGTGAAATCAAAAACTCCAAAAACATTTTTGTTTTTTTCGATAATTTTTTTTGTTTTGTGTCTCATATTTTTGTGTGTGGCTATTTGTATGGAAATTCTTTCATTAGTTAAATGTCCCTAGAAGCATGCTACTGTATGTGTCCAAAGCCTCATATGATTCTGAATAATAGCCTTACTGACTTGGTACATACAAACCTTGTCTTCCCAATTAGGCTTTTATATTTATTCTAATCATGAGCTACCTTACTCTCTTCTCATATGAGATAAGAGTTTTCTGCTTAGTCCTTATTTTAATAGTAGAGGTACTTTGGTCTCTTTACACCATCTACACTACTTTTCTCCATCTCATTCGCTTCATAAACGTAACCCTTGAGACTCTCAGATATTACCACTGAGGTTTATGGTTACACAACTTCTGTGTTCATGATCTTAGCTTCGTGCCACTACGTGCTAAGTGAAACCCACAATTCAATACTTATTATGCATTGACGGTGAACAATCAACCTTGTTCTAGCTTTCACTAACGAATTGACGGAATTATCCATGGGGATGGAAAGTGAAATCTCTAATTTCCTTTTGTGTGATTCCTATGAAATGATTAAATCCCATAACATTTCTTCCCATGGAATCCAGTTTTTTTTTTTTTTTTTTGAGATTTTACATAAACTATTTGACATTGCCACTTAAATTATTTCAAACCTACTTGTTCAACAAACTACATTGGTCTCACAAGTACTTCGTTCGATTTCTGTCTTATGTCAAGATCCAAAATTCTGAACTGAAGCGAAAGCCACCCAAATTAGCCTAATTAAAAGAAGCCTTTCAATACTTCTCAATAAGTATCTGATCGTTATTCAACGGGATACCACACAAACACTTTAAAGTCTCTCTTGACTTTGAAGGAAGAGATTCGTGCCCGGGATCCATTGTTTCGTGTCTTTACTGACATCACAAATTCCCTTATATGTGTTGCTTTATTTCCTTTTCTTTTACACACTAAGCACGAAAATGTTTTTGATTTTCCAAAATTCTGGTTGCATTAGTTACAAGCCATTTTTTAATGGGATTTGAAGTTATCAACGAGTTGTGGCTCATATTGATCCACGTGGTTATTTTGGTTTAAGATGACGTTCACTCTAAAAGGATAAGATGCTGACTCAGGCGGGAGTCCAATCGATTTGATTTTCAAATGGCGCTTGAATGACAGGCGTGTGAAGTGGAACCGTTTAGTTTAAAAACGGCACCTGATGGGAAGGCATGTGAATCGGGACAGTTATTCTCTCTCATGCGTAATCATCGGTGCTACCAACTGTCAAGCATCAATCACCTCTGAAAAACCCTTCGTATTTCCTTTGAAGATTTGGGAACGGATTCTTCTCTCTTCTTTAACCACAGTATAAAAGGTAATCTTGACCATTATTTACCTCTTTACTGCACCCAAAATTTCAGAGAGCAAGAAAAGCTTTGAGAATTCTACTGTTCATCATCTCTTCCAACTTCTTCACTTCAATGGCGGATTCATCATCTGTTCATGCCACTTCCCACATCCTGCCGATTCGTCCCCAACAGAGTTTGATCATCGATCTTACTCCCCAGGTTTATGATGCCTTCATGTTCCCGATCATCGAATGCCTTAAATACTTGCCGCTTGCTCCCGCTCTCACCATAGCTGAAGTTGTTCCTATGGAGAGTTTATCCCAAATTTTCGCCACTGCTCATTACGACAAGTCTGTTGATAGGATCTTCTTTGACATTCTTGATCACAAGGCGTCAATCTCCAAGCAACGATTATGCTCACTTTTAGGGTTTGAACCTGATTCATCTAGGGTTAACCCTGAATCCATTCCAGTGGGGCACCTGTTTTCTATGTTCTACAATATGGGGTATACTGAGGTGCTGACAACGGTCACCAAGTTCAAGAAATTGTGCCTGCCTCCTCAGTGGAACAGTTTATTTATTGTGCTGTTCAAGGGGTTATCTGAATGTAGTGCTGGGTCGGATCGAGCGAGTCGTCTGTTCATCACGATTCTCTATGGAGTCTACAATGGTATCAACCTGGACTATGGGTCGGTCCTATGGCAGCAGCTGATTCAGAGTCTGGCCTCTACATCTCAGCATTCCGAGATCTCCTATGCTCGCTTCTGGACCATAGTCACAAAATGGGTGATCGACAAGTATCACGTCCCCATTGTTGCTGGTTCTCCACTATCTTCGATTGGTACTTTCATACCACGAAGATCATAATCTCCGATGCATCAAAATTTCAATTCATTGGCTCCATCCCTGAGTCGATGTTTGGAGACGTTCCTGCTGAAAGCCGTATCATCCGAACCTACAAGGAGTTTCGTTGCTCTGGTCCTAGAGAGCTCACTCCTAAGATGATCAAATCTATTCACGAAGCTGACAAGCCTGCTCCAAGGGGAAAGAAGAATGAAAAAGGCAAAGGCAAGCAGGTTGGCAAGGGAGCGAAAGGCCCTTCTCCCAAGAAACGTAAAACCACCAAGGCTGCTCAATCCCCTCTAATGAAGAAGAGAAAAACCCAACCCAGGCGAAAGCTGATACTCGCTTCCTCCTCAAGCGAATCTGAGGAAGACAATTTAGACTCCGATGAGTCCCCTCGTGGTAACACTCCTCCACGATCGCCTACCCCAGAAGTTCATTTTTCCAGTTCACCTATCTCTTCTCCACCTGTCACCATTCCTATTTCCATTCCACCCATCACCTCCACTACTCAAATACCACCAACTTCCATCCCAGTACCCCCTCCCATTTTCACTGAAGCTACCACAACAACCGCTGAAGTAAGAACCAACGTATCTGATACGGGGGCTCCTACTAAAGCACCCAAACCCACTCCCACTACCGAATATACTTCACAACCCGAACCTACTTTCACTACCGATCCTCCACCCTCTCCTCCCCCCTCATCTCTTGCTTAGGTAGCAGAGGACGAAGAACCATTTCTTGGTGGGGAGGACATGACATTTGATTCGGTCTATTATAGTCCGTATCAGGTGCAGAGTGACGACGATGATGATGCTCCCGTCACCAAGAAGCATCTCAAGGAGCTTCACGAGAAGATTGATTCGCTCATTGCCTCCTCTTCTTCATCACAGTCTATCATTTCTGAAGCTGCCATTCAGAAGACTGTTGATGCTTTTTCCAAAGCTCATGAAGTCTCTCTGAGCTCAGCTACTACCGCAATTGATGCATCCACCAAAGCATGTGCGGCTGCGACCGAAAAAGTCGAAAAACTATTTACTGATGCTTCCTCTCTGTTGCAGTCTTTACAGGAAACTGCCGAAGCCACTAAAACGAAGCTTGACCCCATTATCAACAAGCTGGCTACCTCAGTTGCCTCAGAACTGAAGTCATTTGCCACTCTTCATCAAACTCTCACCGACGACAACTCAGCATTTAAAGCGACCATTGAGTAGCGCCTTACCAAGCTTCAAGAAGATCTCGCTGTTGAAAACTCTCTCATGGACGCTCTTGCTAGAAAGACCACTGCTCTTAAGGTTAAAAGTCTTCAACTCTCCAATTCTAAAAAGGAGATTGCATCTCTTCGATCTGAACGAGAGATTATGTCTTCGTGTGTTTCGGATGTCCACGCAGCCATTTCAAACATCGTGGAAGCACATGATCCGATACTAAACTACTCTGTGAGGCGTACTCTTGTGGAGAAGCTTGCTCCTGCTCTTTCTCTCCTGAGCAAACTTGAAGGGCTCCTTGAGTTTGTGTCCATTCCGAAACAAGGGGCATAGAATGTATCTCAACTGCCTCCCACTTCTACAGCAACAAAAACAACCGAACCTCCTCCAACAGGCCAAGCCTCAGGTTCGGGTGTAAAAGACAAAGGGAAACAAATTGCTGAAGATAGTGACGACGACAAAGACACAATTGTTGATCTCTTGAAAAAGCAAGGTCGAGACAAGGATACTGACATCAGCGCTCGGGTTGCTAGAGAGGCTGAAGAAGCTGAAAGAAAACGGAAAGAAGCTCACGACCTTCTTGAGAGTAGGAAAACCCTTTTTCCTCCTTGGACTCTTGAGAAGTTGCTGAAAGAAGCCATTGAAACCCCAAGCATCTTGTGGCTCGAACCAGTGATCTCACTAGATCGCATTAATTCTGTCGATTCTCAGTTTGACATACCACTGACCCGAAAGGCTTTCATTTTCCATGCCTTTGACAATGTTGCAGATATCCCTCATCCTCATCCTAAGGTTGACAGGGATTTGGTCTAATTCTATCTGAGGCCTGCTCAACCACAAGATCAAACATGGAGCGCTTAGAAGATTATCAACGTTCGGGTCCTGAAGCCGTATCGGGAAGGAAACTTCACCAACGTTCGGTTTAAGGTGCTGAGAGGTTCTGCCAAGACCAAACATGCCATTTCGCTTGCCGATATTCCCAACTTGAATCCGCACGACTGGATAATTTTGCACAACATCCTTCTTACAAATGAAGCAGAATATGGTCCGATCATTGACCATTTCAAGAGGATTCTTGTCTGCTACATCATGGAAGTCGCCAAGATGGATCAGGAGATAGCGAGTGTCTTCAAGAAAAACCCTACTATTTCTCCTGTTGGCTCAGCAAGTGATCTGAATATGATGCAGACGGGGAAGATAGACCCGAAGAGAAATTTTGTTATGTTTACTAGAAACGAAGGCCAAAAATGCTTGTTCGCTTTGGCAGACAAACATCTCTACACCACTGGATTCCTGGAACATCTCTTAGGGATTTTTCATCGCTGCAAGCAGAACTCAGCTGATGACAAGAAGTACTTCGATGATATGATTCAGTGGTACATTCGCTTCAGACAGACAATCCTCGCTCTTATCCCTCGTCTGTTTGATACCACCAAGAAGGTTCCGGCAACTGGACCCAGCAAGAAGAAGTGATATACTCGCTCCAATTGACACAAAGGGGGAGATTGTTAGGTCCAGTTAGTGTTGCATCTTTGGGCTCGTTAGCTAGTCCAGTTTTGTCTCCGGTATGGGCCTGTCCATCTATGAGTTGTTTTGGTAGGGTTTATTATTTATAGATGCTTGCATGCATTCTTTAATGTAAGATTTGATAGAGATTTTTATAAGCGTTTACGCTCTTATCTTTTGTAACCCTAGAATCCTCTACAGCGGAAGTTCTTCATCGAGCTCTGTTGAGGATTGAGTTAATAGAATCATTCGAATCATTCAGATCCATTCTTGTGTTTTTGTCTAACTGTTATTATTTTCTTAATTCGCCTATTATAAGATCTAATCAATCAAGAGTTTTATAAACTCATCACTAATTAATACAACTCCTACCTCTATTTTAAATGTTGCTTCACCTTACGAACTTGTGTATGAGCCCTCTCTAATTTTTGATAAGCTTAGGGTTTTTGATGTTCTTTGTTTTGCAACAAAACATAATGCTTTTGATAATTTTATGAAAGAATTCAAAATTTTATTTTTCTTGGTTATTCTTTTGAACAAAAAGGTTATAAGGTTTTAAGTCTTGATTCAACTCTTTTTGTTTTTTGTTTCTAGGGATGAAAAGTTTCCTTTCAAGAATAAGGTATTTGTTAATGATAAATCTCATGATTCTATTTGACCCTTGTGACCAGTTTTCCTATGAACAACCTTTTTTGTCTAGTTATCTTCCAGAAAACTTTAGCTTAGAAGATTCGGGAGTAACCCCTAAATCTGATGGTGCTGGAGCATATTAAAATCGAGACCTCCACTAGTGAGGTCAGTAACCAAACTAACAAGGCATATGTGCCTCCGGTTGATACGCGTGCTTTTAGCTCATCTATATTGGTTGAGGTAAGTATTTTAGAACCAGATAATAATTCTGATGGTTACTCTTTAGGGGTCACTCGATATGGTATAAATATTCGCTTGCCTGTTATATTTAATGACTATGTTATAGAAGGTAAACATAAAGATGTAATTGACAGGTCTGTAAATTACTCCTTTTTAACAAATGAAAACAAGTGTTTTGTTTCTAATCTTAATAAAGCATATGAACCAAATACTTATACCGAGTCTTCCTTTGATCCCAATTGAGTCAAAGCCATGAATGAAGAAATGGAGGCTCTATATAGAAACCGTACCTGGGATATTGTTGACCTTCCTAAAAATAGAAAACCCATTGGATGTCGTTAGATATATAAAATTAAATATAATTCTAATGGAGAGGTTGAGAGGCATAAAGCTACACAAGTTGCAAAAGTTTATAATCAAACTGATGGGATAGACTACAAGGAAACTTTTTCTCCGGTTGCAAAAATTGTTACTGTTAGAATTGTTATTTGTCTTTCTATTAATCATTCATGGCCTCTTTTTCAACTTGATATTCATAATGATTTTTTATATGGTGATTTGATTGAAGATATATGAATTTAATAAAAATGTAATCATTCTAAAAATGATTCCACGGTTTGTAAGTTAGTTAAATCTCTATATGGACTTAAGCAGGCACCAAGGAAATGGAATGAAAAAGTTATGTGCATCTTTTTCTAGTTTTAGTTTTATTCAAAGTATTAGTGATTATTCTTTGTTTGTAAGGACTAAGAATAATATGATTTTTGTTTTGCTTGTATATGTTGATGACATTATCTTAACTAGAAACTGTAAAATTGAAATGGAAAAGGTAAAGATTTTTCTTAAATCTCAGTTTCGTATTAAAGATTTAGGATTGTTAAAGTATTTTTGGGAATTGAATTCTTTACCTGTTAATAATAGTATGTGTTTAAATCAGAGAAAGTATTATCTGCAAACTTTTACATGAATTTGAAATGTTAGGTTGTAAACCTATTAAAACTCCTCTTGGGGTTAATTTTAATTTTAGTTGTGATTGTGATGATAATTCTGTTAACATTGTCAATGTTCATGAGTTCCAAAATTTGATAGGAAAGTTGATCTATCTTAATGTGAACCGACCTGAAAATTGTTATGATTTTCATATTTTAAGCGAACATATGTATAGACCTCATAAGTTCTATCTGAATGTTGCATTTAAGTTGTTAAAGGTATCTTAAAAACTGTCCAGGAAAAGGTGATTTCTTTTCTAAAACAAATTCTTTTGATCTTACTGGTTACATGGATGCTGATTGGGTCAAGTGTCTTTCAACTAGAAGATTTGATACTGGATATTTGGTTTACTTGGGTGGGTCTTTGGTTTCATGGAAAAGTAAGAAACAAAGCACAGTGTCTAGATCTTCAACTGAATTTGAATATTGTGCTTTGAGTTATGTTACATGTGAGATCTTATGGGTTTTTAAATTTTTGAATGAGCTTGGTCATAAATGTTTGACTCCTTTTAATTTGTTTTGTGATAGTGAGTATGCCATCAAGTTAGCACTAAATCCTGTTTTTCTTGAATAATCCAAGCATTTTGAAATCGATGTACATTTTGTTAGAGAAAAAAATTGAAAATAATGTTTTAAAAGTTGTTAAAATTGATTCATCTAATCAAAATGCAGATATTTTGACAAAGTCTTTAAAATCATTACAACATGATTATTTGTCTAATCGTCCTGATCTTGTTAATATTTTACAAAAAAAATAATTGTTGTCTTATTGATAAATTTGAGAGGGGTGTTGAAAGTATATATCTAATGCAAACTTATCATTTATAACTTAATTAGTAAGTAATTATTTTATGGGTTGTTTCAAAATTGTTGGATTGTTGTGGGGTACTTGTGTAACTTTTCGTGCATGTTTCGATAATTCACGGTTTGTCGGGTCATACCCGATCCATGGGTGATCCCTGGGTCCTTATTATCCTTGGCTATTTAATGTTGAACTAGAGAAGAACCTCGCATTGCGGGGTGAGAATCGGTTCAGTTTTTTTCTGGAAAAAAAAATCAAAAGAAAAAAACAAAAACCAGAAAAAAAAAAAAAAACATGTAAGTTGGAAGTATATTGCTATTCACTACATTTTCCAACTAAATATGGAAAGTGCAACAAATGGAACTGTACTTTGTTTTTTAGTAAAGAACATAAAAGAAATTGCAAATAGAAGAAAAAATAATAGGTGTAAATTCAAAGTACATTGCTATTTAGGGCATTTAACTCCTAAAAGTAGATGATGAACCTAGAAAAACAGGTGTAAATTCAAAGTATATTGCTATTAAGGGCATTTAACTCCTAAAAATAGACGATGAACCTAATGACAATGTAGTTTGTTTCCTTAAACAAATTCAAAACAAAATACAAAAAAAAAACATTTAAATTGGTGTTGAAGATATTTTACCGGTTTCCTAATTATGTGATCCAAATCTGACACAACAAAAAAAACAAAATCATCAATATCATTAATAAGTTAAATTAAAGTAAGCTCATATTTGATCAAATTAACCTCAAAACCCCAAAAGATTGAAGTAGTAGGCTAGTAAGCCTACAATAACACAAACATACAAACTCATCAAAATTAATGGTTTTGTAAAGTATATTGCGATATGCTCCTTATTTTGGAGAATCATAATAATGTTTGTATTTCTTCCATGTTCAAATGACTATATTACCCTTTATTTATGTAACACTCGTGTTTCTAGCCTAGCCAGTTCAGAACAGGTGCCTATAGTAGGAGCTGCACCCAAACCCATCACTATGGATGGAGTACGAACTATGATTCAGGCCATGTTGGCTGAACAGAGGGAGGAATTGAGGCAAATGTTGCTGAACGACAGGGATGAACCTTCAGTTCCTATTGAACAACGTGAACTAAATGACGATCGATCTGAAGAAGGGAACAATAGCAGATCGGTTAGTCATAGTGAACCGCTTGTGGTTGGGAGGAATAACCACGAGGGTAGAGTGGAGAGAAATGGGTGCAAGTATAAGGACTTTATGACTTGCAAGCCATCGACCTTCAATGGAAAAGAAGATCCTGTCGGAGTAATGGACTGGATCTCGGAAATGGAGTTGGCTTTCATGACTTGTGATTGCCAAGGCAAGTTACAAACTACGTTTGCAGTACGTCAGTTCAGGGGTAGTGCTGCTCGTTGGTGGAGCACTTTGGGGAAAACCCTAAGCCCTAATGAGCCATTGCAATTAACTTGGGCAGAGTTCTTAGTGCACTTCAAGCGCAAGTACTGCTAGGCCCAAAACGTACTTGAGTTAGAAAACCAATTTCTAACGTTGCAGAAGGGGAGTATGACCGTTGACGAATATACAAATAACTTAACAGACAAAATGGAGTTTTCTTTGCGTATTGTCCCAGATGAGTTGGCAAAAATAGACAGGTACGCAAAGGGACTTCCATGGGAGTATGTGGTGCCAGTACGTCAGGCACTTACTTTGGAGGCAGCTATCTGGGCTGCCAAGTCTGTTGAAGATATGATAAAAGGGAGAGCCGCCAGCAAGGTTGAAGTTGGCGAAAAGAGAAAGTTTGAAGGAACTTCAGGTTCCAATAAAAAGAACAAATTCTCGAATACTGGTTCGAGAAAGTTTGGAGGAGGAAGTGAAGCCAAGTGGTGTGACAAGTGTAGGAAGAAACATGTTGGGAAGTGCAGCGTGGAACTCACTTGTTACAAATGTGGAAAGCCAGGGCATTATGCCAATGAATTCACCTTCAATAAGAACGTATGTTTTGGGTGCAATGAAGAAGGGCATATTTTGAGGGACTGCCCGAAGAAGAAGGACGCAGCAAAACCCAATCTACCACCAAAGCCAAAGGCGAGAGCCTTTCAGATGACCCTCGAAGCTGCGAAAGAAGAAGCCGATGTTGCTTCAGGTACCTTTCTCATAAACGAATTGCCTGCCCAAATTTTGTTTGATTTTGGAGCCAATTACTCCTTTATATCGCATGAATTTGGTAGAAAGCTAGCTTTGCCTGTAGATATGCTAGTTAATGCTATAATAGTCGAGATTGCTAGTGGCAAGTTTGTACCTGTTAGCCATCGTATGAAAAACATCCTCATTGACTTGGATGGGAATAAGTTCCAAGAGGAATTATTGCCTATCGAGTTAAATAGATTCGACATAGTTTTAGGAATGGATTGGCTTAGCGCCAACGACGCAGAAATACTATGTAGAAAGAAGATAGTAAAAGTAAACCCGCCAGGGAAAGAGTCGTTTATGGTGTACGGAGACAAACGCAGAGTAAACTCTGGAATCATTTCCCTAATGAAAGCTAGAAAGTGTTTGGCCAAAGGATGTACATCATATCTAGCGTTCGTGATCGATGCCAAGATGGAAAAGAAGGAGGTGCAGAATATTCCGGTGGTGTGTGATTATCCGGAAGTCTTTCCCGAAGATCTTCCCGGATTGCCCCCTGATCGACAAGTAGAATTTCATATCGACTGGTTACCAGGAACGACGCTGATAGCGAAAGCACCTTATCGACTAGCACCAACCGAAATGAAAGAACTTATGACACAACTTCAGGAGTTATTGGACAAAGGTTTCATTCGACCTAGTTCATCAGCCTGGGGAGCCCTTATGTTATTTGTAAAGAAGAAAGACGGAAGCATGATAATGTGCATCGATTACAGAGAGCTGAACAAAGTGACGATAAAGAACAAGTACCCGTTGCCAAGGATCGATGACTTGTTCGACCAGTTGTAGGGTTCGAGCTATTTCTCGAAGATCGATCTTAGGTCGGGATACCATCAACTAAAGGTGAGAGAGCAGGACATCGAAAAGACTGCTTTTAGAACGAGATATGGACACTATTAATTTTTGGTTATGTCGTTCGGACTAACCAATGCCCCAGCAGCTTTCATGGATTTGATTAATAGGGTTTGTAAACCATTCTTAGATAAATCCGTGATAGTATTCATAGATGATATCTTGATTTATTCGAAAAGCAAGCAGGAGCATGAAAAGCATCTACGTGAAGTGCTAGAAGTCCTGAAAAAGGAGAAGTTGTATGCAAAGTTCTCCAAGTGTGAATTTTGGATTCAAGAAGTCCAATTTTTAGGTCATGTGGTTAACCAAGAAGGGATAATGGTCGACCCAGCAAAGATTGAAGCTGTAATGAAGTGGGAACAACCAAAAAGTCCTACGGAGATTCGAAGCTTTTTAGGATTAGTTGGATATTACCGATGGTTTATCCAAGGCTTTTCTTCGATTGCTACTCCATTAACAGCTTTGACCCACAAAGGAGCCACTTATGCTTGGAATGAGAAGCATAAGGAAGCCTTTGAGAAGTTGAAGAAGAGATTGTGTGAAGCACCGATTCTTTCATTGCCTGAAGGAGTTGATGACTTTGCAGTTTATAGCGATGCATCCGGAGTTGGGTTAGGTTGTGTTCTGACCCAAAGGGATAAAGTGATCGCGTATGCATCGAGGCAATTGAAGGAACATGAAAAGAACTACCCCACCCATGATTTGGAGTTGGTAGCGGTAGTATTTGCCTTGAAGATATGGAGGCATTATCTTTATGGCACCAAGTGTAAACTTTTCATTGATCATAAGAGTCTCCAATATCTCTTTAATCAGAAGGAATTGAACATGAGGCAACAACGCTGGCTAGAGTTACTCAAGGACGACGACTGCGAGATACTTTACCACCCTGGTAAAGCAAATGTTGTTGCCGATGCTCTCAATCGGAAGGTAAACCTTGAAAAGAAAAGGCCAAGAGCGTTGAGAATTGAAGTTGTCTCGACAATTGTGGAAAGTATAAAGAAAGCTCAAGAGGAAGCTTTAGAGAAAAATGACTGAAAGGAAGAACGTTTGGGAAAAACGTTAGTGTTCGGTACAAACAACCAAGGGTTGAAGGTATTTCAAGATAGAATTTGGGTACCTAAGACGGGCGGAATAAGAGATCTTTTGATGGAAGAAGCTCACAAGACCATGTACTCGATTCATCCCGGCAGTACAAAAATGTATAGGGATCTAAAACCCTATTATTGGTGGCCGACGATGAAGCTCGATGTTGCTAAGTATGTGGCCGAGTGTGTAACTTGTGCTAGGGTTAAGGCACAACATCAGAAACCGTATGGGAGTTTAGAACCTTTACCCGTACCCATGGGTAAATGGGAAGACGTCACCATGGATTTTATGACTAAACTACCCAGAACAAGGAACGGTCACGACATGATTTGGGTGGTCGTTGATCGCTTCACTAAGAGTACGCATTTCATAGCGGCCAAAGAGAAATGGTCTATGGATAAACTTGCGAATTCTTACGTGAAGGAAATTGTGAGGCTTCACGGTGTTCCGTTAACGATTGTGTCCGATCGTGACAGCCGTTTTACATCAAGGTTTTGGAAGAGTCTACAAGAGGAATTGGGTACCAAGTTGTGTTTGAGTACGGCTTACCATCCGCAAACCGATGGTCAGAGCGAGCGAACGATTCAAACATTGGAGGATATGCTGAGAGCATGTACCCTAGAATTCCAAGGTAACTGGGATGCACACTTACCTTTAGTAGAATTATCCTATAATAATAGTTTCCACTCAAGCATTAAGATGGCACCTTATCACGCTTTGTATGGGGAGAAGTGTCGAACGCCATCTTGTTGGCTGGAAGCTGGGGAAAAGCAGTTTATGGGACCTGAAATAGTCCATGAGACTGTTGAAAAGTTGAAAGTGATAAGGGAAAGGATGTTAGCTGCTCAAGATCGACAAAAGAGTTATGCTGACAAGGAAAAGACAACCGATATCCTTCGATGTTGGAGATTTGGTTTTACTTAAAGTCTCGCCGTGGAAGGGACTTATAAGATTTGGGAAACGAGGGAAGTTGAGTCCAAGGTTTATTGGACCATTTAAAGTTCTTCAGAGGATCGGGAATCAAGCTTACAAGCTAGAGTTACCGGAAGAACAGGAAGGTATTCATAACACCTTTCATGTGTGTTACTTGAGAAAGTTCACAGGAGATGTGCCCGACATAATTCCGATTTCTGAGTTAAGGTTGGATGAAAACAAGAGGTTGGTCGAAGAACCTGAGGCAATCGTTGACCGTAAGACTATGAAGTTACGACGCAAGATGGTCGATTTAGTGCTTGTGCGCTGGAAACATACGAATGGACCAAATCTCACTTGGGAAACGGAGAGTGACATGATGAGTCGCTACCCGCAGTTGTTTGGTGATATGTGATTCCGGGGACGGAATCATCCTAAGGGGGAGAGAATTGTAACACTCGTGTTTCTAGCCTAGGCATTTATATTGAGTTGATAGTCTAGGTTAACCTTTGTAGCTCATTTTAAAGAAATGAAAAGGAATTATGTGAATATTATGTGAATTATGTGTTTTATGCTTAATTATTAGGGCTTAATTAATTAAGAATAAAAATAAGCGTCAAAATTAAAGTGTGAGATAAGCCCGATATCTTTACATAAAGTTGTAGTGGTCGAAACAAGGATTCTGGGGATATAAAGAATACCAAAATCCGAGTTATAACGAAGAAGTTATGACCTGTTGAAGTTTTGCGACAAAACCGGCACGGTGCTGAATGTCGTAAAAAGTGAGTTTTTGATAAACTACTTTTTAGCCTTAGTAATCTAAATGAAAGTCGTAGTATTCGTTAAACCGAGAAGTTCGATAAAAAGAACGCCCAAATCTGACTTCATATGAGTAAGTTATGATTTTTCGAAGTTTCAGCGTAGCAATAGACAACTAAAAACTCGAATTTTAGATCGAGCAATTTTTAGCCGACACAACCTAAACGAGAATTGAAGGTCTCGTCATTAGGAGCACAACGGTAAAAAGTCTGACGAAAACAGACGTCAGATGAAGAAGTTATGAATTTTTAACGGATTTCCTGTCCCGGTCTGTTAAAAATAATAATATAAAACTTAAAGTCAAAATTAGACGACGAAGTCTAAACGGAAGTTGTGGATCGTAATTTTAGCTACGCGTGCATATAAAGAACTTCAAAAACGGAGCTCGTATGCGAAAGTTATGGATTTTAGAAGTTTTGGCGCGAAAACCGAGAAATTTCGCATAGTCACAATTGCCACGTCACCGTCGCTTAGAAAGTGACACGTGTCCTGCTGAGTCACCTGGCTGCTGAGTCATTAGGCTGCTGAGTCACCGAGGCTGCTGAGTCATGCGAGCCACGTGTCCTCTTCTGATTCGACCGAGGAGGAGGCCCAATCCGAAGCAGCCAGCTCCCCAGCCGAAGCTTCGCCCAGCTGCCGCGTGTGTCCGAGCCTCGCATAGCCTAGCTCCGAGCCTCGCAGGTGCGCCAGCAAGCCGCGGTCCACTTAGAAGCCGACAGCGAGCCCTCGCATGTGCGAGCCATGTGCGAGCCATGCGAGCCATGTGCGAGACCCCCCTGCGAAGCCTCTTACCCGTCGGATCAGGAGACTTCTCAGCCGTTGGATCAAACTTCGGACCCTATAAATAGAAGGGTACCTACGAGGGTTTCTGGTTACTTTTGGAATTTAGCCATTTTTAGCCCCTATTCCATATTTTCTTCATCTTAACATCCCGTAAAGCCCCGGTATCAATTGTAAAGCCTGGAATACCCCACGAAGTGCCCGAGAAGCCCGGAAAATTTATCTTTTCGGTTTCGTAGCCCGACTTTTGCAGAGCCCGGTTTCTTAATAAAACTCTCGGTTTTATTAGAAACGATCGTTTTAGGAAACGAATTGCTGCCCGATTTTCACCAAAATACGTGAGTGTGTAGTTACTTTCAATTTACACATAGATATGAAGTATTTACCTTGAAATACGTGTTATGTGTAAATATGCTAATTGTTTATTCGAGGTGACTGTTGAATTGATGTTTTATACAAGTTTTAAACTGTATATGCTTTTTATCTACAAAATATGTTGGGTAGAACATGGGTAGATGAAATAGTTGATGTGTGTTAAAATGGTGAGAGGCCTCGATGTCGATGTTGTTGTTGTTGTTGTTGTTGTAGTCATCTAGCGAAGTATAGATGACGACCACAGACTTTCTAGATAGTCCAGTGGAACACTAGTAGGTTCGCAACTTGTAGGTGTTGATGAATTAAATGTTCATTGGCGTACTTCATCCCCCTCATGGTTGCCTTAAGGACATGTATGGCTGAGGAAACCCCTTAGCAGTAGTGTCCATCCCGATGATAATCCTTAGGCCAGGTCCCTTGTGATAGGTGTTTAGGGACGTAAAGTGAGGACAACGGGAATGGGTAATCAGGGTTATTGTTGATTGGTGAACTTAATAAGTATATTATTATTGTGGGTTGAAAACCCTATATGCTCACCAGGCTCCCAAGCCTGACCCACTCAGTTTTATGATTACAGGTAGTGGACCCCGAGCATAGTCAGAGGATGACGAGAGATTTTTGGATTATAGGCCAGTAGTTGTAAATAACTGTTGAAAGGCTTATAATGTCTTGTTTATGCTTTTGATCTGTATCGGAACATGACATCCCGAGGTTTTGATATATATATGGAAAATATATACCTTCTTAATGAAGGATTTTGATAAACTTTTATCATATATTGTTTGGGGACCAATTCCGCAATATCTTATAAAAAGATTTCTCTGATTTTATTTTAAAAAGCATAAATTAAATCGGTCTTTTCTGGCCGAGAAATATGGGGATGTCACAATTTAACCTTTTTTATATTATTTTTATTATTTATCATGTAGTTCCATTAGTATTGAAATCAAATAATTAAATAACAAATATTTACCGGGAGCGGTTTGGAAGTTTTAGGAATCGATGTAACTGGTTCCAGTTCTGGTTCCGACATCCTAGGAACGAATGGTAGTTTCTTTTCTACCCTGAATTAGATGCTAAAACTGTCTCTATTCACCATTTATAGTATTGTACATTTCAATTTATCAGTTTATGCAACAAAATAGTTTTCTACATATGATTTCCATCCATTTTTCATTATAAGACCAAACCATGAATGTTGCATAAATTGGTAAACAAAAAAGCACAATATTGTTGCATAAATGGTAAAAATGCGAATCATTTTTGCATGAATTGGGAAAAAATGAAACACTATTACATAAATAAACATTCGACTGGTCAAATCTTTTAAATATACAAGGACAGTTTGGTCTGAAACTATTAGAATAAAAATTTTCTTACAATAAAAAACAATATGCAGGGGCTATAACTAAAAGGCAGAGAAAATACTAAAAAAAGTGAAGAACATCAAAACAAAGTGTCTTTTGATTTATGAAGTTGAAAACATAGCAAGGAAAGATGCCAACAGAGAACATAGATTCTTCAAACAAAGAGCACAAAAAATAGGAATAGAAACAAAAGCAAGAGAATGAAATGGATATTACCATAAAGGCACAAGATTTGTTTAAATATATATGACAAAAAAAATCCAATATAATTCAAGATAAGTAAATTTTTCCATTTACAACAATTGATTTCTGTGTAGCATCAACTAAGTATGATTAAATTTTTTTTACCAAAACGACTGCAGCACGAAGGGATTAAAAAAATTCTTAATAACTCATACAATAACTTTTTAATGTGATGAACCTGGAGTTGTTATTTCTAACAGTTTTTGTGTTGCCAAAAGCTTGTAGAAATGAATATGATATGATATTATGACAGAGCCTCCCATAGCTGCAGTATAGTTTACATTTGAAGCTGTTGTTGGTGTTCCTTTGCTTTCGTTTGCTGTTTCTAGTATTTGTTTATAAAAAAAAGGAATGAAGAACATAAAATAAAAGGGGAAAACATTATAAAAAAGGAAACATCAACAACCGTAAAAATAAATCAATATATAAAAAGGACCTCAATGTAAGCTACAGCTGCCTTAGAATGTTTTTTATTAGTCAAAAATTGTCCAAGAAGACAAACGACCATTCAAAGATAATTCCACCCGAAGCATCAATAGCTGCGAATAAATTGGAAATAACAAAAGTAAATTATGCTGTTAATCCTCACAATTTGCCATTAATCAAATTAATATACTATGTTAAATGCATGTATCATGTATGGAGTGATTATGAACCCCTTTAATCACATACATTAACAATCAAATTTTAAGCTTATGTCATCAATTTATCAACAATAAGGGCACGAGAAATCATGAAAACATACCTAGAGGATCTGTAGAAACCTTCCCTTCAGTCATGAAAGTTTTTGCAGATGCATGCCGTAACACCCATAATCAGAAAGACCAAGAAAGGAAGGAAAACCCTAGGTCTAGGGGTCAACTCGTCGAGTCCAAGGAGGAACTCGATGAGTCGGAGCGTGATCCGTGTCGCGGCTTAAGTGACCGACTCGACGAGTCGGGGAGACTGAATCGGCGAGTCTGGTCTGGGTTGGGAAAGCCCTAGTTTCGGGACTTGTACCCTATTTAACCATCTCATTCTCCTTCTATCAGCCTCATTTGTAGCCCCCATTGTCCAGAAGCTATCCCACGAAACCCTAGTGGTCTCTTTGAGTGTGTGAGCCATTGTTGAAGGATTTGGAGTGTTCTTGAAGCCTAGAAGGAGAAGAAGGAGTTGAGGGTTCAAGAGGAAGGTTGTGGATCCAGAAGATTCATCTCTTTAGCTGCTCATTTTGGTAATCAAGTTCCTTCCTTGCCTTGTTATTTGTTGGATCTCTTCATGTCCCTCTTTATGAGATTTTGGACCAAGTATGATGCATTGTGGGATTTGGACGTCCCCAAGCTAAATCCCTTCAGCTCCAGGTGTGTTTTGGCCTAGAGACCCATAAAGTATCAATTTTTGATGTGTTGGTAAACCATCTTTGCCCCAAGCCCTAGCCCTAGAGTGTTTTAAGCCCATGTCTCTTTGGTTTCACGTAAAGTTTGCAACTTTACGTGAGGAATAGGCTTTAGAAGAGTGGATCTACAGTTTGGAGTCCATGCATGACTCAAAAGCCTCTGAACATATGAAGGACTAAATAGACTCGGCGAGTCCTTGGAGTGGACGCGGCGAGTAGTATGAAGATGGAGATGAACTCGTTGAGTTGGATGAACAACTCGGCGAGTCTGTTGAAGATTGCCTTGGACTCGATGACTCTGCTCTTAGACTCGGCGAGTCGAGTCACGAAACCCCAAACTCTTCTGGTTAAGACTCAGATCAGTGAGTGGAGTGGTGGCTCAGTGAGTTGGACAGGACAGGACTCGGAAATTGGTAGACTCGGCGAGTCAAGGGCTAGCTCGGCGAGTCGAGTCGCGAATGGAAGGAATCTAAGCGTATAAACTCGGCGAGTACGGTTGACCTGGAAGGTTGACTTTGACCAGGACTTTGACTTTGACCAGAGTTGACTTAGCTGACTTTTGGGAGGACAGTTAGGCTAAGGGATATATGTTTTGATATTGGTAGCTTGGGGAGCTAGCGGAGCAACGATTCAAGGAATTATCAGTCAACATCCAGAGGGGTTATCAGCAAGTTCAGCAGTACAGGTGAGTTTCCCTTTTGTGTGGATGGGTCTACGGCCACAATGCCGGCCCATGTAGTTATGAGTAGGAAGACCCGGGGGTTAGCCCTAGGCACAGTATGCTAGTATGATATTCAGGACGAGGTCCAATGTTAGCGGGCGGGTGCCCAAAGAATGGTTTGCATGATAGTTATACTTGTTGTCTGTGTGATGCATGTATGTGCCGGGTAGAAAGGTGAGTGTGAGCGACGTCCCGTATCTCACCAATAGCAGAGTAGGGACGGTGTTCCATACCTTATTAGTAGCAGAACAGGGGAGAGGCCCAAGATAGGTATGGAGTGAGTATGGGAGTGGGCCCGTATCTCACTTACAGTAGGAGGTTGGACGGGGTTCCATGACTCACTAGTGACAGGACAGGGGCGAGGCCCAAGACAGGTGAGGCCTAAGGACAAGAATACAGTAGGGTATGTTCAGTTATGTGTTATATGCTATTTGTATTATGTGGTTAGCGGGCGGGGCCCAGAGACAGGTGGGGCCTAAGAGAAAATTATATGTATCCGAGTAGGGCTCGAAGCTAGGCGGGGCCTGGAGCGACGGGGCTGTTCTAGCGGGCGAGGCCCGAGGTAGGGGGCGAGGCCTAGAATAGCGGGTGTGGCCCAGTATGTGTAGTATGTGTTTATACAGGGTACGTGGTAGGTAGGGAGAACTCACTAAGCTTCGTGCTTACTGTTTTTAGTTTTGGTTCAGGTACTTCCGGTAGCTGAGGGAAGAGCTCGGGGTGATCGCATGGCACACACCATTGATTAGTCAGCCTGGGATGTTTTACTCTGATAATGAACATATGTTTTGGAAATTAATACTCTGAATTATGTTATGGGTTATGATATGTTTTTATGAATATGGTTTTAGTAATGCTTTAAAGAAAATTTGTTGGTACGGATTTTTGGGACGTTACAAGTTGGTATCAGAGCCTTGGTTTGAGGGATTCGGACATGCCCTCGGGCGTGTCTGAACTTAAACTAAGGGATTGTTATAAAGGTTTTCAAAGTGAAAAGGCAGTTTTTTCAAAAGAGTTTTGAGAAAGAAAACAATTTTAGAAAAGCAAAAAGAATTCAGAAAGAAAAGAACTTTTATAAGAGAAAAGGGGTGTGGAGCATGCAATCGGACGAGCTCAAGTAAATACCCCAAAATACCCATACAAGTTTATGTTATGATTATCAGTTAGTAGAACAACATGCTAGATTAGGACTAAGGATCTAGGCAGGATGCCTTATGTGCCTGTTATATGTGCTTCGAGCTGCATGATAGTACTGGTTAGACAGTAGTAGGATAGCATGTTAAGGTTATGTCTGAGTTTATGAGCATATGTTGCATGCTAGTATAGATTCTTGATATGAGATTATGATTGCTTGAGTATGTTATTATTAGATTTTCCCTTGTCTGAATGTTGCTTGCTTTGTGCATTGTGGGATTCTGAGTGATGGGAGTTAGCCATTAGGTGAATACGTCACGTCACATGTGATTAGGGTTGAATAATCTCAGAGTGCTGGATTTGGCCCTATTGCACAGCTCTTGTTTGAGTCCAACCATTGTAGGGACGAGTCTTTTACTCGAAGGATTATTTGAGCTTCGTCACATGTGACAACCCGAAGTTTGTTCCATCGCCGTAACCCGTTTTCGTTCGTAAAAACTCGTCTTTAGAGAATGTACCGATTTCGTTTTCGAGTTAAGTTATCTAAATTAAGACTTTTATTATGATCCCGTGAGTGTCCAAACCCCTTAGGAACTCATGTAAATGGCCCAAATTATTATTTGAAAAATTTTTAATTTCGACCACATCGGGTTACGACAACTTAATCGGCTGCGACCAAAAGCCTCGTTTAACTTCAGTATCGGGTAGAATTCAACCGTGTCTCAAATTCAAACCATATTTAAAGTTGAGTGGGCTTCATTTGAAGCTTTTACACTCTCTCTCTACTCTCTCTCCTCTAATCCAAGTTCTAGGTCCAAAATCACTCAATTTAAGCTCCAAATCGATAAGGTAACTATCCTAACTCATAGATTAGAATCCTTAGCCTTCAAATCCATGTTTAAATCATGAAATAAGACCATGTTCATGTGTTTACAGCCCTAGAACAATGTTGGGCCGCAAACACACATATAAGGGGTTTTTGAGCCCCAAACCCTCCCAAATCACTTTTGGAGCTTGGAAATGGCTTAAGGACTTATTGAAATGGACTTGGAACACCATAAACTCATCATTTAAGGGATAAATATGAGTTTACTGCCCAAGAACGTGCTTGGGCCATAGACACCATTTCATGGGTAGTAAACTCTTTTAAGGTGTTAAGATGCCACTTAAACACCTCCTAAGCCTTGAACTAATGTTTGGAAGCAACCACAAACAAGTTAGGGGCCTTAAACTTGAAAGAAACCACTCCCTTAGGATTTCACGGCCATAAACCCCCCAAGGATAGGTTCCTGGGCCGTAAACTCCTATACCTTAGCCAAATGATGCCCTAAATTCACCCCATGGCTTGTAAAATCAGGTTGAATCTCATGTGATTAATCTAGGACCATCAAAACACCAAAGGAAGGGGCATGAGGGAGCTTATGGCCGTAAACTCCTAGTTTACTGCCGTAAACTCCTTGTAATGGTCCATATGTTGGTTCAATCACTTCCAATGCCTTAAAACCAAGCCTAGCATTACCCCACAAGAGTTGTAAGACCATTTAGAACCCATAAACACCCCCACCATGAGTTTACGGCCGTAAACTCATGGAGAGTTGGCCATTGGGCCGAAAACTCCATTAGGAGTTTACTCTTGAATAGCAAACTCCATATTCAAGCCATACACACCCTTAGATGCCACCCGGGTCACTCCAAACACTTGAATTGAACTGTTTTCGCGCCTCGGAGTGTTTATTCATTTTAATTAGTAGATCGAGGTCTAATTAGATACATTTTATGTATCTCTTCATATTACATATGAAATCTCGTGCCATTGGAAGCCCCGATCTGACGTTTACCATCCAAACCGACACGTTCATCGACCGGTGAGTTCATACCCCTACACCTTTTTCCATGTTTTCAGGGTGGGGGGATACAAGCAAAAGTACCAGGAAATCTTGTACTCAAACATAATATTTTCAGTTCAAATGTTTCATATTATGTATGCTTTCATTATCGAAAAACCGTATTAACTAATAGTTTGACTTGCAGATTTGGTCTTCATACTATGTGGAAATCATTATCAAATGTTATAATACATGTTATATTTTAGAATCTACAAAGAATCCATACTAATCATTAATAGAGTATTTACTAATAAAGTACGCATTTGGATAGTGTTAGAGTTCGAAAACACGACTAAGATACGCCGTTGGATATCGACAGAACCTCGAAAATATGTCTAATAAGATACGTCTTCGAATAGTACTAGGACTTCGAAAATATAGTTAGTGCATGCCTTTGGATATCGAAAAACTTTCGGAATAATTCGAATGTACGCCTTGGATATCGTTAGGGTTCGAAAACATGTCTAATATACACCTTTGGATATCGACAGAGTTACGAAAAATATATTTCATATATGCATTTGGATATCTACAAAGTTTCGGAATAATTCGAATGTACGCCTTTGGATATCGACAGAGTTTAGAAAATATACGCCTTTGGATGTCGACAGAGCTTCGTAAATACGCCTAAAACACGCCTTTGGATGTCACCAGAACTTTGAATATACAGTTAGTTTACGCCTCTGAGTGTCTCTAAAGATTCGAAATTGCGAATAAGTTTAGTAAATATTCGACATTCGTATGTATGATAACCAGGTTTTCAAAATATTTATCTAATATTAATATTAATGGTATAGTAGATACCAATACATTGCAATCCGAACTAAGAACTAACTACGACTCTTAGGAAAATAAGGGTTTTTCCTAGGATAACATAACCGCTCATAATCGAATTGTGTAACGAATGGATAACTAAACTATCTTTATAAGAAAATACGGGATTTTCTTGGATAACAACTCTTTCAGAAAACCAAAGGAAACTTGTTATTTTTCAAAAATAAACCGCTTATGAACTCACCAGCTTTATGCTGATTTTTGAACTGCTTGTATTCTTAGGTCCACATTAGACAGGTACCCAGCGATCCTTTTGGCGAAGACGGAGCTCGTAGAAGACACATCTTCACTTTTGTTCATATGATATATATGTAAAACACTTATAACTCTTTGTTTTCAAACAAATGTAAATGATTCTATGTAATGTAATGTTTTGTGTTTACTATGCTTACTATGTACATTAGTTGTGATACTACACATGACGTCACCTCCGCTCCGGAACGTTTCCTCCTTCGGTTTCGGGGTGTGACAGATTGGTATTAGAGCCCTTGTTTATAGTGAACAAATTATACCAAACCTTACATGGTATAAGACTATAAACATTAAAGGGGCCTAAGTGCTCTGAACTAAAAGTATACTTTAAAATATAAGTATTTTCAAAAGTATACAAGTATACCTAACCGCCGAAATCCGTAACTACGAGTAGAACAAAACATAAGTAAATGGATGTTGGATGCTGCGGTTAAACCTCAGCAGTTATGTAGTCGTGTCTAGGGTCAATATAGCCTGATCAACTATATTCATTCAAGACACGCCCAACATGTGCTTGGGAGTGACTGTGTTGTTCAGCAAGCCTAAAACATACCCAATACCCAAACAACGAGCCGTCGTTGCAGCGAATCATGAAATACTATGGGAGTATTTCTAGAGCCAGCTTCGTTATAGAAATCCTCATTCCAGCGTTGCTCCATAATCATTCTTTTAGCGATAATTTATTTGCTTTGATAACTCTTTCCTGTTTTATCGTTTAATAGGAATCTATATCTGTCATATCTCTTGATTTAATTCAGAGGACTTATCATCCTCTCTTTCCTGATCTTTTTAGATCAAGATGCCTCCAAGAAAGAGACCCAGTTCAAAGAAAAACAACCCTCCGCCACCACCACCTCCTCCTCAATTTGATCTTGTCATGTTCCAGACAGCTGTTATTTCCGCAGTGGCAGCCGCCATGTCTCAGATGAACTCCGGTGGTTCAGGAGGTGGTACCCAATCCCAAAACCAGGAAGGTAACCAGGGACACCGGAAGGAGTGTTCCTATAAAGACTTTATGAATGCGAAACCCACATCTTTCGATGGAACTGGAGGTGTTATCGCCCTAACCCGATGGTTCAAGAAAATCGAATCTATTTTTGAAATCTGTGCCTGCTCTGAATCGAATAAGGTGAAGTTCGCCTCCTACACTTTCACCGATAAAGCCCTGACTTGGTGGAATGGCCAAGTCAAATCTTTGACCCTACCTGTAGCCAATGCTATGGGTTGGGAGATCATGAAGGAACTTCTACATGCGGAGTACTGCCCTCGGGGCGAAATGCAGAAACTGGAGCATGAACTCTAGAACCTAAAGATGCAGGGTCCCGATATCGTCGCTTACACATCCAGATTTGATGACTTGGCGCTCCTCTATCCAAATTGGTTACCGCAGAGAGTAAAAAGATTGAGAGGTTTATCTGGGGTTTGACCCAACCAACCAAGGGTAATGTCTTGGCTGCAAAGCCAGACACCTACGACAGCGCCAAATGTTTAGCGCAGACTCTGATCGACCATAGTGATGACCTTGAGGAAGCAGCCACCACTCCTGAGCCAACAGAGAAGAGTGGTGAGAAGAGAAAATTCTGGAAGAAAAAGAAGAGTCAGCCTTCGCAAGAGTCCTCGAAGAAGCAACAGACTGTGGCAGTCCATGCTGCTACTACTCCCGTTGCTGTTTCCGTTGTCGGTTCCTCAGCCCAAGCACCTATCACCGGATATACTGGTATCCTCCCGTGGTGTAATAGGTGCAGTTACCACCATCGTATCCCTGGCCCATGTCGTGAAAAGTTTTGTAAAAACTGTGGCCAGGAAGGTCACCTTGCGCGAAGCTGCTGAACACCAAGCCAATCAACCAGTCAAGCTTTCGGAGCGGGTATCGGTAAGTCTGCTACAATTATGGGGAAGTCGGACATTACAAGCGAAAGTGCCCCACGGCAGCAACAATTGGCAACACCGGGAGAGTCCTAGCTATAGGACAAGATGAGGCAGCCGCCGACCCCACCGTTGCCATAGGTATATTCCTCCTCGACAACTCTTATGCCTATATTCCTTTTCGATTCTAGTGCTGAAAGAAAATCTATTAGCTATTCATTCAAACACCATTCTAAACTTAGTCTTTCGTTGGTAACCAAAATGTTTACCATCCATATGGCTAACAGTGAGAAAGAGAAAGCTAACGACATATCCATAGGTTGTATCCTTACTCTGGACGATTATTCTTTTCCATTTGACCTAACGGCAAATTTTTCATGAAAAGCTTTGATGCTATCATTGGTATCGAATGACTGAGTCTCATTCATGCTGATATCTCTGGTTACGAAAAAGGCTATCCGTCTTAATATTTCCTCTAATCCGACTCTCATGATCTACGGCGACAAACTTAATTTCAACCTTCGCATCATTTTGTGCATCAAAGCTCAAAAAGTTTCCCCGAAAGAAGTGCTATGCATTCCTAGTCCATGTGATCATCAGGAAACGGGAAGTTAAAGACCTCGAGAGCATCCCCGAAGTCTGCAACCTTCCTAATGCCACTCCCGAAGAGCTCCCGAGAATTCCTTCCGAACGTCAAGTCGAGTCTCGTATCGACCTAATTCCTGGAGCTACCCCCCGTAGCCAAGCCTCCGTGAGGATGATGTTTCCAAGACAGCGATCAGGACTCGAAATGGTCACTACGAGTTCGTAGTGGTGCCCTTCGGTCAAACCACTTTCCTTGGTCGTGTAGTAAGCAAAGAAGACATACCCGTGAACCCTTCCAGAAATCAAGGCGATAGAGAATTAGTCGGCACCGAAGATACCCACAGAAACCCATCAATTCTTGGGTCCTGCCGCCTATTATCGTAGACCCACCCAGAAATTTCTTTCAGAATCGCCAAACCCTTAACTACTCTGACACAGAAAGATGTACTATCTTGTTGGAGATCGCGTCCTGTTGGAGGTCTTACCGCGGAAAGGCATGATATGCTTTGGAAAGCACGGAAAACTTCACCCAAGGTACATCGGACCTTTCGAAATCCTCGCCAGAATCGGAAGCATGGACTACAAACTTCGACTATCTCAAGAGCTTAGTAGTATCCATCCTATCTTCCACGTCTCGAATCTTTAGAAGTGCCAGCTCGACAAAACCCTAGTAATCCCTCCTAACAAGATCGAGATCGACGAAAACCTGAACTTCCTGGAAGAACAAATCGAGAACATGGATCGAGAGATCAAATGTACGAAACAAAGCTGCATCCCGATAGTGAAGGTTTGCTGGAATGTCAAGCGGGGACCGAATTCACTTGGGAGCGCGAAGACCCGATGTAGCAGAATTATCCACATCTCTTTCCAAATTCATGAACTGTATCCTAATTTTCGAATTTTTGGACGAAATTCCCTCTAACGGGGGGATAATGTGACAACCCGAAGTTTGTTCCATCGCTGTAACCCGTTTCCGTTCTTAAAACCTCGTCTTTAGCGAATTGTACCGATTTCGTTTTTGAGTTAAGTTATCTAAATTAAGACTTTTATTATGATCTCGTGAGTGTCCAAACCCCTTAGGAACTCATGTAAACGGCCCAAATTATTATTTGGAAAATTTTTAATTTCGACCACATCAGGTTAGGACAACTTAATTGGGTGCGACCAAAAGCCTCGTTTAACGTCAGTATCGGGTAGATCACCACCGTGTCTCAAATTCAAACCATATGTAAAGTTGAGTGGGCTTCATTTTAAGCTTTTCCACTCTCTCTCTACTCTCTCTCCTCCAATCCAAGTTTTAGGTCCAAAATCACTCAATTTAAGCTCCAAATCGATAAGGTAACTATCCTAACTCATAGATTAGCATCCTTAGCCTTCAAATCCATGTTTAAATCATGAAATAGGACCATGTTCATGTGTTTACGACCCTAGAATAGTCTTGGGCCGCAAACACACATATAAGGGGTTTTTGAGCCCCAAAACCCTCCCAAATCACTTTTGGAGCTTGGAAATGGCTTAAGGACTTATTGGAATGGACTTGGAACACCATAAACTCATCATTTAAGGGATAAATATGATTTTACTGCCCAAGAACATGCTTGGGCCGTAAACACCATTTCATCGGCAGTAAACACCTTTTATGGTGTTAAGATGCCACTTAAACACCTCCTAAGCTTTGAACTAATATCTAGAAGCAACCACAAATAAGTTAGGGGCCTTAAACTTGAAAGAAACCACTCCCTTAGGAGTTCACAGCCGTAAACCCCCCAAGGATAGGTTCCTGGGCCGTAAACTCCTATATCTTGGCCAAATGATGCCCTAAATTCACCCCATGGCTTGTAAAATGACTTTGAATCTCATGTGATTAATCTAGGACCATAAAAACACCAAAGGAAGGGGCATGAGGTAGCTTATGGCTGTAAACCCCTAGTTTACTGTCGTAAACTCCTTGTAATGGTCCATATGTGGATTCAATCACTTCAAGTGCCATAAAACCAAGCCTAACATTACCCCACAAAAGTTGTAAGACCATTTAGCACCCAAGAACACCCCCACCATGAGTTTACGGCCGTAAACTCATGGGGAGTTGTCCATTGGGTCGAAAACTCCATTAGGAGTTTACTCTTGAAGAGCAAAATCCATATTCAAGCCATACACACCCTTAGATGCCACCCGGGTCACTCCAAACACTTGAATTGAACTGTTTTCACGCCTCGGAGTGTTTATTCATTTTAATTAGTAGATCAAGGTCTAATTAGATACATTTTATGTATCTCTTCATAGTACATAGGAAATCTCGTGCGTTTGCAATCCTTGATCTGACGTTTAGCATCCAAACTGACACGTTCATCGGCTGGTGAGTTCATACCCCTACACCTTTTTCCGTGTTTTCAAATGTTTTCAGGGGGGGGGGGGGGGAATACAAGCAAAAGTACAAGGAAATCTTGTACTCAAACTTATTATTTTCAGTTCAAATGTTTCATATTATGTATGCTTTCATTATCGAAAAACTGTATTAACTAATAGTTTGACTTGCAGATTTGGTCTTCAAACTATGTGAAAATCATTATCAAATGTTATAATACATGATATATTTTATAATCTACAAAGAATCCATACTAATCATTAATAGAGTATTTACTAATAAAGTACGCATTTGGATACCGTCAGAGTTCGAAAACACGACTAAGATACGCCGTTGGATATCGACAGAACCTCGAAAATATGTCTAATAAGATACGCCTTCGAATAGTACTAGGACTTCGAAAATATAGTTACTGCACGCCTTTGGATATTGACAAAGTTTCAAAATAATTCGAATGTACGCCTTGGATATCGTTAGGGTTCGAAAACACATCTAATATATGCCTTTGGATATCGACAGAGTTTCGAAAAATATATTTAATATATGCTTTTGGATATCTACAAAGTTTCGGAATAATTCGAATGTACGCCTTTGGATATCGATAGAGTTTAGAAAATATACGCCTTTGGATGTCGATAGAGCTTCGGAAATACGTCTAAAACACGCCTTTGGATGTCACCAGAACTTCGAATATATAGTTAGTTTACGCGTCTTAGTGTCTCAAAAGATTCGAAATTGCGAATAAGTTTAGTAGATATTCGACATTCGTATGTAGAATAACCAGGTTTTCAGAATACTTATCTAATATTAATATTAATGGTATAGTAGATACCAATACATTGCAATCTGAACTAAGAGCTAACCACGACTCTTAGGAAAATAAGGGTTTTTCCTGGGATAACATAACTGCTCATAATCGAATTGTGTAACGAATGGATAACTAAACTATCTTTATAAGAAAATACGGGATTTTCTTGGATAACAACTCTTTCAGAAAACCAAAGGAAACTTGTTCTTTTTCGAAAATAAACCGCTTATGAACTCACCAGCTTTATGCTGATTTTTAAACTGCTTGTATTCTCAGGTCCACATTAGACAGGTACCCCAGCGATCCTTTTGGCGAAGACGGAGCTCGTAGAAGACACATCTTCACTTTTGTTCATATGATATATATGTAAAACACTTGTAACTCTTTGTTTTCAAACCAATGTAAATGATTCTATGTAATGTAATGTTTTGTGTTTACTATGCTTACTATGTACATTGGTTGTGATACTACGCATGACGTCACCTCCGCCCCGGAACGTTTCCGCCTTCGGTTTCAGGGTGTGACATCACATGTGATGGTAGTCAGGTAATGGCTAATTGGCATTGCAAGGAGGCCTTCAGCAGCTGAGGACTGGTTTGGTTTGAGTCAGAGGTTTCCCTAGGGTAAGCCTAGGATGAGGTAGTGCTGGGAGCAGTAGTAGTAGAAAAAGGGACCTGGTGGAGTCGAAGCAGTTCTTGAGGAAAGTACGGATAGATGTGGAAGGTAGTATGGGCTCGTACTACTGACAGCAGAGGATCCGTACTCGATTCGGGAAAGCCTGAGATGCGAACAGGAAACTAGTAGTGCGTGTGTATGGTCTCGCAGCAGTGATGAGTATTCTGATAGTGGTTGTATTATATTTTTTTCAGCATGGTGACGTTGCGAGAGAGACTAGTGGGCGGAACAGGCGCCAGAGAGGGATCAGGCTCGGGTTCAGGAGCCGAGCAGCTTGAGGAGCGGATGGGGGAGTTGATATCGGTTGAGGTTATGTGCAACATACTAGAGCAGACTCCTATGATCTTTGGCACAGTCAAGGAGGGTATACTGGAGATCTTGGATGAGAGGCTGGGAGCCTTCCGTACCAAGATGATGGCTTTGATGGGAGCGCATACTTTGATATTTCGAGAGTCCAGGGCTTGCGGGGAAATAGATTATCATGGGGCTAGGGACCCCATTGCTAGCAGCAGATGGTTGGCTGATGTTGCCAAGGCATTTCGTACGAGCCGGTGTCCTGAGGGGGACAAGGTCAGACTCGCCTCCTGTCTTTTGAAGGATAGAGCGAGGGATTGGTGGGAGAAGATTGGTCATGCCTTGGGGGATGATGCCGTGTTGGATGCGATGACATGGAGTGACTTCTCGGCTAGGTTCAGGGCTGAGTTCTCCCCGACTATTGAGGTGCAGCAGTTGGCACGGGAGTTTCAGGATTTAACGCAGACTACTGAGACTGTGACAAAGATCACCGCCAAGTTCAGGGAGAGGGCTCTTCTTGTTCCGTAGTATGTCGCGGATGAGGAGATGAAGACGGCCCGATATCATGAGATGTTGAGGGATGACATCAGGCAGTTTGTGAGTAGGTCCAGCTATAAGATGTTAAAAGATATGATTTCACGAGCTAAAGAGAGGGAAATTGATTTGGAGCAGATCCGGAAGAGGAAGTCGGATAAGGTTCAGGTAGCCACAGGTTTGAGCAAGAGACCCAAGGGATCAGATTCGAGATTGAGGGACTATCAGGGCCGCAGTCGATGCGGGAAGTATGGCAGGACACACGAGGGTACATGCAGGAGTGGTAGTGGTGGTGATTCTGGCTGCTTCAAGTGCGGCCGGACTGGTCATTTCAGCAGAGACTGTACTGCTACCACCACTCAGGGATCAGACCTGATATGTTTTCACTGCAGTCAGCGGGGCCACAAGAAGGCCCAATGTCCCAGTTTGCTATAAGCAGGACGGGTGATGGGACCTGCCCCTGCAACTTTAAGGATCACGGACGGCCGTCAGGGCCGAGCAGAGGCGCCTGCGGTAGGAGTCAGGGCTTTTCAGATGACTACCATGGAGACGCGGGCAGTGTCGGACGTTGCAGGTGTGTTTCTTTTGTTTCTCTGTTAACTTTTATTCATCATTATATTGTTATTGTTATGCATGGTCATTGGTATAAGTATTTAAGAATTGTATGGCTTGCTTGTGATTTAGTTATATGCCATCTGCATACCTTGGATATTTAAATGGTAGTTAGGGGATGTGCCCTATTGGAGAAGGTTATTTAGGATTCAGTAACTGTAGCATGCCTGTGTGGGACTTGGAATGTCTCGCTAGTTCGGAAATGTATCGTTTTAGAGATGGACTGGTTAGATCCCTAGCTATGGTAAGCTTGGGTTCCTCAGCAGATTGATTATGGAATGGTAGCAAGGATCGGGAATTGCTTTCGAGCATTGAGCAGTGAGGTATAAGTTGGATCGAAGTGGGGGAGAACCCATCGAGTGTACAGGGGTAAGAGCATGCGAATCCGAAATGAGTACGTGACCTCAGAAGAAGGAAGAAAGTAGCTTAGTGATTGATGGATTGAGGAGTTCAGCGTTGGGAGTTTGAGAGACTTCCCAACAGTTAGTTCATGTAATCAAGATGGTTAGTATCGGGTTGGGAATTCGGGTTGGAGGATCACATGTAGGAACTCGAAACAGTTGGAATGAGGATCTTGAGAACGGTTAACATGGGATGCTTTCGTGTTAGTAGTCAGTGGCAGAGACAGCATGTGGAGCATGGTAGAGCGGCGGGAGAGCCACAACTTTTTCCCAGCAGCGAGATGTAAGGCTGCAGGTAAGCCGTATCATTCTTTGGCAGCTTAATAGCGGAGAGTGGGCGGGGGCCCGTATCTCCTAGTTAGCGGAGTTTGGGCAAGGCCCTTTTCTCCTAGTGATCAAGGTAGGGATCACGGAAGGGTAGTTTGGGAGATTGGTAAGAAGTTGGCCTGCGCAACTTTAGAAAAGTGAGACCTTGAGAGAGGCCACTCCAGGATATAGTTGGGTGAGACCCGTGGGCGAGGCCTATATGTTAGTGGTAGTATAGGTGGGACCTAGGAGCAGGGTTGCTCGGTAGTATAGTCGGGTGAGACCCGTGGGCGAGGCCCGTGAAATTTTAGTAGCACAGGTGGGACCTGGTAAGGACCATAGGGTCAGGACAGGGGGATCGAGGATCCCAGGGCTAGTAGCGCCAGAATGGCAGAATAGATAGAGCAATAATAGATATTTTAGGTTTTCCGGAAGTCGCCGGGAGCGGCTAGGAGATTGGGGTGGGTGTAGTGACCGGTGGGAGTCCGGTAGTCCAGTTATGGGCAGATTAGTCGGGACCTGCGGTGGTCTCAATTCATCCGGAGAGCGGAAAAGGGAAAACATAATTCTCAGAGAATGGCAGTGATGATAGAAGGTCTATGGGGTAAGTCAACAAATTGACTAAAAGGAAGTAGTAAGAAGTATTCAGGGTGTACCGACAGTAGTAACCAGCACTGGGAGTGGCTGGGGTATTGGATGTCGTGAAAGGTATGTGCTTCACAGTGATGAGGGAAGTGGTAGTTATGGGAAGTTGCTTTGGGAAGGCTAGAAAACACGCAAGGAAAATGGGGTGCACCCCTAGGATGTCCAGCATAAGCACTCGAGGAGTACCAGAAGGAGTTTCAGTTGAGTAAGTTGTGTTTCTAGGATGGTCAGGGTTAGGGTAAACCCGAGGATATTATCCGCAAAGAATAATGATAGTCAGAATGACCGGGCGGAAGGCCAACGGAGGTAGTCAGCGGGTGTTAGGGTTTCCCAAGCAGAGTGTTGAAGGCAGATTGCAGGACAGTTGGACGTAGAAAACTTTGAGGACAAAGTTTAGTTTAAGTGGGAGAGAGTTGTAACACCAATAATCAGAAACACCAAGAAAGGAAGGAAAACCCTAAGTCTAGGAGTCAACTCGTCGAGTCCAAGGAGGAACTCGACGAGTCGGAGCGTGATATGTGTCGTGGCTTAAGTGACCGACTCGACGAGTCGGGGAGACTGATTCGGCGAGTCTGGTCTGGGTTGGGAAAGCCCTAGTTCCGGGACTTGTACCCTATTTAACCATCTCATTCTCCTTCTATCAGCCTCATTTGTAGCCCCCATTGTCCAGAAGCTATCCCACGAAACCCTAGTGGTCTCTTTGAGTGTGTGAGCCATTGTTGAAGGAGTTGGAGTGTTCTTGAAGCCTAGAAGGAGAAGAAGGAGTTGAGGGTTCAAGAGGAAGGTTGTAGATCCAGAAGATTCATCTCTTTAGCTGCTCATTTTGGTAATCAAGTTCCTTCCTTGCCTTGTTATTTGTTGGATCTCTTCATGTCCCTCTTTATGAGATTTTGGACCAAGTATGATGCATTGCGGGATTTGCACGTCCCCAAGCTGAATCCCTTCAGCTCCAGGTGTGTTTTGGCCTAGAGACCCATAAAGTATCAGTTTTTGATGTGTTGGTAAACCATATTTGCCCCAAGCCCTAGCCCTAGAGTGTTTTAAGCCCATATATCTTTGGTTTCATGTAAAGTTTGCAACTTTACGTGAGGAATAGGCTTTAGAAAAGTGGATCTACAGTTTGGAGTCCATGCATGACTCGAAAGCCTCTGAATATATGAAGGACTGAATAGACTCGACGAGTCCTTCGAGTGGACTCGGCGAGTAGTATGAAGATGGAGATGAACTCGACGAGTTGGATGAACAACTTGGCGAGTCTGTTGAAGATTGCCTTGGACTCGATGACTCTGCTCTTAGACTCGGCTAGTCGAGTCACGAAACCCCAAACTCTTCTGGTTAAGACTCAGATCAGTGAGTGGAGTGGTGGCTCGGTGAGTTGGACAGGACAGGACTCGGAAATCGGTAGACTCGGCGAGTCAAGGGCTGGCTCGGCGAGTCGAGTCGCGAATGGAAGGAGTCTGAGTGTATGAACTCGGTGAGACAGTAGGCAGACTCGGCGAGTAGGGTTGAACTGGAAGGTTGACTTTGACTAGGACTTTGACTTTGACCAGAGTTGACTTAGCTGACTTTTGGGAGGACAGTTAGGCTAAGGGATATATGTTTTGATATTGGTACCTCGGGGAGATAGCAGAGCAGCGGTTCAGGGAATTGTCAGTCAGCATCCAGAGGTGTTATCAGCAAGTTCAACAGTACATGTGAGTTTCCCTTTTGTGTAGATGGGTCTATGGCCAAAATGCCGGCCCATGTAGTTATGAGTAGGAAGACCCGAGGGTTAGCCCTAGGCCAGTATGCTAGTATGATATTCAGGACGAGGTCCAATGTTAGCGGGCAGGTGCCCAAGGAATGGTTTGCATGATAGTTATACTTGTTGTCTATGTGATGCATGTATGTGTCGGGTAGGAAGGTGAGTGTGGGCGAGGTCTCATATCTCACCAATAGCAGAGTATGGACGATGTTCCATACCTCATTAGTAGCAGAACAGGGGCGAGGCCTGAGATAGGTATGGAGTGAGTATGGACGTGGGACCGTATCTCACTAACAGTAGGAGCTTGGATGGGGTTCCATGACTCACTATTGACAGGACAGGGGCGAGGCCAAAGACAGGCGAGGCCTAAGGACAGGAATATAGTAGGGTATGTTTGGTTATGTGTTATATGCTATTTGTATTATGTGGTTAGCGGGCGGGGCCTAGAGACAGGCGGGGCCTAAGAGAAACAGATATGTATCCGAGCGGGGTTCGAAGCCAGGCAAGGCTGGAGCTGCGGGGCCGTTGTAGCGGGCGAGGCTAGAGGTAGGGGGCGAGGCCCAGAATATCGTATGTAGCCCAGTATGTGCAGTATGTGTTTATGCAGGGTATGTTGTAGGTTGGGGGAACTCACTAAGCTTCGTGCTTACGGTTTTTAGTTTTGGTTTCAGGTACTTCCGGTAGCGGAGGGAAGAGCTCGGGGTGATCGCATTGCACACACCATTGATTAGTCAGCCTGGGATGTTTTACTCTGATAATGAACATATGTTTTGGAAATTAATACTCTGAATTATGTTATGGGTTATGATATGTTTTTATGAATATGGTTTTAGTAATAATTTAAAGAAAAATTTTTGGTACGGATTTTTGGGACGTTACACATGCACCTTCCGTTTCAACAAATAGTCATGGATGTAAATATCCAACCTAGCATAAAAGGGCAATTCCAAAATTAGAATAAAATCATCTAAAAATGAACATACCTTTATAACTGAACGAAAACTAATATCTATTTGTTCTAGATTTTGTGCAACCTTTGATCAATTACATGAACAAATGATGTTCTTACGAAAAGAAGAAAACAAAATGGCCTCATCAAGCAAATCAGTTTGAAATTTGATTAAAATATATCAATTCACCATTAAAACTTCAAGTGTGTGTTATAGTATATGAAAAAACAGCTAGAACAAGAAAGATGGATGATGCTTACATTTTCTCAACTCCCCAACTACTTCGCGCCATCTGTTTCAGAACCACCGATTAAAACTAAGGTGAATAACAATTCTTCTCTACAATCTCTTGTACACATTACGAAAAGAAAACCAAAAGTTAAAAATCAATTAAGGAATATTGAATAACAAAGTGTGATAGTTATAACAACAAATTCACTAAATGCGTCATACCGGAAGTCCCTCAGATTAAATCCAACATTTTGATCGAGTGAAAAGGAATCCAATTTGACTCAAAACCTTAATTCATAAGTAACAACATAAACAAATAGTATTAGCCAAATTCAAAACGAATTTCTAGTAGTTAAATTTGAAACTAAAAACGAACTGACAAGAGTTCTGTACAAAGAAAGAAGGCTGATGGAATTGCCTAAATTTATTAATTCACATTCTTAATCATATCTGCCAATTTTAGGTTTCAAATATGAGATAATAAACTACCGACGTGATTTCAATTTATGCCATTTTTCTTTCGATTTCTTGCCCTTAATCACATTTTCTTGCTTCCTACCGTAGCGAGAACACCAAAAGACGAAACATAATACACCCCTGAATCATCCTCAAAGGCTTGCAAAATTAGGTTTACAATCTGATTCAGCTTACTTGTGTAAACGAACACATAAATAGAGATTTTGGTATGATTGGCACCACTGCCGCCTAGATTTATCTGAAGGCAAATTACACAACGAAAACCCCAAAATTAATTTTGATAAGCAAACAACATTAGAGTAATATAAAGCCCTAAAAACAGATAAACAAAAAATCGCTACTAACTGTTAGCCACGAAAGCAAATAATGGAAACTTAAGAGGAAGACGGGATTCAATTTTGGTGTCAGGAGTGATTTCATGTCCTCATCAGAACAATAAAACATCATATATATATATATATATATATATATATATATATATATATATATATATATATATATATATATATATATATATATATATATATATATATATATATATATATATATATATATATATATATATATAACTTTTAAATAAATCAATTACAGATATCCATCTCATTATGTATCTATCGTGTATAAGATTGAACTACAAAGAGTGTGAGAAAAATCACTTACAAAGTGAAACAGTGGAGGAAGAGTCGCACAACGACACATGCATTGTATATGCTGACGATGAGCACAATGAGACGCCGATGTGGGCTATGAGGGTTGGTAGCTTCGTTTGCAAGAGGTGATAAACCTAAAAATAGACTTCAATCAACGACATACGTTGTAGTAATGCAACATCGATACCCACCAACAAACGCGATTCGTAATAAAAACTTAAATAGGAATGAACGAAATTTGTGGGAGTGTATCTCCAAATCGAAGCTTCGAAGCAGATGATTAGTCGTATGCCTTCCTCTTTCAACAAAAAGGCTTCGATGGAGGATGCAGGAATGGGACGACTTCTTCTCTAAAGAAAGACCAAATAAACCTTGATTAGAGGAGGCGGTGGAATAGGTGACATGCAGACATGTAGTTAAGATAAGCGGTGGCAAGCATATGGAATTATAGAAGGAAGAGATCACTATCGGGATGAAAACCCATCGACTAAAAAGTGAAAAAAAATTAGAAAAAATAAACAGCCAATCACAGTGAATACTATTCACAAAAAGTACTCTAAATTAATATTTTGTATAATTGTTGTTCATTTATGTTTTTATAATTAATATATCACTATCGGGAAGAAAACGCACGGACTAAAAAGGAAAAAAAAATAGAAAAATAAACAACCAATCACAGTGAAGTACTATTCACAAAGGGTACTCTAAATTAATATATTATACAACTGTTCATTTATGTTTAGATATCGAACTCATCGTAGATATTTTTCTTGGTCTCTCTTATTTCTCTTCTCAGTTAGGTATTCGAAATTAATATGTTATATAACTGTTTTTCATTTATGTTTAGATATCGAACTCATCTGTAGATATTTTTCTTTCGTCTCTCTTATTTCTCTTCTCCGTTAGGGTTTCTACCTTCTCGTTTGTAATTCTTGTATAAATTTGAGTGATTGAGTGTGATTTGTAGTGAGAAATTTATATGTATTTGTATTGATGTAAACAATCTGATTCACAGTGAAAGGATTGATGATGTTGGGAAATTGTTGAGTTCATATTTTGGTATGTACATTTTGTAGATGAAATAAAAAGATTATTAATATGATATGAAGATTTAAAAGTAGATTCGAAGCATATATCCATGAAGAAAAAATTGTGATTTTAAATACTTTCATGTGTGGTCAAACTATAGGAGCTCAAGTCACTGTTTCTCGTCCATTGCATGGTGGTGTTGTATCTGTAAGTCATAACATCCTCCGGTTCTTGAGGCTTTTCAATTCTTTATAATTTCTCTTTCAATTAATCACTAAAAAATGGAAATCTTTTCAATCAAAGTCTTATAGGTTCCGGAAACAGAAAAAGAAGGTATCTGTAAATCGTATTTGGCTAAACACCAATTGCAAGATACATTTTGGGTAAACTTTTCTTTTTATGTTTTAAATATCATTTCTTTTTTACACTTTTGCCCAAATTTGAGGCCTTGACTTGTGTATCATGAAGTTTGACTTTGAAGACTTCCCACATTTTCGCATTGTGCCCAAATCTATAAGACATGTTCTGGTATTGCCACTGCTTTGTTGCGATTAGGAGGTGCGCCCATCTGAATTTTAGAGTATCAATTTTTAAATTAAAAAACATGATTTTTTATATAAATTTGTTCAGAAATTAAATATTCTCCTACCTTTTAATCCTACCAATCCTTCTACCCATTTAAGTGATGACATGTGTCATATTAGTATCCTAAAATATCATTAAATCTCATTAAATGAGCATTAAATGTTACACATGTCACCATTTCATTGGGTAGGAGGATATGTAGGAACAAAAAGTAAGATGATATTTAATTTCTCAAATTTGTTCTTATATTTGAGAATGGTAACAGGTTCACAAACAAGGATGTCAGACCGGCAAAAGTGGATCAATTCTATCAGTTTTCTAAGCCTATAATGTTATGACCTTTAACCATTTCTCTTATATTTTTATATTATACATTTTTATTCTCGTTAAAGTTTTAATTCAATAAGTTAATATTTTATTCAGTGTAGTCTAAAATGAATAAATGATGTTTTAATGGAAAAAAACAAAGAAATTGCATTGCTTTTAATCAAAAATAAATGATTCCATTTTGATTAATGGACAATTAGCATGAATTAGTAGATATGTATGCTATATAGGTTGATGGTAAATACCTAAAACAAATATAATATGCATGTCTAACCCAGATTATGCTCTTCCTCCATGAAACTTGTTTTGATAACAAGTATAGACATGAATTTCAAATATATATGTTGAGGACTAAAAAGTTTTTTTATTCCAAACTAAAGTAGATAAATAAGAAAATGACTAAATATGGAAAATGATGGATTGATGGCTCTAAATCTAAGAATATTGGTTAGGTGAGAAGCGTATCGATGGTAATTCAAACAAAAATGTTCATGTTCATTAAACACGTTAAAACCTGAAGTTAATGTTCATTAAAGATGTCAAAACCTAAAGTTCATGTTCATTAAACATGCTAATCCAATCTTTATGTTTAAGCTGTTGAAATCTCCTTAAGAAATCAAAGCTTTGTAGATAAATCTGAAACAAATGATGCATAATATTACACCTCCATGATGCATAAGAAAGAATGACGTAAATACCCTCATCCAGGGGCGGACGCAGGAATTAGTAGTAGGGGTTGCACAAAAAAATTTATGGTCAAACATAATATAGAACATTAAAAAAAATCCGGTCAGACATAATATAAACCACCTAATACAAAATTTTTTCTGGTTAAACATTATATAACAACTACCTATTATAATTTAAATGTGTCCTCTTCGTGCAGACATCTTTTGAAACCGCTCCATTACTTTTTCATCCTTAACTTCCGCAAGTGCTTCCATCTCGACATTACAAAGCAATGTTTCGTTCAAAAATTCATCGACAATTTTGTTACGCAAGTCTATCTTCAAGAACTTCAACTTTAAAAAAACATCTTTCTATACTTGCGGTCGCTATAGGTAATATCAAAGCCAACTTTAAAAGCTTATAAACCAAAGGATAAGAGCGATACTTCCCCGTACTAACCATCAAACGAGAAAGGTCGGAAATTCCTTTCAAACTAGTGAAACGCTCATGCAAGAGTGATAAAATATCTCAAGTTGTCCTTCGAGGTCTATCATATCTGAATCATCAAAGTCATACTTGTATAACTTACCCAACTTCAATAACTTTGATTTGTCAAATTGTGCAAATGAATCACAAGGGCTCAAAGCACCCATGTATTCTAGTAATTAGGTGCTTGTTTCACTAAATCGATCCCGATATTCTGTAAGTTGCATATCTACCACCGTGTTGAAGATTTCAACCTCAAAAGGAAACCTATTAGTCTTTGTAGTCCTACGGTTTCTCGCACCAATATACAACTCTTCCAAATCTAAAGTTTCAATTTCGTGTGTTTGACAAAAAGAGGATACTTTTGGCAAAATGCTAGCAAACCCTATGTTTCTAAAAGACTGCAATGCCTCCATTGTCCCTCTAACCATCGAAGCCGCTTCCAAAATGTCTAGATCTTTTCTTTGAAGTTGCTTTGACAATGTACCCGTGAGGTGTAAAATGTCATACATCATATGTAAGTAAAAAACGAACTCATATGATTTAAAATATGCTAAGATTCCAGATGCTTGTTGACGGTTTGCCAATGACCCTCCCTCCTCTTTCACAAAATCTAAAACTACAAGAACATCCGCAAACAACTTCATCAAACTTATGAGTGTGTTGAAATGTGAACCCCATCTTGTTTCTCCCGCTCGAACAAGTGTAGTCTCTTGATTTAACCCTCTTCCTGTTTCAAGATCACCACTACACAAACCTTTTTGCACCCTTTCTCTTGCTTGCTCTCGTAGTAAGTCTTTTCTTTTACACGAGGCACAAACAACATTAACCACTAACGAAATTTGCTCAAAAAAGTCACTAACACCATCATGCTTCTTTGCTACAGCCACAACTACTAATTGAAGTTGGTGTGTAAAGCAATGTACATAAAAAGCCGTGTCATTCTCTTGTAATATCAAAGCTTTCAAACCATTGAATTCCCCTAGCATATTGCTAGCCCCATCGTAACCTTGTCCTCTTATCTATTAAAATTTAAAACAATTAACAATTACACCTAATCAAACAATAAAACAAGTTGCTTTCACCTAATCAAACAAAAATTCAATAAAAACATAACAACTGCACCTAATCAAACAATAAAACAAGTTGCTTTCACCTAATCAAACACAAATTCAATAAAAACATAACAATTACACCTAATTAAACAATAAAACAAGTTGCTTTCACCTAATCAAACAAAAATTCAATAAAAACATAACCATTACACCTAATCAAACAATGACTTCAATAAAACAAGTTGCTTTCACCTAATCAAACAATCAATTCAATAAAAAGACATATGAATTTCACCTAATCAAACAATCAATTCAATAAAAAAACATAACAATATATGAATATAACCTAATCAAACAGTATAACTTCAACAAAACAAATCAATTTCACCCAAGTCAATCAATAACTTTAAAAACATATCAATTTCAAATATCTAAATGAATTGGTAAATTGTAATTGGTAAAACTTACTTGCTTCATTGTAGAAATTGAAAGAAGACAGAAGTTGATCGATACTATTGTTGAAACCTGCTTCAAGAAATCGATCAAGATTCAAGGATTAAAATTGATCAAACAACAAAATCGATTTTGGGTTGTGACTCACGATCAAGAAGACAAAAGTACTAGCCGATCGAATATAGAAGTCATCCAGGGGCGATCGGCATTCGGCAATCGATTGAATTTTGGAGGCAAACCGCAAGCAGGAAGTCGAGTCGACGATCGTTTGCTGTGTAATCGTTTTTTTTTTTTTTTTGCTTGTACCGATCAAACACTCAAATAATTAGGATGGGCTATCTTTTTTACAAGCAATTAGCCCAATTGCTAATTTATCCACTTAATTTTTATTTTGGGCTTTGGGCAATTGGAATATTAGACAATAATTGATTAAAACATTGGGTTATGGGCTCATTATTATTTTTTTGCGTTTGGTAATTCCCGATAGAGTGACAATTTTTTTTATGTAGTTGCACAATTTTTTTAGTAGTTGCACGATTTTTTTACGTAATGGCACAATAGGTAGAAATTTAAAAAAAAAATGAAATTTTTTCTACTACGTGCGCGGAAGCTAGGTGTTGCCGGTGCCACACCGGGCACCTAGCTAGGACCACCCCTGCCCTCATCATTGTCATCCTCTATTTCTTACTAATGCATAAGTAAACACTTAAAGTATGTAACCATAATGAAGAATTTCATAAAAGTACATTGCTATTTCTCATCATTAACTCTTTTTTATTGATGGAGGAATATTACATTTAAAATCTTATTTTTTTTTATGAATTATCATAATTACTACACATTAGTATAATTTACGTTTGTTGTGTCAACATTGGAGGGCATTTACGGTGTTTAATAATATATGAATATCTCTCCGGCTAATAACTCTCAAATGATTGGCGTGGAAACCACAAGCTAATCAGATACGCTCCATCAATTATAGATGATGCTTTGGATGTCTTCTTAAAAAGTACATTGCTACTATTTTTTTAGTATTATGCATTTAATATTAAATATGAATATGAAATTTACAGATATAATGTATGTTGAATATTGGAGTTATTTTATGTTTATATTTGTTGGTTTTAAAACATGAATTTGATGTATGTTTTTATGATTTTTCTGTGTTGCATATGTAACTATTTTTAATTTTTTTATGAAATTCTATATATATTTTTTTATAGTGCTAGCATCCGTCATTAAATCTGTCACATACAATCTATCAGTATTCCATTAGTGAGTTATTCTAATATTCCGTTGGTAATCCATTAGTGAGTTCTTATGTTGGTAATCTGTTGCAAACATATCACGTCGCTAATCCGTTGCAAAAAAATATTTTCATCGGTGAGCAGTTACTAACTACTGACGGAAAACTATGTCACTAGAATTTGTCGTATCCTTCGGAAATCTGTCACAAACAATTACCGACAAGAATATACAAACGCATATGGGTCTGTTGAAATTCCGTTGGTAAAGCCTATTAGCAACGGATACTGACGATTTTGACTGGTGGTAATGCTCTTTTTTGTAGTAGTGGTTTGCTTTCCGGAATAATATTAAAGCGCAGGAAAGCAAAAAGACCAAATGCTTTTGATTATAAGTTTAATTTCCTCACTGTGTTTCTGCTAGGTTCTAGAAGCATTTTGGATCTATTGTGCCCTAGGAAGACCGTTTATTATTTAGTTAAACGGTTCCAATAATAATAATTGTGATATAGGGTTTGGATTATATCCGAAACACGGTTAATCTACCTTTTGGACTATTACTTATCTATGTGGGAGAAGTTATGCTAAATCCAAGTAACAATTCTTCTTTGTGCTTCTGCATGCATTAACCGGATGGAAAATTGGAAATTACAAAAACAAATAGAGGATGTAAATAAATACTCTGCAGAATAACCAACATCCATTTACAATCTTTCTTAACTAAAAAACAATTATAAAAGTTTTGTAGGTAATACTTAAGACAAAGAGGTAGCTTGTAAGGCGAACAGAGACCAGTGTCGGATCCAGAACGAAATCTAACCATGACCCATAATTGATAAAAACAAAATACATACAAGTATAAAATTGTGAAATTTAAAAAAAATTAGGTTATTTAATTTTCAAAATATATATATATATATATATATATATATATATATATATATATATATATATATATATATATATATATATATATATATATATATATCGGAGTATTTGATGTAAGAGTGGGTGCCAAAGAGGGTCTTTTTAGTAAAAATCAGATTTTTTGAGGGCTTTATAGTACTAAATGTGGTGGAACAAATTGATCAGAAATAAAAGTTTCAGAAATGCAACCAAATAGAAACCATTTTTCAAGTTATACACTCCCCACCCCCGCCTCCGAAATTTCCCTGTTCCTCCGTCTCCGCCTCCGAAATGTTCACCCTTCCTACCCCCACCCCGTTCCCTCGACCCCGATTGTTTTTGGGTTGCCTTTTTTTGGCTAAAACAAGTTGTTATTTAAGCTAAAATAACCTATTTTTTAGGTAACAAATAATTATTTTTAGTAGAATTTTACATGTTAAAAAAAAAGGTTATAGCATCTTAAAAACATTATAATAACAAATTAAAAACATATTTTTTGATGAATTTTGGAAGCTCAAAATCATATTGTTGTTTATTATATTTATATAATTAATATATGTAAATATATATATATGTAATTTATTAATGGGGTCCCCATGGGGGTTTCGGGACACCCCCGCCCCCGAAATTAAAACGGGGGTAAACATTGCCCCCATCCCCGATTTTTTTTTAAAAAATTACTCCAAACGGGACGGGGCCCCCACGGGACTTTTTGACATCCCTAGTTATAAAATCTGGTTTGAGTTTTGTAACAAAATACAAGTAAATATATGTATAAAACAGATTATAACATTAATTAGTTAGATAGTACATTATAAGATGCAACATAAATTAAGGTTAGTTAAATTGTTTACTGATTTCAAGTTTTTTGCCTTTCTGATTTTATTCCCTTTATGATCATTTTGGGTGTTGTTTCAAATAGCTAGCCTCAACTATTTTCTATATGTAGTTCTACTTTGTTCGGTTGTACTTTATCTCTGTGCCATAGACTGCAGTGGATTATTTGGTTTGATCTAATTAATCCGATATTTTCTTTTCAAATAAACATTATTAATTATTAATTTATTATAAATATTGTAAATTATAAGCATTTATCTTGTCAATTGTTACATACGATCATGATAAAGAAGGAAATCAGGTTGCCTTTTTTATTCTATTATACATATATCATATCATTTACTCCATTTGGTTTTTTATTCTATTATACATATATCATATCATTTACTCCATTTGGTTTTTTATTCTATTATACATTTGGTAGTACAATGCAAGGCAGAGGTGCATGGGTGTCTATCTAATTAGAGTCTAGACACCTATGAAATTGGCGTCATAAGAACCCACATAAAGTTTTCCATCCTTTTCTTGAACCATACTAGCTCGATTATTAGAGAATTGAGCAACAAACTCAATCGTTTCCAACACTTCTCCGTCCGACACTATTAGAAAACATGGGGTTTTCCTACGGAAAATAGCTACGGAAAATTTTCGTAGCTAATTAGCTACAGAATCGCTACGGATCAGCTACAGAATGGGATGCCATAATTTAGTAACGAAATAGCTACGGAATAGATACGGAATAGCTACAGATGCAAATCCGTGGCTATTCCGTAGCTAATTAGCTACGGAATGGCTACGAGATACCTACATATACTATTTACCTACGGATTAGCTATAGAGTATGCTTTCCGTTAGAATTCCGTAGTTAATACGTAGCTAAGTAGCTACGGATTAGCTACAGATTTTTCTTATTTATGATTTTTCGGGCACTAAACGTCGTTTTTTTCGCTTCGTTTTTTTCACACCTCTACTATACATGATTATCTATATTTTCACCAACCTATAGTTATAAATATCATTCATAAAGTCGTGTGTCCCTTCGGGATCAAGTACTCGTTTCACAGTTTAACATTTTAATGCCTATACTTTTCACCAACTTGTGATGGATTATGTTTGTATATGCATATTTATATACATGAATGAGTTGAGGTATATGTGTACGTGTATATGTGTATGTATACATGTTTGTGAGATGTATGTAAACGTATTCATAAGCATTATAGTGTTAAACCACTAAACAAGCAATGGATCTCGTATGTGCACACGCCTTTATAAATGATATTAATAGCTATAAATTGGTGAAAATATATATAATCATGTATAATAGAGGTGTGAAAAAACGGAGCGAAAAAAACGACGTTTGGTGCTCGAAAAATCAAAAATAAGAAAAATCCGTAGCTAATCCTTAGCTAATTAGCTACGGAATAGCTACGGAATTCTAACAGAAAGCATATTACCTACGGATTAGCTACGGAATATGGTTTCTGTTAGAATTCCGTAGCTATTCTGTAGCTAATTAGCTACGGATTAGCTACGACCATATTCTGTAGCTAATCCGTAGCTAATTAGCTATGGATTTTTCTTATTTTTGATTTTCCGGGCACCAAACGTCGTTTTTTTCACACCTCTATTATACATGATTATCTATATTTTTACAAATTTATAGCTATTAATATCATTTATAAAGGCGTGTGCACAAACGGGATCCATTGCTCGTTTAGAGGTTTAACACAATAATGCTTATGAATACGTTCACATACATCTCACAAACTGATATACGTCATCATCATCATCATCATCATCATCACCATCATCATCATCATCATCATCATCATCACCACCATCACCACCACCACCACCACCACCATCATCATCATCATCATCATCATCATCATCACCACCACCATCATCATCATCATGATCATGATGATGATCATCATCATCATCATCACCACAACCACCACCACCATCATCACCGTCATCACCATCGCCATCACCATCACCATCACCATCACCATCACCATCACCATCACCATCACCATCACCATCACCACCATCACCATCATCATCATCATCATCATCACCATCACACCATCACCATCACCATCACCATCACCATCACCATCACCATCACCATCACCATCACCACCACCATCACCATCACCGTCACCACCACCACCACCACTACCACCATCACCATCTCCATCACCATCACCATCACCATCACTACCACCGCCTGCCGCCGCCGCCTGCCGCCTCAGCAACCACCATCTTCTTTGTCGGCGTTGGTAGGGCTCATCTCCGAGACCTAATAGGGTAGTCACCAAGACTGTGCCCCTTTCACTCTTCTTTTTGTTGATCCACGGTTTTCTATTTGCATATGAACACAACGATGACCATACGTGATCCATTGCTCGTTTAGTGATTTAACACTATAATGCTTTTGAATACGTTCACATATATCTCACAAACACGTATACCTACATCATCATCATCACCACCATCATCACCATCGCCACCATCATCACCATCAGCACCATCATAATCATCATCATCATCATCATCATCACCATCACCATCACCATCACCATCATCATCATCATCATCACCATCACCATCACCATCACCATCACCATCACCATCATCATCATCATCATAATCATGTAAAAGCCCAGACTTCTAGATACCTTTTATTCATATATTTTGGTGTTTTGTGAGGGCTCGACGAGTTGGAGCTCAAACTCGCCGAGTAGGATCGCGGTTCTGGACGCGGGTTCGCGCCTGGACTCGGCGAGTCCAAGGAATGGACTCGGCGAGTCCGGGCTGTTTAATGAAACCCTAATTCCCCGGTCCTAAGCCTTATTTAAAAGACCTTATGGCCCTTTATTGCGGCTACCTTGACCTTGAGAGCACCCAAAGCAGCTGAGGATTCCTGTGAGTGAGATAAGAGGCCATTATTCACTAAATTTGTGTGTAATTGCAAGAAAGGAAGGGGAAAGTCAAGCTAGAAGAGTTGGGGAGCTTGGATCTACTTCCATTTCGTCAGGGGAGCTTCTTGAGGTATCACTCAGAGCTTATTTCTGTGTTTTTGGTTGATATGGTTAGATCTAGGGTTTCTTCATGCCTTGTTTGCTTTGTAATTGAAGTGTGAGAGGTCCCATGGGGATATGGTGCCTAGATCTGGACCTTAGCAGGTCCAGAGAGTCCCTAATGCCATGCTTTATGTCCTCCCATTTGGGTTGGAGACTAGGGTTGCCATCTTAGAGGTCATTTCTTCAAAAAGAGCTTTGTAGGTGTTGCATGGTAGCCAAGACTGTGACTTTACGTGATGAATGAGCTTAGGAGGGCCAGATCTATGAGTTGTTGGAGCGGATCTGACCTCAGAAGCAAGTTTGAGTTGATGCATGGCATGGACTCGCCGAGTCCGAAGAACAGACTCGGCGAGTAGCATGAAGATTTCCCTTAACCACTCAGCGAGTGGTCTTGCCGAGTTATGGGTTAACTCAGTGAGTCAGGGAGAGTTAGAGAGGGTTGACGGGTAGACTGAGTCGAACTGGAACTCACCGAGTTGTTCTTGAGACTCGGCGAGTTGAGTCGGGGTGGCCCCGCGATTCATGCCAGGTGGAACTCGTCGAGTCAGGGGAGTACTCGACGTGTCAAAAGAGAATCCTAGAGACTTGGTGAAAACGTATAGACTCGCCGAGTCGTTCTAGTGCACTCGCCGAGTCCGGTCAAAGTTGACCGTTGACCAGAGTTGACCAGTGTTGACTTGATAGGGGTAGTCAACCCTAGTGGTAAAAGTGTTAGTTTGAGATATATGATATTATAGGAGGATTATAGCTCGGAGGATCGAGCACGAGTGATTTCCAGGATTCGCGAGTTATCGAGATATACGAGGTGAGTCTTCTAACTATACTTTACCCTGAGTAGGTAATCAGAGTTATGTGACAGAGTATGTGTATGTTATGTGTATGTTATGAGTTGTACTGCATGATGTCTATGTGATTTATGCTGTGCATGCTTATAGAGTTGCAACCGGAAGGTTCCTAGAGTTAGAACCTGAGGGTTCACAGAGTTTGGGTGCACGGACCCACAGAGTTATAGCCTCGAGTGGCTAATATGTGTTATATGTGGTATTTTGGGGAACTCACTAAGCTTTGTGCTTACAGTGTTAGTGTTGTTTGTTTCAGGTACTAGTGATGACCGTGGGAAGGCGCCGGATTGATCTGTACACACGCATGGGATTTTTATGATATATGATCTTGGGATTTTGTTTGATGTGAATTGGAATTTTAAACTTGATGTTTATGAAAATTAAATGAAAAATGTTTTTATACATTGTGAAAAATTATTTGGAAATTTTCGGTGTTACACTTCATCATCATCATCATCATCACCATCACCATCACCATCATCATCATCATCACCACGACCATCATCATCATCATCATCATCATCATCATCATCATCACCATCATCATCACTATCACCATCATCACCATCATCATCATCATCATCATCATCATCATCATCATCATCAACATCATCATCACCACCACCATTAACATCATCATCATCTTGTCCAGCAAATGAAAAGGTATGACCGAATCAACTCCAAAGCTTGGACCGAGTCCACAACTTGGAAAAAGTCTTTGATTGTCAAATGATCATCAAACATGTTGATTAAGTTTTTTTTGGACCAGGGCCTTTATATAATTTTATATATTTCACTATTTTTTAGCTATATTTGTCAAACACTCATATACCAAATAAAAACGCAATCATCTGGCTACCAGCTAACAATTATGAGCTAGTTTTGTCAACCAGATCATAAACCCCCAGAAGTTCTTATATAAAGTATAGATGTGGAACTCACAAAAATAATAGAAATAACAAAACTATCTTGTACTCTATGACCTCAAATTACAAATCTAATACATAATAGCAGAATGTGTACCAACAGTTCGGCTATATTTGTTACACGGGACATGGACATGACAGAATGGGACCAATGGACACCAATGGACATGACTGAATGGGAATTGGAAAAAAAATCAATTTTAACTGCATTGACAATTGTCGTGGTTCCAATCCAATGCATATTAAAAAGACAAAAAAAAAATGAGGCTTTAAGTTAGGGGTTTTATTCATCTATTTTTTCAGTTTTTAGTTTAATCGGTTCGGTTTGCTCGGATTTTCGGGATATGTTTATATCAAAACTAACCATAACCAAACCAAATAACGTTCAATTTAATCGGCTTTGGCTTATTCAGTTACGATTTATTCGTTTCGGCTTACTGGAAAAACCAAAAAAATCACTTGTAAAAATAAATATTAAATTAAAATATAATAAGTACCAAAGGTTTACCAATTGACAAAACACACCAGTCTCTCTCTCTCTCTCTCTCTCTATATATATATATATATATATATATATATATATATATATATATATATATATATATATATAGAGAGAGAGAGAGAGAGAGACTGGTGTGTTTTGTCAATTGGTAAACCTTTGGTACTTATTATATTTTAATTTAATATTTATTTTTACATGTGATTTTTTTGGTTTTGCCTGTAAGCCGAAACGAATAATATATATATATATATATATATATATATATATATATATATATATATATATATATATATATATATGTGTGTGTGTGTGTGTGGGGGGGGGGGGGCGGGGGAAGGGGGTGTGTGTTAAATTAAGAACACCAAAAATGTTGACAATGTGAGAATGGATCTAAACCATCTAAAAATTTAAATCAAAAGCCTTTATTAATATGTCATTTATGTAAATTGTGAAAATAATGGTACTTGTTGGTAATTATTAAATTAAAAAAAATGATAAAAAAAAGGACATTCAATTATTAAGATTTGCCTAAAATAAGTTATTCAATTTCGTACATTAATTTCTTTACCCCTCTCTAATTAAATTAGGGTGATACATCATCAAAACCTCCTTTATCTCTATAATAGTCAAAGGTTTCTGATTTTAAAGGTTTTGGCGCTAAGTGCCACTAAGTTCTTATCACTGAGAGTCGTAATGGCCTCTGCTACCACCGAAATCCACTACTAGAAAAACAACATTTTACGATGCTCATTGTGCGTCGTAAAACGCTTAGACGACGTGCAATTGCGCGTTAAGGAAGGCCTGTCATAACGAGAGACAACGCGCATTTACGACACGCAATGTGTATCATTAAAGTCGATGTCAAGAAAGGTCATGTCAGAAATGTAGATGACATACACTTTTGCGTATCGTAATTTTTATTTTTTATTTTTAAAAATTATTTATAGATTTACTAATTTTCAAATTAAATTTGCATTTCATGTCTCATAATAGAAAATAAAATATCATATACAAAAAATACAATTCATTGCACAAAAGTTAATGTCATACAAAATACAAAATAAAATACAATAAATAAGAAAGATAATTCATTGCACTAACATATATGTCAAATACAAATAATCATCCCTAACTATATAACCTAATACTACATTGCTATTAAGGGACATCATCATAACTCACTGAAGGTCTTGAAACAATGTTCTCATCATCAACTCTTACACCAACCTTGCTTTAGTAGATGGTCTTGGAACAATGTTCTCGTCATCAACTTGTATATCTGCCAAAAACTTGAAAAAACAACAAATATGTAATGTTTATATATATATATATATATATATATATATATATATATATATATATATATATATATATATATAACAAGAATATATTGAATGCATAAAATAACAAGAGCTAATAGAAAGTCATAATATAAAAGGTCAAATGCAAGTTTCATGGTTTGATTGGGAAAAAGAAAAGTATTAGTGGTTCTCTTGTAGCCTATGTTGGGTTTTGAGCAATCTAACACTTCCTAAGTGTGCATGCAACCCTAATAAACTTTGGATCTATGTTTGTCTAAATACATGCAAAATAATAATTTTCCAAGGTTCATAACCTATCTAACATGGCATGGGGTACTTTTAAACATAAAAGAATTAAATGAGATTACATACCTTTTGATGAGTTTGATTCCTTTAGAGTTTGAGAGCCAAGCACCAATAGTGTGAATGCCTCAAATGGAAATCACAAATCACCACAAACACTTGGAAAACTTTAGAGAGTATACACACACTTGTAATTTTCGGCCACACACAAGCACACACCACTACTGGCTATTTCATGCAACATAAGCATGTTTATATAGTGTACATGATTAGTGTGAAACCCTAATAACCCATGACCTTTCCTTTTCAAAGGATCCATGGGTTAAAAGCTCCATGGACTTCCATACAAGCCTAGCCCATTAACAAATGAGTGTTAGCCCACACTATATAAAACCAATAGCCCACAATCTAATCAGTCTTCCTTTTAATCTCTAAATTAATTCATAATTAATTTAAGACTAAGACTAATTAAATAACATGACTTCATATTAATATATTATAACTTATAATATATTAATAAACATATGTGTATAACTCTCATAAAATTATCCATAAATAGTTCGGGTGAAGTGTAACCCAAATGGACCATGCCGGGTCGAGTCAAGTATATACCAAATAAGTTATGGACTTAGACACCTTATCCAACATACTCCCACTTGGATAAGTCTAATAACTATATTTGCGTATGTTACTTCAGGAACCAACCAGCAATCGTAGCTCTCGAAAACTCTGTTGAACTATGAAGCGCCATTTTAGATAAGTGATCATATAATCCTCTGTTCTCATGATATCAGCCGGACAAATACATGGAACAACGTCGTACTTATTGTCCAACAGTTTGTTTCCCGATTTTCGATTTGTTTGACAAAGAACTTAATCGAACACATCAATTTAGTTCTGACCGGCCGGTACATAGGTCACAACAAAATCATCGAGGGGCCCATATATCGCTTCTATTTCTAGAAGGAACAGATAAACTTCGACTCATATGCTTGTTCTACTACTTGTTGAATTGTACACAAAGGCATGTTTTATAACATCAAGTTACTGATGCGTTTACGTGCAATCAATGCACAACCAACTCATAGGTAACAACTCATATCTCTAGGTTTGAAGATTTATATGATATTACCGTCTCACGATCACTCGAGATAAATTCCATGAAGTGATACAAGTGAGCGTGGGTTTATTCCAATACTCATAACTTATGAGCACTCATGAATGTTGTAGCAACCATTGCTATGACTATACCCATTTAGCCATCTACAAACTCGATTCATGATAGTCTTGATTCATACCTACTTCCAACATATGAACAACTGTGGAGTGTTTAAATAACTTAGTCATTCGGAAGGAATAACCTATCTATTTTGGAAGTCAAAACATGCAAAGTGAAACACAATAATAATCGAATCCAATATGGTCTCAGAACCCTTTTGAATATAAATAGAACCACCTTTTATTTATCACCATATTGATTACACATTATTCATTGTATAATGTTTCAAACAATCAACTTAAGACTTGAATAAAAACAACAGTCGTCCCATGCTCCTAGCATGTACACTTTGTTTTTCTAAACAATAGTTATGCCATACTCCAAGTATGCACACTATGTTTGTCTATGATCCTTACATTGTGATGTAGATCAATTAAACATGATTCTAATGATACTCATTTCAAAATCCCAAATCCTTATTGTAAATGTGAGAATCCCCGATTCTTATCATTTACCAAAAAAATCTGTTAGATTTTAAACTTTTATGCAATGTTCCTCTTGTAATGATTATGCACAAAGTCACCAAAACCTTGTCACCATTCATTACAGAGTATTCCAAAGAAGGTCAACTTCTATGGAACGGAAGTCTCATATTCAAAGTACATTGCTTTGAACATCCTTCTTACATTAAGGTTTTCTAATCTTACATAGATTGAATAACTTCCACCTATGGAGACATTTCCATATTCCCATTTTGAGTATCACTTCCGAACAAGAGTTGCTTCCTTTCGGAATATGTCAATATGGTCCTTTCCGACAACTTACATCATACTTCCAACTTTCCCTGAGCAACCAATCTTTGGCGAACCTCAGATTGTCCTCGACATTTGCTTAATCACTTTTGTCATATCCAGTTCTAGACTTTTCCCTTCTCAATGCCTTAAGCATTTGGAAAATTTAGAAAAGATGAATATTATAGCACATGCAATCGATCCTATATCCGAAGCATATGGGACACGATTCATGATGTTTGACATAAAGACATGATACTAGACAAGTCTTTTGCTACAATATTTTTTATTTTCCATGTTTTCAAAATTTAACTATGAAGAGGGATGTCGTAGTCATAATTGAATTTTGAGAACGCAATATATATAGAATTTCTTCAAGTTGAACCATTCCAACATAAAATTCATATATATATTCTTGACTAAAGATGATTAAAATCTCAATCTAAGCTTTAGAATTGAAATGAAGTATAATTTCCTCTCCCTTAATTATAGCAAAACAACTTTTCAACCCCTGCAACTTCACGAATTAAAACTTTGTTTTCTATAATTAATATTGCTAACTTGCAACACTAAACGTAATAATCATGCTCCCACTAACATGATGATTATCAGCATAACACTTATGCTCCCACTAGCTCTGACATATTTCCAGAAATCTGCTGGACTTCTGAAATTTAGATTCATACACCCTTTCTTAGATAGCTCACATGTGTGTCTAAACAATTTTCAGAACTATGAAAAGGGATACCGTAATCATAGTCTTAATTGTTTAGACCGTTGCCGTTTCTTGCAAGTCCATGTTAGTGTGTCGGTGAACCACACACGCTCCACTAATGACTTTTCAAAATGCAAATAACACAATTGATATCTACGTAAAATCTACTTAGTGAAAGCGTTTCCTCACCATCATTTTCATGAATCGGAGAGAAACCTTATGACACTTAGATTTTATATTGTATGAGTTCCTATCCATGTGAATTTGTCAAAACCATAATCACAAGATAAGGTTAGTGACAAATTCAGCCTTATATGGATTAAACTTGTTCTGTCTTAGTTTCTTGTCACCTTGGTAGCACAAGGCCCACCAATGCTTCCAAGTTGAACTCTGATAACTTACATGCAAATTCAACTTATTTGAAGTAGGTACATAAATAAGAATTATGTCAACACGATAGGTTGCAAACCTTAAGTCGTGTGCTAGTGATAAATTACAGGTTTTACTCTTGATTAAATCTTGAAACTCTTTCAGGATATTTAAGGCTCCCACTGTCCCCTTGACATATAAGTTTCCCCAGTCAAGAACCATTCCTTGACAAAACAAATATTCAAGGGATAGTGTGGATTCTTATCAAGACTAACACTTCACACAATTGGTCTTAGTTGGTCTTTGTCTCATCCAAGACATCACAACTTACCAATCTCAAATGTACAAGAGTAGAAAACATTTTACTCTTACATTTGACTAGTGTTAACAAATCTTCCTTTATGTCACTCAAGGTTACAATCTTGGAGTATGACTCTAAGAATTATTTTGGAACGAAGTATGACTCATCTTCTTGATTTTAACCAATCCAACAATTCATGACCTCTCTTCTTAGCCATAACAATGCACTAAGACGTCCTTAGAGTATGAATTTGTGATATGGTTTCATAATCATTAATATGATCATGAAATACGATACTAAAGTACTCTCCCATCCTTTCAGATTTGAGAAACTTTTATCTTTCTGCCTAATTTGATTCTTCTCATTTGTTTTGTCATACATTGTAACCTTTCCAATGTTATAGAATTATACTTAACCTCATAAGTATAATCATATTTACTAATCTTTAGTAAATCATGAAAAATCAATCTTTGTGGTGGACCTTGACCAGCGCACACCCAGTGTACCTAATTCCTTAGTCCTTCAATTGACTCACATATACATGTGATCAAAGAATTAGTCTTAATTTCCAAAGATGAAAATTCTCATTCATCATACAATACAACTTGTATGATTTCAAGTTTCTATCCAATTGAAACTTGGGTGATGAAAAACTTTCTTCATTCGGTAAATTCAGACACTACCACAAATGAAGGAATCAAATCCACTTTCCAATATTGCTATTACTGGAAGCATATAAGCAACAATTTTCCATAGATGCCATTGTAAGGATATTTTTTTTTAAAATAAATAAAATTAAAACCTTTTTTTTCTTTTTTTTTAAAAATTTGCGGAAAAACTTATCCTTACAATCCACATGAAAATCTTGTTGTTATCTATTCATAAGCAATATATTATAACTCTTAAGAAACAGCTCAAAATTCTGATTACCGAACCATGCGATCGAAACCCACCTACGCAATCAGAATCAACATATACTTACTTTTAAGCTTCCTATCCTTTCTTTGATTCGTAAAAACATCAACATGTGACCCATTCACATTATGTAATAAGAATCTCCAAATAGAAACTTAATAGAGTTAGTCAGTGGACTTTAACTGAAGTAGAGTCAAACTTTTTGACTTGATCAATCTTATGATCTTTCAGGTAAATATGGCAGCTTCACAATCAGTGTCCCTCCCTTTGGCAATAAAACATATAGACCCTTTGGTAATGGCACATGAGACTATCTCAGACTTAGCCTTTCTCTTTACCATTTGGTCAACCGAGTTGACTATGGCCGATCCCTTTCCATTGGGAAGAGAAATGCTTTTCTAGATATCCAATGCTACCATTGTCAATGTCCATTTAAGACTTGGGAAGTTGTTCTTTTAATCAAATTTGCTTTACTGGTGTTCCAAATCATTACTGATTCCACAACACCAAGTAAATAGATAACATCATTAAGCTTCATGTCATAGTCTGTCTCATAGTAGTCCCAAAGAGACTCACTATGTTACTAAGAAAGTGATTGAACATCCAACTTTCAAGAGACTTTGACACCCAACTCTCCCGGCTTGTCAATATGTGACTTTATCTCCAAGATGTGAGCACAGATAGACTATGCTTGCCAATAAGGATTGAGTGACTTTAAACTTTTCAAGAACTTATGGGTGAGGGAGAATAATTGGAGGAGGTGGAGGAAGTGAAGCATGATGTTAAGGGACACCATCTTCAAGAGATTTGGGAAGATCATAGTTGTCTGAACCAGACATCTATAATGGGAGAAAATCAAGTTAGTTGATTCAAAGTCCTTAATATAACACCCAATATGAAATATTAAGGCTAGGACCCAACACAACATTTTATAATTTGGAAGATGGATGCCGTAATCTAAGCTATAAAATATTTGAAGGTAGGCGAATGACGATTCACCAATTTCCACCATGAAAAACGAAATAATTTATTAGGTTTTAATTGGATTTGAAATTCCTAGATCTTTTGAGATTCATTGAACTTTTCAATGGCATGTTTCAATCTCGAGTGTGCCCTCTCAAATTTTGTGACTGGGATGCCGAGGATCACAAAACAAGGTGTGAATAACCATACCAATTCACTTGGTACCCTTAATATTATCACCCAATCAATGTGCCGGTTAACCACACACGCTCCATTGATTTATGACAAACATTAAGTCACCCTTCATGATCCTTACTAGTCCAAGTTAGTGTGCCGGTTAACCACACACGCTCCACCAATGACATGGTAAGGTACAAAGTGTGAATTACATGGACTAGCACCAAATTCACATTTTTCCTAAAGTAACTAAGATTGGGAATTAAATAAAAAATATTTAGTTAGTTTATAATATTCATTATACTTTTAATGAGAATTTAAAGTCATTATCCTACCCGTTCGGCTAACGACCCTCCACCGATCAAGCAAGCGGTGGGTGAGAGTGGACACCCATTAAGTCGCCATTTTATAGGCAACAACCTTATACCCACCTTATAGACCGGCTTCGTGAATGAGGCCTACTAACGGTAAAACGACTTGTTCTTATACATATATATATAATTAACCATTAATGTTATAAATAGTATAAGTGTTGAATTTTAACTTTTAAAATTCTAAGTGTTGGAATTAAAGTTTATTAAAGTGTGTGTGTAACGTCTGTGTTTCCGGGCTTGCCATTTTTAGCAATGTAATAGTCTAGGTTAACCTTTGTAACCCATTTTGAAATAATAAGAATGTATTATTTGAGTATTATGTGTTTTGTGCTTAATTGCTTAATTATGTGGTCTGATTAATTGAGAATAAAATTAAGCGTCAAAATTTAAGTGTAAAATAAACTTAATATCTTTGGTTAATGTTGTAGTAGTCGAAACGAGGTTTCCGGATATATATAGAACGCCCAAATCTGACTTCGTATGAGGAAGTTATGATTTATCGAAGTTTCGACTTAGCGGTGTGTAGCCTGAAATACTCGATTTGAGATCGAGCAGTTTTTAGCCGAAGCAATCTAAATGAGAATCGAAGATCTCATTGTTGGTATCGAAGGGATAAAAAGTTAGGCGAGAACGGACATCAAACGAAGAAGTTATGAATTTATAACGAAGTTTTTCTGTCGCGGCCTATTAAAAATAAATAATAAAATAAATTCAAATTTAGCCGACGGAGTCTAAACAAAAGTTGTAGAGCGTAGTCTCTCCTTTCCGTGGATATAAAGAACGTCGAAAACGGAGTTCGTATGAAGAAGATATGAATTTCCGAAGTTTATTAATTATTTTGTAATTAAATTAAATCATTAATTCGGAAGCCTTATCCGGAGAGTAGTCACCGATCTGATCTGAGGTACGCGCCGCGTACTCTGAAGGTGTCGACATCGCAGCTAGTGGCTTCAGATACGTAAGCAGTGACGTTTCTCGGACCAGTACGCCCCGCGTACTTCGAGGCTCCAGCCTCCTATAAATAGGATGCGAAGGCAGCCGAGTCTTTTGCCAATTTCTTCTCTTCTCTCTCCCGTTTTGCATCGTTTTGCGTGCCAGAAATACCCCGAAGCCCCGGTTTCATACTCTAGCCCCGAGGCAAGTCCCGAGATCCCGAAGATCCCGAGAAGTGCAGTTCCCGAGCCGAAGCTCTGCCCGCGAGAAGTTCGATTTTTGTGGAGATCTTCCAGATCTGCTGTGGATTACTACTTCTGCAAGTCGTAGTGCTGTCCGATCATCTTCTGATCAAGTGAGTGTATACTACCTTTCATAAACACGATAATAATACAAGTGCGGTTTGAGTGTATTAAGTAAATTGTGGTTTATATGTGTGAGGGTGCAGTTACTTCCTTCTAACAAGTAACTATGAAGTATTTTATGCGATATACTTGTTATGTGTATATTTTGTGATTGTATGCGTGAATGGATGTTCACTTTATTCCATCTCATAGATCTGAATTGCTTTCTATGAAATACGTGTTATGTGGTATGCCTCATCTGTATGTGGAATATATATATTGAATGAAAATGATATACAGGTTATTAACTATGTATGAAAATATATATTCTTATCCACTAATATGTTGGGTAGAACATGGGTAGATAGTTGGTGTGTAATAAACAGATGAGAGGCCTTGATGTTGTTGTTGTTGTTGTTGTTGATCTAGTTATTCAGCGGAGTATGGATAACGACCACGGACTCCTTCTAGACAGTCCAGTGGAACGCTAGCAGGTGCATAACCTGTAGGTGTTGTGAACGATGTGTTCACCGGTGTACTCTATCCCCCTCATGGTTGCCTTTAGGATATCTGTTGTTGAGGAAACCCCTTCGCAGTGATGTCCGTCCCGATGAAAATCCTAGATTAGGTCCCTTGAGATAGTTGTTGTTTTAGGGACGTAAAGTGAGGATAACGGGAATGGGTAATCGGGATAGTGATTGGTTGGTGAAATTAAATATAACTTATTTATTGTGGGTTGAAAACCCTATATGCTCACCAGGCTCCCAAGCCTGACCCACTCAGTTTTATTTGTATTACAGGAAGTGGCACAAGGGCGTAAGATGGATGGATCATCTTGTTGTTTTGTTTACAAGTTTGTATATGTATATATTTGTTGAATGACTTGTAATGTTATCGTTTATGCTTTATGGTCTGTATCGGAACATGACATCCCGAGTTTTGATTATATAATGAAATGCATCTCTTGATGAAATGCTTTGATAAATATTATTTTATCATGTTTTGTTTTGGGAACAAATTCCGCAACACTTTCAAATCAAAAGGATTTACTCTGAAATTATTTAAAAACATAAATGAAAATCGGTCTTTTCTGGCCGTGATTTTGGGGATGTCACAGTTGGTATGAGAGCATTAGTTTAAGCGAACTAGGAAATTATAGGATTTCTAGACTTAAACTTAGAATGCTAAGTGGAATTTTAAGATGTGTGTCTGTTGGATTTTAGACACGAGCACTAGTTTATTTTAGGAAATTTGCCTAAAATGCTTTATGTGCTAAATGTTATATGTTGCCATATATGATATTATTTGTTCGGATCTACGGTCTGTTGCCGACCGGATCTAGAAACCTTATGTGTGTAGGATTCTAAGCGTGCGTCTACGTTATTAGAACTAGCATGTAAACGTTTCGGAGTAATAAGGATGATTTGAATATCTATCGTGAATAACGATCTAATTTCACCTTATTCGGTGTGTAGATCAAAATGGTGAGAACAAGGAGTGGCGTTGGAAACGCGGATGAAAACAGGAATCAACCGCCAGTGATTGAGCAGATACCTGTTGTAGCAGTATCACCAGAACCAATAACAATGGCTGCGGTGCAAGCCATGATTCGGGCTATGCTAGCCGAACAAAGGGAGGAGATGCGACAAATGTTGCATAATAATAGGGATGAACCTATCATACCTATTGAGGAACCTGAATTGATTCCCTAGCAATCGGAGGAAGGGAACAATAGTCGCATGATGAGTCAAGTTGGGACTCAAGGGGAACGAAGGAACGATCCAGAAAGGAGAAACAACAAGGATGGGCGAATGTACAAGAACTTCTTGGGCGCCAAACCACCAAGTCTTTCTGGGAGCCCAAAGCCTATTGAGATAATGGATTGGATCTCCGAGATGGAGATGGTATTTGAAAGTTGCGACTGTAGCAACAAACAAAAGACCGTCTTTGCGGTTAGACAACTGAAGACTGGAGTCTTGAGTTGGTGGAAGTTGTTGGCAGATACTAAGCCACGAGGAGAAGCCCTGAAAATGTCATGGGAGGAGTTCTTGGAACAACTAAGGGTGCAATATTGTTCAGAGATAGGTCTGATTGATCTGAACAATGAGTTCCAAAACTTGAAGAAGGCGAAGATGAGCATAGATGACTATGCTACTGCATTTACTGAGAAGATGAAGTTGTTTCCGTACCTAGTGCCAACGGAACTCTCCAAGATTGAGAGGTTTGCTAATGGACTGCCTGCCGACTTTTGTCTGACAGTCAAAATGGCAACCACTCTGAAAACGGCTGTTCGTGCAGCTAAGAATGTGGAGGCCCAACAGAAGGAAAAGGGTCTGGAAAGAATAGATGTTGGTGAAAAGAGGAAGTTCGATGGGACTTCAGGGTCCAACAAGAAAAACAAGTTCTCGAAGTCTGGTTCGAGGGGAAGTGGAGGTGAAGCGAAATGGTGCGAAAAATGTAAGAAGAAGCATCATGGAAAATGTGAGGTGGTGAACACATGCTACAAGTGTGGAAAGCCAGGGCACTATGCCAATGAGTGTACCCTCACAAAGAAAGTTTGCTATGGTTGTGGTGAGGAGGGTCATATGTCGAGGGACCGCCCGAAGAAGAAGGAGGCAGCTAGACCCAACATTCCGCCAAAGCCAAAGGCGAGAGCATTCCAGATGACACTGGAAGCTGCTAAAGATGATGCTGATGTCGCTTCAGGTACCTTTCTTGTTAACGAATTGCCTGCCCAAATTTTATTTGATTCTGGAGCCAACTACTCCTTTATATCGCATGAATTTGATAGAAAGCTAGCTTTGCCTGTTGTTAGACTAGATAATGCCTTATTAGTCGAAGTTGCTAGTGGCAAGTTTGTACCTGTTAGCTATCGCATGAAAAAAATCTTAATTGATCTGAATGGGAATAAGTTCCACGAGGAATTATTGCCTATCGAACTTAATGGTTTCGACATCGTATTGGGAATGGATTGGCTTAGCGCCAACAACGCCGAAATTTTATGCAAGAAGAAAATAGTCAAAGTAAACCCGCCTGGGAAAGATTCGTTTATGGTGTATGGAGATAAACGCAGAGTGAATTCTGGAATCATTTCATTGATGAAAGCCAGAAAATGTTTGACCAAGGGGTGTACATCATATTTAGCATTCGTGATTGATGCTAAGGAAAAGAAGGTGATGCAGAATATTCTAGTGGTGTGTGATTATCCGGAAGTATTTCCCGAAGATCTTCCTGGATTACCACCAGATCGACAAGTGGAATTCCGTATTGACTTGTTGCCAGGAACGACGCCAATTGCAAAAGCACCTTATCGATTAGCACCGACGGAGATGAAGGAGCTAATGATGCAATTTCAAGAGTTATTGGACAAAGGTTTCATTAGACCTAGTTCATCACCCTGGGGAGCTCCGGTGTTATTCGTGAAGAAGAAAGATGGAAGTATGAGAATGTGCATTGATTACCGAGAGCTGAACAAGGCAACGATAAAGAATAGATATCCATTGCCAAGGATTGATGACCTGTTTGATCAATTGCAAGGTTCGAGCTATTTCTCGAAGATCGATCTAAGGTCAGGATATCATCAGCTAAAAGTGAGAGAGCAAGATATCGAGAAGACTGCATTCAGAACTAGATATGGACACTACGAGTTCTTGGTTATGTCGTTTGGACTAACCAATGCTCCGGCAGCGTTCATGGATTTGATGAATTGGGTTTGCAATCCTTTCCTTGATAAATCTGTGATAGTGTTCATAGACGACATTCTGATTTACTCGAAAAGCCAGGAGGAGCATGGCAGACACTTGCGGGAAGTGTTAGAAGTTTTGAAGAAGGAGAAGCTTTATGCAAAGTTCTCCAAATGTGATTTTTGGATTCGTGAAGTCCAATTCTTGGGTCACGTGGTCAACCAAGAAGGGATAATGGTTGATCTAGCAAAGATTGAAGCTGTAACGAAGTGGGAACAAACGAAAAGTCTCACGGAGATTCGAAGCTTTTTAGGATTAGTCGAATATTACCGAAGGTTTATCCATGGCTTTTCTTCGATTGCTACTCCGTTGACAGCTTTGACCCACAAAGGAGCTACTTATGCTTGGAGTGAGAAGCATAAGGAAGCATTCGAGAAGCTAAAGGAGAAGCTATGCGAGGCACCGATACTTTCTCTACCCGATGGAGTTGAAGACTTCGCTGTCTGTAGCGATGCATCTGGTGTTGGATTAGGTTGTGTTTTGACCCAAAGAGAAAAGGTGATAGCATATGCGTCTCGACAGCTGAAAGAGCATGAAAACAACTACCCGACTCATGATTTGGAGTTGGCAGCGGTAGTTTTCGCTCTGAAAATATGGAGGCATTACCTCTATGGCACGAAGTGCAAACTTTTCATTGATCATAAGAGTCTCCAATATCTCTTTAATCAGAAAGAATTGAATATGAGGCAACGACGCTGGCTAGAATTACTTAAAGACTACGACTGTGAGATACTTTACCACCCCAGTAAAGCTAATGTTGTTGCTGATGCTCTCAGTCGGAAAGTCAATCTTGAAAGGAAAAGGCCAAGAGCGTTGAGAATTGAAGTTGTCTCGACTATTTTGGAAAGTATAAAGAAAGCTCAGAGCGAAGCTTCTGAGAAGAATGACAGAAAGGAGGAACATTTGGGCAAAACGTTGGTGTTCGGTGTAAACAGTCATGGACTGAAGGTGTTCCAAGATCGGATTTGGATACCTAAGACAGGAGGAGTCAGAGATCTTCTGATGGAAGAAGCTCACAAGACCATGTACTCGATTCATCCGGGTAGCACTAAAATGTATAGGGACTTGAAACCCTACTACTGGTGGCCAACGATGAAGCTTGATATTGCAAAGTATGTGGCCGAGTGTGTGACTTGTGCGAGAGTCAAGATGTCACACCCCCGAACCAGACGGCGGAAACGTCTGAGGGCTGTTGTGACTTAATTGAATACCATAACATTGAATATATATGAAACATAACATCATTCGTCACCATGCATTAATATAGTACAACCGATAAAGTTTACATTGAGTACATTGTTTTAACATTACATTCCCAAAAAAACAAATTATCCGATTCATAAATAAACAAACTGCAAGCCATCACTGAGTACATTTCCTTTGGTTCACTCGTTACCTGAGAATACAAGTATTTTGAAAAACGTCAACATATGAAATGTTGGTGAGTTCATAAGCGGTATTTGAAAAGCAACGTGTTGTATTATTTTGAAAACCACCAGAAAATCCGATATCTTCTGAAAAGAGTTTCTGAAAAAGTTTGTGAAGATCCATAAGTATGCTTGTTTGTTTCTATAGTTGTAATAAAAATGTTCATTATGCTAGTGTACTTTTCGAAACTGTATGTATTGTATAACCCTAGGAAAACCCGATGTTTTCCTAATACTTTGAATTCCATGTAGTTGTAGAACCATCGCGAAGTGTGAAGTCATTGATTCCAGACGACGTCGGATTATTTCGCATAGTGAATTGTTATAAACACGCGTTACACAAACGGCCAGTTTACAACTTATACTAACGATCCCGTAGGCGTCGTTCGTACTATTCACGTAATCCAACCGCCCTGACTTCTTGTAGTCCCACATCCGAAGAGAAAGAGGGCACGAAGACCTCGGTAACTCCGTTAGCCGGTTGGGGATAAAAAAAAGAGTACGAAGGGTCCTTGACCTGATTCGCATTTGAATAACCGACTTTACTAGCCGTAGCATAGGACCCTTGGGGACCAATAGTATAAAAGCCATTGAAAGTCCTTTTACGTTGTGTTGGGTCATGTAAGACTCAACAACTCGTAAGGTTGAAGTCTTCGGGCCTAAAGATCAGGTCATCGGGCTAGCTAGGCCCAACAAACAAGATTTTACACTTTTGGGCCCAAAGATGGTGCGTCGACGTCTGTGCACTCTCACATGTGTATTAAATTCCCAAATGTTACTTGTGTGAATCGATGTATCGTCGTGTTAGTAGTTTCGGATTGTTATTGATTCGAGACCGAATCAATTCGTTTAACAACGATTTTTGGTATTGTTGTGAATTGTATTTTGTCGGTAGTCGCGGTGCCAATATTTGATCACGATGGGTGTATTGAATTAGCCTTGAAAATTTTCTGTTTTCAGCCCCTCTTTATTTTGTAAATTTACTTTTTCAACCTTTGCATAAATAAATTTCCGGTTTAGTCCTTAAACTATTTTTCTTGGCATTTTAACATCAAAACTTATTGGAATTGATATTTTTCAGCACATTTTTAGTTAAAAACAGTTTTAGTCCCTGAAAATACGGTTTTCTCGGTTGTAACCCCTCTTTTTCGCAGTTTTTACAATTTTGGCCCAATTTGGAAAAATTTTGCAACTTTGGTCCTTTTTAAATTTGAAAAGCATTTTAAACCTTAGAAAAGGACTTAGAACACTAGTAGTCCACTGTTTTACAGAAAAACACAGTTTTGTCCCTTCAAAACAGAAAATTTCTCATATTGGGCCCTATTGGGCCGGAAATGTCATTTTTAGCCCATTAAGCTTTAATTTATGTTTTTAACCTTCCAAAAAAGTATATTTTCAGAAAATACATTATGGAAACTGTTTTGACTCATCTCACCCATCAGAATTCGAAATATTTCATTTTGGGCCCTTTAACTTTATATTTTTAACATTTTATGTCCAAAAATTGAGTTTTTAGCCCAAGGAAAATGTTATTAAGCCATTTAGCTATTTTTCTTGGAACACTTTGTATGTAGAAACATATTTGATGTTAGTATCATTTAACATAAAGTATGTCTCAATTTTTAGGGGTTTATGGCTAGATCCAACATTATAAACACACAAAAACACACATATAAGCATAGAAATCATACAAGGCATACAAAACACATATAGATCTACACTTTCAATTGTATCCCCCCCCCCACAAAACTTATAAAACAGAAAAATAGGGGGTATGAAGCTCACCTTAGGGTGTGGTTTCGGTTTTTGAAGAAAAGATGGAAGAAAGCTTGGTGATTTTTAGCCTTAGCACCCTTTTCTTGAAGATCTCGAATTTGAGGTGGTTCTAGGATGCAAGATCACGATTTTTGCATGAATTAGGAAGAGATTTTGATAAAACAAAGAATCTAAGTCATAGATCCAAGCATAACCTTACCTTAGATGAAGAGTTTGTGGAAATATCCTCTTGAAATCCTCCTAATTTTCGAGATTTTTGAGTGGAGAGGAAGGATGTGTTCTTGAGTATTCTAGAGAGAATTTGTGAGAGATTTGTGTATGTGTGTGTGTGTTTCGGCCGAGAGTGAGGGAGGGAAAGAAAAAGTGATCTTTGAAGTGATATGTTCCTAGAAGTATGAGAGGTGCATGGAAACATGTTGGATATAAGTGAGGTGGCATGCAAATAGTCAACTCTTCTCCATTTCTTCTTGGACTTGGGCCTTGGGCCGAGAATCTTGAAGGAAAAAGGAAAATTTGGGCTTTTTGCCCCTAAGCCCAACATTAGAGTTAGTTTGGGTGAGTTGTAACTTAAAAGAATATAGTATGATTTTTACATTTTTGTTGGACTAGTTTAGGTTATTCATGGATCAAGGCTTTTAATTCATTTCATTCTAGGCTCAAAATGGCCCAAAATGTTGAAATAAATGATTGTGGGTCCAATTAGAGCCCAATTAGGGTTCTAAGCCCATGATAGTCAAATTGGAAGCTTATTGGTCCATTTGGGTCCAATAAGGGAGTCCTAGTCCAAAATGGACCTAAACAAGAACTTCTAGGGTTTCTAATTGTTTGATGACTATTTGTAGTACTTGTATGATGTATTTGATTGAAGTTTTTGATGTCATAATAATAGGTATCACACATGCTCTTAAATTTTTGTTTCAACATTTACTTGAGTGTATAGATTACATGACACAAAATTTCTAGTTGTGACATCATCCCCCCGTTAGAGGAAATTTCGTCCCGAAATTATGTTTGGAAGCTAAATTTGAGTATGCTAGAATAGGTGAGGGTACTTTTGCTTCATTTGATCTTTGCATTCCCACGTGAATTTTGGTCCACGCTTTGCGCTCCACCGTACCTTCACGATCGGGATGCGACTTTGCTTAGTACGCTTCACCTCCCTGTCCATGATTTCAAGTGGTTCTTCAACGAACAGGAGATTCTCATTGATTTCGATTTCGTCAAGTGGGATAACAAGGGTTTCATCTGATAGGCACTTCTTCAGATTAGAGACATGAAACACGGGGTGTACACCGTTTAGCTCTGCGGGTAGTTGCAGTCTGTATGCTACCGGACCTATTCGGGCGACGATTTCGAAAGGTCCAATGTATCGTGGGTTCAATTTTCCCCGTTTTCCGAAACGTATAACCCCTTTCCAGGGTGAGACTTTCAACAGTACTCGATCACCGACCTGAAATTCTAAGGGCTTTCGCCGTTTATCAGCGTAGCTCTTTTGTCGGTCGCGCGATGCTTGCAATCGAGCTCTGATTTGAACGATCTTTTCCGTGGTTTCGCGAATGATCTCCAGTCCCGTTAGTGCTTTGTCCGACGTATGTGTTTTTTCTAGCTGGGTGTCACCTACTTCAGCCCAACATAACGGTGATCTACATTTACGCCCGTACAGTGCTTCGAAAGGAGCCACCTTGATGCTCGAATGATAACTATTGTTATATGAGAACTCGATCAAAGGTAGGTGGGTATCCCAAGACTTACCAAAGTCTATCACACATGCACGAAGCATGTCTTCAAGCGTTTGAATGGTTCGTTCACTTTGACCGTCCGTTTGTGGGTGATACGCGGTGCTCATGTCGAGATGAGTTCCCAGTGCCTTATGGAGAGATTGCCAAAAGCGCGAAGTGAATCTACTGTCTCTATCCGAGATAATAGACACTGGTACTCCGTGGAGTCTCACGATCTCTCGAATGTACAAACGTGTCAATCTTTCCATCTTGTAGGATTCTTTTATAGGCAGGAAATGGGCAGACTTCGTCAGTCGGTCGACTATTACCCATATGGTGTCCAGTCCGTCCGACGTCTTGGGTAGCTTGGTCACGAAATCCATAGAAATCCCCTCCCATTTCCACTCAGGGATTACCGGTTGCTGTAACAATCCTGAGGGTTTCTGGTACTCCACCTTTACCTTGGCGCACGTAAGGCACTTACTAACGTAGGTCGCAATTTCCACCTTCATGTTAGGCCACCAATAGTGTTGTTTGATGTCCAAATACATCTTGTCTGAACCGGGATGAATGGAGTATCGTGTCTTGTGGGCTTCCTTCATAACAACCTCCCTAAATCCTCTGATTTTTGGGACCCAAATTCGGTTCATGAAGTAGTATACTCCATTCGCCCTTGCCTCAAGATTCTTCTCCATTCCGCGTAATGCCTCGCTTGCTCTATTTTCCGTCCTCATGGCCTCCAACTGGACTGTTGCAATTTGAGTGGCCAGATGAGATTGAATGGTTATCGAGAGAGTTTTCGCACGGCGATTAGAGTAATCCTTCCGACTTAATGCATCAGCTACCACGTTGGCCTTGCCTGGGTGGTACTTGATCTCGCACTCGTAGTCGTTTAGCAATTCAACCCATCTTCGTTGTCTCATGTTCAGCTCCTTCTGGTTCAAGATGTGCTGGAGACTCTTGTGGTCCGTGAAGATGGTGCACTTCGTACCGTACAGGTAGTGCCTCCAAATTTTCAGAGCGAAGACCACGGCTCCCAATTCTAGGTCATGGGTCGTATAATTTACTTCGTGCGTCTTTAGTTGGTGGGATGCGTATGCTATCACCCTTCCACGTTGCATGAGAACGCAACCTAAGCCCTGATTTGACGCGTCACAGTAGACTACAAAATCTTCCGTTCCTTCAGGTAGAGATAGTACAGGAGCGCTACAAAGAGCTTGCTTCAAGGTCCGAAATGAAATCTCTTGTTTGTCTGTCCATTTGAATGGTACGCCCTTTTGCGTAAGCGAGGTAAGTGGCTTGGCGATCTTAGAGAAGTTTTGAATGAATCTCCTATAGTAGCCCGCTAGGCCTAAGAACTGACGAATTTCTGTGGGCGTCGTCGGGGTTGCCCATCCTTCAATAGCCTTGACCTTAGAGGGATCCACATGAATTCCGTCTTGGCTAACTACATGGCCTAGGAAGTTCACACTCCGGAGCCAAAACTCACACTTGGAGAGTTTGGCGTAACGCTTTTCCGATCGCAGAGTTTCTAGGACTTGTCGGAGATGTTGGCCGTGCTCCTCTTTGCTTCGAGAATAGACGAGAATGTCATCGATAAAAACAATGACGAAGTTGTCGAGGAACGGTCGACAGATTCGATTCATTAGGTCCATAAATGCGGCAGGTGCATTTGTTAGACCGAAAGGCATTACGACGAATTCATAATGTCCGTAGCGGGTTCGGAAAGCGGTTTTTGGAATATCCTCTTCCCGGACTTTGAGTTGGTGGTATCCGGACTGTAGATCTATTTTTGAAAAATAACTAGCTCCTTGGAGCTGGTCGAATAGATCATCGATTCGTGGGAGTGGGTAGCAGTTTTTAACAGTGAGTTTATTTAACTCTCTGTAATCGATGCACATTCTAAAAGATCTGTCCTTCTTTTTGACAAAGAGCACTGGAGCTCCCCATGGCGAGTAACTAGGTCGGATAAATCCCTTGTCCAGAAGCTCACTAAGTTGGCTGGACAATTCTTGCATTTCAGCAGGGGCCAGCCGATATGGTGATTTAGCAAGAGGAGTTGCTCCTGGAACGAGGTCGATTCGAAAATCAACCTGTCTCTCTGGGGGTACTCCCGGAAGATCTTCAGGAAACACGTCTGGAAATTCACACGCTACCGGAATATCTTGAATGTTAGTCTCTTCCTTGGTTTTATCCACTATGTGAGCCAGAAATGCCGAATCCTTCTTTCGTAGGTGCTTTTGTGCCTTGATGCACGAGATGAGGCGAAGATTCATGCTAGGTTTGTCTCCGTAGATTACTAGGGTTTCGTGATTTGGGAGACGAAGACGAACGGCCTTCTCGTGGCACATAATCTCAGGATGGTGGGGGCTTAACCAATCCATGCCGATGATCACATCAAAACTCCTAATTGATACTGGCATTAGGTCTATTCGAAAGACGTGTTGGTTAAGGGTTAGGGTACATCCGATGTAGATCTCCCCAGTGGATTCGGTTTTCCCATTGGCCATTTCCACCATATAGGTTTCATTTAGCTTTTGGGGTTGTTGTTTTAATAAATGTTTAAACTTCTCGCTTACGAAACTTCGCTCCGCTCCGGTGTCAAATAAGATGCATGCATAAGTGTGGTTTAGGAGAAACATACCGGTCACAACTGCGGGGTCCTGAACCGCCTCTCCTTGGCCCATGGTCAGCATCCTACCTGTTCCTCTGTTCCCGGGATTGTTGTTGTTAGGGAAGTCTCGGCGGAAGTGCCCAGTCCTCCCACACCCGAAGCAGGTGTGGCTAGGCCCTGCATTATTGCCGCCGGCATTGGTGTTGTTGTTGTTGCGATGGTTGTTGTTGTTTCCCTGATTTTGGTTCTGGGGAAGGTAAGTCCTGCAGTACCTCGCAGTGTGTCCCCTTCGATTGCAACTGGTGTAACACCGAGAATTTCAAAATAATTTTTCGCAATATAAAAAAAAACATTTCTCATTTAATTTCATAAAAACATTATGTTTCAAATTCCAATTTGTATCATACAAATCCCAAGATCACATAAATATATCAAAGTCCCCTGCGTGTGTACAGATCAAGCCGGCGCCTTCCCATGGTCATCGCTAGTACCTGAACAACAACACTAACATTGTAAGCACGAAGCTTAGTGAGTTCCCCAAAATACCACATAAAACACATATTAGCCACTCGAGGCTATAACTCTATGGGTCCGTGCACCCAACTCTGTGAACCCTCAGGTTCTAACTCTAGGAACCTTTCGGTTCCAACTCTGTAATCATGCACAGCATAAATCACATAGAAATAATGCAGTACAACATATGGCATACACATAACATACATACACTAACACATAGCTCTGATTACCTACTCAAGGTAAAGTATAGTGAGAAGACTCACCTCGCGTGTCTCGGTATCTCACGAACCCTGGAAACCCCTCGTGCTCGATCCTCCGAGCTCTAATCCTCCTATAACATCACATGACTCTAATTAACACTTTTTATCTCTAAGGTTGACTATCCCTAAGAAGTCAACACAGGTCAACGGTCAACGGTCAACTTTGACCGGACTCGGCGAGTGCACACGGCAACTCGGCGAGTCTAGACGTTCTCACCAACTCTCTAGGATTCCCTTTCTACACGTCGAGTACTCCCCCTGACTCGACGAGTTTCACCTGGAAGAAATCGCGGGGCCACCCCGACTCAATTCGCCGAGTCTCAAGAATGACTCGGCGAGTCCCAGCTCGACTCAGTCCACTTTGACAACCCTCTCTAACTCGCCCTGACTCACTGAGTCAACCCCTGACTCGACTGGACCACTCACTGGCCGGTCCAAGGCAATCTTCAAGCTACTCGCCGAGTCTACTCATCGGACTCGGCGAGTCCATGCCATGCAATCACTCAAACTTGCTTCTAAGGTCAGATCTACTCCAACAATTCATAGATCTGGCCCTCCTAGACTGATTCACCACGTAAAGCCCCAGACTTGGTGCATAAACAACCTCTATATGACCATATATGAAGAATTATCAACAAATCTCACTACTCAAGGTCATAACCTCCATTGTTCTCTATAAAGCTTGATGAATGAGGCTCTCTGGACCTCTATGGATCCAGATCCGAAGTCTCATCACTAGCAAGGGACTATTTGGCCATCTAATCAACTCAACAAGGTCACAAGAAACCCTAAAATCAATTATACTTCACAAAACAGGAGATGAGCCGAAATCATACCTTAGATTGAAGGGCTAAGCTTCAAATCCACCGAATAGCAGTCTCCTTTGCCTCCTCTTGGCTAGAACCTCCCTCTTCTTTGCTAAAAAACACACAAATGTCAAGAAGTGCTTCCTTTCTCTCTCAAATCGCTAAAGCACTCTAGGGTTTCTCTCTATGGACTGTTGGATGCAAATGACGGCCATAAGGCCCTTTAAATAGGTCCCAAACCCGAGAAATTAGGGTTTCATTAAACAGCGTGGACTCGCCGAGTCCATATCCTGGACTCGCCGAGTCCAGACGAATCCCTCGTCCAGAATCACGACCCTACTCGGCGAGTCTGAGCTCCAACTCGCCGAGTCCCGTCTCAAAACACAAAAAAAAAACAAAACAATAAAATACCTGGAAATCCGGGCTGTTACAACTCTCCCCCACTAGAACTAGACTTCGCCCTCGAAGTCTCGCTCTGAAAATAGCTCCGGATGCTGCTCCCGCATCTCGTGCTCCGGCTCCCAGGTCATCTCTGATCCCTTCCGGTGTTGCCACTGAACCAACACCAGAGGTACCTCCTTGTTCCTCAGAACCTTGATCTTCCGATCTCTGATGGCTACTGGTCTCTCGGCATAATTCAGGCTCGCATCCACCTGAATATCCTCTAATGGAACTACTGCCGACTCATCAGCAATACATTTCCTCAATTGCGACACATGAAAAGTGTCGTGGATTTGCCTCAACTATGCTGGCAATTCCAACCGATAGGCTACCCGGCCTACCCTCGCAATCAATCGAAATGGCCCAATATACCGGGGCCCCAACTTGCCCCTCTTCCTGAATCGAATCACTCCTTTCCAAGGAGAGACCTTCAGGAGAACGAAGTCGCCGACCTGAAACTCAAGCTCGGACCGGCGTCTGTCTGCATAACTCTTCTGTCGGCTCTGGGCGGTCAATAACCTCTGTCTGACCTGTTGAATCTGCTCTGTCGTCTGAAGCACGATCTCTGTACGGCCCATCACTCTCTGCCCAACCTCTCCCCAGCAAATGGGGGTCCGACACCTCCTACCATACAACAGCTCAAAGGGTGGCATACCAATGCTCGAATGATGGCTGTTGTTGTAGGAAAACTCTGCCAAGGGTAAATACGCATCCCAGCTACCCCCGAAATCCAACACACATGCTCGAAGCATGTCCTCAAGCGTCTGAATCGTCCGCTCACTCTGACCATCTGTCTGGGGATGATATGCGGTACTAAAATGCAATCTAGTACCCAACTCCTCATGAAATTTCTTCCAGAATCTGGAAGTAAAGCGCACATCACGGTCTGAAACAATCGAGATCGGCACCCCATGCCGAGATACCACTTCTCTCACATATAACTCTGCCAACTTCTCTGCTGAAGAACTTTCACTGATGGCAAGGAAGTGAGCGCTCTTCGTCAACCTATCCACAATCACCCAAATTGCATCAACTCCTCTGGCAGTTCTCGGCAATTTGGTGATGAAATCCATAGTGATCTGTTCCCACTTCCATTCGGGAACCTCCAATTGCTGCAACTTGCCATGCGGTCTCTGGTGCTCGGCCTTAACCCTTCGGCAGGTCAAGCACCTCTCAACGAACCATGCGACGTCCCTCTTCATACAGGGCCACCAATACTCTTTCCTCAAATCCAAATACATCTTCGTAGCCCCCGGATGGATCGAAAATTTCGACCGATGAGCCTCCTCCATCAAGGAAGTGCGTGTACCACCCACAAACGGTACCCAAATCCGACCCTAAAAAGTCATAAGCCCTCGACCATCCGTAACAAACTCTGAAACCAAACCAACGACCCGTTCCCTCTTCTGCATCTCCGGCTGCACAGCCTCGGCATGTGCCCCACGAATGGCATCCAATACCGGAGCTATCATGGTCAATCTCAAACATACAATTCGTATTGGAGTGCTCTCTGCTCTGCGGCTCAACGCATCGGCCACCACATTGGCCTTGCCCGGGTGGTACAGGATCTCACAATCATAATCCTTGACCACATCTAACCACCTCCTCTGACGCATATTTAGATTGGGCTGATCCATCAGGTACTTCAAGCTCTTATGGTCCGTGTATATCGTACACCGAACCCCATATAAGTAGTGACGCCAAATCTTGAGGGCGAACACTACTGCCCCCAACTCTAGATCATGCGTGGCATATCTCGTCTCATGAGGCTTCAGCTGCCTCGATGCATATGCTATCACATGACCCCTCTGCATCAACACCGCACCCAGCCCCAAAATCGATGCATCACAATATACTACAAAATCCTCTATCCCTTCCGGGAGAGCTAATACCGGGGCTTCGCACAACCTTTGGCGAAGTGTCTCAAAGGAGGTCTGCTGCTCGGGACCCCATGAGAATGCGACACCCTTCCGGGTCAATCTGGTGAGCGGCACTGCGATCTTGGAGAAATCCTTGATAAATCTCCGATAATACCCTGCTAATCCAAGGAAACTCCTGATCTCAGAGGGTGACTTTGGCACCTCCCAACCCATCACCGACTCAACCTTGGCCGGATCGACCAGAATCCCTTCCTGGTTAACGAGATGTCCTAGGAACTGGACCTCCTGTAACCAGAAATCACACTTGGAGAATTTTGCATAAAGCTTCTCCGATCTCAGTACCCCAAGGACCTCCCTCAAATGCTCCTCATGTTGCTCTCTAGATCTCGAATACACCAGAATATCATCGATAAATACAATCACCGACCGATCCAACATCGGCCTGCATACCCTGTTCATGAGATCCATGAACACTGCCGGGGCATTGGTGAGCCCAAAAGGCATCACCACAAACTCATAATGCCCATATCGCGTCCTGAATGCTGTCTTCTGAACGTCCTCATCCCGCACCCTCACCTGATGATATCCCGACCTCAAGTCGATCTTGGAAAACCAAGATGCTCCCTGCAACTGATCAAATAAATCGTCTATCCTCGGCAACGGGTAACGGTTCTTAACCGTCAGCTTGTTCAACTCCCAGTAATCAATACACATCCGGTGTGAACCATCCTTCTTCTTGACGAACAGAATAGGTGCTCCCCACGGTGAGCTGCTCGGCCGAATGAATCCCTTCCCCAGCAACTCCTGAAGCTGCGAGGATAACTCTTGCATCTCTGGAGGTGCAAGACGATAAGGCACCTTAGCTATAGGCGCGGCCCCCGGAACCAAATCAATACCAAACTCCACTTGCCTCACAGGAGGTACTCCCGGCAGCTCCTCGGGAAAGACATCTGGAAACTCACGCACCACTGGTACCTCCTCAACTGAACTCGGTCTCTCGGAAGTCGCTCGCGTATCCATCACATACGCCACAAAACCCTTACAGCCCTGCTGTAGACACTGCCTCGCCCTAGCGGCCGAACAAAAGGCTGATCCCGAACGGGTACCCTCGCCGTACACCGAAAGAACTCCCCCACTAGGGTCTCATATAGTCACCAGCTGACGCTCGCAGTCGATGACTGCGCCAAATCGACTCAGCCAGTCCATGCCCACAATGACACAGACATCACCCATCGCAATAGGAATCAGATCAATCGGAAACTCAATCCCGAAAATCTCTAACACACATCCCCGAAAAACCTCCGTGGCACAAATCACTCTATCATCAGCTATAGAAACTCTCAGAGGCCGACTCAATGCCTCATGACTAACACTGATATGCTGACTAAAGGCCAACGATACAAAAGACCGACTCGCACCCGAGTCAAATAACACCAAAGCAGGTACAGAGTTCACAAGAAAGGTACCTACGCATAATATAATATAAGCATAACATCTCGATATCAAAATAAATACACGAAAGGAAACATACCAGCCACAACATCGGGCGCAGCGCGGACCTCCTCCGCAGTCAACTGGAAGGCTCTCCCTCGAGCTCTCGGCGTCTCGGCCTTCACAGGCCGACTCTCTGTAGCTCTGATGGCGGCAGGAGCAGACCCCTGAGATGCTCCGCGCAACTGCGGACACTCGTCCTTCCGGTGTCCGGTCTGGTTGTAGTGAAAACACACTGCAAACCCCTTGGGGCAGTCCTTGGCCATGTGCCCCTCCTTGCCACATTTATAGCAAGACCCCGCTCAGCAAACTCCGTCATGACCCTTGCCGCACTTTCCGCAAGTGCGGCCCTTCTGGCTCCCTGGTCTGGGATCAGCAGGCTTGGCCCGCTTGGCGGCCGGCTGTGACTGTGCCGGTCGCCGATCCCTCCCCTGAGACTCCGCCTCCTCCCTGGCCTGAGTCTCAAGCTCAATCTCCCTCTTCCGGGCATTTGCCTGAAGCTCGGCAAATGTCCGGTACGAGGAGTTCGCAGCGAACTCCCGAATATCCCGCCTCAAGATGCTCAAGTAGCGGCTCATACGTGCCTGCTCAGTGGACACGTGCTCAGGGCAGAACATCGCCCCCTCATGGAACATCCTCGTGAACATCCTTGAGGGTCAGAAACTCCTGTACTAGACGCTCCCTCTCCACCTGGGGAACGTACTCATCCCGAAAAATGGTGGTGAACCTTTCCCAGGTCACCGCAGAAAGCTCAGCAGGCGCATAATGCGCCGTCACAAACTTCCACCAGTCTTTCGCTCCCAAGCGAAGCTGGTTCAGCGCGAACCGGACCTTCAAATGCTCAGGAGACGAGGAAGTGAAGAAACACCCCTCAATATCAGATATCCACCTCATAGCTGCCACCGGATCCTGAGTACCATCAAACTCTGGTGGTTTTGTGTTGCTGAACTCACAGAACAGCAACGCATCCCCACCCTGCGGCCTCGCAGCAGCAATCGCTGCGGTAGCCGCTGCAGCAGCAGCCTCAGAAAGAGCGGGATAACGCTCATCAAACGTCTCAATCAATGTGGTCTTTATAGACCCAAACATCTCCGGTATCTCTGCCCTGATGGCCGCAGCCACCTCCTCCTGAATGATCCGGCGGATCTCCTCCTCACTGGTACCACTGCTCTCGGGCATCAAACGTGTCCTCACCATGATCTACCTCTGAAATACAACATACGATAAATTAGAATCCACACGAGTATGCTCACACTCGTCAACTCTTTCCTTCTTGATTCTTGGCATTCCAAAGATTCTGACTTGGGCTGCACACCGCTCCAGTGCTTCCAGTAGTACGGGCCCAATACTACTGTCCGCACCGCACCAGAACACTCCAAGTCCTCCTCTTTGGATCCCAGGTCTCAAGTACTCTATCATGCATAGACTACTCTCTAATAGATCTCTCATAAGCCCCTCGCTGCTACCTACTCACTCTCAAGCATCTCATAGCAGCTCACCTCTCCCTAGGCTAAGGCATCACAAATCAGGCAACTCTAGTCCTAATAGCAATACCTAGCCAACTCTAGCATGCGGATACATCATATCAATATCAATATCACATTATATATAAAGGTATTTTGGGAAATCACCGTTCGGGCGCTGACTGATCGTACACACATCTCTTGCTCTGCGTTTTTCAAAAATCTTTTACTCTTTTTGAAGATACATTTCAAATCCTCAATTTGAGTTCAAATACGCCCGAAGGTGTACTCGAATCCCTCAAACCAAGGCTCTGATACCAACTTGTAACACCGAGAATTTCAAAATAATTTTTCGCAATATAAAAAAAACATTTCTCATTTAGTTTTTGTCACACCCCGCTGAAGCGGAAACGCAAGGTATGACAGCGATAACGGTTTCATTGCAAAAGATAAAGATACATCACCATAGCAGTATTTAAAAGTTTACAACCCATAGCTTCAAAAGAAACAAAATACAAGTTTTTCCAAAACAACATTAATCAAAATATAACTTCATAATAGCTTCAACACGATGCAGCATGCTCTATGATGATGAATCTTTACATTCACTTACTAATGATTTCCTGAAAAAGCATGTAAAACGAGCGTCAACTATGAAAATAGTTGGTGAGTATCACAAGTTTATAAATCGAGGGTACAATAATGCTTTAATGATAAAACAAAGTTGATTGCTATTAAGGAATACAAGTTTATTGCTATAACGAGAAACGCGTTTGTATGTGTATGAGCAAACAATGAGTCTCAACCAAACCTATGACTGAAGCCCTATCGAGATCTATGCTTATCGTTCCATAGATGAATATGGTATCATGCACTCCAGCGATTCGGGCGAGTGAGGAGTTGTCAATTCCTAATAGCGCTATCCATAATGACCATTGGCTCAAAGAGTTAATGGTTAGAGATAAGGGAAGGGCCTTAGTACGATAAGTTCTCATGTTCCGTGTTGCATAGACATACATAAAGAAACATAGCAATACAATAGCAATCATGTTTGATAATAATCAATTTAAATACAACATGCAAACAATAGTTTTTCTGGACATGCTTTTCCACCCCAAAACATAAAAACTGAAAATAGGGGAGTGCGTGAATACTCACAATGTTTTGTGTAGACACAAGCGGTACTTCGGGATGCACCAACGTCTTACTACCGGGATCCTACGACATCAAACACACGCACTAGTGAGTTTCCATGTCGATATCTAATGCTAATATACTAAACTCTACATATAGGGAAATGCCAATTTATGTTTTAGTATTGGATTTTATATCAATTTGTTACACTTTTTCTGATGTATTGAAATTTTACAAGTCGTGCGATTAATTACAACCTTGGAAGGTTAATTTTCCAAATTTTAAGTCTCAATAACAACATAAATTCACGAAAAATAGCATTCGAGGGATAAAAATTCTCAAACTTTTTATTTAACTGTTATTACACAATACTAAGCTGGGAAAATTATAAAAATGGATTTCCAAGCTGTTTAATTATATTTTATGATTTTTGAGCATTTATTTCAATAAAAATTGAAATAAATAGAAAACAGTTTCCAAAATTACCCAAACTTTTTATTTAATTGTTAGTATACATAAATAGGCTGGGAAAAATATAAAAGATATTTTTCAGTGGTTATTTGTATTTTTCCTTGTTTTATTCCTTTAAATAGTCATTAATTAAAGAAATAATATTAAACAGTTAAAATAAATTACCATAAATTTTTGTAACATCATTTACAGTATAAATATCCTGGGAAAAATATCAAAAGTGGTTTTCATAATGTATAAACTGGTTATGGGTTTTTATGTATATTTAAGTGTATTTTAGTGCAATTAACTTTAGAAAATAAGAGAAAAATAGTTTACAGTAGAGAAAACTATTCAAAATTTTTATGTAACCTCCTACTGTATAATATTATATCCTGGAAAATTTTCATGAATTTTGGATAATCAGAGCTATTTTTCCCATTTTTAGACCATTATAATTACCAAGAATTGGTAAAAATAGTAAGACATGATGAAAAATCTTGAAATTGTTTTCTGAAGTCACCCATGACATTTAAGGTATGCGAAAATTGTTAGATACAATTTTCATATCCTCTAAGGGGGTTTTGTAATTTATCATGTCCTAAATAAAAGAAAATTAGAAGTCGTATTAAACAGTAACAAAAATTTCTGAAATTTGGTGAGGGGTCATTATTCCCCATAAGTATCATCCATGAATTTATTTAGGATTTATTGACCTCTGGAAGTATTTTATATGATTTATGCCCTTGGTTTTAGCAATAATTCTAATAAATCAAAGAAATAACAAAAGCTCTTGAAATTTTCCAGATTATCTCATGCATGCAAGGGCTTTCAAAAGGAAAAATGTAAAAAAAAGTATTCAGAAGAGAAATGAGGGTAATGATTCCAAACAATTTAAGAAAAGTTGCATGCAATAATGCATGAAGTGTAGATGTGGCTGAGGTTCATGAATTTTTGTAGCCCATTCAGTGAGGTTTTAAGCCACGAAATTTCAACCATAACTCACTAGATATGTTAAGTTTCTAAGGTATTTTTCCTAAGATTTATGGTTGGGTTTAAGGCCATTGTTTAAGCAAGATAAAAATAGTGATCACAGAAAAAGAGCTGTATGCGCAACCTTTTTGTAAAATCTGCCAAAAATCGGATATTTAATATTTTACAGTAAGACCAGTTGGGTTTGAAAGTTAATTCGTGGAACTAACCAATACAAAAAGAATATCATGATTTGGTTAAGAAATGACTGAGTTATGACTGTTCAAAGTCGAACAAAGTAATCTGGCAGATTGCATGTTTGCTTGTGTGCATTATTAGGGTATTTCAATAAGAACATCATGCATGTCTTTGGTAAGGCCCGATTTCTAACACATGCATGGAATGAATGAGCATCCAAGATGTACTAGAAATGGTTTAAATGCTTTTGTTCATGCATGAACACAAAAGAAATGGAGAAGAACATGAAATATTAGGTTTTGATGTCACATGATCATATGTGCATCTTTTCCACTCCTTGCATGGGTTTGATCCCGGATTTTCACCATCTCTAACACATGCATTGTGTTATGGTGAGAATCTACAAACCACAAGGGGAGAATAAAGATTTCTAGCCATGGAAAGGCATAGAATCCGAAAAGTAGAGAAGACTAAGAAGAAAAAGAGGTTTAACCATGAAACTATGGAAGAAGATGTTGTTGTTTACCTTGGTTTTGATCTTGAGAGAAGTAAGAACACTTCAAGGGCTTCACAATCTCGAAATTTTGCAGAGAAATGAGAGGATTTTCGTGAGTTTAGAGAGAGGGAAGAAGAGAGTGAAGTGTGTGAAGAGAGTGAAGTGAGAGAGTGAAGTGGAAGAGGTGGAGTAAGGGTTTAGGCTTAATGATTGTGTTTTGGGGAAGAGAGAGGGCATGGGGAGAGGTGATGGCCGGTTTTTGCATGCCTTTTGGCCTCCTCTCTCCTAAATTTTAAACTTTATAAACTTCCCTCCTATATTTTATATATAAACATTCATTTTTATAAAATGTTTATTAAGCAATTTGATTTATTTAAAAATCTTGTTTTCAACAAATAATTTATGATTAATACTTGTAATTTATATTTCTAGTTCATTGGTATAATCCATAATTTGATTAATATAATTTGATATTAGGAAGTTTATAGCCAAATTTTATAAAGTTTTTAAGCTTTATATTTTATAGCTTTGGATTTTTGGCTCTTTAGGGTTTTTGGAACATTGTTTGATATTCAACAACATGTTGAAGTATAATTAGAGTGTTTTAATTTATTTTTAGAGTTTTATACCCTATTTCAATTATAACAAAGCTTGAAGCTTTATTCTAATTATAGTATTGGCATTTCCTATTGTAGCTAAGCAACTTACTAGAATTGTAAGTATCAAGTATATTAGTCCTAGACCTTAGTTGGATCCTAGTTTATGCAAGATTTTTGACCTAATTTATACTACTAGGTCATGGCATGTTGTGCATGAATGGTTATTATAAAGATGCATGAGTCCAAGAATGACCTGAATTGGCAGTTGTCACAGTATCCCCCACTTAAAAAGAATTTCGTCCCGAAATTCATTCTATGTCATCGCTTGTCATCGCAAGGGAATAGTTGCGGATACTTTTCCTTTATGTAGTCCTCGCGCTCCCAGGTGTACTCCGGTCCGCGTTTTGAGTTCCATCGAACTTTCACAATCGGGATCTTACTTCGCTTAAGTTGTTTTACCTCCCTGTCAAGGATTTCTATCGGTTCCTCAACGAAGCTCAGCTTATTATTGAGCTTAATTTCCTCCAGGGGTACTATCAATGTTTCATCGGCTAGACATTTCTTAAGGTTGGAGACGTGGAATGTGTCGTGAATGGCGCTTAACTCTTGGGGCAATTGAAGTTTATACGCTACCGGACCAATCCTTTCAAGGATTTCAAAGGGTCCAACATATCTCGGGCTTAGTTTTCCTTTCTTACCAAAACGCACAAGCCCTTTCCAAGGCGACACTTTTAAAAGTACCTTGTCTCCTACTTGGAATTCTAATGGTTTTCGACGATTATCCGCATAACTTTTCTGACTCTGTCACACCCCGCTGAAGCGGAAACGCAAGGTATGACAGCGATAACGGTTTCATTGCAAAAGATAAAGATACATCACCATAGCAGTATTTAAAAGTTTACAACCCATAGCTTCAAAAGAAACAAAATACAAGTTTTTCCAAAACAACATTAATCAAAATATAACTTCATAATAGCTTCAACACGATGCAGCATGCTCTATGATGATGAATCTTTACATTCACTTACTAATGATTTCCTGAAAAAGCATGTAAAACGAGCGTCAACTATGAAAATAGTTGGTGAGTATCACAAGTTTATAAATCGAGGGTACAATAATGCTTTAATGATAAAACAAAGTTGATTGCTATTAAGGAATACAAGTTTATTGCTATAACGAGAAACGCGTTTGTATGTGTATGAGCAAACAATGAGTCTCAACCAAACCTATGACTGAAGCCCTATCGAGATCTATGCTTATCGTTCCATAGATGAATATGGTATCATGCACTCCAGCGATTCGGGCGAGTGAGGAGTTGTCAATTCCTAATAGTGCTATCCATAATGACCATTGGCTCAAAGAGTTAATGGTTAGAGATAAGGGAAGGGCCTTAGTACGATAAGTTCTCATGTTCCGTGTTGCATAGACATACATAAAGAAACATAGCAATACAATAGCAATCATGTTTGATACAAATCAATTTACATACAACATGCAAATTATAGTTTTTCTGGACATGCTTTTCCACCCCAAAACATAAAACTGAAAATAGGGGAGTGCGTGAATACTCACAATGTTTTGTGTAGACACAAGCGGTACTTCGGGATGCACCAACGTCTTACTACCGGGATCCTACGACATCAAACACACGCACTAGTGAGTTTCCATGTCGATATCTAATGCTAATATACTAAACTCTACATATAGGGAAATGCCAATTTATGTTTTAGTATTGGATTTTATATCAATTTGTTACACTTTTTCTGATGTATTGAAATTTTACAAGTCGTGCGATTAATTACAACCTTGGAAGGTTAATTTTCCAAATTTTAAGTCTCAATAACAACATAAATTCACGAAAAATAGCATTCGAGGGATAAAAATTCTCAAACTTTTTATTTAACTGTTATTACACAATACTAAGCTGGGAAAATTATAAAAATGGATTTCCAAGCTGTTTAATTATATTTTATGATTTTTGAGCATTTATTTCAATAAAAATTGAAATAAATAGAAAACAGTTTCCAAAATTACCCAAACTTTTTATTTAATTGTTAGTATACATAAATAGGCTGGGAAAAATATAAAAGATATTTTTCAGTGGTTATTTGTATTTTTCCTTGTTTTATTCCTTTAAATAGTCATTAATTAAAGAAATAATATTAAACAGTTAAAATAAATTACCATAAATTTTTGTAACATCATTTACAGTATAAATATCCTGGGAAAAATATCAAAAGTGGTTTTCATAATGTATAAACTGGTTATGGGTTTTTATGTATATTTAAGTGTATTTTAGTGCAATTAACTTTAGAAAATAAGAGAAAAATAGTTTACAGTAGAGAAAACTATTCAAAATTTTTATGTAACCTCCTACTGTATAATATTATATCCTGGAAAATTTTCATGAATTTTGGATAATCAGAGCTATTTTTCCCATTTTTAGACCATTATAATTACCAAGAATTGGTAAAAATAGTAAGACATGATGAAAAATCTTGAAATTGTTTTCTGAAGTCACCCATGACATTTAAGGTATGCGAAAATTGTTAGATACAATTTTCATATCCTCTAAGGGGGTTTTGTAATTTATCATGTCCTAAATAAAAGAAAATTAGAAGTCGTATTAAACAGTAACAAAAATTTCTGAAATTTGGTGAGGGGTCATTATTCCCCATAAGTATCATCCATGAATTTATTTAGGATTTATTGACCTCTGGAAGTATTTTATATGATTTATGCCCTTGGTTTTAGCAATAATTCTAATAAATCAAAGAAATAACAAAAGCTCTTGAAATTTTCCAGATTATCTCATGCATGCAAGGGCTTTCAAAAGGAAAAATGTAAAAAAAAGTATTCAGAAGAGAAATGAGGGTAATGATTCCAAACAATTTAAGAAAAGTTGCATGCAATAATGCATGAAGTGTAGATGTGGCTGAGGTTCATGAATTTTTGTAGCCCATTCAGTGAGGTTTTAAGCCACGAAATTTCAACCATAACTCACTAGATATGTTAAGTTTCTAAGGTATTTTTCCTAAGATTTATGGTTGGGTTTAAGGCCATTGTTTAAGCAAGATAAAAATAGTGATCACAGAAAAAGAGCTGTATGCGCAACCTTTTTGTAAAATCTGCCAAAAATCGGATATTTAATATTTTACAGTAAGACCAGTTGGGTTTGAAAGTTAATTCGTGGAACTAACCAATACAAAAAGAATATCATGATTTGGTTAAGAAATGACTGAGTTATGACTGTTCAAAGTCGAACAAAGTAATCTGGCAGATTGCATGTTTGCTTGTGTGCATTATTAGGGTATTTCAATAAGAACATCATGCATGTCTTTGGTAAGGCCCGATTTCTAACACATGCATGGAATGAATGAGCATCCAAGATGTACTAGAAATGGTTTAAATGCTTTTGTTCATGCATGAACACAAAAGAAATGGAGAAGAACATGAAATATTAGGTTTTGATGTCACATGATCATATGTGCATCTTTTCCACTCCTTGCATGGGTTTGATCCCGGATTTTCACCATCTCTAACACATGCATTGTGTTATGGTGAGAATCTACAAACCACAAGGGGAGAATAAAGATTTCTAGCCATGGAAAGGCATAGAATCCGAAAAGTAGAGAAGACTAAGAAGAAAAAGAGGTTTAACCATGAAACTATGGAAGAAGATGTTGTTGTTTACCTTGGTTTTGATCTTGAGAGAAGTAAGAACACTTCAAGGGCTTCACAATCTCGAAATTTTGCAGAGAAATGAGAGGATTTTCGTGAGTTTAGAGAGAGGGAAGAAGAGAGTGAAGTGTGTGAAGAGAGTGAAGTGAGAGAGTGAAGTGGAAGAGGTGGAGTAAGGGTTTAGGCTTAATGATTGTGTTTTGGGGAAGAGAGAGGGCATGGGGAGAGGTGATGGCCGGTTTTTGCATGCCTTTTGGCCTCCTCTCTCCTAAATTTTAAACTTTATAAACTTCCCTCCTATATTTTATATATAAACATTCATTTTTATAAAATGTTTATTAAGCAATTTGATTTATTTAAAAATCTTGTTTTCAACAAATAATTTATGATTAATACTTGTAATTTATATTTCTAGTTCATTGGTATAATCCATAATTTGATTAATATAATTTGATATTAGGAAGTTTATAGCCAAATTTTATAAAGTTTTTAAGCTTTATATTTTATAGCTTTGGATTTTTGGCTCTTTAGGGTTTTTGGAACATTGTTTGATATTCAACAACATGTTGAAGTATAATTAGAGTGTTTTAATTTATTTTTAGAGTTTTATACCCTATTTCAATTATAACAAAGCTTGAAGCTTTATTCTAATTATAGTATTGGCATTTCCTATTGTAGCTAAGCAACTTACTAGAATTGTAAGTATCAAGTATATTAGTCCTAGACCTTAGTTGGATCCTAGTTTATGCAAGATTTTTGACCTAATTTATACTACTAGGTCATGGCATGTTGTGCATGAATGGTTATTATAAAGATGCATGAGTCCAAGAATGACCTGAATTGGCAGTTGTCACAGTATCCCCCACTTAAAAAGAATTTCGTCCCGAAATTCATTCTATGTCATCGCTTGTCATCGCAAGGGAATAGTTGTGGATACTTTTCCTTTATGTAGTCCTCGCGCTCCCAGGTGTACTCCGGTCCGCGTTTTGAGTTCCATCGAACTTTCACAATCGGGATCTTACTTCGCTTAAGTTGTTTTACCTCCCTGTCAAGGATTTCTATCGGTTCCTCAACGAAGCTCAGCTTATTATTGAGCTTAATTTCCTCCAGGGGTACTATCAATGTTTCATCGGCTAGACATTTCTTAAGGTTGGAGACGTGGAATGTGTCGTGAATGGCGCTTAACTCTTGGGGCAATTGAAGTTTATACGCTACCGGACCAATCCTTTCAAGGATTTCAAAGGGTCCAACATATCTCGGGCTTAGTTTTCCTTTCTTACCAAAACGCACAAGCCCTTTCCAAGGCGACACTTTTAAAAGTACCTTGTCTCCTACTTGGAATTCTAATGGTTTTCGACGATTATCCGCATAACTTTTCTGACTCTGTCACACCCCGCTGAAGCGGAAACGCAAGGTATGACAGCGATAACGGTTTCATTGCAAAAGATAAAGATACATCACCATAGCAGTATTTAAAAGTTTACAACCCATAGCTTCAAAAGAAACAAAATACAAGTTTTTCCAAAACAACATTAATCAAAATATAACTTCATAATAGCTTCAACACGATGCAGCATGCTCTATGATGATGAATCTTTACATTCACTTACTAATGATTTCCTGAAAAAGCATGTAAAACGAGCGTCAACTATGAAAATAGTTGGTGAGTATCACAAGTTTATAAATCGAGGGTACAATAATGCTTTAATGATAAAACAAAGTTGATTGCTATTAAGGAATACAAGTTTATTGCTATAACGAGAAACGCGTTTGTATGTGTATGAGCAAACAATGAGTCTCAACCAAACCTATGACTGAAGCCCTATCGAGATCTATGCTTATCGTTCCATAGATGAATATGGTATCATGCACTCCAGCGATTCGGGCGAGTGAGGAGTTGTCAATTCCTAATAGTGCTATCCATAATGACCATTGGCTCAAAGAGTTAATGGTTAGAGATAAGGGAAGGGCCTTAGTACGATAAGTTCTCATGTTCCGTGTTGCATAGACATACATAAAGAAACATAGCAATACAATAGCAATCATGTTTGATACAAATCAATTTACATACAACATGCAAATTATAGTTTTTCTGGACATGCTTTTCCACCCCAAAACATAAAACTGAAAATAGGGGAGTGCGTGAATACTCACAATGTTTTGTGTAGACACAAGCGGTACTTCGGGATGCACCAACGTCTTACTACCGGGATCCTACGACATCAAACACACGCACTAGTGAGTTTCCATGTCGATATCTAATGCTAATATACTAAACTCTACATATAGGGAAATGCCAATTTATGTTTTAGTATTGGATTTTATATCAATTTGTTACACTTTTTCTGATGTATTGAAATTTTACAAGTCGTGCGATTAATTACAACCTTGGAAGGTTAATTTTCCAAATTTTAAGTCTCAATAACAACATAAATTCACGAAAAATAGCATTCGAGGGATAAAAATTCTCAAACTTTTTATTTAACTGTTATTACACAATACTAAGCTGGGAAAATTATAAAAATGGATTTCCAAGCTGTTTAATTATATTTTATGATTTTTGAGCATTTATTTCAATAAAAATTGAAATAAATAGAAAACAGTTTCCAAAATTACCCAAACTTTTTATTTAATTGTTAGTATACATAAATAGGCTGGGAAAAATATAAAAGATATTTTTCAGTGGTTATTTGTATTTTTCCTTGTTTTATTCCTTTAAATAGTCATTAATTAAAGAAATAATATTAAACAGTTAAAATAAATTACCATAAATTTTTGTAACATCATTTACAGTATAAATATCCTGGGAAAAATATCAAAAGTGGTTTTCATAATGTATAAACTGGTTATGGGTTTTTATGTATATTTAAGTGTATTTTAGTGCAATTAACTTTAGAAAATAAGAGAAAAATAGTTTACAGTAGAGAAAACTATTCAAAATTTTTATGTAACCTCCTACTGTATAATATTATATCCTGGAAAATTTTCATGAATTTTGGATAATCAGAGCTATTTTTCCCATTTTTAGACCATTATAATTACCAAGAATTGGTAAAAATAGTAAGACATGATGAAAAATCTTGAAATTGTTTTCTGAAGTCACCCATGACATTTAAGGTATGCGAAAATTGTTAGATACAATTTTCATATCCTCTAAGGGGGTTTTGTAATTTATCATGTCCTAAATAAAAGAAAATTAGAAGTCGTATTAAACAGTAACAAAAATTTCTGAAATTTGGTGAGGGGTCATTATTCCCCATAAGTATCATCCATGAATTTATTTAGGATTTATTGACCTCTGGAAGTATTTTATATGATTTATGCCCTTGGTTTTAGCAATAATTCTAATAAATCAAAGAAATAACAAAAGCTCTTGAAATTTTCCAGATTATCTCATGCATGCAAGGGCTTTCAAAAGGAAAAATGTAAAAAAAAGTATTCAGAAGAGAAATGAGGGTAATGATTCCAAACAATTTAAGAAAAGTTGCATGCAATAATGCATGAAGTGTAGATGTGGCTGAGGTTCATGAATTTTTGTAGCCCATTCAGTGAGGTTTTAAGCCACGAAATTTCAACCATAACTCACTAGATATGTTAAGTTTCTAAGGTATTTTTCCTAAGATTTATGGTTGGGTTTAAGGCCATTGTTTAAGCAAGATAAAAATAGTGATCACAGAAAAAGAGCTGTATGCGCAACCTTTTTGTAAAATCTGCCAAAAATCGGATATTTAATATTTTACAGTAAGACCAGTTGGGTTTGAAAGTTAATTCGTGGAACTAACCAATACAAAAAGAATATCATGATTTGGTTAAGAAATGACTGAGTTATGACTGTTCAAAGTCGAACAAAGTAATCTGGCAGATTGCATGTTTGCTTGTGTGCATTATTAGGGTATTTCAATAAGAACATCATGCATGTCTTTGGTAAGGCCCGATTTCTAACACATGCATGGAATGAATGAGCATCCAAGATGTACTAGAAATGGTTTAAATGCTTTTGTTCATGCATGAACACAAAAGAAATGGAGAAGAACATGAAATATTAGGTTTTGATGTCACATGATCATATGTGCATCTTTTCCACTCCTTGCATGGGTTTGATCCCGGATTTTCACCATCTCTAACACATGCATTGTGTTATGGTGAGAATCTACAAACCACAAGGGGAGAATAAAGATTTCTAGCCATGGAAAGGCATAGAATCCGAAAAGTAGAGAAGACTAAGAAGAAAAAGAGGTTTAACCATGAAACTATGGAAGAAGATGTTGTTGTTTACCTTGGTTTTGATCTTGAGAGAAGTAAGAACACTTCAAGGGCTTCACAATCTCGAAATTTTGCAGAGAAATGAGAGGATTTTCGTGAGTTTAGAGAGAGGGAAGAAGAGAGTGAAGTGTGTGAAGAGAGTGAAGTGAGAGAGTGAAGTGGAAGAGGTGGAGTAAGGGTTTAGGCTTAATGATTGTGTTTTGGGGAAGAGAGAGGGCATGGGGAGAGGTGATGGCCGGTTTTTGCATGCCTTTTGGCCTCCTCTCTCCTAAATTTTAAACTTTATAAACTTCCCTCCTATATTTTATATATAAACATTCATTTTTATAAAATGTTTATTAAGCAATTTGATTTATTTAAAAATCTTGTTTTCAACAAATAATTTATGATTAATACTTGTAATTTATATTTCTAGTTCATTGGTATAATCCATAATTTGATTAATATAATTTGATATTAGGAAGTTTATAGCCAAATTTTATAAAGTTTTTAAGCTTTATATTTTATAGCTTTGGATTTTTGGCTCTTTAGGGTTTTTGGAACATTGTTTGATATTCAACAACATGTTGAAGTATAATTAGAGTGTTTTAATTTATTTTTAGAGTTTTATACCCTATTTCAATTATAACAAAGCTTGAAGCTTTATTCTAATTATAGTATTGGCATTTCCTATTGTAGCTAAGCAACTTACTAGAATTGTAAGTATCAAGTATATTAGTCCTAGACCTTAGTTGGATCCTAGTTTATGCAAGATTTTTGACCTAATTTATACTACTAGGTCATGGCATGTTGTGCATGAATGGTTATTATAAAGATGCATGAGTCCAAGAATGACCTGAATTGGCAGTTGTCACAGTATCCCCCACTTAAAAAGAATTTCGTCCCGAAATTCATTCTATGTCATCGCTTGTCATCGCAAGGGAATAGTTGCGGATACTTTTCCTTTATGTAGTCCTCGCGCTCCCAGGTGTACTCCGGTCCGCGTTTTGAGTTCCATCGAACTTTCACAATCGGGATCTTACTTCGCTTAAGTTGTTTTACCTCCCTGTCAAGGATTTCTATCGGTTCCTCAACGAAGCTCAGCTTATTATTGAGCTTAATTTCCTCCAGGGGTACTATCAATGTTTCATCGGCTAGACATTTCTTAAGGTTGGAGACGTGGAATGTGTCGTGAATGGCGCTTAACTCTTGGGGCAATTGAAGTTTATACGCTACCGGACCAATCCTTTCAAGGATTTCAAAGGGTCCAACATATCTCGGGCTTAGTTTTCCTTTCTTACCAAAACGCACAAGCCCTTTCCAAGGCGACACTTTTAAAAGTACCTTGTCTCCTACTTGGAATTCTAATGGTTTTCGACGATTATCCGCATAACTTTTCTGACTCTGTCACACCCCGCTGAAGCGGAAACGCAAGGTATGACAGCGATAACGGTTTCATTGCAAAAGATAAAGATACATCACCATAGCAGTATTTAAAAGTTTACAACCCATAGCTTCAAAAGAAACAAAATACAAGTTTTTCCAAAACAACATTAATCAAAATATAACTTCATAATAGCTTCAACACGATGCAGCATGCTCTATGATGATGAATCTTTACATTCACTTACTAATGATTTCCTGAAAAAGCATGTAAAACGAGCGTCAACTATGAAAATAGTTGGTGAGTATCACAAGTTTATAAATCGAGGGTACAATAATGCTTTAATGATAAAACAAAGTTGATTGCTATTAAGGAATACAAGTTTATTGCTATAACGAGAAACGCGTTTGTATGTGTATGAGCAAACAATGAGTCTCAACCAAACCTATGACTGAAGCCCTATCGAGATCTATGCTTATCGTTCCATAGATGAATATGGTATCATGCACTCCAGCGATTCGGGCGAGTGAGGAGTTGTCAATTCCTAATAGTGCTATCCATAATGACCATTGGCTCAAAGAGTTAATGGTTAGAGATAAGGGAAGGGCCTTAGTACGATAAGTTCTCATGTTCCGTGTTGCATAGACATACATAAAGAAACATAGCAATACAATAGCAATCATGTTTGATACAAATCAATTTACATACAACATGCAAATTATAGTTTTTCTGGACATGCTTTTCCACCCCAAAACATAAAACTGAAAATAGGGGAGTGCGTGAATACTCACAATGTTTTGTGTAGACACAAGCGGTACTTCGGGATGCACCAACGTCTTACTACCGGGATCCTACGACATCAAACACACGCACTAGTGAGTTTCCATGTCGATATCTAATGCTAATATACTAAACTCTACATATAGGGAAATGCCAATTTATGTTTTAGTATTGGATTTTATATCAATTTGTTACACTTTTTCTGATGTATTGAAATTTTACAAGTCGTGCGATTAATTACAACCTTGGAAGGTTAATTTTCCAAATTTTAAGTCTCAATAACAACATAAATTCACGAAAAATAGCATTCGAGGGATAAAAATTCTCAAACTTTTTATTTAACTGTTATTACACAATACTAAGCTGGGAAAATTATAAAAATGGATTTCCAAGCTGTTTAATTATATTTTATGATTTTTGAGCATTTATTTCAATAAAAATTGAAATAAATAGAAAACAGTTTCCAAAATTACCCAAACTTTTTATTTAATTGTTAGTATACATAAATAGGCTGGGAAAAATATAAAAGATATTTTTCAGTGGTTATTTGTATTTTTCCTTGTTTTATTCCTTTAAATAGTCATTAATTAAAGAAATAATATTAAACAGTTAAAATAAATTACCATAAATTTTTGTAACATCATTTACAGTATAAATATCCTGGGAAAAATATCAAAAGTGGTTTTCATAATGTATAAACTGGTTATGGGTTTTTATGTATATTTAAGTGTATTTTAGTGCAATTAACTTTAGAAAATAAGAGAAAAATAGTTTACAGTAGAGAAAACTATTCAAAATTTTTATGTAACCTCCTACTGTATAATATTATATCCTGGAAAATTTTCATGAATTTTGGATAATCAGAGCTATTTTTCCCATTTTTAGACCATTATAATTACCAAGAATTGGTAAAAATAGTAAGACATGATGAAAAATCTTGAAATTGTTTTCTGAAGTCACCCATGACATTTAAGGTATGCGAAAATTGTTAGATACAATTTTCATATCCTCTAAGGGGGTTTTGTAATTTATCATGTCCTAAATAAAAGAAAATTAGAAGTCGTATTAAACAGTAACAAAAATTTCTGAAATTTGGTGAGGGGTCATTATTCCCCATAAGTATCATCCATGAATTTATTTAGGATTTATTGACCTCTGGAAGTATTTTATATGATTTATGCCCTTGGTTTTAGCAATAATTCTAATAAATCAAAGAAATAACAAAAGCTCTTGAAATTTTCCAGATTATCTCATGCATGCAAGGGCTTTCAAAAGGAAAAATGTAAAAAAAAGTATTCAGAAGAGAAATGAGGGTAATGATTCCAAACAATTTAAGAAAAGTTGCATGCAATAATGCATGAAGTGTAGATGTGGCTGAGGTTCATGAATTTTTGTAGCCCATTCAGTGAGGTTTTAAGCCACGAAATTTCAACCATAACTCACTAGATATGTTAAGTTTCTAAGGTATTTTTCCTAAGATTTATGGTTGGGTTTAAGGCCATTGTTTAAGCAAGATAAAAATAGTGATCACAGAAAAAGAGCTGTATGCGCAACCTTTTTGTAAAATCTGCCAAAAATCGGATATTTAATATTTTACAGTAAGACCAGTTGGGTTTGAAAGTTAATTCGTGGAACTAACCAATACAAAAAGAATATCATGATTTGGTTAAGAAATGACTGAGTTATGACTGTTCAAAGTCGAACAAAGTAATCTGGCAGATTGCATGTTTGCTTGTGTGCATTATTAGGGTATTTCAATAAGAACATCATGCATGTCTTTGGTAAGGCCCGATTTCTAACACATGCATGGAATGAATGAGCATCCAAGATGTACTAGAAATGGTTTAAATGCTTTTGTTCATGCATGAACACAAAAGAAATGGAGAAGAACATGAAATATTAGGTTTTGATGTCACATGATCATATGTGCATCTTTTCCACTCCTTGCATGGGTTTGATCCCGGATTTTCACCATCTCTAACACATGCATTGTGTTATGGTGAGAATCTACAAACCACAAGGGGAGAATAAAGATTTCTAGCCATGGAAAGGCATAGAATCCGAAAAGTAGAGAAGACTAAGAAGAAAAAGAGGTTTAACCATGAAACTATGGAAGAAGATGTTGTTGTTTACCTTGGTTTTGATCTTGAGAGAAGTAAGAACACTTCAAGGGCTTCACAATCTCGAAATTTTGCAGAGAAATGAGAGGATTTTCGTGAGTTTAGAGAGAGGGAAGAAGAGAGTGAAGTGTGTGAAGAGAGTGAAGTGAGAGAGTGAAGTGGAAGAGGTGGAGTAAGGGTTTAGGCTTAATGATTGTGTTTTGGGGAAGAGAGAGGGCATGGGGAGAGGTGATGGCCGGTTTTTGCATGCCTTTTGGCCTCCTCTCTCCTAAATTTTAAACTTTATAAACTTCCCTCCTATATTTTATATATAAACATTCATTTTTATAAAATGTTTATTAAGCAATTTGATTTATTTAAAAATCTTGTTTTCAACAAATAATTTATGATTAATACTTGTAATTTATATTTCTAGTTCATTGGTATAATCCATAATTTGATTAATATAATTTGATATTAGGAAGTTTATAGCCAAATTTTATAAAGTTTTTAAGCTTTATATTTTATAGCTTTGGATTTTTGGCTCTTTAGGGTTTTTGGAACATTGTTTGATATTCAACAACATGTTGAAGTATAATTAGAGTGTTTTAATTTATTTTTAGAGTTTTATACCCTATTTCAATTATAACAAAGCTTGAAGCTTTATTCTAATTATAGTATTGGCATTTCCTATTGTAGCTAAGCAACTTACTAGAATTGTAAGTATCAAGTATATTAGTCCTAGACCTTAGTTGGATCCTAGTTTATGCAAGATTTTTGACCTAATTTATACTACTAGGTCATGGCATGTTGTGCATGAATGGTTATTATAAAGATGCATGAGTCCAAGAATGACCTGAATTGGCAGTTGTCACAGTATCCCCCACTTAAAAAGAATTTCGTCCCGAAATTCATTCTATGTCATCGCTTGTCATCGCAAGGGAATAGTTGCGGATACTTTTCCTTTATGTAGTCCTCGCGCTCCCAGGTGTACTCCGGTCCGCGTTTTGAGTTCCATCGAACTTTCACAATCGGGATCTTACTTCGCTTAAGTTGTTTTACCTCCCTGTCAAGGATTTCTATCGGTTCCTCAACGAAGCTCAGCTTATTATTGAGCTTAATTTCCTCCAGGGGTACTATCAATGTTTCATCGGCTAGACATTTCTTAAGGTTGGAGACGTGGAATGTGTCGTGAATGGCGCTTAACTCTTGGGGCAATTGAAGTTTATACGCTACCGGACCAATCCTTTCAAGGATTTCAAAGGGTCCAACATATCTCGGGCTTAGTTTTCCTTTCTTACCAAAACGCACAAGCCCTTTCCAAGGCGACACTTTTAAAAGTACCTTGTCTCCTACTTGGAATTCTAATGGTTTTCGACGATTATCCGCATAACTTTTCTGACTCTGTCACACCCCGCTGAAGCGGAAACGCAAGGTATGACAGCGATAACGGTTTCATTGCAAAAGATAAAGATACATCACCATAGCAGTATTTAAAAGTTTACAACCCATAGCTTCAAAAGAAACAAAATACAAGTTTTTCCAAAACAACATTAATCAAAATATAACTTCATAATAGCTTCAACACGATGCAGCATGCTCTATGATGATGAATCTTTACATTCACTTACTAATGATTTCCTGAAAAAGCATGTAAAACGAGCGTCAACTATGAAAATAGTTGGTGAGTATCACAAGTTTATAAATCGAGGGTACAATAATGCTTTAATGATAAAACAAAGTTGATTGCTATTAAGGAATACAAGTTTATTGCTATAACGAGAAACGCGTTTGTATGTGTATGAGCAAACAATGAGTCTCAACCAAACCTATGACTGAAGCCCTATCGAGATCTATGCTTATCGTTCCATAGATGAATATGGTATCATGCACTCCAGCGATTCGGGCGAGTGAGGAGTTGTCAATTCCTAATAGTGCTATCCATAATGACCATTGGCTCAAAGAGTTAATGGTTAGAGATAAGGGAAGGGCCTTAGTACGATAAGTTCTCATGTTCCGTGTTGCATAGACATACATAAAGAAACATAGCAATACAATAGCAATCATGTTTGATACAAATCAATTTACATACAACATGCAAATTATAGTTTTTCTGGACATGCTTTTCCACCCCAAAACATAAAACTGAAAATAGGGGAGTGCGTGAATACTCACAATGTTTTGTGTAGACACAAGCGGTACTTCGGGATGCACCAACGTCTTACTACCGGGATCCTACGACATCAAACACACGCACTAGTGAGTTTCCATGTCGATATCTAATGCTAATATACTAAACTCTACATATAGGGAAATGCCAATTTATGTTTTAGTATTGGATTTTATATCAATTTGTTACACTTTTTCTGATGTATTGAAATTTTACAAGTCGTGCGATTAATTACAACCTTGGAAGGTTAATTTTCCAAATTTTAAGTCTCAATAACAACATAAATTCACGAAAAATAGCATTCGAGGGATAAAAATTCTCAAACTTTTTATTTAACTGTTATTACACAATACTAAGCTGGGAAAATTATAAAAATGGATTTCCAAGCTGTTTAATTATATTTTATGATTTTTGAGCATTTATTTCAATAAAAATTGAAATAAATAGAAAACAGTTTCCAAAATTACCCAAACTTTTTATTTAATTGTTAGTATACATAAATAGGCTGGGAAAAATATAAAAGATATTTTTCAGTGGTTATTTGTATTTTTCCTTGTTTTATTCCTTTAAATAGTCATTAATTAAAGAAATAATATTAAACAGTTAAAATAAATTACCATAAATTTTTGTAACATCATTTACAGTATAAATATCCTGGGAAAAATATCAAAAGTGGTTTTCATAATGTATAAACTGGTTATGGGTTTTTATGTATATTTAAGTGTATTTTAGTGCAATTAACTTTAGAAAATAAGAGAAAAATAGTTTACAGTAGAGAAAACTATTCAAAATTTTTATGTAACCTCCTACTGTATAATATTATATCCTGGAAAATTTTCATGAATTTTGGATAATCAGAGCTATTTTTCCCATTTTTAGACCATTATAATTACCAAGAATTGGTAAAAATAGTAAGACATGATGAAAAATCTTGAAATTGTTTTCTGAAGTCACCCATGACATTTAAGGTATGCGAAAATTGTTAGATACAATTTTCATATCCTCTAAGGGGGTTTTGTAATTTATCATGTCCTAAATAAAAGAAAATTAGAAGTCGTATTAAACAGTAACAAAAATTTCTGAAATTTGGTGAGGGGTCATTATTCCCCATAAGTATCATCCATGAATTTATTTAGGATTTATTGACCTCTGGAAGTATTTTATATGATTTATGCCCTTGGTTTTAGCAATAATTCTAATAAATCAAAGAAATAACAAAAGCTCTTGAAATTTTCCAGATTATCTCATGCATGCAAGGGCTTTCAAAAGGAAAAATGTAAAAAAAAGTATTCAGAAGAGAAATGAGGGTAATGATTCCAAACAATTTAAGAAAAGTTGCATGCAATAATGCATGAAGTGTAGATGTGGCTGAGGTTCATGAATTTTTGTAGCCCATTCAGTGAGGTTTTAAGCCACGAAATTTCAACCATAACTCACTAGATATGTTAAGTTTCTAAGGTATTTTTCCTAAGATTTATGGTTGGGTTTAAGGCCATTGTTTAAGCAAGATAAAAATAGTGATCACAGAAAAAGAGCTGTATGCGCAACCTTTTTGTAAAATCTGCCAAAAATCGGATATTTAATATTTTACAGTAAGACCAGTTGGGTTTGAAAGTTAATTCGTGGAACTAACCAATACAAAAAGAATATCATGATTTGGTTAAGAAATGACTGAGTTATGACTGTTCAAAGTCGAACAAAGTAATCTGGCAGATTGCATGTTTGCTTGTGTGCATTATTAGGGTATTTCAATAAGAACATCATGCATGTCTTTGGTAAGGCCCGATTTCTAACACATGCATGGAATGAATGAGCATCCAAGATGTACTAGAAATGGTTTAAATGCTTTTGTTCATGCATGAACACAAAAGAAATGGAGAAGAACATGAAATATTAGGTTTTGATGTCACATGATCATATGTGCATCTTTTCCACTCCTTGCATGGGTTTGATCCCGGATTTTCACCATCTCTAACACATGCATTGTGTTATGGTGAGAATCTACAAACCACAAGGGGAGAATAAAGATTTCTAGCCATGGAAAGGCATAGAATCCGAAAAGTAGAGAAGACTAAGAAGAAAAAGAGGTTTAACCATGAAACTATGGAAGAAGATGTTGTTGTTTACCTTGGTTTTGATCTTGAGAGAAGTAAGAACACTTCAAGGGCTTCACAATCTCGAAATTTTGCAGAGAAATGAGAGGATTTTCGTGAGTTTAGAGAGAGGGAAGAAGAGAGTGAAGTGTGTGAAGAGAGTGAAGTGAGAGAGTGAAGTGGAAGAGGTGGAGTAAGGGTTTAGGCTTAATGATTGTGTTTTGGGGAAGAGAGAGGGCATGGGGAGAGGTGATGGCCGGTTTTTGCATGCCTTTTGGCCTCCTCTCTCCTAAATTTTAAACTTTATAAACTTCCCTCCTATATTTTATATATAAACATTCATTTTTATAAAATGTTTATTAAGCAATTTGATTTATTTAAAAATCTTGTTTTCAACAAATAATTTATGATTAATACTTGTAATTTATATTTCTAGTTCATTGGTATAATCCATAATTTGATTAATATAATTTGATATTAGGAAGTTTATAGCCAAATTTTATAAAGTTTTTAAGCTTTATATTTTATAGCTTTGGATTTTTGGCTCTTTAGGGTTTTTGGAACATTGTTTGATATTCAACAACATGTTGAAGTATAATTAGAGTGTTTTAATTTATTTTTAGAGTTTTATACCCTATTTCAATTATAACAAAGCTTGAAGCTTTATTCTAATTATAGTATTGGCATTTCCTATTGTAGCTAAGCAACTTACTAGAATTGTAAGTATCAAGTATATTAGTCCTAGACCTTAGTTGGATCCTAGTTTATGCAAGATTTTTGACCTAATTTATACTACTAGGTCATGGCATGTTGTGCATGAATGGTTATTATAAAGATGCATGAGTCCAAGAATGACCTGAATTGGCAGTTGTCACAGTATCCCCCACTTAAAAAGAATTTCGTCCCGAAATTCATTCTATGTCATCGCTTGTCATCGCAAGGGAATAGTTGCGGATACTTTTCCTTTATGTAGTCCTCGCGCTCCCAGGTGTACTCCGGTCCGCGTTTTGAGTTCCATCGAACTTTCACAATCGGGATCTTACTTCGCTTAAGTTGTTTTACCTCCCTGTCAAGGATTTCTATCGGTTCCTCAACGAAGCTCAGCTTATTATTGAGCTTAATTTCCTCCAGGGGTACTATCAATGTTTCATCGGCTAGACATTTCTTAAGGTTGGAGACGTGGAATGTGTCGTGAATGGCGCTTAACTCTTGGGGCAATTGAAGTTTATACGCTACCGGACCAATCCTTTCAAGGATTTCAAAGGGTCCAACATATCTCGGGCTTAGTTTTCCTTTCTTACCAAAACGCACAAGCCCTTTCCAAGGCGACACTTTTAAAAGTACCTTGTCTCCTACTTGGAATTCTAATGGTTTTCGACGATTATCCGCATAACTTTTCTGACGATCTCTAGCAGCTTTAAGCTTATCCTTGATGATAGCAATCTTGTCAGATGTTTCCTGGATAAGTTCGACTCTAGTCAACTGTCTGTCTCCGATTTCTGTCCAGCATAAGGGCGAACGACACTTGCGTCCATACAATGCTTCATATGGAGCACATTGGATACTCGTGTGGTAACTGTTATTGTAGGAAAACTCAATTAGGGGCAAATGAGTATCCCAATTTCCTTTGAACTCAATGACACACGCTCGTAGCATGTCTTCCAATGTTTGTATTGTTCTCTCTGTTTGCCCATCTGTCTGAGGGTGGTAAGCTGTGCTCAAATCTATCTTGGTTCCTAGTGCCCTCTGTAACATCCACCAAAATCGAGATGTAAAACGACTATCTCTATCAGAAATGATAGATAGGGGTACACCATGCAGAGAAACAATTTTGTCGATGTAGATTTGGGCCAATTTTTCCATCTTGAAATCTTCTCGAATAGGGAGAAAGTGAGCAGATTTCGTCAGTCGATCCACTATGACCCAAATTGAGTCGTGACCTCTAGCAGTTCTAGGGAGTTTGGTAACAAAGTCCATAGATATTTGCTCCCATTTCCATTGGGGAATTTCAGGTTGTTGCAACAACCCGGATGGTTTCTGATGTTCAGCTTTGACTATTGAGCATGTCAAACACTTCCCAACGTACAAGGCAATATCCTTTTTCATTCCAGGCCACCAATAGTACTCTTTAAGATCCTTGTACATCTTATCTGCTCCAGGGTGGATGGAGTATTTAGATCGATAAGACTCCTCTAGTACCATGTCTCTTAGGTTGTTAACCCTTGGAATCCAGACCCTGTCTTTAAAATAACGAACTCCATCAGGTTTGGTTTCAAATCTTTCTTCCAAACCATGTAAAGTTTCGCCTGGAAGATTTTCCTTGCATAACGCTTTCTCTTGGGCATTAATGATTTGAGATTTCAAGCTCGTCTGAATTACCATTCCCAAAGCTCTCACACGGGAAGGTTTCACTCTTTCTTTCCTACTAAGAGCGTCGGCTACCACGTTAGCCTTTCCTGGGTGGTATCGTATCTCACAATCATAATCACTAAACAACTCTACCCATCTTCTTTGCCGCATGTTTAACATTTTCTGATCCAGGATATGCTGAAGGCTTTTGTGATCAGTATAAATGGTGCATTTGGTTCCGTACAAATAATGCCTCCATATCTTAAGGGCGAAAACTATTGCTCCTAGTTCTAGATCATGGGTGGTATAATTCTTCTCGTGCGGTTTGAGTTGTCTGGAAGCATATGCAATGACCTTATCTTTTTGCATTAGCACACATCCTAATCCTTGATGAGACGCATCACAATACACCACAAAGTTCTCTGATCCTTCTGGTAAGGCCAGAATTGGTGCATTGCACAGCTTGTTTTTCAGGATTTGAAACGCCTCTTCGTGTTTCTCTTCCCAGAGAAATTTTCTATCCTTTTGGGTCAAAGATGTTAATGGTTGAGCAATCCTAGAGAAATTCTCAATGAAGCGTCTGTAGTACCCAGCTAATCCTAGGAATTGTCGTATTTCTGTCGGGGTTTTGGGGGCCTCCCATTTCTTGATTGCCTCTATCTTAGCTGGATCTACATGGATTCCTCTTTCACCGATCACATGACCAAGAAAATGTACTTCCCGAATCCAAAATTCACACTTAGTGAACTTGGCATACAATTTTTGTTCCTTCAACAGCTCCAACACTAGCTTTAGATGTCTATTGTGATCTTCTTTGGTCCGCGAGTAAACAAGTATGTCATCGATAAAGACAATTACAAACCTGTCTAGGTATGGTCTACAGACCCTATTCATCAAATCCATGAATACAGCGGGTGCGTTCGTTAGTCCAAAAGGCATGACTAAGAACTCATAATGTCCATAACGGGTTCTAAATGCTGTTTTGTGAATGTCCTCTTCGTGAATTCTTAGCTGATGATACCCTGACCGGAGGTCGATTTTTGAGAAGTAGGAAGCACCCTGCAACTGATCGAACAAGTCATCTATTCTAGGGAGGGGATATCGATTCTTGATTGTCAACTTGTTCAATTCTCTGTAGTCAATGCACATTCGGAACGAACCATCTTTCTTTTTGACGAATAACACTGGGGCTCCCCAGGGTGAAGAACTTGGTCGAATAAACCCTTTGTCTAGAAGTTCTTGAAGTTGTCCGGATAGTTCTTGCATCTCGGATGGTGCAAGGCGATATGGTGCTTTTGCTACCGGTGCCGCTCCGGGAATTAAGTCTATCCGAAATTCGACCTGTCTATAAGGGGGTAGACCGGGCAATTCCTCCGGAAATACTTCGGGATAGTTTTGAACCACTGGAATCTCCTTGAGTTGCTTAGCTTCCGGTTCTCTTTCTAGCACGTGGGCCATGAATGCAATACAATTCTTCTTCAGGTACTTGTGAACCTTCACGCTTGATACTATGTTTAAACTTCTTCCTGGCTTCTCACCGTGTATGATAAGGGTTTCTCCATTAGGGAGAGGCACTCTAATGACTTTCTCATAACAACCAATGTCCGCTCTATTTTTGGATAACCAATCCATCCCTACTATCACATCAAAACTACCTAGCTCTATAGGAATTAGGTCAATGCTAAAGAGTTTATCAGCTAAATTCAGAGTACAACCAGGAATTATATCACTAGCCCTAATTTCATACCCATCAGCAAGTTCAATAGCATAAGCATTCCTCATCTTTACCGATTTCAAGCCAATTAACGGTCTAAATGCTAAAGAAACAAAACTCCTATCTGCTCCCGCATCGAATATTACTGATGCAAAATGGTTGTTCAGGAGGAACGTACCTGTTATCACTTCAGGGTTCTGACGAGCTTCTTCTGCACCAATCACAAAGGCTACACCTCTTGGCTGTCCAACTTGATTTCCTTGAAAGTTTTGCCTGGCTTGGCCTTGTCCATTGTTACCAGGTCCATTGTTCAGTTTAGGACATGCTCTACGGAGATGATCAGTACTCCCGCACTCGTAACATGTCCTTTTTCCCTCCTTATTCACCTTACAATACTTCGAGTAATGGCCTGTTTGCTTACAGTTTTGGCACACCGGGCAAGCTCCCTTGTGATGGAAGTTACACTTATTGCACTTCGGAAGCGGCCCTGAGTACTGCTTTCGCTCCTGCACTTCTTGTCCTTGAGTTTTCACTGGTTCTTGCTCCTGGGCTCTTACCATAAAGTTTCTTGAGACTTTCTGCTTCCTCCCTGACTTGCCCCCATACTTCTTCTCTCCCTGATTTATTGGCTTCCTCTTGCTACTAGAGCTTTCCTTTGCTGATGCTCCCATCCTTATCACATCATTGGTTAGTCGATTTGCTAGGCTTACTGCACTTTGAATGGTAGTTGGGTTTGCTGAGGTAACCATTCCCCGAATCTCTGGTGCCAGACCCCAGATGTAACGATCTATCCGTTTCTCCTCAGGAGTAACCATGTGAGGTACTAGTTTTGCTAGTTCATGAAATCGGACTGTGTACTTCTCTATTTGTGTTCCAACCATAGAATGGTTCCAGAATTCATATTCAAGTTTCTGAAGTTCATCCTTGGGACAATACTCCTCTATCAGCAGCTTCTTTAGGTCTTCCCAAGTTAGCTGATATGCTGCTGTACGGCCTCGGGTTTGTACTAGAGTATTCCACCAGGTTAATGCCCTATCTTGGAATAGGCAAGATGCATACTCAACTTTGTTGCGCTCGAGGCATTTGCTAATATGAAGGACCGACTCCATGCTGTCAATCCATTTCAGTAACCCAACCGCACCTTCCTTTCCATGGAACTCCTTAGGTTTACAGGCCATAAAGGACTTGTAGTTGCATTCTCTTTCATTGTTTCCCCGGTTTCCTCCACTACTTCCTTGGTTAGCATTAAGTCCTGCAGTTACTTGAGTAACAATGTTTGGGATTGCTTGCATGAGTTGTTGTGCTACCATTTGAGCAACATCGGGCGTTTCGTTCTGTGGGCGCCCGCGATTAGGCCTTCCTGACATGGTTCTATGACACAGGAGAGGAAATACGTATAAATACATAAAATAATGTATAATATGTATTTCACTACCATTTTGAAAACAGTAAGTGTTGTCAAATTAATGGGTTGCATTAATACTATGCATATAGATTTGAGAAAGGAAAGAAAAGAAAAATCTCTTTTATTCAACCATTTACCAAATAAATTTTAGGGTTTGACCTCATAGTAAAAGTTTTCAAACATAAAATAAAAATTTTCATTACCATTTGAAATAATCTTAAAACCAAACCAATACGCCAATCTCAAAATAAAGTTTTAAATATTTTTCCCAAAAGACACCCAACATGGGTTTTCATTTCAAAACAAAATAAAACAAAATACTGAAATCAGAACCAAAAGCCAATCGCTATCCCAACAAGAAGCATCAACACCACAATCAGGAACAGCCCACCAAACACATAATATGCTGTCATCGCATGACCTGCCTCTCGTCTAGCAGCACTAGCAGTGTTAGCAGTCTCCATCGAATGCTGAAACAGGATTTCCATCCTTGTCAAGACTTCATCCAAAACTTCCCGATGCCCAGCTATCACAGCGAGACTGTGACGTAGGCCCGCTGCTATCGACTGCAATCTTCGGGACTCGTCAGGGGTCATACCTGGCTGTCTGACAGGTATCCCTATGACTTGCTGAGGTGAGGGTGCTCTCGGTCCTGCATCGCTGGGTCCTGCTCCGCTAGGTCCTGCCGTGCCATGTCCTGCTGTGCTGGCGGGTATCCTTCCTGGAATGGGAACACTCTTCCTCGCCGTCCTCCGAATGCGAAGTCCATAAAGCGGTGGCTGTGGCAACACCGATGTCGGTGATGCCTCGCGTCGTTGACTCGGGGCGTTGTCATTGCTGATCTCCACCGAGTTCCCAGTATCTTCCGTATCCTCTGATGGGTCTTCTTCTACCGAGGCGGGGGGATTACGTCGAGGGATAACAGTGACGTAGCCGGATTCATCGGCTGAGGCGGTAGCACGGGAAGATGACGATATTGACATAGTGGACTGTGACATAGTTTCAATGAGATATGAAATAAATGGCAATGCATGCCTATAATATGCAATGCTTACACACACCAAAATTAACCTTTTGAAATTTTGAAATAAAGTTTTCTCAAATATTTTTGTTGAACATATTCCCATTATAATTAGCTCAAGCTTTGTATAAATCTTTTCTTAATTAAACATAGGTGATCAGGCTATGTTTAATCGAGGTCCAATAATACAACTCCCGACCTAATTATACTAGTAATATGTTTGATGTAAAAAGAATTTCTTTGTAAGTTTTAGTTATAGGTTGTGTTTTCTTAAAGAAAAACCGATGTTCCCTATAACTTTAGCTCTGATACCACTTCTGTCACACCCCGCTGAAGCGGAAACGCAAGGTATGACAGCGATAACGGTTTCATTGCAAAAGATAAAGATACATCACCATAGCAGTATTTAAAAGTTTACAACCCATAGCTTCAAAAGAAACAAAATACAAGTTTTTCCAAAACAACATTAATCAAAATATAACTTCATAATAGCTTCAACACGATGCAGCATGCTCTATGATGATGAATCTTTACATTCACTTACTAATGATTTCCTGAAAAAGCATGTAAAACGAGCGTCAACTATGAAAATAGTTGGTGAGTATCACAAGTTTATAAATCGAGGGTACAATAATGCTTTAATGATAAAACAAAGTTGATTGCTATTAAGGAATACAAGTTTATTGCTATAACGAGAAACGCGTTTGTATGTGTATGAGCAAACAATGAGTCTCAACCAAACCTATGACTGAAGCCCTATCGAGATCTATGCTTATCGTTCCATAGATGAATATGGTATCATGCACTCCAGCGATTCGGGCGAGTGAGGAGTTGTCAATTCCTAATAGCGCTATCCATAATGACCATTGGCTCAAAGAGTTAATGGTTAGAGATAAGGGAAGGGCCTTAGTACGATAAGTTCTCATGTTCCGTGTTGCATAGACATACATAAAGAAACATAGCAATACAATAGCAATCATGTTTGATAATAATCAATTTAAATACAACATGCAAACAATAGTTTTTCTGGACATGCTTTTCCACCCCAAAACATAAAAACTGAAAATAGGGGAGTGCGTGAATACTCACAATGTTTTGTGTAGACACAAGCGGTACTTCGGGATGCACCAACGTCTTACTACCGGGATCCTACGACATCAAACACACGCACTAGTGAGTTTCCATGTCGATATCTAATGCTAATATACTAAACTCTACATATAGGGAAATGCCAATTTATGTTTTAGTATTGGATTTTATATCAATTTGTTACACTTTTTCTGATGTATTGAAATTTTACAAGTCGTGCGATTAATTACAACCTTGGAAGGTTAATTTTCCAAATTTTAAGTCTCAATAACAACATAAATTCACGAAAAATAGCATTCGAGGGATAAAAATTCTCAAACTTTTTATTTAACTGTTATTACACAATACTAAGCTGGGAAAATTATAAAAATGGATTTCCAAGCTGTTTAATTATATTTTATGATTTTTGAGCATTTATTTCAATAAAAATTGAAATAAATAGAAAACAGTTTCCAAAATTACCCAAACTTTTTATTTAATTGTTAGTATACATAAATAGGCTGGGAAAAATATAAAAGATATTTTTCAGTGGTTATTTGTATTTTTCCTTGTTTTATTCCTTTAAATAGTCATTAATTAAAGAAATAATATTAAACAGTTAAAATAAATTACCATAAATTTTTGTAACATCATTTACAGTATAAATATCCTGGGAAAAATATCAAAAGTGGTTTTCATAATGTATAAACTGGTTATGGGTTTTTATGTATATTTAAGTGTATTTTAGTGCAATTAACTTTAGAAAATAAGAGAAAAATAGTTTACAGTAGAGAAAACTATTCAAAATTTTTATGTAACCTCCTACTGTATAATATTATATCCTGGAAAATTTTCATGAATTTTGGATAATCAGAGCTATTTTTCCCATTTTTAGACCATTATAATTACCAAGAATTGGTAAAAATAGTAAGACATGATGAAAAATCTTGAAATTGTTTTCTGAAGTCACCCATGACATTTAAGGTATGCGAAAATTGTTAGATACAATTTTCATATCCTCTAAGGGGGTTTTGTAATTTATCATGTCCTAAATAAAAGAAAATTAGAAGTCGTATTAAACAGTAACAAAAATTTCTGAAATTTGGTGAGGGGTCATTATTCCCCATAAGTATCATCCATGAATTTATTTAGGATTTATTGACCTCTGGAAGTATTTTATATGATTTATGCCCTTGGTTTTAGCAATAATTCTAATAAATCAAAGAAATAACAAAAGCTCTTGAAATTTTCCAGATTATCTCATGCATGCAAGGGCTTTCAAAAGGAAAAATGTAAAAAAAAGTATTCAGAAGAGAAATGAGGGTAATGATTCCAAACAATTTAAGAAAAGTTGCATGCAATAATGCATGAAGTGTAGATGTGGCTGAGGTTCATGAATTTTTGTAGCCCATTCAGTGAGGTTTTAAGCCACGAAATTTCAACCATAACTCACTAGATATGTTAAGTTTCTAAGGTATTTTTCCTAAGATTTATGGTTGGGTTTAAGGCCATTGTTTAAGCAAGATAAAAATAGTGATCACAGAAAAAGAGCTGTATGCGCAACCTTTTTGTAAAATCTGCCAAAAATCGGATATTTAATATTTTACAGTAAGACCAGTTGGGTTTGAAAGTTAATTCGTGGAACTAACCAATACAAAAAGAATATCATGATTTGGTTAAGAAATGACTGAGTTATGACTGTTCAAAGTCGAACAAAGTAATCTGGCAGATTGCATGTTTGCTTGTGTGCATTATTAGGGTATTTCAATAAGAACATCATGCATGTCTTTGGTAAGGCCCGATTTCTAACACATGCATGGAATGAATGAGCATCCAAGATGTACTAGAAATGGTTTAAATGCTTTTGTTCATGCATGAACACAAAAGAAATGGAGAAGAACATGAAATATTAGGTTTTGATGTCACATGATCATATGTGCATCTTTTCCACTCCTTGCATGGGTTTGATCCCGGATTTTCACCATCTCTAACACATGCATTGTGTTATGGTGAGAATCTACAAACCACAAGGGGAGAATAAAGATTTCTAGCCATGGAAAGGCATAGAATCCGAAAAGTAGAGAAGACTAAGAAGAAAAAGAGGTTTAACCATGAAACTATGGAAGAAGATGTTGTTGTTTACCTTGGTTTTGATCTTGAGAGAAGTAAGAACACTTCAAGGGCTTCACAATCTCGAAATTTTGCAGAGAAATGAGAGGATTTTCGTGAGTTTAGAGAGAGGGAAGAAGAGAGTGAAGTGTGTGAAGAGAGTGAAGTGAGAGAGTGAAGTGGAAGAGGTGGAGTAAGGGTTTAGGCTTAATGATTGTGTTTTGGGGAAGAGAGAGGGCATGGGGAGAGGTGATGGCCGGTTTTTGCATGCCTTTTGGCCTCCTCTCTCCTAAATTTTAAACTTTATAAACTTCCCTCCTATATTTTATATATAAACATTCATTTTTATAAAATGTTTATTAAGCAATTTGATTTATTTAAAAATCTTGTTTTCAACAAATAATTTATGATTAATACTTGTAATTTATATTTCTAGTTCATTGGTATAATCCATAATTTGATTAATATAATTTGATATTAGGAAGTTTATAGCCAAATTTTATAAAGTTTTTAAGCTTTATATTTTATAGCTTTGGATTTTTGGCTCTTTAGGGTTTTTGGAACATTGTTTGATATTCAACAACATGTTGAAGTATAATTAGAGTGTTTTAATTTATTTTTAGAGTTTTATACCCTATTTCAATTATAACAAAGCTTGAAGCTTTATTCTAATTATAGTATTGGCATTTCCTATTGTAGCTAAGCAACTTACTAGAATTGTAAGTATCAAGTATATTAGTCCTAGACCTTAGTTGGATCCTAGTTTATGCAAGATTTTTGACCTAATTTATACTACTAGGTCATGGCATGTTGTGCATGAATGGTTATTATAAAGATGCATGAGTCCAAGAATGACCTGAATTGGCAGTTGTCACAGTTTTATAAAAACATTAAGTTTCAAATTCCAATCTGTATCATACAAATCCCAAGATCACATAAATATATCAAAGTCCCCTGCGTGTGTACAGATCAAGCCGGTGCCTTCCCACGGTCATCGCTAGTACCTGAAACAACAACACTAACACTGTAAGCACGAAGCTTAGTGAGTTCCCCAAAATACCACATAAAACACATATTAGCCACTCGAGGCTAGAACTCTATGGGTTCGTGCACCCAACTCTGTGAACCCTCAGGTTCTAACTCTAGGAACCTTTCGGTTCCAACTCTGTAATCATGCACAGCATAAATCACATAGAAATAATGCAGTACAACATATGGCATACACATAACATACATACACTAACACATAGCTCTGATTACCTACTCAAGGTAAAGTATAGTGAGAAGACTCACCTCGCGTGTCTCGGTATCTCACGAACCCTGGAAACCCCTCGTGCTCGATCCTCCGAGCTCTAATCCTCCTATAACATCACATGACTCTAATTAACACTTTTTATCTCTAAGGTTGACTATCCCTAAGAAGTCAACACAGGTCAACGGTCAACGGTCAACTTTGACCGGACTCGGCGAGTGCACACGGCAACTCGGCGAGTCTAGACGTTCTCACCAACTCTCTAGGATTCCCTTTCTACACGTCGAGTACTCCCCCTGACTCGACGAGTTTCACCTGGCAGAAATCGCGGGGCCACCCCGACTCAATTCGCCGAGTCTCAAGAATGACTCGGCGAGTCCCAGATCGACTCAGTCCACTTTGACAACCCTCTCTAACTCGCCCTGACTCACTGAGTCAACCCCTGACTCGACTGGACCACTCACTGGCCGGTCCAAGGCAATCTTCAAGCTACTCGCCGAGTCTGCTCATCGGACTCGGCGAGTCCATGCCATGCAATCACTCAAACTTGCTTCTAAGGTCAGATCTACTCCAACAATTCATAGATCTGGCCCTCCTAGACTGATTCACCACGTAAAGCCCCAGACTTGGTGCATAAACAACCTCTATATGACCATATATGAAGAATTATCAACAAATCTCACTACTCAAGGTCATAACCTCCATTGTTCTCTATAAAGCTTGAGGAATGAGGCTCTCTGGACCTCTATGGATCCAGATCCGAAGTCTCATCACTAGCAAGGGACTATTTGGCCATCCAATCAACTCAACAAGGTCACAAGAAACCCTAAAATCAATTATACTTCACAAAACAGGAGATGAGCCGAAATCATACCTTAGATTGAAGGGCTAAGCTTCAAATCCACCGAATAGCAGTCTCCTTTGCCTCCTCTTGGCTAGAACCTCCCTCTTCTTTGCTAAAAAACACACAAATGTCAAGAAGTGCTTCCTTTCTCTCTCAAATCGCTAAAGCACTCTAGGGTTTCTCTCTATGGACCGTTGGATGCAAATGACGGCCATAAGGCCCTTTAAATAGGTCCCAAACCCGAGAAATTAGGGTTTCATTAAACAGCGTGGACTCGCCGAGTCCATATCCTGGACTCGCCGAGTCCAGACGCATCCCGCGTCCAGAATCGCGACCCTACTCGGTGAGTCTGAGCTCCAACTCGTCGAGTCCCTATGAAAGTGGGTTAGATCTGATCCCACATCGGCTGGGAAGGAGAACTAAGCATTCCTTATAAGGGGTGTGGATACCTTCCCTATCACAACGCGTTTTAAAGCCGTGAGGGCAGCAGATCCCATAAGAACTCTACAGTTAAGCGTGCTCGGGCGGGAGTAGTACCAGGATGGGTGACCCCCCTGGGAAGTCCTCGTGCCGAGTGGCCCAAAGCGGACAATATTGTGATACGTGCCAAAGGGGATGTTACAAATGGTATCAGAGCTAGGGCACGGGTCGATGTGTTCGACGAGGACGTCGAACCTTATAATGGGGGGTGAAAGTGGGTTAGATCTGATCCCACATCGGCTGGGAAGGAGAACTAAGCATTCCTTATAAGGGGTGTGGATCCCTTCCCTATCACAACGCGTTTTAAAGCCGTGAGGGCAACAGATCCCATAAGAACTCTGCAGTTAAGCGTGCTCGGGCGGGAGTAGTACCAGGATGGGTGACCCCCTGGGAAGTCCTCGTGCCGAGTGGCCCAAAGCGGATAATATTGTGATACGTGCCAGAGGGGATGTTACAACTGGTGCACTGAAACTCCTTGCACTCTCCATGGTGATGGAAACCGCACTTGTTACACTTGGGAAGATTACCGGAATAAGATTTTGAAGCATTTGAAGTAGCTGAGGCTGGAGCATGTGGTGTGGCTGGAACCGGTGCAGTGGCAGCTTTAACCGCCACTATCTGCTGCTTTTTAGAGGTTTCGGGGCCCTGACGTCCCTTCCTCTTGTTGTTCTTCCCTTTCTTGCCATCACCTTCCTTTTTGCCCTCAGTCTCCGCTGGCTTCTCACCCATCTTGGTGTTATGGTCATACAACTTTTTCGCCAATCTCTTCGCACTATCAAATGTTTCCGGGTTTGCAGCTATCATGTTTCCTTGAATGGGTGATGTTAGTCCCCAGATGAATCGCTCAATCTTCTTTCCTTCCGAGGTGATCATACCCGGGCACAGCAGAGATAGTTCACTAAATCTCGATATGTAGGCATCGATATTCACATTCTGCACAGTGAGGTTCCATAGCTCTTGCTCCATCTTCTGTATTTTGCCTCGTGGGCAGTACTCAGCCATTAACATTTCTTTCATCTCTGCCCACGACATAGAGTTGGCTACAGGGAGCGTCATGGCTTCCACGTGTCCGTTCCACCAAGTGAGTGCTTGGTCCACAAAAGTGCAGGCCGCGAACTTCACCTTCATCTGCTCAGGGCAATCGCATATCTCGAATACCGACTCCACCTTTTCGATCCATCGCTTCAGAGTGATCACCCCTCCAGTGCCGTTGAAAGTTCGTGGTTTGGCGTTTGTGAAGTCCTTGTAGGTACATGTTTTGGTGGGTCCTTGATTCATTCCGTTGTTCGAACTTCCGGCTCCTTGTCCATTGACTCCTCCATTGTTCCCTTGATGAATTTGTGCAATCGCTGCAATGACCGCAGCAGATACAGCTGCCTGGAACGCGGCTGAGTCCACTTCAGGTGGAGTTGGTCCTGGGTTTCCGCGAGTAGGTCGGAGAGGCATCTTTCTGTCATGAAACGTAAAGATGTTGAGTGTAGGTGGTTTCTGTGAGGTTGTGATCCTACTGACTAGGTGCATGGTACGAACTTGAACACTACTACCCTTGGACATTCAATCATAATTTCTCAACACATAGCAATTTGTAATATCATAACAAAGCACATAAAAGTTTATTAATATTATCCGCATTTGATACAAGAAAATTTTGCTCGTAAGAGCATACATGAGTGACACTAATTTGACAGCATAACGGCTCTATGAGTAGTGTAGTCACTTAAACATAGAGTCGGGGTACATAGCATAGTTCCTATCGATCTACTAAGATAAGTCTATCCCTAACCGCGATGAGCTGTGTCCGGAGGTGGTGCCGAGGATGTGGATGCTCCCTGAAGGCGAGCCACCAAGCGTTCTGCGTCCTGAAGTCGAGACTCCCACCGAACCTGCCTCATGTGAAACTCTCAAAGGACGTCACGCGTCTCCTGCTCCGCACGCTCGACCCTAGTCCTCAACTGGCGCACATGATCAACAGTGTCCTGGGCAAGGTCACCCGTGTTCCGTAACCGCCTTACCATAATTGGAAGGGCTCGATCAGCCGGTCCTCCGTCTCTCAGGTCAAAGAAATCGCGTGACATGCCATACGGGGGTCGCTGTCCCTGGTGTCTGCTCCACCTCCAAAGGTCAATACCCCAGGGAGGTGTAGGACCAGTGGGGCCTACACGATAGGCAGGCACCCTGATCGGGTAAGGGGGGTCGATGACTTCGGACTCCGCGTCCGAATCACCCCCTTCACTATCATCAGTATCCTCCTCGAGGTTTCCTTCGTCTTCCTCTGATTCGGCAGGCTCGCCCTCGACTTCTGCCTCCGGTTCCCCCGTCAGATTCCTCTTCGGGGTCTTCCTCAGGCTCCTCCTCAGGTTCTTCCTCAGGCTCTTCCTCAGGTTCCTCCTCCTCTAGCCATCCGTTGTTTCCCTGGTTAGGGAAGTAGGGATCCCCGGGATGATGAAAACCGGCCATGCTGTCTGCGAGAGTGTGTAAATATGCTAACATTATTCCTAAGGCGCCACGACTATTGCATAAGCTAAACAGGCGTTCTCTTTTGGTGCTAGAAGGGTATAGTTTTAGGTTCCCTAGCTATCCCGATCTCATCAGGACGTGTGTTAGTTATAATTTGGAGAGAGTGTAGTTGATCAGGCTACATCCACTCCTTGGTACCACTAAGAACAGTCCTGAATTTAACTGAGATACTAGTATTATTTTTGTATGGTTCGGCGTTATGTTCCTATTCCTAATGCAAGCAAGGGTGTTTTATTTACTTGTTTCGTTGAGAGTCATGTTAGTCCCTCTTTTTGGTTTATAGTTGCATATCAATGTGTGGCTAGACATGCTAGTTCACTATAAACAAAGCTCTGATACCAACCTGTCACACCCCCGAACCAGACGGCGGAAACGTCCGAGGGCTGTTGTGACTTAATTGAATACCATAACATTGAATATATATGAAACATAACATCATTCGTCACCATGCATTAATATAGTACAACCGATAAAGTTTACATTGAGTACATTGTTTTAACATTACATTCCCAAAAAAACAAATTGTCCGATTCATAAATAAACAAACTGCAAGCCATCACTGAGTACATTTCCTTTGGTTCACTCGTTACCTGAGAATACAAGTATTTTGAAAAACGTCAACATATGAAATGTTGGTGAGTTCATAAGCGGTATTTGAAAAGCAACGTGTTGTATTATTTTGAAAACCACCAGAAAATCCGATATCTTCTGAAAAGAGTTTCTGAAAAAGTTTGTGAAGATCCATAAGTATGCTTGTTTGTTTCTATAGTTGTAATAAAAATGTTCATTATGCTAGTGTACTTTTCGAAACTGTATGTATTGTATAACCCTAGGAAAACCCGATGTTTTCCTAATACTTTGAATTCCATGTAGTTGTAGAACCATCGCGAAGTGTGAAGTCATTGATTCCAGAAGACGTCGGATTATTTCGCATAGTGAATTGTTATAAACACGCGTTACACAAACGGCCAGTTTACAACTTATACTAACGATCCCGTAGGCGTCGTCCGTACTATTCACGTAATCCAACCGCCCTGACTTCTTGTAGTCCCACATCCGAAGAGAAAGAGGGCACGAAGACCTCGGTAACTCCGTTAGCCGGTTGGGGATAAAAAAAAGAGTACGAAGGGTCCTTGACCCGATTCGCATTTGAATAACCGACTTTACTAGCCGTAGCATAGGACCCTTGGGGACCAATAGTATAAAAGCCATTGAAAGTCCTTTTACGTTGTGTTGGGTCATGTAAGACTCAACAACTCGTAAGGTTGAAGTCTTCGGGCCTAAAGATCAGGTCATCGAGCTAGCTAGGCCCAACAAACAAGATTTTACACTTTTGGGCCCAAAGATGGTGCGTCGACGTCTGTGCACTCTCACGTGTGTATTAAATTCCCAAATGTTACTTGTGTGAATCGAGGTATCGTGGTGTTAGTAGTTTCGGATTGTTATTGATTCGAGACCGAATCAATTCGTTTAACAACGATTTTTGGTATTGTTGTGTATTGTATTTCGTCGGTAGTCGCGGTGCCAATATTTGATCACGATGGGTGTATTGAATTAGCCTTGAAATTTTTCTGTTTTCAGCCCCTCTTTATTTTGTAAATTTACTTTTTCAACCCTTTGCATAAATAAATTTCCGGTTTAGTCCTTAAACTATTTTTCTTGGCATTTTAACATCAAAACTTATTGGAATTGATATTTTTCAGCACATTTTTAGTTAAAAACAGTTTTAGTCCCTGAAAATACAGTTTTCTCGGTTGTAACCCCTCTTTTTCGCAGTTTTTACAATTTTGGCCCAATTTGGAAAATTTTTGCAACTTTGGTCCTTTTTAAATTTGAAAAGCATTTTAAACCTTAGAAAAGGACTTGGAACACTAGTAGTCCACTGTTTTACAGAAAAACACAGTTTTGGCCCTTCAAAACAGAAAATTTCTCATATTGGGCCCTATTGGGCCGAAAATGTCATTTTTAGCCCATTAAGCTTTAATTTATGTTTTTAACCTTCCAAAAAAGTATATTTTCAGAAAATACATTATGGAAACTGTTTTGACTCATCTCACCCATCAGAATTCGAAATATTTCATTTTGGGCCCTTTAACTTTATATTTTTAACATTTTATGTCCAAAAATTGAGTTTTTAGCCCAAGGAAAATGTTATTAAGCCATTTAGCTATTTTTATTGGAACACTTTGTATGTAGAAACATATTTGATCTTAGTATCATTTAACATAAAGTATGTCTCGATTTTTAGGGGTTTATGGCTAGATCCAACATTATAAACACACAAAAACACACATATAAGCATAGAAATCATACAAGGCATACAAAACACATATAGATCTACACTTTCACTTGTATCCCCCCCCCCCCCCACAAAACTTATAAAACAGAAAAATAGGGGTTATGAAGCTCACCTTAGGGTGTGGTTTCGGTTTTTGAAGAAAAGATGGAAGAAAGCTTGGTGATTTTTGGCCTTAGCACCCTTTTCTTGAAGATCTCGAATTTGAGGTGGTTCTAGGATGCAAGATCACGATTTTTGCATGGATTAGGAAGAGATTTTGATAAAACAAAGAATCTAAGTCATAGATCCAAGCATAACCTTACCTTAGATGAAGAGTTTGTGGAAATATCCTCTTGAAAGCCTCCTAATTTTCGAGATTTTTGAGTGGAGAGGAAGGATGTGTTCTTGAGTATTCTAGAGAGAATTTGTGAGAGATTTGTGTATGTGTGTGTGTGTTTCGGCTGAGAGTGAGGGAGGGAAAGAAGACGTGATCTTTGAAGTGATATGTTCCTAGAAGTATGAGAGGTGCATGGAAACATGTTGGATATAAGTGAGGTGGCATGCAAATAGTCAACTCTTCTCCATTTCTTCTTGGACTTGGGCCTTGGGCCGAGAATCTTGAAGGAAAAAGGAAAATTTGGGCTTTTTGCCCCTAAGCCCAACATTAGAGTTAGTTTGGGTGAGTTTTAACCTAAAAGAATATAGTATGATTTTTACATTTTTGTTGGACTAGTTTAGGTTATTCATGGATCAAGGCTTTTAATTCATTTCATTCTAGGCTCAAAATGGCCCAAAATGTTGAAATAAATGATTGTGGGTCCAATTAGAGCCTAATTAGGGTTCTAAGCCCATGATAGTCAAATTGGAAGCTTATTGGTCCATTTGGGTCCAATAAGGGAGTCCTAGTCCAAAATGGACCTAAACAAGAACTTCTAGGGTTTCCAATTGTTTGATGACTATTTGTAGTACTTGTATGATGTATTTGATTGAAGTTTTTGATGTCATAATAATAGGTATCACACATGCTCTTAAATTTTTGTTTCAACATTTACTTGAGTGTATAGATTACATGACACAAGATTTCTAGTTGTGACACAAGACACAACATCAGAAACCGTACGGGAGTTTAGAACCTTTGCATGTGCCTATGGGTAAGTGGGAAGACATTGCTATGGATTTTGTCACTAAACTGCCCAGAACAAAGAATGGTCACGACATGATTTGGGTGGTCGTTGATCGATTCACTAAGAGTGCGCATTTCATAGCAGCCAAGGAGAAATGGTCTATGGAAAAGCTTGCGAATTCTTACGTGAAGGAAATTGTGAGGCTTCACGGTGTTCCATTAACGATTGTGTCGGATCGTGATAGCCGTTTCACCTCACGATTTTGGAAAAGTCTACAAGAGGAATTGGGTACCAAGTTGTGTTTAAGTACAGCTTACCATCCGCAGACTGATGGTCAGAGCGAACGAACGATACAAACACTTGAAGATATGCTGAGAGCATGTACTCTGAAATTCCTAGGTAATTGGGATGAACATTTACCGTTGGTAGAATTTTCCTATAATAATAGTTTCCACTCGAGCATTAAGATGGCACCTTACTAAGCTTTGTATGGACAGAAGTGTCGTACGCCGTCTTGTTGGCTTGAGGCTAGGGAAAAGCAGTTTATGGGACCGGAGATGGTTCATCAAACAGCTGAAAAGTTGAAAATAATTAGGGAAAGAATGTTAGCAGCTCAGGATCGTCAAAAGAGCTATGCTGACAAGAAGTGAAGACCGATAACTTTTGAGGTTGGGGATTCGGTTTTGCTTAAAGTCTCGCCGTGGAAGGGACTTATAAGATTTGGTAAAAGGGGAAAGTTGAGTCCAAGGTTTATTGGACCGTTTAAAGTTCTTCAGAGGATTGGGAACCAAGCTTACAAGCTCGAATTACCAGAAGAACTGAATGGAATTCATAACACTTTTCATGTGTGTTATTTGAGGAAGTTCACGACATAATTCCAATCTCTGAATTGAGAATTGATGAAAACAAAAGGTTGATTGAGGAACCAGAGGCAATTGTTGACCGAAAGACTAAGAAATTGCGACGCAAGATGGTTGGGTTAGTGCTTGTCCGATGGAAACACACGAATGGGCCGAATCTCACCTGGGAGACGGAGAGTGACATGATGAGTCGCTATCCGCATTTGTTTGTTGATGTGTGATTCCGGGGACGGAATCATTCTAAGCTGGAGAGAATTGTAACGCCTGTGTTTCCGGGCTTGCCGTTTTTAGCAATGTAATAGTCTAGGTTAACCTTTGTAACCCATTTTGAAATAATAAGAATGTATTATTTGAGTATTATGTGTTTTGTGCTTAATTGCTTAATTATGTGGTCTGATTAATTGAAAATAAAAATAAGCGTCAAAATTTAAGTGTAAAATAAACTTAATATCTTTGGTTAATGTTGTAGTAGTCGAAACGAGGTTTCCGGATATATATAGAACGCCCAAATCTGACTTCGTATGAGGAAGTTATGATTTATCGAAGTTTCGACTTAGCGGTGTGCAGCCTGAAATACTCGATTTGAGATCGAGCGGTTTTTAGCCGAAGCAATCTAAATGAGAATCGAAGATCTCATTGTTGGTATCGAAGCGATAAAAAGTTAGGCGAGAACGGACGTCAAACGAAGAAGTTATGAATTTATAACGAAGTTTTTCTGTCGCGGCCTATTAAAAATAAATAATAAAAATAAAGTCAAATTTAGCCGACGGAGTCCAAACGAAAGTTGTAGAGCGTAGTCTCACCTTTCCGTGGATATAAAGAACGTCGAAAACGGAGTTCGTATGAAGAAGATATGAATTTCCGAAGTTTATTAATTATTTTGTAATTAAATTAAATCATTAATTCGGAAGCCTTATCCGAAGAGTAGTCACCGATCTGATCCGAGGTACGCGCCGCGTACTCGTGTACGCCCCGCATACTCCGAAGGTGTCGACATCGCAGCTAGTGGCTTCGGATACGTAAGCAGTGACGTTTCTCGGACCAGTACGCCCCGCGTACTCCGAGGCTCCAGCCTCCTATAAATAGGATGCGAAGGCAGCCGAGTCTTTTGCCAATTTCTTCTCTTCTCTCTCTCGTTTTGCATCATTTTGCGTGCCAGAAATACCCTGAAGCCCCGGTATCATACTCTAGCCCCGAGGCAAGTCCCGAGATCCCGAAGATCCTGAGAAGTGCGGTTCCTGAGCCGAAGCTTTGCCCGCGAGAAGTTCGATTTTTGTGGAGATCTTCCAGATCTGCTGTGGATTACTACTTCTGCAAGTCGTAGTGCTGTCCGATCATCTTCTGATCAAGTGAGTGTATGCTACCTTTCATAAACACGATAATAATACAAGTGCGGTTTGAGTGTATTAAGTAAATTGTGGTTTATATGTGTGAGGGTGTAGTTACTTCCTTCTAACAAGTAACTATGAAGTATTTTATGCGATATACTTGTTATGTGTATATTTTGTGATTGTATGCGTGAATGGATATTCACTTTATTCCATCTCATAGATCTGAATTGCTTTCTATGAAATACGTGTTATGTGGTATGCCTCATCTGTATGTGGAATATATATATTGAATGAAAATGATATACAGGTTATTAACTATGTATGAAAATATATATTCTTATCTACTAATATGTTGGGTAGAACATGGGTAGATAGTTGGTGTGTAATAAACAGATGAGAGGCCTTGATGTTGTTGTTGTTGTTGATCTAGTTATTCAGCGGAGTGTGGATAACGACCACGGACTCCTTCTAGACAGTCCAGTGGAACGCTAGCAGGTTCATAACCTGTAGGTGTTGTGAACGATGTGTTCACCGGTGTACTCTATCCCCCTCATGGTTGCCTTTAGGATATCTATTGTTGAGGAAACCCCTTCGCAGTGATGTCCGTCCCGATGAAAATCCTAGATTAGGTCCCTTGAGATAGTTGTTGTTTTAGGGACGTAAAGTGAGGATAACGGGAATGGGTAATCGGGATAGTGATTGGTTGGTGAAATTAAATATAACTTATTTATTGTGGGTTGAAAACCCTATATGCTCACCAGGCTCCCAAGCCTGACCCACTCAGTTTTATTTGTATTACAGGAAGTGGCACAAGGGCGTAAGATGGACGGATCATCTTGTTGTTTTGTTTAAAAGTCTGTATATGTATATATTTGTTGAATGACTTGTAATGTTATCGTTTATGCTTTATGGTCTGTATCGGAACATGACATCCCGAGTTTTGATTATATAATGAAATGCATCTCTTGATGAAATGCTTTGATAAATATTATTTTATCATGTTTTGTTTTGGGAACAAATTCCGCAACTCTTTTAAATCAAAAGGATTTACTCTGAAATTATTTAAAAGCATAAATGAAAATCGGTCTTTTCTGGCCGTGATTTTGGGGATGTCACAGTGTGAAACTTTTCCAAATTCCAAAACTTGAGGGCAAGTTTTGTAACTCTTCAAAACTTTTCATTTCATAACTTATGAATTAAAGGTTCATAAAATGAAGACTCTTCATTTTATGTAACTTATGTGTTTTTAATGTGTGTTAAAGAAAAGTGACCTTTGGATATCCATAACTCGAGGACAAATTATGGACTCCATTAAAACACATAAATGATCAAGAATTAATCCTAAACAATTCAGCAAATAATTCCTATCATCTTCTAAATTCATAAGAACATGAACGTGATTATCAAAGTTTCAATAATTATATGAACATATACAAAGCATGAAATTTTGATATATGCTATTGTAAATGGATTAGAACAACCATTACACCAACTAAAATAAGTTTTAATACATCAAAACAGTTTAGGGTAAAGTTTCTAGTCCATTTCCAGCAGCAAAAGTCGAAAATCTGCATTCTGAACCTTCTACTCGCCGAGTGCACGAACCTACTCGAAGAGTAGGATGAATTTTGCCTTGGACTCGGCGAGTCCATCATGCAGACAGCAAAAATTTCGACTATTTTCACTATTTTGCATCAAGTATCAAACAAGCAAGCCTAGTCTCTGATACCACTGTTGGGTTTTGAGCAATCTAACACTTCCTAAGTGTGCATGCAACCCTAATAAACCTTGGATCTATGTTTGTCTAAATACATGCAAAATAATAATTTTCCAAGGTTCATAACCTATCTAACATGGCATGGGGTACTTTTAAACATAAAAGAATTAGATGAGATTACATACCTTTTGATGAGTTTGATTCCTTTGGAGTTTAAGAGCCAAGCACCAATAGTGTGAATGCCTCAAATGGAAATCACAAATCACCACAAACACTTGGAAAACTTTAGAGAGTATACACACACTTGTAATTTTCAGCCACACACAAGCACACACCACTAGTGGCTATTTCATGCAACATAAGCATGCTTATATAGTGTACATGATTAGGGTGACACCCTAATAACCCATGACCTTTCCTTTTCAAAGGATCCATGGGTTAAAAGCTCCATGGATCATCCATGGACTTCCATACAAGCCTAGCCCATTAACAAATGAGTGTTAGCCCACACTATATAAAACCAATAGCCCACAATCTAATCAGTCTTCCTTTTTATCTCTAAATTAATTCATAATTAATTTAAGACTAAGACTAATTAAATAACATGACTTCATATTAATATATTATAACTTATAATATATTAACAAACATATGTGTATAACTCTCATAAAATTATCGATAAATAGCTCGGGTGAAGTGCAACCCAAATGGACCATGTCGGGTCGGGTCAAGTATATACCAAATAAGTTATGGACTTAGACACCTTATCCAACAGCCAACTCATAAAAATACAAGTTAATTAATGTTGATGATAAATACATAAATAAAGAAAAACAACCGGAAGCAATGATCAAAAATGAGAACTTATAGGAGGTGTGAGGGACTTGGTGGTTGCATTTGATTTGAGGAACTTCTTTGTAATCATGTGTTACCAGGTCTCTGAGAAGACTTCACTTCAATACCAGGTTTATTTGTACTACTGTCTTTGCTGCAATGAAACCGAAGAAGAAATAAATTTTTTCTGAGTAAATGAGCTAAATACCCTCAGAATCGTAAATCATAATAACAAGTAATAGACCTTGTAAGAGGCAATGCAGAGGTCTGTCCAGATGGCCTAGCATGATAAGCACCATCCATTGTGATATAAGGTGAACAATATGTTGCCCCTAAAGCTCCTCCAGCACCTAAAGCCCTAGCGGCACCAACTAAAACAGGTAACCTACAACAAAATTTCACAATTTTATCCATTTACTCACCTAACTATTATTATCTTAAATATTTATTTATTTATATATATTTAAATCACCATGTCATTTCTGAATTCCCCATTCCATTGGGCTAAGTAACATAGTCGGGGAACGCCATGCCAACAACAGGAACTCCAAGCCCACCAGGATGCTGCCCCGCAAATTGCACAACTACAAATTTTATAACAGATTAGACACCAGAAACATTTAACACTTTCTAATGACCACATAGCCCTTAGGTTTACCTAGAAAAAACGTTGGAGCACCAGGTAAATTCTGATCACCTGAATCCCAATGACCACCATCTTATCATTAAACCATGCTCAGAGAAAGCTATCAACCCCTGCCATATATTTTTTTTAAAAATAATTGAAAAACTCCTAGTGTTTCTGTTTCATCATGTATTAAAATAACATGAACGGTTGTACCTCTCCATCAGGTGAAAAGCTCAAAACAGAAATTGCAGTATTTGCACTAAACAATGGGTTGGCTTCAATAGGAAAGCATCCTTCTCAGGTAACTTCAATACCTCGTTCTGGTTGTTGAGTTTTGCCACATCAATAGGTGTTTTCCCATCCATGTTTTGCAAAGTACTATATATAATAATAATAATAATAATAATAAATCAATATCAAAATTAAAATAAAAAAGATTTAAAAATAATTGATTATATAAAAACTAAACTTACACGGCTGCACCGTTATCCAACAAGAGGGATAAACTTTAATTATCGAGATTGAAATATTCTGCAAACATAAACAATCATATAAATAAATCATGTAAAATTTAACCAACATCCCACACTTTTTTTTAATAGCAGTACTGTGATAAAGTAAAGGGTAAAAAGAATTAAAGAATGTGTTCATATGACCCAAGAATACCAAGTGGTGCAGGGTATTTTTTTAATTGCCCCCTTGCATTTTAAAATGATAGGCTTTGTGAAAGTTGGAATTTGTCATAAAGAGATCTCTCTTGATTCCTGTAAGACAAAGTTCAAAATGACAATGAATAAATCGGGAATGGAAAGTACTATGAATATGATCGTTATAAATACTAAATAGTAAGATACTGTAAGATAAAGTAGGAAATATACCTTATATTTTTTGCCCATAAATTCATGATCGCTATGTATTTACATTTCTTTACTCATGATAACAGATAATAACAACATAAAGTTTCCCTTATCAATAGAGTAGATGATGTTCTTTATAAAATGATAACTAATGAATTATTTAACCAAGTTTTAAGGCATACCTCAAGCCCTTCAACTATTTCTCTGTATCCACCCAATACATAGTCTTTTGTAAGTGTCTCCTCTGGGAAATTTACAGTTGGTGGGTGAAAGTTTGGTTGTGGCAGCCTCACAACAGAAGGGTAAAAGAGTCAACACAAAAAGTTTAAAAATAAAAATAATATAAAAAGGTAAATAAGATTAAAAAGGTTACCTTGAATTTAGAGGTTCTTTCTCACACATCAATTTGTATAGTGCAAGTTGTGAAGTCCGTCTAGAAAATAAAAATAAAGCAAAATTTACTAATTTCAATAATAAGATGTTAACAACATACTAAAAATAGTAATAAAAAAAACATACCGATTTAATGGAAAGTTAGCTGGAAGGGAAGATTACTCAACACAGGAAGTATTATCCCTGGCTAATAAAAGTGAAGATCATGTTGTCCATATCAATAATAAGAAGTTAACAACTCTGTTTTTAAATGTTTAAACTTTGATGAAGTCCTGATCACAATCCCATTGTCTGCTGGTGTTCTGCATATCAATATTTTTTATAAACAAAATGTCATTAATAGGTTCATACTTCTCAATAATTCAATTCAATCTCTAAACCAAATACATTTTTTTGTGATAAAGACTAAAATTACCAACAAAAAAATTCTTGTAGCCATCAATTTGTTCAAACTTTAGAAACTGATTCCACTTTGTTAGTTTTTCAAAATTAACATGATAACATAGCATATTTATTTCTCATTCATAAAGGAATTACTTCATTATGGTACAAAACTCATTAATAAGTTAACATAATAGATTTCATACTCTTATACAGAGGGGCAGCTCAACCAATTTGGGGGCTCTAAGCGAACCAAAATTTTGGGGGCCTTTGGCCTTTACTATACTCCTCAATTGTATTGAAATACAAGTTCACTCTTTATGTTTTCTTCATGGATAATTTTAATATGGTATAAAGGAGCTTTCCTGTTGTAATAACCTAAATCAACTAGAATTGGATGAAAATTTCTATATGATTCTTATAACACCTAATATAACAAAAGTATATAACAAACTTGCTATGAAAACCTATCATTCACTGTCAAGAATATATGTATTTAGGAGTAAATAGCTCGATCACATAGCTATATTCTAATCGAAAAAGTAATTGAAAGTTATCTGACTAACGAGTCAAATCGCCGCTACATTGTGCTTTCTATAAGATGTGATTTTACTCATATCTATTCCAATAAATGATAATACATGTAGAAGACTTCTAATAGAGAATCAACAATCGAGATAGAAGATACTAGAACAGATTAAGGAAAGGAAAATAGTCTAACAGTAAAATAATGTGAAACTGAAACATATGCATATGAGGATTTGAATTGAGAATCAAGATAGAAGTCAGAAGAATAGAAGATGAACGTGTATTTCTTCGGACTCGTTCATTTGGAAATCGGAAACGATGAGATAATGTGTCGTAGAAATCAAACTCAGTAGAAGAATGCAACGTCGTTTTAGTTTCATGAGTCTAGTGATCGTTGATTTATAATTCCGTTTGATTTATTTTGTAGTTACCGGATTGAGTGTTTTAATGGACTAAACTTTTGTACTTTGAAGAATATGGGGGCCCTTAGAACTGGGGGCCCTAAACCCTATCTTAAAAAATTTATACATAGAGCCGACCTTGCCTATACAATCACTGAAATAGAATATGTGTTATATTCATTGTTTATAGAATACTAGCATCATGAAACCTGATTGAAGCCTTGCAGTTGTAGGGACGTCAACTGATGACAGAAAGGAGAAACAATTTTTTTGTTAGGGTTTTTTCTATTCTATCATCTTTGATTTTTTCCACTTTAAAAGCAATGATCTCATCAACAGTATCCTTCTTCTCTTTAGAGGACCCCCGTTTTTTCTTTTTAGGTTTTGATTTACTTTCAGGCACCACTTCAGCCCCCTTCTTGTTTGCAAAATATTTTTATTAAGAGATAAATAAGATAACTTTTTTTTGGAGAAAACTAGTTAACTACTCACCCTTCTGGTTTGCCATTTACAAAGTGTGCATTAACAACATCATTTGAATCGAGAACCTAAGAATCCACAAACTCATCATCATTGTTTTTTGTCTCTTTGTCTGTTGTTTCTTTCTTGATTTTCTTTCCTGCATCTCTGATTTATTGATATTTCGTATGGATGCAACTGGAGAAGAGTTTTTATTATCAATCTCAAAGAACACCATTTCATCATCAAATTCAAAAAACTGACACTTCTTTTTTAGTCTTCTACGCCCACCCTTCACATGTCTTTTCTTCATCTCCAAATATTGTCCATCATCATTGTCATCATCATCTGCTCATTGAAAATCAAATTCATCCGAATGAAAAAGAACTTCATGAATCATTTTCTTAAAGTCACAAATATACAAATTTATAAAACCTCTATCACTTGAGATAGGAGAAGGTGTAAGAGCTTCAGGTTCATCATCATTGATGAAGCTTCCCTCATATTCATCCTCATCACTAGAATGATCAGATTCCTGTGTCTCAGAATTTGCAATGTCCTTTCCATATGATTCTCTTTGCCATCATAGTAAAGGAAAAAAAACATTACCTCGTCTTTCTATAAAGGGTGAAGAAAAAATGCAATGAACAAAGGATACGCATCATCTTGCCTAATTGATTGTCGGCTGTGGCCAACATAGTACCCAGTGAGATATACTCCTCGTGGACCAATAACAAAAAAGATTACATCTTCAGCCTCATCAAATTCCAAATCGGTATAGTAGATGCCTGAATGCGATTGCAGAATTCGAAGCCTGAAGTAGATAGGGCTTCAACGACTTCATGGAAAAGCAACAAAAAGTTGGGGAAAAACAGCGCATCTGGTGAATTATTAGGGTTTTTTCTATTCTATCCTTTTTGCCCCTTTTTCGATCGATAGGGTTTGCAAGTTGACTAGTAATCGAAGAGCTATTTGTGGTGGGTGATAGAAGAGAGAGAAAGAGAGAGGTGAGTCGAGGTCGAAAACTAGGGTAGATGGGAAGAGGAAAGGATGAGGAACACTATATCTCCGGTTGTAAGCATTAGGAGTCGCAGAACCCCGAATGCTAGCTCTGCGACGTTCATCTTTGGGAGCACGTACAAAAGCCCTAGTTACTGGTCTCCATTTTGTGATCTTCAGGAATGAACACGAGTTTTTAAGGAAAAAAAATTATAGAACAATTACAAGAGTTGTCGAGGTTTATAGCAGATATGGTTTTGTGATTAGGGTTTGCAGAGAGAAGGGAAGAAAAGAACGAAGGGAGATCTTGATTGAAGCTGGGTATTTAAAAACTTTATAATTTTAAGAGGATTTCCTCAAGAACACGCGTTTTGAGTAAAAAACATAAAACGACATTCATAGAGGACGCACGTTTTAGATAAGGTGCCCTCCGTGTTTTTAAGTTTTCTTTTACATGAGACACTAATTTAAGGGCGCACAATAATGCGTGACGTAAATCCTTAAATTTTTTGAAGAGATGACACCGTTTTAATGTCACTCGCTTTTGCGTAACATAAATCAATAAGTGTCGTGGTTTGCGCGTCATAAAAGGGTCTTTTTCTTGTAGTGATCTGAGGTTGACACCAACTTCCACAACAAGTTCCTCAACCTCAAACTACTAATGTTGTCGACCTCTCAATTCGAACCTCATCTCTGTCATGAAACAACTATGTTGCTTCTGTTCTTCCTATTACCACCGACCGACTTCAAGAAGGTATATACTGTTCTTTCCCCCGACTTGCAATATTTTGTAACCTTTTTCTTTTGGACCATAATCACAACCACCATCTCACTTCTCACTTCTGGTATGGTTCAATTGAAGAATTTAAGACGATTCAAAGTTTTCATTGTTTGTGTTGTTAAGAATCAGTGCTAGATTTGAACAGGCAAAGTGGCAGTTGCACGGGCTCCCATTTTTGTAGGGGCCAGAATTTTTTAATATATATATATATATATATATATATATATATATATATATATATTATGGGCCCAAAAACTTATAGCATCTATATATATGCTAATCGAATAAGGCTCATCATCATCGAGCAATCCACCACCACGACACCTCTAGAAGTGACTGAAGCATCCAAACGATATTCCATCGAAACAAATTCATGTTGCGCCTTCTGATGAATAAAATTAGTGAGGTAAAGGTTTCTACTTTTTTTCTTCCATATATCCAATATAGAAATCTTAAATCAGAAATTGGGTTTTGTTTTAGTGGGCAGCCTTGAATCGGAAATCACTAAATCACTAGTATTTAGTAACTTTAATATTTATTACTTATCAGATTATTTTAGATTGTTTATCAAAAATCTAAAATTCTGAATCATAGAATCAGATTATTAGTAGTAAATATTGAAACTTGAATGTTGAATCAGAAATCAGATTATCAGATTTTGTTGAATCAGATTATCAAACTTGAATCTTGAATGTTGAAGAAGAAATCAAAATTGAATGTTGAATCATATTAAAAGATTATTAGAAATTCTGAATCAAACTAATGAACTTGTAGTAATGAAGTCTAAATAATAATCCAGTAGTAAAAAAAAGATAGATGAAGAAATGTGAAAGCCTGAAGCCGATGCTCTAGATAAGTTTATCCATAGATAACATGTTAAAATGATAGATCATGTATAAGTATTTGAAAGAACTTGACTATTTCCCAAATGCAAGCATTGCATATAGACAAAACTAGGCTTAGACACGGCAAAAACCCTTCATTATAGATATTTTATGTCAGTTTTGTTTCATTCAACGTGCAAGGAAAGGTCGTGTCATTGACGATAAATTATGATATTGTTTAATTTTAGTAATTATAACCCATGAAAACCCGTTGTTATAAGTCAAACATGTCATTATAGGGTAGGATATTTTTCGACATATATATATATATATATATATATATATATATATATATATATATATATATATCTTATTTTGATAATTGTTATTAATAATACACTTATAGCGATATTTTTTTTCTATAGAGTGATAAATGTTTACTTATAGTCACCGTTTATAAATATTATCGCAGCCATTGGTGAATTTTGGAGACAAAAATGTGGTTTAACTATCAGCATAAGTTATCTTTACTAGTATGTTTAATGCTTTCTTATTACTATTGTTTACGTACGCCGACAAATAAAAATTTAAGCCATCATAAAAATGATCTATACTCATGTCTTATTTATTTTATTATAATTATTGATAACTTTTAGTGACATGTTTAATATTATATTGTGAATATAGTGTAGATTTACTCACTCAAAGTAATTGAATGGTAACCATAAAATAGTTATAGTGATCTGTTTTTTATATAGAGTGATAAATGTTACTTATAGTCACCGTTTATGAATATTATCGCGGCCATTGTTCATTTTTGGAGACACAAATGTAATTAAGCTATCATCATAAGTTATATTTACTAACAGGTTTAATGTTTTCTCATCACTATTGTTTACGTATACCGACAAGTTTAACCCATCACAAAAAGTGATTTATACTAAGATGAATACGTTTTTATTATTTATATTATAGAATAGTTTATTTTAATTTAATTACACATATTGACCACCTTTCATTACTATGATACATAAAAACGAAAATATAAAATATAATGTAATAAAACACTATATTTTAATAATAATTACTATAAAGTTATTACATCAAAAACATACATAGGGTGATACAAACCAAATAAACTAAATTCTACTTTTTTTTATTAGGATTGTTGTTGTTTTTATTTGATGCACTCCTTATCCCGGTTACTGGACAATGACTCTTGGGTTGTTTTTTCTTGGGCCGATTTTTCTTGGCATTTTGTATTGCGTTATTTCCTTCAACTATATATACATCCGGATCCTTAGACAATAACATAAATTAAATAAAGTAATAAAAACATGCATTGATGCAAACTTGCACAATTAATGTATAGAACTAATTACTAGAATTGTTTTAAAAAAGTTATACAGTTTAATTAATGAAAATAAATATTAATGTAAACTATGCAACTAAAGTACCTTAGGATGAAGTGTTATAATACTTTTACCCAATCCACAAAGGAATCTAGCTCATCCAAAACAGTTAGTGGGACATTTTATCTGGGTTTGGTACGCAGGCGGCTGGCTTTATTGCTTCATCCATAGAAATTCTACAGTAATTCGTCTTTATTGGCATTCCATGTATTGCATTGTTTTCATCGGTAGAATAGATGACATATTCGCTACGACGTTGTTAAGATTACACACTGACATTGCACTTTTATTTTCTTAAAAGATATAGGTGTACTTATTAATAAATTTATATGTATAACGTTTAATTAACTGACATGTATATCTATGTAAACATATCAAATATACATTTTTGTTCAATTATTGTAGTGTCTTGGGTTGAGGTGTTGTTATCCCATTTTCGGTTGAATTCCTGGCTTGTGTCTCCTCATACATAGATGCAACATTTTCTTCACCATTATTCAAACTTTCCTGAAAATAACATACCATGTTTAGTCAATGAAAACCACTTAAATAAATTGGAAAATAAGTGTACAAAACATATCATTATATTAACTTACAAGGTATTCGATCTCTTTGGGGGGCATTTGAGATGGTGATGTGCCCACGTAATTGTTTTTCCTTTTCTAGGATGACAAAATGCAACAAAAGCATTAATTAGTAACCTATTCTTATAAACTATAATAAAAAATCCACGTACTTACTTTTTATGTAGGATCATTTTTTGGAGTTGGAATAGTAGTTATTGGAGACTCCACATTATTGTTGTAACGCTTTATTCAGGTATCATTTATTTCTCAAATTTTTAGGTTTTCGGACTGGGACTCGACGAGTTGGGGAGCTCCAACTCATCAAGTAGGAATCATTATGGACACAAGATGGAGGGTCTACTTGACGAGTTGGGAGGCCCCAACTCGGCGAGTAGGCGCTGGAAAGCGAAACCCTAATTTTTTGAGGGTTTGTACCACTATTTAAAGAACTTATGGATCATTTGTAGCCTCTCTTATCATCCTTCCAGGTAGAGAAACCCTAGATCGAGCTTTATACCTTCTTGAGTGTGTAAGAGAGCTTTGGAGAGTGATTTTGGTGTGGTTGTGAAGGAATTTGAAACTTGAAGAGTTGGAGTAAAGAGAGAGGCAGTAGATCTGACATCTACTTGGTTTTGGCAACTATCTTGAGGTTTAAAGTTGCTACCTTAACCACTATTTGCTTAGATTTCATCTTGTGAAAGTATATTGTCACTTTTGGTGCATGGTGGTGTCATTTTCGGGTTTGAACTTGTCATGAGGATAAGGTTTCAGATTGGACACATCTAGGCCTCCATGGACATAAAGTTGCCCACTTTATCTAGTTTAGGACCTTTTCCATGCCCTAAACCTTGTATGAATTTTAGTATTAGTGTTTTAGCCTTTTGAGGCCTTGTATGCACGTATATTTTGAAACTTTACATTGTATCTTGACCCTAGGCAACTGGATATGTAGTTTGGGGCTTGGATTCGACTGGAAAAGTCTAAATATGAAAAAGGTTGTACCTGTGTCCATTATCTCCGATCGAGATAGCAGTTTTACCTCTAGATTTTGGCAGTCTCTCCAGAAGGCTCTTGGAACTAAACTAGACATGAGCACGACTTATCATCCTCAGACAGATAGACAGAGTGAGAGAATTATCCAAACCCTGGAAGACATGTTGAGAGCATGTGTTATCGATTTTGGGAATTCGTGGGACACATATTTACCCTTGATCGAGTTCTCGTATAACAACAGCTATCACTCCAGTATCAAGGCTACCCCGTTCGAAGCTCTTTACGGTCAAAAGTCCAGATCCCCTCTGTGTTGGTCCGAGGTAGGGGACACGCAGCTAGCTAAGAGTCGATTTGTAACACCGAGAATTTCCAAATAATTTTTCACAAAGTATAAAAACATTTTTCATTAAATTTTCATAAAACATCAAGTTTAAAATTCCAATTCACATCAAACAAAATCCCAAGATCATATATCATAAAAATCCCATGCGTGTGTACAGATCAAGTCGGCGCCTTCCCACGGTCATCACTAGTACCTGAAACAAACAACACTAACACTGTAAGCACAATGCTTAGTGAGTTCCCCAAAATACCACACATAACACATATTAGCCACTCGAGGCTATAACTCTATGGGTCCGTGCACCCAAACTCTGTGAACCCTCAGGTTCTAACTCTGGGAACCTTCCGGTTCCAACTCTATAAGCATGCACAACATAAATCACATAGACATAATGCAGTACAACACTTCACATACATATAGCATACAAATACTCTATCACATAACTCTGATTACCTACTCAAGGTAAAGTATAGTGAGAAGACTCACCTCGTATATCTCGATAACTCGCAAATCCTGGAAATCACTCGTGCTCGATCCTCCGAGCTATAATCCTCCTATAACATCATATGTCTCTAATTAACACTTTTACCACTAAGGTTGACTACCCCTATCAAGTCAAAACTGGTCAACTCTGGTCAACGGTCAACGTTCAACGGTAAACGGTCAACTTTGACCGGACTCGGCGAGTGCACTAGAGCGACTCGGTGAGTCTAAGCGTTTTCACCAACTCTTTAGGATTCCCTTTTTGACACGTCGAGTACTCCCCTGACTCAACAAGTTCCACCTGGCATGAATCACGGGGCCACCATGACTCAACTCGCCGAGTCTCAAGAACAACTCGGCGAGTTCCAGTTCGACTCAGTCCACCTGTCAACCCTCTCTAACTCTCCCTGACTCACTGAGTTAACCCATAACTCGGCAGGACCACTCGCTGAGTGGTTAAGGGCAATCTTCATGCTACTCGCCGAGTCTGCTCTTCGGACTCGGCGAGTCCATGCCGTGCATCAACTCAAACTTGCTTCTGAGGTCAGATCCGCTCCAACAACTCATAGATCTGGCCCTCCTAAGCTCATTCATCATGTAAAGTTCATATCTTGGTTACCATGCAACACCTACAAGGCTCTTTTAGGAGAAATGACCTCTAAAATGGCAACCCTAGTCTCCAACCCAAAAGGAAGGACATAAAGCATGACATTAGGGACTCTCTGGACCTACTAAGGTCCATATCTAAGCACCATATCCCCATGGGACCTCTCACACTTCAAATACAAAGCAAATAAGGCATGAAGAAACCCTAGATTTGACCATATCAACAAAAACACGAGAATAAGCTCTGAATGATACCTCAAGAAGCCTCCTCTGATGAAATGAAAGTATATCCAAGCTCCCCAACTCTTCTAGCTTGACTTTCCTCTTCCTTTCTTGCAAAAACACACAAATTTGGTGAACAATGGCCTCTTATCTCACTCACAAAAACCCTCAGCTGCTTTGGTGCTCTCAAGATCCAGGTAGCCGCAATGAAGGGCCATAAGGTCCTTTAAATAGGGCTTAGGACCGGGAAATTAGGGTTTCATTAAACAGTGAGGACTCGTCGAGTCCATTCCTTGGACTCGCCGAGTCCAGGCGCGAACCCGCGTATTGAACCGCGATCCTACTCGGCGAGCTTGAGCTCCAACTCGCCGAGTCCCCTCACAAAAGTCCAAAAATATAAGCATAAATGATACCTGGAAATCCGGGCTGTTACAATTCTCCCCCACTAGAACTAGACTTTGCCCTCAAAGTCTCGCTCTGCAAATAGCTTCGGATGCTGCTCACGCATCTCACGCTCCGACTCCCAGGTCATCTCTGATCCCCTTCGATGCTGCCACTGAACCAACACCAGGGGTACCTCCTTGTTCCTCAAAACCTTGATCTTCCGATCTCTGATGGCCACTGGTCTCTCGGCGTAATTCAGGCTCGCATCCACCTGAATATCCTCTAATGGAACCATTGCCGACTCATCGGCTATACACTTCCTCAGCTGCGACACATGAAAAGTTTCATGAATCTACCCCAACTCTGCTGGCAAATCCAAACGATAGGCTACCCGGCCTACCCTCGCTGTAACGACCCGTCTCCGGTATGATGATTCCATGGTTTTTATTTTGAAGTTTGCAAGAGGGACTCAGCGAGTTCATAGCCTGACTCGCCGAGTAGGGACAGGATTTCGAGCACGTGTTAGTCGGCGACTCGGCGAGTCTGTCTGTCTTGAAGAAACCCTAAATCCCCGGGTTGCCCACTATTTAAGCCACCTTATAACCCCAATCTTGCCTCCTGCACCCTCATAGAGCTGTGAGAAAAACCCTAATCCATTCTTGAGTGAATTAAGTGTTCTTGTGTGAATTTGTGAAGGCTTGAAGAAGGAGAAGAAGAAAGGAGCAAGGAGAAGAGGTGTAGAGCAAAGATTCAAGGGCAAATCAGAGTTCCTTGAGGTATTCTTCGGATTTCCTTCCCTTTTATGCTTTAAAACCCCATTAGAACTCTTCTAGATCTAGTTTGATGCTTTTCTCAAGCCTTATGATGATATGGATGCCCTATTAGGTCGAGATATCCTTAGATCTGTTCATTTAGGAGTTGTAGAGCCCGGATCTATTGTCTTTTGTTGATACCTTGCATGAAAACCCTAGATCTAGCTTTCTCTTTATGATTTTGAGCTATTTTATCTTCATGGATGCATATGGGCACGTAAAGATAGAATCTTTACGTGATAATCGAGTTAAGGGAGTCCAGATCTATAAGTTTTATGCACTGGATTCAAGCAGAATCGAGTTTTGAATTGTTGCATGCAAGAGACTCGGCGAGTCGAGTCGAGAGTCCCCGATTTTCCCTTTTTGAGCGATGCCGAGTGGGACCAGTGAGTAGTGGAGTGGACTCAGCGATTTCGAGGTCAGACTCAGTAATGGAGGGACTCGGCGAGTTGTTCATACAACTCGGCGAGTCCAAGGCAATCTTCTTAAGCTCAAGAACAGCTCGTCGAGTTGTTCATATGACTCGACGAGTCGGATGCAGATTGTCTGAATTCTTGGATCGAGAGATTACTCATCGAGTCGATGCCATACTCGACGAGTAGCCACGAGTGGGGTTGTGAAATGAGATTAGAGACTCGGCGAGTTGGTGGCCCAACTCGGCGAGTCAGGTCAACTGTGAGTTGACTTTGACCGAGAGGGTTGACTTTGACCAAGGGTAAAAGAGTCATTTACCCTAGTGCAGTGTTTAATATTTGATTAAGTGTGTTTATGGACTTGTAGCCGGGGAGATACCGGAGCAGCAGCAGATGGTTTCCAGAGCCATACACACAGCAGCCAGTTCACGAGGTGAGTTTCCCTTCAGTAGGAACGGGTCTACGGCCACAATGCCGGCCCGTTTAATTAGCAGTAGTTAGAGTGCTTGATGTCTTTGTGATTCAAGCATGTTTGTGTTATGTGTTCCGGACTCTGTTCCGATGCAGTATGCAGTATATGTGATTATAATAGTTGTTATGTGTTATGCTATGCCATGATCAGCCAGTTCCGGACTTCGGTCCGATGTAGGGGACAAGGTCCCAGTCAGTTCCGGACTTCGGTCCGATGCAGTTAGTTCCGGACTTCGGTCCGATGCAGTTAGTTCCGGACTTCGGTCTGATGCAGTCAGTTCCGGACTTTGGTCCGATGCAGTTAGTTCCGGGCTCTGGTCCGATGCAGGGGACATGGTCCCAGTCAGTTCTGGACTTCGGTCCGATGCAGCTAGTTCCAGACTTTGGTCTGATGCAGTGGGCAAGGCCCAGTATGTGCTTTATATGTATTGTATGGTATGTGGTAGTTTGGGGGAGCTCACTAAGCTTCGTGCTTACAGTTTCAGTTTTTGGTTTCAGGTACTTCAGCAAGCAAAGGGAAGAGCTCGGGATGATGGCATCGCACACACCACAGCTTCAGTTTTTATCCTGGGAGTTGACTCAATTTTCTTAGATATGTTTTGATAAAGTGGTGACACAGTTTCCTTGTTACAGTATTTTAGTATGGTTTTTGAGATATGCAATGCATGGTCTTATTATGATATACTCAGTTTTATGATTTTTGGTTATATTAAAAATGAAATTTTCGGGTCGTATTTTTGGGTCGTTTCAAGTTGGTATCAGAGCCTTGGTTTGAGGGATTCGGATACACTTCCGGGTGTATCTGAACTCAAACTAAGGGGAAGATAGAAAGATTTTTAAAAGGAAAATGTTTTCTAAAGAATTTTGAAAGCACTTAGAAAGAAAGAAATTTTTTAAACGAGATAAGGGTGTGGTGCATGCGATCAGCCGAGCTCAAGTAAGTACTCCCAAATTACCCATACAAGTTATTTGTTCAGTTTCAGTTTCAGTAGAACAACATGCTAGTATAGGACTAAGGATCTAGGAGGATGCCTTATGTGTCTGCTTTATGTGTTACAGCTTTATGAGTATTGCATGCTAGTATTGAGTAGACGGCAGTAGGTTAGCCTATTTAGGTTATGCCTAATAGTATGAGCTTAGCATTATGTGCTAGTATAGTTTCTTGGTATGAGAATAGTTTTGCCTGAGTATGTTTCCTTTATCTGAATGTTGCTTGCTTTGTGCTTTGTGGGACTCTGAGTGGTGGGAATTAGCCATTAGGTGAATACGTCGCATCACATGTGATCAGGGTTGAATAATCTCAGAGTGTTGGATTTGGCCCTATTGCGCAGCTCTTGTCTGAGTCCAACCGTTGTAGGGACGAGTCTTTTACTCGAAGGATTATCCGAGCCTCATTGTATGTGATGGTATTCAGGTGGTGGCTAAATAGCATTTACGAGGAGGCCTTCAGCAGCTGAGGACTGGTTCGAGTGGAGTCAGAGATTTCCCTAGGGCAAGCCTAGGATGAGAGTAGCAGAGATCAGTAGTAGTAGAAGCGACTTGGTGGAGTCAAGGCAGTTCTTGAGGAAAGTACGGATAGATATGGAAGGTAGTATGGGCGCGTACTACTGAAAGCAGAGGATCCGTACTCGAATCAAGGAAGGCCGAGACAAGACCAGGAAGCTATTAGTAGTATCAATGATCCCTTGGGATATTTCAGTTTTCTGATGTCGTTGTGATGTGTTTCAGCATGGTGGTTTTGCGTTCGAGACCAGCAGCCGGCAGTGGAGGTGCCGGGGAGGGATCATGTTCAGGCTCGGGGGACGAGCGTATGGATGGGCAGACCAGAGAGTTTCTTTCTTTAGAGATTACTCGTATCATTGTAGAGCAGACTCTTGTGATCTTCGGTTCGATCAAGGAGGGTATCCTAGAGCTGATGGATGAGAGATTGGGCACCTTCCGTGCCGAGGTGGCGGCCATGATGGGGTCGTGCACCCTTACATTCAGGGAGTTCAGGGCATGTGGAGCTCCGGACTATCATGGGGCACGGGACCCCATAGCGAGTACTAGATGGTTGGCGGATGTGGCCAACGCATTCCGCACTAGCCGGTGTCCCGAGGGGGACATGGTCAGATTGGCGTCCTGTCTTCTGAAGGACAGGGCACGGGATTGGTGGGAGGAGGTCGGACATACCATTGGAGATGATGCAGCATTGGATGCCATGACCTGGGCTGATTTCTCTACCAGGTTCAGGGCGGAGTTTGCACCAGTTATTGAGGTGCAGCAGCTAGCCAGAGAGTTCCAGGACCTCACCCAGACTACAGAGACCGTGGCGGAGATCACCGCCAAGTTCAGGGAGAGGGCTTTTCTTGTTCCTCAGTATGCGGCCGATGAGGAAATGAAGAAGGCTCGTTATCATGAGATGTTGCGGAGCGATATCCGCCAGTTTGTGAGCCGGTCCAGCTGTAAAACGTTGGATGACATGATTGCTAGGGCTCGGGATAGGGAGATTGATCTCGAGATGGAGAAGAAGAGGAAACCGGAGGCGGTTTCGGGTACAGGTAGTTCGGGCAAAAAGCCCAAGGTTTCAGATCACAGATCTAGGAGTCAGCAGAGCCACGGTCGATGTGGCAAGTGTGGGAGATTGCACGAGGGGGCGTGCAAGGCAGGGAGTTCCGGCTGCTACAAGTGCTGTCGGATTGGGCATTTGAGCAGGGATTGTACGGCCCCTGCTACTGTCATTGCAGCATCAGATCTGATTTGCTTTCAGTGCAATCAGAGGGGACATAAAAAGTCCCAGTGTCCAAGTTTAGCCGCAGCATGCTACCTTGAGGATTACAGATGGCCGGCAGGGCCGAGCCGAGACGCCAGTGGCAAAGAGTAGGGCGTTTCAGATGACAGCTGAGGAGGCGCGAGCGACTCCGGATGTGGTGACGGGTATGTATCTTCCCTTCATACCTTTATTATTATTGATTGATTATTGCTTATGATTGTATGTTTTATTTAGGGTCGTTCTCTGTGAACGGCATTTCTGCTATGGTATTATTCGATTCGGGGGCTACCCGATCATTCGTATCGCTTGCGCTTAGCAAGAGATTTAGTAGAGCTCCAGGGGAGCTGGATTGTCCATTAGAGGTTGAGATAGCAGATGATAGGACCGTGAGGGTCAGCAGAGTGCATAGAGGGTGCTCTCTTCAGTTGTTTGATGAGCAGTTTTCAGTGGACCTGGTTCCTATTCCCCTGCGAGGGAATAAGGTTATTGTGGGCATGGATTGGCTAAGCCCCAATGGGGCGGTGATTGATTGTGAGCAGCAGTTAGTGAGGGTCCGCACTCCCAGTGGAGGAGAGTTAGTGATTCAGGGCGAGAGGCCACAGCGCGGACCGATCTTTTGTTCCGCCGCAAGGGCGAGGCGCTATGTTCAGCAGGGTTGCGCCGGTTATGTAGCTTACGTCTTGGATGCCCGGGAGAAGGGCAAGGCGACAGTTGATGATGTTCCTATAGTGAGAGACTTCCCGGATGTATTTCCCGAGGATTTACCGGGAATACCTCCTGAGAGACAGGTTGAGTTTAGGATCGACCTGATTCCTGGTGCGGCTCCGATAGCCAAAGCACCGTATCGCCTAGCTCCCCCTGAGATGCAGGAGTTGTCTACGCAGTTGCAGGAGCTGTTAGACAAGGGTTTCATTCGGCCGAGCAGTTCGCCTTGGGGAGCGCCGATCATGTTTGTGAGGAAGAAGGATGGGTCGCATCGTATGTGTATAGATTATCGGGAGTTGAATAAGGTAACGGTGAAGCACCGTTACCCACTTCCGAGGATAGATGATTTGTTTGATCAGCTTCAGGGAGCGTCTTGGTTCTCCAAGATCGACCTACGCTCCGGTTATCATCAGATGCGGGTTAGAGATGAGGATGTACAGAAGACTGCTTTCAGGACCAGGTATGGTCATTATGAGTTTGTGGTGATGCCATTTGGGCTCACCAATGCTCCAGCCGCGTTCATGGATCTCATGAACCGCGTGTGCAGGCCGATGTTGGACCGGCCAGTGATAGTATTCATAGATGATATCTTGGTGTATTCCAAGATGCAGGAGCAGCACGAGGAGCACCTGCGGGAGGTGCTGGAGGTTTTGAGGAGGGAGAGACTTTTCGCAAAGTTCTCCAAATGTGAGTTCTGGTTGCGCGAAGTGCAGTTCCTTGGTCACCTCGTCAACCAGAAGGGTATTTTGGTAGATCCGGCCAAGATAGAGGCCGTGATGCAGTGGGAGGTCCCGAAGTCTCCATCTGAGATTCGGAGCTTCCTAGGGTTGGCAGGGTATTATCAGAGATTTATTCAGGATTTCTCCAAGATAGCAGTGCCGCTCACCCGACTGACCAAGAAGTCGGTGGTATTTCGTTGGGGGCCTGAGCAGCAGGCAGCGTTCGAGACCCTCAGACTGAGATTGTGCGAGGCTCCGATCCTTACCTTGCCAGAGGGAGCAGAGGACTTCGTAGTCTACTGTGATGCCTCGATCACAGGTATGGGAGCAGTATTGATGCAGCGAGGCCATATGATAGCTTACACCTCGAGACAGTTGAAGCCTCACGAGGCTAACTATCCTACCCATGATTTAGAGCTGGGGGCGGTTGTGTTTGCCCTCAAGATTTGGAGGCATTATCTTTATGGGGTCCGTTGTACTATTTACACGGATCACAAGAGTTTGAGGTACCTTATGGATCAGCCGAGCCTGAACATGAGGCAGAGGAGATGGTTGGATGTGCTAAAGGATTATGATTGTGAGATCCTTTATCATCCAGGGAAGGCCAACGTGGTGGCCGACGCCCTAATCCGCAAAGTGTCGGCAGCCCCTATCAGAGATCTGTGTTTGAGGATGACAGTGATCACTCCATTGTTGGAGCGGATCAAGGAGGCTCGGGTGGAGGGCCTCAAGGAGGAGAGGCAGAAGTGTGAGAGGATAGTGGGCCGACTAGCCTCGTTTGATTATGACAGTCGGGGATTGCTGATGCTTTACGGGAGGGTGTGGGTACCGTACTGGGGTGGAGTACGGCAGGTGTTGATGGACGAGGCTCATAAGTCTCGATTTTCTATCCACCCAGGGGCGACGAAGATGTATCGAGATCTTCGACCTGATTATTGGTGGCCCTGCATGAAGCGGGACGTCGCCTGGTATGTTGAGAGATGCCTGACCTGCAGGAAGGTCAAGGCAGAGCACCAGAGACCTCACGGCAAGATGCAGCCGTTAGACATTCCCGTGTGGAAATGGGAGGACATCACCATGGATTTTGTCACCTAGCTTCCCAGGACCGCACGAGGAGTGGATTCGATATGGGTAGTAGTGGATCGGTTGACGAAGAGTGCTCATTTTATCCCGATCCAGGAGAGTATATCGGCAGAAAAGTTAGTCGATATCTATGTGCGAGAGATTGTGGCACGTCATGGAGTGCCGGTATCGGTGGTGTCAGACCGAGATGTCCGTTTTACATCCAGATTCTGGAAGCGGTTCCATGACGAGATGGGTACTCGTCTCCATTTCAGCACCGCTTTCCACCCTCAGACGGACGGGCAGAGCAAGAGGACGATTCAGACTCTCGAGGACATGCTTAGGGCATGTGTTTTAGATCTCAGTGGTAGTTGGGATACGTATCTTCCGTTAGCGGAATTTTCGTATAACAACAGTTATCATGCGAGCATTGATCGACCTCCCTTTGAGATGCTTTATGGGAGGAAGTGTAGGACCCCGATTTGTTGGGGGCGAGGTCGGTCAGCGAGTCATCGGGAGCACAGAGGTGGTGCTCAAGACGACCGAGTTGATCCAGCAGGTCCGTAGTAGACTGCAGACTGTGCAGAGTCGGCAGAAGAGCTACGCCGACAGGAGGCGTTCAGACTTAGAGTTCCGGGTGGGTGATATGGTCCTCCTGAAGGTCTCACCTTGGAAGGGTGTCATCAGGTTCCGGAAGAGGGGCAAGTTGGGTCCCAGGTTTATTGGTCCTTTCAGGGTTTTGGCCCGGGTGGGTCGGGTTGCTTATCGGTTGGATCTTCCTGAGGAGCTCAGTCAGATCCACAACACTTTCCATGTGTCTCAGTTGAGAAAGTGCTTGGTGGATGAGTCAGCAGTCGTTCCCCTAGAGGATATTCAGGTTGATAGCAGCCTGAATTATATTAAGAGGCCGGTCGCGATTCAGGACCGGAAGACCAAGACCTTGAGGAACAAGGAAATTCAGTTAGTCAAGGTGCAGTGGCAGCACCGGAAGGGGTCTGAGTGGACGTGGGAGGCTGAGGAGGAGATGAGAGAGCACTACCCAGAGATATTTGCAGATTCAGCCGTAGCAGACTTCGAGGACGAAGTCTGAGATAAGTGGGGGAGAATTGTAACGACCCGTCTCCGGTATGATGATTCCATGGTTTTTATTTTGAAGTTTGCAAGAAGGACTCGGCGAGTTCATAGCCTGACTCGCCGAGTAGGGACGGGATTTCGAGCACGTGTTAGTCGGCGACTCGGCGAGTCCATATTCGGGACTCGGCGAGTCTGTCTGTCTGGAAGAAACCCTAAATCCCCGGGTTACCCACTATTTAAGCCACCTTATAACCCCAATCTTGCCTCCTGCACCCTCAGAGAGCTGTGAGAAAAACCCTAATCCGTTCTTGAGTGAATTAAGTGTTCTTGTGTGAATATGTGAAGGCTTGAAGAAGGAGAAGAAGAAAGGAGCAAGGAGAAGAGGTGTAGAGCAAAGATTCAAGGGCAAATCAGAGTTCCTTGAGGTATTCTTCGGATTTCCTTCCCTTTTATGCTTTAAAACCCCATTAGAACTCTTCTAGATCTAGTTTGATGCTTTTCTCAAGCCTTATGATGATATGGATGCCCTATTAGGTCGAGATATCCTTAGATCTGTTCATTTAGGAGTTGTAGAGCCCGGATCTATTGTCTTTTGTTGATACCTTGCATGAAAACCCTAGATCTAGCTTTCTCTTTATGATTTTGAGCTATTTTATCTTCATGGATGCATATGGGCACGTAAAGATAGAATCTTTACGTGCTAATCGAGTTAAGGGAGTCCAGATCTATAAGTTTTATGCACTGGATTCAAGCAGAATCGAGTTTTGAATTGTTGCATGCAAGAGACTCGGTGAGTCGAGTCGAGAGTCCCCGATTTTCCCTTTTTGAGCGATGCCGAGTGGGACCAGTGAGTAGTGGAGTGGACTCAGCGATTTCGAGGTCAGACTCAGTAATGGAGGGACTCGGCGAGTTGTTCATACAACTCGGCGAGTCCAAGGCAATCTTCTTAAGCTCAAGAACAGCTCGTCGAGTTGTTCATATGACTCGGCGAGTCGGATGCAGATTGTCTGAATTCTTGGATCGAGAGATTACTCATCGAGTCGATGCCATACTCGACGAGTAGCCACGAGTGGGGTTGTGAAATGAGATTAGAGACTCGGCGAGTTGGTGGCCCAACTCGGCGAGTCAGGTCAACTGTGAGTTGACTTTGACCGAGAGGGTTGACTTTGACCAAGGGTAAAAGAGTCATTTACCCTAGTGCAGTGTTTAGTATTTGATTAAGTGTGTTTATGGACTTGTAGCCGGGGAGATACCGGAGCAGCAGCAGATGGTTTCCAGAGCCATACACACAGCAGCCAGTTCACGAGGTGAGTTTCCCTTCAGTAGGAACGGGTCTACGGCCACAATGCCGGCCCGTTTAATTAGCAGTAGTCCCGGACTTTGGTCTGATGCAGTAGTTAGAGTGCTTGATGTCTTTGTGATTCAAGCATGTTTGTGTTATGTGTTCCGGACTCTGTTCCGATGCAGTATGCAGTATATGTGATTATAATAGTTGTTATGTGTTATGCTATGCCATGATCAGCCAGTTCCGGACTTCGGTCCGATGCAGGGGACAAGGTCCCAGTCAGTTCCGGACTTCGGTCCGATGCAGTTAGTTCCGGACTTCGGTCCGATGCAGTTAGTTCCGGACTTCGGTCCGATGCAGTCAGTTCCGTACTTTGGTCCGATGCAGTTAGTTCCGGGCTCTGGTCCGATGCAGGGGACAAGGTCCCAGTCAGTTCCGGACTTCGGTCCGATGCAGCTAGTTCCAGACTTCGGTCTGATGCAGTGGGCAAGGCCCAGTATGTGCTTTATATGTATTGTATGGTATGTGGTAGTTTGGGGGAGCTCACTAAGCTTCGTGCTTACAGTTTCAGTTTTTGGTTTCAGGTACTTCAGCAAGCAAAGGGAAGAGCTCGGGATGATGGCATCGCACACACCACAGCTTCAGTTTTTATCCTGGGAGTTGACTCAGTTTTCTTAGATATGTTTTGATACAGTTGTGACACAGTTTCCTTGTTACAGTATTTTAGTATGGTTTTTGAGATATGCAACGCATGGTCTTATTATGATATACTCAGTTTTATGATTTTTGGTTATATTAAAAATGAAATTTTCGGGTCGTATTTTTGGGTCGTTTCACTCGCGATCACACGGAAAGGTCCAATATATCGGGGCCCCAACTTGCCCCTCTTCCTGAATCGAATCACTCCTTTCCAAGGAGAGACCTTCAGGAGAACAAGGTCGCCGACCTGAAACTCAAGCTCGGACCGGCGTCTGTCTGCATAACTCTTCTGTCGGCTCTGAGCGGTCAACAACCTCTGTCTGACTTGCTGAATCTGCTCTGACGTCTAAAGTACGATCTCTATACTGCCCATCACCCTCTGTCCAACCTCTCCCCAACAAATGGGGGTCCGACACCTCCTCCCATACAACAGCTCAAAGGGTGGCATATCAATGCTCGAATGATGGTTGTTGTTGTAGGAAAACTCTGCCAAGGGTAAATACGCATCCCAGCTACCCCCGAAATCCAACACACATGCTCGGAGCATATCCTCAAGCATCTCAATCGTCCGCTCACTCTGACCGTCTGTCTGGGGATGATATGCGGTACTAAAATGCAGTCTAGTACCCAACTCCTCATGAAACTTCTTCCAGAATCTGGAAGTGAAACGCACATCACGGTTTGAAACAATCGAGATCGGCACCCCATGCCGAGATACAACTTCCCTCACATACACCTCCGCCAATTTCTCTGCTGAAGAACTCTCACTGATGGCAAGGAAGTGAGCGCTCTTCGTCAACCTGTCCACAATCACCCAAATTGCATCAACCCCTCTGGCAGTCCTCAGCAATTTGGTGATGAAATCCATAGTGATCTGTTCTCACTTCCACTCGGGAACCTCCAATGGCTGCAACTTACCATGCGGCCTCTGGTGCTCGGCCTTAACCCTACGGTAGGTCAAGCACCTCTCAACAAACCACGCAACATCCCTCTTCATACAGGGCCACCAATACTCCTTTCTCAAATCCAGATACATCTTAGTGGCCCCCGGATGGATCGAAAATTTCGACCGATGAGCCTCCTCCATCAAAATGGTACGCGTTCCTCCCACAAACGGCACCCAGATACGCCCCTGAAATGTCATAAGCCCCCGACCATCGGTAACGAACTCTGAAACCAAGCCAACAACCCATTCCCTCTTCTGCATCTCAGGTTGCACAGCCTCGGCCTGTGCCCCACGAATGGCATCCAATACCGGAGCTATCACGGTCAGTCTCAAACATACATCCCGCAGTGGAGTGCTCTCCGCCCTGCGGCTCAACGCATCGGCTACCACATTAGCCTTGCCTGGGTGGTATAGGATCTCACAATCATAATCCTTGATCACATCCAACCACCTTCTCTGTCGCATATTTAGGTTGGGCTGATCCATCAAATACTTCAAACTCTTATGGTCCGTGTATATCGTACACCGAACCCCATACAAGTAGTGACGCCAAATCTTGAGGGCGAACACCACTGCCCCCAACTCTAGATCATGGGTGGGATATCTCGTCTCATGAGGCTTCAGCTACCTCGATGCATATGCTATCACATGCCCTCTCTGCATCAGCACCGCTCCCAGCCCCAAAATCGATGCATCACAATAAACCACAAAGTCCTCCATCCCTTCCGGGAGAGCTAATACCGGGGCTTCACACAACCTTTGGCGAAGTGTCTCAAAGGAGGCCTGCTGCTCGAGGCCCCATAAAAAGCAACACCCTTCCGGCTCAATCTGGTGAGTGGCACTGTGATCTTGGAGAAATCCTTGATAAATCTCCGATAATACCCTGCCAACCCTAGGAAACTCCTGATCTCAGAGGGTGACTTCGGCACCTCCCAACTCATCACCGCCTCAACCTTGGCCGGATCGACCAATATCCCTTCCTGGTTAACAAGATGTCCTAAGAACTGGACCTCCCACAACCAGAAATCACACTTGGAGAATTTGCCATAAAGCTTCTCCGATCTCAGAACTCCAAGAACCTCTCTCAAATGCTCCTCATGTTGCTCTCTAGATCTCGAATATACCAGAATGTCATCGATAAATACAATCACCGACCGATCCAACATCGGCCTACATACTCGGTTCATGAGATCCATGAACACCGCCGGGGCATTGGTGAGCCCAAAAGGCATCACCACAAACTCATAATGCCCATAACGCGTCCTGAACGCTGTCTTCTGGACGTCCTCATCCCACACTCTCACCTGATGATATCCAGACCTCAAATCGATCTTGGAGAACCAAGATGCTCCCTGCAACTGATCGAACAAATCGTTGATCCTCGGTAACGGGTAACGGTTCTTGACCGTCAGCTTGTTCAACTCCCGGTAATCAATGCACATCCGGTGTGAACCATCCTTCTTCTTGACGAACAGGATAGGCGCTCCCCACGGCGAGCTGCTCGGCTGAATAAATCCCTTCCCCAGCAGCTCCTGAAATTGCGAGGATAACTCTTGCATCTCTGGAGGTGCAAGGCGATAAGGCACCTTAGCGATAGGTGCGGACCCCAGAACCAAATCGATACTGAACTCCACTTGCCTCACAGGAGGCACACCCGACAACTCCTCGGGAAAAACATCTGGAAACTCACGCAACACCGGAACCTCCTCAACTGAACTCGGCCTTTCGGAATCCACCCACATATCCATCACATACGCCACAAAACCCTTACAGCCCTACTGTAGACACTGCCTCGCCCTAGCGGCCGAACAAAACGCTGATCCCGAACATGTACCCTCGCCGTACACCGAAAGAACTCCCCCACTAGGGTCTCGTATGGTCACCAGCTGACGCTCGCAGTCGATAACTGCGCCGAATCTGCTCAACCAGTCCATGCCCACAATGACACAGACATCCCCCATCGTAATAGGAACCAGATCAATCGGCAACTCAACACCGAAAATCTCTAACACGCATCCTCGGAGAACCTCCGTGGCATAAATCACTCTCTCGTCAGCTATGGAAACTCTCAGAGGCCGACTCAACGCCTCACGACTAACACTGATATGCTGACTAAAGGCCAAAGACACAAAAGACCGACTCGCACCCGAGTCAAATAACACTAAAGCAGGTACAGAGTTCACAAGGAAAGTACCTAGGCATAACATAATATAAGCATAATATCTCAGCATCAAAATAAATACATAAAAGAAAACATGCCAGCCACAACATCGGGCGCAGCACGGACCTCCTCTGCGGTCAGCTGAAAGGCTCTCCCTCGAGCTCTCGGTGCCTCGGCCTTCACTGGCCGACTCTCAGTAGCTCTGATGGCGGCAGGGGCAGATCCCTGAGATGCTCCTCGCAACTGCGGACACTCCGCCTTCCGGTGTCCGATCTGGTTGCAGTGAAAACACACTGCAAACCCCTTGGGGCAGTCCTTGGCCATATGCCCCTCCTTGCCACATTTTTAGCAAGATCCCGCTCGGCAGACTCCATCATGACCCTTGCCATACTTCCCACAAGTGCGGCCCTTCTGGCTCCATGGTTTGGGATCAGCGGGCTTGGCCCGCTTGGCTGCCGGTTGAGACTGTGCCAGATGTCGATCCCTCCCCTGAGACTCCGCCTCCTCCCTGGCCTGAGTCTCTAGCACAATCTCCCTCTTCCGGGCATTTGCCTGAAGCTCGGCAAATTTTCGGTACGAGGAGTTCGCCACGAACTCCCGAATGTCCCGCCTCAAGATACTCAGATAGCGGCTCATACGTGCCTGCTCCGTAGACACGTGCTCAGGGCAGAACATCGCCCTCTCATGGAACATCCTGGTAATCACCGTAACCGACTAAGTACCCTGCTTGAGGGTTAGAAACTCCTGGGCCAAACGCTCCCTCTCCACCTGGGGAACGTACTCATCTTGGAACATGGATGTGAACCTCTCCCAGGTCACTGCCGCAATCTCAGCAGGTGTGAAATGCGCCATCACAAACTTCCACCAGTCCTTCGCTCCCAAGCGAAGCTGGTTCAGCGCGAACCGAACCTTCAAATGCTCAGGAGATGAGCAAGTGAAGAAACACCCCTCTATATCAGAAATCCACCTCATAGCTGCCACCGGATCCTGGGTCCCATCAAACTCTGGTGGTTTTGTGTTGCTGAACTCCCGGAACAGTAACGCATCACTACCTTGCGGCCTCGCGGCAACAATAGCTGTGGTGGCCGCTACAACAGCAGCCTCAGAAAGAGCGACATAACGCTCGTCAAAGGTCTCAATCAACGTGGTCTTAATAGACCCGAACATCTCTGGTATCTCTGCCCTGATGGCCGCAGCCACCTCCTCGTGGATGATCCGGCGGATCTCCTCATCACTGGTACCACTGCTCTTAGGCATCAAACGTGTCCTCAGCATGATCTACCTCTGTAATACAACATACGATAAATTAGAACCCATTCGAGCATACTCACACTCGTCAACTCTTTACTCCTTGATCCTTGGTATTCTAAAGATTCTTACCTGGGCTGTACACCGCTCTGGTGCTTTCAGTAGTACGGGCCCAATACTATTGTCCGCACCGTATCAGAGTACACCCCAAGTCCTCCTCTTCGGATCCCAAATTCCAAGTACTCTACCATGCATAGACCACTCTCTAATAGATCTCTCATAAGCCCCTCGCTGCTACCTACTCACTCTCAAGAATCTCATAGCAGCTCACCTCTTCCTAGGCTAAGGCATCACAAATCAGGCCACTCTAGCCCTAATAGGAATACCTAGCCTACTTTAGCATGCGAATACATCATATCAATATCAATATCACATAACATAAAGGTATTTTGGGAAATCATCGTTCGGGCGCGGACTGATCATACACACAACTCTGCTGTGCGTTTTTCAAAAATCTTTTACTCTTTTTGAAAATAATTCTCAAATCCTCAGTTTGAGTTCAAATACGCCCGAAGGTGTACTCGAATCCCTCAAACCAAGGCTCTGATACCAACTTGTAACACCGAGAATTTCCAAATAATTTTTCACAAAGTATAAAAACATTTTTCATTAAATTCTCATAAAACATCAAGTTTAAAATTCCAATTCACATCAAACAAAATCCCAAGATCATACATCATAAAAATCCCATGCATGTGTACAGATCAAGCCGGCGCCTTCCCACGGTCATCACTAGTACCTGAAACAAACAACACTAACACTGTAAGCACAAAGCTTAGTGAGTTCCCCAAAATACCACACATAACACATATTAGCCACTCGAGGCTATAACTCTGTGGGTCCGTGCACCCAAACTCTGTGAACCCTCAGGTTCTAACTCTGGGAACCTTCCGGTTCCAACTCTATAAGCATGCACAGCATAAATCACATAGACATAATGTAGTACAACACTTCACATACATATAGCATACAAATACTCTGTCACATAACTCTGATTACCTACTCAAGGTAAAGTATAGTGAGAAGACTCACCTCGTATATCTCGATAACTCGCAAATCCTGGAAATCACTCGTGCTCGATCCTCCGAGCTATAATCCTCCTATAACATCATATGTCTCTAATTAACACTTTTACCACTAAGGTTGACTACCCCTATCAAGTCAACACTGGTCATCTCTGGTCAACGGTCAACTTTGATCGGACTCGGCGAGTGCACTAGAGCGACTCGGCGAGTCTAAGCGTTTTCACCAACTCTCTAGGATTCCCTTTTTGACACGTCGAGTACTCCCATGACTCGACGAGTTCCACCTGGCATGAATCGCGGGGCCACCACGACTTAACTCGCCGAGTCTCAAGAACAACTCGGCGAGTTCCAATTCGACTCAGTCCACCTGTCAACCCTCTCTAACTCTCCCTGACTCACTGAGTTAACCCATAACTCGGCAGGACCACTCGCTGAGTGGTTAAGGGCAATCTTCATGCTACTCGCCGAGTCTGTTCTTCGGACTCGGCGAGTCCATGCCATGCATCAACTCAAACTTGCTTCTGAGGTCAGATCCGCTCCAACAACTCATAGATCTGGCCCTCGTAAGCTCATTCATCACAAAAAGTTCATATCTTGGTTACCATGCAACACCTACAAGGCTCTTTTAGGAGAAATGGCCTCTAAGATGGCAACCCTAGTCTCCAACCTACAAGTTCATATCTTGGTTACCATGCAACACCTACAAGTTCATATCTTGGTTACCATGCAACACCTACAAGGCTCTTTTAGGAGAAATGGCCTCTAAGATGACAGTGCTCTCACTGGACCTGAAATCATCCGTGAAACCACCGAGAAAATCATCCAGATCCAAGAACGACTGAAAGCTTCACGAGATAGACAGAAGAGCTACGCCGATATACAACGGAAACCTGTGGAGTTCCAGGTTGGAGACCGTGTCCTTTTGAGGGTCTCGCCCTGGAAAGGTGTGATACGCCATGGAAAGTGTGGAAAACTTAACCCGAGGTACATAGGACCCTTCGAGATCCTTGCTAGGATCGGTCCTGTAGCCTATAAACTTCGATTACCCCATGAGCTAAGTAACATCCATCCTGTCTTCCATGTCTCTAATCTTAAGAAGTGCTTATCCGATGAAACCCTAATCCCTCTTGATGAAATCGAGATCAATGAAAACCTAAACTTCATGGAGTAACCAATTGAAATCATGGATCGAGAGATTAAACGTACAAAGCAAAGCCGCATCCCGATAGTGAAGTTTCGCTGGAATGCCAAGCAGGGACCCGAATTCACTTGGGAGCGTGAAGACTCAATGAAGCAGAAATATCCACATCTCTTTCCAATTCCATGATTTGTATCTTAATTTTTGAATTTCGAGACGAAATTCCCTCTAACGGGGGGATAATGTGACAACCCGAAGTTTATTCCATCGCTGTAACCCGTTTCGTCAATAAAACTCGTCTTCATCAAATTGTTTCGTTTATGTTTTGAATTAAGTCATTAAATTTGAGACGTTTATTATGACTTAATGGGTGCCCAAACACGTTAGAAGCACATGAAAACGCTTTCGATATTTATTTAAATAAATTTTAGTTACGACCTCGTCGGGTTACGACAACTTAATCGGGTACAACCATAAGCCTCATTTAACGTCAGTATCGGGTAGAATTCCTCCGTGTCTCAAACTTAAACCATATTTAAAGTTGAAAGAACTTCATTTTGAAGTTTTTCAACCTCTCTCTACTATCTCTCTTCAAATCCAAACTTTGATCCAAAAATCACCCCATTTCAAGCTCCAAATCGGTAAGAAATCTATCCTAGCTCATAGTTTAACATGTTTAGCTTCCAAATTCATGTCAAAATCATCCAAAAGGACCATAAAAATGTGTTTACGGCCATGGAACACTCCAGAACTGTAAACACACATAGATGGGGTTTTGGAGCCCCAAAACCCTTCCAAATCACTCCTAGAGCTTAGATATGACCTAAGGGCTTACTTGAATGGACTTGGAACACCAAAAACTCAACATTTGAGGGGTAAACATGAGTTTATGGCCCAAGAACATGCTTGGACCGTAAACACCCTTTCTTAGGCCGTAAACACCTTTTAAGGTGTTAACATGCCCCTTAAACACCTCCTAAACCATGAAATAAAGTCTAGAACCATCCACCAATGTGTTAGGGACCTTAAACATGAAGGAAACCATTCCCTTAGGAGTTCACAGCCAAAAACCGCCCATAGAATGGTTCCTGGGCCATAAACTCCTATAACATGGTCAAATGGTGCCCTAACTTCATCCTATGGCTTGTATTTTGAGTTAGAATCACATGTGATTAATCTTGAACCACTAAAACATCAAGGGAATGGGTATAAGAGAGCTTACGGCGATAAAATCCTTGTTTATAGCCGTAAAATCCTTAAATAGTCCATATGATTGATCAAATTCCCTTCCAATACCCTAGAACTAAACCTAGCATCATCCCTCAAGTGTTACAAGGCCATTAAGCACCCAAGAGCATCACCCATGAGTTTACGGCCGTAAACTCATGGGGATATGGTCATTAGGACCGTAATCCCCTTTATGAGTTTACTCTTGACGAGTAAACTCCATACCTAGGCCATACACCCCCCATAGATGTCACCCGGGTCACTCCTAACACTTGAATTGAAGTGTTTTCGCACCTTGGAGTGTTTATTCTTATTTAATTAATATATCAAGGTCTAATTAGATACAATTTATGTATCTCTTCATATTACATAGGAACCTCGCGTGTTTTCAAGCCCCGAACTGACAATTAGCATCCAACCGGCACATTTCTCGTCTGGTGAGTTCATACCTCTGCGCCTTTTTCTGAGTTTTTCAATGTTTTCAGGGGGAATACAAGCAAATTATAAATGTTTTCGAAACTTAAAACTGATGTAATTCTATAAATATCTGGCAAACTTTTAGATATCTTTACCCCTTTTGTATTATGCGGAGCATAAGGGATGTTTTTCTGAATATAACTACATAGATTTCAATCACAGTTAGGAAACAATCAATACAATCAAATTTTTATGGGAATAATTGAGGATCTTCATTTCTTGTTTTACGAGTTCAGATTTCATGCAAAGTCAATAGATAAACTATGTCTGATTCAGTTTATATATGTTTAATTTAGAGTATCATGCCAGATAATTTCCTTGTATTCAATTGTTTATGCTCTATTATGTTTCAAAACGATTACGATATTTGATAACGATCGAGTACACCATGAATAATTTAATACTAGCTTGTGAGATTCGTCTTCATTATACCCTTCGGGTTATTAGTAAATCCTCCCCAGAAGTATAACCAGAGTCTCCTGGAGGGAGAGTGTGGAATTTGTGGATAGATCTATTCAGGACTGATAATCCCACACCTTAACTGCTAGATACAGTTAGGTGGGCACGCCTGGGATGACAAATTTTGGATATCGTCTGATGCCTGAAGAACATCAAGGAGGTCTCGGTTCATATTAGTATGGTTATACGACTCATAATACGTATTAAAATATAAGTTTGTTCACGGATTTTATTTCTTTCTTTAATCTATAGTTTTATGTATTAAAACTACCTACTGTGGTACTGGATGGTATTCCAGGGTTTTCAATTGATAGTTTTACATATTAAACTATCTACTGTTATACCGAACGGAATTCAGAAGTTTTAACTTATGTTTTCTTAACATACTAGTAATAATCAGAGTTTATCTTAAAGAAATCGACAAACGTGATAGAAAATATGTGATTTTCTTGGTTAACAACCTTTTTCAGTAAACCAAAGGAAACTTGTTCTTTTTACATAAACAAACAACTTATGAACTCACCAGCTTTATGTTGATTTTCAAACTGCTTGTATTCTCAGGTCCACAATAGACAGGTACCCGCGATCTTTTGGAGAAGACGGAGCGTATAGAAGACTCATCTTATCTTTTGTTTATATGATGTATATGTATAAAACTTGTAACACTTTACTTTCAAACAAATGTAAATACTTTTATGTAATGTAATGGTTATGTTTTCTTCGCTTACTATGTACATTGGTTGTGATACTTAACATGAAGTCACCTCCGCCCCGCAACGTTTCCGCCTTCGGTTTCGGGGTGTGACAGATTGGTATCAGAGCCCTTGTTTATAGTGAACTAAGTATACCAAACCTTACATGGTATAAGACTATAAACACTAAGGGGCCTAGGTGCTTTGAACTAAAAGTATGCTTTAAAATATAAGTTTTCAAAAAGTATACAAGTATACCTAACCTCCGGAATCCATAACTACGAGTAGGACAAAACATAAGTAATTGGGTGTTGGGCGTTGCGGTTAAACCTGGGCAGTTATGTAGTCGTGACTAGGGTCAATATAGCCTGATCAACTATATTCATTCGAGACACGGACAACATGTGCTTGGGAGTGACTGTGGTGTTCAGCATGCCTAAAACTTACCCAATACCCAAACAACGAGCCGCCGTCGCAGCGAAACATAAAATACTACGGGAGTATTTTCTAGAGCCAAATTCGTTATAGAAATCCTCATTCAAGAGTTACTCCTCAAACCTTCCTTTAGCAATAGTTTATCTGCTTTGATAACACTTTCTTGCTTTATCACTTAATAGAATTCTATATCTGTCATAAGGAGATATCTATTGTTCCATATCTCTTGATTCAATTCAGAGGACTTACCATCCTCTCTTTCCTGATCTTTTTAGATCAAGATGCTTCCAAGAAAGAGACACAGCTCAAAGAACAACAACCCTCCGCCACAACCACCTCCTCCTGAATTTGATCATGTGATGTTCCAGGCAACTGTTACTGCCGTAGTGGCAGCCGCCATGTCCCAAATGAACTTCGGTGGCTCAGGAGGTGGTACTCAATCTCAAAACCAGGACGGTAACCAGGGACACCGGAAGGAGTGTTCCTATAAAGATTTTATGAACGCAAAACCTACATCTTTCGATGGCACTAGAGGTGTTATCGCTCGGACACGATGGTTCGAGAAAATCGAATCTATTTTCGAAATCTATGCTTGTTTGGAAGCTGATAAGGTGAAGTTCGCCGCCTACACCTTCACCGATAAAGCCTTGACTTGGTGGAATGGCCGAGTCAAATCCTTAACCCTACCTATAGCCAATGCTATGGGCTGGGAGGACATGAAGGAACTTCTGCTTGCGAAGTACTGCCCTTGGGGCGAGATGCAAAAATTAGAGCACGAACTTTGGAATCTAAAGATGAAGGGTTCCGACATCGCCGCTTACACCTCCATATTCGAAGACCTGGTGCTTTTCTGTCTGGGAATGGTTACCCCGGAAAATAAAAAGATTGAAAGATTTATCTGGGAGCTGACCCAGCCAACCAAAGGGAGTGTTTTGGCTGCAAAGCCAGACACTTTCGACAGTGCTAAATGTTTGGCGCAAACCCTGATTAATCACGGAGACAATCCTGATGATGAGGTCACCACTCCTAAACTGTTTAAAGGTAGTGGTGGCAGTAAAAATAAATTCTGGAACAAACGGAAGGCCCAAGGTTCACAAGGATCCTCTAAGAAGCAGTAAACTATGGCAGTCCATGCTACTACTACCCCTGTTGCTATTTCTGCCGTCGGATCCACCGCTCAGACTCCTACCAGTGGATACACTGGTACCCTTCCTTGGTGCAGCAAGTACAGCTACCATCGTCGTACTCCCGGTCCATGTCGTGAAAGACTCTACAACAACTATGGCAAGAAGGGCCACCTTGCTAGTATCCTTTTCGATTCTGGTGCTGAAAGGAGTTTTGTTAGCCATTCATTCAAACATCTCCTTAAACATAATCCCCAATCATTAACCGAAACATTTACCGTCGAGATGGCTAATGGTCAGAAACAAAGCGCTAGCGATATATATTTATAGGTTGTACCCTTACCCTGAACGATCATTCTTTTCCCATCGATCTTATGCCAGTTTCCATAAAGAGCTTTGATGTTATCATTGGCATGGATTGGTTGAGCCCCAATCGTGCTGATATCCTTTGTTACGAAAAAGCCATCCGTCTCAATCTCCCTGCTGGTCAAACTCTCATGATCTATGGCGATAAGCTTAGTTCCAATCTTCGCATCATTTCAGGCATCAAAGCACAAAAGCTTATGCGAAAGGAGTGCCATGCATTCCTAGCCCATGTAATCAACGAGAAACAGGAAGTTAAAATCCTCGAGAGCATCCCCGAAGTCTGCAACTTTCCTGATGTCTTTCCGGAAGAGCTCCTGGGAATTCCTCCCGAACGTCAAGTTGAGTTTCGCATCGACTTAATTCCTGGAGCTACCCCTGTAGCCAAATCTCCATATCGCTTAGCTCCAACAGAAATGCAGGAGTTATCCAGTCAGCTTAACGAGCTGCTCAGCAAATGGATCATCAGACCGAGTTCCTCACCCTGGGGAGTTTGCGATATTATTTGTGAAGAAGAAAGATGGATCCTTCCGGATGTGTATAGACTACCGTGAGCTAAATAAGTTGACCGTCAAAAACCGATATCCTCTTCCTCGAATTGATGACCTCTTCGATCAACTTCTGGGAGCCAGCTACTTCTCAAAGATAGACCTTAGGTCAGGGTACCATCAGCTACGAGTTCATGAGAGTGATGTTTCCAAAACAACTTTCAGGACTCGGTATGGACACTACGAATTCGTAGTGATGCCCTTCGGTCTAACCAAAGCACCAGCAATGTTCATGGACCTGATGAACCGGGTGTGTCATCCTTTTCTGGACAAGTTCGTCATTCTGTTCATTGATGACATACTTGTCTACTCCAGAAGCGAGGAAGATCACAAACAACACTTGAGATTAGTGTTGGAAACCCTTAGATCCGAAAAGTTGTACGCGAACTTCTCCAAGTGTGAATTCTGGATTCGGAAGGTAACCTTCCGTGGTCACGTGGTAAGCGAGGACGGTATACATGTGGATCCTTCCAAGATCAAAGCAATAGAGAATTGGTCGGCACCGAAGACACCCACAGAAATCCGTCAATTCTTGGGTGTCGCCGGCTATTATCGGAGATTCATCCAGAATTTTTCCAGAATCGCCAAACCCTTAACTACTCTGACACAGAAAGGTGTAACCTTTTGTTGGAGTGAAAAGCAAGAAACTACGTTCCAAACATTAAAGCAAGCCTTGTGCAGCGCACCTATCATGTCCCTACCCGAAGGGACGGAGGACTTTGTTGTCTATTGTGATGCGTCCAATCAAGGCTTAGGCTGTGTGCTTATGCATGTTGGAATAGTGTCTAAGCCCGTAACTATATCTGGTATGTACTTGACCCGGTTGTGCATGGTCCTTTTGGGTTGCCTTCTCGAAAGCAACTTAACAAGGTAATTTAAGGAGAAAGAGAGAGTATTATGATTTATTAATATATTATAAGAATAATATATTAAAGGATAAATCATATTTATTTAATTAGTATTGGTCATAAATTAATTAGGAATTAATTTGGTGGTCAAAAGAGATTAATTGAATAAAGGGGTATAAACTGTCAAATGTATGATAGTTGAGTTTTAGGTTAAGGAAACCTAATGGGCTTAAGGGGGAACGAAATTATGATGGGTAACCATCATATTTTCTTACAAGGGCCTTATTCCAGAAGGTTCCATGGGCTGCTTGGTGGCTAAGCTGTCCATTAGGGTTTAGACTGAAACCCTAGTAACCTGTAAGTATAAATATGACCCTAGGGCATGAATTCGGCTACACCTTGATTCTAAGAGTATCCTAGGCCGATTTCTAGCCTCTCTCTCCCTCTCTCATATTGCCTTCTTGCTTGTGGGGTTTGTGAACCATTAGAGGAGTTGCATTTGTGACTCTAGGCTCAAAAGAAGAAGAAAGAGAAGATCTAAGCCAGCAATTGAAGAGGTAAACATCTAGATCTGATTCTATATGTTATTTTTGTTGTTTATATGCTAGATTAGGGTTTGTAAGTCTTGGAATCAAAGCATATTCAATAGTGAAACCTAGATCCAAGCATTAGGGTTTGTATGAGCACATAGGAATGTTTCTTATGCATAAAACCCATCAGTGGTATCAGAGAATTGAATGGTTTCAGTTGTATGTGATGCTTAACTGCTTTATTTGCTGAAAAAAATGATTTTTGGTCCCTGCCCGACTCAACTCGGTGAGTCAGTACCTGGACTCGGCGAGTTGGCCCCTACTCGGCGAGTCCAGGCCTGACTCGGCGAGTCTATTCGTCAGAAAGAGGGATTTTCGGGTTTTGGCTGCTGTTTTGACTTGGACTTGATGCTTAATTTTTTTTATGATGTTAAAATCCGAATTTTATCTAAATTAAGTGTTTATCCTTGCCAAAAGAATAGATAATTTCAAATCTTTTTAAATATTAGTTATTTATGTGATAAATATGGATTATTTAAAAATTATTTGGTAATTATCTAATGACTAAAATTAAGATTAGGTCAAATATAGATAATTATGAAATTAATTGGTTTATTTGAATTATTTGTTATTTGATCCCTTATGTTTTGAAAAGTTCAAAACTTGCCCTCAAGTTTTGAAATTTGAATTTTGTAATTAAAAGTTTAATTTTGAATAATTTAAATTTCAAACCCTTAGAATTTTACAAGTTTAAAATTCAACCCTACACTATTATATATTATTACAAGCTTAATATATATATATATATATATATATATATATATATATATATATATATATATATATATATATATATATATATATATATATATATATATATATAACTTAAAATGCTAGTCTTACCGTTAGTAGGCCTCATTCACGAAGCCGGTCTATAAGGTGGGTATAAGGGTGCTACCTATAAAATGGCGCTTAATGGGTGTACACTCACACCTACCGCTTGCTTGACTGGTGGAGGGTCGTTAGCCGAACGGGTAGGATAGGGCAACCCTCTCCTCATTAAAAGTATAATGTTGAATATAAATTAACTACATGTTTTTACAAATTCCTATTCCTAGTTACTTTAGGGTAAAATGTGAAAATGATGCTAATCCATGGAATTACACTTCGTACCCTTGTCAAACGTTGATGGAGCGCGTTTGGTTAACTGGCACATCAATTTGGGGATGACATAGGTAGCGAAGGGTGACTCGATGTTTGTCATAGATCAATGGAGCGTGTGTGGTTTATCGGCACATTGATTAGGTGATAAAGACATTGAGTGCACCACGTAGATTCGCATGGTTATTCACAAATTTGTTTGCAATCCTAGGCATCCCAGTCGCAAATTTGAAATGCATATCGAGATTTAAACATGCCATTGAAAAGTTCAATGAATCTCAAAGATCTAGGAGTTTTCAATACATTTAAAACCTAAATTGTTTTTCGTTTTTCATGGTGAGAATTAGTGAATCATCATTCACTTACCTTCAAATTATTTACTTTTAGAGTACGGCATCCCTTTCTAAGTTGTAAATAATGTTGTTGGATCCTAGCCCTAATTTCTCATTTGGGTGTTTAATTAGGGATTCATTTCTAATCAAACTTTGTTCCTTTCTTTTTCAGATGTCTACAAACAACAACAACAACAACGCTTCTGGGTCATTCTCGTTGATGAACTTGTGTCAGAAAGTGACATTTGATGGTTCAAACTTCAACGAGTGGATGAGGTATATTCGCATGATCACACGCTACGAGGACAAAGAATATGTCCTCGATGAAAAGCTTGAGAAGATCATCCCAGATGTTGCTACTCCTGAGGAATTGGCCGCCTTTGAGGCCCACGAGCGTGATGCCACGAAAGTTCACTGCATCATGCTGGCCACCATGAACCTCAAACTCCAAAAGTCCTATGAGGACATGTATCCATATGAAATGCATCAGGATTTGCTGGACAGGTATCACCAGAGCGCGAGGCAAAAGCGCTATGAGATCATTACTAACATGATCACCGCTAAGATGGGGAGTGGAGAATCCCTAACCTATCATTTGCAGAAAATGCAGAGGTATGTTGATCGTCTTCTCAAACTTAATGTTAAGTTTGATGAGGATTTGGCTACGGACATAATCCTCCACTCCTTGCCCTCCTGCTACAATCAGTTCAGGATGACCTACCATATGAACAAAGAGGAGGTCTCCTTGAGCAAGCTCCAAGGACACTTGAGGACTACTGAGAGCAACCTCAAAGACAAATCCGTTGCACCGTCCCCTGCTGTGGCCGCTCCTATGATGGCAATAGGTCAAGGAAAGGGCAAAAAGAGGAAGGCTCCATGTAAGAGCCACCATAAGGGGAAACCCCGTGATGGTTCATCCTCAAGTGGGACCAAAGCTGGCCCTGCTAAACCCTCTTCCGACCCAAAAGAAGCAGAGTGCTTCTATTGCCACCAAAAGGGCCACTGGAAGCGAAGCTGCCCACAATATCTGCAGGACATAAGAGATGGGAAGACCAAGCCCACATTTGCAGGTATGTATTCTATTAAATCTAATAACTCATCATTTTCTACTTCATGGGTTCTTGATACAAGATGTGGTTACCACATTTGTTCTTATTTGTAGGGCCTAAAAAGAAGTAAGGAGATGGAGCATGGGAAGATGAACCTGATTATGGGAAATAGAAGATCGTCGCCTGTTACCAAAGTCGGTTTTTATTCTTTAGTGTTGAGTAATGGGTTAGGAATAGATTTAGAGAATTGCTGTTATTCGCCATATATGGCAAGAAACATTATTTCTTTTCACGGGTTGTTTAGACAAGGTTTCAGATATTCTTTTGATAATAATAATGGTTCTATTGATGTTTATTTGAATGGTGTCTTTTATTTCAATGCATTACCTTGTAATGGGATTTATGAATCTGTGATGATTGTTGATAATTTCGGAAATAATGTTATGAATATTGATTCGTCTACTAGTCTAGACAAAGCATGCTTGTGGCATTGTCGCCTTGGCCATGTCAACAAGAAACGCATAGCCCAACTCCAAAAGGATGGAGTGTTGGAGTCATTCGACCTTAGGGACGATGACACGTGTGAGTCTTGTTTACTTGGGAAGATGACCAAGTCACCATTTACTGGCACTTGTGAAAGGGGCAAGGGTTTATCGGATCTCATACACACCGATGTGTGTGGGCCCTTTAGATCCACCACAAGGGATGCTTGCCGCTTCTACGTGACTTTTACAGATGATTATAGCAGATATGGATATATTTACTTGATCAAGCAAAAGTCGAAAACCTTTGAAAAGTCCAAAGAGTTTAAGAATGAAGTGGAGAATTAGCTGGGCAGGAAAATCAAGATGCTTCGGTCAGACCAAGGAGGAGAGTACCTAAGTCTTGAGTTTCACGACTATCTAAAAGAATGCGGAATCGTTTCGCAATTGACGCCTCCGAGGACGCCATAATTGAATGGTTTGGCTGAGAGATGTAATCGGACCTTGTTGGACATGGTTCGTTCTATGATGAGTCGGACTTCGTTACCAATAGCTTTCTGGGGGTATGCCTTAGAGACTGCCGCCCACATACTTAACTTAGTTCCCACCAAGAAGGTTTCCAAGACTCCTCACGAGATGTGGACAGGGAAGGCTCCCTCGTTGGCACATATCAAGGTTTGGGGTTGCGAGGCTTTCGTAGGACGAGAGACTCACGACAAACTAGAACCTTGTAGTGAGAAGTGCTATTTCATCGGCTATCCACAGAAGTCTTTTGGCTACCTTTTCTATAGACCGTGTGACAATGTTGTCTTCGTTGCTAGAAGAGGAGTTTTCCGAGAAAGGGAATTGACAGGCCAAGAAGACAGTGGGAGGCAAATTGAACTTGAAGAGATTCAAGATCAAAGCGATGAAGGAACCTTTGACACTGGCATTCAACTTGAGGAGGAAACTCCTATTGAACCTATTGACGAGTCCCTACCTCTTCGACGTTCCACTAGGGCTAGTGTTCCACCCCAGTTTTATGGTTTTCATATTACTACTGAAGGGGATACATTTATTAGTGGTAGTACACTAGTAAATTTGGATGAACCTAGCAGCTACAAGGAAGCCATGGCAGGCCCGGAGTCTGCAAAATGGAAAGAGGCTATGGACAGCGAGATTCAGTCCATGTACGACAACCAAGTTTGGAATTTGGTTGATAATGTACCGGGTCGTAAGACAGTCGGGTGCAAGTGGATCTTCAAGAAGAAGACGGACATGGATGGGAAAGTGCATACTTATAAAGCGCGATTGGTTGCGAAAGGCTTTACTCAAACTCCCGGAGTTGACTATGATGAGACCTTCTCACCAGTTGCGAAAATAAAGTCTGTTAGGGTGATGCTTGCGATAGCTGCATTTCATGATTATGAAATATGGCAGATGGACGTGAAAACCGCTTTCCTTAATGGAAAGTTGGTTGAGGATGTTTACATGAATCGGCCCGAGGGTTTTGTCGATGCGAAGCATCCAAATAGAGTATGCAATCTTGAGAAATCCATTTATGGATTGAAACAAGCATCTCGCAGATGGAATCTTTGTTTTGACGAGAAGGTTAAAGAGTTTGGCTTTCTGCGTAGCGAAGATGAATCTTGTGTGTATGTCAAAGCTAGTGGGAGTATTGTAAGCTTCCTCGTATTGTATGTCGACGACATACTACTCATAGGAAACAATGTCCCAACCTTGCAGGAGGTCAAGTACTGGCTTGGGAAATGTTTCGCTATGAAGGACCTCGGAGAGGCTACTTATATTCTGGGAATAAGAATAGTTAGAAACAGGGAAAGGAGACTGATAGGACTCAGTCAGGATACATACATGGAAAAGGTACTAAAGCGTTTTAGTATGGAAAATTCCAAGTAAGGGGAGTTGCCAATCCAAAGCAATACCAAGCTGAGTAAGACTCAGAGCCCGAGTACAGAGACAGAGATAGCTGATATGAGCTGAGTACCTTACGCTTCCGCAGTAGGCTCTATCATGTACGCTATGACCTGCACTCGCCCTGATGTGGCCTTCGCTTTCAGCATGGTCAGCAGATATCAAGGGAATTCTGGTAGAGCTCATTAGATTGCAGTTAAGAATATTCTTAAGTAACTTCGGAGGACCAAGGAATGGTTTCTAGTCCTCGGTGGGAGTGATGACTTAAGGGTACGAGGGTACAGTGACGCTAGTTTTCATACGGATCGGGATAACTTCCGATCACAGTCGGGCTGGGTCTTTACCTTAAATGGAGGAGCAGTGACATGGAAAAGTTCCAAGCAAGAGACCGTAGCTGATTCAATGTGCGAATCAGAGTATATTGCGGCGAGCGAAGCGTCAAAGGAGGCTATATGGTTGAAGAACTTCATTGGATACCTTGGAGTTGTGCCATCCATAAAGGAGTCGATGGAAATTTTCTGTGATAATGAAGGAGCGGTTGCCTTGACCAAGGAACCGAGAGATCATGGCAGATCTCGACATATTGACAGAAAATACCATTTCATCAGACATCGGGTAGAAGAGGGACTCCTCGTTGTGAAGAGGGTATCATCAGAAGAGAACCCAGCAGATCCCCTTACGAAGGGACTGAGTAGGGTAAAACACTTGCAGCACGCTAGGAGCATTGGGCTGAAGGATGATATAAGTTTGGATTAGATAGGAAATGTGTAATAGATAGTTTCTACTTGACATTCGATGAATAAATAAAATTGTGTTATTTATGAGTAAAGCTGCTATCTTATGTTGGTTATTTATCTATTGTTTCCATTTTGCATGTTTTGACTTCCTGAATGATATGATTATTCAAAAGGTCCACAGTCGGTCATATTTTGGGAGTAGGTATGAATGAAGACTGTCATGAATTGTTTTGTAGATTGTCTAAAAGGTTTTGGACATAGCAAAGGTTTGTTGTAAAGTTCATGAGTGCTTGTGAATATGAGTTAAGCATTGGATTAAACCCGAGTTTGCTGTATCACTTAGTGGTGTTTTATCTTAAGTGATTGCAAAGCGATAACATCATATAGTCTTAAAACTTAGAGATATGGTTGTTGTTTGTTGGTTGGTTATACATTGATAATGTGTAAACGCATCAGTAACTTGATGTCATAAAACACATTATTGTGTGTGATCCATTAGTAAATAATAGATGCATATGAGTCGAAGTTGATCTGTTCCTTTTATTCTATGAGAATAAAAGTGATATATTGGCCACTTGATGATTTGGTTTGACTTAGGTGCCGGGCCCGGTCAGAATGAAGTTGATGTGTTCAACTAAATTTTATGTCAAACAAATCGGAAATCAAGGAACTACTGCTAGACAATAAGCATTGTCAGCATGATATCCAGAACAGAGGATTATACGATCCCTTATCTAAAGGACAAGTTGATCAGAGTTGACAGCGAAGTATAAGAGCTACGATTGCTAATCGGATTCTGAAGTCATATGTGAGATATAGTTACTAGACTTATCCAAGTGGGAGACTGTTGGAATAGTGTCTAAGCCCGTAACTATATTTGGTATGTACTTGACCCGGTTGTGCATGGTCCTTTTGGGTTGCCTTCTCCAAAGCAACTTGACAAGGTAATTTAAGGAGAAAGAGAGAGTATTATGATTTATTAATATATTATAAGAATAATATATTAAAGGAGAAATCATATTTATTTAATTAGTATTGGTCATAAATTAATTAGGAATTAATTTGGTGGTCAAAAGAGATTAATTGAATAAAGGGGTATAAACTGTCAAATGTATGATAGTTGAGTTTTGGGTTAAGGAAACCTAATGGGCTTAAGGGGGAACGAAATTATGATGGGTAACCATCATATTTTCGTCCAAGGTCCTTATTCCAGAAGGTTCCATGGGCTGCTTGGTGGCTAAGCTGTCCATTAGGGTTTAGACTGAAACCCTAGTAACCTGTAAGTATAAATATGACCCTAGGGCATGAATTCGGCTACACCTTGATTCTAAGAGTATCCTAGGCCGATTTCTAGCCTCTCTCTCCCTCTCTCATATTGCCTTCTTGCTTGTGGGGTTTGTGAACCATTAGAGGAGTTGCATTTGTGACTCTAGGCTCAAAAGAAGAAGAAAGAGAAGATCTAAGCCAACAATTGAAGAGGTAAACATCTAGATCTGATTCTATATGTTATTTTTGTTGTTTATATGCTAGATTAGGGTTTGTAAGTCTTGGAATCAAAGCATGTTCAATAGTGAAACCTAGATCCAAGCATTAGGGTTGGTATGAGCACATAGGAATGTTTCTTATGCATAAAACCCATCAATGCAAAGGGGAAAAGTTATTGCTTATGCCTCGAGACAGCTAAAGGCACACGAAGTCAACTATACCACTCACGACCTGGAGTTAGGAACAGTAGTCTTCGCACTGAAGATTTGGAGACATTATCTTTATGGAACCAAGTGCACAATCTTCACTGACCATAAGAGCCTGCAGCACATCTTCAATCAGAAAGACTTAAACATGAGGCAACGGCGATGGGTAGAGCTGCACAGTGACTATGAGTGTGAAATCCGCTACCATCCCGGCAAGGCCAATGTGGTGGCAGATGCCCTTAGCCGAAAGGAAAGTTCATGCCGCAAGGTGAAGACATTGATGATGACTATCCATTCCCACTTATCTATGCAAATTCGAGAAGCTCAGTTGGAAGCTCTTAAACCAGAGAACGTGTCGAGCGAAGCCTTGAGGGGAATGGATAAGAAACTTGAGATCAGAGGTGACGGGTTCTACTGTTTCATGAACCGAATCTGGACCCCAAAGTTCGGAGGATTCAGGGAGGCTGTCATGGAGGAAGCACACAAGACCAGATACTCAGTTCACCCAGGTTTGGATAAGATGTACCTGGATCTCAAGAAACAATATTGGTGGCCAAACATGAAAGCCGAAATCGCTACATTCGTGGGCAAGTGCTTGACTTGCGCCAAGGTAAAGGTCGAGTATCAGAAACCATCGGGTTTGCTCCAGCAGCCTGAGATACCCGAGTGGAAATGGGAGATGATTACCATGGATTTCATCACCAAGTTAACCAAATGTCTGAGTGGGTACGATACCATTTGGGTAATTGTCGATCGTTAGACAAAATCCGCTCACTTCATTCCGATCAAAGAATCGTTCAAGATGGAAAGACTCACGCGAATCTACATCCAAGAGGTACTCCGACTGCATGGTGTACCTGTGTCCATTATCTCCGATCGAGATAGCAGGTTTACCTCTAGATTTTGGCAGTCTCTCCAGAAGGCTCTTGGAAATAAACTAGACATGAGCACGGCTTATCATCCTCAGACAAATGGACAGAGTGAGAGAACTATCCAAACCCTGGAAGACATGTTGAGAGCATGTGTTATCGATTTCGGGAATTCGTGGGACACATATTTACCCTTGATCGAGTTCTCGTATAACAACAGCTATCACTCCAGTATCAAGTTGCCCCGTTCGAAGCTCTCTACGGTCAAAAGTCCAGATCCCCTCTGTGCTGGGCCGAGGTAGGGGACACGCAGCTAGCTAAGAGTCGATTCCCCGACAGTGCTCTCACTGGACCTGAAATCATCCATGAAACCACCGAGAAAATCATCCAGATCCGAGAACGACTGAAAGCTTCACGAGATAGACAGAAGAGCTACGCCGATATACGACGGAAACCTCAGGAGTTCCAGGTTGGAGACCGTGTCCTTTTGAAGGTCTTGCCCTAGAAAGGTGCGATACGCTTTGGAAAGCATGGAAAACTTAACCCGAGGTACATAGAACCCTTCGAGATCCTCGCTAGGATCGGTCCTGTGGCCTATAAACTTCGATTACCCCATGAGCTTAGTAACATCCATCCTGTCTTCCACGTCTCTAATCTTAAGAAGTGCTTATCCGATGATACCCTAGTAATCCCTCTTGATGAAATCCAGATCAATGAAAACCTAAACTTCGTGGCGTAACCAATTGAAATCATGGATCGAGAGATTAAACGTACAAAGCAAAGCCGCATCCCGATAGTGAAGTTTCAATAGAATGCCAAGCGGGGACCCGAATTCACTTGGGAGCGTGAAGACTCGATGAAGCAGAAATATCCTCATCTCTTTCCAATTCCATGATTTGTATCTTAATTTTTGAATTTCGGGACGAAAATCCCTCTAACGGGGGATAATGTGACAACCCGAAGTTTATTCCATCGCTGTAACCCGTTTCGTCAATAAAACTCGTCTTCATCAAATTGTTTCGTTTATGTTTTGAATTAAGTCATTAAATTTGGGACGTTTATTATGACTTAATGGGTGCCCAAACACGTTAGAATCACGTGAAAACGCTTTCGATATTTATTTAAATAAATTTTAGTTACGACCTCGTCGGGTTACGACAACTTAATCGGGTACGACCATAAGCCTCGTTTAACATCAATATCGGGTAGAATTCCTCCGTGTCTCAAACTTAAACCATATTTAAAGTTGAAAGAACTTCATTTTGATGTTTTTCAACCTCTCTCTACTCTCTCTCTTCAAATCCAAACTTTGATCCAAAAATCACCCCATTTCAAGCTCCAAATCGGTAAGAAATCCATCCTAGCTCATAGTTTAACATGTTTAGCTTACAAATTTGTGTCAAAATCATCCAAAAGGACCTTAAACATGTGTTTACAGCCCTGGAACACTCCAAATCCATAAACACACATAGATGGGGTTTTGGAGCCCCAAAACCCTTCCAAATCACTCCTAAAGCTTAGATATGACCTAAGGGCTTACTTGAATGGACTTGGAACACCAAAAACTCAACATTTGAGGGGTAAACATGAGTTTATGTCCCAAGAACATGCTTGGACCGTAAACACCCTTTCATAGGCTGTAAACACTTTTTAAGGTGTTAAGATGCCCCTTAAACACCTCCTAAACCTTGGAATAAAGTCTAGAACCATCCACCAATGTGTTAGGGACCTTAAACATTAAGGAAACCATTCCCTTAGGATTTAACGGCCGTAAACCCCCAAGGAATGGTTCATGGGCCGTAAACTCCTATAACATGGTCAAATGGTGCCCTAACTTCATCCTATGGCTTGTATTTTGAGTTAGAATCACATGTGATTAATCTTGAACCACTAAAATATCAAGGGAATGGGTATAAGAGAGCTTACGGCCGTAAACTCCTTGTTTATAGCCGTAAACTCCTTAAACAGTCCATATGATTGATCAAATCCCCTTCCAATACCCTAGAACTAAACCTAGCATCATCCCTCAAGTGTTACAAGGCCATTAAGCACCCAAGAGCATCACCCATGAGTTTAACACCGTAAACTCATGGGGATACGGTCATTAGGACCTTAATCCCCTTTATGAGTTTACTCTTGATGAGTAAACTCCATACCTAGGCCATACACCCCCCATAGATGTCACCCAGGTCACTCCTAACACTTAAATTGAACTGTTTTCGCACCTTGGAGTGTTTATTCTTATTTAATTAATAGATCAAGGTATAATTAGATAAAATTTATGTATCTCTTCATATTACATAGGAACCTCACGTGTTTTCAAGCCCCTAACTGACAATTAGCATCCAACCGGCACATTTCTCGTCTGGTGAGTTCATACCCCTACGCCTTTTTCTGAGTTTTTTAATGTTTTCAGGGGGGAATACAAGTAAATTATAAATGTTTTCGAAACTTAAAGCTGATGTAATTCTATAAATATCTGGCAAACTTTTAGATATCTTTACCCCTTTTGTATTATGCGGAGCATAAGGGATGTTTTTCTAAATATAACTACATAGATTTCAATCACAGTGTAGGAAACAATCAATACAATCAAATTGTTATGGGAATAATTTGGGATCTTCATTTCTTGTTTTACGAGTTCGGATTTCATGCAAAGTCAATAGATAAACTATGTCTGATTCAGTTAATCTATGTTTAATTTAGAGTATCATGCCAGATAATTTCTTTGTATTCAATTGTTTATGCTCTATTATGTTTCAAAAGGATTACGTTATTTGATAATGATCGAGTACACCGTGAATAATTTAATACTAGCTTGTGAGATTTGTCTTCATTATACCCTTCGAGTTATCAGTAAATCTTCCCCGGAAGTATAACCAGAGTCTGCTGGAGGGAGAGCGTGGAATTTGTGGATAGATCTATTCGGGACTGACAATCCCACACCTTAACTGCTAGCTACAGTTAGGCGGGCACGCCTAGTGTGACAAATTCTGGATATCGTCTGATGCCTGAAGAACGTCAAGGAGGTCTCGGGTCATATTAGTATGGTTAAATGACTCACAATACGTATTAAAATATAAGTTTGTTCACGGATTTTATTTCTTCCCTTAATTTATAGTTTTATGTATTAAAACTACCTACTGTGGTACTGGATGGTATTCTAGGGTTTTCAATCAATAGTTTTATGTATTAAACTATCTACTATTGTACCGAACGGAATTCAGAAGTTTTAACTTATGTTTTCTTAACATACTAGTAATAATCAGAGTTTATCTTATAGAAATCGACAAACGTGATAGAAAATATGGGATTTTCTTGGTTTACAACCTTTTTCAGAAAACCAAAGGAAACTTGTTCTTTTTACATAAACAAATAGCTTATGAACTCACCAGCTTTATGCTGATTTTCAAACTGCTTGTATTCTCAGGTCCATAATAGACAGGTACCCACGATCTTTAGGAGAAGACGGAGAGTATAGAAGACTCGTCTTATCTTTTGTTTATATGATGTATATGTATAAAACTTGTAACACTTTACTTTCAAACAAATGCAAATACTTTTATGTAATGTAATGGTTATGTTTACTTCGCTTACTATGTATATTGGTTATGATACTTAACATGAAGTCACCTCCGCCCCGGAACGTTTCCGCCTTCGGTTTCGGGGTGTGACAAACGGAAAGTCGGAAACAAAGAAATCGTAGACTTGATTGTTTGCACGAACAACATGAATCCTAAAGTTTTGGATCATATTTTCGAACAAAACGTCCTTAGTTACACTTCTAACCTTCTTGATTTTTACCAAAGACCAAATTTCATTCTGCTCCTTCCCCAAGACTACATGAAACCTAAGTTTCATATAAATGAAATCGTCTTTGTTGTCAAATTTATCAACAATTTTATATTGAGCTATTATAAACATCATCCCGTTGATAGGGAAATCAAGCTGATTCATATCAGAATTTTCGATAGAGTAGCTCTGCTTTGGCTTCTTCTCAAACGCAACGCCCACATATTATTGTGCATCACCCTGGTTTCGATTATCTCATAACTGTAAACTTTTCAAGGATCACCCTTGTCCATACCTAGTGGATCACTCTCACGAAGCCTCAGAATGCTTTGTAGTTGCCTTTGTTTTTCAATTTCTACTTCAATCTCAGCCTTTTGTTTTGCTTTCAACTCCTCCTTTGAAAGCTCTATACTTATTCCTTTTCCCTTGTCAACTTTCGCTTCATCCTCAGAAACTTTTGGCTTTGAACTACTTGAACTTCCACCTGCTCCAGATGAACCGATAACAATCCCTTTCTGAATCGGTCTTGTTGTTATTTTCTTTGTTGTAACTGTTGTTGCAATAACAGGATCTTATTTCTTCGGAAGAGTAGTTGGGATTTGAGTTGACAACACCTTCCCCACAACCTTCGTATCTTCACTCGTTTTTCCTGAGCCTTCTCCCCTTTTGACAAAAACTTTCGAAAATTTGCTATCAACTTTCTTCTCTCCCCCTTGCACCCCTGTGACAACAGGCAGAGCATTTGAAGGAAACTTTTGGTACTGATGATTGAAAAGTCTGAAGGAATTTCATGACAGCCCCAGCAATAATATCAACTTTCGCCTGAAGGGAATCATAATTGTTATAATTTCTTTCAAAACCTCTTACTTCATTTCCTCAATTTTTGAAATTGACATCCTCCCTGACCTTCTTCACAACTTATACAAACATCACATGACATTCTTTTGCAACATTTTGAAGTTCCTTCAGAGAAGAGTTTTACAAATCCCCTTGAGCTTTGATCTGAAGCTCATTGTTTTTATCTTTGTCATCAATCTTTTTCTGTAGACATAGCTCGACAGCTTTAAGCATCACATCCACTGTTCAAAATTTTAAACTGCTTTCCTAACAAAAGCATATTATCAAGAATATCTTCCTCCTCGGAATCAAAATGGAGGTCTTCAAACATTCCTCCGAAACCTCCTCCGTCCGTTTCATCATCGGAATTTTGCTTTGGTGGATCGGTGGATTGGGATTGAAACAAAGTGGTGATTGGTTGTTGAAGGATTTGTTCGAATGTGGGTGAGGTTGTGACAGTAGATACAGGATGAATGAATAGTGGTAGTGAAATGAAAGTAGATTTTGGTTGAGTGAAAAATGGTGGTAAGGATGTATCAACAGTCGAAGTAATTGTGGATGTGACAAGTGGTAATGAAGTAGTAAGTGGAATCGGTTGTGACAAGTCGACACTCATGGTAACATTTGCACCCATATCAGATACGTTTGCAGGGATGTTTCAAATTGGGACCTCCTCAGAAACTGATTCAGTCACCATAATTTCAAGTGGAATAGAGGTGGTTGGTGGTTCGACGGTGATGGTGGGTTGAATTAAAGAAGTGACAACAAAAGATGTTACCTTCGGTGAAGTGGATCCCAATGGAGTTTCTGGAACAATCTCATTGTCAGAAAATTCGTCACGAACTGTAACAGCCCGGAATTTCAGCTATTGTTAAAATTATGTTTTTGGGGTGTTTTAAGAGGGGACTCGGCGAGTTGGAGCCTAGACTCGTCGAGTAGGATCGCAGACCTGGTCGCGGGTTCGCGACTGGACTCAACGAGTCTGCGCTGTTTAGCGAAAACCCTAACCGTTCAGGTTTGGGACGTATAAGAGGCACTTATTAGCCGTCATTGTTCATTTTAGCCTTCTGAGAGGAACCCTAAATCGATTGTGTGCATCTGGAGCAAGGTTAAAGGCCATTGTTGATTTTAGAAGAGTTGTTGTGCAAGGAAGTGAAGGGCTTGGCTAAAGGAACAGCAAGGGAGTCACGTTCTTAGGATTGGGGACACAGAGAGTACATCATCCAGGTAAGAATTCGAGTATACTCTGCTATGTTGATGTGTTTATGGAATTAGGGTTTATGGAACCCCTTTTGTGATTAGATTGAATGTTACCCTAGTCCCCTAAACGATTGTAACGCTGTATTGGGACCTTTGGAGGTCCAGAATGTCCCATGCCTGTGCATTTCGGGAATTGATGAAGGTTTTGGATTGGAATCCTTATGCCTTAGGTCAAAATGTAAATTATGAATCATGGGGTGTATCATGAGCACTGAAATGAGGACCTTACGTGATGGATCAGCCTGGGAAGGCCAGACCTAGGAATGGTCGGAGCAATTCTGACCTTAGGATGCAGTTTGAGCGGTTGCATGGCATGGACTCGCCGAGTTCGACGAGCAGACTCGGCGAGTAACTTGAAGATTAACTGGGACTCGTCGAGTTGTTCTTCAGACTCGGCGAGTTGAGTCGGGGTGGCCCCGCGATTCTTCCAGGAGTAACTCGTCGGGTTAAGGAGGATATTCGACGAGTAGAAGGGGAATCTTAGAGAATTGGAGGACGTCTAGACTCGCCGAGTCGCCATGGCACTCGCCGAGTCCGGTCGAGTTGACCGTTGACCAGAGTTGACCTAAGTCTGACTTCTTAGGGATAGTCAAACTTGGATGATATAAGTGTTAATAAGAGATATATGATGTTATAGGGAGATTGTAGCTCGGCGGATTGTGCACGAGTGATTTCAGGATTTGCTAGCTTTCAGCATTCACGAGGTGAGTCTTCTCACTATACTGTACCCGGAAGTGTTTGACTGTGTGACCGGAAGGTCAGATATGATATGTGATATGTATGCTATATGTGGTAAGTTAATTGTTATATGTGCTATGTATGTTATGGGCCGGAAGGCGATTATGTTATGGGCCGGAAGGCATTACGTTATGGGCCGGAAGGCGATTATATTATGGGCCGGAAGGCGTTGTGTTATGGACCGGAAGGTCGGCGTGGGTAGGACCGGAAGGTTTACCCAGCAGGGACGGAAGTCCCCTGAGACACATGGACCGGAAGGTCAGGGCCTGGAAAGGCGTATGTGCGTAAGTGTATATTGGGGAACTCACTAAGCATTTATGCTTACAGTTGTTATGTATGTGTTTCAGGTACTAGCGAGGACCGTGGGAAGGCGCCGGCGTGATCTGTACACACTGGAGGATGTTTTATGATCTTGGGATTTAGACAATTTGTATTTTAACATGACACTTAAATTAGTTATGCCTTGTTTTGAATGGAAATACTTTATTTTAAAATGAAAATTTTGTTTGAAAATTTGCGTTGTTACAATTGGTATCAGAGCCTTGGTTTGAGGGATTCGGGTGCACCTTCGGGAGTAACTGAACTCAAACCGAGGATTTGAGGAAAAAAAATTTTAAATAAAGGCATAAACTCTTGTAAATGGTTTTGTGGTAAGCAAGAAAGAAGCAGTGTGTACGATCAGTCAGCGCCCGAACGGTAAAAGATCCCCAAAATACCTTACAATATTATATGATATGAATTGTTATGCATGCTAGAAGACTAGGTATTCATGATAGGACTAGAGTGGCCTGATTTGTGATGCCTTAGTCTAGGGAAGTTTACCGATATGAGATGCTTTGCTAGTGTGCGGGTAGATAGTGCATAACAGAAGTAGAGTACTCATTATCCGAGGTTTGGGGAGGAAGATTTGGGATGAATGCTGATGCAGTGTGGTCGGTCGTATTGGGCCCGTACTACCAAAGACACCGGGTCAGAGGGAGACCTAAGTAAGAATCCCTGGATATCGGAGACTGAGTAGGGTTGCGTTATCGAGTGCGATTATACTCGATGGAGTCTCTGATAGTTTTATGTTGTATTTTAGAGACATCATGGTTAGACCACGCCACGGAGTGAGTTCGAGTGGTGTGATTGACGAGGAGATTCGTCAGATGATTCACAAGGAGGTAGTTGCGGCGATCCGGGATGAGATCCCGGAGATGTTTGGGTCTATTAAGACCACCCTGATGGAGACGTTTGAGGAGCGGTACGCCGCATTGACTGAAGCTGCAGTCGCTGCAGCTACCGCAGCTGTGGCCGCTGCCAGGCCATAGGGGGGTGACTCGTTGCTGTTCCGGGAGTTCAGCAACACGAAGCCACCTGATTTCGATGGGACGCAGGATCCGATTGCTGCGATGAGGTGGATCGCGGATATAGAGGGGTGCTTCTACACTTGTTCATGCCCGGAGCACCTGAGGGTACGGTTCGCTTTGAACCAGCTCCGTCTGGGAGCGAAGGACTGGTGGAAGTTCGTGACGGCGAACTTCACTTTGGCAGAGATTACAGCAGTGATATGGGAGGGGTTTACTGCTATGTTGAGGGACGAGTACGTTCCCCCGGTGGAGAGGGAACGATTGGTTCAGGAGTTCTTAACCCTCAAGCAGGGTACTGATTCTGTTGCGGTGATCACACGGAAGTTTCATGAGAGGGCGATGTTCTGCCCCGAGCTGGTGTCCACTGATCAGGCTCGGATGAGCCGGTACTTGGGTGTGTTGAGGAGGGATATCCGGGAGTTTGTGTCAAACTCCACCTACCATACTTTTGTTGAGCTTCAGGCGAATGCCAGGAAGTGCGAGATCGAGTTGGAGACCCAGGCCAGGGAGGAGGCCGAGTCTCAGCGGGTGGACCGGCGGCCGACTCAGTCTCAGCCGGCAGCCAAGCGGGTAAAGTCCGCCGATTCGAGGACAGGAGGTTCGAAGGGCCGCACTTGCGGAAAGTGCAGCAAGGGTCATGATGGGGCGTGTCGATCTGGTGCTTGCTACAAGTGTGGCAAGGAGGGGCACACTGCTAGGGAGTGCCCCAAGGGGTTCACGGTTTGCTTTCATTGCGACCAGACAGGCCATAGGAAGGTCGAGTGCCCTCAGCTTCTTCAGGGATCTACACCTGCTGCCAGAGCTACTGCGACTCGACCGGTGAAGGCCGAGGCCCCGAGGGCTCGGGGGAGAGCCTTTCAGCTGACTGCGGAGGAGGTCCGCGCTGCGCCCGATGTTGTGGCAGGTATGATGTATTTCATGTATTTATTTTAATGTCGAAATGTTATGCTTATGTTATTATATGCGTAGGTACTTTCCTTGTGAACTCTGTGCCTGCCCTAGTGTTATTTGACTCGGGTGCGAGTAGGTCCTTTGTATCTTTAGCTTTTAGTTAGCATATCAACGTTGGTCGTGAGTCGTTAAGTCGGCCTCTGAGAGTTTCTATAGCTGACGAGAGAGTGATTTGTGCCACGGAGGTTCTCTGGGGATGCGTGTTAGAGATATTCGGGGTCGGGTTCCCGATTGACCTGATTCCTATTGCGATGGGTGATGTCTGTGTCATCGTGGGCATGGACTGGTTGAGCCGATTCGGCGCTGTCATCGACTGTGAGCATCAGCTGGTGACTATACGAGACCATAGTGGGGGAGTTCTTTCGGTGTACGGCGAGGGTACCCGTTCGGGATCAGCTTTTTGTTCGGCCGCTAGGGCGAGGCAGTGTCTACAGCAGGGCTGTAAAGGTTTTGTGGCGTACGTGATGGATACGCGGGAGGTTTCCGAGAGACCGAGGTCAGTTGAGGAGGTCCCAGTGGTGCGTGAGTTTCCAGATGTTTTCCCCGAGGAGCTGCCGGGAGTACCTCCTGTGAGGCAAGTGGAGTTTGGTATCGATCTGGTTCCGGGGGCCGCGCCTATTGCTAAGGTGCCTTATCGTCTTGCACCTCCAGAGATGCAAGAGTTGTCCTCGCAGCTCCAGGAGTTGCTGGGGAAGGGATTCATTCGGCCAAGCAGCTCGCCGTGGGGAGCACCTATTCTGTTCGTCAAGAAGAAGGATGGTTCACACCGGATGTGCATTAATTACCGGGAGTTGAACAAGTTGACGGTCAAGAACCGTTACCCATTACCGAGGATCGGTGATTTATTCGATCAGTTGCAGGGAGCATCTTGGTTTTCCAAGATCGATCTGAGGTCAGGGTACCATCAGGTGAGAGTGCGGGATGAGGACGTCCAGAAGACAGCGTTTAGGACGCGATATGGGCATTATGAGTTTGTGGTGATGCCTTTCGGGCTCACCAATGCCCCGACTGTGTTCATGGATCTCATGAACAGGGTATGCAGGCCGATGTTGGATCGGTCAGTGATTGTATTTATCGACGACATTCTAGTGTATTCGAGATCTAGAGAGCAGCATGAGGAGCATTTGAGGGAGGTCCTTGAGGTATTGAGGTCGGAGAAGCTTTATGCAAAGTTCTCCAAATGTGACTTCTAGTTACGGGAGGTCCAATTTCTAGGACATGTTGTTAATCAGGAAGGGATATTGGTCGATCCGGCCAAGGTTGAGGCGGTGATGAGTTGGGAGGTGCCGAAGTCACCCTCTGAGATCAGGAGCTTCCTTGGGTTAGCAGGGTATTATCGGAGATTCATTAAGGATTTCTCCAAGATCGCAGTGCCGCTCACCAGATTGACCCGGAAGGGTGTTGCCTTCTCATGGGGACCCGAGCAGCAGACCTCCTTTGAGACACTTCGCCAAAGGTTGTGCGAAGCCCCGGTATTAACTCTCCCGGAAGGGATGGAGGATTTTGTGGTATATTGCGATGCATCGATTTCGGGACTGGGTGCAGTGTTGATGCAAAGGGGTCATGTGATAGCTTATGCGTCAAGGCAGTTGAAGCCTCATGAGGCGAGATATCCCACGCACGATTTAGAGTTGGGGGCAGTAGTGTTCGCTCTCAAGATTTGGCGTCACTACCTGTATGGGGTTCGATGTACGATATACACGGACCATAAGAGCTTGAAGTATTTGATGGATCAGCCCAACTTAAATATGCGTCAGAGGAGGTGGTTGGATGTGGTCAAGGATTATGATTGTGAGATCCTGTACCACCCAGGCAAGGCTAATGTGGTAGCTGATGCATTGAGCCGCAGGGCGGAGAGTACTCCACTGCGAGATGTATGTCTGAGATTGACTGTGATGGCTCCAGTATTGGATGCTATTCGTGGGGCACAGGCCGAGGCTGTGCGACCAGAGATGCAGAAGAGAGAGCGGGTCGTTGGATTGATTTCAGAATTTGTCAAGGATGGACGAGGGCTTCTGACGTTTCAGGGTCGGATTTGGGTACCGTTCGTAGGCGGTACGCGTATTACTTTGATGGAAGAGGCTCATCGATCGAAATTCTCGATCCATCCCGGGGCTACGAAGATGTATTTGGATTTGAGGAAAGAGTATTGGTGGCCCTGTATGAAGAGGGACGTCGCATGGTTCGTTGAGAGGTGCTTGACCTGCCGTAGGGTTAAGGCTGAGCACTAGAGACCGCATGGCAAGTTGCAGCCATTGGAGGTTCCCGAGTGGAAGTGGGAACAGATCACTATGGATTTCATCACCAAATTGCCGAAGACTGCCAGAGGAGTGGATGCAATTTGGGTGATCGTAGACAGGCTGACGAAGAGCGCGCACTTCCTTGCCATCAGTGAGAGTTCTTCAGCGGAGAAGTTGGCGGAGATATATGTTAGGGAAGTGGTATCTCGGCATGGGGTGCCGATCTCGATTATTTCAGACCGTGATGTGCGTTTCACTTCCAGGTTCTGCAAGAAATTCCATGAGGAACTGGGTACTAAATTGCATTTTAGTACCGCATACCATCCCCAGACAGACGGTCAGAGCGAGCGAACGATTCAGACGCTGGAGGACATGCTTCGAGCGTGTGTGTTAGACTTCGGGGGTAGCTGGGATGCGTATCTACCCTTCGCAAAGTTTTCCTACAACAACAGCCATCATTCGAGCATTGGTATGCCACCTTTTGAGCTGTTGTATGGTAGGAGGTGTCGGACCCCCATTTGCTGGGGAGAGGTGGGACAGAGAGTGATGGGCAGTACAGAGATCGTGCTTCAGACGACAGAACAGATTCAGCAAGTTAGACAGAGGTTACTGACCGCCCAGAGCCGACAGAAGAGTTATGCAGACAGACGCCGATCCGAGCTTGAGTTTCAAGTCGGCGACTTCGTTCTCTTGAAGGTCTCTCCTTGGAAAGGAGTGATCCGATTCAGAAAGAGGGGCAAGTTGGGACCCCGGTATATCGGGCCATTTCGGGTGATTGCAAGGATAGGCCGGGTAGCCTATCGTTTGGAGTTGCCAGCAGAGTTGGGGCAAATCCACGACACATTCCATGTGTCGCAACTGAGGAAGTGTATAGCCGATGAGTCGGCAGTGGTTCCATTAGAGGATATTCAGGTGGATGCGAGCCTGAATTATGCTGAGAGAAAAGTAGCCATCAGGGATCGGAAGATCAAGGTTCTGAGGAACAAGGAGGTACCTCTGGTGTTGGTTCAGTGGCAACACCGGAAAGGATCGGAAATGACTTAGGAGTCGGAACGTGAGATGCGGGAGCAGCATTCGGAGCTATTTTCAGAGTGAGACTTCGAGGGCGAAGTCTAGTCCAAGTGGGGGAGAGTTGTAACAGCCCGGAATTTCAGGTATTGTTAACATGATGTTTTTGGGGTGTTTTAAGAGGGGACTCGGCGAGTTGGAGCCTAGACTCGCCGAGTAGGATCGCAGACCTGGTCGCGGGTTCGCGACTGGACTCGACGAGTCCGGATATGGACTCGGCGAGTCTGCGCTGCTTAGCGAAAACCCTAACCGTTCAGGTTTGGGACGTATAAGAGGCACTTATTAGCCGTCATTGTTCATTTTAGCCTTCTGAGAGGAACCCTAAATCGATTGTGTGCATCTGGAGCAAGGTTAAAGGCCATTGTTGATTTTAGAAGAGTTGTTGTGCAAGGAAGTGAAGGGCTTGGCTAAAGGAACAGCAAGGGAGTCACGTTCTGAGGATTGGGGACACAGAGAGTACATCATCCAGGTAAGAATTCGAGTATACTCTGCTATGTTGATGTGTTTATGGAATTAGGGTTTATGGAACCCCTTTTGTGATTAGATTGAATGTTACCCTAGTCCCCTAAACGATTGTAACGCTGTATTGGGACCTTTGGAGGTCCAGAATGTCCCATGCCTGTGCATTTCGGGAATTGATGAAGGTTTTGGATTGGAATCCTTATGCCTTAGGTCAAAATGTAAATTATGAATCATGGGGTGTATCATGAGCACTGAAATGAGGACCTTACGTGATGGATCAGCCTGGGAAGGCCAGACCTAGGAATGGTCGGAGCAGTTCTGACCTTATGATGCAGTTTGAGCGGTTGCATGGCATGGACTCGCCGAGTTCGACGAGTAGACTCGGCGAGTAGCTTGAAGATTAACTGGGACTCGTCGAGTTGTTCTTCAGACTCGGCGAGTTGAGTCGGGGTGGCCCCGCGATTCTTCCAGGAGTAACTCGTCGGGTCAATGAGGATATTCGACGGGTAGAAGGGGAATCTTAGAGAATTGGAGGACGTCTAGACTCGCCGAGTCGCCATGGCACTCGCCGAGTCCGGTCGAGTTGACCGTTGACCGTTGACCAGAGTTGACCTAAGTCTGACTTCTTAGGGATAGTCAAACTTGGAAGATATAAGTGTTAATAAGAGATATATGATGTTATAGGGAGATTGTAGCTTGGCGGATTGTGCACGAGTGATTTCAGGATTTGCTAGCTTTCAGCATTCACGAGGTGAGTCTTCTCACTATACTGTACCCGGAAGGGTTTGACTGTGTGACCGGAAGGTTAGATATGATATGTGATATGTATGCTATATGTGGTAAGTTAATTGTTATATGTGCTATGTATGTTATGGGCCGGAAGGCGATTATGTTATGGGCCGGAAGGCATTACGTTATGGGCCGGAAGGCGATTATATTATGGGCCGGAAGGCGTTGTGTTATGGACCGGAAGGTCGGCGTGGGTAGGACCGGAAGGTTTACCCAGCAGGGACGGAAGTCCCCTGAGACACATGGACCGGAAGGTCAGGGCCTGGAAAGGCGTATGTGCGTAAGTGTATATTGGGGAACTCACTAAGCATTTATGCTTACAGTTGTTATATATGTGTTTCAGGTACTAGCGAGGACCGTGGGAAGGCGCCGGCGTGATCTGTACACACTGGAGGATGTTTTATGATCTTGGGATTTAGACAATTTGTATTTTGACATGACACTTAAATTAGTTATGCCTTGTTTTGAATGGAAATACTTTATTTTAAAATGAAAAATTTGTTTGAAAATTTGCGTTGTTACACGAACAATCAGCTTGCGCTTCTCCATCTTGTTAGAGATATGTTTGGCAACTTCCTGAGCTCTTCGTTTCTTTGATGAAGGAGAAACTGGTGCCAGAAAATCACGAACCGTGACCCCTTTTCGTTTCACTTGTGCTTTTCGAACAAGAGGAGATGAATCCTCTGAAGTAGTTCATTTCTGAGAAATTTTCCTCAACCTTTTTAATACACCAGACTTCGAAGGAACTAACTCCTTCGTTTATTCATCAACGACCTTCTCCTTAGGCTTTTTGACTATCTTCTCAGCCTTCTCCTTATCATCATCTTTCTTCTTATTTGTGGATTTGGACTTGGGCTTTTTCAAGCTTTCAGCCTCAACATCCTTAGATTTCTTCGACTTTTTGGACCTTTTCGTCTTCTTGGAACCATCATCTGGTAACAATACCCCAACAGTCTCATTTGGATTAACATTTAATTGACCAACACAGGATGTGTCGTATCAATTTTCTTTAGCATCACATCTGGGATTCTTCCAATAACTAGAAACTGTTCTTTGTCATCCTCCACAGACTTAAGAAAATGATACTTGTTGAATTCAGCAGTTGGCTCATTCTCAGGAACCTGAATTCCCTCTTTCTGATATACTTCCTTTAAGATTAGACTCCAGTACCTCGCACACGAAATGCCCTTTACGACATTCATATTCTCCTCACTTTTGATAAACTCCTTCCATAACTGAGTTCCATAATCCACACTCAGATCGTAGTATAATCCAACAACCATTCCATATACCTCCAGTCTTCCTTCATCGAGACCAACACTTCGTCCGGTAAGGCAATGAAGATAGATTCCAAATAGAAAATTCCATAGACATGGAAGTCCTGATTTCTTGAAGTCGCTTATCTTTTTGAGTGGGGGCTGATGACCCATCTCATTGAACATATGCATTATTTGTGGGTTTATTGGTTTGAAAAACGGAGGTGAATTGGGAATTTCCAAAACCCTAGTAAAGATCTTCTTTGCCAATCGGAATTTCTTTTCATTGACGAGATTGAAAGTCGCTACATCCATGGCTTTGCTATAAGTAGCAGTCAATCCGGCCATGGATAACCAATAAAGAGGAACAACAAAGGAGTTAAACATTACAGTTGACAAACCAAAATGTTTCAGAGCGACAATGAGCATCTTCAGTTCTTCAAGATAAAGAGAAACATCACCTTCAACCTGATAGTTGCTACTTTGGATCTTCATAATCGGGTTGGATGTTACTTCTTCAGTGTTTGTTGTTTGTGTGGCAGCCATTGATGAGTTTTGGAAGCTTTTCAGGATAGAGAGAAATTAGGGCTTTTGATCTTTGAATACTCTAATCGCGTAAAGTATAAAGGAGTGTTTAAAATCCTTTATATATGTTGTCCCGATTTAATGTTTAACTGTCATCATTAACACATTTGCCACGTCTCCCTTGAAAACCACAATACTAGCTGTTACAGTTCTCATGTCAGATAAAGCACCTTGAAAAATGGGCCAAGTTGCCAAATGGTTACATCAGACTGTTCATGAGTACCAAGTACATATGACCAAAAACCTTCGGCATGGAGGTTAGGCTCTTTCGTTTTTGGGTTTAGAAACGAAGTCATTTGCCAATCTTGTGAAATCTTCAGCCTAAGTTGGTATTACTCAGAACTTCAAGGATTTCGTGAGTGCAGTGTGCCAATGAATAAGATAAGAAGCAATTTTAACGAAAATTTGGATCTGTTTTGTCAAAAAAATTTGTTTTCGATAGAAAAACAATTAAATCCTAGGCAAAGATTTGTTTCGTTAATTATAATCAACTGCTTGTGTAGTTTCCCATGAATTACAATCGAATACTTATAGAGAAGTATCTAAGGGCTCTTTTATTAGGCAACACAGGTGGCTTTTGAAAATTTCGTTATATATCATCCTATACATAAAGTGAGTAATTGTAACCGAAATCACTTGTTTGATCAGTGTAATCAGTGACAAGTATGATGTGGATAAAAAATTAAAGTGACTTGGACAAATGAATTATACTCATACAGAAATCATATTCTTAAAAAAAATTATAAGTTGGATCTTGTTGGGAAACAAATGTCGTGGGTTTCGAACATTTGATCAAGATCGCTCAAAAGAAAATAATATGATTTTGAGTATACGATATATGGTACTGAAACAACTGTTTCGTGAAAATCTAGAACAAAAGTCCCCGTCAATTCCTTCTTAGGTTCACGAAAAATTGGGATTCACTTTCATCACGGCCTCATGATGTCAGATCATAAACATAGAATTTTTATATGTATAAGTCTTGATTGGTTTCGATCAAAGACCTCTTGGACATATGTCATTTAGTGTGTGATGTGTAAGCTATTTTTTGATGAAAAAGATTGGTTTAAGAATCGAATGTACCTTTGTTATAATTGGACCAAACAGTAAACTCTTAACTCATTTGAGAAGAGTAAGGTAGCTCAGTTGACTAATGTGAATACAAGCCTAATTGGGAACAAATTTTCGTAACGAAAAATTTCATTAAGGCTTTCAAAAACACACATTGAGTCATTGGAGGTTTGGGTCGACATTCTGCAGCATGCTTCTAGGGACATCTTAACTAGTACATAGTTTCAAAAATATACCTTCCCTTAGAAACACAAGCATGACCCTTGAAAGATATTCGTTAAGTCTGCACATAAAACAAAAGGCAAAATGCAAATAACAAAAGATAATATTTTTGGATTTTATAATTTTGAAGAAAGAAAAAATATTTTTGTGATTTTGAATTTTTCAAAAATTAAAACAAACAAAAAAAGAAAATCTTTTTGATATTTTTGGTATTTTTGAAATAAAATGCAAATAAACAAAAATATTTTTGGTTTTTTTCAATTTTCAAAAGTAAAAGACAAACTAACGAAAATTTAATAATGTACCAAACAGACGAAAATTTTTAGCTCCAATTTATGAAAACAAAGCGTGTCGAAGCGTTGACCGTGAACAGTAACCTCTGAATAGTTAATACAATTAGCCTCTGAATGCTACATTTTTCCTCTGAATCAACACTTTTTCATTGTCAACAGTTCGTTAATTTTGCAAATTTCATCCTGGAACAGAACTTGCATCCAACATTCCCAGACCTGCAAAATTCGCACAAAATATTTTTCATCAAGTGGTTTCGTGAAAATATCAGCAAGTTGATCAGTTGTTTTCACGAAATGAACTTCAATATTGCCATCTTCAACATGATCTTTTATAAAATGATAACGAAGTGCAATATGTTTAGTTTTTGAATGTTGTACTGGATTATGAAAAATGCGTATAACACTTTGTGAATCACATTACAATGGAATCTTTTTCATATTGATCACATAGTCACGTAATTGACTTTGAATCCAAATGATTTGCGAAGTGCAAGTGGCAGCTGCAACGTATTCAGCTTCAGCAGTAGAAATTGCAACACAAGTTTGGTTTTTTGATTGCCAACTCACAAGCTTCCCATCAAGTAACTGATATCCTCCACTCGTGCTTTTCCTATCAAGATTGCAACCACCCAGATCTGCATCTGAAAATGCTTGAATAAAGAATCCTGATTTCGAAGGATACCACAATCCTAACGAAATTGTTCATTTCAAATAACGAAAAATATTTTTCACTACAGTAAGATGTGGTTCTCTTGGAATTGCTTGATACCTAGCACAATTGCAAACAGGAAACATGATATCTGGTCTACTTGCAGTAAGATAAAGTAAAGAACCTATCATGCTTCTGAACAATGTGAGATCAACAGCAGGTGTATCTAACGAAGGTGTTAATTTCGTTCCAACCGCCATTGGTACTCTCAGTTTCGTGTTGTTTGTCATGCCAAACTTCTCCAGAACATTCTTCGTGTATTTTTCTTGGTTGATGAAAATACCTTCTCTACTTTGACGAATGTTCAAACCAAGAAATTGTTGATTTTTCCCATCATACTCATTTCAAATTGACTTTTTATCAAGTTCTTAAATTCACTAGACAAAGCAGGGTTAGTAGAGCCAAAAATAATATCATCGACATATATTTGAACAAGCGTTAAATGATTCTCAACTTTCTTACGAAATAATGTGGGGTCAACTGATCCTTGCTTGAATTTTGACTGTTTTAAGAAATTGGTAAGAGTTGCACACTAGGCTCTTGGTGCTTGTTTTAACCCATACACGACTTTATCTAAGATATAAACATAATTAGGAAATTCTCATTAACGAAACCTGGGGGTTGTTCGACATATACCATCTCTTCAAGCTCTCCATTCTAAAATGCACACTTGACATCCATTTGATAGACATCAAAATCCTTGTGAGCTGCATAGGCTAAAAATATTCGTACAGCCTCGAGTCTTGCAACAGGGGTAAAGTTTTCTTCATAGTCGATACCTTATTGTTGCGAATAACCTTTAACTACAAGCCTAGCTTTATTTCGAACAATTTTTCCATCTTTTTTGGTTTTATTTTTGAAAATCCATTTTAACCCGACAATCGAAACATCATCAGGTTTAGGAATCAATCTCCAAACCTTGTTCCTTTCAAATTCAGCCAATTCAGATTGCATTGCAACAACCCAATCTGAGTGTCCCATTGCATCCTTAACTGACTTTGGTTCAATTTTTGAAATAAAAACATTAAACGTGCAATATTCTTGATGTGCATTAAGTACCTCATTCTTTGCACGAATCTGAGCTCTTGTCAAAACGCCATCATGTGGATTCCCAATTACTTGTTCTATAGAATGATTTTTCGTCAATTTCTCAAGTGATGGATATGCCGGATTAAAATCCAATTGTGCATCTTCGTACATTTCATCATTCTCAGATCCTGCAACAGGTATATCATCATTTAGTTCAGGATTAAATGAATCTTCATTATTCTTATCATGATTTAACAAATCGGCATTATTTTGATCATGCTCCCCCTCAACATGAGTTTCACTCTAATGCTCCCCCTCCAAATTATCACCATTCAGACTGCTCTTCTCCCCCTTCGAAATGTTGCTCCCCCTCAACATGAGAAGTTGAATGCAAGGGCTCCCCCTCAACTTGTACATCTAGCAAGCTTTCGTCATTGGCAGTTGTATCTGATGTGATTACTGAATCATCAAAATGTTTCGAGGACTCATGAATTTGAATATCATCAGCATTGAGTTCAGCATTTGAAGCTTTGTCTGTAACACCAAATATTAAATCAAAATCAAAATCAATTGAATTAGAACAATCAGTTTCATCATTTGATTCATTCATGATTGATTTTTGTTCGAAACATTTGACAACTTGTTTCACAAAATAATCATCGAAAATTAGGTTGAATGTTTCTTCCATTTTTTGTGTTCTTTTGTTCAACACTCTAGATGCAACCGAGTTGTGCGAATATCCCAAAAATATGCCTTCGTCAGCCTTATCTTGAAATTTCGAAAGATTATCTTTGAGATTCATTATAAAACACCTGCAACCAAAAACATGAAAGAATTTGACATTAGGCTTTCGATTGTTGATTTCAACATAACTTTGTTCGTTTCAACTTTGGAAATGATGCTTCCTTCTTCATTAAACTCAACTTGATTGCCAGTGCTCACAACAAGTTGCAATACACTTATCAAATTATGTTGAAGACCTTCGACGTAAGCAACCCGATTCACTATAAACTAACCATTCGTCACTTTCCCATAACCTTTTACATAGCACTTGTGATTATTTCCGAATTTCACAACTCCAGCATTGTCTAGACTTCGAAAATCTCTTAAATCTCCTTCCCCCCAGTCATGTGACGCGAGCAACCACTATCAATATACCATTTATCATCATATTGCTCGTCACATAGTACCTGCAATCATCAGAAGAATTTAGGTACCCAAGGTTGTTTGGGTCCTTGGTTATTAGTTTTAAAAATTGAATGAAACTTCGAACCTAAAGCCTAATTTCGAACTTTTGTTTTGAAAGTATCAATTATGTCAACATCATCAGTCATAGATATCGAAACATAATTCTTCGAAAGTTTTGGACTTTGATTGACATTAACCTCATTCTTCTTAGTATGTTTGGTTTTCGAAACTGGCTTCCATTGTTGAACAGGAGTCTTTGAATCTCGTGAGAATGAACTTCCAGATGAAGTATTACTCAAATACTACTCATATGCATGCTTTATTTGGTGTTGTGAAAACTTTCCTGATTGAAATTCTTTCCTTTTCCCTCAAGCCATTGATTGATTGATTCCACATCAGAAGAACCTTTAGTGTACGAAACTTTAATAGCCGCTTGAGCAGATGGATTCGGAAAATTTGGTTTATTAGGTGTAAAACTTGGAGATTTATGTGATTTATCAGACATAGTGGATTGTTTGTTCTCATCTTTTTGAATATTTTCAAATTTTCGAACATTCTCAAATTTGTGAACATTGTTAAATTTTCATATATTCTGAAATTGACTAACATTTTCAAATTGTTGATTTGTTCCATTTGAATGATAGTTTCTTTGTGAAGAAAACTTATTTTGATTATAAAAACTTTTAGTATTCCTTGATGAGGATCATGTTGAAGATTTTGGTGAATTAACTTTTTTATTAGAATTTTGAAACTTTGACGAATATGATTGAGCGGGATTTTTCTTTTGATTATCGGTTTTGATTTTCATGAAAACGTTTGATTGTTTTTCATTTTCCACAACTTGCCAGAAAATTTTCTTTCGTGCCAGTCTGTCCGAAATTCCATTTTCTTTCGAAAATTTTTCAACAAGATCTTTGAATTCATGTGAATTGAGCTTAATTGCCTTTTTCTTTTCATCAAAATTTGGTTTTAATTTTTTTTTTGTAATATCCTATGAAATTTGGTTCTTTTCTATCCATTTGCATTGTGGTTTTTGTCTTTGAAAAACATATGAATTTTTCGTTAAATTTTTTTCGACAGTGCTTTGGTTAGAATAGAATCCTTCATCCGAAGACTTCTTGTTGTCTTCTTCAACCATTTTAACAAATTTTGGTTTGATGTTGTCAACATTCCCAGCAGTGACAAACACTAGATTTGGGAAGATAACATCATATGTGCACTTAAAATTTGGATACAATACAGTGTTTGTTTCAAGATAATGTGCACCTTTTTCAATCATCACTTTCTCGAAATGATCAGGGTCTCCAAACACTTGATCAACGACAACTCTTGGAATTTCACTTTCTTTTGAAATTTCATTTTCTTTCAAAATTTTCGTCTCTGCTTGTAACATCCCAAAATTCGAGACTAAAAATTTCTTTTAAATAAGTATTACTTTAAGCAAATTCATCATTTCCAAAATAAAAACAAAGTATTAGTTTCCAAAATACATGTTCGTTTTCAGAGTAAACGTTCCCAGGCTGCCTAACTATGGTATGTGTCATGCGATCATCCCGAACTCCATCATCCGCTACTGAAAGTACCTAAAACCAAAACTGAAAACCGTAAGCACGAAGCTTAGTGAGTTCCCCACCCTTCCACATACCATGCGCAACCACATACTGCACATACTGGGTCACGCTCGCTATCCTGGGCCTCGCCCCCTACCTCGGGCCTCGCCCGCCACAACGGCCCCGCTGCTCCAGGCCCCGCCTGGCTTCGAGGCCCGCTCGGATATAGATCTGTTTCACTTAGGCCTCGCCTGTCACAGGGCCCCGCCCACTAACATATAATAGCACATACACATATCAGGTAACATCACATAAGCTAAACATATACTAATGGCTCTTGACCTAAGTCCTCGCCTATCTCTGGGTCCCGCCCTTGTCCTGCTACTGATGAGTCATGGAACCCCGTCCATACTCCTGATGATAGTGAGGTACGGGCCCAGCCCACCCTCACTCCTTCCCTAACTTGGGCCTCACCCCTGCTCTGCTGCTACTGAGATATGGAACACCATCCACACTTTGCTATTGGTGAGATACGGTACCTCGCCCACACTCACCTCCCTACCAGGCACATACAAGTATCACACAAACAACAAGTATAAACTACCACATAACCCATTCCTTGGGCACCCGCCCTATATCATTGGACCTCGTCCCGAATATCATACTAACATACTGTGCCTAGGGCTAACCCCGGGGTCTTCTATTCATAACTACATGGGTCGGCATTGTGGTCGTGGACCCATTCATACAAAGGGGAACTCACCTGCACTGGCTGATCTTGCTGATGATCCCACTAGTTGCTGCCCGACCACTCACTGAACTCCTGCTCTACTTGCATCCTGAGCTATCAATATCAATGAAACACTTAGTCTAACTGACCCCCGGCAGTCAACCAAGTCAACTCTAGCCCAAGTCAAAGTCCTGGTCAAAGTCAACCTTCCAGGTCAACCCTACTCGCCGAGTCCACCTACTGACTCGCCGAGTTCTTATGCTCAAAGTCCTTCTAATCGCGACTTGACTCGCCGAGTCAGCCCCTGACTCGCCGAGTCTACTGATTCCCGGATCCTGACCTGATCAACTCACTGAGTCCTGACTCGACTTGCTGACTCGAGTCTTAACTCGAAGGGTTTGGGACCACGCGACCTGACTCGTCGAGTCCAAGAACAGACTCGCCGAGCACAAGGCAATCTCCAACCAACTCACCGAGTTGTTCATCCGACTCGCCGAGTTCATGCCCATCTTCATCCGACTCGACAAGCTGTTCATCCCATTCGTCGAGTTCCTCCTCATCTTCAAGCTACTCGCCGAGTCCACTCGAAGGACTCGCCGAGTCCATACGGTTCCACATACATGCAGAGGACTTTCGAGTCATGCAGGGACTCCAAACCGTAGATCTACCCTTCCCAAGCCTACTCCTCACGTAAAGTTGCAAACTTTACGTGTAGAGAAGGAGATCTAGGCAAAATGCACCATAAACTAAGGTTTAAGACCAAGAGGCTCCATAATCCACTCAATGACTGATACTTTACGGGATTCTAGACCAAAATAAGCATGGATCTGAGGTAGCAACCTCAAATCTGGACCTCAAGCTCGAGATTGATCTTAAACATGGCTTGAAAGCCCTAAAACTCATAACCAAGGAAGATCTGGAGAAGAGAAACGACTTAATACCTTCAAATGCTCTGAAATGATCCCCAAACTTCAGATCCAATGCCACTCCTTGATGCTTCAAAGATTCCCACTTCTTCTTCTTCCTCTAAATCACTCAAAAATGGCCAAAAGCATGAATGATCACAATGGAAGCTTAGGGTGCGGCGTTCTGGGTGTGAGAGACAGTAAAGGAGCACTAGGAAAAAGAATGAGGCGATTAAATAGGCTCCAAGCCCCGGATTTAGGGTTTTCCTTGCACAGACCCTACTCGCCGAGTCGCCTTGGCCGACTCGCCGAGTTGGTCACTTACTCCTCGACTCGGATCTCGCTCGGACTCGTCGAGTTCCTCCTTGGACTCGCCGAGTCCCTCCAAAAATTTAGGGTTTCCTTTACTTTCTTGGCTTACAAAATCTTGGGTGTTACAAATCTCCCCCACTTAAACTAAACTTCGTCCTCGAAGTTTACCATGGCCCACCTCCTGCGATCTGCCTCCAATATCCCACCAATTAATCCAACACCTGCTGCCTACTTTCGTTGGCCATCAGCTTGGTCATTCCGACTAACACCACCCCCTACGGATAATAATCCTGGGTCAACCCCGACCCTGAACATCCTGGAAGCTCTGCTTACTCAAACGACAACCTTCTGGCACTCTATGAATACTGCACTGAACCCATAGAGATCCAACCCCTCTTTCCTTGCGTGTCTCCTTGCCTTCCCAAGGCAACGCTCCAAACTAACTATTTCCTCTGCCGCTGAGAAGGTCCTAACCTTCGCCAACTTCATCACTCCCGCTACTGCCCACACGGGTCATCACTGCCAATAACCACTAACACTCCTCTCTGCCAAAACTTGGTGTCGAGCACCTCGCGATCAACCAACTAAATTCCCGCCAACGTCGCATACTCACACTGCCACTGCTTGGCAATTCTGTTGTTCCTCATCTGACTCCCGGATGTACTGAGACCACCCTGGTCCCTACCAAACTATCAACGTCTGGGTTACCGGCTCCCACTGATCGTTGACTCAACACAACCCTTAGTTGCTCCCAGCGACTTCCGAAGGAACTTCAACCACCTAGCACTGCTCAATCTATCGTGCCCTTCCGGCGCTACAATCCTGGAATCCTCGATCCCCTATCTTGACACTAAGGTTCTTACCAGGTCCCACCTGGGCTGCTAAAATTCTCGGGCCTTGCCCACGGGTCCCACCCGCCTCTAACCTCCTAGTCCCACTAGCCTAACCACTCTCGCTCGGGCCTCGCCCACGGGTCCCACCCACTATATCCTGGAGCGGCCTCTCCCAAGGTCTCACCTTTCTAGGGCTAAATAGGCAACTCCCTATCATTCGCATCCACTAGCCATTCCTGATCCCCATCTGATCACTAGGAGATAAGGGCCTCGCCCCAACTCCGCTAATGAATCTATTAAGGAATGTTACGGCTTACCCGTAGTCTTACATCACCCTCCATTGTTGTCCGCTAGTGAATGCTACAGCTGCCCTGTAGTCTTACAACACTTCCACTACTGACTGCTAATACAAAGGCACCCATGTGCCACGAGCTTCTCAAGATCCTTATTCCGACTCCCACGAGTCCTTCGGGCGATCCTCGACCTGAATTCCCATCCACGTACTAACCATCACCATCGCATGTGCTGGCTGCCGAAGAGTTTCTCAAACTCCCAATCCTGAATCCTCAATCCATCAAACGCTGAACTACTTCTTTTCCTCCTCGGAGGTCATGTACTCAATTCGGGTCTACGTGCTCCTCCCTGGGCACACTCGGAGAATTCTCCCCCACTTCGATCCTGCTTACCCCTTACAGCTCAATACTCAAAAGAGATCCTGATCCTTGCTACCATTCCATAATCCATCTACTGAGGAACCCAAGCCAGCCATAGCTAGGGGTTTCACCAATCCAACTCTATCACTATACCACTCCGAACTAACAAGGCGCACCAAATCCCTTCCAAGCATGCTACAGTTACTGCATCCTTCGAAACCTTCTTCAATAGAGCACATCCCCTACTACCATACAAATATCCAAGGTATGCAGATGGCATATAACTCGATCACAATCAACCACTCAAAACAAAATACTCATACCGATAATGATGTAGGACCATAACAACATAATCATGCACAAAATAAAAGAACTGAAAATGGAAATTGCATACCTGCAATGTCCGGCGTCGCTCGTGTCTCCAAGGTCGTCATCTGAAAAGCCCTGCTCCCTACTGTAGGTGCCTCCACCCGGCCCTGACGGCCATCCGTGATCCTCAAGGTTGCAGGGGCGGGTGCCATCACCCATCCTGCCGAAAACAAACTGGGACACTGGGCCTTCTTGTGGCCCCGCTGATGACAATGAAGACAAAACAAATCGGATCCCTGTGCGGTGGTAGCAGTACAATCCCTACTGAAATGACCAGTCCGACTGCACTTGAAACAGCCAGACTCACCACCGCTACCACTCCTACACGCGCCCCCATGCGTCCTGCCACACTTCCCGTACCGACTGCGGTCCTGATAGTCCCTCGATCTCGAATCTGATCCCTTGGGCCTTTTGCCCAAACCTGTAGCTACCTAAACCTCATTCGGCTTCCTCTTCCGGATCTGCTCCAAATCAATCTCCCTCTCTCTAGCCCGAGAAATCATATCTTCTAGCGTCTTACAGCCAGACCTGCTCACGAACTCCCTGATGTCAGCTCTCAACATCTCATGGTATCGGGCCTTCTTCATCTCCTCATCCACGACATACTGCGGTACAAGAAGAGCCCTCTCCCTGAACTTGGCGTTAATCTCCGCCATAGTCTCAGTAGTCTGCGTCAAATCCTGAAACTCCCGTGCCAGCTGCTGCACCTCAATAGTCGGTAAGAACTCCGCTCTAAACCTGGCCGAGAAATCACTTCAAGTCATCGCGTCCAACGCGGCATCATCTCCCAGGGCATGACCAATCTCTTCCCACAAATCCCTCGCTCTGTCCTTCAGAAGATAGGAGGCGAGCCTAACCTTGTCCCCCTCGGGACACTTGCTTGTACGAAAAGCATTGGCAACATCAGCCAACCATCTGCTGCTAGCAATAGGGTCCCTAGCCCCATGATAATCTGGTGCCCCGCAGGCCCTGAACTCTCGAAATGTCAAGGTACGCGCCCCCAACAAAGCCATCATCTCGGTACGGAAGGCCCCCAGCCTCTCATCCAAGATCTCCAGTATACCCTCCTTGACCGTGCCAAAGATCACAGGAGTCTGAGCTAAAATACTGCATGTAACCTCAGCTGATATCAACTCTCTCATCCGCTCCTCGAGCTGCTCGGCCCCTGAACCCGAGCCCGATCCCTCTCCAACGCCTGATCCGCCCGCTGGTCTCTCTCGCAATGTCACCATGCTGAAACATATAATATAACCACTATCAGAATACTCATCACTGATGCGAGACCAAATACACCCTACCAGGTCCCCGGTCTTGTCTCGGCCCTTCCCAAATCAAGTACGGATCCTCTGCTTTCAGTAGTACGGGCCCATACTACCTTCCACATCTATCCGTACTTTCCTCAGGAATTGCTTTGACTCCACCAGGTCCCTTAACCACTACTACTGCTCCCAGCACTATCTCATCCTAGGCTTACCCTAGGGAAACCTTTGACTCAACTCAAACCAGTCCTCAGCTACTGAAGGTTCCCTTGTGATGCCAATTAGCCATCACCTGGATACCATCACATGCGATGAGGCTCAGATAATCCTTCAAGTAAAAGACTCTTTCCTACAACGGTTGGACTCAAATAAGAGTTGCGCAATAGGACCAAGTCCAACACTCTGAGATTATTCAACCCTGATCACATGTGGCGTGTCGTATCCACCTAATGGCTAACTCCCATCACTCAGAATCCCACAATGCACAAAGCAAGCAGCATTCGGACAAGGGAAAATCTAGCCATAACATACTCAAGCAATCGTATCCACATAGCAAGAATCTGAACTAGCATGCAACACAAACTCATAAACTCAGGCATAACCTAAACAGGCTATCCTACTATTGTCTAATCAGCACTATTCTGCAGCTCAAAAGCACAAATAATAGGCACATAAGGCATCATCCCTAGATCCTTAGACCTATTCTAGCATACTGTTCTACTAACTGATAATCATAACATAGACTGGTATGGGTATTTTGGCGTACTTACTTGAGCTCGGCTGATTGCATGCACCACACCTCTTTTTCTCTTTTCAAAGTTCTTTTCTTTCTGAATCACTTTTTCTTTTCTAAAATTGTTTTTCGTTCTCAAAATTCCTTTTTACAAAACTGTCTTTTCATTTTTGAAAACTTTTATCCGAACCCTCGGTTTGAGTTCAGGCACACCCAAGAGTATGCCCGAATCCCTCAAACCAAGACTCTGATACAACCTTGTAACATCCCAAAATTCGAGACTAAAAATTTCTTTTAAATAAGTATTACTTTAAGCAAATTCATCATTTCCAAAATATAAACAAAGTATTAGTTTCCAAAATACATGTCCGTTTTCAGAGTAAACGTTCCCAGGCTGCCTAACTATGGTGTGTGCCATGCGATCATCCCGAGCTCCATCATCCGCTACCGGAAGTACCTGAAACCAAAACTGAAAACCGTAAGCACGAAGCTTAGTGAGTTCCCCACCCTACCACATAACATGCGCAACCACATACTGCACATACTGGGCCATGCCCGCTATCTTGGGCCTCGCCCCCTACCTCGGGCCTCGCCCGCCACAACGGCCCCGCCGCTCCAGGCCCCGCCTGGCTTCGAGCCCCGCTCGGATACAAATCTATTTCACTTAGGCCTCGCCTGTCACAGGGCCCCGCCCACTAACATAAAATAGCACATACACATATCAGGTAACATCACATAAGCTAAATATATACTAATGGCTCTTGACCTAAGGCCTCGCCTATCTCTGGGCCCCGCCCTTGTCCTGCTACTGATGAGTCATGGAACCCCGTCCATACTCCTGATGATAGTGAGGTACGGGCCCAGCCCACCCTCACTCCTTCCCTAACTTGGGCCTCGCCCCTGCTCTACTGCTACTGAGATATGGAACACCATCCACACTCTGCTATTGGTGAGATACGGGACCTCGCGCACACTCGCCTCCCTACCAGGCACATACAAGTATCACACAGACAACAAGTATAAACTACCACATAACCCATTCCTTTGGAACCCGCCCTATATCATTGGACCTCGTCCCGAATATCATACTAACATACTGTGCCTAGGGCTAACCCCGGGGTCTTCTATTCATAACTACATGGGTCGGCATTGTGGCCGTGGACCCATTCATACAAAGGGGAACTCACCTGCACTGGCTGATCTTGCTGATGATCCCACTAGTTGCTGCCCGACCACTCACTGAACTCCTGCTCTACTTGCATCCTGAGCTATCAATATCAATGAAACACTTAGTCTAACTGACCCCCGGCAGTCAACCAAGTCAACTCTAGCCCAAGTCAAAGTCCTGGTCAAAGTCAACCTTCCAGGTCAACCCTACTCGCCGAGTCCACCTACTGACTCGCCGAGTTCTTATGCTCAAAGTCCTTCTAATCGCGACTTGACTCGCCGAGTCAGCCCCTGACTCTCCGAGTCTACTGATTCCCGGATCCTGACGTGATCAACTCACTGAGTCCTGACTCGACTTGCTGACTCGAGTCTTAACTCGAAGGGTTTGGGACCACACGACCTGACTCGTTGAGTCCAAGAACAGACTCGCCGAGCACAAGGCAATCTCCAACCAACTCGCCGAGTTGTTCATCCGACTCGCCGAGTTCATACCCATCTTCATCCGACTCGACGAGTTGTTCATCCACTCGTCGAGTTCCTCCTCATCTTCAAGCTACTCGCCGAGTCCATACGGTTCAACATACATGCCGAGGACTTTCGAGTCATGCAGGGACTCCAAACCGTAGATCTACCCTTCCCAAGCCTACTCCTCACGTAAAGTTGCAAACTTTACGTGTAGAGAAGGAGATCTAGGCAAAATGCACCATAAACTAAGGTTTAAGACCAAGAGGCTCCATAATCCACTCAATGATTGATACTTTACGGGATTCTAGACCAAAACAAGCATGGATCTGAGGTAGCAACCTCAGATCTAGATCTCAAGCTCGAGATTGATCTTAAACATGGCTTGAAAGCCCTAAAACTCATAACCAAGGAAGATCTGGAGAAGAGAAACGACTTAATACCTTCAAATTCTCTGAAATGATCCCTAAACTTTAGATCCACTGCCACTCCTTGATGCTTCAAAGATTCCCACTTCTTCTTCTTCCTCTAAATCACTCAAAAATGGCCAAAAGCATGAATGATCATAATGGAGGCTTAGGGTGCGGCGTTCTGGGTGTGAGAGACAGTAAAGGAGCACTAGGAAGAAGAATGAGGCGATTACATAGGCTCCAAGCCCCAGATTTAGGGTTTTCCTTGCACAGACCCTACTCGCCGAGTCGCCTTGGCCGACTCGCCGAGTTGGTCACTTACTCCTCGACTCGGATCCCGCTCGGACTCGTCGAGTTCCTCATTGGACTCGCCGAGTCCCTCCAAAAATTTAGGGTTTCCTTTACATTCTTGGCTTACAAAAGCTTGGGTGTTACACTGCTATAACCTTTTTCGTCATTTCATCCTCATTTTCATCATCACTGCTATCTGTTTGACTATCTCTGACACTCACATGATCAAAATCACATACTTTCGAACTTAAGGGTATGTCAGTGTCAGTTTTAACTAACTAATCATCACAAATTTCTTTACCTTTTGACTTAAATGTAGCATTAATGATAGATAACTGTGAACAATCAACACTTTCCTCCTCCTCAATTTCACTGATTTTGCTAAAACCATCAGAATTATCTTCAATATCAACGAAATTAGATTGAGAGTCAAGTTTCGAATTCTCAGTTCTTTTCAAAATTTTCATTTGTTCATTTTTCGTCAATGTATCATTCACAATCTCAACAAGTTCATCAGCATTCAGATACTCATCAATTTTGACAATACCATAAGCAAATCGATTGTCAAGAATTTTATTGAATTCTGATATGGTTTTCTCACAATCAAATGATAAAGCATCCACTTTTTCTCTTTCAAATGCAAGAAAAGGAAGTAATTTTCGATGTTGTTCCTTACTAATGTCACATGAATGATGCAAAGCAGTTAATTTTGCATATAAATGTTTTGCAGAATTACAGTAGATATTACGTTGAGCTAACAGCAATTTCACATCATTTTCTACATTTTCTCTATCATTATTGACATTTCTTAATTGCAACTCTAAGTATTCTACTTTTCTTCTTTTCGAATCAAGTAATTTTTGGGTCTCTAGCAGCTGATTGTTCAATTTCTTAGCTTCATTGCTAGCAGACACCACAGCAGTATCGAAATAAGAAACAGTATCATCGAATGCAATTATTTCAGAATCATAAGCTTGTAAAGGAATGTTAAAATATTGAAGAATAGAACGTACCTCCGTTGTCATAGGCGACTTATCCCTAGACTTGGTCATGAAGCATCTGATGGGTTTTGAGCACTACATCATTCCTATGGTGTACATGCAAAACCTAATAGCTTTGGATCTAGTTTGTCTAATGAACATGCAATTAATTATCCAAAGCCATAAACCCTAGATCTAACATATTCTGAACTGAATTAAGGGTTTCGTAATTACCTTTGATTGTTATATAGCAATAACAATCAATTCCTTGCTTTGATTGGCTTCAGAAAGCTTAGTGTCTCAAGTGTTGCACCTCTAATGGAGTCACAAACACCACTAAACAATTAGATGAAGGAGAGAAAAGAGGGGAGGCACCAAAAACGGCTGGAAACCCTAAAGGAACACTTAGCCACGTTTTTGGGGCATAGGGGTCCTTTATATACATGTAGGCTATTAGGGTTTGCAACTAGGAAACCCTAATCTGACTGCTTAGACCCTAAGCAGCCCATGGACTCCTTTAACATATCCCTTGGACGAATTTCTTATGGGCTTCCCATAGAACTCGTCCAACCTATATATTATTAGGTGATCCATACCCCAATTGTAATTATCTTATAATTACAACTCCAGTCCCCTAAGTTTAATTAATCTCTTTTAGCCATAAAATTAATTCTTAATTAATTCTTGACTAATATTAATTAAACATTATGATTTCTCCTTTAATATATTATTCTCATAATATACTAATAAATCATAATTAATCCTTTCTCTCCTTAATCCATCCTACATATTGCTATGGTGAAGGCAACCCAAAAGGACCATGCTCATAATCGGGTCAACCACATACCAAAATAGTTATGGACTTAGACACTAATCCAACAGTCACCCACTTGGATAAGTCTAATAACTATTCTGCATAACTTCAGAACCTGATCAGCAATCGTAGCTTTCAAAAGCCGCTTTCAACTCTGATCTGATCAGATATGCATGTCCTTTAGATAAGGGATTATATATTCCTCCATTCTCAAGATATCGTATAGACACGAGACATGAATTTTAATCATTCTCTCTATACTGTTTCCCAACTTCCGATTTATGACGACTGACAACAGACTACAATTGAACACATCAACTTAGTCTCGACTTGGCCAAGCGCTTAGGTGTCATCACTAAATCATTGAGGGGCCCACAGATATTGCTTTTATCCCACTTTGGGTAAAAGGAATGGATAAACATCGACTCAAATGCTCGCTTTCATTTACTGATCGAATCACACACAACAATAAATTTTATAACACCAAGTTACTAGTGCGTTTACTTATTATCAATGTGAAACCGACCAACAAATAACAACTCACATGTCTCAGTTTCAAGAATATACAATATTATCGACTCACAATCACTCGTGATATAATCCATCAAGTGATTCACGTGAGTGTGGGCTTAATTCGATACTCTAATCTTATCAAAGCGCTTATGAACTCTGCAGCAAACTTGTTCTATGTCTAAACTCTTCAAACAATCTACAGACTCTTCATGACAGTCTTGCTTCATACCTACTTCCAACGTATGACCGACTGTGGAGGTTCGAATAACCCAGTTATTCTGGAAGTCAAAACATGCAAACTGAAACACAATGATAATATTTAATCCTATATGGCCCCAAAACTTTTGAGCGTAAATAAAACACTTTTATTTAAACACCATATTGATTACTCATTATTCATTGTTTACTGTTTCAGAAAATCAACCTATTACTCAAATTACAACAATAGTTGTCCCATGCACCAAGAATGCACACTATGTTTCCTATGGTCCTTACTTTGTGAAATAGATCAATTGAAAAACTTTTCCAATGATGCTCATTTCACAATTCCCAATCCTTATCATTAGTATAAGAACACAAGGTTCTTGCCACTACTAAAATATGCTAGATTCTAACATTTTATGAAACAATCCTTTCGTAAAGTCATAGCACAAAAGTCACCAAGACTTGGCCAATCAAATTACAAGGGTCTCAATCAGAAATTGTTACAAAACAATTCTATAGATGTGATGTCTCTCACTCAAAGTACATTCCTTTGAACATCCTTTTCCATAAAATTTTCTAATCTAGACATAAATTCTAAATTTTCAACTCCCAATATGGAAACATTTCCATATTTTCCATATGACAACTCATTCTTAAACATTTCCATAATGTCAATATGATCCATCCAATACTATACTTCCAACTACTCACAAGAAACAAATCCTTGGTGAACCTTAGATAGTCCTTTGATAGTTGTTAAATTATTTTAGTCAAATCCAGTTCTAGTCCTTTTTCCCTCTTAATGCGCTAGGCATTTGGAAAATTTTAGAATGGTCAAATTTTATAGCATTTGCAATTGATCCTATACCCGAAGCGTATGGGACACGATGCATAATGTCTTACATAAAGATATGATACTTTATCAATCTTCTTCCATAATATTTTATGTGACACATTCTCACAATTCGAACTATGAAGAGGGATGTCGTAATCATAATCGAAATTTGAGAACACACTATGTATCCTTTGACTATATTTATTAAAATTTCTCAATCTAAGCTTTAGATTTTTAAACGAAGTATAATATTCTCTCCATTAATTATAGCAAAACAACTTTTCAACCCTTGCGACTTTGCAAAGTGAATCTTTGTTTTCTATAGTTAATATTGCTAACTTGTAATACTTACCATAATAATCATGCTCCCACTAACATGATGATTATATCCTTTTTGGCATGACACTTATGCTCCCACTAGCTTTGACATGTATTCAGAAAACATCTGAACTTCCAGAAAACAATACCTATTGAATTTCTGAAGTTCATATTTCTAATACCAAATGCTTCGATAAGCCTTTATCTAAGCTTCTTAAACTTACACACCTTTGCCTTAGAAAGCTCACATGTGTGTCTAGACAAATTCGGAACTTATGTTACTAAGTCCCAAATGTTTAGACTAATTGCCAAATCTCACAATTCAAACTATGAAGAGGGATTTCATAATCATAATCAAATTTGAGAATACAATTTTTCACAATTGCTATCTTCTTAAAATCTCTCTTAGTGAAAGCATTTCCTCACAATCATTTCCATGAAGGAAAGAAACCTTATGACACTTAGATTTTATGGTGTATGTGTTCATATCCTTGTGAATTTGCCAAAACAAAGGTTTGTGACATATCCAAAATCATATGGACTGAACTTTCTTAATCTTGATTTCTTGCCTTATGGTAACACGAGTGTCCACCATGTCTTCCAAGTAGTTTAGCAACTTATCCTTACATATCAATCTACTTTCTCGATCAAGGTGCTTGCCATTATGCATACAAATGAAAACTCATAGAACTCACATGCATAATTAACTCAATTGGAATGGCACAGAAAACAAAATTATATCATCCACGATAGGTTACAAACCTCAAGTCGTGCGCTAGTGATGATCAATTAGGTTTATTCTTGATTTGTTCTCGAAACTTTTCAAGACCATTATTAAGACTTCCACTGACTCCTTGACATATAAGGTTCTCTTGTCAAGAAACATTTGTTGACAACAAAATATTCAAGAGTTAGTGTAGCTTTTATCAAGACAAAACATTTCACAAAATTAGTCCTAGTTGGTCTTTGTCTTTCCCAAGACATCACAAGTTACCAATTTCAAATGTGCAAGAATAAGAAAACTTTTTCAAATTCCACATTTGATGAGTGTTATGAACCTACTTAAGACTTGTCACTCAATTCACAATCTTGGAGTATAACTCTAAGACTTGATTTTGGAACGAAGTATGATTTACTTCTTAATTTAACCATTTCTACAATTCTTGATTCCTCTTCTTAGACATACAATTACACTAAGACTCACTTGGAGGATCAATTGAGATATGGTTCTTAATCATTAAGACTTATCATAAAACACAATAAAAGGTACTCTCCCTTCTTCTTAGAATGGAGAAACTTTTATCTTTCTGCCTACTTGATTCTTCTTTATTCGTTCTGCAATTCATTAAAACTCTTTTAATCAACTCATAATTACACTTAATCTTATAAGTATAATCATATTTACTTAACTTTAGTAAATCATGACGAATATCTTTATCACTCTTGTGGTGGACTTGATCAACGTACAACCTATTGTACTCGATCTCTTAGTCCTTCACTTGACACTTTGTCAAAGATTTAGTCTAATTTCCAAATATGAAGTTTCTCATTCATCACGCAATGCATGTTGAATGATTCCAAGTTTTTATCCAATTGAAACTTGGGCAATGAGAAACTCTCCCTATTTGGTAAATTCTCGACATTTCCTCAAAATCAGGAATCACATCCAATTCAACATTGCTAAAATTAGAAATACATAAACATCCATTTTCACATATGCCATTGCAAGGATAAATAAATAAGACGAAATCAAAATTCATTTTATTGTAGAAAAACTTGTCCTTACAATGCAATTGAAATGAAAACTATGATATTTCAATTTCCTAAGCAATCTATTCTAACTCCAAGTAGTAGCTCAAGAACCCAATCTTCAAGAATGCGATCGAAATCCATCTCTTTATGAACAGATTCAGTTCGCTTATTCCCTTAAGCTTCCTTTTTTTCTTCGATCCTACAAAACATCAAAATGTAATCTTATCACATCATGTATTTAGAATCTAGAATAGGAACTTAAAAGAGTTAGATGGTGGATTTTACCTGAAGTAGAGCCATACGTCTTGACTCTCCCATCTCTTAGATCTCTCAGGTAAATAGGGCAGCTTCGTATCCAATGCCCCTTCTCTTGGAAATAGAAGCAAATGGACTCCTTTGGAATAGCACAAGGAACTATCTCTGAAATTACCTTTTTTGGATCTCCAATGTCACCATTTTCAATGTCCATTGAAGTTTGAGAGTTTGATTAACCAGAAAAATTTGTTTGACCAGCTCGCCAAATCATTTTTGATTCAGCAGCTATAAGCAAATAGGTCAAATTAATGAGGGTCACATCATGATTCATCATATAGTACTCTCTAACGAACTCACTATATGATTCAAGAAGCGACTGAAGAACCCAGTCAACAGCCAACTCACCTGAAATCTAGACACCCAACATCCTTAACCTGTCAATGTGCGACTTTACCTCTTTGACGTGTGCACACATAGGTTTCCCATCTTCTTGTTTACTTGCCAAAAGGGATTAAGTGAGCTCGAACTTTTCAAGCCTTCGAACTTGTGGGTTAGGGAGAACAATTGGAGGAGGTAAAGGAAGTGAAGCATTATTTCTTGTTCCTCGATCATATCGTGGAATATCATCTTCGTTTGGAAAACTTGTTCCAAGGGATTTACGAAAACCATAGTTGTTTGACATCTACAAAATGGGAGAAAATTCAAGTTAATTGATTAGAATCCTTAATAAAACACCCAAATGTGATAGTAAGGCTAGTATCCAATACAATATTCTACAACCTAGAAAAGGGATGCCATAATCTAGTTACAGAATATTTGAAGTTAGGTAAATGACGATTTACCAATTTCCACCATGAAAAACAAAAATGAGGTTTAAGTTTTAAATTAATTGAAACTCCTAGATTTTTTGAGATTCATTGAACTTTTCAATGGCATGTTTAATCTCGATTATGCCCTTCAAGTTTGCGACTGGGATACCGAGGATCACAAACAAGGTGAGAATCACCATACGAATCATGTGGCGCACCCAATGCTACTATCACCTAATCAATGTTCCGGTTAGCTACACACGCTCCATTGATCTATGATAAACATCGAGCCACCCTTCGCCACCAATGTCAAACCCAAATTAGTGTGTCGGTTAACCACACACGCTCCACTAACGTTTCGACAAGGGTACAAAGTGTAATTCCATGGATTAGCATACAATTTCACATTTTGCCTAAAGTAACTATGATTTGGGAATTTGCAAAACATTTAGTTACTTTTATACTTCATTATACTTATAATGGAAGGTTTCGTCCTATCCTACCCGTTCGGCTAATGACCCTCCACTAGTCAAGAGTGTGGTGGGTAAGAGTGGATAACCATTCGATCGCCATTTTATAGGCAATTTCCTTAAACATCCCTTATAGACCAGCTTCGTGAATGAGGCCTACTAACGGTAAGACTGACTCTTTACTCATATATATATATATATATATATATATATATATATATATATATATATATATATATATATATATATATATATATATATAATATTAGACTTTTAATGTTACATATATATAGTATAGGGTGTATTTTACACTTTTAAAATAGTAGGTGGTTTTATTAACTTTCTCTTTTAATTAACTTAACAAAACCATGAGGGTGTAATTTGAACTTTTCAAAATACTAGGGTTTTAGAATTTAAATATTACATAATTAAACTATTAATCAAAATTTTAAATTCTAAAACTTGAGGGCAAGTTTTGAACTTTTGAAAACATTTTGGTTCAACTATTTAAATTTCAAAAACTAAAACTATTAAGTTCAAATTTAAACTATGAAATCTAAAGGGAGTAATTTGAAACTATTCAAACTTTGTCAAGAACATTCTAGATCAACAATTCAAATAACGTAATTATCTAATTTTTGACCTAGTTCAATTTCTTGCAAGATAATTCACCAAATAATTAAATTTTATCATATAAGGAAGTAATTATTCAATTAATATGAAAATATCTTTTATTTTGGGAAGGATAATCACCCAATATCATAAAAATCTGATTTTTATCAATAAAAACGTTTTGGTAATTATCCCACAGCAAAAACGCAAGAAAATCGCGAAATTTGCTCCATCTGCGACTCTGACTCGTCGAGTCTGGCTTGGACTCATCGAGTTGACTATGGACTCGGCAAGTCCAGCCCCCAGAAACCAAAAAATTTCGATTTTAAGCATGAATAATCAACTATAGCATCAAATACATCAAACAAATAGCCCCAAGCTCTGATACCACTGATGGGTTTTGAGCACTACATCATTCTTATGGTGTACATGCAAAACCTAATAGCTTTGGATCTAGTTTGTCTAATGAATATGCAATTGATTATCCGAAGCCATAAACCCTAGATCTAACATATTCTGAACTGAAATAAGGGTTTAGTAATTACCTTTGATTGTTATATAGCAATAACAATCAATTCCTTGCTTTGATTGGTTTCAGAAAGCTTACTGTCTCAAGTGTTGCACCTCTAATGGATTCACAAACACCACTAAGCAATTGGATGAAGGAGAGAAGAGAGGGGAGGCACCAAAAACGGCTGGAAACCCTAAAGGAACACTTAGCCACGTTTTTGGGGCATAGGGGTCCTTTATATACATGTAGGCTATTAGGGTTTGCAACTAGGAAACCCTAATCTGACTGCTTAGGCCCTAAGCAGCCCATGGACTCCTTTAACATATCCCTTGGACGAATTCTTTATGGGCTTCCCATAGAATTCGTCCAACCTATATATTATTAGGTGATCCATACCCCAATTGTAATTATCTTATAATTACAACTCCAGTCCCCTAAGTTTAAGTAATCTCTTTTAGCCACAAAATTAATTCTTAATTAATTCTTGACTAATATTAATTAAACATTATGATTTCTCCTTTAATATATTATTCTCATAATATACTAATAAATCATAATTAATCCTTTCTCTCCTTAATTCATCCTACATATTGCTATGGTGAAGGCAACCCAAAAGGACCATGCTCATAATCGGGTCAACTACATACCAAAATAGTTATGGACTTAGACACTAATCCAACAGTATCGAGCAGTCACCTTTCCTTCGTCTTCATCCTCAAATTTCACGTACATGGCACCATGAGTCAGATTTCTCATTTCTTCCTCATTAGATCCAGAAGACCAGATCTGATACGTGTCATCATCCTCTGTTTCTCCACGTGCAACTAAATACGTTCCATTGGCTTTTGCACGTACTTCCTCCAAGCGTTCAACATAATACGCTTCATCCTTTACACGGTTCTTCTTTTCGTCCTTCTTTTGAAGCATGCAATCATTAGCTAAATGATTTGCTCCGTTGCAATAGTGACAATCAATGCCTGAATCTCCTTTGAGCTTCTTTTCATTTTTCGATTCCACAGTCTTCTCTTCATTCTTCTCAAACTTATTCCTCTCTTCACTCTCAGCGTTTTTCACAAAACTTCCTTTTGAATCAGATTGCTTCATTTTTGGATTGAAAGGCTTCTTGAAAAATTTCTTGACTCGATTGTTAGAGTAGTAAGCCACTGCTTCATCATCAGAGTTCATGAGGAAGCCTTCTTCGTCAGAATCAGCTTTCACAACAGTTGTTTCTTTCTCTGATATCTTCGAAACTGGAGCCAAAGGACCACCTATACTCAGTTTCGACTCTTCGGCCATTTCATTAACCTCACTTTCGTGAGTTTTCATTTGATTGTACACATCATTTAGAGAAGAAGTTTCAAAGCTTTGTTGATTCTTTACCATCATGCTAAGACTTCTCCACTCTTTATGAAGACCCATAACAAAAGTGAGATTGAACTCCATTGATGACCTTGTGATTCCACAATGATTGCATCTATAAATTAACTCATTCAGACAATCGTAATAGACTTCAATTGACTCACTCTCCTTTGGTCTGAACTCCTTCAGTTCCACTAGACATTGTTTAACAGAGTTAATCTTCGTCTTCTCACTCCCCTGAAATTTTTCCTTCAATGTGATCCAGATCTCCTTAGCAGATTTACAACCACGGACGTAGTTGTAAACAACAGGAGGTTCTCCTCTCAGCTCCCTCATACAACGTTTCTCGTTGTTTTTCATCCTTGTTAATTGATCATTAACAGCAGAAGTAGAACCAGAATTTCTGATATTTTGAACAACAGGTGGTGGAAGAACATCTCCAGAGATACAGTTCCATAGCTCCTCATCCAATCCATTCAAGTAGTCCTCCATACGATCAGCCCATTGATTGTAATACTCTGGTATCAACATAGGATTTCAGTGAAAGATCCTAACAGATGTGAGAATGAATTCAGTGTGTTCATGTTGAAGTTTGTCATTGTTGTACGAAAGAGAATTTTCAAAAGCTTGAAGAAATTAAGAATTGAATTATTGAATTGATCAGAAACTCAAATGAGATTACTCGATTAACAATTCGATTGCAAAATCAAATCAAAACTGAACATCGAATAAGATTTTCAGAACCAGAAATGTGCGGAAACTTTTGAGACAAAAATTTGACTCAAAAACAAATGATTCACGTGAAAATCAGATCTCAGTAGTTAGATTCCTGCTCTGATATCAACTGATGAAGTGTTAATTCAAGTATAAGAAATAAGATCAGAGTTAATCAATGAATTATGAACACGGAAAAGTAAATATAATTTGGTTTCAGCTTCAGTTACTTCCAAATTCTCAGAGTACAAAACTAGATAAGGGCTTGTAAAGACTCTCTTATCTAACTCCAAGTAATGCCCCTATTTATAGGAGTGTGGAAGTACAAAAAATACTAATGACTAGACATTCAGTTTCGACCAAACTATGCCTTAGTAAAATACATACAAAAATACACGAACTGACAATTACAAAGACTTCGACTATTTACAACATTTTCGACCCTACACCTTTCTCTCAAGAGTCCATCCTAACAAATTGTCCTGATGATATGCAACCCAAATGGACCATGCTACTCTTGGGTCAAGTACATACCAATAATAGTTATGGACTTAGACATCTAATCCAACAGTCTCCTACTTGGATAAGTTTAAAACTATTATTGTAAGTACGACTCCTAAACCCGACTAGCAATCGTAGCTCTTAAAAGTCGTTGTCGAACTCTGACCTAGTCAATGATATGTCCATTAGATAAGGGATCATATATTCCTCCATTCTAGATATCATATGGAGTGAGACATGGATTATAATCATTCTCTCTGTCCATCAGTCCAGGCCTGGCCGAGCACTTACGTTTTTTCATCACTAAATAATTGAGGGGCCCACAGATATCGCTTTTATCCCTCTAAGGGTAAAAGGAATGGATAAAATTTGACTCATATTTTTGCTCTATTTACTTATCAAATAACACACAAAGATTTGTTTTATAACACCAAGTTACTGGTGCGTTTTCACATAATCAATGTGCAACCGACTTGTAGACTGAAACTCATATCTCTTGGTTTGAAAAATATAAGATATTATCGTCTCATAATCACTTGTGATAAAATCCATGAAGTGATTCAAATGAGCGTGGGTTTAATCCAATACTCGAATCTTATTCCAGAAGCACTCATGAATACCGCAACTATATCTAGGCCACCTAGACAAACTACAGACCCATTCGTGATAGTCTTGCCTCAATACCTACTTCCAATGTATGATCGACTGTGGATGGTTTGAATAACCCAGTTATTCAGGAAGTCAAAACATGCAAAGTGTAACAAAAGAATAATACTAATCATATATGGCCCCAATACTTGTGAGAGTAAATAAAACACATTTTATTTAATCACCATATTGAGTACTCTTTATTCATTGTATAATGTTTCGAATAATCAACTTAATACTTGAATTAAAACAATAATCATGTCATGCTTCAAGCATGCACACTATGTTCACATATGGTCCTTTCATTGTGAAATAGATCAATTGACAACATTTCAAAGATACTCATTTCACAATTCCAAATCCTTATCGTAAATGTAAGAATACAAAATTCTTTGCCATTTACTGAAATCTATTAGATTCTAAACCTGTATGCATTGATCCTCTTGTAATGACTATGCACAAAAATCACAAAAACTTGGCAACAGACATTACAAAGTATTCCAGTGAAGAGCAATTTCATGGAAATGAAGTCTCACATTCAAAGTACATTCCTTTGAACATCCTTCTTGCATTAAGTTTTCTAATCTTACATAGATTTGAAGAATAACTTCCACCTATGGAGACATTTCCATATTCTCATTTTGACTATCACTTCTGAACAACAGTTGCCTTTTCAGAATATGTCAATATGGTCCTTCCAAAAATTAACACTATACTTCCAACTGTCAATGAACAACCAACCTTTGGTAAACCTCAGATTGTCCTCGACAATTGCTTAATCATTTTATTCATATCTAGTTCCAGTCCTTTTCCCTCTTAATGCCCTAGGCATTTAAAAAAATTGGAACGGATGAATATTACAGCACATGTAATCGATCCTATATTCGAAACATATGGGACACGATTCATGATGTTCACATAAAGACATAATAATAGACCAGTCTTTTGCTATAATGTTTTAATTACTATTTGCCATTTTCTCATAATTCATATTATGAAAAGGGATGACGTAACCATAATCGAATTTTAGAACGCAAATAATGTTCCCATATATAGATTTTCCTTATGTTGAACCATTTCAACATAACATTCATATATATACTTGACTAAATTTGATTAAAATCTCAATCTAAGCTTTTAGAATTGGGATGAAGTATAATTTCCTCTTCTTTAATTATATCAAAACAACTTTTTAAGGCCAATTGAAACTTTTGTTTTCTATAATAACATTGCTATCTTGCAACAATTACCATAATTGATTATGCTCCCACTAGCATAATATAATTATTTCCACAATAGCATAACACTTATGCTCCCACTAGCTTTGACATGTACCTAGAAATCAGCTGGACTTCTAGAAATCAATACTTTATTGACTTTCTTACCAAAATTCAGATTTCTGATACAAAATGCTTTGATAAGACTTTATCAAAATCATACACCTTTCCTAAGAAAGCTCACATATGTGTCTAAACAATTATGAAGAGGGATGTCGTAATCATAATGTTTAGACCTTTTTCCATTCTCACTAGTCCATGTTAATGTGTCGGTTAACCACACACGCTCCACTGATGACTTTGAGAATGAAAATATCACAATTGCTAACTATTTAAAATCTACTTAGTGAAAGCGTTTCCTCAACATCATTTTCATGAATCGGAGAGAAACTTACGACACTTAGATTTTTATGATGTATGTGTTCTTATCCATGTAAATTTGTCAAAACCATAATCACAAGACAAGGTTAGTGACAAATTCAAGCTCATATGGACCGAACTTGTTCTATCTTAATTTCTTGTTACCCGGTGGCACAAGGGCCTACAATTGCTTCCAGGTTGTTATGCAAACGATTGAGAACTCATAGAACTCACAAGCATGGTCAACTTTAACTGGAATAGGCACAAAAAATAAGAATATGTCAACACGATAGGATACAAACCTCAAGTCGTGTGCTAGTGAAAAACAATAGGTTTTGTCTTTAAGACTCCCACTAACCTCTTGACACATAGAATTCTCTTTTTCAAGAACCATTCCTTGACAAAACTAATATTCAAGAGTTAGTGTGGATTCTTATCAAGATAAACACTTCACATAATTGGTCTTAGTTAGTCTTTGTTTTATCCAAAACACCACAACTTACCAATTTCAAATGTACAAGAGTAAGAAAAACATTTTACTCTACATTTGACAAGTGTTATAAACCTTCCTTAAGATTATGTCACTCAAGTTACAATCTTGGAGTACAACTCTAAGAATTGTTTTGGAAAGAAGTATGATACATCTTTTGATTTAACCATTTCAACGATTAACGATTCTTATTCTTAGTCATACAAATGCACTAAGATGTCCTTAGAGGATCAATTGTGATATGGTTTCATAATCACTAAGATAATCATAAAACATGATACTTCAAGTACTCTCCCATCTTTTTAGATTGGAGAAACTTTTATCTTTCAGCCTAATTTGATTCTTCCCATCCGTTCTGCCATACATTGAAACTTTTCCAATGTTTCATAATTACACTTAAACTTGTAAGCATAACCATATTTACTAAACTTTTAGTAAATCATGATGAATAGTCTTATTGATCTTTGTGGTGGACCTGATCAGCGCACAACCAAGTGTACCCGATCCCCTAGTCCTTCACTTGACTCACATATACATGTGAACAAGGAATTAGTCTTAATTTCCTAAATATGAAAATTCCCATTCATCATACAATACAAGTTGCATGATTCCAAGTTTCTATCCAACTGAAACTTGGGTGATGAGAATCTTTCCTTACTTGGTAAATTATAACACTACCACAAACAAAAGAATCAATTCCATTTTCCAACATTGCTATCAATGGAATCATATAAACAAAAAAATTTCACAAAAGCCATTGTAAGGATACTTAAAATAAATAAAATCAAAATTTTTCTTTTATTTTAAAAATTACGGAAAAACTTATCCTTACAATGTTAATACTTATGAAAAATATGTTGTTATCTATTCCTAAGCAATTTATCACAATTCTTAAGTTGCAGCTCAAAATTCTGATCATCGAACCATGCGATCAAAATCCATTTCTTCACGATCAGAATCAGCATACTCTTCTTTTAAGCTTCCTTTGATTCTTCAAAACATCAAAATGTAATTACATTACATCATGTATTAAGAATCTCTAAACATGAACTTAGTAGAGTTAGATAGTGGACTTTACCTGAAGTGGAGTCAAACATTTTGACTTTACCATCCTTATGAACTTTCAGGTAAATTGGGCAACTTTGCAACCAATGCCCCTTCTCTTGGCAAAAGAAACATATGGACTCTTTGGGAATGGTACACGAGACTATCTCAGACTTAGCATTTCTCTTTACCATTGGGTCAAACGACTTGACCATGGCCGATCCCTTTCCATTGGGAAGAGAAAGCTTTTTTGGACTTCTAATGCTACCATTGTAAATGTCCATGGAAGTTTGGAAAGTGGATCTTCCCATCAAATTTTCTTTACCAGTGCCCCAAATCATTGTTGATTTAGCAGCAGCAAGTAAATAGGTAAGATCGATAAGGGTCATGTTGTGATCTGTCATCAGGGAGTGACTAAAGAACCTAGTCAACAGTCAACTTCCTCGAGACTTCGACACCTAACTCTCCCAGCCTGTTAATATGTGACTCAATCTCCAAGATGTTAACACATATAGAAATTGCTTGCCAATAGGGATTGAGTGACCTTGAACCTTTCAAGTCTTTGAACTTGTGGGTCAGGGAGAATTATTGGAGGAGGTGGAGGAATTGAAGTATGATTTCCTTTCCCATTAATGCACAACAAAGGGATTAATCTTTCACCTTTATTGCCATGTGGGATATCATCTTCATTAGGAAGGCTTTATCCAAAAGGATAAGGAAGACCATAGTTGTCATAACTAGACATCTAGTTGTGGGCCCCATCGGCGGGCTTGCAACTCAACTAGCTCTAGGATTCAAGTTTGCTATTGGCGTTGATGTTGACGTGCTAACGGGCAATGTTTACTTCAACGATGCTTGTTTGACTTATACTATCAGGTATCAAGTAACCACTTTAACTTCATACAATACACACATTATAACATACGATATCACAAATTTACAAGTTTTTCATATATAGTGCAGAGATACAACACAACCTGATTTAGCGGGGAGGTTATTGCGTTACAACCCTTTTATGACAAAGGTATCAGTTTTGTTGAGTGGTCTCTTTGGTGGTGGTGGACCTGTCGTTGGTAGTGATGGTACATTTATTCTTGTACCTAAGCTTAATGGGAAGTGTATTTCGAAATATTGGCTTGTGGGCCCAAAGAAAATACGGCAGAAGTTTTGTTAATTGTTGTTGGACATCCAAATAAAATAAAACGTACGGGGAGATTTGGAGAATTTGGGGTGGCAGTTTCTGTTGGGTAGCGGATTTGTTAAGTATTGCGTCTATTGGGCTCACTTCTTAGTCCAAGTTTTGTTACTCCGGTTTGGGCCTGTCCAACCGTGAGCTGATAGGGTTTAATATAAATATATATGCTTGCATGCATATTAGGTTAACGATTGATAGCACTTTCGATAGATCATAGATTATTTCTTCATCGTTCTTGTAAACCCTAAATCCTCTACAGCGGAAGTTCTTTATCGAGCTCTGCTGAGGATTATTGAATCAATCATTCGACACACTTTGATCCATTCTTGTGTTCTTGCGGTTTACTTGTTTATTATTTTACCTGTTTTAAAGATCTAAACGATCTTCAAGTTAGTTTTTAACTTATCAATTGGTATCAGAGCAGGAGGTTGTGTAATTCATACACTTCTTTTCTGTGAAAAAGGTTTCGATTAGGGTTATTCCGCATTTACTGATATTTATTGAGCCGTCATCCCATAATTGACGTAACTCGGTATTTATTGTTTTTCCCTAATTTAATACATTACAAGTCTGATCTTTTAATAGGTTATTCGATCAAGCATGGACGAGTCGCAATCCAATCCCATTAATATTTCGAACAGCATTGGATCAACAACGAAGATTCCCATCCTTTACACCCATGATTATGAAGTCTGGGCACATCACTTTGAAGATTATGTTATAGGATCTGAGGACAATGGATACCTCATCTGGGAAGCAATCGTATCTGGACCCTTTTCTCATTCAGCAACTTCAAGGATTATTAAAACTCAGAAGGAGTATAATGATCTTTTGAAAGACGTTAAAGATATTGCTCTAGACGAAAAAGATAAATTTCAGTGCAATATCAAAGCATTGAGATTAATCAGATTTGCTCTTCAATCCGATACTTTCAGGCTGGTGAGTTCATGCACAACTGCAAAAGAAATATGGGACAGGCTACGAGAATTGTACTCTATGGACGAAGATCTTGAACACTCCATTCAAACCTTACTCTTGTCCGAGTTTGGTGAATTCAAGCAAGGAGCCGAAGAAACCGTGACTCAAACGTTCGATCGCTTCAATCATCTTCTTAGCAAGATGATTAAACATGACATCGAAAGGAAGCTTATTGAGCAGAAGGTTACGTTTTTGAACGGCCTCAGATCTGAGTGGAGAGCAGTTGTGTCCACAGTTAAAGCGCATGAGCAATTCAAATCCTATTTTTTGGCGAAACTGGTGGGCATCCTGAAATCTCAAGAAAAGATCGTGTTATAGGAGAAAAATGTGGTTTCAAGCCTGGGTTCGTTGGCCCTCCTGTCCAAAAGCAAAGCGGTGATGGAAGAAGAAGACCTCAACTTGGAGGACTATGACCTCACTTCTGAAGATTATGCTATGATGGTGTCAAACCCCAAGAGGTTCATCAAGAAGAGATTTCCCACCAACAAGAACTGAAATTGGAAGGGGAGTTATAGTTCTGAAAAGGTCAAAGATGAACCGAAGGTAGAAGAATCAAAGAAGGAACCGAAAGCTGAAGGAGATTCGGGAGTGAGCTGCTATTACTGTGGAGGAAAGAACCACTATGCAAAAGATTGTGTCCTCAAGAAAATGGCAGAAAAGGATGAAGAAGCTTTGGTGCTGAAAAAGTTGGATGAGATCAGGAAGAAGAAATCTACTGCTAACCCTTCTATGAATGCTTTAATTGTGCAGGGTTCGGTAGCGGATGATGAGTTCGGTGGCGTGGAGGTCTGGTCAACCGACTCTGAAGATGATGAAGTAAGAAAGTCTTCTCATGGAAAGGCTTATGTGGCGAAAGAAGAGAGCAGTGGTGGAAAATGCTTGATGGTATCCGACGTATCTCAGATGAGGGGATACAACACAGATGGTGGGAATGAAGACACGAAGGAGCAACAGAATTTGTGCTTTACAGCTAAACCGCTCAGTGTGCAGTTCAACGAGCTTGATGAACTGATCAAGAAGGTAAAATTTGTTTTTGTTTCATTCAAAGTCCCACAATGCTCATATGAAAAAGAATTAAAAAGTGTTAATTCAAGAATCTCTCATCTAGACAGTAGTTTAACTCAAACTCGAGTCACCAATTCTAACCTAACTGACTAATTAAGCAGGGTGTCTTCGAAGAGTGAGGAACGGAGGATGTGGATCGAACTGAAGGATTCGGAGTTAATCAAAACAAAAGATGAAAACATTTATTTACAAAGAGACAATTTAAAGCTTTTAAAACAGAGAAATGTTTTTTGTTTGATTGCTAAACGTCTTTACACTAATATCACTCAGCTTCATTTGGATTGTGAAATAGGACAAAAGATTCATCGCATGATTTTACCCTTCCTTGAGTTTAAGGAGGATGAAATTGATGCTGAATCGTATAATTGCGAAAGTGTTATTTCATCTGAGGATGTTAATCCAATGTATATGTATGGACTAGACAAAATCGAATCTTTCATAAAGTCCAAGGACCCTAAGGACATGCTTAAAAACCTTTTGGATGAAAATGATAAACTGAAACTGAGGACCGAAACCATACAAAAATTTGACTCATTGAATGCCAACTTGAGCTCAGAAAATAAAATTGATGTTGAAAATGCATCTGAGCTTAATGAGGACGACAATATGAGTGAAATTTCTGTAGAGGACACAGTTGATTGTTCAGAATTTGTCAAGAGCGAACCCGAAAACCACAAGAATCTCATTTCAGAAAATTCAGTGGAGTTTGCTCGTTTGTCCCAACAAAAGTCCCCGATTCTTGCAGAGAAGGCAGTAGTATACCAAAAACTAAGAACCACTCCAAATCAGGTGTATAAGGTCACAGGCGTAACCGAACATCAGACTGCTGAACTCACAGCCATTGTAAACGAAGACAATGCTGATGGCTGTGACGAATTCTTCTGGTCAGCCCCCATCGATAATGCTGACGAAAGGGTAGGTCTGTCTGAAAGGACTTCATGGAAAAGCAAAGGCAGATATGTGCCAGAACCTTTGAATAAGCCTGATAGCTTCGATGTGCCAAGTACTAGTGGTACAAAAGATGTTCCTCAAGAAAAAGGAATTCCTGCAAAAGAAGTCACTCCTTCAAGCGAAACTTCATCAGTTCAGAGTGAACCAGCTAAAGGAAAACACAAACCAAAAGCCAATATCCATCATCAACCGAAGCAGATGAGAAATCAAAAACAACAAAGGAATCAGAGATACAAGAAGAATCTCTCTGAAAGAAAACAGTTTTGGCAGTCACAAAATGCCTATTTCTCATATCGTGATAGGAACTTAAAGTCAGAGAAAAGTCCTGTTGAATCACAAGAGAGCAATAACAACCGAAAGCAGAGGTTCGGTTCAGAGAATAACATCAACCGAAAGCAGAGGTTCGGTTCAGAGAACAACATCAACCGAAAGCAAAGGTTCGGTTCAGAGAACAAAAGAGATCAAAATTCTAGGGTCGGTCCCACTAATGTTCAAAAGCAAAAGGGTCACCTAGAATCTCCAGCCAAGAAATCATCTCAGTCTAAGCTCTCTCATTCTAACTCTTCTAATTCTTCAAACTCTTCTAATTCCTCTCAACCGCATTCTAAATTCCATTCTATTCACTCTCAAAAACCTCAATCATCAACTGAACTAAAAGGAAAACAGAAGGTTTCATGAGTTAAACCAGAGTCCAAACCAAAAGCAACGAATCTCAATAAAATTAAGGTTTTCACCATCAAAAAGAAAGATGAAACAACACTAATAAAAAGAACATATCTTGTTGACATCTCTCTTACAATTCTTGTTCCTGTGAAAGGCTCACGAGGACCCAAGAAACTTTGGGTTCCTAAATCTGCTTAATTTTTGCAGGTTATCAGTGATGAGCAGTTTGACGAAGAATGGTACATTGATAGTGGCTGCTCGCGTCACATGACAGGAAGGAAGGAAGAGCTAAGGGAATATAGGTCTCTTTCAAACGGTGGAAATGTCAAGTTCGGGAACAACTCCTTCGGCACCATAAAAGGATATGGAATGATTACAAACAGTGATTTCACGATTAGAAAGGTTGCTTATGTGGAAGGACTACAACATAACCTCGTCAGCGTATCTCAGCTTGTTGGAGGTACCGGTCTCAAAGTTTCATTCGACGATGAGGGTTCTAAAATAATTGAGAAGAAGACGAAAAGAGTTATTCTCAAATCGGAGCGTAAAGGTGAAATGTTTCCCCTAAACCTCAAACCCATCAAAGGAAACCCAGGTATCTGCCTGTTATCAAAAGCACAATCTGACGAAAGCTGGTTGTGGCACCGAAGGCTCTCTCATCTCAGCTTTAAAGATATCAACAAACTTGTCACTGGAGGTCATATTCGAGGTCTTCCATTGCTCAAGTACGATAGAGAACATTTGTGTGCTGCATGTGAAATGGGGAAGCAGAGTCGTCAAAGTCATCCATCTATAATAAACACTAAAGTTGTTGAACCACTAGAATTACTTCATATTGATTTGTGTGGTCCATCATCTATCGAAAGTATCGGTGGTAGCAAGTACATTCTTGTTATTGTTGATGACTTTTCGCGTTTTACATGGGTGTTCTTTCTAAAGCTTAAATCTGAAGCGACTCACAAGCTAAAGGTGTTCATCAAGCAGATTGAAGTACAGCTGAAGAAAGTCGTTCGCAACATCAGGAGCGACAATGGACTGGAATTCAAAAATAAAGAATTCGAAGAATTCCTGGCAGAAAAGGGAATTAGTCACAACTTCTCAGCTCCCTACACACATCAACAAAACGGAATTGTCGAAAGACGAAACCGATCTTTGTGTGAAGCAGCCCGAACTATGCTAAGTTTCGCTTCCTTACCTTTATATTTTTGGGCTGATGCTATTTCTGCTGCTTGTTTTACACAGAACAGGTCATATCTCAATAAGCGCTTCAATCTCACTCCTTATGAGATCATCTGTGACAACCCGATATTTGAAGACGATATGATGGAACGCAAGTCAAATTTAGGTCAAAATTTAACTTTCCTAAAATCTTATTTGGGTTAAATAAAGTAGGCGGAATCGTATCAAGGTTTTCATACATATAAAGAACCCTAAAATCCGAGTTATAACGAAGAAGTTATGACCAACCAAAGATTCTCGGCAAAACCAGCAATACGAAGTTACGTAAAAACTCGAATCGGAGATCGAGCGACTTTTGGCCGGAATGACCTAAACGAGAATTGAAGGTCTCGTCAATGGTATTTCAGCGGTAAAAAGTCTGGCAAAAACCGACGTCAGATAAAGATGTTATGAATTTTTAAAGAAATTCCTTAATCACGTCATTTTAATAAATAAATAATAAAAATTATTTCATAATTTTCCAAAGGAATCTAAACGAAAGTTATAGATCTTAGTCTCACCTACGCGTGGATATAAAGACCATCGAAAACGGAGTTCGTATGAAGAAGATATGATTTTTTGAAGTTTATTAAATAAATTATATATAAAAATAATTCAAAAATCCGGCAATATCCGAAGGGGGAGTCAGCGTCCTCATCCGAGGTACGCGCCGCGTAACCCCGTACGCCCTGCGTACCCGAGGGCCTTGGTCTCGGTCCGTCCACGGCGCCCCTATGCGAAGCTATCCGACCCGCCGTCCCATCCGACTCGCCCCATCCGAAGTGCGTAAGCGATGACGTCCCAGTACGCGCTGCGTACCCTCGTACGCCCAGCGTACCGAGGCGGTACAGCACCACTATAAATAGAGATGCGAGGGTCTCCGGAAAAGGGCTCATTTCTTCTCGTTTCTCTTACGTTTTGCCTCGTTTTCCGTGCCCGTTCAAACCCGAAGCCCTGGTCATTTTGCTCAAGTCCTGAAGGTCGATTTTACTCCCGAGATTCCCGAGAATCCCGAGAAAAATTCGTTTCCCGAGACGAAACTCTGCCCGGTTTTCCATCTCTCTATCTTCAAATTTCCAAGTGAGTTCATAGCCCTATAATCCACACTTTTAAATGTTTTATAAATATTTTTATATGTTTTAAGGGGGGAATACAAGTAAAACACACGATGATTATCGTATGTTATATAAAGTTTCATTATACACTTTTTATCAATGGAATCACATGTGATTTATAATTATTATAAAGAAACTTTCGTATGCAAAATGTATCACGATAACATCATATCTTTTGAAATGAAAAGTTTTGTTATCTATATATAAATCAAACACTCTGCTTATACTGTATGTATATGTGTCCACCTTTCATACTACAAACATACGATTATTTTGGCACGAAAAACATCAATATTTTGGGATACTTCTTGTTAATAAATCAATCATATGTGATTTATAACTAGTATACAAATGGATTTACTACAAGTTTAACAGTTTTACTAAACATATTACTTCAAATGACTTTCTTAAACGTTTTTACATGATTAAAGCTCGTTATCAAACTGTCTTACATACTGTAAGCTTCCTTTCAAACTCGGTTACAAAGGTGTTTTCAAACAGTGGTTTTCCGTGTACTTAAATTGTCTTATCAAACAAAATACTTTCAACCATTTTATAAACTGACATCAAGTCACAAATTCTTCATTAGACTTTTCAACGGTTTTACAAAACTTCTTTATGCTTTTATATTATAAATTGCATGCCTCTATACGTATAGTTATATAAGAAATGTTTAAAAGACTTAGGAAGGCTATCCACCCTGTTTCCTTTTCCTCGATTTGGATGTGGTCTGGTGGGATATCGGGTACTCCTCCGAAGGTCGTTTAAATATTAGTTATATATCATGTATACATATATGGTCATAAATGTTCCATCAGTTAATTTAGTTCAGATACTCTTGGGTAGCAATGGTGTATAAACCTACTTGGACACTCATTAATTACATTCTAGTAAACTATTATAAGAATAGTTTAGAGTAAACAAAACATTTTCCCTACTACAAGAAATTACACCGGAGTCAGTTCATTCATGAGTCTAGACTACATGTTATATGAAAGAATACCCTTACATGAATACTTATACATGAATACTTTTACATAGACATTATATGGCAAATTACTACTACATGTTATATGAAAGAATACTCTTACATGAATACTTTTACATAGACATTATATGGCAAATTACTACTACATGTTATATGAAAGAATACTCTTACATGAATACTTATACACGAATACTTTTACATAGACATTATATGGCAAATTACTACTACATGTTATATGAAAGAATACTCTTACATGAATACTTATACATGAATACTTTTACATAGACATTATATGGCAAATTACTATTACATGTTATATGTCTAGATATGGTTATATCGTTCGCCTTTCTATCTTTACCTTGTGATACAATCACATCATCAACGAGATAGATTGGGACTTGATCTCCTAGTACCACAGGATACTTTGAGGGACTAACCATTCCGAGAACCACTGTTAGCTACAGAGGTAAATGAACAATCTACAGATGTTTTAGGTTGATACCATCGCGGGTATACATAAGGGACTAACTATTCCTAAACCCGGCGGTTAGAAACAGAGGTAAATGAACAATCTACGGATGTTTTAGGTTGATACCATTTCAGGTATACTTAAGGGACAAACTAATAAGAGTTAAACAGGGAAAAACCGTCACATTTTCAAGAGATGCGTACTTTCAAAACAGTCAGGTCTAGGTAAAAGACTACTTTCAAAACATTCGGGTCTTGGTAGAAGACTACTTTTATACTAGTAGGAAATATGGGATTTTCTAGAGTTTTCATACTTATACTAAATGTTTCATCAATCATTCACCAGTCTTTCATATCAACTAATCAAAGCAATGACATTAAATACTTATGAACTCACCAGCTTAAATGTTGATCTACTCTTTCAAAATAACTTGTATTCTCAGGTTACAAATAGACAGGTGTCGATGCAAGGTTTAGAGAAGACGGAGCAGTCAAGACTCGTCTTTTATTTTGATCAGTTATCATGTTGTCTCGTACTATGAAAGAAAACACTTGTAACTAAAATTATACTATTAATGCAATGGATGATGTTGTTGCTTGTTTACTACTTTACATTTGTTGTGATGCATACATGACGTCCTCCGCCCCAGAACGTTTCCGCCGTTCTCGGTTTTGGGGTGTGACATCATCAACAACAGGAAGTCAAATGTCAAGTTTTTCCATGTGTTCGGTTCACGGTGTTTCATCTTCAATTCTAAAGAACACCGCAACAAGTTTGATGTCAAAGCCGACGAAGGGATATTTCTGGGCTATTCTCTCACTTCTAAAGCGTACAGGGTATTAAACAAGCGTTCGAGGAAAATAGAAGAAACTTATTACGTGACTTTTGATGATAGCTATGTAAAAAAGCTAAAGGCCAACGAAGACACAGCTGGAGAAATCTTTCCTCAAACCGGCCAAGTCACAGCCTCAATCGCTAATCTATTTGAGAAGTTCGTTGAGCTATTTGATGAACCAGAGAGGGCCACTCTCTCAGAAGCCAGCGCAGCTGACAACAGGGTAGATCACTTAAAGCAACTTGTCGACGATGCTGCAAGGAGAATGAATGAAGAAGAATCAAGTTCTGACGACCCTCCACATCACAATGCTTCAGTCGAGGGGGAGGATCCACCATCATCATCACAGCCGAGCTCACATGTTGAGGGGGAGAACAGTTCTCAAGTTGCTCCTGAACGCACTTCACCAACCGAAAGTACCACACCACCCGAAGGTGCATCAACGCCCGAAAGTTCAGCACCACAAGAAACCTCTGTAGCTCAAGATACTCAAGACATTCCTGAAAGCTTATCTGTTGAGGGGGAGCATGCCGATATGTCTTACGACTATGAAATTCAATCCGAACCAGAAGAGATGATAAACGCTGAATTGGATCCAACCTTTGATCCAAACTACCCTCCTCTCGTCAAATGGACCAGAGATCATCCTGTTTCTCAAGTTGTTGGTGATGTATCTGAAAAGGTTCTGACTCGATCACAACTCAAGGCAAAACAGACTTCCTTGTTTTCAAAAGTAGAATTCTATATGTTTAACTCCTTCGTATCAAAAGTTGAACCAAAGACAGTTAACACTGCTCTTGATCACTCCGATTGGGTTCAAGCTATGCAAGACGAACTGAGTGAATTCGAAAGGAACAAAGTTTGGCGACTCATTCCAACTCCTCCAGATGCCTCGGTTGTTGGTCTAAAATGGGTCTTCAGGAACAAAATGGACAAGGAAGGGAACGTGATACGAAACAAAGCACATCTGGTAGTGAAAGGATACTGTCAGGAGGAAGGAATTGACTATGAAGAGACTTTCGCTCCTGTAGCTAGGCTGGAATCAGTTAGAATATTTCTCACCTAAGCTGCGCACAAAAACTTTGAAGTCTACCAAATGGACGTCAAGTGTGCATTTCTCAATGGAGAACTTGAAGAAACTGTGTACGTGGAGCAACCTCCTGGATTCGTAAATGAAAGGTATCATAATCATTGTTATATTTTGGACAAAGCCGTGTATGGACTGAAACAAGCTCCGAGAGCCTGGTATGAAACGCTGACAAAGTTTTTAAAGATGTCCAAATTCAAACAAGGTTCGGTTGACCCAACCTTCTTTCGTAAGAAGGAAGGTAACCACCTTATGATTGTTCAAATTTACGTCGATGATATCATCTTTGGCTCAACGAATCCCAGCTTAACGGCTGAATTCAAAAAGCTGATGGAGACTAAATTTGAAATGAGCTCAATGGGTCCAATTAACTTTTTCCTTGGTTTAAATATTAGACAGGGACCCGAAGGCATCTTTATCAATCAGGAAGCTTACACGAAGACTCTCCTTGCAAAATTTGGCATGATGGGAGATTCAAAGGTCAAAGTTCCAATGGCATTCGGCACCAAGCTCACTCCATCCTTGGATAAACCGGCAGTTGATATTACGCTTTATCGCCAGATGATCAGCTCTCTAATGTATCTTACTGCTAGCAGGCCTGACATAATGTTCTCTGTTTGTTACTGTGCTAGATTTCAGGCGAACCCACGCGAACCTCACATGCTTGCAGTAAAGAACATTCTACGATATCTCAAGCGAACTACCTCTTTAGGTCTATGGTATCCTTCCAACTCAAGCTTCTTCGTTCAAGCCTACTCAGATGCAGACCTTGGAGGTTGTGGACTAGACAGGAAAAGCACCACTGGCGGCTGCCAATTCCTTGACGGGAAGTTGGTTAGCTGGCAATCAAAGAAACAAACGTGTGTGTCTTTGTCTACAGCTGAAGCAGAATACATTACAGCTGCATCCTGTACTTCTATAGTGATTTGGATCCAGAGTCAACTCCGAGACTATGGACTCAATATGAAAAAGATCCCACTATATTGTGACTCTGAAAGTGCAATTAGGATCTGTCATAACCCAGTGCAACACTCCAAGACTAAGCACATAGCACTGAGGTATCACTTCATCAAAGATCATGTGGAAGATGGAAACGTTGAAATTCACTTTGTTAGAACCACTGATCAACTGGCTGATGTCTTTACCAAAGCTCTTCCTGAAGCGTCGTTCAACAAAATTCTACAAGGGCTAGGTATGATGGAATCAGATTCAGTACCACTAATCACCTCTCAAACTCACAAGTAAGAAGCGAAATAGACCGAACGTTCGGGTTCGGTTTTTGTACTCATGTACCGAAATGAACCAAACGCTCGGGTTCGGTTGGATAATCTGCACTTCGTTCATCAATCAAAGGTGGTTTTCTAGGTTGTAAATTTCATGTATAATTGTTCCTATTACATTTCTTTTATTGTCAAAAATATTTCCTTTTTGAAAATCTAATTTCTTCGGTAACCGAAATAGACCGAACGTTTGGGTTCGGTTTTCCAAAATTTTTCAAAACCGAAATCAACCGAACGCTCGGGTTCGGTTTTCCAAAATTTTTCAAAACCGAAACCAGCCGAAGGCTCGGGTTCGGTTTTCCAAAACTTTTCAAAACCGAAACCAGCCGAAGGCTCGGGTTCGGTTTTCCAAAAATTTTCAAAACCGAAAGTTTTTCAAAAATTTTCACAACCGAAATCAACCGAATGCTCGGGTTCGGTTCCAAAGTTTTTTTTTATCTTTTTATTTTCTTTCTCAATCTTATTTTTTTATTTATTTCTTTTATCATTTATTTTTTTTAATATCAAAAACTCCAAAATTATTTTGCTCTTTATTTGCTTTTTGGCTTTAATTTTATTTGTTCGTTCGTTTATGGGGAAATTGTTGAAATAGTTAAGTGTCCCTAGAAGCATGCTGTTGTATGTGCCCAAAGCCTCATCAGATTCTGAATAATAGCCTTAATGACTTGGTATACACAAACCTTGTCTTCCCAATTAAGCTATCACATTTATTCTAATCGTGAGCTACCTAACTCTCTTCTCACATGAGATAAGAGTTTTCTGCTAAGTCCTATTTTTCACAGCAGAGGTACTTTGATTTCTTACACCATCTCTATTGCATTTCTCCATTAAATTTGTTTCACAAACGTAACCTTGAGACTCTCAGAAATTACCACTGAGGTTTATGGTTACTCAAAAACTGTGTTTATGATCTTAGTTTCGTGCCACTACGAGCTGAGTGAAACCCAAAATTCAATACCTAATCTGAATTGACGGTGAACAATTATATTGCTCTAGTTTTCACTAATGAATTGACGGACGTATCTTAATGAAATCTCAAATTTTTATTTTGTGTGATTCCTATGAAATTGTTAAACACCATAACATTTCTTCCCTTGGGATCCAGTTTTTATTTTTTGTTGAGATTTTATATTTTCCAGCCACTTTAAAATTATTACCCACCTACTTGTTCAACAGACTACACCGGTCTCACAAGTACTTTGTTCACTTTCTATCTTATTTCAAGATTAGGACTGTTGAATCAAAGCAAAAGCCACCCTAAGAAGCCTAATTAAAAGAAGCCTTTCAACACTTCTTAATAAGTGTTTGATCGTTATTCAACGGGATACCACACTAACACTTTAAGGTCTCTCTTGACTTTGAAGGAAGAGATTCGTGCCCGAGATCATCTGTTTCGTGTCTTTATTGACATCACAATTTTTCCTAAAAAGGATTGCTTTATTTCTTTTCTTTTACACCCTTAGCACGAAAATCTTTGATTTTCCAGAATTCTGGTTCTAATAATTACAGGCTTTTTTATTGGATTGGTGGTTGATTATAAGTTGTGGTCAATTTTAATCCATGTGGGAGTATTATTCAAAAGATGTCATTACACTTTAAAGGGATAAGATGAAGAGATGCTGACTCAGGCGGGAGTCCAATCAATTTGATTTCAAACGGCGGTAAAAGAGAACGCGTGCGAATTTTAAACGTCTAATCTCCAAAAGACGTCGCAGACGCGTGTGCGAATTTGACACGGTTCTTCTCTAAATGGCACAGAAAGGGCGCGTGTGAATCTGAAACGGTTTGTCTCCAAACGACGCTTGATGGGAGGTGTGTTCTTAGGAATCTGACACTCTCTCTCATGCGTGATCATCGGTTACCTAACTGTCACGCATCAGTCACACTCCGGAAAACTCTTGGTATTTCGATAGAAGATTTGGGAAGATCTTTCTCTCTCCTTAAACCCCAGTATAAAAGGCGACATCATCTACCATTTACCTCTTTACTGCAATCAAAATTCCTAGAGCGCAAGAAATCCCTGAACCCTAACTGTTCATCATCTTCTTCACTCTCTTCAACAATGGCAGATTCATCCTCTGTTCACGCCACTTCTCACATTCTTCCCATTCGCCCTCAACAATGCCTCATTATCGATTTAACCCCTCACGCTTATGATTCCTATATGTTCCCCATTATCGAGTGTTTGAAGTATTCGCCGATTGCACCTGCACTTTCAAGGGCGGAATCAGTTCCAATGGAGTTCCTGTCGCAGATCTATGCAACTGCTCATTACGACAAAGTGGTTGATAGGATCTTCTTTGACGTTTCTCATCACAAAGCGTCTATCTCCAAGCAATGCTTTTGCTCCCTGTTAGGGTTTGAAGCTGATCCTACGAGGGTTAATCCAGAGACGATTCCAATGGGGCACCTGTTCAATATGTTCTACAATATGGGTTATACGGAGGCGCTTACTTCCGTCGCCAAGTTCAAGAAGTCGTGCTTGCCGCCACAGTGGAACGGGATGTTCACTGTGTTATTCAAAGGCCTTTCTGAACGGAGTTCTGGCTCTGATGGCTCAAGTCGATTGTTCATGTCCATCTTATATGGTGTCTACAATGGCATCAATGTCGATTATGGGTTTGTTCTTTGGCAACAACTCCTCCAAAGTCTCTCATCTTCTTCACGACATTCAGAGGTGTCTTATGCTAGGTTTTGGACCCTGATTACGAAGTGGGTCATAGACAAGTACAGCATCCCCACTGTCGCCGGCGCACCGATGTCTTCGATTGGTACATTCCACACCACGAAGATCATCGTCTCGGATGCTTCCAAATTTCCTTTCAATGGTTCCATTCCAGAATCAATGTATGCCGACGTTCCAGCTGACAGCCGGATTATCATAACCTACAAAGAGTTCAAGCGTTCTGGTCCGAGGGATCTCACACCGGAGATGTTGAAGTCGATCCATGACACCGACAAGCCTGCTCCAAGAGGCAAGAAGGCTGACAAAGGGAAACAGGTGGCCAAAGGGTCTAAAAGCCCTTCTCCTAAGAAGAGGAAACCCACTAAAGCTGCTCAGTCTCCGCAGCACAAGAGGCGGAAAACACAACCAAAGAGAAAGCTGATTATCGCTTCCTCTTCCAGTGAGTCAGAGGGTGAGAGTTCGGATTCTGACGACTCTCCAAGAGGCAACACACCACCCAGATCTCCTACCCCGAAGATTCAAATCCCTCCTTCTCCAATTCCCTCTCCTCCTCAAACTATTCCTACTTCCATTCCCACCATAAACCCCTTTACCCACATTCCAAAAACTTCATTCCCAATGCCACCACCCATCTTCACCGATGCAACAACAACATTCAATGCAAAGGTTACAACCAACGTATCTGATACGGGGGTTCATACTGATGCCACCGAACCTCCACCAGCACCCGAAACCTTAAACACAACCGAAACCCAAAAAGCACCCGAACCTACCCCTACTCAAAAACAACCCGAACCTACCCCTACACCTACACCCGAAACAACCCAACTCGAACCTACTCATACCACTGAACCACCAGCTTCACCACCACCACCATCTCCCGGTCATGCCTCTGACAGAGATGACACTTTCCTTGGCGGGGAAAACATGACATTTGATTCGGTCTACTACAGTCTGTTTCAAGTGCAGAGCGACGATGATGATGACGCTCCGGTCACAAAGAAACATCTTAAGGAGCTCCATGACAAGGTCGACTTGTTCATTGCCTCTTCTTCTACGTCTCAATCATCACTCTCTGAAGCTGCTATTTAGAAGATTGTTGATGCCTTCTCAAGGGCTCAGCAAGATTCTGTCGCTTCTGCAACCGCCGCTATCGATGCCTCAACGAAAGCCTGCCAGGCTACGACCGAAAAAGTCGATAAACTATTTTCTGATGCCTCTGCCCTGTTAAAGTCTTTACAGGAGAGTGCTGATGCAACCAAGACTACGTTGGAACCAATTGTTCAACAGTTGGCCACGTTTGTCTCTACTGAGTTGAAGTCTTTTGCTTCACTTCGTCAATCCCTGACAGACGACAACTCAGCCTTCCGTACTTCTATTGACGAGCGTCTCTCTAAACTCCAAGAAGATTTGGCTGTTGAGAACTCGTTAATGGATGTCTTGGCAAAGAAGACCACTGCCCTGAAGGTCAAGAGTGCTCAACTTTCCCACTCTCAACAACAAATTGACACTCTTCGTTCCGAACGGGAGGTCATTAAATCGTGTGTTTCGGATGTCCACTCAGCCATCTATCCTTAACCATTCTGTGAGGCGTACCCTTGCAGAGAAGCTCGCTCCTGCCCTGGATCTGTTAAGCAAAATTGAAGGGCTACCCGATTTCGTGTCTAATCCGAAACAAGGGGGAGAAAAGGAGTCTGGATCTCAACCACCTAATTCCTCAAAGGCGACTCACACAACCGAACCTCCTCATGTAGGCCAAGCCTCCGGTTCGGGTGTGAAGGATAAAGGCAAGAAACTTGCTGAGGAAGAAGAGGAAGAAGACAACGAAACCATTTCCGACTTGTTGAAACGTAAAAGTCGACGCAATGATGATAATGATAGTGTTCGTGTGGCAAGAGAAGCTGAAGAAGCTGAGCGAAAACAGAAGGAAGCCCACGACCTTCTCGAGAGTAGGAAAACTCTTTTTCCTGCTTGGACTCTCGAGAGGATGATAAAGGAAGCAATAGACACTCCGAGCATCTTGTGGCTGGAACCAGTTATTTCCTTTGACTGTTCCAATACTGTCGACTCTCAGTTCGACATGCCACTGACCCGAAAGGCGTTCATCTTTCACGCCTTCTCCAATGTTGCCGAGTTCCCTCATCCTCATCCGGAGGTTGATCGGGACTTGATTGATTTCTATTTGAAGGCTGCTCATCCTCAATACCAAACTTGGAGCGCTCAGAAGATCATCAACGTTCAGGTCTTGAAACCATACACTGAAGGGAAGTTTATCAACGTTCGGTTCAAGGTGCTCAGGGGATCTGCCAAAACCGAACACGCCAATTCTTTAGCAGATCTACCGAACCTCAATCCCCATGACTGGATCATCTTGCACAACATCCTACTGACCAACGAAGCTGAATATGGTCCGATCATCGACCATCTCAAGAGGATGCTGGTGTGCTACATCATGGAAGTTGCACTGATGGATCAGGAGATTGCAAGCGTCTTCAAGAAGAAACCAACGATCTCTCCTGTTGGCTCGGCCAGTGATCTGAACCAGATGAAGATGGGCAAGATTGACGCGAGGCGAAAATCCGTCATGTTCACTAGGAATGAAGGACAGAAATGTCTTTTTGCCTTAGCGGATAAACATCTGTATACCACTGCTTGCCTAGAGCATGTGTTGGGGATCATCCATAGATGCAAAGAAAATACAGCGGATGATATCAAGTATTTTGACGATATGATACAATGGTACATTCGGTTCAGACAGACGATCCTGGCGCTTATCTCACGTCTGTTTGAAACTGTAAAGAAGAAAGTCCCCGCTGCTGGCCCAAGCAAGAAGAAGAAGTGATCTCGCTCCAATTTGACGCAAAGGGGGAGATTGTTGGGTAGCGGATTTGTTAAGTATTACGTCTATTGGGCTCGCTTCTTAGTCCAAGTTTTGTTACTCCGGTTTGGGCCTGTCCAACCGTGAGCTGATAGGGTTTAATATAAATATATATGCTTGCATGCATATTAGGTTAACGATTGATAGCGATTACGATAGATTAGAGATTATTTCTTCATCGTTCTTGTAAACCCTAAATCCTCTACAGCGGAAGTTCTTTATCGAGCTCTGCTGAGGATTATTGAATCAATCATTCGACACACTTTGATCCATTCTTGTGTTCTTGCGGTTTACTTGTTTATTATTTTACATGTTTTAAAGATCTAAACGATCTTCAAGTTAGTTTTTAACTTATCAGTTTCAATCGGATACATTCAACGGGCCCTTGTGATTACACCTCAAGGGTTAAGGTTCAATTCAAATGGTGTTTTGCTGCAAACAGTGCCATTTGCTAGAGAGTTTGCCAATAAGACGATTAGTTTGGTTTAAGAACAAGATGGAAAATTGTATGTAGGGTCTCATTTCACTAATTTCATTGGTGTCTACTCTAATTAGACATATGTACATGTGTTTGTGTTGTATTATAAAATAAAATGTGAATGATGTTAAAATGAAAGGGCAATCCAATTAAGGGTTGATTGCATTTTTTTATATGTTGTTATCCCTTTCACTTGTTTTTATAAATTATTTAATTATATTGTATGAAAATATATATTAATATTACTCCATAAACAATGTTTCACTTGTTTTTATAAATTATTTAATTATATTGTATGAAAATATATATTAATATTACTCCATAAACAATGTTTATACCAAGTTAGCTCTATGCCCAAAGTAATCACTAAGGGTATTTTAGGGTTATCATAGAAATTGAAAGTAATACAATGTATAATATGTTATGATTTACTACAACAAGGAAGGGACGCAGTGGTGTCATTTGAGGTGAGTTGAAGAGTAGGGTGGGGTGAGTTGAGGAGTGAGCTGGGGTGGTTGGGTTGTCGTGAGTGAAGGGGTGGGGATAAGTATGTGTATTTTACAAAATATTTGGAGTTGGAAAACTGTGGAAAACAATATTTATTGGTTTTTCAAAGTTTTCCAACTTCTTTGTAATTTTGGAAAATGAAAATTTTTCATTTTGTTGGAAAAATTTTGAAAAAAAAATTATTAACTAAACAAGTTTACAAAATTCTCATTTTTCTTTGAAATTTTTTTCCAAAAACGCCCAATTTTTCTGTAACGAAAGCTTCTCAACAAAACTCAATTATAGCATTGTACATTCAATTTTTCCTTATTAGACCATTACATATTTATACTTAAAATAATATACCTAATTATAACAATAAAAATTGCTTTGTATATGAATGGCATTGCTATAATTGGTAGATTTTTGAAAATATAATGTTGTAATAGGAAGAAGTGAAATGATATTATAATAAAACTTTCAGTCAAAATATGTTGTTGTTTCTTGCATGTAACCCTTTTATTAAAAGAAGTCTCTCATAGCAATCATAACAACCCTTGCAATCTCTTATTACTTCCTTCTCATTACTCATCCCGTCCCATGAAAATTGGAACATTTTGTTTTGGCGAAAGTTTTCATGGTACATTACCTATTTCTCTGTTATCATCATTACAAATAAATCAATATTATATATTTTCATCTAGAAGATTCATCTATTGGATTTTTATTTTACACTACATCCTAGAATTTTTCTGTAACTTTGATTGATACAAAGTTCCAAGTCTTCTTAATCAGGTAAGTTAATTGCTACAATGTTCTTGAACATTTAATGACTGTTGCACATGCGAATTACAACATAAGTTCAATGCTTTCGAGATATGTAATAGCAACAATACTCTTGAGTCTTGAGATTTAAAATAATTCCATTTAACATACAACACACTGCAAACATGTACCTTTCCCATTACTCGATGTTTTGAGGAGTCTTAGCCTATGGTTTGAGTTTATTTCATATGACTGATTCTTTATTTGCATTTTTGAAAACTATTTGTATTGTTGTTAATAGCTTATGGTATTTAGTAAATGCAAATAATGTCAGAATCGATGTTATAACTTTAGTGTAGTAATTCTATAATCTTATACATAATGATATTAAGATCAGTTTTGTAACATTAAAAAATAAGCAAATTTGTATAGCAAAACCCAATAATAAATACATAAATAAGGACCACACTCAAGCCCTATTTGACCCAACGTTTGAGGATTAGGCTTTGAATAATTTGGGCCTTGGCCCAGTTAGAGGCTTAGAGCTAAGCTAAGCCCAATTTCTTTTATATATAAACTTATGTTTTAATATTCAACTATAACTAAATTTTATATCACAACTTGTCGTGATTTTCTAAACTTAGAAAGACTTTTATTCCCAATATGGCGCCGTATGGGTAAGAACCTCACATCATGGTTGTTATGATACTCATTCCCAATGACGGCTAATAATACATACATTCCTATATAAAGACATGCATCATGCAATGCTCTTTCATGGCTCCCTTCACATATCCAAATATGGCTTCTCCACAAATACTTTTGATTTATATTACATTTCTTTGCATTTTTGGAAACCTTGTTTCTAGCCAATTCACCAATTTTAGTACGTTAGTATTGCCTGCAGGCGTCACTGGTCCTGAATCAGCTGCATTTACAGGACGTCCAGTCAACGGGCCCTTTACTACCGTGACCGATGGTAGGATTATGAGATGGAGAGGACCTAGAATCGGTTTTGTGGATTTCGCATTTACATCTCCAACAAGGTTAGTTTTCAACTTTATGTGTAATTAATTATATTTATGCACCCCTAAGGTGGTAATATACTTATGCGCTTTTTTTTAAATTCTTGGAATATGTTTTCAGGACAAAAAGACGATGTGATGGCACCACAGATCCTAATATGGGACCAACATGCGGACGGCCAATGGCTCTTAGTTTTCACCCGGCAACCAACCGTTTATACATAGCCGATGCATATCATGGACTTCTAGTTGTGGGCCCCCTCGGAGGGCTTGCAACTCAAATAGTTGGAGGGCTCAAGTTTACTGTAGGCGTTGACGTTGACTTGTTAACAGGAAATGTTTACTTCAGCGATGCTAGTATGAATTATACTATCAGGTAACCACTTTGATTTCATACAATACACACGTTATAAGTTATAACATACGCTATTACAAATTCTCGGATATTTTGTATATTCTGTAGAGATGTTACACAACCAGGATTTATGCCTGATTCAACGGGGAGGTTCATGCGTTACAACCCACGTACCAGACAGGTGTCAGTTTTGCTGAGTGGTCTCTCTGGTGGTGGTGGGCCTGCCGTCAGTAGCGATGGGGCATTTGTTCTTGTACCTGAGCTTACTGGGAATCGGATTTCAAAATACTGGCTTGCGGGGCCCAAAGCAAATACGGCAGAACCTTTGCTAAATGTTACGAATCCAAATAAAATAAAGCGAGCAGGAGGACTTGGAGAGTTTTGGGTGGCGGTTTCAGATGGATTCATGCCACCGACGCCTCTCATTACACCTCAAGGGGTGCGGTTTGATTCAAATGGGGTTGTGCTACAAACGGTTTCGTTTGCTAAAGAGTTTATCAACAAGACGATTAGTTTGGTTCAAGAACAAGATGGAAAGTTGTATGTGGGGTCTCGTTTTACTAATTTCATCGGTGTCTACTCTAATTAGACATGTGTGTGTTGCTTTGTGTTTTACTATGAAATAAAAGGTGAATGATGTTAAAATAAAAGGGCAACCTAGTATAAAGGTTGATTTCCTTTTTATAAAATTTTATACTTATATCCATTTCTGAATGAAATTTTTAATAATAGTACTTTATAAACAATGGTTATACCAAGTTAGCTCTATGCATAAAGTAATCACTAGGGGTATTTTTGGGATATCATAGGAATCGAAATTAATACAATGTATAATATGTTATGATTTACTACAACAAGAAAGAGACATAGTGGTGGTGTTGGGGAATGGGGAGTGAGGAAGAAACATTATAACTGAATCATGGTCATTCTAAAAGCACCAAATTCATGTTCAGTTCTTGATGTTTTTTTAAATATTTGATCCATTTAATACACATATAAGCAAAAAGAAGAATTCTTACTTGGCTTTAACAGGTTTGTAGAAGTTCATCGAGTGTTGAAACCTGCAAGAAATCCTTCAACTTCTTCTGGCTTTGCATTGGAAAGGCCTGCATTATTATATATATTAAAACACTATTTCACTATACACATAATAACTATTAGCATATAGATTGTTAACTTGCAATGTATATTTACCATTTCCACCAATTATCTTTAATATATCTTCATTCCATAAATGCAATTTCTGGAACCTATCCCTTTGAGTTTCATCCTCTCTTTCAGTCTTTAACTTCTCCACTTTCATGTGTAATTCTGCTGCAAGTTTTTGCAGCTCTGCAACAAACAATGGCATCCAAAATTTTAAAGACTATTCTTCCAAGAAAAAATGGCAGGTTATATACAGAAGTAAGTACCTTGGAATGCATCATTTTCAGAAATTTGGTCAGATAGCTTTGTTAATTCACTTATTGCAGTTGCTTGATGGTTGTTAATGGCAGATTCTCTTTCCAATGCTTGAATCTCTCTCTTCAATTGAACAGACTCCTGTTCAGCCTTTGTACAAATTAAACAGAAAACTTATTATTTATCAAACATAACAAGGAACAATATAAACCAAGAATAATTTATTGAGTAGAATCAGAATTTTATTACCAAAGTAAGTTTTGTTCTCAAGGAAACCAACTGGGAGTCAAGATCAGGGATACCAAGTCCAACAACATCAACATCCATTATATCACCAACAGATGCCTCATCCTGAAGATTGTATATACACAAACATTGGAGATTTAGAAGTTCATATTTGGGTTAAATCAAACACATAAGTTAGTGATAGATTAGAAGAAAAAGTAAAGGGATGTACATCTTTGGGCAGTGAAAATCCTTCTGGAACCACAAATAAGCGAAGAAAACAGTACTTCTCCCACATAGTCAATCGCTTGTCCAAGGCGGATTGAATTGTGTTTCGAATGTAATCCAAGCCCTAAATGACATTTAGAATGGAAAAATAAAACCTGTTAACCAAATAATCCACAATTTAGGGCACAACAACAGAACCAAGTAGAAACGCAGATAGCAAACAGTTAAGGCGATTTGAACAACATCTGAAATAAAAGAGAAGTGAAAAACAGAAACAGGTGGTAAACCTTGGTTAAATCTTCAGCCCTATCTGAACCATCGACCTTGAGTTGAGCTGAAGCCTCCCTGTAAGAGCACAGTTAGTCTTTTGCATAGTGAATAGTTAATAGAAACGATATCAGGAAATGATGATAGAAACGGACTGATGAAGATGCTCGAAGGCGCTCGCGATCAATTCGTCGACGATGTTTAGGGCGGCGTTGAGGAATAGCTGCGGGTTGAGGTTTAAGGAATCAAAAATCACCTCGCTTTCGCTGCCCTCCATCTCCACTATCTCTTCTCTTTCGCTGGATCTGGAAGAATTTGGAAATTTCCCGCCGGATATAATCAAAATGGGTAAATTACACAGTTTTCGTCCCTCATCCAGGTCACGTTTTGTGATCTTTATTTTCAAAAATTAAACCGTACTTAAGTTTTTTCTTACACGTATAAATTAGAAAAACAAAACAAAACAAATATATAATTTTTTTTTCAATTTCTTTTATTTATTTATCAGTTATAAATTAGAAAAAAAAAAAACAAAAACAAAACAAAACAAAAAATATATATATCTCCACCCCTCCCCCTTTCATTTCCTGCAACAAGATTCTCCCGACCCACCACCACATATCAACGCCGGCTCTTCCGGCACCACCACATATCACTGCCAACTCTTTCCTGTTTAGCGCCTTCTCCACAACCCTAATCTCACACAAATGACCATTGATATCAAGAAAACCATCCATCAAAAACTACTATCAGGACCATCACTTACCTTACTCTGATCTTCACATGATCAGAATTGTAACTCAAAAAGAAAGAAGAATGATGAAGAGGAATCTGTGATCGAGAGAAAGAGGGGCGAAAAGGTGGGGTGATAGAAATATATAAACCTGCGATCGATCCACCCTTCATCTTCATGTCGGATTCGATTCCAATGGTGGAGCTTGATGGTCTCCATATCTCAGCCACGATGGAGGCAAAGATCAAAACCCTAGCAACTGCCGATGGCAGTTGTGGAGCTCCATGCATATATCGAAACCCTATCCGTCGTTGATAGGATCTTTCAAAACCTTATTCGTTGATAGTTGTGTTGATTTTGGAGACGGGGACTGAATTGGCACTGTCATCTAACAGTAGTCATCGATCGGAGAATCGGAAACAATGGGGGATGAGTACTACATCATCAGTGACCAAAAAGAAACGGAAGGAACTTCCTATGTCATTACTGATTCAAACGTCGACGGTGATGAAACAGTATTACACAAACGAAGTATTGCACAAACGACAGGAGGTTAGTCATCACGGAAGAGAAGGTCAAGAGTCCGGAATAACATATTCATCATTTTCCTTCGTGTGAAAATGAAGAAGTGAATGAAATTATGGAGGAGGATGAGAGACAGAGGGAGCGCGAGTGTGTGTGTGTGTGTGTGTGTGTGTGCGCGCGCGCGCGCGCGCGAGAGAGAGAGAGAGAGAGAGAGAGAGAGAGAGAGAGAGAGAGAGAGAGAGAGAGAGAGAGAGAGAGAGAGAGAGAGAGAGAGAGAGAGAGAGATCAATGGTGGTGGTATTTTGTTGGCGTATGAAAGAGAAAGAGATTAGAGATTTGTTTTTTGAAGTAATAAATAATATTTGATTAATTAAAAATAAATATCCAATGGTACAATGCTCATTTCAAATTTGGCGTGGACTACATTTGCAACAAAAACATATATCATAGACGAAGCGTGCAAGTTTTAAGCAAACGAGTGATGGCCCGAGTTAATTTTTGAAAATAAAGATTGAACGCATATGCACGAAGGACGATTGATGTAATTTACCCAATCAAAATTGTGGTGGTCGTTTTGCTATTTTGGAACAAAATGAATTTTGAAGGGTGAAAAATAAAAATTAATGAATATATCGTCCTCTAGTCATGAGAAATATTTGTTCAATAGTTAGTTTGCATTTGGTTAAAGTTATTTTGGAAAAGTTTTTCGAATAATGGGAGTTTCTATTTTGAGTAAATTACTTGAATCGTCTTTTGATATGTGTTAAAAAGCACGGTCAGTCTCTATTTTCAAAAATTAATTCGGAACGCCCCTTGTTTGGTTAAAAGTTGCACATGTCATTCCTCATTAGTTTAAATTTACATTTTCATCACTTATATAACACCCGCAAAATTCAAGCCAATTTAAACATTTAAAAACATTGCAAATCCATTAACGTTTACAAAACTTGTTTTCAAAATGTATCATATCAGAGTATCCCAGAAACAAAGTCATAAAAAGTGAGGAGATGTACGATCATGCATTTTTCTTGCCACGATCCCCTGATATACATGAAACAATAAACTGAAACTGTAAGCCCAAAATCTTAGCGAGTTACCCCCAAAATACCGATACACATACAGTCCACATAACCATGTCAGCAATATCATAACATAACAAACTGAACAGAACAGCACGTAACGGGTCCACAACTTTACAGACTGGAATACCCCTGAGCCCACAGTGTGAGTGTGATTCTGGAATGCCTACCGAGCCCTCAGCTCACATCTTGATTGCCACCGAGCCCCCAGTATAATTCTGGAATGCCTACCGGGCCTCAGCTCGTATCTGGAATGCTCTCGAGTCCTCAGTATGAGTCTGGAATGCCTATCGGGCCCTCAGCTCATATCTGGAATACTCTGGGGTTTGTTGGCTACCGCACGGAGCAGTACAACCTCAACCCATCCCACATAACATATAACATATAACATAACTACTGAGCATGCAATAATCATATAACATCACAGGTAGTCCTACAGATCTACCTAAGTGTCATAACCACTAGCATGCAATACTAACACATACTCAACATCCAACACTGCTAGGATAACATATCCAATGGGCCGACCTTGGTGCCTTAGACCCCTTAGTATAGTGAGGAAAACTCACATGACATTGCTGAAGTCCACAGATAAAACTCTAGCTACTGGTTGACAGGTTCCCGAACTGTCAACATCAAACAATACCCAATTAATAATTAGGTTCCAAGCCCAAGGTCCAACTCACACTACAAAAGCCCAAAAGTCAAATAATGGGCCAAAGCCCAACATATGGCCCAACTTTTCAAATTGGCCCCAAACCTCTACTTGGTCTTTCCTTAAGGCCCATCCAATTATTCCAATCCAATTCTCATGGCCCAATATCACATAATCATAAAGGCCCAATTATAGCCCATCAATGGCCTAATTTTCCAAATTGGGCCCAAGTCCTTACACGGGCCTTATCCTAAAGCCCATCTAATTACTTTGGTCCATTAACTTGTTCTTGGATGGCCCACCAATAGTCCAATTGCCAAAGCCCAAAAGGAAGGCCCAATTCAAGGCCCGAGTGAGATTAGGACTTTCACATGAAATGATGATTAGGGTTAAGTGTTTCTTACTTACCCCATTAAGGACTTAATCCATTAAGGGCTTATCCATTAAGTCCATTATTGCCTTAAGTTAGTTTGCCAATGATTATTATTTAATATTTCAAGTCTATTAAATAATTCCCGTGTGTGTGTCCTGATCAATTTCCACAGGTTAGAGATTTGTGCCCTTAGGGTTTTCCAAACCCTAATTAGGGTTTTCCAACCTAATACTAGTTCACTAGTCCATTGGTTGGGCTTTTAGGTCACATTGGGCCTTATTCGCTCATTAGGGTTCCATTGGGCCCACTAGGGTTTCTTTGGGCCCATTAGGGTTTCATTGATCCCACATTGTCCATACATCCCCAAACGAGGTCCAAATGTAATCAAAGCACACCGTCACCCGACACGGCAGCCGGCGACAAGAGGCGGCAACCACCACCCTACAGTGGTGGTTTAGACTTTTCTTTCATTATTCCACTTGTTACAATTTACAATACCATCTGATTAACACACACAAACACTAATAAACCCCCACATATAAAATAACACCCTACAGAAGCATACACATTCTCCATGGTGGTCCTTGAGGCGGCAGCCACCATGGCCGGCAGCCATGGTGGTTTTCCTTGGCTTTTCTCCGGCAGCAGCAACCCGAGACACCTACAAATTTGCGAGATACGGCTGCAAGACACACACACACATCCGATTCAGAATATACTCCAGCCACCCTGGCGGCTCATGGTGGCACCGGCTGCAAGGAAAACGGCCAGCAGCAGCGGTTGTCGGCGACAACCACCATGGCCAGCAGCCATGGTGGTTTTCTTCTCAGATTTTTTTCTGGCCAAACGAACCCATACACGTGAATCCCGTCATCCTCAACGACAAACACACCCCCTTCCTAATGGTGAAAACTCGACCCAGTCGTTCTTCACGGTAGCTTGCAGCGATAGCCGGCAACACGAGCTATGTAATAAGAGACAACGGAAGGGACGAGGACGATCAGAACCACAACAATATTTGTGAACCATAAAACCCCCGCCCTCCTGACCACCCGACTATCATACGTCGGGGTTGCGTCTCATTTCTTCTCCGATAATTAACAGTGCCAACGATTGTTTGATTGGGGTTCTCCGACTCCTATAGCATTAGCGGCTAAAGGTGCTCCGGCTTCAACAGGTAAGGAGGCGGCGGTGGAAGGTGGTCTTTGGTTGGTTGGAACAAGTGAGTCGAGTGTGAAAGATGGTGGTGTCGGAGATAGTTGGGAGAGTGGCGGCTACACATAGAGATTAGGGTTAGGGTTTAGAAAGTGACGGATGAAGAGGTTAAATACCCGATCCCTTGAACAAGTTTCCATAATAATGCATTTGGTCCCTTTTTGTAATACTCTTTTCAAAACGAATCCAAAATTTACCAATCAGACCCCGCCTTCTGAAAATCTTATCATTCAAGTCCAGAACTTACCCTTTAGTCCCTGCTTCCATGAATCTTTACATATTTAGCCCAAATAATACCAAACACTCCTTGACTTATGAAAATCTTTACAAATTAAGTCCTAAAATTACACTTTAACCCCTGGAGATTCAATTCTTGCCATTTGACTTCCCAAAACCAACACCCCATTAGCCATTTAATTATTCTATTTAAAACGAGGTGTTACAACTTATGTGACATTAAAGGACTATTTTGCCCTTTTTATTTTATTTTTGTTTTACTTTATTTTTCTTACGGTTAATAAAAATTTACAAAATAAAATAAAAACCCCACCTCACCCACCTTATCTAACCCCTTCCCTTCTAAACCCACTTTCCCCTAAAGCAAAATCATCACCACCGGCGGACAACCACGCACCACCATCGACCACCGTGTACCACCACTAGACCACCACACACTACCGTCAACCACCACATCTTTGTCTCTCAAAAACATTATCGATGACCTCTTATTCTCTCCTTCTTCTTCCCAGCATTCCTTATGCTACCGCCGTCGACCTCCAGGTCTTGTAGAAACACCAGTCGGAGCAAGAGAGACAGAAACACCTACCATCACCACATCCTCATAGATCTACACTCCAGGTGGTGGTAGACTCATTTTTTTCTAAATAGGTTAACAATGGAAGACTCTATTTCTTCAAGGATGAAACTTTGTTGAGTTTGATTCGATATTAAACCTTCTCCCTATCGTAATACGTCGGCAAAATGTACCTCAGATTTAGGATTTTAAACTGAGTTGGAGGTGGAGCTAGGGTTTAGAATGGAGATAGAGGCAAAAAATCGTAGATCCGTTCTTCCTTTTCTTTCAGGTAAGGGTAGGGGAGAAGACGACGATAGTGGTGCGCCGACGAATGGTGATGGTGGTTTCGAGCGAAGATGGAGACGATGATGGTTGTTGTGATGGAAGAGAAAAAAGAGAATATATGTGTGGTCATGGTTGTTGCCATGAAACATCCCAAAAATACGGACCAAAAATTTCGTTTTCAAATCATTATTAAAATCATAAATCATCCAAAGTAACGAGTAAAATCATGAATCATGTTACATAAAACATCATAGTATCTATCACAAATCAAGATCTCATAACAAAACACCAGAGTAAACTCCCAGGCTATGAATGTGGTGTGTGCCATGTGATCATCCCGATCCCTTCCCTTTGCTAGTGGAAGTACCTGAAACCAAAACTGAAAACCGTAAGCACGAAGCTTAGTGGGCTCCCCCAAACTACCATATACCATACACATATAACATGCAACTAGGAGATACGGACCCCGCCCACACTCATGGAGATACAGGCCCCGCCCAAACTCCACTAACTAGGGGATATGGACCCCGCCCATACTCCTCTAACTATGAGATACGGGCCCCGCCCACACTCAACTACTTCGAGATATGGTCCCCGCCCACACTCGACTACTACGAGATACGGGCCCCGCCTACACTCAACTACCAGAAAAACATACAAGTATCACATAGACAACAAGTATAACTAAATCTATCATTCAGACATATAATATAATCAAGCTCAGCTATGAGATACGGGCCCCGCCCACACTCGACTATAAATAGATACGGGCCCCGCCCACACTTAGCTACTATCATAACATGCTATGGGCCGGCCTTGGTGCCTTAAACCCATTCCTACTAAAGGGAAACTCACCTCATATGACTGACTGCTGAAAATATGAGTGAGAAATCCCTATCTGCTACTCCGGTAACTCTCCGGCTATGAATTCCATAATGACACTTAGTCAGAAACTGATAACCATTCTTAGGGTAAAATGACCATTTTACCCCTGGTTAAAGTCAACATCCTGGTCAAGGTTAACTCTCCAAGTTGACCAAACTCGTTGAGTCAACCTTGTGACTTGTCGAGTTATAGAACTCAAAACTCTAGAATCGCGACCCGGCTCGTCGAGTCACCCTATGACTCGTCGTGTTCCCAAGCTGCTTATCATTGTGACTGGTCGAACTGACTCGTCGAGTCATCCTCAGACTCGTCGGGTCTTGGAATAATCAGAAAAGGGACAAGATCCTCCTACTCGCCAAGTTCCTTAATTAACTCGCCGAGTCCTATGAACATCATCGAGGTTTCTTCATCAGACTCGCCGAGTTCCCTTATGAACTCGTCGAGTCCCTTGCAGATCTAACCTAAATAACTGGTTTCACACTTCTACAGCTCCAAAATACAAATCTATGTCGTTTCCATGGTCCATTTATATAAAGTTGGAGACTTGACGGCTTTGTGCACCTCAAATGGACCCAAACTCAAGTTATAGCAATCTACTTCCATGAATATGACCATGGCTTGGATGAAAATGGTTTCAAGACCCCTTTTATGACTCTAGAGGCTAAATATCACAGGAAAGAGGGATTTCTTGGCATACAACCCATGAAAAGCAACTTATCATACTCAAAAGGGTCAAAAAGACCCATAAATCAACATTAAAGGAGATCTAAGCTATGGGTTATCAAGCTAAGAGCTTTTTACCTCAGAAAGCTGCCAAAGATGAATGTATTCCTAGATCTTGTTCTTCTTCCACAAGCTTGCTAGCTCCAATCTCTTCCAACTATCTTCAATAACACAAAAACACACTCAAAATCTCAATGATGAAGCTCTCAATCAGATTAGGGTTTCTGGAGGACAGTGAGGCTGGTAAGGGAGGCCCAAAGGGGGCTTAAGTGGTTTAAATAGGGTGCAAAACCCCTAAAATAAGGTTTCCTCCTGGCAGACCTACTCGTCGAGTCCATGCTTGGACTTGTCAAGTAGACCCTTCAAACCTCGCGTCCTTTCTGGAATCTACTCGACGAGTCAGGGCTACCAACTTGTCGTGTAGCTCAAACATAAATACTTGATTAATTAAATAATTGCGTACCAGGAATGGGGCGTTACAATTCTCCCCCAATTGTCTTAGACTTCGTCCTCGAAGTCTGTTGTGTCTGAAAATAACTATGGGTAGTGCTCCCTCATCTCCTACTCGGGCTCTCACGTCCACTCCGAACCCTTGCAATGCTGCCACTGCACCTTCACTAGCTCAACCCTTTTGTTCCTCAGCTCCTTCGTCTTGTGATCTAAAATCTCCACTGGTCTCTCTATGTAATTCCGGCTGCCGTCAACCTGAATATCCTTTATGGGTACTATTGCTGAATCATCCACCAAGCACATCCATAGTTGGGAAACATGGAACGTGCGGTGGATCTAGTTGAGCTCTGCTAGAAGGTCTAACCGGTAAGCAACCCGACCTACTCAGGCCAAAACCCTATACGTACCAATGGACTTGGGGCCTAGCTTTCCCCGCTTACGAAACCTGATAACCCCCTTCCTAGGTGACACTTTCAGGAGGACCATGTCGCCCACCTGAAACTCCAAATCCGAACGCCGCTTGTCGGATTAGCTCTTCTGTCGGCTCTGAGCAGTCTAGAACCTGCTCCGGACCTGTTAGATCTACTATGTGGTCTTGAGTACTACCTCCGTACTCCCCATGACCTTTTGACCAACGTCTCCCAAGCATATTGGGATCCTACACTTCCTCCCGTAAAGCATCTTGAAGGGAGGTCGGTCAATATTGGAGTAGTAGTTGTTGTTATACAAAAATTCCGCTAATGGAAGATATGTCTCCCAACTACCACCGAAATCTACCACGCATGCTCGAAGCATGTCCTCGAGATTCTGAATCGTCCTCTCGCTTTGCCCATCCGTCTGGGGGTGGAAAGCGGTGGAAGTGGAGACGATTACCCATCTCGTCATGAAACCGCTTCCAAAACCTGGAAGTAAAATGCACATCTCGGTATGATACCATCAAGACAGACACCTCGTGACGTGCTACTACCTCCCGCACATAAATCTTGGCCAACTTCTCAACCGAGATACTCTCCTGGATCGGTATGAAGTGAGCACTCTTGGTCAACCAATCCACGATGACCCATGTCAAATCAACTCCACGTGCTGTCATGGGAAGCTTAGTAATGAAATCCATGGTGATATCCTCCCATTTCCACACAGGAATGTCTAACGGCTGCATCTTGTCGTGAGGCCTCTGGTGCTCTGCCTTAAGCTTCCTGCATGTCATTCATCTCTCCACGTACCAGGCTACGTCCCGCTTCATGCAGGGCTACCAGTAGTCTGGGCGAAGATCTTAATACATCTTCGTCGCTCCCGGATGGATGGAGAACCAGGACTTGTGGGCCTCATCTATCAATACCTTTCGTACTCCTCCCCAGTACGACTCCCAGACTCTCTCATGCAGGTTCAACAACCCCCTGCTTTTGTAATAAAAGTAGGCCACCTGGCCTGTAATCCTCTTTCACTTCCGGCACTCCTCCTTCAGGCGCTCAACCTGCGCCTCTCAGATCTGCTCCAGTGATGGAGTAATCACTATCATCCTCAGAAAGATATCTCGGATTGGGGTCGCTGCCGCCTTGAAACTCAGGGCATCGGCCACTACGTTGGCCTTGCCCGGGTGGTAAAGGAGCTCACAATCGTAATCCTTAACCACGTCTAACCACCGACGATGACTCATATTCAGATTCGGCTGATCCATGAGGTACCTCAAACTCTTGTGGTCCGTGTAAATGGTACACCAGAACCCGTAGAGGTAATGCTGCCAAATCTTGAGGGCGAACACCATAGCCCCCAACTCTAAATCATGCGTCAGATAGTTAGCCTCGTGAGGCTTTAATTTTCTCAAGGCATAAGCTATCACATGACCCCGCTACATCAACACTACTCCCATATTGTTATCGAAGCATCACAGTAGACTATGAATTCATCTACTCCCTCTGGCAGGGTGAGTATTGGCGCCTCACACAATCGCTACCTGAGCGTCTCAAAGGTTGTCTGCTGCTCAAGACCCCAGTGAAAAACCACCGACTTCTTGGTCAGTCGGGTCAATGGAACTGCTATCTTAGAGAAGTCCTGGATAAATCTCCTGTAATACCCTGTCAGACCCAGGAAGCTCTGAATCTCAGTTGGAGACCTTGGAGTCTCCCACTGCATCAAAGCCTCTATCTTGGTCGGATCTACCAAAATACCATTCTGGTTGACAAGGTGCCCAAGGATTTGCACCTCGCACAACCAGAAGTCACACTTGGAGAACTTCTCATAAAGTCTCTCCCTCCTTGGTGTCTCTAGTACCTCTCTCGGGTGCTCCTCATGCTACTCCTGAGTCTTGGAGTAAACCAGTATGTCATCGATGAATACTATTAAAGATCGATCCAGCATCGGTCTGCATACGTGATTCATGAGATCCATGAATGTGGATGGAGCATTGGTGAGCCCAAACGACATTACCACAAACTCATAATAACCATAGCGGGTCCTAAAAGCGGTCTTATGCACCTCATCATCTCTGACCTGCATCTGGTGATATCCGGACAATAGATCATTCTTGGAGAACCAAGATGCTCCCTAAAGCTGGTCAAACAAATCATCTATCCTCGGGAGTGGGTAACATTTCTTCACCGTTACCTTGTTCAGCTCCCGGTAATCTATGCACATACGGTGCGACTCGACCTTCTTCTTCAAAAACAGGATCGGGGTCCCCATGGCGAACTGCTCGGCCTGATAAAACCCTTGTCTATTAGCTCTTGTAGCTGCATAGATAACTCCTACATCTCGGGAGGAGCCAACCAATCTAGTGCCTTGGCTATCGGAGTCGCACCAGGGACCAGGTCAATCTGGAACTCAACCTGCCTCTCTGGAGGTATCCCAGGTAAATCCTCCGGGAATACATCCAGATACCCTCTCACTACTGGTACATCATCTACGGTCGCCTTACCCTTGTCTCGGGTATCCATGACATAAGTGACGTATCCTGCGCAACCCTGCTGAAAGTAGTGCCTCGCTCTCGCCGCTGAACAGAGAATTGGTCTGCGCTGTGGCCTTTCGCCCTGAATAACTAACTCTCCCCCACTAGGAGTGCGAACCCTCACTAGTTGCAGCTCGTAATCAATCACTTCCCCGTTGGGGCTCAACCAATTCATACCCACTATAACCTTATTCACTCGCAGGGGAATATGAACCAAATCCACTGAGAATTGCTCATCAAATAACTGTAGTGTACATCCCTTATGAACCCTCACGACTCTGACAGTCCTATCATCTGCTATCTCTACATTAAGTGGGCAATCCAGCTCTCCCGGAGCTCTACTAAATCGCTTACTAAGTGAGAGCGACAAAAAAGATCGGGTAGCCCCAAATCAAACAATACCATAGCTGATATGTCGTTCACTAAGAACGATCCTATAACAAAACACATGAAAATAAGCAATAAGCAGAAATAAATAAAAGATCATGGAGAAGATACATACATGTAACCACATCAGGAGCTGCACGTGCCTCCTCTGCTGTCAACTGGAAGACTCTGCTCTTTGCCACTGCGTCTCAGCCTGACCCTGAAGGCCGTCTGTAATCCTCAATGTAGCAGGGGCGGGTGTCGTCGCCTTCCCTGATGCTGCTAAACTCGGACACTGGGACCTCTTGTGGCCCCTCTGATTGTACTGAAAGCAAATCAGATCAGATAATACGGAAGTAGTGGTGGTAGAAGCAGCAGTACAATCCCTACTCACATGCCCTGTTCGGACGTATTTGAAGCAACCCGAACTCCCCACCCTGCACGTGTTGGGTTTTGAGCATTCTAACACTCCTAAGTGTACATGCAACCCTAAATACCTTGGATCTATGTTTTCTCTATTATACATACAAATATGAATATTCCAAGGTATTACCTTATCTAGCATACAATAATTGATACTTGGGTAATCAAATGGATGGAATACATACCTTTGTTTGATGTATCTTGTCTTCATGAAGTTTGAGTGCCTAGTGCCCCAAGTGTGACACCTCAAATGGTTCACACAACACCATGAACACTTGGAATAACCTTGAGAATAAGGATACTTTGGTTTTTCTCTAGTGAAATCGGCTAGCCCTCTTAGTGTACCCACACTAGTGTCATTTCATCAGCCAATGACCTCTTTATATAGTGTGGAGATTAGGGTTAAACCCTAATACCCATGACCTTTCATCTCTTATGATCCATGGGTTAAACACTCCATGGACTATCCATGAAAGCTTAGCCCAACTTAAATAAACTTGGCCTATCACGCAAATATATCTAAGAGTCCATATTTAATTAGTTCCTTTTGATCACTTAATTATTTATAAATTAATTCTTGATCAATACTAATTGGATAATATGATTATATATTAATATATTAAAACTTATAATATATTAATATAAATCACTAGTATCCTTTTTCCTCATCTTGTCTATCCAATTGTCCCGATGCCATGCAACCCAAATGGACCATGTCGGGTCGGGTCAAGTCTTACCAATTATAGTTATGGACTTAGACATTAATCCAACAGTCTCCCACATGGATAAATCTAAAACTATTATTGCGTATGACTTCAAGAACCGATTGACAATCGTAGCTCTCAAAAGCTTCCGTCGAACTCTGACCTTTGTCAATGACTTGTCCATTAGATAAGGGATCATATATTCCTCCATTCTAGATATCATATGGAATGAGACATGGATTATAAATCATTCTCTCTATCTATTTGTTGTTTCCCGATTTCCGATTCATGATGACTGACTGATTGAACAAATCAAATCAGTCTTGGCTTGGCCAAGCACTCACATGTATCATCATTAAATCATCAAGGGGCCCACATATATCGCTTTTATCCCGAAGGTAAAAGGAATGGATAAACTTCGACTCATATGGCTTGTTCTACTACTTGTTGAATCATACACAAAGGCAGGTTTTATATGTCACACCCCAAAACCACGAACGGCGGAAACGTTCTGGGGCGGAGGACGTCATGTATGCATCACAACAAATGTAAAGTAGTAAACAAGCAACAACATCATCCATTGCATCAATAGTATAATTTTAGTTACAAGTGTTTTCTTTCATTGTACAAGATATGATAATAACTTATCAAAAAAAAGAAAAAGACGAGTCTTGACTGCTCCGTCTTCTCTGAACCTTGTATCGACACCTGTCTATTTGTAACCTGAGAATATAAGTTATTTTGAAAGAGTAGATCAGCATTTAAGCTGGTGAGTTCATAAGTATTTAATGTCATTGATTTGATTAGTTGATATGAAAGACTGGTAAATGAATGATGAAACATTTAGTATAAGTACGAAAAGCTCTAGAAAATCCCATATTTCCTACTAGTATAAAAGTAGTCTTCTACCAAGACTCGAATGTTTTGAAAGTAGTCTTTTACCTAGACCTGACTGTTTTGAAAGTACGCATCTCTTGAAAATGTGATGGTTTTTCCTTGTTTAACTCTTATTAGTAGTCTCTTAAGTATACCTGAAATGGTATCAACCTAGAACATCCGTAGACTGTTCATTTACCTTTGTTGCTAACAGCCGGGTTTAGGAATAGTTAGTCCCTTCTGTATACCCACGATGGTATCAACCTAGAACATCCGTAGATTGTTCATTTACCTCTGTAGCTAGCAGTGGTTATCGGAATGGTTAGTCCCTCAAAGTATGATGTGGTACTAGGAGATAAAGTCCCAGTCTACCTCGTCGATGATGTGATTGAATCACAAGGTAAAGATAGAAAGGCGAACAATATAACCGTATCTAGACATATAACATGTAATATTAAATTGCCATATGATGTCTATGTAAAAGTATTCATGTACAAGTATTCATGTATAAGTATTCAGGTAAGAGTATTCCTTCATATAACATGTAGTAGTAATTTGCCATATAATGTTTATGTAAAAGTATTCATGTATAAGTATTCATGTAAAAGTATTCCTTCATATAACATGTAGTCTGGACTCATGAATGAACTGACTCTGGTGTAATTTCTTGTAGTAGTGAAAATGTTTTGTTTACTCTAAACTATTCCTATAATAGTTTACTAGAATGTAATTGATGAGTGTCCAAGTAGGTTTATACACCTTTGCTACCCAGGAGTATCGAAACTAAATTAACTGGTGGAACATTTATGACCATATATGTATACATGATATATAACTAATATTTAAACGACCTTCGGAGGAGTACCCGATATCCCACCAGACCACATCCAAATCGAGGAAAAGGAAACAACGTGGATAGCCTTTCTAAGTCTTTTAAACATTTCTTATATAACTATACATATAGAGGCATGCAATTTATAATATAAAAGCATAAAGAAGTTTTGTAAACAAAACATATATATGTATATGGTTATATATATGTATAAATTTTAAAAGATGATTTGGTATGTTTCGTAATTGTTGTTCGTATTCTTACGTTTTTATTAGAAACTTTGCATGAAATAATCCTTAAGTTTGATACTAAAGACCTTTTTGAACTTATCACTTTTGTAAAAATGGTAATTAAACATATTTAAATGATTGTGTTTTAACTTCCTTAATGTATAAACATTGCAAAAAAAATGTTAGAAGGTGTTAATAAATGTATAAACCACTTTTGACAGTTTTACCCTTTACTGTCCCTGTTTTTAGAAAACTCATATAAAAATCCTCGTAAGTCAAAAACTGAATCCGTCGCCTCTAAGAGTTTATAAAATGAGTCTACTTTGTTCCTAATTTTTATTATGATTTTTAGTGGTCTCAAACTAGTGTGAAAATGAACATCTTCACAGACTGGTCCGAAATCACTTCTGAAATGACAGACAGTTTTATAAAAATCGCCATAAATTGTAGAAAAATCGTATGAACGCGTGCGAGTAGTCATTAGAAAGGTATAAACTTGAACTATTTGCATATTGTACAGTTTTGAAAGATATTAAGTTTAAGATGGTCAAAACAGTCCGTGAACAGGACTCAACTTTTCTGTAGAAAGCTGTCATTTAAATTTAAGTTATGTTTAGCATTCTAACTTGTATTCCCCCCCTTAAAACTTGAATAAAACATGAAAATGTAAGGGTATGAACTCACCTTATGTGAATACTTGAAGAATGGAAAGTTGAAGATGAACTTTTGGTTGTTGGTTTGATGCTCCAAAACAGCCACTCTTTTGGCTATGTTGCTGTCACGAAAATTTCACAGCAAAAGTGCAAGAAAAAGGGTAGTTTACTCACTGTTTTGAATCAATAATTTTGAGTATCAAAACAAGTAACTTCCAGGGGTATTTGGTGGTAAAAGTATCAAGCAAAAAGGAAGGTGTAGATGGGTGAAATGGTGGCTGAAACACAAAAGGGACGGCAGCCCTTTAGTTCATGGTTTTGATGGCTTTGGAAGGAAGTTCTTGTGCTTGAAAATGAGATGAAGGTTGAGAGTAATTCCCTGGAGTATTGGCTGGTCAAATGAGGGTAAAATGAAGATGAAATTTCGTGATTATGAAGGAGGAAAGAGTGGAAGAGGATAAGGGGACAAAACCTAGACTAGCTTGTGATGGGATGTGAGTTTAAGTGATGTGATCTTGTCTAGCCACTTGCTTGGGTGGTTGTTTAGAGATAGAGTTAGTTAACTAACTAACTACTAGTTATTTAGTTATTTAGGAGTTCTAGTTAAGGAGAGGGAAGGTCTTAATCTCGAAAATTAGAAGAGGGATTAATAAGCATTCTTAGTAAAATGTCTTAAGTGATTAAGCACTTATTAGTTAAGTTGGCACTTATCTCCACCAATTCTCTTATCTTAATTGATTTAGACATCATAAAACTTACATGAAATCATTTTAATTCATGACTTATAACTAGTCATTCACTAGATAATAATACATATATACAAATACATACATGTATACTTAGTATAAAATAACAATGTAGTTTTTGTGTATTTGAACTTTAATGTTTATGTTTTATTCTTTTTATTCAAAAACACTTAAATACATTTTAATTATACCTTATAATAATTCATTTTATATTTTAATTTATTTAAATATAAAATTTATTGAGCAATGTATAATTTCGTGACATTTAACCGGTTAACCATATCGTTAAACACGTTTTGTCACTTTGGTTCGTATATTTGTCAAATTTAGATCCTTCACATCTATTAAGCAAACGATTTACATAGAACCTAACTTACTTATCAACTAGAGACATGTTGATACAAAAATTAAGTTTGTTGCATTTAAATGATGTTATATGCTAATTTCACAAACCGGTGATGGTTCGATGTCATACATCATAACGAAATTTATCAATAGTTACTTGTTTTATATTTCACAATAACTTATTTAAATAAAAGAGGTTAAATTCCTTCAACAATTCTTAATAAAATATTCATATTGCTTAAAAATCAAAAGATAGCATCGTACGATCGTTCCTATTTTTACCAATTGTTACATTATAACATCGAGTTACTAATACGTTTTCGTGCAATCAATGTACAACCAACTCATAGTAACAACTCATATCTCTAGGTTTGAAGAACATAAGATATTATCGTCTCATGATCACTCGTGATAAAATCCATGAAGTGATTCCAATGAGCGCCGGTTGAATCCAATACTTAGAACTTATGAGCACTCATGAGTGTTGTAGCACCATCTTGTCCAACATCTTAGACCACTACAAGCCCAACCCATGACAGTCTTGATTCATATCTACTTCCAACATACGACCGACTGTGGATGGTTTGAATAACTTAGTCATTCAGGAAGAACGACCTAGTTATTCTGGAAGTCAAAACATGCAAAATGAAACACAAAAATAATTGAATCCAATATGGTATCAGAACTTATGAATATAAATAAAACACCTTTTATTTATCACCATATGATTACACATTATTCATTGCATATTGTTTCAGCTATCAACTTTATTCTTGAATTAAAACAATAGTTGTCCCATGCTCCAAGCATGTACACTATGTTTTTCTAAACAATAGCTTTGTCATACACCAAGTATGCACTCTATGTTTTTCTATGACCCTTACTTTGTGAAATAAACCAATTGACCTTAATTTCAATGATTCTAATTTCACACTCACAAATCGTTATCGTAAATGTAAGAATTCCAAATCCTTATATTTATCGAAATCTGTTAGATTTTAAACTTATATGCACTACCCTCTTGTAATGAACATGCCCAAAGTCACAAAGACTTGTCAACAAACATTACAGAGTATTCCAATGGAGATCAACTCCATGGAACCGAAGTCTCATACTCAAAGTTCCTTGTCTTTGAACATTCTTCTTGCATTAAGTTTCCTAATCTTACACAGATATCTTCCACCTATGGAGACAACTCCATATTCCCATTTTGACTACCCCTTCTGAACAAGAGTTGCCTCTTTTCAGATTAGGTCAATATGGTCCTTCCAAAGTTAACAATATACTTCCAACTGTCCTTGAACAACCAATCCATGGTAAAACCTTTGATTGTCCTCGACAATTGCTTAATCACTTTAGTCAATTCCAATTCTAGACCTTTTCCCCTCTTAATGCCCCAGGCATTTGGAAAATTTAGAAAGGATAAATATTATAGCACATGCAATCGCTCATGTACCCAAAGCAAATGGGACACTATTCATGATGTTTCACATAAAAACTTGATTCTAGATCAGTCTTTTGCTACAATATTTTTTTATTTGCCATGTTCTCAAGATTTGACTATAAAGAGGGATGCCGTAATCATAGTCGAATTTTGAGAACGCAATATATATAATTTCCTTATGTTGAACCAATCCAACATGAAATTCATATATATATATATATATATATATATATATATATATATATATATATATATATATATATATATATATATATATATATATATATATATATTCTTGACTAAATATGATTAAAATCTCAATCTAAGCTTAAAATCTCACTCTAAGCCTTTTAGAATTGACATGAAGTATAATTTCCTCTCCCTTAATTATAACAAAACACCTTTTTCAATGAATTGAAACTTTTGTTTTCTATAATTAACATTGCTAACTTGCAATACTTATCATAATTATCGTGCTCCCACTAACATGATGATTATTAGCATAACACTTATGCTCCCACTAGCTTTGACATGTACTCAGAAATCAGCTGGACTTCTAGAAATCAATACTTTATTGACTTTCTTACCAAAGTTAAGATTTCTGATACTAGATTGCTTTGATAAGACTTTATCAAAATCACACACCTTTTCTTAGATAGCTCACAGGTGTGTCTAAACAATTTCAGAACTATGAAAAGGGATGTCGTAATCATAGTCTCAATTGTTTAGACCTTTGGTATTTCTCATAAGTCCAAGTTGGTGTGCTCTACTAAAGACTTTGAGAATGAAAAGATTGCTATCTACTTAAATTCTACTTGGTGGAAGTGTTTCCTCACCATCATTTTCATGAATCGAAGAGAAACCTTATGACCCTTAGATTTTTGTGGTGTATGTGTTCTTATCCACATGAATTTGTCAAAACCATAATCACAAGACTAGGTTAGTGACAAATTCTAACTCATATGGATCGAACTTGTGCAATCTTAACTTCTTGCCACCTGGCAGCTCAAGGGCTTGTCATTGCTTCCAAGTTGATATGCAATCAATTGAGAACTCTAAGAACTCATATGCAAAGCCAATTTTAACTGGAATGGGCACAAAAATATAAATATGTCAACAACAGGTTTTTTATTCTTGATTAGATCTTGAAATTCTTTTTAGGATCTTTAAGACTCCCACTATCCTCTTGACATATAAGACTATCTTGCCAAATATTCAAGAGATATTGCGGATTCTTTATCAAGACAAACACTTCACACAATTGGCCTAAGTTGGTCTTTGTTTTATCCAAAACATCACAACTTACCAATTTTAAATGTACAAGAGTAGGACACTTTTACTCTTACATTTGACAAGTGTTTTAAACCTTTCTTTAAGATATGTCACTCAACCTACAGTCTTGGAGTATGACTCTAAGACTTGTTTTGAAACGAAGTATGACTCATCTTCTTGATTTGACCACTTCAACAATTCATAGCTCCTCTTCTTAGCTATCATAATGCACTTAGAGGATGAATTGTGATAAGGTCTCTTAATCATTAAGATGATCATATAACATGATACTAAAGTACTCTCCCATCTTTTCAGATTTGAGAAACTTTTATCCATATGCCTAATTTGATTCTTCTCATTCGTTCTGCCATACATCAAAATTTTTCCAATGTATCAGAATTACACTAAAGCCTGTAAGTATAACCATATTTACTAAACTTTAGTAAATCATGACGAATAGTCTTAACGATTATTTGTGGTGGGCTTGATCAATGCACAAGAATGTGTACTCGATCCCTTAGTCCTTTACTTGACTCACACATCCATGTGAACAAGTAATTAGTCTTAATTTGCCAATGCTTGAAAGTTCTCCTTCATCATACTATACAACTTGCATGATTCCAAGTTTAAGTCCAATTGAAACTTGGGTGATGAGAAACTTTCCTTATTTGGTAAATTTAGACACTACCACAAATGAAAGAATCAAAAGCATTTTCCTATATTACTAGCAATGGAATCATATAAACAACAATTTTTTTTTTCACAAATGCCATTGTAAGGATACTTAAAATAAATAAAATCAAAAATTTTCTTTTATTTAAAACTTTTCGGAAAAACTTATCCTTATAATCTATATGAAAACCTTGTTGTTATATATTCCTAAGCAATGTGTCAAAACTCGTAAGTAACAACTTTAAAATTTTGATGTGATCGAAGTCCATCTTCGCGATCAAAAGCAACATATACTTCCTTTAAGCTTTCTCTTTTTTCTTTGATTCTTATAACATCACCATGTGACTTAGTCACATTATGTAACAAGAATTCCAAATACGAGTTTAACAGAGTTAGACAATGGACTGTACCTGAAGTAGATTCAAACTTATTGACTTTAACATCCTTAGGTAAATTTGGCAGCTTTGCAAACAGTGCCCCTTCCTTTGGCAATTTTAACAAATGGACCCTTTGGTAATGGTACATGGGACTATCACAGACTTAGCTTTTTCTCTTTACCATTTGGTCAACCGAGTTGACTATAGCCGATCCCTTTCCATTGGGAAGAGAATGCCTTTTCCGGATTTCCAGTGTCACCATTGTCAATGTCCATAAAGTTTTGGGAAGTCGATCTTCTAATCAAATTTGCTTTACTAGCCTTCCAAATCATTGCTGATTCAGCAGTACCAAGCAAATATATAAGATCATTAAGGGTCATGTCATAGTCTGTTTCATAGGAGTCCCAAAGGAACTCACTATGTGACTTAGAAAGTGATTGAACCACCAACTTTCTCAAGACTTTGACACCCAACTCTCCCGGCTTGTCAATATGTGACTTCATCTCCAACATGTGATCACACATAGACCTTGCTTGCCAATAGGGCTATAGTGACCTTGAACTTGTGGGATATGGAGAATAATTGGAGGAGGTGGAGGAAGTGAAGTTCCAAGAGATTTGGGAGGATCATAGATGTCTGAACTAGACATCTTTTGGGAGATATTCAAGATAGTTGATCTAAAGTCCTTAATATAACACCCAATATGAAATATTAAGGCTAGGACCCAACAAACTATTTTATAACTTGGAAGAAGGATGCTGTAATCCAAGCTATAAAATATTTGAAGGTAGGTGAATGGCGATTCACCAATTTCCACCATGAAAACGAAATAATCTTATTAGGTTTTTCTTGGATTTGAAATTCCTAGATCTTTTGAGATTCATTGAACTGTTCAATGGAATGTTTCAATCTTGAGTGTGCCCTTCAGGTTTTGTTACTGGGATGTCGAGGATCACAAAACAAGGTGTGAAGTAACCATGCAAATATACTTGGTACCCTTAATATTTACCCCTTAATTGATGTGCCGGTTAACCACACATGCTCCACCGATACTATGATAAATATTAAGTTACCATTTGCCTACCTTGTTAAGTCTAGGTTAGTGTGCCGGTTAACCACACACGCTCCACTAACGGCTTAAACAAAGTGCAAAGTGTAATTTCATGGATTAGCACCTTATTCACATTTTCCTAAGTAACTAAGATTGGGTATTAATAAGAATTTAGTAACTTAGTATTTATCATTAATACTTTTAATGAAGGGAGAATTATAGTCTTTGTCCTACCCGTTCGGCTAACGACTCTCCACCGGTCAAGCAAGCGGTAGGTGAGAGTGAACACCTATTAAACTGCCATTTTATAGGTAGTAACCTTATACCCCCTCCCCCTTATAGACCAGCTTCGTGAATGAGGCCTACTAATGGTAAGACGACTTTACTCTTATACATATATATATATATATATATATATATATATATATATATATATATATATATATATATATATATTATTAACTTATAATATTATAAAGTATAAGGGTTGAATTTTAACTTTTAAAATTCCAAGGGCTTAACTTGGAATTAAAATATTCATAAGTGAAAACTTTACAAATTCCAAAACTTGAGGGCAAGTTTTGAAACTATTCAAAACTTTTCATTTCATAACTTAAGAGTTTAATGGTTCATTAAAATGAAGACTCTTCATTTTTTTGTAACCTATTTTTCTTTAATAACACTTTTAAAGAAGTGACTCTTAAACATCCATAACTTGAGGACAAGTTATGAAGCCATAATACTATTTAATGAAAAAGACTCTTTATTTTTTATGTAACCTATGACACTTTTATGAGTTTTAAGATTCATAAATGTGATCTTTTATGTAACTTGAGGACAAGTAACAAAAACACATTTTATGAACTACCTCTAGATTAATTAGGATTGAAAACAACTAAAACACAATTTTTTTCATTAATCTAAACCAACTCATAAATCAAGGAAACATAAAACTTTTTGTAATCCATAACTTATGGAGTTAAATGCTTGTTTTAGGTGAAACTTTTCATGTTCCATAACTTAAGAATAAGTTATGGAATTTTTTAAAACATTAACACCAAATTTTGTAACTCCATAAAAACTTTGAATCAATTTTTTTCAAAACCTTTTCGTATACATAACTTATGAAGGTTTCAAAAAAAAAGAACTCTTTATATCGAACTTTTAAAACTAATAAAATAATCATATCATTTTATCTTTTACTAAATTTGACCTAATTCAACTCATATAGAAAATGATTCAAATTTTACAAATAATTAGTTTTTCACAAAAACAAGTAATTATCTTAAAATTTGACAAAAGTCATTTTTTTCCTTTTTTTTCAACTTTGAAAATAAAACATTTGCATCAATATAACAGAAAACAACCCATGGCTCTGATACCACTGTTGGGTTTTAAGCATTCTAACACTCCTAAGTGTACATGCAACCCTAAATACCTTGGATCTATGTTTTCTCTATTATACATACAAATATGAATATTCCAAGGTATTACCATATTTAGCATACAATAACTAATACTTGGGTAATCAAATGGATGGAATACATACCTTTGTTTGATGTAACTTGTCTTCATGAAGCTTGAGTGCCTAGTGCCCCAAGTGTGACACCTCAAATGGTTCACACAACACCATGAACACTTGGAATAACCTTGAGAATAAGGATACTTTGGTTTTTCTCTAGTGAAATTGGCTAGCCCTCTTAGTGTACCCACACTAGTGTCATTTCATCAACCAATGACCTCTTTATATAGTGTGGAGATTAGGGTTAAACCCTAATACCCATGACCTTTCATTTCTTATGATCCATGGGTTAAACACTCCATGGACTATCCATGAAAGCTTAGCCCAACTTAAATGAACTTGGCCCATCACACAAATATATCTAAGAGTCCATATTTAATTAGTTCCATTTGATCACTTAATTAATTATAAATTAATTCTTGATCAATACTAATTAGATAATATGATTATATATTAATATATTAGAACTTATAATATATTAATATAAATCATTAGTATCCTTTTTCCTCATCTTGTCTATCCAATTGTCCCGATGCCATGCAACCCAAATGGACCATGTCGGGTCGGGTCGGGTCAAGTCTTACCAATTATAGTTATGGACCTAGACATTAATCCAACAGCACGTCCCCTCGTGTGACCTGCCACACTTGCCGCAACGACCTCGGCTCTGCTGGCCCTTCCCTCTTGAATCTGTCTTGGGCTTCTTGCCCGAGCCTTCCATGCCAGATACCGACTCTGGCTTCCTCTTCCTCTCTATCTTCAAATCAATCTCTCTCTCCTGATCCCTCGCAATCATATCATCCATCGTCTTGCAGATGGAGTGGCTCACAAATTGGCGGATATCACTCCGCAACATCTCATGATATCGGGCCTTTTTCATCTCCTCGTCTGCCACATACTGCGGAACAAGTAGGGCCCTCTCCCTGAACTTGGCGGTAATCTTCATCACAGTCTCAGTAGTCTGCTCAAGATCATGGAACTCCCTCGCTAGCTGTTGTGCCTCAATCACAGGTGCAAACTCGGCCCTGAACCTGGTCGTGAAATCACTCCAGGGTAGCGCATCCAACACTGTATCATCACCAATGGCTCTCCCATCCTCCTCCCACCAATCACGTTCCCTTTCCTTCAAAAGACAGGATACAAGCCTAACCATATCCCCTTGGGATACCTGCTGGTGCGAAATGCGTTGGCGACATCTGCCAACCATCTAGTACTCGCAATGGGGTCCCGAGCCCCATGATAGTCGGGAGCTCCACATGACCTGAACTCCCGGAAAGTGAGTGTGTGCGACCCCATCATGGCCGTCATCTCAATACGAAAAGCACTAAATCTCTCCTCCATAATACCCTCCTTGACTGTACCGAATATCACAGGAGTCTGCTCAAGTGTGCTGCATGTAATCTCTAAGGAGATGAACTCCCTGGTCTACTCATCTAACTGCCCGGCTCCAGAGCCTGAGCTCGATCCCTCCCCGGCACCTGAACTGCCATCTGATGGTTTATGGCGTAAAAGCACCATTCTGAAAATACAACATAACAAACATCAGAATATTGAACGTAACTATAGGGATCTCAAACACTACAAGTTCCCTAGCCTTATCTTAGCCTTCCTTGATTTGAGTACGGATCCTATGCTTTCAGTAGTACGAGGCCACACTACCTTCCATATCTATCTGTACTTTCCTTAAGAACTGCCTCGACTCCACCAAGTCCCTTCTACTACTATTGCTTCATGTGCTACTCTCATCCTAGGCTTGCCCTAGGGTAATCACCATTCCACTCTCCGCCATCAGCTGCATAAGAAGTTCCAGTTATCTTCCCCTAACTAAATAGGTAATACTATTACATATCACTCAGACTAGATAATTCTTTGAATGAGACATCCTACCCTCCAATAGTTGGACTCAAACAAGAGTTGCGAAATAGAGCTAGACCTAACCTTCTGAAATTACTTAGTCCTTACAATATGTAACTTAGCATATTCGTTTACTAGTTAGTAAAAGACAACTAGAACTCTAAATCACAAAGCAAGTAGCATTCGGGTAATGAGTACACATAATTAGGCATATACTACTCTAGCTATCATACTGACTGATATGTACTAGCATGCAGTTCATAAAGCTGATACACATATAACAAGCATATAAGGCATCATTCCTAGATCCTTAGTCCTAATCTAGCATGTTGTTCTTATAAAACTGGTACACATATCATAACATAAACTTGTATGGGTAATTTGGGAGTACTTACTTGAGCTCGGCTGATTGCATGCACCACACCCTTTTTCTCTTTTCAAAATTCTTTTCTATTTTCCAAAATCCTTTTTGTAAAAAGGATTTTCTTTTGAAATTTTTTATACTGTTTCCTTAGTTTGAGTTCAGACAAACCCGAGAGTGTGCCCAAATCCCTCAAACCAAGACTCTGATACCAACTTGAAACATCCCAAAAATACGGACCAAAAATTTCGTTTTCAAATCATTATTAAAATCATAAATCATCCAAATTCATAAGTAAAATCGTGAATCATGTATCATAAAACATCATAGTATCTGTCAAAAATCAAAATATCATAACAAAACATCGGAGTAAACTCCCAGGCTAAGACTGTGGTGTGTGCCAGGAGATCATCCCGAGCCCTTCCCTTTGCTAGTGGAAGTACCTGAAACCAAAACTGAAAACCGTAATCACGAAGCTTAGTAAGCTCCCCCAAACTACCACATACCATACACATATAACATGCAACTAGGAGATACGGACCCCGCCCACACTCATGGAGATACGGGCCCCGCCCACACTTCGCTAACTAGGAGATATGGGCCCACACTCCACTAACTCTGAGATAGGGGACCTGCCCACACTCAGCTACTTCGAGATACGAGCCCTACCCACACTCGGCTGCTATGAGATACGGGCCCCACCCACACTCAACTACTAGACAAATATACAAGTATCACACAGACAATAAGTATAACTAAATCTATCATTCAGGTATATAACATAATCAAGATCAGTTATGAGATACGTCCCCCGCCCATACTCAATTATAAAGAGATACGGGCCCCACCCACACTCAGCTATTATCATAACATGCTATCGGCCGGCCTTGGTGCCTTAGACCCATTCCTACTGAAGGGAAACTCACCTCGTATGACTGACTGCTGAAAATCTGAGTGAGGAATCCCTATCTGTTGCTCTAGTAACTCTTCGGCTATGAATTCCATAATGACACTTAGTCAGAAACTGATAACTATTCTTAGGGTAAAATGACCATTTTACCCCCAGTCAAAGTCCACATCCTGGTCAAGGTCAATTCTCCAAGTTGACCAAACTCGCCGAGACAACCTTGTGACTCATCGAGTTCTAGAACTCAGAACTCTAGAATCGCGACCCGGCTCGTCGAGTCACCCTATGACTCGTCGTGTTCCCAAGCTGCTTATCATTGTGACTGGTCGAACTGACTCGTCGAGTCATCCTCAGACTCGTCGGGTCTTGGAATAATCAGAAAAGGGACAAGATCCTCCTACTCGCCAAGTTCCTTAATTAACTCGCCGAGTCCTATGAACATCATCGAGGTTTCTTCATCAGACTCGCCGAGTTCCCTTATGAACTCGTCGAGTCCCTTGCAGATCTAACCTAAATAACTGGTTTCACACTTCTACAGCTCCAAAATACAAATCTATGTCGTTTCCATGGTCCATTTATATAAAGTTGGAGACTTGACGGCTTTGCGCACCTCAAATGGACCCAAACTCAAGTTATAGCAATCTACTTCCATGAATATGACCATGGCTTGGATGAAAATGGTTTCAAGACCCCTTTTATGACTCTAGAGGCTAAATATCACAGGAAAGAGGGATTGCTTGGCATACAACCCATGAAAAGCAACTTATCCTACTCAAAAGGGTTAAAAAGACCCATAAATCAACATTAAAGGAGATCTAAGCTATGGGTTATCAAGCTAAGAGCTTTTTACCTCAGAAAGCTGCCAAAGATGAATGTAATCCTAGATCTTGTTCTTCTTCCACAAGCTTTCTAGCTCCAATATCTTCCAACTATCTTCAATAACCAAAAAATACACTCAAAATCTCAAGGATGAAGCTCTCAATCAGATTAGGGTTTCTGGAGGACAGTAAGGCTTGTAAGGGAGACCCAAAGGGGGTTTAAGTGGTTTAAATAGGGTGCAAAACCCAGAAAATAGGGTTTCCTCCTGGCAGACCTACTCGTCGAGTCCATGCTTGGACTCGCCGAGTAGACCCTTTAAACCTCGCGTCCTTTATGGCATCTACTCAACGAGTCAGGGCTACCAACTCGTCGAGTAGCTCAAACATAAATACTTGATTAATTAAATAATTGCATACCAGGAATAGGGCATTACATGTCAGCTTCATGGTTGTTAGTGACTTCATGAATGATGCACAAATGTAGGGAACGGAGATGAGATAAGAGAAACAGAGATGGATTGGCGGATTGTTGTCATTATCTGGTGACCTAGTTTCAATGATGTAAAAGGAAAATAGGAAAACAAAGGGGAATAGGGAGCTGGGAGGGTGGGTTGATGTGTGGGGTTTTTAGTTTTGTTTTTTTTAAATCTAAAAAATGATAAAAAAAATTAAAAAATTAAAAAATAAATCATTAAGGGTAAAAGAGTCCTTTTATGTCCGTAAGGATAACCCGAGTGAAAAAATAATTTTTCAGGGTCTGTCCCAGTTAATTTTTGAAAATAAGGATTGCACGTGTCTTTTGGCACATGGGCGAGGGATGGTCCGTGTAATTTACTCTTTCATTTTCAATTTAATTGGAAAATTTGGAAAATGTGTTTAGTTAATAATGATTAGTTTTAATTTTCCATTTTATAAGATTAGGAAATACGTTTAGTTGTATATAATATATCAGTTTTTATTTTCCAGTTTCTTATTATTTGAAATCAAGGTATGGGAGTTTTTTGTTATTTTAAATGAAGGTATGGTTTGGGTAGGTAAGGTGATTGGGCTTGGGAAGGTTAGGGTGGGTGGGTGGAGGTAGGTAGGTGGGTTTAGGCAGGTAATGGGTGGGGTGGAGGCCGGGATAGTGCGTGTTAGGATGGGTGGGTGGTGGGTAAGGGTAGGGGTTGTATAGGTGGGATGGATTTAGGTGGGTGGTGGGTAGGTGGATAGGTGGGGTGGGTATTAGGTAAGTCGAGTGGGTGGGGCATGGTAGGAAGGTAAAGGTGGGGCGAGGTAGGTAGTGGTGGGATGAGTAAGGGTAAGGTGTAAGTGTGTAATGCCCGCAAGATAGGGCTAGATGATTTAAGAATAATATGATAACTATTCGTCATGACGATAAATAGAAAATATGGATAGAAGATTATTTAGGAAAATAATCTAAAGAAAAGTCGTAGTATTTGTAAAAGAGAACTCGTGGACATAGAGAACGTACAAATCTAACTTCATGAGAGGAGGTTATGATTTTTTGAAGTTTCGGCGTAGCCGTATACAGATCAAAAACCTAAACTAAAATCGGTAAATTGTTAGGAAAAACAATATAAATAAGAGTTGAAGATCTTGTCAATACCTATCCGTCGAAATAAAGACAGTCGAGAAAGGATATCGTAAAATGTTATAATTTTTATACGGACTTTAACAATCTAAGCTCGTTAAAAATAACTTAAAAAACCAAAGTGTGAATTAGCTGATAGAGTCTAAATGAAAGTCGTAGATCTCGTCGATAGCTATGCATGGATATAAAATACATTGAAAAGGGAGATCATATGAAGAAGATATGATTTTCTGAAGATTTTCAAAAAGCACCTCACGTAGGTAGGTATGCGCGATGCGCGGCGTGCAATGCAACAAGAAGAGGCCACATCAAACCATTATGAGCATGCCACATGTCGCAAGGCGAGAGGAACATTGTTGTAGAAGTGTGTGGTGTGCATTTCAAAGTGCAATGCGTGCAAACCAAATTTCCGCCTATATAAGGGCAGCAACCCCTCATTCGATCCTAACACCATTCCAATCTTTCTCTCTCGAATTTCTCTCTAGTTGGTCCAAATTTTCCTTATATTTTAGGGTATTCTAGCAAGGCTCTGGAGTCTCTGAGGGCCCAACAAGTGGAAGCTCTCGAGTTGAATATCTGCCAATGTAATTTCTTACTTATCGCTAGAAAATCTTTGTAAGTTAAGCTACTCTTATATTGCTTTTAGTGTAACTTATACTTATGTTCATAGCCATGATTATGAACCTATAAAAAAGATTTATCAGTAAATCCAAGTCAAAATACTGATTGATCTATTTACGGGAATGATGATAAGGCTAGATTTAGTGAGATGTTTAAAGTGGGATTTCCAAACAGTATACTCTATATACCAAACATACCCTACCTCCGATATGATATTACATGGTTGTTCCTTACTTGATAGATCTTGATGTAGACATTGATATTAGTGAGGAATCTGGACTATCAATAGTCGTCAGGAATATAAGACTAAGACTTAGTGATATGACTCTAACTTACGTCACAGGAAAAGCTAACATACTAAAGTGAAGTTCTGCCCAACTACTAAAACACCCACTTTTATCAAGTGAGTATATATTTACTTTCATCTTACACATAGATACGAAGTATTTTAATTGCTTAGATGCTATGTGTGCCTATTGCCTATATTTTGTAATATTTGTGCTCAATGTTGCTTACTTGGTTAAATCTTATAAAATATTGAATTGCTTGTTTTACCTAAATTATATTGGGTAGTAAAGGGTTGAGGAAAGTAAAATACATTGCGAGGCCATAACCAACATTATACTTTGTACTGGTAGGGAATAGTCACCTAGTAGAATTTAGGTGATAACAACAAACTATTCTAGACAAGTCTGGTGAACATAGGCAGACTTGCAATCCTTAAGATGATCATAAGTCATACACGGACATGGTTACAACCTATATGTTTTAAGGAATCTAACGTGGGCAAGTTTATGACTTGCATGTGTTAACAACACATACATGGACAAGTCTATGACATGTAGATGTTGAAAGACCACATACGGACAGGAGTACGACATATACGTATAAATGAGCTATATATAGGGGTAGTTTATTCACCCCCATGAGTTCCATTTTAACATATGTTGCCAAGGAATCCCCAAGGCAATATTGTTCACTCATGGATCTTTTAGGATAGATTCCCTTGTGAATATTATTTTAAGATCAGATAGTGAGAATAACAGGAATGGGGTAATTCGGGTTAATCATTTGGTATGGAAATTTTATGCGATAATGAAGGAGCCTATAGAAATTTTATGCGATAATGAAGGAGCGGTTGCCTTAACCTAGGAACCAAAGGATTATGGGTGATCCAGATATATCGACATAAAATATCATTTCATTAGACATCGTGTATAAGAAGGACTCCTCGAGGTCAAGAGGGTATCGTCAGAAGAGAATCTTCTAGATCCCCTCACAAAGGGTCTGAGTAGGATTAACCACGTTTAACATGTGAGGAGCATTGGTCTGAAGGACAATATTAGTTTTAGTGATTAGATAGATATTTTAGAAACTTGCACCAATATAAATGTAATTGACATTTGATGATTAATTAATGGAGATCTATTTATAAGTAATTGTTTACTATCTTTTGTCAATTGTTTATCTTGTGTTTCACTTTGCATGTTTTACTTATTGAATAATTGGATTATTCAAATTGTCCACAATCGATCATACTTTGGAAGTAAGTAGTGAATTAAGACTATCATGAATTGGCTTGTATATTGTCTAAGTGCTTAGACATAGCAATTGTTTGCTGCAACGTTCATGAGTACTCTTGAAATGGGGATTTGAGTATTGGATTAAACCACGCTCATTCGAATTACTTCATACAATTTATCATGAGTAATTATGAGACGATAATATTGTATAATCATTAAACCAAGATATATGAGTTTTTGTTTACAAGTTGCTTATGCATTGATAATGCATAAACGCATCAGTAACTTGATGTTATAAAACACATTGTTGTGTATGATTGATGAGTACAGGCATATAAGTGAAATTTTATCTGTTCCTTTTTCCTCGAGGGGATAAAAGTGATATTTTGGGCTCCTCGATGATTTTGTGTTGACTTATGTGTCGGTCCCGATCAGGACTGAGTTGATGTGTTCAATTAAGTTCCTTATCATACAAATCAAAAATCGGGAAATAAAATGTTGGACAATGAGAATGATTTTATTCCATGTCTTTGTGCACATGATATCTTGTAAAATGGAGGATTATATGATCCTTTATCTTAAGGATACAACTGACTGGGTTAGAGTTCGACAACATCTTTTGAGAGCTATGATTGCTAATTAGGTTCTGAAGTTGTACTTGCAATTATAGTTATTAGACTTATCCAAGTGGGAGACTGTTGTATTAGGTGTCTAAGCCCATAATTATAATTGGTATGAACTTGATCTAATTGTAGCATGGTCCTTTTGGGTTGCCTTCACTTTAGCAACTTGACAGGATGATTATAGAGAGAGAGGTTAATAAATGATTTATTAATATATTATAAGAATGATATTGTAACGACCCAATTTTCAAGTCCAAAAATTTCATTTTTAATTGATTGAATTATAAAAACATGTATAAGAAAACACCATCTAATAATAACTTTTCATACATCCACAAATCATGTATGAAAACCATTCACAAAATAAAACAATGTCAGAGTACAATCCCAAGAAACTTTAATGCGGGAAACCAACATGTGTGTGTATGGTGTGCCGCTACCGCGCCAGCTCCTTCCCCTTCGCCAAAGAGGTACCTGAAACCAAAACTGTAAACTGTAAGCACGAAGCTTAGTGAGTTCCCCCATCGTACCACATACCATACTATCACATAGCATACATACTGTCGGGCAATTCTGGGGTGCCCGACCTACCCGGTACGGCCATTCTGGGGTGCCGACCTACCCGTACGGCCATTCTGGTGTGCCGACCTACCCGTGTCAAGCCATTCTGGGGTGCCGACCTACTCATGTCAAGCCATTATGTGGTGCTGAACTACCCTTCGGTCCTAATAACTGAACTTGGGGACTATTCCCCTCCTACTACCGCTATCACATTTAACATATAATGTCAGTATATAAACATATAATCACATACTGTCAGACATATCTGGGGTGCCTGACCTACCCTTCGGTCCTAACAACCGAACTCTACTACTATTACATATAACATATCATGCCAACATATAACATATCAGGTAGTAGCAAACCTAGATGATATCACAAAGACAATCATGTAACATACAACTCCTACTGGTGGGCCGACATTGTGTCTATAGACCCCCCGCTACTGGAAGGTAACTCACCTCGATCAAGTAGCTGATGTCAAACTGTGTGGGAAGTCTCTGTCTGCTGCCGCTCTGGAAATCCTCCGGCTACAATCCCCATAAAATACTCAGTCAGAACTGATATCTACTCTTAGGGTAAAATGATTGTTTTACCCCAACCCAAGTCCAAGTCAAAGTCAACATTGGTCAAAGTCAACATTTAGTTGACCTGACTCGCCGATTTGGCCTACCAACTCATCGAGTCCATGCTTCTCTAATCCGACCCAAACCCGACTCCACTCATCGAGTCTAGCAAGAACTCGACGGGTTCTCCTTCAATCATAACATCGGGACCATCTTCATCCGACTCGCCGAGTTCCTTCGTGAACTCGTCGAGTTCATCTCCAACATAAGAACCTGTCTAGTCTATGACTCGTCGGGTTGTATGAACAACTCGTCGAGTCCATCTTCAAAGATTGGGAGATTGCTATGGACTCACCGAGTCTGCTCATCCCACTCGCCGAGTCCCATGGCTTCTAGGTCCCTTTTCGTGTCTAAACCAACAAGGGACTTTCTTCCTAACACTTACCCATTCATAGAAAGGGTTTGGTGCACAATGGTCACCGACTCGTTGAGTGCCAAGAACAACTCGCCGAGTCCAACCTTGACTAATTCCATACAGTCGATTTAAATGAGATCTAACACACCAAAACCATAGATTTGGCCTCCTAATGTCCATTTTATACGTAAAGTTCCAAACTTGATGCACATGCATGGGGTTTTTAGCTCAAAAATCCATATAAAGTGTCCTACAATGTGCATGGGGCTCTCATGGCCCTAAGGTTGGCACCTTTATGCCATGAGACCCCTCTTAAGGTCTAGACCTTAAGTTAAAACCCACTCAACACTTCCAAATCCGAAAAATGACTTAGAAATCCATAGAGATCCCAAGTTAAAGATGAATAAACACATAGATGAGTCAAGACAGGGGCATTATACCTTGAAGCTGCTGAAAATGAAGTAAGATCTCCGGATCTACAAGCCCCAACTCGATTTTAAAGCTCCTTTCTTCCTTCCAAGCTTTACAATCCACACAAGAACACCAAAAATGGTCTTAACACACACACATACAAACGGCTAGGGTTCGGTATGAGGCTTTCAAGAGAGTGTTAAGGACAAGGGAGGCTGAGTTAAGTTGTTTATATAAGGTGCAAACCCTCAGATTTAGGGTTTCACTTATCCAGCACCTACTTGCCGAGTCAGTCTCCCGACTCGTCGAGTCGGTCACTTAAAATGTCCGCGGCCACGACCCAACTCGACGAATTGATCCTCCAACCCGTTGAGTCCTAGGGAAAATACACGTACTAAAGTAAACATACCAGGTGTTACAGATATATTAATTAGAAATCATATTATTTAATTAGTATTTAATCATAAATTAATTTGGAATTAATTTTAGTATTAAAGGAACTGATTAAAAGAACGAGGGTTGTTTTGCAAATCATTGATAGTTGCAAAATTGGGTTGTTGGACTCCATTGGAATGGGGTGGATGAAATCTATAGGGAGGCCCTATAAAATTCGTCTAAGGCCTTCTAGTGGGAGGACCATGGGTTGCTTAGGGCCTAAGAAAGAGATTAGGGTTTCCACCTGAAAACTCTAACAGCCTCAACTATTTAAAGACCCCTATACATGAAATTTTGGACTACTACTTCTTTAAAGATACCTTAGCCGAAATTCTAAGAGTTTCCTTCCCTCTCCTTCTCATACTCTTGCTATAAGTGTTTGTGAGCCATTAAAGGTGCAACATTTGGGGCATTAAAGATTTCTAAGGTCAAGATTAAGCTAGGAATTCTTGTTATTACTATATAGCAAGCAAGGTAATCTTCATAACCCTTTTCATATGTCAATTTCGAATTATATATGCTAGATCTAGGGTTATTGCTTTAGAATTTATTTTGCATGTTCAATTAGTGAAAAACTTAGATCCAAAGCAATTAGGGTTGCATGAACACATAAGAATATTGTTATGCTTAAAATTCATCAAGATGGAGCCCCTGCCTATTCCCATGTGGAAGTAAGAAGAGACTACCATGGATTTCATCACAAAGCTGCCAAGGACGACATGTAGAGTTGATTCTATCCGGGTGATTTTTGATAGATTGACCAAGAGTGCTCATTTTATGCCGATTACCGAGAGTATATATGTTGAGAAGTTAGCTGGCCACTAGGGAGGTGGTAGTACGACACGAGGTGCCAGTTTTGGTGGTTTCGGACCGGAATGTTCGTTTCACCTCCAGGTTTTGGAGGAAGTTTCATGAGGATTTGAATACTCAACTACATTTTAGTACATCATACCACCCCCAGACCGACGGACAGAGCCCGTGGACGATTTAGACGCTCGAAGATATGCTTCGGGGTTCTGTATTAGATTTTTAAGAAAGTTAGGATACTTACCTTCCATTGGGCTAGTTCTCATACAACAACAATTATCATTCCAGTATTGACTGACCGCTGTTTAAGATGTTATATGGAAGGAAGTGCAAGACTCCGTTTTGTTGGGTGAGGTTGGGCATCGGGTCATAGGGAGTACTGGGGTGGTACTCAAAACCAGTAAATTCATTTATCAGGTGCATGACAGGCTGTGAGTCGTGTAAAGCCAATTGAAGATATACACAGATCACCGACGTTCGGACCTTGAGTTTCAGGAGGGAGATTTGGTGCTTTTGAAGGTGTCACCTTGGAAAGGTGTCATCTAATTTCGGAAGCGGGTCAAGCTGGGCCCCAGATTCATTTGTCCCTTCGGGATTTCTGCTTGGGCGGGCAAGGTTTCATACCGTCTGGATTTGCCTGATGAGCTCAGCCGGATCCACAACACCTTCCATGTGTCTTAGCTTCGAAAGTATGTGGATGATAAGCCCGTAGTTGTTCAATTAGGACATTCAGGTTGATGATCGCTCTAGTTATATGGAGAGACCGGTGATGATCTTCGATTAGAAGACGAAGGCTTTGCGCAACAAAGAAGTGTCTTTGGTCAAGGTCTAGTGGCAGCATCGGAAGGGTTCCGAATGGACATGAAAGCCTGAGGAGGAGATGCAAGAGCACTATCCTGATTTATCACGATAGAAGACTTTAAGCATGAAGTCCAGTTCAAGTGGGGGAGAGCTGTAACATCTTGATTTTCAGGTATTTTCAAATTTGACGCTTGATTTGAGTTTGTTTTGCAAATTTAGTCCCAAGGGGTATTTTTATAAATTTGGGCAAGACTCTCATATGATGGGTGTACATTTCATACGCTGGGCATATGTGGCTAGGGTGCAAACCCTAAATTTTAGGGTTTGGACCCTATTTAAGCATCATTATAGCTCCATACCCTCATTTATCTTTAGCCTCCATCCCTATCTCGAAACCCTAAAGTGAAAGAGTGTGTTTTGAAGCTTAAAAAACCTTTCTAGTGCCATTTTAGTGCTCTTGGTGGTGAAGGAGGAACCAATAAGTTTTGGTGTTTCACTCAAGGCTTTAGATCTACCAACTACTCTCTCTTGTGCATCTTCTAGATGCATAAAGCTCCAACCTTGATGAATATTTCATTAAGATCTAGTTTAGCTTAAAGTTAGGACCTTTTTGTCCAAAATCTTGATCCTTGTGAGTATGGAGTACTCCAAGATGTTTGAGTTGTCCTTTCAAATGTTATAGGGTGTGTTGAGTCATAAAAATATGATCTTGGACATCAGTTCCTTCCCATGCATGATCTATATTGTCTTAATTGGTCAAGAGACTAGGGTTTTTGGTATTAAGGACATTATGAGTTCTTAGTCATGCCTTTTGGACTAACGAACGCACCCGCTGTTTTCATGGATTTGATGAATAGGGTCTGTAGACCATACCTAGACAAGTTTGTAATTGTATTTATCGATGACATACTTGTTTACTCGCAACCAAAGAAGATCATGAGAGACATCTGAGGCTAATGTGGGAGTTGTTGAAGGAGCAGAAATTGTATGCCAAGTTCACTAAGTGTGAATTTTGGATTTGGGAAGTACATTTCCTTGGTCATGTGATCGGCGAAAGAGGAATCCATGTAGATCCGGTTAAGATTGAGGCAATCAAGAAGTGGGAAAACTCCAATTGCCCCAAGAGTTAAGCGCCATTCACGACACATTCCACGTCTCCAATCTCAAGAAATGTCTAGCCGACGAAGCATTGATAGTACCCCTGGAGCAAATTAAGATCAATGATAAGCTAAACTTCGTTGAGGAACCGATAGAAATCCTTGACAGGGAGGTAAAACAACTTGAGCGGAGTAAGATCCCGATTGTGAAAGTTCGATGGAGCTCAAAACGTGGGTCGGAGTACACTTGGGAGCGCGAGGACTTCATGAAGGAAAAGTATCCACAACTTTTCCCATGCGATGACAAGCGATGACATAGAATGAATTTCGGGACGAAATTCTTTTTAAGTGGGGGATACTGTGACAACTGTCAATTCAGGTCATTCTCGGACTCATGCATCTTTATAAAAACCATTCATGCACAACATGCCATGACCTAGTAGTATAGATTAGGTCAAAATCTTGCATAAACTAGGATCCAACTAAGATCTAGGACTAATATACTTGACACTTACGATTCTAGTAAGTTGCTTAACTACAATAGGAAATGCCAATACTATAATTAGAATGAAACTTCAAACTTGTTACAATTGAAAAAGGGTATAAAACCCTAAAAATAAATTAAAATATTCTAATTATATTTCAATATGATGGTGAATATCAAACAATATTCCAAAAACCCTAAAGAGCCAAAAATCCAAATTTATAAATGTTAAAGCTTAAAAACTTTATAAAATTTGGCTATAAACTTCCTAATATCAAATTCTTATTAATAAAATTATGGATTATATCAATGAAATAAAAATTCAATTTATCCAACATTAAGCATAATTTATTAGTTAAAAACAAGATTTTTAAATAAATCAAAAATTGCTTAAAGAATCACTTTTATAAAAATTTGGGGTTTTATAAAATTTAAGAGGGAATTTTATAAAGTTTGAACTTAGGAGAGAGAGGAGGCTTTAATGCTCAAAAATCCGGCCACTCTCCCCTCCCCCATGCTCTCTCTTCCCAAAACTCAATCATTAAGATCATTCCCTACACTCTTCCACTTCTCTCTTCACTCCATCTCACACTCATTCTCCAAGAAAACTCTCCCACTTCCAAGACCACTCCTACACATCAGAAAATCCTCCATTATCTGCCATAATTTTGAAATTGAGAAGGCCTTGAAGTGTTCTTGCTTCTCTCAAGATCAAAACCAAGGTAAACAACACAATCCTCCCTCATAGTTTCATGATTTTACTTCCTCTTCTTCATGGTTCTTCTCTACTCTTCGGATTCTATGCCCTTCCATGGCTAGAAATCCTTACTTGTTCCCTTGTGGTTTGTAGATTCTCACCATAACACAATGCATGTGTTTGAGATGGTGAAAATCCGGGATCAAACCCATGCAAGGAGTGAAAAAGATGCACATGTGTTCATGTGACTTCAAAACCAAGTATTACATCTTCTTCTCCATTTCTTTTGTGTTCTTGCATGACCAAAAGCATTTAAACCATTTCTAGTACCAATTCCTTAATTATTTATAAAAATAGTTATTTAATGGCTTTAAATTACAAATAATCATTTTCAAAAGGTATAAAAATCTGAAAATTTGTATTTTGAATATAATCACAGAATAAGAAAGCCATGTAAATTTTCAGACAATTTGGACACTGTTTGATATTTATTCAATATTTTTCATTAAATTGGAGCATGAAATTATAATCTCGGGTTATTGGTCCCAAAGTTCCTAACCAATATTTTTCTCAACCTTAGGAACATTATAAGAACCTGTAAAAATTAAATTGGGTAATTTTGGAAACTGTTTTCTATTCATTTCAATTTTTATTGGAATAAATGCTCAAAAATCATAAAATATAATTAAACAGCTTGGAAATCCATTTTTATATTTTTCCCATCTTATTATTGTGTAATAACAGTTAAATAAAAAGTTTGAGAATTTTTATCCTTTGAATGCTATTTTTCGTGAATTTATGTTGTTATAAAGACTTAAAAATTTGAAAAATAGTTAACCATAACAAAAATTCAAGGAAAATTTTCTGGAAAACCTCTATTGTATTTACAATGAAAATACAAGGTTTGACAATTTTTGGAAACTGTTTGATAATATTTTACATTTTTAGGAATATAAAACACCTTAAATGTGTAGAAATACCTTTAATTTATATTACTAAATCTTGAAAATTAATATTCCAAAGTTGTAATTAATCGCACGAATTGTAGAATTTCATCATCTCAGAAAAAGTGTAACCAATTAATATAAAATCCAATACTAAAACATAAATTGGCATTTCGCTATATGTAGAGTTTAGTATATTAGCATTAGATTTCGACATGGAAACTCACTAGTGTGTGTTTGATGTCGTAAGATCCCGGTAGTAAGACGTTGGTGCATTCCGAAGCACCACTTGTACCTACATGAAACATTGTGAGTATTCACGTACTCCCTTATTTTCGGTTTTTAAATGTTTTGGGGTGGAAAAGCATGTCCTAAACTATATTTATGTTCGTTGTATTTAGTTGACTCGTATAAACTTGGTTGCTATATTTTGAATATTGTGAGTATTCACGCACTCCCCTATTTTCGGTTTTTAATTGTTTTGGGGTGGAAAAGCATGTCCTAAACTATTTTTGTGTTCGTTGTATTTATTTTGACTTGTATGAAACTTGGTTGCTATATTTCGTATGTATGTGTATGTTACTTTAATTCATGAGGATTGTATCGCGGTTAAGTCCCTGGAATCTCTAGACACAACTCATTAACTCTTTTGAGCCTATGGTTATTATGGATAGCGCTATCAGGAGGTAGACAACTCCTCACCCGCACGATTCGCTTGAGTGCATTTTACCATTTTATACACTATGTTTGCGATACACATAGTAGTCAATAGGGCACGATTCGGTCATTAGGCTTGGGTTGTGAACTCATGAATGGAAACTTGATGCGCATACTATTCTTTATACACATACGAAACCTGTATTCCCATGTTAGCAACGACACTTGTATACTTATTTTAGCAATGAAACTTGAATACTTATTTTAGCAACGAAACTTGTTACTCATTATAGCAATAAACTTGTTATTTATTATGGCAATGAACTCGTTTATCAATTATAGCAATCAACTTTGTTTCTCATTAAAGCAATGTACTTGTATTTACGAAAAGCCTTATTTCAAGCTCGATTTTATAAACTTGTGAACTCACCAACTATTTTCATAGTTGACGCTCGTTTTACATGCTTTTTCAGGAAATAATTAGTAAGTGGATATAAAGATTCATCATCATAGAGCATGCTGCATCGTGTTGAAGCTATTATGAAGTTATATTATGAACAATGTTATTTTGGAAAAATTGTACTTTGTTTCTTTTTAAGGTATGGGTTGTAAACTTTTAAATACTGCTATGGTGATGTATCTTTATCTTTTGCAATGAAACCGTTATCGCTGTCATATCTTGCGTTTCCGCTTTAGCAGGGTGTGACATATGTATATGGTAAGCAAGTAATAAAAAACCATTTCATTTCAAAAGAAAGTGTTTACAATGTCTGTTCACAAAACATAGAATTCATACACAAATAACAAAATAAGACTTGAAGCTGAAATGCTTTATCTTCTAAATCCGCAGCACGAGCCCCTGTCTAATAGCCTCCTGGGAATACAAGTTATTTGAAAGAGTTGATCAGCAATTAAGCTCGTGAGTTCATAAGATTTTAGTGATGTGAGTAAGCTGTAAAATGTTGTGGAAAATGTATATGTAACAGTGATGTAAGTTGTAAGTTATGTTTTGAAAGGTTCGCCTGTTCCTCTAGAAAATCCTATATTTCCTACATGAATGAAAGTTAAGTAAAATGACACTACAAGCCTTTCTATGAGTACTAAGTGAGTACAATTATATATAACTCAGAGTAAACAAACAATCGATTGTGCGCATCTGCCCTAAGCTCACAACCCAACGGGGAACAGAAAGTGAGGCGGATTGCACACATCCTATTGGTTGTTAGATCGTTGTCATATATAACCCTGGTGTATTCACTTGTTACTCATGGAGTTATTTGTAATGGTTCCTTTATATCTAATGAAAAGTGCTATTAAGAAAACCTATTTTTCTTATAGTAAAATATTGACCACAGTGACTACTTTTATAATAGCTTTGTTTATATTGCCATATATAATCTGATATTGGGTAGAAAGTTAATTGGGTGGATCTGCCCTAAGTCCACAACCCAACGGGGAACAGGAAGTGAGGCGGAAGACACACATTTAACTACCTATTGGGTATTAGCTTTATATATAAACATGGTGTATAAACTAAGGTATTATAGAGTTACTCACCTAAAGTCTTTAAAATTGTACTGGCTTAATAAAATGGATTAAGCCTTTATCTGGGAAATCTCTAGTTTTGTATATCAAAAGTACTGACTTTGAAAAGTATGTTTAGTACTAGAAAAACTGTGCTTCGACTCTGTTTCCTATAACCTGATCCATACTTGGTACCCTTATGATGACTTAATGTATACTAAGCATAAATATATATAGATTCGGGTAGATAATAGGTTGGGGGAACTCGTTCCAAGTCCACAATCCAACGAGAACAGGAAATGCAGCGAAGAGCACACATCTTATTAGCTGTCGAAATCTATTAGTATATATGAATCCTATAGTGTATGCATTAAGAAATCATAAAGCTAGCATTATGATCCTAACCTTTAATCGTAGCCTTCTACCAAGGCATATTCTGTTCTGTGTTAGACCCGACTGTTCCATTGTCAAATGTAAAAGTATATTCTTCCTAGTTTATAACTATCTTGACTAGAAATTAGATCAACTTTCAAGTGGTACCGACACTTTATGAAAGTAATGGGAAGAGTAAGTATGCAGATGTCGTTTATAATGACCTGCCGATGTACTAATAACCTAAAAACATATTCATTTTATTACGGTTATAATGTGAAATTTAGAACCCCTACTAAACGCTCCCAATGTAAAGAGATTAAGGGAACCAAACGCGACCCCAACAATTTCTTGCAAGCCGTGTAATTCACATTAAAGTTATATGATCATGTATACCCAATATAACTATCACTAATGCGTTAGTGATTCATTGGTATAATTAGATCTGTCTGTGTGTTCTCATGCTATAGCAACCTAACTTGTTTGTTATGTTCTGTTCTGGTATTGTTTGATTCTCTTCACTTGTTTGTTCTGTTATGGAATTGTTTGATTTCTTGTGTGTTTTAATGTACTAGAAGTAATGAATAGCATTCTCCTAAACTATACCTATAATAGTTTACTAATGCTCTACTAAGTTATGCTTGACATACAAGGACACATATGGACATCAATATAGTGTTTATAACAACTATATGAAAGGAAACACCTTCCGGGACTAGGAAACACCTTGACCAAATGTTGGAATCACATGTGATTCAACATAGGAAGGTATAAAGGCACTCACATGAGTTTACTACCATGGGTTTACGGCCCAAGGGAGTTTATGGCCGTAAACTCATGGCTACTCATGTGTAGGTGCAATTTTGAAGGCTAGGGATGATGTAGGGACCTTAGCTCTACCCTAGGATGAGGAAGACCACTTTCTTTGGAACTTTTGGGGTGTTCACGGCCCTAATGAGCTTACAACCGTAAACTCATAGACATTTATGTTTATGAGGGTTGTTTAGGGTCCTAATAATCATAATGAAGCATCCTTACTACAAGTCTAGGCCTTAGGAAGTGTTTGTGGCATCAAAACACACCTAACTTGAGTTTTCAACCCATGAACCACTTTGGCAAGTGTTTGCAGCCGTAATCACCTATGGGTGATGGTATTTTGATTATTTTGAGTCCTAAACACATCAAGGTAAAGTGCTCGGCTAGTATCTAGGCTTAAGGAAGAAATTTGGGGCTTCATTGCACCATAAAAGGGAGTTCACGGCCCAAGAACATCCTTGGCCGTGAACTCTTTTCTAACCCTTGATTCTTGATGTTTTTGAGGTCTAAACACGACATGGGTAGTCTCTAGTTTCAGTTCCATGGAGGGACATTGGGCATACTTTGTCCCTATATTTAGTGTTCATGGTCCAAGAGTATCTTGGGCCGTGAACACCTTTTCTTTGGGATTTTTGGCCGATTTTCATGTTATCTAGGCATATATTACACTTTAATACACTCTAGGGTTGAAGTACTTACAATTCGGGGTGATCGGGTGAAGATCCTTGAGAGAGAATTCGGGTTTTCTCTAGTTGGAAATGTAAGAAATGAATCCAAAATGGCTAAGTTTTACTTATATAGTCTTGAGGGTTTTCGGTCCTAATACCATTTTTGGACCGTAATATTCCAAACTCTTGAAGTTTTGGGCACTTATTGCTACATAATAAACCCTAGGGTATCCTCTCTCCTGATATTTTCTGAAGCACTAACTTTTAAAACCCTCAAACTTATCCCAAAAGCTTGAAAGTTAGCAGAAACAGATTTGACTTAAATTCTAGTGGATGGTTTTACCGAATGGAAATTTTTGGGTTGTCACAAATGATGGTTGTTGTCGTAAGAAAACTCAGCCAGTGGTAAGTAGGTGTCCCAACTTCCTTCGAAGTCCATGACATATGCATGCAACATGTCCTCGAGCGTCTGAATCGTCCATTCGCTCTGCCCGTCCGTCTGCGGGTAGTACGCAGTACTGAAATGCAAGCGCGTGCCTAACTCCTCATGAAATTTCTTCCAAAACCCGGAAATGAAATGCATGTCTTGATCTGACACTATCGAGTTCGACACCCCATGCCGTGCTACCACCTCTCTCACATATATCTCGGACAATCTCTCTGTAGAAGAGCTCTCACAAATAGCGAGGAAGTGGGCACTCTTCGTCAGTCGCTCCATAATCACCCAAATCGCGTCAACTCCACGTGCAGTCCTTAGTAACTTGGTGATAAATTCCATAGAGATATGTTCCCACTTCCACTGGAGGAATCTCCAGAGGCTGTAATGGACCATGTGGACACTGGTGCTCTGCCTTAACCCAACAGCATGTCAAGCACCTCTCAACTACCCAGGAAACATCTCTCTTCATACAGGGCCACCAATAGTCTCCCTTTAGGTCCAAATAAATCTTAGTGGCCATGGGATGGATCGAGAATCTCGATCTATGCATCTCCTCCATCAGTTTATGTCGAGCTATGCCCGTATAGGGCACCCAAATCTGCCCTCGGAAAGTCATAAGCCCTCGACTATTCGTCATAAACTCGGGCACCTGTCCAATCACCCGCTCCCTCTTGTGGTTCTCTGGTCTCATGGCCTCTACCTGGGCCTCTCGAATGATATCTTAGGCTGGAGTCATCACCGTCATCCTCATACACACATCTCGGATCGTAGCACTCTCTACTCTGCGGCTCATGGCGTCGGCTACCAAAATAGCCTTGCCCGGATGATATAGGATCTCATAGTCATAGTCTTTTACCACATCCAACCACATTCTCTGTCTCATATTTTGGTTGGGTTGATCCATGAGATACTTTAGGCTCTTATGGTCCATATTATGGTACACCGAACCCCGTACAAATAGTGGTGCCAGATCTTGAGGGCGAACACCACCGCCCCCATATCTAGATCGTGGGTAGGATATCTTGTCTCATGAGGCTTCAACTGCCTCGATGCGTATACTATCATGTGTCCTCTCTACATCAACGTTGCACCCATACTGGATATAGATGCATCGCAGTAAACCACAAAGTCCTCCACTCCCTCGGGAAGGGCTAACACCGGGGCTTCGCATAATCTTTGGCGAAGAGTCTAAAATGAGGCCTGCTGCTTGGGACCCCAAGTAAAAGTAACACCCTTTCGGGTCAACCTGGTGAGGGGGATGACAATTTTGGAGAAATCTATGATAAATTTATGATAGTAGCCGACCAATCCCAGAAAGCTCCTGATCTCGGTGGGAGATCTCGACACCTCCCATCTCATAACTGCCTCAATCTTGGCCGGGTCGACCAATATCCCATTTTGATTAACGAGGTGTCCCAGGAACTGGACCTCTCGTAACCAGAAATCACACTTGGAGAATTTGGCATAAGGCCTCTCCGATCTCAAAACTCTAAGAATCTCTCTCGGATGCTCCTCATGCTAATCTCTAGATCATGAAAACACCAAGATATCGTCGATGAACATGATCACCGATCAATCTAACATAGGCCTGCACACCCCAGTTCATGAGATCCATGAACGCTTTCGGTGCGTTGGTCAGTCCATAAGGCATCACCACGAACTCGTAATGCCCACAACGAGTCCTAAAGGTCGTCTTCAGGATATCCTCCTCACAGAATCTCATCTGATGATATCCAGACCTCAAATCGATCTTGGAAAACCAAGACGCACTCTGCAACTGATCGAACAGATCGTTGATCCTCGAAAGTGGACAACGATTCTTGACCGTCAGCTTGTTCAACTCCCAGTAATCAATGCACACCTGGTGTGAATCATATGGCGGTCTAGTCTTACCGAAGGCTTGGGATAGATCCAGATAGACTGTAGGCCCCTGCAGAGCGGTCCAGTTAGGCCGAAGGCCCAATATGCATGTTGTTAATTATCTGTTATTGATATGGTATTATTGGTGTGGTATTGATATTTTGGGGGTAGCTCACTAAGCCCTCGGGCTTACAGTTTCAGTTTATTGTTTCACATCCTTATGATTTTGTTATTGGGACACTCTGATGAATATTATTTCGAAAACATTTTGTAAAGCACTATTTGGTTTTATGGTTGAAAAAGTTTAAATTTGGCTTAAAATTTTTGTATGTTACATAACATCCCAAGGCTCGATTGTCACGTAAAGCTTCGATCTTTATGCTCATGCATAGTGGTTTTGCTCCAATCCACCAATACATGCTCTCACAAGGTATTAAACACCATACTCCTCACATGGATTAATAAAGTTGGGACCTTTGGACTCTAGGGACCTCACAAGGTCCAGATCTGAGTTTTAAACCTCTAGATAACTTAGTATGCTCGAAGTCCCAAATGAAATGTGATGAAAACCCTAATTTCTCAAACTCGTGAGATCTAACCAAATAAAGAGGAAAGGTTCAAGCTTTTTACCTTCCTCTTGAAGCTCTGAACGAAATGGCATGAACCCCAACAACTCCTCCTTGTTCCTTGTTGAACAAACTCCTCTTCCTCCTCAAAGATGCACTAAAATCCTTCAAGATTAGCTTGGAGACTCTCTTAGCTCACTACAATTGTTTAGGGTTTCACACAGTAAGGTTAAGCAGCTGATGAGCCGCAAATGATGCTATAAATGTCCTTATATAGGCCCCAAACCGGGGGATTTCGGGTTTCACCTCCCAACGTCTACTCGGCGAGTCGACTCTCGGACTCGTCGAGTAGGTCACTAATCCCACGTGGCCGCAGACGACTCTACTCGACGAGTTGTAGCACCACCTCGTCGAGTTGCTTAATAATCCTAAAAAATAAATAAGTAAATAATATACCTGGGAGTCCGGATGTTACAAACATACTCCAGGGAGGGGCCAACTATGACATGTTCGGGTTGAAATATACCCCATGGCAAGGCCCATATTTGTTTATTGGGTTGAAATATACCCTAGGGCGGGGCCCATATTTGTAACTGACATGTGGTACTTTGAGGAACTCACTAAGCTTTATGCGTACGGTTTATGTTTATGTTTTCAGGTGCTTCCGTATTTTCAATAATTGTACTCTGGCATTTTGGATATTACATCTAGTGATGGTTTTGAATCAATTAATGAACGAAATTGATAGTTTTTCAAAGGAAATTTTTATTACCATGATTTGGGTATTTAGCGGGTGCGTTTAAAGGGTTTTGAGCTCAACCTGTCTCATAAACTCCATTTTATTAGTGATCTTTGGTGCTTTAGAGTGAACTAAACAAGAAAGATTAATCAACAGAGCTTTACATCTGATGTATTCAACCTTTATTCACCATTTGGAACTTTATAAGTCAGAAAGTTCCAAGCTTTATTGTGTTTCATCAATAGATCTATGAGTATTTGGGGTTTTTCCGTTGTAATGAGACTTGGTCCCTTTGTGACTTGTTCCATGGAGTTTAAACAATTCCATGGGGTTTGGTTCATGATTAAAGTTCAGATCTAGTGATTTGGTTTAGTAAAGAGTGTATGCAAGAACTATCTTTACTCCATGCATGAAGAAAATGGGTTTTTGGACATTTCTTAGCTTGGGTTTTAGATCTTGAAAGTTCGTGGCATTATTATGGATACAGTTGGAAACTTTATCCATTTAGAAATCATGTTGATTAAGATCTGAAAGTTAAAGGCTTGGACTTAATGAATTAAGTCGAGAAAGATGCATTCTTTGACTCTTTGAGACTTAAAGTTAGATATCGGTTTTTTGGACCATATTAATGGATAAAGCTATTAAGAAACAGACCTGAGGAGTAAAGCACTGACTTAATGGATTAAGTCAAATTAACCCATATGATGCAGTTTGGACGCGACGCGTTTTGTGAAAAGCTGGAATGCATCTGATGTTGGAGCTTTTCCCGACTAATTTGTCCTTTAGTGGGCATAGGCGTCATGTGGAGGGCGTGGCATGCCTGTTGACCCGAGAGTTGACTTTGTTACATGTTTGACTTTTGGTCAACCTTTGGTGGATCTAAGTGTTTGTCTAAGTACTGGTCTCGGTTTGTCTTTAGTGTTGAGTTTCATTCAAAAATAGTCTAATTATAGTGTCAAAAATGACATCATCGGAGCAATGACCGAGGACCCCAGGCTCCACTAATGTCCGCCACTAATTTGTCATCTTTGGTATTTATCTTTCTAATAACAGACATATACATTTAAATCATTTTAATAACAAACATATAAAATAAGGTCTTAATAGATAAAGACACATACATTTATGTTAAGTCACAAAATAATAATTTGGATAAATATGATATTTTGACAATTTACATTTTTCTTGTTGTGCAAAACTTCTCCTTTCTAAACCCTAACTCACATGCCACCATATCTACGCTCTCACACCAATTATTGTGGTTTTCAATCAATTTTTCAAATCTTCTATATGGTTTACTCCTGGGAACTTCAACAAATCCTCACCAAGAAAGCAAAATGAAATCCACAATGTTAACCTCTCTAAGACCTAACAAAGGAAAAGTGATTCATACACAACATTTTTTTCCGATACACAATGATTTATGCTTTATAGAGTTATACAATATAACATTTTAAAACAAAAATTGTTGTCCATAGAGAAAATTTGTTATCTACAAATCACCTCCCGAAATATACTTACAACATCGATATTCACAGAACATTCATCAAGTCTAATTGTGTATCTATCATCTTCTTTCTTTCAAGATCTGCAAGTATCTCTAACTTTCCTTCTCTTTCTCGAAGACGCGTTCAATCATTCCGTAAGAAATAAGAAAAAAGATAAAAGGAAAAAACTAAGTTTAATTATAATTAGAAAATTCTATTTTTTGTTTCTTACGGCCAATATATAAAAAATATACAAAAGAAAGGACAGATACTGTCTTTTTATTCCACATCCCCGGAGTCGATAACATTTTAGTTGCACTATTTTAATTAAAGCAAGTTCATCTAATAACTTTAGGAAATCCCAATTGACTATCTGTTCTTGCATCTGCAATTAATGTTTGCGGTGTCACCCAAATCTTTTGAGAGGTGTCCCACCAGCAGATCAAAAGCGTAGTTTATAATTTATTTTCTTAATTAAAATATAGGGTTGCAAATCTCCTTCAGTGGTGACCTTTTAACGTGCATTCGACTATGTTTATAATATAATTTATTGTGATTTTCTGAGATTGGAAACGGTTTTAATGAACATATGGTGAACAACCTAGCATGGCGGCCGTTATTACATCCACTCCCAATATGTAAACTTACCTATAAATAGAAGCATTCTACAATAGCCTTTCATTCAAATATCCAAAAATGGCTTCTCCACAAATACTTTCTATTTTTATTACATTTCTTTATATTTTTGGAACCTTTGCTTCGGGTCAGTTTACCAAATTTAACAAGTTAGTATTACCTTTAGGCGTCACTGGTCCTGAATCAGCTGCATTTGGAGGACTTCTAGTCAACGGGCCCTTCACAACAGTGACCGATGGTAGGATTATGAAATGGAAAGGACCTAAAATCGGCTTTGTGGATTTTGCATATACATCACCAAAAAGGTTATTTTTCAAATTATTATGTATAATTAATTATATTTATTCCCTCCAAGGTGGTAATATACTTATTATTATTATTATTATTATTATTTCATGGAATACGTTTTTAGGACAAAAGAGCTATGTGATGGTACAACAAATCCTGATATGGGACCAATATGCGGACGACCACTTGCCCTTAGCTTTCACCCTGTAATTGGCTTTCTATACATAGCCGATGCATATTTTGGACTTCTAGTTGTGGGCCCCCATGGCGGGCTTGCAACTCAACTAGCTGGAGGGTTCAAGTTTCTTAGTGGCATTGATGTTGACTTGTTAACGGGCAATGTTTATTTCAGCGATGTTAGTTTGACTTATACTTTCAGGTAACAACTTTGACTTCATTCAATACACATTAAACATGTTATAACATACAATATTACAAATTTACAAATATTTCATATATATTGTGCAGAGATACTACACGACCAGGATTTAAGCCTGATTCAACGGGGAGGTTCATGCGTTACAACCCATTTACAAGACAGGTGTCAGTTTTGTTGAGTGGTCTCAAAGGTGGTGGTGGGCCTGCTGTCAGCAGCGATGGGACATTTGTTCTTGTACCGGAGCTTACAGGCAGTCGGATTTCAAAATATTGGCTTGTGGGGCCCAAAGCAAATACAGCAGAATTTTTGCTAAATATTGCAAATCCAAATAAAATAAAGCGTGCGGGAAGATCAGGAGAGTTTTGGGTGGCGGTTTCAGTTGGATTCATTCCATCAGCGCCTCTTATTACACCGAAAGGGGTGCGGATAAATTCAAATGGGGTTGTGGTGCAAACGGTTCGGTTTGATAAAGAGTTTGCTAACAAGACAATTAGTTTGGTTCAAGAACAAAATGGAAAAGTGTATGTGGGATCTCGTTTCACTAATTTCATTGGTGTCTACTCTAATTAGAATTTAGACATATGTGTGTGTGTGTGTTGGACTATGAAATAAAAGGTGAAATGATGTTGAAATAAGAGGGCAACTTAATATAAAGATTGATTTCTTTTTTTTATAAAATTTTATTCCATCAAAGTTACAATTCAAGTTAGCTCTTTGCCTAAGTAACCATTAAGGGTATTTGAGGGTTATCATAGTCTTCATAGAAGTGAAAAGCACCAAATTCATACGCATTTCTTGATTTTTTTTTTTTTTTTTTTTTTTGATCCATTTAATACACACAGGAGCAAAAAAGCAAATTCTTTCTTACAAGGCATTTACAAGGTTTGCAGAAGTTCAACGAGTGTTGAAACCTGCAAGAAATCCTTAAACTTCTTCTGGCTTTGCATTGGAGAGAACTGCATTATTATATATTAAAAAAAACTATTTCACTATACACATGATAGCTACTTAAGCATACATACTACTAACTTGCAATGTATATTTACCATTTCCACCAATTATCTTTAACAAATCTTCATTCCATAAATGCAATTGCTGGAACCTAGCACTCTGAGTTTCATCCTCTCTTTCAGTCTTTAACTTCTCCACTTTCATGCTTAATTCTGCTGCAAGTTTTTGCAGCTCTGCAACAAACAATGGTGAATGCCTCCTCAGAAAACTAAAGGATTTGTATTATCACAATCTTCCAAAAAAAATGGCAGGTTATAAACAGAAGTAAGGACCTTGGAATGCATCATTTTCAGAAATTTGGTCAGATAGTTTTGTTAATTCACTAATTGCAGTTGCTTGATGGTTGTTAATGGCAGATTCTCTTTCAAATGCTTGAATCTCTCTCTTCAATTGACCAGTCTCCTGTTCAGCCTTTGTACAAATTAAACAGAAAACTTATTATTTATCAAACATAACAAGGAACAATATAAACCAAGAATAATTTATTGAGTAGAATCAGAATTTTATTACCAAAGTAAGTTTTGTTCTCAAGGAAACCAATTGGGAGTCAAGATCAGGAACATCAACATCCATTATATCACCAACAGATGCCTCATCCTTACAGATTGTATATACACAAACATTGGAGATTTAGAAGTTCATATTTGGGTTAAATCAAACCACATAAGTTAGTGATGGATTAGAAGAAAAAGTAAAGTGATGTACATCTTTGGGCAGTGAAAATCCTTCTGGGACCACAAATAAGCGAAGAAAACAGTACTTCTCCCACATAGTCAATCGCTTGTCCAAGGAAGATTGAATTGTGTTTCGGATGTAATCCAAACCCTAAATGGCATTTAGAATGTAAAAACAGAACTTGTTAGACGAATGATCCGCGATCTAGGGCACAGCAGAGTAAAAGTACAATTGAACAAAGCAGAAACACAGATAGGAAATCAAATCATTGGCAGGAACAAAGAGTTGAGGAGTTTTGAAACAAAACCGAATATAAGAGGGAATTGAGGAACAGAAAGTGGTGGACCTTGGTTAAATCTTCAGCCCTATCTGAACCATCAACCTTGAGTTGAGTTGACGCCTCCCTGTAACAACACCGTAGATCATTTACATAGTGAATAGTGAGTATCGGGAAATGAGGATAGAAACTGACTGGTGAAGATGATCGAAGGCGCTTTGGATCAATTCGTCGACGATGTTTAGGGCGGCGTTGATGAAAAGCTGCGGGTTGAGGTTCAAGGAATCAAATATTGGCTCGCTCTCACTGCTCTCCATCTTCGATCTCTCTTTCTCTTTCTCTATCTCTGGACCTCGAAGAAAGCCCGCTTCCTAGTTCCTAGTGAGGTTTCGAAATTTCCCGCCGGATATAATCAAATTTTTGTATCTTTCTCTTTGACCATTTGGACTTTTGGAGCATGTAACTAGGCTAATGTTTCAGATTCCGGGTTAATTCATTTTTAGATTTGGGGCCACTATAATTTTATAAAATGTTTTTTTTTCTACACATAATTAAATCTGGAGTGAGCGGTCCCACAAAAATTGTACTTTTTTTACTGCGACATAGACGTTATCTTAGTCTTTACCAAAAAAATGTGGTTTCATACCACACCTAAAGAGTGGTGCCACAATTGGGGTTTTTTTTTTAGATAAATAAAAAAAACCGATCAACGGGAGGTAAGAAAAATGAACTAATCACGTTGATTGAATGAGTGCTCCCTTGGAATGTCGCACCGCACCCCCTACCACACCTCTACCCCATCCAAGGGGCGGTGTTCCTGCTGATGTGGCACTTGAGTGCGGCAAGGACCACAGCCCACCCCTTTGGTCTAATACACACAAACACGAGTCTACAAACGTATTTATTTTTAGACCTAATATATATATATATATATATATATATATATATATATATATATACTAGGTTATAACCCGTGAAAACCACGATTGTTATGATTAAAAAATTTATATGGACAAAAAATTATAACTGCAAAAACAACATTAGCAATTCATCTGCAAAAGGAATATTAAAAAACAATGAAAACAAAAAAATAATATAAAAGTTATAAAATCTACCTTTTAGAAAATCATTTTGATGGATTTTCGTTAGCATCAAATATAGAATCGAGTGTCCACAACTTCGATATGTTTATTTCGACCGTGAATTCAAAATTGACTGGGTAAATGTCTTTTACAAATGTAATATTTGTGGCATCCATATTTCCGTAAAAGGGTAGAAAAGCAAAACATTATTTACAACAATGTACTTTGAAATTACATTGCTACAAGATATAAAACAGTTTTTTTAATAAATGAAATCAAAATACTTTGAAAGTACACTGGTATAAAATGGTGATTGTGACATCCCCAAAATCTCGGCCAGAAAAGACCGGTTTCATTTATGCTTTTTAAACATTTTCAGAGTAAATCCTTTTGATTTTAAAAGAGATGCGAAATTTGTTCCAAAAAACAAAACGTGATAAAATAGATCTTTTATCAAAACATTTCATAAAGAAATATAATTTCATTTCATAATCAAAATCGGGATGTCATGTTCCGATACAGACCATAAAGTATAAACGATAACATTACAACTCATTCAACAAATATATACATATACAGACTTGTAAACAAAACAACTTGATGATTCATCCATCTTTATGCTCTTGCGCCACTTCCTGTAATACAAATAAACTGAGTGGGTCAGGCTTGGGATCCTGGTGAGCATATAGGGTTTTCAACCCACAATAAATGATTATATTTAATTCAACAATCAATAATAACCCGATTACCCATTCCCGTTATCCTCACTTTACGTCCCTAAAACAACATGTATTATAAGGGACCTAATCTAGGATTTTCATCGGGACGGACATTACTGCAAAGGGGCTTCCTTAGCAATAAATATCCTAAAGGCAACCATGAGGGGGATAAAGTACACCGGTGAACACATCGTTCACAACACCTACAGGTTATGATCCTGCTAGTGTTCCACAGGACCGTCTAGAAAGAGTCTGTGGTCGTCATCCATACTCTGTTGAATGACTAGATCAACAACAACAACAAGGAGGCCTCTCATCTGTTTATTACACACCAACTATCTACCCATGTTCTACCCAACATATTAGTAGATAAAAAATATATATTTTTATACATAGTTTAAAACCTGTATAACATGCTCAATCAATATATTTTTCCACATAATAAATGAGGCACACACACATAACACGTATTTCATAGAGAATAAATCAGATCTATGAGATATAAGAAGGTGAATATACATTCACACATATAATCAACAAAATATACACGTAACACGTATTTCGTATAAAATGCTTCATAATAATGTGTTAGAAGAAAATGACCACACACTCACTTGATCAGAAGATGATCGGACAGCACTACAGCTTGCAAAAGTAGTGTTTCTCCGTAGATCTGGAAGATCTTCACAAAAACCGGGCTCCTCGCGGGCAGGGCTTTGGCTCGGAAATCTCACTTCTCGGGATCCTCGGGGCTTCGGATCTCGCTTCGGGGCTCGGGAATGATACCGGGGCTTCGGGATATGATTGGCACGCAAATCGAGGCAAAAACTAGAGAGAAGAAAGAGTTTGAACAAGAGAAAATGGTTGATTTCACTTTCTATTTATAGGCTGATGGGTCTGGGATTACATTGGGCGTAATCTCAATTTACGTTGGGCGTAATTAGGTTACGCTGGGCGTACTTTGACGTCACTGCGTGCGTCAATTGGTGGCACTCGAGTATTGGTCAGACAAGTTGCACCCCTCTGAGTACGCTGGGCGTATTCAAATTACGCTCGGCGTAATTTGACTCGTCAAACTTCTAAATTGCATAACTTTCGCATATGAGCTCTGTTTTCGACGTTCTTTATATCCATGCGTATGTGAGACCATACTCTACAACTTTCATTTAGACTCCATCGGCTAATTTTGACTTTATTTTTATTATTTATTTTTAGTAGGCCGGGACAGGAAAAATTTCGTTATAAATTCGTAACTTCTTCGTCCGACGTTCGTTCTCGCCTAACTTTTCATCATTTCGCTACTAACAATGAGATCTTCGATTCTCATTTAGATTGTTTCGGCTAAAAACCGCTCGATCTCAAATCGAGTATTCGGGCTGCATACTGCCAAGTCGAAACTTCAGAAAATCATAACTTCCTCATACAAAGTCAGATTTGGGCGTTCTATATATATTCGGAAACCTCGTTTCATCTACTACAACTTTATGCAAAGATATCGGGCATATCTCATACTTTAATTTTGACGCTTATTTTATTCTTAATTCATTAAATTATAATAATTAAGAAAATAAACATATAAATCACATAATCCACATAATTCACAAATAATACATTTTTATTATTTCAAATTGGGTTACAAAGGTTAACCTAGACTATTACATTGCTAAAATTGGCAAGCCCAGAAACACAGGAGTTACAATTCTCTCCACCTTAGAATGATTACGTCCCCGGAATCACACATCAACAAACAACTGCGGGTAGCGACTCATCATGTCACTCTCCATTTCCCAGGTGAGATTCGGCCCATTCGTGTGTTTCCATCGGACAAGCACTAACTCAACCATCTTACGTCGCAATTTCTTAGTCTTCCGGTCAACGATTGCCTCTGGTTCTTCAACCAACCTTTTGTTCTCATCGATTCTCAACTCCGAAAGTGGAATCATGTCGGGAACTTCTCCCGTGAACTTCCTCAAATAACACACATGAAAAGTGTTATGAATTTCATTCAGTTCTTCTGGTAGTTCGAGCTTGTAAGCTTGGTTCCCAATTCTCTGAAGAACTTTAAACGGTCCAATAAACCTTAGACTTAATTTTCCCCTTTTACCAAATCTTATAAGTCCCTTCCACGGCGAGGCTTTAAGCAAAACCGAATCTCCAACTTCAAAAGTCATTGGTCTTCGCTTTTTGTCAGCATAGCTCTTTTGGCGATCCTGAGCTGCTAACATTCTCTCCCTAATTATTTTCAACTTATCCGCAGTTTGATGGACTATCTCCGGTCCCATAAACTGCTTTTCCCCAGCCTCAAGCCAACAAGACGTGTAACGCCCGAGTTTCAGGGCTAAGCATTTTTGTCAATGTAATAGTCTAGGTCAACTCTTGTAACTCTTTTTGAAGTAATAAAGATGAAATATTTGAGTATTATGTGAATTATATGTGTTTATTATTTAATTATAAATGTATTATTAATAAAGAATAAAAATGAGCGTCAAAATTAAAGTTTGAGATAATCCCGATATCTCTACATAAAGTTGTAGAATATGTCTCAAGGTTTCCGTGCATATAAGGAACGCCGAAATCCGAGTTATAACGAAGAAGTTATGACCCGTCGAAGTTTCACGACAGAACCGGCACGATACCGGGAAGCGTGAATAGTGAATTTACGATAAAGCGAGATTTAACCTTAGTGATCTAAACGAAAGTCATAGAATATGTTAAACTAAGAACATCGATAAAATGAACGCCCAAATCTGACTTCGTATGAAGAAGTTATGAGATTTTAAACAGACCAATCCTGTCCCGGCTTGTTAAAAATATAACTTTAAAAATAAAGTCAAAATTAGCCGACGGAGTCTAAACGAAAGTTGTAGAGTACGTCTTCACCTACGCGTGGATATAAAGAACGTCAAAAACGGAGTTCGTATGAACGAGTTACAAATTATAATAGCATATTTATGTATTAAAATAAAGTATAAATCATGTATACGTACACATATATATACATATGTATATATCATTAGAAAGGTATCGACGATGCGGTCATTATAAGACTAATGTTGAGTTCTTTCGACATTAGTTTAGTACAAATATCATTAAATCCATTTATAATAGTATTATAGAGGGGTGTTTAGTTGTTTATATAACTAAAAGGTCATTAAGTAATTATGGAGGGTAGTTTTTGAAAATTCAATTAGTATAAATAAGAGCTTTTGGCTCTCATATTTCTTGCACCATTGTCTTGATTCAAGAGTCTTTCTCTCCTTATCCCCCGAGCATTTCGGTCCCTCGTGATTCGACTTCTCTTTCTGTAGCTTAGTATAGTAAGGTGAGCGCTGAAGCGCTGCACGAATCTTTCTTAGAAAGATTCAGCGACGAAGTTCTGCCCCTGCAGAGCCCGACTCCTAGCTAAAACCCCATTGTAAGTAAGTTATGCTTACCTTATTTTAATATAGCTTATATTTAAAATTAGTATTGTTATTATGAACTTATAATAAATATTTGAGCTATTATTATAACTTATATAAGTGTCGTTATAATATTTTTTTTAACTACTCGCGGTACGGGGAATCTAGTTTAAAGGGTCGCATAGGGTTGTTGGATTTCAGAAGTGCTATATGCCAAAATGGTCCTGCCCTCCGGTGTTTTATGTCTGGCCCCTGTCTGTACATAGTGGTTGGAAAATATTGTTTAACACTTATATAATAATAATAATACTAAGACTAATAGTTGGTCACGGTAAATATTAGACTAAAATTTAGCGATAATAATGCTAGGTTTCGTCGAAGGAAAATAGAATCGTTAGAAGCAAGCGCTGCCCGATTTTGGAATCATCACCTTAACAAGTGAGTGCATAGTTACTTTCAACTTACACATAGATATGAAGTATTTTATATAAATTACGTGCTATGTGTGCATATTATCTGAATACTTGCTATCTATGCTAGATGAACGTTGTTATACATGTTTTCAATGATTTAAACTGTATATGTATTTTATATCTACGAAAATGTTGGGGGTAAAACATGGGTAGATGCAATAGGTGATGTGTGATAAAATGATGAGAGGCCTCGATGTTGATGTTGTTGATTCTGTCATCTAGCGGAGTATGGATGACGACCACGGACTCTTCTAGACAGTCCAGTGGAACACTAGCAGGCTCGCAACCTGTAGGTGTTTGTGAACGATCTGTTCACCGGTGTACTCCATCCCCCACATGGTTGCCTTTAGGACATTTATTGCTGAGGAATCCCCTTAGCAGTAGTGTCCGTCCCGATGATGATCCTTAGGCTAGGTCCCTTATGATAGGTGTTTAGGGACGTAAAGTGAGGATAACGGGAACGGGTAATCGGGTTATTGTTGATCGATGAAATTAATAAACTTATTTATTGTGGGTTGAAAACCCTATGTGCTCACCAGGCTCCCAAGCCTGACCCACTCAATTTTATGTATTACAGGTAGTGGCGCATGAGCATAGGTGTGATGTTTTGGACGAGGGATTACGGATATAGGCCTGTAGATATGAAATGATGTAGTAAGGCTTATATTGTACTGTTTATGCTTTTGATCTGTACGAACATGACATCCCGAGTCTTTTAATGAAATACATTTATATGGAAATGCTTTTGATAAATCTTTATCATATTTTTGTTTTGGGACAAATTCCGCAACACTTTCATTTAAAATGTAACTCTGATTTTTAAACAAAGCATAAACAAACCGGTCTTTTCTGGCCGTGATTTTGGGGATGTCACAGTTGGTATCAGAGCATTAGTTTAAGCGAACTAGGAATTTGTAGGATTTCTAAACTTAAACTTAGAATGCTAAGCGATGATTGTGAGGTGTGAGCACTAGCTTATTTTAGTAATTGTGCCTAAAATGCTTTTATGTGCTAAATGCTTTGTGCATAATATGTTGTTAATTGTTCGGATCTATGGTTTGTTGCCGACCGAATCTGGAAACCTTATGTGTTTAGGATTCTAAACGTACGACTACGATATTAGAACTAGCATGTAAACGTTTCGGAGTGATAAGGACGATTTAAAACGTTTATCCTAAATAAAGATCTAAATTCACCTTATTCAGTGTATAGATCAAGATGGCAAGGACCCGTAGCGGAACCGTGAACGCAAATGGAGGTAGGAACCAACCCCCAGTGGTTCAGCAAATACCTTTTGTTGAAGAAGTTGCACCTGAGCCAGTCACCATGGCTGGAGTTCAAGCCATGATTCAGGCTATGCTAGCTGAACAAAGGGAAGAAATGAGACGGATGCTCCACGAAAACTCTTTGTATGAGAAATCTCTCCAAGTATGTGAAATCTCTCCCAAAACTCTCTTTGTATGAGAAATCTCTCCAAGTATGTGAAATCTCTCCCAAAACTCTCTTTGTATGAGAAATATCTCCAAGTATGTGAAATCTCTCCCAAAACTCTCTTTGTATGAGAAATCTCTCCAAGTATGTGAAATCTCTCCCAAATCTCTCTCAAAAGTTCTCATAACTTTTTGAAGTCATTCAGGTCCTCCCGACCTTAACGGGGTCAAAAACCGCTTGAAACGGGGCAAGAACGGGCAAAAAGGGCTTAAGGCCCCGAAACCCTCCTAATAGGGTCGAAGCCTCTTAGGACCCGAAAGTCCTCTTAGGGACCGAAACCAAGAAGACCCGAACCCGAAGGCTCCTAGACCCGAACCCGAAGGCTCTCGGAACCGAACCCTCCCTTCGGGCCCGAACCTCGCTCAAGGCCGAACCCGAAACTACTGTTCATTCGGTTCATTTCGGGTCTGACCACCTTCGCTTCTAAGACTTTGGACCGAGCCTTCGCCTTCGCCTCTCACTTCTGGTTCGCCCCATTTCGCTTCCGGCTCGACATCAGTAGGGACCGAACCTCGGCCTAGGACCGAGAGGTCTCGCTGGGAACTCACTTTCTCCCGATTTTCGACTAAGTTTTGCGTTTTAGGCCCTTTTTAATGGTTTTAACGCGGGATTTTCACCTAAAACTTTATTTTAACATATAAGGCCCCTTAATTAATGATTAATCACGTTTTTAGAGGATAAACCTTATCCAAGAAGAGTGGGTGAAGTACAAGAGGTGGAGTGTTGACTTTCCTTTATTCTATGACACAAGCAACCACTCCCATACCCACTCCATGTCACTATTCACCATCAGCCCATACCTAGTCATTTCATGGTACTTTCCCACCCTTTTTCAGCCATACACTTGGTCAAGGGCAAGAAAACCCTCCTCTCTCCTCACTTCTCTCATTTTCCCTCTTTTCACCAAAAGGATCAAACTCTTTTCTCTCTCACTTCCTCTCTCTAGAATTCGAGATTCAAGGGCTGATCTTGGATTTTTCCTCCACATTTGGTAAGAACAATCCATTCTCCTTATGAATATCTCATTTCTTTCTACTCAAACCATGGATATCTTACACAAACTCCATCGTATTTGTGTTAGATCTTCGAATCTTCAAGTGATTCTTCAAGTGTTCTTGGGTTGAACACTTCTTTTCTTCAACACTTATCTTCTGAAATCACTCAAGGTGAGTTCATAGCCCTCTATTATCATGTTTTCTTAAGTTTTAAGGGGGAGAATACAAGTTAAAACACCAAGAACATAACTAAACTTATCTAACAACTTTCATCAGAAAAGTTGGACTCCATTCACGGACTGTTTTGGTCAACTTAAACATTTTTTTTAAACTATTTTAGGTGCATGTAGTTCATGTTTTTAGCTTTAAAATTACTACTTTCACATCTCCATGCGATTTTTCTACAATTTATGGTGATTTTTACAAAACTGCCTATCATTTCAAACATCAATCCGGACCAGTTTGTGATTATGGACTTGTTCACACAAGTTAGAGGTCACTAAAAATCATGGAAAATTTTATGAACAAACTAGACTCATTTTCCAAACTCCCGGAATTTACGGATTCTGATTTGGACCTGTTAAGAAGTTTTTATAAATGTTCTAATAACAACGATCGGAGCTAGTAATAACAGAAAAATGCTAACAATTTCTTATCACCTTGTAACATGTCGAGCAAGGTGTATATCTTTATGTGAATGTGTGTTATTGCAAATAAATGACATTTTTTCTTAGTATATAAACATGCATCAGTTAATAAATGGATTTTGATATATTGATATACACATGAAATATAAAGGATAACACATTCGCTTTAAATCAAAGTACATCCATTTTACTCAAACAATTGAATAAACTACATTGAATATAGTTTACGTACATTACTATTGCAAACGTTTTGGATAAACTATAATAGGTATGGTTTATGTTTCCATTAACACAACAAATACATTTCGGAAGGTTTTATTCCCACAGAAAAAGGTTTTACACTCACGCACACCACATGTAAACTTGTTAACCTAAATTGTGAGACATTCTCTTTCCGTACGTCCGAGTGTGGGATTTAAATTCCTGGTAGTTATAATCAGAGTCTCTTGTAGGGAGAACGTGATAGTTTTGTATAGATCTATATTGGGTTTGACACCCCACACCTTACTGCTAGCTACAGTAGGACCTGCAGGTCTACGGGTGACAAATGTCATATCAGTTTTGCGACGTCTGAGAAACGTCGTGGCAGGTTCATTAGTCATAGTATGATTATAGCGCTCACATAGGGAGTTAACAATACATAAAGTTCACGGGATCTTTTTTTTTTGTATAAATCAAAAAGGGATTTTATGTCGATTTAAAATCACTTTCTATATCAATAATTACATATATTATGGTATACTTTTGGTCTTGGTATTTAAGACTACAGATCATTCATTACGGGTTTTTCTCAAGTTTGGAAGGGTTTTTACGCCAATTTAAAACCACTTTATATCTTTAAGTATGACAAATACTTGTTCATTTCCGGTCCTGGTATTTAGGACTACATAACTTTTATAAGGAAAATATTGGATTTTCTTGGTATCATACCTCTCTTTACAAAGATAAATTTTCAAACTCTTACCATCAAAAGCTTATGAACTCACCAACCTTTGTGTTGACATTTTTTTTTCAAAACTACTTGTATTCTCAGGAAATCACTAAACAGACAACCAAGTGCTTTTAAGGATGGGACGTTAAGGCGTCAAACATTTCATACTTATTGTCTACATATTGTAACTGATTTAGAGCATGTAATTCATACAATGATGTAACTCTTTCAATTATATATATATATATATATATATATATATATATATATATATATATATATATATGATTGGTTGTATTTACTTTGAGCACTATTATACTCGTTGTTGTGATACTATACATGAAGTCCTCCACCCCCGGACGTTTCCGCCATCCTTGGTTTGGGGGTGTGACAGATTGGTATCAGAGCATTGTTTATAGTGAACTCAGTATATCGAACCACATAAGATATACAAGCTATAAATGCATTGGGACTAAGGTCTCTGATTTAAAGTTTTCAAAACAATTATACTTTTAGAAATAAATAATTTCTTATTAAAAGTATACATGCATGCATACATACTAAGGTCAACATCATTCTAGAACAACACAAAAGTAATGATTGTTGGATATCACAAGTAAGCTCGGGGATGCATGGTCAGTCTTGGGAGTGGCATAGCCTGATCAACTATGTTGGTCCGAGGAGTGATTAGCACATGCCCAAGAATGGTTGTGATATGACAACAAGTCTAAAAAACTTACCAACACTACCCCAATGAGAACACTAAAACAAAATATGGGTTTAAAAATACTATGGGATTATTTTGTATTACTATAATTACTTATCTGAGAACTAAATAGATTTTTATCAAGAAGTCAATGATTGCTTAGTGGATACATAAAAATTATATGTATCCAGGACGTCATAGACTTAGAATATGTGGATCTTTGCTTTACTTCCTGTTCTCGTTGGATTGGGGATTTAGAGTTAGGGTCGCTTATTCGAAGGTCTATCCTGTCCCAAATACATATGACTAGTATGCACTAAGCAATGTATTGAAATACCTGATAAAGATCATCTTATAATTATCTAACTAGTACGTCTACTTAATAATTTCTTATATCCCCTTTTCTCGCGTGGATTTCATGGCTGAATTCCATCCCCCACGACGACCCGTACTACCCTAACCACGGCAATACTGAACGGCTCGGAGAGGAGCCAGAGAATGATTACCCAATCCCTGAGGATGATCACCAAGCTGAAGGCCTTGCTGATGGTTCTGACTCCGACCCTGAAATGGAAAACCTACCCCGATGGCTCTTGTTCCGAATCCTAACCCCCTGACGCCTCCTTGGGTAGAGTGCTTGGAAACCTGGAGCGAAGAGCAAGACCAACCTATGCCGTTTAATGGAGACCGAAGCTTCTACTACATAAGTGAAGGAAGCTCAGCAGACAAAATTCTTCTAATCCTAGTCCGTAGAGTTTCCCGAAACGAAATTCAGGGCAGAACAACTCTCCAGCATATCACAGAGGTTAATGCAAGTGCATGAATGCATACAATTGGCATCAATCGCCTCGAGCACTCTCTTGAAAGATCTGAGAAAGATCGTGAGACCCTGCTAAAATCACTGGCTGAATTACGAGCCAAAGCCATAGAACTCCGAGTACGCCAGAGGGTATACGAAAGGTACATGCCTGATATGGAGCGGCAACTGGCTGAACTGTAGGTACTTTTGGTTAGGCATTTAGGCGGCCAAAACTCTCCTGCTCCGGATGTGATGTAAGAACCTCTACAAGGTTAATTTTCCCCAATTTGCTACATCTTCAACATCAATGACATTATCAGTCCGCTAAATCATGTGTCACCCCTTGTCCAAATACTTCCATCATGCTACCATTGGAGTCTATCTGAAGCCCACTCTAGTCAAGTTGTTGGACTAAAGTAACTTAGCTTCGGGATCGTTCCCAATTTTCTGTCCAAGGTTGGATCATGTTATTCACCAACCAATGGAACCCGGTTTTGAACAACAAACGTCATGAGACCATTCTCCGAATTTACTTCTACTCTGTTATAGGACTGCATCATAGGGATGTAGGTCAAACCTTTGAGAACATACTTCCACTCTATAGGTGATCGGTCGAAATGCATCTAGGTTCAATGGTAGCCTTTACAAGGAATTCTACATTAAGAAGGATTTGTAAGAATGTTACTCTTATGATTTCCTTGCTTATACATTCCCCAGTTATATACAACGAAGACCTGGTAGACAATAGAATGTGATATTTCTAAGAATGTTACTCTTATGATTTCCTCGTTTAAACTAATGCTCTGATACCAACTGTGACATCCCCAAAATCTCAGCCAGAAAAGACCGGTTTCATTTATGCTTTTTAAACATTTTCAGAGTAAATCCTTTTGATTTTAAAAGAGATGCGAAATTTGTTCCCAAAAACAAAACGTGATAAAATAGATTTTTTATCAAAACATTTCATAAAGAAATATAATTTCATTTCATAATCAAAATCGGGATGTCATGTTCCGATACAGACCATAAAGCATAAACAATAACATTACAAGTCATTCAACAAATATATACATATACAGACTTGTAAACAAAACAACTTGATGATTCATCCATCTTTATGCTTTTGCGCCACTTCCTGTAATACAAATAAACTGAGTGGGTCAGGCTTAGGATCCTGGTGAGCATATAGGGTTTTCAACCCACAATAAATGATTATATTTAATTCAACAATCAATAATAACCCGATTACCCATTCCCGTTATCCTCACTTTACGTCCCTAAAACAACATCTATTATAAGGGATCTAATCTAGGATTTTCATCGGGACGGACATTACTGCAAAGAGGCTTCCTTAGCAATAAATATCCTAAAGGCAACCATGAGGGGGATAGAGTACACCGGTGAACACATCGTTCACAACACCTACAGGTTATGATCCTGCTAGTGTTCCACATGACCGTCTAGAAAGAGTCTGTGGTCGTCATCCATACTCTGCTGAATGAATGACTAGATCAACGACAACAACAACGAGGCCTCTCATCTGTTTATTACACACCAACTATCTACCCATGTTCTACCCAACATATTAGTAGATAAAAAATATATATTTTTATACATAGTTTAAAACCTGTATAGCATGCTCAATCAATACATTTTTCCACATAAAAGATGAGGCACACACACATAACACGTATTTCATAGAGAATAAATCAGACCTATGAGATAGAAGAAGGTGAATATACATTCACACATATAATCAACAAAATACACACGTAACACGTATTTCGTATAAAATGCTTCATAATAATGTGTTAGAAGAAAATGACCACACACTCACTTGATCAGAAGATGACCGGACATCACTACGACTTGCAGAAGTAGTGTTTCTCCGTAGATCTGGAAGATCTTCACAAAAAACGGGCTCCTCGCAGGCAGGGCTTTGGCTCGGAAATCTCACTTCTCGGGATCCTCGGGGCTTCGGATCTCGCTTCGGGGCTCGGGAATGATACCGGGGCTTCGGGATATGATTGGCACGCAAATCGAGGCAAAAACTAGAGAGAAGAAAGAGTTTGAACAAGAGAAAATGGCTGATTTCGATTTCTATTTATAGGCTGCTGGGTCTGGGATTACGCTGGACGTAATCTCAATTTACGTTGGGCGTACTCAGTACGCTGGGCGTAATTAGGTTACGTTGGGCGTACTTTGATGTCACTGCGTGCGTCAATTGGTGGCACTCGAGTATTGGTCAGACAAGTTGCACCCCTCTGAGTACGCTGGGCGTACTCAAATTACGCTCGGCGTAATTTGACTCGTCAAACTTCTAAATTGCGTAACTTTCGCATACAAGCTTTGTTTTCGACGTTTTTTATATCCACGCGTAGGTGAGACCATACTCTACAACTTTCATTTAGACTCCATCGTCTAATTTTGACTTTATTTTTATTATTTATTTTTAGTAGGCCGGGACAGGAAAAACTTCGTTATAAACTCGTAACTTCTTCGTCCGACGTCCGTTCTCGCCTAACTGTTCATCGTTTCGCTACTAACAACGAGATCTTCGATTCCCGTTTAGATTGTTTCGGCTAAAAACTGCTCGATCTCAAATCGAGTATTCGGGCTGCATACTGCCAAGTCGAAACTTCAGAAAATCATAACTTCCTCATACGAAGTCAGATTTGGGCGTTCTATATATATATATATATATATATATATATATATATATATATATATATATATATATATATATATATATATATATATATATATATATATATTCGGAAACCTCGTTTCGGCCACTACAACTTTATGCAAAGATATCGGGCATATCTCATACTTTAATTTTGACGCTTATTTTATTCTTAATTCATTAAATTATAATAATTAAGAAAATAAACACATAATTCACATAATTCAAAAATAATACATTTTTATTATTTCAAATTGGGTTACAAAGGTTAACCTAGACTATTACCTTGCTAAAAATGGCAAGCCCAGAAACACAGGCATTATAGTGATTTAGTGAAATAAAAACATGCCATTAAACAGAAACTGATATGACCATTTACCCCTTGAAGATGCGAATCAGAAAGTAAATGTTGTTATTAGAAATAAGAATGATATGACGATTTTACCGTATTACATGAGAAGCAGAAATTGATTGTTGTTATTAGAAAAAAAATAAAAGGGGTAAAATCGTAAAACATCTGTTAGGTGTGACTGAAGATTTAGTATTTACGGCAGTGTACTTTGAAAGTGCATTGCTATAAGCTATAAAATAGTTTTTTTTTTAAATAATTGAAAGAAATAAACTTTAAAACTACATTGATATAAAATGGTCATTTAGTGAAAAAAAAAACACATGTCATTTGACATAAACTGATATGACCATTTTACCCCTATCAGATGTGAAACATAAAGTAATTGTTGTTATTAGAGATAAATGATATAACAATATTACCCCTCTCACATGCGAAACAGAAAGTGATTGTTGTTATTAGAAAAAAATCAATATTTTGGAAAAAAAATAAAAGGGGTAAAATGGTAAATCATCGATTTGGGGGTAATTGAAGTTTTATTATTTACATCAATGTACTTTGAAAGTACATTGCTATAAGCTGTAAAACAGTTTTTTTATTAATTTAGTGGACAAAACACATGTCATGAATATTGAAAAAAAAAACTTAGTAAGATAAATTGATTTCCATCATTATCAATTCAAAAAAAAAAAAAAAAAGGAGGATGGAAACTCATGAACTTAGTCTACCGGTAACAACGTGGTTTCATGTAAACTACATTGATGTTATCAACGTATAAAAAACCAATCAATGTAAGAAATTATTAAGAAGTAATAAGTCGTGGTTTTTTTGCTGTTTTACTGTGTGATTTTGTGTGATAGAAGATGAGAAAGAAAAAACAAATCAGAATATTACAATAAGGATTAACATGTCGTTGTTTCATGTTGTTTGTGTTTCTGGTGGTTGAAGATGTGAAGACAATGATCATGAAAGTACTGAGAAGTTTTAGGTAAGAAAATGGATGATGGAATATATCTAAGGAGAGGCAAACAATGTTTACTTTTATGGAAATAGATAAATAATAAATGCAGTCCTGCTTTGTTGGGGTCCATGGTCAAAGAACATAAATTTAGTTTATTACGTTTAATTAGATAAGAATGGTAAGTTTGAAATTCATTAAAAGATAAGATAAGATATATGTCAATTATAGGAGAATGATATTTGAATTTAAAATTGAATTTCAATTCAAAATTTTTAATTGAATGATAAGAACCGGATCCTCGTTAATAAATGAAGGTTTTTTTTTTTACCACATGTGCTCTTCTCCTTCATTTGGACACATGACATTTTCTAAAATTTTTTAATTTTCTATTTTCCACTTCTCATTTTATTGTAATTTTCATTTTATTAAATTAAAATTCCACATTTAATATATAAGGTAATATATATATATATATAAGGTATTTATTAGAAATGATTTATATATGTAATGTATTCAATGTATTAAAGTCTCATTAATTTTAATAATTTAAATTTTTTCTTATTTTTCTTATAAATTCAAACTTTTCAAATTGTTAAATTTTTTTTTTTTAAATAAACTCATGTAATACATGGGTCTCACACCTAGTTTATAATGTATATGGAGAGAAAATTTATTAGATGTGTTAAATGAAAGATTTTTAAAATTTTGAATTTCTATTCAAACATTTAAATTAAATGAAAGATTCTTACAAATTACCAAAAAAACTAAAATTTGAAAGATTTTTACCAATTACCAAATTTTTTTATTAAGATATGATTTTTTTTTTTTAACTTTTAAAATGAAGATTCTTACTTAATATAAAAAAACGAAAATTTGAAAGATTTTAACCGATTACCAAAAACAAAGTGATAATTAGTAATTTTTTAAAAATTGTCACTTGTCAATTAGCCTATCTAAACAGATGACATGTGACATTTAGAGGTTTTGTTTATTAGAGCACCCACATTCGTGCTCTTGCAATTAATGCCAATTCAAGCATCATCTTTGAACTGTTGCAAACTAAACAAGTGGGCCATTTAATATTAAATTCATTAAAATAGATAAAGTAATTAAATATTATTAAATATGGAGCATTATGTGTTTGCAAGGCTTGCAAATATAGCAAGAAGTAAATGTATGTGGCATCAAATATGAAACAACTGGCATTGCAAAACCAATTGAAAGGCTGCGATGTAGATGGTCTTAGATGAGGTATATATATATATATATATATATATATATATATATATATATATATACACACACACACACACACACACTAGTGGTGTACCCGCGTAAAGTGGCGGCGGCGAATAATTTCTCTAGGCACTATTTTTCTTTTACAAAATTATAATGTTTCAAAGATACTACATGTCTACAAAAATAGAATCCAAATTTGACGTTACTTGTGCCATGATACATCAGATGATCGATAAAAAGAAAACGTTTAAGGCGGCAAAATATGAAATGTGATTGTTATTCGAACAAAAATAATAGAATTATATAAGAATACAAAAAATATTAAAATGTGTAATAACCCATGACTATTATTAACCGTGCAACACTTCGTTATGTAAGTTTTGGACGATTCCATTTTTTATTATTAAATTAATATATTATTGATATGACCATATTTAACTACATATTTTATGTGTTTATCCTAATGTACTTGAGTAAAAATGTTATATTTTAATATATATGATACTAAATGTAACACCCCGTTTATTTAAATAAATTAATAACTGTAAGTCCCAGACTAGTTTGTGAAGAATTTTGAAAGTCGAGGGTTAAAAGTGTACGTTCGGGACTTAAATTGAAAAGATTTGAAGGCTTAAGGGTTTATTGGTGAATTAAGGATATTTTATGAAAGAAATTTATAGGATCAGGATTTAAAAAGTAAGTTTTGGATTCAGTTCGTAAAGATTCCTGAGGGCAGGGTCTATTTGGTATGTTTTGGATTTAGTTTGAAAACAAATTATAATGGAGGGGCTGAAGTTGAATAAATTGATCAAAGTTTTGTGAGGACACGGGATATATCCGGTGACCCCTTCCCCATCGTCGGAAAAAAACAAATCCTAAACTGAAGGGAGCACCTAGAGCTGCCACCCCCTTCCTTTTCTCTTCCCAGTAGCCATCAACAAAGAACCACCGGAGCAGCTGCCTAGTTCCGCCGCCGGCAAGACGAAGAGACTCAAGGGACTAGGAACTCGTTCGTGGGTATGTTACTATTTGCGTTTGGGTGGCTGCCTCAGCCCACGTCCGTCGCTATGGCGCTAAGAAGCAACGATGATGCCGTTTAGTGTTGCCACCTCCATCGTTTCTTGATGGCGTCGACTGTTACGTTGCCATCAATAGAAGCCGAGCAAAGGACCCTCTTCTATTGCCGTTCGTTGCTACCGCTGTTCCGCCGCTACCGTCGATGGCGGACTCTCATCGTCACCTGCCGCTGTGAGTCGTTGATGCTGTCGTTCTAGTGGTCGTCGTGTTCCAGCCATGACTTGCCGTCGCCGCCTATGCAACCCTCATGTCACTCCAGTTGTTGCTTAGCGTCCCAAGGGACGGCCATGCTTGTATTTCACAAGGTTGCGAGTGCGTTGCTGCTTCAAGTTCGAGTGAAGTGTGGTCGTTTGGTCTAGCCGGAAATCAAGAGTGAGCACCGCCACCACCTGCCGCCGCCGGCCACCATAAGGTGGTTGTGTGTGTTTGTTTTTTTAGGTGTGTGTCATTGTATTTCTATTAGTTATGCGTGTTTGGGTATTTTGGTTAGCCAGAGTTCATGGAAGAGTCACTGCCGCCACGAGCCACCGTCGGCCACCACTAGGGTGGCTGTGTGTGTGTGTGTTAGTTAGTGTGTGTGTGTGTAGTTTTGGATTAAAGTTTTGTAACTGTAATTAGCAATAAATAAAAAAAAATAATAGTAACCACCACCATAAGGTGGTGGCCGCCGCCGTGAGCCGCTATTTACCATCACTAACCGAGGTGGTAGTGGGTGGTGCCCCACTAGCAAAACCCTAATGAACTTAGCAAAACCCTAATGGGCTTAAGGGTTAGTATTGGGCCTATTGGGCCATGTTTGGGTGAAAAACCCTAATTATGAGTAATTGGGCATTGGACTTATTTGGAACCACTTTTGGGCCATTGGGATTGGATTGTGTATTAAGCCCACTTATCCCATATATAAATTATTTAGTAGAGTAAAGGACTTAATGGATTAAGTCATTAATAGGCTAAGTGAGAAAACCCTAATTATCATTTTATGTGGAAACCCTAATTTTCACTTGGGCTTTGAGTTGGGCCTTCCTATTGGGTTTTGGTAATTGGTTTGTTAATGGGGCATACAAGAATAATGAAATGGACTAGACTAATTAGTTGGGCTGTAGAGTAAGGCCCATATGAAGGATTGGGCCCAATTTGGAAAATTGGGCCATAGATGGGCCATAGTTTGGGCCTAGAAAGTTGTATGATATTGGGCCCTTAGAATGAGACATGTTGGACTGGACTGAACAATTAGGCCTTAAGGGATGTCCATGTAGAGGTTTGGGCCCAATTTGGAAAATTAGACCATATGTTGGGCTTTGATCCTTAGTTGACTTTCGACCTATGGATTGGGCCTTGAGCTTGGGTAAGCCAAGCTTGGGTAGTGTAGTAATTATCCAAAGTATGTATTTATAGTTATGTAGTGGAACCCAATTATTAATTGGGTGTTATTTTTATATTGACAGATCGAGAATCTGTCATCCAGCAGCTATGGTTTTGTCAGCGGGACTTCAACATGTGAGGTGAGTTTCCTTCCAGTAGGAACAGGTCTACGACCATAATGTCGACCCGTTTAGTCAGCAGTAGTTTCGGACTTCGGTCCGATGCAGTAGTTTAGTATGCTTGATGTCTTTGTGATTCAAGCATGTCTTTGTGTTATGTGTTCCAGACTTCGGTCTGATGCAGTATGCAGTATATGTGTTTATGCTAGTAGTTATGATTATGATATGCCATGTTCAGTCAGTTTGCGGACTTCGGTCCGATGCAGTTTGCGGACTTTGGTCCGATGCAGTTTTTGGACTTCAGTCCGATGCAGAGGGCAAGGCCCTGGTTAGTTTCCAGACTTCGGTCCAATGCAGTTTCCGAACTTCGGTCTGATGCAGATGGCAAGGCCCTGATTATTTTCCGAACTTCGGTCCGATGCAGTTTCTGGATTTCGGTCCGATGTAGTGGGCAATTTCCAGTATGTGCTTTATATGTTATTGTATGGTATGTGGTAGTTTAGGGGAGCTCACTAAGCTTCGTTCTTACAGTTTTCAGTTTTGGTTACAGGTACTGAGTTTTTAAAAGAGGATATCGGGAAGATTGCAGTGCACACACCATCTGTTTAGCCTGGGATGTTTACACTCTGATATTTTGACGATTGTTATGATATTTTGAGATACATTGTTTATGATTTTTATATGATGTTCGATGACTATGGTTTTATTATTAAATTAAAAAGAAATTTTTAGACTGTATTTTTGAGGTGTTTCAAGTTGGTATCAGAGCCTTGGTTTGAGGGATTCGGGCACACTTTAAGGTATGTCTGAACTCAAACAAATGAATTGGTATAGAAATTTTCAAAAGGAAAATCAGTTTTTGTAAAAAGGGAGTTTTGAGAATAGAAAAGAGTTTTAGAAAAAGCGAAAAGAATTTTAGAAAGAAAAGAACTTTGAAAAGAGAAAAAGGTGTTGTGCATGCAATCAGCCAAGCTCAAGTAAGTACTCCCAAATTACCCATGCAAGTTTATCTTATGAGTATTAGTTTCAGTTTCAGGAGAACAACATGCTAGAATAGGACTAAGGATCTAGGAGGATGCCTTATGTTCCTACTATATGTGTTCCAGCTTTATGATAATTGCATGCTAGTATTGAGTAGATAGTAATAGGATAGCCTGTTTAGGTCATGCCTGATAGTATGAGCTTAACATTGTATGCTAGTACAATTTCTTGCTATGAGGATATATTTTCCTGAGTAGTTTCCTATGTTTGAATGTTGCTTGCTTTGTGATTTGTGGGACTATGAGTAATGGAAGTTAGCCATTAGGTGAATACGTCACGTCACATGTGATCAGGGTTGAATAATCTCATAGTGTTGGACTTGGCCCTATTTCATGACTCTCGTCTGAGTCTAACCGTTGTAGAGATGAGTCTTTTACTCGAAGGATTATCTGAGCCTTGTCACATGTGATGGTATTCAGGTGATGGCTAATTGACATTACAAGGAGGCCTTCAGCAACTGAGGACTGGTTTGGGTGGAGTCAGAGATTTCCCTAGGGCAAGCCTAGGATGAGAGTAGTAGAGATCAGTAGTAGTAGAAGGGACTTGGTGGAGTCGAGGGAGTACTTGAGGAAAGTACAAATAGATGTGGAAGGTAGTAAGGGCCCATACTACGGAAAGCAGAGGATTTGTACTCGAATCAAGGAAGGTTGAGATAAGACCAGGGAACTTGTAGTGTGTGAAGATCCCTCGAGTTTTGATGAGTATTGTGATGTTAGTGATGGTATATTAACGAGTATAGTGACACTACGTGGTAGACCAGATGGTAGTTCTGGTGACGATTAGGGATCAAGCTCAGACTCTGGAACTGGGCAGGTTGACGATTAGATGAGGGAGTTCATTCCATCTTAGATTACGCATGATATCATTGACCAGACTCTTGTGATCCTTAGTGTGATCAAGGAGGGCATTACAGAGATTTGTGATGAGAGGTCGAGTGTATTCTGCACAGAGATAGCAGTCATGATAGGGACCCGTACGTTGATTTTTTGGGAATTCAGAGTTTGAGAAGCTTCAGATTGTCATGGAGGTTAGGGACCCCATTGTTAGCAGCGGATGGTTGGCAGATGTCGCCAACACTTTTCGTACCAGACGTCGTCCTGAAAGGAGAAAAAATCCAACTTATTTCCTGTCTCCTGAGGGACAGAGCACGAGATCAATAGAAAGGGGTTGGTAGAAGTTTGAGTGATGATACAGTTGATGCTATGTCATGGGATGACTCTCAGACTAGATTCTGGGCAGAGCATGCTCAGGCGATTGGGCGCAACAGTTGGCGCAAGAGTTGTTAGATCTCCACCGGACGACTAAGACTGTTGCAGAGCTCACTGCCAAGTCTCGAGAAAGAGCTTATATGGTACCACAGTATGCAGCATATGAGGAAATGAAGAAGGTAAGTTATCAAAACATACTGTAGAGTGATAACAGGGAGATCGTGAGTATCTCGGGGTGCAAGACCCTGAATGATATGACTTCTAGAGCTTGAGAACATGATATGGACTTGGAGCATATTGGTAAGGGGGAACCAGATCAGTTGCTTATATTGAGGGAATCAGGAGGAGACCCTAGATTTAGGATTAGCTCTCGAGAGACCAGCAGGACCATATTCGGTGCAACACTTGCAGGAAACTACACAAGGGAGCCTTTCGTTCCAAGGGTTTGAGTAAGTGTAACTCTGGGTTATCCTCTATTTGTGTTTGGATTATACTTTCAAGAGATGTCATATGCCAATTGCATGCCAAGAAGCATTAGCGAATAGTGATAAAGCATTTCCCCAGATGACGGGATTAGGAAAGTACAGCGTCATCTTGGTTTATTCCAAGACTGAGGAGCAGCACGAGAGGCACCTGAGGGAGGTGCTGGAGACTTTGAGGAGGGAGAGAATTTTCGCAAGGTTCTTCAATTGTGAGTTATGGTTGCGCGGGGTGCAATTTCTTGGGCACCTTGTCAATCAGAAGGATATTCTAGTCGATCCGGCCAAAACAGAGGCCGTGATGTAGTGGGAGATTTCGAGCTCTCCAATTGAGATTCTGAGCTTCCTGGATCTAGCAGGTTATTTCCAGGAGATTTATTCAGGTTCTTGGAGGTGGTGTGATCTTTTGGACTGGATAGTATTGAAACACTAGTAATGGTAAGCGTGGTTTTCAGCAGATCGGGCATAGAATGGTAAGAAGGATTGAGAATCCTTCCAATATTGTGTGCTGTAAGACGTTTGCTGAATCAAAGTAAGGGAGAATTGCCCAAGGATTCAGAAGCAGGAGCAGTTTTGAGACTAGGATAAGTTTTGCATCCTTGTCTGAAGGGAAGACAACCCATGAGGCTGTATGGACCGAGGATAGTGTGAGATGGAAGATCGAAAAAAAAAACTTTCCAATGATGAGATCACGTTCTTGGAATGTTTGCTAGCAAGCCTTAGGGAATCATCCTGGGGATTCCAGTTAGGACATGGGTTCAGTTTTGGATGTTAGGTCGTGTGTATGCTCGACATCGGATATGTTCGGATTAGCAATCAACGAATGAGATAATGTGAGAAAGTGTTGTAAGTCTGCAGGTATAGCCGTACCATTCACTAGCAGTCAGATAGTGTCAGAGTGTTGTAAGTCTGCGGGTGTAGCCGTAGAATTCACTTGGTAGATAGCATGAGCGCGTTGTTAGGACACGGAAGGAATAGTAGTACCCACCAGTTTGGGTGAAGCAGTAAGGATATGGAAATCCATGGATTGGATTTCAGAATTATCTGGATGGATTAGATCTAGTTGAGCCAGTGATAGGACTGTAGGGACGCCACTTCAGTTCGAGACCGAGCAAGCAATGAATTGCTAAAGGTTGCTTGTTATATAAGGCTACCATTGGTCATGTAGCAATCGCGTTTAGCTGTGGTTTGGTAACTTCGGGATTCGACGTGTGGAATCGATCAGTTAGATCAGAAGGCCGCTAGAGCCACAGTGATAAGATAACTAGTAGTTGTAGTTTCAAAGAAGGATTTCGTTCACAAGTTGTGTGAGGCAACTAAGTAGGGAGTCCTTTGGCCCCGCAGTCGGGCTGGAAACCGGTATTGCAGGTGACTGACGAATGAGTTGAGACCAGGAAGGTCTCGATAGATGTTGGAAAGCAGCCATGTAGCAGCATGATGTTTCAAGCAGTTCAGTATTTCAGGCAGTTCCGTGTTTCAGGCAGTCCCGTGTTTCAGGTGGTTCAGTCTTTCAGGCAGTTCCATGTTTCAGGCAGTTCAGTATTTCAGAAAGTTATGTGTTTCAGGCAGTTCCATGTTTTAGGCAGTTTAGGTAGTTCAATGTTTCAGGCAGTTCAATGTTTCAGAAATTTCAATGCTTCAAACAGTCAGTGTCTCAAGCAGTAATGGCATTTAGGGATTTCATGTATGGTTAGAGTCACAGATAGCTTAGGTTATGCTAAGTCACTTACAGCAGGAGGATCCGAGTTTTGGCCAAATATAAGTGAATCACAGGGATAAGTGGATTTGTGATTCTGTTTTCTAGGGTGAGCCCTGAGTTATCAGAAGTTAAGTAAGCAGCTGAGAGACAAGTGGAGTGTATACAGAGATAATGATTCAGTATGAGTGGTCTGTCAAGGATTCATACCATCTCGAGATAGCATATTTCGGACGGAATAGATGTTATCTTGTTGCGAAGAATTCGTTCACCCGAGGCTTTTAGGGCTTTGCGAAGATTGGTCACGACTACCCTGGGAAGGCTAGGGTGTGCCATGATGGTGATCATGTACTTCAATAGTTTAGCGTGTAAAGGACGGTAAGGAATGATTTCGAGGAGGAAATCTAATTTAAGTGAGGGATATTTGTAACGCCCTATTTATTTAAATAAATTAATAAATGTAAGTCCCAGACTAGTTTGTGAAGAATTTTGAAAGTCGAGGGTTAAAAGTGTACGTTCGGGACTTAAATTGAAAAGATTTGAAGGCTTAAGGGTTTATTGGTGATTTAGGGATCTTTTATGAAAGAAATTTATGGGATCAGGGTTTAAAAAGTAAGTTTTGGATTCAGTTTGTAAATATTTTTTAAGGCAAGGTCTATTTGGTATGTTTTGGATTTAGTTTGAAAACAAATTAGGATGGAGGGACTGAAGTTGAATAAATTGATCAAAGTTTCATGAGGACACGGGATATACCCGGTGACCCCTTCCCCATCGTTGAAAAAAAAAACCCTAAACTGAAGGGAGCACCTACAGCCGCCACCCCCTTCATCTTCTCCTCCCAGCCGCCATCACCAAAGAACCACCGGAGCAGCCACTTAATTCCGCCGCCGACAAGAAGAAAAGACTCAAGGGATTAGGAACTCGTTCGTGGGTATGTTACTATTTGCGTTTGGGTGGCTGCCTCAGCCCACGTCCGTCACTATGGTGCTAAGGAGCAGCGATGATGCCGTTTAGTGCCACCACCTCCATCGTTTCTCGATGGCGTTGACTGTTGCGTTGCCATCAATAGAAGCCGAGCAAAGGACCCTCTTCTGTCGTCGTTCGTTGCTACCGCTTTTCCGCCGCTACCGTCGATGGCAGACTCTCATCGTCACCTGCCGCTGCTAGTCGCTGATATTGTCATTCTAGTGGCCGTCGTGTTCCAGCCATGACTTGCCGTCGCCGCCTATGCAGCCCTCATGTCCCTCCAGTTGTTGCTTAGTGTCCCAAGGGACGACCTTGCTTGTATTTCACAAGGTTGCGAGTGCGTTACTGCTTCAAGTTCGAGTGAAGTGTGGTCGTTTGGTCTAGCCGGAAATCAAGAGTGAGCACCGCCACCACCTGTCGCCGCCAGCCACCATAAGGTGGTTGTGTGTGTTTGTTTTTTTAGGTATGTGTCATTGTATTTCTATTAGTTATGCGCGTTTGGGTATTTTGGTTAGCCAGAGTTCATGAAAGAGTCACTGCCGCCACGAGCCACTGCCGACCACCACTAGGGTGGTTGTGTGTGTGTTAGTTAGTGTGTGTGATTTTGGATTAAAGTTTTGTAACTGTAATTAGAAATAAATAATAAAAAAAATAATAGTAACCACCACCAGAAGGTGGTGGCCGCCGCCGTGAGCCGCTATTTACCACCACTAACTGAAGTGGTAGTGGGTGGTGCCCCACTAGCAAAACTCTAATGAACTTAGCAAAACCCTAATGGGCTTAAGGGTTAGTTTTGGGCCATGTTTGGGTGAAAAACCCTAATTATGAGTATTTGGGCCTTGGACTTATTTGGAACCACTTTTGGGCCATTAGGATTGGATTGTGTATTAAGCCCACTTATTCCATATATAAATTATTTAGTAGAGTAAAGGATTTAATGGATTAAGTTCTTAATGGGCTAAGTGAGAAAACCCTTATTATCATTTTATGTGGAAACCCTAATTTTCACTTGGGCTTTGAGTTGGGCCTTCCTATTAGGTTTTGGTAATTGGTTTATTAATGGGGCATACAAGAATAATCAAATGGACTAGAGTAATTAGTTGGGCTGTAGAGTAAGGCGCATATGAAGGATTGGGCCCAATTTGGAAAACTGGGCCATAGATGGGCCATAGTTTGGGCCTAGACAGTTGTATGATATTAGGCCCTTAGAATGAGACATGTTGGACTGGATTGAACAATTGGGCCTTAAGGGAAGTCCATGTAGAGGTTTGGGCCCAATTTGGAAAATTGAGCCATATGTTGGACTTTCATCCCTAGTTGACTTTAGGCCTATTGATTGGGCCTTGGGCTTGGGTAAGCCAAGCTTAGGGTAGTGTAATAATTATCCAAAGTATGTATTTATAGTTATGTAGTGGAACCCAATTATTAATTGGATGTTATTTTGATATTGACAAGAATCTGTCATCCAACAACTATGGTTTTGTCAGCGAGACTTCAACATGTGAGGTGAGTATCCATCCAGTAGGAACTAGGGCTGAGCATGGGTCGGTTTGGGTCGGTTTTGACCTAAAACCGAACCCAAAACCGACTTATCGGTTTTCAGAAATTTAGAACCCAACCCAACCCAACCCAAGACCGACGGGTTCGGTTTCTCGGTTTTTTGGTTCTTTTCGGTTCGGTTTTGGGTTTAAACCCAAACCCAATAGAAATCCCAAGTAATTCTTTGAAAGATGATAATCCTTTTATAGAAGTAAGGATGATCGATTTTTGTTACAAGGGGCGTTGTGGGAATGAAGTTAGAATCAACATGTTTTATATAAGAGATGATATGCAGGTTAGTTTGAACACCTTGACGATGTGGGATAGTTTTTAAAGGACAACCAAAATAAATAAAACAAACGAAATGTAGGCAATAAGTTTCGAACTTGGGACACCTAGAAGAATGTTGCAGCACCTTAACCACTACACCAAGTTTGTTTTTTTGCTTAGAAGCCAACGAAAACAAATATATACATATATAGCAGAATATATATAATTCATAAAATTTGGTTTGGGTCGGTTTTTCTCGGTTTTTGTATTTTATAAAACCGAAACCGACCCAATATTTCGGTTTTTAAAAAAAATCAAACCCAAACAGTCGGTTTCTATTACGGTTTCGGCTTTTCGGTTTCGGTTTTGTCGGTTTTTCAGTTTCCGAGTTCGGTTTTGCTCACCCCTAGTAGGAACGGGTCTACGGCCACAATGCTGGCCCGTTTAGTCAGTAGTAGTTCCGGACTCCGGTCCGATGTAGTAGTTTAGTGTGCTTGATGTCTTTGTGATTCAAGCATGTCTTTGTGTTATGTGTTCCGGACTTCGGTCCGATGCAGTATGAAGTATATGTGTTTATGCTAGTAGTTATGATTATGATATGCCATGTTCAATCAGTTTCCAGACTTTGGTCCGATTCAGAGGGCAAGGCCCTAGTTAGTTTCCAGACTTCGGTTCGATGCAAAGGGAAAGGCCCTGGTTAGTTTCCGGATTTCGGTCCGATGCGGTTTTCGGATTTCGGTTCGATTCAGTGGGCAAGGCCCAGTATGTGCTTTATATGTTATTGTATGGTATGTGGTATTTTGGGGGAGCTCACTAAGCTTCATGCTTACAGTTTTCAGTTTTGGTTTCAGGTACTCAGTTTTCAAAAAAGGAGCTCGGGAAGATTGCAGTGCACGCACCATCTGTTTAGCCTGGGATGTTTACACTCTTATATTTTGACGATTGTTACGATATTTTGAGATACATTGTTTATGATTTTTATATGATGTTCGATGACTATGGTTTTATTATTAAATTAAAACGAAATTTTTAGACTGTATTTTTGAGGTGTTTCACTAAATATGCTTTGAAATGTTTAATATAGTTAAATTGTGAGTTGAGATGAAAAAGGAGAAATGATCTAAAAAGACGCAAAAATGATGTTGTTGGACAACATGACTAATTTTCAGTATTTTGGTTATATCGCATAACTCGTAACTCCGATTGAAGAGATTCAAAATGTTCTGAAAACTAGACACAATTTCGGACAACTTTTGTGTTATGAGAAAATGATGATTCCTACTCACCACGACGTGATAAATGGAAACTTCATGATTATTGAGCTGACTTGGAGAATACAAATGGAAACTTCGCGATCGTTGAGCTGACTTGAAGAATATGGGATATCCATGAAGACCACGAAGTGGTGGCTATCAACCACGTCGTGGTGACGTCAAAAGCTATAAATAGATGAAAACTACCCCTAATGACATATCTCCAACCCTAATTCGTTCCATATGATTATAAACCTCAGAAGTGTCATTTTAAGGGTCTAGAAGGTGGCTGGAGGGCCATTAAGCTGGTATGGAGCGAAGATATGAAGGATTCGATAGTTGATTCATGACATGAAGCATTCAGTTTGCTATTATGACCAATATTAGCATTCCAACTGTTTCTATTTATGTTTTAATTTCTGAATTCATGTGTTAAAACCTGTTGCTTTCGTTTGGAGTAGATGAGACTTGATTTTATGTGTTGATTTCAATGATTTTGGATTTTATTAGTTTAGTTATTAATTGTGTTTGATTGATCATCACCTATAATGTTAAAGTTATGATTTCTATTATCTATTGTTGAGTTATGTGTAGTTGGGAGGACCAATCTAATTACATTAACTTGAATCTTGATTCGTTTATGATAATTAAATTGTTAGGACTAGATATTGATCAAATCCTAGGGTTAGGTAATATTAATTCGTGTCTATGGCTGTGTTAGAGAGTTTAGATATTCATGTTTTGCGTTGATGGATTGTCATGGCCATTGATGAGAAATCACTAGATCATATCATTCATAATCTGAATATATTTCATTGATTATGTGTTCACTAATTACATGATCATTGTGTTAGTTGTTCATTAATTATTAGTACTAGGAAATCCGATCAAGATAACTAGTCACATTATAATTTAGTAACCAACTAATACATCCATTGCACCATTAACGAAGTTAACCATGATTTTGAGAAGTAATCCAATCTAAACTTGAGTATCTAAGGTGATTCGTTTCCAATCAATTTATCTAGTTAGTTTAATCTAGTTGAGTTTTATAAATAAAACCATTTGTTATTGTTTAACTTATAATCAAATACTCTAGTATTAATTCACTACCGCCCCTTTGAATTCGACACCATTGCTTATCAAAACTATATTATACTCGAGCGGGTTCAATGCTTGTAAGGTGTGGTTTAGATCGTAATGACCCAAAAATCAAGGGTAAAAAAATTTCATTTTTAATATAGCTAAAACATTGATACCATTTATTTCAAATTATCATAAAGTAAAACATTGATCAGAGTTCATCCCAAAATCATTCATTCCAGATATCATAGGTGTGTGCACTGCGATCAATTCGAGCCCTTCTTTTCCAATCGATGATACCTGAAACCAAAACTATAAACCGTAAACACAAAGCTTAGTGGGTTCCCAGAGCATACCCCACACAATCCATATAATCACATAATCCATATTAGCTATATCAGCTACATATCCACATAAGCCACATCAATCGCATAAGCCATGCATATAAACATATACTGTGACAACCCAAAAATTTCCGTTAGTTTTAACGTCAAAATTAAGTATGTCAAATATTAGCCAAATTTATCCCAAAAATATTTTTGACCGGAATTAAACCCGTTGGAATGTTTTAAATAATATTCGTCAAGCAAACCAAAAATAAGGCGGCCTAACTCTAAAAATTTGTCGTGTTTAGTGGTAGTCGTGAAAAACCCCGTTCGCGGTTGGTGTCGGGTGGACCCCAACCAAGCCATAAACCCCACCCTATATAAGGGTTGAGTGGGTTTCATTCCAACCTTTTTCACACCTTAGGAGTCTCTCTCTACTTTCTCTCTCTACAAATCGGGTTTTGGTCAAAAATCGCCCCTTCGAGCTTCAAAACGGTAAGTTAACCTTCCTAGCTTGTTGTTTAGCTTATCACACTTGCAAATTCGTGGCTTAAACATCCAAAAACCCCAAGAACAAGAGTTTACAGTCTTGGGAGCATCCCAAAACTATAAACACCTTGAAAGAGGGTTTTGGTACCCCAAAACCCTTCCAAACCACTTTTGATGCTTAGCAATGACTTAGAGGCTTGCATGAATGGACTTAGAACACCACAATCTTAACATATGGGGAGTAAATATGATTTTACGGCCCAAGAACATTCTTGGACCATAAACCCATCTTCAAGGACCATAAACACCTTTTTGGGTGTTAAATTGCCCCTTAAACACCCCCAAAAGCTTCCATGAATGACTAGAGCCTTGTAATCCTTCATTTGATGCACCAAAATACATGATTCATGGACTAACATGAGTTTACTACCGTAAAATCATGTTTTTAAGGTAGTAAACTCACCAAGAACACCTTCATAGACCGTGAACACCTTTCCAAAGTGTTTAAGTGCCCCTAACACCTTCCTATGCTCATATAAGTGACTAGAACCTTGCCTACATAGCCTAGAACCACAAAAGCACAAAAGAAATGGACTAACATGAGTTTACTACCGTAAAATCATGTGTTTACGGCCGTAAACTCCTCAAGGAGTGGCCCATGGACCGTAAACTCCATATTGTGTCCATTTTGAGCCCCAATCACTTCCTTAGCCCTTGATTCGACTCTAGCATGATTCTATGAGTGAGATAAGACCTTTAAACATCCCATGACACCACTACCATGAGTTTACGACCGTAAACTCATGGGGGAAATGGTCTTGAAACCGTAAACACCCATAAGGGCCGTCATTTGAAGAGTAAACTCCAATGTGAGTCCATACACACCTTCTATGCAACCCTTAGTACCTCTAGCACTTGTAGTAAAGTGTTTTATGTAGTAAGACATCCTTACTTGCTTAATAGGTTATTAAATGACTAATTAGATACTTAAATGTATCATTACATGTTAAATAGGATTCGCGTGTGTGGTCAAGTCCTCACTTGACACTTAGCATCCTATACCGCCCATTCATCCGAAACGCCAACGTCAGGTGAGTTCATACCCCTGAATGAACCTTTTAATGATTTTAACTGCTTTTATAGGGGGAATACAAGTTGATCTATACAGTTATTATATCAATCACATGTGATTGATAATTGTATAGCAAAATGGATTTTCGTATGTTATACTGTTTTATACAGCTTAAGATTTTCCAGTCTCGCTTTCAACTCTTGTTAACGGTTTTTCCAAAGGTTTTTCTTCACTTAATTTGTTTTATACAAATCATTTTCAAAGTCGTTATGAAAGGTTTTTCAAAGGATTCCAAAGATTTTCAAACTTGTTTTACAAACTGACATCAAGTCGTAAGTTTCTCATGTGTTAAGTTTTCATCAAAGTTATCATCAAAGTTTTCTTCTATGCTTTCACTTCTTTAAATGCATGCCTGTATTTGTATAGTTATATAAATAATGTTTAAAGGACTTAGGAAGGCTAGTTCACCCTATTTCATTTTCCTTGTTTGGATGTGGTCTGGTAGGTATCGGTTATCCGTCCGAAGGTCGTTTAAACATTAGTTATATATCATGTATACATATACGGACATAAAGGTTTCCATCGGCCAGTTCATTTTCCTTGGGTAGCAAGGGCATCCTCCCACTCGTCATTCGTAGATCAGAGACACTAGTAACTATTATAGGAATAGTTAGGAAGCTCTATTTACTTTTTCTAGTACGAGAATTCCAAAGTAGCCAGTTCATATGTGAGTCTCTATCATTAGTCCAGTACCTACATCAGAATTCAGTATATGAGATGCATCTTGAGGACACGGATTTCCCCGTTGTCAAGTTGGTAACTAGAGTCTCCTGTAGGGAGAGCGGGCATTGTGTGTATAGATCTATACGGGACTGACACTCCCGCACCCTGACTGCTAGCTACAGTCCATGGCCTACCAAGCCAAGGGGTGACAAATGTCACATTTATTCCAACGCTTGCAGGGCGTCAAGTACTCTAGTGTCAATAGTATGGTTACGAGTATCTCCATGTTTACCTTATAATTCATGGCCTTAAGGTAACGAGAATTTAACATTGTATTCTTGAAACAACACTCTTAGGATTACTCTTTGTTTTAGACCTTGCTAGCTGTATCGTTCATTTGATACTGTCCGGGGTCAGTGTCTCTTGGTTTTAGACCTTGCTAGCTGTATCGTTCATTTGATACTGTTTGGGGTCTGCGTCTCTTTGTTTTAGACCTTGCTAGCTATATCGTTCATTTGATATCGTCTGGGGTCTGTGTTTCCTTTTGTTAGACTGAGCCAGGCGTATCATTCATTTGATACTCTCCTGGAGTCTATGATTTCTTTTGCCTTAGTCAGCAGTACTTCTGCTGAGGCATATATTATTTTCCCCTAGTATTTTACTAGTGATATTCTCCTACTCTCTTTAAAGTCAAATACCGTATTTTGGTAATGATAGTATTTAAGGGAAAATTGTTGTAGAAGACTGCTTTTATTTAGTAAATATAGGATTTTCGGGAAAGGACGCTAATACACCGTAGATTCTAAACTACTACTTTTCATAAATTATTTTGAATAAAATGTTTAATTACATAAATGACACTAAATACTTATGAACTCACCAGCATTTATAAAAATGGTGATACTCGGTTTGAAAATAACTTGTATTCTCAGGTCAGCAATAGACAGGTACATCCCAGGAGCTTTTGGTGAAGACAGTTTAGTACCGAGCTGCAACTATATTAGCTTTTGTATTACTTTGATGTTTCTATGTAATGTAACCTATGTAAAACTATTACTATTAATGCAATGGTTGTTGCACTTTGATTACTATACTGCATATGTTGTGATACTTGACATGACGTCATCCACCCCAGAACGTTTCTGCCGTTCCGGTTTTGGGGTGTGACATATACAAATGTCGTGGGCTCGTTCCCATGGTCTTACTCCAGGATGTCATGAGCTCCCCACATGGTCTTACACCTAAGTGTCATGGGCTCTCCCATGGTCTTTATTAGGAAAGCCATGAGCTCTCCACATGGTCTTACATCCAGGTGTCATGGGCTCTCCACATGGTCTTTAGTAAGAAATTCATAGGCTTTCTACATGGTCTTACATCTAGGTGTCATGGGCTCTCCACATGGTATTTAGTAGGAATTTCATGGGCTCTCCACATGGTCATACATCTAGGTGCCATGGGCTCTCCTATGGTCTTCCATGCAAGTATCACAAAGAAAACTAGCATAGCACATGCCACATAGTCAACTAGCATACCACATAATCACTAGCATGCTCCCTATCACATAACCATCAATCATGATACATAATACAACATCAACTAGTGTATCACATATCATAAAATGGGCCGGCATTGGTGCCTTCGACCCGTTGGTATGGTGAGGAAACTCACCTGGAACTGCTGAAGTCCCGCGGATGAGACTCCAGTTGTTGGTTAACAGATTCCCGAACTATCAACATCAAACAACACCCAATTAATAATTGGGTTCCAAGCCCAAGTCCAACTCACACTCTAAAGGCCCAATATTCAAGTAATGGGCCAAAGCCCAACATATGGCCCAATTTTCCAAATTGGGCCCAAACCTTTACATAGTATTATTCAAAGGCCCAACCATTTTGTCCAGTCCATACATTTGGCCTTTCTAGTGTCCCAATATCTCATAATCATCAAGGCCCAAACTATGGCCCATTTATGGCCTAATTTTCCAAATTGGGCCCAACCCTTCATATAGGCCTTACCCTAAAGCCCATTCAATTATTCTAGTCCATATGATTGTTCTTGAATGGCCCATTATTGGCCCAATCACCAAAGCCCAATAGAAAGGCCCAAATTAAAGCCCAATATCTTTGATGGAGCCAACAAGTCAAGAAAAGTCATTTTATTATAAAAATCATTGCTCTTGGTTCAATAAGTCTTCACGTATAACCAATTGTACAATTGATTCCATATATCTCAGTTCTTAAACATGTTATTCTTGAGTTTCGTTTTTTATTCAACGATCATATTATTCGATTGGAGTTTTTTTCTTCAATCTCGACTTGTGAATCGGTTGTGTATGATTTCTTTTATTAACAAGTTGTTGATGATGAACAAGTGGTTGACGATCAATGTTTTGATTTTGATGAAATTGATCAAAAACTTTGAATTTTTTTGTGAAGAGCATGTGAAGAACGGTTGCTTAAACATGATTTTGATCTGAAATTTAGTGTTTTAATCTTTAATTTGTTGTTTGTTGATCTTTGACTTCGAAAAGTCAAACTGTGAAAAAGTCAAAGCCGAGATTTAAGAGATGAATCGATGAATTTGTAGAAGAAATTGGTAAATACAAGTTGTTTTGAGGACATGGATGTCGAAATTGAGTTTAATTTGGTTCTAATTTCGAACTTGGTTATGATTTTGATCTTGAAGTCAAAGGTTGTGACGTTCGACACTTGCGAGTTGATTTGGATATCAAAGACTGGTTTTAGTTAATGGATTGATTCCGAAGGATATGTTGAAATCGAATGGTTGATTTTGATGTTGTTAGTTGACTTGGACAAGTGATTAGTTAACGAGGAACGGAAATTAGGAGTCGATGTTTGTCACACCCTCGGCCGCCGGCGGAGACGACGAGGTGCGCGGCATAAATTAGTAATCATAATTCTTAAACATACATTGAATTGTACAAATATAATCTTCTATTATTACAGAAATATAAATCACATTAACAATGATTATTGTTAAATCGTGACACACACACCTAACAATCCGACATTTTCAAAAATATAATATAAATAACAGAGAGTCTTCTGAGCGAACACTTCTGTCCTGCTAAATAACCTGAGAATACATGCATTTAAAATACGTCAACAAAATTCTTGGTGAATTCTATAAGTTTTGACACAAAGTATTTTTATAACTGAAGGTATTTTACAAAATTTATCTGGTTGACCACCTTTTATAAAATACATACATATCTACCAAAAGTATAAGATAAGTTAGTTATAAAAATGTATGTGGTCTCATTTAGAAACATCATGCGTTCAAATCCAAAATTTCAAAATACGGAAAAATACATATAAGTAAGTCAAACTTATATCAAAATTTTTACGGTTCCCATGACCAAAATGCTTTTTATAAAAAGGATTTTGAATGTCAACTTATATAAAAGAAAGCCATATCGCATCTTATGAAAACATAAAATTGCCAACTTTACTATAGAAATATTGTAAAAACGTTTGTATAGTTTATATGTACAACTCATAAGTTTCAAATTTATAAACTTTGAAAATTCGTGTCATAGTATTAATTAAGTATTATCTTACTTAATTTGGAAACCGACACTTAACCAGTGGAGCAACCCCCCCCCCCCTCCCACATAAATTTTGTGTTTTCGTACAAGAACAAAAGATTTATATAAATAACTTAATAGCTGTAAGTTATTAAACCTTAATCACTCGTGTCACGATATTAATTAAGTGTTATATGACTTAATTTTTGGTATTAACACTTATTGTTTTGGGTCACAAACTATCCCACTACATACAATCTCTTTTAACTAGTGTAAGAGAACAAAAACCTCGTATAAACCCAATATCGGTTCTCTACGGTAACAAAACAAAACTAAGATTTTATAATGAACTCGTAACCGAACTCGTGACACTACACTTTTTTTGCACCGGCTCCATAGTAGGGCATGCTTAAGTCATTCACCCCATTATAACACGTGGTAATATTCAATAATACTAATGTCAGCGCCAAAATCCGTCACCCCAGACGTAGTTGTAGCTAGCAACTCCCAGGCGGGCGGTCAAACCGAATAAGATCAATAGTATGACACTTATATCTGTTGTTAGTCGTTCTCCTAATATTAATGGTTATGAAAATAAAGAGTTTCCCACTAAGACACACAATCTTAGTATACTCAACAATATAACTCAAATGGCTTAGGAAATGAACCTAACTCATATGGCTCTAGAAAACAATGTGACACCAATAGGGAGACCCTGGAATGTTGGATCCTAACAATGTGTCTAGGCATCCTAGTCCTAAACTTCTCGTTATAATATTGTTGAATATTTATGATTATATTGTTTAAGAATAATATTTGATTGAAGTCTTTTGGTATTAAGATACGCAAGACTTAATGGATTTCCAAATTTCTATTGTCTGTTATGACGGAATTTGAGCAGTATAACAACTTCTTTTATGATATTTTCCAGGTTTCAACTAACGTGAAACCAACAATTTCCATGATATTTATAATTCACGTGATTAATACTTTACAATATCCTGCAAATAATGACTCTTAAGTCGTGAAGTCGATCATGTTATTTATCGCAATAAAATCCATAGCTTAGTAGAACGGGTTATATTATTATATTTAATATAAAAATATATTCATAATTTTTATATTCATTTACATAACGTGTGTGTATATATATATATATATATATATATATATATATATATATATATATATATATATATATATATATACACTAAAAGTTAATTTTCAATAATTTAAACTATTGATTATATATTTTCATAATCTTGGTCTTTCCATTAAATATAACAATGTACTTTCGGTTTATACTTGAATAATATTTTTGATCTCATAATATCTTAATATACATATTAATAATCGCGACAAACTATAAGTATATTAACTTTTAGCAATCTACTTTACTTGTATAGCTTATAAATGATTTATACATTTTAGATTACTAGTTAATAAGTTTAACCAATAATAAAGTTTGATGCTATTTTAACGTATAAAAAAAACTTTTAAATCATCAAAACTTAATTAAACACGCATATATTCTCTCACAAATATTAAAATTGTAAAAGAGGGGCCGTAGAAACTCACTTTCGTAGCGTGATCTCGATCCCGATTCGTTTTGGTGAAGCTTTTCGTGAATAACCGCGAAGGCATCTTTCTTGGACTTTAAAACGTTCACGAGTTTATTTGGTAATGTTTTAAACTAAATGGGCTTGTTTTCAAATATTTTATATTTAAAAGAAAAGGTTATTTTGTAATTAATTTTACACAAAGGGACCATTTTGATATTTTAAAATAGTTTGGGGACCATTTTTGAAAAGACTAAATCACATGGGACTAGGTTTGTAAGGGTTTTTATGAAATGCCCGATTTTAATTTTTGGCTACAATTGTAGGGACTATTTTTGCTAACTAATAATTTTTTTGGGGTAATAGGGCTTGACGCGGTCATATTCTTCTTCACCCGTTCGTTATGGGTATGGGTTTGTTTGGGATTGCTTTTTAAAAAATAAAAGTCCTATTTATAAAAAATTATAAAAAAGACTTTTAATAATTTTTTTTAAAAGATAATGTTTAAAATGTATTTGGCTTGTCTTTAAGACTTTTAAGTGAAAAGTTAAAAGTCACAAAAAGATAACAATTCTTATATTTTCTCCGGCCAACTTTTTCTTAGGGACTAAAAATTGATTTTAAAAGATCTTTTCAATTACCAAACAATTTTTAGTAATTTTTAACTTTCTTTTTTTTTTTTTTTTTTTTTTTTTAAGTTGAAGTAAAAAAGATGATTAAAAAACACCCTTTATATCGAGCCAAAGAAAAATTCGCACAGAACCAAACTCGATTGGGTGGTCGGCAGATCACAAGGAGGGGAGAACTAATCTCCGATAGGCTTCCCTTGGTTCACTATCTCTGTCTCTGGCAGCCACCAATCATGGAAAGGAAAGGAATGAACGGAGGCAGCAGGGCTGTCGTCAAGTGGCAGCGAAGGCTGCTCCTACTTCTACCCGACAACAATCACGTAGGGAGAGAAAAACTTCGGTCCTCCGTTGATCGGAGAAGAAAGAAACACAAAAACAGGCAGAAAATGGTCTGATGGCTCTTAATCGATCGCACGGAGGGGTGAGGGTGTTTCATCGATGTTGGCGATCTCCAATCGGATTCCAAGTAGTCACCAACAACTCATACGTACGAAGAAGAGTAGCAGCAGCAGCAGGTGGTGGTGACCGGGTGGTGCTGCTACAGCGGCTTGCTGCTCTTCTCTTATTGGAAGTGAACTCCAAGGAGTTGGGGGGGGGGGGGGGGGGGGGGGGGGGTGGAACGCAGGTGCAATCGCCTATCGGTGTGGGGGTGTTTGCAGGTTGAGCTTCGACGGAAAGGGTAGAGTTCGACAGGAGGAGGAGGGGTAGCTCCTCGATGGTTCACCACATCACCACCACTACCGGTGGGTGGTGAAAGAAGAATGGAAGTAGCGAGTTATCAGGTAACCTTCTTTTGTTTTTGTTTGTGTTGATTGGTATCGATGAATGAACTTTGATGTTTGGTTTTGATTGTTTTGATATAAAATCGATGGGGTTTTTGAAGTGTTCGGTTTTGATAATTCACAGGATGGGAAGAGGATGAACAAGAATGTGAACTGCCTTTTTTTTGGTTGGGTGCTATATGAAAAACACCTCCATTTGAGTGTTCTTGGATGTTGAAACATATGAATGAGAAAGTTGTGTGGGTGTGGCTTCTCGGCAATAAAGGCTGAGAGGAGTTGCGAGGGTGGTGATTGGTGGTCTCCTGGCTCCACCGATTGTCAAGAACAAGAGGAAGAGGGCTGCTCCATTTCAGAGTTGTTTAACAGTGTTTGATATAAATCATAAAAAAAATCTGATTTTGCAAAGATTGTGCTAGATTGTAATTGATTGTGTTGGTACAAAAGAAAGAAAAAAAGATTAGATTATAAAGATATTTTGGATAATAATTCAAAAGGTATGCATTTTATTTATTTATTTATTTTGTGTTGTAATCTTCGATTCTTGATTCTCGTGCCATCGGTCCCGACTTTATAATATTTTTATGAAATTACCTGCTTGCAGTCTCGGTCATAGTGATTCCAAAAACGCAGATGGAATTCAATTCTGGTATACCAAGCTCTGTGAATTTATGTTTAAAGTTTTGTGATTAATAGATCGGATTCAACAAATTTTACAAATTTGATTTTGGTTGAGATTAAAAGTATTATAAAAATATAATAAAGTAATATACCATAATCTGAATTCAAAAACAGTTTACAAGATTCGTAGCTATTCCAAACAAAGCAGTGCACGGTTTGATTTAGGAAAATCAGATATATACTGATTTTTGTAACTTAAAATTGGCATAACTTTTTCATACGATATCCGTTTTGGACGTCCTTTATATCCACAAAATCAGGAGAACATAATCTATTCAAATATATTATTCATAACTCTTAGATATAATTGACGCAAAAATTTTATTTTTGACGCCACAAATAAATTTAATTTTTGTTGATTTTTTATTTAGTTTTCATCGGTAAATGGTTTAAGCGTTTTGGGATGTTCTAAAAATAACTATGAATAAAATATCTTTAATAAACATTATAAACATAGGATTACACACAATTGGTTCTTAACACATAACGGTTCGCGGTGGTCTGACCACCGAACTCTGACCAGTTTTTACCAGTTGTCACATTGTTTGAAGGCTTGAGTTGGTGTTAGGTGTCAAATGATTATGGAAGGTTTGGTTAATTGATTTTAGGTTCGCACATATTGGTTTTGAAGGATTGGAATTCTTTTATTGAAGTTGAATGATTCTGGAGTCGATGTGATGATGAGTAGCAATGGTTGACAGCTTTAGGGTCAAATGTTCTTACTGTGCGTCAAAGTCATTTTCGAAGTGACAAAACTGACTTGGAGTCGATTGATGTTCACATTGATGGTTTAGAGAGTTGTTGGTTGGTGAATGTCGAGTGTCGATTTTGACGGTTCGACATAGGTGTATGGAAATGGGTTGCTAAACAGATTGATGTTAAAAGCGAAGTCTATGGCTATGTGATTTGATTTTGGAAGAGTAGACAATGAGTTTCAAAGGCAAACGCATCGAGATTTCGTCATGGTTTGTTGTTTCGAAATGGGTGGATTGATTGAAAAATGATTGGTTTCGAAAGCTTGGTTCTGAGGATCAATTGGTTATCTGGTTTCAAAGTGAGATGAAGAAGAAACGAAACATGTCGATTCAAATCCTTTAACTTTCAAAGAAGTTACAGAAAAGGTCCACATTCGAAATGGGGATAAAAGTTTGTGTTAAATGCAGACTTTTCGTTACGAATCCCTGATGTTTTGAAATATTGGCAGAATTTACCCAACTTCGAACTGGACTAACAAAGCTGAGAAATTGAAGAATTTACAAGTTAGTCCCTATAGTTAATGTGAAGTTACAATTTATGCCCAGTTTCATAAATGGGGGAGTGTTTCGCATCTTAAGTTGTTTTTGGCGTAACGGGTCCCTGTAGAATTCAGAAAGTGACAACTTTTACCCAGATTCTGGAAAATCTTGCAAGTCTAACCCAAAAGTCGAAATTTTTCACAAATTGGAAAATTTTCAAGCCTTTTTCGTGATTGTTTTTCCATGCAAGTTTTTTGGTGTTTCATTTTTGGCGCACATCAAAGGGGAGTTATGTGGAGATTATTCCTCAGACACTTCTCACCCTTAATGAGTTTTATAATCATTTTTTATTATAAAAGGGGGAGAATAAAAAGTGGGTATTCGAAGCTTCTCGGGTTTTTCGAGTATTCATTTGCGGATTTGAAGACCGATATCATTTCGAGGGGGAGTTTGGTCTTGATCGCGCGAGCTCGTTGGATATTGAAGTCGGGACATTCAATCTTAACTTTGAGGGGGAGAATGTTAGGGTGCAAAGTCACGCTTGGATGTATTTGGGCTTACCCTCTTGTATTGTGTAATGAGTTGTCTTTCCTATAAATAGGAAGTGAGTGACACTCATTTATACAATGATCATTTTGGAGAGCATTGGTTTTAGAGATAGAATTTAGCAAACCCATTTGTACTGTTTCTAACCAAACTAATGAGAGCTTAAAAGATTTATTTACTCCACGTGTTCGTGATTTGTATGATGATTCACTAGATTTTTCATATTCCGCACATGTCATCATAATCATTACCACATCAATATGATAGAACTATTTTTTTTTTATAAGCGATGGACATGTATGTACAACACGAACTCACTAGACCTTACGCTTACCCAATTTGCTATTTAAAATTGATGCGGCATTGTTCCCCTAAAGCATACAATCGTTGTGGATTTCTTCATTGATTGTCATCTACAATATCAATGTAGGCTTTTGCCAACACCATCGTTTCTTGTTCAAACCATTGTTGGGGATCTTTTGAGATTCACTAGGAATATCCATTTGGAATTAAATTCGACTGAGTTGGTGAAAACGATAATGACATAAGAATGCAACGGATGATGAAGTGTGATTTTGGAAGTGATATAATGGTGTATTTATAATCCGTTATATAATATAATAATAAAAAAAATTAATTTTAACCCTTGTATAAATAGAGAAAATCATCATGGGGTCACATAGATATAGCTGGTGGTACTATTACCAACCCGCACCACCTCTCGGCCAACTCGGTCTACGGGTCCTTATAAGACGTTGATTAAACATCGAAGATCACAGTTTGGTTTTGGGATATATACACTAAAGTCCCAATATTTTCAATGATTTAACAAGAAAGTCTTAGCAGTTTTTGGCATGCTTACCCTTTTCTGCCGGTTAGCCGGTAACTACGAATTTACTGTAAAAAAAATAAAGTTTATGACTATCTTGTCAAATCGTGAATTAGGACTTTATTGTAAAAAAAATTTAAGAGCTTATTGTTAAATCGTTAAAAATATTATGACTTTATATATTCCTTTTTTTGTTAGAAATTTAATGGTATGATAGTTTTTAAGCATAAATGCTATTGGAACTTTGCTCTGGTCAGTTAGATCCTATTGAAATTCTTAATGTTTGTTTATTGTTAAATAGTTTTTTTAATCTCAACAAACCAACATTGAAAAAATGAAGATAATCAAAAAAGAAAGAAAGAACTAGGGTTGTGTTGCATTTTTGCAGTCCTAAAATGGAGAACTAAGAAACCGGAATAGACGAAATTGTCTTTCTTACCTCTTCTCCACATTCACACCCTTTCGACGATGTGTGTTGTTTGTGTTTGTACAATCTGTCCCATCTTTTTGGTTCAAGATTTGACAGTGAACCAAGAAGAAAGCTTTACAAATCTTCTCACCATCTCTCGCTCTCTCTTTTGCATCTGTTTTTCCCGGCTAAATCTGCAAACCGGCCACATAGGGTTATTCCAAAGCTTTAGCCGATATTCTGTCATTTATTGTAAACAAAATTTAATCTCTAAATATTATTAAAAGAGAAACCTTATGACATCATCTTAGACAATCTCAGTCTTTGATTATATTTCAATCATATGTTTTCTGCCTTTAGATCAAATTGCTGACATCATATTCCTCAAATGGAATGTATTAAATTTCAATAAATCTTTTCTAATTGTCAAACACAGTTAACTTACATCCGTTGAAATGAAATGTATTTAATTCCAATAAAATATTTCCATATTTTAAATCTTAAATTTTCGGTTATAAAGCTTTTAGTATGGTCAGCTTTAAAAACATATTAACAACAAACCGTTTCAATTAAGGCACTAATATCAACCATTAATATAAATTTGTTTATATTAGTAAACCATAAATATCAAATTCATTTTTATTTGGAAACCATTAATACCAAAAAATCAGATTCAAATTATCACTTACATATATGATTATCATTGAATCCGCGGCTAATACTTATATTTAATCGTTGCTTTTCTTCAAACTTTATCCTACAAAATCATTCTTATTCTTATAACTTTCATCATCATTCTCTGCTTCAAACATTTGTTGGTGTGCAGTAGAAGGTCAGTACCTTCTTTCGATTTTTTTATTTTTTTTTTAATTATTTTTTGTTCCAATATCAAATATATGTATTTATATATTTTAATTTTCTTTGTCACAAATTACATTAAATCGGTTAACTATTTTTCTGAAACTTTTCAAATAAACCGGAAAATATATTACGTATCTTTAACAAAAAAAAATTAACTATCTTTGGAATTGACACTAATTAGGAAAATGTTATTTTTATATATTAAAGATGATTATGATTTTTTTTTTTAATTATTATGTCATAGAAATCTGGTTAACTTTGGTATGATTTTAAAATATTTTGGTATGATCCTATTACACTTTTAGGTTGATTTAATAGGAAATAATATATAATCTATTTCTGCATCCTTTGAATTTAAGTATGAAAACAATTTTGTTGACAACTATAATATATTTCATACCTCTCTATAAATCATACCTCTTTATAGATAAATACATTGTATACGTCCCTTTTATTTCATATAAAAGTTATTTCTAATTCTAATTGTTTTCTCTTTCATTTTACACCCATGGCACAAAACAATCACGGTGAGATCGTCTATGATAAGGTTGCTGACATCGATGCATCCAAGGAAAACATAAAACATTCGTGTTCAAGTACTCTTGCTTTGGAAGCAAACTTAAAAAACAACCTAAACATGTTCAGCAACTTGTACATGATTTTAATTGACGAGTAGGTATAATTTTTTCTTTTTATTATTATGTTTCTTTAATTTATAAAATTTTAAACTTAATCAATTTTTTTCACTTACATGACACTAAAATACAAGCAACAATAAAAAAATCTCATTAGTTCGCTTTAAGCCCTCTTTGTTGAAGGATCTATAAAAGAAATTAGTAGTTTTGGTATGGTCGGAAATGAAAGAGATTACATGTTGGTTGATCATAAGCATAAGAACAATTTCTACAAAACAACCAAATTTCGTTTATCAAATGATTTTGTTGTTATGGTGGATGCTTATAATTTTGTGACTTTTCAGGATTTGATAGCCATGAATCTCAACACTCATGTTACATTTGGTAAGATTTTATTTTAACATTATTTACACATAAATATTTATTGTATAACATATCTAATAATACAACAATCATTTATTTTTTTGTTCAAGATTTTCTTGGTCAGGTTGTGTCGACTAATCCCATGAAAGTGATTACTGAAAATTCAAGGGAGAAATGGTTGATGAACCTGGTTGATCAGGATCTATGTTAAGTATATGTGTTTAAAACATTTTATTTTCTAAAGTATTTTTCTAGATTATTAGAGAGTTCATTTATGATCTTCTCACTAACAAATTGATCAAATGTGGTTAGAGCTCTTTCACACATTTTTTTATCACATGTCTTCATACTTTTAAGTTTTAAATTTTCATCTTCAAATTCTATTTATTAGTTACATACATTCATTGAAGTTATTGTTTTTTGTTTAACATCCCAAGCTACTTTGTTTTATCTTTATATAGTAACAATAAAAATTTATAAACTTACACAACAATTTACATATTTCAAATTTTGTCATAGTATTATACTTTACAAAATACAATTCCATCCAAAATAATTTTCGTCAGTAATTTCATCTATAATTTCACATAATTAAAATTTTTATTTTCTTTATATAATTTATTTTAATAATCCTGATTTTTTCCTTCCAAAAGTATATCAAGCATTTATGTTTTAGATAATGTTTCCCCATTATAATTATTACTTTCCAAATATAACCATTTAATGAGGAATTTAATTTAGTGAAGGAAATAAATGTTAATTCAAACAAGATATATATATATATATATATATATTCCATAATTATTACACAGGTTTATTAAAAAAATATCAAGATGTAAGCATTAAGTATTTTTAAAATGAAATTTCAGAATACAAACGATGATGTTGTACAATGAAATATAAAATTAAATAGACTGAAAAAAACTATTAAGACAGTCAATCATGAAAATAGTATAGTTATGAAAAATTATAAAGTAAGATAAAAATTATAAGATATTAGGAGATTTGTAAGTATAATTAGTAAAAACGTTACGGTTATTAGAAAAAAAATAAGATCGTTAAGATTAGTAAAAATGCAATATATAAACTAAATTATCACAATAGTAATGAAATGTCATTATTTGATATTTCATATATTAGAAAGATATACCAAATTACATTGATGATATACTAAAATTATTCAAAGTAGCACCAAAATTAATACAAAGTTCTTGCGAACACCAAATAAATAAGAACAAACATAGAACCTAATACTTATATTCATAATCAATTTAAAAATAAACCAATCATGATTTTGAAAATAATTTTCATTGATGGTATACTGAAATTAAATCCATATAACATTTAACATTCCATAAAACATACTCTATGACTTTATTTGACTAAATGAAATAGTTGTCAATATTTAATGCAGTGAAAAAACGGTATATTGGTTGTCAATACTCAATATAGAGTTAAATTAAGTAACCTTATTATGGAAGGAATGTCTGATTAGAATACTTATGCTTATATAACAATACCATAACCATATATGACGAAGAAGGTAATTCAATTAATAAAAAAAATGGGTTGTATACAAAGAGGTCATTCAACGATTATAAATATTTATCGATTTCAATGTATCTTTTATACATTTCAATAATATCAATAACCATACTTTTGTTTATTTATTATGCAATATTTGTAGACATTTGTATGTTTTTTATGTGTTACCCGCGTTTAACGCGGGTTATAATCTAGTTTAAGATTAAACCGTAAACTAATATAAAATATTAAGACTTTATTGAAAATTTTCTAACGGTTGCAATATCATAGCTTTGGTGTATATATCATTTTTTTTTTTAATTCTAATAAAATATTAAATTTAAGAAAGAATCATTAAGTTTAATATTCGTCAAATCTGGACAGATGCCAAGATGCGGTTAGCCCTTTTGGTATTCTGATTCCACTACTCCAGTGAGCAGCCATTGAGAATAAACGAGTAGTGGGAAGAGACCTAAGGCCGGCGTCCAGCACGGTGATCCTCTTTAAGTTTCCTCCTCCGGTAGAGACTTCGATCAGATGGATATAGCAGAAGGAACGCCTGCTCTCCATGGATTCCGAATGCCCGCAGAATGGGAACCCCACTCTCAAACCTGGCTTGGTTGGCCCGTCAGTCTTCTCTCTCCATACATGTCTTCATCTTTTATACTTTACTTCTTGCTGATTTTGACCTAAAACTAAATCCCTCTCTTTCGACTTCCAGGAGCGTCCTGATAATTGGCGAGATAATGGAGTCTATGGCCAGAGTATTTTTGCAAAAGTTGCTTCCGCCATTTCTAAGTTCGAGCCTGTCACTGTCTGCGCCAGTGCCTCTCAGGTTTCCTAATTCGTTTTCTCTCTATCTGTAATCTGTTTGCAATTCGTTTTCTTATCGTATCGTAATTAGTAAGCATGTTTGATGATGGATCCTAGTCAAAATTTCTCTTAAATCGACCTTACAATCCAGGAATTGAATGGAAGAACATGATTCGAAGGACTTGAATGTCAATGAAAGATAGTATTAATACAATAATTGAATTTTGTAACAAGTTAGAGGCAGTGAAGTGTAAACAAGTGTAGTCATGAATGTTGTATGGGGACACTTTTCAACAATTTGGAATAAGAATACAAAACACATGATCACTTTTCTGTTTCCTCTCCAGTCATCTTTACCAAAAACTTGATTCTTGATTTCTGCCTTTTTTTTTTGGTATCTATGCTTTGATCATTCTTGTCAAAATACTACTATATCAATAATAGAGAATCTCCATTTCATTTTCATGTATGCCTCAAACATCTAGTTCTAATTTCTGTGAAACACTTAAACCAACATCCCTATCTTTTCATATCACCTCTTTTAAAACATGCTAACATTACACTATTACATCTATCCATTTATTTTTTATTATTATTTTTTTACAGTGGGCTAATGCACGCGATCAATTGCCTCATAATGTGAGGGTTGCTGAGATGAGTATGAATGATTCTTGGTTTCGTGACAGTGGTCCAACTGTTAAGTTCTTCTTCCATTTCATCTTTCTTTTGATCAATTCTCTGTATTACCTTTTAATTTCTTATTAAATAATCCTTTTCCTTTATACTCTATAGTTTGTTGTAAGTGAGGGGAAATCAAGCTCAGGACATAATGTTGCTGGTATTGATTGGAACTTCAATAGTTGGGGAGGTAAGCTTTTGTATTTTAATAGTTTTACATATTTTATTTTATCAAATAATAGTAACAAACTAAATAAATGGTTGTTTGTGTATCTTAGGTGTTGATGATGGTTGCTACATAGATTGGAGTCATGATCTTCTTGTTGCACGAAAGGTTAGATTCGTAAATATCAAATATACATATTTTGAAACTTCAAAAGATTTACATCATGTATCAAATATAACACCCAAGTTTTCATCCTCTTTAATTTTTCTTAAAAGAGTTCCTTTAATTTTGGCTTTTTTTTTTTTTTCCTGTTAGATTCTTTCAATGGAGAGGATTCCCCGTTTTCCACAATCCATAATTCTTGAAGGTGGAAGCATTCATGTAGATGGTGAAGGTAACAACTTTTTTATTGTTGTTTGTGTATTTTATTATTAGGTAGATTTTTACTGATTTGATATCTTGTAAATTATATATATATATTTTTTCGATACAGGGACATGTCTTACTACAGAAGAATGCTTATTGAACAAAAACAGGAATCCACATCTGACCAAAGAACAAATAGAAGATGAACTTAAAGCTTATCTAGGAGTCAAGAAGATTATATGGTTGCCCCGAGGACTATTCGGTACATTTTCAAAAAATGTTAAATGCAAGAAATAACAATGTATGTTTTTTTCTTTTTTTTAATTCTATTGTTATTTATATACAGGTGATGATGATACAAATGGACACATAGACAATATGTGCTGTTTTGTGAAGCCTGGAGTGGTGTTATTGTCCTGGACAGATGAGGAATCAGACCCTCATTATGAGCGAGCTGTAGAGGCTTTTACTGTGCTCTCAAATTCTACAGATGCAAATGGTAGAAAATTTGAAATCATTAAACTCCATATACCAGGGCCTCTTTATATGACAGATGAAGAAGCTGCTGGATTTATTCAAGTAAGCATATACATCCATATTCCATAGTGTTCTCTCATTTAAAAAAAATAAAAAAATCATTTATTGTTTGTATTATATTAACTACCAAAAAGGTGGGAGAAGCTAAACCAAGACTTCCTGGAACAAGGCTTGCTGCTTCATATGTTAATTTTTATATTGTGAATGGTGGAATTATTGCACCCCAATTTGGAGACCCAAAATGGGATGATGAAGCTGTGCGTGTCCTGTCTAAGGCTTTCCCTGATCGTCAGGTAAGCATTTCATCAGAAAAAGTTTTACTGCGTTTGACATACATTGGACTGACCAGATTGATGTCAGTGCGACAAAAATTGTAATTTTTTGTCACACACAAAAAGATGGAACAAGGTAGGACATGGACCCGCTCTTGATCTCTCGTCTGTGTAAAAAGACGCAAATACCCTTCTCATCCTCATCATAGTAAATAACCCCATAAACCTTGTCTAGTCCAGTCCGGTCCAAATCAATCACCTCCAGTCCCGTGTAACACACGGGACAGGAGGGGAGGGGACTAGACAAGGTTTATGGAGGTATTTACAATGATGAGGATGAGAAGGGTATTTACGTCTTTTTGCACAAACGAGAGATCTCTGTGTCCTACCTTGTTCCATCTTTTTGCATGTGATAAAAAATTGCAATTTTTGTTCCACTGACATCTGTCCGACGGTCCAATGCACAGTACAACTTAATTGAGTGTGAATGTTGTTTGGTTAAGGTGGTAAAAATTGATGGGGCGAGGGAAATTGTTCTTGGAGGAGGTAACATTCATTGTATAACACAACAGCAACCTGCTGGCCCACAAGCTTAATGAGCTTTTTTAAAAGCTTAAACATAATTTTTACTGAATTCTTGTTGTGGTCTTCATGACACAATGGAATTGTGCAATAATTTGTTTCGTTGTTTTGAAATTTATTCACGTGTCAGCAAGGGCGAAGCTATGGTGTATCAAGGTGGGTCCTAGGACCCACCTAATTTTTTAATTTTATTTACTATCTATGTATATGAAAAAATTATGACCCATCTTGAAAAAAAATTAGGACCTACCTTTTAGTATTTAGACAAATAAGATACAAATAAATATAAGAAATGATGGAATGTTTTACTTAAATTTGCAAAGAATATGGTTAATTTTTATCAAAACCTATTCCAAATTGGAGACAAAGATAAAAAGTGGTAGTTATTTGATATTATAAATCGGATATCTCTACTCAAACTAGTAAAAATACATTATTGGCTGTAATTATAGGTAGTCGCAAGACTTTATAAAATGAAAATAAACCCATTTGTACTATATATATATATATATATATATATATATATATATATATATATATATATATATATATATATATATATATATATATATATATATATATATATATATATATATTGTAAAAGTCCGGTTTGTGGGGTCAAGTAGGCCGTTTTGTACTGGTTTTTAAGGTGTTCGAACGGTCTGGATGAATGCAAACCGGCCGCTTTTTACTGGTTCGACCCGCCCTGCCCTGCTATAAATATTTTTGTCTTTTCGCTTTACTTATATAAGGAACAACGTTCTTTTCTATTCTAGATTCGTCATTGCATATGTGTGGTCTTAATTAGTGAAATTACTTTAGATAATGGACTGATGCAAGACTTAATATGGTAAGCTCTATACATAGAAAAAGTCAGTTGCAAGAGTTTTTTCTTCATATTTTTAAGGGCAAATGTCATACAATGTTTTCAAACTTGGTTGATTCAGTCACTAGAAAATTCCTTCTTCAATTCTTCGAGTTTGAAATTTACATCCTCTCATACCTTCTTCACATCATGTACGAAGAGAACATGCCTTTCTGTTGCAACATTAGGAAGCTCCTTTAACGAAGAGGTATACAGATCATTATGAGCCTTGATCCGAAGTTCGTTATTTTTATCATTTACATCAATTTTATGTTGCAAACGATGCTCTACTGCTTTTAGCATCACATCGACTTCGATTCTTGATACCGAATGCTTAGAGCCTGAGTCGGCTTGATATTGAAGAATAGAATTAAGCTTTCTATTTAACACTTTAAATTGTTTTCCTGACATAGGCATATGATCAGGAATTTCTTCTTCTTCTGAATCGAAGTGTAAATCTTCAAATGTCCCTGCGAAACCCCCTCATTCGCTTTCATCTTCGGAATGAGGCTTTTGTGTTTCAGTGGATTCTGATGAAAACAAAGTTGTGATAGGTTGGTTAAGAATACTGGAAAAGCTTGGTGATGTGGTGATAGTTGATGTGGGAAAAACAAAAGGTGGTAACGAAACTAAGGATGATGACGAAATGATTGGTAATGAAGTTGAAAGAGAAATGGGTTGCGTAGCATCAACACTCATTGAAACATTTTCTCCCGTATCAGATATGTTAGCAAGGATGTTTGAAATAGGGACCTCCTCAGGAATTGACTTGGTCACAACTATTTCGAGTGGAATAGTTGTTGTGGGTTCAATAGAAATAGTAGGAGAAATGAATGAAATGATAGGACCAGAAGTTACCATGGGAGTAGACGAAATTGGTGGTGCCTCAGGGACCACTTCGTTTTCGGACGAACCGTCACGAAGAACGATTTTTCGTTTGTTATGCTTCTTTGATATATGATTGATTACATCTTGAACCCTTCGTTTTTTAGATGATGGAGAAGCAGGAGCAGGGATCTCACGAACAATAACCCCTTTGCTACTGATTTGAACTTTACGAACTGTCTGTGAGTCATCAGACAAATTTCTTTTGTGAGATAACCATCTTAATCTTGTCAATACTCCTGACCTTGATGGCATTACCTCCTTTGAAGGCTTAACAACACCAACCTCTTCTGTTTGCTTTGTATCACTGTCAGGTTTGTTCTTAGGAGACTTAGGTGCAGACTTTTTCATAGTTGTAACTGGTACCTCTGCTTCATCATTCGTCGACTTCTTGGATTGTTTAGAAGTTCTAGCTTCAATTATAAGCAAAACCCCAGTTTCCACATCTAGATTAATCTTCTGTAAATACTTCACAAGAATCTTGTGAGTAGGGTTCACCTTCTTTAGCATAGCATCAGGAATACGTGCTACACTTGGAAAAATATTCACATCATCCTCCACAACTTTCGGAAACAGATACTTAGCAAATTCAGCAGTAGGTTCATCAGCAGGGACTTGGATTCCCTCTTTTTCATAAACTTTCTCAAGAACAAGGCTCCAGTACCTTGCACACGGAATCCCCTTTACCATATTCGTGTTTTGTAAACTTTTGCCAAACTCCTTCCACAACTGAGTGGCATAGTCAACACTCAAATCATAGTAAAGACCCATTACCATTGCATAAACTTCCAATATGCCCTTGTTAAATCCTACACTTCTTCCCGTCGGGCATCTAAGGTAAATTCCAAAGAAAAAGTTCCACATACACGAAAGTCCTGATTTCTTGAAATCACTAATCTTCTCGAGTGGAGGCTGGTAACCCATCTCGTTGAACATGTGTATGATTTGTGGATGCGTAGGCTTGAAGAATGGTGGAGAGTTAAGAATATCCAGAAACTGAGTGAACATCATCTTTGCCAATCGAATTTTCTTCTCATTAACCAGATTAAAAGTAATGACATCGGTAGCCTTGCTATAAGACGCAGTTGAAGCAACCATTGACAACCATGTCATCGGAACTGCGAATAAGTTGAACATAGTAGTTGCTAATCTAGATCGTTTCAGGGCAACGATTAGCATCTTCAAGTCTTATGGATATAATGAAACATTGGACTCATCTTGATAATTTGTGCTTTGAATTTTCATCAACGGTTGAGATTCAATTTCTTCAGTGTTTGAGTTTCAAACAACAGCCATTTGACAGTTCTTGAAAGCTTTTTGAAAAAATTAGGGCTTTTTGTTCGTTTGAGAATTTTTGATCACGTAATGATAAAAGGAAAAGGATTTTCCTTTTATAGGTAAGAACAAAATAATTTGAACCGTTTATCATTAATGAGTAGGCCACGTCATTCCTTGAAACTCACACCAGTAGCCGTTTATCCGATCACGTCTGATAAAGTACCTTGAAACTAGGGCCAAATTGCCAAACGGTAACTTTAGACTATTCGTGAGTACAAAGTGGATAAGATCAAACCCTTCGGAATGGAGGCTAGGCTCTTTCGTTTTTGGGAATCGAAACGAAGTCATTTGCCAGTCTTGTGAAATCTTCAGCCTATGTTGGTATTACTTAGAACCTCAAGGATTTCGTGAGTGATGTGTGCCAAAGAAAAAGATAAGAAGCAAATTAACAAAATTTTGGGATGTGTGATGTCTAAAATTTAGACACGAAGTCACTTAAACCCCAGACAAAGGTTGCTTCGTTAATTATCAAAAGAGACAATCAACAACTTGTGTATGTTCTCGTGAATTACAATTGAATACTTATAGAAAAGTATCAAAGGGCTTTTTTTTCAAGGCTTCAAAGGGCGCCTTACAAATTTCGTTACATATCAACCTAAACATAAGATGAGTAATTGTAACTGAAATTACTTGTTTAACCAGTGTAGTCAGTGACAAGTTGCGATAGTATATTATATAAAAGTGACTAAGGAAAAGAATTGATACTCACACGGAAATCACATTCAAAGAAAAAAGTTTAAGCTGGATCTTGTTGGGAAACAAATGTTATGGGCTTCGAACAATTGATCAAGACCTCTCATACGAAAGAATGTGATTTGGAGTATACGAAATTTTTGGTACTGAAACAAATGTTTCGTAAGAATCTGGAACAAAGTTCCCCGTCAATTCTTTATTAAGATAGAAAATTGGGTTTCACTTGCATCACGGTCTCATGATTTAAGATCATTAACACAGATTTTTGACATGTTTAAGTCATGATTGGTTTGATCAATGACCTCTTGAACATGTGTCTTTGTGTGTGAAAAGTGTTAAGAATTTTGTGATGAAAAAGATGGTGAAAGATTCGAATGTACCTCTATTAAACATGGACCAAATAGTAAACTCTTAACTCATTTGAGAAGAGTAAGGTAGCTCAGTGATTAATGTGAATGTAAGCCTGATTGGGAAGAAACTTTTGTATGAAAAATTTCATTAAGGCTTACGTTAACACACATTGAATCTTTGGAGGCTTGAGTCGACATGCTGCATCATGCTTCTAGGACATCTTAACTAGTGCATAGTTTGAGGAAAAAATACCTTCCCTAGAAAACACAAGCATGACCCTTGAAAAAATTCTTCGTGTAAATATCCGTAATGCCTGATAAAAAAAATAACAAAGTAACAAAAATCTTTTTGGATTTTATATTAAATTTTTTTTTTTGTGATTTTGAATGTTTTGAAAAATGAAACATACAACAAAAGAAAATCTTTTTGGAATTTTTGATTTTTCGAAAATGATTACAAAGTAATGAAAATATTTTTGGTTTTTCAGTTTTTCTCAAAATAAAACACAAACTATTAAAATTAAAAGATGATACTAAACACACGAAAAATTTCAGCTCCAATATACGAAAACGAAGCGTGGCGAAGCGCTGAATGTGAACAATAACCCCAGAATGGTTAATACGATCGACCTCTGAACGAATTATTTTGCCTCTGAATAGACACCTTTTCACCAATAGATGCTTCGTTAATTTTGTATGACTGATTCTGCTATTGAATTCACATCTAACATTCCCAAACTTGCCAAAATTCTCATAAAAGATTTTTCATCAAGAGGTTTTGTGAAAATATCAACAAGTTGATCAGTTGTTTTTACAAAATGAACTTCAATATTTCCATCTTCAACGTGATCTTGTATGAAGTGATAACGAAGAGCAATATGTTTTGTTTTTGAATGTTGTACTAGATTATGACAAATGCGTATAGCACTTTGTGAATCACAATACAATGAAATCTTTTTCATATTAATTGCATAATCACGCAATTGGCTTTGAATCCAGATGATTTGAGAAGTACAAGCAGCAACAGAAATATATTCAGCTTCAGCAGTGGAAATTGCAACACAAGTTTGCTTTTTCGATTGCCAACTGACAAGCTTTCCATCCAATAATGCACATCCTCCACTTGTGCTTTTTCTATCAAGAGTATATCCACCAAGATCTGAATCTGAAAAGGCTTGAATGAAAATCCAGATTTTGAAGGATACCACAATCCTAACGAAACTATACCTTTGAGATAACGAAAGATATTTTCACAGCTGTTAAATGTGGTTCTCTTGGATTCGCTTGATACCTAGCACAATGACATACAGAAAACATGATATCAGGTCTACTTGTAGTTAAATAAAGTAGAGAACCTATCATGCTTCTAAACAAAGTAAGATCAAAAGCAGGTGTATCTAACGAAGGTGTTAATTTCATTCCAACTGCCATTGGCACTCTTAGCTTCGTGCTATTTGTCATTCCAAACTTCTCAAGCAAGTTTTTCGTGTACTTTTCTTGGTTAATGAAAATCCCTTCTATGCTTTAACGAATATTTAACCCAAGAAAATTGTTGATTTTACCCATCATGCTCATTTCGAAATGACTCTTCATCACATTTTCAAATTCACTAGACAAAGCTGGGTCAGTAGAGCTAAAAATAATATCGTCAACATAAATTTGAACAAGCATTAGATGATTCCAAGCTTTCTTACGAAATAATATGGGGTCAATTGATCCTTGTTTAAATTTCGACTGTTTTAAGAAACTGGTAAGTGTTGCATACCATGCTTTTGGTGCTTGTTTTAACCCATAAACAACCTTATCTAAGATGTATACACGATTAGGATATTCTTCGTTAATAAAACCTGGTGGTTGTTCAACATACACAGTTTCTTCAAGCTCTCCATTCAAGAATGCACATTTAACATCCATTTGATAAACATCAAAGTCCTTATGAGCTGCATAGGTTAAAAATATTCGAACAACCTCGAGTCTTGCCACAGGAGCAAAGGTTTCTTCATAGTCGATACTTTCTTGTTGCGAATAACCTTTAACTACTAGCCTAGCTTTATTTTGAATGATATTGCCTTCTTTGTCGGTTTTGTTTTTGAAAATCCATTTTAAGCCGGCAATCGAACCGTCTTTTGGTTTTGGAATTAATCTCCAAACCTTATTTCGTTCGAATTCAGCAAGTTCAGATTGCATTGCAACAACCCAATATGAGTGTTCCATAGCAACCTTAACTGACTTTGGCTCAATTTTCGAAATAAAAACATTAAACATGCATAATTCTTGATTCGTATTGAGTAACTCATTTTTCGCACGAACTTGAGCTCTTGTTAAAACTCCATCTTGTGGATTTCTTATAACTTGCTCTTTTGGATGATTTTTCGTCCATTTCTCAAGTGATGGATATGCTGGATCAAAATCCAATGGTGCATCTTCGTACATATCTTCATTTTTAGATCCTGCAACAGAAATATTATCATTAATTTCGTGAAATTCATCATTTTGATCAAGATTAATTGTATCTGTTTCATTATCCTCCCCCTCAACATGATTGTCATTTTGATGCTCCCCCTCGAAATTATCATTCATACTACTCTTCTCCCCCTCGAAAGGATGCTCTCCCTCAACACCTGAAGGTATATTTGAATGTTCCCCTTCCAAATGAATATCTAGCATTCTTTTGCCATTTGTAACATTATTCAAAGTGGAATCTTCAGTATGTTTCGAGGATTCGCGTATTTGATTATCAACAACATTAACCTCTGCATTAACCGCCCTGTCTGGGACACCAAAAATTAAATCATAATCAAAATCGATTGAATTATCATCTTCAATTTAATTATTTGATTCATTAAGAATTGGTTTTTGTTCAAACTGTCTTTCCACATGTTTAACATAATAATCATCAAAAGTAAGATTAAACGTTTCTTTAATTTTTCGTGTTCGTTTGTTTAACACTCTATATGCAACCGAATTGTTCGAATATCCTAGAAATATTCCTTCATCAACTTTAGCTTGAAATTTTTAAAGATTATCTTTGAGATTCATAATGAAGCACCTGAAACCAAAAACATGAAAGAATTTAACATTAGGTTTTCGATTGTTTATTATTTCATATGGAGTGATATTAAATCGTCTATGAATAAAAGATCTATTCTGAGTAAAACATGCGGTTGATACAGTTTGGACCCATAGGTATTGAGGAAGATTCGCATATGTCAACATTGTTCTTGCTGCTTCGCATAATGACCTATTTCTTCTTTCAACAACACCATTTTGTTGAGGTGTATATGGTGATGAGAAATTATGCAAAATCCCTTTTTCCGTTAAAAACGAATCCAACACATTATTCTTAAACTTAGACCCATTATCACTTTTGACTCTTCAAACATTCTTTTTCAGACTCATCTCTATTTTCTTGATAAATTCGATCATTGTTTGAGCAACTTTAGATTTTAACCTAAGAAAATATACCCAAGTGAATCGTGAAAAATCATCAACAATAACCAAAATGTACCGTTTCTTGTTGAGTGTGTCAACAGTTGATGGTCCACAAAGATCAATGTGAAGTAGTTCCAACGGTTCAACAATTTTCGAATATATGACGACTGGATGTCCTTTACGATGTTGTTTTCCTTGTTCGCATGCTACACAAAGAGTATCATTGTCAAATTTCAGCACAGGTAAACCACGAACTAATTCTTCTGTAACCAACTTATTCAAATTTTGAAAGTTAAGATGTGATAAACGCCTATGCCATAACCAGCTGACATCATTTGAGGCTTTCGAAAGTAGACACACAGATGGTTTGCCTACAATTGGTTTGATATCAAGCATGAACATATCTCCATATCATTTCGACTTTAACAACACTTCATTTGTTTCAACTTTTGATATTATGCTTCCTTCTTCGTTAAACACAACTTGATTCCCAGTGCCCACAACAAGTTGTGAAACACTTATCAAATTATGTTGAAGACCTTCCACATATGCAAATCAATTTACTATGAATTGGCCATTTGTTACTTTTCCATAACCTTTGACTTGACATTTATGATTATTTCCAAACTTCACCACTCCAGCATTTTCAAGACTTCGAAAATCTCTTAAATTCTCCTTTCTTCCGGTCATGTGACGAGAGCAACCACTATCAATATACCATTTCTCATCATATTGCTCGTCACACAATACATGCATTTAATTAAAGAATTTAGGTACCCAAGGCTTTTTGGGTCCTTGGTTATTAGTTTGAAACAAAGAATGAAATTTCAAACTTAAAACCTAAGTTCGAACTTTTGGTTTTACACTATCAATTAAGTCAACATCATCAGTTAAAGATATTGAAACATAATTTTTCGATAGTTTTGGACTTTCATTTGATTCCACCTCAGGCTTCTCAATTCGTGTAACTTTGTTGATTGGTTGCCATCTTTGAACCGAAATATTCGAATCTTGAGAAGATGAACTTTGTGTTGAAGATTCATTCAAATACTCTTCATAAACATTTCAAATTTGTTGTTGAGAAAACTTTCCTACTTAAAACTTTTTCCCTTGTCCTTCAAGCCAATGATTGATTGATTTCACGTCCGAAGTACCTTTTGAGTATGAAACTTTTGTTTCCTTTTGAACAAACGAATTTGGAAAATTTGGCTTTTGTGGAGTGAATTTGACATTAGTTTGTGAATTTGTTGATTTACGAACATTGTCATATTTTCGAACATTCACAAGGTTGTGATTTGTTTTAAAATTTTGAGAGTTGACAATCTTTCGAACATTTTCAACTTTTTGATTTGTAGCACTTGTATGCTTAGTTGAAGGAAATGAGTCTATTACATTTGTTGCATAATGAAAAGAAGTATTTGGTGGTTTTCTTTTGAAAAACGTTTCTTGATGATTTGTTGTTTGAGAACTCATTGATGAGTTTAATTTTGAAAAATTATTGATTTTTTGTTCTCGTGAATCAGACAAAACTTTGGATTTTGATAGAGCAGGATTTTTCTTTTTCTTGTTGATTCGAATGTTTGTTTTTCGTTTAACACTACTTGCCAAAAAATTTCTTTTCGTGCTTTTCTTTTTGAAACTCATTTTTATTTTGAAAAATTTTCAAGAAGTACTTTATATTCTGGTGAATTAAGTTTCACAACTTGAGATGTTTCAACAATTTCTTGTTTAAAAACTGCTTTTTCTTTTTCAAATTTTACAACCCATTTTCGTGTTGGTTTTTGTCTTTGAAAAACATACGAATTCTTGGTCAGGTTGTTTTCAACAGTGCTTTGATTTGAAAAGAATCCTTCGTCTGAAGTTCTTTTGCTGTCTTCTTCAACTAATTTATTAAACTCTTGCTTGATGTTTTCAAGATTTCCAGTAGTGACAAATACTTGATTTGGAAAAACTACTTCATCTGTGCATGTAAAATTTGGATACACGACAATATTAGCTTCCAAAAAGTGAGTACCTTTTTCATTCATCACTTTGTCAAACTTTTCTGAGTCTCCATAGACTTGTTCAACAACAACTCTTGGAATAGATGTTTCATTCGAAACATTCTTTTCTGACTTATTACTACACGAAACTTTGACATCGTCCTCCTCATCATCACTACTATCTGTTTGACTGTCTCGTATCTCCACATCATCAAAGTCACAGACATTCGAAGTAGAGGGTTTTCTAATGTCATCCTCAACTATCAAATTATTAACAATTTCTTTACCTTTGATCTTAGATGTGATATTAATGATAGATAACTAAGAGCAATCAATACTTTCCTCTTCTTCAATTTCACTGATTTCACTAACATTATCCGGGTTATCGTCAATATCATCAAAATTGAATTGAGAGTCAAGTTTCAAATGTTCAATTCTTTTCAAAATTTTCATTTGTTCATCTTTTGTCAAACTTTCATTCACAATTTCAACAAGTTCATCAACATTTAGAAATTCATTTATCTTTACAATACCATAAGCATATTTATCATCTGACACTTTGTTAAAATCATCTATGGTATTTTCACAATCATATGAAATGATATCAACTTTTTCTCTCTCATAGACAAGAAAAGGTAACAAATTACGATGTTCTTTGCTAATCTCATATGAATGATGTAAATCGGTTAATTTTGCATACAAACGCTTAGCTGAATTACAATAGATGTTTCGTTGAGCAAGTAACATCTTAACTTCCTTATCTAGATTTTCCCTATCAGTATTAACATTCTTTAATTGTAATTCTAGATACTCTACTCTGCTTCGTTTCGTGTCAAGTAACTTTTGTGTCTCTAGCAGTTGATTATTAAGTTTCTTTGCTTCGTTACTAGCAGACACAACAATAGCATCAATGTAAGCAACAATATCATCAAAAGCAATTATTTCATAATCATATGCTTGTAAAGGAATGTAAAATGACTCAAGAATAGAGCGTACCTTTGTTGTCATTGGATATTTTTTGCTTGACTTCGTCATGAAGCATCGACCAGTCACTTCTTCTTCTCCATCCTCAAACTTAGCAAACATAGCACTATGAGTGGGATGCCTCATCTCTTCATCATCAGATCCAGATGACCAGATCTGTAAGAACAACAAAAATTCAGGTCAAAATTTAAACTTTTATAGAACCGTAATTAAGTATACTAAGTGGTAGATATTGTAACAAGGTTTTCATACATATAAAGAACACTAAGATCCGAGTTATAACGAAGAAGTTATGACCATTCTAAGTTTTCCGACCAAAAACCAGCAATACGAAGTTACGTAAAAACTCGAATCGGAGATCGAACGACTTTTGGCCGGAATGACCTAAACGAGAATCGAAGGTCTCGACAATGGTATTTCAGTGGTAAAAAGTCTGGCAAAAACCGACATCAGATAAAGAAGTTATGAATTTTTAAAGAAATTCCTTAAGCACGTCATTTTAATAAATAAATAATAAAAATAATTTCATAATTTGTCGACGGAATCTAAAAGAAAGTTGTAGATCGTAGTCTCACCTTCGCGTGGATATAAAGAACGTCGAAAACGGAGTTCGTATGAAGGAGATATGAATTTTAGAAGTTTATTTAAAATAAATATAAATTTAAATAAAAACTCCCGGTATTATCCGAAGGAGAGTCAGCGGATAGGACCGGAGTACGCCCTGCGTACCCTCGTACGCCCTGCGTACTCAGATCAAAGGCCTCGGATCGTCCACGTCGCCCTATGCGAAGCTTCCGACCCGCCCGTCCGACCCGCCGCCCCATCCGACCCGCTGTCCCATCCGAAGTGCGTAAGCGATGACGGGCGGTTCAGCACCCCTATAAAAGGGATGCGAGGGTCTCCGGGAAATTTGCTCATTTCTTCTCTTTTCTCTTGCGTTTTGCCTCGTTTTCCGTGCCCGTTCAAACCTGAAGCCCTGGTCATTTTGCTCAAGTCTGGAAGGTCGATTTTACTCCCGAGATTCCCGAGAATCCCGAGAAAAATCCGTTTCCCGAGACGAAACTCTGCCCGGTTTTCTGCTCACTTTCTTCAAACTTTCAGGTGAGTTCATACCCCTGCAAACACACTTTAAATACGTTTTTTAAATGCTTTTTATTCTCTTTTAGGGGGGAATACAAGTAAACACACGACTAAAATCGTGTGAAACATCGATCTTTTGATATACTTTTCATACTGTTGTTTTAACTATCTTATGAAGTTATTATCATACAAAACACCTCACAACACAACTTTACCCTCTTGGGGTACAATATGTTTTATAAATAGAAATAGGTTTTATTTATACGTTTGCATACTACATCATGTCAAGAGTAACCATTTCAACTATAGCATGATACTTTTACAAGAAAACTCAACTCATCATCACGTTTTTGTAACACGGTAGAAAACAAAATCATTTCATACGAATGATTTTCATCATATTACTCGTGAACTTGTTGTTAGCAATCATGTGATGGCATATGGCTTTGTTTGTACCAAACGAAAGTCCCCACCTATAACCAAAGTCTCTTGGAGGGAGAGCGTGACAAGTGTGTATAGATCTATACGGGGCTGACAACTCCGCACCCTGACTGTTAACTACAGTCCGTCATTGGGGGTGACAAATGTCAACATTAGGTACTGCGTCTAGTATGGTTATGAGGAACTCACAACACGCGGAAACAATGACTCATGCACGTAGTAATACTTAACTCAATCATGCTCGAGGGGTAATAACTATATTCTAGGGTATTATCGGCATGATCAAAACTCAGGTTAAAACACTTCCACAACTAGTTTTACTTAACAATAAGACTGCACTTCACTTTTAGGAAAATAAGGGATTTTCCTGGTTCAAATACATTCATTTTGTACAATAACGATTTACAACATCATTCTTTTGAGCATGTCATAGTTTCTTATAGCTTACAGTCTTGGTCATTTGAGACTGCATTTCACTTTTAGGAAAATAAGGGATTTTCCTGGTTCAAATACATATAGTACATACAACAATCTTTTCAAACTCATTTCATACATCAAATAGAAAATAAGGGATTTTCTGGGAAACATACACGCACTTTCGAATGGCATACTTTTTCTCAAAACACCACTTATGAACTCACCAACTTAAATGTTGACACTTTCTCTTTGAAATAACTTGTATTCTCAGGAAACCGCTAGACCAGATAGCAACTACTTTTGAAGACTAACGCGCTGGCATTAGTAACATATTTTGGATCACCATATTGTATTTGTTTTCTTTTGCAAACATGTAACATATACAATCATGTAAACTTTTCAAATATATTTATATTATGGTGGTGTGTACTTTCTTTACTATTCAATTGTTATGATATTTGACATGACGTCCTTCGCCCCCGAACGTTTCCACCGTTCTGGTTTGGGGGTGTGACAAGATCTGATAAGTGCCATCTTCTTCATCTTCTCGTTTTGACACAAGGGACATTCCCTTAGCCTTCGTACGAACCTCTTCAAGCTTTTTAGAGTAGTACACTTCGTCCTTCACTCTATTCTTCTTCTCATCTTTCTTACAAAGCATGCAGTCATTCGCAAGATGGTTTGCTCCATTGCAATAATGACAATCTATTCCCGAATCACCTTTCAATTTCTTCTCTGTCTTGGATTCTTTCCCTTTTTCATGATTCTTCTCAATCTTTTCGAATTTCTTCTTTTGATCCACACCAGACTTCACGAAACTTCCTTTTCCATCACTTTGCTTTCCTTTGGGATTAAAAGGCTTCTTGAAAAACTTTTTAACTAAATTGTTCGAGTAAAAAGCTATAGCTTCATCATCAGAGTTCATGAGAAAACCTTCTTCATCCGAACCCTCTTTTTCAACAGTCTCCACCTCAGATACTTTAAAAACCAGAGCTAAGGTCCTCATATGACCTGTTTTTCCTCTTCCATCATTTCCGAAACTTCACTTTCGTGTGTTTTCAGCTGGTTGTACACATCATTTAGAGATGAACAGTCGAAACTTTGTTGATTTTTGATCATCATACTCACACTCCTCCACTCCTTACAAAGTCCCATGACAAAAGTAAGATTGAACTCCATTAAGCACCTTGTGATTCCATACCTATTTCATCGGTAAATCAGCTCATTCAGATGATCATAATAACCTTCAATTGTTTCATTTTCCTTTTGTCTAAACTCTTTCAGCTCTACCAAACATTGCTTAACTGAATTGATCTTCGTCTTCTCACTCCCCTTATACTTCTCCTTGAGAGTGATCCATATATCCTTAGCAGTTTTACAACCACGAATGTAGTTGTAAATAACATGTGGCAATGCACCTCTCAGCTCTCTCATACAACGTTTCTCATTGTTTTCCAGCCTTGTGGATTGATTCTTAACAGCAGAAGTTGTTGTAGATGAACCAATGTTCTGAACATTTGTTGGAGGTTGAACTATTCCTTTGATGCATTTCCATAGTTCCTCATCCAGTCCATTAAGATAGTCTTCCATACGATCCACCCATTGATCATAATACTCTGGAATCAACATCGGAATTTTTGTTGATGATCCAAGTAGATGAGAATAAGAAGTCATTGTATTCAAGTTGAAGTTCGCCATTGATGAACAAACGAGAAAATTCAGAAAACTTAATGAATTTGAATTTTGATCAAATGAATTGATCAGAAGCTTGTAATCGATCACTCAATTATACAATTCAAATGCAGAATCTAATCGAATCTGTAGATCAGACGAGATTTTCAGAACCAAAACGCGGAAACTTTTTGAGACGAGAAATGACTCAAAAACAATTCATTCAATATGAAAATCAGATCATTGCAGTTTGATTCCTACTCTGATACCAATTGAAAAGGAATTGTATCGAGAAATCGAATAGAATCAGAGTAAAATAAGCAAAAGATCAATTAAGAACACTGAATGTAAATAGAATATGGTTTCAGCTCATATTACTCTCAAATGAACAAGAGTACAAAACTAGACAACATTCAACAAAGACTTGTTATCTAACTCTATGTTCAGTCTCTATTTATAGGAAACTGAGAGTACACAAAGTTACTAAGTCTAGGAGTTACGCTTCGAACATACAATGACTTAGAAAATACATTACATACGAAATACATCAAATACACTTCGGCTCTTTACAACAAAACTTCGACCCTAACATATCTAGGCTAAAAAAAGATTTTACAATTTTTATTGTATTTCAAAATTTGCATGTATGCACAATTGGCAGTCATATGGACTCTTGATTATCACAATTAATAGTTATATGGACAATATATGTTCACATTCAGTAGCCATATGGACTGTTGATGAACAATCAGTAATCCATATGACTGCCGATTGTGCTCATCAGTAGTCCTTATGACCGTTGATTGTGCTTATCAACAGTTATACAAAAAACCAAAAAAAACGTCAAATCTTTTTTAGCGTAAATTAGTTAATTCATTTTGTTATATCAAAATTGTGAGATACGGCTTAAACACACCATTTGGAGAAGATTGTTGTTTTTGGTGTTGAAAAGTGATGAGCTTATTATGAGTTCGCAGGTTCTTACAAATGTTTTGGTTCTCAAAAGAACCTCTCTTTCTCTCTCTCTCTCTCTCTCTCTCTCTATATATATATATATATATATATATATATATATATATATATATATATATATATATATATATATATATATATATATATATATATATACATATGCTTATTATGAGTTCGCAGGTTCTTACAAATGTTTTGGTTCTCAAAAGAACCTCTCTTTCTCTCTCTCTCTCTCTCTCTCTCTCTATATATATATATATATATATATATATATATATATATATATATATATATATATATATATATATATATATAAGGAACGATTATTTGGAAAACACAAAAACCTTTAAAAAAATCCTAAAAATTATAGAAATGCATATAAAAAACCATAGAGATCACAAAATTTTTTTTGACTTTATATTTTAAAAAATCGGAGCTTTTTTTTATAAATTCGCTGAAAAAAAAATAAAAAATCAATTTATTTTTAGTTTTTTTTGGTTTTTTTTAAAATTCAGCGAAACTATATGAAAGTAAGAATATAAAGTCAAAAAAAAAATTGTGATCTCTAAGTATTTTTTTAATGCATTTTTATGATTTTTAGGGTTTTTTGTTTTCCATAGAACCTAAACCTATATATATATATATATATATATATATATATATATATATATATATGCTATGTACAACTGTCCACTTTATCCCCGCTCAACACCTCGTGGAGTTCATTAAAAATGTAATGAAATGTCTATAATATAACGAATTAATGATTTACAAAAACTAAAGCCAACTCATGGGAGTTTGTTTCCAGATTTGTAAAATGAAACTGACGCCATTATAACACACTTATTTCACCACCGTCGTTCATCATTGTCACCTTCCTCTGCTGCCACGAAGTCTTGGTGGACTGTGATGACCGAAGAAGATTGCGGATATCGAGGTATTGATGATGGGCTTTTCTTCGGTGGGCAATAGATTTTCGCTAGAGGGAGGAGTATTCTAGTAGTGAGAAGAGTAAATGTTGTTTTCGACAGGTGAAGAGTAGGGCGAAGGGAGATGGTGGTTGTAAAGAGAGGGTGAAAGGGATCTAGGGATGAAGTGTTAGGAGATATAAAGGTTAGGGGTAGTGTAACGCCCAGGTTTTCATACCAAGTACACCCCCAAAAATTTCATTTCTCATTTTAAATTTACAAGAGTTTACGTGTACATTAGCACTCAGGATTAGTAGTAGTTATTCCAAGGATCATACTTTCCTTAAGTATAGGATCGAGTCGGACCTCACAATAATAAACCTGCAAAATAAATAATCATAATAACATAAGCCTCACGACTTAGTGAATAATAGCTACAATAACATAATCAAATAAATCATATAAATCACATAATAACTTATTTTCTCACATATGTAGTAATTAATGTATATCAATAAGTGGTATTCTCATAACCAACTTCTTAGCTCTAATAATAATCAGTTTCTCAATAATGATCTATTACTCAGTAGTGATCTTTCTCTCCCCCTTTATCTCTCAGTGACGATCTCTCTTTATCATGATCTATATATCTCTCATGATCAATCTATCAATCGTGATCTATCTCAATCATGATCGGTCTCTTATTTAATTCTCTCTCTCTCTCTCTCTCCCTCTCTCTCTCTCTCTCTCTCTCTCTCTCTCTCTCTTTCTCTCTCTCTCTCTCTCTCTCTCTCTCTCTCCCTCCCTCCCTCTCTCTATCATGATATATCTGTCTCAATGCTAATAAATCACTCTATCAAGATCAATCTATCTCATAGTTAATTACACACTCTCTTTCTCTCTCTCTCTCTCTCTCTCTCTCTCTATTTCAATATTTATCTCTCTCAATAGGAATCAATCTCTTTATTAATATCTATATCTCTTAATTATGATCAATATATCAATAATGATCTATCTATCTCTTAATCATAATCGATCTCCCAATCACGATTAATCCATCAATCGTGATCTATCTGTTAATCGTAATCAATTTATTAATTATAATATATCTATCAGTATGATCAAATGCTCACTTGTGTTCTCAATAAGAATATATCTCTTAGTAATATTTGATTCATAATAATAATTAAACTCTCAATAATCAATTATTTAGATTTGTATATAACTCACATATCGTATATCATTGGTAACATAGGTATCACATATATCACAAATCCCATATAATCAATCACTCATAAATGATCTATCTTTTCAATGTGATCTATCTCTCGGTTATAATCTATCTCATCAAGGATCTATCCCATTTATATATTATCTTTCAATTAAAAATCTATTTCACAATACTTATGGATTTCTAAATCAATCAATTTCTCAATAATAGGTAATCATATAAGTCGTATAATGTATATCAAAAATATCACATCATCGGATTTTATAGAGTAATGTTACTCACATGGTTTGTCAGCAGACTAATTCCTATCTTGGTTTCAGTCTGTTGCTGCCTATCAGCTCGTCACATGGTAACACATATTCATTCAAATAACTAGTTTCTTAGAACTTGTCATAACTTATTTCTAGCTACCCTCTAAGACCTCTTGTCACAATACTAATCAAATCTTATAATCTTTACTATATTATTAAGGATATTGCCCACCTCTTGAAAATTAAGAGGTACAACATATCTTACCTTATGTACAATGACATTAAGCAATATACGTATTATACTACACTACATGCTGCACAAGGATCGTATACTACACCGTACAATGACCTTACCTAATCTCCTAACCATAGCCATCTAACCTATTCACACCGACAGATTAATAGATTCAGAGGCGGTGATGAACAGATCCGGAGATCCGGAGATGGTCATGAGGACAGATTAATGATACTCAGCATCTTCGATCCTCAATCTGATCGTCAGCCTTCAAGCAGTCGAGGTCTTAACATGGCGGATCTCCAGCGTTTTCAATATAAACCTTTTCCTCGCCTTCGATTTTCACCCTGACAGACGTCTTAGCATCTTCGATCCTCAAAAACCCTAAAGATCTGCCATCTAACCTATTCATCTCACCTTCGTAACATCCCTCAGCCACCACAGGTACCCTCAAACCCATCTTCACATCGACACCACCAAAGATGCCCCTTTCCCCGCATTCGATTTTCACCCTAACACGCTCTCAGGTCTCAACTATCAAAGATCCCGAACACGGAGGGGAGGAGGACGCCGCTGCTGACGACGAATCAGGTCTCAACATATTCGATCCTGAAAAACCCTAAAGATCTGCATCAATCATCTCGAGAAGTCGTTGGTGACGATGAATCAGGTCTCAGTAAAACGGACCTTTCAACAGTTGATTCCGCCGCCTACCACCACCTTCGTAACCTCCCTCAGCCACCACAGGTACCCTCAAACCCATCTTCAACATATTTATGATAATACAAAGTTTTTTATGCTCTCCTCAACTAGAGTTTGCACAATGGGGTATGTTTATTGGGTAAGTTAAAATCTAACTTTCATCTCACAGTTTTTGGTTGCAGAAAAGAATCTAAAATTGCTTCCACGTCCGATTAGTAGTTTAAAGCATTTGGGGTTGCTTGGTTTTCAAGTTGGTGCTTTAGAACAGCTTCCATTTGAATATATGTTGTTGGTATTTGTTAATTTTTTTATTGGCCAAGTCAAAAGAAAATCTTAAAAGTCTATTAATTTACTGCATATCGATAATTATAGGTTCTTTCATAGAAAAATGATGTTGACACAATAAAACTTTAGGTGTTTATCTCCCAATTTCTCAAATCTTTCATCATAGTTTTGCTAATTAATCGGCAATTATCAATTACTAACTCAATTATCATGTTTTTTTTAAATTAATTAGGGTTTTGCTGATTTTCTGCAAGAGATGTCATCTTTAATGGAAAACGTAAAGAAAGAGGTGAACAACTACTCTTTGATTTCAAGAAATCCGAATTTAACTTGTATTACTACCATCGGATTTAAATCTAACATGCGGAAATTATTGGATTTGACAGGAGAGAAGCTATAGTTTTGGGGAACTATGAACGCTTCTTAGACGTGAGGCTTACTAGAGATAACAACATAACAACTGGAAAGATCTATTAGCTACAATTTGTGTTGTATCAGGTAATTCCTCTGTTTTGATAGAACTGTTTTATTTCTAGCATTTTTAAATTGGTATTTTTAAATGAATGGAAACAAATTCAGGAAGCTTATTCAGGTAATTCTATCAAATCAGCAGTTGCTACGGTTCAGGCACGATTGAAGTGATCCAGCTCACAAGTCCTTCATTTTCGTTTCAAAAGCACAATGTTGCTCTTGTTATACAGACTTTCTTTAGACGATACCTGGTAACTTATAATATGTCTTTATTTAAGTTTTCACTAATTAGCTATAATTAGCAACGATGGAGCTTCAATATTCACCAGATACTAACAATATATAAGATTTGGTTAGTTTAGGCAAGGAGAGCTCTTGAGGCTCTTAAAGGAGTTCTGAAGCTACAAGCCCTGGTGAGAGGACACAATGTAAGGAGGATGACAAAGATGACACTCAAGTGTATGCAAGCACTGGTTCGTGTCCAAGCTCGAGTTTGTGACCAGTGCAGAAAGCTTTCAAATGAAGGAAGCTTCGACTCCAACATCTTTTGGGGGTCTCATCTTGCAGACAACAACTCCATTGTCAGAAATTCATTTGAATATATTTATATTTTTTCTTTTTAACGTAATTAATTACTTTCGTTCTTCCAAAATTTTCAATGTTTGTGATTCTATTATTGTAGACAAGAGAAGAAAGTAGCATCAACACGGATGAGTGGGATAGACGACATGCATGTAGAATTGAGATCCAAGTTTTTTAATGTTGGAAATTTCAACAGTTCTATCAAATCAGAAGAAGAGATGAATGTATGATGCTGGATTTTATGATCCCCGAGATGAAGAAAACGAGGTAATTCCTCTGTTCATGATTGTATTCTGTTTACATTTGTGCGTAACTTTATCTCCCAATTTCTCAAATATTTCATCAAAGTTTCGTTATGTAAATAGTCAATGTGTCAAACAAATGTTACAAGCTGATCAGGTCAACACCTCTAAATAATATATATTTTTTTCACTTATTATGTTTCTGTATGATATTTTATTTATTAGTTTACTTTTTTCGTATTTTTCATAGGTTCCACTTACAGAAAAGACATTTTTCCTAAATTTATTTTTTTGCTATTAAAGTTTTGTTATTTCTACAAACTTGTTGACAAAATATGGTCTCAATTTACTTGCAGTCCTTTCCAAAACTCATATGCTTTAGATAACAATTCGACACCCACACATCACAAATGTTCTCTGGTTCAAACCTCCAGCTACTTCAGCGATTTCATCCACCACTCCATGGAATTCCTCTGTTAGATCCACCAATTCATCGCCTTCCTCATTAGGTAAGCTTCTCTTCTCCATCTCTGAACTAATTTTGTTTCTTCCCTAAATTGATTTGTTATTTTAAATTGATTTGTTAAGTTATTTCTTCTATAAAATCGATTTTGAATCTAATTTTTAACACAAATTTTTTATTCTCTTCTCAATTCTAGATTGTCTGTTGTTAGGGTTTTGGATAAGGATGGGATTTCAGTTGCTGTACCCAAGGAAATATTCGATACTTGTGTGTAAGCAAACAGAAAATTAAAAAGTGAAAGACTTGCAATTTTCTATATGCAGGTTATGTCCAAAATCATACCTCAGGAAATGCTTACCAAGGTAGTCTTTCTGTTTCTGTTCCATTTCATGCATCCTCTTCTTTCATAGTTACTTTCATATTTGATTTTACTTGTTTTTTTTGTTTGTTGCTTTTACAGGGATATTATGTTTGAGTCTCAAGTTGGTGAGGATGACACATGCAATTTCATCAAGAGTGGACAAATCCATCATCTTTTTTAGTTTTATAATTAAACAAAACTTATTATTATTTGTTTTTATCATTTTTCTTTTTTGATATCATACTAATGTAGCTCCATTTTTTCATGATGATTAGACAAGGAGACATGATTTGGCTGGTGTTTTGTTGAATAGAGGCATCAACTTGGATCCATTAAGCAAGTGGTTAAAGGTAAGGATCATTCATCATCTTTGTTTATAAAAATATGTAATTTTTCCATAATTGCCCCTTGAACAATCACAACAGTTTTATTTGTTTATTTATTTTAAATTATAAATTTTGCTTATTCTTTATAGGTGCAAAGTGCAAGCTCTTTTCTACCTGTAATGGTTGTTGCTCCTCAAGAGGAAGAACGAATTGTTGACATGGCGTAAGTATTCATCATATTTTTACATTTTATCTCCAAATAATGATTTAAAAACTTTTAGTTTGTATAAATTTTTTAAAGGAATTGTAATCTCTCAATTTTATATACTTTCTTTGTTTTACTACATTTAAAAAAATAAATTTTACTTGTTGTAGGGCTTCTTTTGGTGGTAAAACTTTATACATTGCAGCTCTTATGAAAAACAATGGGCATTTTTGTAGTTTGCTTTTGTTTTATTTGATTTTAGCTCCCAAAAGTATTAGGACATAACACAGCAGACTGGGTTTTGTTGGATCCCCAAAAGTATTAAATGACAAAATCAGCCTCGATAAAGAGTCTGAAATTAAATCACGCCCTACTAAAAGGTAATTTACAAACAAAGTTGCATTTGTACCCTTCACCCTTTGTTTATTCTTCTTTCTTTATCCGTTTATTAAAAATTTGGAAAATGTTTTTTTTTTATTTTACTTCTTTAGTTAACTCATATTTTGGTCTTTGCATATTTTGGGCTTAACTCATTAAGTCACTATGCCCAGATTAAGTGAAAAAGAAACAACCATGTGTAGCTGTCCAGATTAAGTGCATAACCCATTAAGACCATTAAGTAAAATCGACAAAGCTTTATTAATAACCCTTTGGTCAACTTTTACCGATCTGTTAAACTGTTCTTTAGATTACTAAATTTTTCCAAAAATAAAATCAACAAATATTATTCGATGTTTAATGCAGGGCTAGCAGATGAAGCAACATGATTGCAGATTGGTGTAGTTTATATATTGGACATGTTATAAATTTACAAAACTACATGATTGCAGATTGTTGTTATTTATATATTGTAAAATTAAGTATGAACTATTAGATGAATTATTTGAAATGTAGACTCAACTTTTGTCGTATTGTATGACTATGCACCTAGCAAGAAACTATATGTTGAAATGAACTATTCGACACAAAATAGTCTACCAAATGGCCGCATCTCATTGTTGGAGAGCCATCCATGCCCAGCTGGACTTTGTTTTGTCCCACGCCTTCCAACTATCGCAATTCAATCATAGGGCTATCTAATAATCTGTAATTCTCCTTGGGCACATAACCATAAGTCAAACGATAGAAATGGATACTCATCACATTAAAACTATCTTCCGAAAGAAACTTTTTGTCACCCGGCGCTTAGCGCGGGTAAACGGCTAGTTTAATCATAATAGGCTTAACCTATAAACCATTAACTAAATCTCTTATAACGAGTATTTCTCAAATATTAGGGTCTATGACCCTTAAAATCTTGACTAAATCTTTAGTTGTAAGATTTTTTCACAATCTCACCAATGTGTTCGTAATAGTGCCATATCACGAACACCCGTAGAACATACTCGGGTCTATCAAATCTAATTAATACTTACATATTGTAAATACAATCTATGGGTAAAAGATACCTCGACATATTTCGTAACTCGATCCCATATTTTCTGTACAATGGTATAACTTCATTGTAGTAATCTCCCGCAAAAACTTCCAAGCAATATCTTTGATCCCACATACCAAAACACTCTCAAATGACACGAGACTTATATATTTATACTCTGCAGTTGTCACGTCGTGTCCATCTATGTGCCAAGTTGTTTCAATTAAATGAATCCTGATTTCACCACGTGTCGCACTCTCCTATCAAGTTTCCTGGTGAGTTGCCTCATTCCACGTGGTGGTAAATCTATTACCACGTCATGGTGATTGAATATACTTCGTCTCACCACATCTCATTGTCCGGTTGACACATGCATTGATGATTCACTCATTTCCATGTAGTGGCACCACCACGTCGTGGAGGTCAAAAGTTGACCGTTGACTTTGACTTATGTTGACTTTCTCAAAATAGCAATGTACTTTCATCTTAACTTCAAACAACCATAACTTTCTCGTTCAAATCCGTTTTCGATGATCTTTATATTCAAGCGTTCCTCTTTAAAAGATCTATCACTTTCTCAAATCAGTTTTATTAAAAAGAAAATATCCAATTTAAAGCAACTCTATGCTTTATTTCACCTACTCGCCTTATATGATCTTTTATCTTACGAAGTGATACCTGTTATGAAAAACATGTGTTACAAGTTATCTCACCCTTAAATAGATTCTATCCTCAAAATCTCATTAAGTGAGTAAGGGTATATCAAAATAATTCTCTTTTCAAACACTAATCATTCATGTTGATATATTTTATTTACTATCAATCACGACTCTTAACTCTTTTCAATCGATAGTAATCCTCTTACTACCATCTACAATCGAATATTATATTTGGTTATTCTTAATTAATATCATATCTCTTACCACTAGACCTAACTTCAAGCTATAATTACTCACTCCTTTCAACTCATCATTTGATTCTCATTAAAGATATAATTTGAACTATTACTTCAATATGACTCAATACTATATATCTCTTATAATACTCATAATAACTATAGATGATATCAATCAATTAAACTCTCTACTCTTAACTTATCTGTGTATTACTTGATAATCGAATAATTCTTCGATTTTTAAAAATGATATCAAGGCCTGGCAATGGAGAGGATTTTGACCCTGATTTGGTCCAAACCCTTAACAATTATATGGGTTTGGAGCATAGTTTTTGATCTGTTTACCCGTTAACGACCCCTACCCGCTAACCCTTTTATTAAAAGGGTCGGGTATGGATCATCACTGATCCGATCCGTTTATAACCCGCCCCATATAAATTTTAGAATTATAAATTTGTTTTTTATGCAACCTAAAGTTTACTTTTAATTCTAATCGAATGTCCAAAGAGAAAAGGCCAAAAACTAAAGTGTTTATACATAGGAATCGAGAACTCTGATGGGTTTAGGCCAAAAGAACATCCTATGTGCTCATGCAAACCCTAATGCTTGGATTTAGGTTTCTCTATTGTACATGCATTCATTCAAGACTTTAAACCCTAGATCTAGCATATGATAATCAATATTAATATATGAATTAGGGTTTAGATCATACCTTGATTGTTATGTAGCAATAACAATCTCAAATCCTCCTTGTAATGGCTTTAGAAAGCTTAGAGTCACAAGTGTCACTCCTCTAATGTGTCACACCCCCAAACCAAGGATGGCGGAAACGTCCGGGGGTGGAGGACTTCATGTACAGTATCACAACAACGTGTATAATAGTGCTCAAAGTAAATACAACCATCATAAATATAATTGAAAAAGTTACACCAAAGTATGTGTTTACATGTTTCAAAATCAATTACATTATGATGACAAAAATAAATTGTTGACGGTTTAACGTCCCATCCTCAAAGCGCTGAAGTTTTCCTGTTTCACTGATTTCCTGAGAATACAAGTAGTTTTGAAAGAGTGTCAACAATTAAGTTGGTGAGTTCATAAGAGTTTTGTTTGAAGTAGAAACCGTTTTCCTTGTAAAATCGATAGAGTTTGATTTCCAGAAAATCCAATATTTTCTTAGTTAAGTGTAAACAGAATATTCCTATATGATGTATTAATGAACCCTAGATTGACCCATAGATTTCCCCTATAATCGTCCAGCGTATATAAGTTATAGAAGATTTAAGTTAGATAAAACGTTGAATATAGTGGGTCTGCCCTAGGTCCACAACCCAACGAGGAGCAGGAGATGAGGCGGGCACCACCAATTCTAAGCCAATCCAGACTAAATTCTTGTATGACTCAAGCATATACGCTCAACGATTATAGTTGAAGTCTAACAATGCGAAAATTTAATGTGGACTTAAATCCAAAAACCGGAACCAAACCCTAGTGTAGTGTATGAAATAGTAATAGTGACTGTGAACACAAACTATACATATCATAGTTCATCGGATAGTGATAGTGACTAGTGAACATGAACTATGCATATTATAGTTTACCAAAAGTGGTGGTGATGGTGAATATAACCTATACATATCATAGTTCATCAAATAGTGATAGTGACTAGTGAACATGAACTATGCATATTATAGTTTACCAAAAGTGGTGGTGATGGGGAATATAACCTATACATATCATAGTTCATCAAATAGTGATAGTGGTAGTGAACATGAACTATGCATATTATAGCTTATCAAAAGTGGTGGTGATGGTGAATTTCTTTCTTGTAATTAAGTTCATAGTGTAGATGAAACATAAACTATACCTTTTATAGTTTATCACTTTGTTTGTAATATATATATGCCATAACTATACCGATTATAACTAGCGTGTTCGTTTGTGGGGGTATAATGGCTCAACTATACTTATTATAGTTTATCATAATTATCCATAGTGGTAATAACTCTTTTGTATGTGTAAAACCTTTAATCATGTGTTTGTTATGTAAAATAACCCTAAACTATACCTATTATAGTTTATTAAATATTTGTGTGGATAGTGAGCATAAGCCTTACTTGTCATAATTTACCAATGTTTATATTTTAATGGATATAGCCTTGTAATATCATTTATATATTTGCCATACTTGTGGAGGTAAAAATCTATTTGTTTTCTGATGTATGTCTATATAAGAATACAAAATTGTCATATATTGCAACAACACATAATCACATAATGATGTATACCTTGCTCAACATGTTACAAGGTGAAATGAAATTTATAGTGTTTTTCTGTTAATAACGTTTTCTGTAACTGTTATTGGAAAATTTGTAGAAAAATCATAAGATGTCTAAATCAAGTTCTGTAACTTCTGAGAGTTTGGAAAATGAGTCTAGTTTGTCCATAATTTTTATTATAATTTTTAATGACCTCTTACTTGTGTGAAAAAGTCCATAATCACAGACTGGTCCGGATTGATGTTTGAAATGATAGGCAGTTTTGTAAAAATCACCATAAATTGTAGAAAAATCGTATGGAGATGTGCAAGTAGTCATTTTAAAGCTAAGAAGTGGAACTACATGCACCTAAAACAGTTTTGAAAACTAAAATGCTTAAGTTGTCCAAAACAGTCCGTGAATGGAGTTGAACTTTTCTGATGAAGGCTGTTAGAAAAGTTTAGTTATGTTCTTGGTGTTTTAACTTGTATTCCCCCCCCTAAAAACTTGAGAAAACATGAAAATATAGGGGTATGAACTCACCTTGAGTGATTTCAGTAGGTAAGTGTTGAAGAAGAGAAGTGTTCAACCCAAGAACACTTGAAGAATCACTTGAAGATTCGAAGATCTAACAAGAATGTGATGATGTTTGTGTAAGCAATCTTTGATTTTGAGTAGGAGGATGTGTAATAATCATAAGAAAGATGATGATACTTACTAATTGTAGGAGAAGAGTCTTGGAGTATGCTTTGAAATTCTCGAATTAGAGAGAAAAAGATGAGAGAGTTTGGAGTGTGATTCTTGATAAAAATGAGAGAATGATTAAAGTGTGAGGAGAGAGGATGGATGTTCCAGCCCTAAGAACGTGGGAATAGTTGAAAATAGTGAGAAAGGACCTATGAAGTGACTAGGGATGGGCTGGTGGTGAATAGTGACATGGAGTGGGTATGGGAGTGGTTGCTTGTGTCATAGAAATAAGTAAAGTCAACACTCTACCTTTGTACTTCACCCACTCTCTTTTGGATAAGGTTTTATCCTTAAAAATGTGATTAATTAATAGTTAAGAATCCTTATATGTTAAAATAAAGTTTTGGGTGAAAATCCCGTGTTAAAATAATTAAAAACGGGCCTAAAGTGCAAATTTAGTCGAAAACCGGGAGAAAAAGGCTTCCCAGAGAGACCTCTCGATCCTAGGCCGAGGTTCGGTCAGGCTGGTGCCGAGCCGGAAGCGAATGCGAGCCAGAAGAAGAAGGCGAAGGCGAGGCTTAGTCCGAGGGCTCGGTCCGAAGGTCAGAAGCGAGGGTTCGGCAGGCCATCAGAAGAGAAGGTTCGGTAGCCATTAGAAGAGAAGAGGTCAGATCTGAAAGGTGCCGAACGTTCGGGTTCGGTTGAGGCATGCGAGGTTCGGGCCCGAGAGGACCTTTCGGGTTCGGTTCAGCAGCCTTCGGCTCAGAAGGGTTCGGTTCTTAAGAGGGGTTTCGGTTCCTAAGAGGGGTTTCGGTTCCTAAGAGGACTTTCGGGTCCTAAGAGGGGTTTCGGTTCCTCAAGCCCGTTTTTCGCGTAGACTTCCGCTTTTGGGCTGTTTTCGCCAAATTCGAGGGTCGGAATGCCCCGAGTGATTATAGAAAGTTGGGAGAGATTTCGAGAGAGATTTGAGAGAGATTCCACATACTCAGAGAGATTTGGGAGAGATTTGACGTTCTTGGAGAGATTTCACATACAAAGAGATATTTGGGAGAGATTTCACATACTTAGAGAGATTTGGGAGAGATTTGACATTCTTGGAGAGATTTCACATACAGAGAGATATTTAGGAGAGATTTCACATACTTAGAGAGATTTGGGAGAGATTTGACATTCTTGGAGAGATTTCACATACAAAGAGATATTTGGGAGAGATTTCACATACTTAGAGAGATTTGGGAGAGATTTGACATTCTTGGAGAGATTTCACATACAGAGAGATATTTGGGAGAGATTTCACATACTTAGAGAGATTTGGGAGAGATTTGACATTCTTGGAGAGATTTCACATACAGAGAGATATTTGGGAGAGATTTCACATACTTAGAGAGATTTGGGAGAGATTTGACATTCTTGGAGAGATTTCACATACAAAGAGATATTTGGGAGAGATTTCACATACTTAGAGAGATTTGGGAGAGATTTGACATTCTTGGAGAGATTTCTCATACAAAGAGATAGAGTGAAAACGATTGAGAGCGGTTTCGTGTGTGATGAATGTGAGTGTCTGGCTTCGCAATGCAAGGTCCGTAAGCCCCGTTAAGCCTTGTTTAAGGATCTTGCATACTCCCGATGAGTATGTAACATTGTTTTATCGGTTTGGCTCTCCACGTACCACCGTTTTAGGTTAAGGAGATCTAGATGTACGCACTTTTCGATTTATGATCTCTCATTAGAATAGAGGGTTGTTTAGAAATTTCATAACGTAAACTCTAGTGAACAAGGGTTAGTTGAGTTGACCGGTTTGAATTGTTGACTTTATTTGACTTTGAATTGACCAGAATTTGACGGTTGTCACATAATGGCTCACAAACACCAAGAACAAGATGATGAAGAATGAGAAAAGAGGAGGCACCCAAAAACGTGTAGAAACCCTGAAGAATCAGTTGGCCACGTTTTTGGTGCCCTTAGGGTCCTTATTCGTCCACCCCTCTAATATGGAGTCCATTAGCTCAATATTCAACTATCATACAATTGACAGTTCTAGTCCCTTAAGTTTAATTAATGTCTTTTAGCCACTAAATTAATTCTTAATTAATTATTGACTAATATTAATTAAATAATATGATTTCTCCTTTAATATATTATTCTCATAATATATTAATAAATCATAATTAATCCTCTCTCTCTCTCTCTCTCTCTATAATTCATCCTATCAAGTTGCTTTGGTGAAGGCAACCCAAAAGGACCATGCACCATCGGGTCAAGTACATACCAAAATAGTTATGGACTTAGACACTAATCCAACAATCTCCCACTTGGATAAGTCTAATAACTATTCTGCATATGACTTCAGATCCTGATCCGCAATCATAGTTTTCAAAAGCCGCTGTCAAATTTGATCGTATCAGATACGCGTCCTTTAGATAAGGGAACATATATTCTTCCATTCTAGATATCGTATAGACTGAGACATGGATTTAAATCATTCTCTCTGTCTATGTGTTGTTTCCCGATTTCCGATTTACGACGACTGACAACAGACTACAATTGAACACATCAAATTTGTCCCGGCTTGGCCAAGCGCTTAGGGTGCCATCACTAAATCATCGAGGGGCACACATATATCGCTTTTATCCTACTTTGAGTAAAAGGAACGAATAAACTTCAAATCAATGCTCGCTTGCACTCACTCACCGAATCACACACAACAATATGTTTTATAACACCAGGTTATTAGTGCGTTTACATATTATCAATGTGTAACCGTATCGCAAGACACAACTCACACATCTCGGTTTCAAGAATATAAGATATTATCATGTCACCAATCACTCGTGATAAAATCCATGAAGTGATCCAAGTGAGCGTGGGTTTAATCCAATACTCTAATCTTATAGTAGCACTCATGAACACTGCAACAAACATTTGCTATGTCTAAAACACTTTAGACAATCTACAGTCAGATTCATGACAATCTTCTTTCATTCCTACTTCCAAAGAATGAGCGACTGTGGAGAGTTTGAATAATCTTATTATTCAGGAAGTCAAAACATGCAAAGTGAAACACAAGAATAATACTAATCCCATATGGACCCATACTTTGGGTATAAATAAAACATTTTATTTAATCACCATATTGATTATTGATTATTTGTTGTTTCGGGTAATCAACTTCTTACTTGAATTATAACAACAATTGTCACATGCTCTTAGCATGCACACTATGTTTACTTATGATCCTTACTTTGTGAAATAGTATAATTGAATAAAATTTTCAATCACACTCATTTCACAATTCCTAATCCATTAGTGGAAGAATACAAAATTCTCCCCACTACTAGAATATGTTAGATTCTAACATTTTATGCAACAGTCCTTTCGTAATGTCATGGCACAAAAGTCACCAAGACTCGGCCAATGAAATTACAAAATACTTTATTGGAGATTGTCACAAGAAAATTCCATAGTCATGAAGTCTCGTATTCAAAGTACATTCCTTTGAACATCCTTCTTGCATTAAAGTTTCTAATCTAGACATTAATTCTCGATATCCAACTCCCAATATGTAAACATTTCCATATTTGCCATATGACAACTTATTCTTAATATAGTCTAATCTATTCACAATTATGTCAATATGGTCCATCCATGACTATACTTCTAATTGTCCACAAGCGACCAACCCTTGGCGAACCTTAGATTGTTGTTGGCAGTTATTTAATTATTTTAGTCAAAACCGGTTCTATTTTCTTTTTCCCTCTAGATGCCCTAGGCATTTGGAAAATTTTAGAACGGTCGAATGTTATAGCATATGCAATTGATCCTATACCCGAAGCGTATGGGATGCAATTCATAATGAAAAACGTGATACTTTACCAGTTTCTTACTATAATATCATCATAATATTTCTATTTGCCGTGTTCTAAAAAATTCGAACTACGAAGAGGGATGTCGTAATCATAATCGAACTTTGAGAATGCAAATAATAAATATACCCTTGACTAAATTCAATTAAAATTTCTCGATTTAAGCTTTTAGATTAGAAACAAAGTATTACATTCTCTCCCTTAATTATAGCAAAAACAACTTTTCAACCCCTGCAACTTTGCAAGGTGAAACTTTTGTTTTTCTATAATTAATATTGCCAACTTGCAATACTAAATAATAATCATGATCCCACTAACATGATGATTATATCCATTCCGACATAACATTTACGCTCCCACTAGCTTTGACACTTATTTAGAAACCAGCTAAACTTTTAAAAAACAATACTTATTGATTTCCAAAGTTCATTGTTTATGCTTCGATAAGCCTTTATCTAAGCTTCTCAAAATCACACACCTTTCGTTAGCAGCTCACATGTGTGTCCAAACTAATTCATAACTTATTTTACTAAGTCCCAAATGTTCAGACTAATTGACAAATCTTACAATTCGAACTATGAAAAGGGATGCCATAATCATAATCGAATTTGAGAATGCAATTTACATAGTTGCTATTTCCTTAAAATCTCTCTTAGTGAAAGCGTTTCCTCACAATCATTTTCATGAAGGAGAGAAACCTTATGACACTTAGATTTTATGGTGTATGTGTTCCTATCCATGTGAATTTTCCATTACAATAATCAAAAGATAATGTTTGTGGCAAATTAAAACTCTTATGGACATAACTTTGTTCATTCTTAATTTCTTGCCATCAAGGGTCCCACCATTGCTTCCAAGTTATCTAGCAGCTCACCTATGCCAGCCAATTTACTTTCATTGAACAAGGTGTTTGCCTTATGCATTCTAATGAGAACTCGTAGAACTCATATGCATAATCACTCAACAAGACTGGCACAGAAAATAGAACTTTGTCAACACGATAGGTTACAAACCTCAAGTGGTGTGCTAGTATTTAATAGGTTTACTCTTGATTAGTTCTTGAATCTTTTCAAGATCTTCAGACTCCCACTAACCTCTTGACATATTAGATTCTCTTATCAAGAAACATTTCTTGATAAACAAATATCCAAGAGTTAGTGTGTGTCTATATCAAGACAAAACATTGCACATATTTGGTCTTAGTTGGTCCTTGTCCTCTACAAGACATCACAACTTACCAATTTCAAACGTGCAAGATAAAGAAAAACAATTTTTCTACTTCACATTTGATGAGTGTGTGTCACTCAATTCAGAATCTTGGAATACGATTCTAAGACTTGATTTTGGAACGAAGTGTGACTCGTCCTTTTAATTTAACCATTTCAACAATTTCCGATTCCTCTTCTTAGCAATACTAGTGCACTAAGATGTCCTTAGAGGATCAATTATGATATGGTTCTTAATAATCAGGACGATAACAAAATCCGATACAAAAGTACTCTCCCTTCTTCTTAGATGTGAGAAACCTTTTATCTTTCTGCCTTCATTGATTCTTTTTATTCGTTCTACCATTCATCGAAACCTTTCAATGATTCAAAATTACACTTAATCTTGTAAGTATAACCAAATTTACTAGAACTTTTAGTAAATCATGACGAATAGTCTCATTGTTATTTGTGGTGGACTTGACCAGTGCACAACATTGTGTTCTCATCCTTTAGTCCTCCACTTGACTCACATACTTGTGTGATCAAGGAATTAGTCCTAATTTCCTAAGTACCAAGATTTCCATACATCACGCAATACAAGTTGTATGATTCCAAGTTTCTGTCCAATAAAACTTGGGCGATGGGAATCTTTCATTACTTAGAGAAATTTGACACTTCCATAAATAACATAACTAAGAATCACATACATTTATAGAAATACACAAACATCAATTTTTCACAACGATTTCATTGCAAGGATATACATAAATAAGATAAATCAAAATTTATTTTATTCATAAAAGCAGCGGAAAACATGTCCTTACAATGCAAAATCAACTGAAAAACTCTGTAATCAAATATTCCTAACAACTCTATCATAACTTCCTAAGCTCAAAATCTGATCTTCGAATCCATGCGATCGTGATCCATTTCATCGTGATCAGACTCATCTTGCTCTTCCATCAAGATTCCTCTCTTTTCTCTGATTCTGCAAAACATTCAAATGTAATCTTATCACATTATGTATTACGAATCAATGAATAGAGTGGAGTTTACCTGAAGTAGAGCCGTATGTCTTGACTCTCCCATCTCTTAGATCTCTCAGGTAAACTGGGCAACGTCGTCTCCAATGCCCCTTCTCTTGGCAATAAAAGCAAATTGACTCTTTTGGAACAGCACACAGAACTACTTCAGGCTTTGCCTTTCTCTTATGATCAAACTTTCCGACCATGGCATGCCTTTCGTTGCCATTGCCTATAGCCATAGAGGTCTGGAAGGCAGATCCACCAATCAACTTTGCTTTTCCAGTGCGCCAAATCATTGCTGATTCAACAACAATAAACATATAGGTGAGATCGATGAGGGTCATGTCGTGCTTCATCATATAGTACTCTCTTACGAACTCACTATATGAGTCAGGAAGCGACTGAAGAACCCAGTCAACAGCCAGCTCCTCACAAACAATAGATCCCAACATTCTTAACCTATAAATGTGTAACTTCATCTCTAGGACGTGTGCGCACAATGACTTTCCTTCTTCATGTTTACTTGCCAAAAGGGCTTGAGTGAGTTTGAACTTTTCAAACCTTTGAACTTGTGGGTTAGGGAGAACAATAGGAGGAGGTGGAGGAAGTGAAGCATGATCTCGGGTTCCTCAATCGAATCGTGGAATATCATCTTCATGTGGAAAACTTGTTCCACAAGATTTGGGAAGACCATAGCTGTCATATTTTGACATCTACAAAACGGGAGAAAAATTCAAGTTAGTTGGTTGATTGAGTCCTTAATAAATCACCCAAATGAGATACTAAAGCTAGGACCCAACACAATATTCTACAACTTGGGAGAGGGATGTCGTAACCCAAATTGCAGAACATTTGAAGGCAAGTGAATGACGATTCACTAATTTTCCACCATGAAAAACGAAAAGGAGATTAAGTTTTAAATGTATTGAAAAACTCCTAGATCCTTTGAGATTCATTGAAATTTTCAATGGCATGTTTAAATCTTGATATGCCCCTCGATTTATGACTGGGATGCCGAGGATCACAGAACAGGGTGTGAATAACCATGCAAACTTACATGGTGCCCCCAATGTTACAATCACCTATTCGATGTGCTGGTTAACCACACACGCTCCACCGAACTATGACAAACATTGAGTCACCCTTTGGAACCTTTGCTTAGAACCATTTAGTGTGCCGATTAGCCACACACGCTCCACTAACGTCTTTGCAAGGGCACAAAGCGTAATTTCACGAAATTGCATCAATTCACTTTTGCCTAAAGTAACTAAGATAGGGAATTTTGTATAAAACATTTAGTTACTTTATACTTCATTATACTTTTAATGGAAAGGGTTTTCCCTATCCTACCCATTCGACTAACGACCCTCCACCAATCAAGGAAGCAGTGGGTGAGAGTGGACACCCATTAAACGACCATTTTATAGGCCATAACCTTATACCCCCTTATAGATTGGCTTCGTGAATGAGACCTACTAACGGTAAGACTAGCAGTTTAAGTTATACATATATAATATTAGACTTTTAATGTTATATATAGTATAAAGGTGTATTTTACACTTTTAAAATACTAGGTGGTCTAACTTAATAAATTACACCTTTAATTTAATTACATGTAAACCATATCACTATGGATTTATTAACTTTATTTTAATTATAGACTTAATTAATTTAATAAAACCATAGGGTGCAATATGAACTTTTTCAAAGCTTAGGGTTTTAGAATTCAACATTTTAAAATTAAACTTTTAATTAAAATTTAAATTCCAAAATTTGAGGGCAAGTTTTGAAACATTTCAAATCATTAGGGTTTAGAATTTAAATATTTCAAAATTAAACTTTTTAATCAAAAATTTAAATTCCAAAACTTGAGGGCAAGCTTTGAAACTTTTCAAAACACAAAGGATCAAATAGCAAATAATTTAAATTAAACAATTAATTTAATGATTATCTAAATTTGACCTAGTCATCATTACTTGCAAGACAATTTACCAGTTTAATCCAAATAATCAATTATTATCATATAAGGAAATTATCATTCAATCAAATGGTGATTATCTTTTGTTTGGTCAAGGATAAACTCAAATATATGATAAAATTCAGATATTAATGACCCAAAGAAATTAAAGCAAGTATCATCAAGCAAAACAGCAAGAAATCCCGAAATCTGCTCTAACTGACGCTCGAACTCGCCGAGTTCAACTATGAACTCGCCGAGTTGGAGATACTCGCCGATTCCACAATGGAACTCGCCGAGTTCATCAGTCAGGGGCACAAAAAAAAAACGATTTTAAAGCTTGAACAAATAAACAAGGCATGAATACAATAGAAACCAATCAAGTCTCTGATACCATTGATGGGTTTAGGCCAAAAGAATATCCTATGTGCTCATGCAAACCCTAATGCTTGGATCTAGGTTTCTCTATTGTACATGCATTCATCCAAGACTTTAAACCCTAGATCTAGCATATGATAATCTAACCAATAAATGAAAATCAATTTTGCTAAATGTCATGTTCTCATTGAATTTGACACATGTCACTTTCTAAGAGTTTTTGAATTATTTCTTTTCCACTTGTCATTTTCTTAAATTTTTCATTTTTCTTAAATTTAAAATCTACATTTTAATGAGATTTATATATGTAAAGTAGATCATTCTATTAAATTTCATAATAAATGCTCTACAAACTTTATTACTTACTTAATTTATTATATTCTTTGTATTTATGTAAAATTATTACTTTAAAAAATATGTAATGCTTAAAATTTTATATTAAAGATTTTTTATAAACTCGTGTAATACAAGGGTCTCACACCTAGTCGATATTAATATATGAATTAGGGTTTAGATCATACCTTGATTGTTATGTAGCAATAACAATCTCAAATCCTCCTTGTAATGGCTTTAGAAAGCTTAGAGTCACAAGTGTCACTCCTCTAATGGCTCACAAACACCAAGAGCAAGAGGATGAAGAATGAGAAAAGAGGAGGCACCCAAAAACGTGTAGAAACCCTAAAGAACCAGTTGGCCACGTTTTTGGTGCCCTAGGGGTCCTTAAATAGTGAGGCTATTAGGGTTATCTAACAAGGAAACCCTAATTGACTGCTTAGGCCCTAAGCAACCCATGGACTCCCTCCTTAGAGGCCTAGGACGATTTCTAATGGGTTTCCCCATAGAATTCGTCCACCCCTATAATATGGAGTCCATTAGCCCAATATTCAACTATCATACAATTGACAGTTCTAGTCCCTTAAGTTTAATTAATGTCTTTTAGCCACAAAATTAATTCTTAATTAATTATTGACTAATATTAATTAAACAATATGATTTCTCCTTTAATATATTATTCTCATAATATATTAATAAATCATAATTAATCCTCTCTATCTCTCTCTCTCTCTCTCTCCATAATTCATCCTATCAAGTTGCTTTGGTGAAGGCAACCCAAAAGGACCATGCACCATCGGGTCAAGTACATAACAAAATAGTTATGGACTTAGACACTAATCCAACAGACTCGACTTCTAGAAATTCATTATTCTACCTAGAAACATGATTTCATTTCATTTATAGTTCATCAACCAAACAGTCATTTATCAATCGGAAGAACGTTTGCAATTGCAATTCTCTATCAATGCAATCGACGATAAAAAACCAATAAGAAGTGACTAGAAAAATGATTTTAATTCCAATCGAAAGCCCTCGAGTACGTAATATGTTATTTAAATCAAAATTTGTTTTATTTAATAAATGTTCTTTTGAGGTTTAAGTAAAATATGTTTGATTATTTAAAAAACCTACGGGTTACCGGGGGGGGGGGGGGTGTTGGATATCTGTTGATTCGGTAGATAAGGGTATGAGTTTGATTATTCAAAACCTTGTGGGTTACGAAGCTCGTTTGGATAAAAATTTGAAATTTGTTAAACGGGTTTGGATCAAGGTCGATTCGCTCTAAACCCGTCCCATTGCCAAGTCTAATGATATCAATCCTCTTATGATATCATATTCTCATCAATAAACACATACAAGTTTTAACTCATTTCTCTTATGTTTCGACACTTTTTGTGTCTTTAATTTACTATCCCATTCATGTAACTCTTCAGTAGTGAGCGATTTTAATTTCTAGGAAAAATAATTCGACCATTACAAATCAATTTTTCTCTTAATCATTAACATTCTTCTCAAATATCAAGATCAATCCATATTCCTACTAATATCCACAATGTTGATTATCTTTTTCCTAATTAGTAGTATTTTACATACTTCTCCACAAGTTTGGTTATTTTCCTATAATCTTTTTCTCAATTATCTTTTGGTACTTGACTTATGACTTATGTTCTAAGCTATGAGTATATCACTGATTATCGAATATATGAACTAGAAACTCATCAAGTCCTTAATATAATGGGTATCGACTAAGCACTTAGCAGGTCGATCCATGGTAAATCATATCTTGATATTATTACTTGTTTCTTAATATCTCAATCCTTACACAGTACTCGAATTATTAATCAATTATTTTAATTGATCATTCTCTAGACCTTATTCCACACTCAATTAGAAAATTATTTCACTTGTGAGTTCGGAATTCACTCATATCAATCTCAATCAAATCAATCTATTTAATATTCACAGTGTGGTTAATCTACTCAAATACTCATAAATTACTCAAATCAATTACTCGAAGTCACCAAATTAATTACTCAGATTAATATTTATCGCTCAAATCAATCACTTTTGTCAATATCAACCATTCAAATCAATTTCTTAAATCAACACTCTCATATTAATGATTAATTAATCAATTCAATCACTCATATTACATAGGGTAATCACTTAGATTGATTAGACCAATCACTCATATCATTGACTCATATTAATTAGATCAATTATTCAAATCAACAAGATCTATCACTCAGACCAATAACTTGCTCTCTATCAATATCTATATCTCTCAATAAGAATCAATCTCTCTCTCTCTCTCTCTCTCTCTCTCTCTCACACACAATTATGATCAATATCTCCGTAATGATCTATGTCACAACTAGCATTTTAGATAAGAAATTTTTTACTCATGTAAACATCATCTATTGTGATACATGTAATTCTTGTTTGATATCATGCACTATGCTCAATCAATGACAACTAACTTAATCAAGATTCGCAAATAAAGTTCAAAACTCTATACAAAACGTTTCAATAGTCAACTAAGGGTTGAAAACCCTAAGAATCCCGGTTCAAGTTTGTCACACCCCGCTAAAGCAGAAACACGAGGCGTGGCAGTATAAAGGGTTTCATAGCAAAAGTTAAAAGACAACACCAACCATAGTTTAAAAATCATTACAAATTTACAATGGTTTTGAACAAATTTTTAAAAGAAATTACAATGCAAACTGAAATACAACACATGTGAATGCTCCTAAAAGTGATGTGTCCCTAAGTGCCACTTACTCGATGATTCCTAAAAAATCATGTAAAAGGAGCGTCAACTATAAAAATAGTTGGCGAGTACTCACAGGTTAAAAATAATATTGGTTTCATGAATCGTAATCAAAGTTTTAATAGAAGTTTCCATAAATAAGGTATATTGTTAAAATGAGTAAATAAGTTTGGATAAACAAAGTTCATTGTCATCATGAGAGATAAAGTATGTTGCCCAAATGAGATGCAACGTTCATATTCTCATAGGAAATAAAGTTTCCATAAATAGAAATATATTGCAAATGAGTAAATAAGTTTACATAAACATAGTTCGTTGTCATCATGAGAGATAAAGTATGTTGCCCAAATAAGATGCAACGTTCATCTTCTCATGGGAAATAAAGTTTCCTAAATAGAAATATATTTCAAATGAGTAAATAAGTTTACATAAACAAAGTTCGTTGTCATCATGAGAGATAAAATATGTTGCCCAAATAAGATGCAACATTCATATTCTCATGGGAAATAAAGTTTGTTGCTAAAACGAGATACAAGGTTCGTATGTACATAATGATTATACCATGAGTTCACAACCCAAGCCTAATGACCGAGGGTTCCCTCTTCTATGTCTATCGCTAACATAGGGAAATATGGTAAAATGCACTCAAGCGAATCGTGTGAGTGAGGAGTTGTCTACCTCCTAATAGCGCTATCCATAATAACCATAGGCTCAAATGAGTTAATGAGTTGTGTGAACTGATTCCAGGGACTTAAACGCGATAAGGCCTCATGAATTAACAATAGCGTACACATACATAGCAACATATAACAACCAAGTTTGATACAAGTCAAATTAAATACAACGAACATAAATAGTTTAGGACATGCTTTTCCACCCCAAAACATAAAAACCGAAAATATGGGGAGTCGTGAATACTCACAATACATTGAGATGATGCAAATGGTGGCATGAACTATATTCCACTTGTACCATTACCGATTCCTACAATAATGGTACACACTAATGAGTCTCTAATCAAAATCTAGCACTAGTATACTTACTACTACAATAGAATTATGCCAATATTGTGTCAAAATTTAATATTGATAAGTTACAAACATTTTTCTGTGAAAATTAAATTTCAATGAATTCAATTGTTAAATAACAATTTAAGTGGAAAATTCTGTTTATTGAAATGTTAATATTTAACATTTTAAGAGGTGTTCCAATGATTAAATATTAAAAAACAATAATCAATTAAGTTCTAAAATTTCCCAAACTTTTCATTTCAGTTTTAATTGAAGTCAAAGACCTCAAGATAAATTTTCTTGAATTTGTTTATTTGTCTAACTATTTTTCTCCATTTTAGTTTCTTGAATAACCATAAAATCATGAAAAATACAATACATTTGATAAAAAATTACCAAACTTCAGATTTTTTTTTAACTACATTAAAAGACTTCCAGATAAATTTTCATGGATTATAGATATGCATAACCATTTTTCATATATTTAATTCTCTAAATTGATAAAAATTCATGAAAAATAGCAATGAGTTAAGAAAATTCCCCAACCTTTTTATAATACTGTCATTACACATAATTAACCTGGGAAAAATATAAAAATGGGTTTCTCAACTGTTTGACCCAATTTTATGATTTTTGAGCATTAATTCTAATAAAAATTGAAATAAATAGAAAAAAGTTTCCCAAATTTCCCAAAATTTTTTTAATACTGTTATTAAACATTAATAAGCTGGGAAAAATATACAAATGGATTTACAAACTATTTAACCAAACTTTATTATTTATGAGCATTTATTCTAATAAAAATTGAAATAAATAGAAAACAGTTTCCAAAATTTTCCAAACGTTTTTTACTACTGGTATTAAATATTATTAATCTGGGAAAAATATAAAAATGTATTTATAAACTATTTAACCCAACTTTATGATTTTTGAGGATTTATTCTAATAAAAATTGAAATAAAAAGAAAATAGTCTCCAAAATTGCCCAAAATTTTTGTAACATTGTTATTAAACATTATTAAGCTGTAAAAATTATAAAAAAGAATTTATAAATTGTTTAACCCAATTTTATGATTTTTGTGCATTTATTCTAATAAAAATTGGGTTTAAGTGTATTTAATCTTGGGAAAATAGAAGAAAAATCGTATACAGAAGAGAAAAATCATCAAAGTTTTTATATAGCATCCTCATGTACTACAAGGTGTTCTAGTAAATATTCATGAATTTTGGATGAGCAGAACTATTTATTTCAGTTTTAGGCCATTATAAATACAAAAATCGGGGAAAAACAGGAATCCAATATCAAAAATTCTGAAAGTATTTTTCTAAGTCTTGAACAGACGTGGGAATCAGCGAAAATTGTTAGGTATCATTTGAAAATTCTCTAAATTGGTTTTATGATTTATTTGGACTAAACAAAAAGAAAATTCAATACCACGCTTAAAGGTAACAAAAATCAATGAAACTTATTGAGAGGTCATTAGTTAGGATAAAGGTAATCCAAAAACTTACCTAGGATTTATAGACCTCGGAACTTATTTTATATGATTTATTGCCCAATTTTCTTGCATTAATTATAGTAATTCGAGATAAATGAATTATTTTCTGGAAATTTACAGAGCATCTTATTTTTCTGATGGGAATCTGGGAAAAATCGGATTTGGTCAGAAAAGAGTTTTAGATATTTATTTGGAAATAAATCCTTTATAAACCTATTTGATAGCTTTTTAACAACAAACTTTGATCATCAAGCATCTAAGCTTGAAGATCATCACATGCATGTTGGTTTGAAGACCATTCATGAGTTTGAAATGTTCAAAATACGTTTTTGATAGAAAACATTGGATGCATGTGGTGTTTTTCACCCAAAACTTGTAGAAAAAGTGCATTATGTTGATTTTGACTTAGGTTTTGGTCCTTGGATTTCACCATTCACAACATGCATGTTGTTTTTGGGTGAAATCCTATCACCATCAACATCAAAACCGTGAGTTTGAGCAAGTGTTCATGATTTTACCATAGAATGGAGTAGAAGAAGCAGAAAGTGTAAGAAAAACCTTTAAAACTAGAAAGAAAAGTGAAGGAAAGTAAATGATTTTTGTGTCTACCTTTAAGAATAACATCAAATGATGAAGATTTTGTGCTTGAGAAGTGTTCTTGGTTGTATAAGTTTCGTGAGTTTAGAGAGAGATTTGAGAAAAATGAGTGGAATGGGTGTTGGAGTGTGAGAGAGAGTGAAGAGGGGAGGATGGAGTGTGAGGGTGAAGTGAATGATTAAAATTTTTGGGAAGAGGGTGCCTAGGAAGGGGGGGGGGGACGAATTTTGATGAGGAGAGAGGTTTCGTCACTCTTCCATTCTTATAAAATTCTAATTATTTTATAAGAACATCAAATTTTAAAAAATTATGCACCTTAATATAGTTTTTACTCATAAAATATTGATTTTTGACTTATAAATTAAGGGCAAATGTTAATGAATTAATTTTTTTCCTTGAATTTAATTATTTTAAGATAATATTATAAGCTTCATAACTATTTTTAAAATTTTTTGATGTTAAACTTTATAAAATTTAGGTTTTAGGGCTTTTAGGGTTTTGGAGTTTAATAAACTTTGAATATCAAAATAAATTGAATATTTGAGACTTCAAATTATCTTATGGTATCATAACTCTTTTATAGTTATAAATAATGTTTGTAATTTATTTTTATCAGTTTATTGGCATTCTATGTAGTGATTCCGAGATTCAAGCGAAATTGAGAAATCAAGTATACTAGTCCTAGTCTTCAACTTTGACTTAAGTTTCTATGAGACTTTTACCTAATTTCTACCACTAGGTCAAGTGCATGATGTGTGTATATATGATTCATGAAAAGGTGTTCGAGTCAAAGAGTGACCTAAATATGGATTTTCACTACAGTTAAGTAGTTGTAGAATTCACATATCAATGTGAAATCTAAGGATACTATCCATTGATTCTAATTGTTTCCAGTTTTGTAGTAGGTTATAGCTTAGTTTCTATTTACTTAGTCTAGTATGTGTCGTGCCTATATGTGCAACTAAGTTTAGTCAAATCTAGAACCGAATCGAATTTTGACGGTTGTCACAGTCTCCCTCGGCTGAAAGAATTTCTTCCCGAAATTCAATTCGTGACGTATTCTATTAGAACTCAACCGACTACAATTGTATATTTGGAGAGATGGTGACCTGAAGAGCTCTTTGATTATTTTGGATTAATTTCTCAAGGGAAGAGCCCAATTCTTTAGTTATAATCAAATTAGTGTTTCCGTAATTCGAGTTTTATAGTCTAGATTGTGGGAAGTTAGGATCATGGAAATCATGATCCAACCATGGCGACCTAGTCGAAAAAGATTATCTAGTTAAATATTATTTGAATTAAGAGAGCGGCATAAGTTTTGCTGAAGCACCAACTACACTGAGCGTTAAATCCGCATTGATCCTTAAGTCGCATTCTAAAGTAACACTAAGTGTAAATTTGCCATCTAATAAAGAAGGGATTAGGAACAATTTGTTCACTTCTGGGTTGGCTATTACATCTGGAAAAGATATATTCCGAAATAAGAATGGGTAGCACGAATGAAAGGGGAAGCGATTGAGGGTAAGTTCCTAAAGATATGCACTAAGGGTAAGCAACGAAGTTTTGGTACCTCTCGAATGTAAAGGCTATTTAAGTGTCGTCTATAAAATAAGTTACAAAACAATCGAGGATTTCCGAAGCAATATTTACTACCACAGTTACTCTTTCTATAATAAAACAATATTCGAAGAATATATATATATATATATATATATATATATATATATATATATATATATATATATATAGATATATATAGAAAGTCATTGTTGCAAATGGAGGCGATTCAAGTTTATGATAAATTAAATCACCTTGTCTAGATAGCAATTGGAGTGTTTAGAAACAATAAGTAATCTCACTATTATCAAATTGTTTAATAATTCCAAGATAATGAAGATACATGATTGACGATCATACAAAGTAGTGAAATAATATAAATCCGCATTGATCCTTAAGTCGCATTCTAAATTAACACTAAGTGTAAATTCGCCATCTAATAAGGAAGGGATTAGGAACAATTTGTTCACTTCTGGGTTGGCTATTACATCTGGAAAAGATATATTCCGAAATAAGAACGGGTAGCACGAATGAAAGGGGAAGCGATTGAGGGTAAGTTCCTAAAGATATGCACTAAGGGTAAGCAACGAAGTTTTGGTACCTCTCGAATGTAAAGGCTATTTAAGTGTCGTCTATAAAATAAGTTACAAAACAATCAAGGATTTCCGAAGCAATATTTACTACCACGGTTACTCTTTCTATAATAAAACAATATTCGAAGAATATATATATATATATATATATATATATATATATATATATATATATATATATATATATATATATATATATATATATATATAGAAAGTCATTGTTGCAAATGGAGGCGATTCAAGTTTATGATAAATTAAATCACCTTGTCTAGATAGCAATTAGAGTGTTTAGAAACAATAAGTAATCTCACTATTATCAAATTGTTTAATAATTCCAAGATAATGAAGATACATGATTGAAGATCATACAAAGTAGTGAAATAATATAAACATTAATTAAGGTTACAGGTTTAAGTCATCAATAAGGGAATTTAGACAAAAATATTTTGATTACTCTTTTGAAAAATTGTCTAATTGTTTAAGTTAGGACAAATTCAAGTTTACGAGTAAGAACATTTATGAAAACAAGGTTGAGAGTTTAGGAACTCACACAAATTTACAAAGTAGAATGCTATTTTTAAGAAAGGTGTAAAATATCGATCATTGAAAATAGTGCATTCTTAATTTAGTGTTTCTACAAAAACAATCATTTAGAGAATAAATAATAGTAAAATTCAAGACTTTTGATGTATTTAAAGAAAAAAAGAAACATAAGAAAACATATCCGTCACATATATTTTTCTGGATATAGAAAAATTATAAGCATAAGGTTATTCATCTTGTGTATTAGTTATAAGGAAAAATACAATGAAACCTGCATTTTAAATCAAGTTTCTGAATTTAGAACGAAAGAGCAAATGTAAATAAGAAACTATAGATTTCAAAATAAAAACAAGATGTATATGATAAAAGGCGTAATTGAATATATTGAAGTTGACCAAGTTAAAAAATTTCCTCATGACTATACACGTATTAATCGCTCAAAACGAAAGGGTAGACTTCTAGTCTGTATGTATACGAACATGGTACCAAGAGAAGCAAAATAGACAGAAACAAAGTTAAACAATGTATTATGTTACTATTATGGCCGTGCGAGATCTAAAATCAGAAGGAGATTGAGAAATCAAGTGTCGGGGAAAGAAAAAGAAGGTAGCAGTGATGATTGCTATTGTTAAAATTTTAAGATCAATAATTATATGTAGATTTAAAACTTAGGTTGAGATATATTTCAACTTCAACCCTTATGTATGTTGATGGTTACATAGAAATGTAAGAGTTTAAAAGTGTTTGCTAAGGTTTGATAGAAATTCACGAGTTATCTATTAAGTTAAACTCTATTTGTGAAAAAGAAGCAACACTACAACTGGTAATTGAAAATATGACAATCTTAACCCTTTTAGGCTCGAGTCGAACAATGGTTAAAACGGATAAGGTAAAACTCGGTATATTTAAAAGAATAATCACATTTGTTGAAAGTGCGTCACTGGGAGTTTAAAAGTGAACACTAAGTTTTGCATTGTTGTAAATTTTGAAACTTCATAGATTATAAAACTAATTTGAAATAAAATAAACAAATAAGGTGTGTTTTGAAATGTAGGCATCAGTGATGTCGTGTAAACACATTTGGATTAGAAAGTTGTAAAAATACCATGTTAGGTTACTAGAACACACATGTATGTTAAGTACAATGCCTAAATAAGAAAGCTGTTAAAAGTGTCAAAACAAAAGTGTTTTCAAGATTCGATGAAACTTTTTCACATAATATGAACTTCAGTGTGATATGTTTAAGTTTTATAGCATATAGTTTAAACACTTTTATAAAAGAAAATGTTTCTATGTTTTTCGAAAACCTGTCAAAATGGTAAGCAATGTTTAAAATGGTTTATATGCCCTTAAAAGCACATCTATCCATTAAAATGGATTTGAATTGAAATTGTAATAGCAAGATTAAAAACAATATTGGTTAAATTGAGTTTTGAAGAAAAGTGTTAAGTTAAAGCAAGTTGTCAAAAGATTTTTAGCGAGAATATGACTTACATTGTTAGGAAAGGTCTAGTAAGTTGTATGATGTGTCTATAAAATATTTTATTGATGATAAGTAAAACCAATGAAGCGAAATAACTTTTCGATGGAAGATTAAGAAGTAAGGAGAAAGTATGTTAGTGTAGTTGATCGTACCTAAATACTAAGGTAAGTACAAGTCGAGTATAAGGCGAGTACTGATATCTTTTTCCCCAAGATAAAGGACAAGAAAAATTATTTGAAAAACGTTTCATGGTGTCAATGCAGTTTATGACCTTTTATAGAGGTCAAAGTTACGTTAAGTTTTAAGCTCAAGGTGGAAACAACCTAGAGCTAAATCGAAGCGTAGTAATAAGGTCTCACGTATGGGTTAAACCTCCGTGTCTCCTCGTGAGTTGAATATGGAATGCACGCAAATGGTATCCAAGTTATTACTTTGTGGCGACTCATCTACCTCATTACGCGATGCTCCAATTATCATTCGTGTCGGTATCGAAACGCTTTTTCCTAGATGTAACTCTTGAAGACGATGAAGAGGTATTGAGGAATAATTGGTATATGTTTCGACTTAAGATTATTACTAGTGTATATCTAGCTACTAATCTTAGATCTAAATTCAATAGCTACCAAGGAATACCCATTCTTAGTACTAAGTGAATTGCTCCTAGAGTAGCTACTGATATAACCTAAGTGGTTAACCTAGCACTTGATAAGGGATAAGAATAAGGCATTTTCGAGTGTTTGGATGCACGTCTTTTGTTCATATTCCTGCGCAGTTAAGAGAGAAATTGTCCCCAAGGAAACCACTTGTGTCTTTCTTGGATATGCTCAGTCCGGGTATAGACGCTATGACGTGAAATCCAAGAGACTCGATGTATCCTTGAATGTTCTCTTTAATGGGGGCGCTTCTTTCCTTAACTATTTCTAAATAAAGGCATTGTTATAAAAGTGCACTTAGTTTCTAAGTGTATCTAGATGAATGCCTATAATATGCAATGCTCGTACGCATATCGAAAAATTTTGTTTTTCAAAAGTTTAAGTTGAAAATTGTTTTGAACATAATTCTAGTATAACCGTTTCCAGCCTCACATTAACTTTCCTTAATTAAGCATAGTTGGCCAGGCTATACTTAATTAAAGTCAAATAATGCGTACTCGAATTAGCTATACCAATGGTATGTTCAGTATTTCAAAAACGTTTTGAATTTTTTTTTGGCTATAGTTGTGGTTCTCCAAAGGAAAAGCGGTATTCTCTATAACCTTCGGCTGTGATACCATTTTCTGTTACACCCCGCTAAAGCGGAAACACGAGGCGTGACAGTATAAAGGGTTTCATAGCAAAAGTTAAAAGACAACACCAACCATAGTTTAAAAATCATTACAAATTTACAATGGTTTTGACCAAATTTTTAAAAGAAATTACAATGCAAACTAAAATACAACACATGCGAATGCTCCTAAAAGTGATGTGTCCTTAAGTGCCACTTACTCGATGATTCCTAAAAAAGCATGTAAACGAGCATCAACTATAAAAATAGTTGGTGAGTACTCACAGATTAAAAATAATATTGGTTTCATGAATCGTAATCAAAGTTTTAATAGAAGTTTCCATAAATAAGGTATATTGTTAAAATGAGTAAATAAGTTTGTATAAACAAAGTTCATTGTCATCATGAGAGATAAAGTATGTTGCCCAAATGAGATGCAACGTTTATATTCTCATGGGAAATAAAGTTTCCATAAATAGAAGTATATTGCAAATGAGTAAATAAGTTTACATAAACAAAGTTCGTTGTCATCATGAGAGATAAAGTATGTTGCCCAAATAAGATGCAACGTTCATCTTCTCATGGGAAATAAAGTTTCCATAAATAGAAATATATTGCAAAGAAATAAGTTTACATAAACAAAGTTTGTTGTCATCGTGAGAGATAAAGTATGTTGCCCAAATAAGATGCAACGTTCATATTCTCATGGGAAATAAAGTTTGTTGCTAAAATGAGATACAAGGTTCGTATGTACATAATGATTATACCATGAGTTCACAACCCAAGCTTAATGACCGAGGGTGCCCTCTTCTATGTCTATTGCTAACATAGGGAAATATGGTACAATGAACTCAAGCGAATCTGTAACACCCTGTTCTAAAATATTCATTTGTGGAATTTCAGATGCCAAGGCTAGGGGCATTTTAGTCCTTTATTAATTTGGAGTTATTGTTTGAGAAGTTTTTGGGCCAGGTTGTATTATTAGAAACGTAGGGTTTCTCATCACCTTTCCGTGGATATAAAGTTCATCAGAATCGGATCTAGAATGAAGGAGTTACGACACTTTGAAGATTTGGCAAGAATGGCCCTTAAAGAGAAAAGTTTGCATAGAAGACCATTCATGCATGTTGGGGTGCGCGTGTTTAGCTGAGTACGCCCAACATAAGGTTGGTGTACGCCCAACGTAAAAGGGGCAAAAGATCGCGGGTCCTATAGGCGTACGCCCGACGTACGGGAGTTACGCCCAACATACGCTAACAGATTAAAAACCCTAATTCTTGGATAAGCACTATATAAAGGACATTATAGCTCCAACCCTAGCCCCCATATCAGCCTCCCCAACCTCAGAAGGAACCCTAGAACGACCTTACCTTCATATTGTGAGATTAGAACCTTGGAGGCTAGGGCTTATAGATTTGAGACAACACCATCCTCTGGAACACATGGAAGGTAAAAAGCTCATAACTATGTATATGGATGCTTAGATCTAGTATGGGTAGTTATGGTAGTTTTTGGTCCGAAGGTGAAAGCTTTATGTCTTGAATCCGATTTGCAGGTCAAGGGTTGCCACCCTTGGTGCTAAATGACTCCCTAGAGCAGAAAGTTGATATCTAGAAAGACCTAATGAGTTCATGCATGAGTTAAGACCTTCTTTCATGGAATTAGAACATGGGTTTTAGAACTAGATCTAAGTTTATGGCTCATGAGTCGTAGTATTAAGCACTTAATGGAATGTGTCTTAGCAGAGTGAGTACGCCGAGCGTAATTGCAGGTACGCCCCGCGTACTCTCTAGCAGGCCAATACGCTAATCGTACATTAGAGTATGCCCCGCGTAACGCAGTCAGTTGGGCTTATTGCACTTTGGGCCTCGGTGTGGGCTGAGTTGAGACTTAGGGTCCTTGGGCCTTATTGGGCCATCAGAATTCAGTTGCTAAGGACCAAGGATTTAGCATTGGGCTTGAGTAAGGTCCAATAAAGGGTTTTGGGGCCCAATATAGAAAATTGGGCCAATAGTAAGCTTGGAAAGCCTATCTTGTTATTGGGCCTCCAGAAGTTAGATTATGGGCCAAGGTTATGGTGGGGCCCATACGAGGAGATAGGCCCAATTCAGAAAAATTGGGTCATTAATGGGCCATTGATGGATTTCGAAGAATTAAGGGTTTTGGGCCTTGGTTATGACCCACACCATAGTAGGGGTAAAATAGTCATTTTACCCATGAAAAGATTCCCCTTTTGATTTAGTGTTTGACTTGTCATGATAGCCGGAGAGCAGTCGGGATAGCAGTCGGGGATCTTTCACTCGAGTTTTCAACAGTCAGCATTTCGAGGTGAGTTTTGTTCCAGTAGGAACAGGTCTAAGGCCACAATGCCGACCCGTTTAGCTAGCACTAGTTTCCGGACTTCGGTCCGATGAAGTAGTTAGTATGTTTGATGCCTTCGTGGCTCAGACAGGATTTATGTGTTATGTGTTCCGGGCCACGGCCCGATGAAGTATGCAGTATATGTGTGTTCATGTTAGTTGATATGTTTATGTTATGCTTTGTTTAGTTAGTTCCGGACTTCAGTACGATGCATTGGACAAGGTCCCAGTCAGTTTTCCGGACTTCGGTCCGATGCAGGGGGCAAGGCCCCAGTTAGTCCGGACTTCGGTCCGATGCAGGGGACAAGGTCCCAGTCAGTTTTCGGACTTCGGTCCGATGCAGGGGGCAAGGCCCCAGTTAGTCCGGACCTCGGTCCGCTGTAGTGGGCAAGGCCCAGTATGTGCTTATTATGTAATTGTATGGTATGTGGTAGTTTGAAGGATCTCACTAAGCTTTGTGCTTAAAGTTTTAGTTTTGGTTTCAGGTACTTCCGCAAGTAAAGGCAAGAGCTCAGGTTGTTGGCATTGCACACACCACAGCTTCAGTTTGTCCTGAGAGTTATTTAAGCTTTTCATAGATGTGATTTGACACAGTCTTGATACAATTTTCTCGTAATAATTTGCTATGATTTTGAGATAATGACGTATGGGTTTATTTTATGATATTGACATGATGATTTTAGTAATTATTAAACAAAATTTTCGGGTCGTATTGTTGGATGTTTCAAGTTGGTATCATAGCCTTGGTTTGAGGGATTCGGATACACTTCCGGGTGTGTCTGAACTCAAACTAAGGAAACGGTAAAGATTTTTAGAAGAAAAATGTTTTTTTTTGTTGAAAAAGATTTTTGAAAAAGAACTTAGAAAGAAGAAGAGTTTATATAAAGGAAAAAGGGTGTGGTGCATGCGATCAGCTGAGCTCAAGTAAGTACTCCCAAATTACCCATACAAGTTTATGATCATCAGTTTCAGTTTCAGTTTTAGTTCCAGTTTCAGTTTCAGTTTTAGTAGAATAGCATGCTAGTATAGGACTAAGGATCTAGGAGGATGCCTTATGTGCCTACTTTATGTGTTTCAGCTTGATAAGAATTGCATGCTAGTATTGAGTAGACAGTAGTAGGATAGCATGTGTAGGTTATGCCTGATAGTATGAGCTTAGCATTGTATGCTAGTACAAGTTCTTGTTATGAGAATAGTTTTGCATGACTATGTTTCCTTTATCTGAATGCTGCTTGCTTTGTGCTTTGTGGGACTCTGAGTGGTGGGAGTTAGCCATTAGGTGAATACGTCATATCACATGTGATCAGGGTTGAATAATCACAGAGTGCTGGATTTGGCCCTACTGCGCAGCTCTCGTTTGAGTCTAACCGTTGTAGGGACGAGTCTTTTACTCGAAGGATTATCCGAGCCTCATTGCATTTGTTGGTATTCAGGTGGTGGCTAATTGGCATTACAAGGAGGCCTTCAGTAGCTGAGGACTGGTTTGGGTGGAGTCAAAAGTTCCCTAGGGCAAGCCTAGGAAGGTAGTAGCAGAGATCAGTAGCAGTAGAGTGACTTGGTGGAGTTGAGGTAACTCTTGAGGAAAGTACAGATAGATGTGGATGGTAGTATGGGCCCGTACTACTGAAAACAGAGGATCCGTACTTGAATCAAGAGGGGCCGAGACAAAACCATGGAACTTTTAGAGTGTGTGAGAGATCCCTCAGCAGCGGTGTGTATATTGATCAGGAAGTGTTATATTTTCAATATGGTGACATTGCGCGAGTTACCAGTTTGCAGTTCAGGTACCGGGGATGGATCTGGCTCGGGCTCTGGATCCGAGTAGCTTGATGATCAGATGAGGGATTTCATTTCCGCAGAGACTATGCCCAACATCATTGATCAGACTCCAGTAATTTTCGGCTCGGTTAGAGAGGCCATCGTGGAGCTTATGGACAGTCATCTTGAGGCCTTTAGGGCCGGGATAGTTTCAGGACAGATTGGGGCTCGTCTAGGTCCCGATTCTTATGGAGTTCAGGGATCCATCAGGGAGGGAGATCCCATTTCTAGTTTTTGCCATCAGGGGACAGGATTGAGTGGGGCACCCTGTCTCCAAGAGATACCTCTGCATGATTGGATAGTTGAGGAGGTTTCGCGAGCCATTCGCGAGGATCTGCCCAGCATGGTCGTGAAGATCACTGATAGGTTGACCGCGAAGCTCCAGGATCAGACAGCTGTTGTTCAGACGACGGATGGGGTCGATGAGGTAACGCAGGAGCGAGAGACGGGCAGAAAATCGGAAAGGAAGAGGAAAACGGATGAGACTTAGGTAGCCACAGGTTCGGGCAAGAGGCCCAAGGTGTCGGATTTGATATTTAGAGACTACCAGAGCCACAGTCGATGCGGGAAGTGCGGTAGGACGCACGAGGGTACGTGCAGGTGTAGAAGTGGTGGCGATGCGGGATGTTTCAAGTGCGGCCGGATTGGCCATTTTAGCAGAGATTGTACTATTACCATTGCCCAAGGACTTGACCCGATATATTTCCATTGTAGTCAGAAGGGCCACAAGAAGACCCACTGTCCGAATTTGTATACAGCAGGGCAGGTGCCAGCTCTTGCCCCTGGGACTTCAAGAACCACCAGCGGACATCAGGGTTAGGCAAGGGCGCCTACGGCTCAGAGCCGAGTATTCCGATTGATTTCATCAAGGATTCGAGCAGCACTAAATGATGGGGGTACGTATCTTTTATCTTCTTGTCAGTTATTATTCATGATATTATTGTTATGTGGCTGCATTGATATCAAAAAGCATATGTGTTGGGGTATTATATTACCTGCCTATGGTTAAGTTATATGCCATTTGCATACCTTGGAATTAAAATGGTGAATGGGAGGTCGTCCCCTCTAGATCAGGTTACTTCGGATACAGTAACTGTAGCATGTATGTGTAAGATTCGGTAGTGCCTCACTACTTGCGGAAGGTATAAGTCAGGTAATGATCAGTTATATTCTCAGTAATGACAATCCATAGCTTCTAGTGGAGTAGCCAACGGTTGGTAAGAAAGTAGGTTCTAGATGTTCACCCTGAACGCAGGCTCTCTGGATGCAGTCATTAAAACAAGTATAGTTAAGGATTGAAGGGTGCTCGGTTAGTTAGCAAGAATGGTTCAGATCTGGTAAGGGTTAGTTGGAGTGCCATCAGAGGTAAACGTGGGCGAGCAGCAGATTGCCCCTTTTCATGGAAAGAAGGGTGGGGAATCCTTTCAACCAGTAAGCAGTAAGGAGTTAGCCGGATCCAAGTGGGTGAGAACCCTCTGAGTATACAAGGATTAGAGCACGCAGACCCAGAATGAGTACGCGGCCTTTGAGAAGAAAAGTTAGTAGCTCAGCGAGGGATGGATTGAGGAGTTCAAAATTGGGAGTTTGAGGAACTTCCCAACATTCAGTTCATGTAATCGAGATGGTTAGTAGCTGGTTGGGAATCCAGGATTGGAGGACTGCCTGTAGGACTCTAGTAAGTCGGGATGAGGATCTTGAGAATGGTTAGCAAGAGATGCTTCCGTGTTAGTAGTTAGTAGCAGAGACAACATGCAAAGAATGGTAGAGCGGCGAGAAGGCCGCAACATTTTTATAGCAGTCAGACAGTAGTAGTAGTGTTGTAAGTCTGCAGGGGTAGCTGTAGCATACACTAGCAGTCAGACAGTAGTAATAGTGTTGTAAGTCTGCAGGGGTAGCAGTAGCATACACTAGCAGTCAGACAATATTAGTAGTTTTGTAAGTCTTCGGGGGTAGCCGTAACATTCACTAGCAGTCAGATAGCAGTAGTGTTGTAAGTCTGCGGGGGTAGCCGTAGCAGTCACTAGTAGCCAGATGAAGTTGTAAGCCTGAGGATGTAGCCATAACATTCGTCAGGTTAATAGTCAGCATGAGCGCATTGTTTGGACACGGGGGAAGCAGTAGCACCCACCAGTTCGGGTGCATCAGTGAGGATATGGGAATCCACAGGTTAGATTTCGGATTTCCCAAATGGTTCAGTTATGGTTAAGCCGGCGATTCGACTGTTGGATCGTCTCCACAGTTATGAGATCAGGGAAGCAGTGGACCGCTTGGGTTCGTGTATGTTAAGGGATACGTTAGTCTGGGAGCCATCATGTTTGTAGTCGTGGAATTGATGATGTCAGGATGTGACGTTTGGAACTGATCGGTGGATCGGGAGGTTGTTAGAACCACAGTGACAGGACAACAAGTGGAAACTAGTTCCAGAGAAAGATTTCGTCCAGAAGTCGTGAGAGCAACTAAGTGAGGAGTCCTTGGACTCCACAGTTGAGTTGGAACTCGGTGTTGCAGATAACCGACGAATGATTGGAGACCAGGAAGGTCTTGAGATATTTTGGGAAGCAGTCATATAGGCAGTTCAGTGTTCCATGCAATTCAGTGTTTCAGGCAGTTTAGTGATTCATGCAGCTCAGTGTTTCAGACAGTTCAGTGTCGTAGACAGTGCAGTGTTTCAGATAGATTTAGTGTTATGGACAATATGAGTATCGGAATGCAAGTGCTGACGGTATGGTTGATTGATTTGGAAATGCCAGGTCCCTCTCAGCAGGATCAGTTGAGTCATCTGCCAAGTATCAGTGATCTGCAAGGATAATTAGGCACGTAACCTTTCTTTCATGATGGAAGACTTGAGTTATTGGAAGTCGAGTAGTCAGATGAGAGATAGGCAGGTTGGTTCCAACAGCATCGATTCAGTATGGGTGGCAGAGTGGATAGAACAGTTATAGATAGTCGAAGTATCTTCAGAAGTCTCTGGAAGCAACTAGGAGATTATGATGGGGTATAGTGATCGGTGGGAGTCCGGTAACCAGGCATGGTGTGGGAGATGGATTGCAGGTCAGTTGACCATAGCGGACTTCGAGGACGAAGTCTAGTTTAAGTGGGGGAGAGTTGTAACACCCTGTTCTAAAATATTCGTTTATAGAATTTCAGAGGCCAAGGCCAGGGGTGTTTTAGTCCTTTATTAATTTGGAGTTATTGTTTGAGAAGTTTTCTGGCCGGGTTGTGTTGTTAGAAACGTAGGGTTTCTCGTCACCTTTCCGTGGATATAAAGTTCATCAGAATCGGATCTAGAATGAAGGAGTTACGACACTTTGAAGATTTGGCAAGAATGGCCCTTAAAGAGAAAAGTTTGCATAGAAGACCATTCATGCATGTTGGGGTGCGCATGTTTAGCTGAGTATGCCCAGCGTAAGGCTGGTGTATGCCCAACGTAAAAGGGGCAAAAGATCGCGGGTCCTATAGGCTTACGCCCAACGTACGGGAGTTACGCCCAGCGTACGCTAACAGATTAAAAACCCTAATTCTTGGACAAGCACTATATAAAGGACATTATAGCTCCAACCCTAGCCCCCATATCAGCCTCCCCAACCTCATAAGGAACCCTAGAACGACCCTACCTTCATATTGTGAGATCTTGATCTTGGAAGGCTTATCTTGGTGGTCTTAGCTTGGTAAAGAGAAGAGGAAGATTAGCAAGGAAGAACCTTGGAGGCCATGGCTTATAGATCTGAGACAACACCATCCTCTGGAACACCTGGAAGGTAAAAAGCTCATAACTTTGTCTATGGATGCTTAGATCTAGTATGGGTAGTTATGGTAGTTTTTGGTCCAAAGGTGAAAGCTTTATAGCTTGAATCCGATTTACAAGTTAAGGGTTTCCACCCTTGGTGCTAAATGACTCCCTAGAGCAGAAAGTTGATATCTAGAAAGCCCTAATGAGTTCATGCATGAGTTAAGACCTTCTTTCATGGAATTAGAACATGGGTTTTGGAGTTGGGACTTATGTAAGTCATGGAAGCCATAAAGTAAGCAACTTTATGGATTAGGGCATGGAATAAGACCTAGATCTAAGTTTATGGCTCATGAGTCGGAGTATTAAGCACTTAATGGAATGTGTAGCAGAGTGAGTACGCCGACCGTAATTGCAGGTACTCCCCGCGTAATCTCTAGCAGGCCAGTACTCTAAGCGTACATTAGAGTACGCCCCGCGTAACGCAGTCAGTTGGGCTTATTGCATTTTGGGCCTCGGTGTGGGCTGAGTTGAGACTTAGGGTCCTTGGGCCTTATTGGGCCATCAGAATTCAGTTGCTAAGGACCAACGATTTAGCATTGGGCTTGATTAAGGTCCAATAAAGGGTTTTGGGGCCCAATATAGCAAATTGGGCCAATAGTGAGCTTGGAAAGCCTATCTTGTTATTGGGCCTCCAGAAATTAGATTATGCGCCAAGGTTATGGTGGGGCCCATACGAGGAGATAGGCCCAATTCAGAAAAATTGGGTCATTAATGGGCCATTGATGGATTTCGAAGAATTAAGGGTTTTGGGCCTTGGTTATGATCCACACCATAGTAGGGGTAAAATAGTCATTTTACCCATGAAAAGATTCCCCTTTTGATTTAGTGTTTGACTTGTCATGATAGCTGGAGAGCAGTCGGGATAGCAGTCGGGGATCTTTCACTCGAGTTTTCAAACAAGGGGGAGAAAAGGAGTTCGAATCTCAACCACTTCCTTCCTTAAAAGCTGCTCACACAACCGAACCTCCTCCTACTGGTCAAACTTCGGGTTCGGGTGTGAAGGATAAAGGAAAGAAGATAGCTGAGGAAGAAGATGAAGATGATAAAGAAACCATTGCTGACTTGCTGAAACGCAAAAATAGTCGCAATGTTGAAAATGATAACATTCGTGTGGCGCGAGAAGCTGAAGAAGCCGAACGCAAGAAGAAAGAAGCCCACGATCTCCTCGAGAGCAGGAAGACTCTTTTCCCTACTTGGACTCGAGAGAGAATGATAAAGGAGGCTATCAATACTCCGAGCATCCTTTGGCTCGAACCGGTGATCTCCTTCGACTGCTACAACTCTGTCGACTCGCAGTTCGACATGCCCTTAACCCGAAAGGCGTTTATCTTCCACACCTTCTCCAACATTTTTGAAGTCCCTCATCCTAATCCTGAGGTTGATCGGGAGTTAATCGATTTCTATCTGAAGGCTGCTCAACCACAGTACCAAACATGGAGCGCTCAGAAGATCGTTAATGTTTGGGTTTTGAAGCCTTATTCTGAGGGGAGATTCATCAACGTTCGGTTCAGGGTGATTAGAGGGTCTGCAAGAACCAAACATCTTATATCCTTAGCAGATCTACCGAACCTCAACCCCCATGACTGGATTGTTCTGCATAACATCCTCTTGACGAATGAAGCTGAATATGGTCCGATTATAGACCATCTCAAAAGGATGTTAGTATGTTATATCATGGAGGTAGCCTTGATGGATCAGGAGGTAGCCACTGTCTTCAAGAAGAAACCGAAGATATCTCCTGTTGGATCGGCCAGTGATCTCAATCAGATGAAGATGGGCAAGATTGACCCAAGGCGTAATTCGGTCATGTTCACTAGAGCAGAAGGACAGAAATGTCTCTTTGCCTTAGCGGATAAACATCTTTATACCACTACTTGTCTAGAGCATGTGCTGTCGATCATCCATCGGTGTAAAGAAAATGCAGCGGATGATATCAAATACTTCAACGATATGATTCAATGGTACATCAGATTCAGACAAACGATACTTGCTCTTATCTCTCATCTGTTTCAGACTGTAAAGAAGAAGGTACCTGCCGCTGCTGCTGGCCCAAGTAAGAAGTGAAGATCTCGCTCCAATTGACGTAAAGAGGGAGATTGTTGGGTTGCAGATTCGTTTAGTATTGCGTCATTGGGCTCGGTTCAATGTCCAATTATTTTGTACTCCGGTTTGGGCCTGTCCAACCAAGAGCCTGTTATGTTTCCTATATAAACAATATGCGTGCATGCATATTATGTTAACGATCTAGAATACAATAGAGAGAATTACGATAGCTTTGATTTTCTTCATCGTTCCTGTAAACCTTTTAACCCTCTAGAGTTGATGTTCTTGATCGAGCTCTTCTGAGGGTTGTTTATAAATCATTCGACACGTTTGATTCACTTTTGAGTTGTTTGCTGTTTTCGTGTTCTTGCTGTTTGTTCTTTATATTACCTGTTTAAGATCTAATCGATCTTCAAGATTAAGTTTTAATCTTATCAATTGGTATCAGAGCATCGTTTAGTATTGCGTCATTGGGCTCGGTTCAATGTCCAATTATTTTGTACTCCGGTTTGGGCCTGTCCAACCGAGAGCCTGTTATGTTTCCTATATAAACAATATGCTTGCATGCATATTATGTTAACGATCTAGAATACAATAGAGAGAATTACGATAGCTTTGATTTTCTTCATCGTTCCTGTAAACCTTTTAACCCTCTACAGTTGATGTTCTTGATCGAGCTCTTCTGAGGGTTGTTTATAAATCATTCGACACGTTTGATTCACTTTTCAGTTGTTTACTGTTTTCGTGTTCTTGCTGTTTGTTCTTTATATTACCTGTTTAAGATCTAATCGATCTTCAAGATTAAGTTTTAATCTTATCACATCTAACTTTGTTCCTTTGACTTTAGCCATGCTTGGCTAAACAAATATTGGTCTACTTTTTGTTGAATCCTTTGAACTTTTGTTGGGTGTCGAAGAATTCATGAATTTGATCTTAACTCTTTATGGAAATGTTTTGTGTTTTTATCATATTATCACTACTAGTATGTTTTTATTCATGGGTTTAAATGTGTTTGTGGTGATTATGTGGCTAATTTCTTGATTAAGTAAACGATCCTCAAATTAGCAAGCAACAAATGATTTTTGTGTTGTTTTTGCTTCACACAATCATAAAAACATTTCCTCCAACATGGTGGTGAAAGCATTTGACCCCTCTTGGATTTGGTGACTTTTTGGTTCTTAATGCTAGTTGACTTTCACTAATTACATGCTATTTGGAATTAGTGACTTTGACCAAGGAAATTATTATGAGCTTCTCTAGTCATTTCAACAATTAAGAAAAGTCTAGGTAATCTCAAGCTCCTTGGATTACTATAGCCAAATTAAGGATTTAAATCAAAGTATTGCACCATTGGATTCTAATGATATGTTCATCAAAAGTCAAAGTGAGGAAACTTGAAGTCAACCATCTCTCCCTTATTGATTTTACATCAAATCCTTATCTTTGTTGAAATTGTCTATTTAATTCATAGTTAATTCTAGTTTGTTTCAAGTATTTCAAAACACCAACCCCCCCCCCCCCATTTTATTTTTATTGTTATTTCACAAGTATTTTTACAAAGAGATTTTTCATAGAGTTATAAATTGAACCAATCTCCATGGATTCGACCCCTTTACCACTATACACTATTTTAGTGTGTAATATTTAGGGTTATTATTTGTGTTGGCCTCGAAAACCACCAAATTTTTGGCGCCGTTGTCGGGGATTGGTTTATTTTTAATCAATTTGTTTCTCTATGCCCAGATCTCAGCGTACAGGTGACTTGATGTACAACCCAAAAATCGAAAAAGAAGCAAGGCGTTTGGCGAAGGAAAAACGAGTTGAACGTGGTCAAACTTCTAACCCCCACGGGGACCCGGAGGTTGAAACCGCTTCATTATTGAACCCGATTCTAGTCCCGACCTTCGTCAAGAAATTCCCGAAACACCACCCCTACAACAAAATCCACGCATTATTGAACCAATTGCAATGGCGGACGGAGGAGAAGTTCCCGAAAGAACTTTGAGGCAAATGATGGAGACCGATGTTACGCAAACTCCAACCGGTATCAATTACCCGGTTTTGGAAGGTGGTTCGGAATTGAAGTCAAGTTTAGTCCATCATCTCCAAACTTTTCATGGATTGGAGAACGAAGACCCGCATAAGCATTTGAAGATGTTCCACATCATTTGCACTAGTATGAAGCCACAAGGGTCAACCGATGACCAAATCAAGCTAAGGGCATTCCTCTTTTCATTGGCCGATAGAGCAAAAGATTGGTTATTCTATCTTCCACCGGGGTTGATCAACTCATGGACCGACATGGCAAGAGCTTTCTTTGATAAGTTCTATCCCGCCTCAAGAGTCTCAAGTCTTAGAAATGAGATTGGTGGAATCCGCCAAGGTCAAAATGAGACTTTTCATGATTATTGGGAGAGGTTCAATAACTTGTGCTACAGTTGCCCACAACACCAAATTCTGGAACAACTCCCCATTCAACACTTCTATGAGGGATTGTTGCCAATGGAGAGAAGACTAGTTGATGCCTCGAGTGGTGGAGATGTCTTTAGTAAAACCCCACAACAATCAAGACAACTTTTCAACACCATAGCCGCAAATTCACAACATTTTGGCCCTCGCCAAGACATGAAGAGAGACACACAACACAAAGTCAATGAAGTGGGAACATCAAATCTTGAGTCTCAAATAAAAGATCTAACATCCGTTGTCCAAAAACTATCCATGGGACAAACTCCACAAGTGATGGTTTGTGGAATATGTGCAACAATGGGACATCCTACGGATATGTGTTCCATCCTTCAAGAAGATGCGGAGCATGTGAATGCCACAGGAGAGTTCCAAAACTACCACAACAAACCATCCAGTTACCAAAATGCATATAATTCAAGTTGGAAGCCAAATCCCAACATGAGCTACAACCCAAGACCATTGCCTCAAAATGCATTGGTTAGACCATCCTATCCACCACCATAACCTCATTACCAACATCAACAACCACACTATCAACCCAAACTGTACCCTCCAGATCATCGTCAACAACCTCCTCAATCTCAACCAAGTAGCTCCGGAATGTCTCTTGAAGACATTGTCAAATCTCTAACCACTAGTACCCAACAATTCCAAAAAGAGACAAGGACTAGTATATCCAACCTTGAAGCACAAATGGGAAATATAGTTACATCTATAAGCAAGTTGGAATCCCGTGGTAAACACCCTTCTCAAACCGAAAAGAACCCAAATGTCAATGTGGTGACCTTGAGAAGTGGCAAACAAGCCGGAGAAAGTAGTTCAAAGAAGAAGCCAAGGGAAGAAGAGGAAGAAATAGAGATCATTCCCATTGAAGAACCTCTAGTCAAAATGATGCACAAGTCGGAGCCCCAAAGAAGACTACCCTCTAGTAACACCAATAGCCACTCAACCACCGTTCCCCTCCGGACTTGCAACTTCAAAGAAGAATATGGAGGAGAAAGAGATTTTGGACACCTTCCGAAAGGTGGAAGTAAACATCCCTCTACTTGATGCAATCAAGCAAATTCCAAGATATGCAAAGTTCTTGAAAGAACTTTGTACAAACAAGAGGAAGTTGAAGGGAAATGAGAAAATTTTGATGAATGAAAATGCATCCGCGGTTTTACAAAGGAAACTTCCACCAAAGTGCAAAGATCCCGGAATGTTCACGGTCCTTTGCAAGATTGGAGATGTCACTTTTAGTACTGCTATGCTTGATCTTGGTGCCTCTATCAATGTCATGCCCTATTCGGTGTATGAATCATTAAATGTCGGACCCTTAAGTGAAACCGGTGTCATAATCTCTCTTGCGGATAAATCAAGTGTCTTTCCTAGAGGTGTTTTGGAAGATGTCCTGGTGCAAGTGAACCAATTGGTCTTCCCGATGGATTTCTATGTAATTGATCTAGATGAGCAGGTGTCCTCAAAATCGGCTCTAATCTTGCTTGGGAGACCATTTTAGAAGACGGCTAGGACGAAGATCGATGTGTATGCGGGAAGTTTAACAATGGAGTTTGATGGCGAAACGATAAGTTTTAATATTTATGATGCCATGAGATATCCTAGTGTTGTTTCATCGTTGTACTTTGTTGATGTTGTTGAGCCAATTACTCAAGAATTGTTTGAGTTATCTAACGGTGATATGTTGGAGATGATCTTAAGCAAAGGATTCGATTGTGGGAAGCTAGCCGAGCAATTAAAGCTTTATTCTTTGGATCCGGAAGTTGAGAAGTTGGTAAATAAAATGGAGATGAAGAAATCCACAAGATTAGATGTCAAGCAAATTGAATTGCCCCCAACTCATACAAAATGTCTCCATCCCTTGTTCAACCACCCGAATTGGAATTGAAGGTCTTACCTCAACACTTGAAGTATGCCTACTTGGGAAAGAATGAAACCCTTCCGGTTATCATTTCAACTCACTTAACCAAATTCGAAGAAGAACAACTCATCAAGGTGTTGAAGGAGCATAAAGAAGCCATGGGTTGGACGATTGCAGATATTAAAGGATTGAGTCCCTCCACTTGTATGCATAAGATCTTAATGGAGGATGAATACAAGCCAAGTCGGGACGCACAAAGAAGGTTGAATCCGCCAATGATGGAAGTGGTCAAGAAAGAGATTTTGAAGCTCCTAGATGCGGGGATGATCTATCCAATATTGGATAGCAAGTGGGTGAGCCCGGTGCAAGTTGTTCCAAAAAAGACGGGAATCACGGCGGTCGAGAACAACAAAGGTATGATGGTCCCCACCCGTGTGCAAAACGGGTGGAGAGTATGTATTGACTACCGCATGCTCAATGCAAGCACAAAAAAATATCATTTCCCATTTCCTTTCATTGACCAAATGTTAGAAAGGTTGGCCGGGAAATCTCATTATTGTTGTCTCGACGGGTATTCCGGTTTTCACCAAATCCCGATGGCACCGGAAGACCAAGAAAAGACGACATTTACATTGATTGTGTAACGCCCCGGAGAATGCCATTTGGATTGTGTAACGCCCTGGCCACTTTCCAACATTGTATGGTTAGTATCTTTTCGGAATACGTTGAAAACATAATTGAGGTTTTTATGGATGATTTCACGGTATATGGCAACTCTTTTCAAGAATGTTTGACTAATCTCACAAAAGTTTTAAAAAGATGTATTGAAACAAACTTAGTTTTGAATTTTGAGAAATGTCATTTCATGGTGAGTCAAGGTCTCATTTTGGGTCACATTGTGTCTAAAAAAGGAATTGAGGTAGATAAGGCAAAAATCGATTTTATTCAAAGCTTACCTTACCCGACTTGTGTTCGGGAAGTTCGTTCTTTTTTGGGCCATGCAGGTTTCTACCGAAGGTTCATCAAAGATTTTTCAAAGATAACAAGACCAATGTGCCAACTCTTGCAAAAGGAGGTTGATTTCGAGTTCAACGAGGCATGCAAAGATGCTTTTGACAAGCTCAAAGAGTTGCTTACATCCGCTCCCATCATGCAAGCACCAAATTGGGATCTTCCCTTTGAGATCATGTGTGATGCAAGCAACTATGCGATAGGCGCTGTTTTGGGTCAAAAGAATGGGAGGGCTTCCCACATGATCTATTATGCATCAAGGACACTAGACAATTCTCAAAGAAACTACTCTACCACGGAGAAGGAGCTATTGGCCATAGTGTTTGCTTTGGAGAAGTTTCGGCAATATCTACTTGGCACCAAAGTTATAGTGTATTTGGATCATGCGGCTCTTAAGTACTTGATGACAAAGAAAGATGCAAAGCCGAGACTCATCCGGTGGATCCTATTGTTACAAGAATTTGACTTGGAAATTCGGGACAAGAGCGGATGTGAGAACCTCATTGTCGATCATCTAAGCTGAATCACTTCAAATGAAACTCCTCTCCCGTTGCGGGACGAGTTTCCGGATGAGCATCTCTTTTCCCTTACTCATTCTGCTCCTTGGTATGCCGATATCATTAACTTTTTGGTCACAAAAAGGTATCCTGACACATTCACACGTTCTCAAAAAGACAAGCTCAAAAGTGATGCAAAATACTATGTGTGGGATGAGCCTTATTTGTGGAAACATTTTCTCGATCAAATCATTAGGCGATGTGTACCCCAACAAGAGCATCAATCTATTTTGCAATTCTGTCATGAATTTAATGGATTTTGGACATAAGAACTTTACCTATGTGCACATACAACCCTATAGCTTGGATCTAGGTTTGACTAATTGAACATGCAACATATCCAAGACTTTCATGGCTAGATCTAATGTATACTAACAATTAAAACATATGAAAACAGATCTAGAATGATACCTTGAGTTACTTGCTTGAAAACCTTCTTCTTCTTGGAGCTTAGAGTCACAAATGTCACTCCTCTAATGGCTTACAAACACCAACTAGCAAGAAGATGATTTGAGAGAGATGAGGAAGAGGGAAATTGGCTCTAGGGTTTCTCCAAACACAAGGGTCGCCGACTTCCTCAACCCTATGGGTCTATTTATACTGTGAGCTCCTAGGGTTTCACCCTTAAACCCTAATTGGATTACTTAGCCTCAAAGCAATCCAAATCCCTTCCTAGATAAGGCCTTGGACGATTTCTAGGTGATACATATCCCTAAAATCGTCCAACCCTATATCCATAAGGATTATCAACTCAAAATACAACTTTCATACATTTGACAGTTTATAACCCTTTATTCAATTAATCTCTTTAAGTCACCAAAATAATTCCTTATTAATTTATGACTTATATTAATCAAATAATATAATTATTCTTTTAATATATTATTCTTATAATATATTAAGAATAATATCTCTTCTCTCTAAATCACCCTATCAAGTTGCTATGGTGAAGGCAACCCAAAAGGTCCATGTACAACCGGGTCAAGTACTTACCAAATATAGTTACAGCCTTAGACACTAATCCAACAGTCTCCCACTTGGAGAAGTCTAGTAACTATAAACGCAAACACAATCCGATTAGCAATCGTAGCTCTTAAAGACGCTGTCAACTCTGATCTTATCAGTAACATGTCCTTTAGATAAGGGATCGTACAACCCTCTGTTTTGATATCGTGCAGACGGTTTCATGAGACATTGTCATACTCTTTGTCCAGCAACTATTTTCTCGATCTTAGATTTATTTGACATAGAACTTTATTGAACACATCAATTCAGTCCTGACCGGGCCCGACACATAAGTACAATCAAATCATCGAGTGGCCGTGATATCGCTTTTACCCTCTTAGAATAAAAGTAACAGATAAACTTCGACTTATATGCATTTACTTATCGACTAACCAACTATACACAACAATGCGTTTTATGACATCAATTTACTGATGCAGTTTCGCATTATCAATGTACAACCAATTAGTAAATAATAAACCATATATCTTGGTTTTAAGACCATATGATATTATCGTCTTGCGATCACTCAAAGTGATTCCAGCAAGCGCGAGTTTATTCCAATGCTCAAAACTTGTTCATAAGCACTCATGAACGTTGCAGCAACCCTTTGCTATGTCTAACACCATTTAGACAATCTACACACCAATTCATGACAATCTTCATTCATGCCAACTTCCAACATATTAACCATTGTGGACTGTTTGAATAATTCGATTATTCTTAATAAACATAATTACTCTGGAAGTTAAAACAAGAAAAGTGAAACAATAGCTAAACAATTAACATAAGACAATAACAATACTTATAAATAATACTCCTTTATTTAATCATAAAATGTCAATTACATTCGTTTCTAATACTATCTAATCTAAACCAATATCATCCTTCAGCCCAATACTCATATCATGCTGCAAGTACTTAAACCTGCTCAGTACCTTCGTAAGCGCATCTGCTGGGTTATCTTCTGATGATATCCTCTTTACCACGAGGTGTCCTTCTTCTACTCAATGTCTAATAAAGTGATATTTTCTGTCGATATGTCTTGATCTACCATGATCCCTCGGTTCCTTGGTCAAGGCAACCGCTCCTTCATTATCACAGAAAATTTCCATGGGCTCCTTTATGGCAGGCACAACTCCAAGATCGCCAATGAAGTTCTTCAACCATATTGCCTCCTTCGACGCTTTGCTCGCAGCAATGTACTCTGATTCGCACGTTGAATCAGCTACAGTTGCATCTTTGGAACTTTTCCACGTTACTGCTCCTCCATTAAGGGTAAAGACCCATCCCGACTGCGAACGGTAGTTGTCTCTGTCGGTCTGGAAACTGGCGTCACTATACCCTCGCACCTTCAAGTCATCACTCCCTCCGAGGACTAGAAACCATTCCTTGGTCCTCCGAAGGTACTTAAGGATGTTCTTGACCGTAATCCAATGCACTCTACCAGGATTCCCTTGATATCTACTGACCGTGCTCAAAGCGAAGGCCACATCTGGTCGAGTACAAGTCATAACATACATGATCGAGCCAACTGCGAAAGCGTAAGGTACTCGGCTCATCTCAGCTATCTCGGCTTCGGTACTCGGAATTTGAGTCTTACTCAACTTGGTATTACTCTGTATCGGTAGTTCTCCCTTCTTAGAGCTTTCCATACTAAAAACGTTTTAGTACCTTATCTAAGTAAGTATTTTGACTAAGCCCTATTAGTCTCTTACTTCTTTCTCTCACTATCCTTATTCCCAAAATATAGGAAGCCTCTCCGAGTTCCTTCATAGCGAAGCACTTCCCGAGCCAGGACTTTACCTCCTGCAGAGTCGGGATGTCGTTTCCTATGAGCAGTATGTCATCGAAATACAAAACGAGAAAGCTAACTATGCTCCCACTGGCTTTGACATATACACATGATTCATCTTCACTTCGTACAAATCCAAACTCTATGACTTTCTCATCAAAGCAAAGATTCCATCTGAGAGACGCCTGCTTAAGTCCATAAATGGACTTCTCAAGCTTGCACACTCTATTTGGATGCTTCGAATCGACAAAACCCTCTGGCTGAGCCATGTAAACATCCTCAGCCAACTTCCCATTAAGGAAAGCGGTCTTGACATCCATTTGCCATATCTCATAATCAAGAAATGCGGCAATAGCTAGCATCACTCTAATAGACTTTGTCTTCGAAACTGGTGAGAAGGTCTCATCATAGTCAACTCTGGGAGTTTGAGTAAAGCCCTTCGCAACCAATCGCACCTTGTACGTGTGCACATTCCCATCCATGTCGGTCGTCTTCTTGAAGATCCATTTGCACCCAACCGTCTTACATCCGGGCACATTGTCAACCAAATTCCAAACTTGGTTGTCATACATGGACTGAATCTCGCTGTCCATTGTCTCTTTCCATTTTGCAGACTTCGGGCCTGCCATGGCTTCCTTATAGAAATTAGGTTCATCTAGATTTATTAGTGTACTATCATTAATATACGTGTCCCCTTCGGTAGTAATATGAAAACCATATAACTAGGGTTGAAATCTAACTCTTTCGGAACGTCTAAGAGGTAATGACTCGTCAATTGGTTCAACCGGAGTTTCCTCCTCGGGTTGAGCGCCAGCGGTAGAGGTTCCTTCATCGCTCGACTGTTGAATCTCTTCAAGATCGATTTGCCTCCCACTGTCTCCTTGGTTTATGAGTTCTTGCTCTCAGAAAACCCCTCTCCTCGCAACGAAGACGACATTGTCACTCGGTCTATAGAAGAGATATCAAAAGGATTTCTGATGGTAGCCGATGAAAATACATCACACACTATGAGGTTCGAGCTTGTCATGGGTTTCTCGTCTTACGAAAACTTCACAACCCCAAACCTTGATATGTGTCAAAGAGGGCGCTTTCCCTATCCACATCTCGTGAGGTGTTTTGGCAACCTTCTTTGTAAGGACTCGGTTAAGGATATGTGCGACAGTCTCCAAGGCATACCCCCAAAATGAGATAGGTAGTGAAGCACCACCCATCATAGAAAGAACCATGTCCAACAAGGTTTGATTGCGCCTTTCTGCCACACCATTTAACTGCAGTGTCCTAGGTGGCGTCAATTGTGAAACTATTCCACATTCCTTGAGATAGTCGTGGAATTCAAGACTTAGGTACTCCCCTCTTCGATCGGATCGAAGCATCTTGATTTTCCTGCCCAATTGATTCTCCACTTCATTCTTGAACTCTTTGAACTTTTCAAATGTTTCAGACTTGCGCTTGATTAAGTAAATATACCCATATCTACTATAATCATCGGTGAAAGTCACGTAGAAGCGGTTTGCATCCTTTGTGGTGGATCTAAAGGGCCCACATACATCGGTATGTATGAGATCCAATAAACCCTCACCCCTCTCACAAGTGTCAGTGAAGGGTGGCTTGGTCATCTTTCCAAGTAAACAAGATTCGCACGTGTCATCTTCCCTAAGGTCGAATGAATCCAACACTCCATCCTTTTGGAGTTGGGCTATGCGCTTCTTGTTGACATGTCCAAGATGACAATGCCACAAAGATGCTTTATGCATACTATTGGAAGAATCTATACACAACACATCATTTCCTAGGTTATCTACAACCATAATAGTTTCATAAATTCCATTACAAGGCATAGCTTCAAAGTATAAAACACCATTTAGATAAGCATAAATAGAACCATTCATATTATTAAACAAATATCTAAATCCTTGTCTAAACAAACCATGAAATGAAATGATGTTTCTTGCCATTTCTGGCGAGTAGCAACAATTATTTAAATCTAGACCTAATCCATTACTTAGCACTAAAGAATACACTCCAATCCTGGTGACAGGCGACGATCTTCTGTTTCACATGATTAGATTTATTCTTCCTTGGTCCACATCTTTATCTCTTCTTAGTCCCTGCAAGTTAGAACAAATGTGGTAACCACATCTTGTGTCAAGAACCCAAGAAATAGTGTGAGATGAATTACTAGATTTAATTGTGTATATACCTGCAAAAGATGTCATGATCTTTCCATCCTTGATGGCTTGTAGATATTCCGGACAGCTTCTCTTCCAATGCCCTATCTTGTGGCAATGATGGCACTCTGCCTCCTTCGGGTTAGGGTTGGGCTTAGCGGGATCAACTTTGGTCCCACTAGAAGAGGAACCATCTTGGGACTTTCCTTTGCGGTGGCTCTTTGAAGGAGCCTTCCTCTTCTTGCCCCTTCCCTGCCCTATAGCCAAAACAGGAGCAGCGGTTGGTGCAACAGACTTGTCCTTAAGGTTGCTCTCAGCAGTCCTTAGGAGTCCTTGGAGTTTGCTTAGGGTGACCTCTTCCTTATTCATGTGGTAGGTCATCCTAAATTGGTTGTATCATGAAGGAAAGGAATGAAGAACAATGTCGATGGCCAAATCCTCCCCAAAGTTAACATTTAACTTGCGAAGACGATCAACATATTGTTGCATCTTTTGCAAGTGCACAGTCAATGATTCTCCATTTCCCATCTTAGCGGTGATCATGTTAGTGATGATCTCGTAGCACTCTTGCCTCGCACTTTGGTGGTACCTCTCCATCAAGTCTTGATGCATTTCATACGGATACATGTCCTCATATGACTTTTGGAATTCTTGGTTCATAGTGGCTATCATGATGCAATGTAATTTCGTTGCATCACGTTCGTGTGTCTCAAAGACAACCATCTCTTTGGGAGTAGCGATTTCTGGGTTGACCTTCTCGAGCTTTTCGTCGAGGACATACTCTTTGTCCTCGTAGCATGCAATGGTGCGAATGTATCTTATCCATTCGCTAAAGTTGGTACCATCGAAGGTCACCTTTTGGCAAAGACTCATTAAGGTGAATGAGTTCGCAGCAGCGTTGTTTGCGTTCGACATCTACAAATAGAAAGGACAAAGTTTGATTAGAATTTGGATCCCTAATTAAATACCCAAAATGAAAAATTAGGGCTAGGACCCAACAACATTATATACATATTAGAAAAGGGATGCCGTAATCCAATCATGCAAATAATTTGGAGGTAAGTGAATGATGATTCACTAATTCTTCACCATGAAAACATAACCTTGAGTTTTATTGAGAATTCCTAGATTTTAGAGATTCATTGAACTTTTCAATGGCATGTTTAAATCTTTATATGCCCCTCTAGTTTGTGACTGGGATACCGAGGATCACAAAGCGGGTGTGAATTACCATGCAAATCTACATGGTACCTTCATTGTTACAACCATCTATTCGATATGCCGGTAAACCACACACGCTCCATCGAAGTATGATAAACAATGAATCACCCTTTGCCACCTTTGCTTAGAACCAATTAGTGTGCTGGTAAACCACACACGCTCCACTAACTTCTTAGCAAGGGTGCAAAGTGCAATTTCATGGGATTGCATCAATTCACTTTTCCTAAAGTAACTAAGATTGGGAATTTTATAAAATAGTTTAGTTACTTTTATAGGTTCATTATACTTATTAATGAGGAGAGAGAGTTGCCCTATCCTACCCGTTCGGCTAACGACCCTCCACCGATCAAGCAAACGGTGGGTGTGAGTGTACACCCATTAAGCGTCATTTTATAGGCAACAACCTTATACCCACCTTATAGACTGGCGTTTTTAATTTTAATTATATATTTATTAAGCTTTTAATAATATAATAGTATAGGGTTGAATTTTAAACTTGTAAAACTCTAGGGGTTGAAATTTAAATTCTTCTAAATTAAACTATTAATCACAAAATTCAATTTTCAAAACTTCGGGATAGAAATTAAACTTTTCAAACAATAGGGATCAAATAACAAATAATTCAAATTAAACAATTAATTTCACAATTATCTATATTTGACCTAATCCAATTTTAGTCATTAGATAATTACCAAATAATCTTAAATAGTCCAACACTTATCATATAAATAATCAATATTTAAAATATTTGAAATTATCTTTATTTATGTGAAGGATAATCATTAAATTAAGTTAAAATTCGGATTTTTACATAATAAAACAATTTAGGTATCAATCAAAGACAAAACAACAACAAAATCCCAAATTATCCTCTGTCTGACGCTCGGACTCGCCGAGTCAAGCTTTGGGACTCGCCGAGTAGGGCCAATTCGCCGAGTCCAAAAACTGACTCGCCGAGTTGGTTCGACAGAGGGCAAGAAAAACGATTTTCAACAAGTAAGACAGTTAAGCATCATATTAAATTGAAACCAATCATGGCTCTGATACCACTGATGGATTTTGGACATAAGAACTTTACCTATGTGCACATACAACCGTATAGCTTGGATCTAGGTTTCACTAATTGAACATGCAACATATCCAAGACTTTCTTGGCTAGATCTAATGTATACTAACAATTAAAACATATGAAAACAGATCTAGAATGATACCTCGAGTTACTTGATTGAAAACCTTCTTCTTCTTGGAGCTTAGAGTCACAAATGTCACTCCTCTAATGGCATACAAACACCAACTAACAAGAAGATGATTTGAGAGAGATGAGGAAGAGGGAAATCGGCTCTAGGGTTTCTCCAAACACAAGGGTCGCTAATTTCCTCAATCCTATGGGTCTATTTATATTGTGAGCTCCTAGGGTTTCACCCTTAAACCCTAATTGGATAACTTAGCCTCAAAGCAATCCAAATCCCTTCCTAGATAAGGCCTTGGACGATTTCTAGGTGATCCATATCCCTAAAATTGTCCATCCCTATATCCATAAGGATTATCAGCTCAAAATACAACTTTCATACATTTTACAGTTTGTATCCCTTTATTCAATTAATCTCTTTAAGTCACCAAATTAATTCCTTATTAATTATGACTTATATTAATCAAATAATATAATTATTCTTTTAATATATTATTCTTATAATATATTAATAAGAATATCTCTTCTCTCTAAATCACCCTGTCAAGTTGCTATGGTGAAGGCAACCCAAAAGGACCATGCACAACCGGGTCAAGTACTTACCAAATATAGTTACAGCCTTAGACACTAATCCAACAGAATTTTCTTGTGGGGGACACTTCGGACCTAGCCGAACCTTGAGAAAGGTTCTTGAATGTGGACTATTTTGGCCAACCATGTCACGCGACTGTTACTTGTTTTGCAAAAGTTATGAACGGTGTCAAATGACGGGAAACATTTCGCAAAAGAACCAAATGCCCTAAAATCCAATCCTTGTTTGTGAGATTTTTGACGTATGGGGGATTGATTTCATGGGCCCATTTCCTGTTTCGTTTAGCAGCGTTTACATCTTGCTCGCGGTTGACTATGTTTCTAAGTGGGTTGAGGCCAAAGCCACAAGATCGGATGATGCCAAAACGGTTATCGATTTTTTAAAATCTAATGTGTTTGTGAGATTTGGTGTACCTAGGGCTTTGATTAGTGATAGAGGGACGCACTTTTGCAACAAAATGATGGAGGCTTTATTGAAAAAGTACAATGTGACCCATCGTGTCTCTACCGCCTACCACCCTCAAACGAATGGTCAAGCGGAGGTCTCGAATCGTGAAGTGAAGTCTATTCTAGAGAAAACGGTGAATCCGACAAGGAAGGATTGGAGTTTGAGACTTGACGATGCCTTATGGGCCTATCGGACCGCTTATAAGACCCCGATAGGAATGTCGCCCTTCAGATTTGTTTTTGGAAAACCATGTCATCTTCCCGTCGAATTAGAGCACCGCGCATTTTGGGCGGTCAAGCAATGCAATTTCAACATTGACGAGGCGGGAAGGCATAGGAAACTTCAACTCCAAGAGCTAGAAGAATTGAGAAACGACTCGTATGAAAACGCAAGGATTTACAAGGAGAAAACAAAGCTCTTCCACGACAAGTCCATCACCCGGAAGCATTTTGAACCGGGGCATAGGGTCTTACTATACCATTCACGATTGAAGTCATTTCCAGGCAATCTAAGGTCAAGATGGATTGGACCTTTTGTTGTGATAAAGACCTTTGACCATGGGGCGGTGGAAATTCAAAGCGAAAAGACGGGACAAATTTTGAAAGTCAATGGGCACCAGTTGAAGCCATTCTATGAAGGTTTCAGTGCTAACGCCCTTGAAATCATTGATTTGGATGTCCCGATGTGTTGAAGAAAGCTAGGAAGACGTCTCGCCAAAGACGTTAAAGAAGGGCATTTTTGGAAAGCAATGTGCTTTCACCATTTTTCAAATTCAAATAAATCATTTTGCAAAGCGTTTTTTTGGGATTCAAATAAATTTTTGAAAGGTTTCACCAATCGTTCCCCATTTTACTCCAAATTTTGTCAAATTTTTGATACCGGGCCTTAAGGGGATCGTTTTGGCTTAAAATTCAAGTTTTTTGGAAAAATCTCATTTTTGATGTGCAGGCATACCCCGCGGCTCGCATGGCTTGTAGGCTTAAGCTTTGCGCGGCCCGCGTAGATCCAAGATCAGATTGTGGAACAGCACCCGAGGCCAGCCCGCGGCCCGATCCCAACCCGTGTGAAAGATCAGAAGGTCCACGGGTTTTCTCAACAATTAGACGCGGCCGGCCCGCGGCTTGAGCCTTGCCCATGTGGATGGTTCGAAGCAGAGTTGGATTTTTTTGCCCATTCAGCACCCGCGGCCCGAGTGTAACCCACACAGAAGTCTTTCTTGTTCGCTGTTGGATCAGTCGATTTTTAAGGACTAGACGCGGCCAACACGCGGCCCACGTCCTGCCCGCGTGTTAGTCGTTTGACAGATCTTTTGAGTTGTTGACTGATATTGACTTTCGTTGACCAAGGGTTTTAAGTGGTTTGACCAAACCACCACCATTCTTCGCCATTTTTCACCCTCTACAAACCCCACCCAAATTCCGGTCCGATCTGTGGCCGGAATTTTGGGCGCCAACACCACCCACCACCACCTTCTTTCGCGTTTTCTGGCCAACTCCGGCCTCCATTGGAGATTCCGAGCACGGGGTTTTGTTTCTCTCATCAAGGGCTTTCTAACAATACCAATCTTTCCGCAAAAACTCATGAAAATTTTCCATCTAATTCCGGGTGCCGCCACTGTAGTCGCCGGAAAGTCATCTTGAAGCTAGTTTGTGGGGTTGTTTTAGCGATTAAAGCGTCAAATACGGAGCAAAATTGCAAGCTTCAGGTATGTCTTGACGAAATCTTTTTGGTGGCACTTGTTCATCCCGGGTCTAAGAAATTGGGTAATCTCATTCCTTTAACTTGATTGTTTACATCCCAATTTCCCATTTGTTGTTGGTATTGTGTGCCTTTGTTGAGGCTGAAAGTTATTATTGGTAAAATTTTGTCCCTATTAAATGTCAAAGCGTGCAAAAATAGGGACGGGAGCAACTTCCTCTAAAGGAGGGTCGAACGGAAAATCCAAGGATCCCCCGTTTCGTTTGTTGAATCGCGAGGACCGTAAAACTTATGATTTTCTTGTTTCAAATAAGCATCAAGTCAAGTCAACAAAATTCCTCCATAGGGAATCTTTTGCTAGTCTTGGGGTGCTCGATGGAGTCCAAGCGTTATTTAACAACATCGGGTAGGGTCAATTCCTCTATATCCGCGCCACCACCTATGTTGAACCCACCTTGGAATTTCTTGCCACATTCAATCACGAGTAGGAAGCCCAAACCGTCACCTTCCAAATGATCCGTGAGAAACGATCCCTACCGCATCGGGTCATGAACGCCCTGATGGGCACGCCAGTGGACAAACTATATTACCAACATGACCCATGGCCCGGAAACTTCAATGAGCATTACTTTTGGCAATAAATTACCAACGAGCCATAATATTCATCGTCACATGCACCATTTTCGCCTGCTCCGAAGTGGGACAAATTTCAAAGGCGGAATTATTTTTTCTTTGGTGCATGACTCGTGAGAACGGTCCACGGCCGGATTTTGCCTCCTTTTTCTTCACCAAGTGTTACAACCTCACAACTATGGACAAAGGAGACATTTTCATTGGGGAATTAATCACCCTCATTGCATCCCGGCCACCACTTCAACTTCATCTCTCTACTCTTCCATTCGAGAAGGCTTTCGGCCCTTCTAGCCTTGACGACCACGCACTTCGCCGAATGCAACTCATCCGAGATTCGGTCGTGGGTCCCATGTGGATTCTTGACAACCAACCTTACCTCATTCTCCCCCATGAGTATATAGGGAGTTTTGAGCCAACCGATCCTGAGCAATGGATCATTCCATCAGACTACCCTCCACATGTAGATGATGAGGATGACCAGTTTCAGCCTAGACAGCAATTTGCTGAGCCTCAGTTTCAGCAGCAGCAACAGGGGGGACACGAAGTCCCACCATATTTCCCCCTACGTTTTTGACCAATTTGCCACAATGTTCTCCACGATGCAGTGCATCGATACCCAAATGCAAGAGAATACGAGAGCCATCCAAGATGTGGCGATTCGTGTTGATCGATTGGAGCAGTCCTTCCCTCCCACTTCCTACCAGGTCCAAGATATATGGGACTACCATTATCGCCACGGGTATTTCCTGCCGCCCAACCCTCCGATTTAGGTCCTTTCCGCCCTTTCCTTAAGCATTGAGGACAATGCTTGTTCTTAAGCTTGGGGTGGGGCATTTCCCCTATCTTTTACTTTTTCATGCACTTTTAGCTAGGTTGCATAACATTTTAGTATTAAGCTAATTTTCATTCATTTTTTTTATTATTTATTTAAAATTCCAAAAAGATTTTATTTTCTTCTTTTTCACCTTTTGTATTTTTGCATAACATTTAGCCTAAGGCATTAGCATTCATGCATTTTTGTTGTCTGTTTATTCTCACCTCTCTTGGATGCCATGGAACAGGTTCACAGTTATTGTATCATTATTGGTCCAGGATCTTGTTGCTATCTCACCCATCGAACCGGGACCACTAGCTGCAGTTTGGGATTTCATACTTGGAATCAGATGCTGGTAGCTTAAAGGGTAAGTGATCATGGCCAGGTAGTTTCATGAAAAATTATGCATACAATACTAACAACTGTAGGATATACTATTGCAATGTATGTTTTTAGCCTTGCGGTCACTACCGCTGATAGGATCACACTTGATCATATTTGAACTGTTAGGATGAAGCATTGGTGCTTGTCCCCAAGTAGAATCCATGTCCGGTCTCTTTACATGACCATATCTTTTTTTCGATTTTCTTAGAATTTTAGAGAGTCTTTTAGTCCACATTTGGACATTTTCATTATTGTAACACCCGCAAATCCGGGCTAGTCAAATTAGAGGAAATAGGGGCCGAAAACGACTTTTCTACAAAAGATTATTTTGAATAAATAATCTTAACCAACTAGTAGAGTATGTTACAAGGTTTTCGTACATATAAAGAACGCCGAAATCCGAGTTATAAAGAAGAAGTTATGACCCGTTGAAGTTTCGCGACGGAACCGGCACAATACCGGGAAGCGTAAATAGTGAATTTACGATAGAGCAAGATTTAGCCTTAGAGATCTAAACGAAAGTCGTATAATATGTTAAACTAAGAACATCGATAAAAAGAACGCCCAAATCTGACTTTGTATGAGGAAGTTATGATTTTTCTAAGATTTAGCATAGCAGTGCACAGCCCGAAATCTGAATTTTAGATCGGTCGATTTTTAGCCGACGGGATCTAAATGAAAGTTGTAGTACTCGTAAATACCAACGTGTGGATATAAAGAACGTCGATAATAGATCTCGTATGAGAAAGTTATGGACGAAGCTTAGTCCCTACTTTTCGAGCGCGACGAATTCGATACAGTTTTGTAAATCCGAGATAGAATGAGAATTAGCTAATGAGGTCTAAATGAAAGTTGAAGATCTCATTAATAGGAACTCAACAGTAAAAAGACAGACAAAAACGGAGCTCGTATGCAAAAGTTACGGACGAAGCTTGGAGACTACTTTACTATACACTTCCTATAAATACAAGGGTGAACTCCTCATATTTTCTTCACACCATAAGCCTTTCTTTCTCTCTCTAACTTCTCTCTAACCTCCCTAAACCCCTCCCAAGTCTAGGGAACCTCCCTATCACGAGAAAAAAGCCCCGGAGCGCCCGACGGCTCCGAGAAGAAAAGCTTTCGGCTCGGAAATGCTGCTCCAGCGAAGCCCGGTTTTTAATAAAAACCCGCTGTAAGTGAGCTACGCCTATAGTATATTTAATATAGATTTTATTTAATTATAGTAACATTGTTAGGACCTTAAAATAATTATTTGGGCTATTATTATGAGTTATATTGAGTGTTATTTAACGCTTATATAATAGTAATAATAGCTAGACTATTAAATTACTCTCGTCAAGCGTGAGACTAAACTCTAGTGGTAATGATACTAGGTCTCGTCAAGGGATAATTGTTTTAAGAGTAACGAAGTGCTGTCCGAGTGCCGACTCACCACCTTTCAGGTGAGTGCATAGTCCCTTTCATCTTACACATAGATATGAAGTATTTTATATAAACTACGTGCTATGTGTGCATATTATCTTAATACTTGCTGTCTATGCTGGTTGAACGTTTTATACATGTTTTAAAGGACTTAAACTGTATACGTATCTTATATATACGAAAATGTTGGGTATGAGATGGGTAGATGAATGATGAGAGATAGAAGATGACATGAGTATACATTGGCAGCTATAGACTTAGTGCCTATGGGACAAACACCGGTAGCTATGGACTTAGTACCTTTTTGACGTTGGTAGCTATGGATTTAGTACCTGTTGGGAATTGGTAGCTATAGACTTAGTACCTATTAGTTAGACGCTGGTAGCTAAGGATTTAGTACCTGTAGGAATTGGTAGCTATGGACTTAGTACCTGTTGAACATTGGTAGCTATGGACTTAGTACCTATTAGATAAAGACTGGTAGCTATGGATTTAGTACCCGATGAATAGACTATAGCAGCTATGGAATTAGTGCTTTATGAACGAACATTGGCAGCTATGGATTTAGTGCCAGTCCTATAACCCTGGAAGTAAGGGACTTCGGAATAAACGAATGCAGGATAGATGACTCTTAGGTTAAATCCTTAAAGAGTAAAGAAGATAATGGGGATGGGTAATTGGGTTGATTGTTTGATTGAACATAATAATTATATTATTGTAGGTTGAAAACCCTATGTACTCACCAGGTTTCCCAACCTGACCCACTCAGTTTATGTATATCACAGGTGACGAAGTGAAGTGACATTACACTGAGAGATTTAAAAGAGATGTAGATCACTAGTGTAAATCATTGTAAGTTCTGTTTATGCTTATGTTTCAGTATTAACGATGACATCCCAAACATTTTAAAATGAAATAAATACGTTTCTTCGAAAATGTTTTAATAACGTATTTACCATGTTTTTCTGGGAACAAATTCCGCAACCTTTTTATAAAATGAACTACTCTGATTTTTATAAAGCATAAACAAAATCGGTCTTTTCTGGCCATGATAATGGGGATGTCACAATTATCTTTGAAAAACCACAAGTTTTAAAAGGAGCTTACATTACATCTTTATGCTCCACACATGGTCATTTTCACCCTTAGACCATTCGGATTATATCATTACCCTTTCGGTTCCACTTACACACATTTGGGAACCAAATTTTGAGTCAAAGGGCTTTCTTAAAAAAAAGAAAAAAAGAAGCATGCAAATTTTCAGTTGCAACTATCTTAGATAGGTGGTCGGTTCAATTATTGAACAAATTTTCCAACATCTTGGTCACCCGGCGTTTGATATTCATTTGTATAGGTCTATTTTATTGTATATAGATCGAGTTGTTTTTTTTTTCGCAAATTGGTGATCTTAGGGAGACTGTCGAGTCGGATACTACGGAAGGTTTGGGCCAACACTAAGTGAACTGATTCCTACAACGGTGCCCGAGCGATTAAACCAAGTTACACATGAGAGAAACCGGCAGACGTGAGATCAGAGTGTGCACGTAAAGAAGAGCTCCACCCGAGCCCATCCAATTGTTTTCTCCCTACTATAGATGTTCTTCATTGTATGCATGTTCCATTAAGACTACGACTGACCATCCCTCCTTATTCACCAAGATGAGTTGTGCTGGCTGTGGTTTATGATCCCATTGTTATCGGATGAAAAAGTTGTGAGACAGCAGCGAGATCAATTTTGACCATGTTGACTAACATCGAACAGGTTCCATGGTTCTATCCATTCTTTTTATTTCTAGGGTAGTTCGTCCCAAGTTCATTTTAGTCTTGCCTTACTTGAGGACAAGTAAGGTTTAAGCTTGGGGTGATTTGATAGCTTCATTTTATTTACTTCTTTTTATAGTTTTTTTAGCACATTCCATTCTCATTTTAGTTAATTTTCATGCATATTTTCCTTTTTGTTATTTTTATGACCATTTCGGGTACTTTCTAGTTTCTTGAGAATTATTACAGATTTTAAGGAAACTAGAGGAGCGGGAGTGTGCGGGATCTTTTGGAAGGCGATTGGACTTGAAGAGCAGTGGGGATGTCATGCTTGATCGCTTTGGAAGTGATCCAGGGAGTAGGCTTGTCGATTGCTTGAAGGCGCAGAAGTGTTGAACTTTAAATTTGAAAGGGCGCGAGAGAATTCTTGAGTGTGCAAGATCGATATTTAAGAGTTTGTTGAAGTTTTGATTGATGAGGAAAGACAAATTGGACTTTAATTGAAGAAATATTGAAGAAAAATGGACTAGGAGCTGATTAGATTCGAACTGGGCCAATGGATTAGCTTTGGGGGCCCAAGACTTGAAGAAGGCCAAAATTTCCTGTTGAAGCTTGCGGCCCGCGTGGATCCCTGACAAGGGCATTTTCCGGATTTTACTTAGAGCTCATTATTGGGAAGGTTGGTGTGCCTCTTTAGCCTTATCTTGAAGGCTCGAGTTTGACTTGTTCTCTCTGGAATTTGGAGTGCTTTTGAAGGCCAAGAACACCTCAAGAACATCTGGATTTCATCTCTTGATTATTGTGAAATGTTTGGTACAATCTCATCTAACTTTGTTCCTTTGAGTTTATCCATGTTTGGCTAAACAAATATTGGTTGACCTTTTGTTGAATCCTTTGAACTTTTGTTGGGTGTTGAAGAATTCATGAATTTGATCTTAAATCTTTATGGAAATGTTTTGTGTTTTATCATATTATCACTACTAGTATGTTTTTATTCATGAGTTTAAATCTGTTTGTGGTGATTAGTTGGCTAATTTCTTGATTAAGTAAATGATCCTCAAATTAGCAAGCAACAAATGATTTTTGTGTTGTTTTTACTTCACACAATCATAAAAACATTTCCTCCAACATGGTGGTGAAAGAATTTGACCCCTCTTGGATTTGGTGACTTTTTGGTTCTTAATGTTAGTTGACTTTCACTAATTACATGCTATTTGGAATTAGTGACTTTGACTAAGGAAATTGTTATAAGCTTCTCTAGCCATTTCAACAATTAAGAAAAGTCTAGGTAATCTCAAGCTCCTTGGATTACTATAGCCAAATTAAGGATTTAAATCAAAGTATTGCACCACTGGATTCTAATGATATGTTCATCAAAAGTCAAAGTGAGGAAACATTAAGTCAACCATCTATCCCTTATTGATTTTACATCAAATCCTTATCTTTGTTGAAATTGTATATTTAATTCATAGTTAATTCTAGTTTGTTTCAAGTATTTCAAAACACCATCCCCCCCCCCCCCCCCATTTTATTTTTATTGTTATTTCACAAGTATTTTTACAAAGAGATTTTTCATAGAGTTATAAATTGAACCAATATCTATGGATTCGACCCCTTTACCACTATACACTATTTTAGTGTGTAATTTTTAGGGTTATTATTTGTGTTGTCCTCGACAACCACCAACAACCTATGTAGATCTCGTTAGAACTCTCTGTCTTTCCGTTAGCCATTTCTACGACGAAGGTTTCTTTTAATGGTTGCGGGATTGTTTTAGTGAGTGTTTAAAGTTTTGGTTTACGAAGCTTCTTTCTGGCCCACTATCGAATAGGATACAAGCATAAGCGTTATCAAGAAGGAACGTACCTGTGACTATTGTGGGGTGTGCTACTGCTTCATTGTGGCCAATAGCAAGTAGTCTTCCTGTTCCTCCCGTATTCCCAGCTTTCGGACAGTTTCTTTTGAAGTGCCCTGTCTCGCTGCACCCGTAGCAGGCTTGACTCGCTCCGGTACTGGGAACCTGAGTGATGGGGTTTGGTTGAGATCTACAAAACCAAGCGGTATGGCCCTTCCAGTAGCAGTTAGTGCAATGCATTTCATGGCAAAGGCCGTTATGATGGAAGGAGCACTTGGTGCACTTGGTTAGGTTTCCGGCATATGTTTTGGCTGGTACAGGGGCGGCAGGAGTAGTGGCAGCATGGACATCCACCGTTTGTTGGTTCTTTGAAGAGGATTGGGTTGATTTGCCCTTCTTTCGGTCCCACCGTTTCCTTTTGTTATCGGATGTCTTGATTGGTGCAGTGGCAACTGTTGTTGTCGTTGATGGAGTGGAAGGAACTTCATGATCAATCAACCTTTGGGCCATATCATTGGCACTGTCAAAGGTCGTAGGGTGTGATGCTAGAACGTTCCCTCGATACGGGGGCACTAAACCCCAGATGTATCGTTCAATTTTCTTGCCCTCAGTAGGGGCCATGTTAGGACATAGAATTACCAGGTCGTAGAACCTGGCTGTATAAGCCATTATGTCGGTCCCTTTTATTTTGAGGTTCTAGGGTTCCTCATCGAGTTTCTGTATTTCACCCCTAGGGTAGTACTCCCTTTTCATAAGGTCTTTCAGTGTGTCCCAGCCCATGGCGTTGGCTGTTACTAAAGAGAGTGATTTGACATTGCCATTCCACCATGTCAGGGTCCTTTCAGTGAAGGTGCAAGTAGCGAACTTAATCTTGCTTTTCTTGGGGCACGAGCACATCTCGAAGATAGTTTCAGTTCTTTCGATCCATTGGGACAGTGCGATGATCCCTCCGGTCCCATTGAAGAATGTTGGTTTGCAGTTCATGAAATCCTTATAGGTACACCCTTGTGTACGTGGGTGGATTTCACCATGTCTGGAGTTGGTGCCCATTCCAGCTCCATTTGCATCACCGAAATTTATTTGGGCCATAGTTGCGGTTACAGGAGCCTGAAACATCACTGCATCGAACTGTGGAGGAGGAGGTGGTGGAATTTGAGTTGCAGGTCTGCCCCTGGTCGGACGAGGACGAGGCAGCATCTTTTATTGAAAATTTATGAAAAGTGATGATTAAAGTAAGAATCGACTATAAGTATGATGAGAGTGTTTCATGGACTAAATCGCCATAGTCCAACTATCAGATAGAGTCATAGCAACAGAGTAGGGAAACACAAAAGTATTGATTTTCCCATAGAGTAGATAACTGCCAATATTACTGGTATTAATGATGTAAAAAGGAGTTCAGAAAAGTTGACCTAACAGTAGGTCTTACATCAAACCATAAGGAAAATGTTGGCAGCTTAGAAGTCTAATTAGAGTGCTTTCAAGTTTAGGAATGTTTACAGACAAGTGCTCTACCGAGCATAGAAAAGAAAAGGCTATTCCTTAAAAAAGAGAAAGATGAGTTGACATCTTCTACTGGCGACGGATATCTCTTGGGCGAACCCTAAGATCAGCCAGTTGGCGTACAACTTCCTGAAGATGTCGCTCCTGAGTCCTCTGACGCACTCGGAGTTCCCTAACTTCGGCTCAGGATGCAGCTAGTTGTTGCTGCAGAGCCTCGTTGGTCCTCCTAGTCCTATCCATAGCTTCTTCAAGTTGGCGGATACAGACAGTGTTAAGGTTAGAGTTGACGTCAATTTCCACAACTTTGCCGATGGCCGCATGACTTTGTTCAACGTTCCCAGAAATCCTACGGACCATGATGGGCAAGACTCGGTCAGATGAACATCCCTCGTTTATGTTGTAAAAACTTCGATCTCCGTTGAAAGGTAAAGGATGACCCTGTTCATCGCTCCATCGATTCAAGGTTGTTGCCCACATGGGATTGGGACCTTGAAATGTTGGACAGGGGTTGGGGTTTGGAGCTACTGGGGGTAGGTTGCTGACTTCTGGTTCAGAGTCGGAGCTTTCCGAAAAGCCTTCTGCATGGTGATCATCCAAAGGGATCGGGTGATCATCTTCTAGCTCTTCATCGATCCATCCTCCAATGCCTTGGTTCGGATAGTACGGATCGCCGGGAAGGTGGAAACCAGCCATGCTATCTACGCAAGAATAGGGAAAGAATAGTTAATAGGCGTTCCAATCTAAGATACTTATAAGATGATCGTTATGAGTTAGACCAATACTTGCATAGTACATACTAATTACATGCGACCGAAACAGAATAGACCTTTGAATAAGTGACCCTAACTCTAAATCCACAACCAAACAAGGAACGGGAAGTAAAGCAAAGATCACAGATTCTAAGTCTATAGCGCCTTAGTCACATGTAATCGTAGAGTATCCACTTAGCAACTATTGCTTTACTAGTAACGACCTTTTTAGTTCTCACATATGTAACTTATAGTAATACAGAATACTCCTATAGTATTCTTGTTCTAATGTTCTTGTAGTAGTGTTGGTAAGTTTTTTTACTTGTTGCAACACCACAACCACTCTTAGGCACATGCTAGTCACTCCTAGGAAAATGTAGTTGATCAGGCTACATCAACTTAGATTTGAATATATGTCTCTAAGCCTAATTGTGTTGTTCAACAATCTTAATACTTTTGTTTTGTCCTAGTATGATACTGCCCCTTTGTATTAATGGATGTATATATATATATATATATATATATATATATATATATATATACTTAGTTAAATATTTTATTATTTAAAAGTATATATTCTAGGTCAGAGTGTTTTAATCCCGATGTGTTTATAATTCATATATCTTTTGTGGGTTGATATACTTGATTCACTATAAACAATGCTCTGATACCAATCTGTCACACCCCAAAACCGAGAACGGCGGAATACGATCTGGGGTGGAGGACATCATGTACAGTATCATAACAATGCATAATAGTAAAGACAAGCAACAACATCCATTTCATTAATATAATAATTATAATACAAGCGTGTTCTGTACAGTTTGTTAGACACCAAAGTATAATCAAAATAAAAGATGAGTCTTGTATGTGCTCCATCTTCTTAAAAGTTGCATCTGTACCTGTCTACTGATGACCTGAGAATACAAGTTATTTTGAAAGCGAGTATCAGCATAAAGCTGGTGAGTTCATAAGTATTCAGTGTCATTGCTTGTATAAAAGTGTTTACAATCATGTAATATAATAGTTGTTATCAATGTTTGAAAATAGTATGATCCCTAGAAAATCCTATATTTTCCAGCAAAAGTAGTCTTCTACCAAGACTTGGTTATTTGTATGTTTGATCCTTTGAAAATGTAAAAGTTTTTCCCAGTGAAACTATCAGTATGAAAATATAGTTTTAGACTTCATTCATGTAAAGTAGTTGGGAAAAAACTGTTTTACTCCAGCAGTGTCACTGCCGGCTGAATATATTAAAAATGCAGACTCCGGGTAGTATTAAATGTACAATACACCTCGGGGAGTCTGTTTTGCCTTTAATTCATAATGTGTTAATTAAAGGTCTGAATGTGAACTCGTATGTAACCATGTTGATTGACGATCGAATAACAGATGACTCTCCAAGTCACACGTAGTATGATGACATTTTGTCACTCCTGGGCCTAGTCGGCTCAGACTGTAGCTAGCAGTCGGGATGTGGGAGTGTCTGTCCCGTATAGATCTATACACATAATGCCCGCTCTCCCTCCAGGAGACTCTGGTTACACGGTAATGGCACAGTGAAGTGTCGTATCGAGAAATAGTATGTCACATTCCATTTTAGTATATTCTCTTGTATTAGTGTATAATGTACTTGCTGGTATAATGTGTACAGTGTTCTCTTGTATAGTATATAGTATTCTCTTTGGATAGTATTTAGCATATATTGACTAATAACTCTACTAACTATAGTAAGTGTCATGGTAATAGTAGTAATGAGCGGTAATCCTTAACTATACCTATTATAGTTAAATAGAAATGTTAGTTGCGTGCCTTTGATACACAAAGGTATTGAACTGAGATGAAGACTTTTATATCCAACACAAATATATATAATATATAATTAATAATTTAACGACAGTTGGACAGATAACAATATACCCTAAGTCCACAATCAAACAAGAATAGGAAGTAAGGTGAGCTATCAGTCCTAAGTCCTTCAAGTCTTACTTATATAAATATATTGGTGTAGATATGGTTTGGGAACAAAAGAAGTTTTAAAAGAGTTTGGAAATAGTTTTATAACAATTTAACCTGAAAGTGAGTTTGATAAACATTTCAAGCGGTTTTGTTGACAAAGTAGTTAAAAATATAGTAAGTCCTTTTGGTTGCAAGTTATAAATCACATGCGATTTATACTATTACTTGTTTGATTCAACTTGTATTCCCCCCCCCCAAAAAAAAAGCATTTAAAAACATTTAAAAGGTTGATTAAGGGGTATGAACTCACCTGTAGTGAGTAACTCAAATGAAAGATCACTATAGGATTGTTAGGTGTCAAATGGAGTCTTGAGCGCAAGTAAATCTTATTTAACATATAATTACATATATGTGAATACATTAGTAGTTATCACCACTAATGATGATAGGGACATGTCCTAAGGATATAAGACACACAGAATAAGTGTTATCAACTCATATGGTTGCACATAAGGAGTGTGTAGCCCTATATTGGAGTGTAAGGCCACAAAAGCATGGCTTTTGTGTGTGTGCGGCCAGCATGTGCGGCCAAGTGTGTGTGCGGCCGCACACTCACTATGGCGTGTGTCAAACTCGTGGTTCCAAGCCTTTGGGACATTCTAGTGAAGGTGTTTTGACCATTGCTTGGCCGGATTGGAAATTTGAGGCCATTTTGGACCCTAAAAAGGGTGTGTGCGGTTGCACATGGTGTGTGCGGCCGTACACACTCCTACAAACTTGTCCAACTCGATTTCCAAGGCTTTGTGATGATTCTAAGAAGGTGTTTTGGTCGATGTTAAGCTTGGGTGATTGTATAAGCCCATTTTAGGGCCAAAAGATGTGTGTGCGGTCACACACGATGTATGTGCGGCCGTACACACATGAAGATCATCTAAAATGATGATTTCATGGATCAAACTCGAGGCAAAGGTTTTCTAACTTGTTTTAGTAAAGATCTAAGGGTGTTTACTTACTTGTTTTGATGATTGGAGAGGAAAACTTGAAGAACTCTTGAGAGAGAATGTTCCAACTTGAAGAGTGTGAAAAAGGGTGTAAGGTTGACTTAGGTCCTTTATATAGACTGGAGTGTGAGCCTAAGGGGGGGGGGGGGTGTGCGGTTGGTTGTGTGCGGCTGGCTGGCCGCACACACCTTGTTGGGTGTGTTTGGCCCGATTTTGTGATGCTACACACGTTCTCATCCTTCTTAAGACTTATATCTAGGTTATACTAAGCTCCAAGCACCCAAATAGACACAAAACTTTATTTTAAAATGGCAAAACGAGGCTATCTTTAATTAAAATTGAAGAATGCACAAGCTAGAAATTTCAGGTTGTCACACCTATTATTATTATTATTATTATTATTATTATTATTATTAAAGATATGAAAAATAGGAATAGTAAACTTCCTAAGTGTTTGGCAAGATTGGTCCTTAAGGTTATGTATGTTTGCTCCTTTTCTTTTGTTATTTTTTTGTCACTTTTGGTCCTCCAACTTATGTTGGTTTTAAAAAACTACTTACAACATTGACCTTTCACCTTTATGCTTTTGTTCACAAACAACCCTTTCACTTTCGTTTGAATTTTTCATAACCCTTGACTTTTGTTACATATTATTAGTATTTAGCCTTTTGGCAGAAATGGTCCCTCATTATATATATATATATATATATATGTATATATATATATATATATATATATATATATATATATATATAGAGAGAGAGAGAGAGAGCTAAGTTCAATTGAGAAAATAAAAAAGGTTGAGAATGGGGGAATCATTCTCAGCCACTCATTTAATTTAAGCATAAAAGACACGGTAGCAAACTTGTTAATATGATAATAACCTTCAATCTCAAATACGTAACATCGATTTCTTTGTTGAATACTCCGAATTTGAATTTCCCAGATTCGCAAACGAACTCAGTTGGAATCGGAATTTCTTTGTTATTCATGAAATTGGAATTGGAGTTCTGGACTCGCGGTCACACTCAACATTGAAGGACTCGGAATCGGTACTCACAAGTTCCTAATCGGATTTTCGGAAATCAAAATCAAAATGTGAAATCGATCAGACATAGGATGTCACATCTGAAGTCGGAAGCTTTTGAAATTGGAACATATATTCTAATCGGAACAGTTTGCGTCTTGATTATTAGTATTACAAAGAAATCTGGAATCGGGATTTCAAGGTTTCAAAATTTAAATCGGATTTTTTTGGAATGAAATGAAAATCGGAATTGCACCCTACAAAGTCGAAATCGGAAGTATATAATGATTTGGAATTGATAACTTGAATTGGAAGTATCATGTTTTTAACATTTTTAAAAAAGTTAACTTGTATGCACTCCAACTGTTTGATGAAATGCATAAACTAAATTACCACGTTATATTCACATATGAATATGTTTTCCGACCTGAATCAATATATGATTATTAAAATAAACAAATATGCAAGTATGTATGTTATTCATATGTGAATAACGTATAAAAATTATATATATCTGTGAAAACACATTGTAATATTCATATGTGAATATACTATGTAATATTCATAAGTGAATATATCATATTATATTCACAAGTTAATATATTATGTAAAATTCACATGTGATATACCATGTAATACTATGTAATATTCACATATGAAAATATCATATAATATTCATAAGTGAATATACCATCTAATATTCACAAGTGAATATACTATGTAATATTCACAATTGAATGCATCGTTTAATATTTAAATATGAATATACTATGTTTATTATATACTATATTCATATATGAATGATCTTTAAATTATAAAAAAAAATCATACTTTTTATTCATAAGTGATAATGTATTTTTTCGGAAAAAAAACATTTTTTTGAGGTCCTAAGCAAGTTTGTAATTCATATGTGAATAACATATAAGAATTATATCTGCATGTGAACATATGTATAATTCACAAATGAATATATATGTAATAATCAAATGTGAATATATATGTATTATTCCCAAATAAATAAAATTGTCAATAAAACCGAGGACTACAAAATATATAAAATTAAAGATAAAAAAAGTATTTGATAAGAATATATATTTATTCACATACAACTAATCTTTTTAGGTTAATTAAATAATTATATAAGCCTATATATTTTTATTCATGTTATATTCATTTGTGAATAAATGATAACCTTTTTTTCGGAAAATTATAAAAATAGAAAACCGTCATTTTGAGGCCCTAAACAGTCCTGAATGGCCGAAAAACACCGTACGTCACGGCGAAGCAGTGAGTTTTGTAAATCACACCGTTTTACATCAAATATGCGAATGTCGTCCAATTCCGAGACTAAACTTCATTGCGGCAAATTGTTTTGATGATATCACTAAATTTTCATTCCTACTAGTGATGACATCATCATGACATGTTATTTATTCATATACAAATAAAGTTTAGAAATCATTACAACATATTTACTGATGGTGTTACTAACTTCAATCACACTAGTAAAAACATCATTGTAATCTGTTATTTTTATTTATGCGAATAAGCTATACATGTTGATTTATTTGTTTTGTGAATACAACATTTATATATAAAAATAAATAATACACTATAAGAATTGGTTTATGAATAGTTTTTTTGTATATTGTAACAATATTATTTTACATGTAAAATCAACACTATACTAAGACAAACAACATTGTATTGGTTAATGAATATCATTTGCATTTGAATTTTACACGATCAAAATGAAGAATATATTAAATTGTATAACATTTACATGTGAATATAAAAACATATTGTCTTCCTCAATGATATCTTCTCAATTATGTCAACCAATCGTCAACCACCGGGATATGAACCAACCATTGATTGAAATGTTATTTTTTTATTGAGTTATAACGATGCCTGAAAAACATGTGAATACACATACAAAAATGTTAAAAATATACTTTTAGTTCATAATAATAATGATTTATCACATTCTAATTATCATACGGTATATTCACACATGAATGTATAATCATATGTGAATATTATATGATATATGTTGTTTATATTGTATATTTTACATGTGATATTACATGGTATATTCACAACTAAATATTACATAGTATATTCACATATGAATATTATATGGTAGATTCACATGTGAATAGTATATGGTATATTTACTTGTGAATATTACACATTCTAGTCAAATCCAAATATTGCATGGTATATTCACATATGAATAATATATAGTATATACACTTGTGAATATGATACAATATATTCATATTTAAATATTAAATGATGCATTCATTTGTGAATATTACATAGTATTTTCACTTGTAAGTATTAGATGATATATTCACTTATGAATATTAGATGGTATATTCATATGTGAATATTATACAGTTTATTCACATATGAATATTACACAGGATATTAACATATGAATATTACAAGGTATATTCACAAATATATATAATTTTTATATGTTATTCACATATGAATAACATATAAAATTGTATATTTGTTTTGTGTTTTAATAATCATATACTGATTAATGTGCGAAAACATATTCATATGTGAATATAACGTGGTAATTTAGTTTATGCATTTCATCAAACACTTGGAATGCATGCAAGTAAGTTTTTTTAAAAATGCTAAAAACATGATACTTTGACTATTTAAAACTTACAAAATAGTAGATTGATAGAGAATTATATGAAATTTTTCAAAAAAAAATGATTTGACGTTTTTCTAACCTTAATTTAGATGTTTTGTCTGATGATTGATGTTGAATGAATGATATGATGTGAAATTGTTGTTGATTATCGATGATGTTGATCTAATGACACTGGGAGTATAATTAATCGTAGATGTTGAAGATATGCTTGAATTCAAACATAATGGAAGGTTTGATTGAAAGAACCAAAAACGATTTTTTTGTCTACTATTGAATGATGTTGATCAACGTGTTTTTGATGAAGATGGATGATTGATTAACACTGGATGATGTTGATCGAGGATTTAATTGAAGAAATCTGGATGATCGTTGAAAGTTAGAGAAGAAATTTGGATGATGAACGATTGAGTAGTAATGAATTTTAATTGTTATCAAATTATCCACAGTTATGTATTTGTGATTGAAGGATATCATATCATATTTACAATTTTGCCACCGTGTATTTTATGTCAAGATGCTAATTAAATGATTGGCTGAGAATGATTCCCCCATTCTCAACCCTTTTTTTCTCAATTGAACCCTCCTATATATATATATATATATATATATATATATATATATATATATATATATATATATATATATATATATATATATATATATATATATATATATATATATAACGCCCGTAGATCCGGGCTAGTCAATTTAGAGACGATAGGCGTCAAAAATGATTTTTTTATGAAAGATTATTTAGAATGAATAATCTTAACTAAATTATAGTATATGTTACAAGGTTTCCATGCATATAAAGAACGCCGAAATCCGAGTTATAACGAAGAAGTTATGACCTGTCGAAGTTTCGTGGCAGAACCGGCACGACACTGAATGACGTAAAAAGTGAATTTACGTTAGAGTGATATTTAGCCTTAGCAATCTAAACGAAAGTCATGGAGTTCTTTAAACCATGAGCGTACATAAAAAGAACGTCCAAATCTGACTTCGTATGAGGAAGTTATGATTTTTCGAAGTTTCGACTTAGTAGTATGCAGCCCGAATACTCGCTTTGAGATCAAGCGGTTTTTAATCGAATCAATCTAAACGAGAATCGAAGATCTCGTTGTTGGTATCGAAGCAATGAAAAGTTAGGCGGAAACGGACGTCAAACGAAGAAGTTATGAATTAATAACGAAGTTTTTCTGTCCCGACATACTAAAAATAATTAATAAAAAAAATAAAGTCAAAATTTGCCGACGGAGTCTAAACGAAAGTTGTATAGCGTAGTCTCACCTACGCGTGGATATAAAGAACGTCGAAAACGGAGTTCGTATGAAGGACATATGAATTTTCAAAGTTTATTAAATAATTAATATTTAAATTAATTATAAAATCCGGTATTATCCGAAGGGGAGTCATCGGACTCATCCGAAGTACGCCCAGCGTACAGCGAAGCGTGACGTTCCTCGCACTCGAGTTCTTCAGATGACGCATGCCATGACGATTCGGACGTGTACGTCCAGCGTACTCCGAGGCTCCAGCCTCCTATAAATAGGATGCGAGGGCAGCCGGCTCATTTGCTCTTTTTCTCTCTTTTCTCTCCTGTTTTGAATAGTTTTTCATGCAGGAATTATCCCGAAGCCCCGATATCATTCCCGAGCCCCGAAGCAAGTCCTAAAGCCCCGAAGATCCCGAGAAGTGCGATTCCCGAGCCGAAGCTCTGCCCGCGAGGAGTCCGGTTTTTTTTTGTGAAGATCTTCCAGATCTGCCGAAGAATACTACTTCTACAAGCCGTAGTGCTGTCCGATCATCTTCTGATCAAGTGAGTGTGTAGTTACTTTCTTCTAACGCATAAATATTAAGTATTTGCTATAAAATACGTGCTATGTGTATAATATAAAGTTGTTTATATGTGTGGGTGTATAGTCCCTTTCATAAACACGGGTGTAATACAAGTATGGTTTGAATGTATTAAGTATATGTTTGGGTGAGTGTGTGGTTACTTTCTTCTAACACATAAACATGAAGTATTTGTTATAAAATATGTGCTATGTGTTTATATATTGTTGTTTATTTGAGATGAGTGTGGAATAGATGTTTTATATAGTTTTTAAATGAGTTAAACTGTATATATGTGTTTTATATCTACAAATATGTTGGGTAGAACATGGGTAGATGAGATAGTTGGTATGTGATAAAATGATGAGGTATGAAAGATGATTAAGAATGATATTGGCAGATGCACAAATTAGTGAATATCATAATACTAGCAGATGCGCTTAAGAATAATAACGGTAGATGCACCAAGTAGTGAATGTCGTAATCCTGGCAGATGCGCTTATAGTATCATGTCGGCAGATGCGCCTAAAAGAGAATGTCATAAACCTGGCAGTCGCGCCTCATAGTGTATGACGTAATCCTGGCAGAGGCGCTTAAAGGATAATGTTGGAAGATGCGCCTTATGTAGAAATGGAAGTTTGTGCTAATTCCTTAGGTCAATCCTTAGGAATGAATGAAGGAAGGATAGTTGATTAATAGGGTAAAACCTTAAGAAATAAAGAAGATAATGGTGATGGGTAATTGGGTTGATTGTTTAATGGTTAAATATAATAATTATATTATTGTGGGTCGAAAACCATATATGCTCACCAGGCTCCCAAGCCTGATCCACTCAGTTTTCTTTGCATTACAGGTAACGGCACAAGAGTATAAGTTGGTGGACTTGACGAGAGATTTTGGATTATAGGCCAGTAGTTATGAATAACGGTTGTAAGGTCTATTTTGTTCTGTTTATGCTTTTGATCTGTATTGAACATGACATCCCGAGATTTTGTTATATAATGAAAATACATTTCTTTAAAGAAATGCTTTGATAATTTTTATCATATTTTGTTTTGGGAACAAATTCCGCAACTGTTGTCTTTAAAAGATTTCTCTGATTTTATAAAACAAAGCATAAACAAATCGGTCTTTTCTGGCCGTGAAAATGGGGATGTCACAGTTGGTATCAGAGCATTAGTTTAAGCGAACTAGGAATTTGTAGGATTCTAGACTTAAACTTAGAATGCTAAGTGAAATTTTGAGATGTGTGTCTGTGATATTTTCGACACAAGCACTAGTTTATTTTAGGAAACTTGCCTAAAATGCTTTATGTGCTAAATGTTATATGTTGCCATATATGATATTATTTGTTCGGATCTATGGTCTGTTGTCGACCGGATCTAGAAACTTTTTGTGTGTAGGATTCTAAGCGTACGTCTACGATATTAGGACTAGCATGTAAACGTTTCGGAGTGATAAGGATGATTTGAATATCTATCGTGAATGAAGATCTAATTTCACCTTATTCGGTGTATAGATCAAAAATGGTGAGAACAAGAAGTGGAGTTGGAAATGATGATGAAAACAAGAATCAACCACCAGTGATTGAGAAAATACCTGTCGTAGCAGCAGCACCTGAGCCAATAACCATGGCTGGTGTGCAAATGATGGTTCAAACAATGTTGGATCGTCAGATGGATGAAACCAGGCGGTTGCTTCAACATAATCGTGAAGAACTGTCAACTCAAGTGGAAGAGCCTGAATTAAATGAAGGCCACTCGGAAGGAGGAAACTTCAATGGATCTGTTGGTCAAGCCAACCCACCGATAGTTAGGCAAAACAACCAGAATGGAAGGAATGATGCAATGGGATGCAAGTATAAGGATTTTCTGACTTGCAAACCATCGAACTTCACTGGAAAGGAGGATCCGATCGTAGTTATGGATTGGATATCGGAAATGGAGCTAGCCTTCATGACGTGTGGTTGCAGAGGCAAGTTGCAGACCACTTTCGCAGTACGTCAGTTCAGGGGTGGGGCTGTTCGTTGGTGGAACACTTTGGGGAACATCCTAAGTCCTAATGAGCCACTGCAACTGACCTGGGCAGAGTTCTTGGTGCAGTTCAAGCGCAAGTTCTGCTCGGCCCAAAACCTGCTAGAGTTGGAGAACAAATTTATGATATTGAAGAAAGGCAGCGTTTCAGTGGATGAATACACTAATGCCTTCATAGACAAGATGGAGTTTGCTTTGCGCATCGTCCCAGACGAACTGACAAAAGTCGACCGGTACGCAAAGGGACTCCCTTGGGAGTATGTGGTGCCAGTACGTCAGGCACCTACTCTAGAGGCAGCTATTTGGGCTACCAAGTCTGTTGAGAATATGATCAAGGGGAGGACTGACAGTAAGGTTGAAGTTGGCGAGAAGAGAAAGTTAGAAGGAACTTCAGGTTCTAATGAGAAAAGAAAATTCTCGAAGTTTGGAGGAGGAGGAAGGGATGAGGCAAGGTGGTGCGATAAGTGCAAGAAGAAGCACTCAGGAAAATGTGGCGCGGAGGTGACATGTTTCAAGTGTGGAAAGCATGGGCACTACGCCGATGAATGTATTTTCAACAAAAAGGTGTGTTATGAATGTAACGAAGAGGGTCACTTCAAGCAAGACTGCCCAAGGAAAAATCAAGCAGCAAGGCTAGAGGCTGCCAAAGCTAAAGGCAAGAGCATTTCAAATGACCCTTTATGAAGCAGATGGCAATGCAAGGAATCAGGAATAAGGATCTTATATCTAAAGATCAAGTTATAAAGTAGCGATATGAAAAGTATCATGTATGTAGCCTATTAGAGGCTTAATATAGGGCGAACTTGAACTTTTGTGTAATCGTTTCAAGGAATTAATATAAACCCTAGTTTTGCTAACTGATGTGTTGAATGATTGTTTGACTTTCTTGTATGGTGACTTGGTCGACTGCGAGTCAATACTTGGTACGAGTACGAGTAGGTGTGAAAGGTAGTAGATGCATATACTACCAGAAGCATAGGACTCGCACTTGGATCAGGGAAAGTCACAAGGTTACCAAGAAGCTAGTAATTGATTCCGTTTTGTTCAAGTGTGTCATTACCTTTGTTTCGGTAGTGACTAGTAAGATGTTTCTTGTTCCGACCCTAGTGGTCATATTTAAATTTGAGTTTGACTACGAGGAGTATGTTACGTGGTCTAGAGGACCAAGTTAGATGTAACATCTGACTTAAGTCAGAAGGTTGAAGTTAATGCGATTGATAGTGTCGCGCTCGTTGTTAAAAGAAGTTTGCAGGTAGAAATGCTACATGCTGAAATGTGATTATATCACATTAGAATATGAAGGAAGGTATAACTCCATTCTGGAATTTAACTTTATTAAAGACCGAGTCTAAGCGTCGCATCGTGCGATGAGAGGTCAATAGAGCACAACCCATCGGTTTGTTACAATAGATAAAGGAAAGTATTTATCCTGAGAAGAAGAAGGAGTCCACAATGAGGACTTATTTGGTAACTTGAATGTTACGATTGAAAGTACAACATAGTACGATAAGCAGATGCAAGATTGGGCATCTTCTGCGGTCAAGAAAGCCATAGAGTTAAATACTCTTTCGAGGAAACATGGAAGTTACGGTTATTACCTAGGATGAAGAAATTGTTGGAATAGTGTCTAAGGCTGTAACTATATTGGGCAAGTACTTGACCCGGTTGTGCATGGTCCTTTTGGGTTGCCTTCACCATAGCAACTTGATAGGATGATTTATTAAGAGAGAGTAAATATTATTAATATATTATGAGAATAATATAATGAATAATATATTTTTTATTTGATTAATATAAGTCATAGAATTAATTAGAGTTAATTTGGTGACTTAAAGAGATTAATTAAATAAAGGGGTATAAACTGTCAATTGTTTGATAGTTAAACTTTAGACTGTAAATCCATTGGGATATGCTTTGGACGAATTCTAAGGGTTTTAGGATAGCTAAAATCGTCCATATAGATATCTATGGAATGGATTTGGATAGCCTTAAGAGAAGATTATCCAATTAGGGTTTAGGTTGTAACCCTTAAGGAGTCTACAAGTATAAATAGACCCCATGGCATAGGGAATTCGATACTTCTGAAAAAGTAAGAGAACCCTGGCTGAATTCCTCCCCTATCCTCTCTCCTAAATCATTCTTCTTGCTATTGGTGTTTGTAAGCCATTATAGGAGTGACATTTGTGACTCTAGAAGCTCCAAGACCTCAAGATCAACAAGGAACTCAAAGGTATGATTCTAGATCTGTTTCAATGTTGTTATTTAACCTAATTAGTAATTAGAAGTCTTGGATTCAAAGCATGTTTATTAGAAAGCCTAGATCCGAGCATTAGGGTTTTGCATGCGCACATAGGAAAGTTCTTATGGCTAAAACCCATCAGTGGTATCAGAGCCTAGCTTGGTTTTCTTTAAATTGTTGCTTGATTAACTGAATCAAACCTGCTAAATTCGATTTTTAGGTTTCTGAGTCATGGACTCGGCGAGTTCCAAGGTGGACTCGGCGAGTAGGCCTGACTCGGCGAGTCCCCTTGTGCACTCGGCGAGTCCAGGCGTCAGGAATGGCCAGATTCGAGATTTCTTTGTAATTATCTTATCTAAACTTTCCATAAACTAATTAGATCAATGTTAATTCGTTTTTCTGATAAATATAACTGCAATCTTGATCTAATTAAAGATATTTATCATATAATAAAATATTTAATTTCCTTATATGATAATTAATTAATTATTTTGATTATTTTGGTAATTATCTTAAAAGAAATCTTGAATAAATCAAATATAGATAATTAGGATATTAATTGTTAATTGGAATTATTTGTTATTTGATCCTCCATGTTTTAAATGTTTAAAACTTGCCCTCAAGTTTTGAAATTTATATTTATGATTAAAAGTTTTAATTTAGACAACTTAAATTTCAAAACCCTAGATTTTAAAAGGTTTAAAATACAACCCTATACTAATATGATATTACTAGTATAATATATATGTATAACTAAATGCTAGTCTTACCGTTAGTAGGCCTCATTCACGAAGCCGATCTATAAGGTGGGTATAAGGTTGCGGCCTATAAAATGGCGCTTAATGGGTGTACACTCACACCCACCGCTTGCTTGATTGGTGGAGGGTCGTTAGCCGAACGGGTAGGATAGGGCAACCTCATCCTCTCATTAAAAGTATAATAAAGTAACTACACATATTTTTAAAATTTCCCAATCCTAGTTACTTTAGGAAAAGTGAATTGATGCAATCCCATGAAATTACACTTTGCACCTTGCTAAGATGTTAGTGGAGCGTGTGTGGTTTACCGGCACACTAATTGGTTCTAAGCGAAGGTGACAAAGGGTGATTCATTGTTTATCATAGTTCGATGGAGCGTGTGTGGTTTACCGGCACATCGAATAGGTGATCGTTACAATGAAGGCACCATGTGAATTTGCATGGTAATTCACACCCGCTTTGTGATCCTCGGCATCCCAGTCACAAACAAGAGGGGCATATCGAGATTTAAACATGCCATTGAATAGTTTCAATGAATCTCATCCGAACCTAGGAATTCTCAAAAACACTTAGGACTAATAGTTTAAGTTTTGTGATGGAGAATTAGTGAATCGTCATTCACTTACCTTCAATTTATTTGCATGTTAGATTACGGCATCCCTTTTCTAGTATGTAAATGTTATTGTTGGATCCTAGCCCTAATTTTTCTTATTGGGTGATAATTATGGATTCTTATTCTAATCTATCTTTGTCCTTTTCTAATTATAGATGTCGAACGCAAACAACGCTGCTGCTAGTTCTTTCACGTTGATGAGCCTTTGCTAAAAGGTCACCTTCGATGGAACGAACTTTAGCGAATGGATAAGATACATTCGCACCATTGCTCGCTATGAGGACAAGGAGTATGTCCTCGATGAGAAGCTCGAGAAAATCAACCCCGAAGTTGCTACTCCCGCCGAAATCACCGCCTTTGAAACTCATGAGCGAGATGCAACGAAGGTACATTGCATCATGATCGCCACCATGAACTCCGAATTCCAAAAGTCCTACGAGTACATGTACCCGTACGAGATGCACCAGACTTATTGGAGAGATACCATCAAAACGCGAGACAAGAGCGTTATGAGATTTTCACCAACATGATTTCCGCGAAGATGGGTCATGGAGAATCTCTTACCGTGCACCTGCAAAAGATGCAAAGGTATGTCGACCGCCTTCGCAAGTTAAATGTTGACTTCGGTGAGGACTTGGCGATCGACATGGTGCTTCACTCTTTGCCTCCGATGTACAACCAATTTAGGATGACCTACCACATGAACAAAGAAGAGGTCACCCTAAGCAAACTCCAAGGTCTCTTGAGGGTCGCTGAGAGCAACTTCAAGGACAAGTCTGTTGCACCTACTCCCAATCCGTCCGCTGCCCCTGTCTTGGCTATTGGTCAAGGAAAGGGAAAGAAGAGGAAAGCTTCATCGAAGAACTATCGCAAGGTGAAAGCCCGAGATGGTGCCTCTTCTAGTGGGACCAAAGTTGATCCCGCTAAGCCCTGCTCTAACCCGAAGGAGGCAGAGTGTCACCACTGCCACAAGATAGGACATTGGAAGAGAAGCTGCCTGGATTACCTGCATGCAATCAAAGAAGGAAAGATCAAGCCATCTTTCACAGGTATATACACAATCAAATCTAACGATTCTAATCATGCTATTTCTTGGGTTCTTGATACCGGTTGTGGTTATCACATTTGTTCTAATGTGCAGGGACTAAGAAGAAGTAGGGATGTGGAGCAAGGAAGGATCAATCTAATCATGGGGAACAGAAGATCGTCGCCTGTAACCAAGATTGGAGTGTATTCTTTAGTGCTTAGGAATAGTTTGGTTTTAGATTTGAACAATTGTTGCTATTCGCCAGAAATGGCTAGAAACATCATTTCATTTCATGGTTTATATAGACAAGGATTTAGATTTTCTTTTAATAATGAGAATGGTTCTATTTTGGCTTATCTAAATGGTGTCTTTTACTTTGAAACTATACCATGTAATGGAATATATGAAACCGTTATGATTGTTGATAACTTAGGAAATGATGTTTTGAATATTGATTCTTCCACTAGTATGGATAAAGAATCCTTGTGGCATTGTCGTCTTGGACATGTCAACAAGAAACGCATAGCCCAACTCCAAAAGGATGGAGTGTTGGAGTCATTCAACCTTAGGGAAGATGACACATGCGAGTCTTGTTTGCTTGGAAAGATGACTAAGTCACCCTTCACGAGTACATGTGAAAGGGGAGAGGGTCTATTGGACCTAATACATACCGATGTATGTGGACCATTTCGATCAACCACGAAGGATGGGAACCGCTTCTATGTGACTTTTACCGATGACTATAGTAGATATGGGTATATCTACTTAATCAAGCAAAATTCAGACACCTTTGAAAAGTTCAAAGAGTTCAAGAATGAAGTGGAGAATCAATTAGGCAGGAAAATCAAGATGCTTCGATCCGATCGAGGAGGAGAGTACCTAAGTCTTGAATTCCACGATTATCTCAAGGAGTGTGGAATAGTTTCACAATTGACGCCTCCTAGGACACCGCAGTTGAATGGGGTGGCAGAAAGGCGTAATCGAACCTTATTGGATATGGTTCGCTCTATGATGAGTCGTGCTTCACTACCAATCTCTTTTTGGGGGTATGCCTTAGAGACTGCCGCCCATATCCTTAACCGGGTCCCTACTAAGAAGGTTGTCAAAACACCTCATGAGATGTGGACAGGGAAAGCTCCCTCGTTGGCACATATCAAGGTTTGGGGTTGCGAGGCTTTCGTAAGACGAGATACTCACGACAAGCTTGAACCTCGAAGTGAGCGATGTATTTTCATCGGCTACCCGCAGACATCCTTTGGATATCTCTTCTATAGACCGAAGTACAATGTGGTCTTCGTTGCGAGGAGAGGAGTTTTCCGAGAGCGAGAACTCATAAGCCACGGAGACAGTGGGAGGCAAATCGAACTTGAAGAGATTCAAGAGTCGATAGATGAAGGAACCTCTACCGCTGGCATTCAACCCGAGGAGGAAACTCCGGTTGAACCGATTGACGAATCCTTACCTCTTAGACGTTCCGATAGAGTTAGAGTTCATCCCCAGTTTTATGGCCTACATATTACTACCGAAGGGGACACGTATATTAGTGATAGTACACTAATAAATCTTGATGAACCTAATAGCTATAAGGAAGCCATGGCAGGCCCGGAGTCTGCGAAATGGAAAGAGGCAATGGATAGCGAGATCCAATCCATGTATGATAACCAAGTTTGGAATTTGGTTGATTATGTGCCCGGACGTAAGACCGTTGGGTGCAAGTGGATCTTCAAGAAGAAGACCGACGTGGATGGAAACGTGCACACATATAAAGCGCGATTGGTCACGAAGGGCTTTACTCAAACTCCCGGAGTTGACTATGATGAGACCTTCTCACCAGTTGCGAAGATTAAATCTATTAGAGTGATGCTAGCAATTGCCGCATTTCATGATTATGAGATTTGGAAAATGGATGTCAAGACCGCTTTCCTTAACGGAAAGTTGGCTGAGGATGTTTACATGGCTCAGCCAGAGGGGTTTGTGGATCCGAAGCATCCGGATAGAGTGTGTAAGCTTGAGAAGTCCATTTATGGACTTAAGCAAGCGTCTCGCAGATGGAATCTTTCCTTCGATAAGAAAGTCAAAGAGTTTGGATTTGTACGAAGCGAAGACGAATCTTGTGTATATGTCAAAGCCAGTGGGAGTATAGTAAGCTTCCTCGTTCTATATGTCGATGACATATTACTCATAGGAAATGACATCCCGACTCTGCAGGAGGTTAAGTCCTGGCTCGGGAAGTGCTTCGCTATGAAGGACCTCGGAGAGGCTTCTTATATTTTGGGAATAAGGATAGTAAGAGAAAGAAGTAAGAGAATAATTGGACTTAGTCATAATACTTACTTAGAAAAGGTACTAAAACGTTTTAGTATGGAAAACTCGAAGAAGGGAGAACTACCGATACAAAGTAATGCCAAATTGAGTAAGACTCAAAGTCCGAGTACCGAAGCTGAGATAGCAGAAATGAGCCGGGTACCATACGCTTCCGCAGTTGGCTCAATCATGTACGCTATGACTTGTACTCGCCCTGATGTAGCCTTCGCTTTGAGCATGGTTAGCAGATATCAAGGGAATCCTGGCAAGGCACATTGGATTGCGGTGAAAAACATCCTTAAGTACCTTCAAAGGACGAAGGAATGGTTCTTAGTCCTCGGAGGGAGTGATGACTTGAAGGTGTGAGGGTATAGTGACGCCAGCTTTCAGACCGACAGGGACAACTACCGTTCGCAGTCGGGATGGGTCTTTACCCTAAATGGAGGAGCAGTGACATGGAAGAGTTCCAAGCAGGAAACTGTAGCTGATTCAACATGCGAATCAGAGTACATTGCAGCGAGCGAAGCGTCAAAGGAGGCAATATGGCTAAAGAACTTCATCGGTGATCTTGGAGTTGTACCTGCCATAAAGGAGCCAATGGAGATTTTCTGTGATAACGAAGGCGCGGTTGCCTTGACCAAGGAACCGAGGGATCATGGTAGATCAAGACATATCGACAGAAAGTATCACTTCATTAGACATCATGTAGAAGAAGGACAACTCGTAGTAAAGAGGATATCATCAGAAGATAACCCAGCAGATCCGCTTACGAAGGGACTGAGTAGGGTTAAGCACTTGCAGCATGCTAGGAGTATTGGGCTGAAGGATGATATTAGCATAGATTAGATAGTATTAGAAACGTGTAATAGATAAATGTATTTGACATTTGATGATTAAATAAAGGAGTTTTATTTATGAGTAATGCTACTATCTTATGTTAATTGTTTAGCTATTGTTTCACTTTGCATGTTTTGACTTCCAGAATAATTGAGTTTATTAGGAATAATCGAATTGTTCAAATGTCCACAATCGTTCATATGTTGGGAGTAGATATGAATGAAGATTGTCATGAATTGATGTCTAGAATGTCTAAATGGTGTTAGACATAGCAAAGGATTGCTACAATGTTCATGAGTGCTTATGAACTAGTTTTGAGCATTGGAATAAACCCGCGCTTGCTGGAATCACCTTATGGAATACGATATAAAAGGTGATCGCAAGACGATAATATCATATAGTCTTAAAACCTAGATATATGGTATATTATTTGTTAATTAATTGTACATTGATAATACAAAAACGCATCAGTAACTTGGTGTTATAAAACGTATTGTTGTGTATAGTTGGTTAATGAGTAAGTAAATGCATATAAGTCGAAGTTTATCTGTAACTTTTATATAAGAAGGTAAAAGTGATATCTCGGCCGCTCGATGATTTGATTTGACTTATGTGCCGGGCCCGGTCAGAACTGAATTGATGTGTTCGATTAATTTCTATGTCAAATAAATCAGAGATCGAGAAACCTAAATGCTTGACTAACCATTCCATAGGATTGTCAGCATGATATCTAACAGAGGACTGTACGTTCCCTTATCTAAAGGACAAGATTGATTAGATCAGAGTTGACAGCGTCTTTGAGAGCTACGATTGCAAACCGAATTGTACTTGTATAGTTACTAGACTTATCCAAGTGGGTGACTGTTGGAATAGTGTCTAAGGCTGTAACTATATTGGGCAAGTACTTGACCCGGTTGTGCATGGTCCTTTTGGGTTGCCTTCACCATAGCAACTTGATAGGATGATTTATTAAGAGAGAGTAAATATTATTAATATATTATGAGAATAATATAATGAATAATATATTTGTTATTTGATTAATATAAGTCATAGAATTAATTAGAGTTAATTTGGTGACTTAAAGAGATTAATTAAATAAAGGGGTATAAACTGTCAATTGTTTGATAGTTAAACTTTAGACTGTAAATCCATTGGGATATGCTTTGGACGAATTCTAAGGGTTTTAGGATAGCTAAAATCGTCCATATAGATATCTATGGAATGGATTTGGATAGCCTTAAGAGAAGATTATCCAATTAGGGTTTAGGTTGTAACCCTTAAGGAGTCTACAAGTATAAATAGACCCCATGGCATAGGGAATTCGATACTTCTGAAAAAGTAAGAGAACCCTGGCCGAATTCCTCCCCTCTCCTCTCTCCTAAATCATTCTTCTTGCTATTGGTGTTTGTAAGCCATTAGAGGAGTGACATTTGTGACTCTAGAAGCTCCAAGACCTCAAGATCAACAAGGAACTCAAAGGTATGATTCTAGATCTGTTTCAATGTTGTTATTTAACCTAATTAGTAATAAGAAGTCTTGGATTCAAAGCATGTTTATTAGAAAGCCTAGATCCGAGCATTAGGGTTTTGCATGCGCACATAGGAAAGTTCTTATGGCTAAAACCCATCAGAAATAACGTGTGGAATCATTATGCAAGTCCTATTTCATTGATGATTCCGGGACGTAATCATCCTAAGAGGGGAGATTATTTAGAGACGATAGGTGTCAAAAATGAATTTTTGATGAAAGATTATTTAGAAAGAATAATTTTAACTAAGTTATAGTATATGTTACAAGGTTTCCGTGCATATAAAGAACGCCGAAATCCGAGTTATAACGAAGAAGTTATGACCTGTCGAAGTTTCGCGGCAGAACCGGTACGACGCTGAATGACGTAAAAAGTGAATTTACGTTAGAGTGATATTTAGCCTTAGCAATCTAAAAGAAAGTCATAGAGTTCATTAAACCATGAGCGTGCATAAAAAGAACGTCCAAATCTGACTTTGTATGAGGAAGTTATGATTTTTCGAAGTTTCGACTTAGCAGTATGCAGCCCGAATACTCGCTTTGAGATCGAGCGGTTTTTAGTCGAATCAATCTAAACGAGAATCGAAGATCTCGTTGTTGGTATCGAAGCAATGAAAAGTTAGGCGGAAACGGACGTCAAACGAAGAAGTTATGAATTAATAACGAAGTTGTTCTGTCCCGGCCTACTAAAAATAATTAATAAAAAAAATAAAGTCAAAATTTGCCGACGGAGTCTAAACGAAAGTTGTATAGCGTAGTCTCACCTACGCGTGGATATAAAGAACGTCGAAAACGGAGTTCGTATGAAGGAGATATGAATTTTCAAAGTCTATTAAATAATTAATATTTAAATTAATTATAAAATCCGGTATTATCCGAAGGGGAGTCATCGGACTCATCCGAAGTACGCCCAGCGTACAGCGAAGCGTGATGTTCCTCGCACTCGAGTTCTTCAGATGACGCATGCCATGACGATTCAGACGTGTACGCCCAGCGTACTCCGAGGCTCCAGCCTCCTATAAATAGGATGCGAGGGCAGCCGGCTCATTTGCTCTTTTTCTCTCTTCTCTCTCCCGTTTTGCATAGTTTTTCGTACAGGAATTATCCCGAAGCCCCGGTATCATTCCCGAGCTCCGAAGCAAGTCCCAAAGCCCCGAAGATCCCGTGAAGTGCGATTCCCGAGCCGAAGCTCTGCCCGCGAGGAGTCCGTTTTTTTTTTGTGAAGATCTTCCAGATCTGCCGAAGAATACTACTTCTACAAGCCGTAGTGCTGTCCGATCATCTTCTGATCAAGTGAGTGTGTAGTTACTTTCTTCTAACGCATAAATATTAAGTATTTGCTATAAAATACGTGCTATGTGTATAATATAAAGTTGTTTATATGTGTGGGTGTATAGTCCATTTCATAAACACGGGTATAATACAAGTATGGTTTGAATGTATTAAGTATATGTTTGGGTGAGTGTGTGGTTACTTTCTTCTAACACATAAACATGAAGTATTTGTTATAAAATATGTGCTACGTGTTTACATATTGTTGTTTATTTGAGATGAGTGTGGAATAGATGTTTTATATAGTTTTTAAATGAGTTAAACTGTATATGTGTTTTATATCTACAAATATGTTGGGTAGAACATGGGTAGATGAGATAGTTGGTATGTGATAAAATGATGAGGTATGAAAGATGATTAAGAATGATATTGGCAGATGCACAAATTAGAGAATATCATAATACTAGCAGATGCGCTTAAGAATAATAACGGTAGATGCACCAAGTAGTAAATGTCGTAATCCTGGCAGATGCGCTTATAGGATAATGTCGGCAGATGCGTCTAAAAGAGAATGTCATAAACCTGGCAGTCGCGCCTCATAGTGTATGACGTAATCCTGGCAGAGGCGCTTAAAGGATAATGTTGGCAGATGCGCCTTATGTAGAAATGGAAGTTTGTGCTAATTCCTTAGGTCAATCCTTAGGAATGAATGAAGGAAGGATAGTTGATTAATAGGGTAAAACCTTAAGAAATAAAGAAGATAATGGTGATGGGTAATTGGGTTGATTGTTTAATGGTTGAATATAATAATTATATTATTGTGGGTCGAAAACCCTATATGCTCACCAGGCTCCCAAGCCTGATCCACTCAGTTTTCTTTGCATTACAGGTAACGGCACAAGAGTATAAGTTGGTGGACTTGACGAGAGATTTTGGATTATAGGCCAGTAGTTATGAATAACTGTTGTAAGGTCTAGTTTGTTCTGTTTATGCTTTTGATCTGTATTGAACATGACATCCCGAGATTTTGTTATATAATGAAAATACATTTCTTTAAAGAAATGCTTTGATAATTTTTATCATATTTTGTTTTGGGAACAAATTCCGCAACTGTTGTCTTTAAAAGATTTCTCTGATTTTATAAAACAAAGCATAAACAAATCAGTCTTTTCTGGCCGTGAAAATGGGGATGTCATAGTTGGTATCAGAGCATTAGTTTAAGCGAACTAGGAATTTTTAGGATTCTAGACTTAAACTTAGAATGCTAAGTGAAATTTTGAGATGTGTGTATGTGATATTTTAGACACAAGCACTAGTTTATTTTAGGAAACTTGCCTAAAATGCTTTATGTGCTAAATGTTATATGTTGCCATATATGATATTATTTGTTCGGATCTATGGTCTGTTGTCGACCGGATCTAGAAACTTTATGTGTGTAGGATTCTAAGCGTACGTCTACGATATTAGGACTAGCATGTAAACGTTTCGGAGTGATAAGGATGACTTGAACATGTATCGTGAATGAAGATCTAATTTCACCTTATTCGGTGTATAGATCAAAAATGGTGAGAACAAGAAGTGGAGTTGGAAATGATGATGAAAACAAGAATCAACCACCAGTGATTGAGAAAATACCTATCGTAGCAGCAGCACCTAAGCCAATAACCAAGGCTGGTGTGCAAATGATGATTCAAACAATGTTGGATCGTCAGATGGATGAAACCAGGCGGTTGCTTCAACAGAATCGTGAAGAACTGTCAATTCAAGTGGAAGAGCCTGAATTAAATGAAGGCCACTCAGAAGGAGGAAACTTCAGTGGATCTGTTGGTCAAGCCAACCCACCGATAGTTAGGCAAAACAACCAGAATGGAAGGAATGATGCAATGGGATGCAAGTATAAGGATTTTCTGACTTGCAAACCATCGACCTTCACTGGAAATGAGGATCCGATCGGAGTTATGGATTGGATATCGGAAATGGAGCTAGCCTTCATGACGTGTGGTTGCAGAGGCAAGTTGCAGACCACTTTCGCAGTACGTCAGTTCAGGGGTGGGGCTGTTCGTTGGTGGAACACTTTGGGGAAGATCCTAAGTCCTAATGAGCCACTGCAACTGACCTGGACAGAGTTCTTGGTGCAGTTCAAGCGCAAGTTCTGCTCGGCCCAAAACCTGCTAGAGTTGGAGAACAAATTTCTGATATTGAAGAAAGGCAGCGTGTCAGTGGATGAATACACTAATGCCTTCATAGACAAGATGGAGTTTGCTTTGCGCATCGTCCCAGACGAACTGACAAAAGTCGACCGGTACGCAAAGGGACTCCCTTGGGAGTATGTGGTGCCAGTACGTCAGGCACCTACTCTAGAGGCAGCTATTTGGGCTACCAAGTCTGTTGAGAATATGATCAAGGGGAGGACTGACAGTAAGGTTGAAGTTGGCGAGAAGAGAAAGTTAGAAGGAACTTCAGGTTCTAATGAGAAAAGAAAAATCTCGAAGTTTGGAGGAGGAGGAAGGGATGAGGCAAGGTGGTGCGATAAGTGCAAGAAGAAGCACTCAGGAAAATGTGGCGCGGAGGTGACATGTTTCAAGTGTGGAAAGCATGGGCACTACGCCGATGAATGTATTTTCAACAAAAAGGTGTGTTATGAATGTAACGAAGAGGGTCACTTCAAGCAAGACTGCCCAAGGAAAAATCAAGCAGCAATGCTAGAGGCCGCCAAAGCTAAAGGCAAGAGCATTTCAAATGACCCTTTATGAAGCAGATGGCAATGCAAGGAATCAGGAATAAGGATCTTATATCTAAAGATCAAGTTATAAATTAGCGATATGAGAAGTATCATGTATGTAGCCTATTAGAGGCATAATATAGGGTGAACTTGAACTTTTGTGTAATCGTTTCAAGGAATTAATATAAACCCTAGTTTTGCTAACTGATGTGTTGAATGATTGTCTGACTTTCTTGTATGGTGACTTGGTCGACTGCGAGTCAATACTTGGTACGAGTATGAGTAGGTGTGAATGGTAGTAGATGCATATACTACCAGAAGCACAGGACTCGCACTTGGATCATGGAAAGTCACAAGGTTACCAAGAAGCTAGTAATTGATTCCGTTTTGTTCAAGTGTGTCATTACCTTTGTTTCGGTAGCGACTAGTAAGATGTTTCTTGTTTCGACCCTAGTGGTCATATTTAAATTTGAGTTCGACTACGAGGAGTATGTTACGTGGTCTAGAGGACCAAGTTAGATGTAACATCTGACTTAAGTCAGAAGGTTGAAGTTAATGCGATTGATAGTGTCGCGCTCGTTGTTAAAAGAAGTTTGCAGGTAGAAATGCTACATGCTGAAATGTGATTATATCACATTAGAATATGAAGTAAGGTATAATTCCATTCTGGGATTTAACTTTATTAAAGACCGAGTCTAAGCGTCGCATTGTGCGATGAGAGGTCAATAGAGCACAACCCATCGGTTTGTTACAATAGATAAAGGAAAGTATTTATCCTGAGAAGAAGAAGGAGTCCACAATGAGGACTTATTTGGTAACTTGAAGGTTACGATTGAAAGTACAACATAGTACGATAAGCAGATGCAAGATTGGGCATCTTCTGCGGTCAAGAAAGCCATAGAGTTAAATACTCTTTCGAGAAAACATGGAAGTTACGGTTATTACCTAGGATGAAGAAATAACGTGTGGAATCATTATGCAAGTCCTATTTCGTTGATGATTCCGGGACGTAATCATCCTAAGGGGGAGATAATTGTAATGCTTGTAGATCCGGGCTAGTCAATTTAGAGACGATAGGTGTCAAAAATGAATTTTTGATGAAAGATTATTTAGAAAGAATAACTTTAACTAAGTTATAGTATATGTTACAAGGTTTCCGTGCATATAAAGAACGCCGAAATCCGAGTTATAACGAAGAAGTTATGACCTATCGAAGTTTCGCGGCAGAACCGGTACGACGCTGAATGACGTAAAAAGTGAATTTACGTTAGAGTGATATTTAGCCTTAGCAATCTAAACGAAAGTCATAGAGTTCATTAAACCATGAGCGTGCATAAAAAGAACGTCCAAATCTGACTTCGTATGAGGAAGTTATGATTTTTCGAAGTTTCGACTTAGCAGTATGCAGCCCGAATACTCGCTTTGAGATCGAGCGGTTTTTAGTCGAATCAATCTAAACGAGAATCGAAGATCTCGTTGTTGGTATCGAAGCAATGAAAAGTTAGGCGGAAACGGACGTCAAACGAAGAAGTTATGAATTAATAACGAAGTTTTTCTGTCCCGGCCTACTAAAAAAAATTAATAAAAAAAATAAATTCAAAATTTGCCGACGAAGTCTAAACGAAAGTTGTATAGCGTAGTCTCACCTATGCGTGGATATAAAGAACGTCGAAAACGAAGTTCGTATGAAGGAGATATGAATTTTCAAAGTTTATTAAATAATTAATATTTAAATTAATTATAAAATCCGGTATTATCCGAAGGGGAGTCATCGGACTCATCTGAAGTACGCCCAGCGTACAGTGAAGCGTGACGTCCCTCGCACTCGAGTTCTTCAGATGACGCATTCCATGACGATTCAGACGTGTACGCCCAGCGTACTCCGAGGCTCCAGCCTCCTATAAATAGGATGCGAGGGCAGCCGGCTCATTTGCTCTTTTTCTCTCTTCTCTCTCCCGTTTTGCATAGTTTTTCGTGCAGGAATTATCCCGAAGCCCCAGTATCATTCCCGAGCCCCGAAGCAAGTCCCAAAGCCCCGAAGATCCCGAGAAGTGCGATTCCCGAGCCGAAGCTCTGCCCGCGAGGTGTCCGGTTTTTTTTGTGAAGATCTTCCAGATCTGCCGAAGAATACTACTTCTACAAGCCGTAGTGCTGTACGATCATCTTCTGATCAAGTGAGTGTGTAGTTAATTTCTTCTAACGCATAAATATTAAGTATTTGCTATAAAATACGTGCTATGTGTATAATATAAAGTTGTTTATATGTGTGGGTGTATAGTCCCTTTCATAAACACGGGTATAATAAAAGTATGGTTTGAATGTATTAAGTATATGTTTGGGTGAGTGTGTGGTTACTTTCTTCTAACACATAAACATGAAGTATTTGTTATAAAATATGTGCTATGTGTTTATATATTGTTGTTTATTTGAGATGAGTGTGGAATAGATGTTTTATATAGTTTTTAAATTAGTTAAACTGTATATGTGTTTTATATCTACAAATATGTTGGGTAGAACATGGGTAGATGAGATAGTTGGTATGTGATAAAATGATGAGGTATGAAAGATGATTAAGAATGATATTGGCAGATGCACCAATTAGAGAATATCATAATACTAGCAGATGCGCTTAAGAATAATAACGGTAGATGCACCAAGTAGTAAATGTCGTAGTCCTGGCAGATGCGCTTATAGGATAACCTGGCAGATGCGCTTATAGGATAATGTCGGCAGATGCGCCTAAAAGAGAATGTCATAAACCTGGCAGTCGCGCCTCATAGTGTATGACGTAATCCTAGCAGAGGCGCTTAAAGGATAATGTTGGCAGATGTGCCTTATGTAGAAATGGAAGTTTGTGCTAATTCCTTAGGTCAATCCTTAGGAATGAATGAAGGAAGGATAGTTGATTAATACGGTAAAACCTTAAGAAATAAAGAAGATAATGGTGATGGGTAATTGGGTTGATTGTTTAATGGTTGAATATAATAATTATATTATTGTGGGTCGAAAACCCTATATGCTCACTAGGATCCCAAGCCTGATCCACTCAGTTTTCTTTGCATTACAGGTAATGGCACAAGAGTATAAGTTGGTGGACTTGACGAGAGATTTTGGATTATAGGCCAGTAGTTATGAATAACTATTGTAAGGTCTATTTTGTTCTGTTTATGCTTTTGGTCTGTATTGAACATGACATCCCGAGATTTTGTTATATAATGAAAATACATTTCTTTAAAGAAATGCTTTGATAATTTTTATCATATTTTGTTTTGGGAACAAATTCCGCAACTGTTTTCTTTAAAAGATTTCTCTGATTTTATAAAACAAAGCATAAACAAATCGGTATTTTATGGCCGTGAAAATGGGGATTTCACTATATATATATATATATATATATATATATATATATATATATATATATATATATATATATATATATATATATATATATATATTATTAAAGATATGAAAGTTAGGAATAGTAAACTTCCTAAGTGTTTGGCAAGATTGGTCCCTAAGGTTATGTATGTTTGCTCATTTTCTTTTGTCAATTTTTTGTTGTCACTTTTGGTCCTCCAACTTATGTTGGTTTTAAAAAACTACTTACAACATTGAACCTTCACCTTTATGCTTTTGTTCACAAACAACCCTTTCAGTTTTTTTTGAATTTTTCATAACCCTTGTCATTTGTTACATATTATTAGTATTTAGCCTTTTGACAGAAATGCTCCCTCATTATTAATATATATATGTGTGTGTGTATATATATATATATATATATATATATATATATATATATATATATATATATATATATATATATAGGAATAGTAAACTTTGTAAGTGTTTGGAAAGATTGGTCCTTAAGGTTATGTATGTTTGCTCCTTTTCTTTTGTCAATTTTTTTTGTCACTTTTGGTCCTCCAATTTATGTTGGTTTTAAAAAACTACTTACAACATTGACCCTTCACCTTTATGCTTTTGTTCACAAACAACTCTTTCACTTTCGTTTGAATTTTTCATAACCCTTGCCTTTTGTTGTATATTATTAGTATTTAGTCTTTTGGTAGAAATGGTCACTCATTATTATTATTATTATTATTATTAGACAAAATTACACGATTGGTCCCTGTGGTTTACCAGATTTAACACATTGAGGACAACGATGGAAACCGAAATCACTCTTTTACTCCTAATCCTATTTTTTTTATTAATTTATATTTCTCTTTTTTGTTTTAAATTAATGTTTTATTTATTAGAAAATAACCACCCAATACCATAAAGCCACCCACCAGCTGGCATCACTACGACCACCGCCGCCAAAATTACATAAATGGTCCATATGGTTTACCCGTCGTTACAAATTCAGTCCCTACTACCTTAAAAGACCAAATTACTCTCACATTAACGGACAAAAAACAACGGTCTATATTTTCCGGATTGGTTTTCCGGCCGCTGCCATACATGGCAATAAAGTTTAATTTGTGACACCATTTCTTTATTTTTCTCATTTATTGCAAGAAATAGTGATTTAAATTTCTTTACTTATGTAATTAGATAACATTATTTATCTTCCTTTACTAGATTATCTCAATGCAATTCAACATGCTATTTTACTTTAAAAAGCAATATCTTCCGATCCCGACAACGTCGATGAATCTTTTCTAGTTATTATTATTATTATTATTGTGGATTTGATTTGATTTGATATCTCTTTAACTTTATATTTAATAATAAAGAAATTGATTTATTGCTTTATTTTCTTCTGTCGTTATGTATATATAATACGATAGATCGATTGAAATCTTTAACAATTGTTCGGTTATTTTGAGCACATCTAGACAAACCATCATCACATCAAAAGCCGACTAAACCCAAAAACTTTCAAACGTCGTTATGTTGTCCCAACATCTCAATCTATTAATACCCACGAAAACAAAAAAATAAAATAAAATAAAAAATAAAAATCATCTTGATTATTTAGTATTTTAGTTGGTCCAAAAACTTTAGTACATGTTCTATGTGCATCATATGTTGTACTGGGCAAGTAGGTAACGTAACACATAAACCATGGTCATATGACTTTCACATAGGTCGTCAAGTTTCTCATAAATTATAGTCATTTAATAAATTTTAATTAGTTTAATTTATTTAATAATAAAAAAAGACAAAAAAAAAAAAAAAAAAAAAAAACCAACAAAAATTACAACAAAAAAAAGACAAAAAAAGGATGGATTTGGGAATATGAGGGTACATAGAAAAAACCCTATCATCATACATAGTTTATTTTTTATAAATTCAAAAGAGTGATACAAGGTTTCAATTTGACTTTAATGTATCTAGGGTGAACAAAACCGAACCCGAAAACCGAAAAATCGAAACCGAAGCATAAACCGACGGTTTGGGTTTGTATTATTTAGAAACCGAAAAATTCGGTTCGGTTTGAGTTTTAGGAATGTGCAAAACCGAGAGAAATTGAACCGAACCGAACATTACAAAATATATGTATTCTGCGATTTATTTTATATATATATATATATATATATATATATATATATATATATATATATATATATATATATATATATATATATATATATATATATATTTTCCTTGACTTCTAAACACAAACAAATAGCCGTTGTGTTAATTAAGGTGGCGGACATGTAAGACAAAAGACCAAGGTTCGAGTCTTACTCTCAATGTGTGGACCTTTTATTTTGATTATCATTATCATTTCCCTTTGTTTCTTCTATTTCTTAAATTGAAACTATCCCACATGGACAGAAGAATGAAACATTCTTCATATTCACCTCTTCTATAAAAAGTAATGCAAACTACAAAATGTCACAAAGTGAAATTTCCAACGGGTTCTGGGTTTAAAACTGAAACCAAGTTTGAAAAACTGATAAACCGAACCCATCGGTTTGGGTTTAGGGTTCGGTTTTAAATATTTGAAAACGGATACCATCAGTCAAAACTGATTCAAACAGAACCATGCTCAACCCTAAATGTATCTATAAATGGTTTTGCTATAAGTAACCTTTCACTTACATAAATAATCATATCAAGGGTATATAACAATAGTCATATCACGGATACACAACAACATTGGAGGAGTACTATAGAAATTGCTTCTATAAATTTACTACTTGTGTTTTTTTAGCATAAGTTTCTATCATAATATATAGTTCAGATTAAATTACGTGAATGGTCCATGTGGTTTGGGGTAATGTGCGTATTTGGTCTTTAATTTATTTTTTTAACTCAGAATGTCTATATTATTTTTTTATTGCACATTTGGTATCTATCTTACCTAAAACGACAATAATATCTTTATTGGTTTATTATTCTTATTTATTTATTATTTGTTAACAGTCAATAATTTAAAAACTTGTTTTATTTAAATAATAAAATGAAAGAAAATAAAACCCAACCCAGATTCACTCTCACTCTCACTCTCACCCTCACCCTACATGCTCTTGTTAAACATAATAATCTGATAACTCTCTAATACATCTATTTCTCTCCTTCTTCTCTAATACCAAATGAAGAAAACCTAAACCAGTGACCACCGAACCACTGCCGTTGGGAACCACCGGATGCAACCGGAAACCTATGGACACCGCCACTGCACCATTGATCTTCACCGTCGTCTACACCATCAATTCCACCCATCTCCGCCATTGTACCTCTGGACACAGCCAATCTGGACTCTAAAAGCCTCTGACATACACATCTCCATTCATCTTTTCTCTGCTCTAAGATGTGTTGGTGGAATAGGGTTGTAACGCCCAAAGATTCGGGCTAGTCAATTTGGAGACAATAAGCATTAAAAATGACTCTTTGTTAGAAGATTATTTAGAGTAAATAATCTTAACCAAAGTTATCATATATGTTTATAAGGATTTTGTATATATAAAGAACGCTTAAATATGACTTGTAACAAAGAAGTTATGACCCGTCAAAGTTTTGCAACAAAACCGGCACGACGCCGCGTATCGTAAAAAGTGCATTTTTGATAAGTTACTTTTTAGCCTTAGTGATCTAAATCAAAGTCGTAGTATACGTTAAACTGAGAATGTACATAAAAAAGAACGTCCAAATCTGACTTAGTTAGAGAAAGTTATGATTTTTCTAAGATTTAGCATAGAAGTACACAACCTATAAATCAAATTTTAGATCGATCAGTTATTAGCCGACACAACCTAAATGAGAATTGAAGATCTTGTTAATAGGAGCTCAACAATATAAAGACAGTGGAAAACGGACGTCGGATGACAAAGTTATGAATTTTTAATGAACTTTAACTGTCTAAGCATGTTAAAATATAACTTTAAAAATAAAGTCAAAATTATGCAATGGAGTCTAAACAAAAGTTGTAGATCCCGTTGATACCTACTCGTGGATATAAAAAACATCAAAAATGGAACTTGTATGCAAAAGTTAGAGATTTTAGAAGATAATTAATTTTTGGAGTAACGAGTGAGCGAAACGTGGCACAATTTGAGTCGCACCTTCTTCCCCACGGATTTGCACGAGATTGCGACATGTGGCACATTACGTCCAACGTAATTTTAAGAACGCTCAACGTAACCCGTAAAAACCCATTACGGTCAGCGTAATTCTTGAGTACGCTCAACGTATTCGGTGCTGACAACCTATAAATAGAATGTGTTTTCACTCTTTTTCTCACATCTCTTCACCCATTTCTTTCTTAAACACCCCCAAAACTCTACTCTTTCCCTTAGCACCTCCTAGGTGTTAGTAGTGAGTACCGAAGTGCTAGAAGGCCCCGAAAAAAAGAGCTTTCGGCTCAAAAGTTCTTCCCGCGTAGAGCCCGGTTTCTCGCTAAACCCCCTTGTGAGTTATGCTTACCATACTTTAAGTATATGAAGAGAAATGTTATCGAGATTATGAATGCAATTATGAATTGAGTAATTGAGAAATATGAACACGAAGAGTAAATATTAATCAGATCTTGTATTGAAAAAGACTGATTACACGGAATAAGCAGAAGGATATTTGAGTTGCAAAAAGTTATCCTCTACTTCTATCCCCAGTCCCTATTTATAGGGAACCTGGGTAAACAAAAAATATACTAAGTCTAAACATTACACTTCGCATAAAATTGACTTAGTAAAATAACATAAAGATGCGAAACTATACAAACACAATATTCGACTTTTACAATTTTGCTTCTACAATCTCCGCCTTTGTAAACAGTCGACGCTATTCAGTCCATAAGCTTTTGAACAGCAGAGTGAATTGTCTTTCGCACTTCTCCTTATCAGGAAACCACCTTCTTGAGATCCTTCTTGTCTCCTTCATTGTTCTTCTTGCAATTGTTCATACGAACAATAAGGTGCGTATATTGCGAAGAAGTATATCTTTCCACCTCTGAGACTTTAAACAAGAATTTCTTGGGCTTCCCCTTCGTATCTCTTCCTGAAAACACCATGCCGAAAGGTTTCAGGCATATTTCCCCAATAACATATTTTGATAATGCTGATTGAGATAAAGTTTCTTCCCAAGGAACATTCACTTCTCTTCCCACCATAGTTGCCAATTCTTCATCAGTCAGAGCCAAACAATCGAAGTAATTGTCGATGTATGTTTTAATATGTGCAAATACTATCTTGAACACTTCAGTCTCAGAGCCTTTGAGCTTATTCTCTTCCATATGCTTCAAAATCAGGGTCACTTGAATCAAATCGTTGCAGTTCATCAGAGGAAAATTAGCTACAGTGAAGTCATACTGCTTGTTGTCTGCTCGAATAACAAAGTAACGAAAATTTTGAAGCATGTCTTCAAACATCGAATCTTTCTTGATTGTTAGCACCTTTTTGATCTTCATTAATGACCAAACTTCATCCGGATTCTTCCCCAATACAGCATGAAATCTGATTTTCATGTGTATATAATCATCAGGATTATCAAACTTCTCGCTAATCTTGTACTGAGCAGTAATGAAGAGCATTTCGTTGATTGGAAAATCTAGCTGACAATTGTCTGAATTCGCAATATCATAACTTCTCTTTGGCTTCTTCTCGAACTCATACATTTCCCTCACCACAACTTTTGACTCAATGGTTTCGTAAGAATACAGCTTCGCAGGATCTCCTTTGTTCATCGTGGGAGGATCACTTGCCCTTTGCCTCATGATGCTTTGTACTTGTCTCATTCTCTCCAACTTAGCCTCAGCCTCAGCTTTCTTCTCCTCCTTTGATTTTTCGTACAATATCCCTTTTCCTTTTTCCACAACATCTGATTGAGGTTTTGAACTTGAACTTCCTTCTTTTTCCCCGATCGAAATTCCTTTAGCAATCGGTCTTGTGGTTATTGTAGTTGAGGAAATTGGCTTCGTAAGTATTGGAAGAGTAGATGTAATTTGGGTAGATATAACTTTTCCCACTGTCTTCGCATCCTCCTCTTTACTTGAATTCTTCTCTCCCCCTTGCACCCCTGTGAAAGCAGGTGGGGCACTCTTTGGTAGTAAAGAGGTAAAATTGGGAATTGGTGCAAGAGCTTTCTGAATAGCTTGTTCTAAAGTATTAACTTTTAGAGACAAGAACTCAGGAGTGAGAATTTGTGTAGATGAAGATTGCGAAACCACCGTTTTCAGCTCAGTCACCAACTTGATCAGCTGATCAAACTTTTCCTGGGTTTCTTGGTGATTAGTTTCAAGGATAGGAACATCAACAACCTTTTGCACTTTTGAAGCAACCTCATCAATCTTCGTTTGAACTTCGACATGTTTAGAATTAATATCCCTGAGCTCCTTCGCAAGTTCAGTTTTCAACTCTTGAGGCTTAAAGTTGACATCCTCCCGAACTTTCTTCACATCCTATACAAAGAGAACATGATGTTCTTTTGCAACTGTTTTCAAGTCCTAGACTACTGAAGAAAAATTACTCCCTTGAGCTTTAATGCGAAGCTCATTATTTTTATCAGACTGATCAACCTTCTCCATTATATGCTTCTCAGCACCCTTGAGCATTATATCAACCTCCATTGCTGAGATAGAAGACATCCTGCCAGAATCAGCTTGCGACTGAATAATAGCATTCAGCTTATGATTCAGGATTTTAAATTGCTTTCCTGTCATAAGCATATGATCAGGAATATCCTCCTCCTCTGAATCAAAATGAATGTCTTCAATTACACCTCCAAAGGCTCCTCCTTCAGTTTCATTATCAGATAAAGGTTGCGAAGGTTGAGGAGTTTCTGGTGATTGTGAGGGAAAAAGGGTTGTAAATGGATTTTGAAGTGGATGATCAAAAATTGATGAGGTTGTGGATAAAGTTGTAGATGGAAATGAACCAAGTGGTAAAGAAATTGGTAAGGTGATTGGTAATGTGGTTTCAACACTCGTGATAGGTGCCCCCGTATCTGATACGTTGACAACCGTATCAGAAATAGGTACCTCCTCAGAACCTGATTTGGTAGTGACTATTTCGAGTGGTTCGGTGAGTCGTATTGTGGTAGATATTTGCGAAGTAGGGATAATGGAAATGATTGGTAAGGAAACATTTACCGTAGACGTCACCGGTGGAGTTTCTGGAACTATCTCTTCATCAGATGATTCATTGCGAACCACCAGCTTCCGTCTTTTTGTTAGAGTACGTTGCATGTTTTTCGCAACGTCTTCAGCTCTTTGCCTTTTCTTTCCTGGAGAGACCGGAGCTGGAATATTGCGAATGGTAACCCCTTTACTGCTCACCTCAGTCTTGCGAATCTTTTTCAATACCCTAGACTTGGAAGGTATTGTTTCTTTCTTCGATTTAGATGAAGTCTCTTCAATATGAACATCTTCATCTTGAACCTATTGCGAAGATGGACCTTTCGTATCATTCTTTGTAGGCTTCTTCTTCTTTGAGAGTACAGCAACATCTAATAACACTCCAGTCGGCACCGATTGATCAATTGTTTTCAAATATCTCACCAAGATCTTGTGAGTTTGAGAGACCTTGCGAAGCATCGCATCTGGAATGCGAGCAACATGAGTAAAAATCGCCTCATCATCTTCCACTACCTTCGGAAATTGATATAAAGAGAATTCAGCAACATCAACATCCTCAGGGACAGCAATCCCTTCTCTTTCATACACCTTCTCTAGAATCAAACTCTAATACCTCGCACACGAAATTCCTTTTTCAGAGTTTGTGTTTTCTAGACTCTTGACAAATTCCTTCCACAACTGGGTTGCATAATCTACACTGATGTCATAGTACAAGCCCATAACCATGGCATATACTTCCATTCTCCCTCTATCCAGTCCAACTGTTCTTCCTGTTAGGCATCGGAGAAAAATTCCAAATAAGAAATTCCATATGCACGGTAACCCAGACTTTTGAAAGTCACTTATCTTCTTAAGCTCTAGTTGATGGTCCATATCATTGAACATATGAATGATTTGAGAGTTAACAGGTTTGAAAAATGGAGGATTGTTCGGAATCTGCAGGAATTCAACAAACATCTTCTTGGAAAGTTTTACCCGTTTGTTGTTTATCAGGTTGAAGGTTATCACATCAGTAGTATGGTCGTATGATGTTGTTGAAGCTGCCAAGGATAACCATGTCATCGGAACGGAGAATGAACTAAACATGGCAGTGGACAGAGGTGATCGTTTCAGAGAAACGATGAGCATCTTCAATTCTTCGGGATAAGAAGAGACATTTGGATCAACTTGATAATTGGTGCTTTGGATTTTCATCAGGGATTGAGAAAGAACGTCATCAGTGTTGGATTGAGTGGCAGCCATCGTTAGGGTTTGAAAGAGATGAAGTTGAACAAGTTTGAATCTTTGGAGGTTTGTGAGAGTTCTGTTCGCGTAACCATATATAGTGTTCTTGATCCCCCTTTTATAGTTTACCCAAATTGATTTGAAATTAAAGCGGGATGCATTTAATGTTATCCGATGTGGCACCTTGAAAATCGGATCATGACTGCAAAAGATAACCATGCTTCAAAAAGTAACTGTCACATCTCCTTGAAAACCGGATAGAATACCAACCATCTTGAGTACACAACCTGTCAAGTTTCCCGTTATAGAATCTGAACCATTAAAACCCTTCGCATGGAGGCAAGGCTCTTTCACTTTTGGGATGTAAAGTGAAGTCATATGCCAGATTTGCGAAATCATCAGCCTGAGTTTGTTTTACTCAGAACCTCAAGGATTTCGTGTGTGCATTGTGTCAACAGAATAAGATGAGAAACAAAACAAAAATTTTGGAATTCTGTGATGTCAAAAATTTAATTTGACATTAATGCAGTTAAACCCCAGGCAAAGGTTGCTTCGTTAATCATCAAGAGAGATAATCAACAGCTTGTGTAGTTTCCTGTAAATTACAATCGAATACTTTTAAATAAGTATCGAAGGGCTTCTTTTAAACGATATTTTGGGTTGGTTTCAAACTTCATTACACATCAGCCTTAACATAAGGTGAGAAATTGTAAATGAAATTACTTGTATGACCAGTGTAGTCAGTGACAAGTTGGCTTTTGAAAATATTTATCATGACTAGGATTTGCGAATAAAACTCACACAAAAATCATATTAAATTTTTTTTTTGAACTGGATCTTGTTGGGTAACAAACATCGTGGGTTGCGAATGTTTGATCAAGACCACATATGCGAATTTAATATGATTGAGAGTTTCGAAATTTTTGGTACTGAAACAAAAGTTTCGTTAAAATCTGGAACGATGTTCCCCATCAATTCCTTAAGGTTTATGATGTTTGGGTTTCACTGTCATCACGGTCTCATGATGTTAGATCATAAACACAGACTTGTGAGTTGTCTAGGTTTTAATTGGTTTGATCAAAGACCTCAAGGACAAATCTCTTCGAAAATTTGGATTGAAAGAATTGTTTGGTATAAAAAGATTGGTTAAGAATCGAAGTGTACCTATGTTATAATGGACAAAACAGAAAACTCTTAACTCATTTGAGAAGAGTAAGGTAGCTCTTTTGACTTATGCGAATATAAGCCTTTTGGGAAGAAATTTTCATGTGATAATTTCATTAAAGCTTTCTTTTCTCACACATAGAATCTTGTTGAGGCTTTTGGTCTACATACAACAACATGCTTCTAGGGACATCGTAACTAGAAGACACAAGCATGAGCTCTTCACATTTAACTCTGGACTAATCTCACAACACACAGTGTTATAAAAACCAAGAGAACATAAATATTTTTGTGATTTTTGAATTTTACAAAAATAAAAACATAACAAAATAAAATCTTTTTGGATTTTTAATTTTTCAAAAATGAAAATAAATCAAAAGAAAATATTTTTGATTTTTCAGGTTTTTCCAAAAAAATTTAAAACATTAAAAACAAATCAGAAATCTAACCTTAGTTGAAATGTGTATGGATGCGAAGAAAATGAATGCGAAGCCATGCGAAGCCGCTAAATGAACAGTAACTTCTGAACACTTTTGATTCAGAGATTCTGAACAAACATTTCATCCTTGACTGATAGATTTCGATACTGAATTCACGTCAATCATCCCCAAACCTACTAAAATTCTGACAAATGATTTTTCATCAAGAGGTTTAGTAAAAATATCAGCAAGTTGTTCAGTGGTTTTAACAAAATGAATTTCAATATTCCCATCTTCCACATGATCTTTGATAAAATGATATCTAAGAGCTATGTGTTTCGTCTTTGAGTGTTGTATTGGATTATGACAAATGCGAATTGCACTTTGAGAATCACAATACAAAGGAATCTTTTTCATATTGATTGCATAATCACGAAGTTGACTTTGAATCCAAATGATTTGCGAAGTGCAAGCAGCAGCAGCAATGTATTCAGCCTCAGCAGTTGAAATTGCAACACAAGTTTGTTTCTTTGATTGCCAACTTACCAACTTTCCATCCAACAATTGACATCCACCACTTGTACTTTTCCTATCCAAAGTACATCCTCCTAGATCAGAATCTGAAAAAGCTTGAATGAAAAATCCTGATTTCGAAGGATACCAAAGTCCTAACGAAATTGTCCCCTTAAGATAGCGAAAAATATTTTTCACTGCGGTTAAATGAGGTTCTCTGGGATTAGCTTGATATCTAACACAATTACAAACCGAAAACATAATATCAGGTCTACTTGCAGTTAAGTATAATAAAGATCCTATCATGCTTCGATAAAGTGTTAAATCAACAGCAGGAGCATCTAACGAAGGAGTTAGTCTTGTTCCCACTGCCATTGGTACTCTTAGTTTCGTGTTATTTGTCATTCCAAACTTTTCAAGCAAGTACTTCGTATATTTTTCTTGATTGATTAAGATTCCATCCCTATTCTGTCTTATATTCAATCCAAGAAAATTATTAATCTTTCCCATCATGCTCATTTCAAATTGACTTTTCATTAGATTTTCAAATTCAATTGACAATGATGGGTCAGTTGAGCCAAAAATAATATCATCAACATAAATTTGAACAAGCATAAGATGATTCCCAATTTTCTTGCGAAACAAAGTAGGGTTAACTGATCCTTGTTTAAATTTAGATTGTTTCAAGAAATTTGTAAGAGTTGTGTACCAGGCTCTTGGTGCTTGTTTTAACCCATAAATAGCTTTGTCAAGAATGTAGACATGATTAGGACGTTCCTCATTTACGAATCCTGGTGGTTGTTCAACGTACACTGTTTCTTCAAGTTCTCCATTTAAGAAAGCACACTTAACATCCATTTGATAAACATCAAAGTCTTTGTGTGCTGCATATGCTAAAAATATGCGAACTGCTTCGAGTCTTGCAACAGGAGCAAATGTTTCTTCATAGTTTATTCCTTCTTGTTGCGAATAACCTTTAACCACTAGTCTAGCTTTATTTCGAATAATATTGCCATCATTGTCGGTTTTATTTTTAAAAATCCATTTTAATCCGACAATTGAAACATCAGAAGGTTTAGGAATTAATCTCCAAACCTTGTTTCGTTCAAATTCAGCCAGTTCAGATTGCATAGCAACAACCCAATCTGAATGTTCCATAGCATCTTTTACTTTCTTTTGCTCTATTTTCGAAATAAAGACATTCAACATACATAGTTCTTGGTTCTCATTCAGTATTTCATTTTTCGCACGTATTTGAGCTCTTGTTAACACACCATCTTGTGGATTTCCAATTACCTGTTCTTTGGGATGATTCTTTGTCCATTTCTCAAGCGGTGGAAAATTAGGATCAAATTCTAATGGTGCATCTTCATACATATCTTCATTTTTAGATCCTGCAATAGAAAAATTATCATTTAGTTCATGAAACTCATCATTTTCATCAAGATTAATTGTCTCTGTTTCATCTTGCTCCCCCTCAACATGATATTCATCTTGATGCTCCCCCTCAAAATGATGTTCCTGTTGATTTTGCGAATGCTGCGAATGCTGCGAATGCTCCCCCTCAACTTGATGATTCCTATTTTCATTCTCCCCCTCGAAAGTTGGCTGACTGTCTGCATTGTTGATCGTATGCTCCCCCTCCATACGAACATCAGGCACACTTTCGCAAGATGTTGACCTTGTAGTAATTGTTGAATCATCAGTATGTTTTGAGGATTTTGATGTTTGATTATCAGGAGCATTATGTTCTACATCAATTGCCCTGTCAGGAATTCCGAAAATTAAGTCATAATCAAAATCATTTATTTTAGAATTATCAATTTGAGTATTTGAATCAACAAGTATTGATTTATTTTCAAATTTACTATCTGTTTGTTTAAGATAGTAATCATCAAATGTTAAATTGAAAGTTTCTTCAATTTTTCTTGTTCTTTTGTTGAGCACTCTGTATGCCACTGAATTGTGCGAATATCCTAAGAATATGCCTTCGTCAGCTTTAGCTTGAAACTTAGACAAATTGTCTTTGAGATTCATTATAAAACACCTGCAACCAAAGACATGAAAGAATTTGACATTAGGTTTCCTATTGTTGATTATTTCATATGGAGTAACATTAAATCTTTGATGAATGAATGATCGATTTTGTGTGAAACATGCAGTAGAAACTGCTTCAGCCCAAAGATATTGAGGTAGATTCGCATATGTTAACATGGTTCTGGCTGCTTCGCATAATGATCGAGTTCTTCGTTCAACAACACCGTTTTGTTGAGGAGTGTATGGTGCTGAAAAATTATGCGAAATACCTTTGCTTGTGAGAAAATAATCAAGAGTTTGATTTTTAAATTCAGAACCATTATCACTCTTAATTTTGCAAACACTCTTTTTCAGGCTAATCTCAATCTTTTTGATAAAGTCAATCATTGTCTGAGCAACTTCTGATTTTAACCTGAGAAAATGTACCCATGTGAATCGAGAAAAATCATCAACAATAACTAAAAAGTACCACTTTTTATTGATTGTAGCAACAGTCGACGGTCCACATAAATCAATGTGAAGAAGTTCCAATGGTTCCACAATGTTTGAATCTATCACAATTGGATGACCTTTTCTATGTTGTTTTCCTTGTTCGCAAGCTGCACACAAAGTATCATTGTCAAATTTTAATATTGGTAAACCTCGAACTAAATCTTCAGTGACAAGTTTGTTAATGTTGCGAAAGTTCAAATGTGACAATCTGCGATGCCAAAGCCAGCTAATATCATTAGAAGCTTTTGATAATAAACACACAGTCGGTTTGCCCATGATTGGTTTGATGTCTAATGTAAACATATCACCATATATTTTTGATTTGAGAAGTACTTCATTTGTCTTCGCATTTGAAATGATACTGCCTTCTTCATTGAGTATAACTTGATTACCAGTACCCACAACAAGTTGCGAAACACTAATCAAATTATGTTGAAGACCTTCAACATAAGCAACTCTGTTTACAGTGAATTGTCCATTCGTAACTTTCCCATAACCTTTCACTTGACACTTGTGATTATTTCCAAATTTGACTACTCCAGCATTTTCCAAACTTCTATAATCTCGCAAGTTCTCCTTTCTTCCAGTCATATGACGAGAGCAACCACTATCAATATACCATTTCGCATCGTATTGCTCGTCACACATCACCTGCATTTATTGAAAGAATTTAGGAATTCAAGACTTATTGGGTCCATCATTAGTAGAATGAAACAAATTCTTTGAATTTGAAAACCATCGTATTGCTCGTCACACATCACCTGCATTTATTGAAAGAATTTAGATATTGAAACATAGTCATTCAATAGTTTTGGATTTCCATTGATTGTAATCTCATCCTTCACAACATTCGTAGCTTTGTTAATGGGTTTCCATATTTGAACTGTAATTTGTGAATTCTGAGATGGTGAACTAGTAGTGGAAGAGCTATTTGCGAACTTGTCAAATGTAGTTCTTATTTGTTGTTCTGAAAACTTTCCACTTTGATATTGTCTGCCTTTCCCTTAAAGCCAACGATTGATTGTATTGACATTAGATTTTCCTTTTGAATATGAAACTTTGGTTGGTTGTGAAATTGAAGGATTTGGAAAATTTGGTTGTTTTGGTGAAAACTTCCCTTTAGCTTTGTTGGAATTGTTCAAAGGTGATGAAGTATTCGTGAATTTGCCAACATTTCGAAGCTTTTGATTATTCACAAATTTTTGCGAAGTCTCAAATTTTTCGATTGTCGTCATATTTGCGAACATATGGAATTTTGTCAACATAATTTATTGGTCTGTGAAAACTTGTATCTGTTTGTGTATTTTTGCTTTGAAATTTTGATGATTTTGGTTTGGAAATTTGTTCTTTTTCAACTTTTGATTTATCATTAGACACAACTTGCCAAAAAATTGCTTTTCTTGCTTTTCTTTTTGAAACATTATTTTTTGTTGAATAATTTCCAACCCTCAATTTAAATTCATGAGAATTTAATTTCACCTCAACCTTTGATTTCTCAGCTTTTTCAAAAACTTTGTTTGCATTTTCACCTTTAACCATCCATTTGTGTGATGACTTTTTCTCTTGAAAAACATAAGAATTTTTTGTTAAATTGTTTCTTTGGTATTTTGATTTGAAAAGAACCCTGTGGTTGATGACTTTTGATTATCATTTTCAACCATTTTGATAAATTCAGGTTTAATGTTCTCAACATTTCCAGTTGTGAAAAAAACTTGGTTTGGAAAAATGATATTATCTGTACATTTAAAATTTGGATAGACAACAATGTTGGTTTCCAAATAATGGGCACCTTTTTCATTTAGAATTTTGTCAAATTCTTTTGTATTATCAAACACTTGATTCACAACAACTCTTGGAGGTGTCATAGGTGTATCCTTCACACCTTCTTTGTTTTCATCATTTTCATCAGAGTTCCAGCTTTCAACCTCCACATTATCAAAATTATTATGTTGCGAAGTAGAAGGTTTATCAGTTTCATCCTTAACTATCGAATCAACTATTATTTCTTTACCTTTGATCTTAGATGTGATATTAATGATTGACAATTTAGAACAATCAACCTCTTCTTCTTCTTCTTCAATTTCACTGGTCTCACTCATATTATCTGAATTGTCATTGACATCAACATAATTGAGTGGAGAATCAAGAGTTGAATTTTCAGTTTTCTTTAAGATTTTCACTTGTTCACTCTTTGTCAAACTTTCATTGACAATGTCAACCAACTCGTCAGCATTCAAGAATTCATTAATTTTGACAATACCATATGCATATCTATCATCAGGTATTTTGTCAAATTGAGCAATTGTACTTTCGCAATCATAAGAAACAACATCAACGTTTTCACGTTCATATTCAAGAAAAGGTACAAGTTTCCTATGTTGTTCTTTGCTAATATCCGAAGAATGATGTAAAGTAGTTAATTTTGCATACAAGCTTTTGGCAGAATTACAATACATGTTCCTTTGTGCAAGTAATAACCTAACATCATTTGTAAGATTATCCCTATCACAATTTACATTTTTGAGCTGTAATTCAAGTTTGTCTACTTTGCTTCTTTTTATTTCTAATTCTCTTCGTGTCTCTCCTAGTTGCATATTTAATTTTTGAGCTTCAGTACTAGCAGACACAATTACAGAATCAAAATAAGCCACAATATCATCAAATGAAGTGAGTTCAGCATCATAAGCAGATAAAGGAATATTAAAAGATTCAAGTATAAGACATACCTTGGTGGTCATGGGTGATTTGTCCGTGGATTTGGATACGAAGCACCTCCCTGAATTTTCCTCTTCGCAATCTTCAAAACTTGCGAACATGGCTCCATGTGTGGGATGCCTCATTTCCTCGTCATCAGATCCTGAAGACCAGATCTGATACGTACCACTCTTTTCATCATCAGTTTCACCTTTCGCAACCAGAGACACTCCTTTAGTCTTAGCACATATCTCTTCAATCTTTTCAGAATAGTATGCTTCATCTATAACTTTTTCCTTCTTCTCTTCTTTCTTTCGCAACAGGCAATCGGCTGCGAAGTGATTCGCACCATTGCAGTAGTGACAGTAAATTCCTGAGTCACCTTTCAACTTCTTCACTTCTTTCGCATATTTTTGTTTTTCCTCAGCTTCCTCCATTTTCTTCCTCTCCTCTCCTCCAGTTTTTGTGACTCCACTCTTCGCATCAGTAGCCTTTCCTTTTGGATTAAAAGGCTTCTTGAAAAATTTCTTAATTCTATTGTTTGATTAGAATGCCACAGCTTCATCATCCGAATTCATCAAAAATCCTTCCTTATCTGAATCATCTTTTTCATTCACATCAACTTCAGATACCTTTGAAACTAGAGCCAAAGGACCTCCAATACTTTGTTTCGACTCTTCATACATTTCAGAAACTTCACACTCATGAGTTTTCAGTTGATTGTATAAATCGTTCAGAATTGTTGTATCAAAACTCTGTTGGTTCTTAATCATCATGCTCACACTTCGCCATTCCTTGCGAAGGCCCATAATGAAAGTTAAGTTGTACTCCATGAGTGACCTCGTGATCCCATACCTGTTGCAACGATATACCAGTTCATTCAGACGATCATAGTAAGCTTCAAGAGATTCAATCTCCTTTTTTCTGAATTCTTTCGGTTCAACGAGACATTGTTTCACTTAATTGATCTTCGTTTTCTCGCTTCCTTGATATTTCTCCTTCAAAGTGATCTAGATTTCCTTTGCTGTTTTACAACTACGGATGTAATTGTAAACAACCGGAGGTAAAGCACCTCTTAATTCCCTCATGCATCGTTTTTCGTTCTTCTTCAGACGATTTTGTCTTTCAAGTACTTCAGGAGTTGTAGTTGATGCTCCGATTGGTTGAACATTACTAGGAGCTTGAACTGTTCCATCAATACAGTTCCATAGTTCTTCATCTATTCCATTCAGGTAATCCTCCATTCTGTCCGCCCATTGATCATAATATTCAGGAATTAACATAGGAATTTTGGTTGATGATCCAAGTAAATGAGAGAAGGAAGTCATTGTGTTCATGTTAAAGTTCGCCATTGATGAACACGAAAAAAAAATTCAGAAAGCTTAAAAAAACTCGATGAATTTGAAAATTGATTAACATAAATGATCAAAAATTGCTAATCGATTACTCGAATTAACAATTCAAAAGCAGAATCAATTCAAATCTGAAGATCAAATGTGATTTTCAAAACCAGAATGCGCGGAAAATTTTGAGTAAGATTACTACTCAAAAAGCAAAATGGTTCTAACACAAAAATCAGATCGAAGCAGTTTGAATCCTGCTCTGATACCAATTGAAGAGAATTGTTATCGAGATTATGAATGCAATTATGAATTGAGTAATTGAGAAATATGAACACGAAGAGTAAATATTAATCAGATCTTGTATTGAAAAAGATTGATTACACGGAATAAGCAGAAGGATATTTGAGTTGCAAAAAGTTATCCTCTACTTCTATCCTCAGTCCCTATTTATAGGGAACCTGAGTGAACAAAAAATATACTAAGTCTAAACATTACACTTCGCATAAAATTGACTTAGTAAAATAACATAAAGATGCGAAACTATACAAACACAATATTCGACTTTTACAATTTTGCTTCTACATTATAACTTATGTTTAAGTTCATTATTGTTATTATGAACCTACAAACAAGATTTATCAGTGATTCCAAGTTGTTATACTGATAGATCTACTTACGGGGATGATGTATAGGTTGTGATTTAGTGAGGTGTTTGAAGTGATATTTCCAAACAGTATACTTCGTATACCAAACGGACCCTACCTCCGATATGATCCTACCTAGTTGTTCCTTACTTGATAGATTTTGAAGTAAACTTTGAGTTAATGATTAATCTAGACTAATAATTAGTCGCAATAAATATTAGACTAAAATTTAGTGATAATGACACTAGGTTACGTCAAAGGAAAAGACAGTTGCTAGAAGCGAAGCGCTGCCGGTATTTCGAGTCGTCACTTTAACAAGTGAGAGCATAGTTACTTTCATCTTACACATAGATTTGAAGTATTTAATATTAATACATGCTATTTGTGATTATTATCTGTGTTATCAATATCTATGCTAGAAGAACGATTTATACATGTTTACGTGATTTAAACTGTATATGTATTTTTATACCTATAAATACATAGGGTAAAAGATGGGTAGATGAATGATGAGAGATGAAAGATGATATGGATGATGAAAGGTGAAAGATGATGAGAAGCCTTGACTTTAAAGCTGATCCAGTCATCTAGCAGAGTATAGATGACGACCACAAACTATTTTAGACAGTTCAGTGGAAAGCTAGCAGGCTCACAACCTATAGTTATTTTTGAACTACGTGTTCACCAGATGTACTCTAAAAAAATCCTGGCACTTGCGCCTAATGAATAATATTAGCAGTTGTGCCTAATAGATAACAATGACAGTTATGCCTAATAGATAACATCGACAACTATGTACTTAGGGCCCATTAGATAAACCTTGGCAGCGATGGACTTCATACCTATTCCTTAGGACAATCCTTAGGAATGAATGAATGAAGAACAGATGATTCTTAGGGAAGATCCTTAAGAATAAATAAGATAATGGGGATGGGAAATTAAGTTAACTGTTTGATGATTAAAAATAATAATTATTTTATTGTGGGTTGAAAACCCTATGTACTCACCAGGTTTCCCAACCTGACCCACTCAATTTATTTGTATTACAGGTATCGATGCGAAGATACATTAAACTGAGAGATTAAAGGAGATGTAAATCATTAGTATAAAAGAATGTAAGGTCTGTTTATGCTTATGTTTCTGTATTGACGATGACATCCCAATGTTTTAATATAAATAAAATACATTTCTTCAGAAATTTTTTGATATGATATTTATCATAATTTTAGGGACAAATTTCACAATAATATTCTTCAAAAAGGATACTATGATTTTAAAATAAGCATAAATAAATTTTTTAAAATGACCGTGAATTTGGGGATGTCACAAGGGTTTATGTTGGAGATCTGGATACCACTTGGATTGTGTGAACACTTTCCGAACTGATATTTCTACTCTATGTCTGGGTTACAAGAAATTCAGCCTAGGATAATCCAAGATGACACTTATGATTCTAGGCACATAAATCGTAAGCCAAATTGCAAGAAGGATTTTCTGTTTTTTTGAACAAAAAGAGAGCTAATAATTTTCGCGTATCTCTTCTCAAAGAGAAGAACCATTCATATAATAAACGAGATTAGGGTTTTCCTCTTAGGGTTGACCGTCATGGGTTGCTTTGGAAGCAAGTCAGGAAAATCCGAATTTTAATGAGGATTTAGGGTTTCCAAAACTAACGAATTTCGTTAGTTTTACCAAAATCATCCTCAAGAATTTAAATTTCCCACTATGTTCGCATATGTAAAATTCGAAGAGTTTTTGGGGCACTACCCTAAACCCCACGAGGAGCTCTACCCCTTGGAACCCGCTAAGGCCGTTGCCCCTAGACCCCGCCAAAGGGGGCTACCCCCGAACCCCCCGACTTGTCGTCGAACAAGCTTCTAATTTTATCTTATACATGCGTGCACTCCGCACAAAACCGTATAAATATTAGAGTACAAATTATGAAGCAAATTAGCTCAGATATTAGTTCCAATTACATAAAATGACATGGTGACACTAAAATCACCAACAAGGTGGACATCCCCTATCTCTCCCCTTGTGAGCCTTCAAACAATACACTAACACTATTATTGTTCTTTTAGACAAAGAGGCATGGTTTTTATAACCCAACTACAGATTTGCAAATCCATTTTCCTCTAGCCTTACCACTATTGATTTAAAGATATAACCACTAATTTATGCGTTGAATCTATCGTTTGTATCAATCAACCACTTATTCAACATATGCTTTCTCATCGGCGACACCTTTGCTTTCCCTATCTGTAATGTTTTCTCCAGCCAGCACACCCTAGCGAATCCAACACTACACCCTCAAGTCTGCCAATGCACCTCTACTCACATCCCCCAAAAACTAGTTAAATATCCACGATGGGAAACATCACTGCCACTCCTGAATCCACCACCTAAAACCAACATAATCTTGCTAAATTTCTAATCACACTCAAAGTCATTGTTGATAATCACTTTCTACAACCAAAAAATTTGAGAATCCATCGTCTTCTTCCAAATCATCTTTGAAAATAGATGTTACTTTTATTCTCCTCCACCACTAAAAACATGTTTTTTTACCTAATCTGAAAACACACTTTGAAAACGAGTTTCTTTGTAACACTCATAAAAATACATGAAAATTTAAACTTTTTCGATCAATCGAAAATCATAGTTGTTTACAATGTGGTTTTCAAAGCGAGTTTAAACATCAGAGAAATCCCAAAATCACAAAACAAGACATGAGGATGTGCACGATCATGTCTTTGCCTTATCGCGATCCTTTGAGGTACCTGAAATATAATAAAAAACTATGAGCCCAAAGCTTAGTGAATTCCCCCAAAATACCAATACATAGCAAATAGTATAAATATAATAACAACATACAATGGGTCCACAACTAACAGGCTGGATTACCCTTGAGCCCACAACATAAGTCTGGCTTGCCCTTGGCCCATAATTGATGTATGGCTTGCTCCTGGGTCTGATCAGTCCTCAGACTTAATACCGCTAAGCCCTTAGTTCGAGTCTGGCATGCCCTTCCAGGCTCTTAGCTTGTATCTGGAATGCTCATGAGCCCTCAGTATGAGTCTGGCATGCCCTCCCTGGCCCCCAACTCATATCTGGTATGCTCCAAGGTTTGTTGGCTACAACACCGAGCAGTACAACCTCAACCCAACCCACACAATATGTTGACATATAACAGATAACATCATATATAGATAAACAGGCACCGACACATGTAGTCCTACAGCTCTACCAACTAGCATATCAAAACTAGCATGCATATCTATTCCATACTCAACATGTCAATGGTATCAGGTTATCAAACCAAATGTCCGACCTTGATGCCTTTGACCCGAAAGTACAGTAAGGAAAACTCACCTCACAAGTAGTGTAGATCTAATAAGGTCTGACTCCAAATCTCAGCACTCGACTTGAATGCCTACAACCACCATGTGACCAATTCCATCAAAATCCTAAAATACCAAAATTCCCGTCAAAAGTGAAACTTGGTCAACCATGGTCAAATTCAAAATCAACGGTCAAGGTCAACAGTCCATGTTGACCCAACTCGTCGAGTGCACCAGTGGACTCGTCGAGTTTCTATAGTACTCAGAAGGTCGGGAATACCCTAGCCAACTCGCCGAGTTTTCCCTAACTTAACACATTCAGATGATTCTTCGATTCCAGGGACTCTAAGGCTCAGATCTAAACTTAAATGTTGTCTAAAAGGATAAATTTTCCAGCTTTATCCTTTGGGGTTACTCTAAGTGCTCAAAAACCTCTCCACATGGCTATAAAACTCAAGGGCTTAACCATGAAGCACAAAAATCCTTGAGATCTGATACCTAACTTTTCCAAAAGAGATTCTAGCCTCAAAAACATCCCAAAGGTTGGTGCTTTATAGAAATTCATGTCCAATGCATGTCTTGAACCCAAAATGGGTAAAAAAGAGAAAATATGACATAAACTCCATGCATGACATCAAGACTTGGCTAAAGGCCAAATCCAAACCATTATAAGGTCACTTTGACCTTCATAAAGTTGCAACCTTTATGAAATCCATCCATAGCAACGTCCAAGAATAAGGAGAAAAATGGACAAACTCAAGATCTAGCTACATAGAGGAATAAAAATCGGATCTTGGACACTTATAAAGGTCTAGAAGAGTGTCTCACTGAAGATGAGAGCTTTGCTTCCTAGATCGTTACTTCCTTCTTCCAACTTCTTCTTCTTTTGCTCTAAAAATACTACACTAGCTAATAAAATGAGAGGAAATGGTGATTAGTGTTCACAAGGGCCGATATGGGGGTTTGGAGGCTGATAAAAGATCATCCTTAAGGACTTAAGGATGTTATATAGGATGCAAAACCCTAAAATTTAGGGTTTCCCACCCATCCATCAACACGTCAAGTTCTCCTCACCAACTCACCAAGTTGGTCCATAAAAATGTACGACCCAAAAACCCTTCAACACGATGAGTTAAGGCTATCAACTCGCCGAGTTCCAAAGGAAAACTTGCTTTAAAGAATAAATCTCATACCTGGAAATTGGGATGTTACATTCTTCCCCGATCTGAATCCACCATCTATAGAGGTTGTGAAATAAACTTCTAGTGGTTGTGAAATAAACTTGCAAATGGTGGAAAGAACCAAAAAATCTTCTGATGTTACACATTGACAAAAACTTACACTATGGAGGGTGGATTATAAGGGTTTTCAAGTGAGAGAAGGAACATACAAGTGTAATGGGAGCTCTACATAGTTCTGAATTCAATTTAGGAATTTTGGGATTTTTATGTAATATCGATTGGGGATTCAGAAATCTATGTGGGTGGTTGACGGATATGAAGGAGTATGACTGTAGGGTGTTGGCGGAATAGATAGTTCCATTGAGGAGTTGTCGGAGTAGATGGTTCCAGGGCATCGGAGTTGACATTAGATGGTGGTTACGCATAGGTTTGCTGGAATTGAGATATGGTGAGGGAATAAGAAGGGATGCAAGCAGGGTTAGGGATCGGGGTGTAGTTATGCACATAATATTTAAATAATAAATAAATAATAATAAATTAAAATAATTGTAAGAATAATATATTTTTTTAAAATAAATTAATAAGGGGTTAATTGTCTTTTTAGGTAAGACATGAATCAAGTGTACAACAACAAACAGTAGAGACCTTCCGAATAAAAGAAATAAGTTAAAGACCAAACGCATACATTACGCAAAACACATTGACCATTCATGTAATTTACTCTTTATGTTAATATCAACGTTGTTTTTTTAACTAGCATGAGCTTGTTATCATAATATAGTTTATTTTATTTCTAAATGACAAATAAATTTTGTTTATGTCTTAAGGAAGGAATAAAACATTGATAACGTTAGGTTAAAAAACCCTTGATACAAATTTACTATTTGGGCGCATTATGTAACATGTCAAACTCCCTTATTTTGTCTATTTGATTAATGGTTTTTAATTTTAATTCTTTTTAGTAACTGTGGAGTGTCGTGTATGAGTCTACATCAATATGTTGCGACACTCCATATGAAAAAGGGAGGGGGGTGGGTCTACTCATCAAACATTGTACTTGTTACACTAAATATTTTATTTTGATTCTAAATAAGTAAATTATTTTTACGCTTAAGATTAATTATATTAGACTTAAGAAAAAAAAGACAATAATTATACCCATATATAAAATTAAAAACTACTATATGTACAACAAAATCGGTGACGTAAGTAGATAAATAATAGTCATGGCATTATTTTTGAATAAATTTGAATTTAAGTACAATTCTACAATTTATATATGGTTAAAGACGAATATGGCATAATGGCTGATACAAGTACACAAGCATCCATTCAACGCTTTTGTAGGTCATACTTAAGGCCCAACAAAATAATAAACATAAAAAAACATACATATGGTTGATGTTTAATAATTTTAATTATATATGCACTTTTAATTTGTAAAATAAAAAGTGACTAAATTTGTTCAAAAATAAAACATTATAGGAAAAGAGATTAATCTATTTATTATCGTACGACTCCAACTTTTAAGTGTATTATCAAGCAATTATAAACATACACTATCTTCCGATTAAAATAACTCGACCCATTGTATATTTTATAACGACACAAAATAGGATTAAAGTTATTGTTAATGTTATAGAGAAATATTAATAGCATTTTGCTAAATTACGTTCAATAACAGATTTACAGTCTCATATTGTTAGAAGCATTTAAGTTCAATTAGTACAATCTTGTATTTGCCAAAATAATATAAATATTGATTATATTTTTGTTATTTAAAGTGTGAATTGGCCCAACACGACAATCATCAATCCAGGCTTATTGGGTATGCCAATGCGGGTGGAGCATGGTCATTGGTGAACATTGCTTCCTCTTATCTGTTTCACTGCAGAATTCAAGCCACCAAGGAAAACTCACCACACCCAACCCTAGCAACACACACACAAATATATATATATATATATATATATATATATATATATATATATATATATATATATATATATATATATATATATATATATATATATATATATATATATATATATATATATATATACAAGCTGTTTACCCGCACCAAGCGACGAGTGTGATAATGGTGGTTAAATGCTGAAAGATGAATTAAACCCCAAAAATGGAAACGTCAGCGATATATATCCAAGATTTGTGAACAGAAATTGCAAGATTTGGGGAAATACGTAGATAAGGAATGAACCGGGTCAAAATAGCCTAAGAATAGGAGATAAGAGATTTGACCTTTTCAACTGTTGACCATATGTACTCTACTCTTTTTGTAATGCATAAATTGATTGTACAAATGCATTGTATGTTTGTACGACTTAAAATTCAGCATTTAACCAAAAATGCTTTATAAGGTAATTAAGATATATATATATATATATATATATATATATATATATATATATATATATATATATATATATATATATATATATATATATGGGAGGATTCAATTGAGAAAAAAAAGGTTGAGAATGAGGAATCATTCTCAGTCACTCATTTATTTTTACTGCAAAAGCCTCCGTTGTACTAGCGGAAATGTGAAATGAATAGACGTGTGTTTTCAACAAAACATATTTCTTTAAACTATGCTAATCATTACCTTAATATATATAAAAACATAGTTTTTTTTTTAATTTTTAGAAGCTATTTTTATCAAAAATGATTTTAAATATATCAAAATTCATGATTTTTTATTCTCTACAAATAGAAATCAATATTGATATAGTTTTAAGATAAAATAATTTTTTTTTTATATTTTCAGCTATCGTTATTTATAAGTGAATAAAAATGCATAAGGTTTTATTACAGTACATTCGTTATTCATTTATGAATAAAAAGTATGATTTTTTTTATTTTTTTTTACAATTTAAGTATCATTCATATATGAATATAGCATATAATAAACATAATATATTCATATTTAAATATTGGACGATGTATTCACTTGTGAATATTAACATAATATATTTACTTGTGAATATTAGATGATACATTCACTTATGAATATTAAATGATATTTCATATGTGAATATTATATAGCATTACATGGTATATCACATGTGAATATTACATAGTATATTCACTTGTGAATATTAGATGATATATTCACTTATGAATATTACACAATTTATTCACTTATGAATATTACAATATATATTTACTTATGAATATATTCACTTATGAATATTAGAAGGTTAAGATTATTTATTCTAAATAATCTTTTGTCGAAAAGTCGTTTTCGACCCCTATTATTTCTAAATTGACTAGCCCGGATCTACGGGCGTTACACGAACATTCAGAGTATTCAACAAAGAAATCGATGAATTTGGGTTGCGAATCTGTCTTGAACGGCGAACCTCCCAGCCACGAATATCGATGATTGATTAAAACTGGATGACATTGATGATGGTTTAGTTGAAGAAATCTGGATGATTGTTGAAGGTTGGAGGAGAAATTTTGATGATGAACGAACTGTTATCGAATTCTCTATAGTTACGTATTTGAGATTGAAGGTTATTAACATGTTTACAAGTTTGCCACCGTGTCTTTTTATGTTTAGATTAAATGAGTGGCTGAGAATGATTCCCCCATTCTCAACCTTTTTTATTTTCTCAATTGAACCCACCTATATATATATATATATATATATATATATATATATATATATATATATATATATATATATATATATATATATATATATATATATATATATATATATATATATATATATATATATATATATTATCGTATATTTTATCCCAATAAATATGAAACTAAACTAACAATTTACCATATCTTCGATTAATATTTCTATAAATTCTCTACTCTTTTAATATGATTTAACCTTTAACATACCTACTATAATTTTTTGTTTCGAGTCTCTAGCAACACCCTACCACACACAATTCAAGAGTCCTAGTTTAACCGTCAAATTCCATTATCCTGGGATGCATTTGTATTATGAAATATAAGAGTAGAAGGTATGGTGCGTGTTGCATCTCGTTGTTGCTGAGGTGGAGCATCCTCAACGCCGTTAAGATGCATCAACACCACCCCCTTTTCTTGTTGTATCTAGTTGTGTTTCTTCTTGTTGTGGCCATGACTAGATGAAACGTGATTTTCTATTGGTTGCATAAATTATCTCTCTCTCTCTCTCTCTCTCTCTCTCTCTCCTCTTAACATGGTGTTATAACACAATGAACACCACCCCCTCTTCTTGTTGCTTCTTGTTATAACACCACTTCAAGTTGCCCATACCATATGCTTTAAAGAGGACAAAAAATGTTTTCTATTCCTTAACCCAACTTCTCGCCCCTTCCTGCATACGTTCCTGAAAATGTACCTGAACCTGAAAACAAGTTGGAATATTTTCCCAAAACATTTTTGAAAATGCATTACAAAGGGTTTTCATCAAGAACTGGGATGTGGGCACGTGGCATATACCGATCTAAAGATCAACTTACCATAAATTTCGTGACATGAACAAAAGAGTCACGAATTTTAATGGATTGTATAACTTACTAATCAATGGAAAAATGGTCAAAGCGAGAAAAACATTTTGACGGAGGCACTTGAGTTCTATTGGTTGGAAAATAAAGAGATAAGGGTTCAAATATATAGAGTTTGGAAGATTATCACAAAATCCCCAAAATGGCTGGTACCAATGATGGATTGTTCAAGTGGTGCTTCAAAACTATCAAAAAAACATCTGACACCAACTATACAACTTTGTTAGATGCTCGTTGCGGATTTGGCCTCTACAAGTATGATGTCGAGCTTGAAATTAAGAACATATATGCCCTATAGGTAGGGATAAATCAAAAGAAAGCTTATTCCTCTAGTTTAGGGGGATGCAACCTGGTGATCAACTAGAAAAATGTAGTTGAAACTTTATAATTTAAAACTTTTAAAGTGCATATGAAGTTCAAACAAGAAAATTTGTGTAAGAACATGCCATAGGGAGACCTACTAGACCATTAAAAACAGAAATATAAAAAATGTAATTTGTAAATTTTAAACTTTTAATTATTATATGTTTATGAAACTTTAAGTTCAATTTAGTGAAATCTTTATGAAATCTTCCATGTATTTTTATTTAGATTAATATTGTTTTTGTTTATGTTTTAAAAATAAATGTAAAAAAGCGAGAAGAGATGAGATGTGACAATTATTTTCTTGATGAAATTAGAAACGAGAGAAAAATACGAGGAAATCTCTCTATACTAATAAAAGAATAATTTATTTTATTTTATTTTTATTTTTATTTTTTGTTATGTGTCTCTTTAATACACATATTAATTACTATTATGTCATGGATTATTTTTATTACTTTTCAATTTTAAATTTGCCTTCATTAAATTTGCAATAAATGTTGCTAAAGAAACAAGGATTCCGTTTTCAAAATGCTATAAATAAGCAATTATCGAAAACTGAATAAAGTTAAATACTTTAAATCCCTATTCTAATAAATGAATACTTTTAATCTTCTTTTGCCAAGTGTCACTCTAACACAACACCTCATTAATATTATACAATGTGTCATGTAGATATATTAGGTAATTCATTTCAAAATTCAAATTTACATTTCTAATTATATGTTGAATTTGAAGTTATAATAACTTTAAAATTTTGAGATATCTTTTAATTAATAATTTATTTAAAATAATTGATTAATAATTATAATTTTTTATTATAAAAGTTTAATTAGTTTTATAACCATGGTTTCTATGGGTTATAAACTAATGATTATATGTACAAATTATGTAAAAAAAATTGTTGGCATGATTAACGATTTTTATTTTTATGGTTACTATATTGTTTTATTAATGTAAACCAACAGTATAATACACGTGTTATAATACACCAACAGTATAATAAACGTGTTATCACCTAACGATGTAATGTAAAAACGGTTGACAAAAATGAAAGTTAATGAAGTGCTCCTGTAGCCTAAATTGGTCCAAAATAAAACTAATGAATATATACTTAATAAAAAATCAAATGAAGTAGTAACCAAGTGAATATTTTTTTTATAACATAATAAAACATTTTTTTGTTTATTGGGTAAACCGAATTGTATAAACGAGAATAAATTAAATCCAACCTTACTTGGTTTGGTTATAGTAAATATAGAATTCTTAAAAATGATAATAACTTAACAGGGTAATATACTTTTTGATTTGTACACATTTAGTCACTGAGTTTTTTTTCGTCCACATTTGCCCTTCAATTTGTTTAACTGTATATATTTAGTCCTTATGACCGGTTACTGCAGGTAAGCTGGAAAAAATGACTTAATAGGATAATATATTTTTCATTTTGTATACATTTAGTCCTTAATATTTTTTTTGCACATTTAGTCTTTAATATTTGTTTTGTTACAAATAAATCATTGGTGTTTTTGTACACATTTAATACTTATGACCGATTTCTTTAGGTTTTTCTCACGGTTTCCTATGTGAGCTAATCATTAGAGTAAATTACACGAATGATCCCTATGGTTTGGGGTAATTTGCACACTTGGTCCCTAACTTATTCTTTTAACTCGAAAAGTAACTACTGTTTGTTTTTGTTACGCGTTTGGTCCCTACTGTTTGTTTTTGTTACGCGCTTGGTCCCTACTATTTGTTTTTGTTACGCGATTGGTCCCACTCTTACCTAAAAAGACTATTATTTAAATAGGAAAAAATTATGGGATAGGTAATGTAAGGTGAGGGCGTTTGGGATCGGGGTGTGTTTATTTAAAATTTTAAAAAAAAATCGAAGGCAAAATAGTTTTTTAGGTAAGAGAGGGACCAAGCGTGTAACAAAAACAAACAGTAGGGACCTTCCGAGTTAAAAAATAAGTTAGGGACCAAATGCGCAAATTACCCTAAACCATAGGGACCATTCGTGTAATTTACTCTAATCATTAATGATGTATTCGGTATTGATGGTTCAGGAAGTGGACAGGGCAGCAATTAAGGATTTCTTCAGGAAGCTTCTGCATTTGAGGTGAGTCTTCTCACCATACCAAAGGGTCTAAGGCACCAAGTGTGACAACCGTCAAAATTCGAGTCGATTCTAGATTTGAATAAACTTAGTTGCACATATAGACACGACACATACTAGACTTAGTAACTAGAAGCTAAGTTATAAACTACTAGAAACTTGGAAACAATTAGAAACAATGGATAGTGTATTTAGATTTCACATTAAAATGTGAATTCTACTATTACTTAACTGTAGTGACTATCCATATTTGGGTCACTCTTTGACTCGAACACCTTTTCATGAATCATATACACACATCATGCACTTGACCTATGTTGGGTATTATGTGTTGCGTCATGGGCTATTCTTTTGCATATCCGGTATTGGGCCTGTCCAACCGTGATTATAGATTAGGGTTACATGTTATATATAGTGCATGCATGTATGCCTTAGTAAGAGAGTTATTGTTTATCTTTTGCATTGCAACCCTAAGCATCTCTACAGTCGAAGTTCTTAATCGAGCTCTTCTGAGGTGTCAAAGTTTAATCATTCGACATCATTCAAACCATTCTTGTGTTCTTTATTGTTTCATTTATTATTTTTCTGCTTGAATCTATCAATAATTAAAGAATATTATTCCAACAATTGGTATCAGAGCAGGAGACTATGTTACTCATACACATATCTTGTGTGTGAAGAATTCTTTAGGGTTTCCGCTATTATCAATTATATAAAGATCATCTACTTTAAGTTGACAACCAGGTCTAGTGTTTGATAAAAACCCTAATCTTTAGATTACAAGTCTGATTCTAGCAGATCCGAAAAACAAGCTCATCATGTCACACGACAACTCCCAAGCCAATCCTATTAACATCTCAAACAACATTGGATCCACTACAAGGGTTCCTATTCTCTACACTCAAGACTACGAAGTATGGGCACATCACTTTGAAGATTACGTGATTGGATCTGAAGATAATGGCTATCTCATTTGGGAAGCCATTACGATTGGTCCATTCATCCATTCTGGAACAAACAGGATAGTAAAGACTCAAAAGGAGTATAATCAGCTTTTATTGGAAGTAGAAAAGATACCACAAGATGAAAAAGATAAGCTGATATGCAATCTCAAAGCTTTAAGGATGACCGGTTTGCCCTACAAGAAAACACCTTCCGTCTGGTAAGTTCATGCTCTACTGCAAAAGAGATATGGGACAGACTAAAAGAACTGTATTCAACCGATGAAGATCTAGAGCACTCAATACAAACCTTGTTGCTCTCTGAGTTCGGAGCCTTTGCTCAAAAACCTGAGGAGACTCTTCTTCAGACATTTGATCGTTACAATCATCTGCTCAGCAAGATGATGAAGCATGGTATTGAAAGAAAGGAGATTGAAAAGAAAGTCATGTTTTTGAATGGCCTAAGACCTGAGTGGATGGCAGTGGTCTTAACTATAAAGGCTCATGAACAGTTCAAGTCTTACTCGCTAGCAAAACTGATGGGAATCCTAAAATCCCATGAAAGCATAGTAACAAAAGAAGCGAAGGTTGTGTCTGGCATGGGCTCTTTAGCCCTTGTCTCGAAAGGAAAGAATGTGACGGAAGAAGAAGATGATTCAGATTTGTCTCAGTGTGATCTTACAAGCGAAGAATATGCAATGATGGTCTCTAATCCTAAGAAGTTTGCAAGAAGAAAATTCCCTGCCAATAAGAACCGAAACTGGCAAGGAAGGTACAACTCATAGAAGGTGAAAGAAGAACTGAAGAACGTCACTCAAAAGGATGATGATAAGAAAGAAAGCAAGCTGGCAGGAGATTCTCGATACGACTGTAATTACTGTCACGGGAAGATCCACTTTGCCAAGGACTGTATGCTGAGAAAGATGGCTAAGAAAAAGGACGGTGAAGATGATGAAGCCTATTACCTGCGAAAGTTGGATGAAATAAAGAAAAAGAAAGCAACAAATAGTTCAATGAATGCTTTAATTATGCAGGAGAATCTGGACAATGATGAGTTCGGTGGAGTTGAAGTCTGGTCAACCGACTCTGAAGATGAAGAAGTAAGAAAACCCTCGCATGGTAGAGCATATGTGGCTAGAGAGGGAGTCAGTAGTTCAGGTGGGAAGTGCCTGATGGTATCTGCAGAAACACCAACCGAAGGTAAGGATAAGGAGCCAAATCTGAAAAGAGACAAGTGTTTTGCAGCCAAGCCCATGAGCGAAACGATCAACGACTGCGATCGTTTGATCAAAAAGGTACAATCCATCCTAGAATCATTGAAAGTTCCTGTAACTAATTATGAAGAAGAACTAAACGAACTAAAATTTAAATTTTCCAACTTAAGTGGTAGTCTCATGCAAACCCGACTAACTAATTCTAACCTAACTAATCAACTCAACATGGAGTCTTCCAAGAGTGAGGAAAGGAGAGCATGGATACAACTGAAGGAGCAAGAGTTAGCTAGGGCTAGTGATGAGATTATTTATTTGCAAAGAGACAATTGAAAGTTTTTGAAACAACGAAATGTTTTCTGTTTAATTGCAAAATGCTTATATGCTAACATAACTCAACTTCATCTAGATTGTGAAATAGGGAAAAAGCTTCATAAGATAATTTTACCATTCCTTGAATTTAAGCAGGATGAAGTTATTGCTGAATGTGAATCAATAATGTCCTCTGACGAAATTTCAGTCACTTACAAATATGGACTGGACAAAATTGAGACCTTTATCGACTCCAAAGAACACAAAAGTTTGCTTAAAAATCTGTTGGATGAAAATGATAGGTTGAAAATTAAGTCCGACACCATACGAACATTTGACTCGTCACATGCCAAACTTTGTTCAGATCATAAAATAAATGTCAAAAACACATCAGAATTCGATGAGGAAAGTGAGTTGAGCGAAATATCAGTGGAAGATGTAGTTGATTGTTCTGAGTTCTTAAAGAATGAAATCGAGAAAGAAGAACCCCTTATATCTGAAAACTCTGTTGAGTATGCTCGCTTGTCGAATGACAAGTCCAAGAAACTCAAAGAGAAAGTAGTGGTTTATCAGAAAGTTCAAACCGTGCCAAATCGGGTTTATGCAGCCACATGAGTCACTGGAAAACAAACATCAAAACTAAAAATCCTAGTTGATAAAGACAATGCTGAAGGGTGTGATAACTATTTCTGGTCTGCTCCTATCGATAATGCAGAGGAGACCGTTGGTCTGTCAGATCAACCCTCATGGAGGGTAAAGGGCATATATGTAGCCTAACCAATCAACAAACCCTCAGGTTTTGACAAACCAAGCACTGGTGGAACCAAAGAGATACCGGAAGAATCAAAGAAAACCTTGAATTTATCTCCTAATTCAACCAAAACTCAAAAGAAGAAGCAAAAGTCAAGCTTTAACATTCATAAATCTCAAAAGCAACTGGCTAAACAGAAACGGGAAAGAAACCGGAGATACATGAAAAATCTGAGTGAGAGAAAAAGGTTTTGGCAGTCTCAGAACCCTAACCACATCCCTACTCAGAAAGAAACAAATGTCAAAGGATGTGACAAATTCAAAAATAAACAACAGTCTAGTTTTGGTCCAAATGCTTATTATTCACGAAACAACAAGCCCAGCTTCAGTACACATTCAAATCAGAACCGAACTTCAGGTTTCAGTTATACTCCTTGTCCTCATAGACTCTTTCAACGAAGGACACTAAAGGAAAGGGAAAGCTTGACTCTAACACTGACATAAATAATACGAAAAATTTTGACAAACCCACAACACAAAAGAACATTTCAAAACCATCTAAAATTACATCATCTGAAACACTAAAGCTTAAACAAGATAAAAATAAAATGAAAGTGTACACCATTAAAAGAAAAGATGAAACAACTTTAATAAAAAGAACTTATTTAGTTGATCTTTCTCTTGTTATTCCCTTCTCTGTAAAAGACTTACCTGGGCCCAAGAAACTTTGGGTTCCTAAATCTGCTTGAATTTGCAGGTTATCAGTGACGAGCAGTTCGATGATGAGTGGTATATAGACAGTGGCTGCTCACGTCACATGACAGGGAGAAAGGAAGAATTGAGGGATTTTTGGTCCCTTAAAGATGGTGGATGTGTAAAGTATGGCAACAACTCTTATGGTACGATAAAAGGTTATGAAATGATAACCAATGGAGATTTCACAATTCAAAAATTAGCATATGTTGAAGGATTGTAGCACAACCTCATAAGTGTATCTCAATTGGTTGTGGGAATAGGAAAGAAAGTCTCCTTTGATGATGAAGGCTTAGAAATTATTGAAAAACAATCAAAAAGAGTCTTGTTAAAATCTGAACGAAAGGGTGAAATGCACCCCTTTAATCTCAGTCCAATTAAAGGGAAACCAACTATATGCCTGTTGTCCAAAGCTAATTATGATGAAAGTTGGTTATGGCACCAACGATTATCACATCTAGACTTCAAAGACATTAATAAGTTAGTGCTTGGAGATCATGTTCGAGGCCTCCCTCTGCTCAAATTTGATAAGGAACACCTATGTGCAGCCTGTGAGAAGGGGAAACAAAGTCGAAAGAGCCATCCTACACGTATCAACACCAAGATCATTGAAGCTCTTGAACTTCTGCATATTGATTTGTGTGGACATTCGGCTATTGAAAGCATTAGTGAAATCAGAAGCTACTCCCAAGTTAAAGATGTTCATCAAGCAAGTGGAACTGCAGCTACGAAAAGTGGTAAGAAACATCACAAGCGACAACAGACTTGAATTCAAGAATAAAGAGTTTGAAGACTTTCTGTCCGATAAGGGAGTATCTCATAACTTCTCGGCTCCCTATGCTCCATAACAGAATGAATGGTTGAAAGACGGAACCGTTCCCTTTGTGAAGCAGCCAGAACCATGCTGAGCTTCGCTTCACTCCCATTATACTTCTGAGCGGATGCTGTTGCCACTGCTTGTTATACTCAAAACAGATCTTTACTCAACAAGCGATTCTCAATTACTCCGTATGAGATTCTGAACAACAGAAAGCCCAACATCAGATTCTTTCACGTGTTCGGTTCAGGGTGCTTCATTCTTAACTCTAAAGAGAACCACAACAAGTTCAATGTTAAAGCAGATGAGGGAATCTTTCTGGGCTATTCACTCACTTCAAAGGCTTATAGGGTTTCGAATAAACACTCCAAACGTATTGAAGAAACCTATTACATAACCTTTGACGACCTCTACATAAAGAAAGCTCAAGCAAAAGAAAGTGCCACAGGGGAAATTTTTCCTGAATCAGGACAGGTCTCGGTTCATATTTCAAATTTGTTCGAAGAATATATGAGGTTATTTGATGAACCAGAAAAAGCTACACACTCAGAGGCGAATGCAGCCGACAACAAAATCGACCATCTGAAAAAGATTATCGAAGATGCTGCGAAAGACATGGCAAAGGAGCCAACAAACCAAGCTAATGATCAACCCTCCGAAAAACCTCCAAATAACAGCGCAATATTCGAGGGGGAGAGCTGGTGAGGTGCAACAGCTGGCGAGGGAGTTCCTAGATATGCGATAGAAGACCGAGACCATGGCGGTGATCACCGATAAATTTTGAGAGGGAGCTCTATTGGTACCTTGATATGACGCAGACGAGGAGATGAGGAAGACTTGGTACCATGACATGATGAGATTAGATATCAGGGAGTTTGTTAGATTTTAGCCTGTCCGACATTAGATGACATGATATCTTAAGCCCAGGAACAGGAAATTGATTTGGATCATATTGGGAAGAGGAAGGCAAAGCATGTGCAGGTGATTAGGGTTTCAGTGAAGAAACCCAAAGATTTTGACTCTAGATCAATGTTCCAGCAGGGTCAGGGCCGCTATGGTGGGTGCGGAAAGATGCATGACGGAGTTGGCATGATGGGTAGTTCAGGTTGCTATAAGTGGGGCAAAGCAGGAACTTAGGCAGGGATTGCACTGCTAACACCACCCATGTTTCAGGTCTAATTTTCTTTCATTGTAATCAGAGGGGCCATAAGAAGGTCGATTACATGAGTTTGAATGGAGGAATGGTTATAGGATCCACTCCGATGACATTGAGAATCACTGATGGCTAGGAGGGAAAGCAGGCGACCCCTCTAGTGAAGAGCAAGGTTTTTTAGTTGATGGCCGAGGAGGCGCATGCGACACTTGATGTGGTTATGGGTATCTATCTTCTTCTTATCTATTTAATTTGTGTTGCTTATCATGCTTATACATCGGTGTTATTGTTTAGGTTCATTCCTTATGAACGATATTCCTGCGTTGGTTTTTGTTTGATTCGGCAGCTACCCAATCCTTTGTATCTCTCACGCTTAGCAAAAGGTTTGATGCTGTTCCAGGGGAGCTGGATTATCTGTTAGAGGTGGATATTTCCGATAAACATCTTATGCGAGTGCCTAGGGTTCACCGGGGATGTCTTTTGGAGTTATTCAATGAGCAATGCTCGATTGATTTGGTTCCTATTATCCTATGCGAGAGCAAGGTCATTGTAGGAATGGATTGCTTGAGCCCCAATGAGGCGATGATTGATTGTGGACTTTAGTCGGTGGGTGTTAGAACCCTAAGTGGGGGAGAGTTGGTGATACATGGTGAGGATGCTCAGTGTGGACCGACTCTCTATTCGGCAACAAGGGCCATGCGTTATCTTTAGCAAGGTTGTTCTAGATTTGTGACCTATGTGATGGATACCCGGGAGAAGGATATGATGATAGTGGATGATGTGTTGATTGTTCGATATTACCCGGACATTTTTATAGAGGTTATGCCTGGAGTGCCTTCAGAGAGACAGGTGGAGTTTCTATTTGAATTGGTTCTAAGTGCGGCTCTGATAGCCAAGGAACCTTATATGTTAGCTCCTCTAGAGATGTGGGAGTTGTCCACTCGGCTACAAGAGCTTTTGGACAAAGGGTTCATTCGGCCGAGTAGTTCACCTTGGGGAGCGTCGATCTTGTTTGTGAAGAAGAAGGATGAGTCAAATCAGATTTGTATCGAATATCAGGAGCTGAATAAGCAAACAATGAAGAATCATTATCCACTCTCGAGGATCAGCGATTTGTTTGACCAACTTTAGGGCGCGTCTTGGTTTTCCAAGATTAATCTGCGTTCAGGTTATCATCAGATGAGGGTCAGAGAGGAGGATATGCAGAAGACGGCCTTTTGAACTCGTTATGTTCATTACGAGTTCGTGGTGACACCCTTCGGGCTCACCAATGCTCCAACAACGTTCATGGATCTCATGAACCGTGTGTGCAAATCTTTGCTGGATCGGTCTATGATTGCGTTTATTGATGACATCCTAATCTATTCCAAGACTCATGAGAAGCATGAGGAACATCTGTATTAGAAGTTCTCCGAGTGTGGGTTTTGGTTGTGCGAGGTGCAGTTTCTCGGGCACCTTGTCAACCAGAATGGTATCCTGGTCGATCTGGCCAAGGTTGAGGCAGTGATGAGGTGGGAGGTTCCGAATCGGGTTGACACGACCTGTTTATTTATATGCAAGTTTTTTGAATTAATTAAATAAACTTGAAAGATACAAAACCAAAACCATAAGTAAAAGAAAACCTTCGAATTGAGTCGATTTGTAATGTTGAAATGACTTAGCCATCTAGATCAAGACTTCATTTTCAATTTTTCCATTCTCTTCCAAACTACACAGTCTCTTTGACCACTCTCTCATCCTGATGAACTTATCTTCAGCCTTGCCAACTCCTACACTTTTAATTTTGTCATCTGAACTTGCTAGGACTTCATCTATTTCGCCTCCAAACTACTAGTTTTTCTTTCCGCGTACCCAACTCCTACTCTTTCAATATGATCAATCTTTTAACCTCACATGACACGACATATTTCATGGTATACCCCTAACACGAAACCCGACGCGAACTCGAAATGAAAATAAATGGGTTGACACGACACGACACGTTAATGAATTGAGTCGAGTTAGGGTCAAACAATTTCAATCTGTTTAGTGTTTTGACATGACACGAACCCGACACGATGCAACACAATTTCCACCTCTAGTTCCGAGGTCTCTATTCGAGATTCGGGGTTTCCGTTGATTGGTTGGTTGCTATCAGAGATTCATTCATGATTTCACAAATATAGTGTTTACTTTGACCCTATTGACAAAGAAGACTGTCACTTTTCGTTGGGGGCCAGAGCAGCAGGAAGCTTTTGAGACTCTGAGGCAAAGATTATGTGATGGACCATTCCTGACCCTGCTAAAGGGTGTTGAGGATTTTTTGGTATAATGTGATGCGTCGATCACGGGTTTGGGTACATTTTTGATGCAACTGGGTCATGTGATCGTATACGCTTCGAGGCCGTTGAAGCCTCATGAGGCGAACTCTCCTACACAGGATTTGGAGTTGGGGGCTATGGTTTTCGCCCTCAAGATTTGGCATCATTACTTGTATGGTGTCTGTTGTACTACTTCCACAGATCACAAGAGTCTGAGCTATCTGAAGGATCAGCCAAATCTGAACATGAGATAGCATAGGTGGTTGGATGTGGTGAAGAATTATGATTTTGAGATCCTTTATCACCCCAGGAAGGCCAACGTGGTGGCCGATGTGCTCAGTTGCAAGGTGTCGAGCGTACCTATTCGAGATCTATGCTTGAGGATGATGGTGATTAAACCCACTCTTAGAGTATATTCGAGAGGATTAGATTGAGTCTATAAATGAGGAACACCGAAGAGGGAGCGCATAGCGGGTCATGTGGCTTCTTTTAATTATGATAAACAAGGATTGTTGACCCTTCATTGGAGAATTTGGGGTCCATACTGTGGGGGTGTTGTTTGTTGCCATTTTATGCATCTTTTAGGGTAGTTTTCATTATCATTTTAGCATCATATTTTCTACATTTGCATGTCATTTAGATAAATAATGTTCAGCTCATGTCTTTTGTTAGAATTCCCATACTGCTCATGTTTTTATGTCAATTTCAGATAGTTCGAGTGGAGCAGTGCTTTGGGAGCAGTTGGATGCGTGTTTGGAGCTTAAAGTGAAGCTTGGAACTTTTAGAGTATGTTGATGAATGCTTGCAAGATGCTTTGGTCAAGAGACATTCGATTGAATTGATCACACGAAGATAGAATATGCAATCTAAAGTAAAAGGATGTTGCTGGCAGCTTTGAACCCCTGTCAGTATTTTGACCATATCTCGAGAACCGTAACTCCGATTGATGCGATTCACAATGATCTTAAAAGTAGACAAAATTTCGGACGTCATAGGGACAACATGAGATCGCAGGTTGCCTTCATGCGATCGCATGGGGCCCTTTTGCGATCGTAGGTTGGGTCACAACTTGTCTTCGAGGTACTTTTGTGCCCAAAATTCATCCGGAAGCAAAAAATGAAAACCTGCGATCGCAGGTTGTGTACATGTGATCGCAAGTTGGCCAAAAAGTGCTAAAATGGTATCCTACTTCATTAAAAAGGCATGAGACACGTTTACTTTAAAACCTGCAATCGCAGGTTGTGTACATACGATCGTAGGTGGGCCGTTTTTGCTAATGGATGTATAGATAGACCCTGATAGCATTCCTGTAACCTAAGTTGGCGATTCTAGAGGTTCCAGACGACGAAAATACGATTTTGGAGGCGTTTCTTCTCCGATTTTAGTGATTTCTGAAGATCTGAAGACTGTGCATCATCTCCTACGTTTAGTTTAGTAAGATTTAGTAGTTGATGTTTCTTTTCATTTGTTTTTATTAGATTCTAGCCATGTCTAGCTAAATCCTAGTTTTCAGTTTTGTAAAGACGAGTAGTTTTCATGTGATTGATCATTAGATCTGGTTTTTGATTTGTGTTTCTATCTAGATTCTTCAGTTTTGTTCTTAATGAATGTTTGATTTTGATTCTTGTTAGTCTGATCACCTAGCTAGGGTTTTTATCATTCCAGTTAATCAGTTATAGGATACGTAATTGTTTTTGTCAACTGGTAATAAGTAACAAGTAATAAATCGGTTCCATGTTTGGGATTTGACTTTATTATAAACTTGAAAAATCATATCTTTACGCTTCCGAGCATGTGAGAAGTATTGGGTATTGCTGAGAATTTTACAAAGAACTTAATGCAACTTTCTGATCTTAATTAAGAGCTTGTTTGATTAGACAGTAAAAAGTTAGAGTTAATTGAAGATCTTGTTTTGGTTAACTAAATAAGGTAAAAGAGATTATACTAGAGCTTGTTAGTTTTTCTCAGTACCAGCATAGATAGAACGCATGTCTAATAATTAGATCTGGATCAATTACATGATTAGGAAAGTCGCAACATAATTGAAATCGTTTTTATATTGATTTTCGTTTCGTTTAATATCACTGCGTTTTTAGTTTTTAGTTTTTATTTAGAACCCCCCTTTTATATTTTTTGTTTCTTGACTAGATTGTGCCTGATGCAAAAAGGCATTGACTTTTAGGCTGTGTCCCTGAGGATTCGACCCTGCTTCCATGTGCTATATTTTTAGTGCAACCAGCAGTGATAATTTATATGCTTAATACGCGCGCGACACCGTGTTAACAAATTGGCGCCGTTGCCGGGGACACGGTACTGCTAATAGTTTTTGCCAAATTTTTACCTACAAGTAATCTAGTCTTCAGGCATGGTCAAGCCAACGACCTTGAAAAAGTGCGGCTTTCCTGGAGGCAACCCGTTGAGTAGTTTTTAGTTTTTATGCTTTCAATAAAGCTATGGTCACAGTTCCAAATAAGCTTTTTGCTTTTATTTGCTTTATTGGGTTGTTCATTCCTCACTAAACATTGAGGACAATGCATCATTTTAAGCTTGGGGTGTAAAAAAATTGCATTTTTGTTTAAAATTTTAATTTTTTAGTTTTTTTTTAGTTAAATATCTTAATATTTTCTTTTTGCATTTTATTTTCTGCACTGCATTTGCATATAAAATATTCAAAAACTTCAAAGATATTTTATTTTTCTGCATTCATAAATAAGTGAACAAAAACCCAAAAAGATTTTATTTCTAGTTATTTTTTATTTTCTGCATATCAAAATCTTAAAAAAATTAAAAAATTCACATGAGATGAGGATATCTTTTTACATTCGATAGCTCTGTTAAGATGAAGTGTGATAGTTACCAAAAATAATAGTCTCATTACAATCAATTTTAAGAATTATCTTTTCAAGTGCTTTAAATGTTTTCAATATGAACCAACATAAGAGTCAGATAATTTTTTCAATGAAAGTGTGGGATGGAAAAACGAACAGTGTTTTGAAAATAATTTCCTTGTATGCCTTAAAAAGAACCTAAATTGGTTAACCCTTGTCATTACTTGAAGTACTGAACCCTATAGTTTCTGCGCCTTTTGAGGTTAGAAGAGAACTCTTGTTATACCTACAAAATAGTTATCAATTTTGAAGTATTGAAGATATGGTGGGCCTCAAAGTAAAATACGTGCCCGGTCAATATATATATATATATATATATATATATATATATATATATATATATATATATATATATATGTTAGAAATGATACATCAAGCAACTTGAAGAAATCTTCAATTCAAAGTTAAATCCATGTCAAGTTCAAGTCGAAATCAAGAAGAAAGCAAGTTAAATATGAAGAGTTGATCAAGACAAAGAAGATGTGTGGTATAATGAGATTGATCCCTCAATAGTGGAATTATAGGGGTAAGCTTGGATTTTCTGTCCATAATGGTGCTTACTGCGTTTACTGGACGAGTTCAGAAAAAGGAGGGGTTAGTCAAGCTAAGATTTTATAAACGAATTTTCGTGAAATGATTTTTAAAAATACACTGTTTTTACAAATTTAATTCGGTGTAAAAATTATCTGCTCAAGCTTGGTTTGACTTATTAAATACGAAATATGAATCAATAATATAAGATATTGAGACTATTATCTAAGTAGTGATTTAATTGGAGCTTCCTCGTTGTGAAATCTGATCATGTGAACAAAAAAAAGAGTGAGGTACTTTAGTTTAAGTTTTTTCTTTATTTTATTCTAAATTCTTTTTAGGTCATCTACATCTTTCCATCTGTTTATAATGTTTTATCTTATTCTTACTTGAGGGCAAGTAAGGTTTAAGCTTGGGGATATTTGTTTGATGCTATTTTATGCATCATTTAGGGTAGTTTTCATTATCATTTTAGCATCATATTTTGTACATTGCATTTCATTTAGATAAATAATGTTCAGCTCATGTCTTTTGTTAGAATTCCCGTACTGCTCATGTTTTTATGTCAATTTCAGATTGTTCGAGTGGAGCAGTGATTTGGGAGCAGTTGGATGCGTGTTTGGGGCTTAAAGTGAAGCTTGGAACTTTTATAGCATGTTGATGAATGCTTGCAAGATGCTTTGGTCAAGACACATTCGATTGAATTGATCACACGAAGATAGAATATGCAATCTAAAAATAAATGATGTTGCTGGCAACTTTGACCCCCTTTCATTAGTTTGACCATACTTCGAGAACCGTAACTCCGATTGACATGATTCAAAATGATATGAAAAGTAGATGAAATTTCGGACGTCATAGGCACAACATGCGATCGCAGGTTGCCTTCATGCGATCACATGGGGGCAATTTTGCGATCGCTGGTTGGGTCGCAATTTGTCTTCGAGGTTCTTTTGTGCCTAAAATTCAATCGGAAGCAAAAAATCAAAACCTGCGATCGCAGGTTGGCCAAAAGTGCTAAAATGGTATCCTACTTCATTAAAAAGGCATGAGACACATTTACTTTAAAACCTGCAATCGCAGGTTGTGTACATACGATCGTAGGTGCGCCGTTTTTGCTACTGGACGTATAAATAGACCCTGATAGCATTCCTATAACCTAAGTTGGCGATTCTAGAGGTTCCAGACGACGAAACTACGATTTGGAGGCGTTTCTTCTCCGATTTTAGCGATTTTTGAAGATCTGAAGACTTTGCATCATCTCCTACGTTTAGTTTAGTAAGATTTAGTAGTTTAATGTTTCTTTTCATTTGTTTTTATCAGATTTTAGCCATGTCTGGCTAAATCCTAGTTTTTAGTTTTGCAAAGACGAGTACTTTTCTTGTGATTGATCATTAGATCTGGTTTTTGATTTGTTTTGTATATAGATTCTTCAGTTTTGTTCTTAATGAATGTTTGATTTTGATTCTTGTTAGTCTGATCACTTAGCTAGGGTTTTTATCATTCCAGTTAATAGTTATAGAATACGTAATTGTTCTTGTTAACTGGTAATAAGTAAAAAGTAATAAATTGGTTCCATGTTTGGGATTTTACTTTATTACAAACTTGAAAAATTATATCTTTATGCTTCCAAGCATGTGAGAAGTATTGGGTATTGCTGGGAATTTTACAAAGAACTTAATGCAACTTCTTTGATCTTAATTAAGAGCTTGTTTGATTAGACAGTAAAAAGTTAGGGTTAATTGAAGAGCTTGTTTTGGTTAACTAAATAAGGTAAAAGAGATTATACTAGAGCTTGTTAGTTTTTCTCAGTACCAGCATAGACAGAACGCATCTCTAATAATCAGATCTAGATCAATTACATGATTAGGAAAGTCGCAGCAGAACTGAAATCGATTTTTATATTGATTTTCGTTTAGTTTAATATCACTGCGTTTTTAGTTTTTAGTTTTTATTTAGAACCCCCCTTTTATATTTTCTGTTTCTTGACTAGATTGTGCCTGATGCAAAAAGGCATTGACTTTTAGGCTGTGTCCATGAGGATTCGACCCTGCTTCCTTGTGCTATATTTTTAGTGCAACCGGCAGTGATAATTTGTTTGCTTAATAAGCACGCGACACCGTGTTAACAGGTGTGCGGTAGATCTTGACGGAAAAGGAACACAAGTTGAAATATTTATTCATCCGGGTGCAACAAAGATGTATACAGATCTCTGATTTGACTATTAGTGGCCCTGCATGAAGCGGGATGTGGCTTGGTATGTGGAGAGGTGGTGACTTCCAGGTGGAAATCGGAAGAGATTACGATAGATTTTTTCACGAACTTGTCACAGACGGTGCACGTAGTGGATTCGATATGGGTCATCTTGGATCAATTGACCAAGAGCGTGTACTTCATCTCGATTCAAGAGAGTATCTCTACCGTGAAACTAGCAAACATCTACATCTGGGAATTTGTAGCATGACATGGGGTGCCAGTTTCGGTTGTTTTAGATAGGGATGTTTAGTTTACTTCAAAGTTTTGGAAGAGATTTCATGAGGAGTTGATTACGCGTCTGCATTTCAGCACATATTTCCACCCACAGGCTAATGTTTTGAGTGAGCAGACTATTCATACGTTAAAGGACATGCTTTGGGCATGTGTATTGGATTTTGGCGGGAGTTGGGATACGTATATCTCTTTGGCGGAGTTTTCGTATAACAACAGTTGTCACGCTAGCATTGATAGAACTCCTTTTGAGATGCTCTATGGGAGGAAGTTTAGCACCTTGACTTATTGGGGTGAGGTCGGTTAGCGGGTCATGGGAAGTACGAAGGTGGTACTCAATTCGATGGAATTGATTCAACAGGTTCGCGACAAACTTCGAAAATCACAAAGTCGAAAGAAGAGTTATTCCAATAGGTGTCAGCCAGACTTAGAGTTCCAAGTTGGGGACATGGTACTCCTGAAGGTGTCACCTTGGATAGGTGTCATCCGATTCACAAAGCGGGGAAAGCTGAGTCCCAGGTCTATTGGTCCTTTAAGGGTTTTAGCCCGGGTGGGTAGGGTTGCATATCATTGATCTACCTAGGAGCTCAGTCAGATTCACAAGACGTTTCATGTATCTCAGCTGTCAAAATGCTTGGTTGATGATTCCGCAGTAGTTCCATTGGAGGACATTTAGGTGGATGATCGCCAAAATTGTATGGAGTGACCGGTGGCGATCCTCGACAAGGGGACGAAGACTCTGTAAAACAAGGTTGTACATCTATTTCAGGTGCAGTGGCAGCACCGAAAGTGTTCAGAATGGACGTGGGATCCCGTTGATGAGATGAGGAAGCATTATCCAGAGTTATTTGCAGCAACGGACTTTAAGGACGACGTTTGATTCAAGTAGGGGAGAATTATAACACTCGATTATAACGTATCTTTCAGGTTGATAGTAAAGTTTTATAAGTTTTCATTTTGGTCCTTGTAATGATAGGCGTAACATGGAGTATGCATGGCGTAGTCTCTTTAAGTCGAACACGTGGATCCTTTAGTATGATGGGCATACCTTAGCGTATGCTGGGCATACTCGATCAGACCACAAACCCTAATTTTGAGGGTTTGGCCCATATTTAAGCAACATTATGAGCATTGAGGCTGCCCCATCATCAACCTCCTTTCTTTAAAAAGAAATCGATGAAACCCTAACCTACATTTGAGTGATCTTGAGCCTTTGTTGTGATCTTGTGTTTTTTTGGGTACCTTGAAGAAGAAGAAGCTTGGTGGTGAAGCATTGATTGAGTTGGAGCTTGAAGATCCAGAATCTTCAACATCTTTGCAAGCCTCAAGAGGTATAAAGACTTTATGACTCTTTAGTATAGATCTTGTATGTGGGTAAAATCTTATGCGTTTTTGTCCCATAAGTTGATTCTTGTGATTAAATGCTACATTAGAGGTCTTGAGTTGTTCTTTTGATGCTTTTGAGGTTCATTGATAATATAGTTTGCATATTGATGGTTAAGGACCAACCATGCGAAAGTTTACGATCATTTTATGAAGAAAAAATGGTAGATCTAGGATTTCGTCCTCTTGGAGCCATGTAAAGGCTTAAAGCTTCTAACTTTAAGGATTAAGGCCTTTTTTTGAAGTAGATATGCGGTTTGGATGTTAAAGTCTTAAAGAAATAAGTCATGTGGATGAGAAAAAGCTACTGACGAGTACGTTGCGCGTATTAGGTTTGAACCCCGTTTTGTCCTCGTTGTTTGTAATTTTACATTGGGCGCAATTTGGTCATATGCACGACGTAGTCACCAACTGGGCTTCTAGGCCTTGAACTAGTTTGGGCCATTGTTGGGACAAAAGTCTTTTTGGTTTTAGGCCATTATTAGGCCTTAGGTCTTTATGGATTGGGTCATATTTGGGCCATGGGCCATTTTGGGTTTTGGGTAGTGATTAGTTAGGCCAAGTATGGGAAGGGTAAAATGGTATTTTACCATAGGAGTCGAGATTAAAGATTTAGATTCTCGGTTATGGTCTATGGCCTAATTCCTAATTAGGGTTTTATTTTTTGTGATTTAGTGCGGGGATTTTCCCGGTTCAGCAGCTCGAGTGTTATTTATTTATCAGTGGATCGAGGTGAGTTCTTTCACTGTACTCATGGGTCGAAGGCACCAATGCTGACCCACTGGATTATGTGTGTAGGGTGATAGTTGTCTTTGTGACACTTACTGTTATGCATGTATGTGCTTGTTGTCTTAGTGAGTCTTGTTGATATGATTGTATGCTTAGTTATAGGGGTGAAATAGATCCGATACTGGTTGAACAAGACCAAAGGGTATGAAATAGACCCAATACCGGTTGAAAGGGACTGAAGGGGTGAAATAGACCCAGTACCGGTTGAAAAAGACCGAAGGGGGTGAAATAGACCCAATTATGTTTTCGCTGTTATATATGTATGGTATGGGGCATTCTGGGGATACTCACTAAGCTTTGTGCTTACAGTTTTATGCTTTTAGTTTCAGGTACTTCCAGTTCGAAAAGGAAAGGCACGTCATGATCACACTGTATCTACTCATGTCTTCCGCACTTTTATGATTTTGGGAATTGTACTCTTATGACAATTTTACTATTACATACTTTAGGATGTTTTGACATGAATATTTGTTGGTTTGGGTTGAACTAAAAATTAATTTTTTTTACCTATGATTTTTGGGATGTTACAAAGTAACTCTGTGTAGTGCTCCCGTATTTCTGCCTCGGGTTCCCAAGTCCACTAAGAATCCTTTCAGTGCTGCCACTGGATCTTGACCAATGGTACCACCTTCTTGCATAAGGCCTTCGTCTTCCTGTTTAAGATTGCTATTGGCCTCTCAACATAATTCTGGTGCTCATCCACTTGAACGTCATCCAATGGGATCACTACTGAATCGTCGACTACATACTTTTGGAGCTAGGAAACATGAAAGGTGCTATGAATCTGGCAAAGCTCTTGAGGAAAATCCAAACGATAAGACACCTTTCCTACCCATGCTATTATTCAGAATTGTCCAAAAATTGGGACCCCAACTTGCTCCTCTTCCAGGGTGATACCTTCCGTAATACCAAATTCCTAACCTGTAACTCCAACTCAGATCCCTGTTTTTCAGCATAACTCTTCTGTCTTCTCTGAGCTGTCTACAACCGCAACCTGATTTGCTGGAAGAGCTCTATCGTCTGGAGGACTACCTTAGCTCTCCCCCGAACCAATGATCGACCTCTCCCTAGCAAACTAGCGTACGACACTTCCTCCTATAAAGCAGCTCGTACAATGGTCCACTAATACTGGAGTGATAGATGTTGTAGTAAGAAAATTTAGCTATGGGGAGGTAGGAATCTGAACTACCACCAAAATCCATAACAAAATCCCTCAACATATCCTCGATCTTCTGAATAGTCTCCTCGCTTTACCATTAGTCTGAGGGTGATAGGCAGTGCTAAAATACAGTCTCGTACCTAACTTCTCCTAGAAATTCTGCTAAAACTGGGAAGTAAACCAGGCATCATGGTCAGAGACGATATACACCGACACACCATGGCGAGAACGATCTTGAATACATACACATCAGCCAATTTCTCGGCTAGAGAGCTCTCTTTGAGGGCAAGAAAATGGGCACTCTTGGTTAACAGATCCATGATAACCCAAATTGCATTAAACCCTTTAGACGTCCTCGACAACTTGGTTATGAAATCTATAGTGACCTATTCCCATTTCCACATGGGAACCTCCAAGGGTCGCAACTTTCCATGCATCCTATGGTGTTCATCCTTGACCATCCTACAAGTCAAGAATCTCTACATGTACCATGCAATCTCCTTCTTCATACATGGGCACCAATAAATTAGCCTTAATTTTTGATACATCTAAGTGGCTACAAGGTGGATCGAGAATCTGGACATATGGGCCTCCTCCAATACTACCTGCCGAACTCCTCCAGAAAATGGGATCCAAACACAACCGCACCGGGTCGAAAGCCCACAACTATCGGTAGTAAATATGTTGATCTCGCCTTGGATCCTCTCATTCTTCCAAATTTCCATCTTAACTCCTTCGGCCTGAACCCCGTGATCAAATCCAGTAGTGGAGAGTCGATGGTCACCCTCAAACAATGCTCTAGGGCAGAAGTACTAGCTGCTTGCAGCTTAAAGAATCGGCGAATACATTTGCCTTTCTTGGTTGATATAGAAAATCACATTCATAATCCTTGACTACTTTAAGCCACCTACAATGTCTCATGTTCAAATTTGGTTGATCCATGCGGTATCTCAAAATCTTGTGATACGTGTAGATGGTACATCAGACCCTATAAAGATTACGTCGCCAAACCTTAAGGGCGAAAACCGTAGCCCCCCCAACTCCGTGTCATGCGTCGGATACCTATCCTATTGAGGCTTCAACTGTCTTGATGCATAAGCGATGACTCTACCTCTATACATGAGGAACACCTCTAAGCTTATGATGGACACATCACAAAATACAACAAAATCCTTAACACCGTCAAGGAGGGTCAATACCAGGGCCTCACATAACTTTCTCCTCAAAGTTTGAATGCATCTTGCTACTTAGGCCCCCAACGGAAATCAATATTTGAGAAATATTGAATGAATCTCTAGTAGTAACTAGCTAATCCAAGAAAACTCCTAATATCAGACAGGGACTTAGGGACCTCCCACTGCATTAGTGCCTCGATCTTGGTCAGATCGACCAAAATCCCGTTCTGGTTGACAAGGTGTCCCACAAACTAAACCTCTCGTAGCCAGAACTCATACTTGGAGAACTTGGCATAAACCCTCTCATGTCTCAATACTCCAAGATATTCTCTAAGTTGCTACTCATGTTGCAAGCTAGTCTTAGAGCAGACCAAAATATCGTTATTGAAAACAGTAACTGACCGGTCAAGCATCAGCCTACATACTCGGTTCATCAAATGCATGAATGATGTCGGTGCATTGGTGAGCCCAAAAGGCATCACCACGAACTCGTAATGACCATAACGAGTCTGGAACACTGTCTTCTCTACGTCCTTCTCTCGGACTCTCATCTGGTGGTAACCCGATCTCAGATCAATCTTGGAGAACCAAGATGCACCCTACAACTGATTAAAAAATATAATCAATCCTGGGGAGTGGTTAATGGTTCTTTACTGTTAAATTGTTCAACTCCCGATAATCTATTCACATTTGTTGAGACCCATCCTTCTTCTCCACAAATAGGATCGCTGATCCCTAGGGTGAACTGCTCAGTTTGATAAAATGCTTACCCAATAGCTCCTAAAACTGAGAAGAAAACTCTTGCATCTCTGGGGGTGCAAGGCGATACAATGCCTTAGCAATTGGTGCTACATCAGGGATCAAATCGATCTTGAACTCCACCTGCCTTACAGGAGGCACACCGGGTAAATCCTCTGAAAATACATCTAGAAACTCCCTAACCATGGGCACATAAGAAAGCAAAAATCTCCCAACATCCTGAGTGTCAACCTCATACACAAGGTAACCTTAACACCCATGTTGTAGATACCATCGAGCCTTGGTAGTAGAACAAAAGGCTAAACCGACGTTGGTACCCACTCCATAAATAGTTAGTTCTCCCCCACTTGGGGTTCGAACTATCACAAGCTGTCTCTCGCAATCAATCACGACGCCAAATCTGCTCAACCAGTTCATCCCTACTATCATGCACACGTCCCCCATTGGGATGGGAGTCAAGTCAATCAGGTAAGACACCCAAAATACCTCAAAATTATAATCCGTAAAAACACTCGAAGCTACATCCCCATTTTCTTTGGCGATGAAAACTCACAACAGACACTACAACTCCCCAAAGGCCATGACAAAATCTCTACTGAAGGACTTGGATACAAAAGACCGACTCATACCCAAGTCAAAAAGCACAAGAGCAAGCAAATAATTCACTAAGAAGGTACCAAAGAGATACCAGAATAAGCATACATAAGAATAATTGAACAGTAAATAAATGATACAAGTAACGATGTCAGGCGCCGCCCTAGTCTCCTCTGATATAAGCTAAAAAGCGCGGCCCTTGTCCTCTGGGGCCTCAGCTCTCCCCTAGCATCCATCCGTGATCCGAAGAGTCGATGGGGCTGGTTCGTGCAGGGTCCTAGTAACAAGTAAAGGACAGTGGGATTTTACATGGACAACCTCATCACTTTTTCGAATTGTTTTGTTTCCTCATAATCCTATTCTACAACAACTCAGGGAATAGTTGTTTCAATCAGAACATCATCTTCATTACTATCGGTCACACAATCTTCGACAACCACATGGTTATATTCATGAACTTTCGATGTAGAGGGCTGGTCAGTCTTAACCTTCTCCATCGAATCATAACAAATTTCTTTGCCCTTGGACATCGAAGTGACACTAATGACAGAAAATTGAGAACAATCAACTGTCTCCTCTTCCTCAATTTCACTAATATTGTCAAAATTATCATTGATATCAGAAAAATTTTGTTGAGAGTCTAAAGTCAAAGTCTCAGTCATGTTCAAAATTTTGATTTGTTTAGTCTTAGTCAAAGTTTCATTCACTATATGCACCAATTCATTCACATCCAAACATTCATCAATTCTAATAATACTATAAGCATAAGAATCATTAGGGACTATATCGAATTCATATATTTTTTTTCTCATAGTTATAAGAAGTTGTATCGATTTTCTCTCTTTTATAAACCAAGAAAGGCAACAACTTCCTATTTTGTTCTTTACTAATTTCAGATGAATGATGAAGAGCAGTTAGTTTAGCGTATAATCGTTTTGCACTATTACAATAAATGTTTCTTTGTTTCATCCCCATAACATTTTCTGTCCTAACAAACGCCCTATCTAGTGAAATATTATTCCGCTGTAGCTCTAGAGTATCTATTCGACTTCTCTTAGACTCCAAATGTTTATGAGTATTTAGCAACAAAGATTTTGATTTCTCAGCTTCTATACTAACAGAAATAAGCATATCATTAACATAAGAAAGAGTATCATCGAAGTTAGATAAAACATTGAGGTAAGAACTGGAAGGAATGTTAAAAGATTCAAGAAGAGCAACCTTCGATGTCCTAGGAGATTTGTCTGCTCCTGTAGACACAAAGCATTTCCCTGTCATCTTCACCTCTTTAAACCTTGCATACATTGCGCCATGAATGGGGTTCGTTATCTCCTCATCATCAGAACCTTACGACCAGATCTGGTAGGTTCCATCCTTATCAATACTTCCCCTCGTAACGAGTGACATTCCTTTCGTCTTTGCTCCCACTTCCACCAACCTCTTGACATAATATGCCTCATCCTTAACTATTTCTTTCTTCTCCTCTTTCTTCCTTAGCGTACAATCAACCACCAGATGGTTCGCACCATTGCAGTAATTGCAATTAGAACCAGAATCTCCCTTTAGTTTCTTTTCAGACTTCTCAGCAAAAGTCTTGCTCTCCTTCGTTTCTACCTTCGACTCCTCTCTCATTCCTTTCCCAGATGACGAGTTTCTCTTTAATTAGTTGTTGCTTTTGTACTTAGGATTAAAAGGCTTCTTAAAGAATTTCTTCACTTTGTTATTGGAATGATACGACATTGCATCATCCTTCGAATTCACCAGAAAACCTTCGTCTTCAGAATCAACCTTCTCAGCCACTTCGATCTCAAAGATTCATCTTCTCCTTTTCAACTATCTCATTGATTTCACTCTCATGGGCTTTGAGTACATTGTAAAGGTCTCCCAACGAGTAGCCATCAAAACTTTGTTGTGTGTTGATCATTAAGATAATGTTTCTCCATTCCTTTCGAAGTCCCATCAAGAAAGTAAGATTGTATTCTAGAGTGGATCGCATAAATCCATAGCAATTACACTTGAATATTATTTCATTCATGCAATTGTAATAGAGTTTGATGGTTTCACCATCCTTTTGCTTGATTTCACCAAGTTCAAGTAGACATTTCTTCACTGAGCTCTTCTTTATCCTCCCGCTACCCTGATACTTTTCCTTCGAAGTATCCCTGATCTCTTTTGCTGATTTGCATCCTCTAACAAACTTGTAAACCACCGATGGAAGAGCACCACGAAGTTCACGAAAACATTTCTTGTCATTTGCTTCACACTTACCTTTTTGAGATGCTATACCAGAAGTCGATCTAGAGTTTCCTACTTGAGCAAACATATTTGGAAAGTAATTTCCCTTAGTGATAAACCTCCATAGATCCTCATCAATCCTGTTGAGGTAGTCTTCCATCTGATTAACTCATTGCTCATAGTACTCTGGGATTAGCATCAAAATTTTAGTAGAAGATCTAAGAAGATGAGAAATCTAGACATCGTGTTCATGTTAAAACTCGCCATTGTTGTACGAACTGAAATGAAGAAAAGCTTCAGAAAATGGAATCTAATAGATGATTCTTTCTGAAAAAGATTAGAGAACACTCGATTATTCAAACTAATGCAGAATCAAAACAAATCAGTTGATTAGATCAGGTTTTCTAAATCAAAAGTGCGGAATTATTTTGAATCGGAAATAGCGATTCAAAACTTTTGAAAATGATGAAAAACCAGAAAACACCTGAATGAATCCTACTCTGATACCAAATGTAGTTCGTATGAATTGAGTATTAAGAATGAAATCAAGTACAAAATGAATTAAGAACAAAGATGTAAATAGGATCTTTTTGGAACTTTGATTTTGTCTAAAAAAGTACAGAGATAACAAAGAGTACAAGCGCTCAAGCTCTCAAAAAGTACTCTCGACTCCTATACTTTCCTAATTTATAGGGACATCTAGATGCATACAAATAAACATAACGACTAGACATGAGAGCTTCGACATCTAAAAATGCCTTATATAATACATACATTTTAAATACAATACAATGACTTCGAAACTAACCAAGCCTAACTGTACTGCGACACCTCACTACAAACTTCGAGCCTTACAAGATGCAAATTTGACCTTTGACCCCTCGTAGTAGATGCTTGTCCGTAAGGCATTCACGACGTCCATGAACCATCTCTTGCTAACAATGGGTTCCTTTTTCCCAAAGAACTCAGGAGCCCCACATGCATGAAACTCTCGAAAGGTCACAGAGCGTGCACCCACCATAGCCACAATCTCAGTATGCAATGTGCCCAGATGATCATCCAACATCTGTATAATGACCTCCTTGATGGTACCAGAGATCACAGGAGTCTGCTCCAGAATACCGCGTGTGTTCTCCGAAAAAATGAACTCTCGCATCTGATCATCCAAGAGTCCGGAACCAGAGCCCGAACCTGATCGATCACCAATACTTGAACCACCTCCAGTGATCTCCATACTGAAAATAAAAATGCAAACCATCAGAAAACACTTGAAGAATTGCCACACTCTGCAAGTTCCTTACTATCCACGTGACTTCCCTTGACTCGATTACGGATCCCGTGCTTTCAGTAGTACGGACCTAATATTACCTTTCACACCTATCTATTCTTTTCTCAAGGACCACCCTGAATCCTCTACGTTACTGCCTTACTACCAAATACCCACCAATTCTGTTAAACCGTGCATTCGACATGCTAACACACTTTCTAGGTTCCCCTAGGATTCCCTTTACACCGTTCTCCACCATCAGTTGTAGAAGAAACTCCTACTAATACTATTTACTATCTTACGAATACAATTACATGCAACATGAACTAGATAATTCTTTTACTGCAAGGTCTCACACTACAATGGTTGGACTCAAAACAAGAGATACACAATAGAGTTAAGCCTAACCTTCTAAAATTATCTAATCTCTATAACATGTAAGCTTGCATATTCACTTGATAGTTAACTAATACTAACTGAGGTTCCTAAAAGCACAAAGCAAGTAGAATTTGAGCATCAAGTTCTAAACCAGGGCACTACCTAATCAAGTCATTGTATCGAAATGCACTTCTAAAGGCTTATACAATCGACATACAAAGGCATCTCTCTTAGAATTCTACCATGTGATTCTGAGCAGTTGCTTATCCTTATTCTAGCATGCTATACCCATATACATACACTGAAACAAATAAACGTATATGGGTATTTTGGGAAATACTCACTTGAGCTCGGCTAATTGCGTGCATTGTACCCCTTTTCTTTTATAAAAACCCTCTTTGGAAGTCTTTTATACATTATTATACTTTGAAGGGCTTTGAAATGAATTATTGGTGGTTTTGATTGACTTAAAAACAAAAAAATACTTAGTATTTTGATTGACTTAAAAACCACCAATAAATCATCAGAGTAAAAATAATATCATAACTGCAGAATGCTGGTGGATGCGATGCAATCACGTTGAGCTCTCCCCCTTGGAACCGAAATTACATGAAAACATTTAAACATAAACCATAAGCATGAAGCTTATGAGTTCCCCAAAATACCACATACCAGACATACATCGGACCCTACCTGGCTAATAGACCCCACCCAAAATACATAATGGGACCCGCCCAACATATATAACATACAACAGTCACAATGATAGCTAGTGTCCTACAAACATAATCTAGTAAGCCGGAATTGGTGCCTTAGCCCCACGAGTACAATGAAGAGACTTACATCCTAGTCCATACTAAAATGCTCTACTCTTAATGCTAAAAACATCGATGCTATGCGCCACCTATACACTTATACCATGTAGGCCCCTATATTTTCTTCCAAAACTAGGATTTTCACCAAAAGTCAACTAAAGTCAAATGGTCAATGGTCAATGTTGACTTTAGTAAACCGCCAGCTTTGACATCCATTACCACATCGTGGCTATCCATGACCGTGTCGTGGCCCTCATTCAAGAAAACAGGCATGTATTTCCAAGTTGCCACGCCGTGGACACTAGGTTTCTAACAACTTAATGGGTTAAGTTGTTTTCTTCGATTCCAAAAGCTCCAAAGCATAAATATGGTCCATTATGTGGTCTAAATGGATAAAGTTTCCAATTTTATCCATTTAGACACCCAAAGAGATCAAGATCTCTAACCTTTGGTCCAAATAAGAAAAAAAATACAAGAAGGACTTAACCATTAATCCCTTAATCCGAAAAGCCCTTAACCTAACCACTCCAAAAGAGTTTCTAATACCAGATCTAGCATAAAGGTGGGTGTTTGATATACATGCATGTCCAGTGCATGTGTAGAATCCATTTTAGGTCAAAATGAGCTAAAAGTGACCAAAAACTCATGCATAGTCAAGAACCCCAAGAAAAGTCTGAATCTACAAGATATATTGTTCATGGGACACTGGAGAGTCATAAAGTTGCAACCTTTATGACTTCAAACCATCCAAACATTTCTTATGGACCAAAATATGCTATGAAACTAGATCTACAACTAAAGAATCATCAAGATAGAAACTTGAGGACTTACAAATGGTGTAGAGAGTAATTCCGAAGATGGAGAGGAGTTGTTGCTTGATCATTTGGCTAACATCTTCTTGTTCCTTCAAAATGCTGAAAAACACCACAAAGAGATCAAATCTCAATAAGGGAGGCTAAGGTTTCACAAAGACGCTTTTTAGAGGATATTAAGATTGAGCGTAAAGGAATCCCTAGCCATCACTTCCTTTAAATAGGATCCAACCTGAGAATATAGGGTTTCTTCAAAATCAGATGCCACGTCATGGCATTTATGGCCATGTCGTGGTGGGTCATTAAATCCAACAATCATAAAAATATATCCTTGCCAAGGTTAGGTTCCATCACGCCGTGGCAACCCAAAATGAAGACTTAAAATATAACATATTAGCTCATACTTGAAACGGGTGTTACAAATGCAATGCATATGCTTCTAATGTTAAGTCATCTCAATGTCTAAACATCTTACTGTCGGAAATAGTGTCCAGGGGCATTAACTATTGGTGATATTTTAGAAAATAATATAGTCCTTTGGGTTGCCTTCAAGACCCAAATTGTGTAGAATAAATAAAGGAGAAATTGGTTTATTGACTATTATAGTTATTAATTAATTAGAAACTAATTGGAAATATATTTTAGGAATTAATTAACAGTTAATTAGTTAAAGGGTTGAATATTCATTAATTGATAGTTGGTTAATCAGGAATGTTCTAGAACCCTTATGGAATTAGGTTTGGATTGAAATCACTCCATCCCACATGGGAAAAGGAGTGAAATTTGTTCTAGGTACTCCATCCCACATGGGAAGGAGTACAAAACCTAGGAATGGATCCAAGGCTATAAATAGGGCCTTAAGGATTTCATTCATTCCTTTCACCTTGGCTTGAAGATTCGACAACCCTTCTTCCTTACCTATTAGGGACGATTTCTAACCCTCTTTGGGTTTGTAAAATTTACCTTTATCCAAGTTATTTTTATTCCTCTTTGGTGTCATTGGGTGTGATACCATTAGATGGATTCTGGTTTGGGTCCTCTCATCCAAGCAACTTCGTGGAGGATCAAGATCGCATGCATGGAGATCAAGGGCTACATAGGAGGTATGTTTTTATTCATTGTTTTTATGTTTCCTAGTGTAGATGTAATTAGCATGAAACTATAGATCCATTGTTGCATGTAATGTAACAAACCGTTATTTCAAACCTATGTAATAGTGTAGGTCAATTTGTACTTCTTTTTAAATTAATAAAGATAAATTTTGGCATATTGTGTATATTTACATAATTGAACCTCAAAAATAAATTATTAAATAATCTTAATTGGGATGAACCAATTGATAGAGATTGTAACAAGGTTTCCAAAAATATAAAGAACACTAAAATCCGAGTTATAAGGAAGAAGTTATGACCAATCGAAAATCTGTGACAAAACCAGCAAAACACTATTCAGTGTAAAAACTGAATTTTTAATAAAAGGCTTTTTAGCCTTAACAATCTAAATGAAAGTTGTCGTTTATGTTAAACCGAGAACTTTCATAAAAAGAATGCCAAAATCTGACTTCGTATGAGGAAGTTATGATTTTTCTAAGTTTTAGTATAGTAGTGTATAGCTAAAAACTCGAAATAAAGATTGAGTGGTTTTTAGCCAACACAACCTAAACGAAAATTGAAGGTCTCGTCATTAGTAGTACAACGGTAAAAAGACAGACAAAAACGGACGTCGTATGAAGAAGTTATGAATTTATAACGGATTCCCGTCCCAGTCTGTTTAAAATAATAATAATAAAAATAAATCAAATTTAGCCGACGAAGTCTAAATGAAAGTCGTAGAGTATAATTTTACCTATGCGTGCATATAAAGAACGTCAAAAACGGAGTTCGTATGCAAAAGTTATGAATTTTACAGGTTTTTGGCACAAAAATAAAGAAAAATAGAAAAACCGAGAATTTTCGCATGAACAATAATGCCACGTCACGCCTCACATGTGAGGCCTCCACGTGTTGGCTGCTGATTGGAACAAAGCCTCGCGTGCCATCTTCTGATTGGACCAACTCTGCGGTTCACTAAGCTTCGGACAGCCTCTCATGAGACACACCAGAGACACCCCTCCCACGCCCCTTGCACCCGCTCCTTCGCACGTGTCTTCTTCCCATTGGACCGAGGTTTGGTCCAATCTGAGCCTACCACCTCCGAACCAAAGCTGCCTCCCTTCGCAAGCTGTCAGCCTCGCATAAGCCTCGGAACCGAGGCTTCGACCTATATAAGGCATGCGAGGGCTTCCAAAATTTTTCACTTTTTCACCCCAAAAATCATTCTCTTTCACATTTTCCACTCCCCTAAGCTCATATACAACCCCTAAAGCCCCGATATCAAGACTCGAGCCCAAAGCAAGCCTTGAAGCTCCGAAACTCCCGAGAAGTAACCTCTCTCCTGTCAAAACTCTGCCCGATTTTAGCCGGTTTCTCGACAAATAAACTCCATTTCGTGAAACGAAACTCTGTCCGAATTACCACCTATCATGTGAGTTCATACCCCCGTATTTTCATAATTTCTACTTTTTAAGGGTGGGGGGTGGGGGGAATACAAGTATAACACAACAACTTTGTGTTATAAATAAATGATTTCAAATCACGATAAAACGATTTTAAAGCATCAAAAATACTCAAAATATTGAAGTCTTTTATAAACTTATTAAACTTATATTTTTCCCAAATATTCATATTTTCATATATATATATATATATATATATATATATATATATATATATATATATATATATATATATATATACACACACACACATAAGATTTAAAAGGCTTAGGACTAATAACTCATTCTAGGTCCTTTTCCTTGTTTGGATGTGGACTTATAGTACCGGTTATTTGTCCGAATGTCGTTTATCTTTTACTTATATATAAATTTGTATATGTATATAAATATAAAAGTTATTTCATTAAGTTTAATTACCCTTTGCAACATGTTGAGCAAAGGATTACATGCAAAAATAGTTATTTACTAATTCGTAAAGTACTTATAAATTATAATAGGTATAATTTATAATGCATAGAACAATTATTCATGATACAAGTATACTAGAAAACACTGTTTTACATGAAACAAGGGTTTGATTCAATACAAAACAAAGGTTTACACTTATCAAATACATGTTCGGAATACTAATTCAAGAACATACTATCAATCATTTATTTCAGAATGATTGGGTTTTCACATCTAATATACATATAACGTACATATGCTTTTTATGAGACATTCAATTCAGGTTGTTTAATTCATTTTAGACAACCAAGGTAAAGCCCTGACAATATAACCAGAATCTCCAGTCCGGGGATCGAAACAAGTTGTGTGTAGATCTATATCGGGATTGACAACCCCGCACTCAGGCTGCTAGCTACATTTAGGCATACACGCCAATGAGTGGAAATTGTTATCAACAGTTTAAACGCTCACAAGGCGTTTGTTTCAGGCGTTCATGTCTTAGTATGGTTATAATAACTCATTAAAAAGATATTAACAACACGTTAGTGTATAAACAGCTAAACGTAAGTACATCTTCAAAGTACCAGTTTACAAAATACAAAGTACAATGGTATAATACAGTTTTGAATAACAGCTGGTGAAGCCAGGCACACTCTCAGTTACAAGTTTTACAAATACATTGGTTTACAAATATGACGGTTTTATGGGAATTAAACTACTTTTCACATACTATAGAAAATATGGGATTTTCTAGAACAATTTTCATATTTAAAATACAAAGACACCCATTCAAACGTAAAGACTTATGTACTCACTCAACTTATTGTTGATACTCTCTTTTCAAATTACTTGTATTCTCAGGGAAATATAATAGGTACTCCCCGAGCTTTTTGAGAAGATGGAGCCATTATGAGTCTTATCTTCTTCTTTTGTATAACTATTTTGGTTTCAATATACAATGATTGAACACATGTAAATATTATACTTTTCAATACAATGGTTGTTTGTACTTTGATTACAATGATGCATGTGTTGTGATACTACAAATGAAGTCCTCCACCCCCGGACGTTTCCGCTGTCTGGTTTGGGGGTGTGAGATATACTTAGGTATATCGTTGTTTCGATTTTTCCGCTGCGTAGTTTAGAGTGTATTTGATGCGTAGAAAGCCCAACAATGGTATCAAAGTCATTGGTTCATGGTTACATTCACCATAGGTGCATATTTTCTGAAAATACTTGTTTGAAGTTTAATGAAAGAATAACAATTAAAAAAATTCATAAGTGTTAAAATCTAATCGTTGCACACGACGTGAGAGCATAGGGCTCACGACGTGAGCAAGGCAGAATTAGGGTTTTGATTTTTCCTTCCATTTTTTCAAATTAGAAGTTTTATCTAATATGGATAAATACTAAATTTAAAATTTTTTAAATCTGGAAAATTTTAAATATTATTTAATAGAGATTTAAATTGTAATATTTATTTGTTTATTTTTTACATAGTGAATTTAAATATTTAATATTGTTTATAATAGAGACTTATAAATTTGAAAATTAATCTCTCATGTTTTATTAATTGTTACATTGTGTCCTTGCAATTAATTAAAATTAATAATAGACAACTAAATTTAAAATGTTTTAAATTTACCCCTTATATTTATATATATTAGAATTGTATCTACTATATGTATTCGAAAATTACAACATAAGTCCTCGCGTATTTTAAATATTGACATTGTTAGTCTTACCATGATTAGTATCACCCATTCTGATGTAGGGGTTTAAGGAGTTCTCCATGACTCCTAATGAGGTTGGTTTTTAATATGTTTGACGCTTACATCCTCACTGCCCTATTGCATTTTGAGAATGGAGTTACCGAAAGGGTTTGATAGTGATAATGGTCAATCTAAAAGTATTTTTAATACAAGTATAAAAAAAAATTCCGTTTTATTAACAGAATGTGAAGTTCATATTATCCATAAAAATTGCCCATTCTCTTTATATTTTGTTGGTGGATCTCATGAGGTTAACCGACACATCAATCTAGACTATAGTTGAGAATGATATGGAACTCATGAATCTCAAGCGTAACTTGAGCCGAGGACCATGCGATTTTGCATGTTTAGTTTGCAATCTATTTAATGTGAATCTTATGTTATACATAAAAGTTGCACATACTCTTTATAACTTGTTGATGGAGCTCGTGTGGCTAACCGGTACATCAATTTGAGAGTATAGGTAGAGAATGATGTAGAAATCACGAATCTTTAGCATAGCTTGAGCCGGGGACCATGAAATTTTGTATGGATGATTTACCATCTGTTTAGTGATCTACGGAGACCCCGTCATTGAATTTGAGATGAACAAAATCTCAGATTAACATGCCATTGATAGTCAATGAATCTCAGGGATCTAGGAATTTCGGGTGCTCGAAATTGGCAAAGAAATTTGCCTACCTAAATATATTTATGGTGTGTTTACGGTATCCCTTTACACATCATGGAGCCAAATATGGATCCTATCCCTCTAAAATAATTTTATTTAGGGTGATTATTTGATCAGGATTAATGAAACAAACTATAATGGAAAATGATATTGAATGATGTCTATAACCTTATCCACTAAAATCTACTCTTCAAAACCTATAAGAATTAGCTATGAGGATGATCAGTCTCGTCTAAAATTGTAGTTTGGGAATAGTTCACATAAAAAAAGAGAAAGATCATGCCTTTGATAAGGCTCTTTCTAGGTTACTTCGAAGATTGCATTCTAATCTACTAGAAAGAGCAGTTATCAAATGTACGTTGTGAAATGTCATAAAATGGAATTTCCTTGAGTTAGAAGTTGACTAGGGTTAGTCAAATAGCTGACATGTGCATGTAATCATTTCATCTTGATCTTGCTATGAACAACATGGAATTCACTTGAAAGGAGTTATGTAGCATGTTGAGGTTTCCTTTTGGAACTAACATGGCCAATCATAGAAACTCATACTTCAAAACACTACCATATTTTACTATCATGAATAAAAGTCTCAAAAAGAAGAAAGCCAACTGCCCATGGGTTAAAAGGCGATTAGTGTTGGTATACCTAATCTAGGCCAGAATACCAAGGACAAAGGAAGGCTTATTCTGAGACATGTTCTGATACCTATTCGTTTCCTTAACAAGAAAGGACCAAGAAAGCATACATGCCCTATATATATATATATATATATATATATATATATATGTATATATATATATATACATTTGAGGTGAAAGGATTGAAACATGAATAAATTAAATTTCATCATGGATCACAAGCCCTTGTTGCTTTCCATAGGATCAAAAGATAACTAGATCTCTTATATTTGATGTTAAATCAAATATATGGATTTATAATGCTATCAAAACATTACTTCTAAACCTTGAGTATTTTACTAAGGATTAAGTACTAACATTTGGAAGAATATGTAGTGAGTAAAATGAAGTAGGAAGACTAAAGCATGGAAAAGATAATTTGATCGTGAATGCCAAGCCCTTGCTACTATTCATAGGATCAAAAGGCAACTCTTTTTTGGATGTTTAGTTTATGGTATTATAATTGAAATTTTTTATACTATGATTCATGAGATAGTTCTAACTTATATAAATGTAGAGCTTTCTAACATGTTAAAAGAAAGCCATGAAATCAATGAAACTAGTATAGTAATAATAAGTTCAAAGTAGATTCAAATATTGAATAAGGTGTATTATTGTGTGAATATATGTTGAAGTTGGTTTAACTAATAGAGCATTTAGATTGACCATAATATATACTGATTCAAATACATGCAAAAGATTTGGGTGATATGTATTTGTGGAATCATAGTCTTGGATACATAAATGAGAAATGCATTACCAAATATCTAGTTGGATCAAATTTTGGATATCATTTGACCTCAAGTCTCATGATAAACGCGAATCTTGTTTATCAAGATACATGATGAATACATCAAAGGTGAATGTGAATATCTATTGGAATTAGTTTGCACTAGTGGAACATTCAGATTAACCACGATACATGGTAAAACCAACTTCCTATAAACATGAGTCTGGAACCTTTCAGGTGTTTAGAGCTCTCATACAACGAAGTTAGGTATCAATTGGGAAAAGGATGAGACACTCATAGTGAGAAGATCAGTCCAAAACTTTATCGATAATCTAAGGAATTGTGAAAGAGTATCATGATCTATCTCCAACCAAAACACTACTAGTAAGAAGTGTTAGTTGGATAGAGAAACAAATCGTTCAATGATTTTTTACCGGATGAATTGCATTATGCTTACTAACAATTCATGGATTGTACCATGAATAGTGTTATGAGAAGTCCATTATTCTTGTACAATTATGTAGGTTCATGGAACACTCTATGATATGTGAAATGAGATTTGATTCTCTCTACCACATATAGAAGTCTACGATTATAAGGCTTAAGCTTGTCGTGAAGCACTCGATAATCTAGAACTTAGAATAGAGATGTGTTATCTTGTTAGAGAACCCATCAGAAGTTTTGGATAATTGTTAAACAATCCTTTTGAGAAGAAAGTGTATGATGCTCGAAGGGTAGTCTTCCAAGAGAGGGAGTTGATATCCAACAGGCCTAGTGGGATCTATACTAGTCTTGATAAGATTCGAGAGTCAACAAATGAAGAAACTAAAGTTGGACCTAGAATTCAATTCAAGGTTGAAAGAGCTACTGAGGAAACTGACTTACCTCCATGTATTCCTTATAGATATGATAGAGGACGTCATACTCCTAGTTATATAAGAGTTTATATTACTATGGTAAATTAGTAACTGGTATGTAGAAATCAGAGTGTACCAGCTATCGGAAGATATGGTAGGCCCTAAATGCTAAAACATGGAAGGAGGACATGGAGAACGAGATTCAGTCCATGTGTGTTGAAATTTGGTGGATAAACCACTTGGACTTAACGATTAGGTGTAAGTGGATCTTCAAGAAGAGACAATCATGGATAGGAACTAAGACATAATCAAACCAATATAAGTTATGACGGATGTGTATGTGTAATAAGTTCATTTATGGACCAAAATGAGCATCTCGCAGGTGGGATCATTATTTCAATGAGAAATTTCATAGAGTTTGAATTTCGAGAAATAAAGATGAGCCATACATATGTCAAAGCTAGTGGGAGTAATTGGAATCTTTTTTCAATGAGAAAGTTTAAGGAGTTTGAATTTCGAGAAACATACATAAACCATGTGTATGTCAGTGCTAGTTGGAGCATTGTAGTCACCCTTGTATTGTACATAGGCAATGTACGATTCATAGGAAACCGTGTTCTAACTTACCAAGTGTAAAAATTTGGGCTGGAATGAGAATTGTCTCTCTATGATATACATGAGAGATACATAAAACATACATAATAAGAATCTATGGAGATAGGTCAAATTGATTTGTTTGATTATGAAGAGTACATGTAATCTTGAGGAAACTCGACATGCAGAACTTGGAAAGGTTTGTGATTGATGAAATATGACATAACATTAAGCAATGCTAATGTACTAGTTTTACTATTAAATAGAGGTTTGAAAGATCTAGTATGCCCAAGATTCATTATAGAATGATGTTGCTAATAATATATGATCTTATAGGGTCACATCTTATAACAAGTTACCATCAATTGATTATTTATTAGTATAATTTGATTATTAATAAACATATCAACACTTGTATTTAATTTGAATTTTTTTTCATAGAAATAATATTTTACTAAATGGGAATTTATTATTTGTGGAAATAATATTTACTGGAGAAATAACAACTTATGAAATATATCATAAATTATGATCATTTATAAGTTATATTTATATCTTAATAAACTAGTTCAATTTATATAAAATGTAGTTTTATGTAATATATATATATATATATATATATATATATATATATATATTCATATTCACATCTTAATAAGCTAGTTACAATTTATATAAAAGGTAGTTTTATATAAAATAACATATTTATATATGACTAGTTATATAAATATATATGTTGGGAATTCTTTATAAAAAATGATTGAATTTTTATAAAGATAACATGTATGTATATATAAACTAGTGATGATACAACTTTTGTCTTCTTTGTGGCTTGCCTTTTTCGAAAAATGAGTGGAGACCAAGCATGGTCTTTTTTTGAATTGTTTAATAAATTCTACCATGCTTGTATGAAGCATGTCTCACGCTTTTGCTTTATGGTCTCTTCTTGGTTTTTGGCCTTTATATAAGGGAGAGCATGGAAGGTTAGAACTAAGTTCTTGTAAGCATGATTCTTGTTCTTCTTTGGAGCCTAAAACCGAGAGCAATGTGCTCTCTATGGTGCTTCCATATTTCAGAAGTTCCAGGCCCTTCTTCTCCTCCATTATCTTGCATTTTGATGCTAGACAAAGTCCCTTTGTTGCTTCACCTTTGAGCATATATTTGGTATATATTTCAAAGGCTTATGAACAACAAATCATAAGTGTATACTAGCATATTTTGATGGTTCTACTCTTGTTTTAGAGTTTCATGCCACACTTCATCAACTTCCAACCTCCCATGAAGATTAAATTCTTCAAAGGTTTCTATGTTTTCCCTTCTATGGTTGTTTTAATCTTTATAACTCTTTCAAAATGATCGTTGGTGGGTAAAATAATTTTACTTTTATTCAATATTTTTAAAGCTTCCGTTTTCATTTTTACTGGTTGTGAAACCAGATTTTTGAATAAAAACCCAACAATTGGTTTCAGAGCCATTTTTTGCAAGATTAGTTAGATTATTTGCTTAGTTGAGGAAATCTTTGTTTTTGGAAAACATATATGGTTTTCTGTTTGCAAGAAAAATCCATACATATTTTCTATGACAACTTTAAAATGTTCATAATTGTTATTTTTTGACCAAAAGTTTACATGCATCATTTTGGTCATAAAATTTGTCTTAGAAAAACAAAGAGTTGTTTTATATATTTCTAAGTATATAAATATGTATGATGTGCATAAACTAGCCATGGACCTTTGGGTTGTTGCATGTGTTGGTTTATTTAAAATGGTTGTAATTATTTAGTTATTCATATGCTATGTAATAATTAAATAGATAGTTTTCTTTTGTTAATTTTTGTAAGTAATAGATTAGTTTTATAAATAGTTTATTTTTATAAAAATGTAACAAGAATGAAGATGGTGGCCATTTTGATGATCAAAACTTTATAAAGTTATTTTATTAAAGTTTCTCAAACTTTATAAAAGTATTTTTATAAACTTGCTACAAGGTGTTGAAGCAAGTGGGAGCACATGAAGATTTTACAAGATAAAGGTCCCTTATGTCCCTTTAGGAATGGACTTGATAATTTTGTGATGGCTCACAAAATTATTATTAGTTAATGGTTTGGTTTATGCATATATGTTATAATTGTTATGCATGCTTATGTTGTTTTATTTTTATGTTATGGTTGAGAAAGATTAGTTTTTCAAATGCAAAATCATATTTGAACATAAATAAACATCACACGGAGTTTGGTTTTAATGAAATTTATCTTTAACATAAGATGCTATAAATAGCTTTACAATAAAACAAGCTTTATCATTAAAACGAGTAATTGGTTAAATTTCCGGATTTAAATTGTATAAGTTTAAAATAGAGATTTGTAAACTTATCAAATTCCAAACCTTATTTTAGAAAAGGAAGTTTTATTAAAAGGTTTCCAAATGTTCTAAAGCGCTGAAACGATATAACTTAATGCTAGTTATTAATTTAAAACTTTGATCGTGTCATATATATAAAACCGGGTTTTATATATACAACATTGTTAAAAATGTGATTTTAACATGAAATAATTTTTTTAATGTATACCATGGTTTATTGAATGTATGCAATAACCATGATATAACATGTTTTGTAAACTAGAATTATAAAAAACATTAAAGACTCCTTACAAACCTCAAATCTATGCAATCCTTTTTAAAGAACACTCGCACGTTTCTTATATGCACTAGTGGAATAAATGATAACTGCTTAGTGTTATCTTTTGATGGCCAAGGTGTTTTCGCCTTTTCTATAACCAAGTTATAGGCCGATTACACATGTTTTTCAAATTGGATGATTTGATCGGAGATCTCTTGTGATAAAGGATACATAAGCAAGAGAGTTCTGAGACATAGATGAGATCAAAAATGTCTAATTAAATTTTTTATTAGTGATCCCATAAATCTAATAATTATATGGTAAAATATAATTGATAATCGATATCTACCGGGTTGAATTCCGATGGATGGGATAAATGATACCTAACCATTTATTTGTTTTGTAACTTGGATCCTAGACTTTGATAATTAATGTTTTTAGAAACTAAAAGGGTATTAATTATTAAAGATTAAATATTGAAAATACTAAATGAATTTTGTAAAAATTTTGTAGATATATAATCCACTCTTATAACCATTGTCACACCCCGAAAACCAAAGGCGGAAACATTTCCGGGGTTGACTCCACGTTGAGTATCAAATCCAATGCAAATAGTAAAGCAGTAATCACAAAACATTACATTACATAATATTGTTTACATCTGATTGAAAGTAAAGTTGTACATGTATTATACATATGTAATATAAACAAAAGTAAAGACGAGTCTTCGGGACGGTCCGTCTTCTCCAAAAGGTTGCGATGTACCTGTCTAACATTGACCTGAGAATACAAGCAGTTTGAAAATCTGCATAAAGCTGGTGAGTTCATAAGCAGTTTAGTTTTGAAAAGACGAGTTCCTTTACGTTCGAGAAAAGTTGTTGATGAAGAAAATCCCATATTTTCTTATTAAAAACAGTTTAGTTATCCTTTTTTAAAATTTCGAAAACGGTTGGTTATGACATACCAGGAAAATCGCATTTTCCTTATAGTTTTAGTTATTCGTTTGTTTCCTTATTCGATTATGTGCTGTTGTGTTACCCAGGAAAATCCCATATTTTCCTATGTGTTGAGTTGTCTATTTGTATCTAGGTTCGTTACTTATTTTAATGCTATCCCAGGAAAATCCGATATTTTCCTATATGTGGTGTTTTGCTCTTAAGTCTGATTTCGAAATACCAGTAATTACTATGTGAGTAGTATTAATTTTGTGTTCTACTTCCTTAGTTATTCTACGATCGAATGACTATAATCTACTAACTTAGTTGTAATTTCGAAGCTCTGTCGACATTCTGAGGCGGATATATTCGAAACTCAGTAGAGGTCCAGAGGTGTATTTTCGTAATAAATTCGAAACTCTGGTGACACTCAAGGAGTACATTAACTGTATATTCGAAGTCTTAGTGTCAACCAAAGGCGTTATTTCGTATTCGTAGTCGTATTCGTATTCGTAGACGCATTCGTATTCGTAGACGTATTCGTTCTAAATTACATTCGTATTCGTATTAGTATTCGTATTCGTATTCGTAGACGTATTCGTATTCGTATTCGTATTCCTATTAGTATTCGAATTCGTATTCGTATTCGTACTTAGTTATATCCGTATTCGCATTCGTTCTATCCTATTAGTTATATTTGTTGTAATTAGTATGATTTCTTTTACAAAAGACAATATAGATCAAAACACTATTCAAAAGAAATCTATAAGTAACCTGCAATTCGAAACATCAGTTATCATAAACTTTGGAAATCATGACTTTTAGAAACTAAAATCATTAAGTGGTAAATTGGTTTAAGTACAAGATACACTTGTACTTTTGCTTGTATTCCCCCCCCTAAAAACAGTTAAAAACAGTGAAAAAGAGTAGGGGTATGAACTCACCGGACAAGAAACGTGACGATTTCGGATGCTAAACTTTGGTCCGGGGCTTGTAAATGCGCGAGGTTCCTAAGTATAATTTAAAGATACACATTTGTATCTAATTAGGATTTAGTTTAGCTATTTGTTAGGGACAATTGCTTCTAGTCGCGAAAACACCCCGATACGAGTGTTTGGAGGGACCCAGGTGGCGTTTAAGGACGTGAAATGACACTAGGGACTTGGGACTTGAGTTTACTCCCCATGAGTAAACTAATATAAGAGTTTTGGTCTAAAAACACCCATTCCCCATGAGTTTACGGCCGTAAACTCATGGTGGGTGTGGTTTAAGGTGCTAAATGACTTCAAACACTCAGGGAATAATTTCTAGACTTGGTTTAAGGACTTGGAATGATTTCAAAGCATCAAATAGACCCTCTTATGGGAGTTTACGGCCTAGCATGACCTCATGGCCGTAAACTCCTATTTTTCCATAAAAATGGTGTTAAATGGTTCCAAAACAAATCACATGTGATTAATAGAATTATTCCAAGGCCTAACATGAGTTTGTATGGGACATATGAGGGATTTATGGAGTTTACGGCCCATGAGACCCCTCTCATGGCCGTAAACTCTTCTATAGGGTGATACAAAGTGTTTTAAGGCCTAAAACTTGCATGGAAGGACTTCTAAAATTCATGTAAGGGCTTTAGGGGTGTTTAGTTAGCATTCTAACACCATGAATCATGGAGTTTACGACCCAAGAACAAGCCTTGGCCGTAAACTCTTAAAAATCCCACAAATAGTGTGTTTAAGGCCCTTAAACTATTTTTGGTTGGTCCTATGATTTATTCCAAGGCTTTTGGTGGTGTTGGATGGCTTTCTAACACCTTAGAATTGAATTTATGCCATGTTTTGAGGAGTTTACGGCCCAAGCACATGCCTTGGCCGTAAACTCACCTAAATCCCCCAAAAATCATGTTTGAAGTGTCCAAATGCTAAAACCAATGTTCTATAATTTATATCTAAGCCATACTAGTGATTTGGAAGGGTTTAAAGGCATGAAAACCCCATTTACACGAGTTTACGGCCCAAGCTTATGCCTTGGCCGTAAACTCCTTCAAATGACTCAAAATCCAAGTTTTAAATGTTCTAAGTTCATATCTTGAAGTCTCTTAGCCATATCTAAAGTCCAAATGAGCTTAGGAAGGAGTTTAAGGGCTTAAAACCCTTCAAACTTGGTGTTTACGGCCTAGGTGGCTTCCTGGGCCGTAAACTCATATTTTGTGTCCCATTTCATGATTAAATGTCGAATTTTGAAAGCCAAATATGCTATAGATTAAGGCTAGGAAGGTACCTTAGGGATTTGAGTCCTTAAAATTGTGTTTTGGACCCTTAATCTTTGGATTTAGGAGAGAGGTTAGTGAGAGAGTAGAGAGAGAAGGAAAAAGCTTCAAATGATAGGTTAAACACGTTTATATAGTTCCTAAAACTTGGACACGGTGGAATTCTACCCGATACCGACCTTAAACAAGGCTTTAGGTCGCACCCGATTAAGTTTCCGTCACCCGGCAGGGACGTTTCTAAAACTTATGTAACAAATGTTTTTGGGCTAATTTCATGAGTTCCTAAATGATTTGGACCCTCATTGGATGATAATAAACATATGATTTTAGTTAACTAAACCCAAAAACGATATCGGGACTTTTCGATTTCCGACGAGTTATACGGGTAGAATGGGTTTTCGGCGACGAACAACTTCGGGTTGTTACATTATCCCCCCGTTAGAGGGAATTTCGTCCCGAAATTCAAAGAATAAGATATAGATCATGGATTGGAATGGGATACGAATGGATTTGTTGCCTCGGATCTTCACTTTCTCAAGTGGAATTAGGTCTCTACTGGGCGTTCTAACGGATTCTCATTATCGAGACGTGTCCTTGTTTTGCACATTGACTCTCTCTTAATCTATGATATCAATCGGTTTTCTAGTGGAAGTTCCAACCCTGGACGACTTCGAATTCCTCAAGGAATCACTAGGGTTTCGTTGGGTAGACGCTTCTAAGGATTTGAGACGTGGTGATCTAGATAGATGTTATCAAGTTCTAAGGGTATACGAAATCTAAGGGTTGCAGAATCGATTTCTACAAAGATCTCGGAGGGTCAGATGTGAGACTAAACTAGACGTTCGAAAGATACTGTCACACCCCCAAACCAGAATGGCGGAAACATTCGGGGGTGGATGACTTCACGTAGTATCACAACCATTGAATATTGTAAAGAAAGTAACACAACCATCACATATATAATGAAAACGTATGTTGTTGCGTTATACATAATAGCAAAAGAATATTACAATGAGATGATAAATGTTCAATAATAAAACATCTTTAGTGTTTCCTTCTCCAAAAGCTGGTGGCTACCTGTATTACTGATTCCCTGAGAAATACAAGTGGTTTCGAAAAAGTGTCCACAATTAAGTTGGTGAGTTCATAAGTGTTTTGCATTGAAAAGTATGTCCTTTTTGATAGTAAATCGATGAACGAGGTTTTCAGAAAATCCAATATTTTCTATAAATGATTTGAAAAGTTTCCCGTGTTGGAGTGCATTAGTGTTTTCCATGCTTGAATAATAGTGATAACATTTGTATTAACAATAAAATGGAAAACTGAAATGCATGTATGAATCTCGTAAATCTAACTTGTTTTTATACTTTTATGTGAGTTTTATAACCATGCTATTGACAATGATGGCCTGTAACAACGTTCTTCAGGCGTTGGAACTGTTATGACATTTGTCACCCCAGGCCTGCCGACCTAGCTGTAGCTAACAGCTTAGGTGTGGGATTGTCAATCCCGTATAGATCTATACACAAGTATCACGCTCCCCCTACAAGGGATTATGGTATATAATACAGGACTTAATAATGCATACTCGAACGTACGTGAAGCTGTCTCACATTACTAGGTATAAACAGATTTACGATGATAAAAGACTGTACTTCTTTTGAAAGCATTTCATTTGTCGAGATGTATATGTAAAATGTATGAATCACTTGAATACTATGCTCATTATAGTTTGTCAAAAGTATGTTCCCATTTGGTAATAACAACTTGGTGATATAATATCCCTTTAAAACATAAAGTTATTTTTGTATCAACACTCTATAAGAATGATATTATAAAAATAATACTTTGATTTGTAATGTACTTGTATTTCCCCCCCCCCCTAAAACGTGAAAAGAATTGAAAAGTAGGGGTATGAACTCACCCGTTTCGAAGAGAGAGGCTTGGGTTGAGCAGAACTTCGTCCGCGGATGGTTGCGTCGTCGGGCTCTTCGGGGATCTCTGCAGCGTAAATCTTTCGTCGGGGCTCGAGTGCGGAAACCGAGGTCGTCGGGATAGCTTCTTATGCTTGGAAGTGTGTGAGAGTAACTGGGGATTTGAGAAAGGTGTGCAAAGACTCGAGCTCATGCCATCTATTTATAGTGCTGGAAGAGTGAGTACGCGGGGCGTAATTTTGGAGTACGCTGGGCGTACTCACGTACGCGGCGCGTACGTCGTTACGCTGGGCGTAATATGACGTCATGGCTTACGACTCCTGGCTAGCTAAGCGTAGCTTGGGCGGGCCGATGGGACTCGACTCTGGGTCTAGTACGCGGGGCGTAATCCCTGCTTCCGACTTCTAAATTCCGTAACTTTCGCGTACGATCTCCGTTTTTCGCGTTCTTTATATCCATGCGTAGGTGAGATTATGCTCTACAATTTTCATTTAGACTCCGTCGGCTAGTTTTGACTTTATTTTTAATGATATATTTTTAATAGGCCGGGCCTCCTAAAGTTCGTTAAAAATTCATAGGTTCTTTATTCGACGTCGGTTTTCGTCTGTCTTTTTATTGTTTTATTACTACTGAGGAGATCTTCAACTTTCGTTTAGGTTGCGTTAGCTAAATAACACTCGATCTTCAATCCGAGTTTTTAGCCCTCTACTACTGTTACGAAACTTTGAAAATTCGTAACTTCTTCATACGAGGTCCAATTTGGGCGATCTTTTTATGTACGTTCACCTTTCAACGAGATCTACGACTTTTGTTTAGATACTTAAGGCTTAAAATGCATTTTATTGAGATTCTACTTTTTACGTCAAATAATGTTTTAACGTCGCGTCGTAAATATACGAGTGGTTATAATTTCTTCAATATAACCCGGTTTTGAGCGTTCTTTATGTTTTTGGAAACCTTGGCATGATATCTAATATTCGATGCATCCCAACTTAGATACTTGAACACTTTATTTTCAAGGTTAATTTCGTTGTTTTTAGCTTTCGAGTGTTTACAATGCTTTTTGGGAAAAATAGGGTTGTCACATCATCCCCCTGTTAAGGGAATTTCGTCCCGAAATTTAATCTAAGATAGAGTTTACAGTTTTAGGAAAAAGATGCGGGTACTTTTGTTTCATCTGATCTTCGCGTTCCCAGGTGTATTCAGGTCCTCGCTTGGCGTTCCAGCGGACCTTTACAATGGGTATGCGGCTTTGTTTAGTCCTTTTGATTTCCCGATCCATGATCTCTACTGGTTCCTCCACAAATTGAAGGTTTTCATTTATTGCAATTTCGTCTAGAGGGACGACAAGGGTCTCGTCGGATAAGCACTTCTTTAGATTTGATACGTGAAAGGTGGGGTGTACGTTGTGGAGTTCCTGAGGTAGTCTAAGTTTGTAGGCCACTAGACCGATTCTGGCAAGGATCTCGAATGGTCCGATGTATCTAGGGTTCAGTTTCCCACGTTTTCCGAAGCGTATTAAACCTTTCCAAGGTGAGACTTTGAGTAGGACATGGTCTCCAACTTGGAATTCCAAGGGTTTGCGTCTCTTATCTGCGTAACTCTTTTGTCTATCTCTTGATGCTTTTAGACGTTCTCGGATTTGAACAATCTTCTCTGTAGTCTCCCTTATGATTTCTGGTCCAGTGAGCGTGTTGTCAGTTGCTTGTCCTTTTGCTAGTTGCGTGTCCCCCACTTCGGCCCAGCACAAAGGTGACCTGCATTTGCGGCCATAAAGGGCTTCGAACGGGGCAGCCTTGATGCTGGTGTGGTAGCTATTGTTGTACGAGAACTCGACCAATGGTAGATGTGTGTCCCATGCTTTGCCAAAATCGATTACGCAAGCTCTCAGCATGTCTTCTAGGGTTTGTATAGTTCTCTCACTCTGGCCGTCGGTTTGTGGGTGATAAGCGGTACTCATGTCTAGTCTTGTCCCCAAAGCTTTTTGTAGCGACTGCCAGAACCTTGAGGTGAATCTACTATCTCGGTCCGAGATAATAGATATGGGCACACCATGCAGTCGTACAATTTCTCTGAGGTATGTTCTTGTTAACTTCTCCAATTTATCCGTCTCTTTGATCGGTAGGAAATGTGCTGACTTAGTTAATCCTGTCGAAAATTACCCAAATGGTGTCGAGTCCGCTTGTTGTCTTGGGCAACTTTGTTATGAAATCCATGGTTATCCGCTCCCACTTCCATTCGGGTATTTCTGGTTGTTGTAATAAACCCGAGGGCTTCTGATATTCCACCTTGACTTTGGCACATGTCAGGCATTTGCTTACGTAGGTGGCAATTTCGGCTTTCATGTTTTGCCACCAGTACAATTTCTTGAGATCGAGATACATCTTATCGGAGCCGGGATGTATGGAGTATCGTGTTTTATGGGCTTCGTCCATAACGATTTCTCTGAATCCACCAAACTTCGGTATCCAAATTCGATCCATGAAATAACGAACTCCGTTGTTCTTGGTCTCAAGGTTCTTATCCATTCCTCTTAGGGCTTCTCCTGTCACATTTTCGGATTTCAAGGCTTCTATTTGGGCTTCCTTGATTTGCGTGAACAGGTGTGAATGGATTGTCATAGTTAGGGATTTCACTCGGCGACCTGAGTACTCCTTCCGACTGAGTGCATCAGCCACTACATTAGCCTTTCCGGGGTGATATCGGATTTCGCACTCGTAATCACTTAGTAGTTCTACCCATCGCCTCTGTCTCATGTTGAGTTCCTTCTGGTTGAGGATATGTTGGAGGCTTTTATGATCAGTGAAGATGGTACATTTTGTACCGTAGAGATAGTGTCTCCATATCTTCAGAGCGAAGACGACTGCTCCTAGTTCAAGATCATGCGTTGTGTAGTTCACTTCGTGCATCTTTAGTTGTCTTGAGGCGTAGGCGATGACCTTCCCTCTTTGCATTAAGACACACCCAAGTCCTTGGTTTGAAGCATCACAATAGACCACGAAGTCCTCCGTTCCTTCTGGCAAGGTTAGGATGGGCGCACTACATAAGGCTCGCTTTAGTGTCTGAAATGCACTGTCTTGTTTTTCTCCCCAGTCGAAGGTCACATTCTTCTGGGTTAGGGTGGTAAGTGGCTTGGCAATCTTTGAAAAGTTTGGTATGAATCTTCGGTAATACCCGGCGAGTCCCAAAAATTGCCGGATTTCTGTAGGGGTTCTTGGAGTAGTCCAATTATCTATTGCCTTTATCTTGGAAGGGTCCACGTGTATTCCTTCTTTGCTTACAACATGTCCTAGGAAATCCACTTCCCGAATCCAAAATTCGCATTTGGAAAATTTTGCGTAAAGTTTCTCTGCCCTTAATGTTTCCAGTACTTGGCGGAGGTGTTTGCTGTGTTCTTCCTGGCTTCTTGAATAGATGAGTATATCATCTATGAACACGATCACGAACTTGTCCAGGAAGGGACGACATACTCGGTTCATCAAGTCCATGAACACTGCTGGAGCATTCGTCAATCCGAAGGGCATTACCACAAATTCGTAGTGACCATAACGTGTTCGGAAAGCCGTTTTGGGGATGTCTCCTTCCAGTACTCGTAGTTGGTGATAACCAGACCTTAGATCGATCTTTGAGAAGTAGCTTGCCCCCTGCAGTTGGTCGAATAGATCGTCTATGCGCGGTAAGGGATATCGGTTCTTGATCGTGAGTTTGTTTAGCTCCCGATAATCGATGCACATGCGAAAGGATCCGTCCTTCTTCTTCACAAATAGGACTGGCGCTCCCCATGGTGAGAAACTTGGTCTGATGAATCCCTTGCTTAGCAGCTCGTTTAATTGACTGGATAGTTCCTGCATCTCGGCTGGGGCTAAACGGTACGGTGACTTTGCTACAGGGGTAGCCCCGGGGATTAAGTTGATTCTGAACTCGACTTGACGTTCCGGTGGGATTCCTGGAAGATCTTCTGGGAAAATATCCGGGAAGTTGCAGACTTCCGGAATATCTTTAATGTTTTTCGATTCTCGTTTCTTGTCTACTACGTGGGCTAGAAAGGCATGATATTCCTTACGAAGATACTTTTGTGCTTTAATACAGGAAATGATTTGTAAACTTGAACTAGGTTTGTCGCCATAAATGACAAGAGTTTCACCGTTTGGCAGATTTAAGCGAACATGCCTTTCGTGGCAAAGGATATCGGCATGGTGAAGGCTCAACCAGTCCATACCGATGATGACATCGAAACTTCTTATGGAAATGGGCATAAGATCGACTTGAAACAAGTGCTCGTTTAAATTTAGTGTGCACCCTACGTATAAATCGTTTGCGTGTTCTGTTTTACCGTTTGCCATTTCTACAGTGAATATTTTATTGAGTGGTTGGGGTTCTTGATTAAGTAGGTGTTTGAATTTATCACTCACAAAACTTCTCTCCGCACCGCAGTCAAAAAGTATGCATGCATAAGTGTTGTTGAGTAGAAACGTACCCGTAATCACCGTGGGGTCCGCTATTGCTTCTCTCTGTCCTACTGCCAGCACTCTCCCCACACCGCCAATATTCCTTTCCTTGGGACAATCCCTCCTGAAGTGTCCAGTCTCTCCGCACCCATAACATGCCCGGCTTACCCCAGTTCCAGGAACCTGAGTAATTGGTCGTGCCGGTGCTTTACAGAAACGGGCTGTGTGCCCTTTCCTGTCACAGTTCTTGCAGTGCATCTCGCGACAAATACCATGGTGATGGTAGTTGCACTTGCTGCACTTGGGCAGAATCCCTGCATATGGTTTTGTTGGTGCAGAGGTAGCAGGAGTTGTGGTGGGGGTAGTAGCAGCATAAACCGCAACCATTTGTTTCTTTGAAGGTTCTTGTGAAGTTTGCCCCTTCCTTTTGTTCCAAAATTTCTTCTTGTTGTTGTTGTTGGCATTGATTTCATTGTTGCTGTTCCCTTTGGTTGGTTCAGCCATAATCGCCGCGACTCCTTGACAGACACCATGATCAACAAGAGATTGCGCTAGTTCCTTGGCGCTGGCGAAAGTCAAGGGTCTGGAAGCTAGCACACTTCCTCGAAGTTGGGGTGATAGTCCCCAAATGTATCTCTCAACCTTTTGGCTCTCCAGGGTTAACATTCCTGGGCAAAGTGTTATTAAGTCACTGAACCTGTTGGTGTAACCAACTATGTCCGATCCTACCATCGAGAGGTTCCACAGTTCCTGTTCAAGCTTCTGAATCTCGCCTCTTGGGCAGTATTCTCGAAGGAGCATTCTTTTCAGGTTTTCCCAACCCATGGAGTTTGCCACCACCAGGGTTAGTGTCTGGACGTGGCCGTTCCACCATGTCAGGGCGCGTTCAGAGAAAGTAAAAGCAGCGAATTTTACTTTGCTTTCTTCAGGACATGCACAGATTTCGAATACAGCTTCGGTTTTCTCTATCCATTGAGATAGAGCCAATACTCCCCCAGTCCCGCAAAAGGGAATAGGTTTTCCGTTGGTGAAGTCTTTGTAAGTGCATACCCCTGAACGGCTTTGACCTTGGCCATTTGTAAAACTGTTTGTTCCTCCCCCCGATCCGTTGTTGCTCATTTGAGCCATTGCTGCAGTTACAGCAGCGGTTACAGCAGTCTGGAACATAACGGTGTCCATAATTGGAGGAGGTGGTGTTGAAGTTGAGTTTCTGCGTGTTGATCTACGAGGAGGCATGTTCTGGTAGAGAAAAATAAGAATGAATATTATAAGTTTCTAATGTTTTGACAATCGTGTGTTAGTTGTTATTTGTTTTGACTTTAGTTTATGGTTTCAAGGTAGGCATAGAAATTTAAAACTCGAATTTTTTTTTTTTTTTTTTTTTTTTGAGAGGTATATAATAAGAAATACTTCATATTCATTCATATAGGTCACACTCGAGGTGTGTTACATTACATATCTTGTTCGGGAAAATTTGACCCTCCTAGAGGTCTCCGATTGCAGATACTAAAGGGAAATAAGGGAAAAACTTTTATCCGAGATCCTAATCTATAACAAAATTGTTGGGCATCGAACAATCTCTACTTGCGGCGTTTGGAGCTAGACTCGGCATCCGACCGTTTGACTCCCATCAGTCGCCTCTCGAGATCTGCTTGTTGTTCCTTCATCCCTCTTATTTCTGCCAGAGCCACTATCATTTGGTTCTGAAGTGTTCCCGTGTAGATTTGGGTATTTTCATGTAGTCCTTCCAAACGGCGGATGTCAGCGGCGTTACCTTGGGTAGCAGCATTGATTTCACGAACTCGGGCTGCTTGTTGGTCCGCCTGGTAGTTCTGGTTAGCTATAGCATTCACGACGACAGGAAGTGCTCGATCTGCTGAGCCTCCCCCACTGACGTTGTAAAACTCCCGACACATGCCGAATGGAGGGCGTACACCTTGTTGGCGGCTCCAGTAGTAGAGGTGGCTTCCCCAGATGGGGATGGGTCCCGGTTGATCTGGTCTGATTACGGGAGGATGAGGGATGGGAGGGTCGTACACTTCTGGCTCGGAGTCTGTCCCGCTAGAAATCTCCACGATCTCTTCGTCGACTTCGAACTCCTCTACGACTTCGACTTCGAATTCTTCCTCCGGGTCTTCTTCTATCCAACCGCCGTTGCCTTGGTTTGGGTAGTAGGGATCTCCTGGTAAATGGAACCCGGCCATTTGTCTGTACTAGGATAGATGTATGAGAACGTTATAAGAAAAGAAATTTCTATTTAGCGACTTATTATTTTTAACTATAATTTTTTTTTATTGTACAACTATTTTTAATAATACTTCTATACTATTTCAACTTGGCGAAACTAGAATAATTTTGTATTTGGTAAGTTTTCGGCTTGTTGTCCACTACGACCATTCCTCGACGTACGTTGGTCAAATCCAGGATAAATATAGTTGATCAGGCTATATTTATTCTCGACATGATTATATACCCCGAGGCTCAATCGTAGTGTCGTAACTTGCCGTAACACTTTTTAGTAAAACTTGTTATGATACGAGATTTATGCATGCTTGTAAAAATGTATATCTTTAAAAGAAAGTATTTTGTTCATGAAAATGTTTCATCAGAGGGTTTTTGGTCCCCTTTGCATTTATAGTTTGTATATCGTATGTGGTTCGATATACTTAGTTCACTATAAACAATGCTCTGATACCAATCTGTCACACCCCCAAACCAGAATGGCGGAAACATTCGGGGGTGGATGACTTCACGTAGTATCACAACCATTGAATATTGTAAAGAAAGTAACACAACCATCACATATATAATGAAAACGTATGTTGTTGCATTATACATAATAGCAAAAGAATATTACAATGAGATGATAAATGTTCAATAATAAAACATCTTTAGTGTTTCCTTCTCCAAAAGCTGGTGGCTACCTGTATTACTGATTCCCTGAGAAATACAAGTGGTTTCGAAAAAGTGTCCACAATTAAGTTGGTGAGTTCATAAGTGTTTTGCATTGAAAAGTATGTCCTTTTTGATAGTAAATCGATGAACAAGGTTTTCAGAAAATCCAATATTTTCTATAAATGATTTGAAAAGTTTCCCGTGTTGGAGTGCATTAGTGTTTTCCATGCTTGAATAATAGTGATAACATTTGTATTAACAATAAAATGGAAAACTGAAATGCATGTATGAATCTCGTAAATCTAACTTGTTTTTATACTTTTATGTGAGTTTTATAACCATGCTATTGACAATGATGGCCTGTAACAACGTTCTTCAGGCGTTGGAACTGTTATGACATTTGTCACCCCAGGCCTGCCGGCCTAGCTGTAGCTAACAGCTTAGGTGTGGGATTGTCAATCCCGTGTAGATCTATACACAAGTATCACGCTCCCCCTACAAGGGATTATGGTATATAATACAGGACTTAATAATGCATACTCGAACGTACGTGAAGCTGTCTCACATTACTAGGTATAAACAGATTTACGATGATAAAAGACTGTACTTCTTTTGAAAGCATTTCATTTGTCGAGATGTATATGTAAAATGTATGAATCACTTGAATACTATGCTCATTATAGTTTGTCAAAAGTATGTTCCCATTTGGTAATAACAACTTGGTGATATAATATCCCTTTAAAACATAAAGTTATTTTTGTATCAACACTCTATAAGAATGATATTATAAAAATAATACTTTGATTTGTAATGTACTTGTATTTCCCCGCCCTAAAACGTGAAAAGAATTGAAAAGTAGGGGTATGAACTCACCCGTTTCGAAGAGAGAGGCTTGGGTTGAGCAGAACTTCGTCCGCGGATGGTTGCGTCGTCGGGCTCTTCGGGGATCTCTGCAGCGTAAATCTTTCGTCGGGGCTCGAGTGCGGAAACCGAGGTCGTCGGGATAGCTTCTTATGCTTGGAAGTGTGTGAGAGTAACTGGGGATTTGAGAAAGGTGTGCAAAGACTCGAGCTCATGCCATCTATTTATAGTGCTGGAAGAGTGAGTACGCGGGGCGTAATTTTGGAGTATGCTGGGCGTACTCACGTACGCGGCGCGTACGTCGTTACGCTGGGCGTAATATGGCGTCATGGCTTACGACTCCTGGCTAGCTAAGCGTAGCTTGGGCAGGCCGATGGGACTCGACTCTGGGTCTAGTACGCGGGGCGTACTCCCAGAGTACGCGGGGCGTAATCCCTGCTTCCGACTTCTAAATTCCGTAACTTTCGCGTACGATCTCCGTTTTTCGCGTTCTTTATATCCACGCGTAGGTGAGATTATGCTCTACAATTTTCATTTAGACTCCGTCGGCTAGTTTTGACTTTATTTTTAATGATATATTTTTAATAGGCCGGGCCTCCTAAAGTTCGTTAAAAATTCATAGGTTCTTTATTCGACGTCGGTTTTCGTCTGTCTTTTTATTGTTTTATTACTACTGAGGAGATCTTCAACTTTCGTTTAGGTTGCGTTAGCTAAATAACACTCGATCTTCAATCCGAGTTTTTAGCCCTCTACTACTGTTACGAAACTTTGAAAATTCGTAACTTCTTCATACGAGGTCCAATTTGGGCGATCTTTTTATGTACGTTCACCTTTCAACGAGATCTACGACTTTTGTTTAGATACTTAAGGCTTAAAATGCATTTTATTGAGATTCTACTTTTTACGTCAAATAATGTTTTAACGTCGCGTCGTAAATATACGAGTGGTTATAATTTCTTCAATATAACCCGGTTTTGAGCGTTCTTTATGTTTTTGGAAACCTTGGCATGATATCTAATATTCGATGCATCCCAACTTAGATACTTGAACACTTTATTTTCGAGGTTAATTTCGTTGTTTTTAGCTTTCGAGTGTTTACAATGCTTTTTGGGAAAAATAGGGTTGTCACAGATACTCCCGGAAATCCTTCGGGATAGACATTGAGAGGAAAGAGCCGTTAAGTTCCCGTTTCTCTATCTCACTGGTTAGTTATTTTGACGGTGCACGTTTCGATTGTTGACAACAGATTTAGTCTAGATAGATATTTGAATGAATGATTAGCAAATTTTTACCACATTAAAATCGAGAAGGATCACAGGCACAAGATTTATCAAAGAGAAGTATACTTGTAGAAACGATGGGATCGGCGGCTGTTCTTTCTTGTCCCATGGTTAGGACTCTCCCGGTGTTGCCAGATGTTACTGTCTTCGGACAGTTTCGCTTATAATGTCCGACCTCTCCACAACTGTAGCAGGTTTGACCAATACCTGCTCCGGAAGCCTGACTAGTTGACGGGGTTGAGGTTTTGCAGGTTCGTGCGAGGTGACCTTCCTGGCCATAGCTTCTACAAAACTTTGCACGACAAGGACCAGGGATGCGATGGTGGTAACTACAATGGTTACACCATGGGAGGATACCGGCATATCCGGTGACAGGTGCTTGAGATGTGGAATTGACAACAGAAACAGCAGCAGGGATAGTGGCAGCGTGAACTGCCACTATTTGCTGTTTCTTTGAGAGTTCTGGGGAAGACTGACTCTTCTTCTTCTTCCAAAACTTTCTTTTCTCGCCACTCTTTTCTGTGGGCTCGGGGGTGGTGTCTGCTTCTTCTTGCACATCATTGTGATCGATCAAAGTTTGAGCCAGACACTTTGCACTGTCGTAGGTATTTGGCTTTGCTGCTATAACGTTCCCCTTTGTTGGCTGGGTTAATCCCCAGATGAATCTTTCTATCTTTTTGCTTTCCGGGGTAACCATTCCCGGACAAAGGAGTGCCAAGTCATCAAACCATGAAGTGTAAGAGGCGATATCAGAACCTTTCATCTTCAGGTTCCATAGCTCGTTTTCCAGCTTCTGGATTTCACCCCGAGGGCAATACTCCGCATGTAGGAGTTCCTTCATTACTTCCCATCCCATAGCATTAGCTACTGATAAGGTCAGGGATTTGACTCGGCCGTTCTACCAAGTCAAAGCTTTATCGAGGAGAGTACAGGCGGCAAACTTTACTTTGTCGGAATCCGAACAGGCACAAATCTCGAAAACAGATTCGATTTTCTCTAACCATCGAGTTAGAGCAATGACACCCCCTGTGCCATCGAAGAATGTAGGTTTTGCGTTCATAAAGTCTTTATAGGAACACTCCTTCCGGTGTTCCTGATTACCTTCTTGGTTTTGGGAACCACTTCCTGGACCATTGGGGTTAAATTGAGGTAGGAGGGCTGATATTGTGGCAGAAATGGTTGCCTGAAAAGTTTCCAGATCGATTTGAAGAGGAGGTGGTGGCGGAGGGTTGCTGGTCTTAGAGCTGGGTCTCTTCCTTGGAGGCATATTGATCTAATAAGATCAAGGAAGAGAGGATGATAAGTCCTCTGAATTGAATCAAGAGATATGAGACAGGAGATATCTCATCAAGACAAATATAGCATCATACTAAGTGATAAAGCAGAAAGGAGTTAAGATAGAACATTTTATTGCTAAAGGAATGATCAAGAAATAACGCGTATACAAGGATTTCTGCAAAGGATTGGCTCGAGAAATACTCCCATAGTATTTCATGGTTCACTGCAGCGACGATTCGTTGTTTGGGATATTGGGTAAGTTTTAGGTATGCCGCATGCCACAGTCACTCCCAAGCACATGTTGGCCGTGTCTCGAATGAATATAGTTGGCCAGGCTATATTGACCCTAGACACGACTACATAACTGCCTAGGTTTAACCGCGGTGTACAACACCCATTTACTTATGTTTTGTTCTACTTATAGTTACGGACTTCGATGGCTCGGCATACTTAAATACTTTTGAAAATACTTATATATTGTAGGATACTTTTAGTTCAGAGCACTTAGGCCCTTTAATGTTTATAGTCTTATACCATGTAAGCTTTGGTATACCAGTTCACTATAAACAAGGGCTCTGATACCAATCTGTCACACCCCGAAAACCAAAGGCGGAAACATTTCCGGGGTTGACTCCACGTTGAGTATCAAATCCAATGCACATAGTAAAGCAGTAATCACAAAACATTACATTACATAATATTGTTTACATCTGATTGAAAGTAAAGTTGTACATGTATTATACATAGTAATATAAACAAAAGTAAAGACGAGTCTTCGGGACGGTCCGTCTTCTCCAAAAGGTTGCGATGTACCTGTCTAACGTTGACCTAAGAATACAAGCAGTTTGAAAATCAGCATAAAGCTGGTGAGTTCATAAGTAGTTTAGTTTTGAAAAGACGAGTTCCTTTACGTTTGAGAAAAGTTGTTGATGAAGAAAATCCCATATTTTCTTATTAAAAACAATTTAGTTATCCTTTGTTAAAATTTCGAAAACGGTTGGTTATGACATACCAGGAAAATCCCATATTTTCCTTATAGTTTTAGTTATTCGTTTGTTTCTTTATTCGATTATGTGCTGTTGTGTTACCCAGGAAAATCCCATATTTTCCTATGTGTTGAGTTGTCTATTTGTATCTAGGTTCGTTACTTATTTTAATGCTATCCCAGGAAAATCCCATATTTTCCTATATGTGGTGTTTTGCTCTTAAGTCTGATTTCGAAATACCAGTAATTACTATGTGAGTAGTATTAATTTTGTGTTCTACTTTCTTAGTTATTCTACGATCGGATGACTATAATCTACTAACTTAGTTGTAATTTCGAAGCTCTGTCGACATTCTGAGGCGGATATATTCGAAACTCAGTAGAGGTCCAGAGGTGTATTTTCGTAATAAATTTGAAACTCTAGTGACACTCAAGGAGTACATTAACTGTATATTCGAAGTCTTAGTGTCAACCAAAGGCGTTATTTTGTATTCGTAGTCGTATTCGTATTCGTAGACGCATTCGTATTCGTAGACGTATTCGTTCTAAATTACATTCGTATTCGTATTAGTATTCGTATTCGTATTCGTAGACGTATTCGTATTCGTATTTGTATTCCTATTAGTATTCGAATTCGTATTCGTATTCGTACTTAGTTATATCGTATTCGCATTCGTTCTATCCTATTAGTTATATTTGTTGTAATTAGTATGATTTCTTTTACAAAAGACAATATAGATCAAAACACTTTTCAAAAGAAATCTATAAGTAACCTGCAATTCGAAACATCAGTTATCATAAACTTTGGAAATCATGACTTTTAGAAACTAAAATCATTAAGTTGTAAATCAGTTTAAGTACAAGATACACTTGTACTTTTGCTTGTATTTCCCCCCTGAAAATAGTTAAAAACAGTGAAAAAGAGTAGGGGTATGAACTCACTGGACGAGAAACGTGACGATTTCGGATGCTAAACTTTGGTCCGGGGCTTGTAAATGCGCGAGGTTCCTAAGTATAATTTAAAGATACACATTTGTATCTAATTAGGATTTAGTTTAGCTATTTGTTAGGGACAATTGCTTCTAGTCGCGAAAACACCCCGATACGAGTGTTTGGAGGGACCCAGGTGGCGTTTAAGGACGTGAAATGACACTAGGGACTTGGGACTTGAGTTTACTCCCCATGAGTAAACTAATATAAGAGTTTTGGTCTAAAAACACCCATTCCCCATGAGTTTACGGCCGTAAACTCATGGTGGGTGTGGTTTAACGTGCTAAATGACTTCAAACACTTAGGGAATAATTTCTAGACTTGGTTTAAGGACTTGGAATGATTTCAAGGCATCAAATAGACCCTGTTATGGGAGTTTACGGCCTAGCATGACCTCATGGCCGTAAACTCCTATTTTTCCATAAAAATGGTGTTAAATGGTTCCAAAACAAATCACATGTGATTAATAGAATTATTCCAAGGCCTAACATGAGTTTGTATGGGACATATGAGGGATTTATGGAGTTTACGGCCCATGAGACCCCTCTCATGGCCGTAAACTCTTCTATAGGGTGATACAAAGTGTTTTAAGGCCTAAAACTTGCATGGAAGGACTTCTAAAATTCATGTATGGGCTTTAGGGGTGTTTAGTTAGCATTCTAACACCATGAATCATGGAGTTTACGGCCCAAGAACAAGCCTTGGCCGTAAACTCTTAAAAATCCCACAAATAGTGTGTTTAAGGCCCTTAAACTATTTTTGGTTGGTCCTATGATTTATTCCAAGGCTTTTGGTGGTGTTGGATGGCTTTCTAACACCTTAGAATTGAATTTATGCCATGTTTTGAGGAGTTTACGGCCCAAGCACATGCCTTGGCCGTAAACTCACCTAAATCCCCCAAAAATCATGTTTGAAGTGTCCAAATACTAAAACCAATGTTCTATAATATATATCTAAGCCATACTAGTGATTTGGAAGGGTTTAAAGGCATGAAAAACCCCATTTACATGAGTTTACGGCCCAAGCTTATACCTTGGCCGTAAACTCCTTCAAATGACTCAAAATCTAAGTTTTAAATGTTCTAAGTTCATATCTTGAAGTCTCTTAGCCATATCTGAAGTCTAAATGAGCTTAGGAAGGAGTTTAAGGGCTTAAAACCCTTCAAACTTGGTGTTTACGGCCTAGGTAGCTTCCTGGGCCGTAAACTCATATTTTGTGTCCCATTTCATGATTAAATGTCGAATTTTGAAAGCCAAATATGCTATAGATTAAGGCTAGGAAGGTACCTTAGGGATTTGAGGCCTTAAAATTGAGTTTTGGACCCTTAATCTTTGGATTTAGGAGAGAGGTTAGTGAGAGAGTAGAGAGAGAAGGAAAAAGCTTCAAATGATAGGTTAAACACATTTATATAGTTCCTAAAACTTGGACACGGTGGAATTCTACCCGATACCGACCTTAAACGAGGCTTTAGGTCGCACCCGATTAAGTTTCCGTCACCCGGCGGGGACGTTTCTAAAACTTATGTAACAAATGTTTTTGGGCTAATTTCATGAGTTCCTAAATGATTTGGACCCTCATTGGATGATAATAAACATATGATTTTAGTTAACTAAACCTAAAAACGATATTGGGACTTTTCGATTTCCGACGAGTTATACGGGTAGAATGGGTTTTCGGCGACGAACAACTTCGGGTTGTTACAACCATGAATTGTCATTTCTCTTTAAATGACTTACTGAAACAATAACATTCAATAGAAACAAATTCAATGAATGAGTTCATGTCTTAAGAGACAATCTCGTGAAAGATGTGAAACTTTATACACTTAAAGGACCTATTCCTAAATAAATTGCTTTGAGCAATAGACCTGAATATGATACCTAGTAAATGCATCATAGTGATGCTCAAGATGCTTCTAACATCATACTAGGAACAATTATTCATGACTTATAGGAAGTTTTGGATAATATATATATATATATATATATATATATATATATATATATATTTGATAATATAATATGTTAATCACTATTCCAATAAACATAGTGATATTTTGTTGGAATAATGCAAGGCTAAAAGAGTCATCATGTGTGATCTAAAAGGCCCATGTTTTATGGAATAAACACCTTTAAGCCCCACAAATCCAATAAGACCCACATAGATGGATCTTGTTTCTTTTGTGAAGAAACTAGACACTGGTAGAGAAACTACTCCTCTTATCTAGAAAGACAATCTAAAAGAGACTAGTACTTTTGGTATTTACTGGATAGAACTCATACATTCCGTGTAACACTCAAGTACTTAGTACTTAAGTGTTAATCTAATATTTGTAACTTGATTGCAAATATTTACAGAAGAGTAACTAGCTGAGCACAAACAAGTTGGAACTACACTCTCGAAGTTTAGTTTAGAACATAAATTGCTTGTAATATAAAACGATGTATGTTTTGGAACAATATTTGTTTTAAATTTAGCATGTCTCAATTATTTATTTAAATGTTTGATTATTTACTAGATTGTTTTTCATAACTATAATACTCATATTCTGAAATGATTGAGTTTTATTTTTGAGACTAGATCTCTTAATAGAATTACAAAGTATATATCAACATTCTATAAATTAAATTAAGTTGTATATGTTAGCACTTTTGACTTAAACATGTTTTAAATCAAAGTTATCCATGACATTGTTATCTTTATTGTATAAATGAAATCCACATATTCCAACTTAAGAAAGGGATCTTTGAAGACAAATAATATAGTTTATTTGATATATGTGAATCTTATTTATATATAAAAGTTTCCTAATAATATTTTCACTAAAGTGTAGAGAAAATAATTATTAAGAAATTATACAATTTGGTGTACGACTTCCTTTCTAATTAATGTATTTGATTAAGCACAAGATACAACCTAGTAGTACCATCTAAAGCATTCATGATGATAAAGGGTGAATTAAATTGTACTTGATATAGTCTACTTTTTTATAGGTAGAAATGTCCTCTTTTTAACCTTTTTGGGATTATAGTTCAGTCACTATTAATTGTATCTAGAAGACAAACACCAACTAATTACATAATTATATAATATTCTTAAAGGGCATTTAGATTATTATATAGAAACCCATCAATAATAAGTTCCTTTATTCCCCTGAAAGCTGAGTTAGCAGAAAGAAAACTTCTAATGACAAAGCAAGTGGGAGGCACATGGAGGTTGAAGTAGTTCAAGAACCATAGCCTGATGTAACAATTTTTGGCACCATTTTTAACAAGAAAACATTAAACATGAATAATAGCTAGTCATAAACACAAAATTTCACAATAATGGTAGAACTCATCTATGAGTTGAGAAATGTGGAATCTCTCATTTATGAGTTCTTGATGGTTTCTAGTTACACCATCAAATACCAAAATGTTATATCAAATCTTGTATCTAACAAATGACTTAGAGTCATGAAAATTGAGATGCAATCCATGTTTAATAGTCAAGTATGGGCTTCATTAATCTTCCTCTTTATAACAAGGCTAGAAAGAGTAAGAGATTCTTCTAGAAATAATATATACATGGATTTATATACATTTAGTAATACTTGTTATATAACGATTTTCTCATACTCATCTCATTGACTATAGTCCTTATCATACTCATGACGTTGAGTGTAATCAAACCTTTTTAGAAGTAGCTATGATTAGATCAACACGGATATTATTTACTATAACTTCATATAGATTTCAAGAAAGACCGCTTTTCTTAATAGACATCTACTAGAAGATATCTATATAGCTTTGCCTAGAGGTTTTTTTAATCCATGTTATCCTAACCAAATGTGCAAGGCTTAAGATCCACTTACGGATATAAAGCAAAAATCTCAAGGTTGGAATAGTCATTTTAATATAAAGATACAAGGTATCCTTTTATATCAAAATGAAAAAGAACGTGTGTGTGTTTACTAAGAACTAGTGGGAGGATAGTGATATTCCTAATCTTGTATGAATGAGACATACATAATCATTTGAAATGACATTCCGACTATGCATGTTGGTTTTCACCTTGACTCGGAAAGTATTTCTAAAATGAAAGACTTAGGAATGACAAGATACATTCTTGGAATGTAAACTCTATAAGAGATAGATAAAGATGAATGTTAAAGGTTTTAAACTTCTTTTTGCATGAAATAACAATATCTTGCAAGAGGTCTAGGTACAAGATTCCTTTGGATGACTCTTTGCATTGTTACATGACACCTTTTGAGTCTGTCTCAAAGGACTTAGCACATAGGTTGAGCAAGATGAAATGATTTATACTCTATTTGCTTGGCAAATGAGTCCGTCATTTATGTCATATCATGAGATACAAAATTGAATACATGGTTAAGGCACTAGATGATTGTGAGAACATTCTAAGAGTACTTAAGAAGCGCTAAGAGAATGTATACCGGAAAATTAGTTTAGAATAAAATCTTAATGTAAAGAGCTACATAGGATTTTGATTTCTAAATAATTATAGATAATTATGAATTATAATTGGGTTATGACTTCATTATGGAATGAAGAGTAAGTTTAGTTGGAATGAGGTCCAAGAAAAACATAATGACACAATCTACTAAAATAATAAGAATACACAACTTTTAAAGTCAATGTCAAATATGATTGGATGAATGATTTCATTGAAAACCTATGTTGATTTCTGCCATTCAAGGATCACATATAAATCTTTGTGACTTCGAGAGTTGACTTAATCAAGCTAAGGGACTCTATGTCACTAAATTAAACCAATCATATTCTCCAAGATATTTAACTATACCTAGAGTAAAAGTAAAATATCGAGATATAGTATTCATGAAATTTACACAAATTAAATTTAGTCGAACCCATTAATAAAGTCTTTCCTTTTAAGCTAAGTATGAATGGTTATACATAAGCCTTAAGACTTTTATTATTCTAGAAATAGGATTTTGGTTTGGATTTAATATTTGGATATTGGAACATTGTAACAACAACTATTACATAATGTTTTGATATACTGGGATATGATCATTACATTAATACTTGTTGTGTTCTATATTAACATGTTTAATCCAGGAATAATCATATTATTCTAAAGGTTCATAGTCGGTCATGATTGTTGGAGCAATTATGAAGTAAGACTAATATGAAAAGGATTGGTTGACTCTCACCAGATGAAAGTATGCAAGAAGTTGTAACCAAGTTTCATAGGTACTTGTCAGAGAACTAGTATTGAATGGACCCGCATCAAGATCAACTCATAGACCGCATTCGTGAGTGACACTTGATTAAAAGGTATTATCTTTGTATCCTTAACACCTAAAGACGTAGTGGGACTTACTGTAGGGAGTGTTGTGCTTTGATATGACCGAATGTTTTTCCTTAATCGGTCAGTTATAAAAGTCATTTTCGGGAATGGTGTGAACTATGCAAGAGGCCTATGTAGTCAAGATGGGATTTGTTCCTGTTTTTTGTTGAGAGTTAGACATCTAACACACATTACCCAAAGTTGAATTGCAAATGAGATTGATTGCGATCCAAGGCTCATGTTCAATAGGATGTCTGTAACAAAGGGATAATAGGTAAACTTACCTTAATACATCAATTGAAGCTCAGAGCTTTTGGGTATTGGATGTTGATGAATGGCATTCTTCGTCATACGTTATTGGGGGCAGTGAAATGTTGATATACGTTCACCACTGTTTGTGTCAATCTATGATAAGTCTCGTGCAAGTGGGAGATTGAAAGATCTAGTATGCCTAAGAGTCATTATAGAATGATATTACTAATAATATATGATCCTATAGGGTCACACCTTGTAGCAAGTTACCGTCAATTGATTATTTATTAGTATAATTTGATTACTAATAAACATATCAACAATTTTATTTAATTGGAAAAATATTATTTCATGGAAAAAATATTTTATTAATTGGGAATTTATTATTTGTGGAAATAATATTTATTGGAGACATAAAAACTTATGAAATATATCATAAAGTATGATCATTTATAAGTTATATTTATATTTTAATAAACTAGTTCAATTTATATAAAAGATAGTTTTATATAAAATAAGATATTTATATATTCATATTTATATCTTTATAAGCTAGTTAGAATTTATATAAAAGGTATTTTATATAAAATAAGATATTTATATGACTAGTTATATAAATATATATGTTGGGAATTTTTATAAAAATTGATTGAATTTTTATAAAATAGCATGTATGTAGATATAAACCAGCCATGAGACAACTTTTGTCTTCTTTGTGGCTTGCCTTTTTCGAAAAATAAGAGAAGACCAAGTATGATATTCTTTTGAATTGGTTAATCAATTCTACCATGCTTATAAGAAGCATGTCTCATGCTTTTGCTTTATGCTCTCTTCTTGATTTTTGGCGTTTATATAAGGGAGAGCATGGAAGGTTCGAAGTAAGTTCTTGTAAGCATGATTCTTCTTCTTCTTTGGAGCCTAAAACTGAGAGCAATGTGCTCTCTATGGGGCTTCCATATTTCGGAATTTCGAGCCCTTCTTCTCCTCCATTATCTTGTATTTTGATGCTAGAAAAAGTCCCTTTGCTTCTTCACCTTTTAACGTATATTTGGTATATATTTCATAGTCTTATGAATTCCAAATCACAAGTGTATACTAGCATATTCTGATGGTTCTACTCTTGCTTGGTGGATACTTCTAGAGAACTCTTGTTTTAGAGTTTCATGCCACGCTTCATCAACTTCCAACTTCCCATGAGGATCAAAGTCTTCAAAGGTTGTTATGCTTTCCCTTCTATGGTTGTTTTAATCTTTCTGACTCTTGCAAATTGATCCTTGGTGGGTAAAATAGTTTTAGTTTTATTCAACAATTTTAAAGCTTCCGTTGTCATTTTTACCGGTTGTGAAACTGGATTTTTGAATAAAAACCCAACAAGCTTATGAGTCGTGTCCCACATGATTCTACTATTGGATCAATCATATATGTCATGACATGTACCAGATCTGATGACTCGTATGTCTTGAGCATGATAAGTTTGGATTAGATCAACTTTGCAAGAATCAATGGATCAAAACCAAGAACATTCTTAAGTGTCATAGGAGGAAATAGGAAATGAGCTTCATAGTATGGAAAAGATCATTGTAAGAGTTACATTGATGCTAAGTTCCACTCTGATAAAGATGATTTTGTTCGCAGTCAAAATTTGTGCTTTACTGAATGGTTAGATTGGAAGAGTACCAAGTAATACACCATGGTGGATTTATCAAACTTAGAGTATATTGCAGTTGGTTAAATTGCAAAGAAAACATGGCAAAAAGAGATTCATTAGTGACATCTTTGTTGAAATTCAATCATTGATGGTCCTTTTGAATTTTCTTATGACTTTAAAGGTGAACTTACCTTGAGTATGGATCCCAAGTTACATAAGATCAAATGACACATAATTAGTAAGTACAAACAAATTTGATAGTGACTCAAATGTAAAGCTATCATAGTCAATAAGTTATATCAAAAGATAATCTTGTCGATCTAGTCCGTAAGCCAATGTCATTGACAAGTCTAACAGTCAGACAAAGTCGAGAGGCATTAAATTTGAAAATGAATTGGCTTAAACACTCGTAGTTTGATATTTTTTAAAACTTGAGAACATAAGTAGTATAAGTGTTAATTCGATTTGGTGACTATTAAGTGGAGATCTTAATATATGATGGAGTTCATTCATTTCAATTAGCTTATCACTATGTTCTCCTTTTACATGTGTGGAACCCCACTTCCTGAGTATTAGTTTACTCAAATGTCCATAGTCGGTCGTACTCTTGGAAGTAAGTAGTTATTAAAGACTGTCATGAGCATTAGTGGATTGTCCATAGTGATTGGACATAGCATAGAGATTGCGCTAACACTCATGAGTGCTTCATAGAGATTTAAGTATTGGACCAACCCGCACTTAGAGATTACTTCATGGATCCAGTCATGAGTAATTCTGAGATGACACCATCTTCTATTCTTTAAATCTAGATACATGTGGGGTTTTTCTCTACGATTATATTATGCATTGGTCTACTTCAACGCTATTTGTAACTGGTAGTCATAAAGGGTATGTCCATATATGACATGATGAAGCAGACAAAAACTATGTAGTCGAAGTTTTTTCGTTCCTTTCCGTTAATTTTTGGGTTAGGCAAATCAATTAATGTTTTTATTTTATTTTATTAAGTGTCGAAACGAAATAAAAAAACAAGTGAAACACCCTCGAATTCATTTGGAAATTTTTTTAGTTTACGACCTAGTCGGGTTACGACTATTTAATCGGGTACGACCATAAACTCCGTTTAACGTCGGTATTGGGTGGATCCCCACCTGGACACAAACTCAAACCCTATATAAGGGTTGAGTGGCCTTCATTTGAGCATTTTCACACCTCCTTATAACTTTCTCTCTCTACTCTCTCTCTACAAGTCGGTTTTAGTCAAGAAACACCACATTCAACCTCCAAAATCGTAAGTAATCCTTCCTAGCTTGTTGTTTAGCTTTGTATTCATGCATATTTGTGGTTGAATCATCCAAATACCTCAAAAAATTGTGATTAAGGTTGGGGAACACCTCCCAAAACTGTAAACTCCCATAAGGGGGTTTTGAAGCCCCAAAACCCTTCCAAAACCCTTCTAATGCTTATCTATGACTTAAAAACTTGCATGCATGAACTTAGAACCCCAAAATCATGTATTTATGGGTGTAAACATGAGTTTATGGTCCAAGAACATTCATGAACCGTAAACACCTTTTTAAGGTGTCAAAATGCCCTTAAACACCTCCAAAAGCATGCATAAGTTCCTAGAACCTTGTATCCCTTCATGTGATGCACCAAATCATGCAAAAATGAGCCACACATGTGTTTACGGCCGTAAATGCATGTGTTTATGGCAGTAAACTCACCAAGGGTCCTTCAAGAAACGTAAACTCCATTTCCAAGGTCATTTCAAGTCCCGATCACTTCCTAAGCCCTTAAATCAACCCTAGAACCTTTCCTTGTGAAGTATGAGACCATTGAACACCCAAAAACACCCCACCCATGAGTTTACGACCATAAAATCATGGGGATACGGTCTTTGGTCCGTAAATACCCCTAAGGGTTTACACTTGAGGAGTAAACTCCTTATTAAGGCCCTGCACTCCTTAAATGCAACCCGTATCACTTCCAACACTTGAGATAAGGTGTTTTCGCTCATCGAAGTGTATTATTTTGCTTAATTATTGGTTCAATGTCTAATTAGATACAATTATGTATCAATTCATATTACATATGATCCTCGCATGTGTTCAAGCCGTAAATTGACACCTGGAGTCCTACCCGGCACATCCTCGTCTGGTGAGTTCATACCCCTACACCTTTTTCCGTGTTATTTTTTATGTTTTCAGGGGGGGAATACAAGCAAAATTACAAGGGAATTATTACTCAGAACTTATTATTTCTTATGAAATGTTTACATGTTCATCATGCTTTTAACCCAGAAAACCGTTTTACCAACCAACTATGAAATTAGCTGTTGAGTTAGTTTTCAAGACTAAAACAAAGGAACTTATGAATCTTATCATAAAATGTTATATTATATATTTTAACAAGGATTCATACCATTCATAAAATGAGAATTTCCATATTATTACTTGTAAATTCGTTATTCTTAATATTAGAGACACGTCCTCGGTAACACTCCACAGAGATACGCGAGTGGAGGACCAACCCTGTAACAAGAATCTCTCGGAGGGAGAACGTGACTTGTGTGTATAGATCTATATGGGACTGACTATCCCGTACCTTGCTGCTAACTATAGTGGGACCGGCAGGACTACGGGTGACAAAGTCATAAAACGATACTAGCCCCGTTACATGCCATATCTAGTTTATTGTATGGTTATGGAACTCACAACTTAGATAATGGAGATTTACTTTTAAGTAATAATGAACCTAGTGAACTAACCTCAAAGTAATAACTGTTTTGATTACTAGAGGGTATCCGGAATACCCTTAGGAATTAGTTCACCACCTACTTATTAGTTTTATATACATGTTAAAACTAATGTACTTTATCAAGATTAACCCGACATTCATGGAAACTTTGCTTAACTAAACAAGAATGGTAGATACTTGTACACTTCATTCTAGATCGATAACCAACCACCAACTTTTAAGGAAAATAAGGGTTTTTCTTGGGATAACTTAACCTTTTTGAACAGGCTGTTTAACAAATGAATAACCAAACCACTTATACAAGAAAATATGGGATTTTCTTGGTAAACAACTTTTCATAAAACCAAAGGAAACTTATTATTTTACCAGAAACAACCCGCTTATGAACTCATCAGCTTTATGCTGATATTTTAAAACTGCTTGTATTCTCAGGTTCTCGTTAGACAGGTATCTCACTTACTTTTAGAGAAGACGGTGCATATAGAAGTCTCGTCTATACTTTTGTTATACTGATGTATATATAAATCATGTATTACTTTGCTTTCAAACAAATTTAAATATTCATATGTAATGTAATGGTTGTGTTTACTATGCTTACTATGTACAATGGTTGTGATACTTTACATGACGTCCTCCGTCCCGGAACGTTTCTGCCATCGGTTTTGGGGTGTGATAGATTGGTATTACAGCCCTTGTTTATAGTGAACTAAGTATACCGAACCTTACATGGTATATAACTGTAAACACTAAGGGGCCGAAGTGCTCTGAACTAAAAGTATACCTTAAAATACAAGTATTTTCCAAAAGTATACAAGAATACCTAAATGCCAGAAACCATAATTATGAGTAGAACAAAACCTAAGTAATTGGGTGTTGGGCACTGCGGTTAAACCTGGGCAGTTATGTAGTCGTGTCTAGGGTCAATATAGCGTGATCGACTATATTCATTCGAGACATGGCTAACATGTGTTTGGGAGTGACTGTGGTGTACAGCAGGCCTAAAACTTACCAAGTATCCAAACAACTAGTCATCGTTGCAACAAAACATAAAATACTATAGGAGTATTTTAGTCAGAACCGAATACATTGTAGAAATTCAGTCCAAGTGTTGCTACACATTCTTTCCTTAGCGATCGTTTACTTGCTTTAGTAAAGCTTTCCTGTTCTATCGCTTAGTAGAACACCCTAACTGGCATAATGAGATATCTCTTGTTTCATATCTCTTGATTCTATCCAAAGGACTTATCATCCTCTCTTTCCTGATCATTTTAGATCAAGATGCCTCCAAAGAAAAGACCCAGCTCAAAGAACAACAATCCTCCTCCGCCACCTCCTCCATTTGATCCCGCCATCTTCCAAGCAATTGTTACTGCTGTTGTGGCTGCTGCTATGTCACAAATGAACCCTGGCGGCTCTGGCGGGCCAGGAGGTGGTACTCAGCCCCAAAACCAGGAAGGTGGTCAGGGACACCAAAAGGAGTGTTCCTATAAAGACTTCATGAATGCGAAACCCACACCTTTCAATGGCACTGGAGGTGTTATTGCCTTGACTCGATGGTTTGAGAAGATCGAGTCTATCTTTGAAATTTGTTCTTGCTCGGAAGCCAACAAGGTGAAATTCGCCGCCTGCAATTTCACCGACAAAGCCTTGACTTGGTGAAATGGCTGAGTCAAATCCTTAACCCTACCACTAGAAAATGCTATGGGTTGGGAGAGCATGAAGGAGCTCTTACTTGCTGAGTACTGCCCACGGGGCGAAATGCAGAAACTAGAGCATGAACTCTGAAATCTAAAGATGAAGGGTTCCGATGTTTCCGCCTACACTTCTAGGTTTGAAGACCTAGCATTCCGGGAATGGTCACCCAGGAAAGCAAAAAGATTGAAAGATTCATTTGGGGGCTGACCCAGCCAACCAAAGGAAATGTCCTGGCTGCTAGGCCAAACACCTTCGACAGCGCAAAGTGCCTGGCGCAGACTCTGATATATCATGGAGTCGATCTCGATGAAGTGACCACCACTCCTGAACTAGCTTAAGGGGGTGGTGAGAAAAGAAAATTCTGGAAACAGAAGAAGGGTCAGTCTTCACAAGAGCCCTCAAAGAAACAACAAAGAGTAGCAGTCCACGCTGCTACTACCCCTGTCGCTACTCCTGCCACTCAGGCACCTACCAGTAGATATGCTGGTACTCTTCCTTGGTGCGACAAGTGCAACTACCATCGTCTCACTTCCGGCCCATGCCATGAACTGTCATGCTCCAACTGTGGTAAAAAGGGGCATACGATTCGATTTTTCAAGACACCAACCCAACCAACCAATCAAGCTTCTGGAGCAGGTGTCGGTCAGGCCTGCTACGGTTGTGGTGAGGTCAGGCATTACAAGCGAAACTGCCCCAAAGCAACAACAACCAACAACACCAGGAGAGTTCTAACGATGGGGCAAGAAGAGGCAGTCGCCAATCCCACAGTTGTCAGGGGTACGTTCCTTCTCGACAACTCTTATGCATGTATGCTTTTCGATTCTGGTGCGAAACGAAGTTTTTGTAGCCATTCATTCAAACATCTTCTTAGACACAGTCCTCAACCATTAACCAAAACATTTATCGTCGATATGGCTAACGGTGAGAAAGAGAACGCTAACGATATATTCATAGGCTGCACCCTTACCCTAAACGATCATTCCTTTCCCATCGACCTTATGCCAGTTTCCATAAAGAGCTTTGATGTTATCATTGGCATGGATTGGTTGAGCCCCAATCATGCTGATATCCTTTGTTACAAAAAAGCTATCCGCCTCAGTCTTCCTTCCGGGCAAATCCTCATGATTTACGGCGATAAACTTAGTTCCAATCTTGGCATCATTTCATGCATCAAAGCCCAAAAGCTTTTGCGATAGGAGTGCCATGCATTCCTAGACCATGTGATAAATGAGAAACAGGAAGTTAAATACCTTGAGAGCATCCTCGAAGTCTGAAAATTTCCTAATTTCTTTCTCGAAGAGCTCCCGGGAATTCCTCCCGAACATCAAGTTGAGTTTCGTATCGACCTAATTCCCGGAGCTACCCCCGTAGCCAAGTCCCCATATCGCTTAGCGCCAGTAGAAATGAAGGAGTTATCCAGTCACCTCAATGAGCTACTCAGCAAAGGGTTCATCAGACCGAGTTCCTCAACCTAGGGAGCCCCGGTGTTACTTGTGAAGAAGAAAGATGGATCCTTTCGGATGTGTATAGACTACCGTGAATTGAACAAGTTGACCATCAAGAACCGTTTTCCTCTTCCGCAAATAGATGAACTTTTTGATCAACTCCATGGAGCCAGCTACTTCTCAAAGATAGATCATAGATCAGGGTACCATCAGCTATGAGTACATGAGAGTGATGTTTCCAAGACAACATTTAGGACTCGATATGGTCACTATGAGTTCGTAGTGATGCCCTTCGGTCTAACCAACACACCGGCAGTGTTCATGGACCTGATGAACCGGGTGTGTCGCCCCTTTCTGTACAAGTTCGTTGTTGTGTTCATTGACGATATACTCGTCTACTCCAGAAGTGTCACACCCCAAAACCATGAATGGCAGAAACATTATGGGGCGGAGGACATCATGTACAGTATCACAACAATGAATAATAGTAAACAAGCAACAAAATCATCCATTACATTAATAATATAATTTCATACATGTGTGTTTTGTCAAGTTATATAGACACCAAAATATACATATCAAAATAAAAGACGAGTCTTGAACGAACTCCATCTTCTCAAAAGCCTGGCACTTGTACCTGTCTATTAGTGACCTGAGAATACAAGTTATTCTGAAAGAGAGTATCAGCTTAAAGCTGGTGAGATCATAAGTATATTAACGTCTGTGTTTGTATGAAATCATTTGTAAGATGTTCGTAAGATGTTTTGTAAAACGTTTTGTAAAATGTTTGAACTATCCTAGAAAACCCTATGTTTCCTACTAACTGTAGCCTTCTACCAAGGCACCTAGTGTCTGTGCATGTGTTCCTTGTAAGAGTGTGTGTTTTCCCAATTCTGACTATCATTAACCAAAAATATAGTTTTTACATTACCGTGCATCGTGTGAATTTTCACGAAGTGAATGTAATGGGAAATATCATAGTACCGTAGTATTTCTAATAAGTGACTACCGCTATAATAACTACCTTAAAACAAAAGGTATTCAAAGTAACATGTGATCGACCTGTATCCTGCTACCGACTCTAGTAAAACGACGATGTAAGACGCCGTAAGAAATGACATTTGGCACCCGTAGACTTGCAAGTCCCACTGTAGCGAGCAGCAAGGTGTAGGATAGTCAATCAAGTATAGATCTATATGCAAACTCATACGCTCCCCCAATTAAGGAGATTCAGGATACAAAAACGGTCATGGCAGGAAGTGCCATGACCCGTTTAATGGTTCACATAACTGCATGAATGTACATGTAATGAACGCGCTACTATAAAGTATACTCTTTCTTTGTCTACGCTGTATGTATTGTAATGTTTTGTGTGTGCTAGCTGTAATGTGTGTCCTATCTCTGTATAGCTTGTATAGTAATGTACTATGTGTACTAGCTGTAATGTGTGTTCTCTATCTAGCTAGCAAGTATTGACTCATGAACGAACTGACTCATTGTATGATTTCGCGTTCTAGTAATAGTTCTAGTATCTTCCTGAACTACCCCTATGTTAGCTTACTAGTAATGTAACTGGTACGTATGAACATGGACGTATGCCCTTGCTACCCAAGGGTATTGAACTGATTGGAAGAACGTTTATGAATATATATGTACACATTATATATAACTAATATTTAAACGACCTTCGGACGGATACCTGATACCCACCAGACCACATCCCAACGGGGAAAGGGAAATAGAGCGGCTTAGCCTTCCTAAGTCTTTTAAACATTGCGTATATAACTATCCATACATAGGCATGCATTTTGTCACACCCTAAAAACGGAACGGCGGAAACGTTCAGGGGTGAAGGACGTCATGTCAAGTATCACGAGATATGTATATGGTAAGCAAGTAATGAACAACCATTTAATTTAGAAAGAAAGTGTTTACAATGTGTGTGTTCACAAAACATAGAAGTCATAAACAAATAACAAAACAAGACTTGAAGCTGTAATGCTCCCTCTTCTGAAGTCCCAGCACGAGCACCTGTCTAATAGTCTCCTGAGAATACAAGTTATTTGAAAGAGTTGATCATCAATTAAGCTGGTGAGTTCATAAGATTTTAGTGATGTAAGTAAGCTGTAAAATTGTGGTTGAAAATGTATATACACAAGTGATGTAAGTTGTAAGTTCTATTTTGAAATGTTCTCTTGTTCCTCTAGAAAATCCTATATTTCCTACTTTAATGGAAGTTAAGTAAAATGACACTACAAGCCTTTCTAAGCATACTAAGTGGGTACAAGTTATATATACTTAGAGTAAATAAACAATCGATTGTGCGCCTCTGCCCTAAACTCACAACCCAACGGGGAACAGCAAGTAAGGCGGATAGCACACATTCCATTGGTTGTTAGATCGTTGTCATATATAACCTTGGAGTATTCACTTGTTACTCATGGAGTTATTTGTAATGGTTCCTTTATATCTAATGGAGCATTCTTTTAAGAAAACCTTTATTTCTTATAGTAAAATAATGACTACGGTGATTACTTTTATAATAGCTTTGTTTATACTGCTATATATAATCTGATATCAGGTAGAAAGTTAATTGGCTGAATCTGCCCTAAGCCCACAATCCAACGAGAACAAGACGTCGGGAGGAAAACACACATTTAGCTATCTATTGGATATTGGTTTTATATATAAACATGGTGTATAAACTAAGGTGTCATAGAGTTACTCACCTAAATTCTCTAAAACTGTACTGGCTTAATAAAATGGATTAAGCCCTTATCTGGGAATTCTCTAGTTTTGTATACCAAAAGTACTGACTTTGAAGGGTAAGTTTTGTACTAGAAAACTGTGTGTTGACTCTATGTCCTATGACCTGATCCATACCTGGTACCCTTATGATGACTTAATGTATACTAAGCATAGATATATATAGATTCGGGTAGATAATAGATTGGGTGACCTCATTCCAAGTCCACAATCCAACGAGAACTGGAAGTGAAGCGAAGAGCACACATCCTATTAGCTGTCGGAATCTATTAGCATATATGTATCCTATAGTGTATACATTAAGGAATCATAAAGCTAGCATTATGATCCTAACCTTTAATCGTAGCCTTCTACCAAGGCGTCTTCTGTTCCGAGTTAAACTCAACTGTTCCTTTCTCAAACGTAGAAATATATTATCCCTAGTTTATAACTATCTTGACTAGAAAATAGGTCGACTTTCAAGTGGTACCGACACTTTATGAAAGTAATGGGAGAAGTAAGTACACATATGTCATTTATGATGACCTGCGGATGTACTAATAACCTAAAAACATATTTGTTTTATTACGGTCATAATGTGAAAGCTAGAACCCCTACTAAATGCTCTCAATGTAAAGAGATTGAGGGAACCAAACGCGACTCCAGCAATTTCTTACAAGCCGTGTACTTCACATTAAAGTTATATTATCATCTATACCCAATATAACTATCACTAACGCGTTAGTGATTCATTAGTATAATTAGATCCTGTTTGTGTGCTCTCATGCTATAGCAACCTAACTTGTTTGTTATGTTCTGTTATGGTATTGTTTGATTCTCTTCACTATTTGTTCTGTTATGGTATTGTTTGATTCTCTTCACTGTTTGTTTTGTTACGGTATTGTTTGATTCTCTTCATTGTTTGTTCTATTGTGGTATTGTTTCTTTGTGTGCTTCATTGTAATAGAAGTAATGAATATCATTCTCCTAAACTATACCTATAATAGTTTACTAATGCTCTACTTGGACTGTTACTGAAATGAGTCATCTCTCTACTAAATTATGCTTTTACTTTAACAACGAAGTTTTGTATAACTATAAACTAACATAACCTTAAACGAGTTCTGAAATGTGTTGACAACTTATAAATAACATAAGTAACATTTTGAAGGATGTTTAACAACAAGCATTTGCACAATTATCATTGTGTTCAACCTGTATTCCCCCCCCCCCCCTTAAAACAGTTAAAACAGTTAAATGATTCATTACGGGGTATAAACTCACCTGGTGTGGGTGATTCAAACGGGTATGCGTGTAAGGATGAGAAGTTAACATATAATATCACATATATGTATCAAATTAGTCTTTAAACAACTAATAAACAAAGTCAAGACACCGTAGGACATGTGAAACACCTTAAACAAGTGTTATATGTCTCAAGGATTGCATCTAATTCTTGTAGGGAAGGGCTAGTGTGTGTAGTGTAACACCCCGAGATCCAGGTACATTTAATTCACCCTTATTCCTTGTCAATTGGACATGATTGGTCCTTGAGTGGAGGAAACCTTGCAAGTGAGTACGCTGGGCGTACCATAGGGGTACGCTGCGTGTACTCATGCGCTTATTTTGGGCGCGGAGTCGCTAGGTACGCTGGGCGTACCCATAGTTATGCTGGGCGTACTCGGCCCAGATGCAAAGCCCTAAATAGACTTGTGCACTGTTTAAAGGATGCTAAGGCTAATTTCTCAGCCTCCATATCAGTGAGTAAAACACTAAGAGAGAGCCTTCCATCGTCCTTAGTGAGTGTGTGTGTGTGTTCTTGGAGCTAATAGTGCCTTCGTGTTATTGAAGAAGGAAGAAAGGAGCTTGTGGAGACTAAAAGCTTGAAGTATTAACTTGGATTTGAGATCTACAGAGAAAGAAGCTACATTTAGAGGTATAAAATTTAAAACTTTCCCCTTCTCTTTGGTTGTGGTTGCTTGTGCCATTTCTGGGGTTAAAAACCCCAAAGGTGGAGACTTTATGAGTATAAAGTGCTCCATGGTCCAAGATCTGTCCCTTTTCAGTAGTATTTATGGTCTAGATCCATAAAGTCCCCATTTTGGTCGTTGATATGGGGTCATGTTTGAGTTCTATGCCTTCTAGGGTTAGAGAATGAGTTTTTTTGGGTGCTAGTGACTTATTCAGCCATGCAAGGGATTAAAGTCATCGACTTTATGGTTTTGGAGGGTTAGAAATGGTCAGATCTAAAAGTTGGATGTGGGTCTTAACTGTTTAAGACTCCAAGAGCTGAAGGACTGAAACTGGGTATTACGCCGGGCGTAATTCCAGTACGCGCAGCGTAGGGGGTGGCGCACCCCGATCCTCCGATGTTATCGGTTACGCCCAGCGTACATGTTTGGTACGCGCAGCGTAACTCGAAAGGTTGACTATTGTTGACTTTTAGGGTTTGGTCAACTTTAGGGTATTTGAGCCATGTGAAGGGTAAAATGGTCTTTTACCCTCATAAGAGTATTAAGAGAAGGGTTGCTCTAGCCTTGGGAAATGTGTTGATATCAAATACTTATTTCATATGATTAGGCGGAGGCTAGGTCTTATCCCACGGAATCCGAGATTTCTGAGATTTGCGAGTTACCGAGACATCGAGGTGAGTATTCTCACTATACGCTACCTGGACTGGTACTATGAGTTGACCAGAGGGTCTTATGTGTTATTTATGAGATTATGTGCTATATGATATTTGTATGTTGTATGATGTTATAGACCAGACCGAAGGGTCCAACGATACAGACCGGGCCGGTGGGTCCAACGAGCTATGACCGGACCAGAGGGTCCAACGAGCTATGGGACTGGAGGACCCCACTGAGACACATCGACCGGAGGGTCTTATTGTAGCCTCGAGTGGTGTATGTGTTGTATGTGGTATTTTTGGGAACTCACTAAGCATTTATGCTTACCGTTGTTGTGTTATGTGTTTCAGGTACTAGCAATGAGCGCGGGAAGGCGTCAACATGATTCGTACACACTTGGGGAGTCTATGTTGTGGATTCGGGGGAGATGTTTTTGTGATAAATACATTTGATACAATATGTTTGACGTTATTTTGTGAGTAAATGAATGTTTTGAAAATAAAAAGATTATTTTGAAAATTTACGTTGTTACAAGTTGGTATCAGAGCCTTGGTTTGAGGGATTCGGATGCATCTTCGGGCGTATCTGAACTCAAACTGAGGATTTGAGGAAATTTTTTATAATGAATTGAAATTTTTGAAAAGAGTAAAAAGAGTTTCAAGACAAACAGAGCAGATCCGTGTGTACGATCAGCCAACGCCCGAACGATGAATCCCCAAAAGTACCCTTACATTATGTGTTATGAGATATGTTATGTTACATTATGCATGCTAGAGTAGGCTAGGTATACATATTAGGACTAGAGTGGCCTGATTTGTGATGCCTTAGCCTAGGAGATTTCTGCTGCTGAGATGCTTTAAGAGCGAGTAGATAGCAGTTAGGAGCTCATGAGAATAGAATACTTGTAATCTAAGATCCAAGGAGGAGGACATGGAGTGAATGCTAATGCGGTGTGGTCAGTAGTATTGGGCCCGTACTACTGAAGACACCGGATTAGCGAGCATTCCAAGTAAGAGTCTTTTGGGTAACGGAGGACAAGTAGGGTTGCGTCATTGCGTATGTGTATGCTCGATCGAGTCTCTGATGGATTTTATTGTATTTCAGAGGCATCATGTTTGGGACTCGACACACACCTGAGAGCAGTGGTGTTAGTGACGAGGAGATCCGTTGGATGATTCATGAGGAGGTGGCTGCTGCCATCCGGGCTGAGATTCCTGAGATGTCTAGGGACATCAAGACCACGTTGATTGAGACTTTTGATGAGCAGTATGTGGCGCTGACTGAGGCTGCTGCAGCTGCAGCTACTGCTGCTGTTGCTGCTGCCAGACCTCAGGGGGTGACTCATTGTTGTTTCGGGAGTTCTGCAACACGAACCCACCAAAGTTCGACGGGATGCAGGACCCGATTGCCGCTATGAGGTGGATCTCCGACATTGAGGGATGTTTCTATATGTGTTCTTGTCCAGAGCACTTGAGGGTTCGGTTCGCCTTGAACCATATCCGCCACGGAGTGAAGCATTGGTGGAAGTTCGTGACTGCGAACTTCACTTTGGCTGAGATTTCCGAGGTGACCTGGGATAGGTTCACCACTATGTTCAGAGATGAGTATGTTTCCCTGGTGGAGAGGGAACAGTTGATCCAGGAGTTCTTGACCCTCAAGCAGGGTACTGATTCTGTGACAGTGATCACCAGGAAGTTTCATGAGAGGGCGATGTTTTTCCCTGAGCAGGTGTCTTCTGAGCAGGCTCGCATGAGCCGTTATCTGGGTGTTCTGAGGAGAGATATTTGGGAGTTCGTGGCGAACTCGACATACCGGACATTTGCTGAGCTTCAGGCAAATGCCCGCAAGAGGGAGATTGAGTTGGAGACTCAGGCCAGGGAGGAGGCCAAGTCACAGAGGGTGGATCGGCGACCGGCTCAGCCTCAGCCGGCAGCCAAGCGGGCTAGACCCGCTGATTCGAGATCTGGATGCGTGAAGGGCTGCACTTGTGGGAAGTGCGGTAAGAGCCACGAGGGGTCGTGCTGGGCAGGGGTATTCTACAAGTATGGGAAGGAGGGGCATATCGTGAGGGATTGCCCCAAGGGATTTTCGGTTTGCTTTCATTGCAACCAGAACGGCCATCGGAAGGCCGAGTGCCCGCAACTTCTTCAGGGATCAGCGCAGGGATCTGCGCCTACTACAAGGACTACTGAGGTTCGGTCGGTGAAGGCCAAGGCCCTGAAGGCTTGTGGGAGAGCATTTCAGTTTACCATGGAGGAGGTCCGCGCGGCGCTTGATGTCGTGGCTGGTATGTATTCTCTTTCCATCTTTTAATTGAGTTGTGTTTTATGCTTATATGATGGTATGCATAGGTACTTTTCTTGTGAGTTCTGTGCCTGCGTTGGTATTATTTGACTCGGGTGCGAGTCGGTCGTTTGTTTCCATAGAATTTAGTCAGCATATTAGAATCCGTAAAGAGGCGTTGGATCGACCTCTGCGAGTTTCCATAGCAGATGAACGAGCAGTGTATGCTTCGGATGTGATTCGGGGATGTGTCCTTGAGATCTTCGGTGTGGAGTTTCCGATAGATCTAGTTTCGATCGCGATGGGGGACATATGTGTTATAGTGGGTATGGATTGGCTAAGCCAATATGAAGCGGTGATAAATTGCGAGCATCAATTGGTGACGATTCGAGACCCTAGTGGGGGAGTTCTTACGGTGTACAGTGAGGGTACATGTACGGGGTCAGAATTTTGTTCGGCCGCCAGAGCGAGGTAGAGTCTACAGTAGGGCTGTAGAGGATTTGTGGCATATGTGATGGATGCGAGGGTTGGTTCAGAGGGACCGGAGTCAGTGAATGAGGTCCCGATAGTGCGTGAGTTTCCGGATGTGTTTCCAGAGGAGTTGTCGGGTATGCCTCCGGAGAGGCAGGTAGAGTTTGGTATTGATTTGGTTCCGGGAGCTGCGCCTATCGCCAAGGCACCTTATCACCTTGCGTCTTTAGAGATGAAGGAGTTATCCTCACAACTTCAGGAGCTGTTGGTGAAGGGGTTTATCAGGCCGATCAGTTCGCCATGGAGGGCGCCCATTCTTTTTGTCAAAAAGAAGGACGGTTCGCACCGGATGTGCATTGATTATCGTGAGTTGAATAAGCTAACGGTCAAGAACCATTACCCATTGCCGAGGATCGATGATCTGTTTGATCAGTTTCAGGGAGCATCTTGGTTCTCCAAGATCGATTTTAGGTCTGGATATCATCAGGTGAGGGTGCGGGAGGAGGACGTCCCGAAGACAGCATTCAAAACTCATTATGGGCATTACGAGTTCGTGTGACGCCTTTCGGACTCACCAACGCACCGGCAGTGTTCATGGATCTCATGAATAGGGTGTGCAGGCCGATGTTGGATTGCTCGGTGATCGTGTTCATCGACGACATATTGGTATATTCGAAATCCAGAGAGCAGCATGAGGAGCATTTGAGGGAGATCCTCATAATTCTAAGATCGGAGAGGCTTTATGCCAAGTTCTCTAAATGTGAGTTCTGGGTGCGAGAGGTTTAGTTTTTGGGGCATCTCGTTAACCATAAGGGGATATTGGTCGACCCGGCCAAGATTGAGGCGGTTATGAGGTGGGAGGTGCCGAGGTCACCCACCGAGATTAGGAGTTTTCTGGGTTTGGCTGGCTATTATCAAGGATTTATTAAGGATTTCTCCAAGATTTTCGTGCCCCTCACCAAGTTGACCCGAAAGGGTGTTGCATTTTCTTGGGGTCCGGAGCAGCGGACCTCGTTCGAGACACTTCACAGGAAGTTATGTGAAGCCCCAGTGTTAGCCCTTCCGGAAGGGATGGAGGATTTTGCGGTATATTGTGATGCATCTATATCCGAATTAGGAGCAGTGCTTATGCAGAGAGGGCATGTGATAACATATGCATCGAGGCAACTTAAGCCTCATGAGTCGAGATATCCCACTCATGATTTGGATCTGGGAGCGGTAGTGTTCGCTCTCAAGATCTGGCGACATTATCTGTACGGGGTTCGACGTATGATATACACAGACCAAAAGAGCTTGATGTATCTGATGGATCAGCCCAACCTGAATATGCGCCAGAGGAGGTGGTTGGATGTGGTCAAGGATTATGATTGTGAGATCCTGTACCACCGGGCAAGGCTAATGTTGTAGCCAATGCACTGAGTCGTAGGACGGAGAGCGCCCCAATGAGAGATGTTTGTTTGAGATTGACGGTGATGACCCCGGTATTGGATGCTATTCGTGGGGCCCAGGTTGACGCTGTGCAGCTCGAGAGCCAGAAGAGAGAGCGAGTGGTCGGGCTGGTATCGCAGTTCATTACCAATAGCCGGGGCTTATGGCATTTCAGGGTCGGATTTGGGTACCGTCTGTGGGCGGCACACGTACCATTTTGATGGAGGAGGCCCATCAATCGAGATTCTCCATCCATCCCGGGGCCAATAAGATGTATTTGGACCTGAAAAAGGATTATTGGTGGCCATGTATGAAGAGGGATGTTGCATGGTTTGTAGAGAGATGCTTGACCTGTCGCAGGGTTAAGGCCGAGCATCAGCGTCCACATGGTAAGCTGCAACCATTAGAGATTCCCAAGTGGAAATGGGAACAGATTACCATGGACTTCATTACCAAATTGCCGACGACTGTGAGGGGCGTCTATGCAATTTGGATGATTATGGACAGGTTGACGAAGAGTGATCACTTCCTGGCCATCAGTGAGAGCTCTTCCGCGGAGAAGTTGGCGGAGCTGTACGTGAGAGAGGTATTATCGCAGCATGGAGTGCCGATCTCGATTGTCTCAGATCGAGATGTATGTTTCACTTCCAGATTCTGGAAGAAGTTTCACGAGGAGTTGGGTACGAGGTTGCATTTCAGTACTACATACCACCCACAGACGGATGGGCAGAGTGAGCGGACGATTCAGACGCTCGAAGACTTGCTCCAGGCATGTGTGTTGGATTTCGGCGGGAGTTAGGACACGTATTTGCCCTTGGCAGAATTTTCTTATAACAACAACCATCATTCGAGCATTGGCATGCTGCCCTTTGAGCTGTTGTATGGGAGGAGGTATCGAACCCCTATTTGCTGGGGAGAAGTAGGGCAGCGCGTGATGGGCAGCACCGAGACTGTGCTTCTGACGACAGACGCGGACAGACGCCGGTCCGAGCTCGAGTTTCAGGTCAGCGGCTTCGTGCTCCTGAAGGTCTCTCCTTGGAAAGGAGTGATCCGATTTAGGAAGAGGGGCAAGTTGGGACCCCGATATATTGGTCCTTTCAGGGTGATCGCTAGGGTAGGCAGGGTAGCCTATCGTCTGGACTTGCCAGCAGAGTTGGGGCAGATTCATGACACTTTCCACATGTGCAGTTGTGGAAGTGTATAGCCGATGAGTCGACAGTGGTGCCATTGGAAGATATCCAGGTGTATGCGAGCCTGAATTATGCTGAGAGACCAGTGGCGATCAGGGATCGGAAGATCAAGGTTTTGAGGAACAAGGAAGTGCCTCTGGTTCTGGTTCAGTGGCAACATCGGAAGGGGTCCGAGATGACTTGGGAGGCAGAGTCGGAGATGCGAGGGCATCATCCAGAGTTGTTCGAGGAATGAGACTTCGGGGGCGAAGTCTGGTTCTAGTGGGGGAGAATTGTAACACCCCGATATCCAGATATGTTTAATTCACCCTTATTCTTTGTCAATTGGTCATGATTGGTCCTTGAGTGGAGGAAACCTTGCAAGTGAGTACGTTGGGCGTACCATAGGGGTACGATGCGCGTACTCATGCCCTTATTTTGGACGCGGAGTCGCTAGGTACGCCGGGCGTACCCGGCCCAGATGCAAAACCCTAAATAGACTTGTGCACTATTTAAAGGATGCTAAGGCTCATTTTGTCAGCCTCCATATCAGTGAGTAAAACCCTAAGAAAGAGCCTTCCATCGTCCTTAGTGAGTGTGTGTGTGTGTTCTTGGAGCTAATAGTGCCTTGGTGTTATTGAAGAAGGAAGAAAGGAGCTTGTGGAGACTAAAAGCTTGAAGTGTTAACTTGGATTTGAGATCTACAGAGAAAGAAGCTGCATTTAGAGGTATAAAATTCAAAACTTTCCCCTTCTCTTTGGTTGTGGTTGCTTGTGTCATTTTTGGGGTTAAAAACCCCAAAGGTGGAGACTTTATGAGTATAAGGTGCTCCATGGTCCAAGATCTGTCCCTTTTCAGTAGTATTTATGTCTAGATCCATAAAGTCCCCATTTTGGTCGTTGATATGGGGTCATGTTTGAGTTCTATGCCTTCTAGGGTTAGAGAATGAGTTTTTTTGGGTGCTAGTGACTTATTCAGCCATGCAAGGGATTAAAGTCATCGACTTTATGGTTTTGGAGGGTTAGAAATGGTCAGATCTAAAAGTTGGATGTGGGTCTTAACTGTTTAAGACTCCAAGAGCTGAAGGACTGAAACTGGGTATTACGTCGGGCGTAATTCTAGTACGCGCAGCGTAGGGGGTGGCGCACCCCGATCCTCCGATGTTATCGGTTACGCCTAGCGTACATGTTTGGTACGCGCAGCGTAACTGGAAAGGTTGACTATTGTTGACTTTTAGGGTTTGGTCAACTTTAGGGTATTTGAGCCATGTGAAGGGTAAAATGGTCTTTTACCCTCATAAGAGTATTAAGAGAAGGGTTGCTCTAGCCTTGGGAAATGTGTTGATATCGAATACTTATTTCATATGATTAGGCGGAGGCTAGGTCTTATCCCACGGAATCCGAGATTTCTAAGATTTGCGAGTTACCGAGACATCGAGGTGAGTCTTCTCACTATACGCTACCTGGAGTGGTACTATGAGTTGACCAGAGGGTCTTATGTGTTATGTATAAGATTATGTGCTATATGATATTTGTATGTTGTATGATGTTATAGACCGGACCGAAGGGTCCAACGATACAGACCGGGCCGGAGGGCCCAACGAGCTATGACCGGACCAAAGGGTCCAATGAGCTATGGGACTGGAGGGCCCCGCTGAGACACATCGACCGGAGGGTCGTATTGTAGCCTCGAGTGGCGTATGTGTTGTATGTGGTATTTTGGGGAACTCACTAAGCATTTATGCTTACCGTTGTTGTGTTATGTGTTTCAGGTACTTGCGATGAGCGCGGGAAGGCGCCAGCATGATTCGTACACACTTGGGGAGTCTATGTTGTTGATTCTGGGGAGATGTTTTTGTGATAAATATAGTTGATACAATATGTTTGACGTTATTTTGTGAGTAAATGAATGTTTTGAAAATGAAAAAATTATTTTGAAAATTTACGTTGTTACATGTAGGGTTCAAGGAAAACTCCTTAATGGAGTTCACAGCCCTAAGGTCATCAACAAATGAGTTTACGGTCGTAAACTCATGGGTTTACGGCCGTAAGCTCATACTTCCTTGACAATTTGATGTTTTGAGGCTTTACAAGACCCTAAGAAGCATTTCTACTTGATGGTTAAGTCTTTGGAAAAGATTAGGGCACCCTTTAACTCCTTTGAGGAGTTCACGGCTGTAGGACCAAATCCCTTAGAGATTACAGCCGTAATCTCTCATAGACATGGTATTTTGTGCTTTCTAGTCCTACACTTATAGGGTATGTGTCTAGGCTAGTTTCACAAGGTAAGGAAGGCACTAGGGCACTCTTTTGGCCCTTAAAGAAGGGTTTACGGTCCAAGGTGTTCTTGGGCCGTAAACTCTTTAATCTTGTTGTTTTCTTATGATTTCTTGGTTATTAAACACATAACAAGCCCAATAATACTCTTAGATAGAAGTACTCACGAGTTGGGACGAAAGGCTGAAGATCCGTGAGTGAGAATTTGGCTTATCTCTTGTTTGAAATGTAACAAATGAATAAATATGGATAAGAACTATATATATACCCCTGGGGTTTTGGCAGAAAATATTTTATTCAGGCAGTGAAACTCTAATTTCATAGAGTTTCGGAATAACAGAGTTGCACAAAACCCTAGTGCATCCTCTCTCCTGATATCTCTTTAAGTGTAAATCCTGAAATACTCAAACTTATACTAAAAAGTCTAAAAATCTACAACTGTTCTGACTTCTATTGACTTGATATTGTTTGTACATAATAGAAATTTCGGGTTGTCACATCATCCCCTCCTTAGAAGGAATTTCGTCCCGAAATTAGAATTTAAGCAAATAAGTAGTTACAAATAACTAAGTAAAAAGACGAGGATATTTCAGTTTCATCTGATCCTCACGCTCCCAAGTGAATTCCGGTCCTCGCTTGGCGTTCCAGCGAACCTTAACTATCGGGATACGACTTTGTTTAGTTTGCTTGACCTCTCGGTCCATGATCTCTTCTGGTTCCTCCACGAAATTAAGGCTCAAGTTGATCTCGATCTCGTTGAGTGGAATAACAAGAGTCTCGTCGGACATACACTTTTTCAAGTTCGATACGTGGAAGGTAGAATGTACGTTACTGAGTCCGCGCGGTAAGTTAAGTTTGTAAGCTACAGGGCCGATTCTTGCGAGAATCTCAAAAGGCCCAATGTACCTTGGATTTAGCGTTCCACACTTTCCGAAGCGTATCAAGCCCTTCCAAGGTGAGACCTTCAATAGAACACGGTCACCCACCTGGAATTCCAACGGTTTCCTACGTTTATCAGCGTAGCTTTTCTGTCGGTCTCTGGTGGCTTTCAATCGTTCACGGATTTGAACGATCTTCTCCGTCATTTCCCGTATGATCTCCGGACCCGTGAGAGTGCTTTCAGGAATTCGTCCTTTAGCTAACTGGGTATCACCCACCTCAGCCCAGCACAGAGGGGATCTGTACTTTCGGCCATAGAGGGCCTCGAATTGAGCAACCTTTATGCTCGTGTGATAACTGTTGTAGTAGGAAAATTCGACAAGGGGTAAATGAGTATCCCATTCCTTCCCAAACTCTATCACGTAGGCTCGCAACATATCTTCCAAGGTCTGGATAGTTCTCTCACTTTGCCCGTCGGTCTGTGGATGGTAGGCTGTACTCATGTCCAGCCTAGTTCCTAAGGAACTTTGTAACGACTGCCAGAACCTCAAAGTGAATCTACTATCTTTGTCCGAGATAATGGATAAGGGAACACCGTGCAGTCGTACAATCTCCCTAATGTAAGTTCTTGTAAGTTTCTCCATCTTGTCTGTTTCTTTGATTGGCAGGAAGTGTGCAGACTTGGTCAATCTGTCGACGATTACCCATATGGTATCAAGTCCACCCATTGTCTTGGGCAACTTGGTTATGAAATACATAGTGATCCGCTCCCACTTCCATTCCGGAATCTTAGGCTGTTGTAATAGGACGGAGGGTTTCTGGTATTCGACCTTGACCTTTGCGCAAGTAAGGCATTTACTCACGAAGGTAGCAATCTCTGCTTTCATGTTAGGCCACCAGTATAACTTTTTGAGATCCATACACATCTTATCTGATCCCGGGTGCACGGAGTAACGAGGGTTGTGCGCCTCGTTCTCTGAAACCACCGTGTTTCGGGGTCCAGATCTGGTCCATGAAATAATAAGCCCCACCATCCTTAACCTCAAAGTTCTTATCCATCCCTCTTAGGGATTCACCCATCACATTTTCAGGCTTCAAAGCATCGAGCTGAGCTGCCTTAATTTGTGTAGACAAGTGTGAATGGATAGTTATAGTCAATGATTTGACTCTACGACCACAATATTCCTTCCGACTCAAAGCGTCACCTACTACGTTGGCTTTACCCGGATGATAACGAATATCGCATTCGTAATCACTGAGTAACTCGAACCACCATCGTTGTCTCATGTTGATCTCCTTCTAGTCGAATATGTTTTGTAAGCTCTTGTGGTCTGTAAAGATAGTGCTTTTCGCTCCGTGCAAGTAAGGTCTCTAGATCTCCAGAGCAAACACAACTGCTCCTAGTTCAAGATCGTTGGTCGTGTAGTTGACCTCATGTGTCTTTAGCTGTCTCGAGGAATAGGTGATGACCTTACCTCGCTGCATCAGAACACATTCGAGCCCTTGATTCGATGCATCACAATAGACAACGAAGTCTTCTATTCCTCAGGGAAGGGATAGTATTGGTGCGGTGCACAAGGCTCGTTTGAGCGTTTGAAATGCTCTTTACTGATTCTCTTCCCAGTCAAAGGCCACGCCCTTCTGGGTCAGTGTTAAAAGATGTTTCGCAATGTGGAGAAGTTTTGAATGAACCTACGATAATAGCCAACGAGGCCTAGAAATTGACAAATTTATGTAGGCGTCTTCGGTGCTGACCAGTTCTCAATGGCCTTGATTTTGGAAGGGTTTACGTGTATACCCTCTTCGCTAACCACGTGCCCTAAGAATTCGACTCGTCGAATCTAAAATTCACATTTCGAGAACTTCGTGTAGAGCTTCTCCGAACGTAATGTCTCTAGGAGTTGACGCATATGTTGACTATGCTCTTCCTTACTACGAGAGTAGATAAGTATGTCATCGATGAAGACGATGACGAACTGATCCAAGTAAGGACGACACACCCTATTCATTAAGTCCATGAATACAACGGGCACGTTTGTCAATCCGAACGGCATCACTACAAATTCATAGTGCCCATAAGGAGTTCGGAAGGCTGTCTTTGGAACATCCACCCCTAGCACTCATAGTTGGTGATATCCGGATCTCAAGTCGATTTTTGAAAAGAAGTTCGCCCCTTGAATTTGGTCAAATAAATCGTCGATATGAGGCAACAAATAACGATTTTTGAGTGTCAGTTTGTTGAGCTCCCTGTAGTCGATGCACATACAAAACGATCCGTCTTTCTTCTCGACGAACAAGACTGGAGCTCCCTAGGGTGAGAAGCTTGGTCCTATAAAGCCCTTGCTGAGTAGTTCGTTAAGTTGACCAGACAGTTCTTGCATCTCTGCAGGTGCTAGACGATATGGCGATTTGGCTATGGGGGTAGCCCCTGGAACTAAGTCGATTCGGAAATCGACTTGACGTTGCAGAGGTAATCCTGGGAGTTCTTCTGGAAAGATGTCGTGAAAGTCGCGTACTATTGGAATGTTCTGAATGTCCTTCGTTTCTTGGCTCACATCGACCACATGAGCAAGGAATTTATGACACTCCTTTCGCAATAATTTCTGGGCTTGGATGCTCGAGATGATACGAAGGTTCGTGTCGGGTTTGTCTCCATAATCTACTAAGGTTTCGCTAGACAGCAGATTAAGGCGGACAACCTTTTCGTAACACATGATATCGGCACGATGAAGACTCAACCAATCCATGCAGATAATGACGTCGAAAGTTTTAATTGAGACCGGCATGAGATCGATAGAAAATGAATGGCTATCTAAAGTTAGGGTGCACCCTATGAATATACTGCTAGTGCTCTATGTCTTTCCATTAGCCATTTCTACAGTGAACGGTTCATTAAGTGCTCGCGATTTTTGCTTATGTAAATTAGCAAATTTTTGGTTAACGAAACTCCTCTCCGCTCCACTATCAAATAGAATGCATGCATAAGAGTTATTGAGGAGGAACTTACCAGTGACCACTGCGGGGTCGGCAACTGCTTCCTCATGGCCTATGGCGAGAACTCTTGCCGCTCCACTGGCAAACCCTGCGTTTAGGAAGTTTCTCTTGAAGTGGCCTACCTCACAACATCCGTAGCAAGTTTGGCCCACTCCAGCACCGGGGGCTTGGTTGATTGGCTTCGCCGGAGCTTTATAGAAACGGGTTGTGTGCCCCTTCCCGTTGCAGTTCAAACACTTCATCACCCGGAAAGCACCGACGTGATGGAAGTTGCACTTGTTGCACTTAGGAAAACTTCCAGCATACTACTTTATCGGAGCAGCATCGGCAGGTGCTATCGCAGCATGTACTGCCACGACTTGCTGCTTTCAGGCAGCCTTAGCTTTCTTCTTGTCATCCCAAAACTTCCGCTAGGGGTCAGCGGTTCTTGCAGGTTTTGAGATGGCCAGGGTAGTTGTTGCGGCCAGGGTACGAACCCCATGGTCTATGAGCCGCTATGCCAATCGCTTGTCACTATCAAATGTAGTGGGGTGTGATGCCAAAACATTTCCCTGGTATGGGGGCACCAACCCCCATATGTATCTCTCGATCTTCTTTCCCTCTGGAGGAATCATGTTAGGACAGAGGGCCACCAGTTCATAGAACCTAGCGGTGTAGGAGACTACGTTGGAGCCTTTTATGGTTAAGCACCACAGTTCTTCCTCCAGCTTTTGGATCTCGCCCCTCAGGCAGTACTCCTCAATCATTAGGTCTTTCAAACTTTCCCCGCCCATCGCATTAGCCACTATAAGAGATAGTGACTTAACATGGACATTCCACCATGTTAGGGCTTTAGTTTCGAATGTGCAAGCAGCTTACTTCACCTTGCTCTCCTCGGTACAAGAGCATATTTTGAAAACCGATTCGGTTTTCTCGAACCATTGCGAGAGGGGAATGACTCCGCCAGTCCCCTTGAAGGACAATGGCTTGCAGTTCGTGAAGTCCTTATAGGAGCACTCTCTCGAGCGCATAGGAGCTTCAACCTGGATAGACTGAACAGGGCTTCCTCCTCCAGTGGAACCAGATGAATGATACTGAGCCATGGCTGTAGCCACAGCTGCAGCTATAGCAGCATTTAAAGTTGTCGTGTCGAATTGAGGAGTAAGTGGTTGAGGAGGTGGAGGAGGTGGTGTTTCGTTATTGAGGTTTCTCCTTGGATTTCTGCGAGGCGGCATCCTTGATCTATAGTTTATGAAGATTAAAATATGGATAAGATTTCAATGGAAGGATTGATGAGAATAACTCATGGACTAACTCTCCATAGCCCAACGATACGATTGAATGGAAATCTAGAACTAATAGATGATCACATTTGGATAATAATTCCCATAAGATTAGGTACTGTCAATATTACTGGAATTACAGATGTAACAAGTTCGAGAAAAACGGCCAACAGAAGTAGGCCTTACATCAACCAAAATGGGAAAATTTTGATAGAATTACAACCTAACCAAGACCTAACAGGCCTATGGTTTACAAAGATATGGAATTAGACCAGAGTTTTACATAACTAGGTTATATCCAAACGAGAGAAGTTGAGGAAAATCTATCGGCGATGAGAACCACCAGAGTGAGTTCTTGATCCCGACAAGAGACGTTCTATGTCCCTCATGCTCCTATCAGCTCTTGCTTGCTAAGATTGAAGTTCTCTGACTTCATCTCGGGTTTCAGCGAGTTCCCTTCGGAGAGCTGCATTATGAACCAGAGCCCTTTCATGAGCAAACTCTTGTTGGCGAATGCGGACGGTGTTAACACCAGTGTTGGCATCAATCTCCAAGACTCGATTGATAGATGATTGACCCTGTCAGCAGAACCTCCCTCTATGAGATTGTAGAAACTTCTGTATCCATTGTAGGGAATGGGATGACCCTGTTCATGGCTCCATGTATTCAAGTTTGTGGCCCATTGAGGTGTGGGTCCTTGAAATGCTGGACGAGGGTATGGGTTTTGATTAGCTGGGGGCAGGTTGTTGACTTCTGGCTCTGAGTCAGAACCATCATAAAAGCCTTCAGCTTCATGATCATCCAAAGGAATTGGGTGATCATCTTCTGGTTCATCTTCTAGCCATCCTGCATTGCCGTGGTTGGGATAGTACGAGTCTCCGGGAATGTGGAATCAAGCCATTAGATCTACGTGAGAAGGGAGGTATAAGAATCTAGCACATAAGTAACTTATAGTAATGCAAAATACTCCTATAGTATTTTAAGTTTAGGTTCTATTGTTCTCATTGTGGTATTGTAGGTAAGTTTTTAGACTTGTTGTAACCTCACAACCACACTTAGGCACATGCTAGTCAACCCTCGGATAATATAGGTGATTAGGCTATATCTTCCCAGTTTTGACCATATGTCTCTAAGTCTAATTGTGTTGCCCAACAATCATATTACTTTTGTACTGTCTTAGTGGCACTGATTTTAGTATGAATGCAGGCACATATACTTATTTGAATATTTTAATATTTAAAGTATAAACTCTTAGTCATAGTATTTTAATCCCAATGTATTTATAGTTAGTATACCGTTTATGGGTTGATATACTCAATTCACTATAAACAATGATCTGATACCAATCTATCACACCCCAAAACCATGAATGGCGGAAACATTCTGGGGCGGAGGGCGTCATGTACAGTATCACAACAATGAATAATAGTAAACAAGCAACAACATCATCCATTATATTAATAATATAATTTCATACATGTGTGTTCCTTCAAGTTATATAGACACCAAAATATACATATCAAAATAAAAGACGAGTATTGAATGAACTCCATCTTCTCAAAAGCCTGGCACCTGTACCTATCTATTGGTGACCTGAGAATACAAGTTATTTTGAAAGCGAGTATCAGTTTAAAGCTGGTGAGATCATAAGTATATTAATGTCTGTGTTTGTATGAAAGCATTTGTAAGATGTTTTGTACAACGTTTTGTAAAATGTTTGAACTCTCCTAGAAAACCATGTGTTTCCTACTAACTGTACCCTTCTACCAAGGCATCTAGTGTCTGTGCGTGTCTCCCTTGTTAGAGTGTGTGTTTTTCCAATTCTGACTATCATTAACCAAAAATATAGTTTTTACATTACCGTGCATCATGTGAATGTAATGGGAAATATCATAGTACCGTAGTATTTGTAATAAGTGACTACTGCTATACTAACTACCTTAAGACAAAAGGTATTCAAAGTAACATGTGATCGACCTGTATCCTGCTACCAACTCTAGTAAAACGACGATGTAAGACGCCGTAAGAAATGACATTTGGCACCCGTAGACTTGCAAGTCCCACTGTAGCGAGCAGCAAGGTGTAGGATAGTCAATAAAGTATAGATCTATATGTAAACTCATATGCTCCTCCAATTAAGGAGATTCGGGATACAAAAACGGTCATGGCAGGAAGTGCCATGACCCGTTTAATGGTTCACATAACTGCATGAATGTACATGTAATGAACATGCTATTGTAAAGTATACTCTTTCTCTGTCTAGCCTATATGTACTGTAATGTTCTGTGTGTGCTAGTTGTAATGTGTGTCCTATCTCTGTCTAGTATGTATAGTAATAGACTTTTTGTACTAGTTGTAATGTGTGTTCTCTCTCTAGCTAGCAAGTATTGACTCATGAACGAATTGAATCATTGTATGATTTCGCGTTCTAGTATCTTCCTGAACTACCCCTATGGTAGCTTACTAGTAATGTAACTGGTACATATGAACATGGACGTATACCCTTGCTACCCAAGGGTATTGAAATGATTGGAAGAACGTTTATGACTATATATGTACACATTATATATAACTAATATTTAAACGACCTTCGGACAGATACCTGATACCCACCAGACCACATCCCAACGGGGAAAAGGAAATAGAGTGGGTTAGCCTTCCTAAGTCTTGTAAACATTGCTTATATAACTATACATACATAGGCATGCATTTTGTCACACCCCAAGACCTGAACGGCAGAAACGTTTAGGGGTGGAGGACGGCATGTCAAGTATCACGAGATATGTACATGGTAAGCAAGTAATGAACAACCATTTCATTTAGAAAGAAAGTGTTTAGAATGTGTATGTTCACAAAACATAGAAGTCATAAACAAATAACAAAACAAGACTTGAAGTTGTAATGCTCCCTCTTCTGAAGTCCCAGCATGAGCACCTGTCTAATAGTCTCCTGAGAATACAAGTTATTTGAAAGAGTTGATCTGCAATTAAACTGGTGAGTTCATAAGATTTTAGTGATGTGAGTAAGCTGTAAAATTGTGGTTGAAAATGTATATACACAAGTGATGTAAGCTGTAAGCTCTGTTTTGAAATGTTCGCTTGTTCCTCTAGAAAATCCTATATTTCCTACTTTAATGGAAGTTAAGTAAAATGACACTACAAGCATTTCTATGCGTACTAAGTGGGTACAAGTTATATATACTTAGCGTAAATAAACAATCGATTGTGCGCATCTTCCCTAAACTCACAACCCAACGGGGAACATCAAGTAAGGCGGATAGCACACATTCCATTGGTTGTTAGATCGTTGTCATATATAACCTTGGTTTATTCACTTGTTACTCATGGAGTTATTTGTAATGGTTCCTTTATATCTAATGGAGAGTTCTTTTAAGAAAACCTATATTTCGTATAGTAAAATAATGACTACGGTGATTACTTTTATAATAACTTTGTTTATACTGCTATATATAATCTGATATCGGGTAGAAAGTTAATTGGGTGAATCTGCCCTAAGCCCACAATCCAACGAGAACCAGACGTCGGGCGGAAAACACACATTTAGCTATCTATTGGATATTAGTTTTATATATAAACATGGTGTATAAACTAAGGTGTCATAGAGTTACTCACCTAAAGTCTCTAAAACTGTACTGGCTTAATAAAATGGATTAAGCCCTTATATGGGAAATCTCTATTTTTGTATACCAAAAGTACTGAATTTGAAGTGTAAGTTTTGTACTAGAAAAACTGTGTGTTGACTCTGTGTCCTATGACCTGATCCATACCTGGTACCCTTATGATGACTTAATGTATACTAAGCATATATATATATATATATATATATATATATATATATATATATATATATATATATATATATATAGATTGGGTGACCTCATTCCAAGCCCACAATCCAACGAGAACAGGAAGTGAAGCGAAGAGCACACATCCTATTAGCTGTCGGAATCTATTAGCATATATGTATCATATAGTGTCTACATTAAGGAATCATAAAGCTAGCATTATGATCCTAACCTTTAATTGTAGCCTTCTACCAAGGCGTCTTCTGTTCCGAGTTAAACCCGACTGTTCCTTTGTCAAATGTAGAAATATATTCTCCCTAGTTTATAACTATCTTGACTAGAAAATAGATCGACTTTCAAGTGGTACCGACACTTTATGAAAGTAATGGGAGAAGTAAGTACACAGATGTCGTTTATAATGACTTGCAGATGTACTAATAACCTAAAAACATATTTGTTTTGTTACGGTCATAATGTGAAAGCTAGAACCCATACTAAGCGCTCTCAATGTAAAGAGATTGAGGGAACCAAACGCGACTCCAACAATTTCTTACAAGCCGTGTAATTCACATTAATGTTATATGATCATGTATACCCAATATAACTATCACTAATGCGTTAGTGATTCATTAGTATTATTAGATCTTGTTTGTGTGTTTTCATGCTATAACAACCTAACTTGTTTGTTATCTTCTGTTCTGGTATTGTTTGATTCTCTTCATTGTTTGTTCTGTTATGGTATTGTTTGATTCTGTTTACTGTTTGTTTTCTTATGGTATTGTTAGATTCTCTTCACTGTTTGTTATGTTGTGGTATTGTTTGTTTGTGTGCTTCATTGTAATAGAAGTAATGAATAGCATTCTCCTAAACTATACCTATAATAGTTTACTAATGCTCTACTTGGACTATTACTGAAATGACTCATCTCTCTACTAAGTTATGCTTTTACTTTAATGACGAAGTTTTGTATAACTATAAAGTAACATAACCTTAAACGAGTTCTGAAATGTGTTGACAACTTATAAATAACATAAGTAACATTTTGAAGGATGTTTAACAACAAACATTTACACAATTATCATTGTGTTCAACCTGTATCCCCCCCCCCTTAAAACAGTTAAAATAGTTTAATGATTCATTACTGGGTATGAATTCACCTGATGTGGGTGATTCAAACGGGTATGCGTGTAAGGATGCGAAGTTCCACAAATGAAGTCCTGAGACACAATAAGTCCTAAATGATATATATTGACACACATTGGCATGAATATAGTGTTTATAACAACTATATGAAAGGAAACACCTTCCGGGACTAGGAAACACCTTGACCAAGTGTTGGAATCACATGTGATTCAACAAAGGAAGGTAGAATGGCACTCACATGAGTTTACTACCATTGGTTTACGGCCCAAAGGAGTTGACAGCCGTAAACACATGGTTACTCATGTATGATTGCAAGTTTGAAGGCTAGGGAATGATTTAGGGACCTTAGCTCTAACCTAGGATGAGGAAGACCACCTTCTTTCGAGTTGTTGAGGTGTTTACGGCCCTAATGAGTTTACAACCGTAAACTCATGGCCATTTATGTTTATGAGGGTCCTGAAGGTCATAATGAAGCATCCTAAGCTCAAGTCTAAGCCTTAGGAAGTGTTTGTGGCATCAAAACACCCTTAACTTGAGTTTTCGGCCCTTGGACCATTTTGGCTTGTGTTTGCAGCCGTAATCACCTATGGGTGATGGTATTTTGATTGTTTTGAGTCCTAAACACATCAAGGTAAAGTTCTAGGCTAGTCTCTTGGCTTAAGGAAAGCATTTGGGGCATTTTGGCAACATGAAAGGGAGTTCACGGCCCAAGAACATCCTTGGCCATGAACTCTCTTCTAACCATTGTTTCTAAGTGTTTTTAAGGCCTAGATATGTCAAGGGTTGTTCTATGTTCGGTTCCAAGGTCTATAGGGGCATAAGGCACACTTTTGGCCTCAAATTTAGTGTTCACGGTTCAAGAGGATCTTGGGTCGTGAACACCCTTTCCTTGGGTTTTATGGATGATTTCCATGTTATCTATTCATGTAGTACCCTTTAATACACTCTAGGGTCGATGTACTTACAATTCGGGGTGAATGGATGAAGATTCTTGAGAGAGAAATCGGCTTTTCTCTAGTTGGAAATGTAACAAATGAATAAATATGGCTAAGAACCATATATATACCCCTAGGGTTTTTGGCAGAAAATATTTTATTCAGGCATTGAACTCTATTATCAACGAGTTTTGGAATAACAGAGTTGCACAATACCCTAGTGCATCCTCTCTCCTGATATCTCTTTAAGTGTATATCTTGAAATACTCAAACTTATCCCAAAAGTTTGAAAGTTGGCAGAACGGATTTGACTTCGATTGCTGTGGATGGTTTTACAGAATGGAAATTTTTGGGTTGTCACATTATCCCCCCGTTAGAATGAATTTCGTCCCTAAATTAGCTCTCTTAACATTACTACTAGGGTTGAGCTCTTCTGCTTTATAGAATACTCACTCGTAGACCTGGCAACTTTGCCCTGGTGTTCTTGATAGGATTCATACTTGTTCGATCTATCATTACCTCGCGTATACAAGCCGTATATGATTAAGATTAGTTGGACTGTCGGATGTGCGACTCTGCCCCAGGTCCACAACCCAACAGGGAACAGGAGATAGGGCGGAAACACACATACTAGATCCGTGTAATCATACTCATATACCATCCTTGCGTATACATTCAAAAATAACAGGCGGGCTGTATTTGTCCATAGCCTTTGTGCTCGAACTTGGTCTGCTGGAAGAGTGGTATTTCGTGACGGTCTGCGGACGTCTGACGATAAGGCTTTGGAGGAAAAAGTACTCTTCGCATGAGTACTTCGGGGTTTAGAGTGCGAAAGATAAATTTTTTGATTTAGGTCGGACTTTCGATATGAATGAAGAAAGTTTCTAGAACTTGTCGATCGAGGCGATAGAAACATATGAACTCAGTATGGTGAGGACCACGCCAACTCTTGACGACAGAATACAACGGACTCTATACTGAACAAAGTTTTGGTCAAATGGAAGAAACGTCTGATAAACGACGATGTATCCCTGGTATGCTTGGTACTGTACTCCTAGTATGCTCAACAATGTACTCCTTGTAACTGTTCTCGTGTTTCCTGCTTTCTATTTTGAAATTAACACTCCTATGTATTGTACCGCTATGTGCCCATACATACAAATAAAAGTGCTTTACTAACTGTAGGGATACTTTTATACTATGATCCCCCATGGTACCACTACCATCGCCCGTCATATACAAGTTGTGAATACTTAAGATGAGCCAGGCAGTCGACTGAGCATCTCTGCCTCAAATCCTCAACCAATTAAGGAAAGGGGACCTAAGCGGAGTCACTCACTCTAAGTCTGCAACATCTTAGTTGCGCACAACCCTGATGTATATAATGAGTCATAATAGCTTCTCTAAGGGATCTTTTAGTTCTCTTGAATATTACGACCTATTTCAACTTGTGAGTTCTTATAGTTACTTTTAAGTGTCATCCCAAATTTTAATCTTATATGAATATAAATTAATTTTATAAGAAATTACTATTTTGAAAACGTACCACTACTCGTCGATGACTCCGGGGTAGGTTCTCCTGCGGTGATCATCAGAATACGTCCATCCGCGCCTGAGTTCCTGGTTATCGGGCAGTCCCTCTGATTGTGTCCATTCTCACCACAGCTATAGCAGGCTTGGTTTTCTTCAGCTCTGAGGACTTGGGAGATCGGTTGAGCTGGTGCCCTGCAGTAACGGACCGTGTGTCCCTTTCTGTAGCAGTTCATACACTGCATTTCCCTGCACACTCCAGTCTGGTGAAAGTTGCATTTTCCACACTTCGGAAGGTTTCCAGCATAACGACTGGAAGGTGCTGAAGCAGTAGGCGTCGTTGCGGCATGCATAGTACTCGCTCGTTGCTATTGCGGGGTGTCTTGTGTTGTTTGTTTCTTCTTCCTCATGTTCCCCGACTTCTGATTATAGTCCTCTTCCCTAGATGACACAGGAATAGGGACTTTTACGCTATGGCGGACTACATGATCAATGAGTCGCTGAGCCAAGCGTTTAGCACTATCAAACGTGGCTGGGTTAGAAGACAACACATTTCCTTGGGTCGGAGCAGTCAGACCCCAAATGTATCTTTCTATCTTCTTGCTCTCCGAGGTAGTCATCTCGGGGCATAGAGCTGCTAGTTCGATGAACCGATCCGTGTAGGTCACTATGTCTGAGCCGACCATAGTGAGATCCCACAGCTCATGTTCCAGCTTGTGAATCTTTCCTAAAGGGCAATATTCTTCTTGCATTAACTCTTTTAGGTTTTCCCAACCTATTGATTTTGCCACTGATAGGGTCAGTGACTTAACATGGCTGTTCGACCATGTTAGGGCCTTAACATCGAAGGTGCAGGCAGCAAACTTCACTTTGCTTCCTCCTGGGCATAAACAGATTTTGAAAACCGACTCTGTTTTCTCGAACCATTGCATGAGGGCAATGACTCCTGCAGTTCCTTTAAAGGAAAATGGTTGGCCTCTGGTGAAGTGCTTGTAGGAGAACTCTCCCTGGCGTACAAGGACCTCACCTTGAGTAGAATCAGTAGGCGTTTCACCTCCACCTATACTGATAGGGTGATATTGTGCCACGGCTGTTGCCACAGCCACGACCACTGCAACGTTCAAAGTTGTTGCATCGATTTGTGGAGAAGGTATGGGAGTTATCAGAGTAGTGTGTCTGGGTGATCTGCGAGGAGGCATCTTTTCTAAAAGAAAACAAAGATGAGACGGAATAAGTCTACAGCAACAGACACAAGCCGAAAGGTGAACAGACAAGGTTATCCTAGTTCTGGACGTATCGGGTCCTGACTTCCACAGGGTTCTAGGAACAATTCATAAATGAGTCTATAGCAAATAAACTCTATGAATTTGAAATAACTATCCTCGAATGAATATCTGTTTTTTGAGTAACTGTTACCACCTGCATGTAAGAAAATAATTCTAACACATGTAATGTGAGCAGTGTTTCCACTCGCTCGATAATTTAACCTAGTTAATATTTATTAGTGTGACGCGTAAGACGTTTTGGTTACTTCAGCTGATCTTTCCTTAAAATCTCCTCATGAGTTTGTCCTTGTTCCTCCTGAACTCTTCTGTTGTGTACTATGAGGAAGTGGTTACGTTTATCTGGGCTTGTCATGCGAGAATGAAAGTGACTAAAGAACCTATGAGCTTTAAGGTAACTTTATGGGGTGATCCATATGGAATCCTTCTATAATTGTACAAGGCACATCAGTTTGTATTGTATATAATTGAAGATCAAATAGACCTTCGAATAATTGATCCCACCTCAACACTACTTCCTTAAAAGGAATGGATAGCGAAGCGTCGGTCACAGATTCTATGTATATAAGATCTTGATTATATATAAAACTTTATGAATATACCCTGTAAGATTATAGACCTATCCGCAAGGGTGTTTTAAGTTATCACATAAGTTATTTATCTGGACCAAAATACTCCTATAGTATTCTAACTCTAACTGTACTTGCCATGTTCTAAACTTGTTATCGCGCTATCGTATCATAGAATACTCCCATAGTACTCTAACTCTAACTGTACTTGTTCTGGCGTTCTCTGGACTGGTGTTCAGGTAAGTTTTAACTCTGTTGCAACACCACATCATTTCCAAATACATGTCCGTAACATCTCGAATGAATATAGTTGATCAGGCTATATTGATCTTAGCTATGATTACATAATTGTTCGGGTTGACGATAGTGCCCAACCTTTAAATACTTTTAGTTATGTTCTCCTTGTGACCCTAGTTCTATTATGTACATGTATGCGCAAGTTGGTATATTTTTATAATTTGTAATTATACTCTAAAATATATCATTATCCAGAGAACTTAAGCCCCATTGTATTTATGGACGTATAGCTTTTATCGGTTGATATACTTAGTTCACTATAAACAATGCTCTGATACCAATCTGTCACACCCCAAGAACTGAACGGCAGAAATGTTTAGGGGTGGAGGACGGCATGTCAAGTATCACGAGATATGTACATGGTAAGCAAGTAATGAACAACCATTTCATTTAGAAAGAAAGTGTTTAGAATGTGTGTGTTCACAAAACATAGAAGTCATAAACAAATAACAAAACAAGACTTGAAGCTGTAATGCTCCCTCTTCTGAAGTCCCAGCATGAGCACCTGTCTAATAGTCTCCTGAGAATACAAGTTATTTGAAAGAGTTGATCTGCAATTAAACTGGTGAGTTCATAAGATTTTAGTGATGTGAGTAAGCTGTAAAATTGTCGTTGAAAATGTATATACATAAGTGATGTAAGCTGTAAGTTCTGGTTTGAAATGTTCGCCTATTCCTCTAGAAAATCCTATATTTCCTACTTTAATGGAAGTTAAGTAAAATGACACCACAAGGGTTTCTATGCGTACTAAGTGGGTACAAGTTATATATACTTAGAGTAAATAAACAATTGATTGTGTGCATCTGCCCTAAACTCACAACCAAACGGGGAACAACAAGTAAGGCGGATAGCACACATTCCATTGGTTGTTACATCGTTTTCATATATAACCTTGGTGTATTCACTTGTTACTCATGGAGTTATTTGTAATGGTTCCTTTATATCTAATAGAGAGTTCTTTTAAGAAAACCTACATTTCTTATAGTAAAAGAATGACTATGGTGATTACTTTTATAATAGCTTTGTTTATACTGCTATATATAATCTGATATCGGGTAGAAAGTTAATTGGCTGAATCTGCCCTAAGCCCACAATCCAACGAGAACATGACATCGGGCGGAAAACAGACATTTAGCTATCTATTGGATATTAGTTTTATATATAAACATGGTGTATAAACTAAGGTGTCATAGAGTTACTCACCTAAAGTCTCTAAAACTGTACTGGCTTAATAAAATAAATTAAGCCATTATCTGGGAAATCTCTAGTTTTATATACCAAAAGTACTGACTTTGAACGGTAAGTTTTGTACTAGAAAAATTATGTGTTGACTCTGTGTCCTATGACCTGATCCATACCTCGTACTCTTATGATGACTTAATGTATACTAAGAATAGATATATATAGATTCGGGTAGATAATAGATTAGGTGACCTCATTCCAAGCCCATAATCCAACGAGAACAGGAAGTGAAGCGAAGAGCACACATCCTATTAGCCGTCAGAATCTATTAGCATATATGTATCCTATAGTGTATACATTAAGGAATCATAAAGCTAGCATTATGATCCTAACCTTTAATCGTAGCCTTCTACCAAGGCATCTTTTGTTCCGAGTTAAACCCGACTGTTCCTTTGTCAAACATAGAAATATATTATCCCTAGTTTATAACTATCTTGACTAGAAAATAGATCTACTTTCAAGTGGTATCGACACTTTATGAAAGTAATGGGACAAGTAAGTACATAGATGTTGTTTATAATGACCTGCGGATGTACTAATAACCTAAAAACATATTTGTTTTATTACGGTCATAATGTCAAAGCTAGAACCCCTACTAAACACTCTCAATGTAAAGAGATTGAGGGAACCAAACGCGATTCCAGCAATTTCTTTCAAGCCGTGTAATTCACATTAATGTTATATGATCATGTATACCCAATATAACTATCACTAATACGTTAGTTCTGTTATGGTATTGTTTGATTCTCTTCACTGTTTGTTCTATTATGGTGTTGTTTAATTCTCTTCACTGTTTGTTCTGTTATGGTATCGTTTGATTCTCTTCACTGTTTGTTCTGTTGTGGTATTGTTTCTTTGTGTGCTTCATTGTACTAGAAGTAATGAATAGCATTCTCCTAAACTATACCTATAATAGTTTACTAATGCTCTACTTGGAATGTTACTGAAATGACTCGTCTCTCTACTGAGTTATGCTTTTACTTTTATATCGAAGTTTTGTATAACTATAAAGTAACATAACCTTAAACGAGTTCTAAAATGTGTTGACAACTTATAAATAACATAAGTAACATTTTGAAGGATCTTTAACAATAAACATTTACACAATTATCATTGTGTTCAACCTATATTCGCCCCTTAAAATAGTTAAAATAGTTAAATGATTCATTACTGGGTATGAACTGACATGATGTGGGTGATTCAAACGGGTATGCGTGTAAGGATGAGAAGTTCCATGAATGAAGTCCCGAGACACAATAAGTCCTAAATGATATATAATGACACACATTGGCATGAATATAGTGTTTATGACAACTATATGAAAGGAAACACCTTTCGGGACTAGGAAACACCTTGACCAAGTGTTGGAATCACATGTGATTCAACAAAGGAAGGTAGAATGGCACTCACATGAGTTTACTACCATGGGTTTACATTCCAAAGGAGTTTACGGCCGTAAACTCAATGTTACTCATGTATGAATGCAAGTTTGAAGGTTAGGGAATGATTTAGGGACCTTAGCTCTACCCTAGGATGAGGAAGACCACCTTCTTTGGAGTTGTTGAGGTGTTTACGGCCCTAATGAGTTTACAACCGTAAACTCATGGCCATTTATGTTTATGAGGGTCCTAAAGGTCATAATGAAGCATCCTAAGCTCAAGTCTAAGCCTTAGGAAGTGTTTGTGGCATCAAAACACCCTTAACTTGAGTTTTCGGCCCTTGGACCTTTCTGGCTTGTGTTTGCAGCCATAAACACCTATGGGTGATGGTATTTTGATTTTTTTGAATCCTAAACACATCAAGGTAAAGTGCTAGGCTAGTCTCTTGGCTTAAGGAAAGCATTTTTGGCATTTTGGCACCATGAAAGGGGGTTCACGGCCCAAGAACATCCTTGGCCATGAACTCTCTTCTAACCCTTGTTTCTTAGTGTTTTTAAGGCCTATATATGTCAAGGTTTGTTCTATGTTCGGTTCCAAGGTCTATAGGGGCATAAGGCACACTTTTGGCCTCAATTTTAGTGTTCACGGTCTAAGAGGATCTTGGGCCGTGGACACCCTTTCCTTGGGTTTTATGGATGATTTCCATGTTATCTAGTCATGTAGTACCCTTTAATACACTCTAGGGTCGATGTACTTACAATTCGAGGTGAACGGATGAAGATCCTTGAGAGAGAAATCGGCTTTTCTCTAGTTGGAAATGTAACAAATGAATAAATATGGCTAAGAACCATATATATACCCCTAGGGTTTTTGGCAGAAAATATTTTATTCAGGCATTGAACTCTAATATCAACGAGTTTTGGAATAACAGAGATGCACAATACCCTAGTGCATCCTCTCTCCTGATATCTCTTTAAGTGTAAATCTTGAAATACGCAAACTTATCCTAAAAGTCTGAAAGTTAGCAGAACGGATTTAACTTCGATTGTTGTGGATGGTTTTACAGAATGGAATTTTTTGGGTTGTCACACATGTGATGAATAAGTATAAAAGAGCTTAAGTAAACGTATTTGATAAGTATAAGAGTTTGTAAAACAGTTTGAAGCAAAATAGTTTGATAAACAGTTTGAACAGTAAGAAAACCACTGGTTTTGTAGTTATTAATCACATGTGATTGATGTAATAACTATATCTATTTAACTTGTATCCCCCCATAAAAGCATTTAAAAACATTTAAACCATTGATTAAGGGGTATGAACTCACCTGTAGTGAGTGGTACAGATGAACTGAAGATGTAGGATTGCTAGGTGACAAGTGAAGTCTTGAACACACTCTATGATCCTAGTTAACATATAATATCACATATATGTATCAAATTAGTCTTTAAACAACTAATAAACGAATTCAAGACACCCTAGGACATGCTAAACACCTTAAACAAGTGTTATAAGTCTCAAGGATTGCATCTAAGTGTTGTAGGGAAGGGCTAGTGTGTGTAGGGTTCAAGGAAAACTCCCTAATGGAGTTCACAGCCCTAAGGTCATCAACAAATGAGTTTACGGTCGTAAACTCATGGGTTTACGGCCGTAAGCTCATACTTCCTTCACCATTTGATGGTTTGAGGATTTACAAGACCCTAAGAAGCATTTCTACTTGATGGTTAAGTCTTTGGAAGAGATTAGGGCACCCTTTAACTCCTTTGGGGAGTTCACGGCCCTAGGACCAAATCCCTTAGAGATTACGGTCGTAATCTCTCATAGACATGGTATTTTTGTGCTTTCTTGTCCTAAACACATTAGGGTACGAGTCTAGGCCAGTTTCACAAGGTAAGGAAGGGACTAGGGCACTCTTTTGGCCCTTAAAGAAGGGTTTACGGTCCAAGGTGTTCTTAGGCCGTAAACTCTTTAATCTTGTTGTTTTCTTATGTTTTCTTGGTTATTAAACGCATAAAAAGACCTATGATACTCTTAGATAGAAGTACTCACGAGTTGGGACGAAAGGCTGAAGATCTGTGAGAGAGAATTTGGCTTTTCTCTAGTTGGAAATGTAACAAATGAATAAATATGGCTAAGAACCATATATATACCCCTGGGGTTTTTGGCAGAAAATATTTTATTCAGGCAGTGAAACTCTAATTTCATTGAGTTTCGGAATAACAGAGTTGCACAAAACCCTAGTGCATCCTCTCTCCTGATATCTCTTTAAGTGTAAATCCTGAAATACTCAAACTTATACTAAAAAGTCTGAAAATCTACTGCAACTGTTCTAACTTCTATTGACTTGATATTGTTTGTACATAATAGAAATTTCGGGTCGTCACAAGAAGTGAACAAGATCACAAACTACATTTGAGGTTAGTGTTGGAAACACTTAGGTCGGAAAAGCTGTACGCAAAATTCTCCAAGTGCGAATTCTGGATTCGGAAGGTAACTTTCGTTGGTCAAGTGGTAAGCGAGGAGGGTATACACATGGACCCGTCCAAAATCAAGGCGATGGAGAATTGGTCGGCACCCAAGACACCCTTAGAAATCCGTCAATTCTTGGGTCTCGCCGGCTATTATCGTAGATTCATTCAGAATTTTTCCAGAATCACCAAACCCCTCACTACTCTGACACAGAAAGGTGTACCCTTTTGTTGGAGTGAAAAACAAGACACTGCATTCCAAACGTTGAAGCGAGCCTTGTGTAGCGCACCTATCCTATCCCTGCCCGAAGGGACGGATGACTTCGTTATCTACTGTGATGCGTCCAACCAGGGCTTAGGCTGTGTGCTTATGCAGCGGGGAAAGGTTATTGCTTATGCCTCGAGACGGCTGAAGGCACACGAAGTCAACTACACAACTCACGACCTGGAGTTAGGAGCAGTGGTCTTTGCACTTAAAATTTGGAGACATTATCTCTACAGAACTAAGTGTACGATCTTCACTGACCAGAAAAGTCTACAACACATCTTCGATCAGAAAGACATAAACATGAGACAACGACGATGGGTAGAGCGGCTCAGTGACTATGAGTGCGAAATCCGCTATCATCCCGGCAAAGCCAATGTGGTGGCAGATGCCCTTAGCCGGAAGGAAAGCTCATGCAACAAGGCGAAGACACTAACAATGACCATCCATTCCCACTTATCTGCATAAATCTGAGAGGCTCAGTTGGAAGCCCTAAAACCAGAGAACGTGTCGAACGAAACTTTGAGAGGAATGGATAAGAATCTTGAGATCAGAGGTGACAGAGTCTATTGTTTCAGTCAGATCTGGACCCCTAAGTTCGGAGGTTTCAGGGATGTTATCATGAACGAAGCTCACAAGACTAGATACTCCGTGCACCCAGGTTTGGATAAGATGTACCTGGATCTCAAGAAACTATACTGGTGGCCAAACATGAAAGCCGAAATTGCTACCTTCGTGGGCAAGTGTCTGACTTCTGCCAAGGTGAAGGTTGAATATCAGAAGCCCTCAGGTCTGCTCCAGCAGCCCGAGATACCTGATTGGAAATGGGAGATGATTACTTATGGATTTCATCACCAAGTTACCCAAATCTACGAGTGGGTACGATACCATTTGGGTAGTTGTCGACCGATTGATAAAATCTGCTCACTTACTTCTGATTAAAGAAACATTCAAGATGGAAAGACTCACGCGAATCTACATTCAAGAGATAGTCTGACTGCATGGTGTGCCTGTGTCCATTATCTCCGATCGAGATAGGAGGTTTACATCGAGATTTTGGCAGTCCCTTCAGAAAGCTCTTGGAACTAAGCTAGATATGAGTACAACTTATCATCCACAGACTGATGGACAGAGTGAGAGAACAATTCAGACCTTGGAAGACATATTGAGAGCATGTGTCATCGATTTCGAAAAGTCGTGGGACACCCATTTACCCTTGATCAAGTTCTCGTATAACAACAGTTACCACACCAGCATCAAGGTTGCCCCGTTCGAAGCCCTCTACGGTCGAAAGTGCAGATCCCCTCTGTGTTGGGCCGAGGTAGAGGACACGTAGTTAGCCAAGGGTCGAGTCCCTGACAGTGCTCTCAGTGGTCCTGAAATCATCCGTGAAACAACCGAAAAGATCTTCCAAATCCGAGAGCGACTGAAAGCCTCTAGAGACAGACAAAAGAGCTACGCTGATAAACGACAAAAACCTTTGGAGTTCTAGGTTGGAGATCGTGTCCTGTTGAAGGTCTCGCCCTGGAAAGGCATGATACGCTTTGGTAAGCGTGGGAAACTGAACCCAAGGTACATAGGACCTTTTGAGATCCTCACTAGGATCGGTCCCATAGCCTATAAACTTCGATTCCCCAAGAGCTTAGCAACATCCATCCTGTATTCCACGTCTCTAATCTTAAAAAGTGTCTATCCGATGAAACCCTCGTGATCCCTCTTGATGAGATCGAGATCAACGAAAACCTGAACTTCGTGGAAGAACCAATCGAAATCATGGATCGAGAGATCAAACGTACGAAACAAATCCGCATCCCGATAGTGAAGGTTCGCTGGAATGCCAAGCGGGGACCCGAATTCACTTGGGAGCGCGAAGATTCGATAAAACAGAAATACCCGCATATCTTTCCAAATCCATGATTTGTATCTTCATTCTAAATTTCGAGATGAAATTTCCTCTAACGAGGGGATGATGTGACAACCTGAAATTTATTCCGTCGCTATAACCCATTTCCGTTAATAAAATTTATTTTTATTGAAAGTTTCTGTTAATTTTTCGGTTAGGCAAATCAATTAATGTTTTTATTTTATTTTATTAAGTGTCGAAACAAAATAAAAAACACGTGAAACACCCTCGAATTCATTTGGAAAATTTTTTAGTTTACGACCAAGTTGGGTTACGACTATTTAATCGGGTACGACCATAAACTCCGTTTAACGTCGGTATTGGGTGGATCCCCACCTGGCCACAAACTCAAACCCTATATAAGGGTTGAGTGGCCTTCATTTGAGCCTTTTCACACCTCCTTATAACTTTCTCTCTCTATTCTCTCTCTACAAGTCGGTTTTAGTCAAGAAACACCTCATTCAAGCTCCAAAATCGTAAGTAATCATCCTTCTTAGCTTGTTGTTTAGCTTTGTATTCATTAATATTCATGGTTGAATCATCCAAATACCTCAAAAACTTGTGTTTACGGTTGGGAAACACCTCCCAAAACCGTAAACTCCCATAAGGGGGTTTTGAAGCCCCAAAACCCTTCTAATGCTTATCTATGACTTAGAAACTTGCATGCATGAAATTAGAACCCCAAAATCATGTCTTTATGGGTGTAAACATGAGTTTACGGTCCATGAACATTCATGAACCGTAAACACCTTTTTAAGGTGTCAAAATGCCCTTAAACACCTCCAAAAGCTTGCATAAGTGCCTAGAACCTTGTATCCCTTCATGTGATGCACCAAATCATGCAAAAATGAGCCACACATGAGTTTATGACAGTAAACCCATGTGTTTACGGTAGTAAACTCACCAAGGGTCCTTCAAGAGCCGTAAAATCCATTTCCAAGGTCATTTCAAGTCCCGATCACTTCCTCAACCCTTGAATCAACCCTAGAACCTTTCCTTGTGAAGTATGAGACCATTGAACAACCAAAAACACCCCACCCATGAGTTTACAGCTGTAAACTCATGGGGATATGGTCTTTGGGCCATAAACACCCCTAAGGGTTTACACTTGAGGAGTAAACTCCTTATTAAGGCCCTACACTCCATAAATGCAACCCGTATCACTTCCAACACTTGAGATAAGGTGTTTCCGCGCATTGAAGTGTATTATCTTACTTAATTAGTGGTTCAATGTCTAATTAGATACAATTATGTATCACTTCATGTTACATAGGATCCTCGCGTGTGCTCAATCCCTAAATTGACACCTAGAGTCCTACCCAGCACATCCTCGTCTGGTGAGTTCATACCCCTACACCTTTTTCCGTGTTCTTTTTTATGTTTTCAGGGGGGAATACAAGCACAAGTACAAGGGAATTTGTACTCAGTTATTTCGTATGAAATGTTTACATGTTCATCAAGATTTTAACCTAGAAAACCGTTTTACCAACCAACTATGAAATTAGCTGTTGAGTTAGTTTTCAAGACTAATACAAAGGAACTTATGAATCTTTTCATAAAATGTTATATTTTATATTTTACCAAGGAGTCATACCATTCATAAAACGAGAATTTCCATATTATTACTTGTAAATTCGTTATTCTTAAGATTGGAGACACATCCTCGGTAACACTCCACAGAGATACGCGAGTGGAGGACCGACCCTGTATCCAGAATCTCTCGGATGGAGAACATGACTTGTGTGTATAGATCTATACAGGACTGACTATCCCTTACCTTGTTGCTAGCTACAGTGGGACCGGCAAGTCTACGGGTGACAAAGTCATAAAACGATATTGGCCCTGTTACGTGCCATATCTAGTTTATTGTATGGTTATGGAACTCGCAACTTAGATAATGGAGATTTACTTTTAAGTAATCATGAACCTAGTGAACTAAACTCAAAGTAATAACTGTTTTGATTACTAGAGAGTATCTGTCTTTCACACCCCAAAACCAAGAACGGTGGAAACGTTCTGGGGCGGAGGACGTCATGTATAATATCAACAACAATGTAAAGTAGTAAACAAGCAACAACATCATCCATTGCATTAATAATATAATTATTATACAAATATGTTCTGTCAAATTTTGATAAACACTAAATCATAAATCAAAATGAAAGATAAGTCTTGAACAAGCTCCATCTTGCTTTCTCCTTGCATCGGTACCTGTCTATGATGACCTGAGGATACAAGTAATTTTGAAAGCGAGTATCAGCTTTGAAGCTGGTGAGATCATAAGTATTAATGTGTCTTAATTTGTAAAACTTATAATTTTTAAGACTTGACATTGTTTTGAAAGAAAGCTCGTATAAGTATGAAAATGTTTGTAGATCAACTGTAAATGTTTGAAAAACCCTAGAAATCCCTATGATTCCTATTAGTAACAAAAGGAGTCTTCTACCAAGACTTAACTGCTCTCAATGTAATCTTCTACCAAGACCTAGCTGTGTTACTGTTATTATTATTATAAGAAATTGTATCCTTTGGTACTAGGATACCTAAATATAATTCACCTCATTGGTTATGTGAATGAGTCACAAAATAAAGGTAATAATATAACTAACCTGAATATTACCCTTTGGTACTAGGGTAACTAACATTGTTAACTTTAAGACATCCATAGACGTACTCTTACCTCTGTTGCTAACAACGGGGTATAGGAATAGTTAATCCCTTAAAGTATAACTGTAATGGTGCCAACCGTTGACATCCGTGGATGTGCTTTTACCTCTGTAGCTAACAGAGATTCTAGGAATGGTCAATCCCACAATTGTATCCTTTGGTACTAGGATATTAAATCCATTCTATCTCGTCAAATATGTGATTGTATCACAAGGTAAAGGTAAGAATGAGGATTTGATAACAGAGTTGATACATATAAAATGTAATAGGACTCCTCCTGATATATCTATGTAAAAGTACTCCTATAAGTGTGATCATGTAATAATATAGTAGAGTACTGTAAGGTTCTACGTGTGCTAGTTGTAATGTGTGTCCTCTCTATCTAGCAAGTATAGTAATGTAATCGTTCTAGTATAGTTGTATATGTTCTCTTCCTAGTATAGTTGTATATGTTCTCTTCCTAGTATAGTTGTATATGTTCTCCTAGTATAGTTGTATATGTTCTTATAGTATAGTTCTATATGTTCTCATAGTATAGTTGTATATGTTCTCATAGTATAGTTGTATATGTTCTCTTCCTAGTATAGTTGTATATGTAATAGTATGATCCTGTGCTACCCTGATGGTAACTTACTAATGATGTGTCTAGTACGTATGAATATGGAAGTACCTTTATGTCTATATATGTATATTTGATATATAATTAATATGGAAACGACCTTCAGATGGTCACCCGAAATCCCACCAGACCACATCTCAAGGCGCGAAAAGGAAATAGGGCGGATGGCCTTCCTAAGCCCTTTAAACATTATTTATACATCTATACATATATGAGCATGCAATTTATAATATAAAAAAAACATAAATATATTTTGTAAGACATTTGAAACATAAATATTATTTTAAGAAAAGATCGACTTGATGTCGATCTATAAAACAATTTGAAGGCATAAGTATGATAAAACAGTTTTGAGTATAAGGAAACATTTGTTTGAATCACAGTTGTAAATAAGTTTGAAAGGTAATGTACAGAGTAAGATGTAAAGTGTAATAAGTAGTTTTAAAACATATAAAATGTTTATAAAAATCATTTGAAGGAAACTATTTGGTAAAACGGCTAATGAGTAGCCAAAACTTTTGAGTGTTGTATATTAATCACATGTGATTGATGTAATAACTAGCGTAATTCTACTTATTAATCGCATGTGATTGATTTAATACTAGCATGATTCTACTTGTATCCCCTCCCCCCATAAAACATTTAAAAGTAGTTTAAAACATTAGTTAAGGGGTATGAACTCACCTGCAGTAAGTGACTGGAATTAAACGGACTGTTATCGTATGGAAGGATCGGACAAGTGCTTGGTGTCAAGCAAAGACTTAGACACACACAATGATCCTAATTACATATGAAGACATATGTATATAAATAATTAGATATTAAATCACTAATTATACAAGTATAAACATTTAAACGCGAGGAAAACACTTTTGGTCAAGTGCTAGGAGGCTAATGGGTTGCAACAAAGGAGTGCAATGCCCCTAATGGAAGTTTAAGGTCAAAAGACCACATTCATTGGAGTTTACGGCCCAGGGGAGTAAGCTCCTGGCCGTAAACTCTCAACCAAGTCTTGAAATGGTGCTTAGAATTTCTACAACTCTAGTGGGGAATTGTTTCTAGGCTATACAAGTTTTTGGGCACTATATTGACTCCTTTGGGGAGTTTACGGCCCAAAGACCCTATTCCCTTGGAGTTTACGGCCGTAAACTCCCTTGGGAGGGTTCTTATGGTGCTTTCAAGTGTCTATAATAACTAGGAACAATTCTAGGCTTTAGTATTTGGCTTTAGGAGGGTTTATGGCACCATTTGGTACTATTTTATGGAGTTTACGGCCTTGGAACCTTTTGGCCCGTAAACTCCCTCACACATGGGGTTCTAAATGTTTTAGCTAGTCCATAACTCATCCAGGTACATGCCCAAATTGTCTCTTGGCTTAAGGAAGTGTTTAGGGTGTCCTTTGACCCCTTTATGGGAGTTTACGGCCCAAGAACCACTCTTGGCCATAAACTCTTCAATACTTGTGCTTTTCTTATGTTTTCTAGGTCCTAAACACATTAGGGTATTTGTCTATAATAGAGTCCAAGCCTTTGGGGGGATTAGGGCACTCTTAGCCCTTGAAAAAGGGGTTTACGGCCCAAGAGCATATCCTTGGCCGTAAACTCCTAAAACTATATGGTTTTGATTGATTTCTAGCCTCTAATGTTCATACATAAAGTCCCTAACAAGTTTCCTAACAAGGAAATGGGACTAGATAGCTTTTAGGCCTTTTTTTGGAGTTTACACCCCAAGAACGTTCTTGGGCCGTAAGCTCCCGGATCTTGTATTTTGGACATGTAAATAACGTTATTAAGCATATAACAAGTATTAAAACACATCTAGGAAAGTAGACTCACAATCTGGGATGAAAACCCGAAGATCCGTGAGAGAGAAATTGGCTTTTCTCTAATTGGAATTCAACTAATGAACCAATTTGGTTCTGAATTCTATTTATAGTCCTGAGATTTTTGGCAGAAAATATTTCTATTCTCGGAATGGATTCTAACGACCTAGAGTAATGGAATTACAGTGTTGCGCAAAATCCTAGTGCATCCACTCTCCTAATATCTCTTTAGGTGTAAAACCCTGAAAACTGCAAAACTTATAGCATAAATCTGAATTTTCACTGTAACTGCTCTACTTCTATTGGACTGAAATGGTTTGATTTGAATGGAAATTTCGGGTTGTCACATCATCCCCCTGTTAAAGGGAATTTCGTCCCGAAATTAGAATTTAGGCAAGGAAGTATGCACGAATGATCGAGTCGTGAGGAGGAAACTTCCTAATCGATTGGTTCTAGCGCACTTAAGTAAAATCGGGCTCTCGGTTGGCATTCCAACGAACCTTCACAAACTGGCGACGGGTTGTTTCATCCGCTTGACCTCTCGGTCGAGGGTCACTAAGGTTCTAATACGAAGGCGAGGATTTCGACGAGTGGACTTGCAAGAGTCCTAACGGAAAGGTATGGTTTCATGATCGAGATGCGAAGAGTAGAAAGTACGTTACTGAGTTCGCGGAGTAGGTCTAGTTTGTGCGAGGCACAGGACCGATTCTGATAAGAATCTCGGAGGTCCTGTCTAATTTGGATTTAGCTTTCCACGCCTTACGAAGCGTATTAAGCCATTCCCAGAGTGAGTTATCCCAAAGAACTTGGTCACTCACTCGGAATCTCAAAGGTTCCTTTTCTTGCGTAACTTCCCAGTCAAAGGCCACCCCTTGCTGGGTCAAAGTCGTACGAGTTTCTGTAGCTTGCGAGGAGTTCTGAATGAACTAAGGCGGTAGGTCGGTAAGGCCTAGAATCTGGCGAAAAAAAACTATCGGCGTCTCTGGTGTCGATAAATGCTCAACGGCTTTGACAAATTGAAAGAGTACTCATAGTTTATCACATTACTAACAGTGTGTCATAGAAATTGACTCTTCTTTTTCAAAACTCGTGCCTAAAGAACTTCGCTAAAAGCTCCTCTGTAGGAAATGTTTCCATGGGTTTTCTTCTTACTACGAGGGTAGATAAGTAAGTCATTACATGGAGAAATGACGAACTTGTCCAAGTAAGAAAGACGTACCCTATTCGTTTAGCTCATGAAAACTATGGGCGTATTGGTCATATCCGAAGGGTATCACTACGGACTTGAAGTGTCCGCATCGAGTTCGGAAGATAGTCTTCCAGACATCCTTCTCTAACACTCGAACTGGTGATATTCGGATCTTAGATCCATTTTTGAAAGAAATTCTTTCCTTGCGTTTGCTCAACCATTTCATCTATGCGAGGCAGAGATAATGATTTCTAATAAAAAATCTTGACGGAGTCCTCGATATCCGAGGTACATACGATGCAATCCGCCGATCTCTGGAAGAATATGACCGGGGTTCTCCAGGGTGAGAAGCCTAGTCTTCTAATTCTATTTCCGTGTAGTTCGCTAAGTTGTTTGTACTGTTCTGGTATCTCCGTGGGTGTTTACACTATAGGGTGATCTGTTTACGGGAGTCGTACTGGGTTCTAAGTTTGTTCACATGACGATGTGATTACTCGTAGGCTTAAGCAGTTCTCCGTCCTGAAGTTCATATTAGAATTCATACATGGTTTCACAATCACAACTTCGGGTACACGAGTCGTATATAATTAAGATTGAAAAGGTAGTCGAATAACTGATTCTTCTTTAAGCTCACATCCCATCGGGGAAAAAGAAGTTAAAGTGGAATCATCAATTCTAAACCTGTAGAAGCTTGATTATATATAACTCTTACGTATACCTTCCTCAGTGATAGATCAATCGCATGAATCCTTGGATTGAACTTGACGTACTGCACGAGTGGTACTTCGGGGATTTCTTCGGAAAGAAAATAACTAGGTGGTACTTCTGGCATGAGTACTACGGCGTTCTGATATGACGGCTTCGCTGGAAAAGTGATCTAGAAGAGAGAGATGTACGTATGAAGCTATTTTTGTGAGGATCAAATTTAATTTAGTCGTATGATAATGTCGGAATCATACTGAAACTTAAAGACCTTAGATTCGAATATAAGACGATTACAGACAAAACACAACCGTGCAACCATGAACAGAGTTACAGTACTTTAGATTTACCACAAGACTATTGCTGCGAATAAGATATACTACAAAAGACAAGTATACACAGCACGAGAATTCCTATACAGACAGGATCTCGCAAAAGGTAAGACTCTAGTTGCACTAGTTTTAGATAGTTTATAAGTCTGTTACAACGAAACGCCTAAATTACATTTAACGTGGTTCCGGAGCAGGCTCTCCTGCAGCTGTGATCCTGAGAATCTTCCCGTCTGCGCTAGAGTTTTGCGTTATCAGGCAATCCTTCTGGAGGTGTCCCATTTCACCGCATTGGTGACATATATGGGCAGTACCCACATTGGTGGTGGAAGTGAAACGTCGAGTAGGAGTTATGGGGACGCAGGTTCTTTCCTTTTTCGGGCAATCTCTTTTATAGTGCCCAAACTCACCACAGTGATAGAAAGTCTGGTTTCCATCGGTGTTGGGCGATTTGTTGATCGGTCTTGATAGACTCTTGCGGTAACATTTGGTGTGCCTCTTTTTGTTGCAGTTTGAGCACTGCTTCCCCCGACAAGGTCTAAGGTGGTGATAATTACATTTGATGCAATTTGGGAGATTTCCAGCATATTGTCGGGCTGGGTTAGGGACAACTGGTATTTCCGAAGGGATGGTAGTAGGAGGTACAGATGTCGTAGTTGTGAAGGTCGTTACCCGTGGTTGTTTCTTTTTCGTTCCTTTATGCGAGCTGTCCTTCTTTCTATCCCAAAACTTCCGTTTGTTACTCTTCGTCTCGGAACTCGGGGTGCCGTGGTAGTTTGCTGCTCGTTGCGGTGTTTGATTGTTACTCGGGTTGGAATTGTTGTTAATAATCCCACTAACATTCGCATTGTTAGCGTTAAGGTGGGTCAGAATAGACGACACGGCAGCCGAGACTGCAGCTTGAAAGGTAGCTGCATCTATCTGAAGAGTTGGTGTTTGGTTGAAGGGTTGATCGTCTTTCTTTGGCGACATGATTCTGTAACACAAAAGATAAGGATTTTGTGAGCGATTCTGGTTGACCCTTGATGTACTTAGATTGTTCTTGAAAAGAGTAAGAGTATGATCTCAAAAGTTTGACCTACATCCCTATGATGCAGTCCTAGTAAAGAATGAAAGTATGTTCGCGAAGGTCTAACCTACATCCCTATGATGCAGTCCTAGTACGGAATGGGAGTATGTTCGCAGAATGGTCTCAAGACGTTTGTCGTTCGAGCTGAGGTATCATGGGTTGGTGAATAACAAGATCGTTGTACCTGTCTATTTGTGACCTGAGAATACAAGTTAATTTGAAAGCGAGTATCAGCACAAAAAGTTGGTGAATTCATAAGTATTAATGTGTCTTTAATTTGTAAAACTGTGAATTAAATACTTATAAACATTTGGAGAAACGTTTGTATAAGTATGAAAATGTTTGTAAGTAGTCGAATAACGTTTGAAAACCCTAGAAAGTCCCTATGATTTCTACTAGTATAAAAAGTAGTCTTCTACCAAGATTTAACTGTTTTGAAAGTATCCTTCTATCAAGACCCGACTGTTTTGAAAGTAGCCTTCTACCAAGACCCAACTGTTTTGAAAGTAGCCTTCTACCAAGACCCCACTATTTTGAAAGTAGCCTTCTACCAAGACCCGACTGTTTTGAACTATTATTATTAATATAAGAAATTGTATCCTTCTATACTATGATACTCAAATATAATTTACCTCATCGGATATGTGAATGTGTCCCATGATAAAAGTAATAATATAAATAACTTAAGTATTATCATTTTGTACTAGGATAACTAATAGCATTAACTGTAGACATCCGTAGATGTACATTTACCTCTGTAGCTAACAGCTGGGTGTAGGAATAGATAGTCCCTTAAAGTATACCTATAATGGTATCAACCGTAGACATCCGTAGATGTGCATTTACCTCTGTAGCTAACATAGGTTTTAGGAATGGTAAAGTATCCTTTGGTACTAGGATATTAAGTCCAATCTATCTCATCGATTATGGAATGTATCACAAAATAAAGATAAGAAGGAGAATTATATATAATAGTATCTACACATATAATATGTAGTAGTATCTCATCATATAGTATCTACGTAACAGTATCCATGTAAAAGTATCCATGCAAGGGTATCCATGTAATGGTATCTATGTAAACGTATTCATATAACATGTAATGTACTAGCATAGACTCATGAATGAACTGACTCTTGTGTGATTCCTTGTACTTGGAATGGTAAGTAGTATCTCCTAACTATACCTATAATAGTTACTAATAATGTATGTGTATAACCGAAAGTATGCCTTTGCTACCCAAAGGTACTGAACTGACTGAGGATACTTTTATGTCTATATATGTATACATGGTATATAACTAATATTTAGACAACATTCGGACGACTAACCGATACCCTAAAGCCACATCCCAACGAGGAAAAGGAAATAAAGTGAACTAGCCTTCCTAAGTCCTTAAACATTACTTATATAACTATACATATATGGGCATGCATTTGACAATATAAAATCATAAAAGAAGTTTTGGAAAACCTTTAAAAAGTTTAATACTAAGAAACGATGACTTGATGTCAGTTTGTAAAACGATTGAAAGTGTTTTGTTTGATAAGACAGTTTAAGTAAAAGGAAAACCTTTGTTTGAAAACACATTTGTAACAGAGTTTGAAAGGAAACTTACAATATGTAATACAATTTGATAAAGAGTTTTAAACATGTAAAAACATTTAAGAAAGTCATTTGAAGAAATATGTTTGGTAAAACAGTTAACTTATAGTAAATCCATTTGTAGGCTAGTTATTTATCACATGTGATTGATATAATAACTAAACATGATTCAACTTGTATTCCCCCCCCCCCATAAAGAATTTTAAAACATTTAAAAGGTTAATTAAGGGGTATGAACTCACCTGGAGTGAGCGGATCGGAAGCAAGTATCGAATAAGTGTGTGGTGTCAAGTGATGACTTAGACACACTCAATGACCCTAATACCATATGAAGACATATGTATATATATATATATATATATATATATATATATATATATATATATATATATATATATATATATATATATATATATATATATATATATATATATATAATTAGTGATTATAACACTAATTAAACATGTATAAACATCCTAATGTGAGGAAAACACTTTGGTCAAAGTGTTTGGAGGCTGTCGGGTTGCAACAAAGGAGTGCAAGGCCTTATATGGGAGTGTACGGTCAATGGACCATCATTGTTGGAGCTTACGTCCCAAGGGATTTTACTCCTGGCCGTAAACTCTCAATTGGTCACCAAAAGAGGCTTAAAACTATAAAGGCTTAATGGTTAGGTGCTCCAAAGCTTAAACAAGTGTTTGGATGGGTTTGAGGTCCAAGAATGGCCTTGTATGGTGTTTACGGCCCTAGGACCACTTCCCCATGAGTTTACAGCCGTAAACTCATGGTAAGAAGTACCATTTCGTGAATTGTGGTCCTTAGGTCAATGGTGTAAGGTTCTATGTCACTAACCAAGGTTTACTAAGGTGTTAGGGTGTCATTTGCACCCTTAAAAGGGGTTTACGGCCCAAGAACTTGTCTTGGCCGTAAACTCCTTGAATCCTATGAATTCTTATGTTTTCTAAGCTCTAAATATGATAAACCTAGTGTACAATGAGTTGGATCAAGAGTACTTACAATCTAGGAGCTTGAATGGTCGGTTTTGGCCAAGAACACTAGTGTGTGTTCTTGGTGAAACTTGAAGATCTATAAAATGGAATGATTTCACGGATGAAATCATGTATGATTACTAGTTCATGCAAGATATCAACTAGTTAAGACAATAAACTTACAAGTTTTGAAGATCGGGGACGAAGATCGGGATGATACTTGAGAGGATTTGGGGCAAATGGAAGGGAGGAATGAACAAATGACCATATCTTCATCATATAAGCAAGAGTTTACGGCCCACATGGAGTTTACGGCCGTAAACTCCCATGTGTTGGCCGTGAACTCCTTGCAGGGGTGTTTAAGGTCATTTCTTTGAGCTACAACTTCAGCCGATAAACCCCGATACTTATTCCTTAAGTGTACAACGCTCAGAATGCTCAAATAAACTCCTACTTGTGTTAAAAGATAGCAGAAATGAGTTTGACTTTTAATGAAGTGTTTGACTGTACTGAATGGAAAATTTCGGATTGTCACATCATCCCCCTATTAGAGGGAATTTCGTCCCGAAATTAGAATTTAGGTAAGGAAGTAGGTATGAATAATCGAGTCAAGAGGTGGGGGTACTTCCCAATCGATTGATTTTCGTGCTCCGAAGCAAAGTCAAGTCCCCGGTCGGCATTCCAGCGAACCTATGCTAAAGGGACGCGGTGTTGCTTCGTCCGCTTGACCTCTCAGTCGGTGGTCACTACGGTTCTTCCACGAAGGCGAGGCTCTCGTTGACCACGATTTCGTCGAGTGGGATTACGAGAGTCCTAACGGAAGGTACGTTTTCAAGTTTGAGACGTGAAGGGAGAAATGTACGTTACTAAGTCCACGGGGTAGGTTAAGTTGTTGATGATTCCTTTCCCTTTCTTACTATGAGAGTAGATACGTAAGTCATTTACAAGGAAAATGAAGAATCGATCCAAGTAAGAATGGTGTACCCTATTCATTAAGTTCATGAATATTACGGGCGTATTGGTCCTATCCGAAGGATATCACTACGGACTCGTAGCGTCTGCATCGAGTTTGGAAGATTGTCTTCAGGACATCCTTCACTAACACTCGTAACTGGTGATATTCAGATCTTGGGTCGATTTCTGAAATGCACCTCGTTCCTTGCGGTTGATATACCAATTCATCCATGCGAGGTAGAAGGTAATGATTTCTAATGGAAATTCTGTCGAGGTCTCTAAAGTCGATGGATTTACGAAGTAATCCGTCTATCTTCTTGAAGAATAATACCGGAGCTCTCTAGGATGAGAATCTTAGTCTTTCCATTCTAGTGCTGAGTAGTCTGTAGGGCGATTTGGATACAAGAGTCCTATTGGGTTCTAAGTTTGTTCGCATGACAATGTGATTACTCGTAGTCTTGGGCAGTCTCCATCCTGAAGTTCATATTAAAGATCATACAGGGTTCATCAATCACCGTCTCGTGTATACGATTCGTATATAATTAAGATTGAAAAGGTAGTCGAATAAATGATTCTTCCTTAATCCCACATCCCAACGAGGAAAAGAAGTTAAAGTGGAATCATCAATTCTAAACCTGTAGAACCTTGATTATATATCACCCTTTATGTATACATTCTTTAGCGATTGAACAACTGTATGGGTCTTTGGATTGAACTTGACGTACTGTATGAGTGGTACTTCGGGAAGGTGTGCTGAGATTTCTTCGGAAAGGATTAGAAACATGAGGTACTCCATGAATGAGTAGTTCGGTGTTCTGGAATGACAGCTTCGCTAGCAAGACGATTTCGGAGAAAGAGATGTGTGCACAGAATTGATATTGCGAGGATCGAATTGACTCAAGTTGTATGATAATGTCAGAATTGTCACTCCCCAAAACTGGAACGGCGGAAACGTTCGGGGATGGAGGACGTCATGTCAAGTATCACGAGATATGTATATGGTAAGCAAGTGATGAACAACCATTGCATTTAGAAAGAAAGTGTTTACAATGTGTGTGTTCACAAAACAAAGAAGTCATAAACAAATAACAAAACAAGACTTGAAGCTGTAATGCTCCATCTTCTAAATTCCCAGCACGAGCACCTGTCTAATAGTCTCCTGAGAATACAAGTTATTTGAAAGAGTCGATAAGCAATTAAGTTGGTGAGTTCATAAGATTTTAGTGATGTGAGTAAGCTGTAAAATGTGGTTGAAAATGTATATGCACACGTGATGTAAGCTGTAAAATGTGGTTGAAAATGTATATGCACTAGTGATGTAAGCTGTAAGTTCTGTTTTGAAATGTTCGCCTGTTCCTCTAGAAAATCCTATATTTCCTACTTGAATGGAAGTTAAGTAAAATGACACTACAAGCCTTTCTATGCATACTAAGTGGATACTTATATATACTCAGAGTAAATAAACAATCGATTGTGTGCGTCTGCCCTAAACTCCCAACCCAATGGGGAATAGAAAGTAAGGCGGATAGCACACATTCCATTGGTTGTTAGATCGTTGTCATATATAACCCTGTTGTATTCACTTGTTACTCATGGAGTTATTTTTAATGGTTCCTTTATATCTAATGAAAGTTCTTTTAAGAAAACCTATATTCCTTATAGTAAAATAATGACTATGGTGACTACTTTTATAATAGCTTTGTTTATACTGCTATATATAATCTGATATCAGGTAGAAAGTTAATTGAGTGAATCTGCCCTAATCCCACAATCCAACTGGAACAAGAAGTAAGGCGGAAAACACACATTTAACTATCTATTGGATATTAGTTTTATATATAAACATGGTGTATAAACTAAGGTGTTATAGAGTTACTCACCTAAAGTCTCTAAAATTGTACTAGCTTAATAAAATGGATTAAGCCCTTTTCTGGGAAATCTCTAGTTTTGTATACCAAATGTACTGACTTTGATAAGTAAGTTTTGTACTAGAAAAACTATGCGTTAACTCTGTGTCCTATGACCTGATCCATACCTGGTACCCTTATGATGAATTAATGTATACTAAGCACAGATATATATAGATTCGAGTAGATAATAGATTGGGCGACCTCATTCCAAGACCACATCCAACGGGAATAGGAAATGAAGCGAAGAGCACACATCCTATTTGCTGTCGGAATCTATTAGCATATATGTATCCTATAGTGTATACATTAAGAGATCATAAAGCTAGCATTACGATGCTAACCTTTAATCGTAGCCTTCTACCAAGGCATCTTCTGTTCTGTGTTAAACCCGATTGTTCCTTTGTCAAATGTACAAGTGTATTCTCCCTAGTTTATAACTATCTTGACTAGAAAATAGATCAACTTTCAAGTGGTACCAACACTTTATGAAAGTAATGGGAAAAGTAAGTACACATGTGTCGTTTATAATGACATGTAGATGTACTAATAACCTAAAAACATATTTGTTTTATTACGGTCATAATGTGAAAGCTAGAACCCCTACTAAACGCTCTCAATGTAAAGAGATTAAGGGAACCAAACGCGACCCCAAAAATTTCTTACAAGTCGTGTAATTCACATTAAAGTTATATGATCATGTATACCCAATATAACTATCACTAATGCGTTAGTCATTCATTAGTATAATTAGATCCTGTTTGTGTGTTCTCATGCTATAGCAACCTAACTTCTTTGTTATGTTCTGTTCTAGTATTGTTTGATTCTCTTCACTATTTTTTTATGATATAGTATTGATTGTTTGGGTGCTTCATTGTACTAGAAGTAATGAATAGCATTCTCCTAAACTATACCTATAATAGTTTACTAATGCTCTACTTGGACTGTTAGTGACAAGACTCATTTCTCTACTATGTTATGCTTTTACTTTAATAACGGAGTTTTGTATAACTATAAAGTAACATAACTTTAAACGAGTTTTGAAATGTTTTGACAACTTATAAATAACATAAGTAACATTTTGAAAGATGTTTAACAACAAGCATTTACACAATTATCAATGTGTTCAACCTGGATTCCCTCCTTAAAACAGTTAAAATAGTTAAATGATAAATTACGAGGTATGAACTCACCTGATGTGGGTGATTCAAACGGGTATGCGTGTAAGGATGAGAAGTTCCACGAATGAACTCTCGAGACACAATAAGTCCTAAATGATATATAAGGACACATATTGCCATGAATATAGTGTTTATAAATAACTATATGAAAGGAAACACCTTCCGGGATTAGGAAAGACCTTGACCAAGTGTTGGAATCACATGTGATTCAACAAAGGAAGGTAGTGTCACACCCCCAAACCAGAACGGCGGAATCGTTCGGGGGCGGAGGACATCATATTCAGTATCATAACAGTTCATAGAAAGGAAAGTACACACCACCATAATATAAATATGTTTGAAAAGTTTACATGATTGTAGGTGTTACATGTTTGCAAAAGAAATCAAATATAAAATGGTGATCCAAAATATGTTACTAACGCCAGTGCGTTAGTCTTCAGAAGTAGTTGCTACCTGGCTAGCGGTTTCCTGTGAATATAAGTTATTTCAAAGAAAAAGTGTCAACATTTAAGTTGGTGAGTTCATAAGTAGTGTTTTGAGAAGATGTATGCCATTCGAAAGTGTTTGCATGTTTTCCAGAAAAAAAAAACCTTATTTTCCTATAAAAGTATGAAATGCATATGAATGCTTGTGATGTGGATTACAACTAATTGTACCGAGAAAATCCCTTATTTTCCTATTAGTTGTTTGGTTTGTATACAGGAAAAAAAACCCTTATTTTCCTGACATAACTGGCAGTCTTTAAGACCGAAAATCGCAAGCAAGCGACGTGCTTGTAAGTCGTGTCATAGTTTTACATAGTAAAGCTATACGAAAATCGCCCTTATTAAATGAAGAATAGTTTTAATGACTACTTGTTCATAAAAGCATAATACCATAATAATTGTATATCCGATGAGTTTTATAACCATACTAAACATAATATGCCTGTAGCGACGTTCTTCAGGCGTCGTAGCGTTATGACAACTGTCACCCCAAAAGACGGACTGTAGCTAACAGTCAGGGCGCGGGATCATGACTTCCCGTATAGATCTATACACATTTGACACGTTCTCCGAACGGGAGACTCTGGTTATAGACAGGACTTGTAGCATTATTTTCTAATAAAGAAAGTAACGTTTGAAGATATACACGACTCATGGATTCTCAACTAAGTCCGTAATAAGGTAGTAGTTGTATGCAAAATTTAACCTCTTTCACAATGTTTGACAAAGCATAAATCATAAGTTCTTTTAAATGCATAAAATGACTTAGTAAAGAATGTTACCCTTTGATATGATGTTTTTGTATGTAAACGTATAAATAAAACATATTTCTATTTATAAACATATTATATCCCAAGAGGGTAAAGCTGTGTGGTGAGGGGTTTTGTATCATAATAACTTCACAAGATAGTTAAAACAACAGTATGAAAAGTATATCAAAAGGTTAATGTTTCACACGATTTTAGCCATGTGTTTACTTGTATTCCTCCCCAAAAAGAGTATAAAACATTTAAAATGTATTTAAAGAGTGTTCGAAGGGGATATGAACTCACTTGATAGTTTGAAGATTGTGAGGTGGAAAACCGGGCAGAGTTTCGTCTCGGGAAACTGATTTTTCTTGGGATTCTCGGGAATCTCGGGAGTAGAATCGGCCTTCGGGACTTGAGCCAAAAAGACCAGGGCTTCGGGTTTGAACGGACACGGAAAACGAGGAAATGCTGAGAGAGAGAGAAGAGAAATGAACACTTTCTTTGGAAACCCTCGCATTCTATTTATAGGAAGGCTGGTCTGCCTCGGTACGCGGGGCGTACGCTCGTACGCGCTGCGTACGCGTACGTCATGCATGACCGAAGCCTCGACTGCCTCGGTTCGGATGGGACGGGTTCTTGGGTTCTCGGGTCGGATGGGACGGGTTGCTGGGGAGGTGGGTCGGATGGGACGCCGGGTCGGATGGGACGTCGGGTCGGACGGGTCGGACGGGTCGGCTTCCTCGGATAAGGCGACGTGGACGATCCGAGGCCAATCCTCTCGGTTACGCGGGGCGTACAGGAGTACGCAGCGCGTACTTCGGAGAAGGACGCTGACTCCTCTTCGGATAATATCCGAATTTTGATTTAAATAAATAATTAATTTATTTAATAAACTTCAAAAATCCATATCTTCTTCATACGAACTCCGTTTTCGATGGTCTTTATATCCACGCGTAGGTGAGACTACGATCTACAACTTTCGTTTAGACTCCGTTGGCAAATTCCAAAATTATTATTTTTTTTTATTTATTTTATAACTAATCGTTTTTAAGGAATTTCTTTGAAAAATCATAACTTCCTCATGCGAAGTCAGATTTGGACGTTCTTTATATATTTGGAACCTTTAAGATGATATCTACCACATAGCGTATTCCAAATCAGAGCTTTTGAATAATTCATTTATCGATGATATTCCCATTACATTCAAAAGGGGTTACAAGACTCGGTTTATAATGCCTGGAAATAACGGGTTGTTACATCATCCCCCCGTTAGAGGGAATTTCGTCCCGAAATTTAATACAAGGTAGGAGTTTTAGGGGCTGAGGAAGAGATGCGGATACTTCTGTAGCATTTGGTCTTCCCGTTCCCATGTGAATTCGGGTCCTCTCTTAGCATTCCATCGAACTTTTACTATTGGAATGCGACTCTGCTTGGTCCTTTTAACCTCCCTATCCATGATCTCGACAGGTTCTTCCACAAAGTTAAGATTTTCGTTTAACGCGATTTCATCGAGTGGAATTACAAGTGTTTCGTCGGATAAACACTTTTTCAGGTTCGACACGTGGAATACTGGATGCACTTTGTTAAGCTCGATTGGAAGTTGGAGTTTGTAGGCCACTGGACCAACTCTCGAAATGATTTCGAAGGGTCCAATGTACCTGGGATTTAGCTTTCCACGCTTCCCAAAGCGTATCATGCCTTTCCAGGGTGAGACCTTCAGTAGCACACGGTCGCCAATCTGGAATTCCAAGGGTTTACGTCTCCTGTCGGCATAGCTCTTTTGCCTATCCCTTGAGGACTTCAGTCGTTCTCGTATTTGCACGATCTTTTCGGTAGTTTCTCTGATGATCTCTGGACCAGTAAGGGTGCTTTTAGTGACTAGACCTTTTGCCAATTGGGTGTCGCCCACTTCCGTCCAGCACAGGGGTGATCTGCACTTACGGCCGTAAAGGGCTTCGAACGGAGCGGTCTTGATACTAGTATGATAACTATTGTTATAAGAGAACTCGATCAAAGGCAAGTGAATATCCCATGCCTTGCCAAAGTCGATTACACATGCTCGCAACATGTCTTCCAAGGTTTGGATCGTCCTCTCACTCTGTCCGTCAGTCTGAGGGTGGTATGCTGTACTCATGTCCAACCTTGTTCCCATGGATTTTTGCAGTGATTGCCAAAATCTGGAAGTGAACCTGCTGTCTCTATCTGAGATGATGGACATTGGTACTCCATGAAGTCGTACGATCTCCCGGATGTAGGTTCTTGATAGTTTTTCCATCCTATCGGTTTCCTTGATAGGTAAGAAATGGGCTGACTTGGTTAATCTGTCGACGATTACCCAAATAGTATCTTGGCCACTCTGAGTTTTGGGCAGTTTGGTTATGAAGTCCATGGAAATCTGCTCCCATTTCCACTCAGGTATTTCAGGTTGTTGGAGTAGGCCTGAGGGTTTTTGGTGTTCTATTTTTATTTTGGCGCAAGTTAAACACTTGCCCACGTACGTAGCGATCTCCGCTTTCATGTTTGGCCACCAGTAGAGTTGCTTGAGATCTAGATACATCTTGTCTGACCCTGGGTGTACGGAGTATGGGGTCCTGTGTGCCTCGCTCATAACTACCTCTCTGAATCCCCCAAACTTTGGTGTCCAGATCCGGTTCATGAGGTAGCGTGCTCCGTCACTCTTGATTTCTAAGTTCTTGTCCATTCCCCTAAGGGCCTCACCTGCCACGTTTTCGGGTTTCAAGGCCTCTAATTGAGCTTCCTTGATTTGCGTTGATAGGTGCGAATGGATCGACATAGCTAATGACTTCACTCTCCGGCCTGAGTACTCCTTTCGACTAAGGGCATCGGCTACGACGTTTGCCTTTCCCGGATGATAGCGAATATCGCATTCGTAATCACTGAGTAGCTCGACCCATCGCCGTTGTCTCATGTTGAGCTCCTTCTGATCGAAAATGTGTTGTAAGCTCTTGTGGTCGGTAAAGATAGTGCTCTTAATTCCATACAAGTAATGTCTCCAGATCTTCAGAGCAAACACTACTGCTCCTAGTTCAAGATCGTGGGTCGTGTAGTTAACCTCATGTGTTTTCAACTGTCTCGAGGCGTAGGCGATGACCTTACCTCGCTGCATCAGAACACATCCGAGTCCTTGGTTTGATGCATCGCAATAAACTACGAAGTCTTCTATTCCTTCGGGAAGGGATAGTATTGGTGCGGTGCACAAGGCTCGTTTGAGCGTTTGGAACGCTCTTTCTTGTTTCTCTTCCCAGTCAAAGGCTACACCTTTCTGGGTTAGGGTTGTAAGAGGCTTCGCTATTCGTGAGAAGTTCTGAATGAACCTGCGGTAGTAGCCAGCGAGACCTAGAAATTGGCGAATTTCTGTAGGAGTCTTCGGTGCTGACCAGTTCTCAATGGCCTTAATTTTGGCTGGGTCCACGTGGATTCCCTCTTCGCTTACCACGTGTCCTAAGAATTCGACTCTTCGGATCCAAAATTCACATTTCGAGAACTTCGCATAAAGTTTCTCTTTTCGTAATATCCCTAGAACTTGTCGCAGATGATCGCCATGCTCTTTCTTACTTCGGGAGTAGATCAGGATGTCGTCAATGAAAACGATGACGAACTGATCCAAGTAAGGTCGGCATACTCTATTCATCAGATCCATGAAGACTGCGGGCGCATTGGTCAATCCGAATGGCATCACCACGAACTCGTAATGTCCGTAACGAGTTCGGAAGGCGGTCTTCGGCACATCCTCCTCTAGCACTCGTAACTGGTGATACCCGGATCTCAGATCAATCTTAGAAAAATAGTTCGCCCCTTGCAGTTGGTCGAATAGATCATCTATGCGCGGTAGAGGATAACGATTCTTTACCGTCAGTTTGTTGAGTTCTCTGTAGTCGATGCACATTCTGAACGATCCATCCTTCTTCTTCACAAACAACACGGGTGCTCCCCATGGTGAGAAGCTCGATCTGATGAATCCTTTTTCCAGTAGTTCATTCAGTTGACTGGATGGCTCCTGCATCTCTGCCGGGGCTAATCGATAGGGTGCTTTGGCTACTGGGGTAGCTCCGGGAATCAGGTCGATTCTGAATTCGACTTGTCTTACGGGTGGTATCCCTGGAAGGTCCTCGGGAAATACATCGGGAAAATCGCATACGTCGGGCACATCCTTGATGTCCCGGACTTCGCGTTTCACGTCTACAACATGTGCAAGAAATGCGTGACACTCCTTTCGTAAGTGCTTCTGAGCTTGGATACTTGAGATGATTCTAAGAGTGGTACTAGGTTTGTCGCCCAAGACAAGGAAGGTTTCGCCGGTTGGCAGATTAAGGCGAACGGCCTTATCGTAACATAGAATGTCCGCACGATGTGAACTCAGCCAATCCATGCCAATGATGACATCGAAACTCTTAATCGAGACTGGCATGAGGTTGATTTGAAAGGGATTATCGTTTAGAGTTAGGGTGCAGTTTAAGTATATCTCTTTAGTGCCTTCAGTTTTCCCGTTGGCCATTTCTACTATGAACGGTTCACTTAATGATTGTGGTATTGGTTTTAGCATGCTTTTAAAGTCGTGACTCACAAAACTCCTTTCCGCTCCACTATCAAACAAAATGCATGCATACGAGTTATCGAGAAGAAACGTACCCGTAACAACAGTAGGGTCCGCAATGGCTTCATCTTGTCCCATTGCGAAAACTCGGCCTCTTCCGCCGGTATTCCTGTTGTTTGCCTTCGGGCAGTCCTTGCGGTAGTGCCCTGTGCTCCCGCACTCAAAGCAAGCGCGGCTTACTCCGGTATTAGCAGTGGGGGCGGATTGTTGGGTTCGCTCCTTGCAATAGCGGGCTGTATGACCCTTCTTATTGCACCTGGTGCATTGAAGGCCATGACAGGGACCGTGATGGTGGAAGTTGCACTGGTTACATTTCGGTAGCTTTCCATTGTATGAACTTGTGGGGGCAGAGTTGGTAGGTACAGTAATAGCGTGGGTTGCTATCACTTGTTGTTTCTTGGGGTTCTCCTGGAGGATTTGTCCCCTCCTCTTGTTCCAAGGCCTAATCTGTCCCTGAGCCTCCCTAGGTGGATTTGCGGCTGTTGTGATGGTACTCTGTTTCGCTCCGTGATCGATGAGTCGTTGCGCCAGGCGTTTAGCGCTATTGTAGGTGATAGGGTTGGAGGCTAGGACATGCCCTTGAATCTGGGGTGACAACCCCCAAATGTACCTTTCGACCTTCTTTGATTCTGGGTTGACCATGGTAGGGCACAAAGCAGCGAGATCGTTGAACCTAGCTGTGTACTAGGTCAGACCCGACCATTTTCAAATTCCAGAGTTCCTGCTCAAGCTTTTGCACTTCACCCCTTGGGCAGTATTCTTCCAGTAGTAGTACCTTCAGTTCTTCCCAACTCATGGTGTTAGCGACAGTGAGCGTCACTGAGTTCACATGGCTTTTCCACCAAGTGAGGGCTCGATCTATGAAGGTGCAAGCAGCGAACTTAACCTTGCTTGTTTCTTGGCACGAGCAGATCTCGAAGACCGTTTCGGTCTTTTCGAACCATTGCATTAGTGCAATGACTCCGCCACTGCCATTAAAAGTCTTTGGCTTCGAGTTGGAGAACTCCTTGTAAGTACACTCTCTAACTTGGCCCTGGCCGGTGCCACTATTGGGATGATTCGTGCTGCTTCCTGTACCTCCATTGGCATTGGAGTTTATTTGAGAGAGGGCTGCTGCTACTGCTGCTGTGATAGCAGCCTGGACCATTGCCGGATCATAAGTTAGTGGTGGAGGTGGTGGTGGGGTTGCGTTGGTACGTGCTGATCTACGAGGAGGCATCGCTCTGTCAAAAGGAAAAATGAGATATTATAAGTTTTGGTGGTTGTGAGTTGAATGATATTGAGTTAACTGCCTTAAATAGATTAAGAATTTGGTTTGATCAACAATGGGTTTTGAACTTGATTTATTAATAACGTTTGAATGGATGCACTTATGAGTTGAACGGAATACACATATTTAAAACCAGAAAAAAAGGGGGGTATGCCCTATATATATAAAACATATAGTTGTGTTACATCCGAGTTTAGACAAAACTTTTTGACCTTTCTAAAGGTCTCCGATTACAGAAAGTTTTAACGAAAAGAAAATTCTTATCCGAAGTCCTAATTTATAACAAAATTTGAAATCCTGGCAGGCACTACTTGCGACGTAGGTTGCGCTTGGAGCTTGACTCCGCATCTGATTGCTTCGATTCCATTAGGCGTCGATCAAAAGCGGCTTGTTGCTCCCTTAACTCGGCTAGGGCTGCAATTATCTGTGCCTGAAATGCCTCAGACTGGAGTTGGACATTATCTTGTATCTTGTCCAGCCTACGGATATCGGAAGTGTGAACCTGCACTTCCACGTTGATATCCCGGAGTCGGCTTGCTTGTACTCCGGACTGATAGGACTGATTGGCTAACTTACCCACCATTACCGGGAGTGCTCGATCAGCCGAACTGCCACCGCGGACATCGTAGAAGTCCCGACACATGCCGTAGGGAGGGCGTATGCCTTGTTGTTGGCTCCAATGATGTAGGTGACTTCCCCAGACGGGAGTGGGTCCTTGGAAGTTCCTCACATGGACAGGAGGTTGAATGGGTGGTGGATCGATCACTTCAGGTTCTGAATCAGTACCGGAGTCATCACCCAATTCTATGGGTTCCTCATCCTCTTCCGGATCGTCTTCGATCCATCCTCCGTTGCCTTGGTTGGGAAAGTAGGGGTCATTGGGGTGGTGAAATCCAGCCATTTGACTGTACGAGAAATAGGGTCATAAGAATTGAATAAAGTCGGAACATGCAAAACATGTAAGTTAGTTTAAATAGCAATTACTCCTATAGCATTTAAATTATTGTGTTTGATTCTAATAACGGTTTGGTAAGTTTTTAAAATTTGTTGTCCACTGCAGACACCCCTCAGCACACGTTAGTCGGCTCTCTGACAAATATAGTTGATCAGGCTATATCCTTCCCAGTTCCGATTACGTGTCCCAAGGCGTACCTGTACTGTACAACTCATTAATAATACTTCTAATATGGTACGATGTGGAACTGTTATTTATTACTAAATGAATGCATGCTTACTTACAAAAACTAAATAGATTTAATTTCAAAAGTATGACTCTTCTCAGAGTGTTTTTGCCCAGTTGAGTTTATAGTTGTATAAAAAAATGGTTTTGATATACTTAATTCACTATAAACGATGCTCTGATACCAATCTGTCACACCCCCAAACCAGAACGGCGGAATCGTTCGGGGGCGGAGGACATCATATTCAGTATCATAACAGTTCATAGAAAGGAAAGTACACACCACCATAATATAAATAAGTTTGAAAAGTTTACATGATTGTAGGTGTTACATGTTTGCAAAAGAAATCAAATATAAAATGGTGATCCAAAATATGTTACTAACGCCAGTGCGTTAGTCTTCAGAAGTAGTTGCTACCTGGCTAGCGGTTTCCTGTGAATATAAGTTATTTCAAAGAAAAAGTGTCAACATTTAAGTTGGTGAGTTCATAAGTAGTGTTTTGAGAAGATGTATGCCATTCGAAAGTGTTTGCATGTTTTCCAGAAAAAAAAACCTTATTTTCCTATAAAAGTATGAAATGCATATGAATGCTTGTGATGTGGATTACAACTAATTGTACCGAGAAAATCCCTTATTTTCCTATTAGTTGTTTGGTTTGTATACAGGAAAAAAAACCCTTATTTTCCTGACATAACTGGCAGTCTTTAAGACCGAAAATCGCAAGCAAGCGACGTGCTTGTAAGTCGTGTCATAGTTTTACATAGTAAAGCTATACGAAAATCGCCCTTATTAAATGAAGAATAGTTTTAATGACTACTTGTTCATAAAAGCATAATACCATAATAATTGTATATCCGATGAGTTTTATAACCATACTAAACATAATATGCCTGTAGCGACGTTCTTCAGGCGTCGTAGCGTTATGACAACTGTCACCCCAAAAGACGGACTGTAGCTAACAGTCAGGGCGCGGGATCATGACTTCCCGTATAGATCTATACACATTTGACACGTTCTCCGAATGGGAGACTCTGGTTATAGACAGGACTTGTAGCATTATTTTCTAATAAAGAAAGTAACGTTTGAAGATATACACGACTCATGGATTCTCAACTAAGTCCGTAATAAGGTAGTAGTTGTATGCAAAATTTAACCTCTTTCACAATGTTTGACAAAGCATAAATCATAAGTTCTTTTAAATGCATAAAATGACTTAGTAAAGAATGTTACCCTTTGATATGATGTTTTTGTATGTAAACGTATAAATAAAACATATTTCTATTTATAAACATATTATATCCCAAGAGGGTAAAGCTGTGTGGTGAGGGGTTTTGTATCATAATAACTTCACAAGATAGTTAAAACAACAGTATGAAAAGTATATCAAAAGGTTAATGTTTCACACGATTTTAGCCATGTGTTTACTTGTATTCCTCCCCAAAAAGAGTATAAAACATTTAAAATGTATTTAAAGAGTGTTCGAAGGGGATATGAACTCACTTGATAGTTTGAAGATTGTGAGGTGGAAAACCGGGCAGAGTTTCGTCTCGGGAAACTGATTTTTCTTGGGATTCTCGGGAATCTCGGGAGTAGAATCGGCCTTCGGGACTTGAGCCAAAAAGACCAGGGCTTCGGGTTTGAACGGACACGGAAAACGAGGAAATGCTGAGAGAGAGAGAAGAGAAATGAACACTTTCTTTGGAAACCCTCGCATTCTATTTATAGGAAGGCTGGTCTGCCTCGGTACGCGGGGCGTACGCTCGTACGCGCTGCGTACGCGTACGTCATGCATGACCGAAGCCTCGACTGCCTCGGTTCGGATGGGACGGGTTCTTGGGTTCTCGGGTCGGATGGGACGGGTTGCTGGGGAGGTGGGTCGGATGGGACGCCGGGTCGGATGGGACGTCGGGTCGGACGGGTCGGACGGGTCGGCTTCCTCGGATAAGGCGACGTGGACGATCCGAGGCCAATCCTCTCGGTTACGCGGGGCGTACAGGAGTACGCAGCGCGTACTTCGGAGAAGGACGCTGACTCCTCTTCGGATAATATCCGAATTTTGATTTAAATAAATAATTAATTTATTTAATAAACTTCAAAAATCCATATCTTCTTCATACGAACTCCGTTTTCGATGGTCTTTATATCCACGTGTAGGTGAGACTACGATCTACAACTTTCGTTTAGACTCCGTTGGCAAATTCCAAAATTATTATTTTTTTTTATTTATTTTATAACTAATCGTTTTTAAGGAATTTCTTTGAAAAATCATAACTTCCTCATGCGAAGTCAGATTTGGACGTTCTTTATATATTTGGAACCTTTAAGATGATATCTACCACATAGCGTATTCCAAATCAGAGCTTTTGAATAATTCATTTATCGATGATATTCCCATTACATTCAAAAGGGGTTACAAGACTCGGTTTATAATGCCTGGAAATAACGGGTTGTTACAGGTAGAATGGCACTCACATGAGTTTACTACCATGGGTTTACGGCCCAAGGGAGTTTACGGTCGTAAACTCATGGCTACTCATGTGTAAGTGCAAGTTTGAAGGCTAGGGATGATTTAGGGACCTTAGCTCTACCCTAGGATGAGGAAGACCACTTTCTTTGGAGCTTTTGAGGTGTTCACGTCCCTAATGAGTTTACAACCGTAAACTCATGGACATTTATGTTTATGAGGGTTGTTTAGGGTCCTAAAAGTCATATTGAATCATCCTAACTTCAAGTCTAAGTCTTAGGAGGTGTTTGTGGCATCAAAACACCCCTAGATTGAGTTTTCGGCCCATAGACCATTTTGACATGTGTTTGCGGCCGCAATCACCTATGGGTGATGGCATTTTGATTATCTTGAGTCGTAAACACATCGAGGTAAAGTGCTAGGCTAGTCTCTAGGCTTAAGGAAGGATATTGGGGCATCTTTGCACCATAAAAGGGAGTTCACGGCCCAAGAACATCCTTGGCCGTGAACTCTCTTCTAACCCTTTTTTTCATGATGATTATAAGGTCTAAACATGTGTAACCTAGTGTACAACAAGTTAAAAGAAGAGTGCTTACGATATAGGAGCTTGAACTAGTCGATTTGGCCAAGACACTATTGTGTGTTCTTGGTGTTTCTTGACTATCTAAACAAACATGATTTTCATGGATGAAATCAATGTAATGAGCTAGTTAATAAGATGTATTAACTAATAAAGGGATAGAATACTCACTCTTTTGAAGATCTAAGGTGATTGTTGTTCTGGTAGTTGAGAGAGAATGAGGAAGATCCGGCCAAGAAATGAGAGAAATGACTTAAAATGACCATTTGCCTTATATATGCCCCTAAGTTTACGGCCCCATGAGTTTACGGCCGTAAACTCATGGTCTTGTGGCTGTGAACTCACTTAGATGAGGTTAGGGTTCGTTTTGCTACACTGTGGTTCTAGTGGGTACTTTCTAACACTTAATCCTTAAGTGTTTTAGGCACAAAACTCCTTAGAATGACCTGTAACCATGCTAGAACTTTGTAATAATGATTTTCACACTCAGTTGAGTTGACTGACTGAGCTTATACATAAAAAATTTCGGGTTGTCAGATCATCCCCCTGTTAGAGGGATGTTCATCCCGAAATTAGCTCTCATACCATTACTACTGTGGTTGCGCTCTTCTGATTAGAAGAATACCCATTCGTAGACTTGGCAATTTTTCCCCTCCGTTCGTGATAGGATTCATACTTTCTCCATCTATCATTACCTCGTGTATACAAGTCGTATATAACTAGGGTTAGTAAGACGGTCGGATGTGCGACTCTGCCCCAGGTCCACAACCCAACGAGGACAAGAGATAGGGCGGAAACATACATACTATGTATGCGTAATCATAATCATATACCACCCTCGTGTATACACCCAATAGTAATAGGTGGGTTGTATTCGTCCATAGCCTTTGTGCTCGAACATGGTTTGCTGGACGAGTGGTATTTCGTGATGGTCTACGGACGTCTGACGATAAAGCTTCGGAGGACAAAGTACTCTTCGCACGAGTACTTCGGGGGTTTCAGAATGCGAAAGATAAAATTTTTGATTCAGGTCGGACTTTCAATACGAATGATGAAAGTTTCGAGAACTTGCCGATCGAGGCGATAGAAACATATGAACTCAGTATGTTGAGGACCATGCCAAATCATGACGAAAGAAAACAACGGACTCTATATTGAACAAAGTTTTGGTCAAATGAAAGAAACGTCTGTTAAACGACGATGTATCCCTGGTATGCTTGTTACTGTACTCCTAGTATGTTCAACAATGTACTCCTTGTAACCGTTCTCGTGTTTCCTGTTTTCTATTTGAAATTAACACTCCTATGTATCGTACCGCTATGTGCGCATACATACAAATAAAAGTGCTTGACTAACTAAAGGAATACTTTTACATCTTGATCCCCCATGGTACCACTACCATCGCCCGTCATATACAAGTTGTGAATACTTAAGACGAGCCAAGCAGTCGACTGGGCATCTCTGCCTCAAATCCTCAACCAATTAAGGAAAGGGGACCTAAGCGGAGTCACTCACTCTAAGTCTGCAACATCTTAGTTGCGCAAAACCCTGATGTATATGGTGAGCCATAATAGCTTCTCTAACGGATCTTTTAGTTCTCTTGAATATTTCGACCTATTTTAACATGTGAGTTGTTATAGTTACTTTTAAGTGTCTTCCCCAAATTTTAATCTTATATGAATATAAATTAATTTTAAAAGTAATTACTATTTTGAAAACGTACCACTACTCGACGACGACTCCGGGGTAGATTCTCCTGTAGTGATCATCAGAATGCGTCCATCCGCACCTAAGTTCCTGATTATCGGGCAGTCCCTCTGATTGTGTCCAGTCTCACCACAACCATAGCAGACTTGGTTTTCTTCATCTCCAAGGACTTAGGAGATTGGTTGAGCCGGTGCCCTGCAGTAACGGACTGTGTGTCCCTTTTTGTTGCAGTTTAGACACTGCATTTCCTGGCACACTCCAGTGTAGTGAAAGTTGCATTTTCCACACTTCGAAAGGTTTCCTGCATATCGACTGGCAGGTGCTGAAGTAGTAGGTGTCATAGCGGCGTACATAGTACTCGCTCGTTGCTCTTGCGGGGTGTCTTGCGTTGTTCGCTTCTTCTTTCTCTTGTTCCCCGACTTCTGATTATAGGTCTCTTCCCTAAATGACTCGGGAATAGGGACTTTTACGCTATGACGGACTCCATGATCGATGAGTCGCTGTGCCAAGCGTTTAGCACTATCGAACGTGGCTAGGTTAGAAGACAGTACATTTCCTTGGGTCGTAGCAGTCAGACCCCAAATGTATCTTTTTATCTTCTTTCTCTCCGAGGTAACCATCTTAGGGCATAGAGCTGCTAGTTCGATGAACCGGTCAGTATAGGTCACTATGTCTGAGCCGACCATAGTGAGACCCCACAGCTCTTGTTCTAGTTTTTGAATCTTGCCTAACGGCCAGTATTTTTCCCGCATTAACTCTTTTAGGTTTTCCCAACTTATTGAGTTTGCCACTGATAGGGTCAGTGACTTAATATGGCTTTTCCACCATGTTAGGACCTTGCCATCAAAGGTGCAGGCAGAAAACTTCACTTTGCTTCCTTCTGGGCATAAACAGATTTCGAAGACTCTGTTTTCTCAAACCATTGCATGAGGGCAATGACTCCTTCAGTCCCCTTAAAGGACAATGGTTGGCATCTGATGAAGTCTTTGTAGGATAACTCTCCCGAGTGCACAAGGACCTCACCTTGAGTAGAATCGATAGGCGTTTCACCTCCACATGTACTGGTGGGGTGATATTGCGCCATGGTTGTTGCCACAACCGCGGCCACTGCAACGTTCAGAGTTGTTGCATCGATTTGTGGAGAAGGTATTAGAGTTATCGGAGTAGTGTGTCTGGGTGATCTTCGAGGAGGCATCTTTGCTAAAAGAAAACAAAGATGAGACGGAATAAGTCTATAGCAACGTACACAAGCCGAAAGCTGAAAATACAAGGTTATCCTAGTTCTGGATGTATCGAGTCCTGACTTCCATAGGGTTCTAGGAACAATTCATATTTGATTCTATACCTAATAAAATCTATGAATTTGAAATAACTATGCTCGAATGAATATCTGTTTCCTGAATAACAGTTACCAGCTGCATGTAAGAAAATAATTCTAACACATGTAATGTGAGTAGTGTTTCCACTCACTCGATAAATTAATCTAATTAACATTTATTAGTGTGACGCGTAAGACGTTTTGGTTACGTCGGCTGATCTTTCCTTGAAATCTTCTCGAGAATTTGTCCTTGTTCCTTCTGAACTCTTATGTTGTCTACTATAAGGAAGTGGTTACATCTATCTGGGCTTGTCGCGCGAGAATGAAAGTGACTAAAGAACCTATGAGCTTTAAGGCAACTTTATGGGGCGATCCTTACTGAATCCTCCTATAATTGTACAAGGTACACCAGTTTGTATTGTATAAAATTGAAGATCAAATAGATCTTCGAATGATTGATCCCACCTCAACACTACTTCCTTAAGAGGAATGGATAGCGAAGCGTCGGTCACAGATTATATGTCTATAAGATCTTGCTTATATATAAAACTTTATGAATATACCCTGTAAGATTATAGACCTATCCGCAAGGGTGTTTTAAGTTATCACATAAGTTATTTATCTGGACCAAAATACTCCTATAGTATTCTAACTCTAACTGTACTTGCCATGTTCTAAACTTGTTATCGCGCTATCGTATCATAGAATACTCCCATAGTACTCTAACTCTAACTGTACTTGTTCTGGCGTTCTCTTGACTGGTGTTCCGTTAAGTTTTAACCCTTTTGCAACACCACATCATTCCCAAACACATGTTGGTCACATCTCGAATGAATATAGTTGATCAGGATATATTGATCCTAGCTATGATTACATAACTATTCGGGTTGACGATAGTGCCCAACCTTTAAATACCTTTAGTTCTGTTCTCCTCGTGACCCTAGTTCTATTACATAAATGTATGAGCAAGTAGGTATATTTTTATAACTTGTAGTTATACTCTAAAATATATCATTATCCAGAGCACTTAAGCCCCATTGTATTTATAGACGTATATCTTTTATCGGTTGATATACTTAGTTCACTATAAACAATGCTCTGATACCAATCTGTCACACCCCAAAACCGGAATGACGGAAACGTTCGGGGGTGGAGGACGTCATGTCAAGTATCATGACATATGTATATGGTAAGCAAGTAATGAACAGCCATTTCATTTAGAAAGAAAGTGTTTACAATGTGTGTGTTCACAAAACATAGAGGTTATAAACAAATAACAAAACAAGACTTGAAGCTGTAATGCTCCATCTTCTAAATTCCGAGCACGAGCACCTGTCTAATAGTCTCCTGAGAATACAAGTTATTTGAAAGAGTCGATCATCAATTAAGCTGGTGAGTTCATAAGATTCTAGTGATGTGAGTAAGCTGTAAAATGTGGTTGAAAATGTATATGCACAAATGATGTAAGCTGTAAAATGTGGTTGAAAATGTATATGCACAAGTGAGTAAGCTATAAGTTCTGTTTTGAAATGTTCGCCTATTCCTCTAGAAAATCCTATATTTCCTCTAGAAAATCCTATATTTCCTACTTGAATTATGTACCTGCCTTGGTGTTATTTGACTCGGGTGTGAGTCGGTCTTTTGTATCTTTGGCTTTTAGTCAGCATATCAGTGTTAGTCGTGAGGCGTTGAGTCGACCTCTAAGAGTTTCCATAGCTGACGAGAGGGCAGTGTATGCCACAGAGGTGATCCGAGGGTGTGTACTCGAGATTTTCAGTGTTGAATTCCCGATTGATTTAGTTCCTATTGCGATGGGAGATGTCTGTGTCATCGTGGGCATGGACTGGTTGAGCAGATTCGGAGCGGTTATCGACTGCGAGCGACAGCTGGTGACCATACGAGACACTTGTGGGGGAGTTCTTACGGTGTACGGCGAGGGTACACGTTTTGGGTCAGCATTTTATTCGGCCGCTAGAGCGAGACAGTGTCTACATCAGGGTTGTAGGGGCTTTTGTAGCGTATGTGATGGATACAAGGGTTGATTCAGAGAGACCGAGGTCAGTTGATGAGGTTCCGATAGTGCGTGAGTTCCCGGACGTATTTCCGGAGGAGTTGTCGGGCGTGCCTCCCGTGAGGCAGATGGAGTTCAGTATCGATTTGGTTCCGGGGGCTGTGCCTATCGCCAAGGTGTCCTATCGCCTTGCGCCTCCAGAGATGCAGGAGTTATCCTCGCAGCTTCAAGAGTTGCAGGGGAAGGTGATTTTTCGGCCAAGCAGCTCGCCGTGGGGAGCGCCTATCCTTTTTGTCAAGAAAAAGGATGGTTCACACCAGATGTGCATTGATTACTGGGAGTTGAACAAGCTGACGGTCAAGAACCGTTACCCGTTGCCGAGGATCGACGATTTGTTCGATCAGTTGCAGGGAGCATCTTGGTGCTCCAATATCGATTTGAGGTCTGGGTATCATCAGGTGAGGGTGCGAGATGAGGACATCCAGAAGACAGCGTTCAGGACTCATTATGGACATTACGAGTTTGTGGTGATGCCTTTCGGACTCACCAATGCACCGGCAGTGTTCATGGATCTCATGAACAGAGTGTGCAGGCCGATGTTGGATCGCTCAGTGATCGTATTCATCGATGACATTTTGGTGTATTCGAGATCCAGAGAGCAGCATGAGGAGCATTTGAGGGAGATCCTCGAAGTTCTGAGATCGGAGAGGCTTTATGCCAAATTCTCCAAGTGTGATTTCTGGTTGCGAGAGGTCTAGTTCCTAAGGCACCTCGTTAACCAGAAAGGGATATTGGTCGACCCGGCCAAGATTGAGGCAGTGATGAGTTGGGAGGTGTCGAGGTCACCCACCAAGATCAGGAGTTTCTTAGGGCTGGCAGACTATTACCGGAGATTTATCTGGGATTTCTCCAAGATCGTCGTGCCACTCACCAGGTTGACCCGGAAGGGTGTTGCTTTTTCATGGGGCCCAGAGCAACAGGCCTCCTTCGTGACACTTCGCCAGAGACTGTGCGAAGCCCCAATTTTAGCCCTTCCGGAGGGGATGGAGGATTTTGTGGTGTATTGTGACGCGTCGATATCGGGGTTGGGAGCGGTACTGATGCAGAGAGGGCATGTGATAGCATACGCATCGAGGCGGCTAAAGCCTCATGAGACCAGGTATCCCACCCACGATCTAGAGTTGGGGGCAGTGGTGTTCGGCCTCAAGATCTGGCATCACTATCTGTATGGGGTTCGGTGTACCATATACACGGACCACAAGAGCTTGAAGTACTTGATGGATCAGCCCAACCTAAATATGCGACATAGGAGATGGTTGGATGTGGTAAAGGATTATGACTGCGAGATCCTGTACCACCCGGGTAAGGCTAATGTTGTAGCCGATGCACTAAGCCGAAGGGCGGAGAGCACTCTGATGCAAGATGTTTGTTTGAGATTGACAGTGATGACTCCGGTGTTGGAAACCATTCGTGGGGCCCAGGCTGAGGCCGTGAGATCAGAAAACCGGAAGAGAGAGCGAGTTGTCGGGTTGGTATTGGAGTTCGTTACCGATAGTCGGGGACTTATGACGTTCCAAGGTCGGATCTGTGTACCGTTTGTGGGCGGGACGCGTACCATTTTGATGGAAGAGGCTCATCGATCGAAGTTCTCGATCCATCCTGGGGGCACTATGATGTATTTGGACCTGAAGAGGGAGTATTGGTGGCTCTGTATGAAGAGGGATGTCGCGTGGTTTGTTGAGAGGTGCTTAACCTGTCGTAGGGTTAAGGCCGAGCACCAAAGACCGCATGGTAAGTTGCAGCCATTGGAGGTTCCCGAGTGGAAGTGGGAACAGATTACCATGGATTTTATCACCAAATTGCCAAGGACTGCTAGGGGAGTCAATGCAATTTGGGTGATTGTGGACAGGTTGACGAAGAGCGCCCACTTTCTTGCTATCAGTAAGAGCTCTTCTGCTGAGAGGTTGGCAGAGTTGTATGTGAGAGAGGTGGTATCGCAACATGGAGTACCAATCTCGATCGTCTCAGATCGAGATGTGTGTTTCACTTCCAGATTCTGGAAGAAATTTCATGAGGAATTGGGTACAAGGCTGCATTTTAGTACCACATACCACCCACAGACTGACGGGCAGAGCGAGTGGACGATTCAGACGCTCGAGGACATGCTTCGGGCATGTGTATTGGACTTCAGAGGGAGTTGGGACACGTATCTACCTTTCGCAGAGTTTTCTTATAACAACAACCATCATTCGAGCATCGGTATGCCGCCCTTTGAGTTGTTGTATGGGAGGAGGTGTCGGACTCCCATTTACTGGGGAGAGGTAGGGCAACGTGTGATAGGTAGTACAAAGATAGTACTTCAGATGACTGAGCAGATTTAGCAGGTCAGACAGAGGTTGTTGACCGCTCAGAGTCGCCAGAAGAGTTATGCGGATAGGCGTCAGTCCAAGCTTGAGTTTCAGGTCGGAGATTTTGTGCTCCTGAAGGTATCTCCTTAGAAAGGAGTGATCCAGTTCAGGAAGAGAGGCAAGCTAGGGCCCCGGTATATTGGTCCGTTTAGAGTGATCGTGAGGGTGGGCAGAGTAGAATATCCTTTGGAGCTACCTGAGGAGTTGAGCCATATTCATGACACCTTCCATGTGTCCCAACTGAGAAAGTGTATGGCCGACGAGTCGGCAGTGGAGCGTCTGGAGGATATTCAGGTGAATGCGAGCCTGAATTATGCTGAAAGTCCAATCGCGATTATGGACCGCAGGATCAAGGTTCTGAGGAACAAGGAGGTGCCCCTGGTTCAGGTTCAGTGGCAACACCGGAGGGGGTCCGAGCTGACTTAGGAGACAGAGTCATAGATGCGGGAGCAACATTTGGAGTTATTTGCAGTATGAGACTTTGAGGGCGAAGTCTAGTTCTAGTGGGGGAGAACTATAACATCCCAAGATTCTGGTACAACTATTCAATCCTCCTTCTTTTCTCTTGTTGTCAAGTTTAGCCCTTTTGAGGAATTATGTGGCAAATGAGTACGCTGGGCATACTTGGGAGTACGCTGGTCGTATTCGTGCACTTATTTTGGACGCAGAATCGCCAAGGTACGCTGGGCGTACCCAGAGTTACGTTGGGTGTACCCGGCCCAGGTGCGAAAACCCTAATATGTCTTGTGCACTATTTAAAGGGTGCTAATGCTCATTTCTCAGCCTCCATATCAGTGAGTGAAACCCTAAGAGAGAGCCTCCCATCGTCCTTAGTGTATGTGAGTGTTGTTGGAGCTATTTGTGCATTGGTGACTTAGTGAAAAAGAAGGAAAGGAGCTTTTGGAAGCTAAAGCTTGAAGTGCCAATTTCGATCTGAGATCTACAGATAAAGGGGCTACACTTAGAGGTTTAAAGTTCAAAACTTTCCTCTTCTTTTGGTTGTTGTTGCATGTGCCATTTCTAGGGTTAAAAACCCCAAAGGTGGAGACTTTATGAGTGTAAGGTGCTCCATGGTCCTAGATCTGTCCCTTTTCAGTGGTATTAGTGGTTTAGATCCATAAAGTTTCCATCTTGGTTGTTAGCTTGAGGTCATGCTTGAGTAATAAGCCTTCTAGAGTTAGAGAATGGAATATTATGGGCGTTGGTGACTTGTTCAGCCATGTAAAGGCTTAAAGTCATCAACTTTATAGATTAAGAGGCTTAGATGTGGTCAGATCTAGAAGTTGGACGTGGGTCTTAACTGTTTAAGACCTCAAGAGCTAGGGCTGAAGTAGGGGAGTACGTCGGGCGCAATCCCAGTACACGCCATGTACTGGGTGGCGTTCCCCGATTCTAAGAGGCAGTCGGGTACGCTCAGCGTACACATCTGGTACACGCAGCGTAACCCGGAAAGTTGACTTTTGGTTGACTTTTAGGGTATGGTCTATTGTGGGGCCTTTTGAGTTATGAGAGGGGTAAAATGGTCTTTTACCCTTCTGAGAGTGTCATAAGAGGACATAGTCTAGCCTTTAAGAGTTATATTAAATAGGGTATTTATTTCATATGATTAGGCGGAGGCTAGGCCAGCATTTACCGAGTCAGAGATTTACCGAGATACCAGAGGTGAGTCTTCTCACTATACTTTGCCTAGAGTGGTAACAGGGTTATGTGGCAGTATATTTTAGAGCTATGTGCCAGTGTATTTGCATGCTATTTATGTGTTATAATTGTTGTGATATGTGATATGCATGATTCAGAGTTTACAGAGCTAGGACCAGTGGGTCCATAGAGTAAAGACCTTTGGGTCCACAGAATTAGGGCCAGAGGGCCCACAGAGAGTTGGGACTAGAGGGTCCCACTGAGACACAATGACTAGAGGGTCAAACAGAGTTATAGCCTCGAGCGGCTAAAATGTGTTAGAGTGGTATTTTGGGGAACTCACTATGCTTTATGCTTACAGTGTTACTATTTCAGGTACCAGTGACGACCGCGGGAAGGCGTCGGCATGATTCGTACACACACACACACATGGGATTTTATGTATTTCGATCTTGGGAAATGTTTGTGAAACAAGGATATGATACAATGACATTTTATTAATAAATGTGTTTGGAAAATGTGTTTTGAAAATGCGAAAAAAATTGTTTTAAATTTTACGGTGTTACATAACTTCCTTATTTATAGTTTTTGGTTTTAAAATTCAAATCCGTTTAGCTTTTTTTTTCTTTTTTTTTGAAAAAACTCATTAAATAAGCATATCAATAATTCGGTTATCTCTAATATTATTAAAAAAGAACCTTTAATTCATCAATGAAGCAATTAGTGCCTTTGATTGTATTTCAATCCTTTGTTTTACACCTTATATCAAATTGCTAAGATCATCTTCCCCAAATAGAATTCAGACACAATTACATTTAATTATAAAATCTTTAATAATTATAGAATATTTAAATTCAGCAATTATGTTATCAATTAAGGCATATCATTCTATTTATATACCATATAATTGTTGACATCATCTTCCCCAAATAGAATTCAAACACAATTACATTTAAGTATAAAATCTTTAATAATTATAGAATATTTAAATTCAGCGATTATGTTATCAATTAAGGCATATCATTCTATTTATATACAATATATCAGTTTTTCTAATTAATATTCTCCATAATTTAACTTCCTTATTTATAGTTTTTGACTTCAAAATTCAAATTCGTTTAGCTTTTTTTTGTTTGAAAAAACTCATTAAATAAACATATCAATAATTCAGTTATTAACATATAAAATCTAATCTAATCTCATTAAATCAGCAAACTATTTGAGAGTTAAAATTAAAATCAATATTATTTATGATTTATCTCACAATATATCCCACATAAAATGAATCAGTTTGAGATATTGGTTTGAATTTTAAAACTAATTAAATAAGCAAGTCAATTAATTTGAAATTTTAAATCAATATAACATATATCTTAATTTTTTTTCCAAATGAATAGTCGAAAATCTCCAATATAATATCTTAGGATCCCATTTTTTGGAAGATAATCATTTTTTTATTAAAAAACATCCTATATACGATTACATCGAAGTTGTTATTCTTAGGATTTTGGATTGAGCCCTACGATTTATAGTGTTCTTCTTCAGTTATCTTCTTTTCAAATTCTTTTTTCCAGGTTCTTTCTTTACTTTGTTCTCCTTTTTCTTCTCCAATTTCTTGCATTTACTCTGTGCTTATTACCTGTTATTATTGTATTCCTGTTGAGAGGTCATTAAAAAAATTAATCAATCTACTTTAAGCATATTAGTTTCATTCATTTACAAAAACAAAATTATATCCTTTATATCGATTTTTATTAATGTGTTGACCTATGTTTGTTTGTTTGTGAGTCTGTGTATAATCAACGTTATATCTTCTACTTGCAACATTCCTGAAACTTGTGTAATCAAATGTAATCATGAATCAAATACAACGGTATATATCAATGAATGGAACTGGTATATTTCTATACACCACATAAAAAAATACTCATATACATTGAATACTATTTGCATGATGAATGAGGGTAGAACAACATCTATGTATACGTTCTCTTTACCTAAAATACACCTACCCTTGCCACTGTTGCCCCTTCTACTGCTTGATATATTTTCTGATGAGCATCAGAAAAACTATTTACACTTACTTTATTGTCAGGTATGCATTATGAGGTTTTTAAAAAGTATATAACATCATTCATATTTGGATGATAAGAATTTTGTTTTACTTTTATAATTTGATTTTGATTACATACAAAAGACATTCTACATTATATGTTTTAGACTAAATTACATTCGGCGTCCTTGAGTTATGTCAAAAGTTATGAATTTCATCCTTAAAACTATATTTTCACTCTGACCCTATAATTTTGAATTGTTCCTGTTTTGCCTATTTACCCGGTCGATATTACTTGGTTGAATCACATGTGTTTAACAATGATTAGTTCTTTCACAAACAGAAATATGGCTCGAAGCAACATTATATTCATATACCAACTTAATGCTTCAAAAAGTCAATTTACCATGAGTGTATAAGAATAATCTCTCTCATGAAACATCTTGCATACGGATCTTCAAAAAAGACTTAAAAATTTGGTATGATTCACATTGATGAACAGGTATTAACAATTTTTTTATTAAAATTTCATCTAAGACAATTTTATCTATTAATGTGATATTATTTAATTTATTTTCCCCGCGTTTAATGCGGGTCATAATCTAGTTCATTTATTAAAATAAAGATTTGATCTATATTTATCATCTATATCTAAAATTAAAAATAAACGAACACATTAAGTACCAATCTATTTAAGCCAAACTAAAAACTTACCATTTCGACTAATTATCTAAATCACTCGAGCCCATTATTTTTTAGTCTCTAATTAAATCGGCGAAGCATATTTATAATGCATGAAAAGTCAAGAAGCGAAAGAGGTTTTAAAAGGGTCGATATTAGAGATCTTTACAGCTTGCACGGGTTTGTTTGTCCCCTTCACATTGTCAAAATTCCTCCAAAAAGGGAATTTTGAAACACTTTTTAATCACATACTCCCAAATGGACACACAACACATACTTACAATGACATCACATTGTCTCGCTAAGTTGGTCTATTTGAAAATTGTTGGGTATCTTTAACTTTTAACAAAAATGAGGGGCTATGCTCGAGTATTATTATTTTTTTTTGGAACGGGCTCGAGTATTACTGACGTTATTAATAATTATCTTAAATCATATTGTTTCGTTTCCGACTTATATGTAAATGAAATGTTTAGATGTCAGTTTTGTAAGTTTATCATTCAATAAATAATCGTGTTATTTAAAATAAAAAAAATAATAACAATTAAATTTATTCTTTATTTGTTTATAAATATATAATAAGTAGACTCTTAATGGTTGATTTTGAAAATACATATATTATAACTAGCTTTGTCCGTGTAAAGTAGCATTGATAAATAATTCTTTTGACGAATAATTTTTCTTATGTAGAAATAATTATTAAATTTTATTATTAGTTATTATATAATAAAAAAATTACTACTTCTAATTAAATATTATATTTAAAACTTATATTTATATTCTATGTTTCATTTGTTGAAAATTAATTATTCTCGGTGTCTATTTTAATAAAATACAAATTAATTTATGTAGATAAATTTAATATTTTAAAATTGTCATTTTGTTCGAAATTAAATTTTTAATAATGTTTTTAATTTCAAGTCTACAAAATTTTAACAAATATTAATGATTTTGTTATGTATAATTAATTTATAGAAAAAACTTTATATGTTATATTTTCTAAAATTTAAGATATATTACTAATATGTTTTATAATATAGTATAAATTATATATAATAAAGGAAATAGACGAAATTTCTTCCTCTTATTCTACAAATATAGTTTTGGTAATGTATGAACAAATGTATGGTGCTGCGAAAGAAAAGGCAAGGGTAAGATTTGATTTGGATTTTTCCTAATAGAAAGCATGCCTCATGACAAAGATTCATTACAACGTGGGCAACAATTGAATCATGCTTATGAAAGGCATATTGGGTACCACCAACCCACCCTCCCCTACCCCACGCCCAACCCACCCTCTGATACAGGGGCGGGCGCAAGATTTCACAGTAGGGGTGCACGGGAAAGTTAGGGGTTGCACAATAGTAGAAAAAAAAAATTTAAAAATTTCAAATTTTTTTCCATTGTGGCCGGAAAAGTTAGGAGTTGCGGGTGCCACCGGTGACCCCCCCTAAATCCGCCCCTGCTCTGATATCAGTAACTATCTTTTGTTTATTTACTATTGAAAGAGAATATCAAAAATGGATTATATATATATATATATATATATATATATATATATATATATATATATATATATATATATATATATATATATATATAGAGAGAGAGAGAGAGAGAGAGAGAGAGGTAAAAATTCAAATGAAAACCATTAAAGATTAATTATCTTAAAAACCACTAGATTTAATTAATAATTAAGGTTATTTATGTATTTTCTAGTATTTTGATTTTCTTGAAGCTTTTATAAATGATAAAAAATAATGACATAATGGTCTCTTTGAGAAAAATATATTACATATGTTAGATCTGATACCATTTCTTCACAATTCTCCAAGAACAAAACAAATATCCTCTAACCTCCTTCAATCATTTCTAATGAACACCACCATATCCACCATTGTCGGCGGCCGCCTCACCACCGATAACACCGCCGCCGATGACACCTCCACGTCGCAGCCTCCGACCACTGACGATAACACTTATATTCGTCGTCGGATTTTCAAATCTGGAACCACTGTTGTGGTGAACCGTCGTCATAGTCGTATCCTCCTTCCACGACATATTTGCTCCGACGATCCACCACCTTTTCTTTAGATATGCTATGGAGAGCCACCAAAACCACTAAATTTTTACTAAGATATTGTAGATCTCGAATGCATCAGATCTGGACCTTCTTCTACTCAAATTTGGAATCTCCGATGACTTTCCAACACCACCACCATGAAGCTCTGACACAACAGATCTGTTCCACAACTACATCTGAACATCCACCTCAATCGTCGCCGCTCGTCGTCTAAAACCACAAGATCTTCAGATTTCAAGCTTCGTTCCAGATCTACTATTTCTAGCACCACCAATGTTAAGATCTGTGAGTAGCGGTTCTCATCTATGATTTTCGTCATAACAGATATCCAGATCCGCGAGTTCAGACGAGATTTGGTGTTGCCTTCTTCAAATTGAACATCTTGTTTTGTGTTCTTCATTTAAGATCTTTGAAAGTTATGTGTTGTTTTTTTTTCTCAAGATCTGGATCTGTTATTGCCGTCAAACTTCGTCAGAGAACTAAACAACATCGCGTGACTTCATAGATGATAAGACTCTTATATATCTTGTCAGATATGATGTTTTGTGGTGATTATGCATTTGATGTATGTGGTACACACAAAGTGTTTGAGGAAATGCCTTAATGAAATTTGGTAAGTTATTAAGTTGTGAATATGTATTTTTTTTATTTATTAATTTGTGAATATGTAAGTTATTAAGCTCTAAATGTATATTATTTTTATCCAAATCTGATTTTTGAGGAAGGATATTGGAGGTGTTGGCACCAGTGGTTGGTGGTGGCGATGGTTGATTGTAGTTGGTGGTGTTGATAATCATGGTAGTGGTAGAGTACGGATATGTTTTATTTCTCACTCGTCTTCTTTGTTGATTCCATCATCTTTTATGATTAATGTATATATTTTATTTTGATGTTTGCTTCAAAAATATTTTATAATTTATGTATCTATTAAACAGTAAGTTACTTGTTTAATGCATTGAAATATGATATTATACTTCTAAATGAGTTATGAATGTATTGTATTAAATTGCAAATTTTATATAGTAAGCTTTGAATTTTATTCACGACTTAATATATTAAATTCACAGTTTAATACATAGTCGTGCCTCCATATATGAAAGTATAAATATAAGTTTTAATTTGAGAATATGGATGTGATTATGTAGTTTATGTGTATTAAGCTATGAATTTATTGTATTAAGCTGTGAATTTTGTGTATTAAACTTAGGATTCATTGTATTAACAGTTTTAAGTTGATAATATGACTATGAATTTCATACTTTTTGTTTCTTAAACTATGAATTTATTGTAAAAAGTTGTAAATTTTATTTATTAAGCTGTGATTTTTGTGTTATAAGCTATGAATTAACTACATTAAGGTATGATTTTTTTGTTTAAATTGTGAATTGACTATATTAAGCACCTAATTGTCTATTAGACTGTGATTTTTGTGTTTAAAATTTTAAATTTATTTCATTAAACTGTGAATTTTCTGTTTAAATTGATTGAATTCATGGTGTCTTGTGTTCAAAAATCCATAAAGGAATGAAAATGAGCTTCAAAAATTGTAAAACATTATATTACGGTTCTATCAGAGGGTTTTAGTGTCCAGAAAGTTTATAGAGAATTTTGAAGGTCAGTTGTTATTTATTTGCAATTTAAATCTAAATAATATGAAAGTAAATAGCAAACAGTTGCAAAAATTCTCAAATTAATTTTTACAGTTTCTCATTGACAAAGTTGTGAAAACTATTGATTCAAGCCCTTGAGTCCTATGACACGCTTTTGTAAATTCATGCTCTAATTCAATAAAAAATATAAATAAAATACCAAACAATGGCCAAATCGTATAATAATTTATATGAGATCCCTATTGTATGAATACATCAATTCTATAATTTTTTAGATTTTTATCTCATCTGTAAATGGTTATTTTGAATTTATGTTCATTAAATTCTTATTTCTTAGAAAAATAAGGATTTTGTTTAAGCACTTGGGGTTTCACATAATATCTCTTAAAACAATTTGGTTCAAAATAATTTGGTTCAAAATGACCATTCATAAAACAATTTGGTTAATTTCAGAGCTAAATGGGGTATTCTACCGCCAACAAGTTTTGAAATTTAGCACTAACTAGTGCATGAGTTCCAAATGTAGCTGGAAGTTCGACAATTTGTGTAGAAACTTCTATAAGGTTTTATTTCATGAACTTTTAGCTCTTCTAAGATAAATGTGTCAGATTTATAAAATATTTTTCTCTAGATTTATTGTGGGATTGAAGGTCTTTGATCATGTAATGCAAAACTAGTGATCACAGAAAAAGAGCTGTTTGCGCAACGGTTTTGTAAAAATTTGCAAAAATCAAATTCTTAATGTTTTACAGTAAGGTCACATGGGTTTGAAAGTTAATTCAGGAAACTAGTCTCCAGAAATATAATATCATGATTTGGTTGAGTAATGAGTGAGATATGGCTGTCCAAAGTGGAACAAATATTTATGAAGGAATGCATGTTATCTTTGGTTGATTAAAGTGTCACTCTGGGTCATATGTTCACAAAGAACAACATGCATATTCTTTTTGATAGAAAATGAAGAAGAGCATACTATAGTTTACAGAGGAACAAGAAACTTTGGTGTGCATTGATCCAAGTCATTGATCTAGGTTTATCCAAGACCCCAAAAATGGATGTTTCGTTCTTTGATGTAATGAACTCCTTGGAGCCTAATCTTACACTAGGATTTGCACTACAATCCAATTTCTAGCACATGCATCAAGTGAACAACCATCTATGATGTATTAGAAATGGTTTTATTATATGAGAACATGAAAAGTAAAAAATGAAGGTGTTGAATCCGATTTTAGAAGACACAAGAACATACTAGTTTCCTTTTGATCTTAGCTTGGGTTCAATCCCAAATTTTCACCATATTTGACACATGCAATCTGTCTTGGTGAAAATCTACAAACACTAAGATGGAATAAAAGGTTCTAGCCAAAGGAGAGGCAAAGAATCTAAGTTTAGAAAGAAAACGTGCAAAAATCTACATCAAAATGAAGAAGAAGAAGAAGAGAGTGAAGCATCCTAGCTTATCTAAAATTTGGAACTTCAGGAACACTTCGAAATCCGCAAAATGATCAAAATATGGCTGAGAATTTCGTGTATGTGGCTGAAGTGTTAGATTAGTGTCTAAGTCCATAACTATTTTGGTATGTCCTTGACCCGATGGTGCATGGTCCTTTTGGGTTGCCATCACCAAAGCAACTTGATATGATGAATTATGGAGAGAGAAGATTAATTATGATTTATTAATATATTATGAGAATAATATATTAAAGGAGAAATCATATTCTTTAATTAATATTCGTCAAGAATTAATTGATAATTAATTTTGTGGCTAAAAGAGATTAATTAAACTTAAGGGACTGGAACTATAATTATAAGATAATTGCATTTGGGCTATGGATTACCTTGGAATAATAGGTTGGACGAATTCTATGGGGAAACCCATTAGAAATCATTCAAGGGATATTCTAAAAGGGTCCAAGGGCTGCTTAGGGCTTAAGTGGTCAGATTAGGGTTTCCTAGTTGAAAACCCTAATAGCCTACATGTATATATAGTACCCTTAAGCCCCAAAAACGTGGCAAAGAGTTCTTCTAGGGGTTTGGACATTCTTGGGCAGCCTCCTCTCTCCTTATTCTTCATCCTCTAGCTCTTGGTGTTTGTAAACCATTAGAGGAGTGACACTTGTGACTCCAAGCTTTCTAAAGTCATTACAAGGAGGAATTGAGATTGTTATTACTCTATAACAATCAAGGTAAGATCTAAACACCCTTTCACAAGTTAATATGATTATTTGTATGCTAGAACTAGGGTTTAAATTCTTGGATGAATTGCATGTACAATAGAGAAACTTAGATCCAAGCATTAGGGTTTGCATGAGCACATAGGATGTTCTTATGGCTAAAACCCATCAGTGGTATCAGAGCCTTGATCGGTTTCTATTGTATTGATGCATAATACATTCATTCATGGTGCAAGATCGAGTTTTTGGCCATTTGCCAGCCAAACTCATCGAGTTCCAACGTGGACTCGTCGAGTATGGTGAACTCGACGAGTCCATAAGGGGACTAGGCGAGTTTAGCTGTCAGACAGGCGGATTTTTGGGATTTTTACCTATTTTAGTAATGCTTTAAAAATTTCAACCAATTTAAACTTTTTGAGAACAACGTACCCAGTTTCATAAAGTTATTACAAAAAGGTTTTTAATACAATTATTGTCAAAGTCTTCCTACAACCACAACATAAAACATAATCATGAGAAACGGTACGATCACGCCTTTCCCTTGCCACAGTCTCCTGAAGAATCTGAAAAAAACATTAAACCACAACTGTAAGCCTGAAAGCTTAGTGAGATACCCCCAAAATACCAACCATATATACCATACACGCACATCATGCCATATCATAACAGAACATAGAACAGCCATGCCCTTCGGGTCTACTGTGAGACTGGTCCGCCGCACCGGCCAACAGTCCACCTGGTCCACCCTCTGAGTCTAGCCATATACATTGAGTCTACAGTGTGATTGGTCCGCCCGCGCCGGGCCTTCAATCCACCTGGTCCACTCTCTGAGTCTACAGTATGACTGGTTCGCCCGCGCCGGGCCTTTAGTCGGTCTAATCCACTCTCCGAGCCTTGACACGTCTCGTCCTCACTCTTGGGGCCTACAGCCTATCCAGACCGCTCGTTGGGCCTTCGGGACAACTGGTCCGCCCTGGGTATGTTGTCCTACAACACAATGCAGGACCCGCCTCAACCCAACCCTAGTCCAACAACCATCTGCACATAAACATTCAATCATATAACAACTCGCATCCAATCAAACCGATCTAGCAGATCACATAACACAACATCATCCTAACCAGGATATCGACCTAACCGGTCACTAGCATAGCATCATCCTACATACCAGGATACCGACCTTAACCAGGTCTCTAACATATACCATCCTAACTACCAGGATGCAACATAGCAAACACAATAACATAACAGCAATACCCGGATTACAATCCGACAAAGGGTCGGCCTTGGTGCCTTAGACCTTGTTGATATAGTGAGGATAACTCACCTCGCAACTACCGGCTGAACAGATAAACCCCAGTTGCTCTGACCACTGATGCGATCACCACCACTGGTTAACACCAAAACACTAAACTCAAAACAAAAGCCAACAATTACAAAAATGCCCCTGTGAATCAACTGGTGAACCCTTGGTCAAAGTCAAAGTCAAAGTCAACCCCTGAATGACTCTACTCACCGAGTCAACCCGATGACTCGCCGAGTCCTCATGCACAGAACTTCCCCAATCCGTGACTCAACTCACCGAGTCACCCCGAGACTCGCCGAGTTCCACAACCCTGAGTCCTTTTACACTCGACTCACTGAGTCATCCCTTGACTCACCGATTCACAGCTCAACCAGAAGAAAGGTTAGGGCCTCACGACCAGACTCGCCGAGTCCAAGAACAGACTCGCTGAGTCCAAGGCTATCTTCAACAGGCTCACCGAGTTGTTCTTTTAACTCGTCGAGTCCTTGCTTATCTTCATCCAACTCGCCGATTTGTTCTTCCAACTCGTCGAGTTACAGCCTTTCTTTAAGAAACTCGCCGAGTACATCCTTGTGACTCGCCGAGTACCCTTAGATCTGAAACCATACAGAGGCTTTCCAAGCCATGAAGAAGTTCTAAACCGTGGATCTACCCTTCTACAAGCCATCCATCATGTAAAGTGGCAAACTTTACGTGAATCCAAGTAGATCTAAGCATGTTACACTCTAGGGTTTGGGTTTGGTACAAAAGAACTTCACCAACAACTCTTGAGTATAGACTTTATGGCTTTTTGGATCATTAGCAACCTATATCTGAGGTAGCAACCTCAGATCTTACACCAAACTTGAGAAGGACCTCATTTATACCCCAAAACCCCCCCACAAATGATAGATCTAGATGCACAAAAGCTTAAACAGAGGATTATTACCTCAAATGAAGGCTCCCGCTGACGAATGAGCCAATTCTCTGCAAAGCCCCTTGCTCCAATCTTCTTGCTCTTCAATTTCCTTCCAAGGTTACCTCCTCCAAGGCTCTAATCTCTCACCAAGGAAAGCTCACACAAATTTAGGGTTTCTGGAACTCAAAGGGAAGGTAAAGAGGCTGGGGAAGAAGTGTTATGTTCTTTATATATGCCTCAACCCCCGGAATTAGGGTTTTCTCCACTTAGCACCAACTCGCCGAGTCCACCCATGCTACTCGCCGAGTTGGTCACTGAACACGCGACCAGAGTCGCGACCCTACTCGTCAAGTCCATCCATGGACTCACCGAGTTGCCGTTCCAAATTTACACTTTGAACCCTGAACTTGCATTCCTGAGCTCGAGATGTTACAATTCTCCCCCACTTAAATTAGGCTTCGTCCTTGAAGCCTGCAGCAACACAACTCCAGAACTACTCCCGTAATGCACCACCTGGCATTAACCAGACCAGGTTCCTCAATGCACAACCACTGAAACCCAAAACCCAATTTTTCTCCCCGCGGTGTTCTGACCACCGCTTCAAGACGGCCACCGGCCCCATCCTCTGATAACCACACTTATCAACTAAGCACCACTCCCTGATACTTCACTCACTCCAAAACACAACAATCACTCGACTCATACGAGCTAGAAATAACCATGAACCACCAGAATTCCCGGTCTGAGCCCAACTTTATCCACTCCATGCTGACAGGATGATACATCCTTCAGCCTCAGAGCAACTCCCATGAGTTCTCCACCGCAATCTCATACCCATGCTAAACTGGCTCTAGCATCTTTGGGTTGGGAAAACCCGATACACTGACGACACCTCCCAACATTCCCCCAGGATGAATTTCCACCACATAATTCAAAATGAAACTGGAAATCCAAGATTCCATCCCTGCATTCCTTCCGAGTCTCAGCAACATCCAACCTGAATGTGATTCCATACCACAGCTGCAGACACACTGCTCATCAACCATGATTGGAATACCCCAATCATAATTTTGCACTACTGCTTTCACTTCCATGAGCTTACACTCCCTCTCGGAGCTACATTCCTTTCCTTTCCTTTACCATGGAAATCCACTTGGCTGCCTTGACACTACCATAAGTGCCACGATGCTCACCCAATACTACATCATTCTCTTATAGAATAACCACTATCCTATTAACCATACATGCTCTGGATCCGCTCGCAAGAACTCTCAAGTCCATGCTCTACCTTCCACCCACCACGATCAGTACCCATGGCCAGACCTTTTGACGCTAACACATCGCGACATACTCAATCCATTTCCTCATACCGATCTATCAACACATGCAGAGTCTTCAGCATGACTGGACTGCCTTACCAGGCCTTTAGCCAATCTGGACCACTCTCGGAACCTTCAGTAGATCTGGACCGCCCACCAGGGCCTTCAGCCTGGCTGGACTGTTCTCCGAGCCTTCGGCCTGACTGGTATGCCTACCGGTCTTCAGTCTATCCGGACCACTCATCTAGCATTCATCATTCCGAGTCATTCCTCCGGGAAACTCTCCCATGGTTACTGTTCTAGCCCTCTAGGGGTTCCGAACTCTATCTCCATCCTACATACTCAAACCCGGCCCGATCTCAGGCCTTCCACAATCAATCACCCTTGGTCTATATCTCGCCCTGCATGCCTGCCACTTACTCATACCAGCCTACGCTCTTGGATGACAGAAACACTGTTGAATCTCAAGCAGCTAAACAACCTCTCATGCCCATCGATCTTCCGGAGAATTTTCCAATTCTCCCCTACTTAGAGCACTGACTATCAACCACCGGTCGCCATCACCGACCTCGCTTATCAACCTTACACAACACCATCCCTTGCACACGAACTTCTTCCCACTAGAACGAGCAACCTTCACAAAATCACATTTCAAAACGGATCATCTCGGCTTGAAAGAAACCCAACCTTCAGCTAACCCTTCCTCAGACTGCAGATGTTGCCCGATATTCAGACCAAACGGTAGATTCCCACTAATGCCCCTCATGAATGATAACCAACGAAATTCTCAACACTAAGCCCATAATCATACCATAACCCTCAAAGAACAACGAATACAATACCGAAAACCACACAACGAGACTAGCAGATAAAAATTACTCCACAAAAATCATAAGATAACAAGACATCAAGAAAGAAAGATACCTGCAGTTGCATCTGGCACTACCCTGACCTCCTCTGTTGTAAGCTGAAAAGCACGACCCTGAGCCCTTGGGGGCTCCACTCCACCCGTGATCCTCAATGTGGCCGGTGCTGGAGCCTGCACCAGACCTGCAGCAAGCTGTGGACAGTTGACCCTCAAGTGTCCAACCTGATGACAATTATAACAAATCCTCAAATTCCGACCTGGGGCTGCCTGCCGACAATCCCTCGCATAGGGTCCCTCCTTTCCGCACTTGCGGCATGCACCAATGGACCTACAAACTCCGGTGTGACCCTTCCCACACTTCCCACAAGTGTGGCTGCTCTGATCTACCAATCTAGAATCAACGGTCTTGGACCGTTTCGGCGCCGACTACGACTGCACCGGAGCCTGCCTCTGCTCTCGCAACTGCAACTCAATCTCCAACTCACGCCACCTGGCGGCCTCTTGCAACTCTAAAAAGGTCTCACACCTCTGCGTAGACACAAACTGCCTGATATCCCTCTTGAGCATACTCAGATATCGGGACATCTGAGCCTGCTCCAAAGCGAACTCAGGGCAAAACATCACCCTCTCAGTGAACATCCTAGTGATCTCCGTCATCGACTTCGAATCCTGCTTCAGCTCAAGGAACTCCTGAGCCAATCTCTCCCTCTCAACCCGTTGAACATAAAGAGTGCTGAACATCTCCTGAAACTGATCCCATGAAACCGTAGCTCTCTGCGCATCCGAAAATGACCCCGTAGTCAATCTCCACCAATCCTTCTCCCCGAGCCTCAACAGGTTCAGAGCACACCTCACCCTCTGATCAGCAGGGCATGAACACGTGAAGAAACACCCCTCCACATCCGACAACCATTTCATAGCAACAATCGGGTCCTGCACCCCATCGAAGGTATGAGGCTTCATATTATCGAAGTCCCGAACATGCCCTTGAATCTGGGGTGACTCACAAAACTCCTTTCCGCTCCACTATCAAACAAAATGCATGCATACGAGTTATCGAGAAGAAACGTACCCGTAACAACAGTAGGGTCCGCAATGGCTTCATCTTGTCCCATTGCGAAAACTCGGCCTCTTCCGCCGGTATTCCTGTTGTTTGCCTTCGGGCAGTCCTTGCGGTAGTGCCCTGTGCTCCCGCACTCAAAGCAAGCGCGGCTTACTCCGGTATTAGCAGTGGGGGCGGATTGTTGGGTTGGCTCCTTGCAATAGCGGGCTGTATGACCCTTCTTATTGCACCTGGTGCATTGAAGGCCATGACAGGGACCGTGATGGTGGAAGTTGCACTGGTTACATTTCGGTAGCTTTCCATTGTATGAACTTGTGGGGGCAGAGTTGGTAGGTACAGTAATAGCGTGGGTTGCTATCACTTGTTGTTTCTTGGGGTTCTCCTGGAGGATTTGTCCCCTCCTCTTGTTCCAAGGCCTAATCTGTCCCTGAGCCTCCCTAGGTGGATTTGCGGCTGTTGTGATGGTACTCTGTTTCGCTCCGTGATCGATGAGTCGTTGCGCCAGGCGTTTAGCGCTGTTGTAGGTGATAGGGTTGGAGGCTAGGACATGCCCTTGAATCTGGGGTGACAACCCCCAAATGTACCTTTCGACCTTCTTTGATTCTGGGTTGACCATGGTAGGGCACAAAGCAGCGAGATCGTTGAACCTAGCTGTGTAAGCGACTAGGTCAGACCCGACCATTTTCAAATTCCAGAGTTCCTGCTCAAGCTTTTGCACTTCACCCCTTGGGCAGTATTCTTCCAGTAGTAGTACCTTCAGTTCTTCCCAACTCATGGCGTTAGCGACAGTGAGCGTCACTGAGTTCACATGGCTTTTCCACCAAGTGAGGGCTCGATCTATGAAGGTGCAAGCAGCGAACTTAACCTTGCTTGTTTCTTGGCACGAGCAGATCTCGAAGACCGTTTCGGTCTTTTCGAACCATTGCATTAGTGCAATGACTCCGCCACTGCCATTAAAAGTCTTTGGCTTCGAGTTGGAGAACTCCTTGTAAGTACACTCTCTAACTTGGCCCTGGCCGGTGCCATTATTGGGATGATTCGTGCTGCTTCCTGTACCTCCATTGGCATTGGAGTTTATTTGAGAGAGGGCTGCTGCTACTGCTGCTGTGATAGCAGCCTGGACCATTGCCGGATCATAAGTTAGTGGTGGAGGTGGTGGTGGGGTTGCGTTGGTACGTGCTGATCTACGAGGAGGCATCGCTCTGTCAAAAGGAAAAATGAGATATTATGAGTTTTGGTGGTTGTGAGTTGAATGATATTGAGTTAACTGCCTTAAATAGATTAAGAATTTGGTTTGATCAACAATGGGTTTTGAGCTTGATTTATTAATAACGTTTGAATGGATGCACTTATGAGTTGAACGGAATACACATATTTAAAACCAGAAAAAAAGGGGGGTATGCCCTATATATATAAAACATATAGTTGTGTTACATCCGAGTTTAGACAAAACTTTTTGACCTTTCTAAAGGTCTCCGATTATAGAAAGTTTTAACGAAAAGAAAATTCTTATCCGAAGTCCTAATTTATAACAAAATTTGAAATCCTGGCAGGCACTACTTGCGACGTAGGTTGCGCTTGGAGCTTGACTCCGCATCTGATTGCTTCGATTCCATTAGGCGTCGATCAAAAGCGGCTTGTTGCTCCCTTAACTCGGCTAGGGCTGCAATTATCTGTGCCTGAAATGCCTCAGACTGGAGTTGGACATTATCTTGTATCTTGTCCAGCCTACGGATATCGGAAGTGTGAACCTGCACTTCTACGTTGATATCCCGGAGTCGGCTTGCTTGTACTCCGGACTGATAGGACTGATTGGCTAACTTACCCACCATTACCGGGAGTGCTCGATCAGACGAACTGCCACCGCGGACATCGTAGAAGTCCCGACACATGCCGTAGGGAGGGCGTATGCCTTGTTGTTGGCTCCAATGATGTAGGTGACTTCCCCAGACGGGAGTGGGTCCTTGGAAGTTCCTCACATGGACAGGAGGTTGAATGGGTGGTGGATCGATCACTTCAGGTTCTGAATCAGTACCAGAGTCATCACCCAATTCTATGGGTTCCTCATCCTCTTCTGGATCATCTTCGATCCATCCTCCGTTGCCTTGGTTGGGAAAGTAGGGGTCATTGGGGTGGTGAAATCCAGCCATTTGACTGTACGAGAAATAGGGTCATAAGAATTGAATAAAGTCGGAACATGCAAAACATGTAAGTTAGTTTAAATAGCAATTACTCCTATAGCATTTAAATTATTGTGTTTGATTCTAATAACGGTTTGGTAAGTTTTTAAAATTTGTTGTCCACTGCAGACACCCCTCGGCACACGTTAGTCGGCTCTCGGACAAATATAGTTGATCAGGCTATATCCTTCCCAGTTCCGATTACGTGTCCCAAGGCGTACCTGTACTGTACAACTCATTAATAATACTTCTAATATGGTACGATGTGGAACTGTTATTTATTACTAAATGAATGCATGCTTACTTACAAAAACTAAATAGATTTAATTTCAAAAGTATGACTCTTCTCAGAGTGTTTTTGCCCAGTTGAGTTTATAGTTGTATAAAAAAATGGTTTTGATATACTTAATTCACTATAAACGACGCTCTGATACCAATCTGTCACACCCCCAAACCAGAACGGCGGAATCGTTCGGGGGCGGAGGACATCATATTCAGTATCATAACAGTTCATAGAAAGGAAAGTAAACACCACCATAATATAAATATGTTTGAAAAGTTTACATGATTGTAGGTGTTACATGTTTGCAAAAGAAATCAAATATAAAATGGTGATCCAAAATATGTTACTAACGCCAGTGCGTTAGTCTTCAGAAGTAGTTGCTACCTGGCTAGCGGTTTCCTGTGAATATAAGTTATTTCAAAGAAAAAGTGTCAACATTTAAGTTGGTGAGTTCATAAGTAGTGTTTTGAGAAGATGTATGCCATTCGAAAGTGTTTGCATGTTTTCCAGAAAAAAAAAAACCTTATTTTCCTATAAAAGTATGAAATGCATATGAATGCTTGTGATGTGGATTACAACTAATTGTACCGAGAAAATCCCTTATTTTCCTATTAGTTGTTTGGTTTGTATACAGGAAAAACCCTTATTTTGCTGACATAACTGGCAGTCTTTAAGACCGAAAATCGCAAGCAAGCGACGTGCTTGTAAGTCGTGTCATAGTTTTACATAGTAAAGCTATACGAAAATCGCCCTTATTAAATGAAGAATAGTTTTAATGACTACTTGTTCATAAAAGCATAATACCATAATAATTGTATATCCGATGAGTTTTATAACCATACTAAACATAATATGCCTGTAGCGACGTTCTTCAGGCGTCGTAGCGTTATGACAACTGTCACCCCAAAAGACGGACTGTAGCTAACAGTCAGGGCGCGGGATCATGACTTCCCGTATAGATCTATACACATTTGACACGTTCTCCGAACGGGAGACTCTGGTTATAGACAGGACTTGTAGCATTATTTTCTAATAAAGAAAGTAACGTTTGAAGATATACACGACTCATGGATTCTCAACTAAGTCCGTAATAAGGTAGTAGTTTGTATGCAAAATTTAACCTCTTTCACAATGTTTGACAAAGCATAAATCATAAGTTCTTTTAAATGCATAAAAGGACTTAGTAAAGAATGTTACCCTTGATATGATGTTTTTGTATGTAAACGTATAAATAAAACATATTTCTATTTATAAACATATTATATCCCAAGAGGGTAAAGCTGTGTTGTGAGGGGTTTTGTATCATAATAACTTCACAAGATAGTTAAAACAACAGTATGAAAAGTATATCAAAAGGTTAATGTTTCACACGATTTTAGCCATGTGTTTATTTGTATTCCTCCCCAAAAAGAGTATAAAACATTTAAAATGTATTTAAAGAGTGTTCGAAGGGGATATGAACTCACTTGATAGTTTGAAGATTGTGAGGTGGAAAACCGGGCAGAGTTTCGTCTCGGGAAACTGATTTTTCTTGGGATTCTCGGGAATCTCGGGAGTAGAATCGGCCTTCGGGACTTGAGCCAAAAAGACCAGGGCTTCGGGTTTGAACGGACACGGAAAACGAGGAAATGCTGAGAGAGAGAGAAGAGAAATGAACACTTTCTTTGGAAACCCTCGCATTCTATTTATAGGAAGGCTGGTCTGCCTCGGTACGCGGGGCGTACGCTCGTACGCGCTGCGTACGCGTACGTCATGCATGACCGAAGCCTCGACTGCCTCGGTTCGGATGGGACGGGTTCTTGGGTTCTCGGGTCGGATGGGACGGGTTGCTGGGGAGGTGGGTCGGATGGGACGCCGGGTCGGATGGGACGTCGGGTCGGACGGGTCGGCTTCCTCGGATAAGGCGACGTGGACGATCCGAGGCCAATCCTCTCGGTTACGCGGGGCGTACAGGAGTACGCAGCGCGTACTTCGGAGAAGGACGCTGACTCCTCTTCGGATAATATCCGAATTTTGATTTAAATAAATAATTAATTTATTTAATAAACTTCAAAAATCCATATCTTCTTCATACGAACTCCATTTTCGATGGTCTTTATATCCACGCGTAGGTGAGACTACGATCTACAACTTTCGTTTAGACTCCGTTGGCAAATTCCAAAATTATTATTTTTTTTATTTTATAACTAATCGTTTTTAAGGAATTTCTTTGAAAAATCATAACTTCCTCATGCGAAGTCAGATTTGGACGTTCTTTATATATTTGGAACCTTTAAGATGATATCTACCACATAGCGTATTCCAAATCAGAGCTTTTGAATAATTCATTTATCGATGATATTCCCATTACATTCAAAAGGGGTTACAAGACTCGGTTTATAATGCCTGGAAATAACGGGTTGTTACATCATCCCCCCGTTAGAGGGAATTTCGTCCCGAAATTTAATACAAGGTAAGAGTTTTAGGGGCTGAGGAAGAGATGCGGATACTTCTGTAGCATTTGGTCTTCCCGTTCCCATGTGAATTCGGGTCCTCTCTTAGCATTCCATCGAACTTTTACTATTGGAATGCGACTCTGCTTGGTCCTTTTAACCTCCCTATCCATGATCTCGACAGGTTCTTCCACAAAGTTAAGATTTTCGTTTAACGCGATTTCATCGAGTGGAATTACAAGTGTTTCGTCGGATAAACACTTTTTCAGGTTCGACACGTGGAATACTGGATGCACTTTGTTAAGCTCGATTGGAAGTTGGAGTTTGTAGGCCACTGGACCAACTCTCGAAATGATTTCGAAGGGTCCAATGTACCTGGGATTTAGCTTTCCACGCTTCCCAAAGCGTATCATGCCTTTCCAGGGTGAGACCTTCAGTAGCACACGGTCGCCAATCTGGAATTCCAAGGGTTTACGTCTCCTGTCGGCATAGCTCTTTTGCCTATCCCTTGAGGACTTCAGTCGTTCTCGTATTTGCACGATCTTTTCGGTAGTTTCTCTGATGATCTCTGGACCAGTAAGGGTGCTTTTAGTGACTAGACCTTTTGCCAATTGGGTGTCGCCCACTTCCGTCCAGCACAGGGGTGATCTGCACTTACGGCCGTAAAGGGCTTCGAACGGAGCGGTCTTGATACTAGTATGATAACTATTGTTATAAGAGAACTCGATCAAAGGCAAGTGAATATCCCATGCCTTGCCAAAGTCGATTACACATGCTCGCAACATGTCTTCCAAGGTTTGGATCGTCCTCTCACTCTGTCCGTCAGTCTGAGGGTGGTATGCTGTACTCATGTCCAACCTTGTTCCCATGGATTTTTGCAGTGATTGCCAAAATCTGGAAGTGAACCTGCTGTCTCTATCTGAGATGATGGACATTGGTACTCCATGAAGTCGTACGATCTCCCGGATGTAGGTTCTTGATAGTTTTTCCATCCTATCGGTTTCCTTGATAGGTAAGAAATGGGCTGACTTGGTTAATCTGTCGACGATTACCCAAATAGTATCTTGGCCACTCTGAGTTTTGGGCAGTTTGGTTATGAAGTCCATGGAAATCTGCTCCCATTTCCACTCAGGTATTTCAGGTTGTTGGAGTAGGCCTGAGGGTTTTTGGTGTTCTATTTTTATTTTGGCGCAAGTTAAACACTTGCCCACGTACGTAGCGATCTCCGCTTTCATGTTTGGCCACCAGTAGAGTTGCTTGAGATCTAGATACATCTTGTCTGACCCTGGGTGTACGGAGTATGGGGTCCTGTGTGCCTCGCTCATAACTACCTCTCTGAATCCCCCAAACTTTGGTGTCCAGATCCGGTTCATGAGGTAGCGTGCTCCGTCACTCTTGATTTCTAAGTTCTTGTCCATTCCCCTAAGGGCCTCACCTGCCACGTTTTCGGGTTTCAAGGCCTCTAATTGAGCTTCCTTGATTTGCGTTGATAGGTGCGAATGGATCGACATAGCTAATGACTTCACTCTCCGGCCTGAGTACTCCTTTCGACTAAGGGCATCGGCTACGACGTTTGCCTTTCCCGGATGATAGCGAATATCGCATTCGTAATCACTGAGTAGCTCGACCCATCGCCGTTGTCTCATGTTGAGCTCCTTCTGATCGAAAATGTGTTGTAAGCTCTTGTGGTCGGTAAAGATAGTGCTCTTCGTTCCATACAAGTAATGTCTCCAGATCTTCAGAGCAAACACTACTGCTCCTAGTTCAAGATCGTGGGTCGTGTAGTTAACCTCATGTGTTTTCAACTGTCTCGAGGCGTAGGCGATGACCTTACCTCGCTGCATCAGAACACATCCGAGTCCTTGGTTTGATGCATCGCAATAAACTACGAAGTCTTCTATTCCTTCGGGAAGGGATAGTATTGGTGCGGTGCACAAGGCTCGTTTGAGCGTTTGGAACGCTCTTTCTTGTTTCTCTTCCCAGTCAAAGGCTACACCTTTCTGGGTTAGGGTTGTAAGAGGCTTCGCTATTCGTGAGAAGTTCTGAATGAACCTGCGGTAGTAGCCAGCGAGACCTAGAAATTGGCGAATTTCTGTAGGAGTCTTCGGTGCTGACCAGTTCTCAATGGCCTTAATTTTGGCTGGGTCCACGTGGATTCCCTCTTCGCTTACCACGTGTCCTAAGAATTCGACTCTTCGGATCCAAAATTCACATTTCGAGAACTTCGCATAAAGTTTCTCTTTTCGTAATATCCCTAGAACTTGTCGCAGATGATCGCCATGCTCTTTCTTACTTCGGGAGTAGATCAGGATGTCGTCAATGAAAACGATGACGAACTGATCCAAGTAAGGTCGGCATACTCTATTCATCAGATCCATGAAGACTGCGGGCGCATTGGTCAATCCGAATGGCATCACCACGAACTCGTAATGTCCGTAACGAGTTCGGAAGGCGGTCTTCGGCACATCCTCCTCTAGCACTCGTAACTGGTGATACCCGGATCTCAGATCAATCTTAGAAAAATAGTTCGCCCCTTGCAGTTGGTCGAATAGATCATTTATGCGCGGTAGAGGATAACGATTCTTTACCGTCAGTTTGTTGAGTTCCCTGTAGTCGATGCACATTCTGAACGATCCATCCTTCTTTTTCACAAACAACACGGGTGCTCCCCATGGTGAGAAGCTCGGTCTGATGAATCCTTTTTCCAGTAGTTCATTCAGTTGACTGGATAGCTCCTGCATCTCTGCCGGGGCTAATCGATAGGGTGCTTTGGCTACTGGGGTAGCTCCGGGAATCAGGTCGATTCTGAATTCGACTTGTCTTACGGGTGGTATCCCTGGAAGGTCCTCGGGAAATACATCGGGAAAATCGCATACGTCGGGCACATCCTTGATGTCCCGGACTTCGCGTTTCACGTCTACAACATGTGCAAGAAATGCGTGACACTCCTTTCGTAAGTGCTTCTGAGCTTGGATACTTGAGATGATTCTAAGAGTGGTACTAGGTTTGTCGCCCAAGACAAGGAAGGTTTCGCCGGTTGGCAGATTAAGGCGAACGGCCTTATCGTAACATAGAATGTCCGCACGATGTGAACTCAGCCAATCCATGCCAATGATGACATCGAAACTCTTAATCGAGACTGGCATGAGGTTGATTTGAAAGGGATTATCGTTTAGAGTTAGGGTGCAGTTTAAGTATATCTCTTTAGTGCCTTCAGTTTTCCCGTTGGCCATTTCTACTATGAACGGTTCACTTAATGATTGTGGTATTGGTTTTAGCATGCTTTTAAAGTCGTGACTCACAAAACTCCTTTCCGCTCCACTATCAAACAAAATGCATGCATACGAGTTATCGAGAAGAAACGTACCCGTAACAACAGTAGGGTCCGCAATGGCTTCATCTTGTCCCATTGCGAAAACTCGGCCTCTTCCGCCGGTATTCCTGTTGTTTGCCTTCGGGCAGTCCTTGCGGTAGTGCCCTGTGCTCCCGCACTCAAAGCAAGCGCGGCTTACTCCGGTATTAGCAGTGGGGGCGGATTGTTGGGTTGGCTCCTTGCAATAGCGGGCTGTATGACCCTTCTTATTGCACCTGGTGCATTGAAGGCCATGACAGGGACCGTGATGGTGGAAGTTGCACTGGTTACATTTCGGTAGCTTTCCATTGTATGAACTTGTGGGGGCAGAGTTGGTAGGTACAGTAATAGCGTGGGTTGCTATCACTTGTTGTTTCTTGGGGTTCTCCTGGAGGATTTGTCCCCTCCTCTTGTTCCAAGGCCTAATCTGTCCCTGAGCCTCCCTAGGTGGATTTGCGGCTGTTGTGATGGTACTCTGTTTCGCTCCGTGATCGATGAGTCGTTGCGCCAGGCGTTTAGCGCTGTTGTAGGTGATAGGGTTGGAGGCTCGGACATGCCCTTGAATCTGGGGTGACAACCCCCAAATGTACCTTTCGACCTTCTTTGATTCTGGGTTGACCATGGTAGGGCACAAAGCAGCGAGATCGTTGAACCTAGCTGTGTAAGCGACTAGGTCAGACCCGACCATTTTCAAATTCCAGAGTTCCTGCTCAAGCTTTTGCACTTCACCCCTTGGGCAGTATTCTTCCAGTAGTAGTACCTTCAGTTCTTCCCAACTCATGGCGTTAGCGACAGTGAGCGTCACTGAGTTCACATGGCTTTTCCACCAAGTGAGGGCTCGATCTATGAAGGTGCAAGCAGCGAACTTAACCTTGCTTGTTTCTTGGCACGAGCAGATCTCGAAGACCGTTTCGGTCTTTTCGAACCATTGCATTAGTGCAATGACTCCGCCACTGCCATTAAAAGTCTTTGGCTTCGAGTTGGAGAACTCCTTGTAAGTACACTCTCTAACTTGGCCCTGGCCGGTGCCACTATTGGGATGATTCGTGCTGCTTCCTGTACCTCCATTGGCATTGGAGTTTATTTGAGAGAGGGCTGCTGCTACTGCTGCTGTGATAGCAGCCTGGACCATTGCCGGATCATAAGTTAGTGGTGGAGGTGGTGGTGGGGTTGCGTTGGTACGTGCTGATCTACGAGGAGGCATCGCTCTGTCAAAAGGAAAAATGAGATATTATGAGTTTTGGTGGTTGTGAGTTGAATGATATTGAGTTAACTGCCTTAAATAGATTAAGAATTTGGTTTGATCAACAATGGGTTTTGAGCTTGATTTATTAATAATGTTTGAATGGATGCACTTATGAGTTGAACGGAATACACATATTTAAAACCAGAAAAAAGGGGGGTATGCCCTATATATATAAAACATATAGTTGTGTTACATCCGAGTTTAGACAAAACTTTTTGACCTTTCTAAAGGTCTCCGATTATAGAAAGTTTTAACGAAAAGAAAATTCTTATCCGAAGTCCTAATTTATAACAAAATTTGAAATCCTGGCAGGCACTACTTGCGACGTAGGTTGCGCTTGGAGCTTGACTCCGCATCTGATTGCTTCGATTCCATTAGGCGTCGATCAAAAGCGGCTTGTTGCTCCCTTAACTCGGCTAGGGCTGCAATTATCTGTGCCTGAAATGCCTCAGACTGGAGTTGGACATTATCTTGTATCTTGTCCAGCCTACGAATATCGGAAGTGTGAACCTGCACTTCTACGTTGATATCCCGGAGTCGGCTTGCTTGTACTCCGGACTGATAGGACTGATTGGCTAACTTACCCACCATTACCGGGAGTGCTCGATCAGACGAACTGCCACCGCGGACATCGTAGAAGTCCCGACACATGCCGTAGGGAGGGCGTATGCCTTGTTGTTGGCTCCAATGATGTAGGTGACTTCCCCAGACGGGAGTGGGTCCTTGGAAGTTCCTCACATGGACAGGAGGTTGAATGGGTGGTGGATCGATCACTTCAGGTTCTGAATCAGTACCAGAGTCATCACCCAATTCTATGGGTTCCTCATCCTCTTCTGGATCATCTTCGATCCATCCTCCGTTGCCTTGGTTGGGAAAGTAGGGGTCATTGGGGTGGTGAAATCCAGCCATTTGACTGTACGAGAAATAGGGTCATAAGAATTGAATAAAGTCGGAACATGCAAAACATGTAAGTTAGTTTAAATAGCAATTACTCCTATAGCATTTAAATTATTGTGTTTGATTCTAATAACGGTTTGGTAAGTTTTTAAAATTTGTTGTCCACTGCAGACACCCCTCGGCACACGTTAGTCGGCTCTCGGACAAATATAGTTGATCAGGCTATATCCTTCCCAGTTCCGATTACGTGTCCCAAGGCGTACCTGTACTGTACAACTCATTAATAATACTTCTAATATGGTACGATGTGGAACTGTTATTTATTACTAAATGAATGCATGCTTACTTACAAAAACTAAATAGATTTAATTTCAAAAGTATGACTCTTCTCAGAGTGTTTTTGCCCAGTTGAGTTTATAGTTGTATAAAAAAAATGGTTTTGATATACTTAATTCACTATAAACGACGCTCTGATACCAATCTGTCACACCCCCAAACCAGAACGGCGGAATCGTTCGGGGGCGGAGGACATCATATTCAGTATCATAACAGTTCATAGAAAGGAAAGTAAACACCACCATAATATAAATATGTTTGAAAAGTTTACATGATTGTAGGTGTTACATGTTTGCAAAAGAAATCAAATATAAAATGGTGATCCAAAATATGTTACTAACGCCAGTGCGTTAGTCTTCAGAAGTAGTTGCTACCTGGCTAGCGGTTTCCTGTGAATATAAGTTATTTCAAAGAAAAAGTGTCAACATTTAAGTTGGTGAGTTCATAAGTAGTGTTTTGAGAAGATGTATGCCATTCGAAAGTGTTTGCATGTTTTCCAGAAAAAAAAAAACCTTATTTTCCTATAAAAGTATGAAATGCATATGAATGCTTGTGATGTGGATTACAACTAATTGTACCGAGAAAATCCCTTATTTTCCTATTAGTTGTTTGGTTTGTATACAGGAAAAACCCTTATTTTGCTGACATAACTGGCAGTCTTTAAGACCGAAAATCGCAAGCAAGCGACGTGCTTGTAAGTCGTGTCATAGTTTTACATAGTAAAGCTATACGAAAATCGCCCTTATTAAATGAAGAATAGTTTTAATGACTACTTGTTCATAAAAGCATAATACCATAATAATTGTATATCCGATGAGTTTTATAACCATACTAAACATAATATGCCTGTAGCGACGTTCTTCAGGCGTCGTAGCGTTATGACAACTGTCACCCCAAAAGACGGACTGTAGCTAACAGTCAGGGCGCGGGATCATGACTTCCCGTATAGATCTATACACATTTGACACGTTCTCCGAACGGGAGACTCTGGTTATAGACAGGACTTGTAGCATTATTTTCTAATAAAGAAAGTAACGTTTGAAGATATACACGACTCATGGATTCTCAACTAAGTCCGTAATAAGGTAGTAGTTTGTATGCAAAATTTAACCTCTTTCACAATGTTTGACAAAGCATAAATCATAAGTTCTTTTAAATGCATAAAATGACTTAGTAAAGAATGTTACCCTTGATATGATGTTTTTGTATGTAAACGTATAAATAAAACATATTTCTATTTATAAACATATTATATCCCAAGAGGGTAAAGCTGTGTTGTGAGGGGTTTTGTATCATAATAACTTCACAAGATAGTTAAAACAACAGTATGAAAAGTATATCAAAAGGTTAATGTTTCACACGATTTTAGCCATGTGTTTATTTGTATTCCTCCCCAAAAAGAGTATAAAACATTTAAAATGTATTTAAAGAGTGTTCGAAGGGGATATGAACTCACTTGATAGTTTGAAGATTGTGAGGTGGAAAACCGGGCAGAGTTTCGTCTCGGGAAACTGATTTTTCTTGGGATTCTCGGGAATCTCGGGAGTAGAATCGGCCTTCGGGACTTGAGCCAAAAAGACCAGGGCTTCGGGTTTGAACGGACACGGAAAACGAGGAAATGCTGAGAGAGAGAGAGAAGAGAAATGAACACTTTCTTTGGAAACCCTCGCATTCTATTTATAGGAAGGCTGGTCTGCCTCGGTACGCGGGGCGTACGCTCGTACGCGCTGCGTACGCGTACGTCATGCATGACCGAAGCCTCGACTGCCTCGGTTCGGATGGGACGGGTTCTTGGGTTCTCGGGTCGGATGGGACGGGTTGCTGGGGAGGTGGGTCGGATGGGACGCCGGGTCGGATGGGACGTCGGGTCGGACGGGTCGGACGGGTCGGCTTCCTCGGATAAGGCGACGTGGACGATCCGAGGCCAATCCTCTCGGTTACGCGGGGCGTACAGGAGTACGCAGCGCGTACTTCGGAGAAGGACGCTGACTCCTCTTCGGATAATATCCGAATTTTGATTTAAATAAATAATTAATTTATTTAATAAACTTCAAAAATCCATATCTTCTTCATACGAACTCCATTTTCGATGGTCTTTATATCCACGCGTAGGTGAGACTACGATCTACAACTTTCGTTTAGACTCCGTTGGCAAATTCCAAAATTATTATTTTTTTTTATTTTATAACTAATCGTTTTTAAGGAATTTCTTTGAAAAATCATAACTTCCTCATGCGAAGTCAGATTTGGACGTTCTTTATATATTTGGAACCTTTAAGATGATATCTACCACATAGCGTATTCCAAATCAGAGCTTTTGAATAATTCATTTATCGATGATATTCCCATTACATTCAAAAGGGGTTACAAGACTCGGTTTATAATGCCTGGAAATAACGGGTTGTTACATCATCCCCCCGTTAGAGGGAATTTCGTCCCGAAATTTAATACAAGGTAAGAGTTTTAGGGGCTGAGGAAGAGATGCGGATACTTCTGTAGCATTTGGTCTTCCCGTTCCCATGTGAATTCGGGTCCTCTCTTAGCATTCCATCGAACTTTTACTATTGGAATGCGACTCTGCTTGGTCCTTTTAACCTCCCTATCCATGATCTCGACAGGTTCTTCCACAAAGTTAAGATTTTCGTTTAACGCGATTTCATCGAGTGGAATTACAAGTGTTTCGTCGGATAAACACTTTTTCAGGTTCGACACGTGGAATACTGGATGCACTTTGTTAAGCTCGATTGGAAGTTGGAGTTTGTAGGCCACTGGACCAACTCTCGAAATGATTTCGAAGGGTCCAATGTACCTGGGATTTAGCTTTCCACGCTTCCCAAAGCGTATCATGCCTTTCCAGGGTGAGACCTTCAGTAGCACACGGTCGCCAATCTGGAATTCCAAGGGTTTACGTCTCCTGTCGGCATAGCTCTTTTGCCTATCCCTTGAGGACTTCAGTCGTTCTCGTATTTGCACGATCTTTTCGGTAGTTTCTCTGATGATCTCTGGACCAGTAAGGGTGCTTTTAGTGACTAGACCTTTTGCCAATTGGGTGTCGCCCACTTCCGTCCAGCACAGGGGTGATCTGCACTTACGGCCGTAAAGGGCTTCGAACGGAGCGGTCTTGATACTAGTATGATAACTATTGTTATAAGAGAACTCGATCAAAGGCAAGTGAATATCCCATGCCTTGCCAAAGTCGATTACACATGCTCGCAACATGTCTTCCAAGGTTTGGATCGTCCTCTCACTCTGTCCGTCAGTCTGAGGGTGGTATGCTGTACTCATGTCCAACCTTGTTCCCATGGATTTTTGCAGTGATTGCCAAAATCTGGAAGTGAACCTGCTGTCTCTATCTGAGATGATGGACATTGGTACTCCATGAAGTCGTACGATCTCCCGGATGTAGGTTCTTGATAGTTTTTCCATCCTATCGGTTTCCTTGATAGGTAAGAAATGGGCTGACTTGGTTAATCTGTCGACGATTACCCAAATAGTATCTTGGCCACTCTGAGTTTTGGGCAGTTTGGTTATGAAGTCCATGGAAATCTGCTCCCATTTCCACTCAGGTATTTTAGGTTGTTGGAGTAGGCCTGAGGGTTTTTGGTGTTCTATTTTTATTTTGGCGCAAGTTAAACACTTGCCCACGTACGTAGCGATCTCCGCTTTCATGTTTGGCCACCAGTAGAGTTGCTTGAGATCTAGATACATCTTGTCTGACCCTGGGTGTACGGAGTATGGGGTCCTGTGTGCCTCGCTCATAACTACCTCTCTGAATCCCCCAAACTTTGGTGTCCAGATCCGGTTCATGAGGTAGCGTGCTCCGTCACTCTTGATTTCTAAGTTCTTGTCCATTCCCCTAAGGGCCTCACCTGCCACGTTTTCGGGTTTCAAGGCCTCTAATTGAGCTTCCTTGATTTGCGTTGATAGGTGCGAATGGATCGACATAGCTAATGACTTCACTCTCCGGCCTGAGTACTCCTTTCGACTAAGGGCATCGGCTACGACGTTTGCCTTTCCCGGATGATAGCGAATATCGCATTCGTAATCACTGAGTAGCTCGACCCATCGCCGTTGTCTCATGTTGAGCTCCTTCTGATCGAAAATGTGTTGTAAGCTCTTGTGGTCGGTAAAGATAGTGCTCTTCGTTCCATACAAGTAATGTCTCCAGATCTTCAGAGCAAACACTACTGCTCCTAGTTCAAGATCGTGGGTCGTGTAGTTAACCTCATGTGTTTTCAACTGTCTCGAGGCGTAGGCGATGACCTTACCTCGCTGCATCAGAACACATCCGAGTCCTTGGTTTGATGCATCGCAATAAACTACGAAGTCTTCTATTCCTTCGGGAAGGGATAGTATTGGTGCGGTGCACAAGGCTCGTTTGAGCGTTTGGAACGCTCTTTCTTGTTTCTCTTCCCAGTCAAAGGCTACACCTTTCTGGGTTAGGGTTGTAAGAGGCTTCGCTATTCGTGAGAAGTTCTGAATGAACCTGCGGTAGTAGCCAGCGAGACCTAGAAATTGGCGAATTTCTGTAGGAGTCTTCGGTGCTGACCAGTTCTCAATGGCCTTAATTTTGGCTGGGTCCACGTGGATTCCCTCTTCGCTTACCACGTGTCCTAAGAATTCGACTCTTCGGATCCAAAATTCACATTTCGAGAACTTCGCATAAAGTTTCTCTTTTCGTAATATCCCTAGAACTTGTCGCAGATGATCGCCATGCTCTTTCTTACTTCGGGAGTAGATCAGGATGTCGTCAATGAAAACGATGACGAACTGATCCAAGTAAGGTCGGCATACTCTATTCATCAGATCCATGAAGACTGCGGGCGCATTGGTCAATCCGAATGGCATCACCACGAACTCGTAATGTCCGTAACGAGTTCGGAAGGCGGTCTTCGGCACATCCTCCTCTAGCACTCGTAACTGGTGATACCCGGATCTCAGATCAATCTTAGAAAAATAGTTCGCCCCTTGCAGTTGGTCGAATAGATCATTTATGCGCGGTAGAGGATAACGATTCTTTACCGTCAGTTTGTTGAGTTCCCTGTAGTCGATGCACATTCTGAACGATCCATCCTTCTTTTTCACAAACAACACGGGTGCTCCCCATGGTGAGAAGCTCGGTCTGATGAATCCTTTTTCCAGTAGTTCATTCAGTTGACTGGATAGCTCCTGCATCTCTGCCGGGGCTAATCGATAGGGTGCTTTGGCTACTGGGGTAGCTCCGGGAATCAGGTCGATTCTGAATTCGACTTGTCTTACGGGTGGTATCCCTGGAAGGTCCTCGGGAAATACATCGGGAAAATCGCATACGTCGGGCACATCCTTGATGTCCCGGACTTCGCGTTTCACGTCTACAACATGTGCAAGAAATGCGTGACACTCCTTTCGTAAGTGCTTCTGAGCTTGGATACTTGAGATGATTCTAAGAGTGGTACTAGGTTTGTCGCCCAAGACAAGGAAGGTTTCGCCGGTTGGCAGATTAAGGCGAACGGCCTTATCGTAACATAGAATGTCCGCACGATGTGAACTCAGCCAATCCATGCCAATGATGACATCGAAACTCTTAATCGAGACTGGCATGAGGTTGATTTGAAAGGGATTATCGTTTAGAGTTAGGGTGCAGTTTAAGTATATCTCTTTAGTGCCTTCAGTTTTCCCGTTGGCCATTTCTACTATGAACGGTTCACTTAATGATTGTGGTATTGGTTTTAGCATGCTTTTAAAGTCGTGACTCACAAAACTCCTTTCCGCTCCACTATCAAACAAAATGCATGCATACGAGTTATCGAGAAGAAACGTACCCGTAACAACAGTAGGGTCCGCAATGGCTTCATCTTGTCCCATTGCGAAAACTCGGCCTCTTCCGCCGGTATTCCTGTTGTTTGCCTTCGGGCAGTCCTTGCGGTAGTGCCCTGTGCTCCCGCACTCAAAGCAAGCGCGGCTTACTCCGGTATTAGCAGTGGGGGCGGATTGTTGGGTTGGCTCCTTGCAATAGCGGGCTGTATGACCCTTCTTATTGCACCTGGTGCATTGAAGGCCATGACAGGGACCGTGATGGTGGAAGTTGCACTGGTTACATTTCGGTAGCTTTCCATTGTATGAACTTGTGGGGGCAGAGTTGGTAGGTACAGTAATAGCGTGGGTTGCTATCACTTGTTGTTTCTTGGGGTTCTCCTGGAGGATTTGTCCCCTCCTCTTGTTCCAAGGCCTAATCTGTCCCTGAGCCTCCCTAGGTGGATTTGCGGCTGTTGTGATGGTACTCTGTTTCGCTCCGTGATCGATGAGTCGTTGCGCCAGGCGTTTAGCGCTGTTGTAGGTGATAGGGTTGGAGGCTAGGACATGCCCTTGAATCTGGGGTGACAACCCCCAAATGTACCTTTCGACCTTCTTTGATTCTGGGTTGACCATGGTAGGGCACAAAGCAGCGAGATCGTTGAACCTAGCTGTGTAAGCGACTAGGTCAGACCCGACCATTTTCAAATTCCAGAGTTCCTGCTCAAGCTTTTGCACTTCACCCCTTGGGCAGTATTCTTCCAGTAGTAGTACCTTCAGTTCTTCCCAACTCATGGCGTTAGCGACAGTGAGCGTCACTGAGTTCACATGGCTTTTCCACCAAGTGAGGGCTCGATCTATGAAGGTGCAAGCAGCGAACTTAACCTTGCTTGTTTCTTGGCACGAGCAGATCTCGAAGACCGTTTCGGTCTTTTCGAACCATTGCATTAGTGCAATGACTCCGCCACTGCCATTAAAAGTCTTTGGCTTCGAGTTGGAGAACTCCTTGTAAGTACACTCTCTAACTTGGCCCTGGCCGGTGCCACTATTGGGATGATTCGTGCTGCTTCCTGTACCTCCATTGGCATTGGAGTTTATTTGAGAGAGGGCTGCTGCTACTGCTGCTGTGATAGCAGCCTGGACCATTGCCGGATCATAAGTTAGTGGTGGAGGTGGTGGTGGGGTTGCGTTGGTACGTGCTGATCTACGAGGAGGCATCGCTCTGTCAAAAGGAAAAATGAGATATTATGAGTTTTGGTGGTTGTGAGTTGAATGATATTGAGTTAACTGCCTTAAATAGATTAAGAATTTGGTTTGATCAACAATGGGTTTTGAGCTTGATTTATTAATAACGTTTGAATGGATGCACTTATGAGTTGAACGGAATACACATATTTAAAACCAGAAAAAAAGGGGGGTATGCCCTATATATATAAAACATATAGTTGTGTTACATCCGAGTTTAGACAAAACTTTTTGACCTTTCTAAAGGTCTCCGATTACAGAAAGTTTTAACGAAAAGAAAATTCTTATCCGAAGTCCTAATTTATAACAAAATTTGAAATCCTGGCAGGCACTACTTGCGACGTAGGTTGCGCTTGGAGCTTGACTCCGCATCTGATTGCTTCGATTCCATTAGGCGTCGATCAAAAGCGGCTTGTTGCTCCCTTAACTCGGCTAGGGCTGCAATTATCTGTGCCTGAAATGCCTCAGACTGGAGTTGGACATTATCTTGTATCTTGTCCAGCCTACGGATATCGGAAGTGTGAACCTGCACTTCCACGTTGATATCCCGGAGTCGGCTTGCTTGTACTCCGGACTGATAGGACTGATTGGCTAACTTACCCACCATTACCGGGAGTGCTCGATCAGCCGAACTGCCACCGCGGACATCGTAGAAGTCCCGACACATGCCGTAGGGAGGGCGTATGCCTTGTTGTTGGCTCCAATGATGTAGGTGACTTCCCCAGACGGGAGTGGGTCCTTGGAAGTTCCTCACATGGACAGGAGGTTGAATGGGTGGTGGATCGATCACTTCAGGTTCTGAATCAGTACCGGAGTCATCACCCAATTCTATGGGTTCCTCATCCTCTTCTGGATCATCTTCGATCCATCCTCCGTTGCCTTGGTTGGGAAAGTAGGGGTCATTGGGGTGGTGAAATCCAGCCATTTGACTGTACGAGAAATAGGGTCATAAGAATTGAATAAAGTCGGAACATGCAAAACATGTAAGTTAGTTTAAATAGCAATTACTCCTATAGCATTTAAATTATTGTGTTTGATTCTAATAACGGTTTGGTAAGTTTTTAAAATTTGTTGTCCACTGCAGACACCCCTCGGCACACGTTAGTCGGCTCTCGGACAAATATAGTTGATCAGGCTATATCCTTCCCAGTTCCGATTACGTGTCCCAAGGCGTACCTGTACTGTACAACTCATTAATAATACTTCTAATATGGTACGATGTGGAACTGTTATTTATTACTAAATGAATGCATGCTTACTTACAAAAACTAAATAGATTTAATTTCAAAAGTATGACTCTTCTCAGAGTGTTTTTGCCCAGTTGAGTTTATAGTTGTATAAAAAAAATGGTTTTGATATACTTAATTCACTATAAACGACGCTCTGATACCAATCTGTCACACCCCCAAACCAGAACGGCGGAATCGTTCGGGGGCGGAGGACATCATATTCAGTATCATAACAGTTCATAGAAAGGAAAGTACACACCACCATAATATAAATATGTTTGAAAAGTTTACATGATTGTAGGTGTTACATGTTTGCAAAAGAAATCAAATATAAAATGGTGATCCAAAATATGTTACTAACGCCAGTGCGTTAGTCTTCAGAAGTAGTTGCTACCTGGCTAGCGGTTTCCTGTGAATATAAGTTATTTCAAAGAAAAAGTGTCAACATTTAAGTTGGTGAGTTCATAAGTAGTGTTTTGAGAAGATGTATGCCATTCGAAAGTGTTTGCATGTTTTCCAGAAAAAAAAAACCTTATTTTCCTATAAAAGTATGAAATGCATATGAATGCTTGTGATGTGGATTACAACTAATTGTACCGAGAAAATCCCTTATTTTCCTATTAGTTGTTTGGTTTGTATACAGGAAAAACCCTTATTTTGCTGACATAACTGGCAGTCTTTAAGACCGAAAATCGCAAGCAAGCGACGTGCTTGTAAGTCGTGTCATAGTTTTACATAGTAAAGCTATACGAAAATCGCCCTTATTAAATGAAGAATAGTTTTAATGACTACTTGTTCATAAAAGCATAATACCATAATAATTGTATATCCGATGAGTTTTATAACCATACTAAACATAATATGCCTGTAGCGACGTTCTTCAGGCGTCGTAGCGTTATGACAACTGTCACCCCAAAAGACGGACTGTAGCTAACAGTCAGGGCGCGGGATCATGACTTCCCGTATAGATCTATACACATTTGACACGTTCTCCGAACGGGAGACTCTGGTTATAGACAGGACTTGTAGCATTATTTTCTAATAAAGAAAGTAACGTTTGAAGATATACACGACTCATGGATTCTCAACTAAGTCCGTAATAAGGTAGTAGTTTGTATGCAAAATTTAACCTCTTTCACAATGTTTGACAAAGCATAAATCATAAGTTCTTTTAAATGCATAAAATGACTTAGTAAAGAATGTTACCCTTGATATGATGTTTTTGTATGTAAACGTATAAATAAAACATATTTCTATTTATAAACATATTATATCCCAAGAGGGTAAAGCTGTGTTGTGAGGGGTTTTGTATCATAATAACTTCACAAGATAGTTAAAACAACAGTATGAAAAGTATATCAAAAGGTTAATGTTTCACACGATTTTAGCCATGTGTTTATTTGTATTCCTCCCCAAAAAGAGTATAAAACATTTAAAATGTATTTAAAGAGTGTTCGAAGGGGATATGAACTCACTTGATAGTTTGAAGATTGTGAGGTGGAAAACCGGGCAGAGTTTCGTCTCGGGAAACTGATTTTTCTTGGGATTCTCGGGAATCTCGGGAGTAGAATCGGCCTTCGGGACTTGAGCCAAAAAGACCAGGGCTTCGGGTTTGAACGGACACGGAAAACGAGGAAATGCTGAGAGAGAGAGAAGAGAAATGAACACTTTCTTTGGAAACCCTCGCATTCTATTTATAGGAAGGCTGGTCTGCCTCGGTACGCGGGGCGTACGCTCGTACGCGCTGCGTACGCGTACGTCATGCATGACCGAAGCCTCGACTGCCTCGGTTCGGATGGGACGGGTTCTTGGGTTCTCGGGTCGGATGGGACGGGTTGCTGGGGAGGTGGGTCGGATGGGACGCCGGGTCGGATGGGACGTCGGGTCGGACGGGTCGGACGGGTCGGCTTCCTCGGATAAGGCGACGTGGACGATCCGAGGCCAATCCTCTCGGTTACGCGGAGCGTACAGGAGTACGCAGCGCGTACTTCGGAGAAGGACGCTGACTCCTCTTCGGATAATATCCGAATTTTGATTTAAATAAATAATTAATTTATTTAATAAACTTCAAAAATCCATATCTTCTTCATACGAACTCCGTTTTCGATGGTCTTTATATCCACGCGTAGGTGAGACTACGATCTACAACTTTTGTTTAGACTCCGTTGGCAAATTCCAAAATTATTTTTTTTTTTTATTTTATAACTAATCGTTTTTAAGGAATTTCTTTGAAAAATCATAACTTCCTCATGCGAAGTCAGATTTGGACGTTCTTTATATATTTGGAACCTTTAAGATGATATCTACCACATAGCGTATTCCAAATCAGAGCTTTTGAATAATTCATTTATCGATGATATTCCCATTACATTCAAAAGGGGTTACAAGACTCGGTTTATAATGCCTGGAAATAACGGGTTGTTACATACAGCCTATCCGGACCGCTCGTTAGGCCTTTGGGACAACCGGTCCACCCTGGGTATGTTGGCCTACAACACAAAGTAGGACCCGCCTCAACCCAACCCCAATCCAACAGCCATGTGCACATAAACATTCAATCATATAACAACTCGCATCCAATCAAACCGATCTAGTAGATTACATAACACAACATCATCATAACCAGGATATCGACCTAACTAGTCACTAGCATAGAATCATCCTACATACCAGGATACCGACCTTAACCAGGTCTTTAACATATACCATCCTAACTACCAGGATGCAACATAGCAAAACAATAACATAACTGCAATACCCGGATTATAATCCGACAAAGGGCCAGCCATGGTGCCTTAGACCCTGTTGATATAGTGAGGATAACTCACCTCGCAACTGCCGACTGAACAGATAAATCCAAGCTGCTCCGACCATTGATGCGTTCACCACCACTAGTCAACACCAAAACACTGAACTCAAAACAAAAGCCAACAATTACCAAAATGCCCCTGTAAATTAACTGGTCAACCCTTGGTCAAAGTCAAAGTCAAAGTCAACCCCTGACTGACTCTACTCGCCGAGTCAACCCGATGAATCGCCGAGTCCTCATGCACAGAACTTCCCCAATCCGCGACTCAACTCGCCGAGTCACCCCGAGACTCGCCGAGTTCCACAACCCTGAGTCCTTTTACACTCAACTCACCGAGTCATCCTTTGACTCACCGATTCACAGCTCAACTAGAAGAAAGGTTAGGGCCTCACAACCAGACTCGCCAAGTCCAAGAACAGACTTGCTGAGTCCAAGGCTATCTTCAACAGGCTCACCGAGTTGTTCTTCCAACTCGTCGAGTTCGTGCTTATCTTCATCCAACTCACCGAGTTGTTATTCCAACTCGTCGAGTTCCAGCCTTTCTTCAAGCAACTCGCCGAGTACATCCTAGTGACTCGGCGAGTACCCTTAGATCTGAAACCATACAGAGGCTTTCCAAGCCATGCAGAAGTTCTAAACCGTGGATCTACCCTTCTACAAGCCATCCATCACGTAAAGTGGCAAAGTTTACGTGAATCCAAGTAGATCTAAGCATGTTACACTCTAGGGTTTGGGTTTGGGACAAAAGAACTTCACAAACAACTCTTAAGTATAGACTTTATGGCTTTCTGGATCATTAGCAACCTAGATCTGAGGTAGCAACCTCAGATCTTACACCAAACTTGAGAAGGACCTCATTTATGCCCCAAAACCCACCACAAATGATAGATCTAGATGCACAAAAGCTCAAACAGAGGATTATTACCTCAAATTAAGGCTCCCACTGATGAATGAACCAATTCTCTGCAAAGCCCCTTGCTCAAATCTTCTTGCTCTTCAATTTCCTTCCAAGGTTAACTCCTCCAAGGCTCTAATCTCTCACCAAGGAATGCTTACACGAATTTAGGGTTTCTGGAACTCAAAGGGAAGGTAAAAAGGTTGGGGAAGAAGTGTTATGTTCTTTATATAAGGCTCAACCCCCGGAATTAGGGTTTTCTCCACTCAGCACCAACTCGCCGAGTCCACCCATGCTACTCGCTGAGTTGGTCACTTAACACGCGACCAGAGTCGCGACCCTACTCGCCGAGTCCATCCATGGACTCGCCGAGTTGCCCTTGCACATTTACACTTTGAACCCTGAACTTGCACTCCCGAGCTCGGGATGTTACAATTTTGACATAGGATAATTGCCATAATTGTTTAAAATTAATAAAATTCGAATTTTATTGATTCCTTATGATTATCTTTGTCAAAATAAAAGATTTTGGTCATCTAATTAGATAATTGTTACCTTATTTGATAAATGTTAAATTATCTGAATTATTTGATCATTATCTTGCAAGAATTTGAACTAGATCTAATTAGATAACCACCAATTAATTGTTAATTGCCTTATATTAATTATGTGATCTAGAATATTGTTGACAATGTTTGGAAAAGTTTCAAATTAATCCCTTTAGGTTTTATAGTTTAAATTAGAACTTAAAAGTTTTGGTTTTGAAATTTAAATAAGTTAAACCCTAATGTTTTGAAGGTCTCGTCATTAGGAGCACAGCGGTAAAAAGTCAGACGAAAACGGACGTCGGATGAAGAAGTTATGAATTTTTAACGGATTTCCTGTCCCGGTCTGTTAAAAATAATAATATAAAAATTAAGGTCAAAATTAGCCAACGAAGTCTAAACGGAAGTTGTAGAGCGTAGTTTTAGCTACGTGTGCATATAAAGAACGTCAAAACGGAGCTCTTATGCGAAAGTTATGGATTTTAGAAGTTTTGGTGCGAAAATCGAGAAAATTCGCATAGTCACGAGTTGCCACGCCCCCCTCGCTGAAAAAGTGCCACGTGTCCTGCTGAGTCACCAAGCTGCTGAGTCACCGAAGCTGCTGAGTCATGTGAAGGCACGTCTCGAATTCTGATTTGACCGAAGGGAGGTCCAATCCAAGGCTCGCATATGGACCGAACCTCGCACCCTAGCTCCGAGCCTCGCGTGTGTGATACGACTCCGCGGTCCAATCAACGAGTGCCACCGAGACCCTCGCACATGCTGACCACCTGTGCATCGGACACACGCTTCGGACCAATCACTAGAAGCCAGCAGCCCTTCGCACATGCTACCCTCGTGCGAGCCACCCCCTACGAAGCCTCTCAGCCGTTGGATCAGAAGCTTCTCAGCCGTTGGATCAGGAATTCGGACCCTATAAATAGAAGGGTACCTACGAAGGCCCTCGGTTACTTTTGGAGTTTTGCCATATTTAGCCCCTCTCTTCATATTTTTTTCATCTTAGAATCCCCCAAAGCCTCGGTATCGATTGTAAGCCCCGGAATATGCCACGTAGTGCCCGAGAAGCCCGGAAAATTTATCTTTTCGGTTTCGAAGCCCGACCCTCGTAGAGCCCGGTTTCTCAATAAAACTACCAATTTTATTAGAAACGATCATTTTAAGAAACGAATTGCTGCCCGGTTTTCATTAAATCAAGTGAGTGTTTAGTTACTTTCACCTTACACATAGATATGAAGTATTTTACATAAAATCCGTGTTGTGTGAATATATATTGTTTGTTTATTTGAGATGGGTGCTGAAGGAATGATTTATACATGTTTTTAAATAATTTAAACTATATATGTATTTTTATCTACGAAAAATGTTGGGTAAAACATGGGAAGATGAAATAGTGGGTATGATGAAAGGTGAGTTGGATAAAGGAGATGATCAATAATATTGATCATGAGTTGAGGGTGAGTGGTGATAATTTGAGAGAATCACTTACCCAAATTGTTGCCCCCCGTCATTCAGCAGTGTATGGATGACAACCATGGACTATTCTAGACAGTCTATGGAACACTAGCAGGCCCACAACTTGTAGGTGTAATGAACTATATGTTCATTTGTTGTACTCTAAAAACCCATTGACATGTATTGCAGGAGAGAATACCTGTAAATAATATTGTCGATAAATGAGAGCTATGGACTTAGCATATTTTGAATAAACCTTGGCAGCTATGGAATTAGTGCCTGTTGTATAAACCCCGGTCACGAGGTGACTTTGTGTCTATTCCTTAGGATGAATCCTTAGGAAGGAGTGATAGTTGATTCTTAGGGTAAACCCTTAAGAAATAAATAAAATAATGGGGTTTGGGGTAATTCGGTTGATTGATTGACGTTTAAACATAATAAATTTACGTATTGTGGGTTGAAAACCCTATATGCTCACCAGGCTTCCAAGCCTAACCCACTCAGCTGTTTATATTACAGGTAGAGGACCCCGAGCATAGTCGGATGATGATGAGGAGTGAATTTTGGATTATAGACCAGTAGTTACAAATAACTGTCGTAAGGCTTATAATGTCTTGTTTATGCTTTTGATCTGTATCGGAACATGACATCCCGAGGTTTTGATATAAAAGGAAATGATATATTTCTTAAAGAAAGGTTTTGACAAACTTTTATCATATTTTGTTTTTGGGACCAATTCCGCAAAATCTTTTATAAAGATTTCTCTGATTTGATTTTAAAAAGTATAAATTAAATCAGGCTTTTCTGGCCGAGAAATTAGGGGATGTCACAGTTGGTATTAGAGCATTAGTTTAAGCGAACTAAGAAATATCCTACGATTTCTAGACTTAAACTTAGAATGCTAAGTGATGATTGTGAGATGAGTGTCTACCATAATTTAGACACAAGCACTAGTTTATTTTAGGAAGGATGCCTAAAATGCTTTTATGTGCTAAATGTTTTGTGTTATAGCTATAATGATGCTATTATTTGTTCGGATCTATGGTCTGTTGCCGACCGGATCTGGACACCTTATGTGTGTAGGATTCTAAACGTATGACTATGATATTTGGAACTAACATATAAACGTTTCGAATACTTAACATCTAACAAAAATGAAGATCTAAATTCACCTTCGATTGGTGTATAGATCGAAATGGCGAGCACTCAAAGTGGGTTCGGAAGTGATAATCCACAGCCTGAGCCAATCACGATGACTAGAGTGCAGGTAATGGTACGTACGATGTTAGGTGAACAGATGGAAGAACCAAAACATTTACTTCAACAAAGTAAGGATGAACTTATTGTGCCAGTACGTCAGGCATCTGTTCTTGAGGCAACTATTAGGGTTGCTAAGTCTATTGAGGAAATGATCAATGACACAACCGCCAACAAAGTTGAAGTTGGCATGAAGAGGAAATTTGAGGTGTCTTCAAGGCCCAACAAGAGCAACATATCCTCAAAGTTTGGAAAAAGAAGAGATAAAGGAAAATGGTGCGGGAAGTGCAAAAATAAACACTCTGGGAATTGTGACGGGAAGGTGAAGTGCTTTAAGTGTGGAGAAATAGGGCATTACGCCAATAAGTGTACGATTCCCAAGAAGGTGTGCTACTGATGTAAAGAAGAAGGCGATATTTCTAAGAATTGTCCGAAGAACAATGATGTAACAAGGCCAAGTGCACCATCAACGCCAAAGAAATTTCAGGATATCCTTGACGAAGGGATTAATAATACTAGGAAGTAGAAGTCAAAACTTGGTACCCGAAGATCAAGTTACGAAGTAGTAATATGAATAGTAACAAGTAGTTTAGCCTATGAGAGGCATAGTATAGGTTAAACTTGAACCTTTGTGTAATCGTTTCAAGGAAATAAAATAAACCCTGGTTTTGTCGTCTGATGAATAGAATGGCTGGTGTAATTTTTGAAGTTGTCCCAATCATCTGGAATTTCCATCACCAACCAAGTTGAAGTAAAGTTGATCATTGAAGATATGCGTGAAAGAAGTCCTAGTAGAGTCTAGGAAAATTTTATGATTAATTGGACACATTTGTATGTGTTAAATTTTTTTGTGATTTTAGGACTTGGGGACTGCGAGACAGTACTTGGGACGAGTATGAGTAGGTGTGAATAGTAGTAGAGATCTATACTACTGGAAGCACAGGACTCGCACTTGGATCAGGGAAAGTCACAAGGTTACCAAGAAGCTATTATTTGATTCCGTCTTGTTCTAGTCTATCGTTACCATTGTTTCGGTAATGACTAAAAAGATGATTGTTATTCCGACCTTAGAGGTCATATCAAATTGAGTCCGACTACGATGAGTTTATTATGTGGTTCAGAGAACCAACTTCGATGTAACATTTGACTTAAGCCAGAAGATTGAAATGAAAGATGATCAAAGCGATCAATAGAAGTATCGCACTCATTGTTAAAGAAGTTGGTAGTTAGAAATGATACATGTTGAACTGTGACAGTATCACATTAGAACATGAAGGAAGGTATAATTTTTTCTGAAATTTGTCCCTAGGAGATCTGAGTCTAAGTAGTGCAGTATACAATGAGAGATCATTAGAACATGACCCATCGGTCTGTTACAATAAATTAAGGAAAATACTTATTCCAAGAAGAAGGAGGAGTCCTCAATAAGGATTTATTTTGTAACTCGAAGGTTACAATTGAAAGTCCTATGGAGATCTGAAGCTTTTTAGGATTAGCTGGATATTATTACTGAATTATCCAAGGCTTTTCTTTGATCACGAATCCATTGACAGCTTTGACCCACAAAGGAGCTGTCTATACTTGGAATGAGAAGCATAGGAAGCTTTGAGAAGTTAAAGAAGAAGTTGTGTGAAGCACCGATTATTTCGTTACCTAAAGGAGTTGATGACTTCATAGTTTATAGTGATGCCTCTGGAGTTGGGTTAGGATGTGTTCTGACCCCAAGGGATAAGGTGATAGCGTATGCATCGAGGCAATTGAAAGAGCATGAAAAGAACTACCCCACTCATGATCTGGAGTTGGCAGCGGTAGTATTTGCCCTAAAGATAAGGAGGCACTATCTTTATGGTACTAAATGCAAACTTTTTCACTGATTATAAGAGTCTTCAATATCTCTTTAATCAGAAGGAATTGAGCATGAGGCAATGGCGCTGGCTAGTATTACTCAAGGACTACGACTGTGAGATACTTTACCACCCTGGTAAAGCAAATGTTGTTGCTGATACTCTCAGACGGAAGGTAAGTCTTGAAAAAAAAGGGCCAAGAGCATTAATAATTTAATTTGTCTTGACAATTGTGAAAAGTATAAAGAAAGCTCAAGAGGAAGCTTTAGAGAAAATTGACCGAAAGGAGGAACGTTTGAGTAAAACGTTGGTGTTTGATACAAACGGTCAAGGACTGGAGGTATTCAAAGATAGGATTTGGGTACTTAGGATGGGAGGAATAAGAGGTATTCTGATGGAAGAATCTCAGAAGACCATGTACACGATTCATCCCGACAATACGAAAATGTATAGAGATCAAAAACCCAATTACTGGTAGCCAACGATGAATCTCGAAGTTGCTAAAGTATGCGGCTGGGTGTGTAACTTGTGCCAAGGTTAAGGCACAACATCAGAAAACGTATGGGAGTTTAGAACCTTTACCTGTACCCACGGGTAAATGGGAAGATATCACTATGGATTCTGTGACTAAACTGCCCAGAACAAGGAACTGTCACGACATGATTTGGGTGGTCGTTGATCGCTTCACTAAGAGTGCGCATCCCATAGCAGCCAACGTGAAATGGTCTATGGATAAACTTGCGGATTCTTATGTGAAGGAAAGTGTGAGGCTTCACGGTGTTTCGTTAACCATTGTATCCGATCATGATAGTCGTTTTACCTCAAGGTTTTGGAGGAGTCTGTAAGAGGAATTGGGTACCAAGTTGTGTTTGAATACAACTTACCATCAGCAAACCAATGGTCAGAGTGAATGAACGATTCAAATGTTGGAGGATATGCGGAGAGCATGTACCCTAGAATTTCAAGGTAACTGGGATGAACACTTACCTCTAGTAGAATTCACCTATAATTATAGTTTCCACTCAAGTGTTAAGATGGTACCTTATCATGCTTTGTATGGGAAAAAGTGTCGGATGCCATCATATTGGCTGGAAGCCGAGTAAAAGCAGTTTATGGGGCTTCAAATAGTCCATTAGATTGCTGAAAAGTTGTAAGTGATTAGGGAAAAAGATGTTAGCTGCTCAAAAGAGCTATGCTGACAAGAAAAGACAACCGATATCATTCGAAGTTCGAGATTCGGTTTCACTTAAAGTCTCGTCGTGGAAGGGACTTATGAGATTTGGTAGAAGGGGAAAGTTTGACAACCCGAAATTTCCATTCTGTACAAACAATATCACTTCAATAGAAGTTATAACAGTCATAGTTAATTTTCAGACTTTTTCGTATAAGTTTGAGTACTTCAAGGTTTACACTTCAGGAAATATCAGGAGAGTGGATACACTAGGGTTTTGTGCAACACTGTTATTCCAACACTCTGTTATATTAAAAATCATTTTGGGAATAAAAATATTTTCTGCCAAAAATATCTCAGGACTATAAATAGAATTCTGAACCAAATTCATTCATTATTCGCATTTCCAACTAGAGAAAAGCCATTTTCTCTTTCACGGATCTTCGGGTTTTTATCCCAAATCATGAGTACACTTCTCTAGTTGTCTTATAATGCTTATTATGTGCTTAATAACTTAGATTACATATCAAATCTATGAGATTCAGGAGTTTACCGCCCAAGAACGTTCTTGGAGAGTAAACTCCAAAATGAGGCTTGAATGCTACCTAGTCTTTTCCCCATGATAAGTAACGAACTTAGGCTTATTTATAAATGTATTTAGGACTAGAAAACAATCCAAAACACCAAGATCTAGGTGTTCACGGCCCAAGAAATTCTTGGACCGTGAACTCCAAAATCAAGGGCCAAAGAGTGTTTTAGTTACTCCTAAAGCCTTGGACTTTAACCCCTATTTAATCCTAACTAATTTGAGGACTTTAAAACATCAAAGACACCTTCTAATGAGAGTTTACGGCCCTATTAATGTGCTTGGGCCGTGAACATCAATCAAGAGCACCAAAGTGTGCCTAGGACCTTCATTAACTTAAAACAAATGCCTAGAAACTATTCTACATGTGCTTGGGACTTGAAAGCATAAAAGCACCCATCCCATGAGAGGTTACGGCAGTAAAATCCAAAGGAAATGGTCTTTGGGCCGAAACTCCTAAAAGGAGTGTATTAATGCCCTAAACTACCCAAAGGATTAAACCACCAAGTAGAACTTATTCTAGAAATCATGTAACACTTCAAAACAAATTATGTCAACATGTTTGAGAGCTTACGGCCGTAAAATCAAGGGTTTACGACCATAAACTCCTTGTGTGGAGTTTATTGAAGAGTAAAAACATATATAAGGCCCTTTGGAACTTTAAACCCCTTTAGCCTTGTCCCACAACAACTTAGATGCAACCATTAGGATTTATAACACTTATACAAAGTGTTTACATGTTCTAGAATGTCCCAACTAAATTTATTAGTTATTATTTGGGTAATTAGTTATATATATGTTCAAAATATGATAACTAGGCTCGTGCGTGTGTACAAGTCTCCGTTTGCCATCTAAAACAGTATCCGACACTCCAGTCCAATCCATTCACCACAACTGAGTTCATACCCCTTTAATTAACCTTTGAAATACTTCTAAATGTTTTAAATGCTTTTATGGGGGGGATACAAGTTAAATATTTATAGTTATTACATCAATCACATGTGATTAATAACCATAAAACCAATGATTTTATTACTGTTCAAACTATTTATCAAACTGTTTTGCTTCAAACTGCTTTACAAACTTTTTACTTATCAAATGCTTTTATTTAAACTTTATTATACTTCTTATAAATTGCATGCCCGTATATGTATAGATATATAAGCAATGTTTAAAAGGCTTAGGAAGGCCGTCCGCCCTATTTCCTTTTTCTCGATTTGGAAGTGGTCTGGTGGGATTTCGGGTAGCCGTCCGAAGGTCGTTTCGATATTAATTATATATCAGGTGTACATATATAGACATAAAAGTACTTCCATATTCATGCTTATTAGTTACATCATTAGTAAGTTACCATCGGGGTAACCCAGGATCATACTACTACAATTGCTAGATCAATGAGTCAGTTCATTCATGAGTCAATACTTACTACTATGAGAACATATACAACTATACTAGAGAAGAACATAAACAACTATACTAGAGAAGAACATATACAACTATACTAGAAGAAGAACATATACAACTATACTAGGAAGAGAACATATACAACGATACTAGAACAAGTAACATTACATTACATATACATGAATATGTTAACAATTGTGATCCACTGTATCGGAGCATGCCTTAAATGTGATGGCCCGAGTTGTAGCCAGAATTCTCTTGGAGGGAGAGCGTGAGTTTGCATATAGATCTATACTGGGTTGACCATCCTACACCTTGCTGCTAGCTACAGCCGGACCTGCAGGGCTGCGGGTGCCAAATGTCATTCCGATTTACGACCATTCGTATGTCGTTGTTTCCAGTCAATAGTATGGTGCAATTAATCACATGATACCTTAATATAAATCCGGTTTAAGGTTGTTAGTACAGCAGTAGTTCCTATAATACAACACTACAGTACTACAATAATTTACCCCTTACATATATTTAGTGATTAATTCACTTAAACATTAATGTACAAACTATATTTTGTTAGTGATAGTTACACTTGGGAAATTACACACTTTTAGAACAAACGAACATACAAAACAGTTAAGCCTTGGTAGAAGGCTACTTTAATAGAAAATATAGGTTTTTCTTAGAGATTCAAACTTTTACAAACACTTACAAACATTTACATACATTTTACAAACTTAAACTTAAGACATGTTCAAACGTTTTGATAACAAACACCGACACTAAATACTTATGAATTCACCAGCTTAATGCTGATAAACTCTTTCAAAACAACTTGTATTCTCAGGTCATCAGTAGACAGGTACCGAGGCCAGCTTTTGAGAAGATGGAGCGCATCCAAGACTCATCTTATTATTTTGATTTACATTATTTTTGGTGTCTATAACTGTACAGAACACGCTTGTATTAAAATTATATATTTAATGCAATGGATGATGCTGTTTTCTTGTTTACTTTTACTGTGTTGTGATACTTTACATGACGTCCTCCGCCCAGAACGTTTTCGCCGTTCATGGTTTTGGGGTGTGACAGATTGGTATCAAAGCATTGTTTATAGCGAATTAAGTATATCAACCATAAAAGATATACTAACTATAAACCCATTTGGGATTAAAACACTCTGACAAAGAGTCTATACTTTAAATATTAAAATATTTAATTAAGCATACTAGTCTGCATTCATACTAAAATCAGTGTCACAATGACAAGAACAAAAGTATTACGATTGTTAAATATCACAAGTAAGCTCGGGGATGTATGGTCAGTCTTGGGAATGGCATAGCCTGATCAAGTCTGCTGGTCCTAGGAGTGATTAGCATATGCCCTAGAATGGTTGTGATATGTTAGCAAGTCTAAAAAGTTACCAACAATACCACAAGAAGATCAATAGAACCTAAAATTAAAATACTATAGGAGTATTTTGTGCTACTACAAGCTACATATATACTACATTATTATACCTCTTTTCTTGCATAGATATCGTAGCTGGAATAGCTTAGTTGATTAGTCCATGTGTTACTCTCACCCTACCTACAATTGATTCTTACCATTTTGTTCATCTTTCTAAACTTATAGCTGAAAGATGCCTCCTCGCAAATCTACCAGGAATAACCCTGCACCTCCTCCTCCTGCAGTCATCGATACTGCAGCCCTGAATGCTGCCGTAGTCGCAGCAGTGGCAACTACCATGGCTCAGTATCACTCTTCTGATGCCAGCAGAGGTAGAACCCCTGTTGAATCAATTGCGGTTGAAACCTCTGTGCGCTCGAGAGAGTGCTCCTACAAGGATTTCACCAACTGCAAGCCGAAGTCCTTTCATGGGACCGGCGGAGTCATTGCCCTCTCACAATGGTTTGAGAAGACTGAATCGGTCTTCGAAATTTGTTCATGCCCTGCTGCGAGCAAAGTCAAATATGCCGCATGCACCTTTGAAGGAAAGGCCCTGACGTGGTGGAACGGCCATGTTAAGGCACTAACTCTCATGGTGGCGAATGACATGGGTTGGGAAACCATGAAGGACCTCATGATTGAGGAATACTGCCCGAGGGGCGAAATCCAGAAATTGGAGCAGGAGCTGTGGAGCCTAACCATGAAGGGCTCCAACGTAGTCTCCTATACCGCCAGGTTCAGCGAACTAGTGGCCCTCTGCCCCAATATGGTTCACACCAAGGGGAAAAAGATCGAGAGGTACATATGGAGGCTGGTGCCTCCGTATCAGGGGAATGTCCTATCATCAAACCCCGCTACCTTCGACAGTGCCAAGTGATTGGAACAGCGACTCATCGACCATGGAGTCAAAACCCCTGCAACAACAACAACTCTAGCCGTCTCAGAACCCTGAAAACCCGCTGACACTAAGCGGAAGCTCTGGGACAAAAAGAAGAAGAAGCAGCGAGCTGCAAAAAAGCACCAAATTGTGGCAGTGCATGCCGCGATAACCCCTACTGCTGCTGCTACTGCTCCGGTGGGACAGTATGCCGGAAGTTGGCCCAAATGCAACAAATGCAACTACCACCACAACGGCCCCTGCCATGAAATGCAGTGCTCTAACTGCAAAAGGAAAGGACACACAGTCCGTTTCTGTAAATCTCCGGCACAGCCGATCGCCCAAGTCCCCGGCTCTGGCGCGAGCCCGACCTGCTATGGATGTGGTGAAGCAGGCCACTACAAGAGGGACTGCGCCAAAGCGAAGAATGCTGGCGGAGCAGGGAGGGTACTGGCAATAGGACATGGGGAAGCAGTTGCTGACCCGACGGTGGTAACTGGTATGTTCCTCCTCGATAACTCCTATGCTTGCATTCTGTTCGATAATGGAGCGGAGCGAAGCTTCGTGAACCATAAATTTGGTCGCATGCTTAAACAACAACCACACGCACTTAAAGAACAATTCACAGTAGAAATGGCTAATGGAAAAACAGAAAACACAAATAGCATATACTTAGGCTGTACCCTAAATCTAGATAACCATTAATTCCCAATCAACCTTATGTCGGTCTCGATTAAAAGCTTCGACGTTATCATCGGCATGGATTGGTTGAGTCTTCATCATGCTGACATCATGTGCTTCGAGAAAGCAGTTCGTCTAAACCTCCCATCTAACGAAACTCTTATTGTCTACGGAGACAAACCTGGTGCGAGTCTCCGTATTATTTCAAGTATTCAAGCACATAAATATGTGCGTAAAGAATACCATGCATTTCTTGCTCACGTCGTTGACACGAGTCTCGAAACGAAAGAACTAAGGAACATTCCAGTAGTGAGCGACTTCCCCGACATTTTCCCAGAAGAGCTACCAGGATTACCTCCGCAACGACAGGTCGAGTTCAGAATTGACTTAGTCCCAAGAGCTACCCCAGTAGCCAAGTCGCCCTACCGATTAGCACCAGCAGAGATACATGAACTATCTGGTCAACTTAACGAACTGCTCAGCAAGGGCTTTATAAGACCAAGTTTCTCACCTTGGGGAGCACCAGTCTTGTTCGTTAAGAAGAAAGACGGATCATTCCGTATGTGTTTCGACTATAGAGAACTCAACAAACTAACGGTCAAAAATCGTTACCCTCTGCCTCGCATAGACGATCTATTTGACCAACTGCAAGGGGCAAGTTACTTCTCCAAAATTGATCTGAGATCCGGATATCACCGGTTACGAGTGCTAGAGGAGGATGTTCCGAAGACAGCCTTCCGAACTCATTACGGACACTATGAGTTCGTGGTGATGCCATTCCGATTGACCAATGCGCCTGCAGTTTTCATGGATCTTATGAATAGAGTATGCCAACCTTACTTGGATCAGTTCGTCATCATTTTCATTGACGACATCCTGATCTACTCCCGAAGTAAGGAAGAACATGGCGATCACCTGCGACAAGTTCTAAGGACTTTACGAATGGAGAAGCTCTATGCGAAGTTCTCTAAATGCGAATTTTGGATCCGAAGAGTTGAATTCTTAGGACACGTGGTAAGCGAAGAGGGAATCCACGTGGACCCATCCAAAATTAAGGCCATTGAGAACTCGTCAGCACCGAAGATGCCTACAGAAATTCATCAATTTCTTGGCCTCGCTGGCTACTACCGCAGGTTCATACAGAACTTCTCCCGAATTGCGAAACCTCTTACAACACTGACCCAGAAAGGCGTGTCCTTTGACTGGGAAGAGACACAGGAGAGAGCGTTCCAAATGCTCAAGCGAGCCTTATGCACCGCACCAATACTATCCCTCCCCGAAGGAATAGAAGACTTCGTAGTCTATTGCGATGCAACGAATCAAGGGCTCGGGTGTGTTCTGATGCAGCGAGGTAAGGTAATCGCCTACGCCTCGAGACAGTTGAAGACACACGAAGTTAACTACACGACCCACGATCTTGAACTAGGAGCAGTGGTGTTTGCTCTGAAGATCTAGAGACATTACTTGTACGGAACGAAAAGCACTATCTTTACCGACCACAAGAGTTTACAACACATATTCGATCAGAAAGAGCTCAACATGAGACAACGACGGTGGGTCGAGCTACTCAGTGACTATGAATGCGAAATTCATTATCATCCGGGTAAAGCCAACGTAGTAGCAGACGCCCTAAGTCGGAAAGAATATTCTGGTCGAAGAGTCAAGTCATTGACAATGACTATCCATTCGCACTTGTCTAAGCAAATTCAGACGACCCAGCTTGAAGCTATGCAACCTGAAAACATGACGAGTGAATCCCTTAGAGGAATGGATAAAAACCTAGAAGCCAAGGGTGGCAGAGCCTTATATTTCATGAACCAGATCTGGACACCGAAACGCGGTGGTTTCCGAGACTTGGTCATGACCGAGGCGCACAACACTCGATATTCCGTCCACCCAGGTTCAGATAAGATGTATCTGGATCTTAAAAATCTATACTGGTGTCCTAATATGAAAGCAGAGATCGCTACCTTCGTAAGTAAATGCCTTACTTGCGCAAAGGTCAAGGTCGAATACCAGAAGCCCTCCGACTTACTACAACAACCAGAGATTCCAGAATGGAAGTGGGAGCGGATCACTACGGATTTCATAACCAAGCTACCCAAGACAATGGGTGGACTTGATACCATATGGGTCATCGTCGATAGATTCACCAAGTCTGCACACTTCCTACCTATCAAAGAAACTGACAAGATGGAGAAGCTTACGAGAAAGTACATTAGGGAGATCGTACGACTACATGGTGTACCTATATCCATTATCTCCGATAGAGATAGTAGGTTCACCTCAAGATTCTGGCAATCGCTACAACACTCCCTGGGAATAAGGCTGGACTTGAGCACAGCCTACCATCCACAGACCGACGGACAAAGTGAGAGGACCATCCAAACACTGTAAGATATGCTAAGAGCCTGTGTGATCGACTTTGGAAAGGCATGGGATACTCACTTACCCCTTGTCGAGTTTTCTTATAAAAATAGTTATCACACGAGCATCAAGGCTGCTCCATTTGAAGCCCTCTATGGCCGAAAGTGCAGATCCCCTCTGTGCTGGGCTGAGGTGGGTGATACCCAATTAGCTAGGGGTAAGCTTCTGGCAGTACTCTCACCGGTCAGGAGATCATTCGGGAAGCGACGGAGAAAATCGTTCAGATCCGTGATCAATTGAAAGCCTCTAGAGACCGACAGAAGAGCTACGCTGATAAGCGAAGGAAACCTTTGGAATTCCAGGTGGGAGACCGAGTCATTCTTAAAGTCTCACCCTAGAAGGGCTTGATACGCTTCAGTAAGCGTGGGAAGATTAATCCAAGGTATATAGGACCCTTCGAGATTCTCACAAGAATCGGCCCCGTAGCTTACAAACTCAACCTACCCGACGAACTCCGTAACGTACATTCTACATTCCACGTATCTAACTTGAAAAAGTGTCTGTCCGACGAGACTCTTGTAATCCCACTCTACGAGATCGAGATCAACGAGAGCCTCAACTTCGTGGAAGAACCGGTAGAGATCATGGACCGTGAGGTCTAGCAGATGAAATAAAGCCGTATCCCGATAGTGAAGGTTCGCTGGAACGCCAAGCGTGGGCCGGAATTCACTTGGGAGCGTGAGGATCAGATGAAACTGAAATATCCTCGTCTTTTCGCTTAGTTATTTTTAACTTCTTATTTGCTTAAATTCTAATTTCGGGACAAAATTCCTTCTAACGTGGGGATGATGTGACAACCCGAAATTTCCATTCTGTACAAACAATATCACTTCAATAGAAGTTATAACAGTCATAGTTAATTTTCAAACTTTTTCGTATAAGTTTGAGTTTACGGCCCTATTAATGTGCTTGCGCCATGAACATCAATCAAGGGCACCAAAGTGTGCCTAGGACCTTCCTTAGCTTAAAACAAATGCCTAGAAACTATCCTACATGTGCTTGGGACTTGAAAGCATAAAAACACCCATCCCATGAGAGTTTATAGCAGTAAACTCCAAAGGAAATGGTCTTTGGGCCGGAATCTCCTAAAAGGAGTGCATTAATGCCCTATACTACCCAAAGGATTAAACCACCAAGTAGAACTTATTCTAGAAATTATGTAACACTTCAAAACAAATTATGTCAACATGTTTGAGAGCTTACGGCCGTAAAATCAAGGGTTTACGACCATAAACTCCTTGTGTGGAGTTTATTGAAGAGTAAAAACATATATAAGGCCCTTTGGAACTTTAAACCCCTTTAGCCTTGTCCCACAACAACTTAGATGCAACCATTAGGATTTATAACACTTATACAAAGTGTTTACATGTTCTAGAATGTCCCAACTAAATTTATTAGTTATTATTTGGGTAATTAGTTATATATATGTTCAAAATATGATAACTAGGCTCGTGCGTGTGTACAAGTCTCCGTTTGCCACCTAAAACAGTATCCGACAGTCCAGTCCAATCCACTCACCACAACTGAGTTCATACCCCTTTAATTAACCTTTGAAATATTTCTAAATGTTTTAAATGCTTTTATGGGGGGGGGGGATACAAGTTAAATATTTATAGTTATTACATCAATCACATGTGATTAATAACCATAAAACCAATGATTTTATTACTGTTCAAACTATTTATCAAACTGTTTTGCTTCAAACTGCTTTACAAACTTTTTACTTATCAAATGCTTTTATTTAAACTTTATTATACTTCTTATAAATTGCATTCCCGTATATGTATAGATATATAAGCAATGTTTAAAAGGCTTAGGAAGGCCGTCCGCCCTATTTCCTTTTTCTCGATTTGGAAGTGGTCTGGTGGGATTTCGGGTAGCCGTCCGAAGGTCGTTTCGATATTAATTATATATCAGGTGTACATATATAGACATAAAAGTACTTCCATATTCATGCGTATTAGTTACATCATTAGTAAGTTACCATCGGGGTAACCCAGGATCATACTACTACAATTGCTAGATCAATGAGTCAGTTCATTCATGAGTCAATACTTACTACTATGAGAACATATACAACTATACTAGAGAAGAACATAAACAACTATACTAGAGAAGAACATATACAACTATACTAGAAGAAGAACATACTATACTAGGAAGAGAACATATACAACGATACTAGAACAAGTAACATTACATTACATATACATGAATATGTTAACAATTGTGATCCACTGTATCGGAGCATGCCTTAAATGTGATGGCCCGAGTTGTAGCCAGAATTCTCTTGGAGGGAGAGCATGAGTTTGCATATAGATCTATACTGGATTGACCATCCTACACCTTGCTGCTAGCTACAGCCGGACCTGCAGGGCTGCGGGTGCCAAACGTCATTCCGATTTACGACCATTCGTATGTCGTTGTTTCCAGTCAATAGTATGGTGCAATTAATCACATGATACCTTAATATAAATCCGGTTTAAGGTTGTTAGTACAACAATAGTTCCTATAATACAACACCACAGTACTACAATAATTTACCCCTTACATATATTTAGTGATTAATTCACTTAAACATTAATGTACAAACTATATTTTGTTAGTGATAGTTACACTTGGGAAATTACACACTTTTAGAACAAACGAACATACAAAACAGTTAAGCCTTGGTAGAAGGCTACTTTAATAGAAAATATAGGTTTTTCTTAGAGATTCAAACTTTTACAAACACTTACAAACATTTACATACATTTTACAAACATAAACTTAAGACATGTTCAAACGTTTTGATAACAAACACCGACACTAAATACTTATGAATTCACCAGCTTAATGCTGATAAACTCTTTCAAAACAACTTGTATTCTCAGGTCATCAGTAGACAGGTACCGAGGCCAGCTTTTGAGAAGATGGACCGCATCCAAGACTCATCTTATTATTTTGATTTACATTATTTTTGGTGTATATAACTGTACAAAACACGCTTGTATTAAAATTATATATTTAATGCAATGGATGATGTTGTTTGCTTGTTTACTTTTACTGTGTTGTGATACTTTACATGACGTCCTCCGCCCCAGAACGTTTCCGCCGTTCTTGGTTTTGGGGTGTAACAGAAAGTTGAGTCCAAGGTTTATTGGACCATTTAAAGTTCTTTAGAGAATCCCGAATCAAGCTTACAAGCTAGAATTACCGGAAGAACTAAAGAGTATTCATAACACCTTTCATATGTGTTATTTGAAAAACTTCACGGGAACAAGAGGTTACAAGATAGAATTAAGGTTGGACGAGAAGAAGAGGTTAATTGGAGAACCTGAGGCAATCGTTAACCGTAAGACTAAGAAGTTGTAACGTAAGATAGTCGATTTAGTGCCTGTACGTTGGAAACTTATAAATAGGCCAAATCCCACCAGGGAAACGGAGAGTGACATAGTGAGTCGTTACCCGTAGTTGTTTGTCGTTGTGTGATTCGGGGGACGGAATCATCCTAAGGGGGAGAGAGCTGTAACGCTTGTGTTTCTAGGCTAGGCATTAATATTGACATAATGGTCTAGGTTAACCTTTGTAACTCATTTAGAAGAAATGAAAAGGAATTATGTGAATTTTATGTGAATTATGTGTTTTATGCTTAATTATTAGGGTTTAATTAATTAAAAATAAAAATAAGCATCAAAATTAAAGTGTGAGATAAGCCCGATATCTTTACATAAAGTTGTAGTGGTCGAAACAAGGATTTCGGGGATATAAAGAATGCCGAAATCCGAGTTATAACGAAGAAGTTTTGACCTGTCGAAGTTTCGCGACAAAATTTATACGGTGCCGAATGTCGTAAAAAGTGAGTTTTTGATAAACTACTTTTTAGCCTTAGTAAACTAAACGAAAGTCGTAGTACTCGTTAAACCGAGAAGTTCAATAAAAAGAACGCCCAAATCTGACTTCGTATGAGGAAGTTATGATTTTTCGAAGTTTCAGCTTAGCAGTAGACAACAAAAAACTCGAATTTTAGATCGAGCGATTTTTAGCCGACACAACCTAAACGAGAATTGAATGTCTCGTCATTCGGAGCACAACGGTAAAAAGTCTGACGAAAACGGACGTCGGATGAAGAAGTTATGAATTTTTAGTGGATTTCCTGTCCCGGTCTATTAAAAATAATAATATAAAATTTAAAGTCAAAATTAGTCGACGGGACGGAAGTTGTAGAGCGTAATTTTAGCTACGCGTGCATATAAAGAACGTCAAAAACGGAGCTCGTATGCGAAAGTTATGGATTTCAGAACTTTTGGCGCAAAAATCGAGAAAATTCGCATAGTCACGAGTTGCCACGTCACCTTCGCTGAAAAAGTGCCACGTGTCCTGCTGAGTCACCGAAGCTGCTGAGTCATGCGAAGCCATGTGTCAGATTCTGATTTGACAGAAGGGAGGTCCAATCTGAGGCTCGCATATGGACCGAACCTCGCACCCTAGCTCTGAGCCTCGCATGTGTGATACGACTCCGCAGTCCAATCAACGAGCGCCACCGAGACCCTCGCACATGCTGACCACCTGCGCATCGGAAACACTCTTCAGACCAATCACAAAAAGCCAGGAGCCCTTCACACATGCTACCCTCATGCGAGCCACCCCCTACGAAGCCTCTCAGCCGTCGGATCAGAAGCTTCTCAGCCGTTGGATCAGGACTTCGGACCCTATAAATAGATGGGTACTTGCGAAGGCTCTCGGTTACTTTTGGAGTTTTGTCATATTTAGCCCCATTCTTCATATTTTCTTCATCTTAGAATCCCCCAAAGCCACAGTATCGATTGTAAGCCTCGGAATACGCCACGAAGTGCCCGAGAATCCCAGAAAATTTATCTTTTCGATTTTGAAGCCCGACCCTCACAGAGCCCGGTTTCTCAATAAAACTCCCAGTTTTATTAGAAAAGATAGTTTTAGGAAACGAATTGCTGCCCGATTTTCATTAAATCAAGTGAGTGTGTAGTTACTTTCACCTTACACATAGATATGAAGTATTTTACATAAAATCCGTGTTGTGTGAATATATATTGTTTGTTTATTTGAGATGGGTGCTGAAGGAATGATTTATACATGTTTTTAAATAATTTAAACTATATATGTATTTTTATCTACGAAAAATGTTGGGTAAAACATGGGAAGATGAAATAGTGGGTATGATGAAAGGTGAGTTGGATAAAGGAGATGATCAATAATATTGATCATGAGTTGAGGGTGAGTGGTGATAATTTGAGAGAATCACTTACCCAAATTGTTGCCCCCGTCATTCAGCAGTGTATGGATGACAACCATGGACTATTCTAGACAGTTTATGGAACACTAACAGGCCCACAACCTGTAGGTGTAATGAACTATATGTTCATTTGTTGTACTCTAAAAACCCATTGACATGTATTGCAGGAGAGAATACCTGTAAATAATATTGTCGATAAATGAGAGCTATGGACTTAGCATATTTTGAATAAACCTTGGCAGCTATGGAATTAGTGCCTGTTGTATAAACCCCGGTCACGAGGTGACTTTGTGTCTATTCCTTAGGATGAATCCTTAGGAAGGAGTGATAGTTGATTCTTAGGGTAAACCCTTAAGAAATAAATAAAATAATGGGGTTTGGGGTAATTCGGTTGATTGATTGACGTTTAAACATAATAAATTTATGTATTGTGGGTTGAAAACCCTATATGCTCACCAAGCTTCCAAGCCTAACCCACTCAGCTGTTTATATTACAGGTAGAGGACCCCGAGCATAGTCGGATGATGATGAGGAGTGATATTTTGGATTATAGACCAATAGTTACAAATAACTGTTGTAAGGCTTATAATGTCTTATTTATGCTTTTGATCTGTACCGGAACATGACATCCCGAGGTTTTGATATAAAAGGAAATGATATATTTCTTAAAGAAAGGTTTTGACAAAATTTTATCATATTTTGTTTTGGGGACCAATTCCGCAACATCTTTTATAAAGATTTCTCTGATTTGATTTTGAAAAGCATAAATTAAATTAGTCTTTTCTGGCCGAGAAATTAGGGGATGTCACATTGCCCTCAAGTTTTGGAATTTAAAAGTTGACTAAAAGTTTAATTTATAAATGTTAAATTCTAAAACCCTAGTATTGTTTTGAAAAAGTTCAAATCACACCCTTATGGTTTTATTAATTAATTAAGGTGTATAATTAAAAGAGATTTAATAAACCCATAAAATTTTTGGTTTACATTTAATTAAATTAAAAGTATAATTTATTAAATTAGAACACCTAGTATTTCAAAAGTGTAAAATACACCCTATACTATATATAACTTTAAAAGTCTAGTATTATATATGTATGAGTAAACAATCAGTCTTACCGTTATTACGCCTCATTCACGAAGCTGGTCTATAAGGGGTGTTAAAGGAAATTGCCTATAAAATGGCGATTGAATGGGTATCCACTCTTACCCACCGCACTCTTGACTAGTAGAGGGTCGTTAGCCGAACGGGTAGGATAGGACAGAAACCTTCTATTATAAGTATAATGAAGTACAAAAGTAACTAAATGTTTTTACAAATTCCCAATCTTAGTTACTTTAGGCAAAAGTGAATTGATGCAATTCCATGAAATTATACTTTGTGCCCTTGTGAAGACGTTAGTGGAGCGAGTATGGTTAACTGGCACACTAAATGGTTCTAAGCAAAGGTAGCAAAGGGTGACTCAATGTTTGTCATAGTTTGGTGGAGCGTGTGTGGTTAACCGGCACATCGAATAGATGACTGTAACATGTGGGGGTACCATGTAAGTTTGCATGGTTATTCACACCCGATTTGTGATCCTCGGTATCCCAGTCACAAACTAGAGGGGCATATCGAGATTTAAACATGCCATTGAAAAGTTCAATGAATCTCAAAAGATCTAGGAATTTTCAATAGATTTAAAACTTAAATTTCTTTTTCGTTTTTCATGGTGGAAATTAGTGAATCGTCATTCACTTACCTTCAAATATTCTGTAACTAGATTACGACATCTCTTTTCTAGGTTGTAGAGTATTGTGTTGGGTCCTAGCCTTAATATCTCATTTGGGTGATTTATTAAGGACTCAATCAATCAACTAACTTGAATTTAGTTTTTCTCCCATTTTGTAGATGTCAAAGTATGACAACTATGGTCTTCCCAAATCCCGTGGAACAAGCTTTTCACATGAAGAGTATATTCCACGATTCGATCGAGGAACACGAGATCATGATTCACTTCCTCCACCTCCTCCTATTATTCTCCCTAACCCACAACTTCAAAAGATTGAAAATTTCAAACTCACTCAAGCCCTTTTGGCAAGTAAACATGAAGAAGGAAAGTCACTGTGTGCACACATCCTAGAGATGAAGTCATACATTGATAGATTAAGAATGTTGGGATCTGTTGTCTGTGAGGAGTTGGCTGTTGACTGGGTTCTTCAGTCACTTCCTGACTCATATAGTGAGTTCGTAAGAAAGTTCTATATGATTAACCACGACGTAACCCTCATTAATCTCACCTATATGCTTATTGCTGCTGAATCAACAATGATTTGGCGTACTGGAAAAGCAAAGTTGATTGGTGGATTTGCTTTCCAGACCTCTATGGATATAGGAAATGGCAACGAAAGGCATGCCATGATCGAAAATTTTGATCATAAGGGAAAGGCAAAGTCAGAAGTAGTTCCGTGTGTTGTTCCAAAGAGTCAATTTGCTTTTATTGCCAAGAGAAGGCACATTGGAGACGAAGTTGTCCTATTTGTCTAAGAGATATAAGAGATGGGAGAGTCAAAATGTATGGCTCTGCTTTTGGTAAAATCCATTAACTAACTCTTTTAAGTTCCTATTCTAGATTCTTAATACATGATGTGATAAGATTACATTTCGATGTCTTGTAGGATCGAAGAAAAGAGAGGAAGCTTAAGGGAAGAGGTGAGCAGAATCTAATCGTGAAGAAATAGATTTCGATCGCATTACTTGAAGATTAGAATCTTGAGCTACTACTTGGAGTTAGAATAAGATTGCTATGAAATATGTATTAACATAGTTTTTCAATTGAATTGCATTGTAAGGACAAATTTGTAACATCCGGAAATAGCAAGAGTAGAGTTGAAAGGCTAAAAGTGTTATTTGGGAAAGAGTGACTCGGCGAGTCCATGGTTGGACTCGGCGAGTAGAGTCGCGACTTGGTCGCGTGATAAGTAGTCGACTCGGCGAGTCGATGATATGGACTCGGCGAGTAGGCGCTGGGTGGAGAAAACCCTAATTCTCGGGGCTGAGCCCTATATAAGGAACATTATGTTCCTTCCCCAGCCTCTTTACTTCCCTCTTGAGTTTCAGAAACCCTAAATCACAGAGGAGCTCCATTGTTGAGTGGATTGGAGCATTGGAGAAGTTTATTGAAGGAATTTGGTGGGAATTGAAGGCTTGGGGCAAGGGGCTTTGCTTGGAATCAACTTCATTGCAGTTGGGGGCGTCCATTGGAGGTAATATCCCGTTCTTGGTTTGTTTGTATATTGTTTCTTCAATTTGGGGTTGTGGGATCTTGTCTAAGGGTGTAAATGGAAGTCTAGAGGGTAGATCTGAGGTTGCTACCTCAGATCTGGAAGGGAGGAGAATCAGAGAGCATGAAAGTCCCTGTGTTGGAGTGTTTAGTGAAGCTTGCAAGTCCCAAACCCTAGTTATAAGTGATTAAGGCCTAGATCTCTTGGGATTCACGTAAAGTTTGCCACTTTACGTGATGGATGAATTGTAGGAGGATAGATCTATGTCTTGGATCATTTGCATGGCCTGGAATGCTTCTGAATGGATTCAGATCGGTGGTACTCGGCGAGTCACATGGGTGAACTCGACGAGTTGCTTGAAGATGAACTGGGACTCGACGAGTTGGATGAACAACTCGGCGAGTCGGATGAAGATAGCCTTGAACTCGGCGAGTTGTATGAACAACTCGACGAGTAGGTTGATGATAGCCTTGGACTCGGCGAGTCTGTTCTTGGACTCGGCGAGTCTTGTCGAAGAGTTCCGATATTCTCTGGTCGAGTCGAGAATCGGTGAGTCAAGGGATGACTCGGTGAGTCGTGTGCGAGTGGACTCTGAGTTGGTGGGCTCGGCGAGTCTCGGGGTGACTCGGCGAGTTAGGTCGCGGATGGAGTGAAGTCTGAGTATGGGAACTCGGCGAGTCATAGGGTTGACTCAGCGAGTAGGGTCAGTCAGGAGTTGACTTTGACCTTGTCTTTGTCCAAGGGTTGACCAATGGTGTCCAGGGGCATTTTGGTAATTATTGTTTGTTGTTTTGAGTTCAGCGCATTGGTGGTTGACCAGTGGTGGAGATCGTATCAGTGATCGGAGTAGCTTGGATTATCTGTTCAGTCGGCAGCTTCGAGGTGAGTTATCCTCATTATATCAACGGGGTCTAAGGCACCAAAGCCGGCCCTTATCGGATTGAGATCCGGGTAGTTGTTTTCATGTTGCTGCTTTATCATGTTGCATCCTGTGAGTTAGGATGGTATACGCTAGAGACCTAATTGAGATCGGTATCCAGAGAGATAGGGAGATGCTATGTTAGTGACCTGTTAGGTCGGTATCCTGGTTAGGATAGTGGCATGTTATGTGATCTGTTGATCTGCTTGTTATCTGTGAATTGTTAGATGATTGTATGTATATGTGCACATGGATGTTTGGACTGGAGATTGGGTTGAGGCGGGTCCTGCTGTGTGCAGTAGGCCAAGATACCCAGGGCGGACCGGTTGTCCCGTAGGCCCAGCGAGCGGTCCGGATAGGCTGTAGGTCCCGGTAGGGGCGGACCAGACGTGCCGAAGGCTCGGAGAGTGGACCAAACAGACTGAAGGCCCGGTGCGGGCGGACCAGTCATACTGTAGACTCAGAGAGTGGACCAGGTGGATTGAAGGCCCGGAAACGGGCGGACCAATCACACTGCAGACTCGATGTATGCAGATTGACTCAGAGGGTGAACCAGGTGGACTGTTGGCCGGTGCGGCGGACCAGTCACACAGTAGACCCGGAGAGCATGGTTGTTCTGTGATCGGATATGTTATGGCATGTTTTGCGTGTATGGTATTTGCGGTTGGTATTTTGGGGGTATCTCACTAAGCTTTCGGGCTTACAGTTGTGGTTTCATGTTTTTCAGGTTCTTCAGGAGATCGTGGCAAGGCGAAGGCGTGATCGTACCGCTCCTCATACTTTTGTGGTGTTATGATTCTGGGAATACGATAAATATTTTGTATTGAAAACCTTTTTGTAAAGAATTATTGGAATTGAGATGTTTTTGAAAAATTTAAAATTGGTTGTGTTTTTCGGTCGTTACAAGTTGGTATCAGAACCTTGGTTTGAGTGAATTGGAGAAACACTCGTGTGACTCCAGTCTCAAATCGAGGAGAGTCTTGAAAGAGTAATTAAAAACGGTTTTCAAAAATGAGTACAGGAGGACGCGGAGGTACGATCAGCCGGAGCCAGTAAGTAACCCCAAATTACCATGCATGTTATTTGTTTTTGAGCTTTGATAGAACAGCATGCTAGAGTTAGGCTAGGGATCTTCAGGATTTCATGATATGTTGCCTTATTTGTGATGCCTGTAGCCTAGGGTCCCTTATGGGAGATTCTCAGTGTTTCTCTAGTGGTGAGGGTTGATTATTGTTATGCTTGTTCTCTAGGGTATTGTGGTAGTACTTCATACAAATGTGGGTAGGTGTGGAAGGTAGTATGGGCCCGTACTACTGAAAGCACAGGACCCATACGCGTATCAGGGAAACCATGATCTCTAGGGTGGGTTGAGAGAGAGTTGGATCCCAGGGTGTGGGAAGAGTCTAAGATTCTGTGTGGTGTTTCTTTTCAGTATGGAGATTCCGAGGCATGATGAGAGTGGATCCGGGTCAGGATCGGGAGCTGGAGAGAGGGTTCCGGGCGAATCGGTGCCGCCCGAGGTTGTCGGTCAGATGAGCACGAGCGAGTTGGACGCGAGGATTCGCGAGATCCTGCGTGAGGAGATTGCAGAGTTGTTCCGGGCTGAGTTGCCAGAGCTGTTTGGGTCGATTAAGACCGCCATGGTTGAGTATTTTGATGAGCGTTATGCGGCTCTCACCGAGACAGCTGCCGCAGCGGCTACAACAGCTGTAGCAGCGGCAGGGGGAGGAGCTAGTCGGGGTTTTCAGTATCGGGACTTCGATAGGACGAAGCCTCCCACATTCGACGGAGTTCAGGACCCGATTGTTGCCATGAGGTGGTTGTCTGACGTGGAGGGATGTTTCTTCACGTGTTCATGCCCTGCTGATCATAGGGTGAGGTGTGCTCTGAACCTGTTGAGGCTCGGGGCGAAGGATTGGTGGAGATTGACCACGGGGTCATTTTCGGAGGCGCAGAGGGCTGCAGTTTCATGGGATCAGTTCAGAGAAATGTTCAGTACTCGTTATGTTCCGCAGGTTGAGAGAGAGAGATTGGCTCAGGAGTTCCTTGAGCTGAAGCAGGGCTCAGAGTCGGTGACTGAGATCACCAGGATGTTCACTGAGAGGGCGATGTTTTGCCCAGAGTTTGCTTCAGAGCAGGCTCAGATGTCTCGATATCTGAGCATGCTCAAGAAGGACATTAGGCAGTTTGTGTCTGCGCAGAGGTGCGAGACCTTGTTGGAGTTGCAGGAGGCCGCTAGGCGGCGTGAGTTAGAGATTGAGTTGCAGATGCGTGAGTTGAGGCAGGCTCCGGTGCAGTCGCAGCCGGCGCCGAAACGGTCCAAGACCGTTGATGTTAGAGTGGGGGATTTGAGCAGCCACACTTGTGGGAAGTGTGGGAAGGGTCACACCGGGGTTTGTAGGACCGGTGGTGCATGCCGCAAGTGCGGAAGGGATGGGCACTATGCGAGGGATTGTCGGCAGTCCGCGCCAGTTCGGGATTTGAGGATCTGTTATCATTGTCATCAGGTTGGACATTTGAGGGCCAACTGTCCACAGCTTGCTGCTGGATCGGTGCAGGCTCCAGCACCGGCCACTTTGAGGATCACAGGTGGAGGTCAGGGTGGAGCGGAGCCCCCAAGGGCTCAGGGTCGTGTTTTTCAGCTTGTTGCAGAGGAGGTCAGGGCAGTGCCAGAGACAGCTGCGGGTATGTTTCTTTCTTGATGTCTTGTTATCTTGTGATTATTGTGGTGTAATGTTCATGAGCCGGTAATTGTTTGGTTTTCGTTGTGATATTCATCGTTTTGCGGGTTGTGGTTTGGGTTATGGATTTGTGTTTCGATTTTTCGTCTTGGTATCCGTTGCTCCCTGAGGGTTTGGTATGATTATGGTTAGTGTTTTGGTGCTTTAGTTGGCTATCATTCGTAAGGGTTGTTAGTGGAAATGCGGCATTGGGTTATACGTCAGGTAGCATCTTCGTTCGTGGAAGGGATAATTGGAGATCGGATTCTTCTTGAGCGGATTGATCAGTAGGGAGATGTGTTTTGCTAAGGGTTGTTTTGCTTATGGAAGCGGCCCGTGTGTAAGTGGTCTCTTGGTGCAGGGTTGTTTTGGAAGGTCGTTGATGGCGGCTGGCGGTTGTTAGTCAGTGCTATAGTGGGGGAGAATTGGAGAATTCTCCGGGAGATCGATGAGTATTTGAGGGTGCTTAGCTGTTGGGATTCAGCAGTGTTCTGTCAGCCTAGAGTGTAGGCTGATAGGAGCAAGTGTCGGGCATGCGGGGCGGGATGCAGACCTAGGGCATTGGTTGTGGAGGCCTGGAAGCAGGCCGGGATCGAGTATGTCGACAGAGTCAGAGTTCGGAACCCCTAGAGGGCTAGAACGGTATGCATGGGAGGAATTCCGGGGGGGTTAGCATGGAATGTTGGTTGATAGTGAGCGGTTCGGATAGACTGAAGGCCGGAAGGCGTACCAGTCAGACCGAAGGCTCAGAGAATGGTCCAGCCAAACTGAAGGCTTTGAGAGCGGTCCAGATTGGCTGAAGATTCTGAGAGAGTGGTCCAGATGAACTGAAGGCCTGATGGGGCGGTCCAGTCATGCTGAAGACTCTGCGGGTATTGTTGGATCAGTTTGAGATTGCGGATTGTGTATGATGCAGTGTGATTGCATTGGAAGGTCTGGCCCCGGGTAGTGATTTTGAGGAGTTGAGAGAATGCATGGGCTTGAGAGCCCCTGCAATGAGAGCCAGAGTATGTGAATCACGGTTACGCAGAAAGGGTGGTGTCGCATCGGGCGAGCACCGTGGCACGTGTTGGAGTGGCAATGTGGCCAAGTGGATTCCTTGGAAGAGGAAGAGAGAAAGTTATGTAACTCCGAAGGGGAGTGCAAGTTCGCGAAAGTGAAAGCTGCAGAGCAGAGTTATGATTAGAGTATTTCGGGTATGGTTTTGAGCATCGTGTTCACGGCAGTGAAGTGGGAGCTCATCCGGTTTGGGATGTCTGCTGAGGTTGCGGAGGGAATTCCGCAGGTGTAGAGCCCTGAGGCTTGGAAAGGATGCAGGGGGGAAGAGCCCTGGACTCTCGGTATGATTCCGTTCAGGGTATTGGTTATGTATTAGTGGTTCATCCTGAGGGATGTTGGAGGGTGTCATCAGTGTGTCGGGTTTTCCAAACCTGAGGATGCCGGAACTAGTTCAGCATGTGTGTGCGGTGGTAAGAGGAGGACTCGTGGGAGTGCTCTGAGATAGGGAATGGGTTTTCCGTCGTCACGGAATGGTCAGAGTGGGATTCGGATCGAGGATCCGATGGTTCAGGGTTTTCTAGCTTGTATGAGTCGAGTGATGGTTGTGATTTGGAGCAGTGTTTCAGTATGGGTAATTCTCAGGGGTTAAGTGAAGTTATTAGAGGGTGAATCCGGTGCCCTATTGGAGACGGTGGTCAGGACACACTGAGGAAAGGAAAGTGTGTTCGAGTTTCGGTTGGGTATGCCTTGTGGGACCTGGTCTGGTTGGGGCCAGGTGGAGCGTTGCGGGAGTATCTTAGAGTTGAGCTGCTATAGGCTTCGAGGGCGAAGCCTAATATAAGTGGGGGAGAATTGTAACATCCGGAAATAGCAAGAGTAGAGTTGAAAGGCTAAAAGTGTTATTTGGGAAAGAGTGACTCGGCGAGTCCATGGTTGGACTCGGCGAGTAGAGTCGCGACTTGGTCGCGTGATAAGTAGTCGACTCGGCGAGTCGATGATATGGACTCGGCGAGTAGGCGCTGGGTGGAGAAAACCCTAATTCTCGGGGCTGAGCCCTATATAAGGAACATTATGTTCCTTCCCCAGCCTCTTTACTTCCCTCTTGAGTTTCAGAAACCCTAAATCACAGAGGAGCTCCATTGTTGAGTGGATTGGAGCATTGGAGAAGTTTATTGAAGGAATTTGGTGGGAATTGAAGGCTTGGGGCAAGGGGCTTTGCTTGGAATCAACTTCATTGCAGTTGGGGGCGTCCATTGGAGGTAATATCCCGTTCTTGGTTTGTTTTTATATTGTTTCTTCAATTTGGGGTTGTGGGATCTTGTCTAAGGGTGTAAATGGAAGTCTAGAGGGTAGATCTGAGGTTGCTACCTCAGATCTGGAAGGGAGGAGAATCAGAGAGCATGAAAGTCCCTGTGTTGGAGTGTTTAGTGAAGCTTGCAAGTCCCAAACCCTAGTTATAAGTGATTAAGGCCTAGATCTCTTGGGATTCACGTAAAGTTTGCCACTTTACGTGATGGATGAATTGTAGGAGGATAGATCTATGTCTTGGATCATTTGCATGGCCTGGAATGCTTCTGAATGGATTCAGATCGGTGGTACTCGGCGAGTCACATGGGTGAACTCGACGAGTTGCTTGAAGATGAACTGGGACTCGACGAGTTGGATGAACAACTCGGCGAGTCGGATGAAGATAGCCTTGAACTCGGCGAGTTGTATGAACAACTCGACGAGTAGGTTGATGATAGCCTTGGACTCGGCGAGTCTGTTCTTGGACTCGGCGAGTCTTGTCGAAGAGTTCCGATATTCTCTGGTCGAGTCGAGAATCGGTGAGTCAAGGGATGACTCGGTGAGTCGTGTGCGAGTGGACTCTGAGTTGGTGGGCTCGGCGAGTCTCGGGGTGACTCGGCGAGTTAGGTCGCGGATGGAGTGAAGTCTGAGTATGGGAACTCGGCGAGTCATAGGGTTGACTCGGCGAGTAGGGTCAGTCAGGAGTTGACTTTGACCTTGTCTTTGTCCAAGGGTTGACCAATGGTGTCCAGGGGCATTTTGGTAATTATTGTTTGTTGTTTTGAGTTCAGCGCATTGGTGGTTGACCAGTGGTGGAGATCGCATCAGTGATCGGAGTAGCTTGGATTATCTGTTCAGTCGGCAGCTTCGAGGTGAGTTATCCTCATTATATCAACGGGGTCTAAGGCACCAAAGCCGGCCCTTATCGGATTGAGATCCGGGTAGTTGTTTTCATGTTGCTGCTTTATCATGTTGCATCCTGTGAGTTAGGATGGTATACGCTAGAGACCTAATTGAGATCGGTATCCAGAGAGATAGGGAGATGCTATGTTAGTGACCTGTTAGGTCGGTATCCTGGTTAGGATAGTGGCATGTTATGTGATCTGTTGATCTGCTTGTTATCTGTGAATTGTTAGATGATTGTATGTATATGTGCACATGGATGTTTGGACTGGAGATTGGGTTGAGGCGGGTCCTGCTGTGTGCAGTAGGCCAAGATACCCAGGGCGGACCGGTTGTCCCGTAGGCCCAGCGAGCGGTCCGGATAGGCTGTAGGTCCCGGTAGGGGCGGACCAGACGTGCCGAAGGCTCGGAGAGTGGACCAAACAGACTGAAGGCCCGGTGCGGGCGGACCAGTCATACTGTAGACTCAGAGAGTGGACCAGGTGGATTGAAGGCCCGGAAACGGGCGGACCAATCACACTGCAGACTCGATGTATGCGGATTGACTCAGAGGGTGAACCAGGTGGACTGTTGGCCGGTGCGGCGGACCAGTCACACAGTAGACCCGGAGAGCATGGTTGTTCTGTGATCGGATATGTTATGGCATGTTTTGCGTGTATGGTATTTGCGGTTGGTATTTTGGGGGTATCTCACTAAGCTTTCGGGCTTACAGTTGTGGTTTCATGTTTTTCAGGTTCTTCAGGAGATCGTGGCAAGGCGAAGGCGTGATCGTACCGCTCCTCATACTTTTGTGGTGTTATGATTCTGGGAATACGATAAATATTTTGTATTGAAAACCTTTTTGTAAAGAATTATTGGAATTGAGATGTTTTTGAAAAATTTAAAATTGGTTGTGTTTTTCGGTCGTTACAAAATTTTTCCACAATAAAATAAATTTTGATTTTTATATTATTTATTTATCCTTCTAATGGCGTGTATGAAAAATTGATATTTGTAAGTTTCTATTATTAGCAATAATGGATTTGATTCTTAATTATGTTATTTGTGGTAAGGTCAAGGAATTACCAAATAGGGAAACTTTCTCATCGCCCAAGTTTCAATTGGATAGAAACTTGGAATCATACAACAAGTATTGCATGGTGAATGAGAAATTTCATATTTGGAAATTAGACTAATTCGTTGACAAAGTGTCAAGTGAAGGACTAGGAGATCGAGTACACAAGGTTATGTGTTGATCAAGTCCACCACAAGAGTAACAAAGATATTCGTCATGATTTACTAAGGTTAAGTAAATATGATTATACTTATGAGATTAAGTGTAATTCTCAGTTGATTGAAAGAGTTTCAATAAATAGCAGAACGAATAAGAAGAATCAAGTAGGCAAAAAGATAAACGTTTCTCTATTCTAAGAAGAAGGGAGAGTACCTTTTATTATGTTTTATGATAGGTCTTAACGATTAAGAACCATATCTCATTTGATCCTCTAAGTGAGTCTTAGTACAATTGTATGTCTGAGAAGAGGAATCGAGAATTGAAGAAATGGTTAAATCAAGAAGTCAATCATACTTCGTTTCAATATCAACTCTTAGAGTTAAGATTGTGAATTGAGTGACAAGTCTTAAGAAAGTTTATAACATTCATCAAATGTGGAATTTGAAAAAGGTTTTCTTATTCTTGCATATTTGAAATCGAAAAGTTGTGATGTCTTGGATAAGACAAAGACCAACTAGGACCAATTTTGTGAAGTGTTTTGTCTTGATAAAAGCTACACTAACTCTTGAATATTTGTTTGTCGAGAAATGTTTATTGACAAAAGAATCTTATATGTCAAGGAGTCAGTGGGAGTCTTAATGGCCTTGAAAAGTTTCAACAGCTAATCAAGAATAAACCTTATCGATCATTACTATCACACGACTTGAGGTTTACAACCTATCGTGTTGACATTATTTTGTTTCTGTGCCATTCCAATTGAGTTAATTATGCATGTGAGGTCTATGAGTTCTCATTTGAACGCATAAAAGGCAAGCACCTTGATCAATTAAAAGTACATTGATAGGAAAGGGTGAGCTGCTTAACTACTTGGAAGACATGGTGGGCACTCGTGTTACCATAAGGCAAGAAATCAAGATTGAGAAAGTTCAGTCCATATGAGTTTGGATTTGTCGCAAACTTTGGTTTTGACAAATTCGCATGGATAGGAGCACATACACCATTCAAATCTAAGTGTCATAAGATTCCCTCCTTCATGAAGATGACTGTGAGGAAATGCTTTCACTAAGAGAGATTTTAAGAAGATAGTGATTGTGAAAATTGTATTCTCGAATTCGATTATGGTAACGATATCCTTTTCCATAATTCGAATTGTAAGATTTGGCAATTAGTCTGAATTGTTTAGACACACATATGAGCTATCTAAGGCAAAGGTGTATAAGTTTAAGAAGCTTGGATAAAGGATTATCAAAGCATTAGGTATTAGAAATATGAACTTCTGAAATTCAATAAGTAATGTTTTCTAGAAGTTCAGTTGTTTTCTAAAACATGTCAAAGCTAGTGGGAGCATAAGTGTTATGCTTATATGATAATAATCATCAAGATAGTGGGAGCATAAATGTTGTGCTTGTATGATTATTAAGGCAAGTATTGCAAGTTATCAATATTAATTATAGAAAACAAGATTTATACATTGCAAAGTCATAAGGGTTGAATAGTTGTTTTGCTATAATTAAGGGAGAGAATATTATGCTTCATTTCAAATCTAAAGGCTTAGGTTGTGGAATGTTAATAAATTTAGTCAAGGATACATAGTGTGTTCTCAAATTTCGATTATGATTATGGCATAGTTCGAATTGTGAGAACGTGTCACATAAAATATTATGGCAGAAGATTGATAAAGTATCAGATCTTTATGTAAGACATTATGCATCGTGTCCCATACGCTTCGGGTATAGGATCGATTGCAAATGCTATAATATTTGACCATTCTAATATTTCCAAATGTTTAGCGCATTTTGAGGGAAAAAGGACAAGAATCGTTTTTTACTAAAATAATTAAACAACTATCAAAGGATGATCCAAAGTTCGCTGAGGATTGGTCGCTTGTGAGTAGTTGGAAGTATTGTATTTGATGGACCATATCGACATTATTATGAATAGATAAGATTCTATTAAGAATGAGTTGTCATATGGGAAATATGGAAATGTTTCCATATTGGGAGTTGGATATTGAGAATCTATATCTAGATTAGAAACTATTATGCAAGAAGGATGTTTAAAGGAATGTACTTTGAGTGAGAGACATCATATCTATAGAATTGTTTATGATAGAGATTAGCCAAGTCTTGATGATTTTGAGCTATGACTTTACGAAAGAATCATTGCATAAAATGTTAGAATCTAGCATAAGTAACAAGAATTTGATATTCTTATACTTATGATAAGGATTGGGAGTTGTGAAATGAGTATGATTGGAAATGTGTTCATTTGATCTATTTCACAAAGTAAGGGCCGTAGGTAAACATTGTGTGCATGCTGATAGCATAAGACAAGTGTAGTAATAATTCAAGTAAGAAGTTGATTACCTGAAACAACAAATAATGAGTAATCAATATGGTGATTAAATAAAATGTTTTATTTATACCCAGAGTTTGGGGCCATATGGGATTAGTATTATTCTTGTGTTTCACTTTGCATGTTTTGACTTCCTGAATAATTAAGTTGGTTCAGACCAATCAAATTATTCGAACGGACCACAGTCGTTCATATGTTGGAAGTAGGTATGAATGAAGACTGTCGTGAACTGGTGTGTGGATTGTCTAAAGTGTATTGGACATAAGAAAATGTTTGCTGCAACGTTCATGAGTGCTTATGAATATGATTTTAGAATTGGATCAAACCCACGCTCACTTGGATCACTTCATGGATTTTATCATGAGTGATTGGTAAGACGATAACATCTTATATTCTTGAAACCGAGATGTGCGAGTTGTATCTTATGTGTCGGTTACACATTGATAATATGCAAACGCACCAGTAACTTGGTGTTATAAAACATATTGTTGTGTGTGATTCGGTGAGTGAGTACAAGCAAGCATTGAATCAAAGTTTATCCATTCCTTTTATCCAAAGTAGGATGAAAGCGATATCTGTGGGCCCCTCGATGATTTAGTGATGACACTAAGTGCTTGGCCAAGCCAGGACTAATTTGATGTGTTCAATTGTAGTCTGTTGTCAGTTGTCATGAATCGAAAATCGGGAAACAACACATAGATGGAGAGAATGATTTAATCCATGTCTTAGTGTGTATGATATCTAGAATGGGAAGAATGTACGATCCCTTATCTAAAGGACGCGTATCTGATAAGATCAGAGTTGACAGCGACTTTTGAAAGCTACGATTGCAGATCAGGATCTGAAGTCATACGCAGAATAGTTATTAGACTTATCCAAGTGGGAGACTATTGGATTAGTGTCTAAGTCCATAACTATTTTGGTATGTACTTGACCCTATGGTGCATGGTCCTTTTGGGTTGCCTTCACCAAAGCAACTTGATATGATGAATTATGGAGAGAGAAGATTAATTATGATTTATTAATATATTATGAGAATAATATATTAAACGAGAAATCATATTGTCTAATTAATATTAGTCAAGAATTAATTGATAATTAATTTTGTGGATAAAAGAGATTAACTAAACTTAAGGGACTGGAACTGTAATTATAAGATAATTGCATTTGGACTATGGATTACCTTTGAATAATAGGTTAGACGAATTCTATGGGGAAACCCATTAGAAATCGTCCAAGGGATATTCTAAAAGGGTCCATGGGCTGCTTAGGGCTTAAGCAGTCAGATTAGGGTTTCCTAGTTGAAAACCCTAATAGCCTACATGTATATATAGTACCCTTAAGCCCCAAAAACGTGGCTAAGAGTTCCTCTAGGGTTTTGTACGTTCTTGGGAAGCCTCCTCTCTCCTTATTCTTTATACTCTTGCTCTTGGTGTTTGTAAACCATTAGAGGAGTGACACTTGTGACTCTAAGCTTTCTAAAGTCATTACAAGGAGGATTTGAGATTGTTATTACTATATAACAATCAAGGTAAGATCTAAAAACCCTTTCACATGTTAATATGATTAATTGTATGCTAGAACTAGGGTTTAAAGTGTTGGATGAATTGTATGTACAATAGGGTTTGCATGAGCACATAGGATGTTCTTATGGCTAAAAGCCATCATGAAGTTGTGGGACTTTTGAGAGGGAAATGATTCTAGGAAGAAGAGAGGAGTGGTGGAGTGTTTTTAAAGAAAAAAGGGACAGAAAGTGAGGTTTTATCTCTCTGGATAGACTATCTCTCTCGTCATCTCTTTGGGGATAAACTTCATCAAAATCGGCCACAAAACTCCCTCAGAATATGTCTCTGAGATCAGTTTTTATCTCTCACATTGACATGCAAAATCTGACCTCGGGATTTTGCATAAAGGAGCAATAATGAGAGTGAGAGAGAGAGAGAGAGAGGATAAGGGTAGAGGGGTTGGTACGGTCGAATTTTTGGGGTGAAGAGGACTTTGTGAGTCTCTTTAAACTTGGACTTCTTTAATAATGTTGCCTCTTAACCTTATAAAAATGATCTCTAGTTTTATAAATATTCTATGAATTATTAAAACTTCCAAGAGTTTATTTCTTGGTTTTTATTCAAGTATTTTGTTTTTAGAAATAAGTCATAAACTTGTATTCTGTTGAATTAAATTATAGAAATGATAATATATGATTTGATTTTTATAAAATCAAATTTTATATTTGATATAAATGAAACAAAGGTACACATATGAATGAAGGATTAGACAATCCGTGGATTATATTTTTGGCCCATAATTCAAATTATGATATGTGGATATTATTTCCAAGTTGTAATTAAATCAAATTATGATTTAATTAAATTGAGTTTGATAAGTTATCAAACTAGTTAAGCACGTAATATGTTCCGATTAAGAAATTAGGGTATTCTACATACCTGTGAGCTTTGATCTTTCGAACATGGTTTTTATGTTTAGTTTTGAGATTGAACTTTGCCACTTTATAGCCTAGCTGGAGTATTCACATATCAATTTGATTTCTTAGTACAAACTATGTTACACTACTTGTTCCAAGGGATCTATTAAGTCGTGGTCTAGCTCAACTTTTTGTGTCTAAATCCAAGTTATGTGCAGCCATGGAAATGACAAAGTTCTAGATGAGTCCTAACCCGAGTTTTGATGGTTGTCATAACTAATCTATCGCCTTTAGATGCGAATTCCATGTAAATCCGCATTTGAAATTATTACTGATATTTCTAAGCGATTCTCCCCACTTGGAATCCGGCCCTCCCTAACGAATTCAAGACTTTTACTATATATTTACAATCCATAGTGTCTAGGCTCTAGGATTTCCAACTTGATCACTATCCATATCAATAAACATCCCAACCATAAACTTTCTCAAGGAAATTTCACTTTAAATAATCAAGTAGATCCTACAATTGCTCAAAAACTTTCAAACTCCATAAGAACCGAGGTCAGAATGACTTCTCTCTAACCCTATCGGCACAACCCTGCATAAAATGGATTTCACGGAGATTCAAGGTCCTTTGAGAAAACTGGTCAACGTCACTCTGAAAACCTATTCATGAGTCCAATAATGCTCGTTGCTCTACACTTTAATAAATATTGATCCACACATAGAATTGTCAATTGATATTAGTTGATAATTTCTTGAACAATCGCATTCACTAAACCATAAACCAATGCAAAAGTGCATCCATTACACCCATAAGTAGATTGATAACTTAACAATGACTCTACCCCTACTAATGATAGTGATTGATTCGGTGAGCCAACCCAACCTTTAATTGACATTCGCTTGAGAGACACACTCCTTTTAGCTCTATTTTGTTGTCCTAGAAGGGACAGACGGCTACAAGGAGCTATTTTCTAGAAAATTTCGATGCAAGAACTGCATGCACAAACCCGCGAGCAGGAATTTAATAACAACTCACCCTGCATCTGCTTCAGATCAATATCTCAATCCTCTCCACCATAAAACACCTCAACAGTCTCGAATACCATAACTCCAATGAAGTTACACTACAACTTCCTTCGGCCCATCACACGGAAACTATAAAAATCAATATGGTTGCTGATCCTCCGTGCTGAATGCTCAATCCTCCCCCACTCAGTGCTTGACCCCTCAGTGGTCGGCGTCTTCCACGTCGAGGCCTAAAACCGGTTCACCAGGATACTTTCTAAACACAGTTCCCGGTATGCAAAATGGCATATGAAAATTATTGAATAATAACCAACAATAACAAGGAAATCATGAACCCTATATGGAGAAGTCAAAAGTCTCCCTAACATTACCACTTACAATCCTTCACGAACGATCCTCTTGCTTTATGATTCACAAAGCACCCCGTAGGGCCAATCCCTTGAGCCACTAACACCTATAGATGCTAATGTAATAGTTCTAACAATCTACTATATGAATAATTATCCATTCAAGATTAAAAATGAGGATCAAAATTTTATACCTATGATTTCTTGCGTTTCAACCTTAACCTCCTACCGAACTGTGGCCATCCGGGCTTGCACTCTCTCCTCTACCCATGAATGACAGTCATGTTTAAGATGACCTGACTGGTGATAGTGTAAACACATCCAATCATTCTTGCAATAGCGAACGACATGGCCTTTCACTTCACACTTGTAGCATTTGAACTTGTGACAAGAAAACTCGTGGGTTCCACCACATTTGCCGCAGATATCAAGGCTCCCTTGACTTTCAATACCCTTGTTAGCAGCCTCGAACTCTTCGTCCATTTCTGATTGATCCCTCATTATTTTTCTGAGTCGCGTCCCCATATCAAGATCTCCCCCAGTAGTCATTTCAATAGTCCCTATCAAAGTCTGCAAGGTTGTAGTTCGTCGTCGAACATGGCAATTAGCCTGCCAATGATCCGATACACGATACCAAACAACTCGTCTTGTAATTTCTATGAAACATCAATGGCAATCATCTCCATTATTGAAGATAATTGTTATCGAGATTTAGAATACAATCATGATTGTATGAATGAAAAGTAAGAACACAGAAAGTAAATATTAATCAGATCTTATATTGATGAAGAACTGATTACAAAATAAGCAGAGAGAAATTGTGAATGATTAATGAATCACCCGTGCATTCAATTCCTCTACTTCTAACCTCAGTCCCTATTTATAGGAAACCTGAGTGTACAAAAAATATACTAAGTCCTGAACTATACGCTTCGCACAAATGAAGACTTAGTAAAATAACTAACATGCGAAACTAAAGAAACCAACATTTCGACTTTTAAAACATCTAGTCTCTACAATCTCCCCCTTTGTAAACAGTCGAAACTATTCAGTTTGTGAGATGCTGAATAGCTAAGTGCATTGTTCTTCTAATTTCGGAATACCAAGTGATTATCTTTTTAAGCTCTTTCCTGTCTCCATCATTATTCTTCATGCAATTATGCATATGAACAATGAAATTCGTATATTGCGAAGTGGTGTATCTTTCAATCTCTGAGACTTTAAACAAAAACCTATTAGGCTTCCTCTTCGTATCTTTTCTTGAGAAAACCATGCCGAAAGTTTTAAGGCATATTTCTTCATCCGCATACATCTTTAACTCTGTTTGAGGCAAGGTTGATTCCCAAGAAACTGTAACTTTTCTTCCAAGACCTGATGCAAGTTCTTAATCAGTCAATGCCAAACAATCATAGTAGTTATCTATGAATATCTTGATATGTGCAAAACCGAATCTGAACACATCAGTATCATATCCTTATAGCTTGTTTTCTTCCATGTCTTTAAGAATAGATGCCACTTGAATGAGATCATTTAGATTCATCAAAGGAAAATCAGCTATGGTAAAATCAAATGTCTTGTTGTCTACACGAACCACGAAATATCGAAAGTTTTGAAGCATGTTCTCGAACATAACATCCTTCTTAATTGTCAGAACTTTATTGATTTTCATTAAAGACCAAACTTCATCTTGATCCTTCGCAAGTACAGCATGAAATCTGATCTTCAAGTAAGTGTATTAATCAGCATTTTCAAAATTTTCACTTATCTTGTACGGCATTGTAATAAACATCGTTTCGTTTATTGGAAAATCAAGTTGGCTTCTGTCTGAGTTTGCAACATCATAACTCCTTCTAGTCTTTTTCTCAAACTCATACAAATGACTCCCCAAAACTTTGGATTCAATGGTTTCATATGAGTACAACTTCGCAGGATCACCCTTGTTCATTGTTGGTGGGTCATTTGCTCTTTGCCTCATAATACCCTGTACTTGTCTTAATCTTTCCATTTCAGCTTCTGCCTCTGCTTTCTTTTCTTTGTTTGATTTTTCATAGGCTACCCATTTTCCTTTTCCAATATCTTTAGTTTGAGGTTTCGCACTAGAACTTCCTCCTTCTTTTGAACTAATTGTAATTCCTTTGGTAATTGATTTTGTTGTAGTTACTGTTGAAGCAATTGGCTTTTTCAGCACTGGCAAAGATGTTTTAAGTTGGGTAGAAATAAGGTTTCTTACTGTTTTCAGATCTTCTTCTTTACTTCCTTTTCTTTCTCCCCCTTGCACCCCTGTGAAAGCAGGTGGGGCATTCTTCGGTAATATGGAAGTAAAGCTCGTGATGGGAGCCAATGCCTTCTGAATAGCTTGCTCCAAAGTGTTGACATTAAGAGTTAAGAATTCAAGTGTAAGGATGGATTGGTGTGAAGATTGTGAAACAAAAGTTTTTAATTCAGTCACCAACTGACTTAGTTTATCAAACTGCTCCTTATTTTCCTTATGTTTGGCTTCGATAATTTGAGCAGATGGTTGATAATCATTGACAATTTTGTTAAGAGCTTCAGCAACCACATCAACCCTCTTTTTCACCTCCAAATTTTGAGAATTAAGATCTTTAAGCTCTTTTGCAATCTCCTGCTTTAACTCTTCAACTTTAAAATTAACATCTTCTCGAACCTTTTTGACATCCTGTACAAAAAGAACATGGCGTTCTTTTGTAACATTTTTCAATTCATTAACAACACCATAAAATGATTTTCCTTGAGCTTGAATGAGAAGCTCATTGTTCTTGTTAGAATGATCAACTTTGTCAGTTATTCGTTTCTCAGCAGCTTTAATCATTGGCTCAAACTCTAAACTCGAAATGGAAGACTTAGTGCCCGAATCGGCTTGTGATTGAATAATAGCATTTAACTTTCGATTCAGGATTTTGAATTGCTTTCCTGACATAAGCATATTATCAGGTATCTCCTCCTCCTCTGAATCAAAATGTAAAGCCTCAAATGTCCCTCCAAAACCGCCTCCTTCAGTTTCGTCATCAGACATAGCTTGCGAAGGTTGTGGAGTTTTGGGTGATTGTGATGGAAATAATGTGGTAAATGGATGTTTTAAAGGATGATCAAATATGGATGATGTGGTTGTGCTTGTATTTGGAAGAGAAAATGGTGGTAATGAAACATATAAAGTTTCCGATGAGATGGGTAATGATGCAGATAAGATGATTGGCATTATAGTGTCGACACTCGTGATAGGTGCCCCCATATCAGATACGTTGACAACCATATCCAAAGTACGTACCTATTCAGAAACTGATTTGGTAGTGACTACTTCGAGTGGTATGGTGGTTGAAGTGGAAATTTGCGATGTGATAGGAAGAGAAACATTTACCACTGTGGAAATAGAAACAGGTGGAGTCTCTGGAACAACTTCATCTTCTAATGATTCATTGTGAATAATCATCTTTCGTTTCTTATAGAGCTTTTGAGTAATATGATTCGCAACTTCTTGAGCTCTTATTCTTTTTGAACTAGGAGAAACAGGAGCCGAAACTTCACTAAACACAGCCCCCTTACTACACACCTCTGTTTTGCGAATAGTAGGAGAAGTAGTCGCCATATGTGATGACTTGCGAAACTTCTTTAATACCCCTGATTTTGTTGGTATAGTCTCCTTTGTTTTGGGAGAAAGCTCATCTTTCTCAACCCCTTCATCCTTCGACACTTTGGAAGATTCATGTTTGTCTTTCTTTTGAGTTTTCTTCTTTTTCTTTGAGGACTCAACACTTACTTCAAGCAACACTCCAGTTCGCACATTAGGATCAAATGTTTTCATGTAGCGAACTAACACCTTGTGAGTAGAGGATACTTTGCGAAGCATTGCATCAGGAATTCTTGCAACACTTGTGAATATATTTTCATCATCTTCAACAACTTTTGGAAACTGGTATAAAGAAAATTCTGCAACTTCTCCTTTTTCAGGAACTTGAATGCCTTCTTTTGCGTATATCTTTTCCAAAATCAAACTCCAGTACCTTGCACAAGAAATCCCTTTATCAACATTGGTGTTTTCTAAGCTTTTGTTAAACTCCTTCCAAAGGTGAGTTCCATAATCGACACTTAAGTCATAGTAAAGACCCATAACCATTACATAAACCTCCATTCGTCCCCTGTCTAGACCGACATTCCTTCCGGTCAAACATCTTAGAAAGATACCAAATAAGAAATTCCAAATACATGGTAAACTTGATTTCCTGAAATCACTTATCTTTTCAAGAGTGGGTTGATGTCCCATCTCATTGAACATGAAGATAATCTGTGAATTGGTAGGTTTAAAGAACGGTGGGTTATGAGGAATGTTCAGGAACTCAATGAACATGTTGTTGGTAAGACGAACCCTCTTGTTATTCACCAGATTGAAAGTGATAACATCAGTTGCATAGTTGTATGATGCAGTTGATGCCGCCACTGACAACCAATTCATAGGAACAGGAAATGAACTGAACAAAGCAGTTGATAAGGGTGACCTTTTTAGTGCAACAATCAGCATCTTCAATTCTTCTGGGTAGGATGAGACATTAGGATCAACTTGGTAGTTTGTACTTTGAATCTTCATAAGAGACTGTGAAACAACTTCGTCGGTGTTGGATTGAGTAGCAGCCATTGTTAGGGTTTGAAGAAGATGAAGAACAGAGAATTTGGGAATTTTTGTGTTTGATTGCGTAACCGTATAACACACTCTTGAACCCCCTTTTATATGTAACCCTGATTGATTTGAATTTGAAGCAGGATGCATTTAATGATATCCGACGTGGCACCTTGAAAATCAGACCATTATTGCGAAAAGTTAGCCATGTTTCAAAAAGCAACTGTCACGTCGCCTAGAAAACCGGGCAGAATACCATACATCACGTATACACAGCTTGTCAATATTCCCTTGATTGAATTGTAACCGTTAGAACCCTTCGCATGGAGGCAAGGCTCTTTCACTTTTGGGATGAAAAGCGAAGTCATATGCCAGACTTGCGAAATCTTCAGTCTAAGTTGGTATTACTTAGAACCTCAAGGATTTCGTGAGTGCAGTGTTCCAAAGAAATTAGATAAGAAGCAAGTAATTTTTTTTTGGAATTCTGTGATGTCAAAAATGCAATTTGACACGAAGGCAGTTAAACCCCGGGCAAAGGTTGCTTCGTTAATCATCAAGAGAGATGATCAACAGCTTGTGTATGTTCCCATGTATTAAAATCGAATACTTTTTGATAAGTATCAAAGGGCTTCTTTTAAAAGTGATTCTTGGGTTGGGTTAAAATTTTGTTACATATCAACCTAAACTTAAGGTGAGAAAATTGTAACAGAAATTACTTGTATGACCAGTGTAGTTAGTGACAAGTTAGCTTTGAAAATATTTATCATGACCAGGACATTCAAATGAAACTCACACGAAAATCATATTCAAAAAAAAAATTATGTACTGGATCTTGTTGGGTAACAAACATCGTGGGTTGCGAATTTTTGATCAAGACCATGCATGCGAATTGAATATGATTTGGAGTTTCAAATTTTGGTACTGAAACAAAAGTTTCGTCAATATCTGGAACAATGTTCCCCGTCAATTCCTTAAGTTGTAAGATGTTTGGGTTTCACCTTCATCACGAACTCATGATGTCAGATCATTAACACATAATTTTTATATATCTAGGTATCGATGGGTTTGATCAGAGACCTCTCGGACATACGTCTTTGTGTGTGATTTGTGTTAAGAATTTTGTGATGAAAAAGATTGGTTATAAGATTGAATGTTCCTCTGTTATTTGTGGACCAAACATAAAACTCTTTACTCATATGAGAAGAGTAAGGTAGCTCTTTTGACTAATGCGAATATAAGCCTAATTGGGAAGAAATTTTCATGAGATAATTTCATTAAGGCTTTCGTTTCTCACACACAGAGTCATACGAGGCTTGGGTGAAAATGCTACAACATGCTTCTAGGGACATCCTAACTAGTACAAAGTTGAAAGAAATGATACCTTCCCATATAAACACATAAGCATGACCTCTTCGCATTTTGCTCTTGACTAAAACTAAAAACACACAAAACTTAAAGAACAAAGTTAAAAAAAATATTTTTGTGGTTTTTGAAGTTTTTCGAAAATAAAAACATAACAAAATAAAATATTTTTGGATTTTTGTATTTTCGAAAATAAGAACAAAACAAAAGAAAATATTTTTGATTTTTTTAAGTTTTTCGCAAAAAAAAAATTAAATTTAATCTTATGTACCAGATGTGTGAATGCGAAGCCTCTTACGCACAATAACATCTGAATGATTTTGACTCAAAGCTGCTGAATGGACCTTTCATTCTTGAGTTATTGATTTTGAAACTGAATTCACATCGATCATCCCCAAACCTGCTAAAATTCTTACAAATGATTTTTCATCAAGAGGTTTAGTAAAAATATCAGCAAGTTGTTCAGTGGTTATAACAAAATGTATTTCAATATTCCCATCTTCCACGTGATCTTTGATAAAATGATATCGAAGAGCTGTGTGTTTTGTCTTTGAGTGTTGTACAGGATTATGACAAATGCGAATTGCACTTTGAGAATCACAATACAAGGGGATCTTTTTCATATTTATCACATAATCACGAAGTTGACTCTGAATCCAAATGATTTGCGAAGTGCAAGCAGCAGTTGAAATGTATTCAGCCTCAGCAGTTGATATAGCAACACAAGTTTGCTTCTTGGATTGCCAACTCACCAATTTTCCATCCAATAGTTGACACCCACCACTTGTACTTTTTCTATCCAAAGTACATCCTGTTAGATCAGAATCTGAAAAAGCTTGAATGAAGAATCCCGATTTTGAAGGATACCAAAGTCCTAACGAAATTGTCCCCTTAAGATAACGAAAAATATTTTTCACTGCAGTTAAATAAGGTTCTCTGGGATTAGCTTGATACCTAGCACAATTACATACCGAAAGCATAATATCAGGCCTGCTTGCAGCTAAGTACAAATAAGACCCTATCATGCTTCGATAAAGAGTTAAATCAACTGCAGGAGTATCTAATGGAGGAGTTAGTCTTGTTCCCACTGCCATAGGTACTCTCAGCTTCGTGCTGTTGGTTATTCCAATCTTTTCAAGCAGGTTCATTGTGTATTTTTCTTGATTGATTAAAATTCCATCCATGTTCTGTCTTATATTTAAACCAAGAAAGTTATTAATTTTTCCCATCATACTCATTTCATATTGACTCTTCATTAGATTTTCAAATTCAATTGACAATGCTGGGTCAGTTGAGCCAAAAATAATATCATCAACATAAATTTGAACAAGCATGAGATGATTCCCAACTTTCTTGCGAAACAATGTCGGGTCAACTGATCCTTGTTTAAATTTAGATTGTTTCAAAAAAATTGTAAGTGTTACGTACCAGGCTTTTGGTGCTTGTTTTAACCCATAAATTGCTTTGTCTAGGATGTAGACACGATCAGGATGTTCCTCATTTATAAATCCTGGTGGTTGTTCAACATAAACTGTTTCTTCTAGTTCTCCATTTAAGAATGCACACTTAACATCCATTTGAAAAACGTCAAAGTCTTTGTGAGCTGCATAAGCTAAAAATATGCAAACTGCTTCGAGTCTTGCAACAGGAGCAAATGTTTCTTCATAATCTATTCCTTCTTGTTGCGAATAGCCTTTAACAACTAGTCTAGCTTTATTACGAATAATATTGCCATCTTTTTCATTTTTATTTTTAAAAATCCATTTTAATCCGACAACTGAAACATCAAAAGGTTTAGGAATTAATCTCCAAACCTTATTTCGTTCACATTCAGCCAGTTCAGATTGCATAGAAACAACCCAATCTGAGTGTTCCATAGCATCCTTTACTGTCTTTGGCTCTATTTTCGAAATGAAAACATTAAACATACACAATTCTTGGTTCGCATTTAGTACCTCATTTTCGCACGAATTTGAGCTCTTGTCAACACACCATCTTGTGGATTCCCAATCACCTGTTTTTTGGGATGATTTCTTGTCCATTTCTCAAGTGGTGGAAAATTAGCATTAAATTCCAATGGTGCATCTTCATACATATCTTCATTTTCAGATCCTGTAACCGAAAAATTATCATTTAATTCATGAAGTTCATCATTTTCATCAAGATTAATTGTCTCTGTTGCATCATGCTCCCCTTCAACATGATGTTCATCTTGATGCTCCCCCTCAAAATGATGTTCCTGTTGAAATTCCGAATGCTCCCCCTCAACTTGATAAATCATATTTTCACTCTCCCCCTCAAAAGTTTGCTCTCTCTGTACATTGGTGATCGTATGCTCCCCCTCCATACGAATTTCAGGTATACTTTCGCAAGATATTGACGTGGTAGTTATTATTGAATCATCAGTATGGTTTGAGGATTCTGATGTTTGATTATCAAGAGCATGAACTTCCGCATCAATTGCCCTGTCAGGAGTTCCGAAAATTAAGTCATAATCAAAATCATTTATTTTTGAATTTTCAATTTGAGTATCTGAATCAACAAGAATTGATTTATGTTCAAATTTACTATCCGTTTGTCTAAGATAGTAATCATCAAATGTTAAGTTGAAAGTTTCTTCGACTTTTCTTGTTCGTTTGTTTAACACCCTGTATGCAACTAAATTTTGCGAATATCCTAAGAATATGACTTCATCAGCTTTAGCTTGGAACTTGGTCAAATTATCTTTTAGATTCATTATAAAACACCTGCAACCAAAAACGTGGAAAAATTTACATTAGGCTTTCGATTGTTGAGTATTTCATATGGAGTGACATTGAATCTTCGATGAATGAATGACCGATTCTGAGTAAAACATGCAGTCGATACGGCTTCAGCACAAAGATATTGAGGTAAGTTCGCATACATTAACATGGTTCTATCTGCTTCGCATAGAGACCTATTTCTTCTTTCAACAACACCATTTTGTTGTGGAGTATATGGTGATGAGAAATTATGCGAAATGCCTTTGCACGTGAGAAAGAAATCTAGTGTTTGATTTTTAAACTCAGAACCATTATCAATTTTAATTTTGCGAACACTCTTTTTAAGACTCATCTCAATCTTTTTGATAAAATCAATCATCGTCTGAGCAACTTCAGATTTTAACCTGAGAAAAAATACCCATGTGAATCAAGAAAAATCATCAACAATAACTAAAATGTACCGCTTTTTATTAATTGTAACAACAGTCAACGGTCCACATAAGTCAATGTGAAGAAGTTCCAATGGTTCCACGATCTTTGAATCTATCACAATTGGATGACCTTTTCTATGTTGTTTTCCTTGTTCGCAAGCTGCACACAAAGTATCATTGTAAAATTTTAGTATATGTAAACCTCGAACCAAATCTTCAGTGACAAGTTTGTTAATATTGCGAAAATTCAAATGCGACAATCTTCGATGCCAGAGCCAGCTAACATCATTAGAGGCCTTTGATAGTAAACAGACTGCAGGTTTGCCCACAATTGGTTTGATGTCTAGTGTGAACATGTCGCCATATCTTTTGGATTTGAGAAGTACTTCATTTATCTTTTTGTTTGAAATGATACTTCCTTCTTCATTAAACACAACCTGATTTCCAGTACCCACAACAAGTTGCGAAACACTAATCAAGTTATGTTGAAGACCTTCAACATAAGCAACCATGTTAACTATGAATTGTCCATTTGTGACTTTTCCATATCCTTTCACTTGACACTTGTGATTATTTCCAAATTTGACTACTCCAGCATTCTCCAAGCTTCTATAATCTCACAAGTTTTCCTTTCTTCCAGTCATGTGACGAGAGCAACCACTATCAATATACCATTTCACATCATATTGCTCGTCACATATCACCTGCATTTATTGAAAAAATTGAGGAACCCAAAACTTATTGGGTCCTTCATTATTAGTTTTGAACAAATTCTTTGAATTTAAAAACCATGTTTTCACTTTGTCTGAGACACTATCCATTAACTCAACATCATCAGATCTAGATATTGAAATATAGTTGTTCAATAGTTTTGGATTTCCATTGACTTTCATCTCATCCTTCACAACATTCGCAACTTTCATAACTGGTTTCCATTTTTGTACCAGGACTTGCAAATCATGAGATGATGAACTACCACTAGTAGACTTATTGACGAACTTGTCAAATGCAATCTTTATCTGTTGCTCTGAAAACTTCCCATTTTGATATTGTTTTCCTTTCCCTTCAAGCCAATTGTTGATCGTATATACATCAGATTTTCCTTTAGTATACGAAACTTTGGTCGGTTTTGAAATTGAAGGATTTGGAAAATATGGTTGTTTAGGTGAAAATTTTGGTTTTGCTTGAGTTTTGACATTCAAAGTTGATGAATTATTCGTTAATTTTCCAACATTGTGAAACTTATGATCATTCACAAATTCTTGCGAAGTCTCAAATTTTCTAATGTTGTCATATTTTCGAACAAATTTATCATTATTTTTCATTGGAATTTTGTCAACAAAATATATTGGTTTGTGAAAACTTGTATCCTTTTGAATTTTTGATGAATTTTTCTTTGAAATTTGTGCTTTTTCAACTTTTGGTTTATCATTAGACACAACTTGCCAAAAGATTGCTTTTCTTGCTTTTCTTTTTGAAACATTATTTTCTGTTGAATACTTTCCAACCATTAATTTAAATTCATGAGAATTTAGTTTCACGTCCATCTTTGGTTTTTCATCTTTTTCAAAAACTTTGTTTTCTTTTTCACGTTTAACCACCCATTTTTGTGATGATTTTTGACCTTGAAAAACATAAGAATTTTGAGTCAAATTGTTTTCTACTGTATTTTGATTTGCAAAGAAACCTTCAGTGGTTGACCTTTGATTGTCTTTTTCAACCATTTTGTTGAATTCAGGTTTAATTTTCTCAACATTTCTAGTTGTGACAAAGACTTGATTTGGAAAGATTGTGTTATCTGTACATGTAAAATTTGGATAAACCACAGTGTTAGTTCCCAAATAATGTGCACCTTTGTCATTAAGAATTTTGTCGAATTCTTTTGTATCACCAAACACTTGATTAACAACAACTCGTTGAGGTGTTTCATGTGAATCCTTCAATTCTTCTTTGTCTTCATCAGTGTCATCAGTCTTCCAGCTTTCAAATTCCACATTATCAAAGTCACAATGTTGCGAAGTAGAGGGTTTATCATTTTCCTCCTTTACTATTGAATCAACTATAATTTCTTTACCTTTGACCTTAGATGTGATATTAACGATTGACAATTTAGAACAATCGACCTCTTCTTCCACTTCGATCTCACTGATTTCACTCACATTATCTGAATTGTCATCGACATCAGCATAATTGAGTTGAGAATCAAGAATTGAATTTTCAGTTTTCTTTAAGATTTTCACTTGTTCATTCTTTGTCAAACTATCATTGACAATATCAACCAACTCCTCAGCATTCAAGAATTCATCAATTTTGACAATACCATATGCGAATCTATCATCAGGTATTTTGTCAAAGTGAGCAATTGTGTTTTCGCAGTCATTAGAAACAACATCAACTTTTTTGCGCTCATATTCAAGAAAAGGTAAAATTTTTGTATGTTGTTCTTTGCTTATTTCAAATGAATGATGTAAAGCAGTTAACTTCGCATACAAACGTTTAGCAGAGTTACAATAAATGTTTCTTTGTGCTAGTAACAACCTAACTTCTTTATCTAGATTGTTCCTATCACAATTTACATTTTCCATGTAGTTCAAGTTTATCTACTCTGCGTCGTTTTATTTCTAATTCTCTTCTTGTCTCAACTAGTTGCAATTTTAGATTTTGTGCTTATGTACTGGCAGACACAATAACATAATCAAAATAAGCAACAGTATCATCAAATGAAGTTATTGCATCATCATAAGCAGATAAAGGAATATTAAATGACTCAAGAATAGCACGTACCTTGGTGGTCATTGGAGATTTATCAGTGGACTTGGACACAAAGCATCGTCCAAAAACTTCCTCTTCGCAATTATCTTCATAGCTTGCGAACATTACACCATGAGTCGGATGCCTCATTTCTTCATCATCAGATCCTGAAGACCAGATCTGATAAGTTCCACTTTCTTCTTCATCAGACTCTCCTTTCACATCTAAAGACAAGCCTTTTGCCTTCGCGCGCACCTCCTCAATCTTTTCTGAGTAGTAGGCTTCATCCTTGATTTCTCCTCTTTCTTTCTCAGCATACAATCAGCTGCAAAGTGATTTGCCCCATTGCAGTAATGACAATAAATTCCAGAATCACCTTTTAGTTTCTTCTCTTCCTTCACATCTTTCTACTTTTCTTCAACCTTTTCCAATTTCTTCTTTTCCTCACCTCCAGCTTTTATGAAACCACTCTTCGCATCATTTGGCTTTCCTTTTGGATTGAAAGGCTTTTTGAAATTTTTTTTAACTCTATTGTTTGAATAAATGCAACTGCTTCATCATCAGAGTTCATTAAGAAACCTTCATTATCTGATCCTTCTGTTTCACCAGTATCAACTTCTGAAATCTTTGAAACCAAAGCCAAAGGACATCCTAGACTCTGTTTTGCTTCTTCAAACATTTCTGTAACTTCACTTTCGTGTGTTTTCAGCTGGTTGTAGAGATCATTCAAGCTGGTTGTATCAAAACTCTGTTGGTTCTTTATCATCGTACTCACAGTATGCCATTCTTTGCGAAGACCCATGATGAATGTTAGATTGAATTCCATGAGAGACCTTGTGATTCCGTACCTACTGCAATGATAATAAAGCTCATTCAGACGATCATAGTAGTTTTCAAGAGTTTCAGCATCCTTTTGTCTGAATTCCTTAAGTTCAACAAGACATTGCTTAACAGAATTCATCTTCGTCTTTTCGCTACCTTGATACTTCTCTTTTAGTGTGATCCAAATGTCCTTGGCTGCTTTACAACTACGAATGTAATTGTAAACCACAGGAGGCAAAGCACCTCTTAGTTCTCTCATACACCTTTTCTCTTTTTGCTTCATGTGATTCTCTTGATTAGCAACTTCATCTGAAGAAGAAGATTGTCCAATTGGTTGAACATTATAAGGAAGTTGACCTTTTCCACTGATACAATTCCGGAGCTCTTCATCGATTCCATTTAAGTAATCATCCATCCTATCAGCCCACTAATCATAGTATTCAGGCATTAACAATGGAATTTTAGTTGAAGAACAAGTAAGTGAGAGAAAGAAGTCATGGTGTTCATGTTGAAGTTCGCCATTGATGAACACGAGAAATTTTTAGAAAGCTTGAAAAACTTGATGAATTTGTGAATTGATCGAACAAATTGATCACCGATTGCTAATCGATCACTCGACTAAACAATTCAAACGCAGAATCGATTCAAATCTGAAGATCAAGAGAGATTTTCAGAACCAAAATGTACGGAAAATTTTGAGTAAAGTTACTACTCAAAAAGAAAATGATTCTAAAACAAAAATCAGATCAATGCGGTTTGAATCCTGCTCTGATACCAATTGAAGAGAATTGTTATCGACATTTGGAATGCAATCATGATTGTATGAATGAAAAGTAATAACACAAAAAGTAAATATTAATCAGATCTTATATTGATGAAGAACTGATTACAAAATAAGCAGAGAGAAATTGCGAATGATTAATGAATCACCCGTGCATTCAGTTCCTCTACTTCTAACCCCAGTCCCTATTTATAGGAAACCTGAGTGTACAAAAAATATACTAAGTCCTGAACTATACGCTTCGCACAAATGAAGACTTAGTAAAATAACTAACATGCGAAACTAAAGAAACAAACATTTCGACTTTTACAACATCTAGTCTCTACAATTATCTGATCAACATTCAACCCTGACCTATCCTAGCCATCAGCTCCTGATCCTGAACCAGATACCCTTGTGAACACCATACTGAAAATGAACCAAAATGCAACAGAAATGCCATAATTCTTAACATTTTAACCATCATAGCGACTAAACCCTCAGGGTTCGTGACTTCCTTGCTACGCGTACGGGTCATGTGCTTTTAGTAGTACGGGCCCATACTACCTTCCACACCTACCCATATTTGTCTCAATGGATCATCACAAACAACCTGAAAACAATCCCAACAACTAGGATATGCATACATCTTATCATCACTCTCTCGAGAGTGGCTAAACATTCCTTAGCTGGCCTGCTACAGATACTCACCCATAATGATACCCCCAACACTCGCTAAATAGCATACAATGATTACTATATACTCCTTAGGTTATCCTAGGATCCTCATCTCACCTACCATCTGCTGCCAAAGGACCCCTATTGGTGTATGTTAATAACTTCATGAATACAATCACATGCAACATAACTTAGGTAATCTTAGATTAAAAGATTCAACACTACAACAGTTGGACACAGACAAGAGTTGGGCAATAGGACCAAATCCTCCAATCTAAAATTATTTAACCCATTTAGCATGTGACTTAACTATTCAATTAGGAATTAATTCAAATCCGACCGAGTGCTACTGTAAGATTTAAGTTTTGTTAAGATTCTTTTCTAGCCCGTAATGCTAAAATGCTAACATTTTGATCCCTTGTTAGTATGCTGGGCGTACTCAATGAGTACGCTTAGCGTACTAGCCATCCTAATGATCGCGGGTTCCATCCACGTACGCAGAGCGTACGGGGAATATACATGGCGTATGAAAGGCTAGGACAAACCCCAAATTTTAGGGTTTATGCCCTATTTAAACAACTTAAACTTCTCACCCAGACATTTTAGACCAGCCTCCACCTCCCCTTACCCTAAAATCGAAACCCTAGAGTGATTTGATGATTTTTGAGCTGGAAAGAGTGTTTATTGGTGGTTTGTGAAGGAGATGAAGAAGAGGAAGACATGGAGGAGTAGCCTGAGCTGATAGATCTAGGACCACCTTCTCATTCGCAAGCTCTTTGAGGTAAAAAGATCACACCTTAATGATCATATATGTTAGATCTAATATATGGTGTACTTTGTGCACTCTTGACTCTTTTGTGTAAAAAGTGAGCTTTTGATCTACTCCAGAAGCAATGGATGCCAGATCATAGCTCCATTCAGTCCCCATGCTCATAAAAATGTCAACTTTATGGAATTTTTTGATCCATGCATGTATTAAGATCTTTATTTTTAAGCTTTTGAGTCCCATTAAGCCATGCATGAGTGTAAAGTTGCCAACTTTATGTGATAAGTCATCCTTAGGGACCAGATCTAAGAGTATGGAGAAAGGGCTTAACGATTTAAGTGCTTAATTCAGTAATTTGGCACACTAGGAGTACGCTGAGTGTATCCAGCTGGTATACTGCGCGTACTAGCCCCAGGTGGAGTACGCTAAGTGTACAAGTTGAGTATGGTCCGTGTACTCAGCAAATGGGCTTTTGGGCTTGACATCCTCTATATTGGGCCATATTATGAGTTTGTAAGTTTGGTCCTGGTTGGGCTACTAGACCTTTGATTTGGTCTTGGGGCTAGCATGTTTGGGCTTCCATGGATATTAGGCCCATGATGGGTCTTAGACCCAATTTAGAAGATTTGGCCATAAATTAGGCTTTAGGATTTGGGCCTTTTGGAATTATTGATATGGGCCTTGGCTTTGGGATGAGTTGGATAAAGGATAAAATGGTCTTTTACCTTTGTTATAGGCCAAATAGCTTAGACTTTTGGTGTTGGGTCAGAATCCAATTAATAATTAGATGTTACTGATTTTGATAGCGCGGGGATTTTTTGGGCCAGTAGTTAGAGATTCATTTGAGTTTTTTAACAGGTAGAGGTGAGTTTCCTCATTGTGTATGGTGGGTCGAAGGCACCAATGCCGACCCATGGTTTATTATGTTAGGATGTTATATGTCTGCATGACTCTTCGTTGTGTTATGTGTTTGTATGCTTGTCGGGCAAGGCCCGATGCCGCACAGGGCCCGACGACTATTCTGTACCCTATTACCTTTATGATTATCACATGTGTTGTAAGATTACATGTTTATATGTTTATATGTATAGTGGGCTGGCCCCGATTCCAGGTGGGGCCTGTTGACTGACAGATCTGTATACCAAGCGGGGTCGATGCCGGAAGGGGCCTGATGTTGGGTGGGGCCCAATGACGAGTGGGGCCTATTATGTGTTTATTATGTATGGTATGTGGTATTCTGGGGAACTCACTAAGCTTTGTTCTTATGATTTTCAATTTATGTTTCAGGTACTTCTGGTTCAAAAGGGAAGAGCCTTGGATGATTACAGTTCACACACCACCTCGTTCCACATATTATGATTAATATGATGTTTCATGATCTATTTGATACACTTTGTTCCACTTTGGTTTTATGATGATGTTTTGGATTATAGTTTTATTTAAGTTAAAAAAGAAACTTTTTGGTCTTAAATTTTGGGACATTACAAGTTTGTATCAGAACCTTAGTTTGAAGGATTCAGATGTACTCTTGGGTATATCTGAACTCAAACTGAGGGTTTGGGAAAATTTTCAAAAAGTAATTTTTATAAAAAAGAGTTTCTAATAAAAGACAAGGGTGGGGTGCATGCAATCGACCGAGATCAAGCAAGTTTTCCCAAAATACCCATACATGAATTATCATATGCTTTAATTTATGAATGTGTGAATCACATGAAAGTTAGGGCTAAGGATCTGCTCAGGATTTGCATGATAGAATGCTAGGAGAGGTTCCTTTCATGCCAACTGTATGAGCTTGTAAACTAGCATGCTAGTACTGATCAGTAAATGATAGGGTGGCCTAACTAGTTTATACTTGGTTCTGATTACTCAATGCTCGAATGTTGCTTGCTTTATGCTTTTTATGAATTCTCACCAACTTCGGTTAACTAGTAAGAGAATATGTTAAGTTACATCTTACGAAAACTGAATAATTTCAGAAGGTTAGGTTTTAACTCTATTTGTCATCTCTTATTTGAATCCAACCGTTGTAATGTGGGACCTTTCATTCAAGGAATTATATGATGTCGATGATATGTAATTGTATTCATAAGCTAGTTAAAGGGTGTTGCTAGGAGTTCCTTCTGCAGCTGATGGTGGATAGTGCTGTGGTGATTTCCCCAGGATAACCTAGGAAGAGATTTAGTGATAGGATCCTTTTCTTGTGAAGGATTATTTGTGTGGATAAGGAGTGACTTGGAGGATTCAAAGCAACCATTGAGGAAAGTACGGATAGATGTGGAAGGTAGTATGGGCTCGTACTACTGGAAGCAGGGATCCGTACTTGATTCAAGGAGGACTGCGATGAATCCAGGGAGCTTGTAGAGTATGACACTCCTCTCTCTCTCTCTATATATATATATATATATATATATATATATATATATATATATATATATATATATATATGTGCGTATTCTGATGGTTTATATGGTATATTTTTAGTACGGTGACTCTGTGAGGTAGACTGCTTGGTGGTTTCGGTGTGGGTAAAGGCTCAGGCTCAGGTTCTGGAGCCAGGCAAGTGGATGATCAGACGCGGGAGTTCATTTTGTCTGAGATTACTCATACTATACTTGAGCAGACTCTTTTGATCTTTTGTACGATCAAGAAGGTTATCTTGGAGGTGTTGGAGAAGCATTTGGGATCTTTCTGTTCTTAGATGGTGGCTTTGATTAGGACACATTCACTGACCTTTGATCTTTTGTACGATCAAGAAGGTTATCATGGAGGTGTTGGAGGAGCGTTTGGGCTCTTTTTGTGCTTAGTTTGTGGATTTGATTAGGACACATTCACTGACCTTCAGGGAGTTTTGGGCATTATGGGGCTCTGGATTACTATGAGGGAAGGACTCAATTGCAAGCAGCTTTGGTTAGCATATGTTGTCAACGCTTTTCGGACCAACAATTTTCTTGATGGGGAAAAGGTTAGACTTGCTTCCTGTCTTCTGAAAGACATAGCTGGAGACTGGTGGGAGGAGGTTGGGCACTCTGTTGGTGATGAGATTATTGATTCAATGAAATAGGATGATTTTACCATTAGGTCCTGAGTTGAGTTTGAATCAGTAATGGAGGTGTAGCAGCTGGCGAGGGAGTTTCATGACCTTTGCCAGACTACTGAGATGGTGGTTGAGATCACCACAATGTTTCGTGAGAGGGGACTGTTGGTTCTGCAGTATGTGGTGGATAAGGAGATGAAGAAGGAGAGGTACCATGATATGCTGAGGAGTGAAATTCGGCAGTTTGTGAGCCAATCCAGTTGCAAGACACTGGAGGATATGATTGCGAGAGCTAGAGATAAAGATAGATGATTCTAGACCAAGAGGCCAGTAGGGTCGGAGCCGATGTGGAAAGTGCGACAAGATGAATGATGGGGCATGCAGGATGGGTGGTTCTGGTTGCTTCATGTGCGGCCAAACGGGTCATATTAGCTGGGATTGTACTACGACTATTACCACCACCACCCCAATATCTGATCTGATTTGCTTCCATTACAATCAGAGGGGCCACAAGAAGGTCCATTATCTGAGTTTGATAGCAGCTTGATTAGTGGCAGCACCACCTCCAGCGACGCTGAGGATCACCGATAGCCGCCAGGGCAAGGCATATGCGCCTGTGGTAACGAGTAGGACTTTTCACCTGACAGCTGAGGAGGTTCGCGCAACGCATAATATGGTGACGGGACTGTTACTCGTGAATGGTATTTATGCTTTAGTATTGTTTGATTCAGGGGCTCCCTGATCTTTTGTATCAATTACACTTAACAAGAGGTTTGCCGAAGCTCATGGGTAGCTGGATTGTCCTTTAGGCGTCATGATTGCAGATGATCGGTCTATCTGGGCATCGAGTGTGACAACCCGATATTTCGAGACAATATGATGGATCACAAGTCAAATTTACGTCAAAATTTAACGTTCCTAAAATCTTATTTGGGTTAAATGAAGAGGTAGGAGTCGTTTCAAGGTTTTCGTGCATATAAAGAACACTAAATTCCAAGTTATAACGAAGAAGTTATGACCAATCTAAGATTCGCAACAAAACTCGACAACACTGATAGACGTAAAACATGAAGTTTCAATACAATAATTGTTAGCCTTAGGTATCTAAATGAAAGTTTTAGATATCCCAAAACCGTAAGCATACATAAAAAGAATGCCTAAATCTGACTTCATATGAGGAAGTTATGATTTTTCGAAGTTTCAGACATAGCAGTAGACAGCTAAAAACTCGAAATCAAAATGGAACAGCATTTTCCCAACATAACCTAAACGAGAATCGAAGATCTCATCAATGGTATTGCAACGGTAAAAAGTCTAGTGAAAACAGACAAAGGATGAAGGAGTTATGGAATTTCAACAGATTTTTCCTGTCCCGACCTATTAATATATTATATTAAAAATAAATTCAAGATTTGCTGACGGAGTCTAAACGAAAGTTGTAGATTGTAGTTTCACCTACGCGTGGATATAAAGAACGTCAAAAACGGAGTTCGTATGAAGAAGATTTGAAATTTTTAAGTTTACTAAACAATTAAAATATAAATTAAATTAAAAATCCGGTATTATCCGAAGGAGGAGTCATCAGACTAATCCAAGTTACGCCCAGCGTACCCTCGTACGCCCAGCGTACTCGGATGCTCGGCCTTATCCGTTCACGTCGCTTCAATGCTTTTCCGAGGATGCGGTAAGCCATGAAGTTGCGTACGCCCAACGTACCCTCGTTAGTACGCCCCACGTACGCGAGGCTTTCAGCCCCTATAAATGGGATGCGAGGATGCCGGCCATTTTTGGTCAATTCCTCGCTTTCTCGCGCCGAAGCTCTGCGTTTCAACCCTCGGAGTCATCCCAAAGGCCCGGTTTTCATATCCAAGTTGGGAAGGAAGTTTTACACTCCCGAGACTCCCGAGATTCCCGAGAATCTCGAGAAATCTGCTTGCTTGAGTAGAAGTTCTGCTCGGTTTTCGTCCCGCTTTCTTCAATCTATCAAGTGAGTTCATCCCCCTATAATCCACACTTTTAAAATGTTTTATAAATGTTTTTATATGCTTTTAAGGGGGGAATACAAGTAAAACACACGATAACTATCGTGTGTTATATAAAGTTTCATTATACACTTTTTATGAACGGAATCGTATGTGATTTATAACTATTATAAGGAAACTTTCATATGCAAAATGTATCACGATAACATCACATCTTTTGAAATGAAAAGTGTTGTTATATATGTATAAATCAAACACTCTGCTTATACTGTATGTATATGTGTCCATCTTAGGCACTACAAAAATTATACTTTTCATAACAAGTGAGCATTTCACTAGGGATTACTATACAAACGAGACACACTTTTAGAAAACTATAATAGGTATAGTTTTACGAGAACATCACGAACTTTTACATACTAGAAATACTATTTCAAGGAGATACGTTCATATACAAGAACAAACGAACATTTTCATATGTACTTCAAATAGTTTTCACAAACGTTTTTACATGTTAAAACACTCTTAGAAATTGTCTTACAAAGTGTAAGTTTCCCTTTTGAATCTATTATAGTTGTGCTTCAAACAAAGGTTTTCTCACACTTAAACTGTCTTGTCAAATGGTCTTTCGAACCGATTTATAAACTGACATCAAGTCATAAATTCTTATTTATTAAACTTTTCAAAGGTTTTACAAAACTTCTTTTATGCTTTTATATTATAAATTGCATGCCTCTATATGTATAGTTATATAAGAAATGTTTAAAATACTTAGGAAGGCTATCCACCTTGTTTCCTTTTCCTCGATTTGGATGTGGTCTGGTGGGATATCGGGTACTCTTCCGAAGGTCGTTTAAATATTAGTTATATATCATGTGTACATATATAGTCATAAATGATCCATCAGTTAATTCAGTTCCGACACTCTTGGGTAGCAAGGGTGTACAAACCTACTTGGACACTCATCAATTACATTCTAGTAAACTATTATAGGAATAGCCTAGGGGATACAAAACATTGTCCCTATTACAAGAAATTACACCAGATTCAGTTCATTCATGAGTCTAAACTACATGCTATATGAAGGGATACTCTTGCAGAGATTCCTCTTACATGGATACACTTATATGGATACTCTTACAGAGATTCCTTTTACATGGATACACTTATGTGGATACTCTTACAAAGATTCCTCTTACATGGATACACTTATAAGGACACTTTTACATAGATACTATGTGGTAAGAAACAATAAGGGACTAACCATTCCTAAACCCGGCTGTTAGCAGCAGAGGTAAATGGACATCTACGGATGTCTACGGTTAATACTTATACTAAAAAGACATTTAAAGAACTAACCATTCCTTCCACCTGCTGTTAGCTACAGAGGAAAATGAACATTTATGGATATTCATGGTGAGAATGTTTTGGCAGTCACGATGTCGTGTTTATCCTAATACCAAAGGATAATACTTATATGGCTATATTTTCTCTATTACTTTTATTTTGTGATACATTCACGTGAACGATGAAGTAGACTATATATATTGTTAATAGTAGTCATAAAGGGGAAAACCATCTTTGTTACAGCAAAACATACAAGTCTCGGTAGAAGACTTTTTCAAAACATTCAGGTCTTGGTAGAAGACTACTTTTTGTACTAGTAGAAAATATGGGATTTTCTAGGATTTTTCAAAACATATACAAACAAATTCATTGATTGATTTCAAATGTTATCATCAAACTTATATGAATAATGACATTAAATACTTATGAAATAACCAGCTTAATTGCTGACCTACACTTTCAAAATAACTTGTATTCTCAGGTCACCAGTAGACAGGTACGATGACCAGGTTTTGCGAAGACGGAGCAGTCAAGACTCGTCTTTTATTTTAATTACTTGTTGTAATGTCTTATTTCTATGAAAGAACACACATGTATTAAACTATTACTATTAATGCAATGGACGATGTTGTTTCTTGTTTACTACTACACATTGTTGTGACACATACATGACGTCCTCCGCCCCAGGACATTTTCGCCGTTCTCGGTTTTGGGGTGTGACAGATTGGTATCAGAGCATTGTTTATAGTGAACTGAGTATATCAACCCATAAAAGATATACTAACTATAAATACAATGGGATTAAAATACTCTGACTTAGAGTTTATAATTCTAAATAATAAAATATTTAAAGTAAGTATACGTGCCTGCATTCATACTAAAATCGGTGTCACAACGAAAATAACAAAAGTATTAAGATTGTTGAATATCACAAGTAAGCTTGGGGATGTATAATCAGTCTTGGGAGTGCCATAGCCTGATCAACTATGCTAGTCCGAGGAGTGATTAGCATATGCCCAAGAATGGTTGTGATGTAACAACAATTCTAAAAACTTACCAACATTACCACAATGAGAATATTATAGCAGAACCTAAGTCTAAAATACCATAGGGGGTGTTTTGTGTTATCATAATTACTTACTTGAGAACTAAAAAGGATCTTCATTACTAAGTTGATAGTTGCTAAGTGGATACACTAAGGCTATATGTAACTAGGATGTTATAGACTTAGAATCGGTGAAGTTTTTGCTTTACCCTTATTCCTTGTGAATTTGGAGTTAAGGTCACTTATTCGAAAACCTATCTTGTGTTGATTACATATGACTGGTATGCACTTTACAAATAGCGATGTAACTAGTGAAGATTTTCTAATAATTATCTAGATAGTTCGTCTAATAATTATTTCCTTACCCCAATTCTCGCGTAGATAATATAACTGGACTCCATCTCTACGACAACCCGTACCTTCAGAACAAAGGCAATATTGGATGTTTTGAAGAAGAACTAGAGAGTGATCATCCAATCCCTTTGAATGATCACCATGCTAAAAACCTTTTGAATGTTGATAACTCTGAACTCGAGGTTGAGAACCTACCCCAGGCAGCTCCCGTTCCAATTCCTAACCCTCATCCGGCTTTTCATGGCCCGACGCCCCCTTGGGTATAAGGTTTGGAGACAGGGAGCGAAGAGTAAGATCAGCCCATGCCATTTATTGGTGACCGAAGCTTTTATGACCTGAGCAATGGGAGCTCAGGAGACAGAATCTTGCCAATCCTAATCCGTAGAGTTGCCCGAAACGAAATTCAGGGCAGGACGGCTCTCCAACGTATCGAAGAGGTTAATACCAATGCAAGAATGCATACCATTCGCACCAATCGCCTTGAAAACAAGTGAGAGATCTGGGAGAAACCATGAGACACTGCTGCAAGCACTAGCTGAAACCCAAGCCGAAGTCATGGAACTTTGAGTATGCCAGAGGGTGTACGAAAGATACCTGCTAGATATGGGACGTCAACTAGCTGAACTAAGGATTCACCATAGGGGTGACCATCGCCAGTAGGAGATGCTATACTATTCGTCTTTGTTTTAAAGAACCGTGCTCTTGTCTATGTTCTGGGTAGCACTCTTCTATGTGACTACCGTGTACTGTAAGTACTTTTAGTTAGGCCTTTATACTGTCAAGGGCTTTTCTACTCCGAATATGATGTAAGACCTACTCCAAGGTTCATTTCCCCAAACTTTTACGTCATGAATATCAAAGATATTGACAGTCGACTAACTTTTGTATCATTCTTTATTCAAGTACTCTTATCATACTCTCATTGGATTCTATCTGAAACACGCTTTAGTCAAGTCATTGGACTATAGTAATTTAGCTCCGGAAACATTTCCAAGTATCTTTTAGTGGTTGGATCATGTTATTCACCAACCAACGATACCTCGGCTTGAACGACAAGCGTCTTGAGACCATTCTACAAACTTACTTCCACTCATTACTAGGACTACATCATAAGGATGTAGGTCAACCCTTCATAAACACACTTCCACTCAGTGCTAGGACTGCATCATAGGGATAATCATGTCTTCATCCAAAAACAATCAGCCGAGCAACGAAACCCCTATCCTCCATATCAACGCCGCTACATTACAAGCTGTAGTAGCAGCTGCTGTGACAACTTTCTTTACACACATCAACTCAGGAAACACAAACAAGACCGACAAAGGAGTCGGGAGTTCTGATGATAGTACCAAACCGGGAAACCAACAAATGGCAACAGTCATAGACTTGCGAAGCCATAAGACCGAAAGGAAGAGATGATATCGTCAAGCCCTAAAGGAGCGCAAGAGATCCCAAAGACTTGCCATGCCACAACAATAAGTGGCAACTCCTGCAGAACGCTTTAGGAAGCAATTTCCAAGGTAGTGTAATGAGGAAGGCACTCGTGTCCACATAGCTCTGGCTAAACACCTCACTCCCAATACCAATGCTAGTACTAGCCAGTCATGCCACCAATGTAGTGAGATAGGGCACCTCAAGGAGGATTGCCCTATAACAAAGAACCCTGGCACAGACGGTAGGATTCTCAGGATCACAGTTGCAGGATAACCTACTCCGAACCCACGTTAATGTAATTTAGGCGTTTCGTTGTAACAAACTTATAAACCATCCAAAACTAGTGCAACCAGAGTCTTATCTTTTGCGGGATCCTGTCGGTATTGGGATGCTCGTGCTGCGTATACTTGCCTTTTGTAGTATACCTTATTCGCAGCAATAGTTTTGTAGTAGTCTAAAGTACTGTAACTCTGTTGATGGTTGCACGGTTGTGTTTTGTCTGTAAACGTCTTATGTTCAAATCTAATGTCTTTAAGTTTCCTTATGATTCTGACATTATCATACAACTTGATTCAGTTTGATCCTCACAAAAACAACTTCATACGTACATCTCTTTCTTTGAAATCGTCTTTCTAGCGAAGCCGTCATTCCAGAACATTAAAGTACTTGGGCATAGAGCACCTCATATTTCTTATCCTTTCCAAAGAAAAACTCAGCAAACCGCCCCAAAGTACCACTCCTGCATTACGTCAAGTTCAATCCAAAGACCCACAGTTTCAATCTTATTTATATACGACTCGTATACCCGAGACTGTGACTGATGAACCTGGTATGGGTTCTACTATGAATTTCAAGACGGAGACTGCCCAAGACTGAGAGTGATCGTGCTTCCAGGTGAATAAACTTAGAAATACATATCCTTTTTCCTTAATTCGGGAGTAATCATACTTTCTTTTAGATCTTAACGACATCAAATCAACCACAAGGTTCTGACGTCATAATCAGTATGAATTGGTTGTGTTCTTATGAAAGGGGAAAGGTCACTGCCTATACCTCAAGACAGCTTAAGACACAGGAAGTTAACTATACAACACATGATCTTGAGTCAGGAGCAGCGGTAACTGCCTCGAAGATCTGGAGACACTAGTTGTAGGGTACAAGATGTACTATTCTCACAGTCCACAAAAACATTCAACATACGTTCGACCAAGAAGAGTTATCATGCCAGTGAAGTCAAACGAAAGAAGCAAATTCGTATCCCGATAGTGAAAGGTTCGCTGGAATGCCACGCGACCGAGTTCACTTAAGAAAACTAGAAGAAAATAGAACTTATAACCGTAGCATGGTTATCAATTCTGTTTAAACTCTAATTTCGGGACAAGATTCCCTCTAACGGGGGGATGATGTGACAACCCGATATTTTGAGACAATACGATGGATCACAAGTCAAATTTACGTCAAAATTTAACTTTCCTAAAATCTTATTTGGGTTAAATGAAGTGGTAGGAATAGTTTCAAGGTTTTCGTGCATATAAAGAACACTAAATTCCGAGTTATAACGAAGAAGTTATGACCAATCTAAGATTCGCAACAAAAATCGACAACACTGATTGACGTAAAACCTGAAGTCTCAATACAATAAATTTTAGCCTTAGGTATCTAAATGAAAGTTTTAGATATCCCAAAACCGTAAGCATACATAAAAAGAATGCCCAAATCTGACTTCATATGAAGAAGTTGTGATTTTTCGGAGTTTCAGACATAGCAGTGGACAGCTAAAAACTCAAAATCAAGATCGAACAGCTTTTTACCAACATGACCTAAACGAGAATCGAAGATCTCATCAATGGTATTGCAACGGTAAAAAGTCTGGCGAAAACAGACAACGGATGAAGGAGTTATGGAATTTTAACGGATTTTTCCTGTCCCAACCTATTAATATATTATATTAAAAATAAATCAAGATTTGCTAACGGAGTCTAACAAAAGTTGTAGATCGTAGTCTCACCTACGCGTGGATATAAAGAACATCAAAAACGGAGTTCGTATGAGGAAGATATGAATTTTTAAAGTTTACTAAATAATTAAAATATAAATTAAATTAAAAATCCGGTATTATCCGAAGGAGGAGTCATCGGACCAATCCAAGTTACGCCCAACGTACTCGGATGCTCGGCCTTATACGTCCACGTCGCTTCGATGCTATGTGTCACACCCCCAAACCAAGGATGGCGGAAACGTCCAGGGGTGGAGGACTTCATGTACAGTATCACAACAACGTGTATAATAGTGCTCAAAGTAAATACAACCATCATAAATATAATTGAAAATGTTACATCAAAGTATATGTTTACATGTTTCAAAATCAATTACAATATGATGACAAAAATAAATTGTTGACGGTTTAACGTCCCATCCTCAAAGCGCTGAAGTTTTCCTGATTCACTGATTTCCTGAGAATACAAGTAGTTTTGAAAAGTGTCAACAATTAAGTTGGTGAGTTCATAAGAGTTTTGTTTGGAGTAGAAACCGTTTTCCTTTTTAAAAGCGATAGGATATGAATCCAGAAAATCCAATATTTTCTTAGTTAGGTGTAAACAGAATATTCCTATATGATGTGTTGATGTATCCTAGATTGACCCGTAGATTTCCCCTATAATTGTCCAGCGTATGTAAGTTATATAAGATTTAAGTTAGATAAAACGTCGAATGTAGTGGGTCTGCCCTAGGTCCACAACCCAACGAGGAACAGGAGATGAGGCGGGCACCACCAATTCTAAGCCAATCCAGACTAAATTCTTGTATGACTCAAGCATATACGCTCAACGATTATAGTTGAAGTCTAACAATGCGAAAATTTAATGTGAATATAATCTATACATATCATAGTTCACCGGGGTGTAATAGGGATTAGTGAACCTGAACTATGCATATGATAGCTTATCAAAAGTGATGGTGATTGTGAATACAACCTATACATATCATAGTTCACCGGGGAATATTAGAGATTACTGAACCTGAACTATGCATATGAATAGCTTATCGAAAGTGATGGTGATTGTGAATATAACCTATACATATCATAGTTTACCGGGGAATATTAGAGATTAGTGAACCTGAACTATGCATATGAATAGCTTATCGAAAGTGATGGTGAATTCCTTTCTTGTAATTAAGTTCCTAGAGTAGATGAAACATAAACTATACCTATTATAGTTTATTACATTGTTTGTAATATATATTTACCCTAACTATACGATTATAACTAGCGTGTTCGTTTGTGGGGGTATAATGGCTTAACTATACTTATTATAGATTATCATAATTGTCCATAGTGGCAATAATTCTTTTGTATGTGTAAAACCTTTAATAATGTGTTTGTTATATAAATAACCCTAAACTATACCTATTATAGTTTATCAATTGTTTGTGTGGGTAGTGAGCATAGGCCTTACTTGTCATAATTTACCAGTGTTTATATTTTAATGGATATAGCCTCGTAATATCATATATATATTTACCATACTTGTGGAGGTGTAAATCCATTTGTTTTCTGATGTATGTCTATGTAAGGATATAAAATTTGTCATATATTGCAACTACACATAATCATATAACGATGTATACCTTGCTCAACATGTTACAAGGTGAAATGAAATTTATAGAGTTTTTCTGTTAATAACATTTTCTGTAACTGTTATTGGAAAAATTGTAGAAAAATCATAAAATGTCCAAATCAAGTTCTGTAACTTCTGGGAGTTTGGAAAATGAGTCTAGTTTGTTCATAATTTTTATTATAATTTTTAATGACCTCTAACTTGGGTGAAAAAGTCCATAATCACAGACTGGTCCGGATTGATGTTTGAAATGATAGGCAGTTTTGTAAAAATCACCATAAATTGTAGAAAAATTGTATGGAGATGTGCAAGTAGTCATTTTAAAGCTAAGAAGTGGAAATACATGCACCTAAAACAGTTTTGAAAACAAAAAAGTTTAAGATGTCCAAAACAGTCCGTGAATGGAGTGGAACTTTTCTGATGAAAGCTGTTAGAAAAATGTAGTTATGTTCTAAGTGTTTTAACTTGTATTCCCCCCCCCCCCTAAAAACTTGAGAAAACATGAAAATGTAGGGGTACTAACTCACCTTGTGTGATTTCAGTAGGTAAGTGTTGAAGAAGAGAAGTGTTCAACCCAAGAACACTTGAAGATTCGAAGCTCTAACACAAATATAATGGAGTTTGTGTAAGATATCCATGATTTGAGAGGAAATAATTGAGATAATCATAAAGAGAATGGATTATGCTTACCAAATGTGGAGGAAAAACTCAAGATCAGCCCTTGAATCTCGAATTTCTAGAGAGAGGAAGTGAGAGAGAGAAGAGTTCGATCTTCTTGTGAAATGAGAGCAAATGAGAGAAAATGAGGAGAGAGGATGATTATCCAGCTCTCAAAAACGTGGGGATGGCTTGTAAAAAGGGGGTAAAAGGTACAAGGTATGGTGGGGAGGAGTATGGGTTGTCATGGAGTGGGTATGGGGGTTGTTTGCGTCATAAACTAAAGTAAGGTCAACACTCCACTTTTGTACTTTACCAACTCCTTTTTGGATAAGGTTTTATCCTTAAAATGTGGTTAAATTATTAATTTAGGGGTCTTATAATTTAAAATAAAGTTTTGGGTGAAAATCCCATGTTAAAACAATTAAAAACGGGCTTAAAACGTAAAATTACGCGAAACCGGGTGAAAAATGAGCTTTCCAGCGAGACCCCTCGGATCTCGGCCGAGGTTCGGTCAGGAGTGGTGCTGGTCTCGGAAGCGAAGGCGCGAGCCAGAAGAAGGAGCGAAGGCGGGGTTCGCCCGAAGGCTCGGTCCGATGAGGAGTCAGAAGCGAAGGTCAGAAGTTCGGTCCGAAGAGAAGCCAGAACCGAAGGAACTGTTGTGAACAGTAATGAACAGTACTTTCGGTTCAGACCTTCCTTCTATGCGGGGTTCGGCTCGGACCTTCCTTCTATGCGCGGTTCGGCTCGGATGAACAGTACTCTCGGTTCGGTTCATGGGTCAGCAGCTTCGGTTCGGTTCAGGAACAGTACTCTCGGTTCGGTTGATGAATAGTACTTTCGGTTCCTTAAGGGGGGTTTCGGTTCCTAAGGTCCGTTTTTCGCGTAGACTTCAGTTTTTGGGCTGATTTCGCCAAATTCAAGGGTCGGGATGCCCCGAGTGATTATAGAAAGTTGGGAGAGATTTCGAGAGAGATTTGAGAGAGATTCCACATACTCAGAGAGATTTGGGAGAGATTTGACATACTTGGAGAGATTTCTCATACAAAGAGATATGTGGGAGAGATTTCACATACTTAGAGAGATTTGGGAGAGATTTGACATACAAAGAGATATATGGGGGTGTTTTGTGTTATCATAATTACTTACTTGAGAACTAAAAAGGATCTTCATTACTAAGTTGATAGTTGCTAAGTGGATACACTAAGGCTATATGTAACTAGGATGTTATAGACTTAGAATCGGTGAAGTTTTTGCTTTACCCTTATTCCTTGTGAATTTGGAGTTAAGGTCACTTATTCGAAAACCTATCTTGTGTTGATTACATATGACTGGTATGCACTTTACAAATAGCGATGTAAGTAGTGAAGATTTTCTAATAATTATCTAGATAGTTCGTCTAATAATTATTTCCTTACCCCAATTCTTGCGTAGATAATATAACTGGACTCCATCCCTACGGCAACCCGTACCTTCAGAACAAAGGCAATATTGGATGTTTTGAAGAAGAACTAGAGAGTGATCATCCAATCCCTTTGAATGATCACCATGCTAAAAACCTTTTGAATGTTGATAACTCTGAACTCGAGGTTGAGAACCTACCCCAGGCAGCTCCCGTTCCAATTCCTAACCCTCATCCGGCTTTTCATGGCCCGACGCCCCCTTGGGTATAAGGTTTGGAGACAGGGAGCGAAGAGTAAGATCAGCCCATGCCATTTATTGGTGACCGAAGCTTTTATGACCTGAGCAATGGGAGCTCAGGAGACAGAATCTTGCCAATCCTAATCCGTAGAGTTGCCCGAAACGAAATTCAGGGCAGGACGGCTCTCCAACGTATCGAAGAGGTTAATACCAATGCAAGAATGCATACTATTCACACCAATCGCCTTGAAAACAAGTGAGACATCTGAGAGAAACCATGAGACACTGTTGCAAGCACTAGCTGAAACCCGAGCCGAAGTCATGGAACTTCGAGTATGCCAGAGGGTGTACGAAAGATACCTGCTAGATATGGGACGTCAACTAGCTGAACTAAGGATTCACCATAGGGGTGACCGTCGCCAGTAGGAGATGCTATACTATCCGTCTTTGTTTTAAAGAACCGTGCTCTTGTCTATGTTCTGGGTAGCACTCTTCTATGTGACTACCGTGTACTGTAAGTACTTTTAGTTAGGCCTTTATACTGTCAAGGGCTTTTCTACTCCGAATATGATGTAAGACCTACTCCAAGGTTCATTTCCCCGAACTTTTACGTCATGAATATCAAAGATATTGACAGTCGGCTAACTTTTGTATCATTCTTTATTCAAGTACTCTTATCATACTCTCATTGGAGTCTATCTGAAACACGCTTTAGTCAAGTCATTGGACTATAGTAATTTAGCTCCGGAAACATTTCCAAGTATCTTTTAGTGGTTGGATCATGTTATTCACCAACCAACGATACCTCGGCTTGAACGACAAGCGTCTTGAGACCATTCTACGAACTTACTTCCACTCATTACTAGGACTACATCATAGGGATGTAGGTCAACCCTTCATAAACACACTTCCACTCAGTGCTAGGACTGCATCATAGGGATAATCATGTCTTCATCCAAAAACAATCAGCCGAGCAACGAAACCCCTATCCTCCATATCAACGCCGCTACATTACAAGCTGTAGTAGCAGCTGCTGTGACAACTTTCTTTACACACATCAACTCAGGCAACACAAACAAGACCGACAAAGGAGTCGGGAGTTCTGATGATAGTACCAAACCGGGAAACCAACAAATGGCAACAGTCATAGACTTGCGAAGCCATAAGACCGAAAGGAAGAGATGATATCGTCAAGCCCTAAAGGAGCGCAAGAGATCCCAAAGACTTGCCATGCCACAACAATAAGTGGAAACTCCTGCAGAACGCTTTAGGAAGCAATTTCCAAGGTGGTGTAATGAGGAAGGCACTCGTGTCCACATAGCTCTGGCTAAACACCTCACTCCCAATACCAATGCTAGTACTAGCCAGTCATGCCACCAATGTAGTGAGATAGGGCACCTCAAGGAGGATTGCCCTATAACAAAGAACCCTGGCACAGACGGTAGGATTCTCAGGATCACAGTTGCAGGATAACCTACTCCGAACCCACGTTAATGTAATTTAGGCGTTTCGTTGTAACAAACTTATAAACCATCCAAAACTAGTGCAACCAGAGTCTTATCTTTTGCGGGATCCTGTCGGTATTGGGATGCTCGTGCTGCGTATACTTGCCTTTTGTAGTATACCTTATTCGCAGCAATAGTTTTGTAGTAGTCTAAAGTACTGTAACTCTGTTGATGGTTGCACGGTTGTGTTTTGTCTGTAAACGTCTTATGTTCAAATCTAATGTCTTTAAGTTTCCTTATGATTCTGACATTATCATACGACTTGATTCAGTTTGATCCTCACAAAAACAACTTCATACGTACATCTCTTTCTTTGAAATCGTCTTTCTAGCGAAGCCGTCATTCCATAACATTAAAGTACTTGGGCATAGAGCACCTCATATTTCTTATCCTTTCCGAAGAAAAACTCAGCAAACCGCCCCAAAGTACCACTCCTGCATTACGTCAAGTTCAATCCAAAGACCCACAGTTTCAATCTTATTTATATACGACTCGTATACCCGAGACTGTGACTGATGAACCTGGTATGGGTTCTACTATGAATTTCAAGACGGAGACTGCCCAAGACTGAGAGTGATCGTGCTTCCAGGTGAATAAACTTAGAAATACATATCCTTTTTCCTTAATTCGGGAGTAATCATACTTTCTTTTAGATCTTAACGACATCAAATCAACCACAAGGTTCTGACGTCATAATCAGTATGAATTGGTTGTTTTCTTATGAAAGGGGAAAGGTCACTGCCTATACCTCAAGATAGCTTAAGACACAGGAAGTTAACTATACAACACATGATCTTGAGTCAGGAGCAGCGGTAACTGCCTCGAAGATCTGGAGACACTAGTTGTAGGGTACAAGATGTACTATTCTCATAGTCCACAAAAACATTCAACATACGTTCGACCAAGAAGAGTTATCATGCCAGTGAAGTCAAACGAAAGAAGCAAATTCGTATCCCGATAGTGAAAGGTTCGCTGGAATGCCACGCGACCGAGTTCACTTAAGAAAACTAGAAGAAAATAGAACTTATAACCGTAGCATGGTTATCAATTCAGTTTAAACTCTAATTTCGGGACAAGATTCCCTCTAACAGGGGGATGATGTGACAACCCGATATTTTGAGACAATATGATGGATCACAAGTCAAATTTACGTCAAAATTTAACTTTCCTAAAATCTTATTTGGGTTAAATGAAGTGGTAGGAATAGTTTCAAGGTTTTCGTGCATATAAAGAAAACTAAATTCCGAGTTATAACGAAGAAGTTATGACCAATCTAAGATTCGCACCAAAAATGGACAACACTGATAGACGTAAAACGTGAAGTCTCAATACAATAAATTTTAGCCTTAGGTATCTAAATGAAAGTTTTAGATATCCCAAAACCGTAAGCATACATAAAAAGAATGCCCAAATCTGACTTCATATGAGGAAGTTGTGATTTTTCGGAGTTTCAGACATAGCAGTTGACAGCTAAAAACTCAAAATCAAGATCGAACAGCTTTTTGCCAACATGACCTAAACGAGAATCGAAGATCTCATCAATGGTATTGCAACGGTAAAAAGTCTGGCGAAAACAGACAACGGATGAAGGAGTTATGGAATTTTAACGGATTTTTCCTGTCCCGACCTATTAATATATTATATTAAAAATAAATCAAGATTTGCTAACGGAGTCTAACAAAAGTTGTAGATCGTAGTCTCACCTACGCGTGGATATAAAGAACATCAAAAACGGAGTTCGTATGAGGAAGATATGAATTTTTAAAGTTTACTAAATAATTAAAATATAAATTAAATTAAAAATCCGGTATTATCCGAAGGAGGAGTCATCGGACCAATCCAAGTTACGCCCAGCGTACTCGGATGCTCGGCCTTATACGTCCACGTCGCTTCGATGCTATGTGTCACACCCCCAAACCAAGGATGGTGGAAACGTCCAGGGGTGGAGGACTTCATGTACAGTATCACAACAACGTGTATAATAGTGCTCAAAGTAAATACAACCATCATAAATATAATTGAAAAAGTTACATCAAAGTATATGTTTACATGTTTCAAAATCAATTACAATATGATGACAAAAATAAATTGTTGACGGTTTAACGTCCCATCCTCAAAGCGCTGAAGTTTTCCTGTTTCACTGATTTCCTGAGAATACAAGTAGTTTTGAAAAGTTTCAACAATTAAGTTGGTGAGTTCATAAGAGTTTTGTTTGGAGTAGAAACCGTTTTCCTTTTTAAAAGCGATAGGATATGAATCCAGAAAATCCAATATTTTCTTAGTTAGGTGTAAACAGAATATTCCTATATGATGTCTTGATGTATCCTAGATTGACCTGTAGATTTCTCCTATAATTGTCCAGTGTATGTAAGTTATATAAGATTTAAGTTAGATAAAACGTCGAATGTAGTGGGTCTGCCCTAGGTCCACAACCCAACGAGGAACAGGAGATGAGGCGGGCACCACCAATTCTAAGCCAATCAAGACTAAATTCTTGTATGACTCAAGCATATACGCTCAACGATTATAGTTGAAGTCTAACAATGCGAAAATTTAATGTGAATATAATCTATACATATCATAGTTCACCGGGGTGTAATAGGGATTAGTGAACCTGAACTATGCATATGATAGCTTATCAAAAGTGATGGTGATTGTGAATATAACCTATACATATCATAGTTCACCGGGGTATATTAGAGATTAGTGAACCTGAACTATGCATATGAATAGCTTATCGAGAGTGATGGTGATTGTGAATATAACCTATACATATCATAGTTCACCGGGGAATATTAGAGATTAGTGAACCTGAACTATGCATATGAATAGCTTATCGAAAGTGATGGTGAATTCCTTTCTTGTAATTAAGTTCCTAGAGTAGATGAAACATAAACTATACCTATTATAGTTTATTACATTGTTTGTAATATATATTTACCCTAACTATACGATTATAACTAGCGTGTTCGTTTGTGGGGGTATAATGGCTTAACTATACTTATTATAGATTATCATAATTGTCCATAGTGGCAATAATTCTTTTGTATGTGTAAAACCTTTAATAATGTGTTTGTTATATAAATAACCCTAAACTATACCTATTATAGTTTATCAATTGTTTGTGTGGGTAGTGAGCATAGGCCTTACTTGTCATAATTTACCAGTGTTAATATTTTAATGGATATAGCCTCGTAATATCATATATATATTTACCATACTTGTGGAGGTGTAAATCCATTTGTTTTCTGATGTACGTATATGTAAGGATATAAAATTTGTCATATATTGCAACTACACATAATCACATAACGATGTATACCTTGCTCAACATGTTACAAGGTGAAATGAAATTTATAGAGTTTTTCTGTTAATAACATTTTCTGTAACTGTTATTGGAAAAATTGTAGAAAAATCATAAAATGTCCAAATCAAGTTCTGTAACTTCTGGGAGTTTGGAAAATGAGTCTAGTTTGTTCATAATTTTTATTATAATTTTTAATGACCTCTAACTTGGGTGAAAAAGTCCATAATCACAGACTGGTCCGGATTGATGTTTGAAATGATAGGCAGTTTTGTAAAAATCACCATAAATTGTAGAAAAATCGTATGGAGATGTGCAAGTAGTCATTTTAAAGCTAAGAAGTGGAAATACATGCACCTAAAACAGTTTTGAAAACAAAAAAGTTTAAGTTGTCAAAAACAGTCCGTGAATGGAGTGGAACTTTTCTGATGAAAGCTGTTAGAAAAATGTAGTTATGTTCTAAGTGTTTTAACTTGTATTCCCCCCCTAAAAACTTGAGAAAACATGAAAATGTAGGGGTATGAACTCACCTTGTGTGATTTCAGTAGGTAAGTGTTGAAGAAGAAAAGTGTTCAACCCAAGAACACTTGAAGAATCACTTGAAGATTCGAAGCTCTAACACAAATATAATGGAGTTTGTGTAAGATATCCATGATTTGAGAGGAAATAATTGAGATAATCATAAAGAGAATGGATTATGCTTACCAAATGTGGAGGAAAAACTCAAGATCAGCCCTTGAATCTCGAATTTCTAGAGAGAGGAAGTGAGAGAGAGAAGAGTTTGATCTTCTTGTGAAATGAGAGCAAATGAGAGAAAATGAGGAGAGAGGATGATTATCCAGCTCTCAAAAACGTGGGGATGGCTTGTAAGAAGGGGTAAAAGGTACAAGGTATGGTGGGGAGGAGTATGGGTTGTCATGGAGTGGGTATGGGGGTTGCTTGCGTCATAAACTAAAGTAAGGTCAACACTCCACTTTTGTACTTTACCAACTCCTTTTTGGATAAGGTTTTATCCTTAAAATGTGGTTAAATTATTAATTTATGGGTCTTATAATTTAAAATAAGGTTTTGGGTGAAAATCGCATGTTAAAACAATTAAAAACGGGCTTAAAACGTAAAATTACGCGAAACCGGGTGAAAAATGAGCTTTCCAGCGAGACCCCTCGGATCTCGGCCGAGGTTTGGTCAGGAGTGGTGTTGGTCTCGGAAGCGAAGGCGCGAGCCAGAAGAAGGAGCAAAGGCGGGGTTCGCCCGAAGGCTCGGTCTGATGAGGAGTCAGAAGCGAATGTCAGAAGTTCGGTCCGAAGAGAAGCCAGAACCGAAGGAACTGTTGTGAACAGTAATGAACAGTACTTTCGGTTCGGACCTTCCTTCTATGCGGGGTTCGGCTCGGACCTTCCTTCTATGCGCGGTTCGGCTCGGATGAACAGTACTCTCGGTTCGGTTCATGGGTCAGCAACTTCGGTTCGGTTCATGAACAGTACTCTCGGTTCGGTTGATGAATAGTACTTTCGGTTCCTTAAGGGGGTTTCGGTTCCTAAGGTCCGTTTTTCGCGTAGACTTCAGTTTTTGGGCTGATTTCGCCAAATTCAAGGGTCGGGATGCCCCTTGGAGAGATTTCTCATACAAAGAGATATGTGGGAGAGATTTGACATACTTGGAGAGATTTCTCATACAAAGAGATATGTGGGAGATATTTCACATACTTAGAGAGATTTGGGAGAGATTTGACATACTTGGAGAGATTTCTCATACAAAGAGATATGTGGGAGAGATTTCACATACTTAGAGAGATTTGGGAGAGATTTGACATACTTGGAGAGATTTCACATATAAAGAGATATGTGGGAGAGATTTCACATACATAGAGAGATTTGGGAGAGATTTGACATACTTGGAGAGATTTCTCATACAAGGAGATATGTGGGAGAGATTTCACATACTTAGAGAGATTTGGGAGAGATTTGAAATACTTGGAGAGATTTCACATACAAAGAGATATGTGGGAGAGATTTCACATACTTAGAGAGATTTGGCATAAGAAGAGATAGAGTGAAAACGATTGAGAGAGGTTTCGTTGGTGACCTTTTTGAGTTTTCGGCTTTGCAATGCAGGGTCCGTAAGCCCCGTTACGCCTTGTTTAAGGATCTTACATACTCCCGATGAGTATGCGACATTGTTTTATCGGTTTGGCTCGCCACGTACCACAGTTTTAAGTTAAGGAGATCTAGATATACGCACTTTTTGATTTAGGATCTCTCGTTAGAATAGAGAGTTGTTTAGGAGTTACTTAATGTAAGCTCTAGTACTCACGGCAAAATGAGTGGACCGGTTTGACTTGTTGACTTTCGTTGACTTTGACTCGACTGAAAATTGACGGTTGTCACACTATCTCCGAGGATGCAGTAGGCCATGAACTTGCGTATGCCCCGCGTACCCTCGTTAGTACGCCCCGCGTACGCGTGGCTTTCAGCCCCTATAAAAGGGATGCGAGGATGCCGGCCATTTTTGGTCAATTCCTCCCTTTCTCGCGCCGAAGCTCTGCATTTCAACCCTCGGAGTCATCCCAAAGGCCCGGTTTTCATATCCAAGTTGGGAAGGAAGTTTTACACTCCCGAGACTCCCGAGATTCCTGAGAATCCCGAGAAATCCGCTTGCTTGAGTAGAAGTTCTGCACGGTTTTCGTCCCGCTTTCGTCAATCTATCAAGTGAGTTCATACCCCTATAATCCACACTTTTAAAATGTTTTATAAATGTTTTTATATGCTTTTAAGGAGGGGAATACAAGTAAAACCCACGATAACTATCATGTGTTATATAAAGTTTCGTTATACACTTTCTATGAACGGAATCATATGTGATTTATAACTATTACAAGGAAACTTTCATATGAAAAATGTATCACGATAACATCACATCTTTTGAAAGAAAAAGTGTTGTTATATATGTATAAATCAAACACTCTACTTATACTGTATGTATATGTGTCCATCTGAGGCACTACAAAAATTATACTTTTCATAACAAGTGAGCATTTCACTAGGATTACTATACAAACGAGACACACTTTTAGAAAACTATAATAGGTATAGTTTTACGAGAACATCACGAACTTTTACATACTAGAAATACTATTTCAAGGAGATACGTTCATATACAAGAACAAACGAACATTTTCATATGTACTTCAAATAGTTTTCACAAACGTTTTTACATGTTAAAACACTCTTAGAAATTGTCTTACAAAGTGTAAGTTTCCCTTTTGAATCTATTATAGTTGTGCTTCAAACAAAGGTTTTGTCACACTTAAACTGTCTTGTCAAATGGTCTTTCGAACCGATTTATAAACTGACATCAAGTCATAAATTCTTATTTATTAAACTTTTCAAAGGTTTTACAAAACTTCTTTTATGCTTTTATATTATAAATTGCATGCCTCTATATGTATAGTTATATAAGAAATGTTTAAAATACTTAGGAAGGCTATCCACCGTGTTTCCTTTTCCTCGATTTAGATGTGGTCTGCTGGGATATCGGGTAGTCTTCCGAAGGTCGTTTAAATATTAGTTATACATCATGTGTACATATATAGTAATAAATGATCCATCAGTTAATTCAGTTCCGACACTCTTGGGTAGCAAGGGTGTACAAACCTACTTGGACACTCATCAATTACATTCTAGTAAACTATTATAGGAATAGTCTAGGGGATACAAAATATTATCCCTATTACAAGAAATTACACCAGAGTCAGTTCATTCATGAGTCTAAACTACATGCTATATGAAGGGATACTCTTATAGAGATTCCTCTTACATGGATACACTTATATGGATACTCTTATAGAGATTCCTCTTACATGGATACACTTATTGGGACACTTTTACATAGATAGTATGTGGTAAGAAACAATAAGGGACTAACCATTCCTAAACCTGGCTGTTAGCAACAGAGGTAAATGGACATCTACGGATGTCTACGGTTAATACTTATACTAGGAAGACATGTAAGGAACTAACCATTCCTTCCACCTGCTATTAGCTACAATGGAAAATGAACATTTACGGATATTCATAGTGAGAACGTTTCGGCAGTCACGATGTCGTGTTTATCCTAATACCAAAGGATAATACTTATATGGCTATATTTTCTCTATTACTTTTATTTTGTGACACATTCACGTGAACGATGAAGTAGAATATATATATTGTTAATAGTAGTCATAAAGGGGAAAACCATCTTTGTTACAGCAAAAGATACAAGTCTCGATAGAAGACTACTTTCAAAACATTCAGGTCTTGGTAGAAGACTACTTTTTATACTAGTAGAAAATATGGGATTTTCTAGGTGTTTTCAAAACATATACAAACAATTTCATTGATTGATTTCAAATGTTATCATCAAACTTATACGAATAATGACATTAAATACTTATGAACTCACCAGCTTAAATGCTGACCTACACTTTCAAAATAACTTGTATTCTCAGGTCACCAGTAGACAGGTACGATGACTAGGTTTTTCGAAGACAGAGCAGTCAAGACTTGTCTTTTATTTTGATTACTTGTTGTAATGTCTTATTTCAATGAAAGAACACACATGTATTAAACTATTACTATTAATGCAATGGACGATGTTGTTGCTTGTTTACTACTACACATTGTTGTGATACATACACGACGTCCTCCGCTCCAGGACGTTTCCGCTGTTCTCGGTTTTGGGGTGTGACATCGAGGGTTCATTAGGGTTGTATTCTTCAGATAATCAACAAGCAGTGTTTGAATGATTTGGTTACCATTCCTTTGTGTGGGAACAAGGTTATCGTAGGGATGGATTGGTTGAGCCCCAATGGGTTGGTGATCGATTATGAGCATTAGTTGGTGCATATACAGAATCCAAGTGGGGAAGAGTTGGTGATTCAGGCAGAGAGAGCTCAACGTGGGTCGATTTTATGTTCAACAGCTAGGTCCAGGCGCTATATTCATCAAGTTTGTTCCGGGTTTGTCACCTATGTTATGGATACCCGGGATAAGGGTCAAGCGACCATGGATGATGTGTCGATTATGCGAGAGTACCCAGATGACTTTCCAGAGGATTTGCCTAGGATGCCTCTAGAGAGGTAGGTGGAGTTTTAGATTCACCTGGTTCCTAGTGCGGCGCTGATAGCCAAGGCACCATGGGGAGCATCGATCCTGTTTGTGAAAAAGAAGGATGGGTATTATAGGATGTGTATTGATAATCTAGAGCTAAATAAGCTAATGGTGAAGAATTGTTATCCACTCCCGAGGATTGATGATTTGTTTGACCAGCTTCAGGGTGCATCTTGGTGTTCAAAGATTGATATGCGTTAGGGTTACCATCAGATGAGTGTCAGAGAGGAGGCTGTGCAGAAGACGACCTTATGGACTTGTTTTGGACATTACAAGTTCGTGGTGATGCCCTTCGGGCTCACCAATGCTCCAGCCGCGTTCATGGACATCATGAACCGTGTATGCATGCCGATTGGTATGTGATTGTGTTCATTCATGACATCCTGGTCTATTCCAAGACCCAGGAGCTGCATGCAGAGCACTTGAGCGAGGTTTTGGAAACTCTTCGGAGCACCCTCACCCTGAATAACTAGTTCTACACAACCTAGGTTCAAACCCATGCTAACTGGTGACTATAATCAATCTTCTCCCCATTAGGGCTTAACCAGTCCATCCCCATAATGACCATGCTCTCGTACAAAGGAATAGGAATCAAATCAATCGGGTACCTCTCTAGGAATAACTCAAGAGTACAACGATGATGAACCCTTGATACAATCACTAAATGATCATTGGCTATCTCTATCTCCAATGGATAATCCAACTCCTTAGGAGCATCATCAAATATCTTGTTGGGTGCAAGAGATAAAAATGATCGGGTAGTGTCCGAATAAAAAAGAACCAGAGTTGGCAATCCATTGACTAAGAACGTCCCTAAACACCACAACATGAAACATAAGCATAAACAATAATGAAACCACATAAATAAATGCAAAACATACTCGTAACCACGTCAGGAGTCGCACGCGCTTCCTCTGCCATCAGTTGAAAAGCGATGCTCTTCACTACAAGGGTTGTCTGCTTGCCTACTGGCCATATGTGATCCTCAGAGTTGCTGAACTGGGTGCTGCAACCGCTCCTATTGTCAAACTTGAGCAATCGGCCTTTATGTGACCTCTCTAGATGTAATGAAAGCAAATAACACCTGAGGCATGGGTGGTGGTGGTGGCGGCAATGTAATCACTGCTAAAATGCCTTGTCTTGTCGCACTTATAACAGCCTGAACCACCCGCATTGCAAACCCCATCATGCATCCTACTGGACATGCCACAACGACCCCAACCTTACTGTCCCCTCAACCTAGAATCATAAACCTTGATTTTCTTCATTGAACTGCTATTCCTCTGCACCTACTTTTGCTTCTTCTTTTCGATGTGGTTCTAATTGATTTCCCGTTCCTAGGACCCCGATATCATGTCCTCGAATGTCGAACATGCTGAATAGCAAAAAAACTCCTTAATTTCCGATCTCAGCAACTCTTGCTACCGAGTGTTCTCCATCTCCCCATTTGCAGCATACGACAGTACCAATAAAACTGTTTCTCGAAACTTAGCAGTGATGTCCGCCACGGTCCTAGTTGTCTGATGCATATCTTGGAACTCCCTTGATATTTGTTGCACCTCAATAGCTAGTGGAAAATCTTCTCGGAACCAGATCATAAAATCTGACAAGGTCATGGCCTCGATGGCTGGTGCTCCCATAGAAAGCAACCTCCTCCCACCAATCCCGAGCTTGCTCTCTCAGACAGACTGTAGTGAACCTCACCTTAGACCCCTCAGGGTAGAAGCTAGTCATCTGAGCACACTCTATATCTGCTATCCATCATATGGTGGAAATGGGCTCCATCACCCTAATGAACTCCGGTGCCCCACATCCCCTAAAGTTCTTGAAGGAGAGAGTGAGTGCTCTATACTAACCAGCAGCTAACTCGACTCTAAAGGTCTATAAATGCTCATCCATCAACTCGATGATACCCTCCTTGATCGAACCTAACATCACCAGGGTCGCATCAAGTACACCTCTCATAATCTTGGATGCGATGAACTCACATAATCCTCATTAATCAGTTCAGTACCCGTGTATAAACCTGATCCAGATCCCGAACATCCTAGTCCGCCCGTATGATCACCATGCCGAAACAAAATACATAAATCACCAATACTCGCATGAAGAGGTTCACACTCCCAAAGTTTCTCAAAATCATCAAGACCTTCCTTGTCTTGGGTATAGAACCTGTGTTTTTGGCAGTACGTGTGACAACCCGAAATTTCCATTATGAACAAACCATTTGAAGCCAATAGAAGTAGAACAGTTACAGTGAAAACTCAGATTTCGAGTATAAGTTTGGTAGTTTTCAGGATTTTACACTTAAGGAGATATTAGGAGAGTGGATGCACTAGGGTTTTGTGCAACACTGTTATTCCAATACTCTAGGACACTAGAATTCGTTTCAGGAATAAAAATATTTTCTGCCAAAATATCTCAGGACTATAAATAGAATTCTGAACCAAATTGGTTCATTAGTTGAATTCCACTTAGAGAAAAGTCAAAATTCTCTCTCACGGATCTTCGGGTTTTTATCCCAAATTGTGAGTAACTCTTTCTAGTAGAGTTAGAAAGCTTTAAACGTGTTCATAACATAGATTACATAGCTAAATCATTCGATTTAGGAGTTTACTCCCCAAGGTGTTCTTGGGCGGTAAACTCCCGAAACCAAGCCTAGGTTGTCCCCCATGATATACTACTGCCTTGGACTTGTATAGGAGTGTATTAGGGACATGAAATCAAGAAAGAACCACCCAAGTTTGGGAGTTCACGGCCCAAGAATATCTTAGGCCGTAAACTCCAAAAAGCATGCTCAAAATGGTGCTTTTAAGGCACCTAAGGCTTAGACTTGATTTTAGACATGTACCCTAAAGTGTTTAAAGCCTAGAAAACATAAGAAATCACAAGTATTAAGGAGTTTACGGCCAAGACAAGTTCTTGGGCCGTAAACCCCTATAAAGGGGTCAAATGACACCCTAACTCCTTCCGTATTCCTAGAACCCAACATAGATCATAACCTTGAAATGTTAGAGACTTGAAAACACCATAAACACCCTCCCAAGGGAGTTTACGACCGTAAACTCCAAGGGAATATGGTCCCAGGGCCGTAAACTCCTCAAAGGAGTTGATAGGAAGCCCAAACACCTGATTTAGCCTTGAAACAATTCACCACTAGAGTTGTATTAATTCTAAGCTTCAATTAGAGACCTTGTTGAGAGTTTAAGGCCAGGAGTTTACTCCCCCGGGCCGTAAACTCCAAAGCACATGGTCATTAGACCTTAAACTCCCATTAGAGGCTTGACACTCCTTTGTGGCAACTCATTAGCCTCCTAGCACTTGACCAAAAGTGTTTTCCTCGCGTTAAAATGTTTATACTTGTATAATTAGTGTTTTAATCACTAATTATTTATATACATATGTCTTCATATGTAATTAGGATCATTGTGTGTGTCTAAAGTCTTCACTTGACACCAAGCACTTGTCCGATCCTTCCTTACGATAACAGTCCGTTCAATTCCAGTCACTTACTGCAGGTGAGTTCATACCCCTTAATCAATGTTTTAAACTTGTAACAACTCAAATTTTCAAACAAATTTTTTTTTTTTTTTTTTTAAAATGTAATTATTTCCATTTAAAACAAGGCATAAATAGTTTAAGTATTCTGTCAAATACAAATATTCAAAATCCCAAGATCATAAAACATTCTTCAGTGTGTATCGATCACGCCGACGCCTTTCCACGGTTCTCGCTAGTACCTGAAACACATACATAACAATTGTAAGCATAAATGCTTAGTGAGTTCCCCAATATACACTTACGCACATACGCCTTTCCAGGCCCTAACCTTCCGGTCCTCATTACAACGCCTTCCGGCCCATAACATAATCGCCTTCCGGCCCATAACATATTGCCTTCCGGCCCACATATCATACATAGCACATATATCAATTAACTTACCACATATAGCATACATATCACATAACATATCCGACCTTCCGGTCACACAGTCAAACCCTTCCAGGTACAGTATAGTGAGAAGACTCACCTCGTAAAAGCTGAACGCTAGCAAATCCCGAAATGAGTCGTGCACAACCGACGAGCTACAACCTCCCTATAACATTACATATCTCATTAATACTTATATCTTCTAAGTGTGACTATCCCTAAGAAGTCAGACTTAGGTCAACTCTGGTCAACGGTCAACTGTCAACTCGACCGGACTCGGCGAGTACCATGGCGACTCGGCGAGTCTAGACGTCTTCCATCTTTCTGAGATTCCTTATCTACTCGTCGAGTACCCTCCTCGACCCGACGAGTTACTCCTGGAAGAATCGCGGGGCCACCCCGACTCCACTCGCCGAGTCTGAAGAACAACTCGGCGAGTCCCAGTAAATCTTCAAGCTACTCGCCGAGTCTGTTCATCGGACTCGGCGAGTCCACGCCATGCAGTCGATCAAACTGCTTCCTAAGATAGGTCTCGTCCCGAAATACACATGCATGGGACCTTCTGGACCTCTAAAGGTCCTACTACAAGATTATAGTCGTTGGGTAACAAGGCACTAATTCATCTAATCACTAAATGGGTTCTATAAACCCTAATTTCATAAATACATCAATATAGCAGAGCATACACGAATTCTTACCTGGATGATGTATTCTCTGTATTCCCAATCCTCAGAATGTGACCCCTTGCTGCTCCTTTAGCCAATCCTTTCTCTTCCTTGCACAACCACTCTTCTATAACCAACAATGGCCTAAGATCCTTACTCTAGCTGCACCCAATCGATTTAGGGTTCTTCTCAGAAGGCTAAAACGAACAATGACGGCCAATGAGTCTCTTTTATACGTCCCAAACCTGAACGGTTAGGGTTTCCGCTAAACAGCGTCGACTCGCCGAGTCCATATCTGGACTCGTCGAGTCCAGTCGCGATCCCGCGACCAAGTCTGCGATCCTACTCGGCGAGTCTAGGCTCCAACTCGCCGAGTCCCCTCTTAAACCACCCAAAAACATAATTTAATAATACCTGAGATTTCGGGCTGTTACAACTCTCCCCCACTAGGATTAGACTTCGCCCTCGAAGTCTCATTCTGAAAATAGTTCCGGATGCTGCTCCCGCATCTCACGTTCCGGCTCCCAAGTCATTTCCGATCCCTTACGGTGTTGCCATTGAACCAACACCAGAGGTACCTCCTTGTTCCTCAGAACCTTGATCTTCCGGTCCCTGATAGCCACTGGTCTCTCCGCGTAATTCAGGCTCGCATCCACCTGAATATCCTCCAATGGAACCACTGCCGACTCATCGGCTATGCACTTCCTCAGCTGCGACACATGAAAAGTGTCATGGATCTGACCCAACTCTGCTGGCAATTCCAACCGATAGGCTACCCGGCCTATCCTTGCAATCACACGAAATGGCCCAATATACCGGGGCCCCAATTTGCCCCTCTTCCTGAATCGAATCACTCCCTTCCAAGGAGAGACCTTCAGGAGAACGAAGTCGCCGACCTGAAATTCAAGCTCGGATCGGCGCCTGTCCGCATAACTCTTCTGTCGGCTCTGGGCCGTCAATAACCTTTGTCTCACTTGCTGGATCTGCTCTGTCGTCTGTAGCACGATCTCCGTGCTGCCCATCACTCTTTGTCCCACCTCTCCCCAACAAATGGGGGTCCGACACCTCCTTCCATACAACAGCTCAAAAGGTGGCATACCAATGCTCGAATGGTGGCTGTTGTTGTAGGAAAACTCTGCCAATGGCAAATACGCATCCCAACTACCCCCGAAGTCTAACACACACGCCCGGAGCATGTCCTCCAGCGTCTGAATTGTCCGCTCGCTCTGACCGTCTGTCTGGGGATGGTATGCGGTACTAAAATGCAATTTAGTACCCAGCTCCTCATGGAATTTCTTCCAGAACCTGGAAGTGAAGCGCACATCGCGGTCTGACACAATCGAGATCGGCACCCCGTGCCGAGATACCACCTCTTTCACGTATATCTCCGCCAACTTTTCCGCTGAAGAACTCTCACTGATGGCAAGGAAGTGTGCACTCTTCGTCAACCTATCCACAATCACCCAAATTGCGTCAACTCCCCTAGCAGTCCTTGGCAATTTGGTGATAAAATCCATAGTGATCTGTTCCCACTTCCACTCGGGGATCTCCAATGGTTGCAACTTGCCATGCGGTCTCTGGTGTTCGGCCTTAACCCTACGGCAGGTCAAGCACCTCTCGACGAACCATGCTACGTCCCTCTTCATACAGCGCCACCAATATTCCTTCCTTAAATCCAAATACATCTTTGTAGCACCGGGATGGATCGAGAATTTAGATCTATGAGCGTCTTCCATCAACGTAATACGCGTACCGCCCACGAACGGTACCCAAATCCGACCCTGAAACGTCATAAGGCCTCGACTATCCTTGACAAACTCTGAGATTAACCCCACAACCCGCTCTTTCTTCTGCATTTCTGGTCGCACAGCCTCTGCCTGGGCCCCACGAATAGCGTCCAATACTGGAGTCATCACAGTCAGTCTCAAGCATACATCTCGCAATGGAGTGTTCTCCGCCCTGCGGCTCAATGCATCGGCTACCACATTAGCCTTGCCTGGGTGGTACAGGATCTCACAATCATAATCCTTGACCACATCCAACCACCTCCTCTGACGCATATTTAGGTTGGGTTGATCCATCAAATACTTCAAACTCTTATGGTCCGTGTATATCGTACATCGAACCCCATACAAGTAGTGACGCCAAATTTTGAGAGCGAACACTACTGCCCCCAACTCCAAATCATGCGTGGGATATCTCGCCTCATGAGGCTTCAGCTGCCTCGACGCATAAGCTATCACATGACCCCTCTGCATCAACACTGCACCCAGTCCTGAAATCGACGCGTCGCAATATACCACAAGGTCTTCCATCCCTTCTGGGAGGGCTAATACCGGGGCTTCGCACAATCTCTGGCGAAGTGTCTCAAAGGAGGTCTGCTGCTCGGGCCCCCATGAGAATGCAACACCCTTCCGGGTCAATCTGGTGAGTGGCACTGCGATCTTGGAGAAATCCTTGATAAATCTCCGATAATACCCTGCCAACCCAAGGAAACTTCTGATCTCAGAGGGTGACTTCGGCACCTCCCAACTCATCACCGCCTCAACCTTGGCCGGATCGACCAATATCCCTTTCTGATTAACCACATGTCCTAGAAACTGGACCTCCCGCAACCAGAAGTCACATTTGGAGAACTTTGCATAAAGCTTCTCCGACCTCAATACCTCCAGGACCTCCCTCAAATGCTCCTCATGCTGCTCTCTAGATCTCGAATACACCAGAATGTCGTCGATAAATACAATCACTGACCGATCCAACATCGGCCTGCATACCCTGTTCATGAGATCCATGAACACCGCCGGGGCATTGGTGAGTCCAAAAGGCATCACCACAAACTCATAATGCCCATATCGCATCCTAAACGCTGTCTTCTGGACGTCCTCATTCCATACTCTCACCTGATGGTATCCTGACCTCAGATCGATCTTGGAAAACCAAGATGCTCCCTGCAACTGATCGAATAAATCATCGATCCTCGGCAACGGGTAACGGTTCTTGACCGTTAGCTTGTTCAACTCCCGTTAATCAATGCACATCCGGTGTGAACCGTTCTTCTTCTTGACGAACAGAATAGGTGCCCCCCAGGGAGAACTGCTCGGCCGAATGAATCCCTTCCCCAGCAACTCCTGGAGCTGCGAGGACAACTCTTGCATCTCTGGAGGTGCAAGACGATAAGGCACCCTAGCAATGGGCGCAGCCCCCGGAACCAGATCGATACCAAATTCTACTTGCTTCACAGGAGGTACTCCCGGCAACTCCTCGGGAAAAACATCTGAAAACTCGCGCACCACCGGAACTTCCTCAACTGATTTCGGTCTCTCGGCGATCTCCCACGTATCCAACACATACGCCACAAAACCCTTACAGCCCTGCTGTAGGCACTGCCTCGCCCTAGCGGCCGAACAAAAGGCTGATCCTGAACGGGTACCCTCACCGTACACCGAAAGAACTCCCCCACTATGGTCTCGTATGGTCACCAACTGACGCTCGCAGTCGATGACAGCGCCGAATCGGCTCAACCAGTCCATGCCCACGATAACACAGACGTCACCCATCGCAATAGGAATCAGGTCAATCGGGAATTCAACTCCGAAAATCTCTAGCACACATCCTCGAAGGACCTCCGTGGCATAAATCGATTTCTCGTCAGCTATAGAAACTCTCAAAGGTCGACTCAACGACTCACGACTAACGCCGATATGCTGACTAAAGGCTAAGGACACAAAGGACCTACTAGCACCCGAGTCGAATAACACTAAGGCAGGCACAGAGTTCACAAGGAAAGTACCTACGCATATAATAACATAAGCATAACATCTCGACATTAAAATAAATACATGAATTACGACATACCTACCACAACATCGGGCGCAGCGCGGACCTCCTCCGCAGTCAGCTGAAAGGCTCTCCCACGAGCCCTCGGGGCCTCGACCTTCACCGGTCGAGTCTCAGTAGTCCTGGCAGCAGGTGCAGATCCCTGACGAAGCTGAGGGCACTCAGCCTTCCGATGGCCGGTCTGGTTGCAATGAAAGCAAATCGTAAATCCCTTGGGACACTCCCTAGCAATGTGCCCCTCCTTGCCACACTTGTAGCAAGCACCGGCTCGACACGCCCCATCGTGACCCTTGCCGCACTTTACGCAAATGCGGTTCTTCGAACCTCCTGTCCTCGAATCGGCGGACTTGATCCGCTTGGCTGCCGGCTGAGACTGAGCCGGCCGCCGGTCTGCCTGCTGAGACTCGGCCTCCTCCCTGGCCTGAGTCTCTAACTCGATCTCACGCTTCCTGGCATTCGCCTAAAGCTCAGTAAAAGTATGGTAAGTGGAGTTTGACACAAACTCCCGGATCTCCCTCCTCAGAACACCCAAGTACCGGCTCATCCGAGCCTGCTCTGTGGCCACCAGCTCGGGGAAAAACATCGCCCTCTCATGGAACTTCCGCGTGATCGCCGCCACTGAGTCAGTACCCTGCTTGAGGGTTAAGAACTCCTGAACCAATCGCTCCCGCTCCACCGGAGGAACGTACTCATCCCTGAACATGGTAGTGAACCCCTCCCATGTCACTGCCGCAGTCTCTGCCAAAGTGAAGTTCGCTGTCACGAACTTCCACCAGTCCTTTGCTCCCAGACGGAGCTGGTTCAAAGCGAACCGTACCCTCAGGTGCTCCGGGCATGAACAAGTGTAGAAGCACCCCTCTATATCTGCGATCCACCTCATCGCAGCAATCGGATCCTGCGTCCCATCGAACTCTGGTGGCTTCGTGTTGCTGAACTCTCGGAACAGCAACGAGTCACCCCCCTGTGGCCTAGCGGCGGCCACAGCTGCGATAGCTGCAGCGGTTGCAGCCTCAGTCAACACGGCGTACCGCTCATCGAATGTCTCCATCAGGGTGGTCTTGATAGACCCAAACATCTCCGGGATCTCAGCCCGGATCGCCGCCGCCACCTCCTCGTGAATCATTTGACGAATATCCTCGTCACTCACACCGCTCGTACTCGCTCCGTGGCGTGGTCTAACCATGATGTCTCTGAAATACAACATAAAACTATCAGAGACTCCATCAAGTGTAATTGCACTCGATAACGCAAGCCTACCCCGTCCCCGATATCCAGGGATTCTTACTTGGGTCTCCCACTGACCCGGTGTCCTCGGTAGCACGGGCCCAATACTACCGACCACACCGCATCAGTGTTCATCCCAAGTCCTCCTCCCCAAACTTCGGATAGTGAGTACTCTACTTCTGATATGCACTATCTACCCGCATACTAGCAAGGCATCTCCTATAAGCAAACTTCCCTAGACTAAGGCATCACAAATCAGGCCACTCTAGTCCTATCATGAATACCTAGTCTTCTAGCATGCATAACAATTCACATCATATAATATTGTAAGGTATTTTGGGGATCTTTACCGTTCGGGCGCTGACTGATCGTACACACTGCTTCTTTCTTGCTTACCACAAAACCATTTACAAAAGTTTATGCCTTTATTTGAAAAGTTTCCTCAAATCCTCGGTTTGAGTTCAGTTACCCCCGAAGGTGCACCCGAATCTCTCAAACCTAGGCTCTGATACCAATTGTAACAACTCAAATTTTCAAACAAAATTTTTTTTTTTTTTTTAAAATGTAATTATTTCCATTTAAAACAAGGCATAAATAGTTTAAGTATTCTGTCAAATACAAATATTCAAAATCCCAAGATCATAAAACATTCTTCAGTGTGTATCGATCACGCCGGCGCCTTTCCACGGTTCTCGCTAGTACCTGAAACACATACATAACAACTGTAAGCATAAATGCTTAGTGAGTTCCCCAATATACACTTACGCACATACGCCTTTCCAGGCCCTGACCTTCCGGTCCTCATTACAACGCCTTCCGGCCCATAACATAATCGCCTTCCGGCCCATAACATATTGCCTTCCGGCCCACATATCATACATAGCACATATATCAATTAACTTACCACATATAGCATACATATCACATAACATATCCGACCTTCCGGTCACACAGTCAAACCCTTCCGGGTACAGTATAGTGAGAAGACTCACCTCGTAAAAGCTGAACGCTAGCAAATCCCGAAATGACTCGTGCACAACCGACGAGCTACAACCTCCCTATAACATTACATATCTCATTAATACTTATATCTTCTAAGTGTGACTATCCCTAAGAAGTCAGACTTAGGTCAACTCTGGTCAACGGTCAACTGTCAACTCGATCGGACTCGGCGAGTACCATGGCGACTCGGCGAGTCTAGACGTCTTCCATCTTTCTGAGATTCCTTATCTACTCGTCGAGTACCCTCCTCGACCCGACGAGTTACTCCTGGAAGAATCACGGGGCCACCCCGACTCCACTCGCCGAGTCAGAAGAACAACTCGGCGAGTCCCAGTAAATCTTCAAGCTACTCGCCGAGTCTGTTCATCGGACTCGGCGAGTCCACGCCATGCAGTCGATCAAACTGCTTCCTGAGATAGGTCTCGTCCCGAAATACACATGCATGGGACCTTTTGGACCTCTAAAGGTCCTACTACAAGATTATAGTCGTTGGGTAACAAGGCACTAATTCATCTAATCACTAAATGGGTTCTATAAACCCTAATTTCATAAATACATCAATATAGCAGAGCATACACGAATTCTTACCTGGATGATGTATTCTCTGTATTCCCAATCCTCAGAATGTGACCCCTTGCTGCTCCTTTAGCCAATCCTTTCTCTTCCTTGCACAACCACTCTTCTATAACCAACAATGGCCTAAGATCCTTGCTCCAGCTGCACCCAATCGATTTAGGGTTCTTCTCAGAAGGCTAAAACGAACAATGACGGCCAATGAGTCTCTTTTATACGTCCCAAACCTGAACGGTTAGGGTTTCCGCTAAACAGCGTCGACTCGCCGAGTCCATATCTGGACTCGTCGAGTCCAGTCGCGATCCCGCGACCAAGTCTGCGATCCTACTCGGCGAGTCTAGGCTCCAACTCGCCGAGTCCCCTCTTAAACCACCCAAAAACATAATTTAATAATACCTGAGATTTCGGGCTGTTACAAAACTATTTTTAAATGTTTTATGGGGGGGATACAAGTAGAATTATGCTAATTATTATATCAATCACATGTGATTAATAAGCAGCATTCAAATGTTTGGCTACACATTAGCCGTTTTACCAAACATTTTCCTTCAAATGTTTTTCATAAACATTTTATATGTTTTTAAAACTCCTTATTACACTGTACATTTTACTCTGTATATCACATTTCAAACTTATTTACAATTGTGTTTCAAACAAATGTTTCCTTATACTTAAACTGTTTTATCAAACCTATGCCTTCAAACTGTTTTATAGATTGACATCAAGTCGATCTTTTCTGAAGATAATAATTATGTTCAAATGTTTTACAAAACTTATTTATGCTTTTATATTATAAATTGCATGCCTCTATATGTATATTTATATAAGAAGTGTTTAAAAGACTTAAGATGGCTATCCACCCTATTTCCTTTTTCTCGATTTGGATGTGGTCTGGTGGGATATCGGGTACCCGTCCGAAGGTCGTTTAAATATTAATTATAAATCATGTGTACATATATAGTCATAAAAGGCCCTTCCAGTTCATCCCATGCCCTTGGGTAGCAAGGGTATACATCCATGTCCATACGTACCAGTTAGATTACTAGTAAACTACCATATGGGTAGTTTAGGAAGATACTAGAACTATTACTAGAACGCGATATCATACTATGAGTCAATTCATTCATGAGTCAATACTTATTACTAGAAGAACATACACAACGATACTAGAACAATTACATTACTATACTTGCTAGGTAGAGAGCACGTACATTACAGCTAGAACAGTTCATTACAGTACACTTACATTAATACGTTAATAAAATTGTGATCCACTGTATCGGAGCATGCCTTAAATGTCATGGCCCGAGTTGTAGCCAGAATTCTCTTGGAGGGAGAGCGTGAGTTTGTGTATAGATCTATACTGGATTGACTATCCTACACCTTGCTGCTAGCTACAGTCGGACCTGCAGGTCTGCGGGTGCCAAACGTCATTCCGTTATTACGACCTTTCGTATGTCGTTGTTACCAGTCGATAGTATGGTGCAATTTATCACATCATGCCTTAATATAAATCCGGTTTAAGGTAGTTAGTAAAGCAGTAGTTCCTATAATACAACACTACAGTACTACATTTGTTTTCCCTTTACATATACTTAGTGATCTTTTCACTTAAACCTTTAATGTAAAAACTATATTTTGATAATGATAGTTACACTTGGGAAAATTACACACTTTTACAAGAAACGAACATTTAGAACAGTTAATGTTGTTGCTTGTTTACTACTTTACATTGTTGTGATATTATACATGACGTCCTCCGCCCAAGAACGTTTCCGACGTTCTTTGTTTTGGGGTGTGACAGTACGGGCCTAATACCACCTTCCAAACCTATTTATACCTTCCTCAAGGACTGTCACAAATCCTCCAAGTCACTTCCTACCATTAATTACTTGACTCGGAGCACCCTAATTGCTTAGACATATCCTAGGCTTTCCTAGGATTCCCTTTTCCCCCACCATCTGATGTCAGTTGCAGAAGAGACTCCATCCAACACCTTCTAACTATCTCACAAATACAATTACATGTTATCGACATCAGATAATTTTGGAATGCTAGATCCCACCCCATAGAATTTAATTAAAGCATCCACTTAATAATTAGCCATCATCATTGGAGTCCCTAGAAGCAAAGCAAGCAGCATTCAAGCATTGGGTTCTAAACTAGTGCACTACCTAATCATGCCATCTTATCTGTTCATCTGAAATCTATACTAGTAAGTAGTTCTAAAGGCTCATACAACCGACATCAAAGGAATCTCTCCTAGCATCCTACCATTCAATTACGAGTAGATCCTTAGCCCTGATCCAGCATGCTATACACATATACATATACTGAAACTATAAACATCTATTGGTTTTTTGGGAAATTATTACTTGAACTCGGTTGATTTCATGTATGACACCTCTTTCTTTATAAAGGTCTATTTAGGAAAATCCGTTTTCTTTGAAAAAGATTACGAATTCCTCAGTTTGAGTTCAAACACACCCGAGAGTGTACTCGAATCTCTCAAACCAAGGCTCTGATATGAACTTGTAACGTCCTAAAAATTACTATGTAGAAACTCATTTTAAAACCAACAGAGACATCATTCACAAATTTCAGAATCCATCAAAATGTGGTATTGTATAAAATAATTATCAAAGTACAAATCATGTCATAAAATACGGAATACTGGTGGATGTCGTGCCATCATGTCAGGCCCTTCCCTTTCGAACTGGAAGTACCTGAAACCATAAACATAAAATTCTAAGAACAAAGTTTAGTGAGTTTCCCCAAAAGACCACATACATAACATACATAAAAAATCAAAATTAAACTGGGTCTATTTCACCCCCTTAGGTATCTTTCAACTAGTACTGGGTCTATTTCATCCTTTCGGTATCTTTCAACTAGTACTGGGTCTATTTTGCCCATTCAGTATCTTTCAACCGGTATTGATTCTATTTCACACCCTTCGGTATCATTCAACCGGTACTCGTTCTATTTCACCGCTACAACTAAATATGTCACTAAGTGTCACAAAGACAACTATCATCTAACAACATAATCCACTGGCTCGGCATTAGTGCCTTTGAACCACGGATATAGACAAGAGACTCACCTAACAATTGATGATCAACTACTACTGCGAATAAAGATGCTACAAACCACCTATACAACCATTCAAAGTACAATCTTAGCTTCCTTTCTAAAACTAGGGGTTTGACAAAAAGCCAATGAAAGTTAAAATTCAATGTCAACGGTCATGGTTGACCCTCTATTTGATGGCCATCCTTGGCCACATCGTGGCCTTCAAACAAAAAATAGACGTATTTTCCATTCGCCACGTGGTGGCAACCTAAGCCTCGTCGTGGGCACTGGGTTCAAAATGTATTAATGGGTTAAGCCAGATTATCCAATTCCAAAGGTTCCAAGGTCCAGATCTGATCATTTCTACTGTCAAAATGGATAAAGTTTGCACCTTTATCCCTTGAGACCCACCAAGAGGCTTAAATCTCAAGTATTAAGTCCCAAAGGATAAAAATGTGAAGAAACCAACCATTAAGCACTTAATACCAAACACCCTTAGTCCAACTTTTCCAGAATGCTTCTAGATCCCTTAATGGTCCATATCCAAAATTTATAGACATGCATGACCTATGCATGTACTTCTTCAAACTAGGTCAAAAGGGAACAAAATGACCCAAAATCCATGCATGGATCTCATCATACTACAAAATTCTATATCTATAAGATATGGCATTCAAGGGACATAGAGAAAACATAAAGTTGCAAATTTATCCTTTAATATCCCAGAAACCACTCCAAAAATGACCAAACATGCTCCAAAATCTAGATTTATGAATAAGAACACAAAAAGGTTAAAGCTTGAGAACTTACAAGGAGTCCAGAAGATGCACACAAATGGAGGACAGGATCACTTGCTGAACCAGTCACTAATTCTTCTTCTTCTTCTTCCCTTAAAACCACCACAAGTTTACTAAAAATGAGCACAAGAGCACCAACGAGGATTAGAGTTAGGGTCTCTGGGTTGAGAGAGATGGAGGCTGAAGATGGGCAACCCTAGAATCCCCATTTTCCTTTAAATTCCCAAAAATTAGGGTTATCACGGCACACGGTTGCCACGTCATGGCCAATAGATGCCACACCATTGGGATCATTAAATGATCTACAAACCTTCACACATTGCCGCATCATGGGATTCCTTCACCACGACGTGATCACTTCCAATGTTGAAATATATTAGAATTAACTACCTCCAAGAATCTAGACGCTACACATATATACATTCACACACACACACACACACACACACACACATATATATATATATATATATATATACACACACATATGCATATGCACCTATATAAATATGTATACGTAAGCATATACATAAATATGGATCTACATACATATGAATATTCACACATATGCATAGACATAAAAATGCATAGTATTATATATATATATATATATATATATATATATATATATATATATATATATATATATATATATATGTATGTATGTATGTAAAGTGAGTCAAGGGGTAGAGAGAGAGATACCCATATACATAAATATAAATCTGCATACATATTCATATTCATAGATATGTATATACATACATATGTATATTATTTGATAGCTTATATGGTTTATATGCATACATACGCATATACACACATATAAAGATACATACATAAGCATATTCATACATATGGATCTACATTCGTATATACATCTACATATTTTTTATTGTCTTACCTGTTTCAAAAGATAAGACATTTTGAGCACTAACCTTTTTGTTGCTTCGTGTCCGCCTAAAATGCATTTATTGTGGAACATTCTTATCTGTAATAGATAAAAATAGCTATAAAAAATTAACATGAAGATTTATAAATGTATATTATATGAAATACATATATGTATATATATATATATATATATATATATATATATATATATGCATATGCAAATCAACATATACATATATGTGTGTGTGCATATTGTCCACATACACAAATGCTGACATCTATATATGCATTCAAATACATGTATATGCTTATACATACATATGAATATGTATGTATAGTCATATGTATATGTATATATATATATATATATATATATATATATATATATATATATATATATATATATATATATATATATATGTATATGTATTCATAAACATGTACATGCATATACATATATTGTTAATGCGTAAGAAGTGAACCACTAGAAATCCAAAGCAAATCTGAAGTAAATTCAAGTCTAAGATGTGAAGAGCTCCAAAGTGCTTTTGAACCCGAGATGATGATATTTAGAAGGTTGAGTCCATATAAGCATTTGATGATTTTTGTCATTATGTGGCGTAACAATTCTTAGGACGAATTCGGTAAATCTTTTTAAGTGAAAGAAATGTCAAACACATAGTATTAACTAATCCTTAGATTGTTTCTCAGTTTTTATCATGTCTCTCCTTTACTATTTAAGGAGTAGATATTTTTATGAATCATGTACCAAAGCTTGAGTGGTTTTTCCTTTGAATCCATAAGAACATATTATAGTTGATTTGAGATTACCTTGGTATCTCAATCATTTTTGTGTTGAAGATAAAAGTTCTTCTATATACAACTTTTGCTCTAATACTTTAACTTCAATGGCTACTCCTAAGCAAACTCAACAAATGTATTCGTTGCAAATAGCAAATAGTGTGGGTTGCCTTCTCGTGCCCCATTGGTAGTTGTTGATAAGTATGATCACTGGAAAGTTAGGATGGAAATATTTTTAATTGTTGAAGAAATATGGTGGTTTGGGAAAGATGGTCCTCATGTTCCGGTCAAAATAAACGGTGAGAGATGTTGCTGCAACTCTCATGGGCCAAGAATATAAACACCCAACACCTCTTACTACTGCAGACATTGAAAAGTTGCATGCTGACCAAATTGCATTTTTTTGAGATTATGTTTGGTTTTCCTCCGTCTCTCTTTGAGCACATAAAGTTGTGAAAATGTGCAAAAGAGATTTGGGACACTCTTCAGGACCTGTTAGGAGGTTCCGAGAATATCAAATACAAACGCCTGACTTCGTTTGTCAACAATTTTGATACCTTCACCACTACTCCAGGTGAATCCGTAGCGTCGACTTCAAGTAGTTATCAAATTGTTTTAACAACATGACTGCAAACGGTATAATTAGAACTCCTCTTCAGTACAATATGAAGTTTATTAATAGCCTCCGAAATGGATGAGGAAACGTCAAGTCATGTCTTCATAGTAATGGATCTCTGAATAAGTTGAAGCTTAATCAACTTTTTGACGAACTACAAGGCAACAAATCTAACGTTGCACACATGTTTAGAGAACTGTCAAGAGGCCCTCTTTCCTTCGTTATTCGTGTTAATCCATTTATTTCGAACGCATCCGTGTTAGATCCCTTCAGAACTATCCGACATGTTTTGCCTATTCAACCAACATTTCCTATTCCAGTTACTTAACATGTTCTAAACCATTCATAAAATCTTGATGTCAATCCAACTCAGTCAAAACTTCACTTCCAACAGGAGTTTGCACTATTATCCATGCAATACAAGCGTCTGTGGAATCATGTAACGCTCGCAACTTCGGGTTTGTCAATTTAGAGATAATTAGCGTTAAAAATTACTTTTTGACAGAAGATTATTTAGAATAAATAATCTTAACCGAAGATATAGTATATGTCACAAGGATTCCATACATATAAAGAACACTGCAAACTGACTTATAACGAAGAATTTATGACCCGTCGAAGTTTCGTGATTAAACCGACACGACTTCGTGTATCATAAAAAGTAAATTTTTGACAAAATACTTTTTAGCCTTAGAAATCTAAACAAAAGTCGTAGTAGATGTTAAACTGAGAGCATGCATATAAAGAACGTCCAAATATGACTTCGTTAGAGGAAGTTATGATTTTTCTAAGATTCTGTGTAGCAGTATACAACTTCGAAATCGAATTTTAGATCGATCGAATATTAGCCGACACAACCTAAATGAGAAATGAATATCTTGTTAATAGAGGATCAACGATATAAAGGCAGTCGAAAACAAACGTCGGATGACAAAGTTATGAGTTTCTAACACACTTTAACTGCCTAAGCCTGTTAAAATATAACTCTAAAAATAAATTCCAAAAATAGCTGACGGAGTCTAAACAAAAGTTGTAGATAAAGAACATCAAAAATGGAGCCCGTATGCGTAAGTTACAAAGTTTAGAAAATAATTAATTTTTGGATTAACCACCGAGTAACACGTTGCAAGATCTAGGCCACACCTTTGTCCCCACGACTTGCCACCAGATTTTGACATGTGAAACATTATGCCCAACGTAATCTTTGAGTACGCCCAGTGTAACCCTTTAAAAGCCATTTCACCCAGCGTAACTCTTGAGTACAACCCGCACACTTGGGCGCTGGCAGCCTATAAATAGAGCACGAAAATCACTCTTTTCCTCACATATTTCTATCCAACTCTGTCCCAAACACCCCCAAAGCCTCTAAGATTTTATCTAGCACCTCCTAGGTGTTAGAAGAAGAGCCTCATAGCACCAGAAAGCCCCGAGAAGTGGAGCTTTCGACTCAGAAGTTCTGCCCATGCAGAGTACGGTTTCTCGCTAAACCACCTGTAGTTAAACTATGCTTACCGTACTTTAAGTATAGCTTATGTTAAAGTTTATTATCATTATTATGAACCTATAAACATGATTTATCAGTGATTCCAAGTCATTATACCGATTGATCTACTTATGAAAATGATGTCGAGGATGGATTGTGTTTAAAGTGGGATTTCCAAACAGTATACTTCTTACACCAAACGGACCCTACCTCCAATGGTTGTTCCTTACTTGATAGATCTTGAAATATACTTTGAATTAATGATGAATCCAGACTAATAATTATTCGCAATAAATATTAGACTAAAACTTATTGGTAATGATACTAAGTTTTGTCAAAGGAAAAGACAATTGCTAGAAGTGAAGCGCTACCTGAATTTTGAGTCATCACTTTAAAAAGTGAGTGCATAATCCCTTTCATGAACATGATTTTAAGAAAAGTATTAATAAAGGTATTAAATATATGTTAAAATTTTATGTGTGAGTTATATGCTTAAATATGTGTTATATGTATATTTGATGATATACGATATGCGAACCAGCCATGGTTCTATATGTGTTAAGATGTATTTACATGATAATAATAACAGAAGTATTATAAACGAGAAGATAAATGTATGTTAATACTTAATACTCTGTATAAAATATTAAACTAAATTAGGATAGTGTTTGCGAAATAAAGTTAGTATTAAAAGGTGATTATAAGCATTGTAAGGTTGCCTAGTGATGAAAGAAGACTTAAAAGAGATGCTTAGTTCAGTTATGTTTGGATATTGGGTAGCTTCGTATTAAGGGTACGTGTATGATCAGATTAGAGAGCAGAAACTCTATTTGAGGAGATTTATGATTGGTGGAGTATGTCATTCGTACAAAAGTACTTTCTAAGTACGAAGTCTTTTTCGAAGCTCTGTATCGCAGGCGCTACTTGTGCCGGGGTATTATTATTTTATGGGGTACGAGTCCTATTCATACTAGGGTACTATAATGTGATAGAATTACTATCATGTACAAAGTCCTTTTGGACAATATTGTGTGTCGGAGTATGGGAGCGTACGAGAGTACTTTATTAGTATTTCCCCACACTTTTTCTTTTGATGAGCTTTGTGTGTCAGCATTTCCTTTCATGAAGTAATTGAGGGAACTTCATAGACTGCCTAACAGAGTGTGTCAGTAATAGACCACTACTAGGTATATCTGATGTTGTATTGCTGGATATGGTGAGTCTAGGGGTAAAATACCTCATAGTGTCAGAACATTGCTAGGCACAGTTATCTAGATAACCACCCATGACTTAATTGTCTTTTTGTTTTTACGAACGGAGGTTCATGGTGAAAATTATTCCATTCCCCTAATTTGATGTATTTATTGATCCTCGTTTGCTGCCAGGGAATTTCCGAAGCAGCGCCATCAGTTTGTTGCTCATATTGATCCTTTAGGATAGATCTTGTAAGATTGTTGTATAGGATTTGTGTGTGGGAATCGACGGGATGGGACAAACTTAAGTGAGAAAGCTTTTGTAACTATTGTGTCAAGAGATGTTAAAGGGTAGTGTTCTTCTGGAGATAAGGATGATGTGAGTACTAGAAGGAATATGTGTCTCACAGAAAGACAATCAATCGAATGTGATGAAGGCTATTGGTCATTAGGTTCAGAAGGAGATGGTGAAGATGTTGAGCTGAAATTTTGCTACAGTGCAACCAATGATTCAACAGGTAGGAGCATCGTTCAACAGGTAAAATCCATAAGTACTGAAAAATAATTTTGATTTATCTGTTTGTGAAGCATATCTAACGCAGATCCAATGAAATATAACCATCATCCATAAAGCCTATGAGTCTGCCACATAAGTAATGAGAAGCTGGGGAGTGAACTAAGTCGCCTTAGATTATGCTTTGAAGATCGAAAGCTTAAGATAGAATCACTAGAAAGAGAGCTTGCAATATCTCAAGACTAATGTATCATTTTAAAAGACAAATGCGAAATCACTTTTTCTGATATAAACGTCTTAGTTTATGATAGCACACGTCTTAATGCCAAAATTGATGATTTACATCATTCATTGATATGCTTGAAGAAAACGAACAGATGACACATTATTTTCGTCACCCATGGTCCAAAGCACCAGGCCTCAGAAGCGAGTTTCCAAAACCTGTAGTTCGTCCCTTGAAGGAGTTGCAAAATATAACTTTTATGGTAGATGTTTAAAATATCGAACATTTAGATACCCGTGTCTTGCCATTCTCACCCCTTCCTAAGACTTCAGACCAGTTCTAATCTCTGATTACTGATTTCCAACCTATAGTTGTCAAATTTCCTGATTCCATGCCTCTTCCGCCTCTGATACTGCTGGACCTGAATCAGTCTTTAGATTCATTTATTGATATCATATACACTGAAGTTCAAATTCCAAACTTCGGTCCTCCGAGCAATTATGATGTTAAGGAAATAATTCCTGAGACAACTGGACATGACTCTGACAAATCATACTTCGTTTGGGCATCATTAGATAGTGAAATGTTATAATGAAATTGTATATGATGATTCATTTGACTGGTGTGTCTCAAATTATGATGTGAACTCAAAAACAACTCTTGTGCCAATTAAGCCTAAGTTTGACAATCCATCATCTGGACAAACTTCCAAGTCATAATTTGACTCTCAGTAGAAACCTCGGTCAAATAAGAAAGATGTTGTCAACCTTAAGATCTATGTCAAAAATGCCCTTAAGAAGGAAATTAGGTCAAGAAAAAATACCAGATTCATTATGAGACCCGAAAAGAAAGTATTTTAGACAGTTAGCCCAATCACTAGGAACCACAAAGCCATTGCGGCTCTGAATATGTTTAAAAGGACATCCAATCTTCCTAGTCCTGTTGTTCAAAATAAGATTTTCAGTCGAAATCCGAAAAATATTATTGTTGAGACCCAAACATGTAATGTGATTATGCCAATCATGTAATGTGATTAGTGTTGAGTTTTGAGCATTCTAACACTCCTAAGTGTACATGAAACCCTAAATACCTTGGATCTATGTTTTCTCTAATATACATGCAAATATGAATATTCCATGGCATTACCCTATCTAGTATACAATCTCTTATATACTTGAGTAATAAGAAGGATAGAATACATACCTTGTTGATGTAGCTTGACTCCATGATGCTCAAGAGCCTAGTGCCCCAAGTGTGACACCTCGAATGGTCCACACAACACCAAATGCACATGGAATGACTTGAGAGAAATGGAACACTTCATAAAATCGGCTAGCCCTTTCTATCACACATAGTGGCCGATTTTTCTCAAAAATATGATCTTTATATATACTGTCACAATTAGCGTAAACCCTAATTGTCATGGCTTTCCATTTCCTTGGATCCATGGGTTCAAATACACCATGGAGCATCCATGGAGCATCCTATGGGTTTTATCCCAACTTGATAATCCTTGGAGTCTTTGCCCATTATAAAAGTATGGAGGATTTATACAATCAACCCATATATTTAATTAATCTTCTTTTGATCACTTAATTAATTCTATATTAATTCTTGATCAATATTAATTAAATAATCTTATATATTAGAACTTATAATATATTACTAAACTTTAAGTGTTATTTCTCTCATTTTAGTCAATCCAAATGCATGATGCCATGCAACCCAAATGGGCTATGCCGAGTCGGGTCAAGTACATACCAAATATAGTTATGGACTTAGACACTAATCCAAAAGTCTCCCACTTGGATAAGTCTAAAACTATTAATGCGTATGACTTCAAGAACCAACTGGCAATCGTAGCTCTCAAAAGCCGCTGTCGAACTCTGACCTTGCCGATGAACTCTGAGCTTTGTCAATGACTTGCCCATTAGATAAGGGTTCATATATTCCTCCATTCTAGATATCATATGGACTGAGACATGGATAATAAATCATTCTCTCTGTCCATTTGTTGTTTCCCGATTTTCGATTCATGATGAATGACTGATTGAACAAATCAAATCAGTCCTGGCTTGGCCAAGAACTCATATGTATCATCATTAAATCATTGAGGGGCCCATATATATTGCTTTTATCCCAAAGGTAAAAGGAATGGATAAACTTTAACTCATATGGCTTGTTCTACTCCTTGCTGAATCTTACACAAAAGCACCTTTTAAAACATCGAGTTACTAATGCGTTTTCATGCAATCAATGTACAACCAACTCATAGTAACAACTCGTATCTCTAGGTTTGAAGAATATAAGATATTATCGTCTGATGATCACTCGTGATAAAATCCATGAAGTGATTCCAATGAGCGCTGGTTGAATCCAATACTCAGAACTTATGAGCACTCATGAGTGTTGTAGCACCACCTTGTCCAACATCTTAGACCTCTACAAGCCCAACCCATGACAGTCTTGATTCATATCTACTTCCAACATATAACCGACTGTGGATGGTTTGAATAACTTAGTCATTCAGGAAGAACGACCTAGTTATTCTGGAAGTCAAAACATGCAAAATGAAACACAAAAATAATTAAATCTAATATGGTCTCAAAACTTATGAATATAAATAAAACACCTTTTATTTATCACCATACTGATTACACATCATTCATTGCATACTGTTTCAAACTATCAACTTTATACTTGAATTAAAACAATAGTTGCCCCATGCTCCATGCATGTACACCATGTTTTCTAAGCAATAGGTTTGCCACACACCAAGTATGCACTCTATGGTTGTCTATGATCCTTACTTTGGGAAATAAATCAATTGACCATAATTTCAATGATTCTAATTTCACAGTCCCGAATTCTTATGGCAAATGCAGAATTTCCAACTTCATGTCATTTACCAAAATCTGTTAGATTCTAAACTTATATGCATTGATTCTCTTGTAATGATTATGCACAAAGTCACAAAGACTTGACAACAAAAATTACAGAGCATTCCAAAGGATATCAACTCCTTGGAAACATCCTTCTTGCATTAAGTTTCCTAATCTTACACAGATTTATTGAACAACTTCCACCTATGGGATCATTTCCACATTCCCCTTTTGACTATCACTTCTGAACAAGAGTTGCCTCTTTTCAAAATTTGTCAATATGTTCCTTCCAACAATTAACACTATACTTCCGACAGTCCCTGAGCAACCAATCTATGGTAAACCTTAGATTGTTCTCAACAATTGCTTAATCCTTTTAGTCATATCCAATTCTAGACCTTTTCCCTTCTTAATGCCCCAAGCATTTGGAAAATTTAGAAAGGATGAATATAGCACATGTAACCGATCCTATATCCGAAGCATATGGGACACGATTCATGATGTCTCACATAAAGACTAAACCATTCTTCTGTTATAATATTTCCATTTCTATTTGCCAAGTTCTCATAATTCAGATTATGAAAAGGGATGCCGTAAACATAATTGAATTTTAGAACGCAAATAATGAACCCATATATAGAATTTCCTTATGTTGAGCCATTCCAACATGAAATTCATATATATTCTTGACTAAATTTGATTAAAATCTCAATCTAAGCTTTTAGAATTGAAATGTAGTATAATTTCCTCTCCCTTAATTATAGCAAAACAACTTTTTCAATCCCTGCAGCCTCACGAATTGAAACTTTTGTTTTCTATAATTAACATTGCTAACTTGCAATACTTATCATAATTATCATGCTCCCACTAACATGATGATTATTAGCATAACAATTATGCTCCCACTAGCTTTGACATGTATCCAGAAAATAGCTGAACTTCTAGAAGTAAGTACTTTATTGACTTTCTTACCAAAGTTCAGATTTTTGATACGAGATTGCTTTGATAATACTTTGTCAAAATAATACACCTTATCTTAGATAGCTCACAGGTGTGTCAATACAATTTTAGAACTATGAAAAGGGATGCCGTAATGATAGTCTCAATTGTTTAGACCTTTTGCCATCTGGTTCAAATCTACTTGGTGGAAGTGTTTCCTCACCATCATTTTCATGAATCGGAGAGAAGCCTTATGAACCTTAGATTTTATGGTGTATGTGTTCTTATCCACGTGAATTTGTCAAAACCATAATCACTAGACTGGGTTAGTGACAAATCCAAACTCACATGGACTGAACTTATGCAATCTTAAATTCTTGCCACCTGGCAGTACAGGGCCTCACATTGCTTCCACGTAGCTATGCAAACAATTGACAACATGTAGAACTCAAGTGTATTGCCATCATCACTAGAATGGGAATAGAAATGTCAACACGATAGGTTATAAACCTCTAGTAGTGTGCTAGTGATAAGCTTACATGTTTTATTCTTGATTAGATCTTGAAATCCTTTCATGATCTTTAAGACTCCCACTGTCCACTTGACATATAAAACTCACTTACCAAATATTCAAGAGATAATTTGGATTCTTTATCCAGACAAACACTTTACACAATTGGCCTTAGTTAGTCTTTGTTTTATCCAAAACATCACAACTTACCAATTTCAAATGTACAAGAGTAGAAAACTTTAACTCTTACATTTGACAAGTGTTTTAAACCTTTCTTTAAGATATGTCACTCAACTTACATTCTTGGAGTATGACTCTAAGACTTGTTTTCGAATGAAGTATGACTCATCTTCTTGATTTGACCCACTTCAACAATTCATAGCTCCTCTTCTTAGCTATCAGAATGTACTTAGAGGACCATTGTGATAACGTCTCTTAATCATTAATATGATCATATAACATGATACTAAAGTACACTCCCATCTTTTCATATTTGTGAAACTTTTATCCTTCTGCCTAATTTGATTCTTCTCATTCGTTCTGCCATACATCGAAAATTTTCCAATGTATCAGAATTACACTTAAACTTGTAAGTGTAACCATATTTACTAAACTTTAGTAAATCATGACGAATAGTCTTATAGACCTTTTATGGTGGACTTGATCAGTGTACAACAATGTGTACCCGATCTCTTAGTCCTTCACTTGATTCACATATACATGTGAACAAGGAACCAGTCTTAACTTTTCCAATGCTGAAAGTTCTCATTCATCAAACTATACAACTTGCATGGTTTCCAAGTTTCTATCCAACTGAAACCTTGGGTGATTAGAATTTTTCCATATTTGGTAAATTTAGACACTACCACAAACGAAAGGTTCAAATCCATTTTCCAATATTGCTATCAATGGAATCATATGAGCAACACTTTTTTCACAAATGCCATTGTAAGGATCCTAAAAATAAATAAAGTCAAATATTTTCCTTTTATTTAGAACTTTGCGGAAAAACTTATCCTTACAGTGCAAATGAAAACCTTGTTGTTATCTATTCCTAAGCAATATGTCATAACTCCTAAGTAACCGCTCAAAATTCTGATGCGATCGAAATCCATCTTGCGATCAGAATCAACATATACTTCCTTTAAGCTTTCTCTCTTTATTTGATTGTTATAACATCACCAGGTGACCTAGTCACATTATGTAATAGAATCTCCTAATAGGAGCTTAACAGAGATAGACAATGGACTTTACCTGAAGTAGAGCCAAACTTATTGACTTTAACATCCTTAGGCAATTTAACATATGGACGCTTTTGTGTACATGGGACTATCACAAACTTAGCCTTTCTCTTTACCATTTGGTCAACCGAGTTGACTATGACCAATCCCTTTCAATTGGGAAGAGAAAGCTTTTACTGGGTATCCAATGCAACCATTGTCAATGTCCATTGAAGGTTTGGGAAGTTGATTTACTAATCAAATTTGCTTTACCAAAGCTCCAAATCATTTCTGATTCAGCAGTACCAAGCAAATAGATAAGATCATTAAGGGTCATGTCATAGTCTATTTCATAGTACTCCCAAAGGTAGTCTATTTCATAGTACTCCCAAAGGTAACTATGTGGCTTAGAAAGTCATTGAACATCCAACTTTCTTAAGACTTTGACACCCAACTCTCCCAGCTTGTCAATATGTGACTTCATCTCCAAGATGTGAGCATACATAGACTTTCCTTGCCAATAGGGCTTGAGTGACCTTGAACTTGTGCGTTCGGGAGAATAATTGGAGGAGGTGGAGGAAGTGAAGTTCCAAGAGATTTGGGAGGATCGTAGATATCTGAACTAGACATCTTTTGGGTGATATTCAAGTTAGTTGATCTAAATTCCTTAATATAACACCCAATATGAAATATTAAGGCTAGGACCCAACCAACTATTTTATAACTTGGAAGAGGGATGACGTAATCTAAGCTATAAAATATTTGAAGGTAGGTGAATGACGATTCACCAATTTCCACCAAGATTAACGAAATGTATTATTAGGATTTAATTGGTTTTTAAACTCCTAGATTCTTTTGAGATTCATTGAACTTTTCAATGGCATGTTTCAATCTCGAGTGTGCCTTTCAGGTTTTGTGACTGGGATGCCGAGGATCACAAAAAAAGGTGTGAAGTAACCATGCAAATATACTTGGTACCCTTAATATTTACCCCTTAATCGATGTTTCGGTTAACCACACACGCTCCATCTATACTAAGATAAATATTAAGTTACCCTTTGCCTACGTTGTTAAGTCCAGGTTAGTGTGCCGGTTAACCACACACGCTCCACTAACGGCTTAAACAAAGTGCAAAGTGTAATTTCATGGATTAGCACCTTATTCACATTTTCCTAAGTAACTAAGATTGGGTATTCATAAGAGTTTAGTTACTTCGTATTTATCATTAATACTTTTAATGAAGGGAGAATTCTAGTCCTTGTCCTACCTGTTCGGCTAACAACCCTCCACCGGTCAAGGAAGCGGTGGGTGAGAGTGGACACCCATTAAACTATCATTTTATAGGCAGTAACCTTATAGACTGGCTTCGTGAATGAGGCCTACTAATGGTAAGACTGACTTTACTCTTATACATATATATAAATATTATTAACTTATAATATTATAAAGTATAAGGCTTGAATTTTAACTTATAAAATTCTAAGGGCTAACTTGGAATTAAAGTATTCGTAAGTGAATACTTTTCAAATTCCAAAACTTTAGGGTAAGTTTTGAAACTATTAAAAACTAATTAATTCCATAACTTATGAGTTTAAAGTAGTTTTAATTAAGAAACTCTTCAAGTTCCATAACTTGAGGACAAGTTATGGAAGACGTTAAACTATTAAAGAATGTAACTTTTCTTCTTTTGTACATTCTTATTATTTAATGAAGTGACTCTTGAACCTCCATAACTAGAGGACAAGTTATGGAGTCATAAAACCATTTAATTAGAACAAGAATCTTCATTTTCGTAACCTTTTTGTTCAAAATTTATGAGTTTTAAGAAACTTAAATGTGACCTTTCATGTAACTTAAGGACAAGTTACACAAACACATTTTATAATCTTATTTTAGATTAAAATGGATTGAAAACATATAATCAATTAACTTATCTATTAATCTAAGCAACTCATATGAACAAAGATAATACACATCAAACTTTTTTATTTAATTAGCATAACTTTTAAAATAATACAAAACATGAATCTATTGACAATTAGCTTTTGAATTAGATTAGCATGAACATTACCACATCAAAAACAAGCTTATAAGTCCAAAAAGATCTTAGGGTATTGTTCATAGTCCAATTCCAGCCAAAAAGCTCGAAAATATGTTGTCTGGGGCTTGGCGAGTTCATCAGTGGAATCGGCGATTTCGGTGCCCAGAAAGCCAGAAAATCGATTTTTTTAGTATTTTTCAGCACTTTGCATCAAGTATAATTGAAAACAAGCCTAGGGTATGATACCACTGTTGGGTTTTGAGCACTCTAACACTCCTAAGTGTACATGTAACCCTAAATACCTTGGATCTATGTTTTCTCTATTGTACATGCAAATATGAATATTCCAAGGTATTACCCTATCTAGCATACAATCTCTTAGATAATTGAGTAATAAAAAGGATAGAATACATACCTTGTTGATCTAGCTTGACTCCATGATACTCAAGAGCCTAGTTCCCCAAGTGTGACACCTCAAATGGTTCACACAATACCGAATGCACATGGAATGACTTGAGAGAAATGGAACACTTAATAAATTCGGCTAGCCCTTTCTGTCACACATAGTGGCCGATTTTTCCCAAAAATATGATCTTTATATAGTGTCACAATTAGGGTAAACCCTAATTGTCATGGCTTTCCATTTCCTTGGATCTGTGGGTTCAAATACACCATGGAGCATCCTTTAGGTTTTAGCCCAAGTTGATAATCCATGGAGTCTTAGCCCACTATAAAAGTATGGATGATTTACACACTCAACCCTTATATTTAATTAGTCCTCTTTTGATCACATAATTAATTCTAGATTAATTCTTGATCAATACTAATTAAATAATCTTATTAATATATTAGAACTTATAATATATTACCAAACTTTAAGTGTTAGTTCTCTCATTTTATTCAATCCAAATGCATGATGCCATGCAACCCAAATGGACCATGCCGAGTCAGGTCAAGTACATACCAAATATAGTTATGGACTTAGACACTAATCCAAAAATTAGTAATGTGATTAATTTACTATGTAGTTCATGATAAATTCTAATACAAATATGAACTTTCTTTAAAATACAACTCAAAGTATATGTCCATACGATTCCTAAGATATAGAGAACGTCTAAATCTGACTTCTCGTGAAGAAGTTATGATAAACCGAACACTATAAAACACTATAACTAGAGAAATTTAAAATAGACTTAGAATTAGCTATTGGAGTCTAAATGAGTGTTTTAGTAATCGTAAATACCTACATGTGTATATAAAGAACATCAAAAACGAAGTTCGTATGTGAAAGTAACGACCTTCCAAAGATACAACTGTCAGAAGCCCTAATTCGACTGATCTCACGATGTGAGCATAGAAACTCATGAAGTGAGGAGTCATTTTGCCACATTTCGGACCTAAAAGGTGCATGATGAGGCTACGATGGGACAAGTTCTAAGCTCACGACGTGAGCAAGGATATCTCACGAGGTAAGGAGTCATATGGCCACCTTCCGAAGCTAGGAACGCAAATGGCAAGTCTACGAGGTGAGCAGGCTTGGCTCACAACGTGACTTTCATAAATTCACGACGTGAGAGGCCAAAAACCTTCCTATAAATAGCATGTCCAACTTCAGCCATTTCCAAACCAGAACTTCTTCCCTTTCTCTTATTTGCTGAAGCCCTCTTGCATCCCGAGCCCCGACAACCTCGTACTGCTGACTGTTTCTTCTTAGATTACATAAAATAACACTACTAGGGTGAATTTCATGGCCCCACTTTCTAATATTTTCGGGGGGAAACAAATTCTAAATATTCTATACACGATAATATTATATCTATACGATAGTGTATTAATATCAACATAGACAATTATATCAACTGTGATATAGTTATTCTAAATATAATATTTTGAATATATACAACTATTATTAACTTATTAGCATGTCATTCTACAAATGTACATCTTGAGTTATACATTGGATTCTATATATATGTTGTGTGTGATGTAGTTCTGAACTTATATTCGGAAGTTCTGTATCTTAATTTATAAAGTATGTTGCGATTATTGATTTTATGTTAAGATAAAATTTGGTATGATATATGTTTTTATTGTTAGTTTTATGACATGATAAAACTTGATATGTTATATGATGTTGTTGTTATTGGTTTTATGTCAAGATAAATCCTGGTATTACTTCAAATTATAGTTGTTATACTTCCTAAATGATATATGAAGTTAGGATTAATGTTTAAAACCATAGTCTAGTAACTTAGGGTTTTAGACATGAAAATGCTTTTGTTGTTAGAGCTATTGGAAGCCGTGGAAGTCTACATGAGTAATTGTATTCATCAACTAAGATTGGGGATCTTAGCGGAAATCCTTTGAACTGTAACCATTAATCCAGTGTGAGCGAGGAAGTCGTGTATAATTAGTATACAGGTTGACCACCCCACTTGTGATTGTTAGCTACAGTCAACCATAAGCAAGTGACGAACTATCCTTTTACTTGTTATTGTTCCGGCGTCGATGAAGCGTACAGTGTTGTTCTCATGGAAATAATGAGTGTATTCTTTCTGATGGAAATCATGAGTGTATTGTTTCTCATGGAAATCATGAGTGTGTTTTATCAGAGGTATGTTGTCGTAGCAGCGGTTATAGGCTCATGGTAGCAAATTGTTAGAAACATTATACTTTGTCGTATACAAGTATTAATGTTAAGTATAAGTTTCCCCTAACTTATACCTTAGGCTCAAGAAATGTTTAGGTATAACACTTAATCGATAAGTAATCTATTATACCTAATATATATACTAAATGTTGGAGAGTCAAAATGATACTTTCAAAACTATACTTTTGAACTTGGAAAATGTATTATTTTTATATGTATTCGAACAGGAGAAGTTTTACTCTTACCTTTCTGTTCATTAAGAAGTATGCTATAGTTGGATATTATGTAATAGGTTCTAGAAAAACAGTTATGTAACTTTCAATTATCAATAAAGGTATGTATTTTCTTTAGTATTGTTCAATGTATGTTCTATAAGTGTGATATGAAGAATGATGTTACACCACCCAATGTTTCCACCGACGGGCGGGCTGTGACACATTGGTATCAGAGCTATTAACTATAGTGAACTAGTACTTTCTTAGGAAAGCACGTCTATAGTTTAGGGACTAGTCTATTAGGTTTAGGTATATCCTTAAGCCTATAATAAAAAGTATTATTAATTATTCTACTAAAGGACTACTTACAGGAGCGGTGACAGGATAGACATGTCCATTTGGGTAGTTGGATTCTAGAACGGGTATATGCTAAAATGATCCGGCCCTTTCGACTGTGCTGACTGGATGGTGCCTTATCAGATAGACCATAAGTAACAAACAATAATTAAAGCGTTAATACAATAAATAACAATATAGAGTCATATATAAAAACTCAAACCTGCCATGAGAATACACCTTAATACCCGGAATGTTTTTTGATCTCAAGGATTTAGATCAAATATTCCAACTAAAGTTTATATGTGCATAGATCCTATCACAACTAGGTGTAGGTGCGCAACTACAATTTATTATGATCAGATCATATGAACTATTTAAATTGGTAGTAATATTTGATATACTAAACTCTTGGTGATCCAAAATGTATAGGAATTCCACATGGCACATTCACGAGAATGGATAATCATCGAGGATACAGATGAAGAAGAGGAAGTTTCATTCCCCATGATGGTAGGCAATCCTTACTACCCTATAAATCCAACCACCATTCATCCAATACCTTCTGACGGTGGTGCACCTTTAACTTGCAATGAATGGGAAGAGAGTGAACCAATGGAAAAGAATGAACCAAAGGATGAGACAGAATCAGTGGCATCATATTTACCATAAATGAACACACTCTACCATCATGTTCTAGGAGGAGCAAATATGAAATGCACAACAGGTAAATTCATACCAATATGGAAAAGGATTAAGAAGAATCAGAAGGCGACTTCTTCAGGAAGTCATAGAGTTCAAGATGAACCTGCACGGAAAGCACAAACCGTTGATAGATGGGTGGCAGAAGAAAGAGATGCTAAGATGTATGAGACTGGTCAATCATCTCGACCACATCCCCCACATTCATCTAAAGTTAACACCTTATCTCAATTTTTTGAGAAAAGTGTGAAAATTGAAGATAAGATGGAAATCATTGAAGTAAGGGCAACTTATCTCTCCGGAAGAGTACGAAGGCTAGAAGGACAAAGGACGCGACATCAGGAATCGGTGATGGTTAACCATCATCATATAAATTTATCTTATAACGATATGATTAATCACGATGAAAGGATTGCAGAGTTAGACCTATACAATCAAACCTCGAGAAACGAGGAACACACAAAAGGTCTTGAGCAGAGAACTCAAGCACTTAAGGAGCAAGTGGTAAATGTCACCGACGTGCTAGGTCATCACTTAGGTTTCTGGTAGATAAGCTAAAACTAGGGGTTGTGTAAATATAGAAAATCAGACTAGTTAAGGAAAGAAGAGTAAAGTTTATTTCAAGGAGGTAGAAAACCTTGCAAATTTTGAAATGTTTATAGAAACTTTTCTATTATAAGCCTAAATAAACTGATGTAACCACCAATAATAATATGAAGAATATATTATAGTAATCATTTTGTTATCCATTATGTTTTACACTTTGAAGAATAATTGAAGTATTTAGTACTCGTGTATTAACTGACTAAGAAAACTCATAAAATTCTTATTATTTATAATAGGAACTTAAAAAATGCCTAGAAGGAGTAGTGCTCAGCGAAACCCTAACCAACGATCAGCACCACAATAACCACCATAACCGAACCCCCCAATAAGTACAACAGAACTTGAAGAAATCATAGCTCAAAGAACTGTTACGGCTCTATCTAATGTCACAATAGGTGGAGCTAGAAATGAAGGCCATGTAGGGACCGCTAGAACGTGTACCTGCAAAGACTTTATGAATTTCAGACCAAATAGCTTTCATGGAAATGAAGGGTTTGTTAATTTGACTAGGTGGAAAAAAACGACAGAGTCCGTCTTTCAAATAAGCTTCTGTCCAGACGATTTTAAAGTACAATTTGCAGCATGTACTTTCGTTGATGCAACACTTACATGGTGGAACAGCCATGTGAATACAATAGGAATTGATACTAAAAATTCCATGAAATGGGAAGAGCTAAAAATGATGCTAGTAGAGGAGTATTTTCCTAGGGAGGAAATACATAAGTTGGAACAAGAATTATGGACCCTAACCATGAAGGGTTTAGAGATAAAAGCTGATAACGCTAGATTTAATGATCTTGATGTAATGTGTGCAGCACTTGTAACCCCTGGATATAAGAAGATTGAGCGATATATGTGAGGTGTAGAATCGCAAATAAAAGGCATGGTGATCGCATCGAAGCCTACAACCTATGACAACACCAAGAGAGTAGCTCATCAGCTAACCCTCACAAAGATCTAAGGAATAGTAGTGGTCTCCAAGGCTGATTCTCCCAAATCTGGAACAAACAAGCACAAGTTTAATAGGAAGAATCCCATACAATCATTTGAGAAAAGACAAGAAGTGGCAACCAATTATGCAGCCATGATAGCAGTACCCACGCAACCAAAATATTCATGGTGCAATCAGTGCAACCGTCATCACCCAGGTTACTATTTTGTTTGCACGAAGTGCAAGAAGAAGGGGCATACTGCTAGTTACTACAGGAGCACAACACCTGCAACAGTCAATCAGCAAACAAATACTGGAACAGACCATGGTGAAGGAAGAAAGTGTTATGAGTGTAGAGAGGTTGGGCATATCAAGAGAGAATGTCCATAGTTAAGGAGTCAAGGAAGCATAGGACGTGGCAGGGCATTCGTTATCAGAAGCAGAGAAGCTATGCAGGACCCTTCGGTCGTATCTGGTACGTTTCTCATAGATAATTTATATGCTACCCTACTCTTCGACTCTCGAGCAGATAAAAGTTTTATAACTCCGACATTTAGAAAATTATTATGTCATGAGTCTAGCAAATTAAAAGAAATCTATGAAGTAGAAATCGCTAACGGTCAAACCGAGAGAACACATGAAATCCTAGAAAACTGTCTGTTAACTCTTAATAGCTACCTTTTTCATGTCAACCTCATGCAATTGCCTATGGCTAGTTTTAATATCATAATTGGCATGGATTGTTAATCTTCATACCACACCGAAATTTTATGTTATGAGAAAGCCATACGACTACCCTTACCGAACGGCGAAGCCCTGATTATCTATGGTGATAAATCTGGGAAGAACCTCAAAGTCATCTCTTGTACCAAGACCCAGAAATACCTACATAATAAATGTAGCACATTCTTATCCCACATTGTAGATAAGAAGAGAAAGAAAAAAGAAATCAAGTACATACCTAAAGTATGTGATTTCCCCGACGTGTTTCCTGAAGATCTACCTAGAATACCTCCAATCCGACAAGTCAAGTTTCGAATCGACTTAATTCTAGGAGTAGCACCAGTAGCTAAATCTCCTTATCGGTTTGCTCCATCCGAAATGCAAGAATTATCTATCAAACTACAAGAACTTCTTTACAAATGCTTTATTAGGCGAAGTTTTTCCCCTTGGGGAGCACCAATCTTGTTTTTCAAGAAGAATGACGGATCCTTTCGAATGTGTATTGATTATCTGGAGTTGAACAAGCTAACAATCAAGAATCGTTATCTGCTTCCAAGAATTGATGATCTATTCGATCAACTGCAAGGATCCAGCTACTACTCAAAGATAGATCTTAGATCAGGATACCATCAACTCAGAGTACAAGAAGACAACATTCCAAAAACAGCATTTAGAACTCGTTATGGTCATTATGAGTTCTTAGTTATGTCTTTTGGATTGACCAATGCCCCAATAGTGTTTATGGATCTCATGAATTGTGTTTTCAAACCATACTTGGATAAATTCGTGATAGTATTTATCGATGATATATTTATGTATTCACGAACCAAGGAAGAACGTGGTCAACACCTTCAAATAATCATGGAACTACTAAGAAAAGAAAAGTTGTATGCCAAATTCTCCAAATGTAATTTTTAGATTAGAGAAGTACAATTTTTAGGTCATGTAGTTAGCAACGACCGAATTCATGTTGACCTATTCAAAGTTGAAGCAATCAGGAATTGGGAAGCACTAATGACACCAATAGAAGTGCGTCAATTCTTAGGACTTGCTGGCTATTACCACATATTCATAGAGAATTTCTCCAAACTAGCCAAGCCACTTACAACACTAAACCAGAAAGATACGAAGTTCAACTGGGAAGACAAACAAGAAGCTGCTTTTCAGAAACTAAAGCAAATGTTGTGTAGTGCACCAATCCTATCCCTTCCATAGGGGACAGAAGATATCGTCATATAGTATGACATATCAAATCAAGGATTGGGATGTGTGTTGATGCAAAGAGGAAAGGTTATGGCCTACACATCACGACAACTTAAGGTGCATGAGAATAATTACACTACCCATGATCTTGAATTGGGAGTTGTAGTTTTGGCACTAAAAATCTAGAGAGATTACGTATACGGTACTAAGTGTACTATTTTTACCGACCACAAGAGTCTATAGCACATCTTCGACCAAAAAGACCTTAATATGAGACAACGAGGATGGTTCGAATTGTTGAACGACTACAAATGTGAGATTCGTTAGCATCCCGGAAAGGAAAACGTAGTAGCAGATGCCTTGAGCCGGAAAGAATATATTAAACCCTGTCGGGTACGAGCATTAACCATAACTATCCATTTCTAACTTTCCCTCACAAATTAGAGAAGCTCAACTTGAGGCTTTGAAAGAAGAAAACATCAAGAGCGAAGCTTTGCGAGGAATGGAAAACCAACTTATACAAAAAGATCACGAAACGTGACACTTTATGAACCAACTTTGGACGCCTAAGTTCGGTGGAGTCAGGGACTTGGTCTTAGAAGAGGCCTACAAGTCCAAATATTTCATACATCCAGGCTCAGAAAAAATTTAGTTAGATTTAAAAGTACATTATTGGTGGCTAAACATGAAGGCTCAAATTGCTACTTATATGAGCAAATGCTTTACTTACTCTAGAGTAAAGGCAGAACATCAAAAGCCTTCAGGTTTACTTCAACAACCAGAAATACCTCAATGGAAATGGGAGTAGATATCAATGGACTTCATCACTAAGTTACCTAAAACTCCTAGTAGGCTCGACACTATTTGGGTAATACTCGATAGATTGACTAAGTTCGCCCATTTCTTACCAATTAAGGAGAACGAAAAGATGGAGAAGCTGACTAGAGTTTATCTTAAGGAAATTGTTAGATTGCATGGAGTTCTAAATTCTATTATTTCTGACCGAGATTGCAGATTCACTTCACGATTTTGGCAATCTCTTAAAAAATCCTTAGGAACACGTCTAGATATGAGTACAACTTACCATCCCCAGACTGATGGTCAGAGTGAGAAAACCAATCAGACTTTAGAAGATATGCTCTGAGCCTACGTTATTGACTTTGGAGATGCATGGGATAGTCATTTACCGTTAATTGAGTTTTCCTACAACAATAGTCATCACACCAGCATCAAGGCTGCACCGTTTATGGCTCTTTATAGTCGAAAATATCATTCCCCAATATGTTGGGCAGAAGTTGGAGATACACAGATAGCCAGAGAACGTATAGGCGATACCTTACATGCTGGACCATAAATAATCCACGAGACAACTGAAAAGGTTGTGCAAATTAAGGATCGATTAAAGGCTACACGTGATCGTCAAAAGAGCTATGTTGACGTAAGATGTAAGCCTTAAGAATTCCAAGTTGGAGATAAAGTAATGTTGAAGGTCTCTCCGTGGAAAGACATAATTCGGTTCGGGAAAAATAGGCAAACTAAACCCATAGTATATAGGACCTTTTGAAATTCTAGCAAGAATTGGTTATGTCGCATACCAACTCAAGTTTCCTCAAGAGTTAAGTAATATGAACGATTTTTTTCACGCCTTGTTGTACCTCTTAACGAGATAAAAGTCGATATGAAACTCAACATGGTAGAAGAACATGTCGAGATCATGGATCAAGAAGTCAAACGATTAAAGCAAAGTCGTATTCCCATAGTGAAAGTTCGATGGAACTCTTTACGAGAACCTGAATTTACTTGGGAACATGAAGATCAAATGAAAGAAAAATACCCCCAACTGATTTATAAAATCCCATCCACAAGATAAATTTCGGGACGAAATTGTTCTAACGGGGGCAGAATGTAACACTAGTCAAAATAGGTCAATAACAATCACATGTGATTATGCCAATAATGTAATGTGATTAGTAATGTGATGAAATTACTATGTATTTCATGATAAATTCTAATACAAATATGAGCTTTCTTTATAATACAACTCAAAGTATATGTCCATACGATTCCAAAGATATAGAGAACGTCTAAATTTTACATCGCGTGAAGAAGTTATTGTAAACCAAACACTATAAATCTCTATAATAAGAGGAATTTAAAATAGACATAGAATTAGCTATTTGGAGTCTAACAAAGAGTTGTAGTACTCGTAAATACCTACGCGTGGATATAAAGAACGTCACAAACGGAGTTCGTATGTGAAAGTTACGACCTTCCAAAGATCAACTGTCAGAAACCCTAATTCGATTGAACTCACGATGTGAGCATAGAAACTCATGACGTGAGGAGTCATTTTGCCACATTTCGGACCTAGAAGGTGCATTATGAGGCTATAATGGGATAAGTTCTAATCTCACGACGTGATCAAGGATATCTCACAACGTAAGGAGTCATATGGCCACCTTCCATATCTAGGGATGCAAATGGCAAGTCTACAAGGTGAGCAGGCTTGGCTCAGAACGTGAGTTTCATAAATTCATGACGTGAGAGGCCAAAAACCTTCCTATAAGTAGCAGGTCCGACTTCAGCCATTCTTACACCTGAACATCTTCCTTATCTCTCATTTGCTGAAGCCCTCTTGCATCCCGAGCCCCGACGACCTCGTACAGCTGACCGTTTCTGCATAGATTATATAAAATCACGCTACTAGGGTGAGTTTCACGGACCCACTTTCTAATATTTTCAGGAGGAAAATGCATGCTAAATATTGTATACATGACAATATTATGTCTCTATGATAGTGTATTAATATCAACATCGACAGTTATATTAACCGGGATATAGTTGTTCTAAATATAATATTTTGAATATATACAACTATCATCAACTTATTAGCATGTTATTCTACAAATGTAGATCTTGAGTTGTACTTAGGATTCTATATATATGTTGTGTGTGATATAGTTCAGAACTTATATTCGGAAGTTCTATATGTTAATTTATAAAGTATGTTGCTATTATTGGTTTTATGTTAAGATAAAACTTGGTATGATATATGTTGTTATTGTTAGTTTTATGACAAGATAAAACTTGATATGTTATATGTTGTTGTTTTTATTGGTTTTATGTCAAGATAAAACCTGGTATGACTTCAATTTATAGTTTTCATACTTCCTAAATGATATATGAAGTTAGGAGTAATGTTTAAAAGCATAGTCTAGTAACTTAGGGTTTTAGACATGAAAATGCTTTTGTTGTTAGAGCTATTGGAAGTCCTCGAAGTCTACATGAGTAATTGTATTCATCAACTAAGATTGGGGATCTTAGCGGAAATCCTTTTAACTGTAATCGTTAATCCCGTGTGAGCGAGGAAGTCATGTATAATTAGTATACGGGTTGACCACCCCACTTGTGATTGCTAGCTACAGTAAACCATAAGCAAGTGACGAATTATCCTTTTATTTGTTATTCTTCTAGTGTCGATGAAGCGTACAATGTTGTTCTCATGGAAATAATGAGTGTATTGTTTCTCATGGAAATCATGAGTGTATTGTTTCTCATGGAAATCATGAGTGTGTTTTATCAGAGGAATTGTGTCGTAGCAGTGGTTATAGGCTCATGGTAGCAAATTGTTAGAAACATTATACTTTGTCGTATACAAGTATTAATGTTATGTATAAGTTTCCCCCTACTTACACCTTAGGCTCAAGAAATCTTTAGGTATAACACTTAATTGATAAGTAAACTATTATACCTAATATATATACTAAATGTTGGAGAATCAAAATGATAGTTTCAAAACTATATTTTTGAAATTGGAAAATGTATTATTTTTATATGGAGTCAAAACCTGTGGACTCACCAACTTTATGTTGACATATATTAAAATGCATGTGTTTTTAGGAACTTGAAAATCTGGTATGTATTCGAACAGGTGAAGTTTTACTATTACCTTTGTGTTCATTAAGAAGTATGCTATAGTCAGATATTATGTAATAGGTTCTAGAAAAACAGTTATGTAACTTTCAATTATCAATAAAGATATGTATTTTCTTTAGTACTATTCAATGTATGTTATATAACTGTGATATGAAGAATGAAGTTACACCACCCAGTGTTTCCGCCGACGGCTGGGGTGTGACACATCATGATCATCGGAAAGCCTCAACTCTATCTTCTCTCAAAGGCAATTCCCTATGTTAGTTGGTTATGGCATCAGAGGCTTGCTAATCTAAACTTCCGATTTATGTATGATCTTAATTCCAGTGAAATGGTATGAGGTCTGCCACTCCTCAAATTTGAAAACAACCACCTCTATGTTGCATGTTAATGTCGGAAGCAATCCACAAAAGGTCTTCCTATAATCATTGAAAAGTCAATTTCGGAACCATTAGAACTTCTGCATATTGAACTTTACGGACCCTCCATCTTAGAAAGTATGCATCACAAAAAGTACATTCCTGTGATTGTGGATGAGTACACAAGGTTCACATGGGTCTTCTACCTTAGCCAAAAATCTAAAACTGCCTTGGAACTTATTAATTTCATCAAAGGAATTGATGTAACACATCGTGATCATCGGAAAGCCTCAACTCTGTCTTCTCTCAAAGCCCATTCCCTATTAGCTGGTTATGGCATCAGAGGCTTGCTAATCTAAACATCCGATTTATGTATGATCTTAATTCCAGTGAAATGGTCTGAGGTCTGCCACTCCTCAAATTTGAAAACGATCATCTCTGTGTTGCATGTGAATGTCGGAAGCAATCTGAGAAATGTCTTCCTATAATCATTAAAAAGTCAATTTCGGAACCATTAGAACTTCTGCATATTAAACTTTGTGGACCCTCCATCATAGAAAATATGCATCACAAAAAGTACATTCCTGTGATTGTGGATGACTACACAAGGTTCACATGGGTCTTCTACCTTAAGCAAAAATCTGAAACTGCCTTGGAACTTATTAATTTCATCAAAGGAATAGAAATTCTTGTCAAACATCCTGTCAAAAGAATCTAAGTGACAATGGCTCGAAATTTACCAATGTCACCATTGAGAAATTCCTCTCCGAAAAAGGCATCGACCATAATTTCTCTACTTCATACTCTTCTCAACAAAACAGTGTGGTTGAAAGAAGAAATGAAACTCTTGTTGAAGCTGCTCGATGAATGTTGAACTTTTTCTAATATACCTCTTTATCTCTGGTTTGAAGCCGTGTCCACTGCCTACTTTACTCAAAATGAAGCATCATTAATCAGCTTCTCAACATGACACTGTATGAAGCCATGAACGGTCGTAAGTCGGTATCTCGTTCCTACATGTTTCAGCTGTAGATGCTTTATCAAAAACAACCGTTATCAACTCAGCAAGTTGCAACCCAAAGACGATGAATAAATCCATTTGGGATACGGATACTCAGCCAACTCCAAAGCCTACACAGTTCTGAATTGTCGAAATCATGTACATGAAGAAACCTTTGATGTCACTTTTGATGACAACTTTGTTCAAAATTCTGGTCCAAATCATGATACAACTCACATTATGGAGTCCGATGCTCCATCACCAGGAGCTCCAAATTCCCAAATCATCTATAAAGTTTACTTCGAAAGCCTATTCAAACTTTTAGAAACTGCTCTTGACTCAGAATCTCGATCAACACCATCTTCATCAACTGCAACTCCACTTTCTCAAAACATTTCTGATCTGACCCCTACCTTTCCTCCATTTGATTCCGAACTATTTGAACTTTTTCAGGTTGTGGGGAGAGTTTTCATCCTTCCCTTGAATCAAATGTGGATAGATCTCAAGATGCAGCAGATCAGTTCGCTGAATTTGATCCTATTCCGAACAACAACTAAGTCGATGCTAACTTGTTTGACTTTTCGAATGAAGACGAAGTAGACATATCCGCTTCAGTTCAGAAGTTCAGGAGCAGCATCATCCTGAAATTCAAATTGTCCAGGGGGAGCAACACAACCCCATTTTTAATATTGGATCATCCACTGCACAAGAACCTCCGAGATTATACATCTGGACAAAGGATCATCCTCCAAATCAAGTCATCGGAAATCTGAATGCTAGTATTAAAACTCGTTATGCTACCAACATCCAAAATAAATGCCACTTCTCGGCATTTATATCGATGTTTGAACCAAAATCCATCAAAGAAGCATTAGAACATGCTGACTGGATTACAGCCATGCAAAAAGAATTAGCAGAATTTGATAGAAATGAAGTGTGGACACTCGTCCCTCCTCCTCAAGATCACCATATTGTTGGCACAATATGGGTCTTCCAAACCATGATTGGTGGCCAAAGGATTCACTCAGATTGAAGAAATTTATTACAATGAGACTTTCGCTCATGTTGCTCGTCTTGAAGCTATCTGAATCTTTCTTGCATATGTAGCTCACAAAGGCTTTAAGGTTTAATAAATGGACATTAAAGATACCTTTCTCAATGGTGAACTAGATATCAAAGTGTATCTCCAACAGACCCTAGTTTTGTCAATCCTTCTTATCCGAACTACTATTAAAAACTCCGAAAAGCAGTTTATGGCCCCAAGCAAGTTCCACACGCCTGGTACGAGACTCTCACTGATTTTATTAAGCGTTCCGGTTTTCAAAGAGGAATTCTTGGCCTAACCTACTCTGAAGATCAAATGAAAGTCATCTCATGTAGTCAAAATTTATGTTGACAATATCATTTTTCGATCAACGGATTCAACAATGGTTGCAGATTTTGCCAAGTTAATGGTTAGTCGATTCCAATGATGATGAATCGTGAATAAAGTTTCTTCCTTGGAATCCAAGTGAAGCAAATCAATAAATGAATCTTTAATCACCAGGAGAAATATATTTTCGAACATTTGAAAAGGTATTCAATGGAAACCTTTGACTCTGGAAAGCTTCCTACGGGTTTTGAACACCGGATCTTCTCGGGCCCATCAGGTGTTGATGTTGATCAAAATAAGTACTGGGGATTGGATCGCTACTTTACCTTACTGCAAATCGTCCGAACATCATGTTCTCAACATGCCTATGTTCCAGATTTCAGGTTAATCTGAAGATATCTCATCTTCTGGCGGTCAAAAAAATATTCTAATATCTCAAAGGAACAAAGAGCCTTAGAATTTGTTATTCTAAAAATGAAAGTTTCCTTCTTCAAGAGTACTTCGATTCAAGCTATGGAGGTCTTCAATTGGATAGAAAAAGCTCCTCAGGATGCTGCCAATTTTTTGATGGACGATCGGTTAGCTGGTCATCTAAGAAACTTAACTATATTGCTCTATCAACAGCCGAAGTAGAATACATTACTGCTGTAAGCTGTAGTTCACAACTTCTTTGGATGAAATCTCAACTTTTGGACTATGGTTATTGATTTCAACTAATTATAATCTGTTGTGACTCTCAAAGTGTAATTGCAATTTCTCACAATCCAATTCAACACTCCATGATGAAGCACATCGATTTTCGGTACCATTTCATTAAAGATCATGTTTTAAAAGGAAAACAACAAACTTATTTTTGTTCCATCTGACAATGAAATTGATGATGTCTTTACTAAGGTATAGACGAAACCAAATTTAATGGATTTTTGAACAAAATGGGCATGATGATGCCTGATTCTTAATTCTTCCAAGAGATTTATACTCTCTGATGGAAACATTAGGTAGAGAACGCTGTAATAATAATTGGGCCATGAGAGACTTTTTTAAGTATTGCAAAAGAAAGGGACTGTTGATAGAGATGGACGCCTCATCCAAATGAGACTTTGAAAGCAAGATAGGGCCTAACTGGGAGGCAGGAAGAAGACTACACGAGTGGTTCGGGACGGAATCTCTTTGACTTTCTGGTGCCATAGCTTCGACTCGAAAGTGAAATAATTTTGCAGTCAAATTCATTTAACCTTGGAATCATTTCCTCTCGGAAAATATATGATCATTTTATGTGTCTTTTTGTCTAACCTCTTCTTCTAGTTTTTAAGTTGTACAATTTTCCTTATCTTTTGAAGCTCCTAACCAATATAGTTACTTGGTGTTTTTGCTTTGATCTCACCTTAAATTTTCAAAACAACTTAAATTTTCAAAAACAATTTTTCATTTTCAAAACATTCATTTACTCACAAAATAACATCAAACATATTGCATCAAATGTATTTATCACAAAAACGTCTTCCCAGAATCCAAAACATAAACCCCTCAAGTGTGTACAAATCATGTCGACGCCTTCCCGCGCTCATCACTAGTACCTGAAACACATAACACAACAACTTTAAGCATAAATGCTTAGTGAGCTCCCCAAAATACCACATACACCACATACGCCACTCGAGGCTATAATACGACCCTCCGGTCGATGTGTCTCAGCGGGACCCTCTAGTCCCGTAGCTCGTTGGACCCTCTGGTTCGGTCATAGCTTGTTGGACCCTCCGGTCCGGTGTATATCATCATACAATATACAAATATCACATAGCACATAGTCTCATACATAACACATAAGACCCTCTGGTCCACATAAATATACCACTCCAGGTAACGTATAGTGAGAAGACTCACCTCGCGTTCTCGATAAGTATCTGTCTCGGAAGAAATGTGATCTAGCCTCCGCCTAATCACACAAAGTAATACTATCATAAATACAACAGTACTCAACCCTAAAAGTCAACAAGGTCAATGGTCAAACTTGACCTGACTCGGCGACTGCACAAGGGCGACTCGGCGAGTCTACACGTGTCCACTGACTCTCTTAGATTCTCTCTTGGCACGTCGAGTATTTCCCTTAACTCGACGAGTTCCACCTGGCATGAATCGCGGGGCCACCCCGACTCAACTCGCCGAGTCTCAAGAACAACTCGGCGAGTTCCAACTTGAACTCAGACCCCTGACTCACCGAGTCATTTCCCCAACTCGGCAAGTCCACTCACTGAGTGATTAACGGGCAACCTTTCATACTACTCGCCGAGTCTGTTCTTGGGACTCGGCGAGTTCCTGCCATGCACCAACTCAAAACAACTTCTGAGGTCAGATCTATTCCATATAATCCTTGATCTGGCCTCCCCAAGCATGATAATCACGTAAAGTTCGGACCTTGACACACATATAAGATAGAAATGGTCCAAAATGTTGATTTAGACCCAAAAATGACATTCCAAGCTCATGACTTCCAAAATGACTCAAAAAGCTCCAAAGGTTAAGGTCTCTGGACCTCTTTTGGTCCAGATCCAGAACACAAACTCGAGGAGGGACAAAAATACCACTTAATCAATCTCCAAAAGGGTTAGGAAAACCCTAACACAAAGAATCAACACCAAAACTGAAGAAGGTCCGAGAATAATACCTCAATGCAGTCTCTAGGAGCTCAAAACCACCAGAAATTGCACCTCCTTCAGCTTCCTCTTTCCTTAAACACTTCCTTCTTGCAAAAACACCCACCAAAGCTCATGATTAGCCTCTCCTTCCTCACAAACGCTCTAGGTCTCTTTAGGGTTTCTCTTTGGGGTTGGTGGCTGCAAATAACGGCCATAAGGCCCTTTAAATAGGTCTCAAACCCTAGAAATTAGGGTTTCATTAAACAGCGCAGACTCGCCGAATCCACTCCTGAACTCGCCGAGTCCAGCTGTGAGCTCGCGTACCAATCCGCGACCATACTCGGCGAGTCTAGACGCCAACTCGCCGAGTTCCCCCACAAAACTCAAAAATAAAGGAACAAAATATCATACCTGGGAATCCAGGTGTTACAATTCTCCCCCACTAGAATTAGACTTCACCCTCGAAGTCTCACTCTGCAAACAAGTCCGGATGCTGCTCCCGCATCTCATGCTCCGGTTCCCATGTCAACTCTGACCCTTTCCGATGCTGCCACTGGACCCGCACAAGCGGCACTTCCTTGTTCCTCAAAACCTTGATCTTCCGATCCCTAATCGCCACTGGTCTCTCGGCATAATTCAAGCTCGCATCCACCTGAATATCTTCTAAGGGCACCAATGCCGACTCGTCGGCTATACACTTTCGCAACTGCGACACGTGGAAAGTGTCATGAATCTGGCCCAACTCTGCTGGCAACTCCAAATGATAGGCTACCCTGCCTACCCTCGCGATCACCCTGAAAGGTCCAATATATCGGGGCCCCAACTTGCCCCTCTTCCTGAATCGGATCACTCCTTTCCAAGGAGAGACCTTCAGGAGCACAAAGTCGCACGCATGTCCGCATAACTCTTCTGACGACTCTGAGCGGTCAACAACCTCTGCCTGACCTACTGGATCTGCTTTGTCGTCTGAAGCACAATCTCGGTACTGCCCATCACACGCTGCCCTACTTTTCCCCAGCAAATAGGGGTTCGACACCTCCTCCCAGACAACAGCTCAAATGGCGGCATGCAAATGCTCGAATGATGGTTGTTGTTATAAAAAAAACTCCGCCAAGGGCAAATACGTGTCCCAACTCCCTCCGAAATCAAATACACATGCCCGAAGCATATCCTCGAGCGTCTGAATCGTCCGCTCACTCTGTCCGTCCGTCTGAGGGTGGTATGCAGTACTGAAATGCAGCCTCGTTCCCAACTCCTCGTGAAATTTCTTCCAAAATCTGGAAGTGAAACGTACATCTCGATCTGAGACAATCGAGATTGGCACTCCATGTTGCGATACCACCTCTCTCACATACATCTCTGCCAACTTCTCCGCGGAAGAGCTCTCACTGATGGCTAAGAAGTGAGCACTCTTCGTCAATCTATCCACAATCACCCAAATTGCATCGACACCCCTCGCAGTTCTTGGCAATTTGGTGATGAAATCCATGGTAATATGCTCCCATTTCCATTCGGGAATCTCTAATGGCTGTAGCTTACTATGTGGACGCTGGTGCTCGGCCTTCACCCTGCGACAGGTCAAGCACCTCTCTAGGAACCATGCGACATCCGTCTTCATACAGGGCCACCAATAATCCTTCTTCAGGTCCAAAAACATCTTAGTGGCCCTGAGATGGATCGAGAATTTCGATCGATGAGCCTCTTCCAACAAAATGATATGTGTCCCACCCACAGATGGTACCCAAATCCGGCCCTGAAATGTCATTAGCCCCCAGCTATCGGTAACAAATTCCGACACCATCCCGACAACTCGCTCCCTCTTCTGGCTCTCTGGCTTCACAGCCTCAGCCTGGGCCCCACGAATAGCATCCAACATTGGGGTCATCACTGACAATCTCAAACAAACATCTCGAATTGGGGACCCTCCGCCCTATGGCTCAATGCATCGGCTACCACATTAGCCTTGCCCGGGTGATACAAGATCTCACAATCATAATCCTTGACCACGTCCAACCACCTCCTCTGACGAATATTCAGGTTGGGCTGATCCATCAAATACTTCAAGCTCTTGTGGTCCGTGTATATTGTAAACTGAACCCCATACAGATAATGTCGCCAGATCTTGAGAGCGAACACTACCGCTCCCAACTCCAAATCATGAGTGGTGTATCTCGACTCATGAGGCTTAAGCTACCTCGATACATAAGCAATCACATGCCCCCTCTGCATAAGCACCGCTCCCAACCCGGATATCGATGCATCACAATAAACCACAAAATCATCCATCCCTTCCGGAAGGGGTAACACTGGTGCTTTGCATAATTTCTGGCGAAGTGTCTCAAACGAGGTATGCTACTCCGGACCCCAAGAAAACGCAACACCCTTCCATTGTCAACTTGGTGAGTGGTACGGCGATCATAGAGAAATCCTTAATAAATCTCCGATACCAGCCAGCCAAACCCAGAAAACTCCTGATCTCGGTGGGTGTCCTCGGCACCTCCCATCTCATGACCGCCTCAATCTTGGCCGGATCGACCAATATCCCATTCTGGTTAACGAGGTGTCCCAGAAACTGAACCTCTCGCAGCCAGAACTCACATTTGGAGAACTTGGCATAAAGCCTCTCTGACCTCAGAACTCTGAGGATCTCCCTCAAATGTTCCTCATGCTGCTCTCTGGATCTCGAATACACCAAAATGTCGTCGATGAACACGATCACTGAGCGATCCAACATCGGTCTGCACACCCGGTTCATGAGATCCATGAATACCACCGGTGTGTTGGTGAGTCTGAAAGGCATCACCACGAACTCGTAATGCCCATAACGAGTTCGGAATGCCGTCTTCTGGACGTCCTCCTCCCGCACCCTCACCGGATGATACCCAGACCTCAAATCGATCTTGGAGAACCAAGATACTCCATGCAACTGATCAAACAAATCATCGATCCTCAACAACGGGTAACGGTTCTTGACCGTTAGCTTATTCAACTCACAATAATCAATGCACATCCAGAGCGAGCCATCCTTCTTCTTGACAAAAAGGATCGGCGCCCCCCATGGCGAACTGCTCGGCCTGATAAAACCCTTCCCCAGTAGCTCCTGAAGCTACAAGGATAACTCCTGCATCTCCAGAGGCGCAAGGCAATAAGGCTCGTTAGCGATAGGCACAGCTCCTGGAACCAACTCAATACCGAACTCTACCTGCCTCTCCGGAGGCACACCCGGCAATTCCTCTGGAAACACATCCGGAAACTCGTGCACTATCGGAACCTCATCCACCAAATTCGGTCTCTCTGAAACAACCCTCGCATCCATCACATATGCTACAAATCCCCTACAGCCCTGCTATAGACTCTGTCTCGCTCTGGCGGCCGAACAAAATGTTGATCCCGCACGGGTACTCTCGCCGTGCACTGTAAGAACTCCCTCACTAGGGTCTCGAATCGTCACCAACTGACGCTCGCAATCTATCACAGCTCCATATCGGCTCAACCAATCCATACCCACTATAAAACATACGTCCCCCATCGCGATCGGAACCAGATATATCGGAAACTCCACACCAAAGATCTCCAGGACACATCCTCGAATCACGTCCGAAGCATACATTGCTCGCTCATCATCTATGGAAACTCGCAGAGGCCGATCCAAGGCCTCTCGAAGGACACTAATATGCTGACTAAATGCTACGGAAACAAACGACCGACTCACACCCGAGTCAAATAATACCAATGCAAGCACAAAACTCACAAGAAAAGTACCAGCCACAACATCGGGCGTCCCGCGGACCTCCTCCGCGGTCAACTGAAACGCACTCCCACGAGCCTTCGGGGCCTCGACCTTCACTGGTCGAACCTTAGAAACCCTAGCAGCAGGCGCAGATCCCTGCGCTGATCCCTGAAGAAGCTGCGGGTACTCGGCCTTCCGATGGCCGGTCTGGTTGCAATGAAAGCACACCGAAAATCCCTTGGGGCAATCCCTCGTGATATGCCCCTCCTTCCCACACTTGTAGCACACCCCAACCCTGCACGTCCACTCATGACTCTTACCGCACTTCCCACAAGTGCGGCCCTTCACGCCTCCAGACCTCGAATCAGCGGGTTTTGCCCGCTTGGCTGCCGGCTAAGACTGAGTCGGCCGCCGATCCATCCTCTGAGACTCGGCCTCCTCCTTGGCCTGAGTCTCCAACTCGATCTCCCTCTTCCGGGCACTTGCCTGTTGCTCAGCAAATCTCCAATAAATTGAGTTCGCCACGAACTCCCAAATATCTCTCCTCAGCACACTCAGATAACGGCTCATACGTGCCTGCTCAGATGACACCTGCTCAATGCAAAACATCGCCCTCTCATGAAACTTCCTGGTAATGACTGTCACCGAATCAGTACCCTGCTTAAGGGTCAAGAACTCCTGAATCAACCGTTCCCTCTCCACCGGGGGAACATACTCCTTTATGAACATACCGGTGAACCTCTCCCAGGTCACATCAGAAATCTCAGCCAAAGTGAAGTTCGCCGTCACGAACTTCCACCAATCCTTTGCTCCCAGGCGGAGCTGGTTCAAGGCGAACTGAACCCTCAAGTGCTCTGGACAAGAGCACGTATAGAAACATCCCTCGGTGTCAGAGATCCATCTCATAGCGGCAATCGCGTCCTGCGTCCCGTCGAACTCTGGTGGCTTCGTGTTGCTGAACTCTCGGAACAACAACGAGTCACCTCCCTGAGGTCTGGCAGCAGCAACAGCAGCAGTAGCCGCAGCTGTACCAGCCTCAGTGAATGTTGCGTACCCCTCATCAAAAGTCTCAATCAACGTGGTCTTGATGTCCCCAAACATCTCGGGAATCTTAGCTCGAATGGCAGCAGCAACCTACTCATGAATCAATCGACGGATCTCCTCGTCGTTGACACCACTACTCCCAGGTGTGTGTCGAGTCCCAACCATGATGCTTCTGAAATACAACAAAAATTATCAGAGATTCGATCGAACATGCTCATACTCGATGAAGCAACCCTACTTGTCCTCCGTCGTCCAAAAGATTCTTACTTGAAATGCCCACTGATCCGGTGTCTTTAGTAGTACTGGCCCAATACTACTGACCACAACGCATCAGCATTCACTTCAAGTCCTCCTCCTTGGATCTTGGATTACAAGTACTCTATTCTCATGAGCTCCTATCTACTATCCAATCGCCCTCAAAGCCTCTCAGCAGCAGAAAACTCCTAGGCTAAGGTATCACAAATCAGGCCACTCTAGTCCTAATATGTATACTTAGCCTACTCTATCATGCATAATATAACATATCTCATAACACATAAAGTAAGGGTACTTTCGGGGAATTCTTCGTTAGGGCGTTGGCTGATCGTACACACGGCTATGCTTTGTTTATCTCAAAACTCTTTTACTCTTTTCAAAAAAAAATACTTCATTATCAAAATTTTCCTCAATTCCTCCGTTTGAGGTTAGATACGCCCGAAGATGCATCTGAATCCCTCAAACCAAGGCTCTGATACCAACTTGTAACAACATAAATTTTCAAAACAATTTTTCATTTTCAAAACATTCATTTACTCAAAAAATAACATCAAACATATTGCATCAAATGTATTTATCACAAAAACATCTTCCCATAATCCAAAACATAAACCCCTCAAGTGTGTACAAATCATGCCGGCGCCTTCCCGCGCTCATCACTAGTACCTGAAACACATAACACAACAACTGTAAGCATAAATGCTTAGTGAGTTCCCCAAAATACCACATACAACACATATGCCACTCTAGGCTATAATACGACCCTCCGGTCGATGTGTCTCAGCGGGACCCTCCAGTCCCGTAGCTCGTTGGACCTTCTGGTCCGGTCATAGCTTGTTGGACCCTCCGGTCTGGTCTATATCATCATACAATATACAAATATCACATAGCACATAGTCTCATACATATCACATAAGACCCTCAGTTCCACACAAAATATACCGCTCCAGGTAACGTATAGTGAGAAGACTCACCTTGCGGTCTCGATAAGTATCTGTCTCGGAAGAAATGTGATCTAGCCTCCGCCTAATCACACAAAGTAATACTCTCATAAATACAACAGTACTCAACCCTAAAAGTCAACAAGGTCAATGGTCAAACTTGACCCGACTCGGCGAGTGCACAAGGGCGACTCGGCGAGTCTACACGTGTCCACTGACTCTCTTAGATTATCTCTTCACACATCGAGTATTTCCTTTGACTCGACGAGTTCCACCTGGCATGAATCGCAGGGCCACCCCGACTCAACTCGCCGAGTCTCAAGAACAACTCGGCGAGTTCCAACTTGAACTCAGACCCCTGACTCACCGAGTCATTCCACCAACTCGGCAAGTCCACTCACTGAGTGATTAATGGGAAACCTTCATACTACTCGTCGAGTCTGTTCTTGGGACTCGGCGAGTTCATGCCATGCACCAACTTAAAACAACTTCTGAGGTCAGATCTGTTCCATATAATCATAGATCTAGCCTCCCCAAGCATGATAATCACGTAAAGTTCGGACCTTGACACACATATAGCATAGAAATGGCCCAAAATGGTGATTTAGCCCTGAAAATGACATTCCAAGCTCATGACTTCCAAAATGACTCAAAAAGCTCCAAAGGATAAGGTCTTTGGACCTCTTTTGGTCCAGATCCAGAACACAAACTCGAGGAGGGACCAAAATACCACATAATCAATCTCCAAAAGGGTTAGGAAAACCCTAACACAAAGAATCAACACCAAAACTGAAGAAGGTCCGATAATAATACCTCAATGCAGTCTCTAGGAGCTCAAAACCACCAGATATTGCACCTCCTTTAGCTTCCTCTTGCCTTAAACACTTCCTTCTTGCAAAAACACCCACCAAAGCTCAAGATTAGCCTCTCCTTCCTCACAAACACTCTAGGTCTCTTTGGGGTTTCTCTTTGGGTTTAGTGGTCGCAAATGACAGCCATAAAGCCCTTTAAATAGGTCTCAAACCTTGGAAATTAGGGTTTCATTAAACAGCATGGACTCGCCGAGTCCGCTCATGAACTTGTCGAGTCTAGCTGTGAACTCGTGTACCAATCCGCGACGATACTCGGCGGGTCTAGACGCCAACTCGCCGAGTTCCCCCATAAAACTCAAAAATAAAGGAACAAAATATCATACCTGGGAATCCGGGTGTTACATTTTTAATTCCAAAATGTTTTCTAATATATATTAACAGCAATTTTTGTTGATGACTATCCTTTAATTCTCAATAAACATGCTTTGCACACGTCTCAATAAAGTGCATGTCAACTCACAAATTGAAATGACGGTTTTCTTCTTTGGCACGAATAGATGTCCCATATTTCGCATTCATAGTTTTTAAGGATGCCATTTTTGGCAACACATTAAATGTAGCCCTTCCACTTTTGGGTTTCATCATTGCTTTTTTCTGACCCAACCCAGAATATCCAACTTATAAATGGTTTTCAAAACTCAATTGTTCCCTCTTTACGCTTTATGTATTTTCTTCCTGAAAACCCTCTCTGCATCCTATTCTTCAAGCTCTCAAACTCTCAACAATGGCGTCTTCTTAAAATGTTCTAGAAGTTCCCAAACTTGAAACTAAGAAGAAATCATCCAAGGGTTCTGCATCTTCATCGTCAACTGAACCGATTCTTAGAGAAACGACCTAAATTTTCTCACTCGAGCCCGTGGATTATGATGAATCCATTCAATTGATTATCGAGTTCACCTCCCATTACCGCATTGTAGTTTCACTTACCAAAACTCAAAACCCTAAACTTCCATTACACATTCTTCACACTACATTTGAAAGAATCAAGATCGCGGATGGTGTTCTTGAAACCAAAATCATTGGTGACAGGTTCGTCCCTGTACACAAGAAGACTTTTCTGAAGGCGATTGGTATCCCATAAAACCCCAAGGCTTTTCAAGTTCAAGAACCTACTTATGAGGATTTTAAGTCCTTTTTGAATGAAATTGGGTATAACTGTGAATTCAAAACCAAGAAGTTCAAGAAATCAGCTGTTCCCAGTCTATGGTCTTTGTTGATGCATCTAATCCTTCGAGGATTATCAAGGAAGCATGGTGGTATTGACACCATGAGTAAGGACTAGCTGTACGTCATGTATAACATCTACCCCGGATGAAGCAAGGTGATCGACTTGACCAAGGTACTGTGGCAAGACTTTCAGAGGTCTGCCATCAAGAGGAAGCCTAATGAAATTTTTGATTTTGGATTCTGGGCTTTGACGCTTTTGAAACTTTATGAAGATAGAAGAGAAGCCACCCCCATCAATTTGAATCTTAAAGATGTATATCTTTCTTTTAAGGCCATTAGAACTTATAGGTTTCTGAACCATTCTGCTTTCTGGCCTATTCGTTGCTTGCCACAACACATGTTGGCAATAGTTCCATCCGAATCTATCAATCTTAAACATCATCTAGAGACTTCAATTGTGTATGAACCAACACAATCTACCCTGGTCTCGGATGAGCAGCCCTCGGATGCGAACAAACCAGTTTCCACTGGTCGCCAAAAGCAAAAGATGGTGAAACGAAAAATATCACCATCTAAAGCTCCAGCCAAAAAGAGAACCTAAGTTAGTGGTTCCTTTCAAGAGGAATCACATGTTGACATTCGGTCTGACTCTACACCAAAGTTAACCCCTCCCGTCCATTCGTCTGAATACCCTTTGGAGTTTCAAAAGCACAAGCACACACTCACGGGGAGTCTACACACAGTCTATATCACACCCCCGAACCAGACGGCGGAAACGTCCGAGGGCTCGCGTGACTTTAATTGAATACCATCACAATGAATATACAAGATTCATAACATAAACGTCACCATGCATCAATATATTACAACTAGAATTGTTCACATCAAGTACATTGTTTTAACATTTCACATTCATAACATAAATAGTTTGAGTGCTTTTCACAACATAACGTCTAACATTACTTCATAATACTCTTCCGCTTACCTGATACCTGAGAATACAAGTTATTTTGGAAAAACATCAACATATGAAATGTTGGTGAGTTCATAAGCAATGTTGTGATAAAATGATTTGTGTAGTTTGTAAAACCTAGAAAATTCGATATTTTCTGAAATGACTTTTGTTTATCAAAGTGTGAAGATCCATAAGTTGATGCATGAATGATTTTAAAAACATATATATATGAAGGGTATTTTGTATTATAGTTATAAAATTTCGACCGAGTTGTATTAAATTCCCCGGAAAACCCAACGTTTTCCGACGTTGAAATGTATTCGTGATTACTGATTTATGTATTGTCTTAACGAATGAATATTGATGAATCCACATTGTATATCATCCTAATTTTGTCTACGTTGATTTCTCGTAAGCCTTAGCGTACGAAGAAAAGGGGCAATATGTCCCACCACTATCGTGAGTACCTTAGGCTGTCGCGGATGCGAAAGACACGGTGGTCCAACTTGCACTTGATTACTGTGACCTTACTACCTTTTCTAATGAGACACTTTGCCCCACTATCACATAAAAGCTATTGAAAGTCCTTTTATAAAATATTGGGTCATTCAAGGCCCAATAACATATAAGCGTTATCCCTTTAGGCCCAAAGATCATGTTGGTGGGCTTGCAAGGCCCAACAAGATGATTTGAAACTCATAAGCCCAAAGTTTGTAGGTTTATTCATTTTAGTCATCATATAACTATTGGAGAGTTTTGATCTATCGATTGTTGTTTTGTATTGATTCGAGACCGAATCAATTCGTTTATAACGATATTTGGTATTGAAATTGTATTCGTTTTCCGTTTTGTCGCTAGTCGGGTATCTTGTATTTTGTCTTAATGAATTAATTTGTTCAAAAGTATGACTTTGACCTTTTCACTACCTTTATTTTATAAAAATAACACTTTTAGTCCTTTATATAAAAGAATTTCATTTTTAGTCCTTAAAACATTTTCTTGACACTTTTGTATCCTAAACTTGTTGAGAAGACATTTTTAACCCAAACTATATTTTGTAAACAGCTTTTGCCCTTCCATAATGGAGTTTCAAGGTTAGAACCCCAAATTTCCCAACTTTTACAGTTTTGGCCCAAAATATAAAAAGTTTACATTTTTTTATCCTTTTTGGAATTGAAAAGCATTTTTGACCTTTGAGATAGTTTTATTTCACTCCTTATCCCCTGTTTTTCAGAATGTTACAATTCAGCCCCTTAAAACTTCAAATTTCGCAATTTTTGGGCTTATTGGGCCGAAAAGCCCAAATTTAGCCCATTAAGCTAAATTGTTGCATATTAAGTCCTTTGAAAATTCCAATATTCAGAAAAGTGATTATAGAAACTGTTTTGACTCCTTTGACCCTCAAGAAACCGTGACTTGATAGTTTTTACCCAAGTTTTGTAATTTTTGACAATTTGAGCCCTAAAATGGGTTTTATGTTAGAATATGATCCTCATAACCTTATAAGCTATTTTTCTTGACTTGTTTAGTGTAAAATTACTTAGATTATGTTTATTTCCTTTCTCAAGTCATAGATCTCGAATTAACACCCCTTTTTGTTACATCTTTATCACAAAAACACATAAAATCACACACATACATGCATAAAATCACACATAGCATACACATACACATAGATCTACACATTTTCTTGTATTCTCCCCCATAAAACATATGAAAACCGAAAAATGAGGGGTATGAAGCTCACCTTGAGTTGTAGTTTCCGTTTTTTGAAGGAAAAGATGAAGAAATTTTGATCCTAGCAAGTCTTCTTGGAGGATCTCGAACTTAGATGCTTCTAAGGTGCAAGATCACAAGATTGAATGGATTTAGAAGAGATTTTTGGATGAAATGAAGTAGCTAGATCATGGATTTAACATCAACTTACCTTAGATGATGTGTTTGTGGGAAAAATCTCCTTGAAAGCTTCCTAGATCTCGAAAATTTGGAGAGGAGTGGAGAGTGTTTCTTTGAGAGAGTTTGAGTGAAGTGTGTGTGTGTGTATTTGGGTTCGACCGAGAGGAAGAAAGAGAGAAGAAGATAGATGAGTGAAAGGATGGTTTCATGGAAATATGAGAGTTGCATGGAAATCCTTTATGTAAAAATGAGGTGGCACACACACAAAGTCAACTCTTCCTCTTTGTGGGCTTTGGCCGAGAATGGAGAAGGAAAAGTGAAGATTTTGGGCTTTTTTCCCCTAAGCCCATATTATAATTAAGTTAGATGATGCTTGACCCTAATAAATCAAAGTGTAATTCTTAAGACCTAATAGGGCTAAATTAATTTGGTTGTGACCCATTAAGGCCCAAAATATTATGTTTCATGTATATGGGTCCTTTTAGGGCCCATTAGAGAGTTCTAGATTCAAGATGGACAATTTGGAAGTTTATTAGTCCATTAGTCCCAATAAGGAAATCCTAGTCAAAAATGAACTCAAATTGGGATTTCATAGGTTACTAATTCTTTGTTAACCAAAATATAGGGCTAGAATGAAGTATTTGATGAAGTTTTGTTGTTATAGAATGAGCATCATGCATGCTTTCATGTTATTGATTCATAGTCGTTATAAGTGTTGTAGTTACAAGGCACCAAAATATCTAGTTGTGACATCATCCCCCCGTTAGAGGGAATTTCGTCTCGAAATTCTTTTGAAAGCTAGATTTGAGAATGTGAGAATAGATGAGGGTACTTATGCTTCATTTTATCTTCGCGTTCCCATGTGAATTCTAGTCTGCGTCTCACGTTCTATCGAACTTTCACAATTGGAATGCGACTCTGCTTTGTACGCTTTACCTCTCGGTCCATGATTTCCGCCGGCTCTTCGATGAACAGAAGATTCTCATTGATTTCGATTTCCTCTGATGGAATGAAGAGAGTCTCGTCGGATAAGCACTTCTTCAATTTGGAGACGTGGAACACAGGTTGTACACTGCTGAGCTCGGCGGGTAGTTGCAATCTATAAGCCACTGGACCGATTCGGGCAAGAATCTCGAAGGCTCCAATGTATCGAGGGTTCAGCTTGCCCCATTTCCCAAAACAAATCACTCCTTTCCAAGGAGAGACTTTTAGTAACACCCTATCTCCGACTTCGAATTCCAAGGGCTTTCGTCGATTATCGGCGTAGCTCTTTTGTCTGTCTCATGACGATTGCAGTCGTGCTCTCATCTGAATTATCTTCTCGGTCGTCCCGCGTATGATCTCCGGTCTCGTTAAGGAGTTGTTTGGCATTTGCTCTCTCGCTAGCTGGGTGTCTCCTACCTCAGCCCAGCACAACGGTGATCTACACTTGCACCCATATAATGCTTCGAAAGGAGCAACTTTGATACTCAAGTGATAACTGTTGTTATAATAGAACTTGATCAAAGGCAAGTGGGTGTCCCATGATCTTACAAAGTCTATTACACATGCTCGGAGCATATTTTCTAGTGTTTGAATGGTTCGCTTGCTTTCACCATCCGTTTGTGGGTGGTAGGCAGTGCTCATATTGAGTTGTGTTCCCATAGCTTTCTGAAGCGATTGCCAAAAGTGTGAGGTAAATCTACTATCTCTATCTGAGATGATAGATACTGGTACTCCATGGAGTCTCATGATTTCCTTAATGTAGATTCTTTTCAGACGCTCCATCTTGTATGATTCTTTTATTGGCAGGAAATGGGCGGATTTCGTTAGTCTATCAACTATTACCCAGATCGTGTCCAAACCGTCCATCGACTTGGGTAGTTTGGTCACAAAATCCATGGTGATCCTTTCCCATTTCCACTCGGGAATTGCTGGCTGTTGTAGTAATCCAGAGGGCTTCTGATATTCCACCTTTACTTTAGCACAAGTGAGGCACTTGCTAACGTAAGTGGCAATCTTTGCCTTCATATTTAGCCACCAATAATGTTGCTTAACATCCAAGTACATTTTGTCTGAACTCGTATGGATGGAGTATCGCGTCTTGTGAGCCTCGTTCATGACTACCTCTCTGAATCCCCCAATTTTAGGGACCCATATGCGGTTCATGAAGTAGTATGCTCCATCTTCCTTCACCTCCAAGTTCTTCTCCATTCCACGCAGTGCTTCACTTGTTTTGTTTTCCGCCTTCATGGCATCTGACTGGGCCGTTCTGATTTGCGAGGTCAGGTGGGATTGGATGGTTATCAAGAGAGTTTTCACATGACGACTTGAGTATTCTTTCCAATTCAAGGCATCGGCTAGCACGTTAGCCTTGCCTCGATGGTACTTGATTTTGCACTCGTAGTCATTTAGCAATTCGACCCATCTTCGTTGCCTCATGTTTAGCTCCTTTTGATTCAAGATATGTTGAAGACTCTTGTGGTCAGTGAAGATAGTGCACTTGATACCATACAGGTAGTGTCTCCAAATCTTCAAGGCGAAGACCACTACTCGTAGCTCCATATCGTGGGTCGTATAATTCACTTCGTACGTCTTTAGCTGCCAGGAGGCGTAAGCTATCACATTTCCACGCTGCATGAGTACACAGCCTAAACCTCGATTTGACGCATCGTAGTAGACTATAAAGTCATTCGTTCCTTCGGGTTGCAATAGCACCGGCGCACTGTAGAGTGCTTGCTTCAGAGATCGAAATGCGGCTTCCTGCTTATATGTCCATACGAAGGGTACACCCTTTTGTGTAAGCATGGTAAGCGGTTTGGCCATCCTAGAGAAGTTCTGGATGAATCTCCTGTAATAGCCGGCGAGACCCAGAAATTTGCGAATTTCTGTGGGTGTTGTTGGGACTGCCGATCCTTCGATAACTTGGATTTTAGAAGGATCTACATGAATTCCTTCCTGACTAACAACATGTCCCAAAAAGTTCACGCTTCGGAGCCAAAACTCGCACTTGGAGAGTTTTGCGTACAACTTTTCTATTCGCACGGTTTCCAGGATTTGTCGAAGATGTTGGCCGTGTTCTTCTTCGCTTCGGGAATATACTAGGATATCATCGAATAAAACGATTACGAAATTATCAAGAAAAGGTCGACAGATTCGATTCATTAGGTCCATGAATGCGGCAGGAGCATTCGTTAGACCGAAGGGCATTACAACAAATTCATAATGTCCGTAACGAGTTCGGAATGCAGTTTTTGGAATATCCTCCTCCCGGACCTTGAGTTGGTGGTATCCAGATCGCATATCTATCTTTGAAAAGTGACTAGCTCGTTGGAGCTGGTCGAATTGTTTGTCGATTCATGGAAGTGGATATCGGTTTTTTATAGTGAGCTTGTTAAGTTCTTTGTAGTCGATACACATCCTGAATGTACCGTCTTTCTTCTTGACAAAGAGAACTAGGGCTCCCCAAGGTGAGAAACTGGGTCAATGAATTCTTTATCCAAAAAGCTCACTGAGTTGGCTGGAAAACTCTTGCATCTCCGCAGGAGCCAATCTGTAAGGCGATTTTGCGATGGGGTAGCTCCTGGTACAAGGTTAATCCGAAAACTCGACTTGTCTTTCTGGGGGTATCCCCGAAAGATCATCAGGAAAGACATCTGGGAATTCACAAGCTACTAGAATGTCTTGAATGTTGACCTCTTTCTTGGATTTGTCTACTATGTGAGCCAGGAACGTCAAGTCCTTCTTTCGTAGGTGCTTCTGCGCTTTAATGCACGAGATAAGGCAAAGGTTCGTGTTGGGTTTGTCTCCGTAAACAACTAGGGTTTCGCGATTTGGGAGATGAAGGCGAACGGCCTTCTCGTGACACATAATTTCAGCATGATGGGGGCTTAACCAATCCATGCCGATAATCACATCAAAACTCCTAATGGAAACAGGCATTAAGTTTATTTGAAAGACGTGGTGATTTAAGGTTAGGGTACATCCGATATAGATTTCCCCAGTGGATTCTATCTTCCCATTAGCCATTTCCACTGTGAAGGTTTCATTATGTAACGCCTGTGTTTCCGGGCTTGCCGTTATTAGCAATATAATAGTCTAGGTTAACCTTTGTAACCCGTTTTGAAATAATAAGATTGTATTATTTGAGTATTATGTGTTTTGTGCTTAATTGCTTAATTATGTGGTTTGATTAATTAAGAATAAAAATAAGCGTCAAAATTTAAGTGTAAAATAAACTTAATATCTTTGATCTATGTTGTAGTAGTTGAAACGAGGTTTCCGAATATATATAGAACGCCCAAATCTGACTTCGTATGAGGAAGTTATGATTTATCGAAGTTCCGGCTTAGCGGTATACAGCCTGAAATACTCGAATTGAGATCGAGCGGTTGTTAGCCGAAGCAATCTAAACGAGGATCGAAGGTCTCGTTGTTGGTATCGAAGCGATAAAAAGTTAGGCGAGAACGGACGTCAAACGAAGAAGTTATGAATTTATAACGAAAGTTTCTGTCGCGGCCTATTAAAAATAATTAATAAAAATAAAGTCAAAATTAGCCGACGGAGTCTAAACGAAAGTCGTAGAGCATGGTCTCACCTTTCCGTGGATATAAAGAACGTCGAAAACGGAGTTCGTATGAAGAAGTTATGAATTTCCGAAGTTTATTAATCATTTAATAATTAAATTTAATTATAAATCGAAGGTATTATCCGAAGCCGTGTCACCGGTGTGATCCGGAGTACGCCCCGCGTACGTGAGTACGCTATCGCGTACTCAGCATAGTGTCGACACTTCGGATGACGCATGCAATGACGATTTCGGACGCGTACGCGCTGCGTACGCCTGTACGCCCCGCGTACTCCGAGGTTCCAGCCTCTATATAAAGGATCCGAAGGCAGCCTCATTTTTTGTTCAATTTCTTCTCTTCTCTCTAGTCTTTTGCATCGTTTTTCGTGCCGAAGCTACCCTGAAGCCCCGGTATCATACTCTAGCCCCGAGGCAAGTCCCGAGACCCCGAAGATCCCGAGAAGCGCGGTTCCCGAGTCGAAGCTCTGCCCGCGAGAAGTTCGATTTTCGAGGAGATCTTCCAGATCTGCTGTGGATTACTACTTCTATAAGCCGTAGTGCTGTCGGATCGTCTTCTGATCAAGTGAGTGTGTAGTTATTTCTTCTAATACAATAATACGAAGTATTTTATATAAAAATACGTGCTATGTGTATATATTTGGTTGTGTTATGTGTGAATGAGTATTCACTCTCTTCTATCTTATAGATCTGCTTATTTCTTTAGGAGATATGTGTTATGTGTGTGTGCCTCATCTGTTATGTGACATATGTGTTGATTAAAGCATGCTATACAGGTTTTCTTTAAACTATGTATACAAATGTATATTTTTATCTACTAATATGTTGGGTAGAACATGGGTAGATAGTTGGTGTGTAATAAACAGATGAGAGGCCTCGATGTTGTTGTTGTTGTTGATCTAGTTATTCAGCGGAGTATGGATAACGACCACGGACTCTTTCTAGACAGTCCAGTGGAACACTAGCAGGTTCATAACCTGTAGGTGTTGTGAACGATGTGTTCACCGGTGTACTCTATCCCCCTCATGGTTGCCTTTAGGATATCTATTGTTGAGGAAACCCCTTCGCAGTGATGTCCGTCCCGATGAAAATCCTAGATTAGGTCCCTTGAGATAGTTGTTTTAGGGACGTAAAGTGAGGATAACGGGAATGGGTAATCGGGATAGTGATTGGTTGGTGAAATTAAATATAACTTATTTATTGTGGGTTGAAAACCCTATATGCTCACCAGGCTCCCAAGCCTGACCCACTCAGTTTTATTTGTATTACAGGAAGTGGCACAAGGGCGTAAGATGGATGGATCATCTTGTTGTTTTGTTTACAAGTCTGTATATGTATATATTTGTTGAATGACTTGTAATGTTTATCGTTTATGCTTTATGGTCTGTATCGGAACATGACATCCCGAGTTTTGATTATATAATGAAATGCATCTCTTGATGAAATGCTTTGATAAATATTATTTTATCATGTTTTGTTTTGGGAACAAATTCCGCAACTCTTTCAAATAAAAAGGATTTACTCTGAAAATATTTAAAAGCATAAATGAAAATCGGTCTTTTCTGGCCGAGATTTTGGGGATGTCACAGTTGGTATCAGAGCATTAGTTTAAGCGAACTAGGAATTTGTAGGATTTCTAGACTTAAACTTAGAATGCTAAGTGGAATTTTGAGATGTGTGTCTGTTGGATTTTAGACACGAGCACTAGTTTATTTTAGGAAAGTTGCCTAAAATGCTTTTATGTGCTAAATGTTATATGTTGCCATATATGATATTATTTGTTCGGATCTACGGTTTGTTGCCAACCGGATCTGAAGGTTTATGTGTTTAGGATTCTAAGCGTATGTATACGATATTAGAACTAGCATGTAATCGTTTGGAGTAATAAGGTGAAATTATTCGGTGTAGATCAAAAATGGTGAGAACAAGGAGTGGCGTTGGAAACGCAGATGAAAACAGGAATCAACCGCCAGTGATTGAGCAAATACCTGTTGTAGCAGCAGCACCAGAACCAATAACAATGGCTGCGGTGCAAGCCATGCTTCGGGCTATGCTAGCCGAACAAAGGGAGGAGATGCGACAAATGTTGCATAATAATAGGGATGAACCTATCATACCTATTGAGGAACCGGAATTGATTCCCGAGCAATCGGAGGAAGGGAACAATAGTCGCATGGTGAGTCAAGTTGGGACTCAAGAGGAACGAAGGAACGTTCCGGAAAGGAGAAACAACAAGGATGGGCGTATGTACAAGAATTTCTTGGGCGCCAAACCGCCAAGTCTTTCTGGAAGCCCAAAGCCTGTTGAGATAATGGATTGGATCTCCGAAATGGAGATGGTATTTGAAAGTTGCGACTGTAGCAACAAACAGAAGACCGTCTTTGCGGTTAGACAACTGAAGACTGGGGTCTTGAGTTGGTGGAAGTTGTTGGCAGATACTATGCCACGAGGAGAAGCCCTGAAAATGTCATGGGAGGAGTTCTTGGAACAGTTAAGGGTGCAGTATTGTTCGGAGATAGATCTAATTGATCTGAACAATGAGTTTCAAAACTTGAAGAAAGGGAAGATGAGCATAGATGACTATGCTACTGCATTTACTGAGAAGATGAAGTTGTTTCCGTACCTAGTGCCGACGGAACTCTCCAAGATTGAGAGGTTTGCTAACGGACTGCCTGCTGACTTTGGTCCGACGGTCAAAATGGCAACCACTCTGAAAACGGCTGTTCGTGCAGCTAAGAATGTGGAGGCCCAGCAGAAGGAAAAGGGTCTGGAAAGAATAGATGTTGGAGAAAAGAGGAAGTTCGATGGAACTTCAGGGTCCAACAAGAAAAACAAGTTCTCGAAGTCTGGTTCGAGGGGAGGTGGAGGTGAAGCGAAATGGTGCGACAAATGTAAGAAGAAGCATCATGGAAGATGTGAGGTGGCGAACACGTGCTACAAGTGTGGAAAGCCAGGGCACTATGCCAATGAGTGTACCCTCACAAAGAAAGTTTGCTATGGTTGTGGTGAGGAGGGTCATATGTCGAGAGACTGCCCGAAAAAGAAGGAGGCAGCTAGACCTAACATTCCGCCAAAGCCAAAGGCGAGAGCATTCCAGATGACACTGGAAGCTGCTAAAGATGAAGCTGATGTCGCTTCAGGTACCTTTCTCGTTAACGAATTGCCTGCCCAAATTTTATTTGATTCTGGAGCCAACTACTCCTTTATATCGCATGAATTTGGTAGAAAGCTAGCTTTGCCTGTTGTTAGACTAGATAATGCTTTATTAGTCGAAGTTGCTAGTGGCAAGTTTGTACCTGTTAGCTATCGCATGAAAAACATCTTAATTGATCTGAATGGGAATAAGTTCCACGAGGAATTATTGCCTATCGAACTTAATGGTTTCGACATCGTATTGGGAATGGATTGGCTTAGCGCCAACGACGCCGAAATTTTATGCAAGAAAAAGATAGTCAAAGTAAACCCGCCTGGGAAAGATTCGTTTATGGTGTATGGAGATAAACGCAGAGTGAATTCTGGAATCATTTCATTGATGAAAGCCAGAAAATGTTTGACCAAGGGGTGTACATCGTTTTTAGCATTCGTGATTGATGCTAAGAAGGAAAAGAAGGTGATGCAGAATATTCCAGTGGTGTGTGATTATCCGGAAGTATTTCCCGAAGATCTTCCTGGATTACCACCTGATAGACAAGTGGAATTTCGTATTGACTTGTTGCCAGGAACAACGCCAATTGCGAAAGCACCTTATCGATTAGCACCGACGGAGATGAAGGAGCTAATGATGCAACTTCAGGAGTTATTGGACAACGGTTTCATTAGACCTAGTTCATCGCCCTGGGGAGCTCCGGTGTTATTTGTAAAGAAGAAAGATGGAAGTATGAGAATGTGCATCGATTACAGAGAGCTGAACAAGGCAACAATAAAGAATAGATATCCGTTGCCGAGGATTGATGACCTGTTTGATCAATTGCAAGGTTCGAGCTATTTCTCGAAGATCGATCTAAGGTCAGGATATCATCAGCTAAAAGTAAGAGAGCAAGATATCGAGAAGACTGCATTCAGAACTAGATATGGACACTACGAGTTCTTGGTTATGTCGTTTGGACTAACCAATGCTCCAGCAGCGTTCATGGATTTGATGAATAGGGTTTGTAACCCGTTCCTTGATAAATCCGTGATAGTGTTCATAGACGACATTCTGATTTACTCGAAAAGCCAGGAGGAGCATGGCAGACACTTGCGAGAAGTGTTAGAAGTCTTGAAGAAGGAGAAGCTGTATGCTAAGTTCTCCAAATGTGATTTTTGGATTCGTGAAGTCCAATTCTTGGGTCACGTGGTCAACCAAGAAGGGATAATGGTTGATCCAGCGAAGATCGAAGCTGTGACGAAGTGGGAACAACCGAAAAGTCCCACGGAGATTCGAAGCTTTTTAGGATTAGCCGGATATTACCGAAGGTTTATCCAAGGCTTTTCTTCGATCGCTAGTCCATTGTCAGCTTTGACCCACAAAGGAGCTACTTATGCTTGGGGTGAGAAGCATCAGGAAGCATTTGAGGAGCTAAAGAAGAAGCTATGCGAGGCACCGATACTTTCTCTACCCGATGGAGTTGAAGACTTCGCTGTCTATAGCGATGCGTCTGGGGTTGGTTTGGGTTGTGTTTTGACCCAAAGAGAAAAGGTGATAGCATATGCGTCTCGACAGCTGAAAGAGCATGAAAAGAACTACCCTACTCATGATTTGGAGTTGGCAGCGGTAGTTTTCGCTCTGAAAATATGGAGGCATTACCTCTATGGCACGAAGTGCAAACTTTTCACTGATCATAAGAGTCTCCAATACCTCTTTAATCAGAAAGAATTGAATATGAGGCAACGACGCTGGCTAGAATTACTTAAAGACTATGACTGCGAGATACTTTACCACCCCGGTAAAGCTAATGTTGTTGCTGATGCTCTCAGTCGGAAAGTCAATCCCGAAAGGAAAAGGCCAAGAGCGTTGAGAATTGAAGTTGTCTCAACTATTTTGGAAAGTATAAAGAAAGCTCAGAGCGAAGCTTCTGGGAAGAATGACAGAAAGGAGGAACGTTTGGGCAAAACGTTGGTGTTCGGTGTAAACAGTCATGGACTGAAGGTGTTCCAAGATCGGATTTGGATACCTAAGACAGGAGGAGTCAGAGATCTTCTGATGGAAGAAGCTCACAAGACCATGTACTCGATTCATCCGGGTAGCACTAAAATGTATAGGGACCTGAAACCCTACTACTGGTGGCCGACGATGAAGCTTGATGTTGCAAAGTATGTGGCCGAGTGTGTGACTTGTGCGAGAGTCAAGATACAACATCAGAAACCGTACGGGAGTTTAGAACCTTTGCCTGTGCCTATGGGTAAGTGGGAAGACATTGCTATGGATTTTGTCACTAAACTGCCCAGAACAAAGAATGGTCACGACATGATTTGGGTGGTCGTTGATCGATTCACTAAGAGTGCGCATTTCATAGCGGCCAGGGAGAAATGGTCTATGGAAAAGCTTGCGAATTCTTACGTGAAGGAAATTGTGAGGCTTCACGGTGTTCCGTTAACGATTGTATCGGATCGTGATAGCCGTTTCACCTCAAGGTTTTGGAAAAGTCTACAAGAGGAAATGGGTACCAAGTTATGTTTAAGCACAGCTTACCATCCGCAGACTGATGGTCAGAGTGAAAGAACAATACAAACACTTGAAGATATGTTGAGAGCGTGTACCTTGGAATTCCTAGGAAATTGGGATGAACATTTACCGTTGGTAGAATTTTCCTATAATAATAGTTTCCACTCGAGCATTAAGATGGCACCTTACCAAGCTTTGTATGGACAGAAGTGTCGTACGCCGTCTTGTTGGCTTGAGGCTGGGGAAAAGCAGTTTATGGGACCGGAGTTGGTTCATCAAACTGCTGAAAAGTTGAAAATAATTAGGGAAAGAATGTTAGCGGCTCAGGATCGTCAAAAGAGCTATGCTGACAAAAAGCGAAGACCGATGACTTTTGAAGTTGGAGATTCGGTTTTGCTTAAAGTCTCGCCGTGGAAGGGACTTATAAGATTTGGTAAAAGGGGAAAGTTAAGTCCAAGGTTTATTGGACCGTTTAATGTTCTTCAGAGGATTAGGAACCAAGCTTACAAGCTCGAACTACCAGAAGAACTGAATGGAATTCATAACACTTTTCATGTGTGTTATTTGAGGAAGTTCACGGGAGAAGTTCCCGACATAATTCCAATTTCTGAATTGAGAATTGATGAGAACAAAAGGTTGATTGAAGAACCAGAGGCAATTGTTAACCGAAAGACTAAGAAATTGCGACGCAAGATGGTTGGGTTAGTGCTTGTCCGATGGAAACACACGAATGGGCCGAATCTCACCTGGGAGACGGAGAGTGACATGTTGAGTCGCTATCCGCATTTGTTTGTTGATGTGTGATTCCGGGGACGGAATCATTCTAAGGTGGAGAGAATTGTAACGCCTGTGTTTCCGGGCTTGCCGTTATTAGCAATATAATAGTCTAGGTTAACCTTTGTAACCCGTTTTGAAATAATAAGATTGTATTATTTGAGTATTATGTGTTTTGTGCTTAATTGCTTAATTATGTGGTTTGATTAATTAAGAATAAAAATAAGCGTCAAAATTTAAGTGTAAAATAAACTTAATATCTTTGATCTATGTTGTAGTAGTTGAAACGAGGTTTCCGAATATATATAGAACGCCCAAATCTGACTTCGTATGAGGAAGTTATGATTTATCGAAGTTCCGGCTTAGCGGTATACAGCCTGAAATACTCGAATTGAGATCGAGCGGTTGTTAGCCGAAGCAATCTAAACGAGGATCGAAGATCTCGTTGTTGGTATCGAAGCGATAAAAAGTTAGGCGAGAACGGACGTCAAACGAAGAAGTTATGAATTTATAACGAAAGTTTCTGTCGCGGCCTATTAAAAATAATTAATAAAAATAAAGTCAAAATTAGCCGACGGAGTCTAAACGAAAGTCGTAGAGCATGGTCTCACCTTTCCGTGGATATAAAGAACGTCGAAAACGGAGTTCGTATGAAGAAGTTATGAATTTCCGAAGTTTATTAATCATTTAATAATTAAATTTAATTATAAATCGAAGGTATTATCCGAAGCCGTGTCACCGGTGTGATCCGGAGTACGCCCCGCGTACTCAGCATAGTGTCGACACTTCGGATGACGCATGCAATGACGATTTCGGACGCGTACGCGCTGCGTACGCCTGTACGCCCCGCGTACTCCGAGGTTCCAGCCTCTATATAAAGGATCCGAAGGCAGCCTCATTTCTTGTTCAATTTCTTCTCTTCTCTCTAGTCTTTTGCATCGTTTTTCGTGCCGAAGCTACCCCGAAGCCCCGGTATCATACTCTAGCCCCGAGGCAAGTCCCGAGACCCCGAAGATCCCGAGAAGCGCGGTTCCCGAGTCGAAGCTCTGCCCGCGAGAAGTTCGATTTTCGAGGAGATCTTCCAGATCTGCTGTGGATTACTACTTCTATAAGCCGTAGTGCTGTCGGATCGTCTTCTGATCAAGTGAGTGTGTAGTTATTTCTTCTAATACAATAATACGAAGTATTTTATATAAAAATACGTGCTATGTGTATATATTTGGTTGTGTTATGTGTGAATGAGTATTCACTCTCTTCTATCTTATAGATCTGCTTATTTCTTTAGGAGATATGTGTTATGTGTGTGTGCCTCATCTGTTATGTGACATATGTGTTGATTAAAGCATGCTATACAGGTTTTCTTTAAACTATGTATACAAATGTATATTTTTATCTACTAATATGTTGGGTAGAACATGGGTAGATAGTTGGTGTGTAATAAACAGATGAGAGGCCTCGATGTTGTTGTTGTTGTTGATCTAGTTATTCAGCGGAGTATGGATAACGACCACGGACTCTTTCTAGACAGTCCAGTGGAACACTAGCAGGTTCATAACCTGTAGGTGTTGTGAACGATGTGTTCACCGGTGTACTCTATCCCCCTCATGGTTGCCTTTAGGATATCTATTGTTGAGGAAACCCCTTCGCAGTGATGTCCGTCCCGATGAAAATCCTAGATTAGGTCCCTTGAGATAGTTGTTTTAGGGACGTAAAGTGAGGATAACGGGAATGGGTAATCGGGATAGTGATTGGTTGGTGAAATTAAATATAACTTATTTATTGTGGGTTGAAAACCCTATATGCTCACCAGGCTCCCAAGCCTGACCCACTCAGTTTTATTTGTATTACAGGAAGTGGCACAAGGGCGTAAGATGGATGGATCATCTTGTTGTTTTGTTTACAAGTCTGTATATGTATATATTTGTTGAATGACTTGTGATGTTTATCGTTTATGCTTTATGGTCTGTATCGGAACATGACATCCCGAGTTTTGATTATATAATGAAATGCATCTCTTGATGAAATGCTTTGATAAATATTATTTTATCATGTTTTGTTTTGGGAACAAATTCCGCAACTCTTTCAAATAAAAAGGATTTACTCTGAAAATATTTAAAAGCATAAATGAAAATCGGTCTTTTCTGGCCGAGATTTTGGGGATGTCACACATTAAGCTTCTGGGGTTGTTGACTTAACAAGTGTTTGAATTTATTGCTCACAAAACTCCGTTCTGCCCCGGTATCAAATAGGATGCATGCATAAGTGTGGTTTAGGGGAAACGTACCAGTAACAACAGTGGGATCCTGAACCGCTTCTCCATGACGCATAGCTAGCACCCTTCCTGTTCTTGCATTCCCAGAGTTATTGGTGTTGGGGCAATTCCAACGGATATGCCCTGTCCTTCCACATCCGTAGCAAGTGGGGCTTGATCCCGTGTTATTGTTATTGTTGTTGTTGTTGTTGTTGTTGTTGCGGTAGTTGTTGTTTCCTTGTGGTTGATTCTGTGGAGGATAGGTCCTGCAATACTTTTCAGTATGACCCTTCTGATTGCATCTAGTGCAATGCATTTCCCTGCATTCGCCGTTATGGTGGTAGCTGCACTTTTTGCACTTTGGGAGATTCCCAGAATACTGCCTAGGGGCACTTGGATTAGCTGAGACTGGAGCATGTGGTGTGAAGGGTACTTGAGTAGTTGCAGCATTGACCGTCACCGTTTGTTGCTTCTTTGCCGATTCTAAGCCTTGTCGCCCTTTTCTCTTGTTGTTCTTTCCTTTCTTGTTGTCATTCTCTTTCTTTCCCTCGATTTCCACTGGCTTATCGCCCTTTTTGTTCTTGTGGCCGTACATCTTCTTGGCCAATCTCTTGGCACTGTCGAAAGTTTCAGGTTTGGCAGCGATCACATTTCCTTGGATCGGGGAGGTCAATCCCCAGATGAATCGTTCGATTTTCTTTCCTTCAGACGTAATCATGCCAGGGCACAATAATAACATCTCGCTAAAATTTTATATGTATTCATCTATATCAGAGTTTCGGATGGTAAGATCCCATAACTCTTGCTCCATCTTCTGAATTTCTCCACGAGGGCAGTACTCAACCATCAGCATTTCCTTCAACTCCGTCCATGGAATCGAGTTGGCTACAGGGAGAGTCATGGCCTCTATATGTCTATTCAACCAGGTGAGAGCCTGGTCGACAAAGGTGCATACGACAAACTTCACTTTCAATTCCTCGGGGAATTCACATATTTCGAACATTGATTCCACCTTCTCAATCCACCTTTTCAGGGCTATTACACCACCTGTGCCATTAAAGGTTCGCGGCTTGGAATTGGTGAAATCTTTGTAGGAGCATTTTTGGTTGGTCCTTGATTGATCTCGTTGTTCGAACTTCCTTCCCCTTGTTCGTTGACTCCTCCATTGTTCCCTTGGTGAATATGTGCCATTGCTGTGGTAACCGCAGCAGACACAGCTGCCTGGAATGCAGCTGAGTCAACTTCTGGAGGGGTTGGTCCAGGGTTACCGCGAGTTGGTCGTCGAGGCATCTTTCTGTCATGGTACGGAAAGATGTTGAGTGCCTATGGTTTTGTGAGATTGTGATCCTATATACTAGGTGTGTAGCACGAACTTACGCAATTTCACAATTTAGCATACAATCATGGATATATAACACATAGCAGATTACAACATCACAGTGGAACACATAAAACCTTTCATTAATATTATCCGCATCTTTTGATACATGAAAATTTTGCTCGAAAGAGCAATACATAAGTGGTGCAAATTCGGCAGCATAACGGCTCTATGAGTAGTGTAATCACTTAAACATAGAGTCGGGTACATAGCATAGATCCTAGTGACATAGTACTAAAGACGGGTATGACTAGTCCTAATTATGGTGGGATGTGCCAGGGAGTGGTGCTGAGGAAGTGGACGCTCCTTGAAGACGATCCACCTATCTTTCCGCATCTCGGAGTCGAGCCTCCCGCCTCGCCTGTCTCATGTGGAACTCTCGGATAACCTCACGCGTTTCCTGCTCCGCACGCTCGACCGTAGTTCGCATCTGGTGCATCTGATCGGCGGTGCTCTGGGCTAAGTCGCCAGTGTTCCGCAATTGTCTCACCATGACCGGAAGAGCATGATTGGCCGGTCCTCCATCCCTCATGTCATAGAACTCGCATGACATGCCGAACGGAGGTCACTGTCCCTGCTGCCTGCTCCTCCTCCAAAGGTCGATACCCCAGGGGGTGTAGGACCAGTGAGGCCTACCCGATAAGTGGGCACCCTAACCGGATAAGGGGGGTTGATGACTTCGGACTCTATGTCCGAATCACCACCTTTGTCTTCGCTAGGTTCCTCCTCGAAACCTCCTTTGGCTTCATCCTCCTCCTGGTCCACCACTGGCTCGGTAGGTCCGCCTTCAGCTTCCGCCTCAGATTCCCCTTCGGATTCTTCCTCGGGGTCTTCCTTGGGTTCCTCTTCAGACTCCTCCTCAGGCTCCTCTTCAGGATCCTCCTCGGATTCTTCCAGCCATCCGTTATTCCCCTGATTAGGGAAATAATGATCTCCAGGGTGATGGAAACCAGCCATGCTGTCTGCGAGGGAGTATAAACATGCTAATATCATTCCTAAGACGTATATGTCGAGTTGCCATTCTCTTTTTGGTGATAAAGGGATATGCTTTTAGGTTTTCCCACCATCGCGATTTCCTTGGGACACATGGTAGTTGTACCTTGCAGGAAATGTAGTTGATCAGGTTGCATCCTCTCCTTGATACAACCATGTATAGTCCCGGCTCACCCGAGATGATAGCATTATCTTGTTTGGTTTGGTATTATATTATGTTTCCTAATTCACACAGGCAAAGATGTTTTATAGTTGTGTTCTTATTTGTTTTGTTTTGTTCAGAGTTAGGTTAGTCCCTTTTTGGTTTATAGTTTCATATCAATGTGTGGTTAGATATGCTAGTTCACTATAAACAATGCTCTGATACCAACCTATCACACCCCCGAACCAGACGGCGGAAACGTCTGAGGGCTCGCGTGACTTTAATTGAATACCATCACAATGAATATACATGAATCATAACATAAACGTCACCATGCATCAATATATTACAACTGGAATTGTTCACATCAAGTACATTGTTTTCACATTTCACATTCACTACATAAATAGTTTGAGTGTTTTTAACAACATAACGTCTAACATTACTTCATAATACTCTTCTGCTTACCTGATACCTAAGAATACAAGTTATTTTGGAAAAACGTCAACATATGAAATGTTGGTGAGTTCATAAGGAATGTTGTGATAAAATGATTTGTGTAGTTTGTAAAACCTAGAAAATCCAATATTTTTTTAAAAGACTTTTGTGTATCAAAGTGTGAAGATCCATAAGTTGATGCATGAATGATTTTAACAACATATATATATATATATATATATATATATATATATATATATATATATATATATATATATATATATATATATATATATATATATATATATATATATATATGAAGGGTATTTTGTATTATAGTTATAAAATTTCGAACGAGTAGTATTAAATTCCCCGGAAAACCCAACGTTTTCCGATGTTGAAATATATTTGTGATTACAAATTTATGTATTGTCTTAACGAATGAATATTGATTAATTCACATTGTATATCATCCTAATTTTGTCTACTTTGATTTCTCGTAAGCCTTAGCGTACGAAGAGAAGGGGACATTATGTCCCACCACTATCGTGAGTACCTTAGGCTGTCGCGGATGCGAAAGACACGATGATCCAACTCGCACTTGATTACTGTGACCTTACTAGCTTTTCTAATGAGACATTTTGGCTTGCTAGCAAATAAAAGCTATTGAAAGTCCTTTTATAAAATATTGGGTCATTGAAGGTCCAATAACATATAAGCGTTATCCCTTTGGGCCCAAAGATCACATTGGTGGGCTTGCAAGGCCCAACAAGCATGATTTGAAACTCATAAGCCCAAAGTTTGTAGGTTTATTCATTTTAGTCGTCACATAACTATTGGAGAGTTTTGATTTAACGATTGTTGTTTTGTATTGATTCGAGACCGAAGCAATTCGTTTTTGACGATATTTGGTATTCAAATTGTATTCGTTTTCCGTTTTGTCGCTAGTCGGGTATCTTGTATTTTTTCTTAATGAATTAATTTGTTTAAAAGTATGACTTTTACCTTTTAACTACCTTTCTTTTATAAAAAATAATACTTTTAGTCCTTTATATAAAAGAATTTCATTTTTAGTCCTTAAAACATTTTTTTGACATTTTAATATCATAAACTTGTTGAAAAGACATTTTTAACCCAAACTATATTTTGTAAATAGCTTTAGCCATTCCAAAATGGAGTTTCTCGGTTAGAACCCCAAATTTTGCAACTTTTACAGTATTGGCCCAAAATATAAAAAGTTTACATTTTTTTTTCCTTTTTGGAATTGAAAAGCATTATTGACCTTTGAATTAGTTTTATTTCACTCCTTATCCCCTTTTTTGCAAAATGTTACAATTTAGCCCCTTAAAACATCAAATTTGGCAATTTTTGGGCTTATTGGGCCGAAAAGCCCAAATTTAGCCCATTAAGCTAAATTTTTGCATTTTAAGTCCTTTGAAAATTCCAATATTCAGAAAAATGATTATAGAAACTGTTTTGACTCCTTTGACCCTCAAGAAACCGTGACTTGACAGTTTTTACCCAAGTTTTGTAATTTTTGACAATTTGAGCCCTAAAATGGGTTTTATGTTAGAATATGATCCTCATAACCTTATAAGCTATTTTTCTTGACTTGTTTGGTGTAAAATAACTTAGATTATGTTTGTTTCCTTTCTCAAGTCATAGATCTCGAATTAACACCCCTTTTTGTTACATATTTATCACAAAAACACATAAAATCACACACATACATGCATAAAATCACACATAGCATACACATACACATAGATCTACACATTTTCTTGTATTCTCCCCCATAAAACATATGAAAACTGAAAAATGAGGGGTATGAAGCTCACCTTGAGTTGTAGTTTCAGTTTTTTGAAGGAAAAGATGAATAAATTTTGATCCTAGCAAGTGTTCTTGGAGGATCTCGAACTTAGATGCTTCTAAGGTGCAAGATCACAAGATTGAATGGATTTAGAAGAGATTTTTGGATGAAATGAAGTAGCTAGATCATGGATTTAACATCAACTTACCTTAGATGATGTGTTTTTGGGAAAAATCTCTTTGAAAGCTTCCTAGATCTCGAAAATTTGGAGAGGAGTGGAGAGTGTTTCTTTGAGAGAGTTTGAATGAAGTGTGTGTGTGTGTGTGTGTTTGGGTTCGGCCGAGAGGAAGAAAGAGAGAAGAAGAGAGATGAGTGAAAGGATGGTTGCATGGAAATATGAGAGCTGCATGGAAATCCTTTATGTAAAAATGAGGTGGCACACACACAAAGTCAACTCTTCCTCTTTGTGGGTTTGGGCCGAGAATGGAGAGGGAAAAGAGAAGATTTTGGGCCTTTTGCCCTTAAGCCCATATTATAGTTAAGTTAGATGATGCTTGACCCAAATAAATCAAAGTGTAATTTTTATGACCTAATAGGGCTAAATTAATTTGGTTGTGACCCATTAAGGTCCAAAATATTATGTTTCATGTATATGGGTCCATTTACGGCCCATTAGAGAGTTCTAGATTCAAGATGGATAATTTGGAAGTTTATTAGTCCATTAGGATTAATAAGGAAATCCTAGTTCAAAATGAACTCAAATTGGGATTTCATAGGTTTCCAATTCCTTGTTGACCATTTGTATGGCTAGAATGAAGTATTTGATGAAGTTTTGTTGTTATAGAATGAGCATCATGCATGCTTTCATGTTATTGATTCATAGTCGTTATAAGTGTTGTAGTTACAAGGCACCAAAATTTCTAGTTGTGACAATCTACCCCCATCTTCCCAAAAAGATGGTGCAGGTGTTGAGTGTAGTTCCTTGAAGCCCTCTGGAACACACTCACGTGTGTCTTTGAATATCCCATTTTGTTCTACACATGCACAATCTGGGGCCCCAACCACGGATTCCAAGCTTTCAAAAGCTAGATTTGTCCATCCTACTTCTAGAGCCTCAAATGGTCTAATACCTGCTTCAGGTAAAGGACGAGTAGGTAGTGCTGATGAAAAATGGTATGATTTTATTGACAGGGTTCACACTAGTCATCAGGAGCTAACTAGAGCTCAAGTAGAGTACTCTCTTATCTCCATGCGTCATATGTCCATCCAAAGCAATCTGCCATTCTCCACTCCAACTGACAAAGAAAAAAAAATCAAGAGTTTATCTCTTCCAAACCAACACAGACTACAGCTACAGGAGAAGTTCCTGACTCAACAATTGTTTCAGATGATCCTCCTCTAAAGTTCACAAGTGAAGAAACTCCACTTCCTCTCTCCGAAAGACCATTCAACTGAGTTCATGTTCGATGATGATGACACTTCAGTTGGTTCTCTTCCAATTCTTACAACATTCAAGTCATTACATAAACTATCCTCTTCCAAGCCGGTTTATAATTTTGGTGTTTCCTCATTCTGCTCGGAACAACAAGAAGAAGAAATACAAGTTGATATCAATGCTCAAGGCGTTCAAGGAAATGATGCCGAAACGAATCTCAATCAAAGCAAAAAGAATAGAGACAAATCCCTCTCCTTCCAAACCACTTGATGTAAATGATAATATGTCTGAGAGTTCTACCTCTGACACCGACTCCTTGGAAGAAAACATCACGGATCCATTTGCTCTGCTAGAACTCTGAGACAATGTGATAATTGTTTTCTCCAAAGTCGATTCTTTTGACAAGATTGTTGCTTAACTCGACTCTAAGCTTCATTAGAAGGTCTCCAGCCTCGACTCCAAACTTGAACTTATTCTTAAATCTCTTTCCGAGATCAAAGAAGTTGGACCCTCGGAACTCGAAAGATCAAATCAACTTGATCAACTTATCTCTCTCTAATTCAAGCATACCTTGGAGGAAGTTGAATAGAAACACAATGATAGCCTTGATCTCCACATCTCCACCACCACTACAATGCTCAAGATTCATGACGATATGATCAATGTCACCAATGAGATGATCAAACAAACTCATATTCGTCATGAGAAACAAATCCAAAGGCTGGAGAAGGAGATTAAGAAGAAAGATTAATTAAATCTAATAATGAAACAAGTCCTCATAAAGTTATTCCGAGCTTGTTGGAACATTTTTGATGTTCCGAACAATAAGTTTGATGAATTGATCCTGATTTTGGGGTCTCTGTTTGATCACCTCAAAGCCCAAGCCCTGACTGCTAAGGCCTACGATGCTCTCTCTAAAGAAATCAACATGAGTTTTCAGAGAGTATTCGAACGATTAACAAATTTTTCAAGACAATTTCAGACTTGCATCGGATACTGGGCCTTTCAACACAAGAGAGGGAGAAGGACCAAGTCGCAGGGGTAGAACAATCCAATGGAAGCCTGCCTTGGAATTCACTCTCCAAGATGAACCTGATGAAGACGACTTAATCGAGGTTGGATCCATGGAACCTCCTTTAAAATATGGTGAAAAAGAAGAAGATCAAATCAAAAATTTTATTGTTGGACTTCAAGCCTCCGATGAACATCAACCAAAGGTTTTCTTGAAAAAATAAAAAAGGATATTGTCTGATATTTCTTGGGCATCATCCTTGGAAGATGTGCTCCAAAGAAGTCATGAAATGGTGAAGCTTAAGACAAAATTGACACTTTGACGTCTTTCGAGCTACACAATCCATGTTGCCACCAATTCCAGCTCCAAGCATTGTTCCGATTGATGAAGGTTCTCTTACTCGGAAACCAGATGATCTTGCTTAAGAGACTTTGATCACTCCTCCTTCATAATTCATCATTTCTGAAATGGTACAACAATTCATTGCTGAATTAAACGAGTCATCACAAGACAAAGGGATGAAAATTGCTTCTAAACCTATCAACCCTGAAAGTACATTCAGAAAGTCTGAAGGCTGGTCCCAAGATTAGATAAATCAAGTACTAGAAAAAAGAATCAGGATTCAAGCCTTGAAAGACAACTCGAATCCGTTGCTTGGAATATCTCCTCTCTTTCGAGAAAGGATCATTCACGACCTCGAGATTGTCCCTTTCATATACACTGATCTTCCCACACAAGACATCGATCAAATTGATCATCCAATCTCTCCACACAGAAAATTCTACATCAAATTCGCTCTTCTTCATCCAAACGATGATCCACAAACTATCATTAGGACAGAGTGAGAGATATTGAGAATGTTATATTCCATTAACGCACATCCTCAAAAAGAAGTGTTGTCTCAAAATCAGATCACTAAGATCATTGGTTTTGGAAACAAGGTTCAAAGTAAATTTGATCTCAATTGCATGATGTAAAGATACTACATCTCTCGGAACAAGGAAGCAACTATCACAATCATGGATGCTGACTTTCCATCTATCAATCCTAATGACATTCTTACAATCACTGTTAACTTCCGAGATTTCCAATCCAATCATTCGAGCATCGGAGCTTATGGTGCCGCCATGAACTTCTTGATGGACTATGTAGTTGAATTTTGCAGGTCCGACATCAAGTTTGCACACTTGTTTAATACAGAGAAAGTGTTGGTGAAATAACTTATGAACTACCTGAAGCTCAAATCTTGGCAGATGGTCCCACTGAAGAACCTTAGCTCGGATATGTCTATTTGAAGAAGAAGACCAACCGAAAAGAATTTTTCCGAATTCTTGATAAACATCTCATTCCTTCAAACATCCTTCAAAAGTTCATCGCCAATGCTGTTAAAAGTGAAGCTCCGGGGCATGTGAAGAAGAAGTTCATTGATCACCTTAAATGGTATTTGGAAGTTCGATGCTGGCTATACAGTGCTTACCTTTTTGTATCCAAAGATGCCAACTGAGATGACTGATTACTAAGTTCACATATGGGGAGATTGTTAATGCATATGAAGTGAACCTCTAGGAATCCAAACCAAATCCGAAGTCAACTCAAGTCTGAGATGTAAATAGCTCCGATATCCTTTTGAATTCGAGATGAAGATATCTCAAAGTTAGAGTCTATACAAGCATTTAATGCTTTTTGTCTTTAGTTGATGTAACAGTTCTAAGGATCAATTCAGTAAATTTGGTAAGTTTCAGAATAGTCAAACACTTAGTATTAACTAGTCCTTAGAATGTTTCTCGATTTGTACCATGTCTCTCCTTTACTATTTAAGGAGTATACGTTTTCATGAATCATGTAGCAATAATAGAATTAGTAAATATTCTCTTCACATCAACTTCAAAATTTCCTGCAAGTTAAATTTCTTTCACTTACATTCTAATTTTTCTAAAATCCTCTTTACTTTGTTCATACTCGATCTTACTTTATTTTACTTACTTGAATATTTTGATGAATATTATTTTTAAGTCCTGACTGGTTTACCAGAAATGACTTGACCAACTTATTAAAAGCAGACATTGATCTTAATGTAACAGCCCGAAATCCATGTAGCCTTTTATTTAGCCCTTCATCTTTGAATGATTTCCATTTTAGGGCCTTTGTGTTGGGCGAGTACGTTGGGCGTACAAGGAGTATGCTGTGCGTACTCGCGCACCTGATTTGGATGCGTTGTCCCTCAGGTACGCTGGGTGTACCCATGGATTACGCGGGGCGTAATCAGTCCAGACTCAAAACCCTAATTCATGTGGTTGGCTATAAAAGGAATGAGATGGCTTGGCTCCTCAGCCACCATCCCTCAGAAAGAAACCCTAAGAGAGTGCTTCTTCGTTCCTAGCCCTTTTGTGAGTGTTCTAAGCTTGGTGGTGCCATTTCCTTGTAGCAAAGGAGAAGAAGAGTCCATTGTGAAGGCTAGTAGCTGGTGTTCAAGTGTAGATCCGGGCTTAGCAAAGGCTGAAGCTTCTTTCTAAGGTAAAAAGTTCAGATCCTGACTTGTAGATCTTGTGTTATGCTTTATGGACCATTTTCTAGGGTTTTGTCCCAAAGGTGGAGACTTTATGAGCAAGTGGTCTCCATTAGCTTAGATACATCATATTTCTGGTCCTTTTGAGTTGTAGATCCATAAAAATGTAATCTTGGACGTGAATGATTAGCCATGCATGAGATCTAGATCCTTAAGTTGATACGGAAAGGTGTTAAGGAGTGTAAGGACCTTTACAGCCATGCCAAGGCTTAAAGGTTCCGACTTTATGAGTAAGGATGCTTAAATAAGGCTGGATCTAGAAGTTGTAGTAGTGGCTTAACCGATTAAGACCAGAAATGAAGTGTGTATAGATCTGTCTATTACGCTGGGTGTAACTCCCAGTACGCGCAGCGTACTGGGTGGAGACCCCAATTATCGAGTTGGCGATGTACGCCCCGCGTACTGGAGATGTTGACTTTTGTTGACTTTTAGGGTTTTGGTCAACATGTGGACTTTGAGTCAAGAGAGGGTAAATGGTATTTTACCCTCTGAGGAATGTTAATAAGGGGGTAGAGTCTAGTGGTGGAAGTCCATATTAATTAAAATGATATTCGTTATGATTAGGCGAGGTTGAGTCTTCGTGTGGGGATTCGGAGATAGCAAGCACGTGAGATTCTAGACTTTCCACGAGGTGAGTATTCTCACCATACGGTGCCCGAAAGGGGTTTTATTGTGTGACCGGAAGGTCGGATATGTTATGAGTTATATGCATTGTATGTGATAAGTTAATCGTTTATATGTGCCATGTATGATATGCTTAATATGGGCCGGAAGGCTTTATGTTATGGGCCGGAAGGCGTTGTGATGTGAACCGTAAGGTTGACGTAGGTAGGACCGAAAGGTTTACCTAGTCGGGACGGAAATCCCCTAAGACACATGGACCGGAAGGTCAGGGCCTGGAAAGGCGTACGTGCGTAAGTTGTATTTTGGGGAACTCACTAAGCAATTATGCTTACAGTTGTTGTGATATGTGTTTTAGGTACTAGCGAGGACCGTGGGAAGGCGCCGGCGTGATCTGTACACACTGATGGAGGATTTATGATCTTGGGATTTATATGATTTGTATTATGATATGAAACATTGGATCTTTATGACTTATTTTGGATGGAAACATGTTTTTAAGAAATGAAAAAAAAAATTGTCTTGAAAATTTTCGTTGTTACAAGTTGGTATCAGAGCCTTGGTTTGAGGGATTCGGGTGCACCTTCGGGCGTAACTGAACTCAAACCAAGGATTTGAGGAAATCTTTCAAAAACAAAAGCATAAAATTTTATAAAGGATTTTGTGATAACCAAGGAAGAAGCAGTGTGTACGGTCAGCCAGCGCCCGGACGGTAAAAATCCCCAAAATACCCTTGCAATATGTGTTATGAGATATGTTATGTTATGCATGCTAGATTAGACTAGGTATTCATATTAGGACTAGAGTGGCCTGATTTGTGATGCCTTAGTCTAGGGGAAAACCTACTGCTATGAGATGCTTTGAGAGCGAGTAGGTAATTAGTGCATAGCAAGAATAGAGTACTCGTGATCTGAGGTCCAAGGAGGAGGACTTGGGGTGAACGCTGATGCGGTGTAGTCAGTAGTATAGGGACCGTACTACTGAAAACACTGGATCAGTGGGCAACCCAAGTAAGAATCCTTTGGGTATCAGAGGTCGAGTAGGGTTGCGTTATCGAGTGCGAGTATGCTCGATTGGGTCTCTGATATTTTTATGTTGTATTTTAGAGGCATCATGGTTGGGACACGCCACAGACCCGAGACGAGCGGTGTGAGTGACGAGGAGATTCGACATATGATCCACGATGAGGTGGCTGCGGCAATCTGGGCCGAGATTCCGGAGATGTTTGGGTCTATCAAGACCACGCTGTTGGAGACTTTTGATGAGCAGTACGCCACGGTGACCGAGGCTGCGGTCGCTACAGCTACAGCAGCTGTGGCTGCTGCCAGACCTCAGGGAGGTGACTCGTTGCTATTCCGGGAGTTCAGCAACACGAAGCCACCCGAGTTTGACGGGACACAGGATCTAATCGTTGCGATGAGATGGATTACTGATATTGAGGGATGCTTCTACACTTGTTCATGTCCGGAGCGTCTAAGGGTACGGTTCGCTTTGAACCAGCTCCGCCTGGGAGCAAAGGATTGGTGGAAGTTCGTGACGGCGAACTTCACTCTTGAGGAGATTTCAGTCGTGACTTGGGAGAGATTTACTTCTATGTTCAGATACGAGTATGTTCCCCCGGTGGAGAGGGAACGGTTGGTTTAGGAGTTCTTGACCCTCAAGCAGGGTAATGATTCGGTTACGGTGATCACTCGGAAATTCCATGAAAGGGAGATGTTTTGCCCTGAGCAGGTGTCCACTGAGTAGGCTCGGATGAGCCGATATTTGGGCATACTGAGGAGGGACATTCGGGAGTTCGTTTCGAACTCGACATACCGGACATTTTCCGAGCTCCAGGCAAATGCCCGGAAGAGGGAGATCGAGTTGGAGACCCAGGCCAGGGAGGAGGCCGGGTCTCAGCGGGTTGATCGGCGACCGGCTCAGTACCAGCCGGCAGCCAAGCGGACCAAGTTCGCCGATTCGAGGACGGGAGGTCAGAAGGGCCGCACTTGCGGAAAGTGCGGCAATGGTCACGAGGGGACATGTCGATCAGGTGCTTGCTACAAGTGTGGCAAGGAGGGGCATATTGCAAGGGATTGCCCCAAGGGGTTTATGGTTTGCTTTCATTGCAACCAGACCGGCCATCGGAAGGCCGAGTGCCCTCAGCTTCTCCAGGGATCTGCACCTGCTGCTAGGGCTACTGAGACTCGACCAGTGAAGGCCGAGGCCCCGAGGGCTCGTGGGAGAGCTTTTCAATTGACTGTAGAGGAGGTCCGCGCGGCGCCTGAGGTCGTGGCTGGTATGTATTCTTTCGTGTATTTATTTTTTTATGCTGAGATGTTGTGCTTATTTTATGATATGCGTAGGTACTTTTCTTGTGAATTCCGTACCTGCTTTGGTATTATTTGACTCGGGTGCGAGTCGGTCTTTCGTATCTCTGGCTTTTAGTCATCACCTCGGTATTGATCGAGAAGTGATGAGTCGACCTCTGAGGGTTTCCATAGCTGATGAGAAAGCGATATATGCCACAGACGTGATTTGAGGATGTATGCTCGAGATTTTTGGTGTCAATTTCCTCATAGACCTAGTTCCTATCGCTATAGGAGATGTCTGCGTCATCGTGGGCATGGACTGGTTGCTTACGTTTGGAGCAGTCATCGACTGCGGGAAACAGCTGGTGACTATGCGAGACCCTAGTGGGGGAGTGCTTACTGTGTATGGCGAGGGGACCCAGTGTGGGTCAGCGTTTTGTTCGGCTGCCAGGGCGAGGCAGAGTTTGCAGCAGGGCTGCAATGGATTCGTAGCCTATGTGATGGACGCACGGGGGACCACTGAGAGGCCAAGTTCGGTGGGCGAGGTTCCGGTAGTTTGCGAATTTACGGATGTTTTTCCCGAGAAACTGCCAGGCATGCCTCCGGAAAGACAAGTGGAGTTCCGTATCGATTTGATTTCGGGAGAAGCACCTATTGCTAAGGCGCCTTATCGCCTCGCGCCGCCGGAGATGCAGGAGTTATCCTCACAGCTTCAGGAGCTGTTGGTGAAGGGGTTTATTTGACCGAGTAGCTCGCCTTGGGAAGCACCGATCCTTTTTTTCAAGAAGAGAGATGGTTCACACCGGATGTGTATTGATTACCGGGAGTTGAACAAGTTGACGGTCAAGAACCGGTATCCGTTACCTAGAATAGATGATCTGTTCGATCAGCTGCAGGGGGCTTCTTAGTTCTCCAAGATAGACTTGAGGTCGGGTTATCATCAGATGAGTGTTCGGGATGAGGATATCCAGAAGACTGCATTCAGAACTCGTTATGGACATTACGAGTTTGTGGTGATGCCTTTTGGGCTCACCAATGCCCCAGCTGTGTTCATGGATCTCATGAACAGGGTGTGCAGGCCGATGCTGGATCGGTCGGTGATCGTATTCATTGATGATATTCTGGTATATTCGAGGTCTAGGGATCAGCATGAGGAGCATTTGAGGGAGATTCTTGGAGTTCTGAGATCGGAGACGCTGTATGCCAAATTCTCCAAGTGTGATTTCTGGTTGCGAGAGGTCCAGTTCCTAGGACACCTTGTTAACCAGAAATGGATTTTGGTCGATCCGGCCAAGATCGAGGCGGTGATGAGGTGGGAAGTGCCGAGATCGCCCACAGAGATCAGGAGCTTTCTGGGTTTGGCCGGCTATTATCGAAGGTTTATCAAGGATTTCTCCAAGATCGTTGTGCCGCTTACTAGGATGACCCGGAAGGGTGTTGCATTTTCATGGGGACCGGAGCAGCAGTCCTCATTCGAGACCCTTCGTCAGAAATTGTGCAAGGCCCCTGTGCTTGCGCTCCCGGATGGGATGGATGATTTTGTGGTGTTCTGTGATGCATCTATATTTGGATTGGGGGCGGTGCTTATGTAGAGAGGACACGTTATAGCGTATGCTTCGAGGCAGCTGAAGCCTCATGAGTCGAGATATCCCACCCACGACTTGGAATTGGGGGCTGTGGTGTTCGCCCTCAAGATCTGGCGGCACTATCTTTATGGGGTTCGGTGTACCATATACACGGACCACAAGAGTCTGAAGTACTTGATGGATCAGCCCAATTTGAATATGCGACAGAGGAGATGGTTGGATGTGGTAAAGGATTATGACTGTGAGATCCTGTATCACCTGGGCAAGGCGAATGTAGTAGACGATGCGTTGAGCCGTAGAGTGGAAAGCACCCCGATTCGAGACATTTGTATGAGGTTGACAGTGATGACTCCGATTTTGGACACCATCCGAGGAGCTCAGGCTGAGGCTGCAAGACCAGAAAACCAAAAGAGGGAACGGGTTATCGGTCAGGTATCGGAATTCGTTACGGATGGGCGGGGACTCATGACTTTTCAGGGTCGGATCTGGGTACCATTTGTGGGCGGTACACATACTATTTTGATGGAGGAAGCGCATCGTTCGAAGTTCTCGATTCATCCCGGGGCTACCAAGATGTATTTGGATCTAAAGAAGGAGTATTGGTGGCCCTGTATGAAGAGGGATGTTGCATGGTTCGTCAAGAGGTGTCTGGCTTGTCGTCAGGTTAAGGCCGAGCACCAGCGTCCGCACGGTAAATTGCAGCCGCTGGAGGTTCCCGAATGGAAGTGGGAACAGATTACCATGGATTTTATCACCAAATTGCCAAGAACTGCGAGGGGAGTCGATGCAATTTGGGTGATTGTGGATAGATTGACGAAGAGCGCTCATTTTCTGGCCATCAGTGAGAGCTCTTCTGTGGAGAAATTAGCAGAATTATATGTCAGGGAGGTGGTATCGCGGCATGGGGTTCCAATGTCGATCGTTTCAGATTGGGATGTGCGATTTACTTCCAGGTTTTGGAAGAAGTTTCATGAGGAGTTAGGTACGAGGCTGCATTTCAGTACCGCATACCACCTGCAGACGGACGAACAGAGCGAGCGGATGATTCAGACGCTCGAGGATATGCTCCGAGCGTGCGTTTTGGATTTTGGAAGGAGTTGGGACACCTATTTACCCTTAGCAGAGTTTTCGTACAACAACAGCCATCATTCGAGCATTGGTATGCCACCTTTTAAGCTGTTGTATGGGAGGAGGTGTTGGACCCCCATCTGCTGGGGAGAGGTGGGGCATCGGGTAATGGGTAGTACGGAGATTGTGCTTCAGACGACAGAGCAGATACATCAAGTCAGGCAGAGATTGTTGACCGCTCAGAGTCGCCAGAAGAGTTATGCGGACAGGCGACGGTCCGAGCTCGAGTTTCAGGTTGGTGACCTTGTACTCTTAAAGGTCTCTCCTTGGAAAGGAGTGAGTCGATTCAGGAAGAGGGGCAAGTTGGGACCTCGATATATTGGACCTTTCAGGGTAATTGCGAGAGTAGGCAGGGTAGCCTACCGTTTGGATCTACCTGCGGAGCTGGGCCAGATTCACGACACCTTTCATGTGTCGCAGTTGAGAAAGTGTATTGCCGACGAGTCGGCTGTGGTTCCATTAGAGGATATTCAGGTGGATGCAGGCCTGAACTATATTGAGAGACTGGTGGCGATTAGGGATCAAAAGGTTAAGGTTCTGAGGAACAAGGAAGTACCCTTGGTGCAAGTTCAGTGGCAGTATCGGAAGGGGTCCGAGCTGACATGGGAATCCGAGTCTGAGATGCGGGAGCAGTATCCAGAGTTGTTTTCGGTTTAAGACTTCGGGGATGAAGTCTGGTTCTAGTGGGGGAGAATTGTAACAGCCCGAAATCCAGGTACCCTTTTATTTAGCCCTTCATCTTTGAATGATTTCCATTTTAGGGCCTTTGTGTTGGGCGAGTACGTTGGGCGTACAAGGAGTACGCTGCGCGTACTCACGCGCCTCATTTGGATGCGCTGTCCCTTAGGTACGTTGGGCGTACCCATGGATTACGCGGGGTGTAATCGGTCCAGAATCAAAACCTTAATTCGTGTGGTTGGCTATAAAAGGAATTAGATGGCTTGGCTCCTCAGCCACCATCCCTCAGAAAGAAACCCTAAGAGAGTGCTTCTTCGTTCCTAGCCCTTTTCTGAGTGTTCTAAGCTTGGTGGTGCCATTTCCTTGTAGCAAAGGAGAAGAAGAGTCCATTGTGAAGGCTAGTAGCTGGTGTTCAAGTGTAGATCCGGGCTTAGCAAAGGTTGAAGCTTGTTTCTAAGGTAAAAAGTTCGGATCTTGACTTGTAGATCTTGTGTTATGCTTTATGGACCATTTTCTAGGGTTTGTCCCAAAGGTGGAGACTTTTTGAGCAAGTGGTCTCCATTAGCTTAGATCCATCATATTTCTGGTCCTTTTAAGTTGTAGATCCATAAAAATGTAATCTTGGACGTGAATGATTATCCATGCATGAGATCTAGATCCTTGAGTTGATATGGAAAGGTGTTAAGGAATGTAAGGACCTTTACAGCCATGCCAAGGCTTAAAGGTTCCGACATTATGAGTACGGATGCTTAAATAAGGCCGGATCTAGAAGTTGTAGTAGTGGCTTAACCGATTAAGACCAGAAATGAAGTGTGTATAGATCTGTCTATTACGTTGGGTGTAACTCCCAGTACGCGCAGCATACTGGGTGGAGACCCCTATTATCGAGTTGGCGATGTACGCCCCGCGTACATCAGTCTGTATGCCCTGCGTACTGGAGATGTTGACTTTTGTTGACTTTTAGGGTTTTGGTCAACATGTGGAATTTGAGTCAAGAGAGGGTAAAATGATCTTTTACCCTCTGAGGAATGTTAATAAGGGGGTAGAGTCTAGTGGTGGAAGTCTATATTAATTAAAATGATATTCGTTATGATTAGGCGAGGTTGAGTCTTCGTGTGGGGATTCGGAGATAGCGAGCACGTGAGATTCTAGACTTTCCACGAGGTGAGTATTCTCACTATACGATGCCCGAAAGGGGTTTTATTGTGTGACTGGAAGGTCGGATATGTTATGAGTTATATGCATTGTATGTGATAAGTTAATCGTTTATATGTGCCATGTATGATATGCTTAATATGGGCTGGAAGGCTTTATGTTATGGGCCGGAAGGCGTTGTGATGTGAACCGTAAGGTTGACGTAGGTAGGACCGGAAAGTTTACCTAGTCGGGACGGAAGTCCTCTGAGATACATGGACCGGAAGGTCAGGGACTGGAAAGGCGTACGTGCGTAAGTTGTATTTTGGGGAACTCACTAAACAATTATGCTTACAGTTGTTGTGATATGTGTTTTAGGTACTAGCGAGGACCGTGGGAAGGCTAGAGAAGAGAGAGAAAGTTAGAGAGAAGAAGAAGTGTGTGTGTGAGAGAATCTATTGTAAGGAGCATCATTCATATTGAATACATCATTAGATTCATCATCTTCTTCTTCTCATTCTCTTCTATTTTGATCTGACATCATCCAATTGATTGGGATTCCGCACCATCAATTGGATCTAATTGATACACAAGCAATTTTGGGGACTTACAATTGGTATCAGAGCTACCTGAGTCTACGTAACGTACCCGAAGTTGAAGGGTCTATGCTCTAGTTTGATGCGTCGGTAGGCACGAAAATTTTTTAAATGGATTTGACTAGGGAGAGTTGAACTTAGGAAATTTATAGACTTGACAAATCTTGACCTAGTTAGATCCGTTCATCCTGACAATACGACGCTCGGATAGGTTGAGCAGGGAGATATATATGGGAATCTACTCGTCACAATAATTGAACCCGTACTTGGAACCGTGGTTTAACTTTTCCTCGATGTGCGGATTCTGTCCTTAATTTCGGTTGGATGGAGCGACTGGTAAATTCCGATAAATTAGTTCTGTAGAATATCATTTACTTTCTTTCCATCTGTTAGTCATATGTTGTCTCCTTTACGCGACTTCCAATCCGACCTGGTACACAACATATGCAACTCTATTTCTCTGCAGGTTATATATATGTGAAAGACTTCTTATCTGTTATCCATATGTTGTCTCCTTTGCGCGACTTCTAATCCGACCTGGTACACAGCATATGCAACCTTCTACTTCTCAACCCCTCTGAAGTAATAAGTAATAAGTAATAGAATTCTGAATCTATCTTCTCTCTGAATGGTTGTCTGCTCACCCGGTGTAAGGAGTACTCTGGAAGTTCTTGATGGCTGGGGCATATCAGGAAGCGGGAAACACCTTCTAGTACACTTAAAATTGAACACATACAGATTGTCTATAGATCTCGCTGCTCAATTTAGGTGGATAACAATATCCCTGGTCGTCGTCATATGAATGGTCCTTAAGATATAGTATCTATGAAATTAGGATCTGATATAATTTTTAGGAAATTAAGTTCACCTGTCTTGTAACAAATAGTATGTCCTAAATTTGTCACAATTTTTCGTGTTTAAGTGGACAACAATACCGACGATCGACCAGACAAAGATGTGAATATGAAAGGTACCGATAAGTAGATAAAGGCTGTCTAAAAACTTTGATCCCAAATCTCTCTTAAAGTTAGATATCATTTTTATTTTGGTTAAATTTGTCATAGTTTCTTCTAATTTAAATATTAGGGGAGAATTAAATATTAAAAATTAAAAAAAAATCAGAAAAATTCAAAAATCAAAAAAAATCAAAGAAAACTCAGAAAAATTTAAAAATTCAAAAATAGTGTTATTTCTGTTTTATTTCTTCTTCAGAAAAATCAGAAAAATCAGAAAATCCAAAAATATTTTTATTTTTGTTTTAATTTTTTTCAGAAAATATCAAAAATCCAAAAATATTTTTTGTGTGCTAAATTTTCTTTTAGTTTTGTTTTGTCTTGAAAAGTGATTTCAGGTATAGATAAGACTCATGGAGTTTTTGTTGAAGATTTCTGAGCCAAAGCCTCGTCCGTGAGCATCGAAGAATTCACATTCGAAGGAGCAAGAAATGAAGATTATTCTTTCGACATTCAATCTGTCAACCCCAGAAGCAAGGTGAAGCTGAAATTGAAGATTATGTGACAGATTGCATTGAAGCCTCCTTAATCAGTCTGCTGTTATCTTAAACTTGCTGAAGTGATCCAGAAGGTTATTTCTCTCTGATGTTCTCCCTGAAGATTCTCAAGCTGAAAGAGCTATCTTTCAAGAATTTTTTCAAGAAGCCTTCTCACCCAACATGCGTTCAATGTCAAATTTTGAAGAAAAACCCAACCGCTCAAGATGAAGTCATTCATTGAAGATTCATCAATTTCATCTTGAAGCTGTGAAGAATTTGAAGATTAATGCTGAAGCCAAGCTCCCAATGAAGATTAACAAGAAAAAGCCAGCTACTTTTTAGGGGGAGCTTGTTGGGTCAATTAGAAAAGAAAGTTATAAACCAATAGGGAGATTGTTGGGTCAAAAATATGGTTTATACTTTGCTTTTCTAGGAAAACATATTTTTATGTAATGTTGTATGCGTTTGCGCTTTGTGTGTACGGTCGTACACGTGTGTACGGCCGCACACCCTGTGTACGGCCGTACACAAGGTGTGCGGTTGTACACACGTGTATGGCTGGAGGTCCATATAAATTGAGGAGTGCATGTGGGAGTGTACGGTTAGTAGAGAGAAGAGGAAAGAAAGAGAGAAGAGAGAGAAAGTTAGAGAGAGGAAGTGTGTGTGAGAGAGAATCTATTGTAAGGAACATCATTCATATTGAATACATCATTAGATTCTTAATCTTCTTCTTCTCCTTCTCTTCTATATTGATATGACATCATCCAATTGATTGGGATTCCGCACCATCAATTGGATCTGATTGATACACAAGCAATTTTGGGGACTTACAATTGGTATCAGAGCTTGGTTGTATCAATCAATTTTTTCAGATTTGGAGCTTATTTGATCTTATTTTGAAAAGAGAATAACATTTTTGGATAGATCTCACAAAAATAAGGGGGGTTACTTCTTTGCATTTTTCATAAAAACGAGTTTTTGATCGAGTTTTGGAGCAAAAAAGGGTGAAAAACGTTTTTTTCGCGAATCTGTTGAAGGGTGTGCGGCCAGACTTTGAAGGTGTGCGGCTCAGCAGCCTCGGTGTGTGCGGCTCGGAGCATACGGCTCGGTGTGCAGCCTCGGAGTGTGCGGCTCAGTCACGGTGTGCGGTCTCGGATTACGGCTCGGAGTTTGCGGCTTAGTCTTCGGTTCTCGGTCTCGCCTCGGAATCCACGGCTCAGCTTCGCTCTAGGCTCAACAGCGTCCGGCTCGCACGCAGCATCGTCCTCGTAGAGCAGCGTCCTTGCATTGCTTCGCAACTCATCCTCGCTTCGCGGTATCCATTAAAAATAGAAACGGGTTTGAAGATGCCGGGAATCGAACACGAGACCTCTAGGTCATTGACACAGCGCTTTAGCAACTCAACTAGCGAACTATTTGCTTCCCTCCTTCAAAATTTAATTCATATAGTGTCTCTCTCGGTTCCAAATTTCGAAAATTGATTCTTTTAACCCCAAAATTCAATTTCTTTTCATTTTAAATTCCAAATTCAACCAAAATTTTAGTTTTAAAATTTTAACTTTTATTTTTGAGTTTTTACTTAAAATTTTGACTTTGACTTTTAAAAGTTGACCTTTGATTTTAAATTTTGACTTTCTCGTTTGACTTTTAATTTTTCAAATTTGGCTTTTCGGTTTGACTTTTCAAGTTTGACTTTTGATTTTACTGTTTAAATTTGACTTTTAAGGTTGACTTTCTCAGTTTTTAAGTCAAAGGACAATTAAAAATATATAAAAAAAATTAAATTAAAAAAAAAAAAAAGAAAAAAGAAAATGAGTTCCACATCAATTCCGGTAAATGAAGTTTCATGTACTCCATCTTGTAAAAGCTACGATTAAATTTCTTCGCAATCAAATCGATTTATTAAAAAGAGAAAATGAGGACCTCAAATACGAAGGCTATACTCTAAGGAAAGGTCAGAAACCTTTAAAAGCTCAATTACAGGCCAAGACTAAGGACTTTAGGAAATTACAAGAAGATTACAGCAACAAGTGTGAAAATTATGATCACATTAAACGTAAACTTGCTGCTGTAACTGAAGAACTTGACGCTTTGAAAATTAAGTGTGGAAAAACAGATATTAGTTTCAAAAATTATACTGCATCAAGTAAGACAGTCGAGTCCTTAGTAGAAAATCAATTGAGTTTTAAAGATAATCAAACCAAGGGTCTAGGGTATCACAGTGTGCCACCTCCTTTTAATCACAATTATAACCCACCCTTTGAGACCAATGAGGAAGAAATGCCTGCTTAGTATGGCCAAACCCCTACTCTAGATTCAGTTAAGACTGAACAATCAGGGCCAACTGAGGGTGCTGAGTTGAACAATACTAATGCTTCTACTTCATGTGCAGGTAAAGTAGCAGAGGATGACAACAAGGAGAACACCATTAAACAAACCAACATCTCCTTGAACTCTGAATCTGTTGCTTCGAACTCAGTTGCTTCTGATCAACCTGTTGTTGAGAAGTACAGGCCACCAAGTCAAGTGAAACAGCCGACCTGTTGCAGTTGTGCGTGTGGGAAAAGCAAGAGGCGAGGCAAGGACACGTCACCAGGGGCAGGAAGAAACAATTTCCCAGTGAAGAAACAGGCTTGTTTTCACTGTGGAACACCTGGTCATATTGCCCGAAATTGTCCAAATCGCGCATACGTTCCTTATTATGCACAAGGCTGGCAGAACGCGCCAAGAGGGAGATGCTTCAAAAGAAACCGTTCGAGGCCACATTCATACAATAGCGACTGGAATGCCCAGAAGGCCAATAATCAAATCCATAAGGCTAAGAATCAAACTCCCAAGGGCAAGAAGGGAATGTCGGCTAAGAAATCAAATCCAAGAGATGCTCCCATGAAGCCAAAATCAAAGTCATCTCAACGGCCGACATCAAGTCCCAAAGCAAGTACTGAGCCACCCATCGGATCGAAAAAGAAATGGGTTAAACCCAACTACAAATGGGTTCCAAAGGTTCACTCTCCCAGATCAACTAATGACTCTAATATTTCTTCATCTTCTGTTTGTGATAAACAGGATATGTCATGGGAGAGGGTACTGTGCAAGGATGAAAAAGGTCGACCCAGTTTCAAAATAGACTGGGTTCCAAAGACCAACTGATCCCGCTCTGTGTCGGAGCAGCTATGGAGGCATATCATCAGACTTCGGTTTGTTGGTAGTAGCTATTCCAGGCACATGATAGGAGACAACTCTCAACTATACAGTACTCAGAACATTATTTCAGAGTATGTGTCCTTGGCGGGAAAGGAAGAAAGGAAGAGATCACAAACGACGTTTGTGCTTAACGACATGAAGAATTTTCGGATCTGTTCTGAGTTTATGCGTGCTGTTCTCAGACCTTCTAGATGCAAATTCAATCGGTGACTTACGGTTTGCGTTTTCTTCTCTATACTCCTGAGTTTTTCTTAACCTGATTCGCTTTAAAGACTAATTTTTGTTTTAGGATAGTTTAAATTTGCGCATTTACTTTCGTTTCTCTCTTATGCACAAATTTAGGGGGAGAAATAAAAACAAAACAAAAATTAGAAAATTTTAAAAATCCAAAAACATTAGAAAATTAGAATATCAAAAAAAAATTGTTGGTTATGAAATGTGCTGCTTGAGGAAGATGTTCTGGGAAGTGATATGATAAAGTGATAGCAGGCAACCTGATTCTGCGTAACGTACCCGAAGTTGAAGGGTCTATGCTCTGGTTTGATGCGTCGGCAGGCACGAAAATTTTTAAATGGACTTGACTAGGGAGAGTTGAACTTAGGAAATTTATAGACTTGAAAAATCTTGACCTAGTTAGATCCGTTCATCCTGACAATACGACGCTCGGATAGGTTGAGCAGGGAGATATATATGGGAATCTACTCGTCACAATAATTGAACCCGTACTTGGAACCGTGGTTTAACTTTTCCTCGATGTTCGGATTCTGTCCTTAATTCCGGTTGGATGGGGTGACTAGTAAATTCCGATAAATTAGGTCTGTAGAATATCATTTTCTTTCTTTCCGTCTGTTAGTCATATGTTGTCTCCTTTGCGTGACTTCCAATCCGACCTGGTACACAACATATGCAACTCTATTTCTCTGCAGGTTATATATGTGAAAGACTTCTTATCTGTTAGCCATATGTTGTCTCCTCTGCGCGACTTCTAATCCGACCTGGTACACAACATATGCAACCTTCTGCTTCTCAACCCCTCTGAAGAAATAAATAATAAGTAATAGAATTCTGAATCTATCCTCTCTCTGAATGGTTGTCTGCTCACCCGGTGTAAGGAGTACTCTGGAAGTTCTTGATTGCTAGGGCATATCAGGAAGCAGGAAAAACGTTCTAGTACACTTAAAATTGAACACATACATATTGTCTATAGATCTCGCTGCTCAATTTAGGTGGACAACAATATCCCTGGTCGTCGTCAGCTAATGGTCCTTAAGATATAGTATCTAGAAACTTAGGATCAGATATAATATCTAGGAACTTAGGATCACATTGTCTTGTCACTTATAGTATGTCCTAATTTTCTCATAATTTTTCGTGTTTAAGTGGACAACAATACCGACGATCGACCAGACAAAGATTTAAATATGAAAGGTACCGCTAAGTGGATAAAGGCTGTCTAAAAACTTTGATCCCAAATCTCTCTTAAAGTTAGATATCATTTTTATTTTTGTTAAATTTGTCAAAGTTTCTTCTAATTTAAATTTTAGGAAGAGAATTAAAAATAATTCAAAAATCAAACAAAAATCAAAAAATTAAAAATCCAAAAAATAGTGTTATTTATGTTTTATTTCTTGTTCAGAAAAATCAGAAAATCCAAAAATATTTTGTTTCTGTTTTTATTTTTCCAGAAAATATTAAAAATCCAAAAATATTTTTTTGTGCTAATTTTTCTTTTAGTTTTGTTTTGTCTTGAAAAGTGATTTCAGGCGTAGATGAGACTCGTGAAGACTGTATTGAAGATCTTCTGAGCCAAGGCTTCATTCGTGAGCATCGAAGAATTCACATTCGAAGGAGCAAGAAATGAAGATTATTATGTCGACATTCAATCTGTCAACCCTAGAAGCATGGTGAAGTTGTACTTGAAGATTAGGTGACGGATTGCATTAAAACCTCCTCAATCAGTCTGCTGCTATCTTAAACCTGCTGAAGTGATCAAGTAGATTATTTCTCTCTGTTGTTCTCTCTGAAGATTCTCAAGCTGAAAGCGCTATCTTTCAAGAATCTCTACCAGAAGCCTCCTCACCCAATGTGCGTTCAATGTCAAATTCTGCTGAAATCCCAACTGCTCAAGATGAAGTCATTTATTGAAGATTCATATGTTCATCTTGATGTTGTGAAGCAATTTGAAGATTAATGCTGAAGCCAAGCTCCCAATGAAGATTAACAAGAAAAGCCAGCTAATTTTTAGGGGGAGCTTGTTGGGCCAATTAGAAAAGAAAGCTATAAACCAAGGAGGAGATTTTTGGGTCAAAAATATGGTTTATACTTTGCTTTTCTAGGAAAATATATTTTTATGTAATGCTGTATGTGTCGCGTACGGCCGCACACCCTGTGTACAGCCGTACACAGGGTGTGCGGTTGTACACATGTGTATGGCTGGAGGTCCATATAAATTGAGGAGTGCATGTGGGAGTGTACGGTTAGAAGAGAGAAGAGGAAAGAAAGAGCGAAGAGAGAGAAAGTTAGAGAGAAGAAGTGTGTGTGAGAGAGAGAATCTGTTGTAAGGAACATCATTCATATTGAATACATCATTAGATTCTTAATCTTCTTCTTCTCCTTCTCTTCTATATTGATCTGACATCATCCAATTGATTGGGATTCCGCACCATCAATTGGATCTGACTGATACACAAGCAATTTTGGGGACTTACATATTGTGTGCATGAGTGCACCAATCACAATTTAGCAAATTATTAATTAATTTATTTAATCCATGAGGGTAATTATGTAATCTTTCATTTTAATTCCTTATTTATTCTGATTCTTATCCCTTTATATTAGGCAATGATTTATGATTGATTTAGTTATCTTTAATTTAATTTTCTCTATATAATCGATCCTAACGTCCGATCCACAAACACAGATCCCAATTGTCGATTCCATAACCTGCTGATCAATTTGTGTTACATATTCGATAGATGTTCATACTGGAAATCAGAACCAGGTATTGCTACATATTTACCAGCATCTGTCTACGATAACCCTGATATTGTTTCAAACGTCCCCCACACACCCTTTTACTGTTTTTACATACACATATGTATTAAATCTGATAATCTTCCAGGAAAAAGATGATCAAAATCCCGGGAAGTATTTGGATAATGTCAATGATCCCAAGAATCGGTGAATGAAGTTGCGAAGAAAATAAGAAGATGTAAAACATGCGTTGGAGTTGCTCATGATAGCAGGAATTGTCCTTTTGGATTGAAGAAATCATAGAACTACAAGAACTTCGTCAAATTGGTCGTTTTTAGATATTATTTAGTTTGATTTCAATAAAATAAATGTATGTTTTTGATGAATTATATGGTATTATCAAGTTTCAGTTCAGTGTAATAAAGTTGTTGTTTGATGAATTCTATGTGTCTTTCTTTAATTATTATGGTTAAAACTAATAAGATGTTCGCATTTTTTGCTATATTTATTTTTCATATGATCATATAGTTTATCATTCCAACAGAATACCAGAGCAGAACATTACAGTATTTTCAAAACTTTGAATTGTAAACATTTTTGTTAGTTATATATATTTATTATTCTTACAGAATGATTTTTAATGCGTGCATTGATTCTACTTAACAAAAATTGATACGTTTTATAAGTCATATTTGCTAGAGTATTCTGATAGAATTACTTCATTCCGATAACATGCAGAGTTTTGGAATCCATATTTATAAAACATTCTAATAGAATTATGTCGTCAATAAAAATATTCTGCAACTTTTTAAAAAAAATACATAATAATATTGTTAAGTAGTTAATATAATGTAGTGTTGAAATTTTTTATACTTGGATGTTAATATTATACCGTATGAATATTTTTTCCTTTATCATGTTTTTAAAAAAAATCAAATCGGAACCATTTATTTTTATCAATGATCCCTAATATCAAGGCTTTTAATTTGCATAGAATCCGTTTTCATCCCTATCTAGTTTGTATGACATTTTTAAATATTTTAATTTTTCAACTTACAAAGCATATACAAACACTCTCGGAATTTCTTAGGAATGGGCGATCAAGAACCAGATGTCAATAATCATATTTATGAGGAACATTATTTGGCTAGTGATGATGACAATGGAATTGAAGATTTCGATTTTCCTGATAATGATACACTATACAATGACGGATTTCAAACAGGAGAAAGAAGTAATCCTAATTTAGGTGAGTTTTTTAATATTTTGTTTAATTTTTCATTTTATTTCAGATTCTATATTGTAACAAACATTTTTAATGTTAAATGTTAATATTTTCATTGATGAACATACAAAGGACGCAAATAATGATGATGACGAAAATCACTTCGTTGATGAAGATATAGAGGTTAATATTGATTACAGTGAAGGTACTAAATTCAATTAAGGATACTGAAGTTTTTACAGAAAAAATATAATTCTTTGAGAATAGTATTTATATAATTCTTTCAGAATGATTATTTATTTGCTAATTTAAACAGGACAACCACATGTTACTCATGAAGATACAAAGTTTAATATTCATTTCAGTGAAGGTACTAAATTCAATTCAGTATATTTTAATTTTTACAGAAAAAATAAAATTGTGTCAGAATAATATTTATATAATTCTTTCAGAATAATTTTGTATTTGCTATGTTTAAGCAGGACAACCACATGTTACTCATGATTATGTTTCTCCTGGTGGCACCTTGTATTGGACTCCGATTGTTTTAGATGACATCAAACCAAAAGTTTCATCAAAATTTAATTCATATGGTGAAGTAGAAACAATGTATAGAAATTATGCATTAGAATCTGGTTTTGATGTCAGGCTTGGAAGAGTCCAAAAAACAAAAAATGGGATTATTACAAATAGACATCTTGTGTGCAATCGGGAAGGTAATCCAAATACTAGTAAACTAGATACTCTAGATATTTAGCATAAAAAGACTCAAGGAAGGAAAAATTTATTTAGGAGGATTTGTAAAGCAAAAGTTGTTTTAGAAATAATTCCCGGTACTCTTAAATATGTCGTGAGTGATTTTGTAGAGCGGCATAATCATGAGTTGTTTAGCAAGGGCAATATGCACTTATCTCGTTCAAAAAGAAAACTTGATTATTCCCAAGAAATTTTCATTCATAATTTGTCAAAACAAAACATTGGTCCTGTAAAAGCACATAGACTGTATAGTGCTCTTCAAGTTGGTCCTTCGGTTCAAGGTGGATTGGTTACTGATTTCAAGAATGCTAGGAGGATTCTTAATTGTTACATAGGTGGGAGGGACGCGAAATTCCTTGTTGACAAGATGAATGACAGGAAGAAAAATGTCCCATCATTTACTTTTGAGTATAAAGTGTTGAACAAGAGATTGCATTCTCTATTCTGGGCTGACGAAACAGCAAAGTATAATTACAATTCATTCGGAGACGTTGTATCACTGGATGCCACATTCAGCATGAATAAGTATTTCTAACCTTTAATACTTTTCAATAAGAATTTCATTATTTTCAGGTATGTAAACTAATATTTTATTTTTTAAATAGGTATGATATGGTTTTTCTTCCGTTTACTGGCATCGATAATCACAAAAAATGTGTAACATTTGGTGCTGGTCTTTTAAGTAAAGAAGATGGAGTTTCTTATGAATGGTTGCTTAGAGCTTTTTTGAAAGCTTTTAGAAAACAACCTCAATTGGTTTTATCTGATCAAGATCCAACTTTGAAAAAAGCTATAGATAAGGTTTTCCCATTGGCACATCATAGGTTATGTATGTGGCATATAACGAAGAAGTTGCCAAATAAGGTATGCATAAAATGAATATTATTCTTATTTTTTTTTTTTTTGTTATGATTCTACAACTATTTTCACATATTCTACCAGAATATTTTGCTTCAACAGAATCAATTGCATTAACTCTTAATTTTTGCTATCATTCTTCAATGATTTTTTACAATGCCATCTTCATTATCTCATATTCTACCAGAAGCAACTGATTTTAACAAAATCAACAACTTTAACTCTTACTTTTGGTTATGATTCTACAATTATCTCATATTCTGACAGAATCAATTGATTTTAACCGAATGAATTACTTTAACTCTTACTATTTGATTTTAAAATTCTACCTTCATTATCTCATACTCCGACAGAATCAATTGATATTAAAAGAATCAATTAGTTTAACTGTTACTTTTTTTTATGGTTCTACAATTATCTTTTCATATTCTACCTTCATGTTATCATATTCTAACAAAATCAATATATACAAATTTTATCAATTGAAGATGCAACCACCAATCAAAAATTTCGAAAGCGTTTTCACTCTATAATTTGGAATTCTAAGCTGGAATCACATGATTCGAGAATGTGTGGCGTCATATGTTGGAGGAGTTTAAAACTACTGATAACACTTGGATGAATACAATGTATGGTTTGCGAAAATCTTGGATCCCCGCATTTTTCAAGCACATTCCAATGTCTGGTCTTTTTCGAACTACATCGCTGTCTGAAAGTCAGAATTGGTCATTTCAAACCACCACATTAACCGGTTCTTATCTTGTCATGTTTATGATGACATTTGAATCAGTTATGGAACGACAACGACATAAGCAAATTCTCAATGATTTTAATACTGCCACCACTTTTCCTAAATTCATTACCCGTACTCCGTATGAACCTCATGCTCATGAAAGATTTTTTATCAGGTTCAGAAAGAGATATCAAGAGCTGAAGATAATTGTTTCCAAAAGAATGTGATATGTTCCAACGGTGTTGACACAATTATTGTTCTGGAGAAAACAATGAACATAACTATTAGGCAAACAAATGATGTCGATGTTGATGACAAAGATGAGGAATACAATTATGATTGTCTTATAAGGGATGCTGAATACACAGTATATTTTTTTCACATTAATTGTCATTTTATCATTTGCATTTAAACACGAAAAATTTACAACTTAAACATTCTCACTAATCATCTTATATTTTCCAGGTCACACACTCAACCGAAGATGGTTCATTCAAATGTATTTGTATGCATTTTGAACATGTAGGTATCTTATGCAGACACATATTCTGTGTGTTTAAGTTTTATGGCATCGAACAAATTCCTGAAAAGTACATTTTGAAACGTTGGCGTAGGGATGTTATTCCAACAGAATTACTGAAAAGACGCTTCACTAATTCTTTTGAAGATTCTAATTCCGACATGACTGCTATTGATATTTTTTCAACTATTGACCGTTGTGTGTCTTTTTTGAGCCATGATGCAACTAAGTTAAAGTTATACCTCGACGATCAGAATAAGTTGAAAAAAAAATTCGTAGACGACTGTCCAAATCATGATCTACCGACCCGAGTAGATCATTTCAAGAAGCTTTTAGGCGTGGTTGGTCCTGATGTAGAATCTGATGTTAATGACATTCAAAATCCTATAGATATTCGTAACAAATGTTGCAGTAGTCGTGGGAAAAGATTAAAATCTACAAAAGAGATGATTGAGAAGGAAAGCACGAAACCTAAGAGAGAATGTGCTACATGTGAACAGATGGTTCATCATGACAAAAGAAATTGTCCTTTAAAGAACGCCCAAAAATAAGTTCATTGTTTTTTTTTGGTTTTATGTCGTTCAATAAAGTATATTCACTTTGATTGCTAGTGACGGTGACATTGTCAATCAACATAACAATATTTATCTTTATAACATTTTTTTAATCTTTTACGAATTATACATCATACCAAAAAGAGTACATCATACCAAAAATATACGTTTCTCATCTACATACAATTAATAGAAAATAAAAAACTATAACTTATTCTGATAGAATAATAACAATATAAAACTACTATATATGCATCAAAAAACTATAAAAACAGCCCAACCACAAAATATATGAAGTCCAAAAAAATTGATTTTATATTTTCTAAAGGTAATCATTCCATAAGAATTTTAGATTTTGGATTTTTATGTGTTATACATGTACAACACATACTTACTTTTAAACAGAGTACAATATACTAAAAAAAAGATTCAATCGTCATCTACATCCAATTAATTTAAAATCAAATAACATATTCTACCAGAATCATAACAAATACTACATAGCATCATCATCATATAAACTGTAAAAAACAGTCTAGTCACAAAACATTATTAACCACAACCTTGAATTATATTAATAACATTATTACAAAAAAAATACATCAACACATGCATTATTAACAACAACCTTGACGTATATTTTAAAAAACTTCATAACCTCTGATAGACAAACACAACCTTTATATGAAAACTAATATTCCATTATATGAAAATTACATTACCAACAACAACCTTTTGATTTTGACAATGCACAACATCATCATCCCAGAAATTAAACAAGGCATCAACACACCCTTTATATGAAAATTAATATTTCATTATAAGATATAAACTTAAATACTGATAACATTACTTCATAATTTCTGATAGACAATCAACTTTTTCAAACATCTAACATAATGCACACTCATGTTTGAACACCCAAAAAAAAAAGTTCAGCTCATGACATATCAAAGTTTATTTTTCAACTTATTAAATACCACTCCAAATTCTTACCTACGACCCTTTGTTTTTCTTTTTTTCTTCCTGTTTTCAGCTAACTCTCTTAGAAGCATATTTTGTTCCAAAATATCAAGCTTACGAAACGCTTCAAAATCTTTAACTATCATAGTCTTGAACTTATTGAACTCAATTGTCAACAATCTTGCCATGTATTTCGTCCTTAACTTAATTGTAGCACTCACATCAGCAGACATTTTACCTGTAAGACCACACTCCCAACGCCCTTCATTTTCCCCCATGTAACTTTCCATATTCCTTATGAGGTATATTCCACATTCTATTCCAGCTTTTTCGACTAGCCAAGATATGTTCATCACCCGTCCCGCTTTAAAAGTTAACGTTTTTGCCATTGGATGATGTTGTGATGTCAAGTAGTTGCAAAACTGTTTTTTCTGTCATTAAATACAACAAATACATCAAACATACTCTTATAATATTCCTTAGAATGGAAAAATATTGATCATATATTTATTGATTATCTTACCACCAGGTTTGCTAACATGCCATACTTTCTTTCCAAAGTCCCTATTCTCTTCACATGATCTACTATGTAGTACAAACTTGATCTCAGATCAAAGATGAGTAAGTAATATTTTCCATCATCAACTATTGGGAAGAAAACCTTGTACACGTTAAAAGAAGAAGTTAAGTTAATATTAATTGATGCCACAAATATTACATTTATTAAATAAACTTACAAGTGCAACATCTCTAAAACTTGGCTTCACATCAAATTTCTTAGCGTAGATTCACAATAAAGTAGCAAAAAGCCTATATTTCATATCTTCCGACTTTAGCTCATTCAATATATCTTCTGTCTGAAAAAACTCACATCAACATCAATACTAATTCTACAAGAATATATTTGAATTAAAAATTAATTTACATAATAAATTCATACCACAATATTTGTATCGAAGAAAAATCTCGAAAGCGATGATTCATCCTTGTAGTTCTCCATTTTATTTAAAAACGCAGCCCAACAATCAATAATTTTAGAATGCAAAAACATTCCATGATTGAATTGATATGCAAAACCATGGTGTAGCAAATGTCCTGTTCCAATGTCCCAAATCTCATCCCTGTACAAAAATTATGTATAAAATCAATCTGAATACATTCATTTTAAAATTAAATAAATATAATAGGTGACACATATATAAACATATATACAAATACGGACCCATCATCTCTTTTAGCTGGAAAAACTAAATTGCATATCCTTGTTTCATCCTTAGTCAGCTTTTCCCCAACCTTAACAATTCTTTCAATATAGGGAGAATGAAATATTTTTGCCTTTTTAGTAATACGTTTTTCCCTTTTGTCATTATCATCATATCCTGCAGCATTATCAACAGCTTCTTCTATATTTCTTCCTACCACATTATCCCCACTGATTACTGACATTCACTTTTTCCTTCTATACATCTATAACTCAATTTCATCCAACAACTTAATCATTTCCTCATTCACCCCTGGAAGTCGATGAAACTGAGTCATTGTTAAAGAAGTCGTATCAACAGGTGTAGTATAATTGACTTCTTTTTCTGTATTAACTTCAGTAAGTATCAATCCTCAAACGGGTGAACTATTTCCTTCACCGCCATCACCTATATCATTCATATTTACCTCATTAAAGCAGTCAGGCTCATTCGCTTTTTTGTTACCTTCCCCTTCAAACACTTCCTTCAAAAGTTCATTCATTTTCTCCATCCACTCATTCAACACCACATTACGAGGGAATTTTTCCAAACCATCCTTCAACGCAACCTCCATAGTACTTTTCTCTGCTAGAATTACCCCATAACTATGCTATATAAAAGTAGCATATGCCTGCAATACATATAATTAATTTATAATAACATTACAAAAATATGTACTATATATTCTATAAGAATATATAATTAAATATAAGTTTCAGAATATGTAATTTATATTCTACTATAATATTACCTCCTCATCTCCAAAATCCCTCTTAAAGCTTAGCATTTGTTGTTCTTCACCTCCTGTTTCATCACCCATATCGACATCATCATGCTCATCCCGAAACTGCCTCCCGAACCCTCCCAAACTGATTTCCAATCGTTGAATCTCTAATAATTTAGCACCATTTATATGCCCAATAAAAGGAATCCTTTTGTCTAACTTGATAGAATACTTCATGTTATACACGTACACCAACTGAAAACAAAACATTAACTTAATCAATACATCAATAATAAATCGATAACAAATATATATTTTCATATAAAACTATTTCACACTTACAATCAGAAGTGTAATAAGACCACTGTAGTAGCTTGATTTGTCATCCCTTTTCCATAGTTTTTTTCTGGATCCCAAACAATCAAGCATATATTTACACCAATTTAACTTTGAAAAGTCTTCTACCAACACCAACTTCCTTACCACTTTTATTTGATTTTTTTCCGTCAACATCGACTCTATGAAGTTGTTAACAAAAAGGGTCAAAAAAAATTCAGCCTAAACATCAAATTATCCTTTCTTGTAGCATGAATCCTTCTTAAATACTCCTCACCATTGAACTTATCACAACTATATTGTCCCCTCCATTCTTCTAGAATTTGATTTCCCTTATCACACAATGGTAACTCATTGATGTCTTCTCCACCAAATGGCAACCCCATCATATCATGCACTGTTTGTTCTGTTATCTCAATAACAGAGTTCTGTAGGACAAGTCGTTTACTATCTGCATCATACACATCTAAAAGATAGCAACTTAGTTGTCCCGGATAACTTGTAATATTCACTTGCAGAATTGATCCAAAACCCATTCTCAAGATTGCTTGTTTCTGTTACGGCGACAATCCCATAACAGCTGCAGTGATGTTATCACATTTCATTCTGGTTGGAAGGTATCTTAAACCAGGTGGGTATTCCTTATTTGTTTTTCTAACATTATCTTCTTGTTCCTCTTTGACAGATTCAGCAATTCCCTTATTTTTTTAAATGTTTTACAATTGGAACTCTATCAAATATCTTCTTCGACCTTATCTATCTTTCCAAAAGTAGTGCATTTAAAGGTTTAGGACTTGTCTTTCGTTCAACTGCTTTATCAAGTTTTTTCTTTGACCTTCTTTCTCGGTTCACATGTTCTTCTTCCTGAATTTGTTCTGATACAACACACAATAGATAGTATAATGTTTAGTATTAGTTATTTGGTATTAATGTTTAATAATATAAGATATTCCTTATATTATAACAGATAAAAAATTTATTTCTATAACAAAACCATCATACACGCAAAATTCCGTTTCAAGCAGAATAAAAAATAAACATTACACAAATATATTATAATATAATAAATTCTAAAAGAATATAAAATTACACTACAAAAACATCATAACTTTTATCTTGAAACATAACCCACTCCATATTGAAATACTTATTTTCATACATACTATAATCATTCAACTAAATTATTCTACAAGAATCAAATACTTTTAATTTAGAATTATACCAGAATCATATAATCGATATTTACACTCATATGCAACATTACATTCCTATAGAATCTTACACATGTACGCTTTTTCAATATATAAGATTTTGATTGTTTCAGTTTAATTCATTAATCATCTACAAACTTTGATTCAATTACAATTTAACATTTTTATGCTGTGCTAATTAACTACTTACACGGATAAATTTTCATTACAGATTTAACTAATAAAACAAGTTGGCTAATTCTACAAGAATCAAATACATTTAATTTAGAATTCTATCAGATTCATACAATCGAATTTCACACTCATATATAATATTACATTCTATTAGAATATGAAACATGTAAACTTATTCCACATACAAGAACTATGATTTTTTCAGTTTAAGGCATTAATCAACTACAAAATGTGATTCCATTAGAATAAAAAATCTATATAAAATGCTAATTAACTACTTAAATATAGAAATTTAGCTTACAATTTTAACTAGTAAAACAAGTAGACTTATTCTAGCAGAATATTAACCATGTTCATGTTCATATACACAGAACATTCTATTAGAATATGAAACATGTCAACTTATTCCACATACAACAACTATGATTTTTTGAGTTTAAATCATTAATCATCTAGAAACTGTGATTCTATTAGAATTTAAAATCTGTATAAACTGTTGATTAACTACTTAAATATAGAAACATAGCTTACAATTTTAACTAGTAAAACAAGTAGACTTATTCTAGCAGAATATCAACCATGTTCAGGTTCATATACACATAACATTCTATTAGAATATACAACATGTAAACTTATTCCACATACAAGAACTATGATTTTTTGAGTTTAAGTCATTAATCATCTACAAACTTTGATTCCATTAGAATTTAAAAACTGTATAAACTGCTAATTAACTACTTAAATATAGAAATTTAGCTTACAATTTTAACTAGTAAAACAAGTAGACTTATTCTAACAGAATAACAAATGCATCAAACATACACAGAACATTCTATTAGAATATGAAACATGTACACTTATTCCACAAACAAGAACTATGATTTTTTCAGTTTAAGTCATTAATCATATACAAACTGTGATTCCATTAGAATTTAAAACCTGTATAAAATGCTAACTAACTATTTAAATAATGTAATTTAGTTTACAATTTTAACTAGTGAAACAAGTAGAGTCATTCTAGCAGAATAACAACCACGGTCACGTTCATATAAACAGAACATTCTGGCAGAATAACAAACACAATAATTTCATTGTACCATAATATTCAAAATTCAACGCATACTTCACTTAACAGTAATGATTCTTAAGAAAATACCAAAAAATGACACATTTTTCTTCCAGACCACAAATCATACATGCATAAATGATTTCAAATACACTTCCTAAACTCTACTACATTTTTCGAACTAAATAAACATTAAATACCACAACAAAATTGTTACCTTCAGGTTCAACAACGACATCATCATTGTCATCTTCAAGATTCAACGCCGTTTCTACTGTGTTCTTGAACTTTGATTTGAATGAACTGGATCGTGTGCTCCTCATTGTTGCAAAATACAGTTAATATAAGCCCCAAATGTCGATTCCGTCTTCTAGGGTTAAATGTCGATACTTATAAGAAAAACCTTCAAACGATCTTCCGATTTTGAAGACTGATTACAATAAATCAGAATGTTTTTCAACCTCCTAAGGATTTGGGTTCTTGATTTTGTGATTATACGAGATATTTGGGATCATCAATTGATCCTTCCATAGTTATCCACTGTTTCCTAATTAAATGACGGGGCAAAATACTATTCTACCATTAATTGACCGGTCAATTGATTAAAGCTCATTTATTTGATTATAATGTGTCTGCTAGATTCAATGTTGCAGTATCACCTTTTGTTGAGGATTTTGATGATGAAGTGGATGTGAGGTCGATTCCTTTTACCGGATAATGCAATTCGTACAAGTGTTGATGGATGGCTTGATGATGTCAGCACCAGTAGGAATTGAAGTATGATGACATTAGCGCTAAATCTATCGAAGTGATACAACAACTCATAATTGGACTAACTTCCCAGACATGTAAAATGGGCCGATTAAGAAAACTCAATGCTTCGCTAGGACGTGGGGTGTTTTTTTGCCATTCCAGATTATTTAGTGCCTCAAAATGCATTTTTTTGTTTTTTTTATTTGCAACAAGCTTTTATTTTGAGTTTTGATTAGATAATTGAGTGTTGATCTTTTCCTAACCAATTATGATCTCGTAGGGTTAAGCAATGAGGCCTATCTTATACACCTTATAATTAAGTGTCTCGTTTTCATTGTTTGTTAGTATTTTTGTTTTTTTTTATTATTAATAAGTAATCCAATTGTTAAGTTATCTTTGTTCTTTATGATATTTTTGGCTATACTTACCATTCAATCCGATAGTTTGGGTATCATAAAAACTAAGTTTTAAAAATATATAAAAATTTTACAAAAGAATTTGATTTAAATTTGTTTGTGCCACACTTTGATCAATATTTGCCATGGATTACCCAGATTACGGGTTTTGACCCACGTACACAAAACAAAACAGGGGAAGAAGAGGGTTCAACTTGTGACCTCCTAAATGCCAAACCACGTAGTCATCTTAGCGATCGTCTAGACACTTTTTTGATAATACTTCATTTTTTTCATATTTATTGTCCGGTTTTGAATTTTAAAGTTTTTATTTTTTAATTTTAACCTTATATATTTTTATTTATGTTATATATTAATTGATGAAACTTATAATAATGAAAAAACATTTAAAACACAATCCATCATCAAAATTGAAAAATAAAAACATAAAAAAGTAGAAAATAAATAAGAGGCGGTGGTAGTAAAACAGATGTTGTTTATTTATAGTATCTAGGATAATTAAAAAAAAAAAAAAAAACCCCGATATTGAAAATTGTTAAAGTTATATGATAATAATATTTTATCTTAATTCACAAAACAAATATTATAAAGAATAAATTATTTCATTCATGCATGATGCTTGATGAGCCACGAAGACGAATAGAGAGGTGGTGGACACACAATAAAAAAAATATGGAAGGTCGCATATTCTTTCTAAGGATTTTAGTGATAAAAAACCTTATTTTTTATAACAGTTTCTGTCACAACCGTCACTAAAATTGTTACATCAACATATTTAATTTTACAATTATTAGAACTTTGTGATGAATTTCCAACAAAATCTTATGAGTTTCCAATGGATTTCTGACCTATTAATGACCGAAATGTAATGGATTTTAATTAATTACATTAAATTTTGAATTTTACGGTAAAATTCAAGTGTTATCCGTGTCATCTCGGAACACCAATTAGGTCCACTCTTAGAAAAAAAGTAATACATAATATATATAATAAAATAAAATGCAAATTATTTTGGGGCTTAAGAGAAAAAAAAGACGGCCCACCTCTAAATACGGATTTTATTTATGTATTTATTTTGGAAAGACGAATATAAATATATATACTAAATTACTCCTAAATTATTCAACCAATGTTTATAGTGGGACTTGAACCCTTGACCCCAATGACGAAGGACAACACCGGATAGATAAAAAGTCATTTGGTAAATACGGACAAATTAAAAATAAATAATCTTTTTAGGTAATTCTTAAAAAAAGTAATAAAATCGGTGTGTGGATATTGATTATTGTTAAAGTTATATGACAAAAATATTTTATATTAAATCAAAAAAAGAAAATATTATTATAAAGATTAACTTGTTTCTTTCATGATGTGACATTAATTAATTTGGGGCTAAAACTATATATATATATATATATATATATATATATATATATATATATATATATATATATATATATTTTGTACCACCTCAACCTTATATTTTGGACAATATTGCATCAAAACTTTGAACTATATGATAATTATCATTAATATATGAGAAATTTTTTTATATTAGCAAAACATTATTTTTGACATTTTTATTATAAAAACATGAATTTAAAAATCGTTAAGAACGTGAAAGAAAAATAGTTGTTAAAACAGCCTTTATATATATTATCATAATACAATTCAATGTAAACTTATTATTATTAATTTATTGCTAATAAATTTAATTTTTATAGTACTTGTGTTTAATATATATATATATATATATATATATATATATATATATATATATATATATATATATATATATATATATATAATTTAATATTTATAGTACTTGTGTTCAATCCTATATGAACATAATAGATAGTAGAAATATTTGAACCTAACTCTCTCTCTCTCTCTCTGTATATATATATATATATATATATATATATATATATATATATATATATATATATATATATATACACAGAGAGAGAGAGAGAGAGTTAGGTTCAAATATTTTTACTATCTATTATGTTCATATAGGATTGATTCTGGACCAATCATTTTAATTATTTTAAGAAAGTAATTATTGCATATTAAATGCTTAATATTTAATTAATACTTATTATATGTTCAACATTTAATATGTATTAATCACTTTTCTTAAAATTAATTAAAATGATTGATCCACAATCAATACTAAATGCACAAAATAGATAGTTAAAACAGAATAACCTAACCATATATATATATATATATATATATACACTCCACTTCTTAAATACACATATATTTTTTTTTTGATTAAAAAAAGATTATCTTTTAGGTAATTCACTAATTCTAGACCGTCCTTTTAAGTTACTATCTTAAAGAAACATAAAAATATACATATATCAAACAGCAACACGAACGTGAATGTAATCAAACTCAAAAGTCATCTCATGTCTCAGAAATATAAACTATGAGGAACCCAATTCAAATAAATCCAACGTTCTTTGGGTCCATTGTGCGGTTAATTGGTTGAAATTGATAGGTGAACAAAAAGACATGAACATGTTATTGCTAGCGTACTTCCATGTGGTTTTTTGCTTTTCCCATTATAAAAATTATATATGAATTTTATCTTTTTCTATAAGATCCGTTAAGTTATTTAATTTGTACGTAAGCTAGTTAATTATAGAGTACAAATCGTAATAAAATAAATGACCAAAACGTGTTTGATTCATTTCATCTATTTTGATTGGTTTAGAAATATTATGAGAGTATAGTTTATTGACAAACCACTCGTTCAATAAGTTGAGTTGTGTATTAATAGGGTGTATGCCTAACTTAGCATACACCCTCTATAGGGAGAAGCTTAACATTTGGTTCGGTGTAACCAAACCCTGAATTAACAAGCCCCAAACACATTCAAACCGCCTGAAGGTAAATGATGCATTCACATATGAGTAAGCGGTGAATGGATCGAAACAATTAAACATTGATATTAGCACAATCAAAGTTGTGATATGGTTGGATCGTAATAGTACGTAAGACATAGGAGAAGTTACTAATGACGTTACATGTGTACACACTTTTGTACCTTTGGACCCATGAGCATTAAATACTACAGGATGGAAACATGTTTGATAAGGAGAAGACAACAATTTGTGGGAACAAAGAAATATAGGTCGACTAGAGAAGATACACACGTTCCCTCAAGCAAGCAACATTCAACACTCAATACATTCAATTTGATCCTAACTTTATCAGAGCGTTTTCACGGAAAAACCTTCTCGGTGAATGAATTGCGATTTGTGTGTATGTTATTGGGTCTAGTTTTCAAGTCAATAGGTCAAGAGCAGAGTTCGAAGTCTCTAACCTCTTGGTGGAGAACCTGATTTTCATCAAGTGGTGTCATCCGTAGGACCCTGCAAGAAATGACCACCCAAAGTAACCCTGTTGTTGATGTGAGTTCGATCACGAGATTGCAAACTTAAATAGACATAGGAAAACGACACAGGTCACAATGGTAGTAAAATACAAAAATGTTACACGTCATAATCATGCTATCAAACATATTCTGAACCTAAAGGAGCCTGTGGCAGAAGAACAAGAAATAGAGGAATTCGATGCTTTCACAAAAAAATAAAAATAAATAATAAAGCCATGAAAACGCTACAAGAAGAAAAGAAAGAGCAAACCACGCAAGACATAGGAGATTGGGATCATGTTTTCGTGCACACTTGCGACACAAGTGATTCATATGGAAATATAGTAAAATGCAAAGCGTTCCAAAACATAGAAGAGACTGCCAACAGATTAAAATCTCACCAAATGCAAACTCGAGAAGTTCCACATGAGGTTCTAGCAGCCAAAGAGTAGTATAAAGCTTTCAAAAACCTTAACTTCGAATCCCTATATTCGCCGAGAACATTAACAAAACACCGATCGCGAAGGGATTGAAAGGACCTCGAGTACGACCATATGATGGAACTGGAGACCAAGACGATCATGTTTCTAACATCTAATGGGTAATAAATATGTTCCCTGTAGACCCAATGCTATGGAGCCTCTACTTTATAGGAACACTCGACAGTTCTAGTCGAAGTTGATTGGCTAGCCTACCATCGAAAAGCATATGAACCTTTGAGAAACTATTCAATTTTTTTAATAGATTCATACATAAAAGATGGTTTCAGCAACAAGCACATGTTATATTTCCATTCAGACAACAAGACAGAGAGTCCAAAACGCTTGTTTCAAGCGGTTCAACCAAATAATTTGGATTATGTCTACCAAGAATGATCTTATGATCATATCAACTTTTATATATGCTTTACTACAAGGAGAACTATTAAAAAAAATTAGTTGGATGGGAGTTTCAAAAGTTGGAGGAGATGATACAAAAAATTAAAAGCTTTTTTAAGGAAGAAGTAGAGAAATCTAATAAAGCCCAAATGGAAGGGAAAATTTCATTTACAACTGATAGAAAAAATGAAATGCCTATCGGTTAAAATAGTCAAAAGTCAAGAAATAATACTCGGTTGTAGACACCAAAGGTTGTCTCGTAGAAGAAGAGGAATGCAGAAAGATAAATTTTCCCCTTTCGCCAGAAAGCATACTAAGTCTACCAATCAAAAAACATAGTTATGCGAAATAGTAGTGAGCAAAACAGGTGATACCCTTGGTATCCTAATCAATATTGTGATTTCGACAAGAAACTTGGTCACGCTATGATAGATTATGAAATGATGAAAAAAGAAAAAGATAAAAAACTATCGAGATAAGGGGAAATGCAAGCCCCTAAGAAAGAAAATGTGGTATACGATGCCAAAATAACGATGATCCGTGGAGGGAATGATACGAGGGAGGTCAAGAAGTGGATATGGGTAAGCATAGAATTTATCAACATGATCCTATACCTCCTAACTACTAAAGTACCGAACCACTCCTCATAAAAAAGTAATGTGGGAAGAACGCTAATTCATATCATATATATTGATAATGAATGTTCAGTCAGCATCATTTATGAACATGAATGTCACAATTACTATAAGAGATAGATGTTTTGGGATACCACCTTCATCCATAGTTCTTTTCGAAATCGGTATGGAATGAGGGAATATTATCACTCCTATTTACATTGGAGGATTATGCTAGAGGGCGAAGAAACATAATCCTAGCAAAGGTCCTCATAATAAGGGCCTTATTACCCTACAACATGCTCCTCAGTAGGATAAATCTCTGTCAGCATCAATTGGTTCCATCTATAGTTAATGGACTATTAAAATTCCTAACTAAGGAAGACATGGACACGATAAGAAGCATGTTGTTGAATCCCACCGAACACAACCATACATCAGAACATAATATAAAACCAAAGGAGGTAATATCCTTGATGTTGATTAAGCTGTGCAGATAAGTTTAGAATTGTCGAATGATCTAAAACATGTTGGAAGTCTTGATGAAAAGGAATTTGGATGTATTCTCTTGGAAACTGGAATGCATGACATGAATTCCAAGAAGAGTAAATGAACACCAACTTAATATCAACCAAAATCATACCTTACCAAGAAAAAAAGGAGAATAATGGAAAAGGAAAGGAACTAAGTGGTTAATAAGGAAGTGATCGATCTTGTAGAAATAGGGGTAGTAAAAGGGCTTTGCAAATCCTAAAATAGTGTCACACCCCCAACCGATGCCAGAAACGTCGGGGTGTGTGATGTCACTAGTGTATCACAGTCATAACATACATTGAACAATATATAAACCAGAATATATATATATATATATATATATATATATATATATATATATATATATATATATATATATATATATATATATATATATTGGTACCAAATAAACATGTCTTACATCATTACAATAATCATTGCGTATCCTCAATGATAAAAATAGTTGCGACAAAACATATTCAATATCAAAGGTACAAAATACGTGATTCATAATATATGAGATTGAACTCCTGCGCCTTAATTACTCAAGAATACATGTTTTAAAGATACGTCAACAAAATTGTTGTTGATTTCTACATGTTTTGACACTGCATACCTTTATGACCAAAAGCGTATGTTATGTAGATAATGTGAAAATCAAATTATAAAAACGATGCTACTTTTTCCGACTAAAGTTATAAAACAGATTATTTATACCCCTTCCATATATTGCAAGAAAAATGTTGCTTATAAAGATGACTCTTTTTGGTAGAAGTTACTAAACAGTGAAAAGAAGTGTCAAAGGATTTATGAAGTAATATTCGTTTAATCCGTTAACCAACACCTATCAGTGAACAAAAATACTCCTACTTAATACGGTCCCTTTTCAACCTATGTGAGTATTCTATCGACATATGAATACTATTTCAATTCAATAAATGCCTTAAAGCTTCCAATGCATATCATTATATTTCAAACTACAACTAGATATACAAACACCGGGGTCTATAATCAGTCTATAACTAAACTGTTAGACAAATTAACCTCTGGACCAACATTATAAGGGGCGTGCCTAAAAGATTCATCAACACTCCATCGATATCGTGAAAATAGTAAGTTACAGAACGTCAATACCCAATTCGACTCCTGAGGAGAGGGTTGTAGCTAGCGACCGTAGGTGCGGTTGTCAGCCCATATAAATCTATACGACCAATTTTATACCTTCATTTCCATGTTCCCTTCGGATTAACTGTTATTGTGACAATCCTTTGTTTCGAATCAATAAAAGTCAATGAAATTCACACTAGTTCAATCAAAGTTTACACTAGTATAAATAACGATTTAAAATCCTTCACTCTAGAACCTAATACTTAGTGTAAATCATGAAATACCATGTCCTTAGAAACATATATAAGCTTAACACTTACATGAAATCATAATATATATATATATATATATATATATATATATATATATATATAATTCGGTTTTGGAACCTAATTCCAAACACCAAAACCGAATTCCCTAAAGGATTAAAGGAATGACCGAATTCCATCTTCCTTTGACCAAGAATACCAAGAACACACACCACGAACATCATCACACCGAAAAGACCCCCAACCACACCGAAAACACCCCCAGCCCCACCAAAAGCCCTATTTTGCCCACCGAAAACCTCCATCAACATTTCAATTATTCCAAATTAATTTATGTAAGTATTCCTTACATAATTCATTATTTAACACATTATTTAAATTGACATCTTATTAATTTAAAAACGACGTCAAATATAATTATTTTTAGAATAACGTTATTAGCACGCACGTTTACCCGAGGATCGTTTCTACAAGATCGTTAATTCAAAAACAAGCACACATTCGAGGTAGGTTCATACCCCTTCCTTTTCAACGTTTTTAATGTTTTTATGGGAGAATATATGTAAAACACAAGGACTTTTTGTTTATACAATTTTTAAAACCTTTGCAATCAATTCAAACCAAGTATCCGCTACATTTCATTAAAATATTCTTATATTTTAACCCTTTTGTAACATGTCGAGCATAAGAGTGTTATACTTCCATACAATTAAATTGAAATTTTTTTCAGGACACTACAGAACATTACAACTAAATTACAATTGGTATAGTTTGAAGACCACTACACTATTTTGCTAAATACAATACATAGAACAAGAACATTTATTCAAACTATAACATGTATAGTTTGGGAAGCGCTACTCTAATACATTGATAAAAGTATACACTACTTAATAATTATTTAAGTATTATTATTTTACCTTACAAAATACGTTATTACAAGGCAATACATACAGTTTCTAGTATAAGAGAACACTACAAAACTACACGTAAACTAGTTAACACATGGTTGTGAGGCACTACTTCAATTGTACCCCTTGGGGTACGAATCTAAATCCTATACAATGTAACTAGAGTTTCCTGGAGGGAGAGAATGAGATTTGTGTATAGATATATATGGGACAGACATTGCCAAAACTGAACTGCTAGCTACAGTTAGGCTGGCAGGCATGGGGTGACAAATGTCATAACTTTTAGACGCCTGAAGACTAACACTACTTCGATAGTTTTATTTTATTTAATAAAATTACTATGATACATTACCTTACACTATAGCTAGTGGTATCCAGGCGTACATACAATGGTTTTCATTGAAAGACAAACACAAACACAGTACACTATTTCCTACTACAAGGTACTCTAATACAACATACAATTATGAGGAACATACATGAAATAGTTTATCTATTTACAATGCTACTTTACATTCACTATAGAAAATATTAGATTTTTTGGAGAAACATACTAGCATTTTCAAAGTACAAAGACAAGTTTCAAATCACTAAAACATACTTACGAACTCACCAAGTTAAATGTTGATACACTTTCAAAATCACTTGTATTATTAGAGCACTGTTTATAGTGAACTAATTATATCAAACCTTACAAGATATACAATTATAAACACTATGGGGCCGAAGTGCACTAAACTAAAAGTATACTTTTAAAATATAAGCATTTTACAAGAAGTATACGAGTACGCATACACACTAGAAGCAGTGCCATAGGAAGAACTACATAAAAGTATTTAGGATAAGTTGGACACTAAAGTTAAACTTGAATAGTTATGATCATATCTGAGGTAAATATAACCTAATGTAACACCCATAAAAAATCATTCCAAATTTAAACTTTTTCAAAACACTTAAAACCATTTAACATTACAAAGTATGTTTTCATAATAATAATATCAGAGTATCCCAGTATCAAATCATAAAATCATAATAGCAGGAGGAGTGGTGCGATCATGCCTTCGCCTTCCCATGATCACCAGAAGTACCTGAAACAATAATCAATATATGTAAGCTCGATGGCTTACTGAGTTACCCCCAAAATAACAACCTCATATTACCATAATCATATCATATCAACGAATACAGAACAACATGCAAAATGAGCCTTCAGCCTGACTGGACCACCTCGCAGGGCCTACAGTCTATCTGGACTGCTCCCGATCCTTCGAGATGACTGGACCGCGTCTGAGGGCGTACATCTTATCCAGACCGCCCGTCGGGTATGTTGGCCCACAACACAAAGCAGGATCGCTTCAACCCAACCCCCAATCAGACAAACATGTGCACATATACATCATATGCTAGCTCATATCATATAACAATCAAATCGATCTAACAGATCACTAATCATAGCAACATCCCAAAAACCAGGATACAGACCTAACCGGGTCACTAAGCAGAAGCATACCACTATCCTAAGTACCAGGATGTAATCAATAAACATATCATGCCATAAGCAGATATAATCCATAAAAGGCCGACCTTGGTGCCTTAGACCCGTTGATATAGTGAGGATAACTCACCTCGCAACTGTCGACTTGAAAGATAAGCTCAAACTCTCGGATACCATCACAAAATCAACCACCTATATTCACCATAGAACCATCCTTGTAAATTTCCAATTTCCCAAAATGCCCTAGAAGTCAAAAAGTCAACCCCTAGTTAAAGTCAAAGTCAACGATCAAGGTCAATAGTCCATGTTGACCTGACTCGTCGAGTGCAGTCACTGACTCGTCCAGCCCTTGCAGAACTCGAGTAGTCGTGAAAACCCCCTAATGACTCATTAAGTTTCTCTTCAACCTGTCGATTTCATACGTGTCAAAAGTCGGGAAAACCTAGCTGACTCGTCAAGTCACCCTACTGACTCGTCGAGTCCATAATAATCTTCATCGGACTCGCCGAGTTGACTATGCAACTTGCCGAGTCCCTTCGGTCTATATCCATACAGATGCTTATTCAGCCATATTAAGGTTCCATATTGCAGATCGAGCTTCCCAAGGCATGTTTATCACGTAAAGTTGGAAACTTTACATGCATACAAAGCTCTAAAGTATTATAATGACAAAACGAAGCTTGTAATGGAGTTTTACACTTGAGGAGAGGTTCACACTTGCTAAAGCTGAAAGCTTTATGGACTTAGAGACCAAAGAGAGTCCAGATCTGAAGTTACAACTTCAAATCTTAGCTCACACCCAAGAATATCTTCTTATTATGCTAGAAAAGCCCTAATCTTAACCAAATGAGATCTAGAATGAAATGAGGTCAAGGTAACAACTTGATACCCTCCAAAAGATGCAAACTGAGGTAGATATCATATCCCCACATGTTCCTTGCTTCTAGCCACTTGCTCTACAAGATTTTCTTACAAAGATCCACCTTCCAAAGCTTAAAACACACGAGAATGAAGCACACACATGGATTAGGGTTTGCTGGACTTTTAAGAGGCTATAAGGGGGCTGAAGGAGGCTTATGATCCTTTACATAGGGTGAAAACCCCGAAAATTAGGGTTTCATCCTCCATCTCCTACTTGTCGAGTCCTATCTTGGAGTCGGCGAGTAGGTCACTTAAACATGTGGCCCCAACCGCTTCTACTTGACGAGTCAGGGCATCCAACTCTTTGAGTAGACCTTGCAATTTATGAAAATTATAGCTATAAAATTATCACCTAAGAGTCGGGGCATCACAATTCTCCCCTACTTGAATTAGACTTTGCCCTCAAAGATTGCTGCGGTGAACAATCCCGAATAGTGCTCCCGCATTTCCGCCTGTGGCTCCCACGTCCACTCGGACCCCCTTCGGTGCTCCCACTGTACCTTTACCAAAGGCATATCTTGGTTCCGTAGAACCTTCACCTTATTCTCCAGAATGGCTACGGGCCTCTCAACATAATTTAGGCGCTCATCGACCTGAATGTCATACAATGATACTACTGCCTCCTCATCTAGAATGCACTTCCGCAATTGAGAAATATGAAAGGTGTTGTGCCTCAATTGCGAAACATGAAAGTTGTTGTGGATCCGACTGAGCTCATCCGGAAGCTATAACCTATATGCCACCTTGCCAACCCTAGCAATGATCCTGAATGCACCAATGTATCGGGGACCCAATTTCCCCCTCTTCCAGAAGAGGATCACACCCTCCAGGAGTACCATGTCATCGACCTAGAACTCTAACTCAGATCGGCGTCTATCGGCGTAACTCTTCTTCCGACTCTGAGCGTGCTGCAGTCGCTGCCTAATCTGCTGAATATTCTCGATAGTCTGCAAGACTACCTCCGTCCATCCCATCACCCTGTGTCTGACCTCACCCCAACAAACTGGGGTGCGGCATCGCCACCCATACAACAGATCAAAAGGCGGGGCGCCAATGTTGGAAGGGGTAGGTGGGGATCCCAGTTCCCACCGAAGTCAATGACGCACGCCCTCAACATATCCTCGAGGGTACGAATGGTTCGCTCGGTCTGACCATCTGTTTGTGGATGAAATGTTGTGCTAAAGTACCACCGCATGCCCCGTTCCTCATGGAACTTCTGCCCAAAATGGGAGGTAAATCTAACATCCTGGTTGGAGACTATGGAGATCAGAATCCCATGGCAAGAAACGATCTCATGGATGTATATTTCGGCCAACTTCTCGGCCGACGAACTCTCCTGTATACCCAAGAAATGGGCACTCTTGGTCAATCGATCTATGATGAATCATATGACATCAAATCCCTTCGCCATCCTCGATAGCTTGGTAATGAAGTCCATCGTGATCTGTTCCCATTTCCACATGGGAATCTCTAGGGGCTGAAGCATACCATGCGGCCTCTGATACTCGGCGTTGATCATCCTAGAAGTCAAGAATCTCTCGACATACCAAGCGATTTCTCGCTTCATACATGGCCACCAGTAACTCGAACTCAGGTCTTGTTACATCTTCATGGCATCCAGGTGAATAGAGAAATGAGACTTATGACCCTCCTTCATGACTGTCTGTCTGACCCCACTAGACATTGGAACCCATACTCGACCGCATCAGTTCAATAATCGCCGACTATCCTGCACAAACCGGGTGTTCTCGCCCTTAATCCTCTCCAACTTCCAGTTCTCTGGTCGCATGCCCTCAACCTAAGCATCCCTGTTCAAGATCACAAGCGGGGAATCCACCGCTATCCTCATACATATCGCTTGGGTGGAAGACCCAGCTGACTTGACTACATCTAGCTACCTACGTTGCCTCGTGTTCAGGTTTGGCTGATCCATGATGTGTCTTAAGCTCTTGTGACCCGTGTATATGGTACAACGGACCCCATATAGGTAATCTCTACATAGCTTGAGAGCCAACACCACCGCTCCCAGCTCTAAATCATGTGTACGATATCTCGTCTCATGCGGCTTCAGCTGCCGCGATGCGTAAGCTATCACCCATCCACTCTTCATGAGGACCGCCCCTAAACCTGTGATGGATGCATCACAGAACACCAAAAAATCCTCCACTCCCTCCGAGAGTGTCAAGACTGGAGCCTCGCACAGCTGCTGACGGAGGGTCTCAAACTCTCTCTGTTGCTCAGGGCCCTACCAGAAATCTACTCCTTTCAGCGTTAGACGAGTGAGGGGTACTACAATCTTAGAGAAATCCCGTACAAATCTCCGGTAGTACTCTGCTAATACCAGGAAACTCTTGATGTCTGAAGGAGATCTCAACACCTCCTACTGCATGACTGCCTCGATTTTGGCCAGATCGACTAGAATCCCCTCCTGGTTAACGAGATGTCCGAGGAACTGGACCTATCGTAACCAAAACTCACACTTCGAGAACTTAGGATATAGTCGTTCTCATCTCAGAACTCCCAATAACTCCCTGAGGTGCTCATCGTGCTGCTCTCGAGTCTTGGAATACACCAAGATATCATCAATTAACACTATGACCAAGTGATCAAGCATCGATTTGCAGATCCGATTTATCAGGTCCATGAATACTTCTGGCACGTTGGTGAGCCCAAACAGCATCATCATGAGCTCGTAATGACCATAACGAGTCTGAAACACGGTCATCTCCCCATATTCCTCTCTAACCCGGATCTGATGATACCCCGACCTCAAATAAATCTTGGAGAACCAAGATACACCCTGTAACAGATCAAAAAGGCCACCTATCCTCGGGAGTGGATAACGGTTCTTCACCGTCAACTTGTTCAACTACCGATAATCAATGCACATCTGGTGCGAACCGTCCTTCTTCATAACAAAGATGATCGGTGCTACCCTTCGAGAACTGCTAGGTCGAATGAACTGCTTTCCCAACAGTTCTTGCAGCTGTGATGACAACTCCTGCATCTAGGGTGGCGCAAAACGATACAATGCCTTGGCGACTGGAGCCGCACCCGACACCAGGTCGGTCCGGAACCCGACCTGCCTCTGTGGAGGTACCCCTGGTAACTCCTCCAGGAACACGTCAGTAAACTCTCTAATAACGGGAACCTCTGAAACTGGAGTCTGACCTCTGACCCGCGTATCGATCACATACGCTAGATAACCCGCACACCCGTGTTGAATATACTGTCGAGCCTAGCAGCTGAACAAAACCCTGATCCTACTTTGGTGCCCTCGCCATATACAATCAGTTCTCCACCACTTGGGGTTCGAAATACCACCCGTTGGCCGTCGCAATCTATCATGGAACCAAATCGACTAAGCCAATCCATCCCCAAAATCACGCACACGTCCCCCATGGGAATCAGAATCAAATCTATCGGAAAGGACACTCCAAAGATCTCCCACTCGCATCCTTGGTAGACTGAAGAAGCAGAAACTCTGTGTTAGTTGACGATAGAGACTTGCATCAAAAACTTTAGCTTTCCTACTAGCACACTTAACTCCCTACTAAATGTCTAAGATACGAAAGACCAACTCGCCCCGGAGTCAAATAAAACCAATGCAGGAAATGAGTTCACTAAAAACGTACCTAATCACGGGTACAATAGAAAAGCATAAAACATATATAATAAATGAGATAAAGGATAAAAACATATCAGCAACCACATTCGGTGTTGCCCTGGCCTCCTCGGCTGTAAGCTGGAAGGTACGCCCCTGAGCCTTCGTAGGCTCTGCCTTAACTGACCTCCCATCTGCAATCATCAATGTAGCTTGCGCTGGAGCCTGCGCCGGCCTGGCTGCGAGCTGAGGACAGTTGGTCTTCACGTGACCAACCTGATGACAGTGATAACATATCCTCACATACGATGCAGGAGCGGACTCACGATAGTCCCTAGCATAGTGCTCCTCTTGGCCACACTTGTCGCACCCACTACTCGCTCGACAAACTCCAGAATGACCCTTACGGCACTTTCCACAAGTGCGGCTCTGCTGATCCCTGGTCCTAAATCAGCGGTCTTAGACCGCTTCGGTGCCGACTGAGACTGTGCCGGGGCCTGACACTACTCCTTCAACTGCAACTCAATCTCCAACTCATGCTACCTAGCAACCTCCTGTAGATCCATAAGACTATCACATTGCTGTGTGGCAATAAATTGGTGGATGTCCGTCTTGAGCATGCTCAGATAACGAGTCATCTGAGCCTGCTCGGAAACAAACTCTGGGTAGAACATCGCCCTCTATGTGAACATATGGGTGATCTCCGTCACCCACTCCCCATCCTGTCTCAAACTCAAAAAAATCTTGAGACAATCGTTCCCGCTCAACCTGTGGAATGTATCGGGCGTGCAACATATCCCCGAACTGCTCCCAAGTAATAGCAGCTCTCTGATGGGGTCCTGAGTCCACCAGCCATTGGTCCCGGACCTTAGCAGGTTCAGAGCACACCTGACCTTCTGGTCAGTAGGACACGAGAAAGTAAAGAAACACTCCTCCACATCAGAAACCCACCTCATAGCCTTGATAGGGTCCTGAGTCCCATTAACAGTAGGGGGCTTCGTGTTATTAAAGTCGTTGTACTTAAAGCCCCGAGTGGCTCCTACTCCTCCCCCTGTCGTTGATGCAGTCGATGCAGCTACAACGGCAGCTATCTCCGCAAGGGCTGCGTATCTCTCATCTAAGTACTACTTTATAGCAGTATTGATAGAACCAAACAACTCTTGAATCTTACCCCGAATAATCTCGACCACCTCCTCGTGGATGATCTCCCTGACTCGATCCTCTATCAAGACTGGCCCCTCCTGGTCGATAACTGTGACAACCTGAAATTTCTATTCTGTACAAACTATATCATGTTAATAGAAGTTAGATCAGTTTCAGTAAATTTTCAGACTTTTGGTATAAGTTTGAGCATTTAAGGATTTACACTTAAAGAGATATCAGGAGAGAGGATGCACTAGGGTATTGTGCAACTCTGTTATTGCAAAACTCTATGATATTAGAGTTCACTGCCGGAATAAAATTAATTCTACCAAAATCCCTAGGGGTATATATACGGTTCTTGGCCATATTTATTCATTTGTTACATTTCCAACTAGAGAAGAGCCAAATTCTCTCTCACGGATCTTCGGCCATTCGTCCCAAATCGTGAGTACTTCTATCTAATTGTATTATAGGGCTTGATATGTGTCTAATACACTAGAAATCACAAGAAACCCACAAGATCAAAGAGTTTACGGCCCAAGAACATCTTGGACCGTAAACCCTTCTTTAAGGGGCACACAGTGCCGTGGTCCCTTCCTCTTGCAATGAAACTAGCCTAGACTTGTATCCTAATGTATGTAGGACTAGAAAACACCCCAAGAACACCAAGAGTAAGGTGTTCACGGCCCAAGAAGTTCTTGGACCGTGAACTCCACACAAAAGGGCCAAAGTGTGCTTTAAACTCTCCATAAGCCTTGGACACTAGCCTAGATTCATTCCTATTTAAATTAGGCGCTTGAAAACACCAAAAAAACCATTCCATGAGAGATTACGGCCATAATATCTAAGGGAATTGGTTCTCAGGCCGTAAACTCACCAAAGGAGTGTAAAGTTGCCCTAACCTCTTCCAAAGACTTTGCCATTAAGTAGAAATGCTTCTTAGGATCTTGTAAAGCGTCAAACATCAAATGGTCATGTATGTATGAGCTTACGGCCGTAAACCCATGAGTTTATGACCGTAAACTCATTTGTTGGTGACCTTAGGGCCGTGAACTCCATCAGGGAGTTTTCCTTGAACCCTACACACACTAGCTTGTCCCTACAACACTTAGATGCAATCCTTGAGGCTAATAACACTTGTTAAAGTTGTTTAGCATTTCCTAAGTTGTCTTGACTTTGTTTATTAGTTGTTTAAAGACTAATTTGATACATATATATGATATTATATGTTAACTAGGATCATAAAGTGGGTTCAAGACTTCAGTTGACACCTACAATCCTACATCTTTAGTTCGTCCGTACCACTCACAACAGGTGAGTTCATTCCCCTTAATCAATGTTTTAGATGTTTTTAAATGTTTTATGGGGGGGGGGATAGATTGGTATCAGAGCATTGTTTATAGTGAATTAAGTATATAAACCCATAAAAGATATATAGACTATAAATACAATGGGATTAAAATACTCTGACCAAGAGTTTATACTTTAAATAATAAAATATTTAATTATGTATACGTGCCTGCATTCATACTAAAATCAGTGTCACTAGGATAGTACAAAAGAATTACGATTGTTGGGCAGCACAGGTGGACTTAGAGACATATAGTCAAAACTGGGAAGATATAGCCTGATCAACTATATTATCCGAGGGTTGACTAGCATGTGCCTAAGTCTAGTTGTGCGGTTGCAACAAGTCTAAAATCTTACCAACAATACCACAATGAGAACAACAGAACATAAACTTAAAATACTATAGGGGTATTTGGTGTTACTATAAGTACTTTATACTTAAGAACTAAAACGGGATCTTCATTACTAAGTTGATAGTTGCTAAGTGGATACAATAAAGTTATATGTAACTAGGATGTTATAGACTTAGAATCTGTGAAAATTTTGCTTTACCCCGATTCTTTGTGAATTTGGAGTTATGGTCACTTATTCGAAGGCCTATCCTGTTTCGATTACATATAACTGGTATGCACTTCACAAATAGTGATGTAACTAATGAAGATTTCCTAAATAATTATTTAGATATTTCGTCTAATAATTATTTTCTTACCCCAATTCTCGCGTAAATAACATGGTTGGACTCCATCCCCACGACATTCCGTACCTTCCGAACGAAGTCATTGTTGGATGGTTTGGAGAAGAACCAGAGATTGATCATCCTATCCCTCTGAATGATCACTATGATGAAGACCTTTCGGACGGTGCTAACTCCGAACCCGAGGTTGAGAACCTACCCCAGGCAGCTCCCTTTCCAAATCCTAACCCTCGTCCGACTTTTCATGGCCCGACGCCTCAGTGGGTAGACTGATTTGAAACATGGAGCCAAGGACAAGATCAGCCCATGCCATTTATTGGTGACCGAAGCTTTTATGACATGAGCAATGGGGGCTCAACAGACAGAATCTTGCCAATCTTGGTCCGTAGAGTGGCCCGAAATGAGATGCAAGTCAGGACAACCCTACATCAGATCACAGAAGTTGTCACCAATACGAGAATGCATACCCTCTGCACCATTGGTCTAGAAGATGCTTGTGAGAGATCTGGGAGAGACCATGAAACCTTGCTGCAAGCACTGGCTGAATCACGAGCCGAAGTCATAGAACTCCGAGTACGCCAGAGGGTGTACGAAAGACTCCTAGTTGATGTGGAACGCCAACTGGCTGAACTGAGAGTTCACCAGAGGGATGACTGTCGCCAGTAGTAGATGCTTTACTTTATTTTCCTTGTTAAAAGGAATCATTTTTCTGTCTATGCCCGATGTGGCATTTTCTATGAAACTATCTTGTACTGTAAGTACTTTTGGTTAGGTCTTTATGCTGTCAAGGACTTGCTTCTCTGGATATGATGTAAGGCCTTTTACAAGGTCTTTTTCCTGAACTTTTACGTCATGAATATCAAAGATATTGACAGTCGGCTAACTTCTGTGTCATTCTTTATTCAAGTACTCTCATCATACTTTCATTGGAGTCTATCTGAAACATGCTTTAGTCAAGACACTGGACTACAGTAATTTTGCTCCGGAGACATTTCCAAGTCTCTTTTAGTGGTTGGATCATGTTATTCACCAACCAATGATACATCGGCTTGAACGACAAGCGTCTTGAGACCATTCTACGAACTTACTTCCACTCAGTACTAGGACTGCATCATAGGGATGTAGGTCAAACCTTCGCGAACATACTTCCAAACCGTACTAGGACTGCATCATAGGGATGTAGGTCAAACTTTCGAGAACATACTCTTACTCTTCGATTAAACGTGCAAAGTACATCTAGGGTCAATAATATACCTTATTCCCAACAATAGTCTTGTAGTAAGTCTAAAGTACTGTAACTCTGTTGATGGTTGCGCGATTATGTCTGTCTGTAATACCTTATGTTAAAATCTAATGTGTTTAAGTTTCGTTATGATTCCGACATTACCATACGACTGGATTCAATTTGACCCGCACCATACCAGCTTCATACGTACACCTCTTTCTTCTAAATCGCCTTTTCAGCTAAGCCGTCATATCAGAACACCGAAGTACTCATGCATGGAGTACCTCATAGTTCTTTTCCTTTCCGAAGTAATCCCCGAAGTACCACTCATACAGTACGTCAAGTTCAATCCAAAGATCCATACGGTTGATCTGTCGCTGAAGAATGTATACATAGGGGTGATATATAATCAAGGTTCTACAGGTTTAGAATTGATGATTCCACTTTAACTTCATTTTCCTCGATGGGATATGAGCTTAAAGAAGAATCAGTTATTTGACTACCTTTTCAATATTAATTATATACGACTCGTATACACGAAATTGTGCTTGTTGAACCATGTATGAATTCTAATATGAACTTCAGGACGGAGACTGCCCAAGACTACGAGTAATCGCATCGCCATGTGAACACACTTAGAACCCAATACGACTTCTGTAAATAGATCGCCCTACAGTTTAAACACCTACGGAGATACAAGAATAGTCCGGACAACTTAGCGAACTACTCAACAATACAATTGGAAGACCAAGCTTCTCACCCAGGAGAGCTCCGGTCTTATTCTTCCAGAAGTCGACGGATTGCATCATATATACCTTGGCTATCGAGGACTCTGTCAAGATTTCCATTAGAAATCGCTACCTCTGCCTCGCATAGATGAATCGGTTGAGCAAACGCAAGGAACAAGTTACCTTTCAGAAATGGACCGAGATCCAAATATCAGTAGTTTCGAGTATTAGGGAAGGATGTCCTGAAGACTACCCTCTGAACTCGATGCGGACACTTCGAGTCCATAGTGATACCCCTCGGATAGGACCAATACACCCATAATATTCATGAGCTTAATGAGTAGGGTACACCATTCTTACTTAGATCAGCTCGTCATTCTCCTTGTAATGATTTACTTATCTACCCTCGTAGTAAGAAGGAACCCATGGAAACATTTCCTTTAGAGGAAATTTCGCGAAGTTCTCTAAACACGAGTTTTGGAATTGAAGAGTCAGATTCCTAAGACACACTATTAGTGATGTGGGAATTCTTGAGTACCCCTTCAATTTATCAAAACCGTTGAGAATTTGTCGACACCGAAGACGTCGAAAGAAATTCGCCAAATTCTAGGTCTTGCAGACCTACTATTGTATTCCATTCAGAACTCCTCGCAAATTATAGAAACCCTTACGACTTTGACCCAGTTGAGGGTGGCCCTTGATTGGGAAGATAAGCAAGAAAAAGAAACCTTGGAAATTCCAAGTGAGAGACCAAGTTCTTTAGGAAAACTCACTCTGGGAATGGCTTAATACGCTTCGTAACGCGTGGAAAGCCAAATCCAAGATAGTTAGGACCTCCGAGATTCTTACCGGAATCAGTCCTGTACCTCACAAACTAGACCTACTCCGCGAGCGTAGTAACGTACATTTTACCCTTCACGTCTCGATCTTGAAACCATACCTTTCCGTTAGGACTCTCATAAGTCTACTCGGCGAGATCGAGATTAACGAGATCCTCGCCTTCGTAGAAGAACCGTAGTGACCCTCGACCGAGAGGTCAAGCGGACGAAGCAGCGCCGCCTCGCTTTAGTGAAGGTTCTTTGGGATACCAAATGAGGACCCGAATTCACTTATGAGCGCGAGAACCAATCGATTAGGAAGTTCCCACCTCTTGACTCGATCATTCATACCTACTTCCTTACCTAAATTCTAATTTCGTGACGAAATTCCCTCTAACAGGGGGATGATGTGACAACCCGAAATTTCTATTTTGTACAAACTATATCAAGTCAATAGAAGTTCGATCAGTTTCAGTAAATTTTCAGACTTTTGGTATAAGTTTGAGCATTTTAGGATTTACACTTAAAGAGATATCAGGAGAGAGGATGCACTAGGGTATTTTGCAACTCTGTTATTCCAAAACTCTATGATATTAGAGTTCACTGCCGGAATAAAATTAATTCTGCCAAAAACCCCAGGGTTATATATACGGTTCTTGGCCATATTTATTCATTTGTTATATTTCCAACTAGAGAAAAGCCAAATTCTCTCTCACGGATCTTCGGCCTTTCATCCCAAATCGTGAGTACTTCTAACTAATTGTCTTATAGGGCTTGATATGTTTCTAATACACTAGAAATCATAAGAAACCCACAAGATCAAAGGGTTTATGGCCCAAGAACATCTTGGACCATAAACCCTTCTTTAAGGGGCACAGAGTGACCTAGTCCCTTCCTCTTGCAATGAAACTAGCCAAGACTCGTATCCTAATGTATGTAGGACTAGAAAACACCCCAACAACACCAAGAGTAAGGTGTTCACGGCCCAAGAAGTTCTTGGACCATGAACTCCACACAAAAGGGCCAAAGTGTGCTTTAAACTCTCCATAAGCCTTGAACACTAGCCTATATTCATTCCTAGTTAAGTTAGGTGTTTGAAAACACCAAAAACACCATTCCATGAGAGATTACGGCCGTAATCTCTAAGGGGATTGGTTCCAGGGCCGTAAACTCTCCAAAGGAGTTGAAAGGTGCCCTAACCTCTTCCAAAGTCTTTGTCATTAAGTAGAAATGCTTCTTAGGGTCTTGTAAAGCCTCAAACATCAAATGGTCATGTAAGTATGAACTTACGGCCGTAAAACCATGAGTTTACGACCGTAAACTCATTTGTTGGTGACCTTAGGGCCATGAACTCCATCAGGGAGTTTTCCTTGAACCCTACACACACTAGCTTGTCCCTACAACACTTAGATGCAATCCTTGAGGCTAATAACACTTGTTAAAGGTGTTTAGCATGTCCTAAGGTGTGTTGACTTTGTTTATTAGTTGTTTAAAGACTAATTTGATACATATATATATATATATATATATATATATATATATATGATATTATATGTTAACTAGGATCATAGAGTGTGTTCAAGACTTCACTTGACACCTAGCAATCCTACATCTTCAGTTCGTCCGTACCACTCACAACAGGTGAGTTCATGCCCCTTAATCAATGTTTTAAATGTTTTTAGATGTTATATGGGGGGATACAAGTAGAATCATGCCAGTTATTATATCAATCACATGTGATCAATAAGCAGCATTCAAATGATTTACTACTCATTAGTTGTTTTACCAAACAGTTTTCTTCACATGATTTTCATAAACGTTTTATATGTTTAAAACTCCTTATTAAACTGTTCATTATACTATGTATGTTTCATTTCAAACTCATTTACAATTGCGTTTGAAACAAATGGTTCTTTATACTTAAATTGTTTTATCAAACAAATACTTCCAACCCGTTTTATAGGCTGACTTTTCTTAGATAATAATCATGTTCAAAGGTTTTACAAAACTTATTTTATGCTTTTATATTGTCAATTGCATGCCTATATATGTATAGTTATATAAGAAATGTTTAAAGGACTTAGGAAGGCTATCCGCTCTATTTTCTTTTCACCGTTGGGATGTGGTCTGGTGGGTATCAGGTATCCGTTCGAAGGTCGTTTAAATATTAGTTATGTATCATGTGTACATATATTGTCATAAAGGTTCTTCCATTCAGTTCAATACCCTTGGGTAGCAGGGGTATACTTCCATGTTCAAATGTACCAGTTATATTACTAGTAAGCTACAATATGGGTAGTTTAGGAAGATACTAATACGTTTACTAGAATACGGAATCATACCACGAGTCAGTTCATTCATGAGTCTATACATGCTAGATAGAGAAAGAACACACATTACAACTAGTACACACAATACATTACTATACATGCTAGATAGAGAGAACACACGTTACAACTAGCACACGCAGAACATTACAGTACACTACTATACTATTACATGATTACGTTTACATGAGTACATTTACATGAGTACGTTTACATGAGTACATTTACATGAGTACATTTACATGAGTACATTTACCTGACTACATTTACATAGATACGTTTACATAGAGATCCTGTTATAAGCATGCCTATATATGTATAGTTATATAAGTAATGTTTAACGGACTTAGTTATATATCATGTGTACATATTAGTTATATATCATGAGTACATTTACCTGACTACATTTACATAGATACCGTTGGGATGTGGTCTGGTTGGTATCAGGTATCCGTCCGAAGGTCGTTTAAATATTAGTTATATATCATGTGTACATATATGGACAAAATAGTTCCTTTCAGTCAGTTCATTACCTTTGGGTAGCAAAGGTATATGTTCATATACTTTTACATAGATCCTATATGATGATAGGACAGACATCACTAGGTGCTATAGCATGGAACGATTTTAGGATTTAACTATACCAATGAATCACAACGCATTGTGATAGTTATATTGGGTATACATGATCATTGTAATGTGGATGTTCACGGCTTGCAAGTATGCAGGGGTCGTGTATGGGTCCCAAAATCCCTTTGACAGGGGAGCGTCTAGCCTGGGATCTAGCCATCACATTATGCCTTATCCCTCAAATAAGGCAATATTAGTACAGAAGTAGTCACTTATTACAAAAACTACAGTACTTACAAAATTACCATAGTACTATTTCATTTTCCCACTACATTCACTTCGTGAACATTCACACGATGCACAGTAATGTAGAAACTATATTTTTGGTTAATGATAGTCAGAATTGGGAAAATACACACTCTTACAAGAGACACACACACAGATACTAGATGCCTTGGTAGAAGGATACTTTCAGTAGGAAACATATGGTTTTCTAGGATGTTCAAAACGTTTTCATACTTACAGTTCATATACATACAAATACTTACATTTCAAATACATACAAATGCTTACATTTCAAATACATACAAATACTTACATACAAATTAAGACACTAAAATACTTATGATCTCACCAGCTTTAAAGCTGATACTCTCTTTCAAAATAACTTGTATCCTTAGGTCAACGATAGACAGATACCGATGCAAGGTTTAGAGAAGATGGAGCCCGTTCAAGACTCATCTTTCATTTTGATTTGTACTTTAGTTTTTATCATAATTTGACAGAACACACTTGTATTAAAATTATATTTTTAATGCAATGGACGATGTTGTTCCTTGTTTACTACTTTTCATTGTTGTGATACTGTACATGACGTCCTCCGCCCCATAACGTTTCTGCCGTTCATGGTTTTGGGGTGTGAAAATAACCTCAGGCACTACTGGAGCCTCCTGATCGCCCTGCCCTGATCCCGATCCATATCCAGTCACAAAACGCCTCATACCCACCATACTGAGAATATAACAGGAAGATATTAGACAATCCGCATAAATAATTGGGAACCAACTCCCGACTAAACCCTGGGGGTTGTGACTTCCTTGCTACGCGTATGGGTCCTGTGCTTTCAGTAGTATAGTCCCATACTACCTTCCACACCTACTCTTATTTGTCTCAAGTATCATAACAACACCCTAACAATATGCATACATATGGTGGTCTCTCAACCTCACTCCTAGAGGAAGGCTAACTGTCTCACATCGACCTACCAGTCTCACTCAACTCACTCATCCATGAAACTTCCACTAACCCTGGAGCACTAGTGTAAGATAACCATAAATAATGTTGGACCCTATAGACTTTCGAATATCTAATCCTACCCTAACCCTAATCAATAAGAATAGAATATAAGGCCAAATCAAACATTCTTGGTCTATGAGATCATAATTATGTACGGTTGTGATACATACACAATCAACTATAGTAATGATGTTAATCTCATATAAGGAAAACCATAGGCTAGCAAACATAATGTAATCAGCCAAATCTATCATGGAATTCCTGAAGATCTTTAGCCAAGTTCTAGCATGTTGTTCTTACATATCACAATATCAAATAACCGTATGGTATTGTGGGGTCTACTTACTGGCTCCGGTTGATCGTACATCTTGCATCCTCGGTTTTCTCATTTTTAAAACCATTTTTTAAAATTTATTTTGAAACTCTTTCCTCGGTTTGAGACTGGATTCCCATCAATGTTCCTCGAATTCACTCAAACCAAGGCTTTGATACCAACTTGTACCACCGATAAAAAAATCATGCCAAATTAAAACTTTTTCAAAACACTTAAAACCATTTAACATTACAAAGTTTGTTTTCAAAATAATAATATTAGAGTATCTCAGTATCAAATCATAAAACCATAACAGTAGGAGGAGTGTTATGACCATGCCTTCGCCTTCCCGCGATCACCAGAAGTACCTGAAACAATAATCAATAGATGTAAGCTCGATGGCTTAGTGGGTTACCCCCAAAATACCAACCTCATATAACCATAATCATATCATATCAAAAAATACAGAACAACATGCATAATGAGCCTTCAGCCTGAGTGGACCGCGTCGCAGGGCCTAGAGCTTATCTGGACCGCTCCAGAGCCTTTGGCATGACTGGACCTCCTCACAGGGTCTACAGCCTATCCGAACCGCTTGCTGGGTCTGTTGGCCTACAACACAAAGCAAGACCACCTCAACCCAACCCCCAATCAAACAAACATGTGCATATAAATATCATATGCTAGCTCATCTCATATAATAGTCAAATCGATCTAACAGATCACTAATCATAACAACATCCCAAAAACCGGGATACAGACCTAACTGGGTCACTAAGCATAAGCATATCACCATCCTAGCTACCAGGATCTAATCAATAAACATATCATGCCATAACCGGATACAATTCATAAAGGACCGACCTTGGTGCCTTAGACCCTGTTGATATAGTCAGGATAACTCACCTCATGACTGTCGACTTGAAAGATATGCTAAAAACTCTCGGATCACCGGTACAAACTCCACCACCTATATTCACCATAGAACCATACTTGTCAATTTCCATTATCCCAAAATGTCCTAGAAGTTAAAAAGTCAACCCTTGGACAAAGTCAAAGTCAACGATCAAGGTCAACAGTCCATGTTGACCCGACCCGTCGAGTGCAGTCACTGACTTGTTAAGCCTTTCCAGAACTCGAGTAGTCATGAAAACCACCCACTGACTCGTCGAGTTTCTCTGCAACCCGCTGAGTTCATACGTGTTAAAAGTCGGGAAAACCCTAGATGACTCGCCGAGTCACCCTACGGACTCGCTGAGTCCACGACATTCTTCATCAGACTCGCTGAGTTGATCATGAAACTCGCCGATTCCCTTCAGTACATATCCAAACAGAAGCTTATTAAGCCATCTTAAGGTTCCATATTGCATATCCAGCTTCCCAAGTCATGTTTATCACGTAAAGTTGCAAACTTTACATGCATGCAAGGCTCTACAGTCTTATAATGATAAAACCAAGATTGTAATGGACTTTTACACTTTAGGAGAGGCTCATAGAAAATCTAGATCAAAAGCATTAGGGTTGCATGTGCAGCATATGATTGTTGTAGTGCTTAAAACCCATCAGTGGTATCAGAGATTAGGATGTTTTCTATTATATTGATGCATTGGTTAACTATTCAAAGCTGAAGCGAATCAAAATATGCATTCTGCCTGATGTACTCGATGAGTCCATAGTGGGATTCGATGAGTTGGGGCTACTCGACAAGTCCATTGCTTGACTCGATGAGTCGGCTTGTCTGTTGTCATATTTTTCTAGATTTTGACCAAAAATGGATTAGGATCATTACCATAAAATATTTTGACTGATAACAATCGATTTTTTGATATGGTAATGACTATCCTCATGCAATTGAAAGATAATATTTAAATTTTAAGATAATTACTAGATTATGTGATAAAATAATTATTTGTAGAATTTGATTTGAATTATCTTACCGTATTAAATTGGATTAGGTCAAATTTTGTGATAAAGATTAATTATATGATTATTTCATTCTTTTCAAATTTGATCTAAAAGGTTTTGAAAAGTTTCAAAATTTACCCTCAAGTTTTGGAATTTAAATTATTAATTAAAAAGTTCAAATTTTGAAATATTTAAATTCTAAACCCTAGAGTTTTAAAATTTTAAAATTCAACCCTTATACTATTATAATTTTAAAAGATTAATACTTATATATATATATATATATATATATATATATATATATATATATATATATATATATAAGACGAGTCAGTCTTACCGTTAGTATGTCTCATTCATAAAACCGATCTATAAAGGGGGTATAAGGAAATTGCCTATTAAATGGTGGTTGAATGGGTGTCCACTCTCATCCACCGCTTGCTTGATTGGTTGAGGGTCGTTAACCGAACGGGTAGGATGAGAAAAACTAATTCCTCATTAATAAATATAATGATCTTATAAAGTAAATAAATGTTTCATAAATTCCCAATCTTAGTTACTTTAGGAAAAATGTGAAAATGATGGTATTCCATGAAATTGAACTTTTATGCCTTGCCAAGTTGTTTGTGGAGTGTGTGTGGCTAACCGACACACTAATTTGGGACTAACAAGGGTGGAAAAGGGTAGCTCGAGAATTATCATAGATCAATGGAGTGTGTACGGCTAATCTGCACATTGATTAGGTGGTAAATGAGATCTATAGTATCACTCATATTTGCATTGTTAATCACACCTTATTTGTGATCCTCGGTATCCTATTCACAAAATTGAAGGGCATAATCGAGATTGAAACATGCCATTGAAAAGTTCAATGAATCTCAAAGAACTAGGAATTTCATAAAACTTAACTATTTCAAATTTTGGTTTTGGGTGGTGAAATTCGTAAATCATCATTTACCTCCCTTCAAATAATTTGCAATTAAATTACGACATGCCTTTTCTAAATTGTGAATTATTGTGTTTGGGTCGTATCCTTAATATTTCATTTGGGTTTCATATTATGGATTTTCTATCTTATTAAACTTGCTATTCTTTTTTAGATGTCTACCTCTAACGCTTCTGGCTCCAACTCTTCTGGGTCTTTCTCCCTCATGAACTTATGTGGGAGGGTAATCTTCAATCGGTCCAACTTCAGTGATTGGATTCGTAACATACGCATGGACCTTCGATACGAGGGAAACGAATATGTCCTTGACAATGAGTTGAAGGAAATTGATGAAGAAACTGCGACCCTTAAGCAATTGGCTAAGTATAGGTCTTATGAGAAGGATGCGAGAAAAGGTTTCATGTATAATGATTGCAACTATGACTCCTGAGCTTTAGAGGTCCTATGAGGACTTCTGGCCTTTCGAGATGCACCAAGACTTTATGGAAAGGTGCCATAAAAGTGCTCGATAAGAAACGTACGTAATCATTTCCTCCATGATAACAAAAAAAATGAAGGATGGAGAGTTCATGAAACGACCCAAAAATACGACCCAAAAATTTTTGTTTTTAATATAATCAAAACTGCAATCAGAGCATCATATAATAAAACCATACGTGATGTATCCCAAAACATAGTAAAATACTGTGCGGAAAAACTGTATCATGCTACATCAGATCAAACATCTAAATCAATCCCAGGCTAAAGCTGAGGCGGTGGTGTGTGCGATGCCGTCATCCAGAGCTCTTCCCTTTGCTTGCGGAAGTACCTGAAACCAAAACTGAAACTGTAAGCACGAAGCTTAGTGAGCTCCCCCAAACTACCACATACCATACAATAACACATAAACACATATTGGGCCTTGCCCACTGCATCGGGCCGAAGCCCGGAAACTGCATCGGACCAAAGTCCGGAACTGACTGGGACCTTGTCCCCTGCATCGGACCGAAGTCCGGAACTAACTGCATCGGACCGAAGTCCGGAACGGACTGGGACCTTGTCCCCTGCATCGGACCGAAGTCCGGAACTAACTGCATCGGACCAAAGTCCGGAACTGACTGGGACCGTGTCCCCTGCATCGGACCGAGGTCCGGGACTGACTGCACATAGCATAGCATATCATAACCATTTATATTGCATACTGCATCGGGCCGTGGCCCGGAACATAAACACATACACATAGCACATAAAACATGTCTGAACCACGAAGGCATCAAACATACGAACTACTACATCGGACCGAAGTCCGGAAACTACTATTAACTGGACGGGCCGGCATTGTGGCCTTAGACCCGCCCCTACGGAAAGGAGACTCACCTCGTAAGCTAGCGGATGAGTGTGTGGCTCGGAAAGCTAACGGCTGCTGCTCCTGAATCTCCTCGGCTACAAATCCATAAACACACTCAATCAATCACTAGCACTATACTCAGGGTAAAATGACCCTTTTACCCTTGGTCAAAGTTGACTTACTCAGGGCTGACTCGCCGAGTCGGGATACCCGACTCGCCGAGTCCTAGATTCTCCGTTCAACTCTTACATGCTGCTACTCGTCGAGTGCGGCATCGACTCGACGAGTACCCTCTGGATCCAAGAACTCAGATGATCTTCATCCGACTCGCCGAGTCAGATGAACAGACTCGACGAGTTGTTCTTAATCCTTAAGGAGATTTCCTTGGACTCGCCGAGTTGTATGAACAACTCGCCGAGTCCCTCCATTACTGAGTCTACTCTTAACTCGCTGAGCCCACTCCCTAACTCACCCAGTCCACTCGACACTGAAGAAACTGGAGAACTCGGGACCCGCGACGTGACTCGTCGAGTCGTTCTTCCGACTCGCCGAGTCGCCGCCATGCAACATATTTTTACTCGATTTCTCTTGAATCCAACACATGCAAATGATAGATCTAGGTCCATTAAGCTGTTTTACCACGTAAAGTTTCCAACTTTACGTGCACAACTACATGAATGAGGGAAATAAGACTAAAATATGCACAATAAGGGTAGATCCATGGCTACTAAGCAATGTAACCCCAAAAAGACAGTGGATCTGGACTCTTCAACACCCCAACACTCAGATCCAAAGGTATTTCGGCTTAATAATACAATCAAGCAAGCATAAAGCTTGGAACAAGCATCAAATAGCCCTTAAAAGAGCTCTAATGGAAGTTTAAGCATGAAACCAGAAGAGAACTCCGAAAATACCTGAATAAGTTCACACTTGATCTTGGATCTTGGCACTAGAACTCGTTTCCTTGCTTCCTTCTTCTTCTCCTTCTTCACCCCTTCACAAAATGGGACAAGATTACTTATAAGCTCACAAGAGGAAGGTTTAGGGTTTCTCACAGTGCTCTCAGGGGGAAAGTGACGAGATGGAGGCTATAATGGGGTTTAAATAGTGAGCAAACCCGGGGAGTTAGGGTTTCACCCAGACGGATGGACTCGCCGAGTCCAGGATATGGACTCGTCGAGTCGCCGGCTCCCGCGTGCCCAAGATGCGCGACCCGACTCGGCGAGTCAGGCTAGAACTCGCCGAGTCCCTCTTGAAAACTTAGCCCAAAACAAATTAAATTAACATACCGGAAACGGGTCGTTACAATTCTCCCCCACTCGTTTCAGACTTCGTCCTCGAAGTCTGCTACGGCTGGATCTGCGAATAATTCCGGGTAGTGCGTTCTCATTTCTTCTTCAGCCTCCCATGTCCATTCAGACCCCTTCCGATGCTGCCACTGCACCTTTACCAGCTGAATTACCTTGTTCCTCAAGGTCTTGGTCTTTCGTTCCAAAATTGCTATCGGTTTCTCGATATAATTCAAGCCGCTATCGACCTGGATATCCTCCAAGGGAACGACCGCTGTCTCGTCCACTAAACACTTCCTCAATTGCGACACGTGGAAGGTGTTGTGTATCAAACTGAGCTCCTCCGGAAGATCTAACCGATAAGCAACCCGACCCACCCGGGCCAAAACCCTGAAAGGACCAATAAATCTGGGGCCCAATTTGCCCCTCTTCCGGAACCTGATGACACCTTTCCAAGGTGAGACTTTCAGGAGAACCATGTCTCCCACCTGGAACTCCAAGTCTGAACGCCTCCTGTCGGCGTAGCTCTTCTGCCGACTCTGCGCAGTCTGCAGTCTACTACGGACCTGCTGGATCAGCTCCGTCGTCTTGAGCACCACTTCGGTGCTCCCCATGACCCGCTGACCGACCTCGCCCCAACAAATCGGGGTCCTGCACTTCCTGCCATATAACATCTCAAAAGGAGGTCGATCAATGCTCGCATGATAGCTGTTGTTATACGAGAATTCCGCTAAGGGAAGATACGTATCCCAACAGCCCCCAAAATCCAGAACACATGCCCTAAGCATGTCCTCGAGAGTCTGAATCGTCCTCTCACTCTGCCCGTCAGTCTGAGGATGGAAAGCGGTGCTGAAATGGAGACGAGTACCCATCTCGTCGTGAAACCGCTTCCAAAATCTGGACGTGAAGCGAACATCTCGGTCCGACACTACCGATACCGGTACTCCATGACGTGCCACAATCTCTCGCACATAGATATCGGCTAACCTTTCCGTCGATATACTCTCCTGGATCGGAATAAAATGGGCACTCTTCGTCAACCGATCCACCACTACCCATATCGAATCTACTCCACGTGCGGTCCTGGGAAGTTTGGTGATAAAATCCATGGTGATGTCCTCCCATTTCCACACGGGAATATCCAATGGCTGCATCTTGCCGTGAGGTCTCTGGTGCTCCGCCTTGACCTTCCGGCAGGTCAAGCACCTCTCAACGTACCAAGCGACGTCCCGCTTCATGCAGGGCCACCAATAATCAGGTCGAAGATCCCGATACATCTTCGTCGCCCCTGGATGGATAGAAAATCGAGACTTATGAGCCTCGTCCATCAATACCTGCCGTACCCCACCCCAGTACGGTACCCACACCCTACCATGAAGCGTCATCAAACCCCGACTGTCGTAGTCGAACGAAGCTACTCGACCCACTATCCTCTCGCACTTCTGCCTTTCCTCCTTGAGACCCTCCATCTGAGCCTCCTTGATCCGCTCCAACAAAGGAGTGATTACCGTCATCCTCATACACAAATCCCTGATAGGGGCCGCCGACGCCTTGCAGCTCAGGGCATCGGCCACCACGTTGGCCTTCCCTGGATGATACAGGATCTCACAGTCATAGTCCTTCAGCACGTCCAACCATCTCCTCTGTCTCATATTCAAACTCGGCTGATCCATAAGGTATCGTAAACTCTTGTGGTCCGTGTAGATAGTACAGCGGACCCCATACAGGTAATGCCTCCATATCTTGAGGGCAAATACAACTGCCCCCAGCTCCAAATCATGGGTAGGATAATTAGCCTCGTGAGGCTTCAACTGTCTCGAAGCATAAGCCACCACATGGCCTCGCTGCATCAACACTGCTCCCATACCGGTGATCGAAGCATCACAATAGACCACGAAATCCTCAACACCCTCTGGCAAGGTAAGGATCGGAGCCTCGCACAATCTCTGCCTGAGAGTCTCGAACGCCGCCTGCTGCTCAGGCCCCCAACGAAAAACTACCGACTTCTTGGTTAGTCGGGTGAGCGGCACTGCTATCTTGGAGAAATCCTGAATAAACCTCCGATAATACCCTGCCAATCCTAGGAAGCTCCGAATCTCAGATGGAGACCTCGGGACCTCCCACTGCATCACGGCCTCAATCTTGGCCGGGTCAACCAAAATACCCTTCTGATTAACGAGATGCCCAAGAAACTGCACCTCGCGTAACCAGAACTCGCACTTGGAGAACTTAGCGAACAGTCTCTCCCTCCTCAAAGTCTCCAACACCTCCCGCAGGTGCTCCTCGTGCTGTTCCTGCGTCTTGGAATACACCAAGATGTCATCGATGAACACTATCACTGACCGATCCAGCATCGGTCTACACACGCGGTTCATGAGATCCATGAACGCGGCTGGGGCATTGGTGAGCCCAAATGGCATCACCACAAACTCATAATGACCATACCGGGTCCTGAAAGCAGTCTTCTGTACATCCTCATCCCTGACCCTCATCTGGTGGTAACCGGAGCGTAGGTCGATCTTGGAGAACCAAGACGCTCCCTGGAGCTGATCGAACAAGTCATCTATCCTCGGAAGTGGGTAACAGTTCTTCACCGTTACCTTGTTCAACTCCCGGTAGTCAATACACATCCGATGCGACCCGTCTTTCTTCCTCACAAATAAGATCGGCGCTCCCCAAGGCGAACTGCTCGGTCGAATGAAACCCTTGTCTAACAGCTCCTGAAGCTGTGTAGACAACTCCTGCATCTCAGGGGGAGCAAGTTGATATGGTGCTTTGGCTATCGGAGCCGCACCAGGAACCAGGTCGATCCTGAACTCAACCTGCCTCTCAGGAGGTATCCCCGGCAAATCCTCGGGAAACACATCCGGGTAATCTCGAACAATAGGAACATCATCGATCGTCGTTTTGCCCTTATCCCGGGCATCCAAGACGTAGGCTACATAACCGGCGCAACCCTGCTGAACGTAGCGCCTTGCCCTAGCGGCCGAGCAGAAGGTCAATCCTCGCTGGGGCCTCTCGCCCTGAACCACTATCTCTCCCCCACTGGGAGTGCGAACCCTCACTAGCTGAAGCTCACAGTCAATCACCGCCCCGTTGGGGCTTAGCCAATCCATTCCCACAATAACTTTATTCCCGCGCAGGGGAATCGGAACCAAATCCACTGAAAACTGCTCCTCAAATATCTGAAGGGAACACCCTCTATATACTTTGTCGACCCTCACGGTCCTATCATCTGCTATCTCCACCTCTAACGGACAATCCAGTTTCCCTGGAGCTCTACTGAACCTCTTGCTAAGCGCAAGAGATACGAATGATCGGGTAGCCCCCGAATCGAATAATACCAAAGCAGAAATGCCGTTCACAGAGAACGACCCTGAATAAAACATACAACCATAAGCAACATTTAATCAATAATAATAAAGAGATAAAAGGGAAGATACATACCCGACACCACATCAGGAGTCGCTCGCGCCTCCTCTGCTGTCATCTGAAATGCCCTGCTCTTCGCCACCGGCGCATCAGCTCGGCCCTGACGGCCATCCGTGATCCTCAAGGTAGCAGGGGCGGGTGCATGCACCTTCCCTGCTGCAGCTAAACTGGGACACTGGGACCTTTTGTGTCCCCTCTGATTGCACTGAAAGCAAATCAGATCCGATGCTGTAACCGTAGTGGCAGGGGCCGTACAATCCCTACTCAAATGCCCAATCCGACCGCACTTGTAGCAGCCGGAACTCCCTGCCTTGCACGCTCCCTCGTGCAATCTCCCACACTTGCCACATCGACCGTGGCTCTGCTGACTCCTAGGTCTGTGATCTGAAACCTTGGGCTTTTTGCCCACACTGCCTGCACCCGAAACCGCCTCCGGTTTCCTCTTCCTCTCCATCTCGAGATCAATCTCCCTCTCTCTGGCTCTAGCAATCATGTCGTCCAGTGTTTTGCAACTGGACCGGCTCACAAACATACGAATGTCGCTCCGCAACATCTCGTGATAACGGGCCTTCTTCATCTCCTCGTCTGCTGCATACTGAGGAACAAGAAGGGCCCGCTCCCTGAACATGGCGGTGATCTCCGCCACTGTCTCGGTAGTCTGGGTAAGATCCTGGAACTCCCTGGCTAACTGTTGCACCTCAATGACCGGTGCGAACTCCGCTCTGAACCTGGTAGAAAAATCAGCCCAGGTCATGGCATCCAATGCCGCATCATCCCCGATGGTATGTCCTACCTCCTCCCACCAGTCACGTGCCCTGTCCTTCAGGAGACAGGACGCCAATCTGACCTTGTCCCCCTCGGGACATCTGCTAGTGCGGAATGCGTTGGCCACATCCGCCAACCACCTGGTACTCGCTATGGGGTCCCGTGCCCCGTGGTAGTCAGGAGCCCCGCACGCCCTGAACTCCCTGAAAGTGAGTGTGCGCGACCCCATCATGGCCGCCATCTCAGTACGGAAGGTACTCAGTCTCTCATCCATCATCTCCAAAATGCCCTCCTTGATCGAACCGAAGATCACAGGAGTCTGCTCAAGTATGATGCGAGTAATCTCAGAAGAAAGGAACTCTCTGGTCTGCTCATCCATCTGTCCGACCTCCGGGTCGGATCCCGATCCTGATCCTCCTTCGGCATCTGAACTGCCGGCTGCTGGCCTCGGACGCAAAACTACCATTCTGAAACATATCATAACAACATCAGAACATTGAAATATTTCAAGGGATCATAATACGACTACTAGCTTCCTGGTCTAATCTTGGCCTTCCTTGATTCGAGTACGGATCCTCTGTTTCCAGTAGTATGGGCCCCTACTACCTTCCACATCTACCCGTACTTTCCTCAAGAACTGCCTCGACTTCCCCAAGTCACTTCTACCGCTGCTATTTTCTGCTACCCTCACCCTAGGCTTGCCCTAGAGAAAACTCGAGCTCATTACGACTGGTCCTCAGCTGCTGTAGGTCTCCTTGCACTGCCAGTTAGCCATCACCTGAACACCATCACATGTGATGAGGATCGGATAATCCTTCAAGTAAAAGATCCGTCCCTACAACGGTTGGACTCAAACAAGAGCTGCGCAGTAGGGCCAGTTCCAGCACTCTGGGATTATTCAAACCTGATTACATGTGGTGTGACGTGTCCACCTAATGGCTAACTCCCATTACTCGAATCCCACTAAGCACAAAGCAAGCAGCATTCGGACAAGGGAAACAGACTCACGCAAGCTATTCTTATAACAAGAAATTGCACTAGCATAGGATGCTAAGCTCACACCATCAGGCATAACCTAAACAGGCTATCCTACTGCTGTCTACTCAATTCTAGCATGCAATATTCGTAGAGCTGTAACACATAAGCAGGCACATAAGGCATTCTCCTACACCCTTAGTCCTATTCTAGCATGCTGTTCTACTAAACTGAAATTGAACAAGTAACTTGTATGGGTAATTTGGGAGTACTTACTTGAGCTCGGTTGACCGCATGCACACACCTCTATCTTAAAACAATTCTTTTCCTCCTAAGTGTTTTCAAAATTCTTTTGTAAAAACATTTTATTAAATATCTTTTATTTTCCCCTTAGTTTGAGTTCAGATACACCCGAGAGTGTATCCGAATCCCTCAAACCAGGGCTCTGATACCAACTTGAAACGACCCAAAAATACGACCCAAAAATTTTTGTTTTTAATATAATCAAAACTGCAATCAGAGCATCATATAATAAAACCATACGTGATGTATCCCAAAACATAGTAAAATATTGTGCGGAAAAACTGTATCATGCTACATCAGATCAAACATCTAAATCAATCCCAGGCTAAAGCTGAGGCGGTGGTGTGTGCGATGCCGTCATCCAGAGCTCTTCCCTTTGCTTGCGGAAGTACCTGAAACCAAAACTGAAACTGTAAGCACGAAGCTTAGTGAGCTCCCCCAAACTACCACATACCATACAATAACACATAAACACATATTGGGCCTTGCCCACTGCATCGGGCCGAAGCACGGAAACTGCATCGGACCAAAGTCCGGAACTGACTGGGACCTTGTCCCCTGCATCGGACCGAAGTCCGGAACTAACTGCATCGGACCGAAGTCCGGAACGGACTGGGACCTTGTCCCCTGCATCGGACCGAAGTCCGGAACTAACTGCATCGGACCGAAGTCCGGAACTGACTGGGACCGTGTCCCCTGCATCGGACCGAGGTCCGGGACTGACTGCACATAGCATAGCATATCATAACCATTTATATTGCATACTGCATCGGGCCGTGGCCCGGAACATAAACACATACACATAGCACATAAAACATGTCTGAACCACGAAGGCATCAAACATACGAACTACTACATCGGACCGAAGTCCGGAAACTACTATTAACTGGACGGGCCGGCATTGTGGCCTTAGACCCGCCCCTACGGAAAGGAGACTCACCTCGTAAGCTAGCGGATGAGTGTGTGGCTCGGAAAGCTAACGGCTGCTGCTCCTAAATCTCCTCGGCTACAAATCCATAAACACACTCAATCAATCACTAGCACTATACTCAGGGTAAAATGACCCTTTTACCCTTGGTCAAAGTTGACTTACTCAGGGCTGACTCGCCGAGTCGGGATACCCAACTCGCCGAGTCCTAGATTCTCCGTTCAACTCTTACATGCTGCTACTCGTCGAGTCCGACATCGACTCGACGAGTACCCTCTGGATCCAAGAACTCAGATGATCTTCATCCGACTTGCCGAGTCAGATGAACAGACTCGACGAGTTGTTCTTAATCCTTAAGGAGATTGCCTTGGACTCGCCGAGTTGTATGAACAACTCGCCGAGTCCCTCCATTACTGAGTCTACTCTTAACTCGCTGAGCCCACTCCCTAACTCACCCAGTCCACTCGACACTGAAGAAACTGGAGAACTCGGGACCCGCGACGTGACTCGTCGAGTCGTTCTTCCGACTCGCCGAGTCACCGCCATGCAACATATTTTTACTCGATTTCTCTTGAATCCAACACATGCAAATGATAGATCTAGGTCCATTAAGCTGTTTTACCACGTAAAGTTTCCAACTTTACGTGCACAACTACATGAATGAGGGAAATAAGACTAAAATATGCACAATAAGGGTAGATCCATGGCTACTAAGCAATGTAACCCCAAAAAGACAGTGGATCTGGACTCTTCAACACCCCAACACTCAGATCCAAAGGTATTTCGGCTTAATAATACAATCAAGCAAGCATAAAGCTTGGAACAAGCATCAAATAGCCCTTAAAAGAGCTCTAATGGAAGTTTAAGCATGAAACCAGAAGAGAACTCCGAAAATACCTGAATAAGTTCACACTTGATCTTGGATCTTGGCACTAGAACTCGTTTCCTTGCTTCCTTCTTCTTCTCCTTCTTCACCCCTTCACAAAATGGGACAAGATTACTTATAAGCTCACAAGAGGAAGGTTTAGGGTTTCTCACAGTGCTCTCAGGGGGAAAGTGACGAGATGGAGGCTATAATGGGGTTTAAATAGTGAGCAAACCCGGGGAGTTAGGGTTTCACCCAGACGGATGGACTCGCCGAGTCCAGGATATGGACTCGTCGAGTCGCCGGCTCCCGCGTGCCCAAGATGCGCGACCCGACTCGGCGAGTCAGGCTAGAACTCGCCGAGTCCCTCTTGAAAACTTAGCCCAAAACAAATTAAATTAACATACCGGAAACGGGTCGTTACAGTTCATCACGGCCCACTTGCAAAGGATGCAAAGGTATGTGGACTGCTTACTGAAGTTGAATGTCAACTTCGACGAAGAATTGGCTATTGATATTATCCTACACTTTTTTCTCCTTGTAATCATCAGTTCAGAAAGACGTATCATATGAACAAGGAGGAAGTCACTCTAAGCAAGCTTCAAGGCCTACTCAAAACTGCTAAAAGTGGTTTAAAAGGCAAGTATGTTGTACCCACTCTTACTGCTGCTGCCCTTGTCCTGACAATTTTACATGGGAAGGGAAAGAAGATGAAAAGATCCCCCTAAGAGCCACACGGCAAAGTCCCATGATGGTTCTTCTTTGAGTGGATCCAAAGGTGCTTCTGCTACTCCCTCTTCCAATCCAAAGGATGCAAAGTGCTTCCATTATCATGAAAAGGGCATCGGAAACGAAGTTACCTGAAGTATTTGCAAGACATCAAGGATGGGAAGATAAAGCCCACCTTCATAGGTATTTACAGTATTCTATCTAATAACTCATCACATGATAGTTCTTGGGTCCTTGACACAGAATGTGGTTTTCACATTTGTTCTAATTTGCAGGGTCTAAGAAGAAGTAGCAATGTGGAGCACGAGAATATGAACTTGATCATGGGGAATAGGAAAGCTTCTCCTGTCACCAAGATTGGAGTTTGTAATTTATTACTTAGTAGTGGCTTAGGTTTAGAGTTGAATAATTGTTGCTACTCGTTAGAAATAAGAAGAAACATTATTTCGTTTCATGGTTTGTATAAACAAGGTTATAGATTTTTGTTTTCTAATGAAATTGGTTCTATTAATTCTATCTTTGATGATACTTTCTATTTTGAAGCATTGCCTTGTAATGGTATATATTAAATTTTGATGGTTGTAGACAACTTAGGAAATAATGTATTGAATATTGATTGGTCCAATGGTTTGGACAAGGCATTCTTGTGGCATTGTCGTCTTGGACATGTTAACAAGAAGCGTGTAGCCTAACTCTAAAAGGATGGAGTATTGGAGTCATTTGACCCCAAGGGATGCAAACCGCTTCTATGTGACTTTTACTGATGATTATAGAAGATATCAGTATATCTACTTAATCAAGCATAAGTCAGAAACTTTTGAAAAGTTCACAGAGTTTAAGTAAGAAGTGGAGAATCAATTTGGCAGGAAGATAAAGATGCTCTGATCCGATCGAGGTGATGAGTATCTTACTATCGAGTTCCACGACTATCTGTAGGAATGTGGAATTGTTTCACAATTGACGACACCTAGAACACCGCAACTAAATTGTGTGGCTGAGAGGCTCAATCGAACCTTGTTGGATATGGTTCCTTCCATAATGTGTCGAGCTTCGTTACCTATCTCATTTTGGGGGTATGCCTTAGAGATTTCCACCCATATCCTTAACCTAGTCCCAACTAAGAAGGTTGCCAAAACACCTCACGAGATGTGAAGAGGGAAGGTTCCCTCATTGGCATATATCAAGGTTTCGGGTTGCGAGGCTTCCGTAAAACGAGAGACTCACAGAAAGCTTGAACCTTGTAGTGAGCGATGTATTTTCATCGGCTACCCGCAAAAGTCCTTTGTATATGTGTCCTATAGACCGAGTGACAATGTTTTCTTCATTGCAAGGAGAGGGGTTTTCCGAGAGACAGAACTCATATGCCAAGAGGACAGTGTGAGGCAAATTGAACTTGAAGAGTTGAAGAATCAAGTGATGAAGGAAACTCAAACACTAGCACTCAACCCTAGGAGGAAATTCCTGTTGAGCCGATTGACGAGTCTTTACCCCTAAGACGTTTCTGTAGAGTTAGTGTTCCACCCGTATTATATGGATTCCATATAACCGCCGAGAGTGATACGTTTATTAGTGATAGTACACTGATAAAAATGGATGAACCTAACAACTACAAGGAAGCCATGGCAGGCTCGGAGTTTGCAAAGTGGAAAGAGGCAATGGATAGTGAGATTCAGTCCATGTATGACAATCAAGTTTGGAACTTGTTTAACAATGTACCGGGTCATAAGACGGTCAGGTGCAAGTTGATCTTTAAGAAGAAGACCGACATGGATGGGAAAGTGCATACGCTCATGATTGGTTGCGAAGGGCTTTACTCAAACCCCTGGTGTTGACTATGATGAGACCTTCTCACCAGTGGCCAATATCAAATCTATAAGGTTTATGCTAGCCATAGCTAGATTTCATGATGATGAAATATGGTAGATGGATGTGAAAACCACTTTCCTCATTGGAAGGTTGCTAAGGATGTTTACATGAATCAGCCATAGTGTTTTATGGATGCAAAGTACCCGAATAAAGTATGCAAGCTTGAGAAATCCATCTACAGATTGAAACAAGCATCTTGCAGATGGAATCTTTGTTTCGATGAGAAAGTCAAAGAGTTTGGTTTTTCGAGAAGAGAGGATGAGTCCTGCGTGTATGTCAAAGCTAGTAGGAGTATATTGAGCTTCCTCGTATTGTATGTGGATGACATACTGCTCATAGGAAACGGCGTCCCAAACCTGCAAGAGGTTAAGTCCTACTTGGGAAATGTTTTACTATGAAGGACCTTGGAGAAGCTGCTTACATTTTGGGAATAAGGATTTTGAGAAATAAGAATAAAAGACTAATAGGACTTAGTCAAAGTAGTTACTTGGAAAAGGTGTTGAAACGTTTCAACATACAAAATTCCAAGAAAGGAGAATTACCTATCCATAGCAATGCCAAACTGAGTCTGAGTACCGATGCTGAGATGGAAGAAATGAGTCGAGTACCTTATGCTTCCGCCATTGGATTGATCATGTATGCTATGATGTGTACTCGCCCTGATGTGGCTTTTGCTTTGAGCATGGTTAGTCGATATAAAGGGAACCCTACTAGAGCTCACTAGATTGCAGTAAAGAACGTTCTTAATTACTTATGAAGGACTAAGGACTGGGTCCTTTCCCTTGGTGGGAGTGATAACTTGAGAGTGACAGGGTAGAGTGATGCCAGCTTTTAGACTAACAAAGATAATTTACGCTTTCATTCCAACTAGGTATTTACCCTAAATAGAGCAGAAGTAACATGGAAAAGTTCCAAGCAAGAGATTGTGGCTGATTCAATGTGTGAATCAGAGTACATAGCAGCAAGCGAAGCATCGAAGGAGGAAATATGGCTAATGAACTTCATAAGAGACCTTGGAGTTTTACCTTCCATAAAGGAACCGATGGAGATTTTCTGTGAAAATGAGGGTGCGGTCGCCTTAACCAAGAAACCGAGGGATCATGGAAAATATAGGCATATCGACAGGAAATATCACTTTATTAGACATCGGGTAGAAGAAGGACTCTTCATAGTTTAGAGGGTATCGTCAGAGGAGAACCCAACGGATCCCCTTACGAAGGGACTGAGTAGGATTAAGAACTTGCAGCATGCTAGGAGTATTCGGTTGAAGGATGATACTAGTTTTAGTGATTAGATAACTATTTAGAAACTAGTAATAGATAAAATCTTATTAAAATTTGATGATTGAATAAAGGAGTTGTATATTTGAGTAAAGTTACTATCTCGTGTCAATTGTTTACTATTTTTTCATTTTGCATGTTTTGACTTCTAGAGTAATAAGATTATTCAAAATTATCCACAGTCAATCATACCTTGGAAGTAGGTACTGTGGCAAGACTGTAATGAATTGGCTTGTAGATTGTCTATGTTGTTTATACATCGCAAAAGTTTGCAGCAATGTTCCTGAGCATTCCTGAAATAATATTTGAGTATTGGATTAAACCCATGCACATATGAATCACTTCATGGAATTTATCACGAGGGATTGTGAGACGATAATATCGTATAATCTTCAAACCAAGATATATGAGTTGTAGATTACGAGTTGGTTGTACACTGATAGTACGAAAACACATTAGTAACTTGATGTTATAAAACATATTTTTTTGTATAATTTTACAAGTAATTAGTACCAGAATATATGTCGAAGTTTTTTTGTTTCTTTTATCCTACGAAGATTAAAAGAGATATCGTGGGACCCTCGATGATTTTTTGTTGACTTACGTGTCGGGCCCGGTTAGGACTTAATTGATGTGTTCTATTATGTTTTATATCAAAAATTTATCAAAAATCAGGAAACAAACAGTTGGACAATGAGTATGACTCCATTCCATTTCTTTGTCCACCTAATATCTTGAAGAACAGAGGATCATATGATCCTTTATCTAAAGGACGCGTCGTTGACTAGGTCAGAGTTCGACAACGTCTTTTGAGAGCTACAATTGCTAATCGGATTTTGAAGTTGCATTGGCAGCTATAGTTATTAGACTTATCCATGTGGGAGACTGTTGGATTAGGTGTCTAAGCACATAACTATAATTTGTATGTAGTTGACCCGATAGTAGCATGGTCCTTTTGGGTTGCCATCTCTATAGCAATTTGATAGAATGGATATTTGAGAAAGAGGTTAATTGTGATTTATTAATATATTATAACAACAATATATTAATTTAGAAATCATATTATTTAATTAGTATTGATCAAATAATTAATTTGGAATTCATTTAGTGATCAAAAGAGACAGATTAAATTAACGGGGGACTTATTAGGTAATCAATAATACTTATAGTTTGGGTTAATGATCCATATTGATTAGGGATGGACAAAATTTATGTAAGGGTCCATGAAGATTTCGTCCACGGGCCTATCTTAAGGGTTATTAGATTGCTTAAGGCTTAATCAAGTGAATTAGGGTTTCCAAGATTAAAACCCTAAGGATCCTATACTATAAATAGAACCCACAACACTCTCAAAATTGGTCTATTCTACTAAGGAAGAAACCCTAACCGATTTTGAGTGCCTCCCAACCTCTCTCATATTCTTCCAACTTGCTTTTGGTGTTTGTGACTTATTAGAGGTATCGTATTTGAGGTACTAAGCTCTTGAAGGTGAAGGATAACAAGCTACAACAAAGAGGTATTCATCTAACTTGTTTTATGTTGTAATTCTATTGAATTGTATGCTAGTTAGGGTTCATGCTTTGGATAATTTAATATTGCATGTATAATTTGTGGAAACCTAGATCCAAAGCATTAGGGTTGAATGTGCACCATAGGATTGTTGTAGTGCTCAAAACCTATCAAATACACCATAGATACATGTGCATGCACAAGTATTTCAAAATCTTGAATGATTTAGTGCAATATGAGAACTGTTCTACATACGTAGTTAAGTTCTAGGGAATATTATGGAATTTTCACACTATTTTTAAGTACATATACCATGCACATGGATGTGCACTTATAGATGTATAATTATTACCCGTTGTCTCAATTTATGCACTATAAATATCGACTTTATAAAAGTATTCCAAATGTACCTCTTCATAGACCATGACATGGTGATTCCAATAAAGTAATCAAAATTCAATTCTGATACCCAAAACAATTTTAAAATAATGATTAACTTTTCACATTTAAATGGTTACTATTTGATAGTTTTCACACAAATTGTTTAGCCTCAGAATAAAAATATTATAGAAATATAATCAAAAGTTAGACATAAGTCCGAGTTCAAAACGTTCTCGAAATTTTCTAATGAGTTGTGCATTTTCCTCAACAAGTCATTTTAGTTTCTATTTTAAGAGAAATCACTTAAATTTTAGTTTGCTTCTAAAAAAGAATAAATATTTTTGTGTTCATAACATATGGTAAGCTACAATTGGCCGAATTACAGTTGTGGTTGCGGGGATTTGACCTACAAAATTAGACCTAATTTGACCATTGGTTACAAATAGATCGCTAATCCGATTATAGTAGAAAAAGGATATTGTAAGATGAGAATTTGTGTCGACTTCATCGACATAAAAAAAACATGCTCAAAGGACAACTAGTCCTTACCAGAGATAGATCATAGGATCGAATTGTTAGGAGGTATAACATAAATCCTTTCTAGATCCTTACAAAGGGTAGCATGATTTAAAAGTGACCAAATGAGACAAGGACAAGATAACTCTTTACGCTTAAAAAGGGACGTTCTGCTACCTGAAAATGCCTTTCTGGTTAACAAATCTTGGAGAAACAACTCAACGGTTACCTAACAAAGCTTTTGAACATTAGATAGGGGAAACATATAAGTTTTGTAAATACATGGATGTTATGGTTAATAAAATCAAAGAGGATAGAAATTTCCCGAATGACATAGAAGAGACATTAGTTCAATTGTGAAATATAGACATGAAGCTTTACCCGAAGTAATGTGTGTTTGGCACACATAAAGGGATGTTTCTCGGGCATATAAAAATTACCTACGGGATAGAAGGGAATCGATAAATGGTGAAAGATGTGTTAGATACAATGAATCCCAAGACAATTAAAGATGTGCAATGTTTAAATGGAAGTGGGCTCCTTTTGGAATAATCTTAGCTAAATCAGCAGAATAATCGATGATATTCTTCCATTAACTAAGGACACATGCTGAGAAGAATGATATCACATGTAAAAAAGAAGCATATGAAGAATTCCAAAGGTTAAGACCACACATCCAAAACTTGCCAACGTTGGCTAGTCTAACCACGAATGAACCTTTAGTTGTCTATCTAGCCACCAACAGAGAAGCACTAAGAGCGATCCTTATCGTAGAGAGAGAGAAAAGTGCTTCTATAATTTATCATTTGATCCCTTCAAGGAGTAGAACTCAACTATTTGATAATTGAGAAGTTGACCCTTTCCCTGATCTACACGACTAGAAGACTATGTAGGTACTTCCAGGTGCATCAGAACTTGTTGCTAACAAAACAACCAATAAGAAAAATCTTGATGTAACTTGAACGATCAAGGAAAATAACTAAATGAGGAATAGAATTAGGAGAGTTAGAATCCTCCTATAAGCAAAAGAGTCTGCATCAGAAGGACAAGCCTTGGCAAAATTTTCGATTTAGATTTATGTGGAAGAAAACATGAGTGCTTGTGAAGTAAAAGATCAAAACATTGGAATGATACCAACAAGATTTCCCTTTCTTGGCTAAAGCACCGAACCATGCTTTGGATAGGTAAAAGGTGAAGGATATTAAAATATGATGAAGTATCTAGTAGTGACGATTTGGGGGCATGAATAATACTAACAAGTGCTTTCTTAGGTCAAAAATAAGTCAGAGTACGAGGCTTTGTTGGACGGACTACGCATGGTCCACAACATGATAATCTCTAAGCTTCAAGCATTTAGATATTCCATGTTAGTACCAAATCAAAATGACATGACATATGAATAGAAAGAGGGCCATATCAAGGAGTCTTTAGCAAGAGTAAGATAAATAATAAACCATTTTCAAGAATTTAAAATGACCCAAATCCCACACTCTAAGAATAAAGAAGTTGATGCTTTTAGTAAATTTGCATCAGTAGTGTTTAGCCAGTTTTCAAATAGTATTGTTGTATGTATTGCCTAGGCGTAGTATCGAAAGTGAGAAAATTGAAATGATGGATGTGCAAGATGAAGAAGAAGCATGGATGAGCCATCTTTTCCAATACCTCTAGAGTAACACCTTACCGAAGTGTGAGACAGAAGCATAGAAGATCAGAATCAACGCAGATATGTACACTATAACATCCCCAATTTCATAGCCTCAAAAGGCCTTTTCTTAATGCTTATTTAAAACATAGTATTCTTTTTTTTTTTATGAGGAATTGTTTCCAAAACATTCTTTTAATGTGTGATCATATTAATATCAAAGCATTTCTAAAGAAATGGTTTACATTAATATATACAAATTTGTGATGTCATAACTGATACAAAACATAAGCATAAAATTATAGGCCTTAAAATAATTTATGATACTAATGGCCTAAAAGCTTCTTAAATCTCTCATTAGACTTACACTCATCATCCTTGTGCTCTCGTACCGCTACCTGTGATACAAAGAAATTGAGTGGGTTAGGTTTGGGAGCTTGATGAGCACATATGGTTTTCAATCCTTAATAATTCAATCCTTTAATTATATATTTCATATCAAGTAACTAAACTGATTACCCATTCTCATTATTCTCACTTTCTGATCCTAAAATACTCATCTCAAGGGACCTATCCTAAGGATCATTGTCAGGAATGAGTACAAAGTACTACTTCGGGGGTTCCTTTATCATTATAAGTCAATAAGGAAATTAGGGGGGGGGGGGTTGGTGTAGAGTTCATCAATTGAATGCATGGTTTATTAACACCCATTGTGTAACAACAGAAATTTTAAAACAAAATTTTCATTTCTAAAATGTATTTTCATCCAAAACAAAGCATAAATATCCAACGTATCATGTCATAATTCAAATCCCAAGATCATAAATCATCCATCAGTGTGTACAGATCACGCCGACGCCTTCCCACGGTCCTCGCTAGTACCTAAAACACAACACAACAACTGTAAGCATAAATGCTTAGTGAGTTCCCCAAAATACAACTTACGCACATACGCCTTTCCAGGCCCTGACCTTCTTGTCCATGTGTCTCAGGGGACTTCCGTCCCGGCTGGGTAAACCTTCCGGTCCTACCCATGCCAAACCCTTCGGTCCACATTACAACGCCTTCCGGCCCTTAACATATACGCCTTCCGGCTCATAACATAATGCCTTCCGACCCACATTAAGCATATCATACATAGCACATATAACAATTAACTTATCACATATAGCACATATGTCTCATATCATATCCGACCTTCCGGTCACACAGTCAAACCCTTCCGGGTACAGTATAGTGAGAAGACTCACCTCGTGAATATCGATAGCTAGCAAATCCCGAAATCACTCGTGCTCGATCCTCCGAGCTACAATCTCCCTATATCATCGTACATCTCTTATTAATAGTTTTACCACTAAGGTTTACTACCCTTTTTAAGTCAACACTAGTCAACTCTTGGTCAACGATCAACGGTCAACTTTGACCAGACTCGGCGAGTGCACTCGGGCGACTCGGCGAGTCTAGACGTTTTCACCAACTCTCTAGGATTCCTTTTTGACACGTCGAGTACTCCCCTGACTCGACAAGTTCCACCTGGAAGAATCGTGGGGCCACCCCGACCCAACTCGCCGAGTCTCAAGAACAACTTGGCGAGTCCCAGTTCGACTCAGTCCACCTGTCAACCCTCTCTAACTCGCCCTGACTCACTGAGTCAACCCACGACTCGACTGGATCACTCACTGGACGATCTAATGGCAATCTTCAAGCTACTCGCCGAGTCTACTCATCGGACTCGGTGAGTCCATGACATGCAATCACTCAAACTCGCTTCTAAGGTCAGATCTGCTCCAACAATTCATAGATCTGGCCTTCCTAGACTGATTCATCATGTAAAGCCCTTATCTTGGTGTTCACAATACACTCCATGTCTCATAAATGGCATTTTGGCCTAAGGCATAAGGATTCCAATCCAAAACCTCCATTGATTCACAGAAAGCTTGGGCAAAGGGACACTCTGGACCCCAAAGAGTCCAGATCCATGGTCTAAAACGCTTAAGGGACCAAGGGAGTACTAGATCTAGCCACAAGAGGCCTCAATAAGCCCTAAATCAATGTAAACATCAACATAGAAGAGGATAGCTCGAAGATATTACCACAATAGCGATGCTCTAGACTCCAAACCCTCAGAAATGGCTCCACTTGCTTTCCCTTTAGCTGACCCTCCCTTTCCCTTGCAAGATGACACTTCCAAGATCAATAATGGCCTCCTTCTTTGCTCCAAACGCTCACACTCGATTAGGGTTTCACTCAAGGGACTGGTGAGCACAAATGACGGCCATAAGGCCCTTTAAATAGGTCCCAAACCCGAGAAATTAGGGTTTCATTGAACAACATGGACTCGCCGAGTCCATACCTTGGACTCGCCGAGTCCAGATGCGAACCCGCGTCCAGAATCGCGACCATACTCGGCGAGTCTGAGCTCCAACTCACCGAGTCCACTCACAAAACATCAAAATTAGAAACATAGAAGATACCTGGAATTTCGGGCTGTTACAACTCTCCCCCACTAGAACTAGACTTCGCCCTCGAAGTCTCGCTCTGAAAATAGCTCCGGATGCTGCTCACGCATCTCACGCTCCGGCTGCCAGGTCATCTTTGATCCCTTCCGGTGTTGCCATTGAACCAACACCAGAGGTACCTCCTTGTTCCTCAGAACCTTGATCTTCCGATCTCTGATGGCCACTGGTCTCTCGGCATAATTCAAGCTCGCATCCACCTGAATATCCTCTAATGGAACCACTGCCAACTCATCGGCTATACACTTCCTCAACTGCGACACATGAAAAGTGTCGTGGATCTGCCCCAACTCTGCTGGCAACTCCAAACGATAGGCTACTCGGCCTACCCTTGCAATCACACGAAATGGTCCAATATACCGGGGCCCCAACTTGCCCTTCTTCCTGAATCGAATCACTCCTTTCCAAGGAGAGACCTTCAGGAGAACGAAGTCGCCGACCTGAAACTCAAGCTCGGACCGGCGTCTGTCTGCATAACTCTTCTATCGGCTCTGGGCGGTCAATAACCTCTGTCTGACCTGCTGAATTTGCTCTGTCGTCTGAAGCACAATCTTTGTATTGCCCATCACTCTCTGCCCAACCTCTCCCCAGCAAATGGGGGTCCGACACCTCCTCCCATACAACAGCTCAAAGGGTGGCATACCAATGCTCGAATGATGGTTGTTGTTGTAGGAAAACTCTGCCAAGGATAAATACGTATCCCAACTACCCCCGAAGTCCAACACACATGCGCAGAGCATGTCCTCAAGCGTCTGAATCGTGCGCTCACTCTGACCGTCCGTCTGGGGATGATATGCGGTACTAAAATGCAGTTTAGTACCCAACTCCTCATGAAAATTCTTCTAGAATCTGGAAGTGAAACGTACATCACGGTCCGAAACAATCGAGATCGGCACCCCATGCCGAGATACCACTTCCCTAACATACAACTCTGCCAACTTTTCCGCTGAAGAACTCTCACTGATGGCAAGGAAGTGAGCGCTCTTCGTCAACCTGTCCACAATCACCCAAATTGCATCAACACCTCTGGCAGTCCTTGGCAATTTGGTGATGAAATCCATGGTGATTTGTTCCCACTTCCACTCGGGAACCTCCAATGGCTGCAACTTGCCATGCGGTCTCTGGTGCTTGGCCTTAACCCTACGGCAGGTCAAGCACCTCTCAACAAACCATGCGACGTCCCTCTTCATACAGGGCCACCAATACTCTTTCCTCAAATCCAAATACATCTTCGTAGCCCCCAGATGGATCGAAAATTTCGACCGATGAGCCTCTTCCATCAAAGTAATACGCGTACCGCCCACAAACGGTACCCAAATCCGACCCTGAAAAGTTATAAGCCCTCGTCCATCCGTAACGAACTCCGAAACCAACCCAACGACCCGCTCCTTCTTCTGCATCTCCGGTTGCACAGCCTCGGCCTGTGCCCCACGAATGGCATCCAGTACCGGAGCTATCACGGTCAATCTCAAACATACATCCCGCAGTGGAGTGCTCTCCGCCCTGCGGCTCAACGCATCGGCTACCACATTAGCCTTACCTGGGTGGTACAGGATCTCACAATCATAATCCTTGACCACATCCAACCACCTCTTCTGCCGCATATTTAGGTTGGGCTGATCCATCAAGTACCTCAAACTCTTATGGTCCGTGTATATCATACACCGAACCCCATACAAGTAGTGACGCCAAATCTTGAGGGCGAACACTACTGCCCCCAACTCTAGATCATGCGTGGGATATCTCGTCTCATGAGGCTTCAGCTGCCTCAATGCATATGCTATCACATGCCCCCTCTGCGTCAGCACCGCACCCAGCCCCAAAATCGATGCATCATAATATACTACAAAATCCTCCATCCCTTCCAGGAGAGCTAATACCGGGGCTTCGCACAACCTTTGGCGAAGTGTCTCAAAGGAGGTCTGCTGCTCGGGACCCCATGAGAAAGCAACACCCTTCCGGGTCAATCTGGTGAGCGGCACTGCGATCTTGGAGAAATCCTTGATAAATCTCCGATAATACCCTGCCAACCCAAGGAAACTCCTGATCTCAGAGGGTGACTTCGGCACCTCCCAACTCATCACCACCTCAACCTTGGCCAGATCGACCAATATCCCTTCCTGATTGACAAGATGTCCTAAGAACTGGACCTCCCGCAACCAGAAATCACACTTGGAGAACTTTGCATAAAGCTTCTTCGATCTCAATACCTCAAGGACCTCCCTCAAATGCTCCTCATGCTGCTCTCTAGACCTCGAATATACCAGAATGTCATCGATAAATACAATCACCGACCGATCCAACATCGGCATGCATACCCTGTTCATGAGATCCATGAACACAGCCGGGGCATTGGTGAGCCAAAAAGGCATCATCACAAACTCATAATGCCCATATCGCGTCCTGAACACTGTCTTCTGGACGTCCTCATCCCGCACTCTCACCTGATGATATCCCGACCTCAAATCGATCTTGGAGAACCAAGATGCTCCCTGCAACTGATCGAATAAATCGTCGATCCTCGGGAAAGACATCTGGAAACTCACGCACCACCGGTACCTCCTCAACTGAACTCGGTCTCTCGGAAGTCGCTCGCGTATCCATCACATACGCCACAAAACCCTTACAACCCTGTGGTAGACACTGCCTCGCCCTAGCGGCCGAACAAAAAGCTGATCCCGAACGTGTACCCTCGCCGTACACTGAAAGAACTCCCCCACTAGGGTCTCGTATAGTCACCAGTTGGCGCTCACAGTCGATAACTGCGCCGAATCGGCTCAACCAGTCCATGCCCATAATGACACAGACATCACCCATCGCAATAGGAATCAGATCAATCGGGAACTCAACCCCGAAAATCTCTAACACACATCCCTGGAGAACCTCCGTGGCACAAACCACTCTCTCGTCAGCTATGGAAACTCTCAGAGGTCGACTCAATGCCTCACGACTAACACTGATATGCTGACTAAAGGCCAAAGATACAAAAGGCCGACTTGCCCCCGAGTCAAATAACACTAAAGCAGGTACAGAGTTCACATGGAAAATACCTACGCATAACATAATATAAGCATAATATCTCAACATCAAAATAAATACATGAAAGAAAACATACCCGCCACAACATCGGGCGCAGCGCGGACCTCCTCCGCAGTCAGCTGGAAAGCTCTCCCACGAGCCCTCGGGGCCTCGGCCTTCACTGGTCGAGTCTCAGTAGTCCTGGCAGCAGGTGCAGATCCCTGATGAAGCTGAGGGCACTCGGCCTTCCGATGGCCGGTCTGGTTGCAACGAAAGCAAACCATAAACCCCTTGGGGCAATCCCTCGCAATGTGCCCCTCTTTGCCACACTTGTAGCAAGCTCCTGATCGACATGCCCCCTCGTGACCCTTGCCGCACTTTCTGCAAGTGCGGCCCTTCGGACCTCCCGTCCTCGAATCGGCGGACTTAGTCCGCTTGGCTGCCGGCTGAGACTAAGCCGGCCGCCGATCCATCCGTTGAGACTCGGCCTCCTCCCTGGCCTGGGTCTCCAACTCGATCTCGCGCTTCCTGGCATTCGCCTGAAGCTTAGCAAAGGTATGATATGTGGAGTTCGACACGAACTCCCGGATATCCCTCCTCAACACACCCAAATACCGGCTCATCCGAGCCTGCTCTGTGGACACCTGCTCAGGGCAGAACATCGCCCTCTCATGAAACTTCCGCGTGATCACTGTAACCGAAGTAGTACCCTGCTTGACGGTCAAGAAATCCTGAACCAACCGTTCCCTCTCCACCGGGGGAACGTACTCGTCTCTGAAGATAGAGGTAAACCTCTCCCACGTCACAGCTGAAATCTCTGCCAAAGTGAAGTTCGCCGTCATGAACTTCCACCAATCCTTCGCTCCCAGACGGAGCTGGTTCAAGGCGAACCGTACTCTCAGATGCTCCGGACATGAACAAGTGTAGAAGCATCCCTCAATATCAGCAATCCATCTCATCGCAACTATCGGATCCTGTGTCCCGTCAAACTTAGGTGGCTTCATGTTGCTGAACTCCCGAAACAGCAATGAGTCACCTCCCTATGGTCTGGCAGCGGCCACAACTGCGGTAGCTGAAGCGGCTGCAACCTCAGTCAACACGGCGTACAGCTCATCAAAGGTCTCCATCAAAGTGGTCTTAATAGACCCAAACATCTCCGGAATCTCAGCCCGGATCGCTGTAGCTACCTCCTCATGAATCATCTGATGAATCTCCTCATCACTCACACTGCTCGTACTGGGTTTGTGGCGTGATCCAACCATGATGCCTCTGAAATACAACATACAAATATCATAGACTCTATCGGGCATAATCGCACTCGATAACGCAACCCTACTCAGTCTCCGATACCCAGGGATTCTTACTTGGGTCGCCCACTGACCCAGTGTCTTTGGTAGTACGGGCCCAATACTACCGACTACACCGCATCAGCGTTCATCCCAAGTCCTCCTCCCCAAACCCCGGATCCTGAGTACTCTACTATTGCCATGCACCAACTACCCGCTCGCTCTCAAAGCATCTCATAGCAACAGATTCCCTAGACTAAGGCATCATAAATCAGGCCACTCTAGTCCTATTATGAATACCTAGTCTTCTAGCATGCACATCATATCAGATCATATCTCATAACACAACATTGTAAGGGTATTTTGGGGATTTTTACCGTTCGGGCGCTGGCTGATCGTACACACTGCTTCATTCTTGTTTACCACAAATCCTTTATAAAAATTTTATGCTTTTTGTATTTTTAAAAGTTTTCCTCAAATCCTCGGTTTGAGTTCAGTTACGCCCGAAGGTGTACATGAATCCCTCAAACCTGGGCTCTGATACCAATTTGTAACAACAGAAATTTTAAAAAAAAAATTTCATTTCTAAAATGTATTTTCATCCAAAACAAAGCATAAATATCCAACTTATCATGTCATAATACAAATCCCAAGATCATAAATCATCCATCAGTGTGTACAGATCACGCCGGTGCCTTCCCATGGTCCTCGCTAGTACCTGAAACACAACACAACAATTGTAAGCATAAATGCTTAGTGAGTTCCCCAAAATACAACTTACGCACATACGCCTTTCCAGGCCCTGACCTTCTGGTCCATGTGTCTCAAGGGACTTCCGTCCCTGCTGGGTAAACCTTCCGGTCCTACCCACGCCAACACTTCGGTCCACATTACAACGCCTTCCGGCCCTTAATATATATGCCTTCCGGCTCATAACATAATGCCTTCCGGCCCACATTAAGCATATCATACATAGCAGATATAACAATTAACTTATCACATATAGCACATATGTCTCATATCATATCCGACCTTCCGGTCACACAGTCAAACCCTTCCGGGTACAGTATAGTGAGAAGACTCACCTCATGAATATCGATAGCTAGCAAATCCCAAAATCACTCGTGTTCGATCCTCCGAGCTACAATCTCCCTATATCATCATACATCTCTTATTAACACTTTTACCACTAAGGTTGACTACCCTTTTTAAGTCAACACTAGTCAACTCTTGGTCAACGGTCAACGGTCAGCTTTGACCGGACTCGGCGAGTGCACTAGGGCGACTCGGCGAGTCTAGACATTTTCACCAACTCTCTAGGATTCCCTTTTGACACGTCGAGTACTCCCCTGACTCGACGAGTTCCACCTGGAAGAATCGCGGGGCCACCCCGACTCAACTCGCCGAGTCTCAAGAACAACTCGGCGAGTCTGAGTTTGACTCAGTCCACCTGTCAACCCTCTCTAACTCGCCCTGACTCACTGAGTCAACCCACGACTCGACTGGATCACTCACTGGACGATCTAATGGCAATCTTAAAGCTACTCGCCGAGTCTGCTCATCGGACTCGGCGAGTCCGTGCCATGCAATCACTCAAACTCGCTTCTAAGGTCAGATCTGCTCCAACAATTCATAGATCTGGCCTTCCTAGACTGATTCATCACGTAAAGCCCTTATCTTGGTGTTCACAATACACTCCATGTCTCATAAATGGCATTTTGGCCCAAGGCATAAGGATTCCAATCCAAAACCTCCATTGATTCACAGAAAGCTTGGGCAAAGGGACACTCTGGACCCCCAAGGGTCCAGATCTATGGTCTAAAACGCTTAAGGGACCAAGGGAGTACTAGATCTAGCCACAAGAGGCCTCAATAAGCCCTAAATCAATGTAAACATCAACATAGAAGAGGATAGCTCGAAGATATTACCACAATAGCGATGCTCTGGACTACAAACCCTCAGAAATGGCTCCACTTGCTTTCCCTTTAGCTGACCCTCCCTTTCCCTTGCAAGATGACATTTCCAAGATCAATAATGGCCTCCTTCTTTGCTCCAAACGCTCACTCTCGATTAGGGTTTCACTCAAGGGACTGGTGAGCACAAATGACAGCCATAAGGCCCTTTAAATAGGTCCCAAACCCGAGAAATTAGGGTTTCATTAAACAGCATGGACTCGCCGAGTCCATACCTTGGACTCGCCGAGTCCAGACGCGAACCTGCATCCAGAATCGCGACCCTACTTGGCGAGTCTGAGCTCCAACTCGCCGAGTCCACTCACAAAACATCAAAATTAGAAACATAGAAGATACCTAGAATTTCGGGCTGTTACACATTGGTTGCGAGCCTAACACCGTTCCATAGGAGTGCCATGAATAGTTTGTGGTCGGCATGTATACTATGCTACATGACTAGTTCACCAGTACACTAGCACTACAACATTTACGAACTCTCATCATCATTTGATCTTTCAAAACCCATCACTACCAAATATATTTTAAATAGGAAAAATACATATACAGTTAAATCAAGTAAAATCATATTATTTCATCTAACACGTATATAATGAATACATTAATAAGCACGAATACCATTTAATCATGTAGATACCTTATATATATATATATATATATATATATATATATATATATATATATGTGTGTGTGTGTGTGTGTGTGTATGCACTCACTTGCCATAAATGGATGACCTATGATTAGGACAGAGCTTCGTATATCACCTTGGATTTTCCTTACGAAATACGTAGATATAATTGTCACTAAGTCTTAGTCTTTGTTTCATAATTTCCATGACTATAATAACGATAATCTAAATTCCTCACTAATCCCAATATCTACATCAAGATCTATTAGGATATCACACTTTAGACACTTCACTAAATCTAGCTTGGACATTACCACCGTAAGTAGATCAGTAAGTATTATGACATGGAATCACTAATAAATCTTATTTATTGGTTCATAGCAATGATTATGAATATAATTAAAAGTTACACTTAAAGATTAATAGGTGTAGCATAGCTTACATAGTTTCTTACAAATATTCCAAAAAGTTCATAGGAAAAACTATGACCCGAATGCTTCATATTTCCAGTCTCTCTGATACCCCTAGGACTTAGCCAAATATTTCTAAAATCTAACAAAATAGAAGATTAAGAACTCAAAAAATTTAAGAGAGAAAGATTGTAGGTGTGAGGAAGGAGGTTCTTGTAGTTTCTATTTATTGGCAGTTTTTGGGAAAGGCGCACCATGCCTAAACAAGGTTCATCCAAAATTGTGACACGTGGTACGATGTATGTGTTGCTAGATCGCATTTTCAGGTAAAATCCCATATTCTTCTAAAAATACTATCTTTCTCATGTAAGCTTAATTTTCGATTTTTTTTATATATCCACGCATAGCTATCGACGAGAACAACAACTTTCATTTAGAATCCATCGACTAATTCTATACCAATTTTAAATTTAGCACTGCATGAAGTTTACACTGCAAAATATCATGCAAAATTTATAACTTCTTCATATAGACTATGTTCTCGACTTTTTTTTTATATCGATGAATTCCTATTCACAAGATCTTCAACACCTGTTTAGATTGATTTTCCTAACAACCAACTGATTTTCATTTTGGTTTCTGTGTTGACACAGTTGCATCGAAAATTTGAAAAGTCTTAACATTCGTATATGAAGTTCGATTTGGATGATCTCTATATGTATGCTCTTGCTTTTACAATTACTATGACTTTTTCTTAGATTTCATAGGCTAATAAGCAACCATCTCTGATTCACTATTTACGACCCACTTTTTCGTATAGGGTTGAATGCAAAACTTCAATGAAGCATAACTTCTTCATATGAATTCATATTTAAGCGTTGTTTATATGAAAGATATCTTCATCACAAATACTTTAACTTTTATAAAGGATTTTTATGTAAACACATACATTCAAATATTTATCTTTCATTTATTCATACAAGGTTTGAATCGTCGACTTACGTAATTACATCGTTAATAACTAATGCCTAGTGAGAAGCGTGGAAGTTATAATTATCTCCCCATTTGAGGTTCGGCCCCACCGTAGGTTTCCATCGCATGGGCACTAACTCAATCAAATTACGTCACCGCTTCTTTGTCTTACGGTCAACAATTGCTCCAGGCTCTTCAATCAACCCCTTGTTCTCATCGATTTCTTAACTTCAAAAGTGTAATCATATCAGAATCGTCCCCCATGCCCTTCCTCAAGTGACAAATATGCAAGGTGTCGTGAATACCTTCTAGTTCAGTTGGAAAATCCAGTTTGTACGCTTGGTTTCCAAATCTATGAAGCACTTTGAACGGTCAATTGAACATTGGACTCAGTTTCCCATGATTTCCGAATTCGATATGTCCCTTCCATGGATAGACTTTGTGTAACACTTGGTCCCCATAAAGTGTTTCTCTCCGCCCTCAAGCCAACAAGATGGTGTATGACATTTTTGTCCGTACAACACGTAATAAGTTGTCATCTTAATGCATGAATGGTAACTATTATTGTAAGGAAATTCAACCAATGGAAAAAGGTCATCCTAATTTCCCATAAATTCCAAAGTACAAGCTCACAACATATCTGCCAATGTTTGAATTGTTCTTTCACTTTTGTGATCTGTTTGAAGTTGATAGGTTGTATTGAAGCACACTTTCGTACCCATATCTTCGTGTAATCCCTTCCAAAAGCTAGAAGTAAAATGACCGTCATGGTCTAACCTAATCATCAAGTGAACACCGTGACCTCTCACTATCTCTTTCACGTACACCTTAGCGAGCTTTTCCATAGAACATTTCTCATTGGCTTCTATGAAATGTGCACTCTTTATTAATCGGTCCACAATGGCCCAAATCATATCGTGATATCACACCCCCGACCAGCTATGAAATGCGCAATGTTAGAATGTTCGATTTCAAGCAAAAAACACACATTGAATAATACACTTATATATTAAAAAAAACATTACTATTTATTTATTAAATAAAATATATTTCAAAATTGTTTAAGGTAGAAATAGTTCACAAAAGCAAAGTACAATAGTAAAGCACATAGACTTCAAGTTGCATTGTCGGGATTTCCTCTCTATTCATCCCGATTTATTGTTATAAAATGTTGAAAGGTCAACATAACATTAGTGACTCCACATTTTTTATTGTTATAAAATGTTGTGTGGTTATTTTAGTTATATTAAGTATCCTAAACTTACTTCCTCGAGTTTGTCTGTACTATCACTATATTCTTAGGTTGTTTCCTAGTAATAGTCTAAGATAGTTAGTTTCAGATTAACAAGGATACAAAGAGTTCCCATAATCCAGCTATGAGTGTTGAGTGCTCCCCAAAAACTACAACACTTTTTCGGACGTCGCAAATGTGTTTAGAAAGTTATGCATGCTTCGACTTGCCGTCAGGTTTTATTTTACAACCACATGTGGGAGTGTGAATCCCATATAGACATATACATATCACTCCCCTCAATTTAGATTTAACAATGATACGTCCGGGGCTAGCTGAAAATCATTCAGCATGTTTATGAATCGTGTCTCATCTAACTTTTATTGTGGGGCCTTCCCTGGTCGATTGTGTTGTTATTTCTTGTTGTATTTGTATTAGTTACTTATATATATATATATATATATATATATATATATATATATATATATATATATATATATATATATATATATATATATATAGTCTTTTTTACATAGCCGAGTATTTAGGCACAACAAGCACTAGGTACTAAGCTTATCCAAAGGGTGCCTATAATAACTAGTAGAGTATCAATGTTTTCTAGAGATATGAGATTTTGTATAAGTGTGAATTAGTATAACAACTAGGCACAATATTAACTTTAAAAGCCTCTGTTGAGTTGAAGACTAAAGATTTTAGTGATTTATTTTTCAAAGAGTTTCAGAAGCTTGGTAACTTTTTTGTTTCGTTGAAAACGAAAGTTGATGTATTGTATAATGAAACAAATAGATTGGTAGAAGACCTTACAACTTTCAACAAGGATTATTCTGGTGATCTCAAGGTCAAGTCTGAAATTGATGCGAAAATATTTGGGAAGGTTGAAAAGTCTCTTTCTAACATTCAAGAGACTTTGTTGAAAGTAAAAATGACATGAAAAATCTTAATCATTGGTTGGAGGGAAAAGGAAGATAATTTCAGTCAAGAAAGTATACTCAAGAACAAGTCCAAGAGGCTTATCATAATTACCTAAACGACTGATTGAATGTAAGTACCTCTTATCAAGAATCAGTGTCGAAAGTGTAAAAATAGAAAGAAGTTAAAGTAATGAAAGTTAATGTTTCTCATGAAACAGAGGAACTCAATGTTGAAACTTTGCCATTATATGATTACATATTAATGCCTAAAGTTGACAAACTTGACTTAATTGATAAACTTAAGACCAAAAGGTCTTGGTGTAACATCCCAAAAATTAAGGCAAAATCTTTCTTTTTAATTATATTATAACCACCATTTAATACATGTTCATATAACCATAATAGAATGAGGTATGATCAAAACTTCCCATCTACAATAGAGTAATGTAAAATTCGGAACAACGTGGTGTGTGTGATGAGATCACCTCAAGCTCTTCCACTTAGATCCGGAAGTACCTGAAATATAAACTGAAAACCGTAAGCACAGAGCTTAATGAGTTCCCCAACACACTACATACTATACACATCAAACATATAATGGGCCCCGCCCGACATCGAGCCCCACTTCGAACAGATCTGTTAGTAATATGAGATGGGCCCCACCACAACACATTTATCAGGGCTCTCATGGCATTGAGCCCCGTCCGCATATATATATATATATATATATATATATATATATATATATATATATATACAAACACATAAACACATGCAAGAATCAAAAAGATAAATAGCATACAATGTAGTCATCAGGCCCTGTCTCGCATCGGGCCCCGCGGTATACATATAAACGCATAACACATGCAAGACTCACGTAGACAACTAGCATCCTAATCATAAAAAACCATGGGCTGACGTTGGTGCCTTCGACTCGTTAAGCACAGTGAGGGCACTCACATCAAGATATTAAATCTCTTAAATAGTACTTAGTCTGCTGGTTAAGAAAAATCCACGCGCTAACATCATCAAATAATATCCAATCAATAATTGGGTTATAACCCCAAATTGGGATCCTAGTCCAACTGTGCAATACTTAGGGTAAAATACCATTTTACCTCTTCTGAACTTGGACGAAAACCAACGCCCAGTCTAATAGCACAAAAAAGGCCACTATAGCCCAAAGCTCTAAAAGATTCCCAAAATCCATTATAGGCCCAAACACATGAAGGACCAAAGCCCAAAAACGGCTTCAAGTCAGAAGGGTCGATGACCCATCTAGGCCAAAATTCTCGTAGTTCAACAATTGGCAAAAGTCGGAAAAGCCCAATCCAAACCTAGTATGTTGCGCATACCAAAAGTACGCCCAATGTACTAGGTTGCATGCATATCGCGAACATGGGCACGTACGCAGTGTACACTTGAGTATGCCAAACATACACGCCTATTAAGCACTTTTTACTTAAGTTCATAATACTTGCATTCCAAAATCAAAATTTCAGATCCAAGTCTAAATAGACGTCTTAATCCATAAAGTTGTGAACTTAGACGCTTTGCATGGCTAAAAAGGACCCAAACCTCCATTCTAGCATTCTACTTTCCCCATAATGACCTAAACACATGCATGGTTGATTCACAACCATCAAAATACTAATTTTGTGGACTTGGGACCGCAGAAACATCAAGAGAAGGAACTCGTAAATTCTAGAGTGGAAGGAATCCACTAGATCTTATAATATGACTAAGAAGGGACCATAACTTCATCAAGACTAGATCTACGTAAACAAGTAGCAAGTTCCAACCTTTATACCTCAATGAAGCTGCAAATGATGTGAGAAATCTAGATCTACAAGCTCTCCTTTGATCAAGGCTCCTTCTTCTAAGTTATTCTTCAAGTCTCACCAACACACACTAAAACACGCACAATAGGGTGAAATGTCTTTAAAAGGTGCCAGGGTTTCGGAATGGCACTCTAAGGGAAATGGTGGATGAGATGCGAGAGAATAAGACATCATAATGTTGTTTAAATAGGGTACCAACCCTAACATTTAAGGTTTGTTCCATGCATGCGTACGCCCAGGGTACAAGGAGTACGCCCTGTGTATACCATGTTTTGCTGGAAATGGAAAAACTACCACTTAGGGACCAAATATGCAAAGTATTAACATACCAAGGGTAAAAAATGAAAATATCTCGAATCAGGTGTTATATCATTCCCCCACTTGAATTAGAATTCATCCTCAAAGTACGTTGCCGCAAATAACTCTAGGTAGTGCTCCCTCATTTCATCCAAAGGCTCCCATGTCCGCTCAGACACCTTCAGTGCTGCTACTACACCATCTTAAACATGAAAACCTTGTTCCTCAAGGCTTTCGTCTACTGATCAAGAATCGCCACTGATTTATCGATATGATTCATGAGATCATCCACCTGAATATCCTCCAATGGAACCACTACGAAATCATCGTCAAAAAATTTCCACAACTGAGAGACGTGAAACATGCTATGGATCTGACTAAGCCCTTTGGGAAGATCCAAGAGATAAGCAACTCGACCCACCTGGGCCAAAACCCTGAAAGGACAGATGTACCTAAGAACCAACTTTCCCTTATTGTTGATTCGGATGACACCTTTCCAAGGTGAGACCTTTAGGAGAACCATATCCCCGGCCTGGAACTCTAGGTCTGATCGCGCTTAATGTGTTTTCTGAAGTCTAGTCCGAACCTACTGAATCAAATCAGTAGTCTTGAGTACCAATTCGGTACTCCTCATGACTCGCTGACCGACCTCACCCCAACATATTGAAGTTCTGCATTCCCCCCCATAGAGAAACTTAAAAGGAGGACGATCGATGCTGGTGTAATAACTATTGTTATACAAAAACTACGCTAAAAGGAGATACATATCCCAACTCCCACCAAAATCCAATACACATTCCCGTATCATATCCACTAACGTCTGGATAGTCCATTCACGCTGACCGTTAGCCTGCTGATGGAAAATCATTCTGAATTGAAGACAAGCACCTAAGTCCTCATGAAACCTCTTCGAAAATGTGGAAGTAAATCGAATATCCTTTTCTGAAACCACTAATACCAGCACTCCATGCTGCGCCACAACCTCTTTGATATATATATATATATATATATATATATATATATATGTGTGTGTGTGTGTGTGTGTGTATACATATACATCCATATGTGTATATATATATATATATATATATATATATATCGGTTAACTTCTCCGCAAAGATAACCTCCTAAATCGAAGTGAAATGTGCGCTCTTGGTCAATCGATCCATGATGACCGAAAATCGAATCCACTTTGCACCCTGTCCGGGGCAACTTCGTAATGAAATTCATGGTAATCTCATCCTATTTGCAAACAGGAATGTCTAACAGATGCATCTTGCCGTGAGGTCATTGATGTTCGCCTTGACCTTCCTACAAGTCAAGCATCTCTCCACAAACCAAGCTACATCCAGCTTCATATAGGGCAACCAATAATTAGGACGAAGATCTCTATACATCTTCATCACTCCAAGATGGATAGAGAACCTCGATTTATGGACCTCCTCCATCAGAAACAAACGCGCACCACCCAAATAAGGGACCCACACTCTCCGTTGGAGAGTCAATGACCCCCGATTATCATGATAGGAGGAAGCCACCTGAATCACTATGCGCTCAGTCTTTCGGTGCCCTTCCTTAATATCCTCTACTTGAGCCTCTCAAATCTACTCCAACAGTGTAGTAATCACTTTTATCCTCTTACAGTTATCCCTGATCAGAGCCGCGACTTCCTTGCAACTGAGAGCATCCGCCACCACATTGGCCTTCACCGCATCTGATACGTGTAGATTGCACTAGTTTTTATACTACTAACTTAAACACAAAGACAAACACCCAAAAGGCATTGTACCTATCAATTAGCAGTATAGTTCAGGCAAGTAGGGTATCAAACTCAGGAAATGGTAAACAATAAAAATTAATAGTAATATTATCTAAATAAAACAATATTTTGAAGGGGTTTTCTCTAGTTTTGCAACACTAGAAACTTAAGCAGTTACTAAGCACTTAAACAATGGACAATTAACAACTAAAAGAGAAACAAAAGACAACTAGATTCAATAAAATAAAAGAGACTTCCATTTGGATTTGATTCGCTTATTCCTATGGTTAAATTTATGGCAAGTGTAATGGATTAATATATCAATGGTTACTGATTTCTAGTATGATTAGTTTCATGTTCACTATTACTAATCCTTTAGAAAACAAGTTAATTTAAATAGTGATCAAGTGATTAAACTAACAAGTTTCCTAGTGTTCAGTTTGAATCAAGTAAGACTTGTAATATTAGTTAATTAAATTGGTTGATTTAATTAACTCATATGTGAATGATCATCACACATTCTCACACATTAACTTACTTATTTTGTAGTTAAACCTAGGTTCATTTTCACTAATACTAGGCATACAATCTTGTTTTCACAAAACTATAAGATTCAAGCATTTAAGAAGATGTTCATGAAACTCAATTAACTTAGTCATTAATAGAAAATAATTATTTATTAACACATAAGGATCTTTTAACAAGCTTAACAAGATAAATAACCAAATTAATATAATCCAAAGCCACTAATTAAACCATATTCATAAAATCATCTTGTCAAAATAGAAGTATGGAGTTTTAGGCCATAACTTCAACAAATAACACAATACAAATGAAATTCATCAATGTAGACATAATGTAAACAAAATAATTGAGTAATTTAATGATTATGCCTTTAGATCTCCTCAATTCCAAGCCTCTAGTTGAATCTCGAAAACCACATCTTCTAAGAACTTTTCTGGCCTCCAAAAATTCACTAAGAGCCTCCGACATAAGTTAGGGTTTCAAATGAAAACATTCTATATATAGATTTCAAAGATCAGCTCCAACTTGTCGAGTTTTATGGACAAACTCACCAAGTTTTTTACTTACCATGCATGTACGACGAGGCACTAATTTATAGGGAAGTTTCATCTCTACTCGTCGAGTTGAAACACCAAACTCAACGAGTTCTTCTTCACTTTTGTCTTCATTCTTCAAGATCCAATTTCCAAGCTTCCAATTGCTAGATCCGCTTCCTTTCACATCCAAGCATGTCTTTATTACTGAAAATGATATTTTAAAGTAATTATGCACGTTTTGTTTATTATTTAAGATAAAATGAACATAAAGTATTAACATAATGCATGAATTTCATGATTAAATATACCCATGTCAAAATTATTCCCTACACTTGACTTTTTCTTGGACCCAAGCAAAACATAATTTTATCTCACCAATATCAAATAAGATAATCCCAATCGAACCCAACCATTATGCTAAGACCGCAATGCATGCATTTGTGTCTAAATTTTTTCTATGGAACCCCTAATCCTAAATACTCACAATCCTCATAAACGCTCACCCACTTTTTCCGAACAATGCTTATTTTATGCATCCCTCCAAATCCATCCCCATAAAACTTTCTTAACCTCAATGAATATTTGGTTAAATCCCCAAGCACACATACGGAAAAATAACCTACAAAAGAAAATTTACAATAGAAATAAATGACTTAATAACTTTATGCCTTGAATTTTCAATAATTTGCAGCTTTTCTTCATGATATTTCTTCTTTGTCTTCGTAGCTGCGTAGATTCATTTAAACATTTCATCACTATCTTTGTTTTTCATACCTCACTTTTTTCACTCAAAATAAAAACCTAGAAAAATTATGCTTATACAAGGGGATTTAACTTCATCCTTTATTGATTAAAGGAATTACTCTCATGTGCAATGACTACTTAGGCTTTCCTAGATACATTTATGGTACACGATGCTAAACATGTTGTGTCCCTTAAACTAAGCGAGGTTATGTTTTTGTTCCTTGATTTTATTAGAATAAAGGGCGACACAAATGCACTATAACATACATAGGCTCAACTAAACATTTAGGTCCTCATAGAATCATCAAACATAATACTAGCATGGTCCCTCCGGTGCCATCACCTCGTCATCATTGGGAATCAAAAAATTTCCTCCACCATTATCATCAACAATTCTAGTGTGACAACCCGATATTTTGAGACAATAAAATGTAACACCTGTCAAATATAGGCGAAAATATAACGTTCCTAAAAATCTTATTTGGGTTAAATAAAGTAGTAGAAATCGTATCAAGGTTTTCGTACATATAAAGAACACTAAAATCCGAGTTATAACGAAGAAGTTATGACCAATCTAAGATTTGCGGCAAAAACCGACAACGTTGATAGACGTAAAATGCAAAGTTTCGATACAATAATTTTTAGCCTTAGGTATCTAAACAAAAGTCATAGATTACGTTAAACCGTGATCATGCATAAAAAGAACGCCCAAATCTGACTTCGTATGAGGAAGTTATGATTTTTCGAAGTTTCTAACCTAGCAGTATACAGCTAAAAACTCGAAATAGAGATCGAGCGATCTTTAGCCGACACAACCTAAACAAAAGTTAGAGAGCCCGACAATAGGAGTATAACAATAAAAAGTCTGACGAAAGCGGAAGTCGGATGAAGAAATTATGGATTTTTAACGAGGATATCGTGTCCCGACCTATTAATTAAAATATAATTAAAAATAAAGTCAAAAATTAGCTGACGGAGTCTAAATGAAAGTTGTAGACTATTTCCTCACCTTCGCGTGGATATAAAAAACGTCAAAAACGGAGCTCATATGCGAAAGTTACGCATTCTAGAAGTTCTTGGCACGCACTTCAAAGTCTTATCCGAAGGAGTACGCCCTGCGTACCCTCGTACGCCCAGCGTACTCGGATACTAGGCTCCAGATCATCCACGTCGACTAGACACTTCGCCCGAGAATGCGGTCAGCAGTGATGCAAGCGAACGCCCTGCGTAGCTTCGGAGTATGCCCCGCGTAAGTCCGAAGTACGCCCAACGTACCGAGGACCTCCAACTCCTATAAATAGATTTCGAGAGTGCCAGCTGTTTTCACTAAAATCCTTCATTTCTCTCACATTTTCGCCTCGTTTTTCTTTTTCATGCCGACAACATCCCAACTTACCAGTTTCATATCTAAGCCCCGACGAAGGTCCGAAGCCCCGAGATTCCCGAGAATCTCGTCACTTTCCGGTCGAGGTGCCGCACGGGAAAATCTCGTTTTCTTCAAATCATGCACTTTCTTCGGTGAGTTCATACCCCTATAAACTAAATTTTTTTTAAATGTGTTATCAATACTTTTTATATACACTTTTAAGGGGGGGGAATACAAGTAAACACACGATTATTATCGTGTGTAACCCAAGGTTTCACTAAATACTCATGTTTATCAAGTAAATCATATGTGATTCATAACCACTATATGGAATCCTTCGTACGCAAAATATATCTTGATATTATCTTATCTGTTAAAATTAAATATGTTGTTAGACGTATACGAATCAAACACTTTATTTATACTTTGAATATATGTGTTCATTTATGTCACCACAAAAAGTTACACATTACATAATACGTGAGCATCACACTAGGGTTTACTATACAAACAAAACAAACTTTCTAAAAAACTATAATAGTTTACGACAAACATTTTTACATGTTAAAAACTCTTTATCAAACTGTCTTACATACTTTGTGTTTCCTTTCCAACGCTGTTAGAATCGTATTTCAAGCAAAGGTCTTCTTATACTTAAAATTGTTCTTATCAAACAAACAACTTTCAAATCGTTTTATAAAACTGACATCAAGTCATCATTTCTTATTTATTCAACTTCTCAAAGGTTATAAAAAACTTCTTTTATATTTTTATTGTCAAATGCACGACTATGCATGTGTAGTTACATATATATATATATATATATATATATATATATATATATATATATATATATATATATATATATATATATATCATGTATACAAATATAAACATAAAAGTTTTCCATCAGTTGGTTCAGCACCTTTGGATGGCAAAGGCATATTTCGGTTATACACATATACTACTAGTAACTATAATAAATATAGTTAGGATATACTACTTACCAATCCAAATATAAGGAATCACACAAGAGTCAGTTTATTTATAAGTGTATACTAATACATTACATACTGTATAAGGAGATACGATTATATACAATTACAAGGCATACAAATTTCAAGACATACAATTACAAGAGATACGATTATATCAGATAGTGTACTAGATATACATAGAATTTTACACACTACAAGTACCATATCAAAGAGATATTTTCATATACAAGAACAAATGGACATTTTCATATGTAAATCTGTTTTATACTAGGTTTTGTGAGACATTTCACGTACTTTCGAGTATGCATTATTAAGTCCTGTATTATATACCATAATCCCTTGTAGGGGGAGCGTGATACTTGTGTATAGATCTATACGGGATTGACAATCCCGAACCTAAACTGTTAGCTACAGTTAGACCAGCAGGTTTGGTGTCACAAATGTCATAACATTCCAACGCCTGAAAAACGTTGTTACAGGTAGTCTTGGTCATTAGCATGGTTATAAAACTCACATGGAGTATTAAAAACACGTTGATTTACGGGGTTATCATATACCTTTGCGATTATATATGTACACTAATCTACTATTTTAGACACGAAAAACATCATGGTAGTTCATTTTTGGGTCTTTTAAACTACTACCCACTTGTAAACAAATATTGGATTTCTGAAGCAAACATTCAAAAGAGTCAGGTCTTGGTAGAAGGCTACATTTTATACTAGTAGAAAATATGGGATTTTCTAGGATTTTCAAACGTTTACAATTAATTACAAACATGTTAATTAGTACGAACTTTCCTTCAAACATTTACATGTCTTTCTTTACAGCTTTAAAAATCAAAGTCACATAAATACTTATGAATTCACCAGCATTATTGCTGATACTCGCTTTCAAAATAACTTGTATTCCCAGGACACGGATAGACAGGTACGACTACCAGGTTCTGTGAAGACGGGGCGATCGAGACTCGTCTTTTATTTTTGAATATTCATTTTTGTAGAATTATACTATGAAAGAACTCAAATGTAATTAAAATTATACTATTAATGCAATGGATGATGTTGTTGCTTGTTTACTACTTTGCATTGTTGTGATACATTACATGACCTCCTCCGCCCCAGAAAGTTTCCGCCGTTCTTGGTTTTGGGGTGTGACAGATTGGTATCAGAGCTTTGTTTATAGTGAATTGAGTATATCAACCCATAAAAGATATACAAACTATAAATACAATAGGGATTAAAATACTTTGATAAAGAGTCTATACTTTTAAATAATAAAATATTTATGTAAGTATACGTGTCTGCATCCATACTAAAATAAGTATCATTAGGATAGAGCAAAAGTATTATGATTGTTGGGCAGCACAAGTAGACTTAGAGACATATAGTCAAAACTGGGATGATATAGCCTGATCAACTATATTATCTGAGGGTTGACTAGCGTGTGCTTAAGTGTGGTTGTGAGTTGCAACAATTCTAAAAACTTACCCATAATACCACAATGAGAACAATAGAACATAAACCTAAAATACTAGAGGAGTATTTCGTGTATTACTATAAACTACTTATGTGTTAGATTCTTATACCCCAATTACCGCATAGATAACATAGCTGGACCCCATCCCCACGACGACCCGTGCTTCCCGAACAAAGGCAATGCTGGATGATTTAGAGAAGAACCAGAGAATGATCATCCAATCCCTTTTGAATGATCACCATACTGAATGCCTTTCGGATGATGATAACTCTGAACTCAAGAATGAGAATCTACCCCCGGTAACTCCCAATTCAAACCCTAACCCTCGTCCAGCTCTTCATGGCTCGACACTTCCTTGCGTAGAATGCTTGGAAACATGGAGCGAAGAGCAAGATCAACCTATGCCGTCTAAAGGAGACCAAATCTGCTACAACTTAAGCAAAGGAAGCTCAGCAGACCAAGTTCTACCAATCCTGATCCGTAGAGTTGCTTGAAACGAAATTCAGGGCAGGACGACTCTCCAATATACCGAAGAGGTTAAATGGCAATACAAGAATGCACACCATCTACACCAATCATCTTGAAAACACTCGTGAGAGATCTGAGAAAGACCATGAGACCCTACTGCAAGCATTAGTTAAAACACGAGCCGAAGTCATAGAGATACAAGTACGCCAGAGAATGTACGAAAGACACCTTCTTGATAATAGAACGTCAATTGGCTGAACTGAGAGTTCACCAGAAGGATGATCGTCGCCAGTAAGAAATGCTTTATTTCCCTTACTTGTTCAAAGGAATCGTTTTCCTATGTATGTCCTATGTAGCATCTTTAACTATCTTCTACTGTATGTACTGATTAGTTAGGCCTTTATGCAGCCAAAACCTTTCTACTCATGATATGATGTAAGACCTTCTTCAAGATAAAATTTTCCTAAACTTATTCCATCTTAAACATCGATGATATTGACAGTCAGCTAACTCCCGTGTCGCTCTTTGTTCAAAAACCCCCATCATACCTTCGTTAGAGCCTATCCGAAAACATGCTTTAGTCAAGTCATTAGACTATAGTAATTTAACTCCAAAAACATTTCCAAGTCTCTGTTAGTGGTAAGATCATGTTATTTACCAACTAACGATACCTTGTCTTGAACAACAAACGTCTTAAGATCATTCTACAAACCTACTTCTACACTGTACTAGGACTGCATCATAGGGATGTAGGTCAAACTTTCGAGAACATACTCTTACTCTTTACTTAAAGCAATTGAAGTACATCTAGAGTCAACCAGAATTGCTCACAAAAACCTTTATCTTTCATGTTACAGAATCATGTCGTCATCCGGAAACGAACAACCGAGCAACGAAAACCCTATTCTCCAAATCGACGCCGCTTCATTACAAGCTGCAGTAGCAGCTACGGTGACAACTTTCCTTACACACATCAACTCAGGCAACACAAGCAAGACCGACAAAGAAGTCGAGAGTACCGATGGTAATACCAAACCGGGAAAGCAACACATAGCAACAGTCATAGACTCGCGAAGCCGTAAGACCGAAAGGAAGAGACGATATTTTCAAGCCCTAAAAGAGTGCAAGAGATCCCAAAGACTTACCATGCCACAACAACAAATGGCAACTCGTGCAGAAGGCTTTAGGAAGCAGTTTCCAAGATGGTGTAATGAGGAGGCACTCATGTCCACATAACACTGGCTAAACACCTCACTCCCGCCACCAAGGCTAGTACTAGCCAGTCATGCCACCAATGCGGGGAGATAGGACACCTCAAGAAGGATTGCCCTATAACAAAGAACTCTGGCGCAGATGGTAGGGTTCTCAGGATCATGGCTGCAGGAGAACCTACTCCGAACCCACATTAATGTGATATTAGGCGTTTCATTTTAACAGACTTATAAACCATCCAAATCTAGCGCAATCAGAGTCTTATCTTTTGCGGGATCCCGTCGGTTTAGGGATGCTCGTGCTGCATATAATTGCCTTTCGTAGTATACCTTATTCGCAGCAATAGTCTTGTAGTAGTTTAAAGTACTGTAACTCTGTTGATGGTTGTACGGTTGTGCTTTGTCTGTAAACACTTTATATTCAAATCTAATGTCTTTAAGTTTCTTTATGATTCCGACATTATCATGCGACTTGATTCAATTTGATCCTTACAAAAGCAACTTCATACGTACATCCCTTTCTTCGAAATCGAAGTCGTCACTCCAAAATACTAAAGTACCCATGTATAGAGTACCTCATAGTTCTTTTCCTTCCCAAAGAAATCCCCAAAGTACCGCTGGTACAGTACGTCAAGTTCAAATCCAAAGGTTCATACGGTTGATCTGTCGTTGATGAATATATACATAGGGGTGATATATAATCAAGGTTCTACAGGTTTGGAATTGACAATTCCACTTTACCTTCTTTTTCCCTCGATGGGATGAGAGCTTAAAAGAAGAATCATTTATTCGACTACCTTCTCAACCTTAATTATATACGACTTGTATACCCGAGACTGTGATAGATGAACCAGGTATGAGTTCTACTATGAACTTCAGGACGAAGAATGCCCAAGACTGTGAATAATCGTGCTTCCATAAGAATAAACTTAGAAATACCTATCATTTTCCCTAATTCATGAGTAGTCATACTATCTTTTAGACCTTCACGACAGCTAATCCACCCCCAGGTTTTGACATCATAATCAGTAGGAGTTGATTCAATCTACATCGAGCCAACATCAGGTGCTTTGATAAAGCAGTTCATCCTAACCTCCCTAAACAACGAAGCCCAAGTTATTTACAGCCACGAACCAAGTACGAACCCTCTCATCATTTCTTGTAGGCAAGCTCAAAAATGCTTACGAAAGGAATATCATGTATTCCTTGCACACATCGTCGAGATGTGCCAAGAAGTGAAGGACATTCAGAACATCCAAGAAGTACGTGGCTTTTCCCGACACCTTTCCGGAAGGACAACCGAGACTACCAACACGGCGTCAAGTCAAATTCAGAATCGACTTAGTTCCAGTAGCCAAATCACCTTATTGTCTAGCTCCAACCGAGGTGCGAGAACTTCCTAGTGAGCTTAACAAACTCCTCAGAAGGGGATTCTTTAGGACAAGTTTCTCACTTAGAAGAGCACCGGATTTGACTGTAAACAAGAAAGAGCGTTCCAAACGGTAAAGTAAGTCTGATGCATCGCGCCAATATTATCCCTCCCAAAAAGGGGATAGAATATTGCATGGTGTAATGCGATACATCCAACCAAGGGCTTGGCTGCGTTCTTAAGCAAGAGGAAAAGTCACTACCCATACCGCAAGTGTGACAAACCGACACTTTCATCCTATGTAATTGATCCGCGTATTGTCTTTAAATCTTGAATTCATCACCCTTTGTAAATCTTGTGGTTCTGAATGCGTGTTTTGGACACAATATAGTCTAGTTATGGGTCTTAGGAGGTGTTGGAAAGTTTTTTGCATCATGAAATCGGATTAAACACACCAAAAGAGGTGTGTGCGGCCACAATTTTGTGTGTACGGCCACACACCCATGTGTGCTGCCGCACACCCAACCGCGCACCCTCCAGCCTCACACCCAAACATATATATAGCTGGGTACCTTCTTCATTCATTCATTTGGATACTCCTTACTCTCTCCCTACTTTCTCTCTCTAAAATATCGAACCAAGAACACTTTGAAGACTTCATATGGTGATCTAGTCCATCTTCAAGCTTATTAGTGGAAAACACTTGAATCCCAAGCTTTAAAACTCATCTTGTTCATCATATTTATGGTCCCTTGAAGGTGTACGGCCGCACACATTCATGAAGGGGCAGCACACATTCAAATCTCCTTAATGTGAAGAGTAAACACCTCATTTGGACTCACAAAGGGAGTGTACGACCGCACACTCCTATGTACGGCCACACACACACTCTAAACAGCCGCACACACTTGTGTGCATCCACACACACACATCTGGCCGCACACCTTAGCCGCGCACTCAATTTCTAGGCCATGCACTCACTCAAATGCCCACTTTTGACCCTAAACTTGCATGAATCATTAAGTATGGATCATGAGACACTAGTATTCAGTAATGCCGATCCCTGAGAATGTTTATCCATCATGTTTAAGCATGAAAAATCCTAGTCCTAACCCAGTTGTGTGTCACCACATGATTTATAGGAACCATTGGCAATCAGGGCATCCGTTGACACTCGAACCCTTCGATAAACGGTGAGTTCATACCCCTTAATGAACCTTTCAAATGTTTTATATGTTTTAGGGGGGGGATACAAGTCAATCATACATGTTATGGAAATTAATAGAAGTCAATCATACATGTTATGGAAATTAATACAAGTCAATCATACATGTTATGGAAATTAATACAAGTCAATTATTCATGTTTCGGAAATTAATCACATGTGATTCACTATCCGTAGTTCAAATCACATGTGATTTACCACTATGTTTTTATAAAAAGGATTTTGTCTTCAAAACTAATTTGGATAAATAAACAATTTTCTAAATATTCTCTTTTGACAAGATTTTTATTAAATAAATTCCTTATAAAATGTACCCACACTAATATATTTATATCAGTAAGACTTGAAGGACCTAGGACCGATAGCTCGCCTTATTTCCTGTTCTTGTTTGATTGTGGACTTAGGGTAGATGTTATCCGTCTGACTGTCGTTGATTTCATAGTTATATATCATATATATTAGTGTTGGATACGAGTATTTTCATTTCATTCGATGATTAAACCACTAAACTGACAAGTCTCATACGTACTAAGTTAACTATAATAGGTATAGTTAAGGTCACTATTACTCGCTATAGCTACTACTCTACACCCTATAATACATACTATAATGATACTATACGCTAATAAGAGAACAAAATACGAGCTATACAAAAGACCACTTCACTATAATTCAAGGGAAAGCACTAATAAGGGGATAACACACTAATTCACTATGAGATGCGCTATTCGCTACATTCTATGCCCGGAGTTTTTCGACAGAAAGACGGCGCTACATGTATAGATCTATACGGGGCAGACACTATTACATCCCGACTGAGAAACTCGGTCCATGCCGTGCAGGCCCAGGGATGCCACTATTTTTCTACACTATGCATGACCGGGAAGGTCATAGGGTACTTTATTACTCACACTATCAGTAGCATACAAAGAATACACTACATTCACACTAAAATACTAAACTTAAGGTTTAAGTTAATATCCCGAAGTGACTAAGTATCTAACACTGAAGGAAGTTGATACCCTATTATTGACTTCAGGCATAACTTACCATATTGTATTACTTATTTGAGAGTCACTATTACACTTTACGCTAAATGTTTTCAAAGATGGAAATGGCATGTCTCTTAAAAGGTTCTCACTTACAAAGTATTTCTGGAAAGTATTGGATTTTCTAGGTTTTACTACTACTTATGACTGTAAATTACAGCTTTACATACTATTGGTTCTAATGTTCTTTATAAAAAAAACTCACACTAAACTCTTATGAACTCACCAGCTTTGTGCTGATATTCGTTTTCAAAATAACTTGTCTACTCGGGACAAAGATAGACATTTACAGGTGCAACTTTTTGGGGAAGTGGAGCTTACAAGATCCATCTCCTATTTTTGACATATTTTTGATGTTTGTTGAACATTACAAAACACACTTGTAATTAAGCTCTATGCAATACAATGGTTGTATGTTTCTTGTTCTTACTATTATGCAATTGTGATGATACTGTACATGACGTCCTCCACCCCGAAACGTTTTCCGCCATTATTAGTTTTGGGATGTGATAGATTGGTATCAGAGCTTTGTTTATAGTGAATCAATTATATCAACCTATAAAAGATATATGAACTATAAAAACTTCGGGACTAAAACACTCTGACCAAGAATATATATACTGTTAAGTATCTAAAAGATATAACTAAGTATATATATACGCACATCACTATAAAACACAAAAATCAGTATCACACTAGAACAGAACAAAAGTATAAAGATTGTTGGTCAGCACAATTGGGCTTAGACACATATAGTCGCATTCGGGATGATGTAGCCTGATCAACTACATTTTCCTGAGAGTGACTAGCATGTGCCTAAGTTTGGTTGTGGTGTTGCAACAAGTCTAAAACTTACCAACACTACCACAATAACGTTACCATAAGGATACTATAAGAGTATTCTGTATCTCTAAAACATACGTATGTGATAACAAAAAGGGTCGTTACTAGTACGACAATAGTTGCTAAGTGGATACACCACGGTTACATGTGACTTGGGCGCTATAGACTCAGAATCTGAAGCCTTTGCTTCATTCCCTGTTCCTGTTTGATTGGGGGTCTGAAGTTAGGGTGACTTATTCGAAGGACTATCTTGCTTCGGTTACATGTAATCGGTATGCACTACGCAAGTATTGGGTCAACTAATAACGATTCATCCTATAAGTATCTTAGAATAGTACGTCTATTAACCTTTCCCTTCTGCTTTCTCGCGTAGATAGCATGGCTGGCTTCCACCATCCCGGTGATCCGTACTTTCCGAACCAGGGCAATGGAGGATGGCTCGAAGAGGAGTCAGATGATGATTAACCGATCCCTTTGGATGATCACCATGCTGAAGGCTTCTCGGATAGCTCGAGCTCCGAACCAGAAGTTAGCAACCAACCTCCTGAAGCCCCGAACCCTAACCCCCGTCCGGAATTTTAGGGTCCCACTCCTATGTGGGCCATATCCTTGCACCGTTGGAGCGAGGAGCAGGGTCAACCTCTACCCTATAATGGAGACCGAAGCTTCTACAACATAAGCGAAGGAGGATCAGCGGATCGGGTTCTGCCCATCATGATCCGAAGGATTGCCAGGAATGTCGAACAGGGTCAAGAAGCCATTGGTCGAGTTGTAGAAGTGGATGCAAACTCGAATCTCAACACGGTTCGCATCCGCCAACTCGAACAAGCCATGGACAGGACAAGAAGGACCAACGAGGCTCTGCAGCATTAGCTGGCTGCATCTCGAGCTGAAGTTAGGGAACTCCAAGCACGTCAAAAGGTTCAAGATCAACTCCTTCAGGAAATTATGCGCCGACTAGCGGATCTAAGGGTTCGCCCAACCAGTAACCATCGCCAGTAGAAGACATCTAATTACCTCACTCTTTTGACCAAAGGACTAGCCTTTTCTCTCAATGTTCCATAGCTCTCTTGTCTGTAAATAATCCTAGCTCTAAAAAGCACCCTAACTAGACCTCTAGACTGCCAACATTTTTCCCTATGGTTTGATGTAAGACCTTCTGTTAGGTCAATTTTTCTGAACTTGTATTACATCATCAATATAGCATATTGGCAGCTAACTATTCTATTATGATGACTCTCAATCTGATTCTAGGATTATGTCGAATTAATCCCTGAAAAACCCTATTCCTATTTTGCAATAGACTCTTACTATTGCTATCATTCCTATGATATTCCAGTAAATGACGCCTCCACGAAAGCATCCAAGTAGAGGAAGACTAGCAACTCAAACCTCTCCTCCACCACCTCCTCCTCTGCAGTTCGACCCAGTGCTATTCCAAACAGCTGTGACCGCGGCTGTGACAGCAGCCATGGCCCAAATGAACTCGGGTGATGCGAGCGGTGGAAATTCTAGATTTGGTGAAGTCCATTAACGAGTGCAGGGATGCACTTATAAGGATTTCATGAACTGTAAACCTACCTTCTTCGATGGTACCGGAGGAATTCTGGCATTGTCCCAATGGTTCGAAAGAACCGAAGCTATATTTGAGATGTGCTCTTGCCCCGAAGAGAGCAAAATCAAGTTCGCTACTGCTACCCTCACTAACAGGGCCTTGACATGGTGGAACGGCCATGTCATTGCACTCTCATTGGTCACAGCCAATGCCATGGGCTGGGACACTCTAAAAGATCTAATGAGAAAGGAGTACTGCCCGAGGGACGAAATCCAAAAACTTGAGGAGGAACTCTGGAACCTCAAGATGGTAGGGACCGACATAACAGCTTACACGGCCAGGTTCTGCGACTTGGCAGCTATGTGTCCCAACATGATCCTTACTGAAAGCAAGAAGATCGAACGATACATCTGGGGTTTAGTGCCCCCGTATCAAGGAAACGTTCTAGCCTCACGCCCTACCACCTTCGACAGCGCCAAGGAATTGGCCCAAAGTCTGATCAACCACGAAATCTCTTCCACTCCTACAACAACAACCACAACTACCACTACACCGCCTGATTCATCTGACAGAAAGAGGAGCGATGGGATAAAAAGAAAGGCATGAAAACCCAAACCTCCTCCAAGGACCAGCAAATCGTGGCGGTCCATGCTGCCACCACCCTAGCCACTTCAGCCGCACCAGCCCCGCCAAAACGGCCCCTGCCGTGAATTGCAGTGTTCCAACTGCGGACGGAAGGGCCATACGGTGCGAATCTGCAAGGCCCCTCCCAAACCTATTTCTCAAGTTTCGGGTTTGGGAGTGACCCCATCATGTTATGGCTGCGACGAAGCTGATCACTTCAAGAAGAATTGTCCGAAGGCTACAAATGCTGGGGGAACTGGAAGGCTACTCGCTATTGGTCACAACGAGGTGGTAGTGGATCCCACAGTAGTCACGGGTACGTTTCTTCTCAACAACTCTTATGCATGTGTCTTATTCGATAGTGGTGCAGAAAGAAACTTCATAAACCAAAACTTTAAACACTTACTAAAACAAATCCCTCAACAACTAAAAGAAACATTCGTCGTAGAAATGGCTAATGGGAAAACCGAAACCTCTAATGAAATCTACATAGGTTGTATTCTCACATTAGACGACCACTCATTTCCAATCGAACTCATACCAGTCTCTATCAAGAACTTCGATGTCATTGTTGGTATGGACTGGTTGAGTCTCCACCGTGACGATATCCTATGCTCCGACCAAGCCATTCGCCTGAACCTTCCGAAACACGAAACTCTATTAATCTATGGAGATAAACCCGGTACGAGCCTACGTATCATCTCCAGTATTCAGGCTCAAAAATATTTGCGTAAGGAATACCGCGCCTTTCTTGCTCACGTTGTCGACACAAGCCAGAAATCAAAAGATCCAAAAGACATTCCCGTAGTATGCGATTTTCCCAATGTCTTTCCGGAGGATCTTCCAGGCCTACCTCCCAAACGTCAGGTTGAGTTCAGAATCGACCTAGTCCCAGGAGCTACCCCTGTAGCTAAATCACCCTATCGTCTAGCGCCTGCCGAAATGCAAGAACTATCCGGTCAACTCAACGAACTGCTCAGCAAGGGTTTTATAAGACCAAGTTTCTCACCCTGGGGAGTTCCGGTCTTGTTCTTGAAGAAGAAGGATGGATCGTTTCGGATGTGCATCGATTATAGGGAACTCAATAAACTCACAGTCAAAAATCGCTACCCTCTCCCTCGTATCGACGACCTATTCGACCAACTACAAGGAGCACGTTACTTCTCCAAGATTGATCTTAGATCTGGGTATCACCAGTTACGGGTCAGTGGTACCACTATCTTGGTGAATTCCATAATGAATCTCTGGTAGTAGCCTGCTAAACCGAGGAAGCTCCGAATCTCAGATAGAGACCTCGAAACCTCCCATCTCATCATGGCCTCCACCTTGGCCGGGTCGACCAGGATACCGTTTTGGTTGACAAGGTGCCCAAGAAACTGCACGTCATGTAACCAGAACTCGCACTTAAAGAACTTTGTGAAAAGTGTCTCCCTCCTCTGTGTCGCGAGCACCCCCCTCATGTGCTCCTCATGTTGCTCCTCAGTCTTGGAATACACCAAGATGTCATTAATAAAACCTATCACAGACCGATCCATCATCGATCTGCACTCACGGTTCTTGAGATCCATGAACGTGGCAGGAGCATTGGTGCGCCTAAACGACATCATGACGAACTCATAGTTACCATATCGAGTCTGAAAGGCTGTCTTCTATAAATCGTCGTCCCTGACTCGCATCTGGTGGTAGCCTGATAGCAGATCTATCTTAGAGAACCAAGATTCACCCTGAAGCTGGTCAGATAAGTTATCAATCCTCGGGAGGGGATAACGGTTCTTCACCATTACCATTTTCAACTCCCGGTAATCTATACACTTCCGATGTGACCCATCCTTCTTCAAAAATAGGATCAGGGCTCCTAACAGCGAACTGCTCGGCCTGATTTATCTCTTTTTGAACAGCTCATGTAGCTTTGTAGACAACTCCTGCATCTTGGGAGGAGCCAATCGATATGGTGCCTTGGCTATCGGTGCCGCACTAGGAACTTGGTCAATCCTAAACTCTACCTGTCTATCTGAAGGTACGTTGGGGAAATCCTCGGGGAATACATCCAGATACTCCTACAAAACTGGCACATCCTCCATGGTCGCGTTACCCTTCTTCTGTGTATCCATAACATAGGCGACATAACCTGCACATCCTTGCTGAAGGTAGCGTCTGGCTCTTGCTGCAGAACACATGACCGATCCACGTTGCGGTCCCTCACCCTAAATCACTAGCTCTCCCCCACTTGGGGCCCTGAACCGAACCAAATGCTTCTCACAGTCGATCACCGCCCCATTAGGGCTCAACCAATCCATGCCTATGACGACCTTGTTCCCACGTAAAGTAATGGGAACCAGATCCGTGAGGTAAAGCTCGCCATACATCACCAGGACGCAATCTCTATAAACCTCTGATGCCTGAACACATCGATCGTCCGCAATCTCGACCTCCAAAGGACAATCCCGCATACTCGTAGTCTCGGCAAACCTCTTGCTGAATGCAAGAGATATGAATGATTGGGTAGCCCCCGAGCCAAATAATACCAATAATGGGATACCGTTCACATGGAACGATCCTAAAACAAGATATATAGAATATAAATATTGAAACTGACATACAAGAAAAGAAAAAAAGAAAAGAAACATACCTGTCACCACATCTGGTACGACATACACCTACTCGACGGCCAGCTGGAAGGCTCGGTGAGAGAACAAATTGATCTGATGCGCAGGGACATGTTTTGAAAACTCAAACCATGAGTTAATACTTTAAGATCAACTTCGGCTTGCTAATGAATGTTCTAGTCAATTCTGGATTAACCAGTCAAGTTTGAGTTTATGTATTCAACAAATGATCAATCCATAAATGAAGAATGAGAATAAAGATCAAGGTAAAGTTAATAAATGAAGAACAAAGAAAATCTTGTAAATAAAGTGAATGAAATATTGCTAAAAGGTTTGAACAATCTGTCTACTGATTTAACATTTAATGCTCAAATAAATAAGAGAATGAAGTACATGGTACTAACCGATTACACTCATAGGACTGGACAAAAGAGTTACATATGACACTCTGAATATCCAAGTTGACAAAATTTTAAGTCCTACCACTAGTTAAATCAAACAAAAGACAAATACATTAAATGCATCAAGACAAAATATGGATTCCGGAAAAACAAACCTTCTGGACACAAAAATCCATTCCGGAATGCCTTCACTCTCATTCTTCTCATCGTTAACATGACTTCAGGTCCGGACATTAATGGATTCTGGAGCAGACTTCACTTCGGAACTATAGCTTGACTTTGGAATTGAAAAAAGTATTTAGGATTGCTAAAGGTTACCTTCTAGGTTCCAACAATCGACTCCTCACCACCAGAGTATCTAACTTGCCTTGGCGACCATTTGTGATCCCGAGGGTCGCTGGAGCTAGCGCCGCTACTGGCGCTCCTGATACCAATCTCGGGCAGTAGGGGCAGTACAATCCCTACTAAAGTGCCCCAACTTTCCTCACTTATAGCAGCCCCATCCACCTAATATGCAAGCACCCTCATGCGTATTGCCGCATTTTCCACAACGACTATGGCCATGCTGGCTGTTCGACCTCGAGCCGAATTCCCTAGGTTTCTTTACCAAAACCCTAGTCATCTACCCACTCTCTGCATTCCTATTCTTGATGTGCTCTACATTAATCTTCCTCTCTCGTGCCCTGGATATCATATCATCCAAGGTCGGGCATGTCGAATAGCTGACATATTTTCGAATGTTAGCTCTTAACATGTCATGGTACCGAGTTTTCTTCATCTCCTCATCACCCATATACTGGGTCATCGGCAAGGCACTCTCCCAGAACTTGGCGGTAATCTCCGCCATTGTCTTAGTAGTCTGTCTCATATCCAAGAACTCCCTAGACAGCTACTGAACGTCCACAGTTGGCACAGACTCCGCCCAAAACCTTGACACAAAATCTGACTAGGTCATGGCCTCAATGGCTGGGGCTCCCAAAGTATCACCGACTGCCTCCCACCAGTCTCTAGCTCGCTCTCTCAAACACACATCGACAAATCTAACCTTCGACCCCTTAGGGAAGATGCTCGTCACCCGTGCAGACTCAATGTCTGCGATCCATCGCCTACCCACAATGGGGTCTTTCACCCAATAGAAGTCTGCTGCTCTGCATCCCCTGAAATCCTTGAAGGAGAGCGTATAAGTCCTTGACTGGCCAGGTGCCATGTCTCTCCTAAATGCCCTATGGTGACCTTCCATCAGCTTAATAATACCCTCCTTGATCGACTTGAAAATAACTGGGGTCGACTCAAGGATGCCTCTCGTAATCTCGGATGCAACGAACTCATGCAATCCCTAATCAATCGGCTTAGAACTCGCAGCCGAACCAGACCCAAATCTTGAGCGTCCTGCTCCATGACATGTCACCACCATTCTAATACAAACCACACAATTGTGAGGATTACACAAAATAATCGAAAGACCTAACACTCTGCCGATCATGGTTCCCCGCAGCTTTCCAAGAGTCAATTATGGATCCTTTACTTTTAGTAGTATAGGCCCATACTACCTTCCATATCTATCTGTACTTTCCTCTTGGTTTTCCTTTGTTTACTAATATCGCTTCATATTGATGTATACGGTTCGCAATCGAATAACTCTTGTCACTAATCTCATCCAAGGCTTGCCCTAGGGTAATCTCCGACCCACTCTCCACCATCAGCTGCAAAAGAAGTCCCTGCTATCTATCCCTAACTATATCTCGAATACCATTACATATCACTAAGACCAAATAATTTTTTGAGTGAGAGGCCCTACCATACAACGGTTGCAATCAGACAAGACCTACGAAATGCGGCAATACCTAACCTTCTAAAATTATTTAGTCATCATAATATGTAACATAACGTAGTCATTTACTATTTAATTATAGATAAGTAGAACTCCTAAAACCACAAAGCAAGCAGTATTTGAGAATCGAGTAACCAAACCCAAGCATATCCTAAACAGGCCATCATATCACTAGCTAATCAGTACTGGCATATAGTTCAATAAGCATATACAGTATGCATATAAGGCATCCTTCTTAGATCCGTAACCCTAATCTACCATGCAGTTCAATAAGCACATATAGTAGGCATACAAGGCATCCTTCCTAGATCCTTAGCTATAATCTCGCATGCGGTTCACATATTCACACTTCATATCATAAGATAACATGTATGGGCATCTTGGGAAAATTTACTTGAGCCTGGCTGATTGCACACATGAAAGTCCTTGTTCTTTATTAAAAACCCTTAATTTTTAATTTTGGAAAAACTATTTTTCCTGTAAAAATTTCTCAAACCCTCGATCTGAGTCTAGACACCCCCGAAGGTGTGCTCGAATCCCCCAGCCTAAGGCTCTCATACCAACTTATAACATCCCAAAATTCATGACCAAAATTTTTCATTTTTAATTACTTAGTTATATAATCTAATAGTCTAAAAACATCAACAGTGTCATCACATGTCATAATCAAAATCGATATTAAAATCATGTCATAAGAAAGAACATCAGAGTACAACTCCCAAATATCTCATGTGCGGAAAATCATAGTACGATGTGCTGTGTAACATCCCCCTCTGGCACGTATCACAATATTGTCCGCTTTGGGCCACTCGGCACGAGGACTTTCCAGGGGGTCACCCATCTTGGTACTACTCCCGCCCGAGCACGCTTAACTGCAGAGTTCTTATGGGATCTGCTGCCCTCACGGCTTTAAAACGCGTTGTGTTAGGGAAGGTATCCACACCCCTTATAAGGAATGCTTAGTTCTCCTTCCCAGTCGATGTGGGATCAGATCTAACCCACTTTCACCCCCCATTATAGGGTTCGACGTCCCCGTCGAACACATCGACCCGTGCCCTAGCTCTGATACCATTTGTAACATCCCCCTCTGGCACGTATCACAATATTGTCCGCTTTGGGCCACTCGGCATGAGGACTTCCCAGGGGGTCACCCATCCTGGTACTACTCCCGCCCGAGCACGCTTAACTGCAGAGTTCTTATGGGATCTGTTGCCCTCACGGCTTTAAAACGCGTTGTGTTAGGGAAGGTATCCACACCCCTTATAAGGAATGCTTAGTTCTCCTTCCCAGTCGATGTGGGATCAGATCTAACCCACTTTTCACACCCCAAAACCAAGAACGGCGGAAATGTTCTGGGGCGGAGGACGTCATGTATAGTATCACAACACAGTAAATGTAAATAAGCAAACAACATCATCCATTGCATTAAATATATAATTTTAATACAAGTGGGTTCTGTACAGTTATAGACACCAAAAATAATGAAACACAAAATAATATGAGATGAGTCTTGAATGCACTCCATCTTCTCAAAAGCTGGCCTCTGTACCTGTCTACTAATGACCTGAGAATACAAGTTATTTTGAAAGAGTTTATCAGCATTAAGCTGGTGAGTTCATAAGTATTTTAGTGTCAATGTTTCTTGTAAAAACGTTTGAACCTGTCTCAATGTATAAGTTTGTAAAAATGTAAGCAAATGTTTGAAAGTGTTTGTAAAAGTTTGAATCTCTCAGAAAATCCTATATTTTCTATAAAAGTAACCTTCTACCAAGGCTAAACTGTTTTGTAAACTTGTCTGTTGTAAAAGTATGTAATTACCCAAGTATAACTATCATTTGTTAAAAATATAGTTTGTACACTAATGCTTAAGTGAGATTATCACTAAAATATGTAATGGGTAAATCATTGTAGTACTGTAGCTTTGTATAATAAGACTACTGCTGTACTAAATACTACTACCTTAAACCGGATTTATATTAAGGCATAATGTGATAAATTGCACCATGCTATCGACTGGTAACAACGACATAATGAATGGTCGTAATAAGAAATGACGTTTGGCACCCGCAGACCTGCAGGTCCGGCTGTAGCTAGCAGCAAGGTGTAGGATAGTCAATCCAGTATAGATCTATACGCAAACTCACGCTCTCCCTCCAAGAGAATTCTGGCTACAACTCGGGCCATGACATTTAAGGCATGCCCGATACAGTGGATCACAATTATTACGTATTTATGTATATGTATTGTTTCTCGTATATCTGTATATGTATTGTTTCTAGTATATCTGTATATGTATTGTTTCTAGTATATCTGTATATGTATTGTTTCTAGTATATCTGTATATGTATTGTTTCTAGTATATCTGTATATGTATTGTTTCTGCGTTACCCCGATGGTAACTAGCTAATGATGTACTGATGAGCATGAATATGGAAGTACTTTTATGTCTATACATGTATATATGATATATAAGTAATATGGAAACGACCTTCGGATGGTCACCCGAAATCCCACCAGACCACATCCAAATCGAGGAAAAGGAAATAGGGCGGATGGCATTCCTAAGCCTTTTGAACATTATTTATATATCTATACATATATGGGCATGCAATTGTATATATAAAGCATAAATAGGTTTTCATAAAACATTTTGAAGCATAACTATAATTTCAAGAGAAGATTGGCTTGATGTCGAGCTATAAATCATTTTGAAAGCATAAGTTGATAAAACAGTTTAATTATATAAGAAGCATTTGATTGAATCACAGTCTATAAGTAAGTTTGGATAGTAAAACAGTTTGTAAAACATTTCGATAGTAAAGCAGTTGAAAAACAGTTTGAACAGTGTGAAAATCGTTGTTTTCCTAGTTATTAATCACATGTGATTAAACACAATCACATGTGATTGAAGTAATAACTTATAAGTATTTGACTTGTATTCCCCCCCATAAAGTGTTATAAAACATTTAAAATCATTTCAAAGGTTGATTCAAGGGGTATGAACTCACTTGTGGTGAGTCGTTTGAATTGCAGTGTCGGCTACCGTGCTAGGTGACAAACAGAGACTGGTTTACACGCACGAGCCTAGTTATCATATAATAAGCATATATATAACTAATTGGACAAATAATAACTTAAATAAATAAGTTAAGACACTTAGAAAACATTTAAACACTTTTATGAGTGTTTAAGGTTCAAATGGTTGCATCTATGTTGCTACGGGACAAGGCAAAAGGGTTTGAAACATCAAAGGGCCTTGTATAGGAGTTCACCACCCAACAACCCCACACCTTGGAGTTTACGGCCGTAAACTCATAGGTTTATGGCCGTGAACTCCTAAAAGGGTGGTTTTGGGTGTTTTGTGGTGCTATCTTGCTTCTAGAACACTCCTAGCTTTGTTGGAATAATACTTGAAGTAGTTTTAAGGCTCTAGAACACTCCATAAGGGAGTTTACGGCCTAAGGTCCTTCACCTTAGAGTTTACGGCCGTAAACTCTAGGAATTTAATTGATTTGAGGCACTTAAACATCAAGAATGGCATCCATGAATTTATCTAAGGCTAATGGGGACAAGAGGCACACTTTGGTGCCTTCACTTGGAGTTTACGGCCCAAGTCATGTTCCTTGGCCGTAAACTCCTTTCAAGGAGTGGTTTCTATGTGTTCTACTCTCCATTCTAGTCCCAAAGGTGCAAGGTAAATTGTCTAAAGGCTTAAGGGTAGCTTGGAATGATTTTTGTCCCACAAAAAGGGGTTTACGGCCCAAGGGAGTTCCTTGGCCGTAAACTCCTAGAAACTTATGGTTTTTATGGCCTTTTGATGTTCTACACAAGCACAAGCACTAGTGGTTAAATTCCTTAAGCATTTGGGGAAAGTTTTAGGGCATTTAAGCCCTTGAAAAGGGGTTTACGGCCCAAGGGAGTTCCTTGGCCGTAAACTCCTAGAACTTGTGTTTCTTGGATGATTTCTAGGCTACAAAGCTCATACACTAAGTCCTTTACAAGTCCTCTAACATAGGAATGGGTCTAGAAAGCATTAAAGTTCCATTTTGGAGTTTACTCCCCAAGAACGTTCTTGGGCGGTAAACGCCCGGATCTTGATATCTAGACAAGTTATTGTTGTTAATATGCATTAAACAAGTATTGAAACGCATATAGAAAAGTAGACTCACAATCTGGGATGAAAACCCGAAGATCCGTCAGAGAGAATATGGCTTTTCTCTATTTGGAATTGTGAATAATGAATTAATTTAATTCAGAAAACTATTTATAGTCCTGGAATATTTTGACAGAAAAAATTTTTATTCCTGGAGTTGGACTGTAACATTTTGAAACTTGAAATGCCCAAGTTTCACAAAACCAGGAGTATCCACTCTCCTGATATCATCTAAACATAAACCCTAATGTACACAAACTTGTTCGGAAAAGCTTGAAAATCACTGAAACTGAACTAGCTTCTATTGAATAGATGATGTTCATACAATTGGAAATTTCGGGTTGTCACATCATCCCCCTGTTAGAGGGAATTTCGTCCCGAAATTAGAATTTAAGCAAATAAAAGTTACAAACAATTAAGCGAAAAGATGAGGGTATTTCAACTTCATCTGATCCTCGCGTTCCCAAGTGAATTCCGGTCCTCGCTTAGCGTTCCAGCGAACCTTCACGATAGGGATACGGCTTTGTTTCGTCTGCTTGACCTCACGGTCCATGATCTCTACAGGTTCTTCCACGAAGTTGAGGCTCTCGTTGATCTCGATCTTGTCGAGTGGGATTACGAGAGTCTCGTCAGACAGACACTTTTTCAAGTTAGATACGTGGAATGTAGAATGTACGTTACGAAGTGTGTCGGGTAGATCAAGTTTGTAAGTTACGGGGCCGACTCTGGCAAGAATCTCGAAAGGCCCTATGTACCTCGGATTTAGCTTTCCACGCTTGCCGAAGCGTATCAAGCCTTTCCAGGGTGAGACTTTGAGAAGGACTCGGTCTCCCACCTGAAACTCCATAGGTTTTCTTCGTTTGTCGGCGTAGCTCTTCTGTCGGTCTCTAGAGGCTTTCAATCGTTCTCGGATTTGAACGATTTTCTCTGTCGTTTCCCGGATGATTTCTGGACCAGTGAGAGTACTGTCGGAAGCTTGCCCTCTTGCTAATTGGGTATCACCAACCTCAGCCCAGCACAGAGGGGATCTGCACCTACGGCCGTAGAGAGCTTCGAATGGAGCAGCCTTTATGCTCGTGTGATAACTGTTATTATAGGAAAATTCGACAAGGGGTAAATGAGTATCCCATGCTTTCCCAAAATCAATCACACAGGCTCGCAACATGTCTTCCAATGTTTGAATGGTCCTCTCACTCTGTCCGTCGGTCTGTGGATGGTAGGCTGTGCTCATGTCCAGCCTTGTTCCTAGGGAACGTTGTAGGGATTGCCAAAATCTTGAAGTGAACCTACTATCTCTATCGGAGATAATGGAAATAGGTACACCATGCAACCGTACAATTTCCCTAATGTATGTTCTCGTAAGTTTCTCCATCTTGTCGGTTTCTTTGATAGGCAGGAAGTATGCAGACTTAGTCAATCTATCAACGATGACCCATATGGTGTCAAGTCCACCCATTGTCTTGGGCAACTTGGTTATGAAGTCCATAGTGATCCGCTCCCACTTCCACTCTGGGATCTCTGGTTATTGCAGTAAACCAGAGGGCTTCTGGTACTCGACCTTAACCTTCGCGCAAGTAAGGCATTTACTCACAAAGGTAGCAATCCCTGCTTTCATATTAGGCCACCAGTATAGCTTTTTAAGATCCAGATACATCTTATCTGAGCCTGGGTGGACGGAATACCGAGTGTTGTGCGCCTCGGTCATGACCAAGTCTCGGAAACCACCGTGTTTCGGTGTCCAGATCCGGTTCATGAAATATAAAGCTCCGTCACCCTTGGCTTCGAAGTTCTTGTCCATTCCCCTAAGGGATTCACTCGACACATTTTCAGGTTTCATGGCCTCAAGCTGAGCCGCCTGAATTTGCTTAGTCAAGTGTGAATGGATGGTTATTGATAATGACTTGACCTTGCGACCAGAATATTCTTTCCGACTTAGGGCGTCTGCTACTACGTTGGCTTTACCCGGATGATAACGAATATCGCATTCGTAGTCACTGAGTAGTTCGACCCACTGTCGTTGTCTCATGTTGAGCTCCTTCTGATCGAAAATGTGTTGTAAACTCTTGTGGTCGGTAAAGATAGTGCTCTTCGTTCCATACAGGTAATGTCTCCAGATCTTCAGAGCAAACACTACTGCTCCTAGTTCAAGATCGTGGGTCGTGTAGTTAACCTCATGTGTCTTCAACTGTCTCAAGGCGTAGGCGATGACCTTACCTCGCTGCATCAGAACACATCCGACTCCTTGATTGGATGCATCGCAATAGACAACGAAGTCTTCTATTCCTTCTGGAAGGGATAGTATTGGTGCGGTGCACAAGGCTCGTTTGAGCGTTTGGAACGCTCTTTCTTGCTTCTCTTCCCAGTCAAAGGCCACGCCTTTCTGGGTCAGGGTCGTAAGAGGCTTCGCTATTCGGGAGAAGTTCTGAATGAACCTGCGGTAGTAGCCAGCGAGACCTAGAAATTGGCGAATTTCTGTAGGTGTCTTTGGTGCTGACCAGTTCTCAATGGCTTTTATTTTGGATGGGTCCACGTGGATTCCTTCCTCGCTAACCACGTGTCCTAAGAATTCGACTCTTCGGATCCAAAATTCACATTTCGAGAACTTCGCATAAAGGTTCTCCTTTCGTAGTGTCTCTAGAACTTGTCGTAGGTGATCACCATGCTCCTTCTTACTTCGGGAGTAGATCAGGATGTCGTCAATGAAAACGATGACGAACTGATCTAAGTAAGGTCGGCATACTCTATTCATCAGATCCATGAAGACTGCGGGCGCATTGGTCAATCCGAATGGCATCACCACGAACTCGTAGTGTCCGTAACGAGTTCGGAAGGCTGTCTTCGGCACATCCTCCTCAAGCACTCGTAACTGGTGATATCCGGATCTCAGATCAATTTTGGAAAAATAGTTCGCCCCTTGCAGTTGATCGAATAGATCATCTATGCGTGGCAGAGGGTAACGATTCTTTATCGTCAATTTGTTGAGTTCTCTGTAGTCAATACACATACGGAATGATCCGTCTTTCTTCTTAACGAACAAGACCGGTGCTCCCCAAGGAGAGAAACTTTGTCTTATAAAGCCCTTGCTGAGCAGTTCGTTAAGTTGACCAGAGAGTTCTTGCATCTCGGCTGGTGCTAAACGGTAGGGCAACTTGGCTACTGGGGTAGCTCCTGGGACTAAGTCTATTCTGAACTCGACTTGTCGTTGCGGAGGTAACCCGGGTAGTTCTTCTGGGAAAATGTCGGGGAAGTCGCTCACTACTGGGAGGTTCTTTAGTTCTTTCGTTTCTAGGTTCATGTCGACGACGTGAGTAAGGAATGCGTGGTATTCTTTGCGTAGATATTTCTGTGCTTGAATACTAGATATAATGCGAAGACTCGCACCAGGTTTGTCGCCATAGACTATAAGAGTTTCGTTAGATGGGAGGTTTAGTCGGACTGCTTTCTCGTAGCACATGATGTCGGCACGATGAAGACTTAACCAATCCATGCCGATAATAACGTCGAAACTTTTTATCGAGACCGACATAAGGTCGATTGGGAATGAATGGTTATCTAAGGTTAGAAGACAACCTATGTATATGCTATTAGTACTTTCAGTTTTCCCATTGGCCATTTCTACTGTGAATTGTTCATTAAGTGCGTGTGGTTGTTGCTTAAGCATGCGAGCAAATTTGTGGTTTACGAAGCTTCGCTCCGCTCCACTATCGAACAGAATGCATGCATAGGAGTTATCAAGGAGGAACGTACCAGTCACCACTGTCGGGTCAGCAACTGCTTCCCCGTGGCCTATTGCTAGTACTCTCCCTGCTCCCCCAACATTCCTCGCCTTAGGGCAGTCCCTTTTAAAGTGGCCTGTTTCGCCACATCCATAGCAAGTTGGGCTCATGCCAGAGCCAGGAACTTGGGAGATCGGTTGCGCCGGGAACCTACAGAATCGGACGGTGTGTCCTTTCCTGTGGCAGTTAGTACACTGTATTTCACGGCAGGCGCCGTTGTGGTGGAAGTTGCACTTGTTGCACTTCGGCAAACTTCCAGAATACTGCTTCCCCGGAGCAGTAACAGCAGTAGGGGCTACCGCAACATGTACTGCTACGATTTGCTGTTTCTTTGAAGCACGCTGCTTCTTCTTCTCGTCCCAGAACTTCCGCTTGTTGCCAGCGGTTTTAGAGGGTTCCGGGATGGTTAGGGTGGTTGTTGTTGCAGGGGTCTTGACTCCGTGGTCAATAAGTCTTTGTGCCAATCGCTTGGCACTGTCGAAGGTAGCAGGGTTGGATGCTAAGACATTCCCCTGGTACGGAGGTACTAGCCCCCATACATACCGTTCAATCTTTTTCCCTTCAGTGGGAACCATATTGGGGCATAGGGCCACCAGTTCGCTAAAGCGGGCAGTGTAAGCGATCACGTTGGTGCCCTTCATTGTCAGATTCCAGAGTTCATGTTCCAACTTTTGGACTTCGCCCCTCGGGCAATATTCCTCAGTCATGAGGTCCTTCATCGTTGCCCAGCCCATGTCGTTAGCCACGACGATAGTTAGGGCTTTGACGTGGCCGTTCCACCACGTTAGGGCTTTATCCTCGAAGGTGCATGCGGCATATTTCACCTTGAATGCTGCAGGGCACGAACAGATTTCGAAGACTGATTCAGTCTTCTCGAACCATTGCGAGAGAGCAATGACTCCACCGGTGCCATAGAAAGGCTTCGGCTTGCAGTTTGTGAAATCCTTGAAAGAGCACTCCCTGGAGCGCACTGGGATTTCAACTGGGATAGATTCAACAGGGGTTCCACCTCTGCTAGCATCCGATGAGTGATACTGAGCCATGGCAGTTGCCACTGCTGCAGCTACGGCAGCATTCAGGGCTGCAGTATCGATGACCGCAGGTGGTGGAGGCGGTGGAGGTACAGGATTATTCCTATTTCTGGGAGACTTGCGAGGAGGCATCCTTCAGCTAAAAGTTTATAAAAACAAGAAGGATGATAAGAATCAATTCGTAAGCAATGTGAGAGTGACCTATGGACTAATTACCCATAGCCCAACAGTTGAATGAGTGTTTGAAATCACAATAAGGAATATTAGTAGGAATACACAAGTGTACAAATTTTTCCCACACAATAGATTTCAATAGTACAGGTATTACTGATGCAATAAGTTCAAGGAAAATCGACCTAACAGTAGGTCTTACATCATACCATAAGGACAATACTGACAGTCCTAGATTCCTAATTAGAGTACTGAAAGTTAGGAATATTTTACAGACAAGTGCCACTTAGTGCACATAAGTTCAAGGCTATCCCTAAATCAAAAGACAGAGATGTACTAGACATCATCTAATGGCGATGGGAATTCCTCGGGCAATCCTTGAGGTAGGACACTTGGTGAAACACCTCTTGAAGGTGTCGGTCCTGAGCTCTCTGACGAGCTCGAAGTTCTAAGACTTCAGCACGGGAGGCAGCCAGCTGTTGTTGTAGAGTTTCGTTGGTTCTCCGGGTCCGTTCCATGTCTTCTTCAAGACGGCGAATGCGGACGGTATTGACACCTGAATTGGCATCAATCTCCATGACCCGGTCGATGGCTGCTCGACCTTGCTCGACATTACGAGCTATTCTGCGGATGATTACCGGCAGAGCTCTATCAGCAGAGCCACCATCGCTAACATTGTAAAAGGTTCGGTCCCCAAAGTATGGTAAGGGCTGACCCTGCTCATCACTCCAGCGATTCAGATTGTTTGCCCACATGGGTGTAGGACCTGGAAACGCTGGTCGAGGGTTGTTGTTCGGGGCTTGACCTACTAGCGGTAGGTTGTTGACTTCAGGCTCGGAGTCAGATCCATCTGAAAAACCTTCTGCGAGGTGATCATCCAAAGGGATTGGATGATCATCTTCGGGCTCTTCATCGATCCACCCGGCATTGCCTTCAATGGGGAAGTACGGGTCGCCATGATGAAATCCAGCCATTTAGATCTACGCGAGAAGGGAGGTATAAGAATGTAGTATACGTGTAACTAATAGCACAAAATACTCCTATAGTATTTTAAGTTCTAAGCTCTACTGATCTTCTTGTGGTATTGTTGGTAAGTTTTTAGACTTGTTAACATATCACAACCATTCTAGGGCATATGCTAATCACTCCTAGGACCAGCATAGTTGATCAGGCTATGCCATTCTCAGGACTTACCATACATCCCCGAGCTCACTTGTGATATTCAACAATCCTAATACTTTTGTCCTTGTCATTGTCCGCTTTGGGCCACTCGGCACGAGGACTTCCCAGGGGGTCACCCATCCTGGTACTACTCCCGCCCGAGCACGCTTAACTGCAGAGTTCTTATGGGATCTGCTGCCCTCACGGCTTTAAAACGCGTTGTGTTAGGGAAGGTATCCACACCCCTTATAAGGAATGCTTAGTTCTCCTTCCCAGTCGATGTGGGATCAGATCTAACCCACTTTTCACACCCCAAAACCAAGAACGGCGGAAACGTTCTGGGGCGGAGGACGTCATGTATAGTATCACAACACAGTAAATGTAAATAAGCAAACAACATCATCCATTGCATTAAATATATAATTTTAATACAAGTGGGTTCTGTACAGTTATAGACACCAAAAATAATGAAACACAAAATAATATGAGATGAGTCTTGAATGCACTCCATCTTCTCAAAAGCTGGCCTCTGTACCTGTCTACTAATGACCTGAGAATACAAGTTATTTTGAAAGAGTTTATCAGCATTAAGCTGGTGAGTTCATAAGTATTTTAGTGTCAATGTTTCTTGTAAAAACGTTTGAACCTGTCTCAATGTATAAGTTTGTAAAAATGTAAGCAAATGTTTGAAAGTGTTTGTAAAAGTTTGAATCTCTCAGAAAATCCTATATTTTCTATAAAAGTAACCTTCTACCAAGGCTAAACTGTTTTGTAAACTTGTCTGTTGTAAAAGTATGTAATTACCCAAGTATAACTATCATTTGTTAAAAATATAGTTTGTACACTAATGCTTAAGTGAGATTATCACTAAAATATGTAATGGGTAAATCATTGTAGTACTGTAGCTTTGTATAATAAGACTACTGCTGTACTAAATACTACTAACTTAAACCGGATTTATATTAAGGCATAATGTGATAAATTGCACCATGCTATCGACTGGTAACAACGACATAATGAATGGTCGTAATAAGAAATGACGTTTGGCACCCGCAGACCTGCAGGTCCGGCTTTAGCTAGCAGCAAGGTGTAGGATAGTCAATCCAGTATAGATCTATACGCAAACTCACGCTCTCCCTCCAAGAGAATTCTGGCTACAACTCGGGCCATGACATTTAAGGCATGCCCGATACAGTGGATCACAATTATTACGTATTTATGTATATGTATTGTTTCTCGTATATCTGTATATGTATTGTTTCTAGTATATCTGTATATGTATTGTTTCTAGTATATCTGTATATGTATTGTTTCTGCGTTACCCCGATGGTAACCAGCTAATGATGTACTGATGAGCATGAATATGGATGTACTTTTATGTCTATACATGTATATATGATATATAAGTAATATGGAAACGACCTTCGGATGGTCACCCGAAATCCCACCAGACCACATCCAAATCGAGGAAAAGGAAATAGGGCGGATGGCATTCCTAAGCCTTTTGAACATTATTTATATATCTATACATATATGGGCATGCAATTGTATATATAAAGCATAAATAGGTTTTCATAAAACATTCTGAAGCATAACTATAATTTCAAGAGAAGATTGGCTTGATGTCGAGCTATAAATCATTTTGAAAGCATAAGTTGATAAAACAGTTTAATTATATAAGAAGCATTTGATTGAATCACAGTCTATAAGTAAGTTTGGATAGTAAAACAGTTTGTAAAACATTTCGATAGTAAAGCAGTTGAAAAACAGTTTGAACAGTGTGAAAATCGTTGTTTTCCTAGTTATTAATCACATGTGATTAAACACAATCACATGTGATTGAAGTAATAAATTATAAGTATTTGACTTGTATTCCCCCCCATAAAGTGTTATAAAACATTTAAAATCATTTCAAAGGTTGATTCAAGGGGTATGAACTCACTTGTGGTGAGTCGTTTGAATTGCAGTGTCGGCTACCGTGCTAGGTGACAAACAGAGACTGGTTTACACGCACGAGCCTAGTTATCATATAATAAGCATATATATAACTAATTGGACAAATAATAACTTAAATAAATAAGTTAAGACACTTAGAAAACATTTACACACTTTTATGAGTGTTTAAGGTTCAAATGGTTGCATCTATGTTGCTACGGGACAAGGCAAAAGGGTTTGAAACATCAAAGGGCCTTGTATAGGAGTTCACCACCCAACAACCCCACACCTTGGAGTTTACGGCCGTAAACTCATAGGTTTATGGCCGTGAACTCCTAAAAGGGTGGTTTTGGGTGTTTTGTGGTGCTATCTTGCTTCTAGAACACTCCTAGCTTTGTTGGAATAATACTTGAAGTAGTTTTAAGGCTCTAGAACACTCCATAAGGGAGTTTACGGCCTAAGGTCCTTCACCTTAGAGTTTACGGCCGTAAACTCTAGGAATTTAATTGATTTGAGGCACTTAAACATCAAGAATGGCATCCATGAATTTATCTAAGGCTAATGGGGACAAGAGGCACACTTTGGTGCCTTCACTTGGAGTTTACGGCCCAAGTCATGTTCCTTGGCCGTAAACTCCTTTCAAGGAGTGGTTTCTATGTGTTCTACTCTCCATTCTAGTCCCAAAGGTGCAAGGTAAATTGTCTAAAGGCTTAAGGGTAGCTTGGAATGATTTTTGTCCCACAAAAAGGGGTTTACGGCCCAAGGGAGTTCCTTGGCCGTAAACTCCTAGAAACTTATGGTTTTTATGGCCTTTTGATGTTCTACACAAGCACAAGCACTAGTGGTTAAAGTCCTTAAGCATTTGGGGAAAGTTTTAGGGCATTTAAGCCCTTGAAAAGGGGTTTACGGCCCAAGGGAGTTCCTTGGCCGTAAACTCCTAGAACTTGTGTTTCTTGGATGATTTCTAGGCTACAAAGCTCATACACTAAGTCCTTTACAAGTCCTCTAACATAGGAATGGGTCTAGAAAGCATTAAAGTTCCATTTTGGAGTTTACTCCCCAAGAACGTTCTTGGGCGGTAAACGCCCGGATCTTGATATCTAGACAAGTTATTGTTGTTAATATGCATTAAACAAGTATTGAAACGCATATAGAAAAGTAGACTCACAATCTGGGATGAAAACCCGAAGATCCGTCAGAGAGAATATGGCTTTTCTCTATTTGGAATTGTGAATAATGAATTAATTTAATTCAGAAAACTATTTATAGTCCTGGAATATTTTGACATAAAATATTTTTATTCCTGGCGTTGGACTGTAACATTTTGAAACTTGAAATGCCCAAGTTTCACAAAACCAGGAGTATCCACTCTCCTGATATCATCTAAACATAAACCCTAATGTACACAAACTTGTTCGGAAAAGCTTGAAAATCACTGAAACTGAACTATCTTCTATTGAATAGATGATGTTCATACAATTGGAAATTTCGGGTTGTCACATGCTGGGATCATGCCGACTCCTTTCCATTCGAAGAAGAAGTACATGAAACCAAAACTAAAAACCGTAAGCACGAAGCTTAGTGAGTTCCCCCATCATACCACATACCATACAATAAACATACTGCCTCTCCGTAAAGCATAACAAGACCCTTAATTAGTTATTGAGCCCAAGTATGAATCCTTTATGACCCAACTTCTAATTCATGTCCCAAGGCAAGGTCCCCTACTCCTTGCCCTAATGGGCGTTTTCCCCCCCAGTGTCCAACCCATAATCACTTTAACGCCTAAAACCATTCCTTTAAGCTTTAAAGCCCAATAAGGTCCAAAAAGGGCCAATACCATAAATCCTAGACCTAGGCTCAGAGGCGTTCCTCCATAGTGGGCCATTGTCACACCCCCAAACCTGAACGGCGGAAACGTTCGGAGGCGGATGACTTCATGTGGTAACGTAACAAATGAATACATAGTAAAGAAAGCAATACAACCATCATATATATAATTGAAAGTTTACATTTGTCAAAAGTTACATGTTCAAAACTCAATTACAATATGATGTCAAAATACGAGATTAAACTGGCGCCGCAGCATCCCTTCATCAAAAGCAAAATGAATACCTGAAATTACTGATTTCCTGGGACATACAAGTAATTTTGAAAGAGTAGATCAGCATTTAAGCTGGTGAATTTCATAAGTATTTAAGTGACAATGTTTGAATGAACTGAAATGTTTTATCTTCGTTTGTTTGTGGTTAGAAAATCCAATATTTTCTACTAGTATAAAAGTAGCCTTCACTCAAGACCAATGTTTGTTTCTAAAATGTATGTAAATGTAAAATAACCAATGAATTTGAAAATCTTGTAAATCAATGCATTTTAATACCCCTTGTGAGTTTTATAACCATACTATTGACTCTGAATGCCTATACACAACGTTCTTCAGGCGTTGGAATGTTATGACGTTTGTCACCCCAAACGGTGGACTGCAGCTAACAGTCAGGGCGCGGGTTTGTCAAGCCCGTATAGATCTATACACAAACACCATGCTCCCCCTCCAAGGGATTCTGGTATATAATACAGGACTTGAAATGTGTACTCGAACGTACATGAAGTTAGTGTCTCACAAATTCGTGGTATAAAAACAGATCTACTTGTTAAAATGTTACGTTTGTTCTTGTATACGAAAGTAAACTTCTTGAAATGTATGTTTCTAGTACATAAGAGTTAGAAATCTGTTCGTAAAACTATACCTATTATAGTTTTTCAAAAAGCGTGTCTTGTTTGTTTAGAAATATTGAGAAAAGGAATCACTTGTTTATGAAAGTATAGATTTTTGGGGTAGAGTCTAGGATATACAAGAGAATCTAAGAACAGTTTAGTTTATACATGTATTACAACAACATTATATTTTAAAAGGTAAAATGCTATTGTGACATATGTTTTATATATATATATAAAAGTTCCTTTAAATGTTTATAAATCGCATGTGATTTGAATATATAACAGTATATAAAAGAGTTTCTTTATGTAACACACGATAATACTCGTGTGTTTTACTTGTAATCCCCCCCTTGAAAGCATATAAAAGTATTTAGAATAATTAAAATGGTTGATTAAGGGGTATGAAACTCACTTGAAAGTTTTGGAGATAGCGAGATGGAAAACCGGGCAGAGTTTCGTCTCGGGAAACGGATTTTCCTCGGGATTCTCGGAAATCTCGGGAGCAAAATCGACCTTCAGGACTTGAGCCAAAAAGACCAGAGCTTCGGGTTTGAACGGACACGGAAAACGAGGAAATGTTGAGAGAGAGAGAAGAGAAATGAACCCTTTCTTTGGAAACCCTCGCATTCTATTTATAGGAAGGCTGGTCTGCCTCGGTACGCGGGGCGTACGCTCGTACGCGCTGCGTACGCGCACGTCATGCATGACCGAAGCCTCGACTGCCTCGGTTCGGATGGGACGGGTTGTTGGGTTCTCGGGTCGGATGGGACGGGTTGCTGGGGAGGTGGGTCGGATGGGACGTCGGGTCGGACGGGTCGGGCGGGTCGGATGGATCGGATTCCTCGAATATGGCGACGTGGACGATCCGAGGCCAAGTCTTACGAGTACGCAGGGCGTACAGAGGTACGCAGCGCGTACCCGGATGAGGAAGCGGACTCCCCTTCGGATAATGTCCGAATTTTGAATTAAATAATTAACTAATTTATTTAATAAACTTCCAAAATTCATATCTTCTTCATACAAACTCCGATTTCGACGGTCTTTATATCCCCACGTAGGTGAGACTACGCTCTACAACTTTCGTTTAGACTCCGTCGGCAAATTCCAAAATTATATTTTTATTATTTATTAAAAATCCATCGTTTTTAAGGAATTTCTTAGAAAATTCATAACTTCTTTATCTGATGTCGGTTTTTGCCAGACTTTTTACCGCTGGAATACCATTGTCGAGACCTTCGATTCTCGTTTAGGTCATTCCGGCCAAAAGTCGCTCGATCTCCGATTCGAGTTTTTAGCTGTTTGTTGCTAAGCCGAACTTGGAAAATTCATAACTTCGCTATGTGAAGTCGGGTTTGGGCGCTCTTTTCACGTACGAACATGGTTCAAAGACATTTAATCATAGAAGGAAATTAAGTAGAACTTATTTATACATGTTATTATGAAAGTAACTTTTTATTATTCAGAAGTGGTTACAATACTTGACCCATTTTGGTCGTTACAAAGAGTTGAAATATCGGGTTGTCACATCATCCCCCCGTTAGAGAGAATTTCGTCCCGAAATTTAAAGTAGTAAAGATACTAGAGAACATGAAAGAGATGAGGGTACTTTTGTTTCATCTGATCTTCGCGTTCCCATGTGAATTCGGGTCCCCGCTTGGCGTTCCAGCGAACCTTCACGATGGGTATGCGACTTTGTTTTGTTTGTTTGACCTCTCGGTCCATGATTTCTACTGGTTCTTCCACAAAGTTGAGGCTCTCGTTGATCTCGATCTCGTCGAGTGGAATAACAAGAGTCTCGTCGGAAAGGCACTTTTTCAAGTTTGAGACGTGGAAGGTTGGATGGATGTTACTAAGTTCGCGCGGTAGGTTAAGCTTGTAAGCCACTGGGCCGATTCTGGCAAGAATCTCGAAAGGCCCTATGTATCTTGGATTTAGTTTCCCACGCTTTCCAAATCGTATTAAACCCTTCCACGGTGAGACCTTTAATAAGACGTGGTCTCCTACCTGGAATTCCAAAGGTTTCCTCCTTTGGTCAGCGTAGCTTTTCTGTCGGTCTCTTGAGGCTTTCAATCGTTCACGAATCTGAACAATTTTCTCTGTTGTTTCACGTATGATCTCCGGACCTGTGAGAGTGCTTTCAGGAACTCTTCCTCTAGCTAACTGGGTATCGCCAACTTCAGTCCAGCACAGAGGGGATCTGCACTTTCGACCATAGAGGGCTTCAAACGGAGCAGCCTTTATGCTTGTATGATAACTATTGTTGTATGAAAATTCGACAAGGGGTAAATGAATATCCCATGCCTTACCAAAATCAATCACGCAGGCTCTCAGCATGTCTTCTAAAGTTTGTATTGTCCTCTCACTTTGTCCGTCTGTCTGTGGGTGGTAGGCTGTACTCATGTCTAGCCTAGTTCCCAGGGAACTTTGTAGTGACTGCCAGAATCTTGAAGTGAATCTACTATCTCGATCGGAGATAATGGATATTGGAATACCATGCAGTCGCACTACTTCCCTTAAGTAATTTCTTGTAAGCTTCTCCACCTTGTCAGTCTCTTTGATGGGTAGGAAATGTGCGGATTTGGTCAATCTGTCGACAATGACCCATATGGTATCGAGTCCACTTGTCGTCTTGGGTAACTTGGTTATGAAGTCCATAGTAATCCGCTCCCATTTCCATTCCGGTATCTCTGGTTGTTGTAGTAGTCCTGACGGTTTCTGATACTCGACCTTAACCTTAGCGCAAGTAAGACATTTACTCACGAAGGTAGCAATTTCTGCTTTCATGTTAGGCCACCAGTACAGTTTCTTAAGATCCAGATACATTTTATCTGAACCCGGGTGAACGGAATATCTTGAGTTGTGAGCCTCGGTCATGACTACGTTTCTGAAACCACCATGTTTTGGGGTCCAGATTCGGTCCATGAGATAGTAGGCTCCGCCACCCTTGACTTCTAAATTCTTCTCCATTCCTCGCAGGGATTCACCCGCCACATTTTCAGGTTGCAAAGCTTCCATTTGTGCTTCCTTAATTTGTGTGGATAGGTGGGAATGGATAGTCATGGTCAGAGATTTGACCCTCCGACTAGTGTATTCCTTTCGACTGAGGGCGTCGGCTACTACGTTGGCCTTGCCAGGATGATAACGAATTTCGCATTCGTAGTCATTCAGTAATTCAACCCATCGTCGTTGTCGCATGTTGAGTTCCTTCTGATCGAAAATGTGTTGAAGGCTCTTGTGATCGGTGAATATAGTACTCTTTGTTCCGTATAAGTAGTGCCTCCAGATCTTCAGAGCAAATACCACTGCTCCTAACTCGAGGTCGTGTGTCGTATAGTTCACTTCGTGTGTCTTAAGCTGTCGGGAGGCATAAGCGATAACCTTCCCTCTCTGCATAAGAACACAACCAAGTCCTTGATTTGAAGCATCGCAATACACCACGAAGTCTTCTATCCCTTCGGGGAGGGATAGTATCGGTGCGGTGCACAAGGCCTGCTTTAGTGTCTGGAATGCCTTCTCTTGTTTCGCTTCCCAGTCAAAGGCCACACCTTTCTGGGTTAATGAAGTAAGAGGTTTCGCAATGCTCGAAAAGTTCTTTATGAATCTACGATAGTAGCCAGCTAGACCTAGAAATTGACGAATTTCTGTAGGTGTCTTTGGTGCCGACCAGTTCTCAATAGCCTTAATTTTGGAGGGGTCCACGTGTATACCTTTCTCGCTAACAACGTGACCTAAAAATTCGACTCTTCGAATCCAAAATTCGCATTTAGAGAACTTCGCATAGAGTTTCTCTGTTCGCAGTGTTTCTAGGACTTTTGGTAGGTGTTGACTATGCTCTTCCTCACTTCGAGAGTAGATAAGTATATCATCGATAAAGACGATGACGAACTGATCCAAGTAAGGGCGACATACCCTATTCATTAGGTCCATAAATACTGCTGGTGCATTGGTTAATCCGAACGGCATCACTACGAATTCGTAGTGTCCATAACGAGTTCGGAAGGCTGTCTTTGGAATGTCCCCCTCTAGAACTCGTAATTGATGATATCCGGATCGCAGGTCTATTTTGGAGAAGTAGTTCGCCCCTTGAAGTTGATCGAATAGGTCGTCGATACGGGGTAGAGGATAGCGGTTCTTGACAGTAAGTTTGTTCAGCTCTCTGTAGTCGATGCACATACGGAACGATCCGTCTTTCTTCTTTACAAACAAGACCGGTGCTCCCCAAGGTGAGAAACTTGGTCTTATGAATCCTTTGTGAAGGAGTTCATTAAGTTGACTGGAAAGTTCCTGCATCTCTGCTGGTGCAAGACGATAAGGCGACTTCGCTACTGGGGTAGCTCCTGGAATTAAGTCGATTCTGAACTCGACTTGGCGTTGTGGTGGTAATCCTGGCAGTTCTTCTGGAAAGATATCGGGAAAGTCGCGTACTACCGAGATGCTCTTGATGTCCTTCAGTTCTTGACTTGTATCGACGATGTGCGCTAGGAATGCTCGACAATCCTTCCGCAAGCACTTTCGAGCTTGGATGCACGAAATGATGCGAAGGCTTGCACTAGATTTGTCGCCGTAGATAACTAATGTTTCGTTGTTTGGGAGGTTAAGACGGACTGCTTTCTCAAAGCACATGATGTCGGCGCGAAGAAGGCTCAACCAATCCATGCCGACTATGACGTCGAAACTTTTAATTTGAACCGGCATGAGATTGATTGGGAAAGAATGGCCGTCTAATGTTAACGTACAGCCCATGTATATGCAATTTGTGTTTTCGGTTTTTCCATTGGCCATCTCTATAGTGAATGAATTTTCTAACTTGCTAGGTTTAGGTTTAAGTAAATGAATAAAATTTTGACTCACGAAGCTTCTCTCCGCTCCACTATCGAATAATATGCATGCGTATGAATTATCGAGAAGGAACGTACCAGCAACTATAGTTGGGTCAGCTACAGCTTCGTCGTGGCCTATTGCCAAAACTCGTCTAACACCTCTGGTGCCTGCTGCCTTAGGACAGTTTCTCTGGTAGTGGCCCACCTCGCCACAACCGTAGCAAGCCTGCCCTACACCCGCACCGGGAACTTGAGTGATCGGCTTTGCGGGTTCCTTGCAGAAACGGGCTGTGTGCCCTTTCTGGCTGCAGTTGGCGCACTGCATAGCTCGACAAGGTCCATGGTGGTGGTAATTGCATTTGGTGCATTTTGGGAGGTTGCCTATATAAGGCTTTGTTGGGTAGGTATTTATAGGGGCTGTAGTAGGTACAATGGCAGCATTTACTGACACTAGTTGTTTCTTCGCGGATTCTTGGGGAGATCCACCCTTCCCTTTAATCCATGCTCTCTTCCTGCCATTGTTGTTGTTGTTGTTGTAGTTGTTGTAGTTGTTGTTTGCTTTCTGTGGTGCTGGTGCAGAAGTGGTTGAGTTCTGATGACCTCCGTAGTCGATCAGAGATTGTGCCAGTTCCTTAGCACTTTCAAAGGTGTCAGGTTTAGAAGCTAACACGCTTGATCGTATTTGGGGCGTCAGTCCCCAGATGTACCTTTCTATCTTCTTGCTCTCGGGAGCAATCATATCTGGACAAAGGATTGCCAGTTCGCAAAATCTGTTGGTATAAGTAGCGATGTCGGTACCAACCATTCCGAGAGTCCATAGCTCGTGTTCAAGCTTTTGAATCTCCCCCCGTGGGCAGTATTCTCTCATCATCATGGTCTTCAGGCTCTCCCAGCTTATGGAGTTCGCCACGATTAGGGTAAGTACTTTAACGTGGCCATTCCACCAAGTTAAAGCTTTATCGAGAAGGGTGAATGTTGCAAATTTGACCTTACTGTGCTCGGGGCAGGAGCAGATTTCAAAGACTGCCTCCGTCCTTTCGATCCACTGCCTCAGGGCCATCACACTACCAGTACCATAAAACATTCGGGGCTTGGCATTAGTGAAGTCCTTATAGGTGCATTCCCGAGGTGGTCCATGACTCTCGCCATGGTTGGATAGGTGTGTGCCAGATCCCGAGCCATTAGTACTCGAGTTATTGATCTGTGACATGGCAGCTGCCACCGCTGCGGTGACTGCTGCTTGAAACATTACAGCATCAAATTGGGGTGGTGGAGGTGGTGGTGGTATAGGTGCTTCCTCACCGTTGTTTCGCCTTGGATTCCTACGCGGAGGCATCCTTCAACTATAGATTGAAAAGACAAGGATAAGAATCTCATAGAATGGAAAAATGTATGTGTCTCATGAACTAAATCGCTATAGTTCAATAACAGATGAAAGTATGAGTCTTAAAGTAGAAGAATGAAAGTTATTTGTAAGACTGAAGGTATGAAACGAGTATTTGGGTTCACAAGGACCATTCAAGGTTCGAACGAAATACTCAACATAGTAGTAATAGTGCCACTTATATTAATATAAAAGTTGTTACAACGATCATGAAAATTTGACCCCTATAAGGGTCTTCGATTACAAAGTTCGAGAAATTTAAAGACTTTTAGCCGAGGTCCTAAGCTATAACAAAATTTGAGTCCTAGGCAAGCACTACTTGCGTTGCAGGTTGCGCTTGGAGCTTGACTCCGCATCTGATTGCTTTGACACCATTAGACGCCTATCGAAAGCGGCTTGTTGTTCCCTTAGTTCGGCGAGGGCTGCAATCATTTGCGCTTGAAACACTTCGGTTTGAAATTGAGCATTGTCTTGCATCTTGTCCAGCCTACGGATGTCAGAAGTGTGAACCTGCACTTCCACGTTGATATCCCGGAGTCGACTAGCTTGAACTCCAGACTGATAGGATTGATTTGCTAACTTACCCACCATTACCGGGAGTGCTCGATCAGCCGAACCTCCGCCGCGGACATCATAGAAGTCCCGACACATGCCGTAGGGAGGGCGTAGGTTTTGCTGTTGGCTCCAATGGTGGAGGTGACTTCCCCAGACGGGAGTCGGTCCTTGAAAGTTCCTTACGAAGACGGGAGGTTGAATGGGTGGTGGATCGATAACTTCCGGCTCTGAGTCGGTACCGGAGTCATCACCCACTTCTATGGGTTCCTCGTCCTCTTCGGGATCATCTTCGATCCATCCTACGTTGCCTTGGTTGGGAAAATAGGGGTCGCCAGGGTGGTGAAATCCAGCCATTTGACTGTACGAGAAATAGGGTTATAAGAATTGAGTAAAGCCGGAACATGTAAAACATGTAAGTTAAACTAGTTTAGATAGCAAATACTCCTATAGTATTTAAGTGCTTGTGTTTGATTCTTGTAATGGTTTGGTAAGTTTTGACTTGTTGCTTACTACGATCATTCCTCGATATACGTTGGTCCAATCTTGGGCAAATATAGTTGATCACGCTATATTTGTCCAAAATCTGATTACATATATCGAGTCTCAATCGTAGTGTCAACTTGTCTAAATACTTGTATAGTTGTATAACATGAAAATAGTTCGTGGTATGCATGTATTTGTACTTAAATGAACTACCAATTTAAGTTGAACGAAATGCTGCTTAAGTGTAAAAAGAAAATTTGTTTTGTCAGAGAGTATTAGTCCCTTAAGCATTTATAGTTTGTATATCTTATGTGGTTCGATATACTTAGTTCACTATAAACATTGCTCTGATACCAATCTGTCACACCCCCAAACCTGAACGGCGGAAACGTTCGGAGGCGGATGACTTCATGTGGTAACGTAACAAATGAATACATAGTAAAGAAAGCAATACAACCATCATATATATAATTGAAAGTTTACATTTGTCAAAAGTTACATGTTCAAAACTCAATTACAATATGATGTCAAAATACGAGATTAAACTGGCGCCGCAGCATCCCTTCATCAAAAGCGAAATGAATACCTGAAATTACTGATTTCCTGGGACATACAAGTAATTTTGAAAGAGTAGATCAGCATTTAAGCTGGTGAATTTCATAAGTATTTAAGTGACAATGTTTGAATGAACTGAAATGTTTTATCTTCGTTTGTTTGTGGTTAGAAAATCCAATATTTTCTACTAGTATAAAAGTAGCCTTCACTCAAGACCAATGTTTGTTTCTAAAATGTATGTAAATGTAAAATAACCAATGAATTTGAAAACCTTGTAAATCAATGCATTTTAATACCCCTTGTGAGTTTTATAACCATACTATTGACTCTGAATGCCTATACACAACGTTCTTCAGGCGTTGGAATGTTATGACGTTTGTCACCCCAAACGGTGGACTGCAGCTAACAGTCAGGGCGCGGGTTTGTCAAGCCCGTATAGATCTATACACAAACACCATGCTCCCCCTCCAAGGGATTCTGGTATATAATACAGGACTTGAAATGTGTACTCGAACGTACATGAAGTTAGTGTCTCACAAATTCGTGGTATAAAAACAGATCTACTTGTTAAAATGTTACGTTTGTTCTTGTATACGAAAGTAAACTTCTTGAAATGTATGTTTCTAGTACATAAGAGTTAGAAATCTGTTCGTAAAACTATACCTATTATAGTTTTTCAAAAAGCGTGTCTTGTTTGTTTAGAAATATTGAGAAAAGGAATCACTTGTTTATGAAAGTATAGATTTTTGGGGTAGAGTCTAGGATATACAAGAGAATCTAAGAACAGTTTAGTTTATACATGTATTACAACAACATTATATTTTAAAAGGTAAAATGCTATTGTGACATATGTTTTATATATATATATAAAAGTTCCTTTAAATGTTTATAAATCGCATGTGATTTGAATATATAACAGTATATAAAAGAGTTTCTTTATGTAACACACGATAATACTCGTGTGTTTTACTTGTAATCCCCCCCTTGAAAGCATATAAAAGTATTTAGAATAATTAAAATGGTTGATTAAGGGGTATGAAACTCACTTGAAAGTTTTGGAGATAGCGAGATGGAAAACCGGGCAGAGTTTCGTCTCGGGAAACGGATTTTCCTCGGGATTCTCGGAAATCTCGGGAGCAAAATCGACCTTCGGGACTTGAGCCAAAAAGACCAGAGCTTCGGGTTTGAACGGACACCGAAAACGAGGAAATGTTGAGAGAGAGAGAAGAGAAATGAACCCTTTCTTTGGAAACCCTCGCATTCTATTTATAGGAAGGCTGGTCTGCCTCGGTACGCGGGGCGTACGCTCGTACGCGCTGCGTACGCGCACGTCATGCATGACCGAAGCCTCGACTGCCTCGGTTCGGATGGGACGGGTTGTTGGGTTCTCGGGTCGGATGGGACGGGTTGCTGGGGAGGTGGGTCGGATGGGACGTCGGGTCGGACGGGTCGGGCGGGTCGGATGGATCGGATTCCTCGGATATGGCGACGTGGACGATCCGAGGCCAAGTCTTACGAGTACGCAGGGCGTACAGAGGTACGCGGCGCGTACCCGGATGAGGAAGCGGACTCCCCTTCGGATAATGTCCGAATTTTGAATTAAATAATTAACTAATTTATTTAATAAACTTCCAAAATTCATATCTTCTTCATACAAACTCCGATTTCGACGGTCTTTATATCCCCACGTAGGTGAGACTACGCTCTACAACTTTCGTTTAGACTCCGTCGGCAAATTCGAAAATTATATTTTTATTATTTATTAAAAATCCATCGTTTTTAAGGAATTTCTTAGAAAATTCATAACTTCTTTATCTGATGTTGGTTTTTGCCAGACTTTTTACCGCTGGAATACCATTGTCGAGACCTTCGATTCTCGTTTAGGTCATTCCGGCCAAAAGTCGCTCGATCTCCGATTCGAGTTTTTAGCTGTCTGTTGCTAAGCCGAACTTGGAAAATTCATAACTTCGCTATGTGAAGTCGGGTTTGGGCGCTCTTTTCACGTACGAACATGGTTCAAAGACATTTAATCATAGAAGGAAATTAAGTAGAACTTATTTATACATGTTATTATGAAAGTAACTTTTTATTATTCAGAAGTGGTTACAATACTTGACCCATTTTGGTCGTTACAAAGAGTTGAAATATCGGGTTGTCACAGCCATGAGGCCCAACAAATCTAGGCCCAATCTCCCAAGGCCCATAAATTCATCTTAACCACTCTATATGCGTATGCACAGGGTACCTGGCACGTATGTTTGGCGTACGCTAACCTTGGCCAAAAGCGCGAAACTGACCTGGAACTTGCAATGTACTAGGCGTGTATACCCAACGTTCCTGCCAGTCACCCTGAAGTCCTTTTTTTTTACTTAACCCATTAAGTCCCATCATCTAAAACATAAATCTAGTGTCCTAACAACATCCTTAAGCATAAAGTTATGAACTTAATGCTTTTGCATGCATGGCAAGTTATTAAGACAGCCATAAAGTCCATAAGCTCACTTTGTGGTCCTAAATGTTTCCATGAGCTCAAAATGACAAATCGTATGGATATATTCTACCAAAACTCAAAGGACCTCAAGTATGGGACCAAAATGTGACATAAAACACCCCAAAAATACATTTAAGCATGTAATGGTCAAGGTTGGAACTTGATACCTCAAACAAGTATGAAAATATGCAAAACTTCTGGATCAACAAGCTCTCTTCAAGTCCATGCTCCTTATTCAAACTCCTAGCTCTTCAAAACCACGAAAACAACACCCAAATGCTCGAAGTAAGCTCAAGATACATACAATGGAGTTAAGATTCGAGTTGGGCACTGCAAGGACAAGGGAGGCTTAGAAGATAAGGGTTTGGAGGGTTATAAGTTGTTTAAATAGGGTTCAAAGCCTAAATTTTAGGGTTTATATCTGGTCACCATACGCCCAACGTATGCATGGGTACGACCACGTAGGCATGGGGGCTCCCCGCTCCGTGCCTCATATATGTACGCCATGCGTAGACCTTGTACGCCCAACATACGCTTCACCCCAAAAATTTCAACATATCATAATTCTAATAGAAAGCAACATAATACCTGAAAAATCTCGGGTATTAGAAAACGGCTTTCCATTTACCATGGTAAGTAAATTTTCGGCTCCATTTTCAAAAATACCATACGACCTTGCCAATCTAGTTAGTAACATCCCCCCATAAATCCTTCAGTTCTTTCTTTCCTTGACTCCCCCTCCACTAGATATTTCGCCAAACAATAAGGTTTGTTGGAGAAAGTGTTTGGGTAAGGATGCTCCACAAATAGCACAAATCAAGTCTTGGGACCTTATCGTCATCTTTCCGCATGTTAATTGTATTGGAGATGAATCTATGTATGATCCTGTGGATCGGTGACCTAATATCCCCTTTTTGCGTTGCCAACGGAATATAAACCCCTTGGGCAATTGAACTCCACCAATTTGCACCGTTAAACTCATTTGGGAACCCTCTATGACAATTATCTAAAAACACACCAAATGCTTTTTTCATAGCCTCGGATCAGTTTTACAAATCCATCCTCCAAGCAATTTCAACCATGCTACACTCCCCATACTCTCGACCAAGACAAGAACTCAAAGTGTGTGTGTGTTAATGTAATCGTCACCCCCTCCCCCCAAAAAAAATTCATCGTTACTTAGAACTCAAAGCATAATTCCCTATAGACGGGTTCTTGCAATGGAAATATTCTCCTCTACCCAAAACATTTCACGTTAACCTTTTCATGTAGAAAAAATTTCATTAGATACGGATTCATCGTATCCACCAATCCAACTTGTTCTAACCATGAGCAATTCACGTCGTTTTCCTAGTAGAATTTTTCTTCTTCAATGTCTCTATCTTTTTGTTCAATTCAACCATTGTTGTTTTTGATACCACTTGAGGAATGTTAAACCAAGGGAAATCCCCTTGGTCTCTTAGGATTTGTTGCCCTCTGTTACACCTCCTTATATTTGTGTAAAACAAACAACATAGGAGACCAAACAAACAAAAAAAAGAGGTCAAAATTAATATTTTAGTCGAAATTGGGCTTTCTGGAAAATCAAATCGTCAAGTTGTATGAACTACTCGGGGAGTCCGATGAACAATCCAAAACATTTTTCTGATTCAAATAGATTTGGCCATATTATCTCAAAATCATTCCAAGGGTTTGTTTAGCGTACCAAACCATGTATTAAGTCACAAGAAAAACTAACTAAAACAACCTAATTTACTCAAAACTGAATCCCTAGAATTTATGCCAAGATCAAAATCAGTTGTTCTTTCAACTAAATCAAACATAAACACATAAAAAATCTACAGTTTAACCGAATTATGTGTGAAAAATCTAACCTTTGTTGAGAATTTGGAGTGGAATCCGCAAGGATTTGAAAATTTGTTGCACATGAGAGAGAACACGGCGAGTTCTTGGAGTGTGATGTTGAAAACTGTCGAATTTTGACTTTTAGGGTTAAAACCCTGTTTTACTGATTATAAAAACCTTTTTTTTTTGTTTTCGGTAATAAATGTTAACTCGTCGAGTTGGCGGATCCTAACTCGTCGAGTAGAGATGGGTTCTGAACAAAAGTCGCGAAAAATCTAACGAACTCGTCGAGTGCACAATTGGAACTCATTGAGTTTAAGGCTCTGTTTAAAACAATTTAAGTTTTTCTCACAAAAAATTCACCACACCCAACACTCAAACATTTCTTGCCCTCAAGCTGTTGGATTAGTGTCTAAGTCCATAACTATTTTGGTATGTACTTGACCCGATTGTGAGCATGGTCCTTTTGGGTTGCCTTCACCATAGCAATATGTAGGATGAATTAAGGAGAGAAAGGTGTAAATATGATTTATTAATATATTATGAGAATAATAAATTAAAGGAGAAATCATATTGTTTAATTAATATTAGTCAAGAATTAATTAAGAATTAATTTTGGGGCTAAAAGAGATTAATTAAATATAGGGGACTGGACTGCAATTATTGGATAATTGAATTATTGGGCTAAGGAATGCTAAAGGAAAAAGGGATGAACGAAATTATAATGGGAGCCCATCATATTTTCATCCATGGCCTTATCCAGAAGGCTCCATGGGCAGCTTAGAGTTTAAGCTGTCCATTAGGGTTTTGACTGAAACCCTAGCAGCCCACACAAGTATATAAAGGACCCCTTAGGCCCCAAAAACGTGGGTAACTGATTCTCTAGGATTTCTAGACATTTTGGGCAGCCTCCTTTCTCCTCTTCTTCATCCAAGTTGCATATGGTGTTTCTGACTCCATTAGAGGTGCAACACTTGAGGCACTAAGCTTTTGAAGCCAATCCAAGCAAGGAATTGATTGTTATTGATATATAATAATCAAAGGTAATTCTCTAAACCCTAATTCAGCTTTATCATATGTTAGATCTAAGTTTATTAGTCTTGGATTCATTGCATGTACAATAGAGAAACCTAGATCCAAGCATTAGGGTTTGTATGAGCACATATGATTGTTTTTATGCATAAAACTCATCAGTGGTATCAGATCCTGGATTGGTTTCAGTTGTATGTGATGCTTAACTGTTTTGTTTGCTACAATTCGTTTTTTTGTCCTCTGCCCAACTCGACTCGGCGAGTTGGCCCCTACTCAGCGAGTCCAGAGCTGACTCGGCGAGTTCGAGCGTCAGACAGACGGTATTTCGGGATTTAACTGCTATTTTTGACTTGGATTTAATGCCTAATTCGTTTTTTGAAGTTAAAATCCGATTTTTATCTTAAATTAGTGATAGATAATTTCAAATCATTTTAAATATTGGTTGTTTATATGATAAATATGGATTATTTCAAATTATTTGGTAATTATCTAGTGGCTAAAATAAGATTAGGTCAAATATAGATAACTATGAAATTAATTGTTTAATTTGAATTATTTGTTATTTGATCCCTAATGGTTTGAAATGTTTCAAAACTTGCCCTCAAGTTTTGGAATTTAAAAGTTGATTAAAAGTTTAATTTTGAAATGTTAAATTCTAAAACCCAAGTAATTTGAAAAGTTAAAATCACACCCTTATGGTTTTGTTAATTAATTAAAGTGTATAATTAAAAGTGATTTAACAAACCCATAAAGTTTTGGTTTACATTTAATTAAATTAAAAGTATAATTTACTAAATTAAACCACCTAGTATTTTAAAAGTGTAAAATACACTCTATACTATATATAACATTAAAAGTCTAATATTATATATGTATGAGTAAACAGTCAGTCTTACCGTTAATAGGCCTCATTCACGAAGCTGGTCTATAAGGGGTGTTTAAGGAAATTGCCTATAAAATGGCGATTGAATGGGTATCCACTCTTAGCCACCGCACTCTTGACTAGTGGAGGGTCATTAGCCGAACGGGTAGGATAGCACAGAAACCTTCCATTATAAGTATAATGAAGTACAAAGTAACTAAATGCTTTTTCAAATTCCTAGATCATAGTTACTTTAGAAAAAATGTGAAATTATATGCTAATCCATAGAATTACACTTCGTACCCTTGTCAAACGTTATTGGAGCGTGTGTGGTTAACTGGCACACTAATTTGGGGATGACATTGGTAGCGAAGGGTGACTCGATGTTTGTCATAGATCAATGGAGCGTGTGTGTCACACCCCCAAACCTGAACGGCGGAAACGTTCGGGAGCGGATGACTTCATGTGGTAACGTAACAAATGAATACATAGTAAAGAAAGCAATACAACCATCATATATATAATTGAAAGTTTACATTTGTCAAAAGTTACATGTTCAAAACTCAATTACAATCTGATGTCAAAAATACGAGATTAAACTGGCGCCGCAGCATCTCTTCTTCAAAAGCATATTAGTACCTGAAATTACTGAATCCCTGGGACATACAAGAAATTTTGAAAGAGTAGATCAGCATTCAAGCTGGTGAATTTCATAAGTATTTAAGTGACAATGTTTGAATGAGATGAAATGTTTTATCTTTGTTTATTTGTGTTTAGAAAATCCTATATTTTCTACTAGTATAAAAGTAGTCTTCACTCAAGACCAATGTTTGTTTCCAAAATGTATGTATATGTAAAATAACCAATGAGTTTGAAAACCTTGTAAATCAATGCATTTTTAATACCCCTTGTGAGTTTTATAACCATACTATTGACTCTGAATGCCTATACACAACGTTCTTCAGGCGTTGGAATGTTATGACGTTTGTCACCCCAAACGGTGGACTGCAGCTAACGGTCAGGGCGCGGGTTTGTCAAGCCCGTATAGATCTATACACAAACACCATGCTCCTCCTCCAAGGGATTCTGGTATATAATACAGGACTTGAAATGTGTACTCGAACGTACATGAAGTTAGTGTCTCACAAATCCGTGGTATAAAAACAGATCTACTTGTTAAAATGTTACGTTTGTTCTTGTACACGAAAGTGAACTTCTTGAAATATGTGATTCTACTACATAAGAGTTAGAAATTTGTTTCGTAAAACTATACCTATTATAGTTTCCAAAAAGCGTGTCTTGTTTGTTTAGAAACATTGAGAAAAGGAATCGCTTGTTTATGAAAGTATAGATTTTTGGGTGTAGAGTCTAGGATAGACAAGAAAAATCTAAGAATAGTTTAGTTTATACATGCATTACAACAACATTATATGTTAAAAGGTAAAATGCTATTGTGACATATGTTATATATATACATATATACATATATATATATATATATATATATATATATATATATATATATAAGTTCCTTTAAATGTTTATAAATCGCATGTGATTTGAATATATAACAGTATATAAAAGAATTTCTTTATGTAACGCACGATAATACTCGTGTGTTTTACTTGTAATCCCCCCCTTGAAAGCATATAAAAGTATTTAGAATAATTAAAAAGGTTGATTAAGGGGTATGAAACTCACTTGAAAGTTTGAAGATAGCGAGATGGAAAACCGGGCAGAGTTTCGTCTCGGGAAACGGATTTTCTTCGGGATTCTCGGGAATCTCGGGAGTAGAATCGACCTTCGGGACTTGAGCCAAAAAGACCAGAGCTTCGGGTTTGAACGGACACGGAAAACGAGGCAAAGTTGAGAGAGAGAGAAGAGAAATGAACCCTTTCTTTGGAAACCCTCGCATCCTATTTATAGTAAGGCTGGTCTGCCTCGGTACGTGGGGCGTACGCTCGTACGCGCTGCGTACGCGCACGTCATGCATGACCGAAGCCTCGACTGCCTCGGTTCGGATGGGACAGGTTGTTGGGTTCTCGGGTCGGATGGGACGGGTTGCTGGGGAGGTGGGTCGGATGGGACGCCGGGTCGGATGGGACGTCGGGTCGGACGGGTCGGGCGGGTCGGATGGATCGGATTCCTCGGATATGGCGACGTGGACGATCTGAGGCCAAGCCTTACGAGTACGCAGGGCGTACAGAGGTACGCGGCGCGTACCCGGATGAGGAAGCGGACTCCCCTTCGGATAATGTCCGAATTTTGAATTAAATAATTAACTAATTTATTTAATAGACTTCCAAAATTCATATCTTCTTCATACAAACTCCTTTTTCGATGGTCTTTATATCCCCACGTTGGTGAGACTACGCTCTACAACTTTCGTTTAGACTCCGTCGGCAAATTCCAAAATTTTATTTTTATTATTTATTAAAAATCCATCGTGTTTAAGGAATTTCTTAGAAAATTCATAACTTCTTTATCTGATGTCGGTTTTTGCCAGACTTTTTACCGCTGGAATACCATTGTCGAGACTTTCGATTCTCGTTTAGGTCATTCCGGCCAAAAGTCGCTCGATCTCCGATTCGAGTTTTTAGCTGTCTGTTGCTAAGCCGAACTTGGAAAAATCACATCTTCGCTATATGAAGTCGGATTTGGGCGTTCTTTTCACGTACGATTATGTTTCAAAGATATTTAAACACAGAAGGAAATTAAACAGAACTATTTGTACGTTTTAATATGAAAGTAAATTTTTATTACTTAGAAGTGGTTACAATACTTGACCCATTTTGGTCCTTACAAGGAGTTGAAATATCGGGTCGTCACAGTGTGTGGCTAACCAGCACATTGATTAAGGTAATAGTAGCATTGGGTGCACCACGTGATTCGTATGGTTATTCACACCTTATTTGTGATCCTCGGCATTCATGTCACAAATAGAAGGGCATAATCAAGATTAAACATGCCATTGAAAAGTTCAATGAATCTCAAAAGATCTAGGAGTTTCAATTCATTTAAAACTTAAACTTCCTTTTCTTTTTTCATGGTGGAAATTCGTAAATCGTCATTTACCTACCTTCAAATATTCTGCAACTAGATTACGACATCCCTCTTCTAGGTTGTAGAGTATTGTGTTGGATCCTAGCTTGATGTTACATTTGGGTGTTACATCAAGAATTCTAATCAACATAACTTGAATTTTCTCCCGTTTTGTAGATGTCTGAATCTTACAATGGTCTTCCTAAATCCTTTGGAACAAGCTTTCCAAATGAAGATGACATTCCAAGATGCGATCAAGGAAATGAGAGTCATGCTTCACTTCCTCCACCTCCTCCAATTGTTCTCCCTGACCCACAAGTTTAAAGGCTTGAAAATTTCAAGCTCACTCAAGCCCTTTTGGCAAGTAAACACGAAGATGGGAAACCTGTGTGTGCACACGTCTTAGAGATGAAGTCACACATTGATAGGTTAAGCATGTTGGGTGTCGAGATTTCAAGCTAGTTGGCTGCTGACTGGGTTCTTTAGTTACTTCCTAAATCATATAGTGAGTTCGTTAGAGAGTACTATATGATGGATCATGACGTGACCCTCATTAATCTCACCTATTTGCTTATACCTGCTGAATCAGCAATGATTTGGTGTGTTGGTCAAGCAAATTTGTCTGGTGAATTAAACTCCCAAACTTCAATGGACACTGGCAACATTGGAAGTCCCGAAAGAACTAAGTCTGTGATTTTCTGATGTGCTGTGCCAAAGTAGTCCATTTGCTTTTATTGCCAAGAGAAGGGGCATTGGAGACGAAGTTGTCCTAACTACCTGAGAGATCTAAGAGATGGGAGAGTCAAGATGTATGGCTCTACTTCAGTTAAAATCCATTATCTAACTCTTTTGAGTTCCTATTCTAGATTCTTAATACATGATGTGATAAGATTAAATTTTGATGTTTTGTAGGATCGAAGAAAAGAGAGGAAGCTTGAGGGAAGAAGTGAGCTGAATCTAATCATGAAGAAATCGATTTCGATCGCATTACTTGAAGAATGGATTCTTGAGTTACTACTTGGAGTTAGAATAGATTGTTAAGAAATATGTAATAACATAGTTTTTCAATTGAATTGCATTGTAAGGATAAATTTTTTCCACAATAAAATGAATTTTGATTTTATCTTATTTATTTATCCTTGCGATGGCATGTATGAAAAAATTGATGTTTGAATGTTTCTATTATTAGCAACAATGGATTCGATTCTTCATTATGTTATTTGTGGAAATGTCAAAAGTTTACCAAATAGGGAGAGTTTCTCATCGCACAAGTTTCAATTGGAAAGAAACCTGGAATCATGCAATGTGTATTGTATGATTAATGAAAAACTTTCACATTTGGGAAACTTAGACTAATTCTTTGACAAAGTGTCAATTGATGGACTAGGAGATCGAGTACACTAGGTTGTGCGTTGATCAAGTCCACCACAAGAGTGACAAAGATATTCGTCATGATTTACTAAAGTTTAGTAAATATGATTATACTTATAAGATTAAGTGTAATTCCGAGTTGATTGAAAGAGTTTCAATGACTAGTAGAAAGAATAAAGAAGAATCTAGTAGGCAGAAAGATAAAAGTTTCTCTATTCTAAGAAGAAGGGAGAGTATCTTTTATTGTGTTTTATGATAAGTCTTAATGATTAAGAACCATGTCTCAATTGATCCTCTAAGTGAGTCTTAGTGCAATTGCATGTCTAAGAAGAGGAATTGAGAATTATAGAAAAGGTTATATCAAGAAGTCAATCATACTTCGTTCCAATATCAAGTCTTAAAGTCAAGATTGTGACATTGAGTGAAAAGTCTTAAGTAGGTTTGTAACACTCATCAAATGTGGAATTTGGAAAAGTTTTCTTATTCTTGCACATTTGAAATTGGTAAGTTGTGCTGTCTTGGATAAGACAAAGACCAACTAGTACCAATTATGTGAAGTGTTTTGTCTTGATAAGAACTACACTAACTCTTGAATATTTGCTTTGTCAAGAAATTTTTCTTGACAAGAGAATCTTATATCTGAAGGAGTCAGTGGGAGTCTCAATGGTCTTGGAAGGTTTCAAGAACAAACCAAGAATAAACCTTATCGATCATCACTAGCACGCGACTTGAGGTTTACAACCTATCGTGTTGACATTATTTTGTTTCTTTGCCATTCCAATTGAGTTAATTGTTTATGTGAGTTCTATGAGTTCTCATTTGAATGCATACTAGCGCCTTAGTCGATGGAAAGTACATTGATATGTAAGGACAAGTTACTAAACTACTTGGAAGACATGGTGGGCACTCGTGTTACCATAAGGCAAGAAATCAAGATTAAGAAAGTTCGGTCCATATGAGTTTGGATTTGTCGCAAGCTTTGGTTTTGGCAAATTCACATGGATAGGAACTCATACACCATGAGATCTAAGTGTCATAAGATTCCCTCCTTCATGAAAATGACTATCAGGAAATGCTTTCACTAAGAGAGATCTTAAGAAGATAGCAATTGTGAAAATTGTATTCTCAAATTCGATTATGGTTACGGCATCCCTTTCCATAGTTCGAATTGTGAGATTTGGCAATTAGTTTGAACATTTTGAACTTAGTAACATAAGTTCTAAATTGTTTAAGAACACATATGAGCTATCTAAGGAAAAGGTGTATAAGTTTAAGAAGCTTAGATAAATGCTTATCGAAGCATTTAGTATTAGAAATATGAATTTCAGAAATTCAATAGGTATTGTTTTCTAGAAGTTCATTTGTTTTCTAAATACATGTCAAAGCTAGTGGGAGCATAAGTGCTATGATTATACGATAATCATGATAGTGGGAGCATAAGTGTTACGCTTGTATGATTATTATGGCGAGTATTGCAAGTTAGCAAGATTAATTATAGAAAAACAAAGATTCAATTTGCAAATTTGCATGGGTTGAAAAATTGTTTTGCTATAATTAAGGGAGAGAATATTATACTTCGTTTCAAAATCTAAAGCTTAGATTGAGAAATTTTGATATTTTCTAGTCAAAGGATACATTGTGTGTTCTCAAATTTCGATTATGATTACGGCATCCCTCTTCATAGTTCGAATTGTGAGAACATGACACATAAAATATTATGGCAAAAGATTGGTAAAGTATCATATCTTTATTTAAGACATTATGCATTGTGTCCCATACGCTTCGGGTATAGGATCGATTGCAAATGCTATAATATTTTACCATTCTAAAATTTTCCAAATGTCTAGCGCATTAAGAGGGAAAAAGGAATAGAATTGGTTTTGACTAAAATAATTAAACAACTATCAAAGGACGATCCAAAGTTCGCTGAGGATTGGTCGCTTGTGATTAGTTGGAAGTATGGTATTGGATGGACCATATTGACATTATTATTAATAGATAAGATTCTATTAAGAATGAGTTGTCATATGGAAAATGAGGAAATGTTTCCATATTGGGAGTTGGATATTGAGAATCTATGTCTAGATTAGAAACTTTTATGCAAGAAGGATGTTCAAAGGAATATACTTTGAATGTGAGACTTCACGTCTATGGAATTGTCTTGTAACAATTTCTAAGAAAGTACTTTGTAATTTCATTAGCCAAGTCTTGGTGACTTTTATGATATGACTTTACGAAAGGATCGTTGCGTAAAATGTTAGAATCTAGCATATTCTAGTAGTGGCAAGAACCTTGTGTTTTTACACTAACAATGGGGATTAAGGAATTCTGAAATGAGAATCATTGGAAAAGTTTTCAATTGATCTATTTCACAAAGCATGGACCATAGGAAACAAAGTGTGCATGCTTAGAGCATGGGACAATTGTTTTTGTCATTCAAGTAACAAGTTGATTATCCGAAACATTAAATGATAAATAACGAGTAATCAATATGGTGGATAAATAGAATTGTTTTATTTACTCTCACAAGTTTGGGGCCATATAGGATTAATTATTATTGTTATGTTTCAGTTTGCATGTTTTGACTTCCTGAATAACTAGTTTATTCAAACATCCACAGTCGGTCATACGTTGGAAGTAAGTATGAAGGAAGACTGTCATGAAGAGTCTGTAGATTGTCTGAAAGGTTTAGACATATCACAAGTTTGCTGCAGAGTTCATGAGTGCTTTGATAAGATTAGAGTATTGGATTAAACTCACGCTCACTTGGATCACTTCATGGTTTTATCACAAGTGATTAGTGATATGATAATATTATATATTCTTAAAACCGAGACGTGTGAGTTGTTATTCGTTGGTCGGTTGCACATTGATAATAAGTTAACGCACCAGTAACTTGGTGTTATAAAACTTATTGTTGTGTGTGATTCGATCAGTAAATGCAAGCGAGCATTTGAGTCGAAGTTTATCCATTCCTTTTACCCAAAGTGGGATAAAAGCGATATATGTGGGACTCTCGATGATTTAGTGATGACACCTAAGCGCTTGGCCAAGCCGGGACTAAGTTGATGTGTTCAATTGTAGTCTGTTATCAGTCGTTATAAATCGAAATTCAGGAAACAGTATGGAGAGAATGATTGAAATTCATGTCTTTTTTCTATACGATATCTTGAGAATGGAGGAATATATAATCCCTTATCTAAAGGACATGCTATCTGGTAAGATCAGAGTTGACAGCGGCTTTTGAAAGCTACGATTGTTGATCGGGTTCTGAAGTCATACGGAAAATAGTTATTAGACTTATCCAAGTGGGAGACTGTTGGATTAGTGTCTAAGTCCATAACTATTTTGGTATGTACTTGACCCGATTGTGAGCATGGTCCTTTTGGGTTGCCTTCACCATAGCAATATGTAGGATGAATTAAGGAGAGAAAGGTTTAAATATGATTTATTAATATATTATGAGAATAATATATTAAAGGAGAAATCATATTGTTTAATTAATATTAGTCAAGAATTAATTAAGAATTAATTTTGTGGCTAAAAGAGATTAATTAAATTTAGGAGACTGGACTGCAATTATTGGATAATTGAGTTATTGGGCTAAGGAATGTTAAAGGAACAAGGGGTGAACGAAATTATGATGGGAGCCCATCATATTTTCGTCCACGACCTTATCCAGAAGGTTCCATGGGCTGCTTAGAGTTTAAGTTGTCCATTAGGGTTTTGACTGAAACCCTAGCAGCCCACACAAGTATATAAAGCACCCCTTAGGCCCCAAAAACGTGGGCAACTAATTCTATAGGGTTTCTAGTCGTTTTGGGCAACCTCCTTTCTCCTCTTCTTCATCCAAGTTGCATATGGTGTTTGTGACTCCATTAGAGATTAAACACTTGAGGCACTAAGCTTTGAAGCCAATCCAAGCAAGGAATTGATTGTTATTGATATATAACAATCAAAGGTAATTCTCTAAACCCTAATTCAGTTTTATAATATGTTAGATCTAAGTTTATTAGTCTTGGATTCATTGCATGTACAATAGAGAAACCTAGATCCAAGCATTAGGGTTTGTATGAGCACATATGATTGTTCTTATGCATAAAACCCATCACAAGCAACATTTAAAAAAATATTAGAAGACTAAGTGTGAAAAGCCTAACAAAAACATAAAGAAATAATGGTAATAAAAGACTAAAAATATAAATAAAAAAAGAAAATAAAAAAAGAAAAAGAAAGCAAACTCAAACGACGGGTTGCCTCCTACAAGCGCTTCTTTTTGAGGAGTCTTTAGTTGGACTCCTTCCCGCTCTACATTGTGGCGGATTCGAACGAAACTACCATCTTCAATCTTTGCTCTTTCCATCTTCTTTTGAAAGCTTAAACTTTCTTTTGTACATGCTTTTTTCAAGTCTTCCATTTTCTTTCCAGTGGACTTTTCTCCATACTTACGCTTTGCTCCTTTCCCTCTTTTAATAAGCATGGCCTTCTCTTCTTCGTTTTGTTGTCCCACCTTTACCATTTCCATCTAATCTATCCCTATTTCCTTTTCATGTATCCCCTCATCATCACTTGAAATCACATTTTGTGTCTCACTTTCTTGATAATCGGGTGGTTGAGAGGTAAAGACTTCAAAAGTAGTAGATACTACAACGCAAGGCATGGTTCGTTTTACTTTTATTGACTGAATTTCTTCCATTTCCTGATCAATGGTGTGCAATTCAATGAAAGGTTTACTATTCTTCCTTTCATTGCAAACCATGGTGTTATTGTTTGGGTTAGGATAAAAAGTAACTTCCACCTTGTTGTCTTTATTTTATTCACCATGTCACGAATGTTGGTTTGAACACGCCGAGTTTGTTTCATAAGCTCGACGAGTTTCAATTTCAAAACTTTTTGTATCTTCTTCACTTACACTTTCTTCAATTAGTTTCTCCAATTCTTGTAGTTCTCTTTTTTGCATCAAAGTCCTCCTCGGAATATAATGTGAATTCCTTTGAATTGTTTTCTTGCCAAAGTGCTAGTTCTTTTTCTACAATTCATCAAATGTATCCACCGAGGAAATTGCATCATCACTAGACCATGAATGCTTTATCGCTTTATCGAATCCAAAAGTGACCGACTCATCTCCCACCCGGAGAATAAGTTTAAACTCTCGCATATCCACTATAGTGAAAACGGTGTTTAGAAATGGTCTTCCAAGAATAATTGGGATTTTATGGTCCTCTTCCATATCTAGTACTATAAAGTCGGCGGGAAATACCAATTTATCGACCTTGACCAAAAGATCTTTGCAGTTCCTCCTTGGATATGTTATCGTGTTGTTAGCTAGATGGATCGCCATATGGATGGGTTTTTTTTAGAAGGGTTAACCCCTTGAAGAATCAATATGGCATTAGGTTTACACTAGCCCACGAATAAGCCAATACATAAGTAGTTGTCAAGTTTCCAAATTGGCATGGTAAAGTTATACTGCTTGGATCTCCTATATTTTCTTGTAGTTTGTTCATCATAGCGGCTAAACAAATTTATTTAAAACTATCTCTAATACATCCTCCACCTTACTTCTATTTGTGAGGATTTCATTAAGGAACCTTGCATAATTGAACAGTTTTGTTATCGCTTCAATGAACAGAATGTTAACTTGGAGGGCCTTTATGTGCTTTAAAAACTTATGGTAATCTTCATTTTGTCTATCTTGTATGGGTCGACGTGGGAATGGCAAGGGTGGCTAGTATAGTTTTAATGGAGGATCTTTTTTCTCATCAGCTATAAAACTCGTCGAGTTCCGTTTCTGAACTTGTCCAGTTTATTCGTCTGTTTGAGATTCTTGGCTTTCTTTATTTATTTCCTGCAGCAGTTTTTGATACTCGTTCAAGACTGGTGTCATAGGTGTGAAACTCTTCTCATACTTTGCCGTTTTTACATGAGTTACTTTCGGGTTTTGCTCGGTATTGCATGGAAGTCCGACCGGCGACCGCTCATTGATTTGCCTTGCAACAAGCCCTAGTTGCTTCTCGATGTTGAGGATCGAGGCTTGTTGATTCCTCATTAATGGTTACTGCCCTTTAATTATTGCTTGTTGCTCATGTATTTCCACATCGATTTCATCGTGTCTCTTCTCGGATGCAGATGCAAAGCATGTGAGCATATCCTCAAAATCCATCTTATTTTCTTGGAGATGCTCTTGTTTTTGGTAAAAAGCACTCACCTTTTGTCTATATTTCTCCTCCTTATGCTTCCTATATTATTCATAGGTTAGCCACTCCTTTTTAGGTTTTTTCCAATCTTCATCGTACCTATCCCTGCTCGAGTAACAAGCTTGAGCTTTACGGTTACCATTCTCATCCAAGTCACAATCATTAGTAAGGTGAGGCCTGTTACAACTTTCACAACCCACCCGGATGGCGTGGATGGATTGGCCCGTCTTTATCATCCTACGATCCATGCTCTCTAACTTAGCCATCACTGCCGCCATGTCATCAGAAACTGAGTTCACCACTCCTTTAGTTGATTCATTTATTGGGTTATGATATTCTCTAGAATGTTTATAAAAATCTTTAATCAACTCTTTTATCACCGCACGTGCCTTCTTCGTGAGTGGTCCTTGTGAGTCGAGTAACTGCCTAGTTGTAACATTCACTCCATAAATTATGAGACTTCTTGTTGAACATTTAGGTCATTTTGAGGGCAGTTCCTCACCAAGCCTTTGTAATTCTCCCATGCCTCATAGAGTGACTTGCCTCCTTGTTATTCAAATTTTGTAATGGAATTCTTTGACTTTGCTACTTTGGACAGTGGATGAAACTAATCTATGAATTCTTCGCGCATCTTTTTCCATGTCGTAATGGATCCTGTGGGAGTGATTTCAACCAATCTTTTTGCGACCGCCTTGAATGTAATCGAGAGCATCCTAACTAGAGCTGTCTCGCGAGGCACATTATGGATGTTGAAGTAGTCGGCAATGTCTTTGACCTCATCAATATGCTTGAACGTGATTTCATGATATTTTCCTTAGAATAGGATGTCCTTCAGTTGGGTGAGAATGTGACCTTTCAGCTCAAAGTTTTCTATTGCTAGAATCGTGGGTTGCACAAGTCCTAGCCTGGTATCGTCACACATCCTCCTTTTGTATTCGCCCATGGGTATGTCTGCAATGTTTTCCATTTATTCTTCTTGCTCAGTTTCAATATCTTCTTCAAATTCAGTTGTTTTTGGCTCGAAATCTAACACCTTCTCGTTTTTACCACTTGATTCCCCGATTTCTTTGTCCTTCTTTTTGCGAATAATCGATTTTGGATCTTCCACAGGTGGCACTAATGTAGAACTAGAGTTCCTGGTCACAAACTTCCTGAAAAAAAAAAACCAAAAATCACGTGTAAAACGAAAAAAAAAACGAAACTCGAAACACGATGAACTCGTCAAGTTCAGAACTAAAATAGAAAAAAATTAAAACGAAAATTAAAACAGGAAAACTAGTAACTTTATGTGAGATAAATTTCACACAAAGGATCGATAACACTAGCAAATAAAATTAACTATTTAGAACCGTTCCCCGACATCGACATCAAAAACTTGATACCTGTAGAATGTACTAGTTTTAATCCTACAAACTTTAAACACAAATATAAGCACACGAAAGGCAGTGTACCTATGGATTAGCAGTAAAGTTCAGGAAAGTAGGGTATCGAACTCAGGGAACGGTAAACAATTAAAATTAATACTAATATTATATAAATAAAATAATATAAATTTAACAAGGGGTTTTCTCTAGTTTTGCAATAATAGAAACTTAAGCAATTACTAAGGACTTAAACAAAGGACAATTAAGAACTAAAAGAGAAACCAAAGAAATCTAGATTCAATAAAATGAAAGAGACTTCCATGTCGATTCGATTCACTTATTCATGTGGTTGAATTCGAGGCAAGTGCAATGGATTAATATATCAATGGTAACTGATTTGTAATTTGATTATGTTCATGTTCACTATTACTAATCATTTAGCAAACAGGTTAATTCAAACAGTAAACAAGTGATTAAACTAACAAGTTTCCTTATGTTCAGTTCGAAAAGTAAGACTTGTAATATTAGTTAATTAAATTGGTTGATTTAGTTAACTCATATGTGGTTAGTCATCATACATGCTCACACATTAACTTACGTATTTTCTAGTTAACCCTAGGTTCATGTTCACTAATACTAGGCATACAATCTTGTTTCAAAAAATTATAAGATTCAAGCAATTAAGTAGATGTTCATGAAACACAATTAACTTAGTTATTTAAAGAAAATAATTATCATTAACACATAAGGATCTTTTAACAAGATTAACATGATAAATGACCAAATTAATATAATCCAAAGCCACTAATCAAACCATATTCATAAGATCATCTAGTCTAAATAGAAGTATGGAGTTTTAGCCCATAACTTCAGCAAATAACACATTAAAAACGAAATTCATCAATGTAGACATAATGTAAACAAGAGAATTGAGTAATTTACTAGTGATTATGCCTTTAGAACTCGGCAATTCCATGCCTCTAGTTGAATATCGAAAACCACTACTTATAAGAACCTTTATGGACTCCAACAGTCACTAAAAGCATCTAACATAAGTTAAGGTTTCGAATGAAAACGTTCTATGCATAGATTCCAAAAATCAGCTCCAACTCGTCGAGTTTTATGAACAAACGCGCCGAGTTTTTTACTTAATACACGTGCATGGCAAGGCACTAATTTATAGGGAATTTTCATCTCTACTCGTCGGGTTGAAACACCACACTCAACGAGTTCTTCATTTTTGTCTTCTTTCTTCAAAATCCAATTTCAAAGCTTCCAATTGCTAGATCAACTTCCTTTCACATCCAAGCATGTCTTTATTACTAAAAATGATATTTTAAAGTAATTACGAACCTTTTGTTCATTATTTAGGCTAAAATCAACATAAGGTATTAACATAATGCATGAATTTTATGATTAAATATGCGCATATCAACATAACCACCTACGTTGCCTCATGTTCGGATTCGGTTGATTCATCAAATACCTCAGAATCTTGTGATCCATGTGAATAGTACAACAAAATTACAGTATTAATGCCGCCAAATCTTTATGGCGAACACCACAACCCCCAGCTCCAAATCATGTGTAGGATAATTCGCCTCATGAGGCTTTAGTTGCCTCGAAGCGTAAACAATGACATGACCCATCTATATATCAGAACTGTACCCAAACTTGTGATCGAATCATCATAATAAACCACAAAATTCATAATGCTCTCACTTAGGGTATGAATCGGTGCCTCACATAGTCTCTGTCTCACGGTCTCAAAAGATGTCTTGTGCTCATGCCCTCCAACGAAAGTGAAAGTCTTCTTCGTTAACCGCATTAGAGGAACCACTATCTTGGAGAAATCCTAAATGAACCACCGGTAGTAACCTTGCAACCGAAGGAAATTATGAAACTCATCAGATGATATCCCAAAGGTAAATCACTTTTGGAAAACCAAGATGTACCCTGAAGTTGGTCAAACAAATCATCAGTCCTTGGGAGTGGATAATGGTTCTTCACCGTTAGCTTATTCAGATCCCGGTAGTCAATAGACATCCGATGCAACCTATTTTTCTTCTTCACGAACCAGATCAGTACTCCCCACGGCAAACTGCTTGGTCAAATAAACCCCTTGTCTAACAACTCCTTTATTTGGGTAGATGACTCATGCATTTCTAGAGGAGCTAACTGATACGATGCTTTGGCTATTAGAGCCGCATCAGGAACAAGTAAATCCTAAACTCCAACTGCATCTTTGAAGGGATTCCAGGAAAGTCCTCTAGGAACACATCCATGTATTCCCGAACAACCGACACATCATCCACAATCGCCTTACCCTTCTACCAGGTATCCACAACCTATGTGACACATCTAGAACAATAACTTGATGAAGATAGCGCCTGACCCTAGCTGTTGGACATAGAATCGGCCCACGCTGAGCACTCTCTCCCTAAACTGCTAACTCTCTACTACTTGGGGTCCGAATACATACCATATAATGCTCGTAATCAATCACTGCCCCATTCTATCTCAAACAGTCCATCCCAACAATAACCTTGTCCCCGTGTAAAGGAATAGGAACCAAATCGATCAGATACCGCTCACTGAAAATCTCTAGAACACAACCTTATGAACCCTCTATACCTGAACAGGTCGATCGTCCACAATATCAACCTCTAGTGGACAATCCAACTCTCCCGGAGCACCAATTAACCTCTTGAGGAGTGCAAGATATAAAAAAGATCAGGTAGCCCTCGAATCAAACAATACCAACGTAGAGAGCTCGTTCACAAGGAACGATCCTAAAACAAAACACACAAATATAAGCTGAAAATCAAAATAAATATAGAGATAAAGAGAGTATACATACCCATAACCACATTAGGTGTTGCACGAGCCTCCTCGGTTGTCAAGTGAAATGTCCTGCTCCTCGCAACAGGCGTATCCACCATATCTTAGTGGTCATTAGTAATCTGAAGAGCCGCTGGAGCGGGTGCTACCACTAATATTGCTGCTGACAAAATTAGGAAATTGGCCTTGTTATGGCCCCTCTAATTAAAATGAAAGCAAATCAGGTCAGATGTCTAGGTGTTGGTGGTGGTAGTAGTGCAATCGCTACTAATATATCTCGTCATGCTGCACTTGAATCAACCAGAACCACCCGCTTTGCATGCTCCATCATGCGTCTTGTCGTACTTGCCACAACAGATCCAACCCTGCTAGCCTCTCGATTTCGAATCAAAAACCTTGGGCTTCTTTCCCGAACCCTCTGAACCCTGAGTCTGATTTGGCTTCCTCTTCCTCTCTCTCTCTCTCTCTCTCTCAATCATATCATCTATTGTCCTACAACTAGATGAACTCACAACTATCCTATATCACTCCTCAGCCTCTCATGGTATCTCACATTCTTCATCTCATCATCTACCACATACCATGGAACTATCAAAGCCCTCTCGCAAAACATAGAGTTGATCTCAGCCACCGTCTTAGTAGTCTGGCAGAGATCCTGAAACTCTTGCGCCAAATGTTGGGCCTTAATCACAGGTGCAAACTTAGCTCTAAATCTCGTCATTAAATCCTTCCATGTCATGGACTCAATCGCCTCGCCTCCCAAGGCATGTCCTACGTCCTCCCATAAGTCTCGAGCTCTGTCTTTTAGCAGACAAGAAGAAAGTTTGACCTTTGCCTCATCAGGACAACTGCTAGTGCGGAAGGCATTAGCGACATCTACTAACTAACTCTGTGGTCACACAAGACAAGAACTCACGGAAAGTCAAAGTGCAAGCTCTCATCATCGCTACCATCTCAAAATAGAATGAGCCAAAGCAATCCTTTAAAATCTCCATGACACCCTACTTGATCGTACCAAATATCACATGAGTCTTCTTGAATATGTTGTGGGTAATCTCTATTGAAATGAACTCCCGCATCTGATCATCCAACTGCCAGGCTCTAGAACGCAAGAATGAACCCTCACCAGCACCAGAACCACTACCATGTATCCCTTAAGTGACCATCATACTAAAAATATACCATTTGAACCATCAGAATAGACAAATATATATATACATCGAGGAATCCCATACCCTACAAGCTTCTCGGTATCATCACAACTTTCCCTGACTCGAGTATGGATCCTCTGCTTGCAGTAATATGAGCCTATACTACCTTCCATACCTCTCTGTATTTTCCTGAAGGATCGCTTTGAATCCTGCCAATCACACCCTTATCAATATATACAACCCTCACAAACATAAGGCTCCATGTACTAAATCTCTTCCTAGGCTATCCTAGGGCAATCACCACACCAGTCACCGCCATCAACAACAGAATGAAACCCCTCTAACACCCTCTAACTAGTTCACGAATACAATTAAATATTACCGACACCAGATAATTCTTTGATGAAAGGTCTCACACTAAAATGGTTGGACTCAAACAAGAGTTGCACAATAGACTTAAAACTAACCTTCTAAAATTATTTAGTCTCAATAATATGTAACTTATCATATTTGCTTACTAGTTAGCTGAAGTTAATGAGAACTGCTAAAAAGTACAAAGCAACCAGCATTCAAGCAATGAGTAATCAGAATCAAGAATAACCTGAACAGGTGATCATATCACTTAATTAGTAGTACTAGCATGTAAGTCTACAAGCTCATATAAGATGAATACAAAGACATCTCTCTTATCATTTTATCATGCAATCTAGAGCAGACCCTTAGCCCTAATCTAGCGTGCGATTTAGATTCACAATTCAAAGTATAACATAACATGAATGTGTATTTTGGGAAAACTTACTTGAGGTCGGTCGATTGCATGCACCACACCCCTTTCATTTATCAGAAATTCCTTTTTATAAAACATTTTCTTTTTGCAAAATTTACCAAATCCTCAGTTTGAGTTCAAACACACCCGAGAGTATGCATGAATCTCTCAAACAAAGGCTCTGATACCAACTTGTAACGTCCTAAAAATTAAGGCAAAAAATTCTTTTTAATTATAATCAAACCACCATTCAAAACATGTTCATATAACCATAATAGAATCAATTTTGATTAAAATATCCCATTCACATAGGAGTAAAGTAAAATACGGAACAATGTGGTGTGTGCAATGCGATCACCCCAAGCTATTCCCCTTGGATCTGAAAGTACCTGAAACATAAACTGAAAACCATAAGCATGAAGCTTACTGACTTCCCCAAAACACCACATACCATACACATCAAATATATAATGGGCCCGGCCCGTCATCAGGCCCCACTCAGAATAGATATGACAGTAATATAAGATGCGCCCACCACATTACATTCATCAGGCCCTACTTCGCATTTGGTCTCACCCGATATATATATATATATATATATATATATATATATATATATATATATATATATATATATATATATATATATATATATATATATATACAAACACATAAACACATGCACGAATCACAAAGATAAATAACAAAAAAATGTAGTCATATAGCCATGTCTAGCATCGGCCCTGCCCAATATACATATAAACACATAACACATGCAGGAGTCGCGCAGGCAACTAGCATCCTAATGAGAACAAACCATGGGCCAACATTAGTGCGTTCGACCCGTCAAGCACAGTGAAGTTATTCACCTCAAGCTGTTGAATCTCTTAGATAATACTTGGACTATTGTTCTAGAAAATCTTTGTGCTAACACCATCAAATAATATCCAATCAATAATTGGGTTACAACCCATAACTGGGATCTAGTCAAACTGTCCAGTACTTAGGGTAAAAGAGTATTTTACCCCTTCTTAACTAGGCACAAAACTAAGGCACAATCCAATAGCACCAAAAAGCCTAATATGGTTCATAACTCTAAAAGATTCCCAAAACCCATTATTGGCCCAAACACAAGAAGGCCTAAAGCCCAACAATGGCTTAAAGTCAGAAGGGCCGATGGTCCATCATGGCTTAAACTGTCCTAGTCCGCATATGGCCCAACGTTGCAAAAGTTCAATCCAGGCCTGGTACGTTATCGGTATTAGATGTACTCCTAGTATACTAGGTTACATGTATATTAAAGACATGGGTGTGTACAAACATCTTACCCTTGAGTATGCCCAACATACACGCCTATTAATCACTTCATCCTTAAGTGCTTAATACTTGCATTCTAACATCCAAATTTCAAATCTAAGTCTAAATGGATGTCTTAATCCATAAATTCGTGAAATTGGAACCTTTGCATGGCTCAAAAGGACCCAATGTGACAACCCAAAAATTTCCGTTAGTTTTAACGTCGAAGTTAACGTCAAAAATTAACGTCGAAATTTGTTACGTCAAATATTAGCCAAATTTATCCCAAAAATACTTTTCACCAGAATTAAACCCGTTGGAATATTTTAAATAATATTCGTCAAGCGAACAAAAATTAAGGCAATATAATTCTAAAATTTGTCGTAATTAAGGAAATGGTGAAAAACCCGTTCGCGGTTGGTGTCAGGAGAACCCCAGCCAGGCCATAAGCCCCACCCTATATAAGGGAGGAGTGGGATTCACTCCCACCTTTTTACCACCTTAGACACTCTCTCTACTTTCTCTCTCTACAAACGGGTTTTGGTCAAAAATCGCCCATTCAAGCTCCAAATCGGTAAGTTAACCTTCCTAGCTTGTTATCTAACTTACCTAGCTTGCAAATTCGTGACTTAACCATCTGGAGACACCAAGAACATGAGTTTACGGCCCATGAACACCTTCATGGACCGGAAACACTCATAAAGGGGTTTGTATGCTCAAAAACCCTTCCAAACCACTTCTCATTCTTAGCAATGTCTTAGATGCTTACCCAAAAGGACTTAGAACACCCAAATCGGGCAAAAAGGGGAGTAAACATGAGTTTACGGTCTAAGAATGTTCTTTGACCGTAAACCAATGTTCATGGACCATAAACACCTTTTATGGTGTCAAACTACCCCTCAAACACCTCCAAGGGCTTCCATGAACTTCCTATGGTGCATAGAACCTTATTTTCCTTCATTTTATGCACCAAAGCATACAAAAATCATGTCACACATGAGTTTACAGCCCAAGAAGGTTCTTGGACCGTAAACACCCAATCTTGGACCATAAACACCCCCAAAGGCTGTTAAAGTGACTCTAACACTTTGTATGGCTTGGAATCTGACCTAGAACTTTGTATGCTTGACCTACAACCACAAAAACGCATGATTTGGGGACTAACATGAGTTTACTGCCATAAAATAATGTGTTTAAGGTTGTAAACTCCCCAAGTGTATCTCCTTAGACCGTAAACACCTTTCTAAGGTGTTTAAGTGCCCTAAACACTTTCCGATGCCTCTAAAAGCCACTAGAACCTTGTATACAAGAGTTAGAACCACCAAACAACCAAAGGAATGGGCCAACACGAGTTTACGACCGTAAACTTGTAACAACCCGAAACTTTGCTTCCTCGCCGTAACCGTTCCGTCAAAACTCGTCTTACGCGAATTGTTCCGATTTTATCCTGATCTAGGTCAATTAAGTCAAAACCTTTATTTTGACTTGGTAAGTATCCAAACATGTTGGAAACATGCGAAAACGTCCCGAACTAGTAATTTGAAAAATTATAGTTTCGACCATATCGGGTAACGACAACTTAATTGGGTGTGACCCATAGCATCGGTTAACGTCGGTATCGGGTAAAATGCCACTGTGTATCCAAGTCAAACCATATTTAAAGTGGATTAAGCCTCATTTGAAGCTTTTTCACTCTCTCTCTCTAACCTCTCTCCTCAAATCCATCATGTTAATCCAAAATCAACCATTTCAAGCCTTAAAACACCAAGGTAAGCATCCTAGCTCCTAGTATAACATCCTTAGCTTTCAATTTCGTGTTTAAATCATGTGTTAGGACCATAAACATGTTACGGCCCTGGATCAGCCTTAGGCCGTGAACACATGTCATTGGGGTTTTTGAGCCTTAAAACCCTTCCAAATCACCATAGGAGCTTAGATAAGGCTTAAGGAATTATTGGAATGGACTTGGAACACCTTGAATGTCATTTTGAGGAGTAAACATGATTTTACTGCCAAGAATATGCTTGGGCAGTAAACTCATATAAATGGGTGGTAAACTCCTCTTTTGGGTGTTAAAATGCAACTTACACACCCCTTAGGCTTTGGAATAAATTATGGAACCAATCAAAAATCATTTAGGGGCCTTAAACTCATCATAAACACTCTAATTGAGAGTTTACGGACAGAGCATATGCTCCAGGGCCGTAAACTCCTAGATGGATGCCATTTGAAGCCTTAAACTCACCCTAAGCCTTGTAAAAATTAGTTGAATCACTTGTGATTAATCCTTGGCCTTCAAAATAATTAAGTTGGATGTGGGTGAGAGTTTACGGCTGTAAACTCTTAGTTTACTGCCCTAAACTCTTCTATTAATTCATATAATGATTTTGTCCCTTTCAAATGTCCAAAAAACCAAACCTAGCAACACCTCTTAATTGATTTAAGGCCATTTATCTCATAAAAACACCCACCATGAGTTTACGGCCGTAAAATCATGGGGATGTAGTGTTTAAGGCCGTGAACACTCCCTAGAGTTTACTCTTGGAGAGTAAACTCCATATCCTAGCCATTCATCTCCTGAAACGCCACCCTGGTCACTCTAAACACTTAATTTGAAGTGTTTTCGCGTCTGGGAGTGTAAAATCGTATCTGATTAGTGTTTTAAATTCTAATTAGATACCTTTGTGTATCATTTAACATTACATAGGAACCTTGCACGTTTTCAAGCCTTGATACGACGTCTAGCATCCCATTCGACACATTTCCGCGTCCGGTGAGTTCATACCCCTACCCTTTTTCAATGGTTTCTCAATGTTTTCAGTGGGGGAATACAAGCAAGAGTACAAGAATATCTTGTACTTAAACTTACGATTTTAGTTAAATGGTTTTATACTTGTACATTTTTAAGGATTGAAAACCCTTTTAACAAACTGTTTTAACTTGCAGAATTATTTGTTTAAAAACCGATTTTCAATTCTTATTATATACCGTCATATTGTATACTTCACATTTGATTGTTGACACTTATATTGATAGAAAACATAAAACATTGTAAAGTCTGTAATAAAATACCATAGGCACGAGTATAAAAGTCAGACACCTTAAAGAAAACATAAAACTTCGGTATGTCATTAATAATACACCTAGGCTCGAGTGTAAAGGACAACAGTCATTTGATAATATAGAACATTGTAATGTCTTTAATAATGCACCTCGGCTTGAGTGTAAATGGATAGTCGTCATTAGAAAACATAGAACATATGTAATGTCCTTAACAATAACACCTAGGCCCGAGTGTAAAGGACAGGTACGTTAGAACCTAATTAGTCATTGCTACTACTTCTCCTAGGCGAAAAGTAATGAGTAATCTTAAAGATTGGAGACACGTCCTTTGTAACACGTCCCGGGGCACGAGAGTGGAGGACTACCCCTGTAACCAGAATCTCCGAACGTTGGAGAGCATCACTTGAGTGTATAGATCTATACGGGACTGACAATCCCGCACCTGGCTACTAGCTACAGCCGAACCGAAAGGTTCAAGGGTGACGAAAGTCATAAAAAGGATATTGGCCACGACTTGAGTCATATCTAGTCTGAGTATGGTTAAGGACTCGCAATCTAGATTATTAACGCTTTAGACTCATTTACTAGCTTTATGTACGTAGTAAAGCTAATGTACATTTAGGGATAATCAGACTATCAACATACACATTCAGGAAAACATGGGGTTTTCCTATGGATACCAATGAACATAATCATAATCGGTAACAGTTAGCATACACAGAATTGGTAATAGTACACACACACATTCATGAAAACATGGGGTTTTCCTATGGATAACAATGAACATAATCAGAATCGGTAACAGTTAGCATACACAGAATTGGTAATAGTACACACACACATTTAGGAAAACATGGGGTTTTCCTATGGATAATAATGAACATAATCGGAATCAGTATCAGTTAGCTCACACAGAACCAGTAATAGTACACACTTACACATATAGGAAAGTATAGGATTTTCGTGAGTAACAGTAGTTTGTAACCAGATAAGTGTAATAAGTTAAATAGCTAAACTTTACAAATCATAAGAACAATCATGTTTTCATTGTACATCTTTTACATTACAATTTGGATTGGGTATCTAACACTTTAGAAAATATGGGATGTTCTTGGTTAACCACTTTTTCAGGAAACTAAAGGAACTCGTTGTTTTCATAAAATAAACCGCTTATGAACTCACCAACTTTATGCTGATTTTCAAACCGCTTGTATTCTCAGTTTTTCCTTAGACAGGTATCCCGCGTTCTTTTTGCAGAAGACGGAGCAAATGGAAGTCACGTCTTTCTTTTGTTTAAACTATATATCTATGAAACTTGTACTACTTTACTTTTCAACTGATGTAATGAAATCTATGTAATGCAATGTTTTGTGTTTTACTTCGGTTACTATGTACATTGGTTATGATTCACATAAAGTCACCTCCACCCCGAGACGTTTCCGCCTTCGGTTTCGGGGTGTGACAGATTGGTATCATAGCCCTTGTTTATAGTGAACTAAGTATACCAAACTTTACATGGTATAAGACTATAAACATTAAGGGGCCTAAGTGCTCTGAACTAAAAGTATATCTCAAATATAAGTATTTTCAAAAAGTATACAAGTATCCTAGCCGTCGAGAATCGTATCTATAAGTAGAATAGAACATAAGTAAATGGGTGTTGTATGCTACAGTTAAACCTAGGCAGTTATGTAGTCGTGTCTAGCATCAATATAGCCTGATCAACTATATTCATTCGAGACACGGCCAACATGTGCTTGGGAGTGACTGTGGAATGCGGCATACCTAAAACTTACCCAAATACCATAAACAACGAATCGTCGTTGCGGTGAATCGTGAAATACTATGGGAGTATTTCTGGATCCAACCTTGTAGTAGAAATTCCTCATTCAAGCATTGCCCCTCGATCATTCCGTTAGCGATAAATGTCTGCTTTGATAATTCATTCCTGCTTATTCGCTTAATAGAATTTTATGTCTGTCATAAAGAGATATCCTTTGTTTCATATCTCTTGATTCAATTTAGAGGACTTATTATCCATTTTTCCTAAACTTTTAGATCGAGATGTCTTCAAGGAAAGAACCTAGCTTGAAGAACAATGACCCTTCGTCTCCACCCTCATCTCGCTTCGATCCTGTGATGTTCCAGCTGGCTGTTTTTGCTGCAGTGACGGCTGGAATGACGATCTTGAACCCTAACAAGTCCATTGGTCCAGGATATAACCCCTACCCCCAAAACCGTGAAAATGTTCAGGAGCATCAAAATGAGTTTGATGAGAGTAATAAGGTTATCTGGAAAAAGCGAAAGGGTCAGAGTTCCCAAGGATCCTCCAAGAAGTTCAAAAATGTGGCAGTCCAAGTTGCTACCAATCCTGCCGCTGTTCCTATAGTTCAAGCTACCACTACTCCTGTTATTTCGTCTAAGGCTCAAGCACCTGTCACTGGGTATGCTGGTAATCTCCATTGGTGCAGCAGGTGTAGTTATCATCATTATATTCCTGGCCCGTGTCGCAAGATGATTTGTAAACGTTGTGGCAAGAAAGGTCATCTTGCTAGAAGCTGCAGAACACTAGTCCAACACCTCGAACAAACTTCTGAATCAAGTATCGAACAGGTCTGCTACAGTTGTGGAGAAATTGGGCATTTCAAGCGAAACTGCCCAAAAGCAACAACCCCCAACAATGTCAACAACGCCGGAATGGTCTTATCTTTGAAGCAGGAGGAGGCAGCCGCCAATCCCACTAACGTCACGGGTATATTTCTTTCTGACTATCCTTATGCTCGCATCCTCTTTGAATCTAGTGCCAAGAAAGTTCAATTAGTCATTCATTCAATTATCTTGTTAAACATAGTCCTCGTTTGACAACCAAAAACATTTACCATCAAGATAGTTGTCAGTGAGAATGAGTGTATAAACGACTTATCTCTACATTGTGTCCTTACCTTGAGTAATCATTCATTTCTCATTAACTCGATGTCAGTTTCAGTAAGAGCTTTGATGTTATCCTTATGGTGTATCGATTGAGCCCCGACTGTGTTGATACACCTCGTTATAGAAAGCTATTCGTCTCAATCTTCCTTCTGATCAGACCCTCATAATTCATGGTGGCGAGTTTAGCCCAAATCCTCGCTTCATTCAATGCGTCAAAACTCGAAAGTTCCTGCGAAAGAAGTGTCAAGTATTCCTAGTCCATGTGATCAGCGAGAAACAAGGAGTTAAAGACCCCAAGAACGTCCTCGAGGACTATAATGTTCCTGATATCTTTCCGAATAGATCCCGAGAATTCCTACCGAACGCCAAGTTGAGTTTCGTATCAACTTAATCCCTGGATCTATCCCCATAGCCAAATCTCCGTATCGCTTTGCTCCAGCAGAAATGCAGGAGTTATCCAATCGGCTTAATGAGTTGACCGTCAAAACCGATATTCTCTTTTCTGAACAGACGATTTCTTCGATAACTTTAGGGAGCCAACTACTCCTCGAAGATATGCCTCAGGTCGAGACACCACCAGCTATGAGTTCATGTTTCAAAGACAACATTCAGGATTAGATATGATAACTGAGAGTTCGCATTGATACCCTTCGGTCAAACCATTTTCTTTCCGGTCATGTAGTAGATGATGAAGACGTACGTGTAGATCCTCCTAAGATCGAAGCAATAGATAATTGTTCGGCACCAAAGACACCCATAGTAAACTTGATAAGGCATGGAAAACTTAGTCTGTGGTACATTAGACCCTTTGAGATCCCCATTCGGATTGATTCCTTAGCCTTCAGCTCCGAAACACCTTTAGTAATTAGCAACGTTCATCCTGTACCTTGCACCTCTATCCATAATGAATACCTGCCTGATAAAACCACAAAAATCCATTCTAGTGTGAACAAGAACCTTGATATACCCAAACTCTCTGGACGAGCAAACTAAGCTCATAGACCAAGTAATCAAGCATATGAAACCGAGCCACGTCCCGTTAGTGAAGGTTCCAAGCGAGAACATGAATTCGCATGGGAGCGCGAAGTCCCGATACAGCAGACACATCCGCACCCTTTGTCCATAATTTTGTATGTAAATTCTTAAATTTCGGGACGAAATTCCCTCTAATGGGGGGATAATGTAACAACCCGAAACATTGCTTCCTCGCCCTAACCGTTCCGTCAAAACTCGTCTTAAGCGAATTGTTCCGATTTCGTCCTGATCTAGGTCAATTAAGTCAAAACCTTTATTTTGACTTGGTAAGTATCCAAACATGTTGGAAACATGCGAAAACGTCCCGAACTAGTAATTTGAAAAATTATAGTTTCGACCATATCGGGTAACGACAACTTAATCGGGTGCGACCCAAAGCATCGATTAACATCGGTATCGGGTAAAATTCCACCGTGTATCCAAGTCAAACCATATTTAAGGTGGATTAAGCCTCATTTGAAGCTTTTTCACTCTCTCTCTAACCTCTCTCCTCAAATCCAACTTGTTAAGACAAAATCAAGCATTTCAAGCCTTAAACACCAAGGTAAGCATCCTAGCTCCTAGTATAACATCCTTAGCTTTCAATTTCATGTTTAAATCCTGTGTTAGGACCATAAACATGTTTTTACGGCCCTGGATCAGCCTTAGGCCGTGAACACATGTAATTGGGGTTTTCGAGCCTTAAAACCCTTCCAAATCACCATAGGAGCTTAGATAAGGCTTAAGGAATTATTGGAATGGACTTGGAACACCTTGAATGTCATTTTGAGGAGTAAACATGAGTTTAATGCCTAAGAATATGCTTGGGCCGTAAACTCATATAAATGGGTGGTAAACTCCTCTTTTGGGTGTTAAAATGCAACTTACACACCCCTTAGGCTTTGGAATAAATTATGGAACCAACCAAAAATCATTTAGGGGCCTTAAACTCATCATAAACACTCTAATTGAGAGTTTACGGCCAGATCATATGCTCCAGGGCCGTAAACTCCTAGATGGACGCCATTTGAAGCCTTAAACTCACCTTAAGCCTTGTAAAAATTAGTTGAATCACTTGTGATTAATCCTTGGCCTTCAAAATAATTAAGTTGGATGTGGGTGAGAGTTTACGGCCGTAAACTCATAGTTTACTACCCTAAACTCTTCTATTAATTCATATAATGATTTTGTCCCTTTCAAATGTCCAAAAAACCAAACCTAGTAACACCGCTTAATTGATTTAAGGCCATTTATCTCATAAAAACACCCACCATGAGTTTACGGCCGTAAACTCATGGGGATGTGGTGTTTAAGGCCGTGAACACTCCCTAGAGTTTACTCTTGGAGAGTAAAATCCATATCCTAGCCATTCATGTCATGAAACGCCACTCGGATCACTCCAAACACTTAATTTGAAGTGTTTTTGTGTCTGGGAGTGTAAAATCGTATCTGATTAGTGTTTTAAATTCTAATTAGATACCTTTGTGTATCATTTAACATTACATAGGAACCTCACATGTTTTCAAGCCTTGATCCGACGTCTAGCATCCCATTCGACACATTTTCGCGTCCGGTGAGTTCATACCCCTACCCTTTTTCAATGGTTTTTCAATGTTTTCAGGGGGGGAATACAAGCAAGAGTACAAGAATATCTTGTACTTAAACTTATGATTTTAGTTAAATGGTTTCATACTTGTACATTTTTAAGGATTGAAAGCCCTTTTAACAAACTGTTTTAACTTGCAGAGTTATTTGTTTAAAAACCGATTTTCAATTCTTATTATCTACTGTCATATTGTATACTTCACATTTGATTGTTCATACTTAAATTGATAGAAAACATAAAACATTGTAAATTCTGTAATAAAATAGCATAGGCACGAGTATAAAAGTCAGAGACCATAAACAAAACATAAAACTTCGGTATGTCGTTAATAATACACCTAGGCTCGAGTGTAAAGGACAACAATCATTTGATAATATAGAACATTGTAATGTCTTTAATAATGCACCTCGGCTCGAGTGTAAATGGATAGTCGTCATTAGAAAACATAGAACATTTGTAATGTGCTTAATAATAACACCTAGGCCCGAGTGTAAAGGACAGGTACGTTAGAACCTAGTTAGTCATTGATACTACTTCTCCTAGGCGAAAAGTAATGAGTAATCTTAAAGATTGAAGACACGTCCTTTGTAACACGTCCCGTGGCACGAGAGTGGAGGACTACCCCTGTAACCAGAATCTATGAATGTAGGAGAGCGTGGCTTGAGTGTATAGATCTATACGGGACTGACAATCCCACACCTGGCTGCTAGCTACAGCCGAACCGAAAGGTTCAAGGGTGGCGAAAGTCATAAAAAGGATACTGGCCATGAGTCGAGTCATATCTAGTCTGAGTATGGTTAAGGACTCGCAATCTAGATTATTAACGCTGTAGACTCATTTACTAGCTTTATGTATGTAGTAAAGCTAATGTACATTTAGGGATAATCCGACTATCAGCATACACATTTAGGAAAACATGGGGTTTTCCTATGGATAACAATGAACATAATCAGAATCCGTAACAGTTAGCATACACAGAATTGGTAATAGTACACACACACATTTAGGAAAACATGGGTTTTTCCTATGGATAACAATGAACATAATCAGAATCGGTAACAGTTAGCATACAGAGAATTGGTAATAGTACACACACACACATTCAGGAAAACATAGGGTTTTCCTATGGATAATAATGAACATAATCGGAATCAGTATCAGTTAGCTCACACAGAACCAGTAATAGTTCACACTTACACATATAGGAAAGTATAGGATTTTCCTGAGTAACAGTAGTTTGTAAACAGATAAGTGTAATAAGTTAAATAACTAAACTTTACAAATCATAAGAACAATCATGTTTTCATTGTACATCTTTTACATTACAATTTGGATTTGGTATCCAACACTTAAGAAAATATCGGATTTTCTTGGTTAACCACTTTTTCAGGAAACTAAAGGACTCGTTCTTTTCATAAAATAAACCGCTTATGAACTCACCAGCTTTATGCTGATTTTCAAACCGCTTGTATTCTCAGGTTTTCCTAAGACAGGTATCCCGCGTTCTTTTGCAGAAGACGGAGCGAATGGAAGTCACGTCTTTCTTTTGTTTAAACTATATATCTATGAAACTTGTACTACTTTACTTTTACACTGATGTAATGAAATCTATGTAATGTAATGTTTTGTGTTTTACTTCGCTTACTATGTACATTGGTTATGATTCACATGAAGTCACCTCCGCCCCGAGACGTTTCCGCCTTCGGTTTCGGGGTGTGACAAAACTCATGTGTTTACGGCCGTAAACTCCTCAAGGAGTAAACATTGGACCGTAAACTCCACTTTGTGCCCATTTTGAGCCCCAATAACTTCCTTAGCCCTTGATTCAACTCTAGCATGACTCCATGAGTGAGTTAAGACCTTTAAGCATCCCATGACACTACTACCATGAGTTTACAGCCGTAAACTCATGGGGGAAAGGGTCTTGAAACCGTAAGCACCCATAAGGGCCTTTATTTGAGGAGTAAACTCCAATGTGAGTCCATACTCACCTTCTATGCAACCCAGGACACTTTTAGCACTTGTAGCAAAGTGTTTTTATGTCGTAAGATATCCTTACTTGCTTAATTAGTTATTAAATGACTAATTAGATACTTAAATGTATCATTACATGTTAAATAGGATTCGCGTGTGTGGTCAAGTCCTCACTTGACACTTGACACCCAACCGACACCTTCATCGGATCCACTTACAACAGGTGAGTTCATACCCCTGAATGAACCTTTTAAATGTTTTTACATGTTTTGTAGGGGGGAATATAATTTAATCATGCCAGTTATCATATCAATCACATGTGATTGATAACCCACATGCACAAGGATTTACCCCACTGTAAACTGTTTTACCATGTAGGATACAATAAATGGTTTTCCAAAAGGATTTCACTTGTTTAAAACTCTTACTTATACTATTTTATCAAAGTTCATTTTAAACTGGTTTATGAAAAGTTTCCAAAGAATTTCTAAAGGTTTTCAAACTTATTTTACCAAAGAACACCAAGTTGTGATTTTCTCAAGTATAAAGGTTTTCTTCCATGTTTTGATACTCCCTCTTAGTTTAAACTCTTACTTGATAACGCTTTCACTTCGTGATGTGTTTATACTTGTTATTGCCTCTATTTCGCTTATACTTGTAGTCGCTTATGCATATTAGACGCTCTTACTTCACTTGTTTTCGCTTCTACTTCGTGATACACTTATATTTAGTAATGCTTATACTTCACAATTTGGTTATTCCTCACTATACACTTATACTTCACGATTCGGTTATTCCACAGTGTACACTTATACTTCACGATTTGGTTATTCCACACGATTTGGTTATACTTCACGATATGTTTCCCCTTGTTACGCACTCAAACGTAGTTAGATGTATGTCTGTGCTTGTATAGATGCATATAAATAATGATTGAAGGACTTAGGAAGGCTTGTCCGCCCTATTTCCTTTTCTTCGTTGAGATGTGGTCTGGTGGGATCAGATGTCCATCCAAAGGTCGTTTGATTCATTAGTTATATATTATGTATACGAGCATGGCCATATAGGTTTACTCTAGTCAGTTCAGTTATGAGTCTCTACCTCTAGTTCAGCACTTATATTGGAAACCCACTACTCACTATTTGGGATGCATCTTCGGGACACGGCCTTCTCCGTCGTCTAGTTGGTAACCAGAGTCTCCTGTAGGGAGAGCGGACATTGTGTGTATAGATCTATACGGGATTGACACCCTCGCACCCTAACTGCTAGCTACAGTCCACGGCCTACCAAGCCAAGGGGTGACAAATGTCACATTTTATAGATGCTTGTAGGGCGTCAGGTACTCTAGTGTCGGTTAGTATGGTTACGTGTATCCCAGGTTACCTTATAATTCATGTCCTTAAGGTAACGGTATGTTACCAGCAATTTACACTGTATGCTGGAAACCCACTCTCAGAGTCACACTATTTTTAGACCTTGCTAGCTGTATCTTTTAATTCATACTGTCTACGGTCTGTATTCAGTATTTTTAAACCTTACTAGTTGTATCTTTCATTTGATACTGTCTGGGGTCTGTATCCTCTCTTTTTATACCTTACTAGTCGTACCTTTCATTTGGTACCATCTGGGGTCTGTGTCTCTCTTTGTTAGACTGAGCCAGGCATGTCGTTTGTTCGATACTCTCCTGGAGTCTATGATTCCGTTGCCTTAGTCAGCAGTCTTCACTCTTGAGGCATATGTTATTTCCCTGATTTCTCTTGTTTTCTTTAATAATCAAATTCTGTATTTTGATAATGATAGAGATTAACGGAGAACTAGCTTTTCAACACAGAACTCCGTCCAGTCTTGGTAGAAGACTGCTTTGATTAAAGAAAATATAGGAATTTATGGAAAGGACACTAATTTATTGGATAGTGTAAAATTTTCCACTTTTATTAAGTTATTTGAATAAAATGACACTAAATACTTATGAACTCACCAGCATTTGTAAAAATGCTAATACTCGCTTTTCAAATAACTTGTAGTCTCAGGTCAGCATTAGACAGGTACATCCCTGGACCTGTTGATGAAGATAGCTTAGTACCATGCTGTACTTATTATATTTACTTGTATTACTTTGATGTATTGTAATGTAAACCATGTAAAACTATTGCTATTAATGCAATGTTTTGTTGTACTTTGATTACTATAATGCATGTGTTGTGATACTTCACATGACGTCATCCACCCCAGAATGTTTCCGCCGTTCCGGTTTTGGGGTGTGACAGATTGGTATCAGAGCATTGTTTATGGTGAGCTAAGTATATCAATTCATAAAAGATATACAGCCTATAAATACAAAGGGATAAAACACTCTGACCAAGAATTATACTTTAAAATATAACCATATTTTACCAAAGTATAAGAACATCCAGAACCTAAACACTCGAACACAAGTATCACAAGAAGAACAATAATAAAAGTCTTCAGATGTTGAACATTACCGTCAAACCTGGGCAGTTACGTAATCGTAAGCTGGAATAAATGTAACCTGATCAACAACATTTATTCGAGATGCGATGAACGTTTGCTTGAGAGTGATAATGGTGTTGCAACAGGTCTGAAACTTACCAACTAGGAATGCTAGAGCCAAACATAAAGTTAAAATACTATAGGAGTATTTTAGAACAATAAAAGATTCACACCAATCCCAGAACCATATTCAGAAGATAAGAACCAAACAAGAAATTAAAATACCATAGGGGTATTTTAGGATCCATAACTAACCTTGTGTGAAGAACTAAAAAGATCCTTATTGATATACCTACAATTACAGAGAGTGTACTCCCAAGGTTATATATAATAAGGATCCCATAGGCTAAGAATGTGTGGTTTCACTCTACTTCCTTTTCCTCGTTGGGATGTGGATATAGAGTAGTATCACATATTCGAAAGCCTATCGAATCTAAGCTATATATGATTTCTATACCCTGTGTAATCGTAGCAGGACTCGATATGGATCATCCAGTGAAATGTTAATAATCTTTTAGGATTCTTTAGACATTTCCGTTCTCGCACGAACCCTATAGAAGACCCTATCCACTTCAGTGCTTGACATAAGAGTTGATTCTGACCCCGAAGAAGTTCATTGAGAAGATTCCAGTTCGGAAATAAATGAACTGGGTCTGGACTATTGAAATCACCAAGTGCCTATATCTCTTTAGGGGCATCGGTGAGAAACTTGCCTAAACTTCCGAGGTTTCCAGTCATCCATCATGAAGTGATGATACCCGGAGTCAGAATCAGAAGGAAGGCGGAGTAGAGATTCAATATGTCCATACGTGGAGAGAACCCTAGGTAACTACCCGAAGGAAACCAACGCCGATTCCAGTCAAAGATACGAGGCAGACAGAGGGAGCCAGTACATGGAACCCGAGAATTGTCTTTTCCTCGTGTTCGTCACGCTAATACACCCATAAAATATTACAATATGGTGAGTTAGTGGTTACACTACTCACGCTATGTGTTAGGTAAATCGTCATTTCCTGTTGCCAGTTACACGATCAGAGCGAATCCCCGCACCACTATTGTGAGTATTTAGCCATAAGTCTTCATATGCCTCTCTTTCCGCGGTTTCGTTCTGAACTAGTCTCAAATCTTTCTAGGCCAGAGAGTGAAACCTTTCCCAGTATAAAGGTAACGTATTAGGAATGACTCGCACCTTATGGCTGTTTTCCAATACTCATACTCCTACCTTGTACACCAGGACTACATCATAGGGATGTAGGTCGACACTCAGACAACTAGTACCCGAGGCACGAGAAAAATTTATGCCTAATATAGTCAGGACAGATATGTCCAGGGTTATCCATCGTCTCTCATTATCTAGTATTCCTTCTCGTGTAGGAAAAACCATGCCTCCAAAGAAACGCAACCAGTCCGCAAGCAAGAAACCTACTCTCTTATTCGATGAAGCTACGATACAAGCTGCAGTCTCAGCAGCCGTAGCAGCTGTGATGGCTCAACTGAGTGCTAACAATGCCATTGTTAGCAAGAGCCCTATCGGAAATTCTGATCCTAGACATGGACAGCAACAACCAACCCCTGCATACCCAGCCACCCAAGAGCCTCAATCGTATCCACTAAAGAGAAAACTCAAGATCGAAGAGGGAGGTACCTCGGCTCAAGGACCTTCTGAAGGGCCGCGAGCTGAGGCAGTCAATACCCCTGTCAATCCTCCCCTCCTGACTTCAAGAAGACCATACCTGGGAAACCTCCCCCACTGCAGCAAGTGCAACTACCATCATCATGGTGTCTGCCGGGAACTCATATGTGCTAGGTGCAACATGAAGGGGCATACTGCTCGTGTATGCAGAACTCTGATGGAGCGTATTGCATCAATCACCAATGTGACGGCCAATCCAGTTTGCTAACTATGTGGTGAGACTGGACACTTCAAAAGAGATTGCCCAGGGTAAGGAAACAACAAGGACACAGGAGGAGCCTAATTCTACTGCTTAGGGAGAAGCATCAAGGAACCCGGAAGATTTTGGTACGTCTCTCGATCTCGGATAACTAAACTGAAAACATTAAAAGGCTAAATCAAATGTAAATACTTCCCCAATAAGGCGAAAGTCACAACACTGTTATAAAATTTAAAATGCATCAGGTAAAACTATAATGGCTAAACATATACGTTACGGTTATGTATAGTTAAGATGGATAGACCTAGAGTGAGTGAATGCCGCCTCATTTCCTGTTCCTCGTTTGGTTGTGGATTTAGGGCGGATTCAATCAGTCAACAGTCCTCCCCACCTTAATTATACATGACTAGTATATGTTAGGCGATTATAGAAATACCTCGTGAGAATCCATTCATTAAAAGGTACTCTAATCGGAAACACTTAGGACTCTCTATAGTTCCGCGTCGAGTCTATCGGTCCAAGTATCCGCGACAGTGATACACGGGACAAAACCCGAGACACCGAAAACTTGTGTGCCCATTCGGCAAATGACTCTATCGACCCTCATTCTAGATCATGTCGAAGTATGCCAACTTTGACGCCTCTATCGATCATGGTTTGACTTCGTGTAACCATGTGTAAATCCTTAGTGCTGTGTAAAAAGAATTTTCTCCATAGCCATTCGGCAGATAATGGTTCTTCCGAACCTAGGCAAAATAAAAATAATAAAGACTAATGCAATCCGTCAGTGGCGACTCTTATTTCAAACCTTCCGAAGTACCCAGGAGAAGGGTACCGAGCGTTGTTGACCGACCCCTCTTATTCGTATGGAACCCGAAGCGAAAGACACTACGAAATACTCCAGAAGACGATAACCATCCGAAGCATACTTCGTAGATTCCCCAGAAAGACCCTTCGCACCTCGCACATGAGATTCATGAACCCAGAGGATAGAACTCATGGGACTGACCACTATAACCAGGTATATGCATAAAGGTGGTACATAGTTGAGATCAAAAAGATTTAAGATGTGTGCTTCCTCCCTACTCCCTGTTCCTTGTTGGGTTGTGGGTCTGGGGTGGAGGCGCACAACTGAACAACCTGCCGACCACAATTATCTACGGCCTGCATACACCAAGTATTAGTGGTTAGGCCAAGTATGAGCTCTACCACGAACCTCATGGTAAAGCCCTTCATCCTATTCCATAAAATAGGAGCTGGAGTCAAGAGAACCACTGTGGGTTGAGCTACCTTAATGACCACAAATCCGAAATTTGTTGTAATACCGTTTAAGCTCAGTTGATAGATAACACCCTCAGTTAGTAAAGAGATTAAATTTCTGAGTGATGGGAACCTATACTCACTAGATTTGACCTAGACCGGAAAAACTCAGAACCTTCGGAAGAGTAGTTGCAGTAGATGCTCGCACTACTCAGGCACTTTGTCCACCCTGTTACAGACGAGTAGTGCCTATCATCCTCCGCCCTCTTGCATCGAAGAAATTGTTGTCGCCCTGTAGGCGGTAGACTTCATTCTCCGAAGTAAACACTAGAATACCGAGAACCATAGGATAACCTCCGCAGCCAAGACTACTTGATCAGAGTGCGAAAGTAGTTGCGTTAAGCTTCATGACCCAGATCCCGAAGAGATTATATACTTAACACCAGCCTTGGTTTTAGTTGAGGGGTTATGCAGGAGCATGCGCTTTCCGCACTTGAATAAATCAAAGTCTTAGAGATTCAATGGACTATTAGGTGTTCCATGGATACTATCTCTCGCAGAAATAGTAGAACCACCTCCCGAGATAGTCCAACACTCGTCTGGTGAAACCCTATCTCCCCGACCCTGAGGGTTTCCGTTAGGAATATCTCAAGATTCATTAGTGCAGGTCCATTTTGCACAAGATTGAGATAGCCACTGTACAACCAAAAAGATACCGTAGACACACAGCCCATCTGATGATTAGAAAGTCTCTAAAAGCCAATTGACGGGAAACGCGAAACCAAGGACAACCCGAGTTTCCTAAGAACCAACCTGAAGGACTACACTCCCAGTATGAGAGAACATTTGGAACTTCGGAATGGCGATCACGCCAGTGATGATCTCGCCATAGAAGTACACTATGTTCTAAGTACTGAAAAGCTCTACCCTTCCGAGAGCTTTGGACCATCCGAGATCCTTTACGGAGATTGGTCCAACCCTTTTCAGACCGCTACTACTTCCGGATATTCCAAAAATCTCTGGACTTGATAAGTCTTTGCCCGACGTCACTCTTTGTGCCCCACTCATCTGGATAGAAGCCATTGAGAACCCTAACTTCGTAGATGAACCAAACAGGAAGTATCCTCATACCTCTACTCGATCATTCATACCTACTTCCTTGTCTAAACTTGAATTTCGAGATGAAATTCCCTCTAACTGGGGGATGATGTTACAACCCAAAAATTTCCGTTAGTTTTAACGTCGAAGTTAACGTCAAAAATTAACGTCGAAATTTGTTACATCAAATATTAGCCAAATTTATCCCAAAAATATTTTTGACCAGAATTAAACCCGTTGGAAGATTTTAAATAATATTCGTCAAGAAAACAAAAATTAAGGCAGTATAATTTTAAAATTTGCCGTAATCAAGGAAATGGTGAAAAACCCGTTTGCGGTTAGTGTCAGGAGAACCCCAGCCAGGCCATATGCCCCACCCTATATAAGCAAGGAGTGGGATTCACTCCCACCTTTTTACCACCTTAGACATTCTCTCTCTCTCTACTTCCTCTCTCTACAAACGGGTTTTGGTCAAAAATCGCCCATTCAAGCTCCAAATCGGTAAGTTAACCTTCCTAGCTTGTTATCTAACTTACCTAGCTTGCAAATTCGTGACTTAACCATCCGGAGACACCAAGAACATGAGCTTACAGCCCATGAACACCTTTATGGACCGTAAACACTCATAAAGGGGTTTGTATGCTCAAAAACCCTTCCAAACCACTTCTCATGCTTAGCAATGGATTAGATGCTTAAACGAAAGGACTTAGAACACCAAAATCGGGCAAAAAGGGGTGTAAACATGAGTTTTACAATCTAAGAATGTTCTTGGACCGTAAACCCATGTTCATGGACCATAAACACCTTTTATGGTGTCAAACTACCCCTCAGACACCTCCAAGGGATTCCATGAACTTCCTAGGGTGCATAGAACCTTATTTTCCTTCATTTTATGCACCAAAGCATACAAAAATCATGTCACAGAGTATACGGCCCAAGAAGGTTCTCGGACCGTAAACACCCAATCTTAGACCGTAAACACCCACAAAGGGTGTTAAAGTGACTCTAACACTTTGTATGGCTTGGAATCTGACCTAGAACTTCGTATGCTTGACCAACAACCACAAAAACGCATGATTTGTGGACTAACATGAGATTACTGCCATGAACTCATGTGTTTAAGGTATTAAACTCCCCAATTGTATCTCCTTAGACCATACCTTTCCAAGGTGTTCAAGTGCCCTAAACACCTTCCGATGCCTCTAAAAGCTACTAGAACCTTGTATACAAGAGTTAGAACCACCAAACAACCAAACGAATGGGCCAACATGTGTTTAGGACCGTAAACTCATGTGTTTACAGCCGTAAACTCCTCAAGGAGTAAAAATTGGACCGTAAACTTCACTTTGTGCCCATTTTGAGTCCCAATCACTTCCTTAGCCCTTGATTCGACTCTAGCATGACTCCATGAGTGAGTTAAGACCTTTAAGCATCCCATAACACTACTACCATGAGTTTACGGCCGTAAACTCATGGGGGAAAGGGTCTTGAAACTGTAAACACCCATAAGGGCCTTTATTTGAGGAGTAAACTCCAATGTGAGTCCATACTCACGTTCTATGCAACCCAGTAAACTTTTAGCACTTGCAGCAAAGTGTTTTTATGTCGTAAGACATCCTTACTTGCTTAATTAGTTATTAAATGACTAATTAGATACTTAAATGTATCATTACATGTTAAATAGGATTCGCGTATGTGGTCAAGTCCTCACTTGACACTTGGCACCCAATCGACACCTTCGTCGGATCCACTTACAACTGGTGAGTTCATACCCCTGAATGAACCTTTTAAATGTTTTTTACATGTTTTATACGGGGGGGGGGGGGGAATATAAGTAAAACATGCCAGTTATCATATCAATCACATGTGATTGATAACCCGCATGCACAAGGATTTACCATACTGTAAACTGTTTTACCAAGTAGGATACCATAAGTGGTTTTCCAAAAGGATTTCACTTGTTTAAAACTCTTACTCATACTATTTTATCAAAGTTCATTTTAAACTGGTTTATCAAAAGTTTCCACATAATTTCTAAAGGTTTTCAAACTTATTTTACCAAAGAACACCAAGTTGTGATTTTCTCAAGTATAAAGGTTTTCTTCCATGTTTTGACACACCCTCTTAGTTTAAACTCCTACTTGATAACGCTTTCACTTCGTCATGCGTTTATACTTGTTATTGCCTCTATTTCGCTTATACTTGTAGTCGCTTATGCCTAGTAGACGCTCTTACTTCACTTGTTGTCGCTTCTACTTCGTGATACACTTATATTTTGTAACGCTTATACTTCACAATTTCGGTTATTCCTCACTGTACACTTATACTTCACGATTCGATTATTCCATACTGTACGCTTATACTTCACGATTCGGTTATTCCACACGATTTGGTTATACTTCATGATATGTTTCCACTTGTTACACACTCAAACGTAGTTAAATGTATGTATGTGCTTGTATAGATGCATATAAATAATGATTGAAGGACTTAGGAAGGCTTGTCCGCCCTATTTCCTTTTCTTCGTTGAGATGTTGTCTGGTGGGATCGGATGTCCATCCGAAGGTCGTTTGATTCATTATTTATATATTATGCATAAGAGCATTGCCATATAGGTTTACTCTAGTCAGTTCAGTTATGAGTCTCTACCTCTAGTTCAGCACTTATATTGGAAACCCACTACCCACTATTTGGGATGCATCTTCGGCACACGACCTTCTCCATCGTCTAGTTGGTAACCAGAGTCTCCTGTATGGAGAGGGGACATTGTGTGTATAGATCTATACGGGATTGACACCCCCGCACCCTGAATGCTAGCTACAATCCACGGCCTACCAAGCCAAGGGGTGACAAATGTCACATTTTATAGACGCTTGTAGGGTGTCATGTACTCTAGTGTCGGTTAGTATGGTTACGAGTATCCCATGTTACCTTATAATTCATGGCCTTAAGGTAACGGTATTTTACAAGCAATTTACACTGTATGCTGGAAACTCACTCTCAGAGTCACACTATTTTTAGACCTTGCTAGCTGTATGTTTCATTTGATACTGTCTGGGGTCTGTATTCACTGTTTTTAGACCTTACTAGCTGTATCTCTGATTTGATACAGTCTGGGGTCTGTGTCCTCTGTTTTTAGACCTTACTAGCCGTACCTTTCATTTGGTACCGTATGGGGTCTGTGTCTCTCTTTGTTAGACTGAGCCAGGCGTGTCGTTTGATCGATACTCTCCTGGAGTCTATGATTTTGTTGCCTTAGTCAGCAGTCTTCACTGCTGAGGCATATGTTATTTCCCTGATTTCTATTGTTCTCTTTAATAATCAAATTCTGTATTTTGATAATGATAGCGATTAAGGGAAAACTACCTTTTCACCACAGAACTCCGTCCAGTCTTGGTAGAAGACTGCTTTGATTAAAGAAAATATAGTATTTTCTGGAAAGGACTCTAATTTATTGGATACTCTAAAAACTACCACTTTTATTAAGTTATTTGAATAAAATGACACTACATACTTATGAACTCACCAGCATTTGTAAAAATGCTGATACTCGTTTTTCAAATAACTTGTATTCTCAGGTCAGCATTAGACAGGTATAGCCCCGGAGCTGTTGATGAAGATAGCTTAGTACCACGCTATACTTATTATATTTACTTGTATTACTTTGATGTATTGTAATGTAAACCATGTAAAACTATTACTATTAATGCAATGTTTTGTTGTACTTTGATTACTATAATGCATGTGTTCTGATACTTGACATGACGTCATCCACCCCAGAACGTTTCCGTCGTTCCGGTTTTGGGATGTCACAGATTGGTATCAGAGCATTGTTTATAGTGAGCTAAGTATATCAATTCATAAAAGATATACATCCTATAAATACAAAGGGATAAAACACTCTGACCAAGAATTATACTTTAAAATATAACCATATTTTACCAAAGTATAAGAACATCCAGAACCTAAACACTTAAACACAAGTATCACAAGAAGAACAATAATAAAAGTCTTCGGATGTTGAACATTACCGTCAAACCTAGGTAGTTATGTAATCGTAAGCTGGAGTAAACGTAACCTGATCAACTACATTTATTCGAGATGCGATGAACGTTTGCTTGAGAGTGATAGTGGTGTTGCAACAGGTCTGAAACTTACCAACTAGGAATGCTAGAGCCAAACATAAAGTTAAAAATACTATAGGAGTATTTTGGAACACTAAAAGATTCACACTAATCCCAGAACCATATTCAGAAGATAAGAACCCAACAAGAAATTAAAATACCATAGGGGTATTTTAGGATCCATAGCTAACCTTGTGTGAAGAACTAAAATGATCCTTATTGATATACCTACAATTACAGAGAATGTACTCCCAAGGTTATATATAATAAGGATCCCATAGGCTAAGAATGTGTGGTTTCGCTCTACTTCCTTTTCCTCGTTGGGATGTGGATATAGAGTAGTATCGCATATTCGAAAGCCTATCGGATCTAAGCTATATATGATTTGTATACCCTGTGTAATTGTATCAGGACTCGATATGGATCATCCAGTGAAATGTTAATAATATTTTAGGATTCTTTAGACATTTCCATTCTCGCACGAACCCTGTAGACAAGCCTATCCACTTCAGTGCTTGACAGAAGAGTTGATTCCGACCCCGAAGAAGTTCATTGGGAAGATTCCAGTTCGGAAATAAATGAACTGGGTATGGACTATTGAAATCACCTAGTGCCTATATCTCTTTAGGGGCATCGGTGAGAAACTCGCCTAAACTTCCGAGGTTCCCAGTCATCCATCATGAAGTGATGACACCTGGAGTTGAAATCAGAAGGAAGGCGGAGTAGAGATACAATATGTCCATACGAGGAGAGAACCCTAGGTAACTAGCCGAAGGAATCCAACGCCGATTCCAGTCAAAGATACGAGGCAGATAGAGGGAGCCAGTACATGGAACCCGAGAATTGTCTTTTCCTCGTGTTCGTCACGCTAATACACCCAAAAATAATACAATATGGTGAGTTAGTGGTTACACTACTCACGCTATGTGTTAGGTAAATCGTCGCTTCCTGTTGCCAGTTACACGATCAGAGAGAATCCCCGCACCACTATTGTGAGTATTTAGCCATAAGTCTTCATAAGCCTCTCTTTCCGCGGTTTCGTTCTGAACTGTTCTCAAATCTTTCCAGGCCAGAGAGTGAAACCTTTCCCAGTATAAAGGTAACGTAGTAGGAACGACTCGCACCTTATGGCCTTTTTCCGATACTCATAATCCTACCTTGTACACCAGGACTACATCATAGGGATGTAGGTCGACACTCAGACAACTAGTACCCGAGGCACGGGAAAAATTTAGGCCTAATATAGTCAGGACACATATGTCCAGGGTTATCCATCGTCTCTCATTATCTTGTATTCCTTCCCATGTAGGAAAAACCATGCCTCCAAAGAAACGCAACGATTCCGCAAGCAAGAAACCTACTCTCTTATTCGATGAAGCTACGATCCAAGCTGCAGTCTCAGCAGCCGTAGCAGCTGTGATGGCTCAACTGAGTGCTAACAACGCCAATGTTAGCAAGAGCCCTGTCAGAAATTCTGATCCTAGAAATGGACAGCAACAACCAAACCTTGCATACCCAGCCACCCAAGAACCTCAATCGAATCCACTAAAGAGAAAACTCAAGATCGAGGATGGAGGTACCTCGGCTCAAGGACCTTCTGAAGGGATGCGAGCTGAGGCAGTCAATACCCCTGTCAATCCTCCCCTCCTGACTTCAAGAATACCATACCTAGGAAACCTCCCCCACTACAGCAAGTGCAACTACCATCATCATGGTGTCTGCCGAGAACTCATATATACTAGGTGTAACATGAAGGGGCATACTGCTCGTGTATGCAGAACTCCGGTGGAGCGTATTGCATCAATCACCAATGTGACGGCCAATCCAGTTTTCCGACTATGTGGTGAGATTGGACACTTCAAAAGAGATTGCCCAACTGAAGGAAACAACAAGGACACAGGAGGAGCCTAACTCTACTGCTTAGGGAGAAGCATCAAGGAACCCGGAAGATTTTGGTACATCTCTCGATCTCGGATAACTAAACTGAAAACATTAAAAGGCTAATTAGAATGTAAATACTTCCCCAATAAGGCGACAGTCACAACACTGTTATAAAATTTAAAATGCATCAGATAAAACTATAATGGCTAAACATATACGTTACGGTCATGTATAGTTAAGATGGATAAACCTAGAGTGAGTGAATGCCGCCTCATTTCCTGTTCCTTGATTGGTTGTGGATTTAGGGCAGAGTCGCTCAGTCAACAGTCCTCCCCACCTTAATTATACATGACTAGTATATGTTAGGTGATTATAGAAATGCCTCATGAGAATCTGTCACACCCCAAAACCAAGAACGGCGGAAACGTTCTGGGGCGGAGGACGTCATGTTTAATATCAACAACAATGTAAAGTAGTAAACAAGCAACAACATCATCCATTGCATTAATAAAATAATTATTATACAATTGTATTCTGTCAAATTTTGATAAACACTAAAGCATAAATCAAAATGAAAGATAAGTCTTGAATAAGCTTCATCTTCCTTTCTTCTTGCATCGGTACCTGTCTATGATGACCTGAGGATACAAGTAATTTTGAAAGCGAGTATCAGCTATAAAGCTGGTGAGATCATAAGTATTAATGTATCTTAATTTGTGAAAACTTATAATTTCTAAGACATGACATTACTTTGAAAGAAAGCTAGTATAAGTATGAAAATGTTTGTAGCTCAACTGTAAATGTTTGAAAATCCTTAGAAATCCCTATGATTCCTATTAGTAACAAAAGGAGTCTTCTACCAAGACTTAACTGTTCTGCGTGTGTGTGTCTCTTGTAAGAGTAAGTATTTTTCCAAAGTATAACTATCATTATCCAAAAATATAGTTGTACAATTTTGTTTAAGTGAGGTCCTCACTAAAATATGTACTGAAAAAATTAACATAGTACTAAATCGTAGCTCTAAAAGGGCTACTATTTATCAACAGATAAAAACTACATTACTGTGCTTCCTATGAAGAATTCACTAAGTGAATGTAATAGGAAGAAATGGTACTATGGTGTAGTGTCGAACTACAACCGTACCTATTACCTTAAGTCTAGGGTAATATTTCCATGTACCACAGTATTTGGATATATATATATATATATGAGTATATATATCAGTACACTGATACTCAACTTGCCTTATTTGAGGGATAAGGTATAATGTGATGTCTAGATCCCAGACTGTTTCGCTCCCCTATCAAAGGGATTTTAGGACCTACACACGACCCCTACATGAATGCAAGCCGTGAGCATCCACATTACTATGATCATGTATACTCGATATACCCATCACAATTGTAGTGTGATTTATCAGTATAGTTAGATCCTGAACTGGTTCTGAGCTATAGCCCCTAGTGACGTCTGTTCTATGTATATGTATATGTATATGTATATGTATATGTATATGTATATGTAAGCGTATTCATGTAAGTGTGATCATGAAATTGTACACTGGTGTACTGAAAAGTTCTACGTGTGCTAGCTGAAATATGTGTTCTCTCTATCTAGCAAGTATTGTTACGTAAGCGTCCTAGTATATATGTATATGTATTGTTTCTAGTATATCTGTATATGTATTGTTTCTAGTATATCTGTATATGTATTGTTTCTAGAAAGTATTGACTCATGAATGAACTGACTCCTTGTATGATATCGCGTTCTAGTACTGGTTCTAGTATCTTCCTGAACTACCCATATGGTAGCTTACTAATGATCTGAGTGGTACGTATGGACGTGGATGTATACCCTTGCTACCCAAGGGCATAGGATGAAATGGAAGGACCTTTTATGACTTTATACGTACACATGATATATAACAAATATTTAAACGACTTTCGGACGAGTATCCGATATCCCACCAGACCACATCTCAAGCGCGAAAAGGAAATAGGGTGGATAGCCTTCCTAAGCCTTTTAAACATTCCTTATATAACTATACATATAAAGTCATGCAATTTTATAATATCAAAGCATAAATAAATTTAGTAACATTTGAAATATAAATATTAGTCTAAAGAAAGATCGACTTGATGTCAATCCATAAAGCAATTTGAAGGAATAAGTATAATAAAATAGTTTTGAGTATAAAGAACATTTGTTTGATAAAACAGAATAAGTACAAAGAACACTTGTTTGAAAACACAGTTGTAAATGAGTTTGTAATATGATGACAGAGTAAGAAGTACAGTGTAATAAGTAGTTGAAAACATATAAAATGTTTATAAAAATCTTTTGAAGGAAAACTATTTGGTAAAACGGCTAATGAGTAGCCAAATCTTTTGAATGCTGTATATTAATCACATGTGATTGATGTAATAAGTAGCATGATTCTACTTGTATCCCCCCCCCCCCCCATAAAACATTTCAAATAGTTTAAAACATTAGTTAAGGGGTATGAACTCACCTGCAGTATGCGACTGGAAATGAACGGGCTGTTATCGTACGGAAGGATCGGACAAGTGTTTGGTGTCAAGTGATGACTTAGACACACACAATGATCCTAATTACATATGAAGACATATGTATATAAATAATTAGTGACTATAACACTAATTATACAAGTAATAACATTTAAGCGCGAGGACAACACTTTTGGTCAAGTGCTAGGAGGCAAATGGGTTGCAATAAAGGAGTGCAATGCCCCTAATGGAAGTTTAAGGTCAAAAGACCATAATCATTAGAGTTTACGGCCCAGGGGAGTAAGCTCCTGGCCGTAAACTCTCAAACAAGCCATGAAATGGAGTTTAGAAGTACTACAACTTTAGAGGGGAATTGTTTCAAGGCTAGGCAAGAGTTTAAGCCACCATATTGACTCCTAAGGGGAGTTTACGGCCCAAAGACCCTTTTCCCTTGGAGTTTACGGCCGTAAACTCCCTTGGGAGGGTTCTTATTGTCTTTTCAAGTGTCTAACAATTCTAGGAACAAATCTAGGCTTCAATACTTGGATTAAGGGAGGTTTAAGGCACTAAATGGGACCATTTGATGGAGTTTACGGCCATAGAACTCTTTGGGCCGTAAACTCCCTCACACATGAGGTCCTAAGAATTTTAACTAGTCCATATCTCCTCTAAGTACTTGCCCTAAAAGTTTCTTGGCCTAAGGAAGTGTTTAGGGTGCCCTTTGACCCCATTTAAGGACTTTACGGCCCAAGAAATACTCTTGGCCGTAAACTCTAAAACACTTATGCTTTTTATGTGTTTTCTAGGTCCTAAACACATTAAGGTACATGCCAAAAAATGAATACTAAGCCTTAGGAAGTCTTTAAAGGCATTTTGGAACCTAAAACTTGGAGTTTACGGCCCAAGGAGTTTCTTGGCCGTAAACTCCCTTATAGAAATGATTTCTAAGGGTTTTGATGGCATAAATCATGAGTGTAAAGCTTCTAGGTGTTTGTTCTAAGGCTAGGGATCACAAGGCACTCATTTGTGCCCTTTACTTGGAGTTTACGGCCCAAGAGGTTGTTCCTTGGCCGTAAACTCCTCAAACTAAGTGATTTTGCTTTGCTTCTAGCCTCTAATGATCATTCATAAAGTCCCTAGTTAGATGCCTAACACGGAAATGGGACTATGTGGCCTTTAGGCTTGATTTTGGAGTTTACTCCCCAAGAACGTTCTTGGGCGGTAAACTCCCGGATCTTGTGTTTTGGACATGAAATCAATGTTATAAAGCATATAACAAGTATTAAAACACATTTAGGGAAGTAGACTCACAATCTGGGATGAAAACCCGAAGATCCGTGAGAGAGTATTTGGCTTTTCTCTAATTGGAAATCAAATAATGAACCAATTTGGTTCAGAATTCTATTTATAGTCCAGAGATTTTTGGCAGAAAATATTTCTATTCTCGGAATGGATTCTAATGACTTAGAGTAATGGATTTACAGTGTTGCACAAAATCCTAGTGCAACCACTCTCCTAATAACTCCTTAGGGGTAAAACCCTAAAACTGCCAAACTTATTCCAAAAGTTTGAATTCTCACTGAAACTGCTCTACTTCTATTGGATTGATGTGGTTTGATTTGAATGGAAAATTTCGGATTGTCACAGAATCCATTCATGAAAAGGTACTCTACTCGGAAAGACTTAGGACTCTCTACAGTTCCACGTCGACTCTATCGGTCCAAGTATATGTGACAATGATACACGGGACGAAATTCGAGACGCCTAGAACATGTGTGCCCATTTAGCACATGTCTCTATCGACCCTCATTCTATAACATGTAGAAGTATGCCAAATTTGATGCCTCTATCGATCATGGTTTGAATTCATGCAACCATGTGTAAATCCTTAGTTTTGTGTAAAAAGAACTTTCTCCATAGCCATTCGACAGATAAAGGTTCTTCCGAACCTAGGCAAAATAAAAATAATAAAGACTAATGCAATCTGTCAGTCACGACTCTTATTTCAAACCTTCCGAAGTACCTAGGAGAAGGGTACCGCGCGCTGTTGACCGACCCCTCTTATTCATATGGAAACCGAAGCGAAAGACACTACGAGATACTCCAGAAGACGATAACCATCCGAAGCGTACTTCGTAGATTCCCCAGAAAGACCCTTCGCACCTCGCACATGAGATTCATGAACCCAGAGGATAGAACTCATGGGACTGACCGGTATAACCAGGTATATGCATAAAGGTGGTACATAGTTGAGATCAAAAAGATTTAAGATGTGTGCTTCCTCCCTACTCCTTATTCCTCGTTGGGTTGTGGGTCTAGGGTGGAGGCGCACAACTGAACAACTTGCCGACCTCCATTATCTACGGCCTGCATACACTAAGTATTAGTGGTTAAGCCAAGTATGAGCTCTACCACAAACCTCATGGTAAAGCCCTTCATCCTATTCCATAAAATAGGAGCTGGAGTCAAGAGAGCCACTGCGGGTTGAGCTACCTTAATGACCACAAATCCAAAATTTGTTGTCATACCGGTTAAGCTTAGTTGATAGCTAACACCCTTAGTTAGTAAAGAGATTAAAGTTCCAAATGATGGGAACCTATACTCACTAGATTTGACCTAGACCGGGAAAACTCAGAACCATCGGAAGAGTAGTTGCAGTAGATGCTCGCACTACTCAGGCACTTCGTCCACCCTGTTACAGACGAGTAGTGCCTATCAACCTCCGCCCTCTCGCATGGAGGAAATCGTCGTCGCCCTGTAGGTGGTAGACTTCATTCTCCGAAGTAAACAATAGAATACCGAGAACCAAAGGATAACCTCCGCTGCCAAGAATACTTGATTAGAGTCCGAAAGTAGTTGTGATAAGACTCATGACCCAAATCACGAAGAGATTATAGACTTAACACCAGGCTTGGTGTTAGTCGAGGGGTTATGCAGGAGCATGTGCTTTCTGCACTAGAATAAACCAAAGTCTTAGAGATTCATTGGACTATTAGGTGTTCCACGGATACTATCTCTCGCAGAAATAGTAGAACCACCTCCCGAGATAGTCCAACACTCGTCTGGTGAAACCCTATCTCCCCGACCCTGAGGGTTTCCGTTAGGAATATCTCAAGATTCATTAGTGCAGGTCCATTTTGCACAAGATTGAGATAGACACTCTACAACAAAAAGATACCATAGACACACAGTCCATCTATTGAACCCGAGCTTCCTAAGAACCAACCTGAAGGACTACACTCCCAGTATGAGAGAACGTTTGGAATTTCAGAATGGCGATCACGCCAGTGATGATCTCGCCATAGAAGTACACTATGTTCTAAGTACTAAAAAGCTCTACCCTTCTGAGAGCTTTGGACCATCCGAGATCCTTTACGGAGATTGGTCCAACCCTTTTCAGACCGCTACTACTTCAGGATATTCCACAAATCTCTAGCCTTGATAAGTCTTTGCCCGACGTCACTCTTTGTGCCCCACTCATCTGGATAGAAACCATTGAGAACCCTTACTTCGTAGATGAACCAAACAGGAAGTATCCTCATACCTCTACTGGATCATTCATACCTACTTCCTTGCCTAAACCTGAATTTCGAGACGAAATTCCCTCTAACGGGGGGATGATGTGACAACCCAAAAATTTCCGTTAGTTTTAACGTCGAAGTTAATGTCCAAAATTAACGTCGAAATTTGTTACGTCAAATATTAGCTAAATTTATCCCGAAAATATTTTTGACCGGAATTAAATCCGTTGGAATATTTTAAATAATATTCGTCAAGCGAACAAAAATTAAGGCAGTATAATTTTAAAATTTTCCGTAATTAAGGAAATGGTGAAAAACCCGTTCGCAGTTGGTGTCAGGAGAACCCCAGCAAGGCCATAAGCCCCACCCTATATAAGGGAGGAGTGGGATTCACTCCCACCTTTTTACCACCTTATACACACACTCTCTCTCTCTACAAACGGGTTTTGGTAAAAAAATCGCCCATTCAAGCTCCAAATTGGTAAGTTAACCTTCCTAGCTTGTTATCTAACTTACCTAGCTTGCAAATTCGTGACTTAACCATCCCGAGACACCAAGAACATGAGTTTACGGCCCATGAACACCTTTATGGACCGTAAACACTCATAAAGGGGTTTGTATACTCAAAAACCCTTCCAAACCACTTCTCATGCTTAGCAATGGATTAGATGCTTACCTGAAAGGACTTAGAACACCAAAATCTGGCAAAAAGGGGAGTAAACATGAGTTTATGGTCTAAGAATGTTCTTGGACCGTAAAACCATGTTCATGGACCATAAACACCTTTTATGGTGTCAAACTACCCCTCAAACACCTCCAAGGGCTTCCATGAACATCCTAGTGTGCATAGAACCTTATTTTCCTTCATTTTATGCACCAAAGCATACAAAAATCGTGTCACACATGAGTTTACGGCCCAAGAAGGTTCTTGGACTGTAAACACCTAATCTTAGACCAGAAACACCCCAAAGGGTGTTAAAGTGACTCTAACACTTTGTATGGCTTGGAATCTGACCTAGAACTTCGTATGCTTGACCTACAACCACAAAAACACGTGATTTGGGGGTCTAACATGAGTTTACTGCCATAAAATAATGTGTGTAAGGTAGTAAACTCCCGAAGTGTATCTCCTTAGACTGTAAACACCTTTCCAAGGTGTTTAAGTGCCCTAAACACCTTCCGATGCATCTAAAACCCACTAGAATGTTGTATACAAGAGTTAGAACGACCAAACAACCAAAGGAATGGGACAACATGAGTTTACGACCGTAAAATCATGTGTTTATGGCCGTAAACACCTCAAGGAGTAAACATTGGACCGTAAACTCCACTTTGTGCCCATTTTGAGCCCCAATCACTTCCTTAGCCCTTGATTCCACTCTAGCATGACTCCATGAGTGAGTTAAGACCTTTAAGCATCTCATGACACTACTACCATGAGTTTACGGCCGTAGACTCATGGGGGAAATGGGCTTGAAACCGTAAACACCCATAAGGGCCTTTATTTGAGGAGTAAACTCCAATGTGAGTCCATACTAACCTTCTATGCAACCCGGGACACTTTTAGCACTTGTAGCAAAGTGTTTTTATGTCGTAAGACATCCTTACTTGCTTAATTAGTTATTAAATGACTAATTAGATACATAAATGTATGATTACATGTTAAATAGGATTTGCGTGTGTAGTCAAGTCCTAACTTGACACTTGGCACCCAACCGGCACCTTCGTCGGATCCACTTACAATAGGTGAGTTCATACCCCGGAATGATTGATAACCCGCATGCACAAGGATTTACTACACTGTAAACTGTTTTACCAAGTAAGATACTATAAATGGTTTTCGAAAAGGATTTCACTTGTTCAAAACTCTTACTCATACTGTTTTATCAAAGTTCATTTTAAACTGGTAATGAAAAGTTTCCAAAGAATTTCTAAAGGTTTGCAAATTTATTTTACCAAAGAACACCAAGTTGTGATTTTCTCAAGTATAAAGGTTTTCTTCCATGTTTTGGTACTCCCTCTTAGTTTAAACTCCTACTTGATAACTCTTTCACTTCGTGATGCATTTATACTAGTTATTGCCTCTATTTCGCTTATACTTGTAGTCGCTTATGCCTATTATACGCTCTTACTTCACTTGTTGTCGCTTCTACTTCGTGATACACTTATATTTGGTAACGCTTATACTTCACAATTCGATTATTCCTCACCATACACTTATACTTCATGATTCGGTTATTCCACACTGTACGCTTTTACTTCACGATTCGGTTATTCCACACGATTTAGTTATACTTCACGATATGTTTTCACTTGTTACGCACTCAAACGTAGTTAGATGTATGTATGTGCTTGTATAGATGCATATAAATAATGATTGAAGGGCTTAGGAAGGCTTGTCCGCCTTATTTCCTTTTCTGTTGAGATGTGGTCTGGTGGGATCGGATGTCCATCCGAAGGTCGTTTGATTCGTTAGTTATATATTATGTATACGAGCATGGCCATATAGGTTTACTCTAGTCAGTTCAGTTATGAGTCTCTACCTCTAGTTCAGCACTGATATTGGAAACCCACTACCCACTATTTGGGATGCATCTTCGGGACACGGCCTTCTCCATCGTCTAGTTGGTAACCAGAGTCTCCTGTATGGAGAGCGGACATTGTGTGTATAGATCTATACGTGATTGACACCCCCGCACCCTGACTGCTAGCTACAATCCACGGCCTACCAAGCCAAGGGGTGACAAATGTCACATTTTATAGACGCTTGTAGGGTGTCAGGTACTCTAGTGTCGGTTAGTATGGTTATGAGTATCCCATGTTATCTTATAATTCATGGCCTTAAGGTAACGGTATTTTACAAGCAATTTACACTGTATGCTGGAAACTCACTCTCAGAGTCACACTATTTTTAGACCTTGCTAGTTGTATCTTTCATTTGATACTGTCTGGGGTCTATATTCACTGTTTTTAGACCTTACTAGTTGTATCTTTCATTTGATACTGTCTGGGGTGTGTATCCTCTGTTTTTAGACCTTACTAGCCGTACCTTTCATTTGGTACCATCTGGGGTCTGTGTCTCTCTTTGTTAAACTGAGCTAGGCGTGTCGTTTCTTCGATACTCTCCTGGAGTCTATGATTCCGTTGCGTTAGTCAGCAGTCTTCACTGTTGAGGCATATGTTATTTCCCTGATTTCTCTTGTTTTGTTTAATAATCAAATTTTGTATTTTGATAATGATAACGATTAAGGGAAAACTACCGTTTCACCATAGAACTTCGTCCAGTCTTGGTAGAAGACTGCTGTGACTAAAGAAAATATAGGATTTTCTGGAAAGGACTCTAATTTATTGGATACTCTAAAAACTACCACTTTTATTAAGTTATTTGAATAAAATGACAGTAAATACTTATGAACTCACTAGCATTTGTAAAAAATGCTGATACTCGCTTTTCAAATAACTTGTATTCTCAGGTGAACATTAGACAGGTACATCTCCAGAGCTGTTGATGAAGATAGCTTAGTACCATGATGTACTTATTCTATTTACTTGTATTACTTTGATGTATTGTAATGTAAACCATGTCAAACTATTACTATTAATGCAATGTTTTGTTGTACTTTGATTACTATAATGCATGTTTTCTGATACTTGCATGATGTCATCCACCCCAGAACGTTTCCGCCGTTCCGGTTTTGGGGTGTGACACCCAAACCTCACTTTTAGAATTATACATTCACCATAATGACCTAGACACATGCATGGTTGATCCACAACAACAAAAAAGGGACCAAAACTACATAAAGACTATATCTAAGCAATCAAGGAGCAACTTCAAGCTTTAAACATCAATGAAGTTGGAAATGATGTGAGATATCTGGACCTGCAAGCCCTCATTTGATCAAGGCTCCTTCTTCTAAGTTCTTCTTAAAATATCACCAACACACACTAAAACACACACAATAGGGGTCAAATCTCATAAAAAGGGGCTAGGGTTTCGAAACGGCACTCTAATGGAAATGGTGTCTATGAAATGTGAGAATAAAAGGTCATAATGTTGTTTAAATAAGTTTCAAACCCTAAAATTTTAGGGTTTGTCCTCTACATGCGTACACCCAACGTACAAGGAGTACGCCCTGCATACAAGAAGTTTTGTCGGAAATGACAAAACTGCCCCCTACGGGCAAAATCTACAAAGTATTAACATACTAAGGGTCAAAATAAAAATACCTCAAATTGGGTGTTATACTTATGGATCTAAATCTCTCTAACTGATTGCAGATATTATGTGATGACTGGAAGGAATGAGAAGTATGGAGATTTGCACAAGTTAGAAAATGATGGAGTTGTAAAGTTTGGGAACAAAAAAAGTGAAAAGTTAAAGGATATGGGAAATTAAGTAATGCAAAGTTCACATTGAAAATTGTCACTTATGTCGAAGGGTTAACGCATAATCTCATAAGTGTATCTGAACTTCTCGTTAGGAATTAGGAACCAAGATGACGAAAGAAGCATAATTTCGATCAAAGGAACAAAGGAAGTTTTGTTGAAGTCAAGGAGGAAAGGTGATATGTTCACTCTGGACATGAAAACTATAGTGGGTTTACCTTCTGTGTGCTTTCAATAAAAAACAACATCTGACCTCAGTTGGTTGTCACATCAAAGACTTTCACATCTTAACTGCAAAAAATCTGAACAAACTATTTCTTAATGATCTTGTTCTTGGTTTCCTCTGTTACATTTTGACAATGATGCATTATACGTAACTTCTAAACAGGGTAAATAATATCATCAAGGTCATCCAACCACTATTGAAAGATCAGCGAACCGCTAGAACTTCTACACATTGACTAGTGTCGTCCTCGATTGTTGAGTCTTTCAATAAGAAGAAGTACATACTTGTTATTGTTGATGATTTTTTTGCGATTTACTTGGGTTTTATTTTTTAGAAAAAGTATGAAACACCTAAGGGAATGATTGATTTTATCAAAAACTTTGAACTAAGTTTGAAGAAGAATGTTTGCAAGATAAAGAGCGACAATGGGTATGTGTTCAAAAATGGAATTTGGATTCCTTTTTCACTTAACTGGGAATTTCACATAAATTTTCATCTCCTACACACCATAACAAAATGGTGTTGTTGAGAAGAGAAATCATTCTTTGTGTGAAGCGGCGAGAACGATGCTCAGATATGCGAATTTACCTAATTACTTTTGGGTGGAAGCCATTTCAACAACTTTCTTTATGCAAAATCATTCATTTATTTGTCTTGTATTAAAATCATACCTTAGGAAATCATTAACAAAAGGAAACACAATGTTAAATTTTTCCATGTTTTTGGTTGCAGATGTTTCATAACGAATCTCATAGATAACCTCTCAAAATTTCAGACGAAAGCTAGTGAGGGAATTTTATTGGGATATTCACACAACTTTGTTGCCTATAGGGTCTTGAATAAGAGAACTCAAAATTTTGATGACACATTCAATCTCACATTTGATGATTAATATGTCAAGAGAGTTGAACAAGAATTTCCGAAGAAACGTATAATTTCTGAAACAAATGAAGAATATGAGAAAATGCTTACTTTCGATGTTGACCATGATTTAATTTTTGGTATACCTAACATGGAAATTGATGTTGAGTTCATTATTGAAGATAATCATTTTCCAGAGGCGTAGAAACACTCAGATAATTATATCGTCACTAATGAAGAAAATGAAGAACATTCATCCTCAACCTCAAGAGACAATGTCGAAAGAACACAAACTTCAGTTTATTGTCATGTAGAGGGGGTGCACTTGATTTATTCACCTCATATAGAAATAAGAAATTCAAATTCTGATGTTGAGGGAGATTTATCAAATTTGTATGCAGATGTTGAGGGGGGTTGTTGACTAGTCACACTGGTGTTAAGGGGAGCACCAGACGACGAATCTATTAGTTAAGGGGATCCAAGTGGAACGAATAATGATGATAATGATATTCAAGGTAAAATATTTCTTGATCTTATTGATAATATCTATATTTCATATTAGTTCTCAAAAGAAAAAGCAACATTTGAGGATGCATATTTGGGGTTTGATCCTGCCTTTCCTCCAATGGAGAAATGGACAAAGGATCATCCTAAAGGACAAATTCTAGGTGATCCAAGTTTGGGAGTTTTAATAGGAGCACATGTTCGAGCCAAGAATTAGGCTCTAAATTTTCCCCAAGAATTATTTATCTTTATAATATTTAATTCAAAAATCGAACCAAAAACAGTCAAGAATGCATTACAACATCCCGATTGGGTAGATGCGATGCAGTCTGAGTTGGTTGAGTTCGACTAAAAGAAGGTTTGGAAACTAATTCCCAAACCTGATGATGTTTTGATTGTCAGTCACAAAAGGGCTTTTAAAAAATAAATGCACAAAGAAGAAAATATTGTACGAAACAAAGCTAGATTAGTCATAAAACGTTATTGTCAACAAGAGGGAATTGATTATGAAGAAATCTTTTCCCCTGTCCCAAGCATCAAGGTTATACAAATATTTATGGCTTATGCAGCTTATAAGAATGTTGAAGTCTACCAAATGGATGTAAAGTGCACATTCCATAATTATATTCCTGAAGATACGGTCTATGTCGAACAGCCACTTAGATTCATTAATAATAAGTATCCTGATCATTACTACATTCTTAACAAAGATGTGTATGGGTTAAACCAAACACCTCGTGCTTGGTATGCAATGCTTACCAATTTTTTGAAATCACTAAATTCAAGAAAGGATTCGTCGAACCCACTATATTTCGTAAGAAAGTAGAGGATCACCTATGCTTGTTCAAGTTTATGTTAATTAAATTATATTGGGTTCAACTGACCCTTCATTATCAAAGGAATTTGAGGAGCTAAGGAAGAGTCAATATGAAATCAGCATGATAGGGAATATCAACCATTTCTTGGTTTTTAATATTTTTTTGAGTAGGGAAAATTTTTTTGTTAATAAATAAAGTTATACACGAATGCTTCTTGAAAGATTTTGAATGACGAATTGCATGAAAGCTAATGTTCCTATCGAAGTCGACACTCCTTCGTTGGATAATTATGTTGTGGGTAAATTACACCAATAGTCCCTCGTGCATATGCTAGAAAGCGTGTTTAGTCCCTATTTTTAAAAATTAACTCGGACCGTCCCTCGTATCGTTAAAAGTTGCACGTTTGATCCCTCGTTATTTTAAATTTGCACGTTTAATCCCTTATGACACATAAAAAGACTAAAATGCCCTTTTCCTTTACCTTTTCATTTATTTTTAACATTTTTGACATTTTTAATTATTAAGTTTTATTTTAATTATTTTTCTGTTTTGTTGAAGACATGACCACCACCACCACATGTAATCTACACCACCTTCGGAAATTATAGCACCATCACTAACCCTCACCGGAAAATAGAGTATCACTACCACCCCTCACTTCATCCCATCCACTCCTCCGTTCAAAGCAAGTGTTTCACTCAAACCACCATTGACCCATCCACATTTACTGTTAACACCACCAGCAGCCTCCATCGGTAAATCCATCAACAAATTAGGAAAGAATAATCAAGGCAGATCATGAAGGAAGAATCAGGGTACGACAATGTTAAATTCGAAATCAAGAAAGGATTTAGGGTTCTTAACCTGAAAGCAGGCGGCGGCAGAGATGGAGGAGGAGGAGATGAACGACGGTGATGCAAATCTGATTACTGCTGGATTGTCTCTGGTAAGGCTTCAACGAGACCTTGTTTGTTGCCACCATCATCATCTTCTTCCCTATCGATATCTATATATGCCACCACCGTCTTAAACGAGTTTGAATAAAAGAACCATACGCTCCTTTCTTTGATTTCAAATGACTCAATCTCGATTTCTGAAATACCCCCATCAATGTGAGATAAAGAATCGCGACATAGGGTGTCGGAACCACCGTCTATGTAAAATTGGAGCTCTATTTGGGGATTTTATGTGTGATGGTACGAGAGAGAGGGAAAAAGAGACGGAAATTAAGGTTGGTGGTTGTTAGAAGATTGACGGAGATGAAGTCGTCATTGCCACTTGTGTGCTCTCATCTACACTCCTCCTGGTGGCCGGCAAAGGTGAAAGGGGATGTCGGGAAACTGAAGGGAAATGTAGGGTTGAACGTGTAATTAAGGGGGGGGGGGTATTTATTTTATTATATTCCTTTTTTAATTCTAAAAAATGATAAACAAATAATAAAAATATAAAAAAAGAAATTACTAAGGGTAAAATAGTCATTTTATGTCTTCAGGGACTGCCCGAGTGAAAAAAACATAATATCGGGACGATCCGAGTTAATTTTTGAAAATAGGGACTAAACACGCTTTTTGGCATATACACGAGGGACGATTGGTGTAATTTACCCTTATGTTGTTGATCTTAAAACATATAGACGCATGATCTGTTCGGTTTTGTATATAATTGTAAGTCGACCTAATATATTGTTTTTTGTGTGTAATTGTGCCAGGTAATAAGAGAATCCAAGAGAAAATCATCTTATAGCGGTGAAAAATATCCTTCACTATCTTCATCCTACAAAGACTTTTGGACTGTTGTATCCATCGAAGACATTTTTCTTTTTCCAAGCTTTCTCATATGTTGATCTAGGAGGATTTCAATTAGATCGAAAAAGCACTACCAGATAATGTCAATTCCTAGATGGGAAACTTGTGAGTTGGCAGTCGAAAAAGAAGACGTGTGTATTGATTTCGATAGATGAGGCTAAATACATTGTTGTTGTGGCTTGTACGTCTCAAGTGATCTGGATCTAAATCCATCTACGTGGCTATGTAATTAACATGAGGAAAATTCCGTTATATTGCAATTCGGAAAGCGCAATTTGCATATTTCATAAGCCAGTTCAACATTGAAAAACAAAGCACATTGCACTTCAAAACCACTTCATCAAATATCATGTTGAAGATGGGAATATTAAATTTCAGTTTTTTAAAACAACTGATCTGCTTGCCGATATTTTTACAAAACCATTGGACAAAAAATCATTTTTAAGAATTTTAAATGGTTTGGAATTATGGAAGCTTGTTATGTTCCTAATTCTACATAATTCTTCTTGGATTTGATATGCAAAATTGTTGGACTAACTTTCTCTAGATGAACTAACTTTTTCTAATTGAACTAACTTTCGCTAGTTGGACTAATTTTCGCTAGTTGACCTAACTTTCGCTATTTGGAATTACTTTCGTTTGTTGTACTAACTTTCGTTACTTGTCCAATTCTCGTTCAATCGTTACTATTCACAAAATGCATTTGACTGGCTTCACGTTCGACTTCTTTGTGATTCGTTCAACGCAAATTCACAACTAGAGCATGGAATTACTCACTCGATGGGAAATACATACCTATGGTGAGCGTTTGTTTATGGGATATCTCGTTGGAGATGGGAAAGAATTGGTTCTCGTGTGAAATATGTGTTTTCAATAACAAATAACAAATGTTGATGATATCATTTTCTTATTTTCGTCCTTTCTTTATAAAATTAAAAAATCCAAAAAGATCTTCTTATTTTCATCTTTTCTTTATAAAACTCAAAAATCCAAAAAGATTTTTCTTATTTTCCTCTTCTCATTATAAAATTCAAAAATCAAAAAACATTTTCTTATTTTTGTCTTTTCCATATAAAAATAAAAAATCCAAAAATATTTTTGTTTTCATTGAATTTTCATTTTCAAAAATATATTTTCCTTACTTTCTTTTGAGATTGGATAACTTCACTGTAACAACGTGTTGCACTTTCGCCTGCCTAATATGAAGATCCATAGGGAGATGGTATGATATGAATCTTATGTACTAGTGAAGTGTCCCTAAAATCTTGTTGCATCATGTTGTCCACAAGCCTCACAAACTATTTGTATACATAGCCTTAATGAAAATTTTCTTATGAAAGTTTATTCCCAATTAGGTTGTACTCACAATAGTCGACGAACTACCTTTCTCTTCTTATATTGAGTAAAGAGATTTATGTTATGTCTAATTGTTCGCAAAGGTACAATGAATTTTTGCATCAAATATATTTCACGAAAATTTTCTAAAACGATCACAGACAATGACACGTTCCCAAGACATCTCCAGTGGAAACCAACGAAGATATAGGTATGTCACAAATTTGTTTTTAGGATCCTAAATGATTTTTCCCTGACGAAGGTCAAACACAAATAACCAAAACTTAATCAATTGACGGTGAGCATCTATTCTTCAAGATTCTATGAGACACTTGTTTCAATGTACCATTTTTGATGTTTAAAATCTCATTTTCATTTCCTTTACACGATCTTAATGAAAAGTACTCATCCCAAGACATACGTAAAAAAGTACTTTGTTTTTCTAAGATAATTTTGTGTCAAAATATGCGTGTAAGCTTTTGTCACAAAAAATATCAATTATAGTGTCGTCATGAAAAATATGTATTAATTTTATTACAAAGAAAACCATCCTTGTTTTTCAAAAACAAAAATTATACCAAATAATCTAATAATGTAGCCAAGCTTGTGAAAATGGCTCACATACCAATTATTAGGTTTTATTTAAAATTGATTTCCTAAAAACACTAAAATAGAAACAGAAGCTTCAAAATGTAACAAAGTTGAATCTCTTTTTAACCCACCAGGAATTATTCTACAAAGCATGAAAAGATTAACACAACCATATGAAGAAACAACTACAACCTTTGAAGACTTTGATTCTTATCAGGAGGTTGAAAGTTAATGAATATGGAAAAAGAGCACAAACGATGGTTCCTATACAAGTATCCAACAAGAAAGGATCAACTACTTCAATATGCTAGTCTTCACGTGTTTTCAATTGTTCCTTAGAAGTTTATACCAAATAAACCTTCAAAAAAGAAGCAACTTAATCATCCAAGAACAGGCACTAAATTGAAAGAGATTGAGTGAGAAAAACATTTTTTCATTGAAAATTTAGAGAAGAAAGAAGAGATAAAGAAATGGAAAAAGATAGCCATTAGCAAGTCCATACTCTCTCTTATACACTAGTACACACGATGCAATAGTCATACATTTATTAAGTGTGCAATAATGGTCATGTAAGAAGGTGTGGGTGTTTTATTTAAGTCAAACAAGCACCCATCAAACTCATCCTAATTTTTGGCCATAAGGAACAAAATGAGGACTAAGATTGTGTTACACTTACCTAATTATTCTTAAAAGTATATTTTTTAAAGTTATGAACTTCTATTAGTCCAAATTTTTTTACAGAACATCTAAAACATACTTTATGTTTTACTAGTTATTTTCTCTTCTAAAAAGTATTATTTCAAAAAGTAATAATTTCCCAATTAGTTGTAGAAAATTTTACTTGCATAAAATAATAATATTTCAATTAAATACAAGTGTTGATTATAGTTATTAGTAATCAAATTACTTTAATAAATAATCAATAAGTAGTAACTTGCTATAAGGTGTGACCCTATAGGATCATATTTCATTAATAAATATCATTGCATGATGACTATTGGGCATAAAGATCTTTCACATTCAACATTTTCAAGAATTTACTTTAACCATAAGTAAACAAACTAAGATGAAGAAGAAGAAGAAGAAGAAGAAAATATGGTTTTTAGAAGCACATGCAATGTCACAACTAGCATTTTTGGCTAGGAAATTATGTCTTCATGTAAATCAACTCTTGTATAACTTGTAATCTATGTTGATGTTATGTATTATGCTCACTAAAAATCAACCATTTGAATCAAAACTCATGAGTGAAGTTCAAAACCAAATTTAATACATCTCATACACTCAACTGTGGGTTTGAAAACCCTAATATCCCAGTTCAAACATTTTAATGGGCTAAGAATCATTATTGGGCCTAATGGACCAATAAACCCTCAAATTGATTCTTTTAAGCTAAGAATATTCAATTGGGCCCTAATTGGACCCACATTCAATAAACAATAGCATTTTGGGCCATAAGACTTCTCATGGCCTTATTGGGCCTAAAATGTCTCACTTTGTGGTCATGGGCCTTAATGGGCCGTAAATGGTTTGTTGAACCATATTGGGATGTAAACTCCATTTCTTTGTCATTATTGGGCCGTAAACCCTCATATGGGTCCAATTGGCCGAAAACTTTCAATTTGGGCAACATAATTTCGAATATAACAATACATGGCCGAAACTCTTCATTCTCTTTTCTTTCCCCCTCATTCACGGATATATAACAAAAAAAGAACAATAGGATAATAAGGGAGTTGCCGCCACACTAATGTTTAGAGGTTAACCAAGCAACAAATCTCATGTTTTTAGGACTCTAAACCTTCATGTAATAACCTCATTTCTAATCACTCTCCTTCTCCTTCTTATTCTCGGCCAAGTTTCTCTTCACTCACCACTCACCATTTAAACTTCCATCATTACAAAACTCCTCTCAATGCCATCTAAAATTCTTTCATCTTCGTCTCCCGAAATTCGTCTGTGCTAGAGTGTAAATCCAAGGATACTCCACCAAAAATCTACTCAGTTGGTAAGCTACTCTCTAACTTTGATGATTAACTTCATTTTAATAATAGGATTAAAACCTTAAAGATCGAATAGATTCAAACAGGTAAAGAATAAGAACACAATATTGATCAAACTGGTGCTGAATGATTAACTGTCATGCCTCAGAAGAACTCGATCAAAAATTACTTCTGTACAGGCATAAAAATAGGTTTACAAAGATAATATCAGAGTTGATCTAAGTACGATGCATGCATGCACCTTATATATTCTAACCCTAGCAATAAATACAAGTGGACAGACCCAACTCATTTATACAAATGGACTAAACAAAATTGGCCCAATGACGCAATACATAATACTCAACAATCTCCCCGTTTGCGTCAATTGAGAGCACGATCCATTAATTAGAGATTCGCTTCTGCGCTTCATAGATCTTTGGAATGAAGCATAACAGCAGGTTGCGATCATGAATATACCATATGATCGTATCCGTGAAACAATTGACATCATCCTTGTGGTTGCCTTTGAACTTCATAACCAGATCCAAAACAAACTCCAGAAATGAAGTAGAATACAAATGATTGTCTTCGAGATAGAAGTATGACCTACCACGATCTGCTCCTGGAAAATCTTTAGACATGTATACTACGAACCATCATTCCTTGTAGATCCTTCCTGGCTTTAAATTTTCAAAGTCCTTCGGAGCTTCCTTTGGAACAACGTTTGGCTTTTTCTTTAAATGGGTGGCAATATCTAGATCCAACAATCCAACTTCTTGAATATATGACTTGATCATAAGTTGGAGATGGGACATCACAGGTTCGTACTTCGCTTTCTCTTTCTGCAACATGTTGAAAACTACCATCCATTCATTGGGGTTGAAACAAGGCAGATCTGCGAGGGTGAATTCGTAGGATTCACAAGCTGATCCTCTCGTAACTTTAAACTTCGCATTAGGAAAACTTTCAGTCTCGATCGGCCTAGTGACCTTCACAACGACAATCTTATGTGCACTCCAAGTTTCATACTGGGGCTTCGTGTTCTTTAAGTAGAAAGAAAACAACATTTGATTCGCTCCGCTGTCAATGAAAGGTGTATTCGCAACCTTCACCAAGGCACGGAACCTGAAAGCGTTATGATTCAGTGGAAGATCCAATTGCGAATCCTGAGTGTTTTGGATATCAAAGGATGGTACTGGCTCCAAAGAATATTGGCTTGGTAAACCCACAACATCGTTTTGAATACGATTCAGGGTCCATTTAGGGAATAACGTCATTCTGCTCTTGAGAATGGCCTGAACTTCCTTTTCACCCCTTTCCATTTCTTCTAACTCCCTGACGATGCGAGCATGTTCATCTATATCTTCTTCGCGAGCCTTTCGACTTTTGAGCTCGTTTTCATCAGGCTCTTCGTCTTCATCGTCATTGCCAATAACGGGTTCATTTTTAGACAATTTTTCTTTCCCCTTGGGCTCATTCTACACGACGGGTTTTACTAGGGATTTGGGAGGTTTGTTCTTTTGAGCAATGGAGCCACCTTCTCCCCCTTGTTTCGAAAAATATTCAATTTTCGAAATACCCTTCAAACGGTGTAGCATTTCCAAAACCGGTCTGTGTTTCTTACTCAAATGGTTCTTAACAATGATAGAGATCATGGAGTCCCATATCTCAATGATATCAGAGAGCAGTCCAGTGACATCGATCACACAACTTCGCACCACTTCCCTCTCTGAAAGAAAATCATCGACTTTTTTTAGCTTTCTGAAGCTTTAGATTCAACACTTTGCATTTTTATTCTTTAAGGGCGAGAGAATCCATTATTTTTTTTCCATCGCCAAGTCGTCCTGCAGCTTTGTGATTTTCTCAAGGACGGAAGATTGGAAAGCTTCTTGATCAGTCTGAAAGCCCTTGCAAATTTCAACAAAGTCGGCCTTTTCAGCTTTGAACAAAGCACCCACATTCTGAATGGCTTGATTCGTAGTGGTAGTGTTGGAGTTATAAGTAGTCTTGTAATCCTCCATAAACTTAATGGTGTCAATAAGTAGTTTATCGACTTTTTCGGTCGTTGATTTGCACACTTTAGCTAAATCAGATATCGCTTTGGACATTGTCATAGCATTAGCAACATGCTCCTTCGTGAGTTGCTCTAAAATAGACTCAACTACTAATTTTGAGTATGCCTCAGAAAAAGAGGCCTTTGAAGCGAGAAGTAGTTGATTGATCTTCTCGTAAAGAGACTTAAGCTGCCCTTGTGACACAGTGGCTTCATCTTCACTTTCAGTCCATATTTGAAAAGGACTTTAAGTGAATTCGCCAAGGTGATCATCATCCTCGATGTTGATCCGTTGTTCATTCTGAACATAGTTGGATGATGTGTACGCCTTGGAGAGAATCGACATTGGAACATTCTCTAGTTGAGACAGATTGGTTATCAGAGGGGAGTATTTCAGGCACTCGATCAACGGAATCATAAACGCATCATACTTACATTGGCCGAGATCGTTGATGAGGTTTTGGTGTTGCTTGATGGACAGGAGTGCTGATTCAACAGTGTGGTCTTGAACGGAAAGATTGTCAGATGAAGCCGCCATTGATGAACTTGAGGAAGAAGATGAACAGTGAAGAGCCTTTTTATCGATGAAAATCTCTTAGAGATTTTTAAAGTAGTAATGAGATATTGAATAGTCAAAATCCTTATATACGATTCGATTTGGTGAGTAACATCCGGAGAGAGAGTTTATCGGTTGCTGAACCGTCTCCTGAAAAAGCATGATTTGACAACTGTGATGTGTTACACGTGTGCGTCATGCAGCGTATGAATAGTTATCCGTTTATCTTTTCACATGCCCATTTGAATTCTTATCTCTTAACATATGCAACGACACCTTATTCCCTTTTTGCAGTGAGGTAGCATTATGAATCTATATGCTACAAACATTTAGTTCGACGAGCATGGATACAACTGCGAACCTGAAATACCATTAGTAACCACTAGCCAAACCTTTTGAAAACCATAGGGATCTTCGTGTAAGAGTGTCAAAGATAAAGAAATAAATCTAAGCATTTATGTGGTATTTTAGTGACGCCAAAACAAAGACATGAAACTATTGATCCCGGGCATAGATCGCTTCCTTCAAAGTCAGGAGAGACTAGGAAGTGTCTATGTGGTTTCTCGTTGAATAACGATCAAATGTTTGATGAGAAACATTGAAAGGTTTCATTTGATATAGCTTATAAAGGGTGGTTCAGTCTTCTATCGATCCACGAACATCACAAAAGTGTGAAAGTTGGAAGAAGTACTCGTGTGACCAGTGTAGTCAGTTGAATGGGTAGGTTTGAAAGAGTTTTAGTGACTTGGAGAATAATAGAAATTTCAAAAAAAAAAAAAAAAAAAAAAAAAAAAAAAAAAAAACTGGATCCATTGGGATGAAATATCTTAGGACTAGAATATTTCATTAGGATCACACAAAAAAAGAGATATCCTGGTACAGACCATGAAAGTGGACTTTCATTAAGTCATTGGTGAAAATACTTGAATGTTTCATTGTTCACCGTTAATTCATGAAATGTATTGAATTTTGGGTTTCACTTAGTTCGTGGTTTACGAAACTAACATCATGAACACAGATGTTGTGTAACCATAAACCTCAGTGGTAAGATCTGAGAGTCTCAAGGGTTACAAGTATGAATTCGAGAGTAATGGAGAATGTAAAGATGGTTATTAGAAAGAGAAAGTACCTTTGCAATGTGAAAGAGATGATGCAGATAACTCTTAACTCAATGTAAGAAGAGTAAGGTAGCTCATGACTGATGTGAATTAGCAGCATGATTTGGAAGAATTGATTGGTAGTATCAACTCATTAAGGCTTCTCATTCGAGTCGTTGATGTTTAAGTCAACATGCAGCAGCATGCTTCTAAGGACACTTAGCTAATACATAAGTAAAGAGAGTTATACTTGCCCCATCACACGAATTGATAGATGTTGCGAACATCTTCTTCTATGATCTTGATGTGAATCTATTGTTTTTGGGAATTTTGATGCTTTGTAAAAAAATAAACACAAAATAAAAAGTAAAGAAAAGCAATAATATACAAAAAGTACAAAAGGATATCTGTAAAATCAAGCCACAAATGAACAGTGGGCTGTGAAATACGACGAGAGTTCGCGCCGATTCGCATCCATAAAATAGACTGCAACCATATGAGGTTCGTGTGGGTTGGCTTGGAACCTAGCACAATAAAAAACTAAAAACATAATATCTAGTCTACTAGCTGTTAGATACATTAGTGAACCTATCATCTGACGATAAAGGGTCATCACTGCAGCAGGTTTATCCAGTGAAGGATTCGGTTTCATTCCAAATGCCATTGGAACCTTCGCCTTTGAGTCTCCCACCATTCCAAACATAGCAAGTAATGTCTTTTTGTAAGCTTCATGATTAATAAAAATTCCCTCCTGTCCCTGTCTAATGTTTAGTCCAAGGAAAAAGTTAATTGGACCCATTGAGCTCATCTCAAATTTAGTTTCCATCAACTTTCATAACTCAGTTGTTAGGCTGGGATTAGTATATCCGAAGATCATGTCATCAACATAAATTTGGAAAATCATTAAGTGGTCACCCTCTTTCTTGTGAAAGAAGGTTGGGTCAACCAAACCTTGTTTGAATTTGGACATTTTGAGAAAATGAGTTAGTGTTTCATACTAGGCTCTTGGAGCTTGCTTTAGACCATAAACTGTCATCTCGAGAATATAGCAGTGGTTGGGATACTTTTCATTCACGAACCCATGTGGTCGCTCCATGTAAATTGTCTCTTCCAGTTCGCCATTTAGAAACGCACACTTCACATCCATTTGAAAAACTTCCAGGTTCTTATGTGCCGCATATGCCAAGAATATGCGAACGAATTCCAACCTTGCAACTGGTGCGAAGGTTTCTTCGTAGTCGATACCTTCTTCTTGACAAGAAGCTTTGACCACAAGTCTTGTTTTGTTCGTGATCACATTCCCTTCTTTATCCATCTTGTTGCGAAATACCCATTTCAAACCAAAAACTGATGCATCTGGTGGAGTTGGAATTAATCCCAAAACCATGTTACGTTCAAACTCATTGAGTTCATCCTGCATCGCTTACACCCAATCAGAGTGATCAAGAGCAATGTTAATGGTTTTGGGCTCTATCTTGGATACAATCAAATTAAATATACAAAATTCTACTTTTGAGATAATGCAGTTTGCTTTGCTTTTAAGTGGGATCGTGTAAGGACATCGGAAGAAGATTCATAATTGACTTGAGCTTTTGGGTGATCTCTGGTCCATTTAGTCATAGGTGGATAATTGGGATCTATGGATGGATTTATTTCAACATTAATTTCCTCAAATTCTGATTGAACGCATTGAGCGCCCGAATCATCCTTTGTTTCCTTATTCCCCCCCCCCCCCTCGAATGATGCGAACTCATTAACTTCAGGAATCGAATCATCGCTTGCTAACGGAGGTTCATGAGTCATTGAAGGAGATAAACAATCTATATCAAAGGTAGGCTCAGAAGGAATAGGTGAGGCGAAACACTCCCCCTGTAGTGGAGTATTCGTGCTTTGAGGTGTGGCATCATCCCCCTGGAAATTTGTATTAGATTCAGAATTCTCTCCCTGGAGAGTAGTGTTTGTGCTTTGAGGGATGTTCGCAGTAGATGGATGTTGTTGCATGTCCTTAGAAACATGATCAATGATATTCTTAAGTTCGTTTACATTGTTATCAACTGCCTTGGCTTCAGATGTGATGGTTTTCTCAGGTTCAGCAAACAGTAACATGAACTCCTCATATAGGTTGGAAATAGGAATAACGACAACACTAGGATTATGAAAGATTTCCTGTATTTGGCTTTCGATTGTCTGAATCCTCTTTAGATAGTTGTCATCAAACGTGACATAATAGGTTTCTTCGATTTTCTTTGACCATTTGTTGAGAACCCTATATGCCTTAGAGGTCAGTGAATATCCCAAGAATATACCCTCGTCATCTTTCACATCGAACTTGTTCTGTTGTTCCTTAGAGTTGTAAATAAAACACCTGGAACCAAAGATGTGGAAAAACTTGACATTAGGTATGCGATTATTTAAACTTTCATATGGAGTAATTGAAAATCGCATATTCAAGATGGAACTGTTTTTAGTAAAGCTGGCGGTAGCAATCTGTAACAACAAGAAATTTCAACCCAAATTTTTCATTGTTAATATTCATACAACACATGTCTCAACATCAAATCTCCAAAAACTAATCAACAAGTTTTCAAAACAATTGTTCAATTCCATGATCCACAAATATAGTTCCAAATCAAAAGTGTGTGTACAATCACACTGGTGCCTTACCGCGATCCTCTGAGTTACCTAAAACACATAACACATGACACGGTAAGCACGAATGCTTAGTGAGTTCCCCAAAATACAACATACAAAAATTTGCCACTCGAGGCTATACTCAGTACAAACCTCTGGTCAATGTGTCTCAGCGGGACCCTCAAGTCCCGTAACTTGTTGGACCCTCTGGTCCGGTCTAGCTCCTTGGACCCTCCAGTTCGGTCTGGTTGAGGACCCTCTGGCCTCATGAATCGTTAGACCCCCCGGTCTGGTCAGAATAGCACATAACCTACATAATCACAAAACAGATATTCTCAAGCGAATACACATGACCTTCCGGTCCACACATATATGCCACCCTAGGTAATGTATAGTGAGAAGACTCACCTTGGGTAAACTTGGATGATCTCGAACTGAAAACACTAATCTAGTCTCCTCCTAAACACATACAAATTTCACTTCTAATTCAAAATGACTCTCAAAGGTTAGACTAGTCGCTTCCTATACTCACTTAGAAGGGTAAAAGACCATTCTACCCTTCCAATGGTCCAAAGGTCCACTTGTTGACTAAACCCTAAAAGTCAACAAAAGTCAAACCTAAGGAGTATGCGGCGCGCACAAGCTCTGTACGTTGGGCGTACTCTGATGCTATACAAAATTGGGGACACTCGACCCCTACGTTGTGCGTACTGGGATTACCCACAGCGTACGCCCTAGTTTCACCAACTTTAAGATTTTGCTCTTAATCGGTTAAGACATTAGTTCAAATCCAAGATCTGGTCACTTTCAAGCATCTCAATCCTTAAAGTCGGTGACTTTAAGCCTTTGCATGGCTGTAAAGGTCACCAACACCAAAACCACACCACTTCCTTCCTTAAGAAGACCATAACTCATGCATGGTTCACTCTTAACGTCCAAGATTGGATTTTTATGGATCTAAAACACAATATACACTGAAAAGGGGCAGATCAAGGTCTATGGAGATCCTTTATTCATCATGTCTCCAACTTTGGGACAAAAACCCTAAAATGGTCCATAATGCACTAATCCAAAAAAGGTTAAGAAAGCTTTGAGCTTTTTACCTCCAACTGATACTCCAACTTCTGAAAAAATCAGATCCAAGGGTTGCACTCCAACTATAGCTTCTTCAATGGCACCTTCTTCTCTTCAAAGGCACAAAAGAACGTTATCAAACTCAAACAAACACACACACACAAGCTCTAAAACGAGGGATTGGCACTCTTAGGGCCGTAATTAAGCTCTGTCTGACTTTCTGAATTTGCTCGATCATCTTCAACACTATCTCCGTTTTGCCTATCACCCTCTGTCCCACCTCGACCCTAACAAATAGGGGTTCCACACCTTCTCCCATACAGGAGTTCGAAAGGTAGCATACCAATACTCGAATGATGGTTGTTGTTATAAGAAAACTCAGCCAATGGTATGTAGGTGTCCCAACTTCCTCCGAAGTCCAGGACACATGCACGCAACATGTCCCCGAGCGTCTGAATCATCCGGTTGCTCTGCCCATCCATTTGGGGGTGATACGCAGTGCTGAAGTGTAGACGCGTGCCCAACTCCTCATGGAATTTCTTCCAAAAACCTGGAAGTGAAACGCACATCCCAATCTGACACTATGGAGGTCGGCACTCCATGCCAAGCCACGGCTGCAACTTGCCATGCGGACGTTGATGCTAGACCTTGACTCGGCTACAGGTCAAGCACCTCTCGACCACCCAAGCCACATCCCTCTTCATACAAGGCCACCAATAGTCCCTCTTCAGATCCAAATACATCTTAGTGGCCACGAGATGGATCGAAAATCTCGATCTATGCACCTCCTCCATGAAAACGCTATGAGCTTTGCCCGTATAAGGCACCCAAACCCGACCTCGAAAGGTCATAAGTCCCCGACTATCCGTCACAAACTCGGATACCTGCCCAATTACCCGCTCCTTGTTGCGGTTCTCCGGTATCACGGCCTCCTCCTGGGCATTTTGAATGGTATCCAACACTAGAGCTACCACGTTAGCCTTGATCGGGTAATACATAATCTCACAATCATAATCTTTTACCATGCCCAAACACCTTCACTGGCGTATATTCAGGTTGGGCTGGTCCATCAGATACTTCAAGATCTTGTGGTCTGTGTATATGTTAGACCGAACCTCATACAAGTAAGGGCTCCAAATCTTGAGGGCGAACACTACTACCCCCAACTCTAAATCATCGGTGGGATACCTCGACTCATGAGGCTTCAGCTGCCTCGATGCATATGCTATCATGTGCCCTCTCAGCATAAGCACTGCACCTAACCCTGATGTAGACGCATCGTAGTAAGCCACAAATTCCTCCATTCCATCTGGAAGAGCCAACACTTGAGCTTCGCACAATCTCTGGTGAAGAGTCTCGAACGAGGTCTGTTGCTCAGGACCCCAAGTAAAAGCAACACCCTTCCGGGTCAACTAGGTGAGAGGAACGACGATCATGGAGTATTCTCTAATAAATCTCCGATAGCAGGCGGCCAACCCTAAAAAAACGCATGATCTTGGTAGGAGATCTCGGCACCTCCCAACTCATAACCACCTCAATCTTGGCCGGGTCGACCAAAATCCCATTCTAATTAACGAGGTGTCCCAAGAACTGGATCTCTCATAACCAGAAATCACACATGGAGAATTTGGAAAAAAGCCTCTCCGATCTCAATACTCCAAGGACTTCTCTTAAATGTTCGTCATGCTGCTCTCTAGACCTCGAATACACCAAAATATCATCGATGAACAGGATCACCGAACGATCCAACATAGGCATGCATACCCGGTTCATGAGATTCATGAACGTTGCTGGTGCATTGGTGAGCCCGAAAGGCATCACCACGAACTCGTAATGCCCATAACAAGTTCTGAATGTTGTCTTATGAATGTCCTCTTCACGAACCCTCATCTGATGATAACCAGACCTCAAATCGATCTTGGAAAACCAAGATGCACCCTGCAACTGATCGAATAGATAGTTGATCCTCAGGAGGGGATAACGGTTCTTGACCATCAACTTGTACAACTCCCGATAACCAATGCACATCCGGTGTGAACCGTCCTTTTACTTGACAAAAAGGATCGGTGCTCCCCACGGCGAGCTACTCGGCCGGATAAATCCCTTTCCCAACAGCTCATATAGCTGCGAGAATAACTCCTGCATCTCTAGCAGTGCAAGGCGATAGAGTTCTTTGGCGATAGGTGCTACCCCCTGAAGTAAATCAATACGAAACTCCACCTGCCTCTCGGGAGGCACAATTGGTAACTCCTCGGGGAAAACGTCCGAAAACTCACTCACTATCGGATCCTCAGCGACAGAACTCGGTCTCCCCGTAACATCATGTGTATCCGCCACATATGCTAGAAAACCCATGCAACCCTGCTGCAAGCTCTGCCTCGCTCGCGCAGCCGAACAAAATCCTGACCCAGACCAGGTACCGTCGCCGAACACTGTAAGTACTCCCCCATTAGGGTTTCAGATGGTTACCAGCTGATGCTTACAGCCAATCAATTCTCCGAATCGACTCAACCAATCCATGCCTACAATGACACAGACATCCCCCATCGCGATAGGTACCAAATCTATCGAAAACTCCACTCCAAAAATCTCAAGCACATATCTCCGGATCATGTTAGTCGCAAAAATAGCATGCTCAATAGCTATATAAACTCTCAAGGGTCGACTCAACGCCTCTCGCCGTATACTGATGTGATGGCTAAATGCTAATGATACAAAGGACCGACTCGCACTCGAGTCAAACAACACTAAAGAAGGTACATAACTCACAATAAAAGTACCTAAGAACAACACAATAAACACCATATATATAACATAACAATAAGCAAAAAAATCACATACCAGCCAAAACGTCGAGTGCGGCACGGACCTCCTCTGCAGTCAACTGGAAGGCTCTACCGCGAGCCTTCGGTGCATCAGCCTTCACTGGCCGACTCTCTGTAGCTCGAACAACAGAAGGCATAGATCCCTGCGCTGATCCCTAAAGCAACTGCGGGCACTCGGCCTTCCTATGGCAAGTCTGGTTGCAATGAAAGCAAACAGAAAATCCCTTGGGGAAATCCTTGGCGATATGCCCCTCCTTCCCGCACTTGTAACACACACCTTCTCTACACATCCCATCATGGCTCTTGCCGCACTTCCCACAAGTGCGGCCCTTATGACCTCCCGATCTCGAATTAGCGGGCTTGGCCCGCTTGGCCGCCGGCTGAGACTGCCTCAGTCACCTATCCCTCTTCTGAGACTCCGCCTCCTCCCTAGCGTAAGTCTCTAGCTGAATCTCCCACTTCCGAGCATTCGCCCAGAGCTCAAAAAATTTCCGGTATGTCGAGTTTGCCACCATCTCACGAATGTCTCTCCTCAGTATGCTCAGATATCGGATCATACGTGCCTGCTCAGTAGACAAGTGCTCAGGGCAAAATAACGCCCTCTCATGAAACATCCATGTGATCACAGTCATAGACTATGTCCCCTGCTTGAAGGACAAGAACTCCTGGGCCAATCGCTCCCTCTCCACCGGGGAAACGTACTCATCTCGAAACATAGTGGTGAACCTCTCCCAAGTCACCACAGTAAGCTCTACAGTAGAAAAGTTAGCTATCACAAACTTCCACCAGTCCTTCGCTCCCAAGCGAAGCTAGTTCAGCGCCAACCACACCCTCAAATGTTCCATGCAAGAACAAGTGTAGAAACACCCCTTAATATCAAAGATCCATCTCATAGTATCAATCGGTTCATGTGTCCCATTAAACTCTGGTGGCTTCGTGTTACTGAACTCTCGGTACAACAGCAAGCCATCCCCCTGCGGCCTAGCAGCAGCGATAGCTGCGGTGGCTGCAACAACAATAGCCTTGGACAGAGCAACATATTGATCATCGAATGTCTCAATTAGCATGGTCTTGATAGACCCAAACATCTCCAGTATCTCAGCTCGAATGGCTGCAGCCACCTCCTCGTGAATCAACCAACGAATTTCCTCATCACTAGTACCACTGCCTCCTAGGTTGTGGCACGTACCCACCATGATGCCTATGAAATACGACATAAAATAATCAGAGGCTCGACCGATATCACACACACTCGATCAACCGTTCCTACTTGTTCCTTAGCACCCTAAGGATTCTTAATTGGAATGCTTACCAATCCAGTGCTTTTAGTAGTACAGGCCCAATACTACCTTCCACACCGTATCCGTATCCACACCAAGTCCTCCTCATAGGATCCTAATTCGCAAGTACTCTATACCACCCTGAATACAACCTACTCTCTAGCAGACTTCTCACAAGCTACTCTCTTCTACCTACATGCACTCAAAGCAACTCACAGCAGCAGAAACTCCTAGGCTAAGGCATCATATATCAGGCCACTCTAGTCCTAAGATATGAATTACCTAGCCTACTCTAGCATGCGTAATACATCTCATAATATCATAACACATAACGTAAGGGTATTTTGGGAAATCACCGTTCGGGCGCTGGCTGATTGTACACACTACTCTTTTCCGCTCTTTTTGGAAATCCTTTTCTCTTTTTAGAAAAATTGTTTCATTTTGAAAACTTTTCTCAAATCCTCAGTTTGAGTCCAGATATGCCCGAAGGTGTATCCGAATCCCTCAAACCAAGGCTTTGATTCCAACTTGTAACAACAAGAAATTTCAAACCAAAATTTTCATTGTTAATATTCATAAAACATATGTCTCAACATTAAATCCCCAAAACCCAATCAACAAGTTTTCAAAATAATTGTTCAATTCCAGGATCCACAAATACAACTCCAAATCAAAAGTGTGTGTACAATCACGCGGGTGCCTTCCCGCGATCCTCTGAGGTATCCTGAAACACATAACACATAACACGGTAAGCACAAATGCTTAGTTAGTTCCCCAAAAAACTACATACAACAATTTGCCACTCAAGGCTATACTCAGTACGATCCTCTGGTCAATATGTCTCGGCGGGAACCTCCAGTCTAGTAGCTCGTTGGACCCTCTAGTCCGTTCTAGCTTGTTGGACCCTCTGGTCCGGTCTGGTTGAGGACCCTTCGGCCTCGTAAATCATTGGACCCTCCGGTCCGGTCAGAATGGCACATAGCATACATTATCACAAAACATATAATCTCAAGCAAACACGCATGACCTTCCGGTCTACACATAGAAACCGCCCAAGGTAATGTATACTGAGAAGACTTATCTTGGGTAAACTCGGATGATCTTGAACTCAAAACACTGATCTAGCCTCCGCCTAAACAAATACATAATACACTTCTAATAAAAAACGCTTCTGAAAGGCTAGACTAGTCCCTTCCTATAATAACTCAGAAGGGTAAAAGACCATTCTACCCCTCAAATTGTCCCAAGGTCCACTTGTTGACTAAACCCTAAATGTCAATGAATGTCAACCCTAAGGAGTACGCGGCGCATACAAGCTCTGTATGTTGGGCTTACTCTAATGCTATACAGAATCAGGGACACTCGACCCCTACACTGCACATACTGGGATTACGCCCATCGTACGCCCCATTTTCATCAACTTCATGATTTTGCTCTTAATTGGTTAAGACATGAGCTCAAAACCCATATCTGGTCACTCTAAAGCATCTCAATCTATAAAGTTGGTGACTTTAAGCCATTGCATGGTTGTAAAGGTCACCATCACCCAAATAACACCACTTCCTTCCTTAAGAAGTCGATAACTCATACATGGTTCACTCTTAACGTCCAAGATTGGATTTTTATGGATCTAAAACACAATATACACTGAAAAGGGGCAGATCAAGCTCTATGGATCTCCTTCACTCATCAAGTCTCCACCTTTCGGACAAAAACCCTAAAAATGGTCCATAATGCACAAATGCAAAAAGGTTAAGAAAGCATTGAGCTTTTTACCTCCAACTGATGCTCCAACCTCTGAAAAGCTCAGATCCAAGGCTTTCACTCCAACTCTGGCTTCTTCAATGGCACCTTCTTCTCTTCAAGGCACACAAGAACACTATCATGCTCAAACACACACACATACAAGCTCTAGAACGAGGGTTTAGCACTCTTAGGGTTTTACTCTCTGGAAATGGTGGCTAATAGTGAGGCCAATATGTTCCTTTAATAGGCCTCACCCCCACAATTAGGGTTTCAATCTTAACCTAGTACGTGCATCGTACACTATGGTACACCCAGCGTACAGGGTAGCCTCCGAGTCAAGAACACGCTCATGAGTACGCGCAACATACCCTCCAGTATGCCCAGCGTACTCAATTTGCATAAAATATTTTCAAGGACTGAATGTGATAACTTGAGGAAAGAAAGGATCAAAGAGATAAACCTGAATTCTGGGATGTTACATAATCGCATCTGCCCAGAAGTAGAGTGGTAGATCTACAAACGTTAGCATGGTTCACGCAGCTTCACACAAGGAATGGTGTCGTCTTTCAACTACGCCATTATATTGTGGAGTGTAAGGAGCAGAAAACGTATGTTTGACTCCTTTTCAGTAAGAAATTCTTCATACGCTTGGTTTTTGAATTCTAGTCCGTTGTCGCTACGAACATTGCGAACCAACTTTCGCAGTTAAAGCTCGATTTGCTTGATAAAATATTTGAGCTTTGGCGTTGCTTCAAATTTCCATCAAAGAAAGAATACCCAAGTGAAATGAGAAAAATCATCAACAATTACAAGAATATATTTAATACCACCAACGCTTTCAATAGCAAAAGGCCCGCAAAGGTCAATGTGTAAAAGCTCCAAAGGTTCGATGTGTTTTGTGTTTACGATAGTTGGATGACTTTTTCTACTTTGCTTTCCCATCTCACAAGTTGCACATAAATGATCTCTGTCAAATTTCAACAAAGGAAGTACTGGCACATGATCACCAAGAACGAGCTTGTTGATGTTTGAAATTTAACTGTGAGAGTCTTCTATGCCATAACCAGCTTTCATCTGAATGTGATTTTGTAAGCAAGCAAATGGCCGACTTCCCTCGTATTTGGTTCAAATTCAATGTATACATTTCACCTTTTAGTTGTGACTTTAAGAGAACAGTCTTTGTCTTGTTTTCAATGATTTCTGATCCTTCGTCATCAAACTACACCTTCAACCCAGTTCCCACAACCAATTGTGAATCACTAATAAGGTTGTGCTATAAGCCTTCAGCATAAGCTAATCTACGAATTGAGAAATCTCCATTAGTTATCATTTCATAGCCTTTTATTCTTCCAAAAGAATTATTCCCATACTTTACATTACTACCATCCTTAAGAGACCTGAACTCTAGTAGCTCCTCCTTCTTTCTTGTCATGTGACGCGAACAACCACTGTCAATGTACCATTCAGCGTCGAACTGTTCTTTGCGAAGTACCTGCAAAAATTAAGTAGATATAGGAACCTAAAGTTTCTTGGGTCCTTGTGAGCCTTTCACAGAAAGAGGAAAACTAATGTCAAGATTAACCATATATGTTCGTTTTATGAGTGTGGTTTCATCTTTTCGTTTGATGGAAAAAACATTGATTTTGTTATTTTTTAAGTTTGTTTCTTTAGAATCAGAAGATTTTTTCTTGTTATTAACTTGATTCTTAATGGACTTCTTCTCAGCTTCTTTACGGTTAGCATTTTTTTTTCTTGGTTGTAACTTTCGGCTCTGAAACTAGCTTTCCCTTGCCTTCGATGTCCTTAGGTGTAGCCTTCGTGGATTGAGAGTAATAAGGCTTTGGTTTCTCCATTGGTTTCTTTGTGAATAAGGGTTTTGGAGTAGCCTTATGCTGAGAGTGTCTTGGCTTGAGAGAGCAGCAATGTGAACATTGACTGTGATTTACCTACGAAGGAGCTTTTGCATTGTGATTAATCCTTCTTTTGTTGCGAACGTAGTCAGAATTTTGGGATTGCCAAAATTGCTTCTTTTCAATGAGATTTCTTTTATATCTCTCATTTCTTTGTCTTTTTTGATCTGCAGGTTGTTTAGATGACTTGTGAATGTTCACATTTGGTTTTGCTTTTCTCTCATCAGATTTGCTCTTCACTGGTTTGGGTTTGCTGCAAACTTCCTTGGTACCACTTGGGCCAACTTTTGCAAATGTCGAGCAATGGTTTATTGGTTCAGTCACGTATCTTACCTTCACTTTAGATGAGGTCCTTTTAGATAATCCAACCGTTTCGTCAACACTATCTATTGGAGCTGACCAGAAGTGCTCATCGCAACCATCCTTCTTATCCTCATCTATAATGGACTTTAATTCGATGGTTTGAGTTTGTGTCACTCCATTAACTTTAAAAACTTGATTGGGAGTAGTTTGGACCTTTGGAAAAACTGTTGCCTTATCCTCATCTATAATGGACTTTAATCCAACTAAATTTTCAGATATAAGAGCTTTCGCAGGTTGAGGTTCGTTTTTAACAAATTACGAGCAGTTAACCTCACCATCTATAGATATTTCACTCATATCACTATCCTCATCGAATTCAAAAGTGTTTTCAACATTTAATTTCTTTTACAAACTCAACTTGACATTTAATGAGTCAAATTTCTGCACAATACCATATTTAATTTGTTTTTTATCATTCTCATCCAAAATTTGTTTCAACATAATTTTATGATCCTTAGACTTAATGTAATTTTCAATTCGTTCAAGTCCATATTGGCACGCATCAGAAGTTTCTTCAGATGAAATGATGGATTCGCATTTGTAGTAGTCTGCGTCTACTTCGTCTTCCTTTAAATCGAGAAACGGCAAAATCATCTTGGGGATTTTCTTACTAATTTCACGATCAATGTGTAGTTGAGTAATATTGAAGTAAAGCCATTTTGCAATAAAACAAAAAGTGTTGCGCTGTTTCAAAAGCATAAGATTATCTCTTTGCAAATGAATAGATTCATCCTAGACTTAGACAAATCCGACTCGATCTTCTGAATCCACATACGCCTCTCGTCACTCTTGGATGTAGCGTTGCTCAATTGATATGTCAAGTTAGAGTTTGTCAACCGGGTTTGCTTTAGACTATCTCTTATACTTGAAAATGTCAATTTTAAGTCTCTTAACTCAGTTTCATATCTAGATACAAGAATATTAAGAGACTCGAGAATGGAATTTACTTTATTGATCAGTTGTTCGCACTCATTGATTTGTTTAGGAACAGGTCGTGCGGCAAAAAAACTTTCATCACTTCCACTAACAATCTCCTGCATTTGCGAACCTCCACCAGTTACCATCAAACATCTTCCTGATAACTACGAACTTGTTACTTTCGCTACGAGCACCCATCCATCTATGGGCTTGCGAACCTAGTCATCTTCTGAGTGTGTCGACCAAACTTTTACTCCTCCAAACTCGCCTTTAGCTATATTTTCCTATATAGTCAAGACAGGCATAGATTTATCATTAGTTTTCTTCCTCTAGATATCCTTTAGCTTTCTCAGATGGTAAGCTTCCTCATCCTCTCCTTCATTCTTCTCATTCTACCTTCGCAACATACACTCCTTAGCAAGATGGTTTTTGCCATGACAATAGTTACAATCATATCCAGAGTCACCAACTACCTTTCTCTCCTTCTTCTCTTCCTCTTTCTGAGAAGCACTCCTATTCTCCTCTTTCACTTTCTCCGAGCTATAGCTTCCCCTCCAATTTTTATTTTTGCTGGAGGGAAAATTCTTCATAGCAAATCGCTTAGGGTTTGACACCATCAAAGAGAAATATTCGTTTGAGAGCTCATACTCAGAGTGACTTGATCCAAATCTGTCATCCACAATTTTCTTGCCCTTCGCAACCAAGTCTAAGGAAACCATCCCAGAAATCACCTTCACTTTGTTCGTCACTTCACACACTCTTGCCTTCAGAATACCCACAAGCTTCGCAACAGTATAGTTCTTGAACTGTTCGTGCGCTTTAATAGTTGACACTACTGCCTACCACTCTGATCACAGTCTGTTCATGAACGTGACCTTTTGCTCAATCGGTTTCACGTCCAGTCCCATGCTTCATCATTTTGTTGAGAAGATGATTATATCGATTGAACGTGGCACTCAATGTTTCTTCAGGATTTTGAATGAATTTTCCAAACTCGGATAACAAGAGAGTTTGAGTCGAATGCTCTAGATCTGCTATGTGGAGTAGAGCTCTTTCAACCTATCCCAAATGGTGTTCGTTGTGTCACCAGAACTCACGAGACGAAAAGTGTCTGCTTGTAAAGCGAATCTGATGGTTCTCATTATTTATGTGTTTTTCTTTCATGTCATGAGGCACGTCCTTCACATCAAGGAGCCGTTTATTGTACTCTTTCTGGGTTTTGATTTTTCTTTTGGTGTCTATATGAACAAACGGACCTAGAGTGATTGCCTCCCAAATCAGATAACCATTATCATCTGAGCCTAGAACATAGTCTTCAAGGTGGAGTGCCCAGACTTCATATCATGAGGAAAAAGAATCGGGATCATGGTTGTTGATCCAATGTTGCTTGAGATACTCAAGGAGTTGATGTTGGAATCGTCATGCTGCATGGTGAAAAACCTTTTAATACCTGTAAAGAATCAGACATGTAAACAAAGATTGTTTATAGGGTAATATCAAGATCTCTTTAAGCCGTCAGAATGATGTAGACTGAGTTAGATCCTATATTAATGGAAACCCTAAAATTCTATAAACAAAAGAGATGCGTATAGATTACACAGTCTCCTGCCCTTATACCAATTGATAAGATTAAAACCTTAAAGATCTAATAGATTCAAACAGGTAAAGAATAAGAACACAATATTGATCAAACTGGTGCTGAATGATTAACTGCCATGCTCAGAAGAACTCGATGAAGAATTTCTTCTGTAGAGGCGTAAAAATAGCGTTACAAAGATAATATCATAGTTTTTCTAAGTATGATGCATGCATGCACCTTATATACTCTAACCCTAACAATAAATACGAGTAGACATGCCTAACTCGTTTATACAAACGGTCTAAACAAAACAGGCCCAATGACGCACTATATAATACTCAATGTTTATGATAATCTTCACTCCTTAATACATCATTTCATGATCCATGCTCTTAGATCCATCTTAGGTTCGAGATCTACTCAAGAAAGCTTACTAGGGCCGAGATCTCTACATTTTTTCTCACTACAACCAAAATCATCAAACCAATCTAAGTTCATACCCCCTATTTTTGGTATTTACTATGTTTTGGGGGAGAATACAAACTGTTTTGTGTAGATTAATGTGTATATGCATGATTATGTGTGTTTTTCATGATATAAGTGTGATTATGTGTTATAAACTTCATAAACTTGAAAATCTGCTAAAATATGTTGATATTTGTAGAACATAACACTTATTACAACTTATTATGAAAAGAAGACGTTTAAAACACTTCAAAGTTGTTTAAAATTAAGAAAATTGCATGATAGAGCCAACAATGACAAAATAATCAAAAGTGAGGTTATTATACATAACTCACTGTTTTAAGAGACCAAAAAGGATTTATTTTTGATAAATATGAATCTTTAGGGTATTTGAGATTTTAATAGGGCTAAAAGTGTAGATTATCACAAATGGGCCTCATTTTGGGCTTTCATGACTTTTGGGCCAAAATTGTAAATTTTTGTGCTTTTGCGGGCTTAAGTGTCATTTTAAACAAATTCGAGGCAAAAATGTAATTTTTTGATAAAAAGGGATGATAATGAAAATTTATTAAATCTTGGACCAAAAAGATAAATTTATTCACAATTGGGTCGACAATGTCAATTTTCATCAAATTGAGGCCAAAAATGATATTTTTGACAAAAGTGGGTTAAAAATGTTGTTTTTACTTAAAAATAGCCTTAAATGTAAACTTTTGGTCTTAAAGGACCTAAAGTGTCATTTTTACCAAAAATGTGCCTTAATTAAAAATTTTGTTTTTAAGGACCAAAAATGACTTTTTACAAAAATTGGACTGTTTTATGTCATTTTGGTAAGCAACTAACACAACAACAAACGAATCAATTATGTCATTTTTTTGCTTATTGGGTCTGGAATACAATTTACATGCTTGTTGGGCCTTAGTTGTCCTTTTACATGTTTATTGGGGCCTGGAATATAATTTTCATGTTTAGTGGGCCTTAGTTGTCCTTTTACATGCTTATTGGGCCTGGAAAATAATTTACATGTTTATAGGGTCTTAGTTGTCCTTTTACATGTTTATTGGGTTGGGAATATAATTTACTTGTTTAGTGGGCCTTAGTTGTCCTTTTACATGTTTGTTGGGCTTGGAATATTCCTTACATGTTTATTGGGCATTCGTGGTCCGTCTACATGCTTGTTGACTTCACACATGCACCTACGCACACGTTGGGCTTTGAAAACTAAATCCTTACACACAAACAATATACATTGTGCAATTTCATATTCGCGTAAATTTGGTTAAGGATCTTATGAGACATTTCGTTTGGCACCTATCGAGTGTACACCGTAGCTTGTAGTTATAACCAGAGTCTCCTGAAGGGAGATCGAGAATTTGTGTATAGATCTATATGGGGGTGACACTCCACACCTGAGCTATTCGCTACAGTTAGACTAGGCCAGTCTAAGGTGACAAACCTTACCTTAAAGACATTGGTGTCCGAAAAACGTCTTGACAGGCGGAATTGTCATTATCAAGTATGGTTATAACACCATTATAAGAATTTAAAGAATACAACATCTATTGATAACACGGGAACATACACACATTAGTAATCAGTTTTAGGGTGCTGAAATCACAACGTTTTTCATATATATAGACAACATCGGTTTTTCTAGGATCATTCACTTCATACACTCACAAGCATTCACACACATGCATTAATACAATATCTGACACAAACACTACAACCCGTTTTTCAGAAATATCGGATTTTCTGGTGTTTACAAATTAATACAAAATATTTTACTCAAACATGCTTATGAACTCACTAACATTATATATGTTGACCTTTGCAAATTAACTTGTATTCTAAGGAAATCGTTGAGCAGGTTGGTCAACAAGAATACCTAAATATTTTGTTGTATTTTGGTATCACCATATTTTGGATATTTTGACATGTACTATTGAAATATAATACTTGATGTAAATAATGACAGTTGTATTATTGCATGAGTGATGATGATGATGTTTTGTTTCAATTATATACACTTTGATGATACTACAAAAATGAAGTCACCCAAGCCCCCGGACATTTCTATCGTCTGGTTTGGGGGTGTCACATGCAAGGTTTCCTTTGATTTTATCCCTGGTTTGATCCCAGATTTTCAACATTTTAAACATATGCGATTTGTTATGGTGGAAATCTACAAATACTATGATGCATGTAAATATTCTAGCCGTAGAAGGCATATAGAATCCAAGTTTAGAAAGAAAAGGGGCATAGAATGCAACCAAGTTTTCGATTTTGAGCTTCAAGAACACCCAAGAACATCCTGGTTTCATGGATGTATGGCGGAAAATAGTTGTTTTGCGGATGAACTTGAGAAGTTTTTGAGTGAGAAAGATTTCTTGGAAGACGGAAGAAGAGTTTAAGTGGAGAAATATGTAATTGAGTGGAGACATGAAATTTTAAAAGAGTAGTGTTAACCAAGGAAGTATGCATGAATTTTAGGATGGGAGAAGGAGAGAGAGAGAGAGAGAGAGAGAGAGAGAGGGGAGGTAGAAAGAATGATTCCTTTGTAATTGGTAACCTTTATAAAAGTTAGTTGTTAATTTTTATAAAAATCCTTTACAGCTTTATAAAGTATAAGGATTCTTATGTAGTTTTTGAATCATGTATTAAATATGCAAAGTGTTATTTTTATCCAAAATCGACAACTGGATAAACTTTGTTTGTGAATTGTCATCAAGTATACATTTTTGGTACTCTAGTCTTCGGTGTTGTTTGTTTTTTCGAAGAGAAAATTCATGAAGTCTGCGGACCACCTCTGCAATACTCTATAGCAGAAGAGGTGGAACAAACGACTGCAACCTATAATAAGAAACTTGTTTGTTTTTTAACCTCTGCAGACTGCTGCAGTAAACTAAAATTTAAATTAACTAATTTTATAAACTGAAAATAGTTTAAACACCAAAATTTTAATAATTCTAGTATTAAAACATTGAAAGAATCCTAAAAAGAACATGCAAAAAAACAAAAATATATATTTTTTAAAAAAATAACATTAAAAAATATAAAAGAAAATAACAGTTTTATTCTAAAAAAACTAATTTTAAAAAACATAAAAAAATAATAAAAAAAATTTAAGAAAGTACTGCAGACAATGTCTACGGAATTCGTAAAAAATTACACACGTTAAAAAAGATGCAACTGAAACTGAAAATACTGTTAATAGAAATGATAAAAAAAATTAAAAAAATCAATGTTTTTTTAAAAAAAAAAATAAAAGTTTTCAAAAAAAAAAAGTTATACCAAAATTCTAAAAAAAACACTTGGAAAAAATGAATGTCAAAGAAGCTTGAAGAGGGAAGTCAAGTGTTGCGCTGCACATCAAAAAGTGGTTTGAAGAGGTTTTCTAATAAAACAAACAATACCTAAGTTGAAGCATACACAAGTCCATGTGATTACTAAGTTGTCTCTACATACGAAATTTGTGGTGTTCATGTTGGGTAATATCCCGAGTCTTGACTGTTGTCACAAATAATATAACATTGCATCGATTATCATAGTATGGAATATGCAAGTGGAGGCACTTATAAATTGATCAGGTAACATACATAAGTCAAAACGAATATACCAAGCATAAATTGGCAAAATTGTCGTTTGGTGCACACGACTCGAAACAATGATAGCAAGTAATGATAAAACCAAAAATAAATCATGAAGAAAATTTCAAGTTGTTCCTTAATAATTTTGGGTAAAAGTAAGCTAGCTACTTACTTAACCAACTCTCAATGAAAAGTATAGCTAAAGCGATCAAAGGATGAAATAATGAAAGAAACGAGAAATAAATAAGAAATTTGGAAAAATTTCTTGTTTCAAACATAATAATAAGGATTCAATAAGACCCTTAATGTAATAATATGAAAGCCATCAGACAATGGAACACAGTAGTCGATAATCAACTGATTACAAAATAACACCATCACTCAAAGCAAGGACTACATTGATCTATATGACTAGAAAATACAAAAGACAAGTGCAAAAGCGCGCATCTTGAAAAAAAAACATCAATTACAAGAACCAACTTCTTCTACCCTAATTCATCCTGGATTAACCTTTCTAGACGCTTCTTCAGCAACTCCACATCCACCTCACCGGCCTTCAGTGTCTATAGAAACACGTAACCATGACCTACCAAGTTCTAAAGACACTACATCACTAACTCCTCGACACTAGTATAAGAAAACAAAGGTCCTTTCCTAGAAAGTTATTCATAAAATTTCTCTTTCATCTCCACACAAGCCTGATGCAACCACAAATGAATAGAAGTATTTTGTAGATATCCATTCGATGTGCCAAAATCTCTTGAGTTAAACAGGGAAGGAGCCAATGATGGTATCCCCTTCATAAAGGCTAACAAATATCAATAAAATGTGTTTGGACTTCTTTTGAGTAACACCTTCTAATTGGCGATGGCTACTCTCCCTCAAGATTCTGAATACGAACATTCTTACTCTCAACAACAACTTTTTTTGAATTAGCCTCATCTCAGTGAAACTTGATTCCTATATCTTTATCCAAACAATAAATGTCAATATTTGAAACCTTCTCTATAAACAAAGCCTTGAACCCTCAAGCTTTCGAGTAGACTCCTATAAACTTTTTCTTAATGGGTGTCGTTCGATAATTTCTTCAGTTTTGATTTCTAAATCTTTGTTCAAATTGCACAGTTCTTCTCGTTGACATGTACTCTTACTTATCTCAGTTAAATCATCTGATCACATGAAAACTACAAATTCTCCTCCTCTAGGGCCTTGTATCTTGATTGAGTACCTTTAAGTCCTTCACTACCCTCTCAACACTCTAGCTCTTTTACAACAATAGAGGTACAAGAGCCCTAATGCGATAGGAAAATTTATTAATCCAGTGAATACCCTTCGAAATGTTCAAAATAAAATCTTCTATCCCCTCTTCATTGCTGATGTTGCCTAATTCAAGATTAGTTGGAAATTCGGTAGTGGTACACACATAAAGGAAAGAGGGAAACGAAGTAACCAAAGTAACTAGAGGTAGCTAGCTAGCCTCATTCATTATGAATAGAACTCTTGAATTAATCGAGTTAAAAAATTACAAATATAAGTAAATAGTCTTTAATCCCGAGTATGTGTTACGGGATTTCATAATGTCACACCCCAAACTAGAACGACATAAACGTTCGGGGGCGGATGACGTCGTGTATAGTATCACAAAAATTGAGTAATAGTGATCAATGCAACAACCATTACATTGATAATATAAAGTTTACATTGTGTTTATATCATTGTTTGTATAACACCAAAAGTGTATAGCAAAAACTATAAGACGGAACACTATGATGCTTCGTCTTCTCAAAACTTGCAAGTGTACCTGTCTACTGGTTTATGAGAATACAAGTGATTTTGAAACTGTATCAACATTTAAGTTGGTGAGTTCATAAGTATTTTATATGAAAAGATATGTTTTTTGTTCTTTGAAAACGTTAGTGTGTTCCTCCAGAAAATCCTATATATTCTGTTGTAAATGTATTGTATTGTTAATATCCAAAGACCAAAACGTGTAATTGTTATTGTACTCTAAAACAGTATGATGGAGTTTTAACCCACATAAAATCATAAAATAAATGTTTCCTGAAATATAAATTTCTATGTTAGAAAATAGTGTACTGTACTTTTATATAGTAGTATGACCCATATGTATTCCTCCTATGATGATTTAGTGTATACAAGTTATATATAATCTAGATCGAAGGGACAGTCGATTGTATGATTCTGTCCTAAGCCCACAACCAAACATGGAACAGGAAATGAGGTAGAATCACACATTCCACTGCATATCGGATAGTATTATGTATAAATCTAATGTATAAACTATGAAATCATAGAATTAGCAATAAGGGTCCTTTATGTCTTACTCGTACGAATGTGTGTTCCTGGATTCACCAGTTGTACTATAATGTCTTATACTGTAGTTACATTACTATATAAAACTATGTACCGTTTTTTATGTATTCATACACTAATTGTGTTGTTAATACCAAATTATGAGTTTTTATAACCATGCTTGATGACCTAGGATAGCCTTATACGACGTTCTTCAGGCGTCAGAATAGTTATGACATTCGTCACCCCAGGCCTGTCGGCCTAAATGTAGCTAACAGTTTACGTCTAGGATTATAAGTCCTATATAGATCTATAGACAAATTCACACTCTCCCTTTAAGAGAATTTGGTTATAAAATCAGGGCTTTTGTTGGCACTTAGATAAGTACTTGAAGGTATGTCTCACAAAGCTATATCGACGGTTACGTGTAGAATAATGAAAATATAAGTAGTAATGATAAATTGTATGCAGTATCCTTTCCATAGTAGAAACCACGTATGTATGTTCCATAAACTGCACCTGTTATAGTTTATATGTCTGTTCTCGTATTTTTATCCGATTTAGTAAAATACTATGTAAGTTCCATAAACTATACCTATTATAGTTTATATGTATGTTCTGTATGTAATGAAAACCTTTGATATGTAATATTTTGCATAAACAGTAGTGAAATATTTGAGAATGATACCCTTTTCCTCCACATAATACAAATGGTTTAAAGTTTTATTTAAATAAGTTTATACTCATATATATATATATATATATATATATATATATATATATATATATATATATATATATATATATATATATATATTAGACATATATAATTTAGATTGAAAAGCCAATCGGACAAGTGACTCTTCCTTAAGCCCACAACCAAACAAGGAATAGGAGTTAAGGCAGAAACACCAGTCCTAAGCTTGCTAAATCTTAATTATATATTAACACATATATAAATATATATATTTTGTGAAAAACAACAATTGAAATAATTGAAGTAGTATGAAATTTTTTAAAATAGTTTGAACCAATTGAAATAGTGTTAAATCATTGAAATGTTAACACAAAATTCCTTGTGTTTTACTGGTATTCCCCCCCCCCCCCCCTCTCTTAAAAACATTGAAAAATAGTGAAAATGTAGGGGTATGAACTCAGCTCGAATGTGCATTCTTGTTTGGATACGAAGTGGTAGCGATGATCCTCGGGTTAAAACATGTACGAGTAGTCATATCTTAATAATAATTATACATGATATCGTATTTAAATTAATGAAATATTAATTTAAATAATAATTTAAAATGTTAAATAACACCCAATCATGTAAGAAATACTTACAAAAGCCTTAGAAATTATTTGAAGATGTTACTGGTGTTCTTGGGTGAAAATAAGGAGTTTTGAAGATCCTTATCAATGTTCTTGATAACTTTATGAAGATATGAAGGAATCTGGATAAAGTATTATAAAGATATGAAGGTTCAAATGAGTTTTGAGAGCAAATTGAGAATTATATTAGTTTCAGAATTGAGAAATGAATTGAGTTTGCGGCTAAACATATCTATACAGCAAAGTGGTTTTGGCCTTAAAGGGCCTTACTGTTTGAGATATTGGTCCTTAATGGGCTTGAATAGTTGATTTCGATCTCAAAGGTGGTGATTTCCATCATACATGACCGAAAACCTAATGTTCCTTGAATTATGCAACCGAAAACTCATTTTCATTAGATTCCGCAAACAAAAATCTGCAGGTTTCTAGAATCTTTGGAATGATAACCCTATATAGGGTATTACTTTATGGTTTTATGCTTAACCTTTTGCAAAATGTTAACTTATACTAACCTAAATTAACTTAGGTCTCAATCCATGGTTAGTTACTAGCTTATAGACATGCCCCTAAGGCTATAGATGATACAGTTTAACCTAGATTGTAATATGGTTTTACTTATACTTGGTTAGGGTTTAGACTTTGTTGGGTCTAAAATTTCCCAGTTGTGACATTATCCCCTAACTAGAGGGAATTTTCTCCCGAAATTCGTTCTAGGGTGGTACCTTAAGGGTTACGGAAAAGAGGTGTGGGTTTGGTTTACTTGTCTACGTTCACTCGAATGATAGCATGTCCACTCATAGTCTTGGGTAGCTTTATCCTAAAGTTCATGATAGGACTCATACTTGGTTCATCTATCATCACCTCGTGTATACAAGTCGTATATAATTGAGATTCAAAGGCTGTCAGATGGGTGGCTTGATGAGTTCAAGACTCTTAGATCGTTTAGATCTTTCACAAGTACGATAAAAGAATTATAACAGACAAGAATAAATTATGAATGAGCACAGATCGGAATCAAATAAGAGCTTATGATTCAAAACTGAGTCACGCCTTAGCAGAGATCGATGAAGAACTTCCGCTGTAGAGGTGAGCTAGGGTTTACAAAATTAATGAATACGAAAACAATGAAAGCGCTACTTACTAAGTCTGCATGCATGCAACTTATATACTTAAACCCTAATACAAAATTATGCACGGCTGGACAGGCCCAATACCGGCAACTAAACTAGGCTATGAACCGAGCCCATGATGCAATCCACTAGACTCAACAATCTCCCCCTTTGCGTCAAATGAGGCGAGATATTATTTCTTTTGAGCAGGCCTCACCGTCTTGATAACTTTAAACAATTTATGAATAATGGTGAGAAGAGTCTGTCAGAATAGAATGTACCACCTCAGCATGTCGACGAACAACTTTTTATCTGTTGCACTGTTCTGGTCGCACCTTTGTATAATCTCCAAGATATGCTCAAGACAAGACGTCAAGAAAAGGTGTTTGTCAACAAGAGCGAACATGCACTTTTGACCTTCGCCCCTGAGAAACATTACTGTGTGATACTTGGAATCAATCTTCCCCTTGATCATGGAGTTAACATTGCCAGATCTGCCCATCGGTTTGATCGTTGGTTGCTTGTGTATAGCAGATGCAATTTCCTGGTCCATCTTTGCTACCTCGTGTATGTAGCATACAAGCATACGCTTGACATGATCAATAATCGGCTGATACTCCTGAGGATTAGACAGAAGTATGTTGTTGAGGAGTATCCAATCATGGGGGTTGAGTTTCGGTAGATCAGCAATGGAAAAGTGGTGAACGGAGCCTTCGGTTCCTCTAGTCACCCTAAACTTGACATTAATGAATTTCCTTGCTGAATAGGGTTTCATCACCTTGACGGTGGTTATCTTCTTTGAACTCCATGTCTGATATTGAGGTTGAGCAAACTCTAGGTAAAATTCTAAGAGATCCCTATCTACCTTCGGGTCTGGAGATGGAATGGCAGCAGTTGAGTTGAAACAATGGAAGACGAATGCCTTTCTGGTGATTGGCATGTCGAACTGCGCATCCCTGGAGTTGTCAAGGCTGTAAGACATTATTGGCTCAAGCCATAGAATAGTTGGCTCGTCAATCGCACACCTTTGAAGTGAGTTTTTTGTCCATTCAGGGAACATGGCCTTTTTCTTTTCAAGGAGCTCCGCATCCTTTCGCTTCTGTTCTAGCTCAGCTCGCTCCTGCATTGAAATTTCTCCAGTTTGTTTTTGTGAAGGAGCAACCTTTGGGACAGGCTTTCTTGGAACTTCTACTGTAACACTCGTGTTTCTAGCCTAGGCATTTATATTGAGTTGATAGTCTAGGTTAACCTTTGTAACTCATTTTGAAGAAATGAAAAGGAATTACGTGAATTATGTGTTTTATGCTTAATTATTAGGGCTTAATTAATTAAGAATAAAAATAAGCGTCAAAATTAAAGTGTGAGATAAGCCCGATATCTTTACATAAAGTTGTAGTGGTCGAAACAAGGATTTCGGGGATATAAAGAAAACCAAAATCCGAGTTATAACGAAGAAGTTATGACATGTCGAAGTTTCGCGACAAAACCGGCACGGTGCTGAATGTCGTAAAAAGTGAGTTTTTGATAAACTACTTTTTAGCCTTAGTAATCTAAACGAAAGTCGTAGTATTCGTTAAACCGAGAAGTTCGATAAAAAGAACGCCCAAATTTGACTTCGTATGAAGAAGTTATGATTTTTCGAAGTTTCAGCGTAGGAGTAGACAGCTAAAAACTCGAATTTTAGATCGAGCGATTTTTAGCCGACACAACCTAAATGAGAATTGAAGGTCTCGTCATTAGGTCCACAACGGTAAAAAGTCTGACGAAAACGGACGTCGGATGAAGAAGTTATGAATTTTTAACTGATTTCCTGTCCCGGTGTGTTAAAAATAATAATATAAAATTTAAATTCAAAATTAGCCAACGAAGTCTAAACGGAAATTGTAGAGCGTAATTTTAGTTACGCGTGCATATAAAGAACATCAAAAACGGAGCTCGTATGCGAAAGTTATGGATTTTAGAAGTTTTGGCGCGAAAACCGAGAAATTTCGCATAGTCACACTTTGCAACGTCACCCTCGCTTAGAATGTGACACGTGTCCTGCTGAGTCACCAGGCTGCTGAGTCACCGAAACTGCTGAGTCATGTGAAGCCAGGTGTCCTCTTCTGATTCGACCGAGGAGGAGGCCCAATCCGAAGCAGCCAGCTCCCCAGCCGAAGCTTCGCCCTGCTGCCGCGTGTGTCCGAGCCTCGCATAGCCTAGCTCCAAGCCTCACACCCAACTTCGAACCTCGCAGGTGCACCAGTAAGCCGCGGTCCAATCGGAAGCTGCCAGCGAGCCCTCGCATGCGTAGACCATGTGCGAGCCATGTCTGAGCCATCCCCCTCTGCGAGCTTCGGATCTGCGACGCGTGTCTCCCTCCTGACCATCCGATCAGAAGCCTCGCCCCTATAAATAGAAGGGTGCGAGACCTCCCGGGTAATTTTGGAATTTTGTCATTTTTAACCCCTAAACCCATATTTTCTTCATTTTAACATCCCGTAAAGCCCCGATATCCATTGTAAAGCCCGGAATACACCACGAAGTGCCCGAGAAGCCCGGAAAATTTATCTTTTCGGTTTCGAAGCCCGACTTTTGTAGAGCCTGGTTTCTCAATAAAACTCCCGGTTTTATTAGAAACGATCGTTTTAGGAAACGAATTGCTACCCCGATTTTCACCAAAATAAGTGAGTGTGTAGTTACTTTCAATTTACACATAGATATGAAGTATTTACCTTGAAATACGTGTTATGTGTAAATATGCTAATTGTTTATTCGAGGTGACTCTTGAATTGATGTTTTATACAAGTTTTAAACTATATATGTTTTTATCTACAAAATATATTGGGTAGAACATGGGTAGATGAAATAGTTGATGTGTGTTAAAATGGTGAGAGGCCTCGATGTTGTTGTTGTAGTCATCTAGCGGAGTATAGATGACGACCACAAACTTTCTAGATACTCCAAGTGGAACACTAGCAGGTTCACAACTTGTAGGTGTTGATGAATTAAATGTCCATTGGCGTACTTCATCCCCCTCATGGTTGCCTTAAGGACATGTATGGCTGAGGAAACCCGTTAGCAGTAGTGTCTATCCCGATGAAAATCCTTAGGCTAGGTCCCTTGTGATAGGTTTTTAGGGACGTAAAGTGAGGACAACGGGAATGGGTAATCAGGGTTATTCTTGATTGGTGAACTTAATAAGTATATTATTATTGTGGGTTGAAAACCCTATATGCTCACCAGGCTCCCAAGCCTGACCCACTAAGTTTTATGATTACATATAGTGGACCCCGAGCATAGTCGGAGGATGACTAGAGATTTTTGGATTATAGGTCAGTAGTTGTAAATAACTGTTGAAAGGCTTATAATGTCTTGTTTATGCTTTTGATCTGTATCGGAACATGGCATCCCGAGGTGTTGATATATATATATATATATATATATATATATATATATATATATATATATATATATATATATATATATATATATATATATATATATATATATATATATATGGAAAATATATACCTTCTTAATGAAGGATTTTGATAAACTTTTATCATATGTTGTTTGGGGACCAATTCCGCAACATCTTATAAAAAGATTTCTCTAATTTTATTTTAAAAAGCATAAATTAAATCGGTCTTTTCTGGACGAGAAATATGGGGATGTCACATCAACGTAGACATCATCTTCGTTGTCGGTATCATCTTCACCGATTTTCTTCTTTTTATTTTCGTTGTTACTGACCGAAGCTTCATTAACCTTCAGTTCAACAGCTGGCTTGGAGCTAGATGGAGGAGGTTGGTTCACCTTTTGTTTCTCTTGCTTGAACTCTTTCTCTACCCCTTGTTGCGGTCGGACCCCAGTCACCGGAACACCCTCGATACGACTGAGGACGTTTAGAGTCGGTCGGAGCTTGTCTGCTAATTGCCGTCGGGTGGTGATAGTGAGAAGGGGATCATGACCTTCAATGAGATGAAGAAGAATGGAGTGAACGTCGACATCTGAACTCCTTATAACTTCTCTCTCTGATTTGAGGTCATCAATCTCAGCATGAGCAGATCGCAGCTTGTGTGTTCGCAATTTAAGCTGATTTGTGCGTCTGGGAAGCTCATCTATAAGCCCATTCTCCATAGCTAAGTCTTCTTGTAGTTGAGATAAGATTTCGTTAACATTAGCATGGAACGCTTCATTCGCCTGTTCAATAGCATGGCGTGCTGCTTCAACCTTCGAGCACTCAGACTGAAGAGTTTGTTGAAGAGTTTCTACAGAAGCAGTAACTGTTGGATAAGGTGTCTAAGTCCATAACTTATTTGGTACATACTTGACCCGACCCGGCATGGTCCATTTGGGTTGCACTTCACCCGAATTATTTATGGATAATTTTATGAGAGTTATACACATATGTTTATTAATATATTATAAGTTATAATATATTAATATGAAGTCATGTTATTTAATTAGTCTTAGTCTTAAATTAATTATGAATTAATTTAGAGATTAAAAGAAAGACTAATTAGATTGTGGGCTATTGGTTTTATATAGTGTGGGCTAACACTCATTTGTTAATGGGCTAGGCTTATATGGAAGTCTATGGATGATCCATGGAGCTTTTAACCCATGGATCCTTGGGAAAGGAAAGGTCATGGGTTATTAGGGTTTCACCCTAATCATGTACACTATATAAGCATGCTTATGTTGCATGAAATAGCCACTAGTGACACTAGTGTGGTTTTGTGTGTGTGGCCGATTTTCTATGTGTGTATACACTCTCTCAAAGTTTTCCAAGTGTTTGTGGTGATTTGTGATTCCATTTGAGGCATTCACACTATTGGTGCTTGGCTCTCAAACTCCAAACAATCAACCATCATCAAAAGGTATGTATTTCTACTAGTACTTTTATGATTCTTAATCCTTATGCTATGCTAGTTAGGAAGAAACCTTGGAAGTTATTATTTGCATGTATTTTAGAAGAAAACATAGATCCAAGGTTTATTAGGGTTGCATGCACACTTAGGAAGTGTTAGATTGCTCAAAACCCAACAGTGGTATCAGAGACTAGGCTTGTTTTCTTGAATACTTGATGCAAATTGCTGAAAAATGTTGAAAAACTGCATTCTGCACAGCAGACTCGCCGAGTCCATTCATGGTACTCGCCGAGTCCATGTGTATATTCAACCAACTCGCTGAGTCAGCTCATGCACTTGACGAGTTGGCAGGCCTGAGTGCAGATTTTCGAGTTTTGGTGCTGGAATTGGTCTAGAATAATTACCTTAAACTGTTTTGGACTCATAAAACCTGTTTTTGATGTGGTAATGATGATGGTGGACCAATTTCAAAGTTATAATCAAATTTCAATTTTATATGTGTTCATATGATTCTTGAAATTGTTGATGTGGATGTTCATGTTCATATGAGTTTTATTAGATCATAGGAATTATTTGCAAATTGTTTGTTAGTTAATTCTTGATCTTAATGTGTTTTAATGGAATTCATAATTTGTCCTCAAGTTATGGAATTCCAAAAGTTTTTTCTTTTAAATTTTTTTTAAGAAGTTGTAGATTACATTTTCTTGAAGACTTTTTCTCATAAATGTTTTATGGACTCCATAACTTGTCCTCAAGTTATGGATTTCCAAGAGACTCTTCATTAAAAGTATTAAACACTTAATTAAAACTCATAAGTTATGAATATCCAAAAGTTTATGAATTGTTCAAAACTTGCCCTCAAGTTTTGGAATTTGTAAAGTCTCACATAAACTTTAATTCCATACCCTAGAAGTTTTAAAAGTTAAAATTCTACACTTATACTATTTATAACATTAATGGTTAATTATTATATATATATATATATATGTATAAGAACAAGTCGTTTTACCGTTAGTAGGCCTCATTCACGAAGCCGGTCTATAAGGTGGGTAAAAGGTTGTTGCCTATAAAATGGCAACTTAATGGGTGTCCACTCTCACCCACTGCTTGCTTGACTGGTGGAGGGTCGTTAGCCGAACGGGTAGGACAATGACTTTAAATTCTCATTAAAAGTATAATGATTATTATAAAGTAACTAAATGTTTTATTTAATTCAAAATCTTAGTTACTTTAGGAAAAATGTGAATTTGGTGCTAGTCCATGGAATTCACACTTTGTACCTTACCAAGTCGTTGGTGGAGCGTGTGTGGTTAACCAACACACTAACTTGGACTAGTAAGGATCACGAAGGGTGACTTAATGTTTGTCATATATCAATGGAGCGTGTGTGGTTAACCGGCACATTGATTGGGTGATAATATTAAGGGTACCAAGTGAATTGGTATGGTTATTCACACCTTGTTTTGTTATACTCGGCATCCCAGTCACAAAATTTGAGAGGGCACACTCGAGATTGAAACATGCCATTGAAAAGTTCAATGAATCTCAAAAGATCTAGGAATTTCAAATCCAATTAAAACCTAATAAATTATTTCGTTTTTCATGGTGGAAATTGGTGAATCGTCATTCACCTACCTTCAAATATTTTATAGCTTGGATTACGGCATCCCTCTTCCAAATTATAAAATATTGTGTTGGGTCCTAGCCTTAATATTTCATATTGGGTGTTATGTTAAGGACTTTGAATCAACTAACTTGATTTTCTCCCATTATAGATGTCTGGTTCAGACAACTATGATCTTCCCAAATCTCTTGAAGATGGTGTCCCTCAACATCATGCTTCACTTCCTCCACCTCCTCCAATTATTCTCCCTCACCCACAAGTTCTTGAAAAGTTTAAAGTCACTCAATCCCTATTGGCAAGCATAGTCTATGTGTACTCACATCTTGGAGATAAAGTCACATATTGACAAGCCGGGAGAGTTGGGTGTCAAAGTCTCGTGAAGGTTGGATGTTCAATCACTTTCTTAGTAACATAGTGAGTCTCTTTGGGACTACTATGAGACAGACTATGACATGACCCTTAATGATGTTATCTATTTGCTTGGTGTTGTGGAATCAGCAATGATTTGGAACACCGGTAAAGCAAATTTGATTAAAATAACAACTTTCCAAGTCTGAAATGGACATTGATAATGGTAGCATTGGATATCTAGAAAAGGATTTCTCTTCCCAATGGAAAGGGATCGGCCATAGTCAACTCGGTTGACCAAATGGTAAAGAGAAAGGCTAAGTCTGAGATAGTCTCATGTGCCATTACCAAAGGGTCCATGTGTTTTGTTGCCAAAGGAAGGGGCATTGGTTGCGAAGCTGCCCTATTTACTTGAAATATCATAAGATTGATCAAGTCAAAAAGTTTGACTCTACTTCGGGTAAAGTCCACTGTCTAACTCTATTACGTTCCTATTTGGAGATTCTTATTACATAATGTGAATGGGTCACATGCTGATGTTTTAAGAATCAAATAGGAAGCTTAAAGTAAGTATATGTTGATTCTGATTGCGAAGGTGGGTTTCGATCGCATGGTTCGGTAATCAAAATTTTGAGCTGTTGCTTAAGAGTTATAATATATTGCTTATGAATAGATAACAACAAGGTTTTCATGTGGATTGTAAGGATAAGTTTTTCCGCAAAGTTTTAAAAAAAAGGGTTTTAATTTTATTTATTTTAAAAATATCCTTACAATGGCATCTGTGGAAATTGTTGCTTATATGTCTCCAGTAATAGCAATATTGGAAAGTGGATTTGATTCCTTCATTTGTGGTAGTGTCTAAATTTACCGAATGAAGAAAGTTTTTCATCACCCAAGTTTCAATTGGACAGAAACTTGGAATCATACAAGTTGTATTGTATGATGAATGAGAATTTTCATCTTTGAAAATTAAGACTAATTCTTTGATCACATGTATATGTGAGTCAATTGAAGGACTAAAGAATTAGGTACACTGGGTGTGCGCCGGTCAAGGTCCACCACAAAGATTGATTTGTCATGATTTACTAAAGATTAGTAAATATGATTATACTTATGAGGTTAAGTATAATTCTGTAACATTGGAAAGGTTACAATGTATGACAAAACAAATGAGAAGAATCAAATTAGGCAGAAAGATAAAATTTTCTCAAATCTGAAAGGATGGGAGAGTACTTTAGTATCATATTTCATGATCATCTTAATGATTATGAAACCATATCACAAATTCATACTCTAAGGACGTCTTAGTGCATTGTTATGGCTAAGAAGAGAGGTCATGAATTGTTGGATTGGTTAAAATCAAGAAGCTGAGTCATACTTCGTTCCAAAACAATTCTTAGAGTCATACTCCAACATTGTAACTTTGAGTGACATAAAGGAAGATTTATTAACACTAGTCAAATGTAAGAGTAAAATGTTTTCTACTCTTGTACATTTGAGATTGGTAAGTTGTGATGTCTTGGATGAGAAAAAGACCAACTAAGACCAATTGTGTGAAGTGTTAGTCTTGATAAGAATCCGCACTATCCCTTGAATATTTGTTTTCTCAAGGAATGGTTCTTGACTGGGGAAACTTATATGTCAAGGGGACAGTGGGAGCCTTAAAGATCCTGAAAGAGTTTCAAGATTTAATCAAGAGTAAAACCTGTAATTTATCACTAGCACACGACTTAAGGTTTGCAACCTATGTTGTTGACATAATTCTGATTTCTGTACCTACTTCAAATAAGTTGAATTTGCATGTGAGTTATCAGAGTTCAACTTGGAAGAATTGGTGGGCCTTGTGCTACCAAGGTGACAAGAAACTAAGATTGAACAAGTTTAATCCATGTAAGGCTGAATTTGTCACTAACCTTATCTTGTGATTATGGTTTTGATAAATTCACATGGATAGGAACTGATACACTATAAAATCTAAGTGTCATAAGGTTTCTCTCCGATTCATGAAAATGATGGTGAGGAAACGCTTTCACTAAGTAGATTTTACGTAGATATCAATTGTGTTATTTGCATTTTCAAAAGTCGTTAGTGGAGCGCGTGTGGTTAACCGGCACACTAACATGGACTTGTGAGAAATGGCAAATGCCTAAGCAATTGAGACTATGATTACGACATCCCTTTTCATAGTCCTGAAAATTGTTTAGACACACATGTGAGCTATCTAAGAAAGGGTGTATGAATCTAAATTTCAGAAGTCCAGCAAATTTCTGGAAATATGTCAGAGCTAGTGGGAGCATAAGTGTTATGCTGATAATCATCATGTTAGTGGGAGCATGATTATTACATTTAGTGTTGCAAGTTAGCAATGTTAATTATAGAAAACAAAGTTTCAATTCGTGAAGTTGCAGAGGTTGAAAAGTTGTTTTGCTATAATTAAGGGAGAGGAAATTATACTTCATTTCAATGCTAAAGCTTAGATTGAGATTTTAATCATCTTTAGTCAAGAATATATACATGAATTTTATGTTGGAATGGTTCAACTTGAAGAAATTCTATATATATTGCGTTTTCAAAATTCGATTATGATTACGGCATCCCTCTTCATAGTTAAATTTTGAAAACATGGCAAATAAAAAATATTGTAGCAAAAGACTTGTCTAGTATCATGTCTTTATGTCAAACATCATGAATCGTGTCCCATATGCTTCGGATATAGGATCGATTGCATGTGCTATAATATTCATCTTTTCTAAATTTTCCAAATGCTGAAGGCATTGAGAAGGGAAAAGTCTAGAACTAGATATGACTAAAGTGATTTAGCAATTTTCGAGGACAATCTAAGGTTCGCCAAAGATTGGTTGCTCAGGGAAAGTTGGAAGTAAGTTGTCGAAAAGGACCATATTGACATATTCTGAAAAGAAGTAACTCTTGTTCGGAAGTGATAGTCAAAATGGGACTATGGAAATGTCTCCATAGGTGGAAGTTATTCAATCTGTGTAAGATTAGAAAATGTTAATGCAAGAAGGATGTTCAAAGCAATGTACTTTGAATATGAGACTTTCGTTCCATAGAAGTTGACCTTCTTTGGAATGCTCTGTAATGACTGGTGACAAGGGTATGGTGACTTTGTGCATAATCATTACAAGAGGAACATTGCATAAATGTTTAAAATCTAACATATTTTTTGGTAAATGATAGGAATCGGGGATTCTCACATTTACAATAAGGATTTGGGATTGTGAAATGAGTATCATTAAAATCATGTTCAATTGATCTACATCACAATGTAAGGATCATAGACAAACATAGTGTGCATACTTGGAGTATGGCATAACTATTGTTTAGAAAAACAAAGTCTACATGCTAGGAGCATGGGACAACTGTTGTTTTTATTCAAGTCTTAAGTTGATTGTTTGAAACATTATACAATGAATAATGTGTAATCAATATGGTGATAAATAAAAGGTGGTTCTATTTATATTCAAAAGGGTTCTGAGACCATATTGGATTCGATTATTATTGTGTTTCACTTTGCATGTTTTGACTTCCTAAATAGCTAGGTTATTCTTTCCGAATGACTAAGTTATTTAAACACTCCACAGTCGTTCATATGTTGGAAGTAGGTATGAATCAAGACTGTCATGAATCGAGTTTGTAGATGGCTAAATGGGTTTAGTCATAGCAATGGTTGCTACAACATTCATGAGTGCTCATAAGTTATGAGTATTGGAATAAACCCACGGTCACTTGTATCACTTCATGGAATTTATCTCGAGTGATTGTGAGACGGTAATATCATATAAATCTTCAAACCTAGAGATATGAGTTGTTACCAATGAGTTGGTTGTGCATTGATTGCACGTAAATGCATCAGTAACTTGATGTTATAAAACGTGCCTTTGTGTACAATTCAACAAGTAGTAGAACAAGCATATGAGTCGAAGTTTATCTGTTCCTTCTAGAAATAGAAGCGATATCTGGGCCCCTCGATGATTTTGTTGTGACCTATGTACCGGCCGGTCAGAACTAAATTGATGTGTTCGATTAAGTTCTTTTTCAAACAAATCGAAAATCGGGAAACAAACTGCTGGACAATAAGTACGACGTTGTTCCATGTATTTGTCCGCCTGATATCATGAGAACAGAGGATTATATGATCACTTATCTAAAATGGCGCTTCATAGTTCAACAGAGTTTTCGAGAGCTACGATTGTTGGTTGGTTCCTTGAAGTAACATACACAAATATAGTTATTAGACTTATCCAAGTGGGAGCCTGTTGGATAAGGTGTCTAAGTCCATAACTTATTTGGTACATACTTGACCCGACCCGGCATGGTCCATTTGGGTTGCACTTCACCCGAACTATTTATGGATAATTTTATGAGAGTTATACACATATGTTTATTAATATATTATAAGTTATAATATATTAATATGAAGTCATGTTATTTAATTAGTCTTAGTCTTAAATTAATGATGAATTAATTTAGAGATTAAAAGGAAGACTAATTAGATTGTGGGCTATTGGTTTTATATAGTGTGGGCTAACACTCATTTGTTAATGGGCTAGGCTTATATGGAAGTCCATGGATGATCCATGGAGCTTTTAACCCTTGGATCCTTGGGAAAGGAAAGGTCATGGGTTATTAGGGTTTCACCCTAATCATGTACACTATATAAGCATGCTTATGTTGCATGAAATAGCCACTAGTGACACTAGTGTGGTTTTGTGTGTGTGGCCGATTTTCTATGTGTGTATACACTCTCTCAAAGTTTTCCAAGTGTTTGTGGTGATTTGTGATTCCATTTGAGGCATTCACACTATTGGTGCTTGGCTCTCAAACTCCAAACAATCAACCATCATCAAAAGGTATGTATTTCTACTAGTACTTTTATGATTCTTAATCCTTATGCTATGCTAGTTAGGAAGAAACCTTGGAAGTTATTATTTGCATGTATTTTAGAAGAAAACATAGATCCAAGGTTTATTAGGGTTGCATGCACACTTAGGAAGTGTTAGATTGCTCAAAACCCAACAGTAACTGTAGCAGCATTCTTGGCAGCAGCAGCCTGCAAAGAATCTAAAAAGATATGAGCCTGAGAAACTAGTTTATCGACTTTTGCGGTCGCATCCTTGCATTCTTTTGTAGATGCATGAACAACTTTAGAGGCCTGTTGACACTGAGAAGTGGAGGCTTCAATAGCCTTGGCTGCAGCAGTTAAGGAGGTTGAATGTTCAGCAAGAACTGAAGAGAAGAGAGCCTTAAATGCCACATCTGAATAAGCGCATGAGGAAGAGGAGGAAAGCATTTGATCCAGTTTTTCGTTTACATCTTTGAGATGACGTTTGGTGATAGGCTCGTCGTCATCATCCTCACTCCGTAATCGACAAGGACTGAAGTATGTAGAGTCAAACTCCAAGTCCTTACCGCCCAAAATTGGGTTTGTTTCTGTAGAAGGTGTTGGCAATAAGGGTTTTGAGGAAGGTGGAGGTTCGGTTGTTTTAGGAGGTTCGGTTGTTTGAGTAGCTTCGGTTACAGGTAGGTTGGGAATAGTGAAGGTAGGTTTTGTAGTGGTGGTAGAGGTTGTGTCTGTGAGGATGGGAGTGGGAATAGGTATTGAAGTGAAAGTTTGAGAGGTGGTTGTTTGAGAGATAGGAGGGATAGAAGCAGGAATGGTAACAGGTGGAGGTGAAGGAGGCAATGAACGAACCGGAATTTCTGGAGTTAGGGAGCAATGGGGAGTATCCCCTCGGCTCGAAGCCTCTTCATCTGAACTTTCGTCTTCATAGTCTGATGACAGAGCTTTCTTCTGGTTAGGAGGAAAGTATTCTGAATCCGAGTCGCTGGAGGATTGAAGAATAAGTTTCCTGGCAGGCTTCTTCTGCTTTTTGGGTTGTGGTTGAGAAGCAGCTGCTTGACCAGTTTTCCACTTCTTGGGAGTCTGCCCCTTGGATGGTTTTGCTACCGGTCCCTCCTTTTGTGATTCAGGTTTGTTGCCCCTTTTGGCTGGTTTATCGACTTCTTCAATAGAACGAAGCATTGTAGGAATAAGCTCACGCGGACCAACAGACTTGCGTTTCCGGTACTGCTGAAGAAGATTGCTTGATGTTGAGATTGAATTAAGCATTCTTTCAGGAATGGAACCGATGTATGAGAACTTTGTGGGGTCAGTGACGATGATCTTCGTCGTATGAAAGTTGGCGATCGAATAAAGTAAGGAATCCACCATTATTGGGACGGGATTGCGATGCATTGCCCACTTGGCGATAATGGTCCAGAAATGCCCACAAGAAATTTCGGAGTGCTTTGATGAAGAAAGTAAACTTTGAACCAGTTGCTGCCAAATGATAGACCCATAGTCAAGATTAAGCCCGCTGTACAACCCATACAACACCGTCATGAAGGCCTTGCTAGCACCGTCAGTACCAGCACTTCGCTCAGATGAACCCTTGAACAAGAGTGTGAGTAGGCCATTCCATTGAGGAGGAAGCCAGGACTTCTTGAACTTTGTGACGGTTGTTAGGGTTTCAGTATACCCCATCTGATAAAACATGGTGAACAGTTGGCCAGTGGTAATGGAGTCAGGGTTTACCAGAGACGGGTCTTGTGAGAGACCGATTAGGGCACATAATCTGCTTTTGGAGATAGAGAACTTCACATTGTGAAGCTCGAAGTGGATACGCTCATTGGCTTTATCGTAGAACGCCGTGGAGTAGACACGAGATAAGAACGACATTGGCACAATTTCAACCTTTGTCAGGGCATCTACAAGAGGTGAGTATTTAAGACACTCAACCACATAAAGCATATACGGCTCATAAACGAAGGGAGTGAGATCGATGATTAGGTTTTGTTGGGGTTTTATTGTGAGGAGGGGTTGACGAACTGAGGTATCAAGAACAAATGAAGATTCTGCCATTGTAGAAGCATGGGAATGTTGATGAAGAGTGAAGAAAATAGTCGGGTTTCTTTGAGAGCTTTTTGGAAGTGATAAAGGTTGAGAGAGTACCGTTCCAATTCCTTTTATACGTACAGGGTTGAGAGAGAAGAATCCGGCTGAAATCCTGGATTATCTCTAAAAACGCGCCTGGCTTGATGTGGGAACAGTTGGCATGCCAAAGGTGATGCAGGAGAGAGAAAAACGTTTCCCCTTTTTCACGCCTTTTGATAAAAACTCACCTTTTTCAAATCGCCAAACCGTTTGAATTTCTACTGAGTCAGCGACCATTTCAACCTAATTGTTTCACCAGATAACGCTTGAGTAGTTGTATCTTGATAATCTGTGTAAAACTTAGAATTCTGGAAAATTGAGTGTAAAAGATAAAGAAATAGAACAAGTATTTGGTGATTGACTGTGATGTCGTGTATAGACATAAAGCAATTGATTCTGGGCAAAAATCACTTCCTTCAAAGTCAAGAGAGACATTGAAGTGCTTGCTTGGTTTCCAATGAAATAACTATCAATAACTTGTTCAGAAGTTTTGAAAGGCTTCTTTTTAAGGGGTAAAGTGGGTGTCTTTCACTTCATTTCATAATTTTGATACTTAACATAAGATCAAAATAGAACGAAGTACTTGTGAGATCATTGTGACCTGTTGAACAAGTAGATGAGAAATAATTTATAGTGACAACTGAGTTTAAGAAATCTCAAAAAAAAAAATAAACTGTATCTTTTAGGGTTAGAGACACCTTGGTGAAAGGCAATCTCATAAAGATTACTCAAAAGGAAAAAGAGATTTCATTGGGTAACAAGTAATATCTTGAATTATTGAATTCACCGTCAATTCGTTAATAGTGTTGAATTTTGGGTTTCACTTAGTACATAGTGGCATGAAACTAAGATCATGAACGCAGATTTTGTATAACCATAAACCTCAGTGGCTAAGACTGAGAGTCTCAAGGGTTATATTGATGAAACGAATTATAATGGAGAAGATGATAGAGATGGTAGAAGAAGAGAAAGTACCTCTGTATTAAAGAAAAGAAGGACCAAGTAGAAAACTCTAAGCTCAATGTGAGTAGAGTAAGGTAGCTCATGATTAGAGTGAATCACATAGTCTGGATTGGGAAAACATGATTGGTATATATCATGTTATTAAGGCTTCACTCAAAATCTATCGAGGCTTTAGTCAACATACAACAACATGCTTCTAGGGACTCCTAACTAGGAAAACTATTTGCTTGTCTTAGCAATGCCATTGAGATAAAAAAAAAAATATTTTTTTTTGGATTTCTTAAGAGTTTTTAAAGAAAAAATATTTTAGGAATTTTATAAGAGAGAAAAAAAATAGAGAAAAGATGTACATAAGTAAACACTTGAAAATGCCTAAAAAATGAACAAGTTCAGAAGGACCGAACCCGAAATAGACCGAACGCTCGGTTCATTTCGGTTCATGGACCAACTTCACCCGAAATAGACCGAACCCGAAATGGATCGAACCCTAAATAGACCGAACGCTCGGTTCATTTCGGTTCATATAGGTTCGCTCTATTTCGCTTGTTACCTTTAAGAGAGCGAAGGCGATTTTGGTACTGACTAGACTTGCATCATTCCTAGGCCTTGTAAGATTTTATTGAAGCTTGCTTCAAGTAAAGCCTTTGTGAAAATGTCTGCCAGTTGATCAGTCGTTCTTACGAAGTGCATTTCTACATTGCCATCTTCGACGTGATCCTTGATGAAATGGTATCTCAATGCGATATGCTTTGTCTTCGAATGTTGCCCTGGGTTGTGACAAATTCTAATTGTGCTTTCAGAGTCACAGTATAGGGGGATTTTTTTTCATGTATAAGCCATAATCCCGAAGTTGACTCTGTATCCATACTACTTGAGATGTACAAGAAGTCGCAACAATGTATTCGGCTTCTGCAATGGATAACGAAACACAAGTTTGTTTCTTTGATTTCCAACTGACTAATTTTCCATCTAGAAATTGGCATCCTCCTGTGGTACTTTTTCGATCCAATCCACAGCCACCCAGATCAGCATCTGAAAATGCTTGCATGAAGAATCCAGAGTTGGCTGGATACCATAGACCTAGAGAGGAAGTTCGCTTTAGATTGCGAAAGATGTTCTTCACTGCTTGAAGATGAGGTTCTCATTGGTTGGCCTGAAATCGAGCATAATAACAGACAGAGAACAAGATATCGGGTCTACTGGAGCGAAGGTTTCTTCATTATCGATTCCCTCTTCCTGACAATATCCTTTGACTACTAGCCTAGCTTTATTACGAATAACATTTCCTTCTTTGTCCATCTTGTTTCTGAACACCCATTTGAGACCGAAAACCGAAGCATCCTTTGGTGTTGGAATAAGACGCCATACCTTGTTTCTTTCAAACTCATTTAGCTCATCCTGCATGGCTTAAACCCGATCTGAATGATCAAGAGCCGAATTAACAGTCTTTGGCTCGATTTTGGACACGAATGAATTGAACATACAAAACTCGACCTTTGAAAATAGAGCAGCCTGTTTCGCTTTGATTTGAGATCGTGTCAACACCTTTTCAGAGGATTGCCCAATAATTTGAGTCTGGGGATGATCTTTGGTCCATTTCACAAGTGGAGGAAACTTTGAATCATAGATGGGATCCAATTCAGCATTGATTTCTTCTTTGAGTTCAGACAAGTTGTCATCTTCACTAATTGTTTTCTCTCCCTCGAAGAATGATTCCTGTTCAGGACAAGCATTTGTACCTCCTTCATTGGTTGGAATTTAAGTGGAGGCTGTTGTATTTGGCGATGAGTTCTCCCCTTGGAACGAAGAACCTTGATCATGATGAGGAGAAGAACCCTCCCCCTCGACAGTAGGATGGTCACCAGAAGGTTTGCTTCCATCCGTACTTTTGGTTCCTTTGGATTGATCATCTTCCATTTTTCTAGCAGCATCATCTACAACTTGTTTTAAGTTGTCAACTTTGTTGTCTTTTGCAGTTGATTCTAAGTCAATTGTTTTCTGAGGCTCATCAAACAAGAGCATGAATTGATTGAAAAGATTTGAGATGGAAATAGTAACCTGACCATCTTTGGAAATATGTCTTGTGATGCATCTTTGGTTGCTCTTAACTTCTTAACATAACTATCGTCAAAGGTGACATAGTATGTTTCTTCAATTTTCTTCGAGCGTTTATTGAGAAGTCTATATGCCTTGGAGTTCAAGGAGTAGCCTAAGAAAATTCCTTCATCTGCCTTGGCATCGAGCTTGTTTCGATTCTCCTTGGAGTTGAAAATGAAGCATCTAGAACCGAACACATGAAAAAATTTCACGTTTGGTTTTCAATTGTTCAAAATCTCATAAGGAGTAATGGAGAACCGTTTATTCAAGTAAGATCGATTATGGGCAGAGCATGCAGCCGCAATTGCATCAGCCCAGAAGTATAATGGCAAGGATGCGAAGCAAAATATGGTACGAACAGCTTCACACAAGGATTGATTTCTCCTTTCAACAATGTTGTTTTGTTGTGGAGTATAGGGGGTTGAGAAATTGCAAGTTGTCCCCTTTCCAGCAAGAAAACTTTCAAAATCTTTGTTTTTGAATTCTAGGCCTTTATCGCTCCTTACATTTCGAACAATCTTTCTGAATTGCGTTTCAATCAGTTTAATGAAGAGCTTGAGCTTTGTTACAGCTTCAGACTTTTGCTTGAGAAAGATGGTCCATGTGAATCTTGAGAAATCGTCTACTATAACCAGAATATATTTGTTTCCTCCAATGCTTTCGATGGATGATGGACCACATAGATAAATATGCAGTAACTCCAATCGTTCTATTACTTTGGTGTTGATTATTGAGGGATGGCTCTGTCGACTCTGCTTTCCCATTTCACATGTTGCACAAAGATGTTCTTTATTGAATTTCGGAACTGGCAGACCTCGAACATGATCACCGAAAACTAATTTGTTGATGTCCTTGAAGTTCAGGTGTGAGAGTCTTCTGTGCCATAGCCAACTTTTGTCGGAGTGTGCCTTTGAGAGTAAGCAGATTGCAGGTTTACCTCGTATTGGATTGAGGTTCACTGGATACATTTCTCCTTTTCGCTTGGATCTTAATAGAACGTTGCTTGACTTCTTCTCGAAAATTTCTGAGCCTTCATCGTCGAAAGATACTTTCAACCCGGTACCAACCACCAGCTGTGATACACTGATTAGATTGTGTTGAAGTCCTTCAACGTATGCTACCTTCCTTATGGAGAATTCGCCATTAGTGATCATTCCATGGCCTTTAATAGGTCCAAATGAGTTGTTGCCATACTTTACAATGCCACCATCTTTTAAAGAGCGAAACTCCCTTAGTTCCTCCTTTCTTCCTTTAATGTGACATGAGCAGCCACTGTCAATGTACCATTCTTCGTCAAACTGATCGTCACGTATAACCTGCAAAAGATTAAGCAGATTTAGGAACCCAAAGTTTCATGGGTCCTTGTGAGCCTTTTACAGGACATGGTATAGTAAGAGAAATGTCAACCATATATGTGCGTTTAATTAAAGTGGTTTCATCTTTTCTTTTAATGGTGAAAACTTTAATTTTTGTCGACTTAGGAGAACAAGAGTTTTTGACAGAAGGACTAGAATTTAGATATTTAGAATTAGGAGCGACGTTAGGTTCTTGATTATTAAGATCTGGCTTGTAGGCTTGAGGACTAAAACTTTTCTTTCGGTTGGAGTTGGATGGGGAACCGAAACTTCCCTTTCGGTTGTCCAAGGATGAGGGACCGAAACTCTCCCTTCGGTTGTTGTTGGAAGATGAACCGAAACCACCCCTTCGGTTGTGAATGGGTGATGGATCGAAACCACCTTTTCGGTTGTTGATGGGTGATGGACCGAAACCCCCTTTCGGTTGTTGATGGGTGATGGACCAAAGCCACCCTTTCGGTTGTTGATGGGTGATGGACCGAAACCACCCTTTTGGTTCCAATCTCTTGAAGGACCGAAGCTGCTCTTTTGGTTCCTGTCGTAACTGCGCTTCTGGTTCTTTGAGTTTTCCTCCAGTTTAGACTTTCTTTCAATCCTTACAAAGTCAGGATTTTGAGAATTCCAAAATGGTTTTCTTTCGGAGAGATTCTTCTTGTATCTTACGTTACATTGATGCTTTCGATCGGCGACCTGTTTGGGATTTCTATGAATGTTGGCCTTTCTTTTAGTGTCACTCGTAGTTTGCGTCGGTTCATCCACATATGGTTTAGTTCCACTTGTCCTAGGCACATCATACTTTGTTGGCTCATTCAGTGGTTCGGGTATATATCTACCTTTCACTCTCCATGAGGTTTTCTGAGAGAGACCCTTCGTCTTGTCTGCGTTGTCGATTGGGGCAGACCAAAAGTATTCATCACATCCACTAACATTGTCTTCTTCTACCATCGTAGTGAACTCTGCAGTTTGTTGTGGAGTGACCACCGACACAGTGTAAACCTGATTTGGAGTAGTTTGAACCTTTTGGTACACCACAGCTTTAGCTTTGAGAGTTTTGGACTTGTCGGTAGTGGAACGAGCAAACTCAACAGAGTTTTCAGAAATGAGGTTTTTAATGGACTTTGGTTCATTCTTGGCTAATTCGGAACAATCTACCAAATCTTCTACAGAAATTTCACTCATATCATCGACCTCATTAAGTTCAGATGTATTTTCAATATCAATTTTGTTATCTAAACTTAAATTGGCATTCAATGAGTCAAATTTTTGTATAGTTTCGGCTCTCAGTTTCAATTTGTCATTTTCATCTAGTAGATTTTTGAGCATGTCCTTGTGGTCCTTGGACTTTATGTAAGATTAAATTTTGTCCAGACCAATCTTATATGCTAGAGACACTTCGTTAGAGGACACAACACTTTCACAGTTGTATGCTTCTGCATCGATTTCATCCTCCTTTAATTCAAGGAAAGGTAAAATCATACGATGAATTTTCTTCCCTATTTTACAATCAAGATGCAACTGAGTAATGTTAAAATAAAGCCTCTTAGCAATTAAACAAAAAATGTTTCTTTGTTTGAGAAGTTTAAGATTGTCTCTTTGCAAATAAATAGAATCATCGTTTGATCTAATTAATTCCTTTTCCTTTTGCTCGATCCACATTCTTTGTTCTTCACTCTTTGAAGAAATCCTACTGATTTGATCAGTTAGGTTAGAATTGGTGACACGGGTTTGGGTGAGACTGCTACTTATGCTAGAGAATTTCGACTTCAAATTATTTAATTCCTTTTCATAATTATTAGCAGGTAATTTTAGAGAAGCAAGAATATCTTGTACCATTTTGATCAACTCATCGCATTCATTGATCTGAGCACTACAGGCTTGGCAGCGAAACATCTGTCCTCTCGCTCTCTTTCTTCTTCAACTCCCCCATCTATTGTGTATCCTCTCATTTGGGACACACCCTCGGTCACTGCAAAACATCTTCCCATTGACTGTTCTGATTTTGCTATCATTGCTTTTCCATGAGTTGGCTTCCTAACTTCATCATCCTCAGAGTCTGTAGAACAGACTTCCACACCTCCAAACTCATCACTGTTGGTTGAACCCTGCACAATTAAAGCATTCATAGTAGAGTTATTAACATCAGACTTTCTTTTCTTTATTTCCTCCAATCTTCTCAGGAGGCTCGCTTCCTCATCATCTTCTCCTGTCTTCTATTCCTTCTTTCTCAGCATGCAGTCTTTCGCAAAATGATTTTTGCCTCCAGAGTAATGGCAATCAAATCCTGAGTCGCCTCCAATTTTAGCTTCCTTCATAGACTCTTTAGATTTTGATCCCATCTTCGGTTCCTCCTTGACCCGTTCAACGTTATAACTTCCGAGCCAATTTCGGTTTTTGTTGGAGGGGAATTTCTTCTTAATGAATTTTCTGGGGTTTGACACCATCATTGCATATTCTTCGCCGGTTAGATCAAAGTCAGCAAGATCTAATTCCTCTTCTTCTTCAATCGAGCTCTTTCCTTTGGAGACAAGAGCCATAGAACCAAGACCCGAAACAACATTCGTTTCCTTTGATAAGGCATTCTCATGGGATTTTAAAATACCCACAAGTTTTTCCAAAGAGTACGACTTGAACTGTTCATGAGCTTTGACAGTTGACACAACGGCCATCCATTCAGGTCCGAGACTATTCATGAAAGTGACGTTTTGTTCAATCACTTTTCTTTCAATACCATGCTTTATCATCTTGCTCAAAAGATGATTGAAACGATCGAAAGTTTGGATAAGCTTTTTCTTCAGGCTTTTTCTTAAAATCACCAAACTCTGACAACAAGAGGGTTTGAATAGAGTGTTCCAGATCTTCATCACTGGAATACAATTCCTTCAATCTATCTCAGATCTCCTTGGCTGTAGCACAGGAACTTACCAATCGAAATGTATCCGATTGTAGCACAAACCGTATCATCCTGAGAGCTTTGATATTCTATTGGAACATCTCTTTTTCATCCTGAGGGATGTCTTTGACGTCATTAACAAGCTGATTGTATTCTTTCTGCGTTTTAACAATCTTTGACGTGCTAGAATGAGCGAATGGGCCTGAAGTGATAGCTTCCCAGATTAGATACCCATTATCCTCCGATCCAATCATGTAGTCTTCAAAGTGATGCATCCAGACTTCATAGTCTTGCGTATACAAGATCGGTATTCTTGTTGTAGACCCTATGCTGTTTGAGATATTTATCGGATTGGTTTGAGAATCGTCCATAGACATTGTGAGTACTTTTGATCGAAAACCTATAAAAGATCAAATTTGTAATATATCGATTAGGGTTAGATTAACAATTAATGAGATACGCCAATAAGGAATGATGGCTCAATAAATATCAATCAATGCGGAATAAAAACCCTATGAACTTCTTCGACAGAAGAGGTGTGTATGGATTACACAGTCTCCTGCTCTGATACCAATTGATGAGTTCAAAACTCTTAGATCGTTTATATCTTTCACAAGTACGATAAAAGAATTATAAAAGACAAGAATAAATTATAAACGAGCACAGATCAGAATCAAATAAGAGCTTATGATTCAAAAATGAGTCACGCCTCAGCAGAGCTCGATGAAGAACTTCCGCTGTAGAGGCGAGCTAGGGTTTACGAAATTAATGAATACAAAAACAAGGAAAGCGCTACTTACTAAGTCTGCATGCATGCAGCTTATATACTTAAACCCTAATACAAAATTATGCACGGCTGGACAGGCCTAATACCGGCAACTAAACTAGGCTATGAACCGAGCCCATGATGCAATCCACTAGACTCAACATGGCTCTACTCCAAGTCCACAACCAGACAAAGAATAGGAGGTAGGGCGAAATCACACATCCTAAGTCCGTAGAATCTTAATTATATACCACCCTCGCGTATACACCTAGTGGTGAAAGGTTAGTTGCATGGGTCCTTAGTCTCTAATCCTGAACTTGACTTGCTGTATGAGCGATATTCCCGTGAGGTCTGCTGGGAATACTTCAGGAAGGTTACAAAAACATCTGAAACATCCTCGATGTTTTTCGCTTCAATTTTGTTGTCTACGGAGTGGGATAGGAAGGAATGGTACCCCTTCCATGGGTACCTATGAGTTTTGAAGCGAGAGATGATACAAAGGTTTGTGTCGGGTTTGTCGTTATAGATTGAAAGGATTTTGTTAGTTGGCCGGTTAAGGCGAAGGGTCTTTTCGAAGCACACGATATTGGTGTGGTGAGGACCAAGCCAATCCATGTCAAATGATGATGTCGGATCTTCTTATGGTAAAAGGTGTTAAGTCGATTTGGAAGGAGTGATTGTTTAGAGTGATGGTGTATTCTATGTATATGTTTTTAGTGCCTTTCGTTCTACCCTTATAGTTACTACTGCGAATGATTTTGTACCGCATTTAGTGAGCCCAAACAGTAAGAGTGTTCTGATAATTAGTGATGAAATATTGTAATATGATCCCTACCAAGTCCCTCTATAATCGCTTAGTGTATACAAGTCGTATATAATTAAGATTGAGAAGACAATCGACTGACTTACTCCACACTAAATCCACAACCAGACAAGGAACAGGAGATAAGGCGGAATCACTCACTCTAAGCCTGTAGAATCATAATTATATATGACCCTAATGTTTACACTAAGCCATCATAGACCACCTGCCAGGATTCTTAGTTTTTTTATCAACGATGCAATTTATTCGGATGGGAGTAAATTTATGCTTACGATTTAATTGTCACCAGTTTTAGTAACATTTAAGCTTTAAATAATTTTATTTGAAACCGTACCATTATTCACAGGCGGGTTCACGAGAGTCTCTCCTGCGGTGATCATCAGTACACTTCCATCACTACGAATATTCCTTGCTCTTGGACAATATCTCTTGAAGTGTCATGTTTCACCGCACATGTAACAAGCCGGGTTTACTCCAATGCCGGGGACTTGGGTGAGGGGTTGCGCCAGTGCCCTATAGAAACGGGCAGTGAGCCCTTTCCTGTTGTAATTTCTGCAATGCATGTCTCGACAAACTCCGGTGTGATGGAAGTTACACTTGTTTCACTTTGAAACGTTTCCAGAGTAACGACTAGCGGGTGCCGAAGTGACAGGGGTCGTGGCAACATGAACACCAACAACCTGTTGTTTCTTCTAGGGTTGTTGTGTTGGATGTCCCTTTTTCTTGCTCCAAGACTTTCTCTTATATTCACTCCCTTTGGATGTCTCAGGAACAGGGGCCATCATGCCTTGGAGGACTCCATGGTCCATGAGCGTTTGAGCCAGATGCTTGGCACTATCGAAAGTGGGTGGACCTGTAGTATCACGTTTCCTTGGTTCTGAGGAGATAGTCCCCAGATGTACGTTTCCACTTTCTAACTTTCCGGGGTGACCATCCCGGGGCATAGTGTTGCTAGGTGACTAAATCTATTAGTGTAGGCCACGATGTTAGAGCATGTCATGATAAGGCTCCAAAGCTCTTGTTCTAGCTTTTTTACTTCATCCCTTGGGCAGTACTCCTCCATCATCGGTGCTTATAGGTTCTCCCAGCCCATTAAGTTAGCCATTGTAAGTGTTAGTTACTTGACATGGCCATTCCACTGTAACACCCGGAGATTCAGGTGCATTTCTTTCACCCTTGTTTTTTGTCAATTGTTCATGATTGGGTCCTTGAGTGGAGAAAACCTTGCAAGTGAGTACGCTAGGCATACCAGAGGGGTACGCTGTGCGTACTCATGCGCTTATTTTGGACGCGGAGTCGCTAGGTACGCTGTGACGGGTTTTGAGCATTCTAACACTTCCTAAGTGTACATGCAACTCTAATAAACTTGAATCTATGTTTCCTCTATATACATGCAAATTTCTTTTTCAATGTTATTTCCTAACTAGCATGGCATGGGGAATAATAAAATATAAAACTAGTAGAAATACATACCTTGATGTTGCTTGGATTCCTTCAAGACTTTGGGAGCCTAGCACCCCAAATGTTGTGCCTCAAATGCTTCACACAACACCACAAAACTTGGAATAACTTGAGAGAATACTTCTAGCACTCAAAATCGGTTATGCCCTCTCCAGTAACACTAGGTCACCATTTTGCTAGCCAAAGGGTTCCTTTTATAGTGGTGTCACAATTAGGGTTTCATTAAGAAGACCTATAATTGTCATGACTCATCATTTCTCATGACCCATGGTTTTGTAACTCCCATGAACTATCCATGGAGCTCCAAATGGTTACATCCATAACCCATAAACCATGGATCATTAATCCACCGTAAAAGAATTGATGATTGTCATAATCAACCCTCTAGATTTAATTAGTCTCACTTTGATCACCAAATTAATACTTGATCAATACTACTTAAATAACACTATTATTAATATATTAGAACTTATAGTATATTAATAATCATAAGTGCCATATTCTCTCATTTAGTCTATCCAAGTATTGCAATGCCATGCAACCCAAATGGACCATGCCGGGTCGGGTCAAGTACATACCAAATAAAGTTATGGACTTAGACACTATATCCAACAGTCTCCCACTTGGATAAGTCTAATAACTATATTTGCAAATATGACTTCAATATCTGACTAGAAATCGTAGCTCTTTCAAAGTCTCTCGGAACTAAGATGTTGATGATACGCCATTTAAGATAAGTGATCATACAATCCTTTTCTCTCATGATATCAGCTGGACAAACACATGGAACATGGTCTTACTTATTGTCCAACATTTGTTTCTCGATCTCCGATTTGTTTCGAAATAGAACTAAATTGAACACATCAATTAGGTTCTGACCGGGCCCGGAACACAGGTTAAAACCAAATCATCGAGGGGCCTAGATATCGCTTCTATTTCTAGATGGAACAGATAAACTTCAACTGATATGCTTATACTAACTACTTGTTGAATTACTCACAAAGGCACGTTTTATAACATCGAGTTACCAATGCGTTTTCGTACAATCAATGAATAACCAACTCATGGTCAACAACTCATATCTCTAGGTTTGAAGATTTATATGATATTACTGTCTCACGATGACTCGAGATAGATTCCATGAAGTGATGCAAGTGAGTGTGGGTTGAATCCAATACTCAGCCCTTATGAGTACTCATGAATGTTGTAGCAACCATTGCATTGTCTAAAGCACTTTAGACAAATCATACAAGCCAAATTCATGACAGTCTTAAATCAATACTTACTTCCAAAGTTTGACTGACTGTGGATGGTTTGACTAATAACATGATTATTCTGGAAGTAGAAACATACAAAATTGAAACATAGTAAACAATCAACACAAGATAGTAACACCTTACTCATAAATAAATAACAACTTTTATTTATCATCAAATGTCAATTACATTTTACAAGTTTCAGGAATCTAATTATTGAAACTAATATCATCCTTCAGCCCAATGCGCCTCGCATGCTGTAAATGCTTAACCCTGCTCAGTCCCTTCATGAGGGGATCTGCCGGGTTCTCATCTGATGATACCCTCTTTGCAACGAGGAGTCCTTCTATTCTATGTCTGATGAAATGGTATTTTCTATCAATGTGCCTAGATCTCCCATGATCTCTTGGTTCTTTAGCCAAAGCAACCGTAATTTCACTGTCATAGAAAATTTCCACTGGCTCCTTTATAGCTGGTACAACTCCAAGGTCTCCAATGAAGTTAGTTAGCCATATCGCCTCTTTTGCTGCCTCCCTTGCTGCTATGTACTCTGATTCACAAGTCGAATCAGCTACTGTCTCCTGCTTGGAACTTTTCCAAGTAATTGCTCCTCCATTTAGGATAAAGACCCAGCCTGACTGAGAGCGGAAATTATCCCTATCAGTTTGAAAGCTAGGATCATTATATCCTTCCACTCTCAAGTCATCACTACCTCCGAGGGTAAGGACCCAGTCCTTAGTCCTCCGAAAATACTTGAGAATGTTCTTTACCGCTGTCTAGTGTGCCTTGCCAGGGTTCTCTTGATATCTACTGACCATGCTCAAAGAAAAGGCCACATCAGGGCAAGTACAAGTCATAGCATACATGATCGAGCCCACATCAGAAGCATATGGTATATGACTCATTTCAGCTATCTCAGCCTCTGTGCTCGGACTCTGAGTCTTACTTAGCTTCGCATTACTCTGGATTGGTAATTCTCCTTTCTTAGAATCTTACATATTGAACCTCTTTAGTACCTTATCCACATAAGTACTTTGACTAAGTCCAATTAGTCTCTTACTCTATCTCTCAATATCCTTATCCCTAGGATATAGGCAGCTTCCCTAAGGTCCTTCATAGCAAAACACTTCCCAAGCCAGGCCTTAACCTCCTGCAAAGTTGGGATGTCGTTTCCTATGAGTAGTATGTCATCCACATACAACACCAAGAAGCTAACTATGCTCCCACTAGCCCTGACATACACAAAAGACTCATCCTCATTCCTAGAAAAGCCAAACTCTTTGACTTTCTCATCAAAGCAAAGATTCCACCTGCGAGATGCTTGTTTCAATACATAAATGGATTTTTCAAGCTTACACACTCTATTAGGGTATTTTGGATCGACAAAACCCTCTGGCTTAGCCATGTAAACATCCTCAACCAACTTCCCATTAAGGAAAGCGGTTTTGACATCCATTTGCCATATTTCATAATCATGAAATGCAACTATGGCTAATAAAACTCTAATAGACCTAATCTTAGATACTGGTGAGAAGGTCTCATCATAGTCAACTCCCGGAGTTTGAGTAAAGCCCTTCGCAACCAGTCGCGCTTTATAAGTGTGCACTTTCCCATCCATGTCGGTCTTCTTCTTGAAGATCCATTTGCGTGCAACTGTCTTACGACCTGGTACATTGTCAACCAAGTTTCAAACTTGATTGTCATACATGGACTGAATCTCGCTATCCATAGCCACTTTCCATTTCGCAGACTTAGGGCCTGCCATGGCTTCCTTATAATTATTAGGTTCATCCAAATCTATCAGTGTACTATCACTGATAAATATATCACCTTCAGTGGTGATGTGATAACCATAATAAAATTCAGGTGTGTTCCTCACCCTAGTGGAATGTCTTGGAGGTACAGACTCATCTATCGGCTCAACAGGAGTTTCCTCCTCAAGTTGGCTGACAGCATTTGAGGTTCCTTCAACACTTGACTCTTGAAGCTCTTCAAGGTCAATTTGCCTCCCACTGTCCCCTTAGCTTATGAATTCTCTCTCACGAAAGACTCCTCTTCTTGCTCCAAAGACCACATTATTACTGGGTCTGTAGAAGAGGTAACCAAAGGATCTCTGTGGGTAGTCGATGAAAATACACATCTCGCTTCGGGGCTCAAGCTTGCCATGAGTCTCACGCCTCACAAAAGCTTCACAACCCCAAATCTTAATGTGGTCCAAATTGGGCACTTTCCCAGTCCACATCTCGTGAGGTGTTTTGGCAACCTTTTTAGTAGGGACTAGATTAAGGATATGGGCGGCAGTCTCTAAGGCATACCCCCAGCAAGAGATTGGTAACGAAGCTCCACTCATCATGGAATGAACCATATCTAACAGGGTTCGATTGCGCCTCTCAGCTACACCATTCAACTGTGGTTTCCTGGAGGTGTCAATTGTGAGACAATCCCACATTCCTTAAGATAGTCAAGGACCTCAATGCTAAGATACTCTCCTCCCCGATCGGATCGGAGCATCTTGATGTTCCTGCCCAATTGATTCTCAACTTCCTGCTTTCTTTGAACTTTTCAAAGGTTTCTGACTTATGCTTGATTAAGTAAATATATCCATATCTACAGTAATCATCAGTAAAAGTCACATAATAACAATTAGCATCCCTTGTAGCAACTCTGAAGGGCCCACATACATCCGTGTGTACAAGGTCCAACAAACCTTCACCCCTATCAAAAGTACCTGTGAAGGGTGACTTTGTCATTTTTCCAAGTAAACAAGACTGGCAACTATCATCTGACTTGAGGTCTAATGATTCCAAGACTCCAGCCTTTTGGAGTTGGCCTATGCGCTTCTTGTTAACATGTCCAAAACGATAATGCCACAAGGATCCTTTGTCCAAGCTATCAGAGGAATCAATATACAACACATTATTTCCTAAATTGTCTACAACATTCACAGCTTCATATACACCATCATAAGCTATTGCTTTAAAGTAAAATACGTCATTGTAATAAACATTAATAGCACCATTTTTATTATCAAATGAAAATGTAAAACCTTGTTTGTACAAGCCATGAAAAGAAATAATATTTCTCGCCATTTCGGGCGAGTAACAACACTTATTCAAATCTAACATTAACCCATTATTAAGCAATAAAGAATAAACTCCTATCTTGGTAACATGTGATGCTTTCCTGTTGCCCATGACTAAGTTTATCTTCCCGTGCTCCACTTGCTCACATCTTCTTAGTGCCTGCAAATCAGTACAAATGTGAATACCACACCCTGTATCAAGCACCCAAGAATTAGCATTAGATGAGTTGTTAGACAATATTGTGTAAATACCTGCATGGGTGGGTTTAACCTTCCCATCCTTTACATCTTGCAGATATTTGGCGCAGCTTCGCTTGACGTGTCCCTTATCCTGGCAATAGAAGCACTGTGCTTCCTTTAGGTTTGAAGAAGGAGTAATGGGACCTTTCTTTATCCCACTTGAAGAGGAACCATCAAGAGTCTTACCCTTGGTACCCTTCGAAGGGCTTTTCCTCTTCTTACTCTTTCCCTGCCAAATAGCCAGAACAGTGGTTGTTAAAGGAGTAGAAGTAGCAACCGCTTGACCCTTAAGGCCATTTTCAGTTGTCCTTAAGAGTCCTTGAAGTTTGCTAAGTGTGACTTCCTCCTTGTTCATATGATAAGTCATACAAAACTGATCATAACTTGGAGGTAAGGAATGGAGAATGATGTCAATCGCCAATTCCTCAGGGAAGTCAACATTGAGCTTTAGCAACCGGTCAATGAACCTCTGCATCTTCTGCAAGTGACCGGTGATGGGTTCACCATCCTTCATCCTTGCAGTTATCATGGAGGAAATGATTTCATACCTCTCTTGACGCGTGCTCTGATGGTACCTTTCCATCTGATCTAGGTGCATCTCATAGGGGTAGAAATCTTCATAAGATTTTGGAGTTCCGGAGTCATTGTGTCCATCATGATGCAGGACACCTTGGTGGCATCCTTTTCATGTGCAATGAACTCCGTAAGCTCTTCTGGTGTAGCAGTGGCTTCATTAACAACCTTAAGCTCCCTGTCAAGGACATATTCTTTGTCCTCATAGCGGGTAATCATCTTGATGTTTCTGATCCACTCATTAAAGTTGGATCCATCAAAGATGAGCTTACCACACAAGTTCATTAGGGAAAAGGAGCCCGTCGGGTTTGAGCCAACAGCGTTATTGGAAGACATCTGGAATAAAAGGAAGATAAGTTTCATTAGATTAAGAGTCCTTAATAAGTCACCCAAATGAAATATTAAGGCTAGGATCCAACAAACTATTTATAGGTGGAAGAGGGATGCTGTAATCCACACTATAAAATATTTGAAGGTAGGTAAATGACGATTTACCAATTTCCACCACAAGAACAAAATATTTTATTATTAGGTCTTACTGCTTTTGAAACTCCTAGATCTTTTGAGATACATTGAACTTTTCAATGGCATGTTTGAATCTCGAATGTGCCCTCTCAAGTTTGTGACTGGGATGCCGAGGATCACAAACAAGGTGTGAATAACCATACAAATTGACTTGGTACCCTTAACAATATTACCTAATCGATGTGCCGGTTAACCACACATGCTCCACTGATCTATAATAAAGTCAAGTTACCTTTTGCCACTCTTACTAGTCCATGTTAGTGTTCCGATTAAAAAACATACGCTCCACTAACGACTTGGTAAGGTACAAAGTGTAATTTTATGGGCTTGCACCAAATTCACATCTTCCTAAAGTAACTAAGATTGGGAATTTATAACGTATAGTTACTTTATAATTCATTATACTTTTAATGAGAATTCAAAGTCGTACCCTACCCGTTCGGCTAACGACCCTCCACCGATCAAGGAAGCGGTGGGTGAGAGTGGACACCCATTAAGTCACCATTTTATAGGCAACAACCTTATACCACCTTTATAGACCGGCTTCGTGAGTGAGGCCTACTAACGGTAAGAATGACATATTCTTGTACATATCTATATAATAAACTTATAATAATAGTATAAGTGTTGATTTTTAAACTTTTTAAAAATCTAAGGTTTAATTTGGAATTAAAGTATTAAAGTGTAAGACTTTGCAAATTCCAAAACTTGAGGGCAAGAATTGAAACTATTCCAAGTCTCTTCAATTTGTAACTTATGAGTTTTAATGGTTCATAAAAATGAATACTCTTCATTTTATGAAACCTCTTTAGTTCTTTAATCATAATTTAAAGAAGTGAATTTTGGTTCTCCATACCTTGAGGACAAGTTATGAACACCATCATTGTCATTAAGATCATGAATTAAACATACATGGAGCTTACACATAATTCCTATGATCTTCTAAAAACTCATAAGAACACAAATTCATGTCAAGGAATTTCAAGAAATCATATAAACATATACAATACTTGAAAATTAATAAAAGTCATGTAAAATGGATTAACATAATCATTATCATTTTGAAAAACATATTTTACAAGTCCAAAATAGATTGGGATAATGATTTTAATCCACTTTCAGTAACAAAACACGAAAAGACTGCCCAGCACGCTCCTACTCGTCGAGTGCATGATCCTACTCGACGAGCAGGATGAATTTGTTCATGGACTCGGCGAGTCCTTCCCATGAACTCGGCGAGTCTAGTCGACAGTGAGCAGAATTTTCGATTTTCAAGCAGTTTTGCATCAAGTATACAGAAAACAATCCTAGGCTCTGATACCACTGACGGGTTATGAGCATTCTAACACTTCCTAAGTGTACATGCAACCCTAATAACCTTGAATCTATGTTTTCTCTATATACATGCAAATTTATTTTTCAAGGTTATTTTCTAACTAGCATGGCATGGGGAATAAATAAAATATAAAACTAGTAGAAATACATACTTTGATGTTGCTTGGATTCCTTCAAGACTTTTTGAGCCTAGCACCCCAAATGTTGTGCCTCAAATGCTTCACACAACACCACAAAACTAGGAATAACTTGAGAGAATACTTCTAGCACTCAAAATCGGTTATGCCCTCTCTAGTAACACTAGGTCACCATTTTGCTAGCCAAAGGGTTCCTTTTATAGTGGTGTCACAATTAGGGTTTCATTAAGAAGACCCATAATTGTCATGACTCTTCATTTCTCATGACCCATGGGTTTGTAACTCCCATGGACTATCCATGGAGCTCCAAATGGTTACATCCATAACCCATAAACCATGGATCATTAATCCACCATAAAAGAATTGATGATTGTCATAATCAACCCTATATATTTAATTAGTCTCACTTTGATCACCAAATTAATACTAGATTAATACTTGATCAATACTAATTAAATAACACTATTATTAATATATTAGAACTTATAATATATTAATAATCATAAGTGCCATATTCTATCATTTAGTCTATCCAAGTATTGCAATGCCATGCAACCCAAATGGACCATGTCGGGTCGGGTCAAGTACATACCAAATAAAGTTATGCACTTAGACATTATATCCAACACGTTGGACGTACCCATAGTTATGCCGGGCATACCCACCCCATATGAAAAACCCTATTAAGTCTTGTGCACTATTTAAAGGAGGCTAAGGCTCATTCCTCAGCCTCCATATCAATGAGTAAAACCCTAAGAGAGAGCCTTTCATCATCCTTAGTGAGTGTGTGTGTTCTTGGAGCTAATAGTGCCTTGGTGTGTTATTGAAGAAGGAAGAAAGGTGCTTGTGGAGACTAAAAGCTTGAAGTGTAAGCTTGGATCTAAAATCTACATTGAAAGGAGTTGCATTTAGAGGTATAAAGTTCAAAACTTTCCTCTTCTTTTTGGTTGTGGTTGCATGTGCCATTTCTAGGATTAAAACCCCCAAAGGTGGACACTTTATGAGTGTAAGGTGCTCCATGGTCCAAGATCTGTCCCTTTTCTATAGTATTTGTGGTCTAGATCCATAAAGTCCCCATTTATGTCGATGATATGAGGTCATACTTGAGTTCTATGCCTTCTAGGGTTAGATAATGAGATGTTTTGGGTTCTAGTGACTTATTCAGCCATGCAAGGGCTTAAAGTCATCTACTTTATGGTTTTGGAGGGTTAGATATTGTCAGATCTAAAAGTTGGACGTGGCTCTTAACTATTTAAGACCCCAAGAGCTGAAGGACTGAAACTGGGTATTACGCCGGGCGTAATTCCACTACGCGCAGCGTAGGGGGTGGCACACCCCGATCCTCTGATGTTATCGGTTACGCCCAGTCTACATGTTTGGTGCGTGCATTGTAACTCGAAGGGTTGACGTTTATTGACTTTTAGGGTTTGGTCAACATTAGGGTATTTGAGCCATGTGAAGGGTAAAATGGTCTTTTACCCTCATAAGAGTATTAAGAGAAGGGATGGTCTACCCTTGGGAAATGTGTTGATATCGAGTACTTATTTCATATGATTAGGCGGAGGCTAGGCCTTATCCCACGGAGTCCGAGATTTCAGAGATTGCAAGTTACCGAGCTATTCGAGGTGAGCCTTCTCATTATACATTACCTAGAGTGGTATTTATGTGGATCGGAGGGTCTTAAGTGTTATCTATAAGACTATGTGAATCTATGTGCTATGTGATATTTGTATGCTATATGATTGTGTTGACCGGACCGAAAGGTCCAACGATACAGACCGGACCAGAGGGTCTAATGATTTAGACCGGGCTGGAGGGCCCAACAAATCTACGGGACTGGAGGGTACCGCTGAGACACATCGACCAGAAGGTCGTATTATAGCCTCGAGTGGTGTATATGTCGTATGTGGTATTTTGGGGAACTCACTAAGCATTTATGCTTGCAGTTGTTTGTTATGTGTTTCAGGTACTAGTGTTGAGCGTGGAAAGGCGCCGACATGATTCGTACACACTTATGAAGTTTATGTTTGAGATTCTAGGGAGATGTTTTGTGATGATAACAATTGATACAATATGTTTTGACAATATTTTATGAGTGTGTGTATGTTTTAAAAATGAAAAATTGTTTTGAAAATTTATGTTGTTACAAGTTGTTATAAGATCCTTGGTTTGACGGATTCGGATGCATCTTCGGGCGTATCTGAACTCAAACTGAGGATTTGAGGAAAATTTTGATAATAAAGTAAAATTTTTGAAAAGAATAAAAAGAGTTTTGAGACAAACAGAGCAGAGCCGTGTGTATGATCAGCCAGCGCCCGAACAGTGAATGCCCCAAAAGTACCCTTACATTATGTGTTATGAGATATGTTATGTTTGCATGCTAAAGTAGGCTAGGTATACATATTAGGACTAGAGTGGCTTGATTTGTGATGCCTTAGCCCAGGAGATTTTTGCTGCTGAGATGCTTCGTGAGTGAGTAGATATCAGTTAGGAACTCATGAAGATAGAGTACTTGTAATCCAATATCCAAGGAGGAGTACTTGGAGTGAATGCTGATGCAGTGTGGTCAGTAGTATTGGGAGCGTACTACTGAAGACAACAGATCAGTGGGCATTCCTGGTAAGAATCTTTTGGACAACGGAGGACAAGTAGGTTTGCGTCATCATGTTTGTGTGTGCTCGGTCGGGTCTCTGATAATTTTATTGTATTTTAGAGGCATCATGGTTGGGACCCGACACACACCTGAGAGCAGTGGTGTCAGCGACGAGGAGATCCGTCGATTGATTCATGCGGAGGTGGCTGCTGCCATCCGGACTGAGATTCTTGAGATGTTTGGGGACATCATGACCACGTTGATTGAGACTTTTGATGAGCGGTATGCAACGTTGACTGAGGCTGCTGCAGCTGCAGCTATTGCTGCTGTGGCTGCTGCCAGACCTCAGGGAGGTGACTCGTTGTTTTTCCGGGAGTTCAGCAACACGAACCACCAGATTTCGGCGGGACGGAGGATCCAAATGCCGCTATGAGGTGGATCTCTGACATCGAGGGATGTTTCTATACGTGCTCTTGTCCACAGCACTTGAGGGTTCGGTTCGCCTTGAACAAGCTCCGCCTGGGGGCGAAGGATTGATGGAAGTTCGTGACGGCGAACTTCACTTTGACTGAAATTTCCAAGGTGACCTGGGAGAGGTTCACCGCTATGTTTAGAGAGGAGTATGTTCCCCCAGTAGAGAGGGAACGGTTGATTCAGGAGTTCTTGACCCTCAAGCAGGGTACTGATTCTATAACAGTGATCACCAGGAAGTTTCATGAGAGGGGGTTGTTTTTCCCTGAGCAGGTGTCATCTGAGCAGGCTCGTATGAGCCGCTATCTGAGTGTGCTGAGGAGAGATATTCGGGAGATCGTCGTGAACTCGACTTATCAGAAATTTGTTGAGCTCCAAGGAAATGCCCGGAAGAGGGAGAGCGAGTTGGAGACTCAGGCCATGGAGGAGCCGAGTCACTGAGGGTGGATCGGCGGCCGGCTCAGTCTCAGCCGGAAGCCAAGTGGGCTAGTCCCGCTGATTCGAGATCTGGGGGCGCGAAGGTCCACACTTGTGGGAAGTGCGGTAAGAGTCACGAGGGGACGTGCAGGGCTAGGGTATGCTACAAGTGTGGGAAGGAGGAGCATATCGCGAGGGATTTCCCAAAGGGATTTTTGGTTTGTTTCATTGCAGCCAGACCGGCCATCAGAAGGCCGAGTGCCCGCAACTTCTTCAGGGATCAACACAGGGATCTGCCCCTGCTGCTAGGATTACCGAGGTTTGGCCGGTGAAGGTCGAGGCCCCGAAGGCTCGTGGGAGAGCATTCCAGTTGACTGCGGAGGAGGTCCGCGTGGCGCCCGATGTTGTGGCTGGTATGTATTCTCTTTCCATCATTTATTTGAGTTGAGTTTTATGCTTATATGATGGTATGCGTAGGTACTTTTCTTGTGAGTTTTGTGCCTGCGTTGGTATTATTTGACTCGGGTGCGAGTCGCTCGTTTGTTTCCGTAGCATTTAGTCAGCATATTAGTATCCGTAAAGAGGCAATGGATCGGCCTCTGTGAGTTTCCATAGCTAATGAGCGATCAGTGTATGCTTCGGATCTGATTCGGGGATGTGTCCTTGAGATCTTCGGTGTGGAGTTTCCGATAGATCAGGTCCGATCGCGATAGGGGACGTGTGTGTTATAGTGGGTATGGATTGGCTGAGCCGATATGGAGCTATGATAGATTGCAAGCGTCAATTGGTGACGATTCGAGACCCTAGTGGGGGAGTTCTTACGGTGTACGACGAGGGTACACGCTCGGGGTCAGCATTTTGTTCGGCCACCAGAGCGAGACAGAGTCTACAACAGGGATGTAGGGGATTTGTGGCATATGTGATGGATGCGAGGGTTGATTCAGAAAGACCGAAGTCAGTTGATGAGGTCCCGATAGTGCGTGAGTTTCTGGATGTGTTTCCAGAGGAGTTGTCGGGTGTGCCTCCAGAGAGGCAGGTAGAGTTCGAAATCGGATTAGTTCCCGGAGTTGCGCCTATCGCCAAGGCACCATATCGCCTTGCACCTCCGGAGATGCAGGAGTTATCCTCGCAGCTTCAAGAGCTGTTGGGGAAGGGGTTTATCCGGCCGAGTAGTTCGCCATGTGTCACACCCCCAAACCAGAATGGCGGAAACATTCGATGGTGGATGACTTCACGTAGTATCACAACAATTGAATATTGTAAAGAAAGTAACACAACCATCATATATATAATGAAAACGTATATTGTTGCGTTATACATATTAGCAAAAGAATATTACAATATGATGATAAAATGTTCAATAATAAAACATCCTTAGCGTTCCTTCTTCAAAAGCTGGTAGTTACCTGTATTACAGATTCACTGAGAAATACAAGTGGTTTCGAAAAAGTGTCAACAATTAAGTTGGTGAGTTCATAAGTGTTTTACATTGAAAAGTATGTCCTTTTAGTAGTAAATCGATGAACGAGGTTTTCAGAAAATCCAATATTTTCTATAAATGGTTTGAAAAGTTTCCAAAGTTGGAGTGCATTAGTATGTTCCATACTTGAATAATAATAATAAAATTTGTGCTAAAAAGGAAGTGGAAAACTGAATGCATATATGAATCTCGTAAATCAAACTTGTTTTTATAGTTTTATGTGAGTTTTATAACCATACTACTGACACTGACTGCCTATAACAACATTCTTCAGGTGTTGTAGTGTTATGACATTTGTCACCCCAGACCTGCCGGTCTAGCTATAGCTAATAGTTTAGGTGCGAGGTTGTCAATCCCATATAGATCTATACACAAGTATCACGCTCTCCCTCCAAGAGATTATGGTATATAATACAGGACTTGAAATGCATACATACGAGTACGTTGAAGTTTGAATATCTCACATTACTTGGTATAAACAGATTTACGATAAGAAAGACATTACTTCATTTGAAAGTATTTCGTTTTTCAAGATATATATGTAAAATGTATGAATAACTTGTTAACTATACTCATTATAGTTTCTCAAAAGGTATGTTTCCATTTAGTAAGAATGACTTGGTGATATAATAGCCCTTTAAACATAAAGTTGTTTGTATCGATACTCTATAAGATAGATATTATAATTATGTTTATAAAACAATACTTTGACCTGTAATGTACTTGTATTCCCCCTAAAACATCAAAAGAATTGAAAAGTAGGGGTATGAACTCACTCGTTTGGTTTGAAGAGAGAAAGGCTAGAGTTGAGCAGAACTTCAACCGCGGAAAGTTGCGCCTTCGGGCTCTTCGGGGGTCTCGGTAACGTAGATCTTTCGTCGGGGGCTTGGGAACGGAAACCGAGGGCGTCGGGATGGTGAAGCTTGAAAGTATGAGAGAGTGACTGAGAGTTTGAGAATGTGTGCAAAAACCCGTGGCTCACACCTTCTATTTATAGGCTGGAGGATCCGTGTACGCGGGGCGTACTACCGGCGTACGCAGGGCGTACTCGGTACGCGGGGTGTACTTCGGTTACGCGGGTCATAGAAATGCGTCACGGCTTATGACTCCGTTCTAGCTAAGCATAGAGTTGCAGCCGATGGGACTCGACTCTGGGTCTAGTACGCGGGGCGTAATTTTGGATTACACAGGGCGTAATCCAGTCTTCCATTTTCTAAATTCCATAACTTTCGCGTAAGGGCTCCGTTTTTCGCGTTCTTTATATCCACACGCAGGTGAGATTATGCTCTACAACTTTCATTTAGACTTCGTCGGCTAGTTTTGACTTTATTTTTAGTGATATATTTTTAATAGGCCAGGACTACTAAAGTCCGTTAAAAATTCATAGTTTCTTTATTCGACGTCGGTTTTCGTTTGTCTTTTTATCATTTTATTACAATTGTGGAGATCCTCAACTTACGTTTAGGTGGCAATTGCTAAATAACACTCAATCTTCAATTTGAGTTTTTAGCCCTCTACTACTGTTACGAAACTTAGGAAATTCGTAACTTCTTCATACGAGATCCAATTTGGGCGATCTTTTTATGTATGTTTATAGATTAACGAACTCTATATCTTTTATTTAGATACTTAAGGCAAAAATGCATTTTATTGAAATTTCACTTTTTACGTTAAATAGCGTTTTAACGGTGTGTCGTAAATATACGATTGCTTATAATTTCTTCAATATAACCCGGTTTTGAACGTTCTTTACGTTTTTGGAAACCTTGGCACGATATTTAATATTTGATGCATCCCAACTTAGATAGTTGAACACTTTATTTTTGAGGTTAATTTAGTTGATTCCAAATAGTTTTCGTTGTTTTTGACTTTTGAGCGTTACATTGCTTTTGGAAAAATATAGGGTTGTCACATCATCCCCTGTTAAAGGAATTTCGTCCCGAAATTTAATCTAAGATAGAGTTTACATGTTAGGAAAAAGATGCGGGTACTTTTGTTTCATCTGATCCTCGCGTTCCCAGGTGTATTCAGGACCTCGCTTGGCGTTCCAGCGGACCTTTACAATAGGTATGCGGCTTTGTTTAGTCCTTTTTATTTGCTGATCCATGATCTCTATTGGTTCCTCTACAAAGTGGAGATTTGCATTTATTGCAATTTCGTCTAGAGGGATGACAAGGGTCTCATCGGACAAGCACTTCTTTAGGTTTGATATGTGAAAGGTACGGTGTACATTGTGGAGCTCCTGAGGTAATCTAAGTTTGTAAGCCACTGGGCCGATCTTGGCAAGGATCTCGAATGGTCCGATGTATCTTGGGTTCAATTTCCCGCACTTCCCGAAGCGTATTAATCCCTTCCAGGGCAAGACCTTTAGTAGAACTCGATCTCCGACCTGGAATTCCAAGGGTTTTCGTCTTTTATCCGCGTAACTCTTTTGTCTGTCTCTTGATGCTTTTAGACGTTCCCGGATCTGAACAATCTTCTCCGTAGTTTCTCTTATGATTTCTGGTCCAGTGAGCGCGTTGTCTGTTGCTTGTCCTTTTGCTAGCTGTGTGTCCCCCACTTCGGCCCAACACAGAGGCGACCTGCATTTGCGGCCATAGAGGGCTTCGAACGGGGCAGCTTTGATACTGGTGTGGTAGCTATTATTGTACGAGAACTCGACCAAAGGTACATGTGTGTCCCATGCCTTACCAAAATCGATTACACAAGACCTCAACATATCTTCTAGGGTTTGTATGGTTCTCTCACTCTGGCCGTCGGTTTGTGGGTGATAAGCAGTACTCATGTTCAATCTTGTCCCTAGAGATTTTTGTAGTGCCTGCCAGAACCTTGAGGTGAACCTACTATCTCGGTCTGAGATAATGAATATGGGCACACCATGTAGTCGTACAATTTCTCTTAGGTATGTCCTAGTTATCTTCTCTAATTTATCCCTCTCTTTGATCGGTAGGAAGTGCGCTGATTTAGTTAACCTGTCGACAATCACTCAGATAGTGTCGAGTCCGCTTGCCTTTCTGGGTAGTTTGGTTATGAAATCCATGGTTATACGTTCCCACTTCCATTCGAGTATTTTTGGTTGTTGCAATAATCCCGAGGGTTTTTGGTATTCTACCTTGACCTTGGCGCACGTCAGACATTTACTCATGTAGGTAGCAATTTCGGCCTTCATGTTCGGCCACCAATACAATTTCTTGAGGTCGAGATACATCTTATCGGATTCGGGGTGTATGGAGTATCCTGTTTTCTGGGCTTCGTTCATGACGACATCTCTGAATCCGCCAAACTTCGGCGTCCAAATCCGATCCATGAAGTAATGAACTCCATCATTCTTGACCTCAAACTTCTTATCCATTCCCCTTTAGGCTTCTCCTGCCACATTTCTAGATGTTAAGGCTTCTATCTGTGCTTCCTTGATTTGTGTGGACAGGTGTGAATGGATTGTCATGGTTAAAGACTTTACTCTGCGACTCGAGTATTCCTTCCGGCTGAGTGCATCGGCCACCACGTTATCCTTTCCGGGATGATATCGAATCTGGCATTCATAATCATTTAGTAGTTCTATCCACCGTCTTTGTCTCATGTTGAGTTCTTTCTGGTTGAGGATATGTTGGAGGCTTTTATGGTCGGTGAAGATCGTACATTTCATGCCGTAGAGATAGTGCCTCCATATCTTTAGAGCGAAGATGACTGCTCCTTGCTCATGATCGTGCGTTGTGTAGTTCACTTCGTGCATCTTTAGTTGCCTTGAGGCGTAGGCGATGACCTTCCCTCGTTGCATCAGGACACACCCAAGTCCTTGGTTTGATGCATCACAATAGGCCACGAAGTCCTCCGTTCCTTCTGCCAAGGTTAGGATGGGCGCACTACATAAGGCTCGCTTTAGCGTTTGAAACGCGGCGTCTTGTTTTTCTCCCCAGTCGAAGGTCACACTCTTCTGAGTTAGGGTGGTAAGTGTTTTGGCAATCTTCGAAAAGTTATGTATGAACCTTAGGTAATACCCGGCGAGTCCCAAAAATTGCCGGATTTCTGTAGGGGTCCTTGGTGTCGTGTAACTTTCTATTGCCTTGATCTTAGAAGGATCCACGTGTATCCCCTCCTTGCTTACTACATGTCCTACGAAATCCACTTTCCGAATCAAAAATTCGCACTTGGAAAATTTTGCGTAAAGTTTCTCTGTCCTCAACATTTCCAAGACTTGGCGGAGGTGTTGGCAGTGTTCTTACTGGCTTCTAGAATAGATGAGTATATCATCTATGAACACGATCACAAATTTATCCAGGAAGGGACGACATACTCGGTTCATCAAGTCCATGAACACCGCTGGAGCATTTGTCAAACCGAAGGGCATTACTACAAACTCGTAGTGACCATAACGTGTTCGGAAAGCCATTTTGGGGATGTCTCCCTCCAGCACTCGCAGTTGGTGATAACCAAATCTTAGATCGATCTTTGAGAAGAAGCTTGCTCCCTGTAGTTGGTCGAACAGATCGTCTATGCGCGGTAGGGGATATCGGTTCTTGATCGTGAGTTTGTTCAGCTCCCGATAATTGATGCACATGCGAAAGGATCCGTCCTTCTTTTTCACGAATAGGACTGGTGCTCCCCATGGTGAGAAGCTCGTTCTGATGAATCCCTTGCTCAGCAGCTCGTTTAATTCAGTGGATAGTTCCTGCATCTCGGCTGGGCTAAACGGTAAGGCGACTTTGCTACTAGGGTAGCTCCGGGGATTAAGTCAATTCTGAACTCAACTTGGCGCTCTGGTGGAATTCCTGGAAGATCTTCTGGGAAAATATCTAGGAAGTTGCAGACTTTCGGAATGTCTTTAATGTTCTTTGGTTCTTGTTTCTAGTCTACTACATGGGCTAGAAAGGCATGGTATTCCATGCGAAGATATTTTTGTGGCTTAACACAGGAGATGATTTGTAAACTTGAACTAGGTTTGTCACCATAAATGACAAGAGTTTCGCCGTTTGGCAGATTGAGGCGAACGACCATTTCGTGACAAAGTATATCGGCATGGTGAAGTCTCAACCAGTCCATACCGATGATGACATCGAAACATCTTATCGAAATGGGCATTAGGTCGATTTGAAATAAGTTTTTGTCTAAATTTAATGTGCACCCTACGTACATATCACTTGTGCTCTCCGTTTTACCATTAGCCATTTCTATAATGAATACTTTATTAAGTAAGTGTTTGAGTTTATGACTCACAAAACTTCTCTCCGCACCGCAGTCAAAGAGTATGCATGCATAAATGTTGTTGAGGAGAAACGTACCCGTAACCACCTTTGGGTCGGCTATTGCTTCATTTTGACCTATTGCTAGTACTCTCCCAACACCTCCAACATTCCTCGTCTTGAGGCAGTCCCTCTTGAAGTGCCCAGTTTCTCTACAGCCATAACATGCCTGGCTTATCCCAGTACCAGGAACTTGAGTGACTGGTCCTGCTGGTGCCTTACAGAAATGGGCTGTGTGCCCTTTCCTATCGCAGTTCTTACAGTGCATCTCGTGGCAAATACCGTGGTGATGGTAGTTGCATTTGCTGCACTTGGGCAGGTTCCCTGCATATGGTTTTGTTGGCGCAGGGGTAGCAGGAGTTGTGGTGGGAGTAGTAGCAGCATGAATCGCAACCATTTGTTTCTTTGAAGGTTCTTGCGAAGTTTGCCCCTTTCTCTTGTTCCAGAATTTCTTTTTGTTGTTGTTGTTGGCATTGATCTTGTTGTTGCTGTTCCCTTTGGTTGGTTCATCCATGATAGTCGTGACTCCTTGACAGACACCATGATCAACGAGAGATTGCGTCAGGTCCTTGGCGCTGTCGAAGGTCATGGGTTTGGAAGCTAACACACTTCCTCGAAGTTGGGGTGATAGTCCCCAGATGTATCTCTTGACCTTTTGGCAATCCAGGATCAATATTCCTGGGCAAAGTGTTATTAAATCACTGAATCTGTTGGTGTAACCTGCGATGTCCGAGCCTACCATCGAAAGGCTCCACAGTTCCTGTTCAAGCTTCTGAATCTCGCCTCTTGGGCAGTATTCTCGAAGGAGCATTCGTCTTAAGTTTTCCCAACCCATGGAGTTCGCCACCACTAGCGTTAGTGTCTTGACGTGGCCGTTCCACCATGTCAGGGCTCGTTCAGAGAAAGTAGAAGCAGCAAACTTTACTTTGCTTTCTTCAGGGCATGCACAAATTTCGATTACAGCTTCTGTTTTCTCTATCCATTGAAATAGAGCCAATACTCCCCTAGTCCCATAAAAGGGAATAACGTTTCCGTTGGTGAAGTCTTTGTAAGTGCATACCCCTGAACGGCCTTGACCTTGGCCATTTGTAAAGCTGTTTCTTCCTCCTCCCGATCCGTTGTTGCTCATTTGAGACATCGTTGCGGTTACAACAATTTGGAACATAACGGCATCCATAATTGGAGGAGGTGGTGTTGAAGTTGAGTTTCTATGTGTTGATCTACGAGGAGGCATGTTCTAGTAGAGAAAATAAGAATGAATACTATAAGTTTCTAATGTTTTGACAATCGTGTGTTAGTTGTATCTTGTAATTTGTTTTGACTTTAGTTTATGGTTTCAAGGTAAGTATAGAAATTTTAAGTTAATCCCATAAGTTCCGAGAGGTATACAAAGTAGTACTTCATATTCATATATGTAGGTCACACCTGAGGTGTGTTACATTACGCTTCTTGTTTGGAAAATTTGACCTACCTAGAGGTCTCCGATTACAGATACAAAAGGAAATAAGGGAAAAACTTTTATCCTAAGTCCTATTTTATAACAAAATTGATGGGGTATGAGGAAGCTCTACTTGCGGCGTGTTGCACGTTTGGAGCAAGATTGGCATCCGACTGTTTGACTCCCATCCGGCGCCTCTCGAGATCTGCTTGTTGTTCCTTCATCTCTCTTATTTCTGCTAGTGCCGTTATCATTTGGTTCTGATGCGTCCCTGTGTAGATTTGGGTATTCTCATGTAGTCCTTCCAAACGGCGGATGTCTGCGGCGTTACCTTGAGTAGCAGCATTGATCTCGCGAACTCTGGCTGCGTGCTTGTCCGTCTGGTAGTTCTGGGTAGCTATGGCGCCCACAATAACAGGAAGTGCTTGATCAGCTGAGCCTCCCCCACTGACATTGTAAAAATCTCGACACATGCCGAAGGGAGGGCATACACCTTGTTGGCGGCTCCAGTAGTAGAGGTGGCTTCCCCTCATGGGAATGGGTCCCAGTTGATATGGTCTGATTTCGAGAGGATGAGGGATGGGAGGGTCGATTACTTCCGGCTCGGAGTCTGTTCCACTAGTAATTTCCTCGACCTCTTCGTTGACTTTGAATTCTTCTCCGACTTCGACATCGAATTCTTCTTCGATTTCCCCTTCGAGTTCTTCCTCAACCTCCTCTTCGATTTCCTCTGGGTCTTCCTCTGGGTCTTCTTCTATCCAGCCGCCGTTGCCTTGGTTTGGGTAGTGGGGATCTCCCGGTAAATGGAATCCGGCCATTTGTCTGTACTAGGTTAGAGGTATGAGAATTTCATAAGAAAAGAAATTTCTATTTAACGACTCCCTATGTTTAACTATATCCTTACGGGGCGCAAGTGTTTCATTGTATAATTATTTTTAACAATACTCCTATAGTATTTCAAATTGGCGAAACTAAAATAATTTCTATTTGGTAAGTTTTTGGCTTGTTGTCCACTACGACCATTCCTCGACGTACGTTGGTCAAATCTAGGATAAATATAGTTGATCAGGCTATATTTATTCTCGACCTGATTACATACCCCGAGGCCCAATCGTAGTGTCGCAACTTGCCTTAATACTCTGTAGAAAACTTGTCATGAGACGAGACTAATACATGCGAGTAAAGATGTATATTTTTAAAAGAAAATATACTGTTCATGAAAATGTTTTGTCAGAGGGTTTTTGGTCCCCTTTGCATTTATAGTTTTGTATATCTTATGTGGTTCGATATACTTAGTTCATTATAAACAATGCTCTGATACCAATCTGTCAAACCCCCAAACCAGAATGGCGGAAACATTCGAAGGTGGTTGACTTCACGTAGTATCAAAACAATTGAATATTGTAAAGAAAGTAACACAACCATCATATATATAATGAAAACGTATATTGTTGCGTTATACATATTAGCAAAAGAATATTACAATATGATGATAAATGTTCAATAATAAAACGTCCTTAGCGTTCCTTCTTCAAAAGCTGGTAGTTACCTGTATTACTGATTCCCTGAGAAATACAAGTGGTTTCGAAAAAGTGTCAACAATTAAGATGGTGAGTTCATAAGTGTTTTTCATTGAAAATTATGTCCTTTTAGTAGTAAATCGATCAACGAGGTTTTCAGAAAATCCAATATTTTCTATAAATGGTTTGAAAAGTTTCTAGAGTTGGAGTGCATTAGTATGTTCCATACTTGAATAATAATGATAAACTTTGTGCTAAAAACGATGTGGAAAACTGAATGCATATATGAATCTCGTAAATCAAACTTGTTTTTATACTTTTATGTGAGTTTTATAACCATACTATTGACACTGACAGCCTGTAACAACATTCTTCAGGTGTTGTAGTCTTATGACATTTGTCACCCCAAACCTGCCGATCTAACTATAGCTAATAGTTTAGGTGCGGGGTTGTCAATCCCATATAGATCTATACACAAGTATCACGCTCTCCCTCCAAGAGATTATGGTATATAATGCAGGATTTGAAATGCATACATACGACTACATTGAAGTTTGAATATCTCACATTACTTGGTATAAACAGTTTTACGATAAGAAAGACTTTACTTCATTTGAAAGTATTTCGTTTGTCAAGATGTATATGTAAAATGTATGAATAACTTGTTAACTATACTCATTATAGTTTCTCAAAAAGTATGTTTCCATTTAGTAAGAATAACTTGATGACATAATAGCCCTTTAAACATAAAGATGTTTGTATCGATACTCTATAAGATAGATATTATAATTATGTTTATAAAACGATATTTTGACTTTTAATGTACTTGTATTCCCCCCCTAAAACATCAAAAGAATTGAAAAGTAGGGGTATGAACTCGCTCGTTTGGTTTGAAGAGAGAGAGGCTAGAGTTGAGCAGAACTTCGACCGCAGAAAGTTGCGCCTTCAGGCTCTTTGGGGGTCTCGGTAGTGTAGATCTTTCATCGAGGGCTCAGGTACGGAAACCGAGGGTGTCGGGATGGTCTCTGAAGCTTGAAAGTATGAGGGAGTGACTGAGAGTTTGAGAATGTGTGCAAAAACTCGTGGCTCACACCTTCTATTTATAGGCTGGAGGATTCGCGTATGCGGGGTGTACTACCGGCGTACGCAGGGCGTACTCGGTACGCGGGGCGTACTTCGGTTACGCGGGGCGTAGAAATGCATCACGGCTTACGACTCCGATCTAGCTAAGTGTAGAGTTGCAGCCGATGGGACTCCACTCTGGGTCTAGTACGCGGGGCGTAATTTTGGATTACGCAGGGCATAATTTTGGATTACGCAGGGCGTAGTCCAGTCTTCCATTTCCTAAATTCCGTAACTTTCGCGTACAGGCTCCGTTTTTTGCGTTCTACATATCCACGCGCAGCTGAGATTATGCTCTACAACTTTCATTTAGACTCCGGCAGCTAGTTTTGACTTTATTTTTAGTGATATAGATTTAATAGGCCGGGACTAATAAAGTCCGTTAAAAATTCATAGTTTCTTTATTCGACGTCGGTTTTCGTTTGTCTTTTTATCATTTTATTACAATTGTGGAGATGTTCAACTTCCGTTTAGGTGGCAATAGCTAAATAACACTCAATCTTCAATTTGAGTTTTTAGCCCTCTACTACTGTTACGAAACATAGGAAATTCGTAACTTCTTCATACGAGGTCCAATTTGGGCGATCTTTTTATGTATGTTTATAGATTAACGAACTCTACATCTTTTGTTTAGATACTTAAGGCAAAAAAGCATTTTATTGAAATTTCACTTTTTACGTTAAATAGCGTTTTAACGGTGTGTCGTAAATATACGATTGGTTATAATTTCTTCAATATAACCAGGTTTTGAACGTTCTTTACGTTTTTGGAAACCTTGGCACGATATCTAATATTTGATGCATCCCAACTTAGATATTTGAACACTTTATTTTTGGGGTTAATTTAGTTGATTCCAAATAGTTTTCGTTGTTTTAGACTTTTGAGCGTTACACTGCTTTTGGAAAAATATAGGGTTGTCACATCATCCCCCTGTTAAGGGAATTTCGTCGCGAAATTTAATCTAAGATAGAGTTTACCGGTTAGGTAAAAGATGCGGGTACTTTTGTTTCATCTGATCCTCGCGTTCCCAGGTGTATTCAGGTCCTCGCTTGGCGTTCCAACGGACCTTTACAATAGGTATGCGGCTTTGTTTAGTCCTTTTTATTTCCCGATCCATGATGTATACTGGTTCCTCTACAAAGTGGAGATTTTCATTTATTGCAATTTCGTCTAGAGGGATGACAAGGGTCTCATCGGACAAGCACTTCTTTAGGTTTGATACGTGAAAGGTAGGGTGTACGTTGTGGAGCTCCTGAGGTAATCTAAGTTTCTAAGCCACTGGGCCGATCTTGGCAAGGATCTCGAATGGTCTGATGTATCTTGGGTTCAGTTTCCCGCGCTTCCCGAAGCGTATTAATCCCTTCCAGGGCGAGACCTTTAGTAGAACTCGATCTCCGACCTGGAATTCCAAGCGTTTCCGTCGTTTATCCGCGTAGCTCTTTTGTCTATCTCTTGATGCTTTTAGACGTTCCCAGATCTGAACAATCTTCTCCGTAGTTTCTCTTATGATTTCTGGTCCAGTGAGTGCGTTGTCTGTTGCTTGTCCTTTTGCTAGCTGTGTGTCCCCCACTTCGGCCCAACACAGAGGCGACCTGCATTTGCGGCCATAGAGGGCTTCGAACGGGGCAGCTTTGATACTGGTGTGGTAGCTATTATTGTACGAGAACTCGACCAAAGGTAGATGTGTGTCCCATGCCTTACCAAAATCGATTACACAAGACCTCAACATATCTTCTAGGGTTTGTATGGTTCTCTCACTCTAGCAGTCGGTTTGTGGGTGATAAGCAGTACTCATGTCCAATCTTGTCCCTAGAGATTTTTGTAGTGCCTGCCAGAACCTTGAGGTGAACCTACTATCTCGGTCTGAGATAATGGATATGGGCACACAATATAGTCGTACAATTTATTTGAGGTATGTCCTAGTTAGCTTCTCTAATTTATCCGTCTCTTTGATCGGTAGGAAGTGCGTTGATTTAGTTAACCTGTCGACAATCACTCAGATAGTGTCGAGTCCGCTTGCCGTTCTGGATAGTTTGGTTATGAAATCCATGGTTATACGTTCCCACTTCCATTCGAGTATTTTTGGTTGTTGCAATAATCCCGAGGGTTTTGGTATTCTACCTTGACCTTAGCGCACGTCAGACATTTACTCACGTAGGTAGCAATTTCGGCCTTCATGTTCGGCCACCAGTACAATTTCTTGAGGTCGAGATACATCTTATCGGAGCCAGGGTGTATGGAGTATCGTGTTTTATGGGCTTCGTTCATGACGACATCTCTGAATCCGCCAAACTTCGGCGTCCAGATCCGATCCATGAAGTAATGACCTCCATCATTCTTGACCTCAAACTTCTTATCCATTCCCCTTAAGGCTTCTCCTGCCACATTTCCAGATGTTAAGGCTTCTATCTGGGCTTCCTTGATTTGTGTGGACAGGTGTGAATGGATTGTCATGGTTAAAGACTTTACTCTGCGGCCCGAGTATTCCTTCCGGCTGAGTGCATCAGCCACCACGTTAGCCTTTCTGGGATGATATCGAATCTCGCATTCATAATCATTTAGTAGTTCTACCCACCGTCTTTGTCTCATGTTGAGTTCTTTCTGTTTGAGGATATGTTGGAGGCTTTTATGGTCGGTGAAGATCATACATTTCGTGCCGTAGACATAGTGCCTCCATATCTTTAGAGCGAAGATGACTGCTCCTAACTCAAGATCGTGTGTTGTGTAGTTCACTTCGTGCGTATATAGTTGCCTTGAGGCGTAGGCGATGACCTTCCCTCGTTGCATCAGGACCCACCCAAGTCCTTGGTTTGATGCACAATAACAGAGCACGAAGTCCTCCGTTCCTTCTGGCAAGGTTAGGATGGGCGCACTACATAAGGCTCGCTTTAGCGTTTGAAACGCGGCGTCTTGTTTTTCTCCCCAGTCGAAGGTCACACTCTTCTGAGTTAGGGTGGTAAGTGTTTTGGCAATCTTCGAAAAGTTCTGTATGAACCTTCGGTAATACCCGGCGAGTTCCAAAAATTGCCGGATTTCTGTAGGGGTCCTTGGTGTCGTCCAACGTTCTATTGCCTTGATCTTAGAAGGATCCATGTGTATGTCGTCCTTGCTTACTACATGTCATAGGAAATCCACTTTCTGAATCCAAAATTCGCACTTGGAAAATTTTGCGTAAAGCTTCTCTGTCCTCAACGTTTCCAAGACTTGGCAGAGGTGTTGGCAGTGTTCTTCCTGGCTTCTAGAATAGATGAGTATATCATCTATGAACACGATCACAAATTTATCCAGGAAGGGACGACATACTCGGTTCATCAAGTCCATGAACACCGCTGGAGCATTTGCCAAACCGAAGGGCATTACTACAAACTCGTAGTGACCATAACGTGTTCGGAAAGCCGTTTTGGGGATGTCTCCCTCCAACACTCGCAGTTTGTGATAACCAGATCTTAGATCGATCTTTGAGAAGAAGCTTGCTCCCTGTAGTTGGTCGAACAGATCGTCTATGCGCGGTAGGGGATATCGGTTCTTGATCGTGAGTTTGTTCAGCTCCCGATAATCGATGCACATGTGAAAGGATCCATCCTTCTTTTTCATGAATAGGACTGGTGCTCCCCATGGTGAGAAGCTCGGTCTGATGAATCCCTTACTCAGCAGCTCGTTTAATTGACTGGACAGTTCCTGCATCTCGGCTGGGGCTAAACGGTAAGGCGACTTTGCTACTGGGGTAGCTCCGGGGATTAAGTCGATTCTGAACTCAACTTGGCGCTCTGGTGGAATTCCTGGAAGATCTTCTGGGAAAATATCTGGAAAGTTGCAGACTTCCGGAATGTCTTTAATGTTCTTTGGTTCTTGTATCTGGTCTACTACATGGGCTAGAAAGGCATGGTATTCATTGCGAAGTTAATTTTGTGCCTTAACACAGGAGATGATTTGTAAACTTGAACTAGGTTTGTCACCTTAAATAACAAGAGTTTTGGCCGTTTGGCAGATTGAGGCGAACGACCCTTTCGTGAAAAAGTATATCGGCATGGTGAAGGCTCAACCCGTCCATACCGATGATGACATCGAAACTTCTTATCGAAATGGGCATTAGGTCGATTTGAAATAAGTGTTCATCTAAATTTAATGTGCACCCTACGTACATATCGCTTGTGCTTTCCGTTTTACCGTTAGCCATTTCTACAGTGAATATTTTATTGAGTGGTTGGGGTCTTTGATTAAGTAAGTGTTTGAATTTATGACCCATAAAACTTCTCTCCGCACCGCAGTCAAAGAGTATGCATGCATAAATGTTGTTGAGGATAAACAAACCCGTAACCACCGTTGGGTCGGCTATTGCTTCATTTTGACCTATTGCTAGTACACTCCCAACACCGCCAACATTCCTCGTCTTGGGGCAGTCGTTCATGAAGTGCCCAGTTTCTCCACACCCGTAACATGCCTGACTTAACCCAGTACCAGGAACTTGAGTGACTGGTCGTGCTGGTGCTTTACAGAAACGGGCTGTGTGCCCTTTCCTGTCGCAGTTCTTATAGTGCATCTCGCAGCAAATATCGTGGTGATGGTAGTTGCATTTGCTGCACTTGGGCAGGTTCCCTGCATATGGTTTTCTTGGCGCAGGGGTAGCAAGAGTTGTGGTGGGAGCAATAGTAGCATGAACCGCAACCATTTGTTTCTTTGAAGGTTCTCTTGTTCCAGAATTTCTTCTTGTTGTTGTTGATGGAATTGATCTCGTTGTTGATGTTCCCTTTGGTTGGTTCAGCCATGATAGCTGTGACTCCTTGACAGACACCATGATCAACGAGAGATTGCGCCAGTTCCTTGGCACTGTCGAAGGTCATGGGTTTGGAAGCTAACGCACTTCCTCGAAGTTGGGGTGATAGTCCCTAGATATATCTCTCGACCTTTTGGCTTTCCATGATCAATATTCCTGGGCAAAGTGTTATTAAGTCACTGAATCTGTTGGTGTAACCTGCGATGTCCGAGCCTACCATCGAAAGGCTCCACAGTTCCTGTTCAAGCTTCTGAATCTCGCCTCTTGGGCAGTATTCTCGAAGGAGCATTTGTTTCAAGTTTTCCCAACCCATGGAGTTCACCACCACTAGGGTTAGTGTCCTGATGTGGCCATTCCACCATGTCAGGGCTCGTTTAGAGAAGGTAAAAGTAGCAAACTTTACTTTGCTTTCTTCAGGGCATGCGCAACTTTCGATTACAGCTTTTGTTTTCTCTATCCATTGAAATAGAGCCAATACTCCCCCAGTCCCATAAAAGGGAATAGGTTTTCCGTTGGTGAAGTCTTTGTAAGTGCATACCCGTGAACGGCCTTGACCTTGGCCATTTGTAAAGCTGTTTGTTCCTCCTCCTGATCCGTTGTTGCTCATTTGAGCCATCGTTGCGGTTACAGCAGCGGTTACAGCAGTTTGGAACATAACGTCATCCATAATTGGAGGAGGTGGTGTTGAAGTTGAGTTTCTACGTGTTGATCTACGAGGAGGCATGTTCTGGTAGAGAAAATAAGAATGAATACTATAAGTTTCTAATGTTTTGACAATCGTGTGTTAGTTGTATCTTGTAATTTGTTTTGACTTTAGTTTATGGTTTCAAGGTAAGTATAGAAATTTTTAGTTAATCCCATAAGTTCTGAGAGGTATACAAAGTAGTACTTCATATTCATATATATAGGTCACACCTGAGGTGTGTTACATTACGTTTCTTGTTTGGAAAATTTAACCTACCTAGAGGTCTCCAATTACAGATACAAAAGGAAATAAGGGGAAAACTTTTATCCGATGTCCTATTTTATAACAAAATTGTTGGGGTTTGAGCAAGCTCTACTTGCGGTGTGTTGCATGTTTGGAGCTAGATTCGACATCCGACTGTTTCACTCCTATCAGGCGCCTCTCGAGATCTGCTTGTTGTTCCTTCATCTCTCTTATTTCTACTAGTGCCGTTATCATTTGGTTCTGAAGCGTCCCTATGTAGATTTGGGTATTCTCATGTAGTCCTTCCAAACGGCGGATGTCTGCGGCATTACCTTGAGTAGCAGCATTGATCTCGTGAACTCTAGTTACATGCTTGTCCGTCTGGTACTTCTTGGTAGCTATGGCGCCCACAATAACAGGAAGTGCTCGATCAGCTGAGCCTCCCCCACTGACATTGTAAAAATCTCGACACATGCCGAAGGGAGGGCGTACACCTTGCTGGCGGCTCCATTAGTAGAGGTGACTTCCCCACATGGGAATGGGTCCCAGTTGATATGGTCTGATTTCGGGAGGATGAGGGATGTGATGGTCGATTACTTCCGGCTCGGAGTCTGTTCCACTTGCAATTTCCTCGACCTCTTCGTCGACTTCGAATTCTTCTTCGATTTCCCCTTCGAGTTCTTCGTCGACCTCCTCTTCGATTTCCTCTGGGTCTTCCTCCGGGTCTTCGTGTTGGATAAGGTGTCTAAGTCCATAACTTATTTGGTATATAGTTGACCCGACCCGGCATGGTCCATTTAGGTTGCATTTCATCCAAACTATTTATGGATAATTTTATGAGAGTTATACACATATGATTATTAATATATTATAAGTTATAATATATTAATATGAAGTCATGTTATTTAATTGGTCTTAGTCTTAAATTAATTATGAATTAATTTAGAGATTAAAAGGAAGACTAATTAGATTGTGGGCTATTGGTTTTATATGGTGTGGGCTAACACTCATTTTTTAATGGGTTAGGCTTGTATGAAAGTCCATGGATGATCCATGGATCTTTTAACCCATGGATCCTTGGAAAAGGAAAGGTCATGGGTTATTAGGGTTTCACCCTAACCATGCACACTATATAAGCATGCTTATGTTGCATGAAATAGCCTCTAGTGGCACTAGTTGTGTGAGACTTTGTGACTGGCCGACTTTATATGTGTGTATACACTCTCTCAAAGTTTTCCAAGAGTTTGTGGTGATTTGTGATTCCATTTGAGGCATTCACACTATTGGTGCTTGGCCCTCAAAACTCCCTAGAAATCAAACTCATCATCAAAATGTATGAAATCTCATCTAATTCTTTTATGTTTAAAAGTACCCGATGCCATGTTAGATAGGTTATGAACCTTGGAAAATTATTATTTTGCATGTATTTAGACAAACATAGATCCAAGGTTTATTAGGGTTGCATGCACACTTAGGAAGTGTTAGATTGCTCAAAACCCAACAGTGGTATCAGAGACTAGGCTTGCTTGTTTGAATACTTGATGCAAATTGCTGAAAATCGAAGATTTTATGCTGTCTGCACAGCTGACTCGCCGAGTCCATGAAGGGACTCGACGAGTCCAAGGCAAAATTCATCCTACTCGCCGAGTAGGTTCGTGCACTCGGTGAGTAGAAGGTTCAGAATGTAGATTTTCGACTTTTGCTGTTGGAAATGGACTTGAAACTTTACCCTAAACTGTTTTGATGTTTTAAAAATTATTTTAGTTGGTGTAATGGTTGTTCTAATCCATTTACAATAGCATATATCAAAATTTCATGCTTTGTATGTGTTCATATAATTATTGAAACTTTGATAATCATGTTCATGTTCTTATGAATTTAGAAGATGATAGGAATTATTTGTTGAATTGTTTAGAATTAATTCTTGATCATTTATGTGTTTTAATGGAGTCCATAATTTGTCCTCAAGTTATGGATATCCAAAGGTCACTTTTCTTTAACACACACTTAAAACACATAAGTTACATGAAAATGAAGAGTCTTCATTTTTATGAACCTTTAAATCATAAGTTATGAAATGAAAAGTTTTGGATAGTTACAAAACTTGCCCTCAAGTTTTGGAATTTGTAAAGTTTCACACACTTTAATAAACTTTAATTCCAACCCTTAGAATTTTAATAGTTAAAATTCAACACTTATACTATTTATAACATTAATGGTTAATTATTATTATTATTATTATTATATATATATATATATATATATATATATATATATATATATATATATATATATATGTATAAGAACAAGTCGTTTTACCGTTAGTAGGCCTCATTCACGAAGCCGGTCGATATGGTGGGTATAAGGTTGTTGCCTATAAAATGGCAACTTAATAGGTGTCCACTCTCACCCACCGTTTGCTTGACTGGTGGAGGGTTGTTAACCGAACGGGTAGGACAATGAATTTAAATTCTCATTAAAAGTATAATGATTATTATAAAGTAACTAAATGTTTTATTTAATTCCCAATCATAGTTACTTTAGGAAAAATGTGAATTTGGTGCTAGCCTATGAAATTCACACTTTGTACCTTACCAAGTCGTTGGTGGAGCGTGTGTGGTTAACCGGCACACTAACTTGGACTAGTAAGGATCACGAAGGGTGACTTAATGTTTTTCATAGATCAATGGAGCGTGTGTGGTTAACCGGCACATTGATTGGGTGATAATATTAAGGGTACCAAGTGAATTGGTATGGTTATTCACACCTTGTTTTGTGATCCTCGGCATCCCAATCACAAAATTTGAGAGGGCACACTCGAGATTGAAACATGCCATTGAAAAGTTCAATGAATCTCAAAAGATCTAGGAATTTCAAATCCAATTAAAACCTAATAAATCATTTCGTTTTTCATGGTGGAAATTGGTGAATCGTCATTCGCCTACCTTCAAATATTTTATACCTTGGATTACGGCATCCCTCTTCCAAATTATAAAATATTGTGTTGGGTCCTTGCCTTAATATTTCATATTGGGTGTTATGTTAAGGACTTTGAATCAACTAACTTGATTTTCTCCCATTAAAGATGTCTGGTTCAGACAACTATGATCTTCCCAAATCTCTTGAAGATGGAGTCCCTCAACATCATGCTTCACTTCCTCCACATCCTCCAATTATTCTCCCTGACCCACAAGTTCTTGAAAAGTTTAAAGTCACTCAATCCCTATTGGCAAGCATAGTCTATGTGTCCTCACATCTTGGAGATAAAGTCACATATTGACAAGCTGGGAGAGTTGGGTGTCAAAGTCTCGTGAAAGTTGGATGTTCAATCACTTTCTTAGTAACATAGTGAGTCTCTTTGGGACTACCATGAGACAGACTATGACATGACCCTTAATGATGTTATCTATTTGCTTGGTGTTGTGGAACTAGCAATGATTTGGAACACCAGTAAAGAAACTTTGATTAAAAGAACAACTTCCCAAGTCTTAAATGGACATTGACAATGGTAGCATTGGATATCTAGAAAAGGATTTCTCTTCCCAATGGAAAGGGATCGGCTATAGTCAACTCGGTTGACCAAATGGTAAAGAGAAAGACTAAGTCTGAGATAGTCTCATGTGCCATTACCAAAGGGTCCATGTGTTTTGTTGCCAAAGGAAGGGGCGTTGGTTGCGAAGCTGCCCTATTCACCTGAAAGGTCATAAGGTTGATCAAGTCAAGAGGTTTGACTCTACTTCGGGTAAAGTCCACTATCTAACTCTATTAAGTTCCTATTTGGAGATTCTTATTACATAATGTGAATGGGTCACATGCTGATGTTTTTAAGAATCAAAGAAAAGATAGGAAGCTTAAAGTAAGTATATGTTGATTCTGATTGCGAAGGTGGGTTTCGGTCACATGGTTTGGTAATCAGAATTTTTGAGTTGTTGCTTAAGAGTTATAATATATTGCTTATGAATAGATAACAAAAAGGTTTTCATGTGGATTGTAAGGATAAGTTTTTCCGCAAATTTTTAAAATAAAAGAAAAAAAAGGGTTTTAATTTTATTTATTTTAAAAATATCCTTACAATGGCATCTATGCAAAATTGTTGCTTATATGTTTCCAGTAATAGCAATATTGGAAAGTGGATTTGATTCTTTCATGGGTTGGGAAGATCATACTTTCTCGCCTCTTGGGCAGTATTCTCGAAGGAGCATTCGTTTCAAGTTTTCCCAACCCATGGAGTTCGCCACCACTAGGGTTAGTGTGTTGACGTGGCCATTCCACCATGTCAGGGCTCGTTCAGAGAAAGTAAAATCAGCAAACTTTACTTTGCTTTCTCAAGGGCATGCACAAATTTCGATTACAACTTTTGTTTTCTCTATCCATTGAAATAGAGCCAATACTCCCCCAGTCCCATAAAAAGGAATAGGTTTTCCGTTGGTGAAGTCTTTGTAAGTGCATACCCTTGAACGGCCTTGACCTTGGCCATTTGTAAAGCTGTTTGTTCCTCCTCCCGATCCGTTGTTTCTCATTTGAGCCATCACTGCGGTTACAGCAACGGTTACAGCAGTTTGGAACATAACGTCATCCATAATTGGAGGAGGTGGTGGAGGTGGTGTTGAAGTTGAGTTTCTACGTGTTGATCTACGAGGAGGCATGTTCTAGTAGAGAAAATAAGAATGAATACCATAAGTTTCTAATGTTTTGACAATCGTGTGTTAGTTGTAACTTGTAATTTGTTTTGACTTTAGTTTATGGTTTCAAGGTAAGTATAGAAATTTTTAGTTAATCCCATAAGTTCCGAGAGGTATACAAAGTAGTACTTCATATTCATATATATAGGTCACACCTGAGGTGTGTTACATTACGCTTCTTGTTTCGAAAATTTGACCTACCTAGAGGTCTCCGATTACAGATACAAAAGGAAATAAGGGAAAAACTTTTATCCGAAGTCCTATTTATAACAAAATTGTTGGGGGTTTTAGCAAGCTCTACTTGCGGAGTGTTGCATGTTTGGAGCTAGATTCGGCATCCGACTGTTTCACTCCCATCAGGCGCCTCTCGAGATCTGCTTGTTGTTCCTTCATCTCTCTTATTTCTGCTAGTGCCGTTATCATTTGGTTCTGAAGCGTCCCTATGTAGATTTGGGTATTCTCATGTAGTCCATCCAAACGGCGGATGTCTGCGGCGTTACCTTGAGTAACAGCATTGATCTCGCGAACTCTGGTTGCATGCTTGTCCGTCTGGTACTTCTTGGTAGCTATGGCGCCAACAATAACAGGAAGTGCTCGATCAGCTGAGCCTCCCCCACTGACATTGTAAAAATTTCAACACATGCCGAAGGGAGGGCGTACACCTTGCTGGCGGCTCCAGTAGTAGAGGTGACTTCCCCACATGGGAATGGGTACTGGTTGATATGGTCTGATTTCGGGAGGATGAGGGATGGGATGGTCGATTACTTCCGGCTCGGAATCTGTTCCACTAGTAATTTCCTCGACCTCTTCGTCGACTTCGAATTCCTCACCGACTTCGACTTCGAATTCTTCTTCGATTTCCCCTTCGAGTTCTTCGTCGACCTCCTCTTCGATTTCCTCTGGGTCTTCCTCCGGGTCTTCTTGCTGGATAAGGTGTCTAAGACCATAACTTATTTGGTATATAGTTGACCCGACCCAGCATGGTCCATTTGGGTTGCATTTCATCCAAACTATTGATGGATAATTTTATGAGAGTTATACACATATGATTATTAATATATTATAAGTTATAAGATATTAATATGAAGTCATGTTATTTAATTGGTCTTAGTCTTAAATTAATTATGAATTAATTTAGAGATTAAAAGGAAGACTAATTAGATTGTGGGCTATTGGTTTTATATGGTGTGGGCTAACACTCATTTTTTAATGGGTTAGGCTTGTATGGAAGTCCATGGATGATCCATGGATCTTTTAACCCATGGATCCTTGGAAAAGGAAAGGTCATGGGTTATTAGGGTTTCACCCTAACCATGCACACTATATAAGCATGCTTATGTTGCATGAAATAGCCTCTAGTGGCACTAGTTGTGTGAGACTTTGTGACTGGCCGACTTTATATGTGTGTATACACTCTCTCAAAGTTTTCCAAGAGTTTGTGGTGATTTGTGATTCCATTTGAGGCATTCACACTATTGGTGCTTGGCCCTCAAACTCCCTAGAAATCAAACTCATCATCAAAATGTATGAAATCTCATCTAATTCTTTTATGTTTAAAAGTACCGGATGCCATGTTAGATAGGTTATGAACCTTGGAAAATTATTATTTTGCATGTATTTAGACAAACATAGATCCAAGGTTTATTAGGGTTGCATGCACACTTAGGAAGTGTTAGATTGCTCAAAACCCAACAGTGGTATCAGAGACTAGGCTTGCTTGTTTGAATACTTGATGCAAATTGCTGAAAATCGAAGATTTTATGCTGTCTGCACAGCTGACTCGCCGAGTCCATGAAGGGACTCGACGAGTCCAAGGCAAAATTCATCCTACTCGCCGAGTAGGTTCGTGCACTCGGTGAGTAGAAGGTTCAGAATGTAGATTTTCGACTTTTGCTGTTGGAAATGGACTTGAAACTTTACCCTAAACTGTTTTGATGTTTTAAAAATTATTTTAGTTGGTGTAATGGTTGTTCTAATCCATTTACAATAGCATATATCAAAATTTCATGCTTTGTATGTGTTCATATAATTATTGAAACTTTGATAATCATGTTCATGTTCTTATGAATTTAGAAGATGATAGGAATTATTTGTTGAATTGTTTAGAATTAATTCTTGATCATTTATGTGTTTTAATGGAGTCCATAATTTGTCCTCAAGTTATGGATATCCAAAGGTCACTTTTCTTTAACACACACTTAAAACACATAAGTTACATGAAAATGAAGAGTCTTCATTTTTATGAACCTTTAAATCATAAGTTATGAAATGAAAAGTTTTGGATAGTTACAAAACTTGCCCTCAAGTTTTGGAATTTGTAAAGTTTCACACACTTTAATAAACTTTAATTCCAACCCTTAGAATTTTAATAGTTAAAATTCAACACTTATACTATTTATAACATTAATGGTTAATTATTATATATATATATATATATATATATATATATATATATATGTATGTATGTATGTATAAGAACAAGTCGTTTTACCGTTAGTAGGCCTCATTCACGAAGTCGGTCTATAAGGTGGGTATAAGGTTGTTGCCTATAAAATGGCAACTTAATGGGTGTCCACTCTCATCCACCGCTTGCTTGACTGGTGGGGGGTCGTTAGCCGAACGGGTAGGACAATGACTTTAAATTCTCATTAAAAGTATAATGATTATTATAAAGTAACTAAATGTTTTATTTAATTCCCAATCTTAGTTACTTTAGGAAAACTGTGAATTTGGTGCTAGCCTATGGAATTCACACTTTGTACCTTACCAAGTCGTTGGTGGAGCGTGTGTGGTTAACCGGCACACTAACTTGGACTAGTAAGGATCACGAAGGGTGACTTAATGTTTTTCATAGATCAATGGAGCGTGTGTGGTTAACCGGCACATTGATTGGGTGATAATATTAAGGGTACCAAGTGAATTGGTATGGTTATTCACACCTTGTTTTGTGATCCTCGGCATCCCAATCACAAAATTTGAGAGGGCACACTCGAGATTGAAACATGCCATTGAAAAGTTCAATGAATCTCAAAAGATCTAGGAATTTCAAATCCAATTAAAACCTAATAAATCATTTCGTTTTTCATGGTGGAAATTGGTGAATCGTCATTCGCCTACCTTCAAATATTTTATACCTTGGATTACGGCATCCCTCTTCCAAATTATAAAATATTGTGTTGGGTCCTAGCCTTAATATTTCATATTGGGTGTTATGTTAAGGACTTTGAATCAACTAACTTGATTTTCTCCCATTATAGATGTCTGGTTCAGACAACTATGCTCTTCCCAAATCTCTTGAAGATGGTGTCCCTCAACATCATGCTTCACTTCCTCCACCTCCTCCAATTATTCTCCCTGACCCACAAGTTCTTGAAAAGTTTAAAGTCTCTCAATCCCTATTGGCAAGCATAGTCTATGTGTGCTCACATCTTGTAGATAAAGTCACATATTGACAAGCTGGGAGATTTGGGTGTCAAAGTCTCGTGAAAGTTGGATGTTCAATCACTTTCTTAGTAACATAGTGAGTCTCTTTGGGACTACTATGAGACAGACTATGACATGACCCTTAATGATGTTATCTATTTGCTTGGTGTTGTGGAATCAGCATTGATTTGGAACACCAGTAAAGCAAATTTGATTAAAAGAACAACTTCCCAAGTCTTAAATGGATATTGACAATGGTAGCATTGGATATCTAGAAAAGGATTTCTCTTCCCAATGGAAAGGGATCGGCCATAGTCAATCGGTTGACCAAATGGTAAAGAGAAAGACTAAGTCTGAGATAGTCTCATGTGCCATTACCAAAGGGTCCATGTGTTTTGTTGCCAAAGGAAGGGGCATTGGTTGCGAAGCTGCCCTATTCACTTGAAAGGTCATAAGGTTGATCAAGTCAAGAGGTTTGACTCTACTTCGGGTAAAGTCCACTATCTAACTCTATTAAGTTCCTATTTGGAGATTCTTATTACATAATGTGAATGGGTCACATGCTGATGTTTTTAAGAATCAAAGAAAAGATAGGAAGCTTAAAGTAAGTATATGTTGATTCTGATTGCGAAGGTGGGTTTCGGTCGCATGGTTCAGTAATCAGAATTTTTGAGCTGTTGCTTAAGAGTTATAATATATTGCTTATGAATAGATAACAACAAGGTTTTCATGTGGATTGTAAGGATAAGTTTTTCTGCAAAGTTTTAAAATAAAAGAAAAAAAGGGTTTTAATTTTATTTATTTTAAAAATATCCTTACAATGGCATCTGTGGAAAATTGTTGCTTATATGTTTCCAGTAATAGCAATATTGGAAAGTGGATTTGATTCTTTCATTTGTGGTAGTGTCTGAATTTACCAAATGAAGAAAGTTTTTCATCACCCAAGTTTCAATTAGACAGAAACTTGGAATCATACAAGTTGTATTGTATGATGAATGAAAATTTTCATCTTTCAAAATTAAGACTAATTCTTTGATCACATGTATATGTGAGTCAATTGAAGGACTAAGGAATTACGTACACTGGGTGTGCTCTGGTCAAGGTCCACCACAAAGATTGATTTGTCATGATTTACTAAAGATTAGTAAATATGATTATACTTATGAGGTTAAGTATAATTGTATAACATTGGAAAGGTTACAATGTATGACAAAACAAATGAGAAGAATCAAATTAGGCAGAAAGATAAAAGTTTCTCAAATCTGAAAGGATAGGAGAGTACTTTAGTATCGTATTTCATGATCATCTTAATGATTATGAAACCATATCACAAATTCATACTCTAAGGACATCTTAGTGCATTGTTATGGCTAAGAAGAGAGGTCATGAATTGTTGGATTGGTTAAGATCGAGAAGATGAGTCATACTTCGTTCCAAAACAATTCTTAGAGTCATACTCCAAGATTGTAACTTTGAGTGACATAAAGGAAGATTTATTAACACTAGTCAAATGTAAGAGTAAAATGTTTTCTATTCTTGTACATTTGAGATTGGTAAGTTGTGATGTCTTGGATGAGACAAAGACGAACTAAGACCAATTGTGTGAAGTGTTAGTCTTGATAAGAATCCACACTATTCTTTGAATATTTGTTTTATCAAGGAATGGTTCTTGACTAGGGAAACTTATATGTCAAGGGGACAGTGGGAGCCTTAAAGATCCTGAAAGAGTTTCAAGATTTAATCAAGAGTAAAACCTATAATTTATCACTAGCACACGACTTAAGGTTTGCAACCTATCGTGTTGACATAATTCTTATTTCTGTACCTACTTCAAATAAGTTGAATTTGCATGTGAGTTATCAGAGTTCAACTTGGAAGCATTGGTGGGCCTTGTGCTACCAAGTAGACTAGAAACTAAAATTGAACAAGTTTAATCCATGTAAGGCTGAATTTGTCACTGACCTTATCTTGTGATTATGGTTTTGACAAATTCACATGGATAAGAACTCATACACTATAAAATCGAACTGTCATAAGGTTTCTCTCTGATTCATGAAAATGATGGTGAGGAAATGCTTTCACTAAGTAGATTTTAAGTAGATAGCAATTGTGTTATTTTCCTTTTCAAAAGTCGTTAGTGGAGCGCGTGTGGTTCACCGGCACACTAACATGGACTTGTGAGAAATGGCAACGGTCTAAACAATTAAGACTATGATTACGGTATCCCTTTTCATAGTTCTGAAAATTGTTTAGACACACATGTGAGCTATCTAAGAAAGGGTGTATGAATCTAAATTTCAGAAGTCCAGCAAATTTCTGGAAATATGTCAGAGCTAGTGGGAGCATAAGTGTTATACTGATAATCATCATGTTAGTGGGAGCATGATTATTACGTTTAGTGTTGCAAGTTAGCAATGTTAATTATAGAAAACAAAGTTTCAATTCGTGAAGTTGCAAGGGTTGAAAATTTGTTTTGCTATAATTAAGGGAGAGGAAATTATACTTCATTCCAATTCTAAAGCTTAGATTGAGATTTTAATCATATTTAGTCAAGAATATATATATGAATTTTATGTTGGAATGGTTCTACTTGAAGAAATTCTATATATATTGTGTTTTCAAAATTCGATTATGATTACGGCATCCCTCTTCATAGTTAAATTTTGAAAACATGGCAAATAAAAAATATTGTAGCAAAAGACTTGTCTAGTATCATGTCTTTATGTCAAACATCATGAATAGTGTCCCATATGCATCGGATATAGGATCGATTGCTTGTGCTATAATATTCATCTTTTCTAAATTTTCCAAATGCTTAAGGCATTGAGAAGGGAAAAGTCTAGAACTGGATATGACTAAAGTGATTAAGCAATTGTCGAGGACAATCTGAGGTTCGCCAAAGATTGGTTGCTCAGGGAAAGTTGGAAGTATGATGTAAGTTGTCGGAAAGGACTATATTGACATATTCTGAAAAGAAGTAACTCTTGTTCGGAAGTGATATTCAAAATGGGACTATGGAAATGTCTCCATAGGTGGAAGTTATTCAATTTATGTAAGATTAGAAAACCTTAATGCAAGAAGGATGTGCAAAGCAATGTACTTTGAATATGAGACTTCCATTCCATAGAAGTTGACCTTCTTTGGAATACTCTGTAATGACTGGTGACAAGGTTTTGGTGACTTTGTGCATAATCATTACAAGAGGAACATTGCATAAAACTTTAAAATCTAACAGATTTTTTGGTAAATGATAGGAATCAGGGATTCTCACATTTACAATAAGGATTTGGGATTGTGAAATGAGTATCATTGGAATCATGTTCAATTGATCTACATCACAATGTAAGGATCATAGACAAACATAGTGTGCATACTTGGAGTATGGCATAACTATTGTTTAGAAAAACAAAGTGTACATGCTAGGAGCATGGGACGACTGTTGTTTTTTATTCGAGTCGTAAGTTGATTGTTTGAAACATTATACAATGAATAATGTGTAATCAATATGGTGATAAATAAAAGGTGGTTCTATTTATATTCAAAAGGGTTCTGAGACCATATTGGATTCGATTATTATTGTGTTTCACTTTGCATGTTTTGACTTCCAAAATAGCTAGGTTATTCTTTCCGAATGACTAAGTTATTTAAACACTCCACAGTCGTTCATATGTTGGAAGTAGGTATGAATCAAGATTGTCATGAATCGAGTTTGTAGATGGCTAAATGGGTTTAGTCATAGCAATGGTTGCTACAACATTCATGAGTGCTCATAAGTTATGAGTATTGCAATAAACCCACGCTCACTTGTATCACTTCATGGAATTTATCTCAAGTGATCGTGAGACGGTAATATCATATAAATCTTCAAACCTAGAGATATGAGTGGTTACCTATGAGTTGGTTGTGCATTGATTGCACGTAAACGCATCAGTAACTTGATGTTATAAAACGTGCCTTTGTGTGCAATTCAACAAGTAGTAGAACAAGCAGATGAGTCGATGTTTATCCGTTCCTTCTAGAAATAGAAGCGATATTTGGGCCCCTCGATGATTTTGTTGTGACCTACGTACCGGCCGGTCAGAACTAAATTGATGTGTTCGATTAAGTTCTTTGTCAAACAAATCGAAAATCGGGAAACAAACTGCTGGACAATAAGTACGACGTTGTTCCATGTATTTGTCCGGCTGATATCATGATAACAGAGGATTATACGATCACTTATCTAAAATGGCGCTTCATAGTTCAACAGAGTTTTCGAGAGCTACGATTGCTGGTTGGTTCCTGAAGAAACATACGCAAATATAGTTATTAGACTTATCCAAGTGGGAGTCTGTTGGATAAGGTGTCTAAGTCCATAACTTATTTGGTACATACTTGACCCGACCCGGCATAGTCCATTTGGGTTGCACTTCACCCAAACGATTTATGGATAGTTTTATAAGAATTGTATACTTACGATTTATTAATATATTTTAAGTTATAATATATTAATATGAAGTCATGTTATTTAAATTAATCTTAGTATTTAATTAATTATGAATTAATTTAGAGATTAAAAGGAAGACTAATTAGATTGTGGGCTATTGGTTTTATATATTGTGGGCTAACACTCATTTGTTAATGGGCTAGACTTGTATGGAAGTCCATGGATGATCCATGGAGCTTTTAACCCATGGATCCTTGCAAAAGGAAAGGTCATGGGTTATTAGGGTTTCACCCTAGTCATGTACACTATATAAGCATGCTTATGTTGCATGAAATAGCCACTAGTGGCACTAGTTGTGTGAGACTTAGTGGTGGCCGATTTCATAAGAAAGTATACTACTCTCTGAAAGTTTTCCAAGTGTTTGTGGTGATTTGTGATTCCATTTGAGGCATTCACATTATTGGTGTTAGGCTCTTAAACTCCAAGCAATCAACCACCATCAAAAGGTATGTATTTCTACTAGTACTTTTATGATTCATAATCCTTATGCTATTTTAGAAGAAAACATAGATCCAAGGTTTATTAGGGTTGCATGCACACTTAGGAAGTGTTAGATTGCTCAAAACCCAACAGTGGTATCAGAGACTAGGCTTGCTTATTTGAATACTTGATGCAAAGTGCTGAAAATCGAAGATTTTATGCTGTCTGCACAGCTGACTCGCCGAGTCCAAGGCAAAACTCATCCAACTCGACGAGTTGGTTCATGCACTCGACGAGTTGGACCCCCAGACAGCATATCTTCGAGTTTTGGTGCTGGAATTGGTCTAGAATCATTACCTTAAACTGTTTTGGACTCATAAAACCTGTTTTTGATGTGGTAATGATGATGGTGTGTGACATCCCCAAAATCTCGGCCAGAAAAGACCGATTTTCATTTATGCTTTTAAATATTTTCAGAGTAAATCCTTTTGATTTGAAAGAGTTGCGGAATTTGTTCCCAAAAACAAAACATGATAAAACATTGTTTATCGAAGCATTTCATAAAAGAAATGTATTTTCATTATAATCAAAACTCGGGGTGTCATGTTCCGATACAGACCAATAAGCATAAACGAATACATTACAAGTCATATAACAAATATAAACATATGCAGACTTGTAAACAAAACAACTTGATGGTTCATCCATCTCATGCCCTTCCGCCACTACCTGTAATACAATTTAAAACTGAGTGGGTCAGGCTTGGGAGCCTGGTGAGCATATAGGGTTTTCAACCCACAATAAATAATCATATTTAATTTTCACCAACCAACAATAACCCAATTACCCATTCCCGTTATTCTCACTTTAATGTCCCTAAAACAACTAACATAAGGGACCTAGTCTAAGAATATTTCATCGGGGCGACAACACATGCTTCGGGGGTACCTCAGCAATATAAGTCAAATAAGGCAACCATGAGGGGGATGGAGTACAGCGAATGAACACCCAAGTTCATTAACACCTACAGGTGGCGAACCTGCTAATGTTTCCACAAGACTGTCTAGAATAGCCAGTGGTCGTCATCTAAACTCCGCTAGATGACTCAATCAAACAACAACGAGGCCTCTCATCTGTTTATTACACACCAACTGTCTACCCATGTTCTACCCAACATATTAGTAGATAAAAATATACATTTGTATACATAGTTTAAAGAAAACCTGTATAGCATGCTTTAATCAACACATATATCACATAACAGATGAGGCACACACACACATAACACGTATCTCATAAAGAAATAAGCAGATCTATAAGATAGAAGAGAGTGAATACTCATTCACACATAACACAACCAAATATATACACATAGCACGTATTTTTATATAAAATACTTCGTATTATTGCATTAGAAGAAAATAACTACACACTCACTTGATCAGAAGATGATCGGACAGCACTACGGCTTATAGGAGTAGTATTCCTCAGCAGATCTGGAAGATCTTCACAAAAATCGACTTCTCGCGGGCAGAGCTTCGACTCGGAAACCGCGCTTCTCGGGATCTTCGGGATCTCGGGACTTGCCTCGGGGCTAGAGTATGATACCGGGGCTTCGGGGTGTAAAAATGCAGAGCTTCGGCGCAAAGACGAGAAGAAATGAGCAAATAAACCCTGAACCCTCGCATCCTATTTATAGTGAAAATATCTGTTGGACTCGCCGAGTAGGGGACACCTACTCGCCGAGTTGGCCCCTACTCGCCGAGTAGGGAACACCTACTCGCCGAGTTGGCCCATGTGGCGGCTTTCTGCTGGTGCCACGTGTCAAACTCTGGGTGGAGCCACGTCACCCCTATCGCGCGTTAGCCTTCGAACTTAGAAAAATCATAACTTTCGCATACGAGCTCCGTTTTTGACGTTCTTTATATCCACGCGTAGGTAAAATCAAGATCTACAACTTTCGTTTAGACTCCGTCGGCTAAATCTTGACCGATCTCAAATTTAACAGTAGGAGGAGTTTAGACTGTTAAACGACCGCGAAGAATTCGTAACTCCTTCATACGAACTCCGTTTTCGTCCATATTTTTACCGTTGAGTTCCTATTAATGAGACCTTCAACTCTCATTTAGGTCGCGTAAGCCAAAAACCGCTCGAACTAAAATTCAAGTTTCGGGCCGTGCACTGCTAAGCCGAATCTTAGAAAAATCATAACTTCCTCATACGAAGTCAGATTTGGGCGTTCTTTTTATTGACGCTCTTATCTTAACATATTCTACAACTTTTGTTTAGATTGATAAGGCTAAATCTCGCTCTATCTTAAATTCACTATTTACGCTTCCCGGTGTCGTGCCGGTTTTGCCGTAAAACTTCGACAGGTCATAACTTCTTCGTTATGACTCGGATTTCAGCATTCTTTATATCTTCGGAATCCTCGTTTCGACCACTACAACTTTATCCAATGATATCAAGTTTATTTTAAACTTAAATTTCGATGCTTATTTTTATTCTTAATTAATCAAACCACATAATTAAGCAATTAAGCACAAAACACATAATACTCAAATAATACATTATTATTATTTCAAAACGGGTTACAAAGGTCAACCTAGACTATTACATTGCTAAAAATGGCAAGCCCGGAAACACAGGCGTTACAATTCTCTCCACCTTAGAATGATTCCGTCCCCGGAATCACACATCAACAAACAAATGCGGATAGCGACTCAACATGTCACTCTCCGTCTCCCAGGTGAGATTCGGCCCGTTCGTGTGTTTCCATCGGACAAGCACTAACCCAACCATTTTGCGTCGCAACTTCTTAGTCTTTCGGTCAACAATTGCCTCTGGTTCTTCAATCAACCTTTTGTTCTCATCAATTCTCAATTCCGAAATTGGAATTATATCGGGAACTTCTCCCGTGAACTTCCTCAAATAACACACATGAAAGGTGTTGTGAATTCCACTCAGTTCTTCGGGTAATTCGAGCTTGTAAGCTTGGTTCCCAATCCTCTGAAGGACTTTAAACGGTCCAATAAACCTTGGACTCAACTTTCCCCTCTTACCAAATCTTATAAGTCCCTTCCACGGCGAGACTTTAAGCAAAACCGAATCTCCAACCTCAAAAGTCATCGGTCTTCGCTTCTTGTCAGCATAGCTCTTTTGACGATCCTGAGCCGCTAACATTCTTTCCCTAATTATTTTCAACTTTTCAGCAGTTTGATGAACCAACTCCGGTCCCATAAACTGCTTTTCCCCAGCCTCAAGCCAACAAGACGGCGTACGACACTTCTGTCCATACAAAGCTTGGTACGGTGCCATCTTAATGCTCGAGTGAAAACTATTATTATAGGAAAATTCTACCAACGGTAAATGTTCATCCCAATTACCTAGGAATTCCAAGGTACATGCTCTCAGCATATCTTCAAGTGTTTGTATTGTTCTTTCACTCTGACCATCAGTCTGCGGATGGTAAGCTGTGCTTAAACATAACTTGGTACCCATTTCCTCTTGTAGACTTTTCCAAAACCTTGAGGTGAAACGGCTATCACGATCAGATACAATCGTTAACGGAACACCATGAAGCCTCACAATTTCCTTTACGTAAGAATTCGCAAGCTTTTCCATAGACCATTTCTCCCTGGCCGCTATGAAATGCGCACTCTTAGTGAATCGATCAACGACCACCCAAATCATGTCGTGACCATTCTTTGTTCTGGGCAGTTTAGTGACAAAATCCATAGCAATGTCTTCCCACTTACCCATAGGCACAGGCAAAGGTTCTAAACTCCCGTACGGTTTCTGATGTTGTGTCTTGACTCTCGCACAAGTCACACACTCGGCCACATACTTTGCAACATCAAGCTTCATCGTCGGCCACCAGTAGTAGGGTTTCAGGTCCCTATACATTTTAGTGCTACCCGGATGAATTGAGTACATGGTTTTGTGAGCTTCTTCCATCAGAAGATCTCTGATTCCTCCTGACTTAGGTACCCAAATACGATCTTGGAATACCTTCAGTCCATGACCGTTAGTACCAAACACCAACGTTTTACCCAAACGTTCCTCCTTTCGGTCATTTTTCTCAGAAGCCTCCTCTTGAGCTTTCCTTATACTTTCCACAATAGTCGAGACAACTTCAATTTTCAACGCTCTTGGCCTTTTCCTTTCAAGATTGACCTTCCGACTGAGGGCATCAGCAACAACATTAGCTTTACCGGGGTGGTAAAGTATCTCGCAGTCGTAGTCTTTAAGTAATTCTAGCCAGCGTCGTTGCCTCATATTCAATTCTTTCTGATTAAAGAGGTATTGGAGACTCTTATGATCAGTGAAAAGTTTGCACTTCGTGCCATAGAGGTAATGCCTCCATATCTTCAGAGCGAAAACTACCGCTGCCAACTCCAAATCATGAGTCGGGTAATTCTTTTCATGCTCTTTCAACTGTCGAGACGCATATGCTATCACCTTTTCTCTTTGGGTCAAAACACAACCCAATCCAACACCAGACGCGTCGCTATAAACAGCGAAGTCTTCAACTCCATCGGGTAGAGAAAGTATCGGTGCCTCGCATAGCTTCTTCTTTAACTTCTCGAATGCTTCTTTATGCTTCTCACTCCAAGCATAAGTAGCTCCTTTGTGGGTCAAAGCTGTTAATGGAGTAGCAATCGAAGAAAAACCTTGGATAAACCTTCGGTAATATCCGGCTAATCCTAAAAAGCTTCGAATCTCCGTGGGACTTTTCGGTTGTTCCCACTTCGTCACAGCTTCGATCTTCGCTGGATCAACCATTATCCCTTCTTGGTTGACCACGTGACCCAAGAATTGGACCTCACGAATCCAAAAATCACATTTGGAGAACTTCGCATAAAGCTTCTCCTTCTTTAAAACTTCTAACACTTCTCGCAAGTGCCTGCCATGCTCCTCCTGGCTTTTCGAGTAGATCAGAATGTCGTCTATGAACACTATCACGGATTTATCAAGGAAAGGATTACAAACCCTATTCATCAAATCCATGAACGCTGCTGGAGCATTGGTTAGTCCAAACGACATAACCAAGAACTCGTAGTGTCCATATCTAGTTCTGAACGCAGTCTTCTCGATATCTTGCTCTCTTACCTTTAGCTGATGATATCCTGACCTAAGATCGATCTTCGAGAAATAGCTCGAACCTTGCAATTGATCAAACAGGTCATCAATCCTTGGCAACGAATATCTATTCTTTATTGTTGCCTTGTTCAGCTCTCTGTAATCGATGCACATTCTCATACTTCCATCTTTCTTCTTTACAAATAACACCGGAGCTCCCCAGGGCGATGAACTAGGTCTAATGAAACCTTTGTCCAACAACTCCTGAAGTTGCATCATCAGCTCCTTCATCTCCGTCGGTGCTAATCGATAAGGTGCTTTTGCAATTGGCGTGGTTCCTGGTAACAAGTCTATTCTGAACTCCACTTGTCTATCAGGTGGTAATCCAGGAAGATCCTCGGGGAACACTTCTGGAAAATCACACACCACTGGAATGCTCTGCATCACCTTCTTTTCCTTCTTAGCATCAATCACAAATGCTAAATATGATGTACATCCCTTGGTCAAACACTTTCTGGCTTTCATTAGAGAAATGATTCCAGAATTCACTCTGCGTTTGTCCCCATACACCATAAACGAATCTTTTCCAGGCGGGTTTACTTTAACTATCTTCTTTTTGCACAAAATTTCGGCATCATTGGCGCTAAGCCAATCCATTCCCAAGACGATGTCGAAACCATTAAGTTCGATAGGCAATAACGCCTCGTGAAACTTATTCCCATTCAGATCAATTAAGATTCTTTTCATACGATGACTAACAGGTACAAACTTGCCACTAGCTACTTCGACTAATAAAGCATCATCTAGTCTATCAATAGGCAAAGCTAGCTTTCTACCAAACTCATGCGAAATAAAGGAGTAGTTGGCTCCAGAATCAAACAATATATGAGCAGGTAATTCGTTTACGAGAAAGGTACGTGAAGCGACATCAGCTTCATCTTTAGCAGCCTCAAGTGTCATCTGGAAGGCCCTCGCCTTCGGCTTTGGTGGAATGTTGGGCTTTGCTGCCTCCTTCTTCTTCGGACAGTCTTTCAAAATATGCCCCTCTTCATTACAACCAAAACACATCCTTTTGTTGTTTGGACATTCATTGGCAAAATGTCCAACATTTCCACACTTGTAGCAGGTCACATCCTCGCTACATTTCCCAAAGTGCTTTTTCTTACACTTATCACACCACTTTGCTTCGCCTCCTTTTCCTCCAAACTTTTTCGAATCAAATTTCGAAAATTTACTCTTCTTACTGGAACCAGATGTTCCTTCAAACTTCCTTTTCTCACCAACCTCAACCTTGACGGTGGTTCTCCCTTTGATCATGTTCTCCACAGACTTGGCAGCCCAGATAGCTGCCTCTAGAGTAAGTGCCTGACGTACTGGCACCTCATACTCCCATGGAAGTCCCTTCGCATACCGGTCCACCTTTGTCAACTCGTCTGGAACGATACGCAAGGCAAACTCCATCTTATCGGTGAAGTTATTGGTGTACTCATCAACTGACATGCTACCTTTCGTCAATGTCAAAAACTTATTCTCCAACTCCAACAGATTTTGAGCCGAGCAGAACTTGCGCTTAAACTGCACCAAGAACTCTGCCCATGACAATTGCAGTGGCTCGTTAGGGCTTAAGGTCTTCCCTAGAGTGTTCCACTATCGAACAGCTCCACCTCGGAATTGTCGCACGGCATAGATAGTCTGCAACTTGCCTCTACAGCCACATGTCATAAAGGCTAACTCCATTTCGGAGATCCAATCCATAACCCCAATCGGATCCTCCTTTCCATTGAAGGTCGATGGTTTGCAAGTCAAAAAGTCCTTGTACTTGCATCCCATTCCATCATTCCTTCCTTCATGGTTATCTTGCCTAACTATCGGTGGGTTGGCTTGACCAATAGACCCACTGAAGTTTCCACCTTCCGAGTGCCCTTCATTTAATTCAGGCTCTTCCACACGAATCGACAGTTCTTCACGATTTTGTTGAAGCAACCGTCTAGTTTCATCCATCTGACGATCCAACATCGTCTGAATCATCAATTGCACACCAGCCATGGTTATTGGCTCAGGTGCTGCTGCTACGACAGGTATTGGCTCAATCACTGGTGGTTGATTCCTGTTTTCGTCAGCATTTCCAACTCCACTTCTTGTTCTCACCATTTTGATCTACACACCGAATAAGGTGAAATTAGATCCTCAATCATGGTAGATAATCAAATCATCCTTATCACTCTGAAACGTTTACATGCTAGTTCTAATATCGTAGACGTACGCTTAGAATCCTACACACATAAGGTTTCTAGATCCGGTCGGCAACAGACCATAGATCCGAACAAATAATATCATATCTGGCAACATATAACATTTAGCACATAAAGCATTTTAGGCAACTTTCCTAAAATAAACTAGTGCTCGTGTCTAAATCACAACAGACACACATCTCAAAACTTCACTTAGCATTCTAAGTTTAAGTCTAGAAATCCAACAAATTCCTAGTTCGCTTAAACTAATGCTCTGATACCAACTGTGACATCCCCAAAATCTCGGCCAGAAAAGACCGATTTTAATTTATGCTTTTAAATATTTTCAGAGTAAATCCTTTTGATTTGAAAGAGTTGCGGAATTTGTTCCCAAAAACAAAACATGATAAAACATTGTTTATCGAAGCATTTCATAAAAGAAATGTATTTTCATTATAATCAAAACTCGGGGTGTCATGTTCCGATACAGACCAATAAGCATAAACGAATACATTACAAGTCATATAACAAATATAAACATATGCAGACTTGTAAACAAAACAACTTGATGGTTCATCCATCTCATGCCCTTCCGCCACTACCTGTAATACAATTTAAAACTGAGTGGGTCAGGCTTGGGAGCCTGGTGAGCATATAGGGTTTTCAACCCACAATAAATAATCATATTTAATTTTCACCAACCAACAATAACCCAATTACCCATTCCCGTTATTCTCACTTTAATGTCCCTAAAACAACTAACATAAGGGACCTAGTCTAAGAATATTTCATCGGGGCGACAACACATGCTTCGGGGGTACCTCAGCAATATAAGTCAAATAAGGCAACCATGAGGGGGATGGAGTACAGCGAATGAACACCCAAGTTCATTAACACCTACAGGTGGCGAACCTGCTAATGTTTCCACAAGACTGTCTAGAATAGCCAGTGGTCGTCATCTAAACTCCGCTAGATGACTCAATCAAACAACAACGAGGCCTCTCATCTGTTTATTACACACCAACTGTCTACCCATGTTCTACCCAACATATTAGTAGATAAAAATATACATTTGTATACATAGTTTAAAGAAAACCTGTATAGCATGCTTTAATCAACACATATATCACATAACAGATGAGGCACACACACACATAACACGTATCTCATAAAGAAATAAGCAGATCTATAAGATAGAAGAGAGTGAATACTCATTCACACATAACACAACCAAATATATACACATAGCACGTATTTTTATATAAAATACTTCGTATTATTGCATTAGAAGAAAATAACTACACACTCACTTGATCAGAAGATGATCGGACAGCACTACGGCTTATAGGAGTAGTATTCCTCAGCAGATCTGGAAGATCTTCACAAAAATCGACTTCTCGCGGGCAGAGCTTCGACTCGGAAACCGCGCTTCTCGGGATCTTCGGGATCTCGGGACTTGCCTCGGGGCTAGAGTATGATACCGGGGCTTCGGGGTGTAAAAATGCAGAGCTTCGGCGCAAAGACGAGAAGAAATGAGCAAATAAACCCTGAACCCTCGCATCCTATTTATAGTGAAAATATCTGATGGACTCGCCGAGTAGGGGACACCTACTCGCCGAGTTGGCCCCTACTCGCCGAGTAGGGAACACCTACTCGCCGAGTTGGCCCATGTGGCGGCTTTCTGCTGGTGCCACGTGTCAAACTCTGGGTGGAGCCACGTCACCCCTATCGCGTGTTAGCCTTCGAACTTAGAAAAATCATAACTTTCGCATACGAGCTCCGTTTTTGACGTTCTTTATATCCACGCGTAGGTAAAATCAAGATCTACAACTTTCGTTTAGACTCCGTCGGCTAAATCTTGACCGATCTCAAATTTAACAGTAGGAGGAGTTTAGACTGTTAAACGACCGCGAAGAATTCGTAACTCCTTCATACGAACTCCGTTTTCGTCCATATTTTTACCGTTGAGTTCCTATTAATGAGACCTTCAACTCTCATTTAGGTCGCGTAAGCCAAAAACCGCTCGAACTAAAATTCAAGTTTCGGGCCGTGCACTGCTAAGCCGAATCTTAGAAAAATCATAACTTCCTCATACGAAGTCAGATTTGGGCGTTCTTTTTATTGACGCTCTTATCTTAACATATTCTACAACTTTTGTTTAGATTGATAAGGCTAAATCTCGCTCTATCTTAAATTCACTATTTACGCTTCCCGGTGTCGTGCCGGTTTTGCCGTAACTTCTTCGTTATGACTCGGATTTCGGCATTCTTTATATCTTCGGAATCCTCGTTTCGACCACTACAACTTTATCCAATGATATCAAGTTTATTTTAAACTTAAATTTCGATGCTTATTTTTATTCTTAATTAATCAAACCACATAATTAAGCAATTAAGCACAAAACACATAATACTCAAATAATACATTATTATTATTTCAAAACGGGTTACAAAGGTCAACCTAGACTATTACATTGCTAAAAATGGCAAGCCCGGAAACACAGGCGTTACATGGTGGACCAATTTCAAAGTTATAATCAAAATTTCAAGTTTATATGTGTTCATATTATTCTTGAAATTGTTGATGTGGATGTTCATGTTCATATGAGTTTTGTTAGATCATAGGAATTATTTGCAAATTGTATGTTAGTTAATTCTTGATCTTAATGTGTTTCAATGGAATTCATAATTTGTCCTCAAGTTATGGAATTCCAAGAGGTTTTCTTTTAAATGTTTTTTAAGAAGTTGTAGGTTACATTTTCTTGAAGAGTTTTTCCCATAAATGTTTTATGGACTCCATAACTTGTCCTCAAGTTATGGATTTCCAAGAGACTCTTCATTAAAAGTTTTAAACACTTAATTAAAACACATAAGTTATGAATATCCAAAAGTTTATGAATTGTTCAAAACTTGCACTCAAGTTTAGGAATTTGTAAAGTCTCACACAAACTTTAATTCCACACCCTAGAAGTTTTAAATGTTAAAATTCTACCCTTATAGTATTATAAGATTAATGGTTAATTATTATATATATATGTATAAGAACAAGTCGTTTTACCGTTAGTAGGCCTCATTCATGAAGTCGGTCTATAAGTCGGGTATAAGGTTGTTGCCTATAAAATGGTGACTTAATGGGTGTCCACTCTCACCCACCGCTTGCTTGATCGGTGGAGGGTCGTTAGCCGAACGGGTAGGACAATGACTTTAAATTCTCATTAAAAGTATAATGATTATTATAAAGTAACTAAATATTTTTATTTAATTCCCAATCTTAGTTACTTTAGGAAAAATGTGAATTTGGTGCTAGCCCATGGAATTCACACTTTGTACCTTACCAAGTCGTTGGTGGAGCGTGTGTGGTTAACCGGCACACTAACTTGGACTAGTAAGGATCACGAAGGGTGACTTAATGTTTGTCATAGATCAATGGAGCGTGTGTGGTTAACCGGCACATTGATTGGGTGATAATATTAAGGGTACCAAGTGAATTGGTATGGTTATTCACACCTTGTTTTGTGATCCTCGGCATCCCAGTCCCAAAATTTGAGAGGGCACACTCGAGATTGAAACATGCCATTGAAAAGTTCAATGAATCTCAAAAGATCTAGGAATTTCAAATCCAATTAAAACCTAATAAATTATTTCGTTTTTCATGGTGGAAATTGGTGAATCGTCATTCGCCTACCTTCAAATATTTTATACCTTGGATTACGGCATCCCTCTTCCAAATTATAAAATATTGTGTTGGGTCCTAGCCTTAATATTTCATATTGGGTGTTATATTAAGGACTTTGAATCAACTAACTTGATTTTCTCCCATTATAGATGTCTGGTTCAGACAACTATGATCTTCCCAAATCTCTTGAAGATGGTGACCCTCAACATCATGCTTCACTTCCTCCACCTCCTCCAATTATTCTCCCTCACCCACAAGTTCTTGAAAAGTTTAAAGTCACTCAATCCCTATTGGCAAGCATAGTATATGTGTGCTCACATCTTGGAGATAAAGCCACATATTGACAAGCCGGGAGAGTTGGGTGTCAAAGTCTCGTGAAAGTTGGATGTTCAATCACCTTCTTAGTAACATAGTGAGTCTCTTTGGGACTACTATGAGGCAGACTATGACATGACCCTTAATGATGTTAGCTATTTGCTTGGTGTTGTGGAATCAACAATGATTTGGAGCACCAGTTAAGCACATTTTATTACAAGAACAACTTCCCAAGTCTACATGGACATTGACAAAGGTAGCGTTGGATATCTAGAAAAAGATTTCTCTTCCCAATGGAAAGGGATCGGCTATAGTCAACTCGGTTGACCAAATAGTAAAGAGAAAGGCAAATTCTGAGATAGTCTCATGTGCCATTACCAAAGGGTCCATGTGTTTTGTTGCCAAAGGAAGGGGCATTGGTTGCGAAGCTGCCTAAAAGGTCAGAAGGTTGATCAAGTCAAGAGGTTTGACTCTACTTCGGGTAAAGTCCACTGTCTAACTCTATTAAGTTACTATTTGGAGATTCTTATTACATAATGTGAATTGGTCACATGTTGATGTTTTTAAGAATCAAATAGGATGCTTAAAGTAAGTATATGTTGATTCTGATTGCAAAGGTGTGTTTCGATCGCATGGTTCGGCAATCAGAATTTTGAGCTGCTGCTTAAGAGTTATAATATATTGCTTATGAATAGATAACAACAAGGTTTTAATGTGGATTGTAAGGATAAGTTTTTCCGCAAAGTTTTAAAATAAAAAAAGGGTTTTAATGTTATTTATTTTAAAAATATCCTTACAATGGCATCTGTGGAAAATTGTTGCTTATATGTTTCCAGTAATGGCAATATTAGAAAATGGATTTGATTCTTTCATTTGTGGTAGTGTCCGAATTTACCAAATGAAGAATGTTTTTCATCACCCAAGTTTCAATTGGATAGAAACTTGAAATCATACAAGTTGTATTGTATGATGAATGAGAATTTTCATCTTTGAAAATTAAGACTAATTCTTTGATCACATGTATATGTAAGTCAATTGAAGGACTAAGGAATTAGGTACACTGGGTGTGCGCTGGTCAAGGTCCTCCACAAAGATTGATTTGTCATGACTTACTAAAGATTAGTAAATATGATTATACTTATGAGGTTAAGTATAATTCTATAACATTGGAAAGATTACAATGTATGACAAAACAAATGTGAAGAATCAAATTAGGCAGAAAGATAAAAGTTTCTCAAATCTGAAAGGATGGGAGAGTACTTTAGTATCGTATTTCATGATCATCTTAATGATTATGAAACCATATCACAAATTCATACTCTAAGGACGTCTTAGTGCATTGTTATGGCTAAGAAGAGAGGTCATGAATTGTTGGATTGGTTAAGATCGAGAAGATGAGTCATACTTCGTTCCAAAACAATTCTTAGAGTGACATAAAGGAAGATTTATTAACACTAGTCAAATGTAAGAGTAAAATGTTTTCTACTCTTGTACATTTGAGATTGGTAAGTTGTGATGTCTTGGATGAGACAAGGACCAAATAAGACCAATTGTGTGAAGTGTTAGTCTTGATAAGAATCCGCATTGTCACTTGAATATTTGTTTTGTCAAGGAATGGTTCTTGACTGGGGAAACTTATATGTCAAGGGGACAGTGGGAGCCTTAAAGATCCTGAAAAAGTTTCAAGATTTAATCAAGAGTAAAACCTGTAATTTATCACTAGCACACAACTTAAGGTTTGCAACCTATCGTGTTGACATAATTCTTATTTCTGTACCTACTTCAAATAAGTTGAATTTGCATGTGAGTTATCAGAGTTCAACTTGGAACCATTGGTGGGCCTTGTGCTACCAAGGTGACAAGAAACTAAGACTGAACAAGTTTAATCCATGTAAGGCTGAATTTGTCACTAACCTTATCTTGTGATTATGGTTTTGACAAATTCACATGGATAGGAACTCATACACTATAAAATCTAAGTGTCATAAGGTTTCTCTCCGATTCATGAAAATGATGGTGAGGAAACGCTTTCACTAAGTAGATTTTACATAAATATCAATTATGTTATTTGCATTTTCAAAAGTCGTTAGTGGAGCGCGTGTGGTTCACTGGCACACTAAAATGGACTTGTGAGAAATGGCAAATGCCTAAGAAATTGAGACTATGATTACGGCATCCCTTTTCATAGTTCTGAAAATTGTTTAGACACACATGTGAGCTATCTAAGAAAGCGTGTATGAATCTAAATTTCAGAAGTCTAGCAAATTTCTAGAAATATGTCAGAGCTAGTGGGAGCATAAGTGTTATGCTGATAATCATCATGTTAGTGGGAGCATGATTATTACGTTTAGTGTTACAAGTTAGCAATGTTAATTATAGAAAACAAAGTTTCAATTCGTGAAGTTGCAGGGGTTGAAAAGTTGTTTTGCTATAATTAAGGGAGAGGAAATTATACTTCATTTCAATTCTAGAAGCTTAGATTGAGATTTTAATCATATTTAGTCAAGGACATATATATATGAATTTTATGTCTGAATGGTTCAACTTGAAGAAATTCTATATATATTGCGCTCTCAAAATTCAATTATGACTACAACATCCCTCTTCATAGTTAAATTTTGAAAATATGGCAAATAAAAAAATATTGTAGCAAAAGACTTGTCTAGTATCATGTCTTTATGTCAAACATCATGAATCATGTCCCATATGCTTCGGATATAGGATCGATTGCATGTGCTATAATATTCATCTTTTCTAAATTTTCCAAATGCTTAAGGCATTGAGAAGGGAAAAGTCTAGAACTGGATATGACTAAAGTGATTAAGCAATTGTCGAGGACAATCTGAGGTTCGCCAAAGATTGGTTGCTCAGGGAAAGTTGGAAGTATGATGTAAGTTGTCGGAAAGGACCATATTGACATATTCTGAAAAGAAGTAACTCTTGTTCGGAAGTGATATTCAAAATGGGACTATGGAAATGTCTCCATAGGTGGAAGTTATTCAATTTATGTAAGATTAGAAAACCTTAATGCAAGAAGGATGTGCAAAGCAATGTACTTTGAATATGAGACTTCCATTCCATAGAAGTTGACCTTCTTTGGAATACTCTGTAATGACTGGTGACAAGGTTTTGGTGACTTTGTGCATAATCATTACAAGAGGAACATTGCATAAAACTTTAAAATCTAACAGATTTTTTGGTAAATGATAGGAATCAGGGATTCTCACATTTACAATAAGGATTTGGGATTGTGAAATGAGTATCATTGGAATCATGTTTAATTGATCTACATCACAATGTAAGGATCATAGACAAACATAGTGTGCATACTTGGAGTATGGCATAACTATTGTTTAGAAAAACAAAGTGTACATGCTAGGAGCATGGGACGACTGTTGTTTTTTATTCGAGTCGTAAGTTGATTGTTTGAAACATTATACAATGAATAATGTGTAATCAATATGGTGATAAATAAAAGGTGGTTCTATTTATATTCAAAAGGGTTCTGAGACCATATTGGATTCGATTATTATTGTGTTTCACTTTGCATGTTTTGACTTCCAAAATAGCTAGGTTATTCTTTCCGAATGACTAAGTTATTTAAACACTCCACAGTCGTTCATATGTTGGAAGTAGGTATGAATCAAGACTGTCATGAATCGAGTTTGTAGATGGCTAAATGGGTTTAGTCATAGCAATGGTTGCTACAACATTCATGAGTGCTCATAAGTTATGAGTATTGCAATAAACCCACGCTCACTTGTATCACTTCATGGAATTTATCTCAAGTGATCGTGAGACGGTAATATCATATAAATCTTCAAACCTAGAGATATGAGTGGTTACCTATGAGTTGGTTGTGCATTGATTGCACGTAAACGCATCAGTAACTTGATGTTATAAAACGTGCCTTTGTGTGCAATTCAACAAGTAGTAGAACAAGCAGATGAGTCGATGTTTATCTGTTCCTTCTAGAAATAGAAGCGATATTTGGGCCCCTCGATGATTTTGTTGTGACCTACGTACCGGCCGGTCAGAACTAAATTGATGTGTTCGATTAAGTTCTTTGTCAAACAAATCGAAAATCGGGAAACAAACTGCTGGACAATAAGTACGACGTTGTTCCATGTATTTGTCCGGCTGATATCATGATAACAGAGGATTATACGATCACTTATCTAAAATGGCGCTTCATAGTTCAACAGAGTTTTCGAGAGCTACGATTGCTGGTTGGTTCCTGAAGAAACATACGCAAATATAGTTATTAGACTTATCCAAGTGGGAGTCTGTTGGATAAGGTGTCTAAGTCCATAACTTATTTGGTACATACTTGACCCGACCCGGCATGGTCCATTTGGGTTGCACTTCACCCAAACGATTTATGGATAATTTTATGAGAATTGTATACTTACGATTTATTAATATATTATAAGTTATAATATATTAATATGAAGTCATGTTATTTAAATTAGTCTTAGTCTTAAATTAATTATGAATTAATTTAGAGATTAAAAGGAAGACTAATTAGATTGTGGGCTATTTGTTTTATATAGTGTGGGCTAACACTCATTTGTTAATGGGCTAGACTTGTATGGAAGTCCATGGATGATCCATGGAGCTTTTAATCCATGGATCCTTGGAAAAGGAAAGGTCATGGGTTATTAGGGTTTCACCCTAATCATGTACACTATATAAGCATGCTTATGTTGCATGAAATAGCCACTAGTGGCACTAGTTGTGTGAGACTTAGTGGTGGCCGATTTCATAAGAAAGTATACTACTCTCTCAAAGTTTTCCAAGTGTTTGTCGTCATTTGTGATTCCATTTGAGGCATTCACATTATTGGTGCTAGGCTCTTAAACTCCAAGCAATCAACCACCATCAAAAGGTATGTATTTCTACTAGTACTTTTATGATTCATAATCCTTATGCTATGCTAGTTAGGAAGAAACCTTGGAAGTTATTATTTGCATGTATTTTAGTAGAAAACATAGATCCAAGGTTTATTAGGGTTGCATGCACACTTAGGAAGTGTTAGATTGCTCAAAACCCAACAGTTTTGTGATGAAAACAATTGATACAATATGTTTTGACAATACTTTATGAGTATGTGTATGTTTTAAAAATGAAAAATTGTTTTGAAAATTTACATTGTTACATCCACCATGTAAGGGCTCTGTCAAAGAAGGTACATGCAACAAACTTTATCTGGCTCCCTTTTGGGCATGAGCAAATCTAAAAAACTGACTCCGTTTTCTCGAACCATTACATTAGATCAATGACTCCCCCGCTACCATTAAAGTATTTAGGTTTGCAGTTATTGAAGTCTTTTTAGGTACACTCCCTCGGGTGTCCGTGGATTCCTCCATGGTTAGATGGGTTGGCACCTCTACCCGTCCCACTGGTACCACTTGTGTCGATTTGAGTCACGGTGAATGTTACTATGGTTGTTACATCAACTTGAAAGACAGCAAGATCGTACTGTGGTGGTGAAGGCGGTGGTGGATTTGTTGACGTGTTGTTGTTATGCCTGATATATCTATGAGGCGACATCTTTCTGCTATATGGTTTAAAAGATGAAATTGTGGTAAGTCTTTTAGTAGTGGCTATAAGTCGAGTGTCTATCGAACTCTGTTATCTTGGTTCTGTGCGTATCATGTTTCGACTTTTATAGTGTTTTGCAAAAAATTAATAACAAAGGTCTATATAAAATAAACTTATGAATTTTTAATAGTGACCACCTTTAATGAAATCATGTGACTTGTTTTACTAGTATTCATTGTTACGAAAAAGGCAATAAGCCTAACACATAGTGTGAGTAGCGTAATCACTAACTCACTAGGTTATATTAGTTGATTAGTTATTAGTGTGACGTATAAGGAACTCGGCCTCCTCACATGATTCGCGAATAGTCTCTTCTACTCTTTGTCTTGGCTATGATTGCCCTAGTTTCAATTGTAAAGATTGGTTTTCTCCTGGAATTCCTATGGTGTTATCGTTCCTATGATTGCTCTAATCTGGACCCAAATGTCCGAGCGGGCTCTCTAGTTTGCTCCCAGTGGGGTAAGGTTCATTAACAATATCTCATGTTCCTTTCTCTTCGTTTGATCCCTCCTTAGAATCCTCCTCATTAACCCTTTCTGTTTCTTCCTCAAATCTTCCACTGATTGTTGTAGTGGGGTTTTGATATCGAAATAGGTTGTTTACACGAGAGTAGGGGTGTCTAAACAATCTATGAGATTAATAAAACATTTCTAATAAAAAAAATAAATTTTTATGGGGAGCTCCTTATTGGGTCCTCCTATAATTACGTAGTGCATACCAGTTATATATAATTAAGATCAAGTAGATCTTCAAATAAGTGATCCTACTCTAGGACCACAACCAAACAATCAACAGGAGTAGAGCAAAAATCACAAATTATAAGTCTATAAAATCTTAATTATGTATAACCTTAGCGTATCCACTCAACAATTATAGAACTACCAGTAAGGGTCTTTTACTTTTAACATAAGTTATTTATAGTACCTGAAAATACTCTTATTGTATTTTAACTTTATGTTTGATTCTAGCATTTTCTTGGTATACGAAGTCAATAAGTTTTTAGACTTGTTATTGTATAGTATCGTAAAATACTCCTATAGTATTTTAAATTTTATGTTTGGTTGTAGTGTTCCTTTGCATGTAGAGTTGGAAAGTTTTAGACCTGTTGCAACACCACGACCATTCATTGGCATTTGTTAATCACCTCTCGGATAAACATAGCTGATCATGCTATATTCTTTCCAGAACTAATTATATATCTCTAGGCCTACTCGTGTTGTTCAACTTTTTAAATACTTTTGCATTGTTCTTCTTGTGATACTGCTCTAGTATGTATGTGTGTATACTTTTATAAAAATATTGTTATATTTTAAAAGCATATATCCTGGTAAGAGTGTTTTTATCCCCATTGTACTTATTGTTTTATATCTTATATAGGTTGATATACATAGTTCACTATAAACAATCCACTGATACCAATTTGTCACACACCCAAATTGGAATAGCGGAAACGTTCGGGGGCAGATGACGTCATGTACAATATCACAACAATTGAACTAGAGTAATCAAAGCAACCACCATTACGTTGGTACTATAAAGAAAAAACTATAAGATATGTCAGTATGATGCTCCGTCTTCTCAAAACCTGCGAGTGTAACTGTCTACTGGTTTCCTGAGAATCCAAGTGATTTTGAAAGTGTAACAAAATTTAATTTAGTGAGTTCATAAGTATTTTATATGAGAAGATATGTTCTTTGTTCTTTGAATACATTAGTGTGTTCCTCCATAAAATCCTATATTTCATGTTGTAAATGTATTGTAGTCTTAATATCTAAAGACCCAATTGTGTAAATGTTATTGTACACTGAAACAGTATGATGTAGTTTTAACCCACATAAAACCATAAAATTAATGTTTCTTGGAATTCGAAATTCTGTGTTAGAAAATAGTGTCCTATACCAGTACGTAGTAGTTGTTAGGGTCGAAATGTTGTAAAGAGACGAAGTATGTTTATCATTCCATTCGTATCTTTTGTAATATATTTGTTAAGGTGTCTTTTGTACGAAGCCTAATGTCTATGCATTAGTATTTTTGTATACTTTCACGACACCTCTAAATAGGGACATTACTTAGAGTTAGATAAGAGTCTTTACAGAACTTGTCTATTTTTCTCTCTATAAAATAGTTGAAAGTATAATTGAGTGGAAACCAGATTATATTTACTTCACGTGCTCTTATTATATTTATGTTACTTTGATTTGTTTAAATATCGATTATCACTTCATCAATTGGTATAACTGCGGCCTGATTTTCAGTTGAATCTTTTATTTTTGAATCGTAAAGTTTGATTCAAAAGTTCCCGCACTATTAAATTCAGAAAATAATCTCTGATCATCAGTTTTGATTTGATTTTGCATTTGATTTGCATAATCGAGTGTTTGATTTTGACATTCTGTTCAATTCATTCAATCATATTCAAATTTCTTCAAGTTTTCAGAAAAATTCTCATCAGTACAATAATGGCAAACTTCAACATGAACACAATTACTTCTTTCTCTCAGTTTTTAGGATCTTCCACAAAGATTCCTACGTTAATTCGGGAGTATTATGACCGATTGGCTGATCGCGTGGAGGATTATCTGAATGGCTTGGATGAAGAACTCTGGAATTGTATTTTAGGAACTGCTCAACCTCCATTGAATGTTCAAAACATCGAATCTTCAAATTCCACTGCTACTGTTGATGAACAATCCACAAGTTTAAAAAAATCGAAAAGTGTAGTATGAGAGAATTGATATGTATAACACATCCTGTGGTTTACAATTACGTGCGTGGGTGTAATAGTGCAAAGGAAATCTGGAATACTCTCAACGAGAAATATGAGGGAAACAAGAAGATGAAAATCAATTCAGTAAAGCAATGACTTGTGGAACTGAAAGAATTCAGACAAAAGTAGAGTGTAACAATTGAAGTTTACTATGCTCGCCTAAATGAGCTGATTTATCGGTGCAATCGATATGGAATCACATGGTCTGCTATGGAGTTCAATCTTACATTTATTATGGGACATTGTAAGGAGTGGAGGATTCCTAGCATGACGGTGAAAAAATCAACCGAGTTTCTACACATCTTCTTTAAACGATTTGTACAATCAATTAAAAACACACGAAAATGAGGTGAATGAAATAGCTGAAGAGTCGAAGCACGGTCTGGGAGGTCCACTAGCTCTTGTCTGTAAGGTATCTGAAAAGGTGATTCTGATGATAAAGAGGGGTTTATCATAAATTCGGATGATGAGGCAATAGCATTTTACTCGAAAAACCGAGTCAAAAAGTTTTTCAAGAAACCGTTTAATTCAAAAGTGAAACAAAGTGAGGGAAAAGGAAGTTTGGTGAAAAAAAATGTTGTAGAAGAGAAAAAGAAGTTTGAGAAGAATGATGGAAAAGTAGTTGAGGATAAGAATGAGAGGAAATGGAAATGAGATTTGAGTGTGGATTGCCATTACTGCAATGGAGCAAATCTTCTAGCAAATGATTGCATTCTTCGTAAGAATGATGAAAGAAAGAACAAAGTGAAGGATGAAGAGTACTATACTGGGAGACTAGAGGAAGTGAGAGTTAAGGCGAAGAATATGTATTTGGTGGCTAGAGGTGAACAGGACGATGATGACACTTATCAGATGTGGTCTTCGGGATCAGATGATGAAGAAATGCATAATCCTACGCGTGGTGCCATGTATGCGAAGCTAGAGAAAGATTCGGACGAAGATTTGATGAGTCGATGTTTTGCATCAAAATCTGCTATTAAGTCTCCAATGACAACTAAGGTATGTTCTATAATTGAATCTTTTAAATTTCCTTTGAGTGCATATGATTCACAAATTGTTGCTTTTGATGATACTATTGCTTACTTTGATTCACTTGTGGTGTCTGCTTGTAACGAAGTTAAGAAATTAAGCACACAGTTGTTAGAGACTCTAAAGTAGTTAGATACGAAAATTGCCAAGATAGCTTGTTTAGAATTGCAGGTTGCAAGAATCATGTGTGATAGGGATTCTCTTACTAGTCATGTAAAACTATTGTTAGCTCAACGTAATATTTACTGTAATTCTGCTAAAAGACTTTATGGCAAATTAACTGCATTACATCATTTGTGTGAAATTAGCAAGAAACAACATAGAAAATTATTGCCTTTTCTAGCATATGAAATAGAGAATGTTAAGAATCTTTCGTATGATTGTGAGAAAAATATTGTTGAGTTTGACAAAGTTCTTGATGATAGATATGCATATGGAATTCTCAAAATTGATGAATGTCTTGATACAAATGAATTAGTTAACATTGTAAATGAAACTTTGACTAAATGTGAACAAATCAAAATTTTGAAAAAGACTAAGAATTTGACATCTGATTCTCATTCTAATTCTGCTGATATTGAAGATATTTCTGATAATATTAGTGAAATTAGCGATATTGAGGATGTTGACTGTTCTCAGTTGTCTGTCATTAATGTTGCATCAAAATCTAAAGGAAAAGAAATATGTAAGGATTCGAATGTTAAGATTGACACTGAAAAATGATAAAGACAATTTGTACAAAAACATCTCTTCAATCAAAGATTAAAAAGGAAATGTACTTCCACATATAGTGTAGATCAAGTGTATGGGGATAGAGAAAAATTCGACAAAGTGCTGTCAAAAAAAGGTGCTCATTTTCTGGAAACAAACACTGTGATGTATCCAAATATAAAGTGCACTGATGATGTTATATTCCCAAATCAAGTATTTGTTACTACTGGAAATGTTGAGAATCTCAAACTGGAGTTCAAGAAATTAGTTGAAGAAGACAATAAGAAAACAACAGAAGAAGGATTCTTTGCAAATCAAAACACTATCGAAAACACATTAACAAAGAATTTGTACGTTTTTCAAAGACAAAAACCTCAACGAAAGTGGGTTGTGAAAGTAGTTACAAAAGAGGTTATTGTGGAGACTGAACCAGTTGTCAAATTAAATTCACAAGAATTTAAAGAACAAATTGACAAGGTTACAAAACAAAATAAAATTTCAAAAAGACAAGCGCGAAAGAAGATTTTCTGGCAACCCATTGAGTCTCGAATGAAACAAAAAGATTTGACATCGAAAACATCTGCAAACACAAACACTAAATTTGTGAAGAACAAGTATTCGTATTATCATACTATTCAGACAACAAGAAAAATTCAACTCAAAGAAAGAAATCAAAGTCTGAATTCAATTCACAAAAAAAGTTTTTAAAAGTTCAAAAGACGTTATTTTCTTCAAATGTTAATAATTCTTCAAAGAAATTTCAAAATCAAAATGTTGGAAATTGTTTTTCATATCATCCGCAACAAAGATTTTCTCAAAATCAGAACTTAAAACCAAAATCATTTCCAAATCAATCAAAACGTTTTCAAAATAACATTTTCCAAGTACAAATGATAAAAACGAGGTTGATGGTAAAGATGCTCAAACATTTCCTCCAAAATCCAATGTTTATTTTATTCCACAAAAATCGAATTTTCCAAATCGTTCGATTAAACCAACCTTAAAAGTTTCATACACATAAGGGTTGTCTCGAGAGAAAAACATTGATCATTGGCTTGAAGGAAAAGGACGAATGTATCAATCAAAGAATTACTCTCAACAACAAATCGAAGAAGCGTATGAGAAGTATCTGAATACTTCGTCAATTGAAAGTTCATCGTCAAAAGATTCGAATGTTTCAGTAAAGACTTGGAAACCGGTTTTGAAAGAAAAGCATGTTGAGACACAACCTAAGAAGACGAAGGCTTATGTCAGTAACAATCCCAAACTATCGAAAACTTATGTTTCGGTTCCTTTGCCTAGTGATGTGGACTTAATTGATGGTCTCAAAACTAAAGTTTGTGATTGGGTTAAAAGTTTTGCATTTCATTATATTTTTACAACTAATTTCCAAGGACCCAAACAGTTTTGGGTACCTAAATTCTTTCATTGATCGCAGGTTCTATGTGACGAGCAATATGATGAGAAATGGTATATCAATAGTGTTTGCTCACGTCACATGACTGGTCGAAAGGAAAATTTGAGAGATTTTCGAAGTTTGGAAAATGCTAGAGTTACGAAGTTCAGAAACAATCACAAATGTCAAGTCAAAGGATACAATAAAGTAACGAATGGAAAATTCATTGTAAATCGTGTTGCTTATGTCAAAGGTCTTAAACATAATTTGATAAGTGTTTCACAACTTGATGTGCGCACTGGCAATCAAGTTGTGTTTAACGAAGAAGGAAGTATAATCTCAAAGATTGAAATGAACGAAGTGTTACTAAAATCAAAACGCTTTGGCGACATGTTTACTATTGATATGAAACCGATTGTTGGGAAACCATCAATTTGTTTACTTTCGAATGCTACATCTAATTTTAGCTAGTTATGGCATCGTCATTTATCACATTTAAATTTTTGAAATTTAAATAAGTTGGTAATTGATGATCTTGTTCGAGGCTTACCAGTTTTAAAATTTTATAATGATACCTTATGTGCAGCTTGTGAACAAGGGAAACAACATCGGAAAGGACATCCAATTGTGATCGATTCGAAAATTGCGGAACCATTGGAATTACTTCATATTGAACTTTGTGGACCATCAACTATTGAAACATTCAATATGAAACGGTACATTTTGGTTATTGTTGATGATTTTTCTCAATTTACTTAGGTGTATTTTCTCATATTAAAATCTGAAGTTGCTCAAACAATGATTGATTTTATCAAGAAAATTGAGAACTGTTTGAAAAAGAATGTTTGAAAAGTCAAAAGTGATAATGGCTCTGAGTTCAAAAATAAAATGTTGGATTCGTACTTAGTTAAGAAAGGAATTTTGCATAATTTTTCATCACCATATACACCACAACAAAATGGTGTAGTTGAATGAAGGAATAGGTCACTTTGCGAAGCAGCCAAAACAATGTTGACACATGCGAATCTTCCTCAATATTTTTGGGCCAAAGTAGTGTCAAAAGCATGTTTTACTCAGGATTGTTCTTTTCTTCATAGACATTTTAACATCACCCCATATGAACTTATTAATAATAAAAAACCAAATGTTAATTATTTCATGTGTTTAGTTGTAGGTGCTTTATCATGAATCTCAAGGATAATCTTTCGAAATTTCAAGCTAAGGCTGACGAAGGAATATTTTTGGGATATTCACAAAATTCGGTTGCCTACAGAGTGTTAAATCAGCGCACACGAAAAGTCGAAGAGACATTCAATCTTACTTTTGATGACTTTTATGTCAAGCAAGTTGACAAACGTTTTGAACAAAAGCTGATTATTAATGAATCAAATGATGAGTATGAAATTGTGAGTTCATCTGATTTGTATTATGATTTAATTTTTGGTGTTCCTGATAGGACTATGAATGCTAAAGAATTGGCGAAAGTATGCTTAATAATCAAGTGGAGGGGGAGCACTTGGATTCGAATACTCAGATTCAGGGGAAGGATTCTTTCAAGGGGAGAATGGAAGAATGAATGAAGATGTTTAGGGGGAGCATCCAGTTGAAGGGTTGCAACAAAATCATAATGACAATGATACGATCAGTCTTGATCAAAATGATATATTTCATGAAATTAATGATAATTTTTTTGTTGCAGGATCTGAAAATGAAGAATTATACAAATATGCACATTTGTATTTTGATCCAGCATATCCACCACTCGAAAAATGGACAAGAGATCATCCGAAGGAACAAGTTATTTGGAATCCACAAGATGGAGTCTTAACAAGAGCTCGACTTCGTGCAAAGAATGAAGTACTGAATACTCATCAAGAATATTGTATGTTCAATGTTTTTATTTCTAAATTTGAACCAAAGACAGTTAAGGATGCAATGGAACACTCTGATTGGGTTGTTGCACTGCAATCTGAATTGGTTGAGTTTAAACGAAACAAGGTTTGGAGATTAATTCCTAAACCTGAAGATGTTTCAATTGCCGGGTTAAAATGAATTTTCAAAAATAAAACCGAAAAGGATGGAAAGCTTGTACGGAATAAGGCACGATTAGTCTTTAAAGGTTATTCGCAACAAGAAGGTATCGATCATGAAGAAACCTTTGCCCCTGTCGCAAGACTCGAGGCTGTTCGAATATTTTTAGCTTATGCAGCTCACAAAGATTTCGATGTTTATCAAATGGAAGTGAAGTGTGCTTTTTTGAATGGCGAACTCAAAGAAACAATGTATGTTGAACAACTTCCAGGTTTTATAAATGAAAAATATCCTAATCATGTTTATATTTTAGATAAAGCAGTTTATGGGTTAAAACAAGCACCAACAGCCTGGTAGGCAACACTTATGTCTTTCTTAAAACAGTCAAAGTTTAAACAAGGATCAGTTGACGCCACATTATTTTGAAAGAAAGTTGGGAATCATCTGATGCTTGTTTAAATTTATGTCGATGATATTATTTTTGGCTCTACTGACTTTGCGTTATCAAATGAATTCGAAAATCCGATGAAAAGCAAATTTGAGATGAGTATGATGGGAAAAATTAATAATTTTCTTGGTCTAAATATTCGTTAAAGCAGAGAAGGAATTTTTATCAATCAAGAAAAATATACAAAGAATCAGCTGGAAAAGTTTGGATTGATGAATTGCACAAATTTACGAGTACCAATGGAAACAGAAAAAAGGCTTACACCTTCGTTAGATAAACCTGCTATTGATTTAACTCTTTACAGAAGCCTGATAGGTTCGTTACTTTACCTCATGGTAAGTTAACCTGATATTATGTTCTTTGTTTGTAATTGTGCCAGGTACCAGGCAAATCCACAAGAACCACATCTCACTGTAGTTAAGAATATTTTTTGTTATCTCAAAGGCTCAATTTCATTAGGAAATTGGGGCATCCTTCGAAAACTGGTTTCATCATTCAAGATTTCTGAGATGCTGATTTCGAAGGTTGCAATCTGGATCGAAAAAGCACAAGTGGAGGATGTCAATTACTTGATGGAAAATTGGTGAGCATGCAATCGAAAAGAAAACTGGTGTTTTGATTTCCACAGCAGAAGCAGAATATGTTGCGGCTACAGCTTGCACATCATAAATAATTTGGATTCAAAGTCAATTGTGTGATTATGCAATTAATATGAAGAAATTTCCATTGTATTGTGATTCTCAAAGTGCAATACGTATTTGTAATAATCCAGTGCAACATTCGCAGACCAAGCACATTGCTCTTCGTTATCATTTTATAAAAGATCATGTGGAGGATGGAAATATTGAAGTGCATTTCGTAAAAAGTATTGATCAACTGGTTGATATTTTCACGAAACCATTAGATGAAAAATCACCTATGAGAATTTTAGGAGGACTTGGAATGATCGAAGGGAATTCTTGTTGGGCTGAAGATTATTTTGATGTTGCGTCTTTTGGGCTCGTTAGTTTAGCCTTGTACAATCCGGTTTGGGCCGGTCTAACCGTGATCCTTTTATGTATCGTATATAAGTTAATGCTTGCATGCATATTAGGTTAACGATTATAGAGATTATCGATATAGCGATTCATCTAGAGTACAACAGTTTTCTTTAATCGTTCTTGTAATCTTCCAATCCATCTACAGTTGATGTTCTTAATCGAGCTCTTCTGAGGATTTTGTTTAATCATTCGACACGTTTGATTCAATCTTTTCTTGTTCTTATCATTGTGTTCTTACTGTTTTATATTCATATACTTGTTCAAGATCTAATCGATCTTCATAGATTAAAGGTTTTAATCTCAACAATTGGTATCAGAGCAGGAGGCTGTGTAATCGATACACATCTTTTCTGTGAAAAAGATTTCCATTAGGGTTTTTCCGCAACTATCGATATTTATTGAGCCGTCATCTCATTATTGACGTATCTTGATATTTATTGTTTTGCCCTAATTTGCTTTATTACAAGTCTGATCTTTGAACAAGTTTTTACGATCATAATGGACACGACGCAATCAAACCCTATTAATATTTCCAACAGCATCGGTTCGACGACAAAGATTCCAATCTTATACACCCATGACTATGAAGTATGGGCGCATCATTTTGAAGACTACGTGATTGGATCGGAGGATAATGGGTACCTCATATGGGAAGCCATCATCAATGGACCGTTTTCTCATTCTGCTACGTCTAGAATCATTAAGACACAAAAGGAGTACAATGATCTGTTAAAGGACGTGAAAGACATTGCACAAGATGAAAAAGACAAATTCCAGTGCAATATTAAGGCGTTAAGGTTATTCAGATTCGCCCTTCAATCCGACACATTCAGATTGGTCAGCTCATGCACGACGGCGAAGGAAGTTTGGGATAGACTTCGCGAACTGTATTCTACAGACGAAGATCTTGAACATTCTATTCAAACTTTGCTTATATCTGAGTTTGGAGAATTTAGGCAAGGGACCGAAGAAACGGTGACCCAGACGTTTGATCGCTTCAATCATCTTCTCAGCAAGATGATCAAACACGATATTGAAAGGAAGCTTATCGAACAGAAGGTTACTTTCTTGAATGGACTAAGGTCAGAATGGAGAGCAGTGGTTTCCACAGTCAAAGCCCATGAGCAGTTTAAATCATACTCTTTGGTGAAACTGGTGGGTATTCTAAAGTCCCAAGAGAAGATCGTGGTACAAGAGAAGGATTTCGTTTCTAGTCTAGGTTCGTTGGCCCTCCTATCCAAAAGTAAAGTTGTGATGGAGGATGAAGACCTCAACCTGGAGGAGTATGACCTCACGTCTGAGGATTATGCCATGATGGTGTCCAATCCTAAGAGATTCATAAAGAAGAGATTCCCCAGCAACAAAAACCGAAACTGGCAGGGGAGTTACAGCTCTGAAAAGGTGAACAATGAACCGAAGGCTGAGGAGCCCAAAAAGGAACCGAAGGTGGATGGCGATTCCGGAGTAAGCTGTTTCTACTGTGGTGGGAAGAACCACTATGCTAAGGACTGTGTTCTTAAGAAGATGGCTGAAAAGGACAATGGAAATGATGAGGAAGCTGTGTTGCAGAAGAGACTGGATGAGTTGAGAAAGAAGAAGTCTACCGCTAACCCTTCTATTAATGCTCTTATTGTGCAGGGTTCGGTTAATGATGACGAGTTCGGTAGCACTGAAGTTTGGTCTACTGACTCAGAAGACGATGAAGTGAGGAAGCCTACCCATGGAAAGGCTTATGTGGCTAAGGAGGAAAGCAGTGGAGGAAAATGCTTCATGGTGACTGACGTATCTCAAATGAGAGGATACAACACCGATGGTGGAAGCGATGGACCGAAGGTGCAGGAAGACATGTGCTTTACGGCCAAACCCCTCAGCCAGCAGTTCAATGAGCTCGACGAACTGATAAAGAAGGTACAATCGGTTTTTATTTCATCTAAAGTGCCACCATCCTCATATGAGAAAGAACTAAAAAACGTTAATACAAGAATTTCTCATTTAGATAGTAGCTTAACTCAAACTCGAGTCACCAATTCTAACCTAACTGATCAATTAAGCAGGGTGGCGTCGAAGAGTGAGGAGCGGAGAATATGGATCGAGTTAAAAGAGTCGGAATTAGTTAAAGTTAAAGACGAAAACATTTATTTGCAAAGAGACAATTTAAAATTGTTGAAACAACGGAATGTTTTTTGTTTAATTGCTAAACGTCTGTATTCTAATATTACTCAGCTTCACCTAGATTGTGAAATAGGCCAAAAGATCCATCGCATGATTTTGCCATTCCTAGAGTTTAAGGAGGATGAAATCGATGCAGAAGCCTACAATTGTAAGAGTGTAATATCGTTTGATGATGTCAATCCGACCTATATGTATGGACTGGACAAAATTGAGTCCTTCATTAAATCCAAGGACCACAAGGACATGCTCAAAAATCTTTTAGATGAAAATGACAGACTCAAACTGAGAACCGAAACCATGCAAAAATTTGACTCTTTAAACGCCAACGTAAGCTCAGAAAACAAAATCAATGTTGAAAATTCATCTGAGCTTAACGAGGACGACAACATGAGTGAAATTTCTGTAGAGGACACGGTTGACTGCTCAGAATTTGTTAAAAGCGAACCTGAAAACCACAAAAAACTCATTTTTGAAAATTCTATGGAGTTCGCTCGATTGTCCCAGCAAAAGTCCCCGAAACTAGTAGAGAAAGCCGTTGTGTATCAAAAGGTCAGGACCACTCCGAATCAAGTATACAAGGTGATTGGAGTAACCGAACATCAAACAGTCGAACTCACAGCTATTGTGAACGAAGACAATGCTGATGGCTGTGATGAGTACTTCTGGGAAGCTCCAATAGATAATGCAAACGAAACTGTTGGCTTATCTGAAAGAACCTCCTGGATGAGTAAAGGAAGATACATACCTGAACCCTTGAATAAGCCGGATAACTTCAATGACCCTAGCACCAGTGGTACGAAAGATATTCCTCAAGGGGATGAAAGTTCGACAAAAGAAGACGCTCCCTCTACTCCCTCATCTCAAAGTGACACTCCTTCATACACTCCCTCTGCTCCTTCGGCACAAAGTGAAAGTCCTTCAGTTCAAAAGGAACCAGCCAAGGAGAAACTGAAAACGAAAGCTAACGTTCATCATCAACCAAAGCAGATGAGGAATAAGAAGAGAGAAAGGAACCAAAGATACAGGAAGAACCTCTCTGAAAGGAAACAATTCTGGCAATCCCAGAATGCATACTTCTCACACCAAGATAAAAATCTGAAGTATGAAAACAATCCTGTTGGAAAGCCTGAAAATCACAATAACCGAAAGCCAAGGTTCGGTTCACAAGCAAACACCAACCGAAAGCAAACGTTCGGTTCTGAGAAAGACTTCAACCGAAAGCCAAGGTTCGGTTCACAAGACGATTCCAACCGAAAGCAAAGGCTTGGTTCTGAAGTCAAAAATGATCAAAACTCTAAGGTCAGTCCTTCCAACGATCAAAAGCAAAAGGATCACCTAGAGTCTGCAGCCAAGAAGTCTTCTTCATCTAAACCCACTTTTTCTACTTCTTCCAATTCATCAACTGAACCATCTTCTTCTAATTCTTCTGATTCTTCTACTTCCACCAATTCTTCTCCATCTAGCTCTAAAGCTAATTCTGTTCGTTCTCAAAAATCTCATCCATCCGCTGAACAAAAGTGCAAACAGAAGATCAATGAATCTAAACCAGAGTCCAAACCAAACACATCCAATCCTAATAAGATAAAAGTGTTTACAATTAAAAGGAAAGATGAAACAACTCTTATAAAACGAACATATCTAGTTGACATCACTCTTACTATTCCTGTTCCCATGAAAAGCTCACGTGGACCCAAGAAACTTTGGGTTCCTAAATCTGCTTAATTTTTGCAGGTTATAAGTGACGAGCAGTTCGACGAAGAATGGTACATCGCTAGTGGCTGCTCACGTCATATGACAGGGAGGAAAGAGTAGCTTAGGGAATATAGATATCTTGCAAATGGTGGCAACTCAAGTTTGGAAATAATTCTTTCGGCACCATAAAGGGATACGGGATGATAACAAATGGTGACTTTACAATAAGGAAGGTTGCCTATGTGGAAGGACTATAACACAACCTCATCAGTGTATCTCAGCTTGTTGGAGGTACAGGTCTCAAAGTCTCATTCGATGATGAAGGTTCTGAAATCATAGAGAAAAAGACAAAGAAAGTGATTCTTAAGTCAGAGCGAAAGGGTGAAATGTTTCCTCTAAACATGAAACCTATAAAAGGAAACCCAGCCATATGCCTGTTATCTAAAGCTCAATCCGACGAAAGCTGGTTGTGGCACCGAAGACTCTCTCATCTCAACTTTAAAGATATCAACCGACTTGTCACTGGAGGTCACGTTAGGGGCCTTCCATTGCTCAAGTTCGACAGAGAGCATTTGTGTGCTGCATGCGAAATGGGGAAGCAGCATCGTCAAAGTCACCCATCTGTAATCAACACAAAAGTTGTTGAACCACTCGAATTACTTCATATCGATTTGTGTGGTCCTTCATCTATCGAAAGCATCGGTGGTAGCAAGTATATTCTTGTTATTGTTGATGACTTTTCACGATTTACATGGGTGTTCTTTCTAAATCTCAAATCTGAAGCGACTCAAAAGTTGAAAGTGTTTATCAAGCAAATTGAAGTACAGCTCAAGAAGGTTGTTCGCAACATCAGGAGCGACAATGGTCTTGAATTCAAGAATAGGGAGTTTGAAGAGTTTCTTGCAGAAAAGGGAATTAGTCACAATTTCTCAGCTCCCTACACACCACAACAGAACGGAATAGTCGAAAGACGAAACCGATCGTTGTGTGAAGCTGCCCGAACTATGCTAAGTTTCGCTTCCTTACCACTTTATTTTTGCGTTGACGCTATTTCTGCTGCTTGTTTTACACAGAACAGGTCCTATCTCAATAAGCGATTCACGCTCACACCATATGAGATTCTAAACAACAGAAAGCCCAACGTGAAATTTTTCCATGTGTTCGGCTCAAGGTGTTTTATCTTTAACTCTAAAGAACACCGCAACAAGTTTGATGTCAAAGCCGACGAGGGAATTTTTCTGGGTTACTCGCTCACATCCAAGGCGTACAGGGTCCTAAACAATCGTTCGAGAAAGATTGAAGAGACATACTATGTGACCTTTGACGATAACTATGTCAAGAAGCTACAAGCCAAAGAAGACACTGCCGGGGAAATCTTTCCTCAAACTGGTCAAGTCACAGTCTTGATCGCCAATTTGTATGAGAAATTTCTGGAACTCTTTGATGAACTGGCAAAAGCTTCTCTCTCAGAACCAAGTGCAGCTGACAACAAAGTTGATCATATGAAGCGAATTGTCGAAGATGCTGCAAGAAGAATGCATGAAGGAGAATCGCCCACCAATGACTCTCCATCCAACAATGCTTTCGTCGAGGGGGAGCCAAGTTCTCATGTCGAGGGGGAGCCAAGCTCACAAGTCCAGGGGGAGCCAACCGAAGGTGCTTCTCCAACCGAAGGTGCTTCTCCAACCGAAGGTACCTCTCTAACCGAAGGTCCTTCAACGCCTGAATGTCCAGCACCACAAGAAACCCCTGAACCTCATGTTTCTCAAAGCTCATCAATTGAGGGGGAGCATGATGATATGACGCTTGATTACGATAGCCAATCTGAACCAGAGGAGATGATCAATGTTGAACTAGATCCAACCTTTGATCCGAATTACCCTCCTCTTACAAAATGGACCAGAGATCATCCTATCTATCAAGTAGTTGGTGAAGTATCAGAAAAGGTTCTGACCCGATCACAACTGAAGGCAAAACATACATCCTTATTTTCAAAGGTTGAGTTTTGTATGTTTAACTCATTCGTATCAAAAGTTGAACCGAAGACAGTTAACACTGCCCTCGATCACTCAGATTGGGTTCAAGCAATGCAAGACGAACTGAACGAATTTGAAAGGAACCAAGTCTGGCGCCTCATTCCAACTCCACCAGATGCTTTGGTTGTTGGTCTCAAGTGGGTCTTCAGGAACAAAATGGATAAGGAAGGTAATGTAATAAGGAACAAGGCTCGTCTGGTTGTAAAGGGATACTGTCAGGAGGAAGGGATAGATTACGAAGATACGTTCGCTCCAGTAGCTAGGCTAAAATCTGTTAGAATATTTCTGGCCTATGCTGCTCACAAAAACTTTGAGGTTTTCCAAATGGACGTCAAGTGTGCATTTCTCAATCGAGAACTCGAAGAAACTGTGTATGTGGAGCAACCACCGGGGTTCGTGAACGAAAAGTATCCAAATCATTGCTATATTCTGGATAAAGCTGTGTACGGCCTCAAACAAGCTCCGAGGGCCTGGTATGAAACGCTTACAAAATTTTTAAAGATGTCCAAATTTAAACAAGGTTCGGATGACCCAACCTTCTTTCGCAAAAAGGAAGGTAACCACCTTATGATAGTTCAAATTTATGTCGATGACATCATCTTTGGCTGCACGAATCCCAGCTTAACAGCTGAATTCAGAAAGTTGATGGAGACTAAGTTTGAAATGAGCTCAATGGGTCCTATTAACTTTTTCCTTGGTTTAAAGATAAGATAGGGACCCGAAGGCATCTTTATCAATCAGGAAGCTTACACGAAGACTCTCCTAACGAAGTTTGGAATGATGCGAGACTCAAGAGTCAAAGTCCCAATGGCATTTGGCACCAAGCTTACCCCTTCTCTAGACAAACTGGCTGTCGATATCACGCTCTATCGTCAAATGATAGGCTCACTGATGTATCTAACTACTAGCAGGCCTGATATCATGTTTTCTGTGTGTTATTGTGCTCGATTTCAGGCTAACCCACGCGAACCTCACATGCTGGCAGTAAAGAACATCTTACGCTATCTCAAGCGAACCACCTCCTTAGGTCTATGGTATCCATCCAGCTCAGGCTTCTTCGTTCAAGCCTATTCTAATGCTGACCTTGGAGGATGTGGACTTGACAGAAAAAGCACAACTGGTGGCTGTCAATTCCTTGACGGGAAGTTGGTCAGCTGGCAATCCAAGAAACAAACGTGTGTGTCGTTGTCTACTGCCGAAGCGGAATACATAGCCGCTGCATCCTGCACATCACAAGTGATTTGGATCCAAAGTCAACTTCGAGACTATGGACTCAATATGAAGAAGATCCCACTATATTGTGACTCTGAAAGTGCAATTAGGATCTGTCATAACCCAGTGCAACACTCTAAAACCAAACACATAGCACTAAGGTATCATTTCATCAAAGATCATGTGGAAGATGGTAATGTCGAAGTTCACTTCGTAAGAACCACTGATCAACTGGCTGACGTCTTTACCAAAGCTCTTCCTGAAGCATCATTCAATAAAATCTTGCAAGGGCTAGGTATGATGGAATCAGAGTCAGTACCTCACACTACCTCTCAACTTCAAATGTAAGAAGCGAAACCAACCGAACGTTCAGGTTCGGTTCAACCATCTGACTCGCTCATTACTTCAAAGGTAGTTTTTCTCTGTTGTATATTTCTTGTACAAAATTGTTTTTCTTTGTGTAAAAACTTTTTCCAATTTGCGTGTCGAAAGTTCTTGGTTTCTTAAAATTTTTCAAAACCGAAACCTAACGAAGGTTCGGGTTCGGTTTTCCAAAATTTTATTGAACCGAAACCAACCGAAGGTTCGGGTTCGGTTTTTCAAAATTTTCCTGAACCGAAACCAACCGAATGCTCGGGTTCGATTTTTCAAAATTTTCCTGAACCGAAACCAACCGAACGCTCGGGTTCGTTTTTTTTTTTCAAAATTTTCTGGAACCGAGACCAACCGAACGTTCGGGTTCGGTTTTTCAATTTTTTCCCAAAGTTTTTTATACGTTTTTTTTCTCTTTCTTTCTACTTGTTTTTAACTTCTTTTAATTTTTTTTAATTTCTTTCATATTTCAAAAACACCAAAAATATTTTTTTAGTTACTTTTTCTTGTGTGTTTGTTTGATTATGGGGATATCATTGATGAATTACTTAAGTGTCCCTAGAAGCATGCTGCTGTATGCGTCCCAAGCCTCATAAGATTTTGAATAATAGCCTTCATGACCTGGTATACACAAACCTTGTCTTCCCAATAAGGCTAACACATTTATTCTAATCGCGAGCTACCTCACTCTCTTCTCACATGAGTTAAGAGTTTCCTGCTTGGTCCTTATTTTCGCAGCAGAGGTACCATGTTTTCTTACACCATCCCCATTACACTTCTCCATTACATTCGTTTCATCAACGTAACCCTTGAGACTCTCAGAAACTACCACTGAGGTTTATGGTTACACAACATCTGTGTTTATGATCTTAGTTTCGTGCCACTACGAGCTGAGTGAAACCCAAAATTCAACACCAAAGAATTGACGGTGAACAATTAATTTGCTCAAGCTTTCACCAAAGAATTAACGAATGTACCCTTATAAAATCTCAAATTTTCTTTTGCGTGATTCCTATGAAATTGTTACACACCATAACATTTCTTCCCAAGGGATCCAATTTTTTTTTGAGATTTTATATTACTCCAAGCCAATACAAAATAAATTCCTACCTACTTGTTCAACAGACTACACCGGTCTCACAAGTACTTTGTTCACTTTCTTTCTTATTTCAAGAATAGAATTGATGAATCAAAGCGAAACCACCATTAATTAGCCTAATTAAAAAGAAGCCTTTCAACATTTATTAACAAGTGTTTGATCGTAATTCAACGGGATTCCACACTAACACTTTGAGGTCTCTCTTGACCTTGAAGGAAGCGATTCATGCCCGGGATCATCAGTTTCGTGTCATTATTGACATCACAGACTATCCTTAAAAGAGTTGCTTTATTTCCTTTTCTTTTACACTCTTTGCACGAAAATCCTTGATTTTCCAAAAATCCGTTACTAATTATTTACAGGCTGTAATTATGGTGCTGTGGTCAGAAATAATCCACGTGGGCGTTTAATTCAAAAAGATGCCGTTTAAAAAGGATAAGACGAAAGGTTGCTGACTCGGCGGGAGTTAAAGGGATAGAAATTGAAACGACGGTAAAAAGGAAGGCGCGTGTGAATTTGAAACGGCCGCGCTTTTACTGACACTTATGGACGCGTGTGCGAAATCCAAGCGTCATCTCTGTGGCAATTAATGGCGCGTGCGGATTTGAAGCGATTTTCTTCTGAAACGGTGCTTGTTGGGTAGCTTGATCCTAGGATTCTGACAATCTCTCTCCTACGTGATCATTGCATAGAAGATTTGAAACGATCTTTCTCTCTCCAATCCCTCACTATAAAAGGCAGTCCACAAAACCTTTTACCTCTTTACTGCCTCCGAAATTTCTCAAGAGCAAAAACTCATCAACCGTCTACTGTTCATCCTCTTCTCCAACCTGCAACAATGGCTGAATCTTCTTCCGTTCATGCTACTTCTCAGATCCTCCCCATCCGTCCTCAGCAATGTCTGGTCATTGATCTTAACTCACTGGCGTACGACTCCTATATGTCGCCGGTCATCGAATGTTTGAAGTACTCTCAACTTGCTCCAGCACTTTCCAGAATTGAAACCGTGCCGATGGTGGCTCTATCGCAGGTTTATGCGACTGCTTACTACGACAAGGCAGTCGACCGGGTGTTCTTCGAAGTTGCAGAACACAAGACTTCCATATCTCGCCCCCGTTTCTACACTATGCTAGGGTTTGCTGCTGACCCATCGAGACTTAACCCGGAGACTATTCCGGTTGGTTTTCTGTATACTATATTTTACAACATGGGATACACAGAGGCTCTCACCTCTGTCGCTAAGTTTAAGAAGTCTTGCCTGCCGCCACAATGGAATGGCCTCTTTACAGTCCTTTTCAAGGGCTTGTCGGAAAGGAGCTCAGGGTCTGACGGTGCCAGTCGTCTTTTCCTATCGATAATGTACGGGGTCTACAACGGGATTAACCTGTATTATGGGTTGGTCCTATGGCAACAGCTCATCCAGAGCCTCTCTTCATCATCACGACACTCTGAGGTGTCGTTGGCCCGGTTCTGGATCTTGATTACAAGATGGGCCATGGACAAGTTCAATGTTCCCACTGCTGATGGTGCATCGATGTCTTCTGTTGGTACGTTCCATACCAAGAAGATCGTCGTCTCAGATGCATCGAAATTTTCCTTCATTGGCTCCATCCCGGAGACAATGTATGCAGACGTGCCCTCTGACAGCAGACTGATCCGAACGATCAAGGAGTTCAGGCCAACTGGTCCCAGGGAACTGACACCGGATATGCTCAGATCGATCCATGATGCTGACAAACTGACCAACAGGGGCAAAAAGGGTGACAAAGGGAAGCAAGTGTCCAAAGCTCCAAAGGGACCTTCTCCCAAAAAGAGGAAACAACCGAAGGCTGCTCCGTCCCTACAGCCAAAGAGGAGGAAGACACAACCGAAGCGAAAGCTTACTATTCCCTCTTCTTCCAGCGACTCTGAGGGAGGGAGTTCTGATTTTGGAGACTCTCAAGGAGACGAATCTCCTCAACGAGGCAACACACCACCTCGATCCCCAACCCCAGAGATGGAACTTCACCAATCCCCGGTTTCTTCCCCTCCACCAACTATTCCTACTTCCATTCCGACCATAATCCCCAACACCACTATTCCCCCAACCTCTTTCCCTATACCACCACCCATTTTCACCACATCAACCGAAACACCACCAGTTACCGAAACCCCACCTGTAACCGAACCACAAACTGAAACCCATACAACCGAACCTACCCATACTCAACCACCACCCGAAACTAATCCCACACCCACACAACCTGAACCTACAAACCCCACAACACCCCCAGCTTCACCACCCCCTCCATCTCCAGAGGACGCCTCCGATGGCGAAAACCAATACCTTGGTGGTGATCACATGAACTTCGATTCGGTCTACTATAGTTCGTTTCAAGTTCAGAGTGATGAGGAGGATGATGCTCCAGTGACGAAGAAGCATCTCAAAGAGCTTAACGAGAAGGTTGATCTACTTCTCGCCTCCTCTTCCAACCAGCAGTCCTCTCTTTCTGAAGCTGCCCTTCAGAAAATTGTTGACGCCTTCTCCAGGGCTCAACACGATTCGGTGGCCTCAGCAACTGCTGCGATTGATGCCTCCACCAGAGCCTGTGAGGCTGCGACCAAAAAAGTCGATAAACTATTCTCCGACGCTTCTGTCCTGCTGAAGTCCTTGCAGGAAAGCGCCGACGCCACCAAGACAACTCTGGAACCAATTGTTCAACAATTGGCCAAGTTCGTCTCAACGGAGTTGACTTCGTTCGCTACCCTCCGCCAACATATAAGCGATGACAACTCGGCACTTCGTGCCTCCATCGATGCCCGCCTGGCTAAGCTACAAGAGGATCTTGCAGCTGAGAACTCTCTGATGGACGTCTTGGCGAGTAAAACAACCACCCTAAAGGTCAAGAGCACACAACTATCCAATTCTCAAGAACAACTGGAAGCTCTTCGATCCGAACGGGAAGTGATCAAAACGTGTGTTTCGGATGTCCACGCAGTATTATCAAACCTCCTGGAAGCACACGACCCCATCCTAAACCATTCGGTGAGGCGTACCCTCGCTGAAAAGCTCTCTCCGGCCATGGACCTTCTCAGCAAAATCGAAGGCCTACCGAGTTTCGTGTCCATTCCGAAACAAGGGGGAGATGAGCAAACCGGATTGAAACCACCTCCTTCCTCCAAAGCTACTCACACAACCGAACCACCTCCAACTGGCCATTCTTCGGGTTCGGGTGTGAAGAACAAGGGCAAAAACATAGCTGAGGGAGGAGATGATGATGAAGATGAAGATGAAGACAAGGAGACCATTGCTGACATGTTAAAGTGAAAGAACAGTCGTAATGCTGACGATGATGCCAGTCGTGTGGCGCGAGAGGCTGAAGAAGCCGAACGCAAACAAAAGGAAGCCCACGATCTCCTTGAGAGCCGAAAGACGCTCTTCCCTGCCTGGACCAGGGAACGTATGATTAAAGAGGCCATAGAAACTCCAAGCATATTATGGCTCGAGCCGGTTATATCATTCGACTGCAACAACACTGTCGATTCGCAATTTGATATGCCGCTGACTCGAAAGGCGTTCATCTTCCACGCCTTCTCTAACATATTCGAAGTCCCGCATCCGAACGATGAGCTTGATAGGGAGCTCATTGACTTCTATTTGGAGGCTGCTCGCCCTCAATACCTCACCTGGAGCGCCCAGAAGATTGTTAACGTTCGGGTGCTGAAGCCTTATGCCGTGGGGAGATTCACAAACGTTAAGTTCAAGCTCATTCGTGGATCAGCAAGAACTGCTCATCTTATCTCCCTGGCGGATCTGCCGAATCTGAATCCTCATGACTGGATTGTTCTGTACAATATCCTTCTGACAGATGAAGCCGAATATGGTCCCATCATAGACCATGTCAAAAGGATGTTGGCCTGCTACATCATGGAGGTTGCCCTAATGGATCAGGAGGTCGCCATAGTTTTTAAGAAGAAACCGAAGATAGCACCTGTGGGATCGGCCAGTGATCTAAAGCAAATGCAAATGGGCAAGATTGATCCGAGGCGAAACTCTGTAATGTTCACTAGAGCCGAAGGACAGAAATGTCTCTTCGCTTTAGCTGACAAGCATCTTTACACCACAGCTTGCTTGGAGCACGTCTTATCAATTATCAAGCGGTGTAAAGAGAACTCGGCTGATGACATCAAGTACTTCAATGATATGATCAATTGGTACATCCGGTTTAGACAGACCATTCTTTCCATAACCAAATGTCTGTTTAACACCGTGAAGAAGAAGGTACCAGCTTCAGCTGCCGGCCCAAGTAAAAAGTGAAGGTCTCGCTCCAAATTGACGCAAAGGGGGAGATTGTTGGGCTGAAGATTATTTTGATGTTGCGTCTTTTGGGCTCGTTAGTTTAGCCTTGTACAATCCGGTTTGGGCCTGTCCAACCGTGATCCTTTTATGTATCGTATATAAGTTAATGCTTGCATGCATATTAGGTTAACGATTATAGAGATTATCGATATAGCAATTCATCTAGAGTACAACAGTTTTCTTTAATCGTTCTTGTAATCTTCCAATCCTCTACAGTTGATGTTCTTAATCGAGCTCTTCTGAGGATTTTGTTTAATCATTTGACACGTTTGATTCAATCTTTTCTTGTTCTTATCATTGTGTTCTTACTGTTTTATATTCATATACTTGTTCAAGATCTAATCGATCTTCGATTAAAGGTTTTAATCTCAACAATTTTGTTCCAGGAACAAGGTATAAGGGTTAAAAGGTGTCGATTCAGAGGTGCTGAATAAAATAACAAAGGGATTTCATTCAGCGAATAGAGGTAACCTCCTTAGCATTTGACAATATGTAACATTTCATTAGTTGACAAAATTTTGTTAATTTGACAAAAGTTTCGTTAGTTTGTCAAAATTTAATTAGTTTGTCATACTTTTCGTGTGTTTGTAACAATATTTCATTAGTCTGTAAATTTTTTTTGAAAAATTCAACCACAAAAATATTTTCATTTGTTTTGTCTTTTATTTTAGAAAAATTAAAAAACTACAAAAATATTTTCATTTGTTTTGTCTTTGAATTTAGAAAAATTCAAAATCAACAAAAATATTTTTCTTTGTTTGTTTTACTGTTTTATGGCATATATCAATGATGATTTGTATTGGATAGATGCTTGCAGTTCTAGGGCCAGGTAAATTTTCGAAAACTTTACACTAGTTAGGGCGTCCCTAGAAGCATGTTCCTGCATGTCAGAACATAACAAAGGTACAAGTCATTTCTCAAACCAATCTTTTTCTTCTACAAATTTCTTATACTTACACACACGAAGACATGTGTCCAAGAGGTCTTTGATACAACCCGTCAAGATCTAGACATGTTAAAAATTCCTGTTAATGATCTAACATCATGAGGCCGTGATGAAAGTGAAATCCAAAATTGATCCTTTTAAAGAATTGATGGGGAACTATGTTCCAGATTTTAAAGAAACATTTGTTTCAATACCCATTTTCGAAACTCAAAATCATATTCATTTCTTATGAGTGATGTTGATCAAATTATCGAAACCCACGATATTTGTTAACCAACAGGATCCAGCATAATTTTTTTTTCATGAATATGATTTCCGTGTGAGTTTCATTTGATTTCTGAGTCACTTTCAAAATCAATCCAAAGCGTACTTGTCACTGATTACACTGATCAAATAAGTGATTTATGTTTCAATTACTCACCTTATGTTTAGGTTGAAATGTAACGAACTTTGTAAAGCCAACCACGAAGCCTTGAAAAAGAAGCCCTTCGATACTTCTTGATAAGTATTCTATTGTAATTCAAGGGAAACTACACAAGCTGTTGTTCATCTCTTTTGATTATTAACGAAGCAACCTTTACCCGGGGTTATACTGCCTTTGTGTCGAAATTTTATTTTTTCGACATCACCGAATCCAAAATTTTCGTTAATTAGATTCCTATCTTATTCTTTTTGGCACACTGCACTCAAGAAATCCTTGAGGTTCTGAGTAATACAAACTCAGGCTGATGATTTCAAAAGTCTGGCACATGACTTCGCTTTAAATCCCAAAAGTGAAAGAGCATTACCTCTATCCAAAGGTTGGTGTCGATTAAAGTTCTATTGGGAGAAATAAACAAGTTGTTTGATGTGAGGTCTCGTATTCTTTCTGGTACTCAAGGAGAAGTGACAGTTACTTTTTCACGCATGGCTACTTTATCGGCATATGGTGTGAGTTTCAAGGTGCCACGTTGTATTTCATTAATGCATATCCCGCTTCAAATTCAAACTTCAAGGTTACATATAAAAGGGGATTCAAGGGTTGTTTATCAGTTTACACTTTCAAAAGAAAAATTCCCAAATTCTCTCTGCAAAATCAATTTGTGCTTCAGAAGCTTTCAAAACCCTAATCATGGCTAATCCTATTGATGTTGATGTACCATCCCAAACCACAGAAGACATTACTTCTCAACCGATCATGAAGATCCAAGGAACCAACTATTAGGTCAAAGAAGACGTATCACTTTATTCTGATGATTTGAAGATGTTGGTGGTTGCTCTTAAAAGTTGTGTTCTTTCAACAGCCATGTTCAACTCTTTTGCAATTCCTCTATACTGGCTTTCACAAGCAGGATCCACTGCAACCTATAGGAAATCCCTAGATGTCATTGCATTTAATCTAGTGAATGACAAGAAGGTTCATTTGACGAACAAATTGTTTTGTCAGATTCTGGAAATTCCTAACTCACCACCATATATTGCTCTTTCTTTTGACCAAGTCAACCATATGTTTAATGAGATGGGTCATCAACCCCCACTCACCAAGAGAAGTGATTTTAAGAAGTCTGGTCTTCCAACGATCTAGAATTTTCTATTTTGAATCTTTTTATGCTGTTTTACTGGTCGCAGTTTTGGTCTTGAAAAAGGAAGGATGGAAGTGTATGCCATGGTAGCAGGTGTCTACTACGATATTCCTGTGGACTACTCTACACAGTTGCGGAAGGAATTTTAGAAGGGTGTAGAAAACACGAATGTTAAGTTGTGAAAGGTATTTCGTGTGCAAGGTATTGGAGCCTCATTCTTTGGTATTTCTATGATAAAGAAGGGATTCAGGTGTCTGCTGATGATGAAACTGCTGAATTTATGAAATATCGTTTTCCTAAGGAGGTTTCCGATGATGCTGAAATATTTACACACATTGCAAGAATTCCTGATGCAATGTTAAAGCATGTTGATTTGACAAATTCTGTGTTAATGGAATATATGAAGACTGTTGATTCTAGGATTGTAATTGGGATGTTCTTGAACAAAGAAGATGCAGGTTCCTCAAAGAAATCCAGAAAGTCAAAGAAGAATGTCACCATTATTCCTGAGAAAGCAGTTCACGAACCAAAGAAAACAAAGTCCCCAAAGGAACATGCGAAGCCAAAAGATCAAGTTTCGAATGTTTTGATATAGCCAGTTGAACCTGTTGATGTTAAACAAGCTCTATTCACTATTCCATACAAGTTTGGTGTTTTTCGAAGACTTAAGAAGAGATATAGTGGTTCGCAAAGATCTCCAACTTCCAATGTTATTCGAAAACCTCATATTAATCATCAAGGAGTTCTTATCCGTGAAGTTCCAGTTCCTATTTCCCCTTCATCTAAGAAACGAAAAGTTGAAGACACGGCAAAACAAATTTCTAAGAAGAAGAATAAGAAGAAGACTAATCCAAGAAATCTTGTTATACCAACAGAGTCTTCTGAAGAATTCGAAGTGCCTGAAACTCCCGAAGCAACTCTAGTTATGAAAACTTCATCTCCTAAGAAGACTACAGTCATACCACCCAAACATGCGTCTGCCAAGTCATTTCATGAGGAGGTACGAACTTCAGACATTGCTACACACGTATCTAGTACGGATGTAAATGTCAACATGGGTGAAGGAGATTTGCATCAAGAAGCAACAAAATCTTCCCAAGGTACTCCTATTGTCTTTCCTATCGAAACTGTCACTAGTGCCCTTATTTCTTTACTTTCATATATCATACCCAATACTTCATCCATTGAGTCACCTACTTTTGAAAACAATCTCAATCAACCTTTCACCACTAGTTTGTTATCCTAATCAACTTATTCATCAAAACCCATGGAAGAATCTGAGAATGAAGACGGAGGTTTTGGAGGAACTTTCAAAACTTTAGAATTTGATGAGGACGAAGGAAACTTTCCTGACCATATGCTTATGTCGATGAAGCAATTTAAAATTCTGAATAAAAGGTTAAATTCTATTATTTAGTCTCAAGCCGATATGGGGGGAAGTAGTTATGTTTCAGGGTTGGGAATTGATGGTTTGTTCAAAGCGTTTGATGCTAGAATGGTGCGTAAAGTGTCTGGTAGAATAAAAGATTCAGAGTCACGAATCTTAGAGAAAGTGGACCATACAGATCAAAATAGTGAGTTGCGGATGAATTCTTTTGGTTCGATGTTTGTGGGGGTTGTCGAATACTTGAAGAATGTGGCAAAAGAAAGACATACGTTGTTCGTTCTTGATGTTAAGAAAGTCAGAGAAGATGTTAATTTTAAACTTCAGGAACTTCGTGCAGAAATGGCTAAGGAGATTGAGGGGGTGCAAAAATACAATGCTTCGTTACATCAAAAAGTTGACATAATTGTTGATGTTGTAACAAAATATGTGACATTATACGAAGCCATTAGTCCTCAGCTTACTAACTTGTCAAACTCAAGAAGCGAAAAATTTAATTGAGATCACTTCTCAGTTAATCGAGTTGAAAGGGTTCCTCACGAAGTCAAGCTCTTCTTCGTTAATCATTTATGAGTTTTTGTCACAAAGGTTCACTCAATTCGAAGCAATCCTTCACAAACAGTTAGCTCCTTTATCATGGATTTCAATTTTATTACCAACCAATTCCCCTCCTATTTTTAGAGGGGTGCAAGGGGGAGAGAAGAAGGTTGGTGAATATTCGCATGCGAAGGATGGTGCTGAAGCTTCGCATGAAGATGCTAAGGTTATTGGAAAAATTATTTATTCAAAACTTCCATCAACAAAACCGATCATTTCATCTGCAGGGCCAGCTACTTCAACTGTTGTAACCTCAATGCCAATAACAAGGACAATTTCAAAAGGAATTGTGATTGGTTCTTCTGTTGAAGGTGGTAGCATTTCGAAGGAAAAGAAAAAGGAAGCCATTAATATTTCTTCTAACAAAGGGAAAACAATTGAGGTTGAAAAACCAAAAGAGGAGAAGAAAGTTTAAGTTGAAGCTGAAATTGAGAAATTAAGAGTTGTTCAAAGCATTATGAGGCAACGTGCAAATGATCCTCATGGAATGAACAAATCAGATCCCACGAAACATTATAACTATGAGACCATTGAAGCGAAAGTGGCGTATAACCCCATGTATGCTTTTGAGAAGAAACCAAAGCAAAGCTACATGGTTACGAATGCATGTTGGGATTAAAACCCTAATTAAGATTTGATGAACAAGATGCAGAAAATAAGAACAAATACAAATATGAAGATTAGGTCGAATGATCACTCGATTTATTCAAATATGAGGAATAAATTACACTTTCAGCATAGACTAAACAATCTAACACTACATAAAAAATCTCACGTGGCGGCTACATTTTGCCTCACTCTTAACCCTAATTGTGAATAATACATGACTATTTATAGGGAAAAGACAAGTCTTGGGCTTTTAACCTAGAATTCATCAAATGGGCCCATTGCCATCATCCATGGAGTGCTTTGAAACCCTACAATCTCCCCCTCAAAGTATGGAATGGATGACAATGCTTTAACTTCCAAAACAAGCATCTAGCAAATAAAAAGATCTGCAACGAGGAATATATGAAGCAATCCACGAATCTTGATTCTTCAATAGTCTTCAAACACGGGCTCTAGGATATATAAATCAAGCACTGAAGTAATGTCTTTAAACTTCATTTTCGAATGTAATCCCAAAGAATCTTCATGAAAACCAAACCCGCCATAAAAACCCATTTCAGAACAAAGAAACCGAATCACTTCTTGTCTTTGAAGAGCTCCCCCTCCAAGTCACAATGATCTTCAAATAAGCTAATGATATAAGCCATCAAAAAATATCATGTAACAACCCAAACTATAAGATTCGTAACGCCACTTGATCGAGAAAATACAAGAAGTCGGAGATATAACAAGTCCTTAGCAGAGCTCGATAAAGAACTTCCGCTGTAAAGGATACTTCTCTGTAAAAGCTTTAGCAGAGCTCGATGAAGAACTTCTGCTGTAAAAGCTACCTTCATGATTCTACCACAAGCTTTATCAAAAAAAACTTCAACTTTGAAAAGTCACAAATCCAATTTCGAATGGTCATACCGAATTCTCCCCCGATTTATAATCAAAAACATGATTATAAAGCCTTCAAATGGTCATGAGAATGATCTTGAATGGATAAAAGTTTACCATGCTCCCCCGTGACAAAATGATATACACAATAATGTATAAAATCCGAAAAAAATCGTGAAAGTTTGACGTTATCACGAAAAACGACTTTCCGAACCGCCAAGACTTGATGGAATCTTTATTTTTCTGTTCACGAAGAAATGTGTGCGTTAAAGAATTCAAAACTGTTCACCTGCCCTTAAATTTGTAAACTTTTCGGAATACATGGCTGAAATTGTCACTTTGTAGAAATTCTGGGACTGAAAATGTAATTCTGCATCAATACCCCCTTTATTTGTGACGAAATCTGAAAATGGTCCATAATCACCAAGCTGTGAAAATAACAGGGACCAAAAGTGCCAATGCGCTAAAGTTGCAGGGACCAAAAATTAAACTTTACTATCTTCTTCCCCATTTAGACGTAGATGAAAGAGCACAACGACACAACCCACGATCAAATAACAAACCCAAGAAATCAATAACCCCCGAATTTACACTTTCGTTCCGAGCATCAGAATCCAATTTCATGACAAAAGCGAAACCTTAGCCAAACCGAATCACAGGTTCGCTTTCCCCTCTTTTGTTCCAAGGCTAATAAACGAACCCAATCATAGGTTCGCTTCCGATTCGGTCGAATACAGCCCAAAGTGAATGCAGATTCGTTCCTTTCGCTCTAATTTCAAATGGACACGGACCGAAAGTGAATCTCAGGTTCGTTCCGAGCTTCATCAGGCGAATCACCTTTCGCTTTCGGTCCTTCCTTCGTTCGCTCCAACCACTAATAAACGACCTCAAGTTCGTTCCAGGTTTGCTTTTTCTGATGTTTGAGGGAGCTATGAATCCGATAATTTTTGCAGGTAAGAACATTCGTTCCAAATCAGTCGTTCACGACCCCGATGCGAATTGCAGTCAAATTTTGACTTTTTGATTTTGAGATCCAATTGCGAGCAAGTACACAATCATATTCCCCCTGGTTGAATTTTGATTTGCAATTCATTCGTTCACATTACACATCCGAAAGCGAACGTTCGTCACAGGTTCGTTTTTCGTGGAAAGCACAGTGAGATTCAAAGAAAGTTCAACCCCGTTCACAGTCAATTTTGACTTTTCAATGACCATTGTTCATCCCAATTGAATACCAATTCCGATTTCTTTCGTTCTCAGTGAGTTTGCTTGCACCAAAGTGTTTGCAATACCAATTTCGACCTTGAGAATTGACCTGCAAAAGCGAACAGATACGCAAAAACCATTCTGCTTGCAGGACCATTACACCAACTACAATCCATCAAACTTCTTCCCAATTGAAGTCCTTCCCAGTCGCAATCAGACCAAACCGTCTTCCCATTAACATCCAAGTGGTTCGTTCTCAGATCTTGAAACCTGATAACGAATCAGCAGCTTCCCAGAATTGATTCTTAATAATGAACCCTTCATGTCAAGTTTAATTGGAAACAAGATTCGACCTTTATGAAATCATGGAATCAATTGATAAATAAAAATTGATCTCGATAATGGCTTTATTCACGGTAATCGACTTTGGAATGGATGAGCAATAGTTTTGACAATTATAGATAAGCTTTATTGACTGCAATCCACGATTACAAAGAACATGACAAAGGGACAAAACCACCGTTGAAGAACAGTAAAAGAAAATGGGAATCGTTGATTTATAAATGACGATAAGCCATACTCTCTGAGAAATCGTCGATTATCGGATTTGATAAACAAGAATTCAAGCGTACAGAAACCCGATATAACATAAGGGCCAAAGAATGAAAACTGGATTATCACGCTTCATGAACAGTGATGGATGAATTATTGGGACAAAACAAAATTGAATACGAAACTGATCCGATTTAAAATAAAGGAATAAGATCAATTGATTTGGGATTTAGCAAACGATCTGATCAAATATGAACAGAAAAATGAATCAAATTAAAAAAAATACCAGATGAACAGTAGATGAACAACATAAATCCCCATGAACAGTAGATCGAACAAAAATGTTGATTCCATACCGCCAAAACATCAAAAATCTTCAAAATCTTGTTTAGAAAAACATCAAATCAAGAACCGATACTTCAAAAATCAATAGATCTTCAAAGACCTGCTCTGATACCACTTGTTGGGATTAAAACCCTAATTAAGATTTGATGAACAAGATGCGGAAAATAAGAACAAATACAAATATGAAGATTAGGTCAAATGATCACTCGATTTATTCAAATATGAGGAATAAATTACACTTTCAGCATAGACTAAAGAATCTAACACTACATAAAAAACCTCACGTGGCAGCTACATTTTGCCTCACTCTTAACCCTAATTGTGAATAATACATGACTATTTATAGGGAAAAGACAAGTCTTGGGCTTTTAACCTAGAATTCATCAAATGGGCCCATTGCCATCATCCATGGAGTGCTTTGAAACCCTACAATGCAGATATGCGCCAACTTGATTTCCCAATTAACGAAATGATGTTCTTCATGCCTCAGTTCAAGATTTCAGAGAAGTTGAAGAATAAAAATGAATATAAGTACATGAAACTTCGATTGCATGTTGTTCTTGGGAAAGCTTCTAAGCAAATATGGTCCTTGATAAAAATAAAGAAGGTTATCAACATCAAGAAGGATGTTCTATTCGAAGACACAATGCAGAATCTTAGGTTTTATGTGGCATGAACAAATGGGCAAGTTTGTGATTTTTCTGTGGCTGACTTTCCATTGATGAACTTGTATGAGTTTATACAAGTTCATTGCTCTTAAAAGACAAAAATGCTTTGTATCTTCGAGAAACTGATCTAGAGGTTTTTGGACTTGGAGTTGCTTAAATCAAGATATTCATAGACAATTATTATGAGTGTTTAGCACTTACTGATGTTGTGTTAGCTTCTGCGAAGGGTTTAGAAGTGAAAGCTCCCATGGAGCCAACTAAGTCTCAATCAGAGTTGAAGAAGTATGCAGATGGGGAGATCTGCTTAAATCCTTTTGGAATGGTCTTTGTAGGAAAAGATAAGAGTGGGAAGGCTAAATGGTTTTTGTTCCAAGCCTGTGAAGTAGAAAGGTACACAACGTCCCAGTATACAAACTTTATAGTTCGTATGAATAACTGCAAGAAGAATAATGAAAAGGATACGAAGGAGTTAATGAAAATTATTTCTCGGTACACGGAAATACAAAGTGTGATGATGTTTGCTATACAAATACTCACGAACTGAGAGGATTCGACTTGTTTACAAAGGGGGGGATTGTTAGGGTCGAAATGTTGTAAAGAGTCGAAGTATGTTTATCATTCCCTTCATATATTTTGTAATATATTTGCTAAGGTGTCTTTTGTATGAAGCCTAATGCCTATGTGTGACGACCCGATATTTCAACTCCTTGTAAGCACCAAAATGGGTCAAGTATTGTAACCACTTCTAAGTAATAAAAATTTACTTTCATATTAAAACGTACAAATAGTTCTATTTAATTTCCTTCTATGTTTAAATATCTTTGAAACATAATCGTACGTGAAAAGAACGCCCAAATCCGACTTCATATAGCGAAGATGTGATTTTTCCAAGTTCGGCTTAGCAACAGACAGCTAAAAACTCGAATCAGAGATCGAGCGACTTTTGGCCGGAATGACCTAAACGAGAATCGAAAGTCTCGACAATGGTATTCCAGCGGTAAAAAGTCTGGCAAAAACCGACATCAGATAAAGAAGTTATGAATTTTCTAAGAAATTCCTTAAACACGATGGATTTTTAATAAATAATAAAAATAAAATTTTGGAATTTGCCGACAGAGTCTAAACGAAAGTTGTAGAGCGTAGTCTCACCTACGTGGGGATATAAAGACCATCGAAAACGGAGTTTGTATGAAGAAGATATGAATTTTGGAAGTCTATTAAATAAATTAGTTAATTATTTAATTCAAAATTCGGACATTATCCGAAGGGGAGTCCGCTTCCTCATCCGGGTACGCGCCGCGTACCTCTGTACGCCCTGCGTACTCGTAAGGCTTGGCCTCGGATCGTCCACGTCGCCATATCCGAGGAATCCGATCCATCCGACCCGTCCGACCCGACGTCCCATCCGACCCACCTCCCCAGCAACCCGTCCCATCCGACCCGAGAACCCAACAACCCGTCCCATCCGAACCAAGGCAGTCGAGGCTTCGGTCATGCATGACGTGCGCGTACGCAGCGCGTACGAGCGTACGCCCCGCGTACCGAGGCAGACCAGCCTTACTATAAATAGGATGCGAGGGTTTCCAAAGAAAGGGTTCATTTCTCTTCTCTCTCTCTCAACTTTGCCTCATTTTCCGTGTCCGTTCAAACCCGAAGCTCTGGTCTTTTTGGCTCAAGTCCCGAAGGTCGATTCTACTCCCGAGATTCCCGAGAATCCCGAGGAAAATCCGTTTCCCGAGACGAAACTCTGCCCGGTTTTCCATCTCGCTATCTTCAAACTTTCAAGTGAGTTTCATACCCCTTAATCAACCTTTTTAATTATTCTAAATACTTTTATATGCTTTCAAGGGGGGGATTACAAGTAAAACACACGAGTATTATCGTGCGTTACATAAAGAAATTCTTTTATATACTGTTATATATTCAAATCACATGCGATTTATAAACATTTAAAGGAACTTATATATATATATATATATATATATATATATATATATATATATATATATATATATATATATATATATATATATATATATGTGTATATGTATATATATAACATATGTCACCATAGCATTTTACCTTTTAAAAATATAATGTTGTTGTAATGCATGTATAAACTAAACTATTCTTAGATTTTTCTTGTCTATCCTAGACTCTACACCCAAAAATCTATACTTTCATAAACAAGCGATTCCTTTTCTCAATGTTTCTAAACAAACAAGACACGCTTTTTGGAAACTATAATAGGTATAGTTTTACGAAACAAATTTCTAACTCCTATGTAGTAGAATCACATATTTCAAGAAGTTCACTTTCGTGTACAAGAACAAACGTAACATTTTAACAAGTAGATCTGTTTTTATACCACGGATTTGTGAGACACTAACTTCATGTACGTTCGAGTACACATTTCAAGTCCTGTATTATATACCAAAATCCCTTGGAGGGGGAGCATGGTGTTTGTGTATAGATCTATACGGGCTTGACAAACCCGCGCCCTGACTGTTAGCTGCAGTCCACCGTTTGGGGTGACAAACGTCATAACATTCCAACGCCTGAAGAACGTTGTGTATAGGCATTCAGAGTCAATAGTATGGTTATAAAACTCACAAGGGGTATTAAAAATCCATTGATTTACAAGGTTTTCAAACTCATTGGTTATTTTACATATACATACATTTTGGAAACAAACATTGGTCTTGAGTGAAGACTACTTTTATACTAGTAGAAAATATAGGATTTTCTAAACACAAATAAACAAAGATAAAACATTTCATCTCATTCAAACATTTTCACTTAAATACTTATGAAATTCACCAGCTTAAATGCTGATCTACTCTTTCAAAATTTATTGTATGTCCCAGGGATTCAGTAATTTCAGGTACTAATATACTTTTGAAGAAGAGATGCTGCGGCGCCAGTTTAATCTCGTATTTTTGACATCATATTGTAATTGAGTTTTGAACATGTAACTTTTGACAAATGTAAACTTTCAATTATATATATGATGGTTGTATTGCTTTCTTTACTATGTATTCATTTGTTACGTTACCACATGAAGTCATCCGCCCCCGAACGTTTCCGCCGTTCAGGTTTGGGGGTGTGACAGATTGGTATCAGAGCAATGTTTATAGTGAACTAAGTATATCGAACCACATAAGATATACAAACTATAAATGCTTAAGGGACTAATACTCTCTGACAAAACAAATTTTCTTTTTTTACACTTAAGCAGCATTTCGTTCAACTTAAATTGGTAGTTCATTTAAGTACAAATACATGCATACCATGAACTATTTTCATGTTATACAACTATACAAGTATTTAGACAAGTTGACACTACGATTGGGACTCGATATATGTAATCAGATTTTGGAGAAATATAGCGTGATCAACTATATTTGCCCAAGATTGGACCAACGTATATCGAGGAATGATCGTAGTAAGCAACAAGTCAAAACTTACCAAACCATTACAAGAATCAAACACAAGCACTTAAATACTATAGGAGTATTTGCTATCTAAACTATTTTAACTTACATGTTTTACATGTTCCGGCTTTACTCAATTCTTATAACCCTATTTCTCGTACAGTCAAATGGCTGGATTTCACCACCCTGGCGACCCCTACTTTCCCAACCAAGGCAACGGAGGATGGATCGAAGATGATCCCGAAGAGGACGAGGAACCCATAGAAGTGGGTGATGACTCCGGTACCGACTCAGAGCCGGAAGTTATCGATCCACCACCCATTCAACCTCCCGCCTTCGTAAGGAACTTTCAAGGACCGACTCCCGTTTGGGGAAGTCACCTCCACCACTGGAGCCAACAGCAAAACCTACGCCCTCCCTACGGCATGTGCCGGGACTTCTATGATGTCCGCGGCGGAGGTTCGGCTGATCGAGCACTCCCGGTAATGGTGGGTAAGTTAGCCAATCAGTCCTATCAGTCTGGAGTACAAGCTAGCCGACTCCGGGATATCAACGTGGAAGTGCAGTTTCACACTTCTAACATCCGTAGGCTGGACAAGATGCAAGACAACGCTCAATTCCAAACCGAAGCGTTTCAAGCGCAAATGATTGCAGCCCTCGCCGAACTAAGGGAACAACAAGCCGCTTTCGATAGGCGTCTAATGGTGTCAAAGCAATCAGATGCGGAGTCAAGCTCCAAGCGCAACCTTCGACGCAAGTAGTGCTTGTCAAGGACTCAAATTTTGTTATAGCTTAGGACCTCGGCTAAAAGTCTTTAAATTTCTCGAACTTTGTAATCGGAGACCCTTATAGGGGTCAAATTTTCATGATCGTTGTAACAACTTTTATATTAATATAAGTGGCACTATTACTACTATGTTGAGTATTTCGTTTGAACCTTGAATAGTCTTTGTGAACCCAAATACTTGTTTCATACCTTCAGTCTTACAAATAACCTTCATTCTTCTATTTGAAGACTCATACTATCATCTATTGTTGATCTATAGCGATTTAGTTCATGAGACACATACATTTTTCCATTCTATGAAATTCTTATCCTTGTCTTTTCAATCTATAGTTGAAGGATGCCTCCGCGTAGGAATCCAAGGCGAAACAACGGTGAGGAAGCACCTATACAACCACCACCTCCACCACCCCAATTTGATGCTGTAATGTTTCAAGCAGCAGTTACCGCAGCGGTGGCAGCTGCCATGTCACAGATCAATAACTCGAGTACTAATGGCTCGGGATCTGGCACACACCTATCCAACCATGGCGAGAGTCATGGACCACCTCGAGAATGCACTTATAAGGACTTCACTAATGCCAAGCCCCGAATGTTTTATGGTACTGGTGGTGTGATGGCCCTGAGGCAGTGGATTGAAAGGACGGAGGCAGTCTTTGAAATCTGCTCCTGCCCCGAGCACAGCAAGGTCAAATTTGCAACTTTCACCCTTCTCGATAAAGCTTTAACTTGGTGGAATGGCCACGTTAAAGTACTTACCCTAATCGTGGCAAACTCCATAAGCTGGGAGAGCTTGAAGGCCATGATGATGAGAGAATACTGCCCACGGGGGGAAATTCAAAAGCTTGAACACGAGCTATGGACTCTCGGAATGGTGGGTACCGACATCGCTACTTATACCAATAGATTCTGCGAGCTGGCAATCCTTTGTCCAGATATGATTGCTCCTGAGAGCAAGAAGATAGAAAGGTACATCTGGGGACTGACGCCCCAAATGCGATCAAGCGTGTTAGCTTCTAAACCTGACACCTTTGAAAGTGCTAAGGAACTGGCACAATCTCTGATCGACTACGGAGGTCATCAGAACTCAACCACTGCTGCACCAGCACCACAGAAAGGAAACAACAACAACAACTACAACAACAACAACAACAGCAACAACAACAACAATGGCAGGAAGAGAGCATGGATTAAAGGGAAGGGTGGGTCTTCCCAAGAATCCGCAAAGAAACAGCTGGTGTCAGTAAATGCTGCCACTGTACCTGCTACAGCCCCTACAAACACCTATCCAACAAAGCCCTATATAGGCAACCTCCCAAAATGCACCAAATGCAATTACCACCACCATGGACCTTGTCGAGATATGCAGTGCGCCAACTGCAGCAGGAAAGGACACACAGCCCGTTTCTGCAAGGAACCCGCGAAGCCGATCACTCAAGTTCCCGGTGCGGGTGTAGGGCAGGCTTGCTACGGTTGTGGCGAGGTGGGCCACTACAAGAGAAACTGTCCTAAGGCAGCAGGCACCGGAGGTGTGGGACGAGTTTTGGCAATAGGCCACGACGAAGCTGTAGCTGACCCAACTATAGTTGCTGGTACGTTCCTTCTCGATAATTCATACGCATGCATATTATTCGATAGTGGAGCGGAGAGAAGCTTCGTGAGTCAAAACTTTATTCATTTACTTAAACCTAAACCTAGCAAGTTAGAAAAATCATTCACTGTAGAGATGGCCAATGGAAAAACCGAAAACACAAATTGCATATACATGGGCTGTACGTTAACATTAGACGGCCATTCTTTCCCAATCAATCTCATGCCGGTTCAAATTAAAAGTTTCGACGTCATCATCGGCATGGATTGGTTGAGTCTTCTTCGCGCCGACATCATGTGCTTTGAGAAAGCAGTCCGTCTTAACCTCCCTAACAACGAAACATTAGTTGTCTACGGCGACAAATCTAGTACAAACCTTCGCATCATTTCGTGCATCCAAGCTCGAAAGTGCTTGCGGAAGGATTGTCGAGCATTCCTAGCGCACATCGTCGATACAAGTCAAGAACTGAAGGACATCAAGAGCATCTCGATAGTACGCGACTTTCCCGATATCTTTCCAGAAGAACTGCCAGGATTACCACCGCAACGCCAAGTCGAGTTTAGAATCGACTTAATTCCAGGAGCTACCCCAGTAGCGAAGTCGCCTTATCGTCTTGCACCAGCAGAGATGCAGGAACTTTCCTGTCAACTTAATGAACTCCTTCACAAAGGATTCATAAGACCAAGTTTCTCACCTTGGGGAGCACCGGTCTTGTTTGTAAAGAAGAAAGACGGATCGTTCCGTATGTGCATCGACTACAGAGAGCTGAACAAACTTACTGTCAAGAACCGCTATCCTCTACCCCGTATCGACGACCTATTCGATCAACTTCAAGGGGCGAACTACTTCTCCAAAATAGACCTGCGATCCGGATATCACCAATTACGAGTTCTAGAGGGGGACATTCCAAAGACAGCCTTCCGAACTCGTTATGGACACTACGAATTCGTGGTGATGCCGTTCGGATTAACCAATGCACCAGCAGTATTTATGGACCTAATGAATAGGGTATGCCGCCCTTACTTGGATCAGTTCGTCATCGTCTTTATCGATGATATACTTATCTACTCTCGAAGTGAGGAAGAGCATAGTCAACACCTACGGAAAGTCCTAGAAACACTGCGAACGGAGAAACTCTATGCGAAGTTCTCTAAATGCGAATTTTGGATTCGAAGAGTCGAATTTTTAGGTCACGTTGTTAGCGAGAAAGGTATACACGTGGACCCTTCCAAAATTAAGGCTATTGAGAACTGGTTGGCACCAAAGACACCTACAAAAATTCGTCAATTTCTAGGTCTAGCTGGCTACTATCGCAGATTCATAAAGAACTTTTCGAGCATTGCGAAACCTCTTACTTCATTAACCCAAAAAGGAGTGGCCTTTGACTGGGAAGCGAAACAAGAGAAGGCATTCCAGACACTAAAACAGGCCTTGTGCACCGCACCGATACTATCCCTCCCCGAAGGGATAGAAGACTTCGTAGTGTATTGCGATGCTTCAAATCAAGGACTTGGTTGTGTTCTTATGCAGAGAGGGAAGGTTATCGCTTATGCCTCCCGACAGCTTAAGACACACGAAGTGAACTATACGACACACGACCTCGAGTTAGGAGCAGTGGTATTTGCTCTGAAGATCTGGAGGCACTACTTATACGGAACAAAGAGTACTATATTCACCGATCACAAGAGCCTTCAACACATTTTCGATCAGAAGGAACTCAACATGCGACAACGACGATGGGTTGAGTTACTGAATGACTACGAATGCGAAATTCGTTATCATCCTGGCAAGGCCAACGTAGTAGCCGACGCCCTCAGTCGAAAGGAATACACTGGTCGGAGGGTCAAATCTCTGACCATGACTATCCATTCCCACCTATCCACACAAATTAAAGAAGCACAAATGGAAGCTTTGCAACCTGAAAATGTGGCGGGTGAATCCCTGTGAGGAATGGAGAAGAATTTAGAAGTCAAGGGTGGCGGAGCCTACTATCTCATGGACCGAATCTGGACCCCAAATCATGGTGGTTTCAGAAACGTAGTCATGACCGAGGCTCACAATTCAAGATATTCCGTTCACCCGGGTTCAGATAAAATGTATCTGGATCTTAAGAAACTATACTGGTAGCCTAACATGAAAGCAGAAATTGCTACCTTCGTGAGTAAATGTCTTACTTGCGCTAAGGTTAAGGTCGAGTATCAGAAACCGCCAGGACTAGTACAACAACCAGAGATACCGGAATGGAAATGGGAGCGGATTACTATGGACTTCATAACCAAGTTACCCAAGACGACAGGTGGACTCGATACCATATGGGTCATTGTCGACAGATTGACCAAATCCGCACATTTCCTACCCATCAAAGAGACTGACAAAATGGAGAAGCTTACAAGAACTTACTTAAGGGAAGTAGTGCGACTGCATGGTGTTCCAATATCCATTATCTCCGATCGAGATAGTAGATTCACTTCAAGATTCTGGCAGTCACTACAAAGTTCCCTGGGAACTAGGCTAGACATGAGTACAGCCTACCACCCACAGACAGACGGACAAAGTGAGAGAACAATACAAACTTTAGAAGACATGCTGAGAGCCTGCGTGATTGACTTTGGTAAGGCATGGGATATTCATTTACCCCTTGTCGAATTTTCATACAACAATAGTTATCATACAAGCATAAAGGCTGCTCCGTTTGAAGCCCTCTATGGTCGAAAGTGCAGATCCCCTCTGTGCTGGACTGAAGTTGGCGATACCCAGTTAGCTAGAGGAAGAGTTCCTGAAAGCACACTCACAGGTCCGGAGATCATACGTGAAACAACAGAGAAGATCGTTCAGATTCGTGAACGATTGAAGGCCTTAAGAGACCGACAGAAAAGCTACGCTGACCAAAGGAGGAAACCTTTAGAATTCCAGGTAGGAGACCACGTCTTAGTAAAGGTCTCACCGTGGAAGGGTTTAATACGATTTGGAAAGCGTGGGAAACTAAATCCAAGATACATAGGGCCTTTCGAGATTCTTGCCAGAATCGGCCCTGTGGCTTACAAGCTTAACCTACCGCGCGAACTTAGTAACATCCATCCAACCTTCCACGTCTCAAACTTGAAAAAGTGTCTGTCCGACGAGACTCTTGTTATTCCACTCGACGAGATCGAGATCAACGAGAGCCTCAACTTTGTGGAAGAACCAGTAGAAATCATGGATCGAGAGGTCAAACAAACAAAACAAAGTCGCATACCCATCGTGAAGGTTCGCTGGAACGCCAAGCAGGGACCTGAATTCACATGGGAACGCGAAGATCAGATGAAGCAAAAGTACCCTCATCTCTTTCATGTTCACTAGTATCTTTACTACTTTTAATTTCGGGACGAAATTCTCTCTAACGGGGGGATGATGTGACGACCCGATATTTCAACTCCTTGTAAGGACCAAAATGGGTCAAGTATTGTAACCACTTCTAAGTAATAAAAATTTACTTTCATATTAAAACGTACAAATAGTTCTGTTTAATTTCCTTCTATGTTTAAATATCTTTGAAACATAATCGTACGTGAAAAGAACGCCCAAATCCGACTTCATATAGCGAAGATGTGATTTTTCCAAGTTCGGCTTAGCAACAGACAGCTAAAAACTCGAATCGGAGATCGAGCGACTTTTGGCCGGAATGACCTAAACGAGAATCGAAAATCTCGACAATGGTATTCCAGCGGTAAAAAGTCTGGCAAAAACCGACATCAGATAAAGAAGTTATGAATTTTCTAAGAAATTCCTTAAACACGATGGATTTTTAATAAATAATAAAAATAAAATTTTGGAATTTGCCGACGGAGTCTAAACGAAAGTTGTAGAGCGTAGTCTCACCTACGTGGGGATATAAAGACCATCGAAAACGGAGTTTGTATGAAGAAGATATGAATTTTGGAAGTCTATTAAATAAATTAGTTAATTATTTAATTCAAAATTCGGACATTATCCGAAGGGGAGTCCGCTTCCTCATCCGGGTACGCGCCGCGTACCTCTGTACGACCTGCGTACTCGTAAGGCTTGGCCTCGGATCGTCCACGTCGCCATATCCGAGGAATCCGATCCATCCGACCCGTCCGACCCGACGTCCCATCCGACCCACCTCCCCAGCAACCCGTCCCATCCGACCCGAGAACCCAACAACCCGTCCCATCCGAACCGAGGCAGTCGAGGCATCGGTCATGCATGACGTGCGCGTACGCAGCGCGTACGAGCGTACGCCCCGCGTACCGAGGCAGACCAGCCTTACTATAAATAGGATGCGAGGGTTTCCAAAGAAAGGGTTCATTTCTCTTCTCTCTCTCTCAACTTTGCCTCGTTTTCCGTGTCCGTTCAAACCCGAAGCTCTGGTCTTTTTGGCTCAAGTCCCGAAGGTCGATTCTACTCCCGAGATTCCCGAGAATCCCGAGGAAAATCCGTTTCCCGAGACGAAACTCTCCCCGGTTTTCCATCTCGCTATCTTCAAACTTTCAAGTGAGTTTCAGACCCCTTAATCAACCTTTTTAATTATTCTAAATACTTTTATATGCTTTCAAGGGGGGGATTACAAGTAAAACACACGAGTATTATCGTGCGTTACATAAAGAAATTCTTTTATATACTGTTATATATTCAAATCACATGCGATTTATAAACATTTAAAGGAACTTATATATATATGTGTATATGTATATATATAACATATGTCACCATAGCATTTTACCTTTTAAAAATATAATGTTGTTGTAATGCATGTATAAACTAAACTATTCTTAGATTTTTCTTGTCTATCCTAGACTCTACACCCAAAAATCTATACTTTCATAAACAAGCGATTCCTTTTCTCAATGTTTCTAAACAAACAAGACATGCTTTTTGGAAACTATAATAGGTATAGTTTTACGAAACAAATTTCTAACTCTTATGTAGTAGAATCACATATTTCAAGAAGTTCACTTTCGTGTACAAGAACAAATGTAACATTTTAACAAGTAGATCTGTTTTTATACCACGGATTTGTGAGACACTAACTTCATGTACGTTCGAGTACACATTTCAAGTCCTGTATTATATACCAGAATCCCTTGGAGGGGGAGCATGGTGTTTGTGTATAGATCTATACGGGCTTGACAAACCCGCGCCCTGACTGTTAGCTGCAGTCCACCGTTTGGGGTGACAAACGTCATAACATTCCAACGCCTGAAGAACGTTGTGTATAGGCATTCAGAGTCAATAGTATGGTTATAAAACTCACAAGGGGTATTAAAAATGCATTGATTTACAAGGTTTTCAAACTCATTGGTTATTTTACATATACATACATTTTGGAAACAAACATTGGTCTTGAGTGAAGACTACTTTTATACTAGTAGAAAATATAGGATTTTCTAAACACAAATAAACAAAGATAAAACATTTCATCTCATTCAAACATTGTCACTTAAATACTTATGAAATTCACCAGCTTAAATGCTGATCTACTCTTTCAAAATTTCTTGTATGTCCCAGGGATTCAGTAATTTCAGGTATTAATATACTTTTGAAGAAGAGATGCTGCGGCGCCAGTTTAATCTCGTATTTTTGACATCATATTGTAATTGAGTTTTGAACATGTAACTTTTGACAAATGTAAACTTTCAATTATATATATGATGGTTGTATTGATTTCTTTATTATGTATTCATTTGTTACGTTACCACATGAAGTCATCCGCCCCCGAACGTTTCCGGCGTTCAGGTTTGGGGGTGTGACACTATGCCTTAGTATTTTTGTATACTTTCACATCTCTTATAAATAAGGACATTACTTAGAGTTAGATAAGAGTCTTTACAGAACTTGTCTATTTTTCTCTCTGTAAACAGTTGAAATTATAATTGAGCTGAAACTAGATTATATTTACTTCTTCTGTTCTTATTACATTTCTGTTAGTCTGATTTGTTTAAAACTCGATTATCACTTCATCAGTAGTATCACTCATATATGTTCCTCCTATGATTACTTAGTGTATACAAGTTATATATAAAAAAGATCGAATAGACAATCGATTTTGTGATTCTACCCTAAGCCCACAACCAAACAACGAACAGGAAATGAGGTGGAATCACACATTCCGCTTCCTATATGATATTATTTATGTATAAATTTGATGTATAAACTAATATATCATAGAATTAGCAATAAGGGTCCATGATTTCTTACTAGTTCGAAGGTATGTTCCTGGATTCACCAGTTGTACTGTAAAGTCTTGTATTGTATTTTTATTATTATATAAACTACGTACCGTCGTTTATGTACTCATACACTAATCGTATTGTTAATACCAAATTATGAGCTTTTATAACCATGTCTGATGACCTATGATGGCCGGATACGACGTTCATCATGCATCGGAATAGTTATGACATTTTTCACCCCAGGCCAACTGGCCAAATTGAAGCTAAAAGTTTAGGTGCATGATTGTCAGTCCCATATAGATATATACACAAATTCAAGCTCTACCTTCAGGAGACTCTGGTAAAAAAATCAGATCTTTCGTTGGCACTTAGATAAGTACATGAAGGTATGTCTCACAAAGCTATATTGACTCTTACATTTAGAATAATCAAAATCCATTTAGTAATGATAAATCGTACGAGTTATCCTTTCCATAGTGAAAACCATGTATATATGTTCCATAAACAACACCTATTATAGTTTATATGTTTGTTCTCGTACTGTTATCTGATTTAGTAAAATAGTATGTAAGTTCCCTAAACTATACCTATTATAGTTTATATGTATGTTCTGTATGTAATGAAAACCTATGTTATGCAATATTTTGTATAAACAGTAATAAAATATTAGGGAAAGATACCCTTTTGCTAAACATAATACAAAAGAGCTAAAGTTTTATTTAAATAAATTTATACTCATATATATATATATATATATATATATATATATATATATATATATATATATATATATATATATATAATTTAGATTGAAAAGGTACTCGGATCATCGTATTTTATACTATAATTAAAGAAAATAGTTAAGTTATAATTATTACTCAATAAGCTCTTTGTAGGTTATCCTCTTTTTGATGTGTGTTTTGCAGGAAAATTTATATAAGCCAGCACAAAAATAAACAGATTGGAATATCCGACTCGGATCATTGTATTTATTTTCTTTGAACTTGTTGATAACTACTTGTATTGGATTGTTAATGTAAGAGTACACAAATGTCTTTCATTAAATAAAAAGTGAAACTTTTTTGGTGTACGATGCTTTAAGAATTCAGGTGTAACAAGTTGGTATCAGAGCTGTGGTTTAAAAGAATTAGGTTCTTATACTAAATTTCTAATCCTAAACCATAAAGTAGAGATGATAATTGATCTAAACTGATAAGTATGAGTTAACCAATTAATTGACATATAGGGAACTCAGATATATACATACATACATACATACATACATACATTCATACATACATATATATATATATATATGTATATATATATATATTTCCTTATAAATAATCTCATGGAGCATTATGGAGAAAGATTGCATAGCATGATTGCGAGATCTACAGTGGTATATATGGCATTGTAACTAAAGATACGTGGAGCGCTGACTATGGATACATGGAGCAGTGACCAGAGGTACACGGTGTGGTTTAATTGAAAAATAGCAATGTAGATTGCTAACGACAACATGAAAGGAAAGTGATCATGATGTGGTCATAAATAGGATGTTATAGTTGTGTTTTAGAAATCAATACATGGAGAGAATGATACCGCAATTTAACTGGATTACCAAGACACGGTTATGAGTATACCACAACGTTGTTAAAAATAGTGAGTAAATAGGGTAACGTACTTTGAACTATCACTATGGGATGCAGTTTTCCACGACGTGAATTGAAAGTAGATTGTTATATGATTAATTATGGCGAGAAGATCTTAGCACAGCTAGGATCAGGCCAGGGCATGTATTCGAGTTTAAGTTAATGTGTAAATAGAGAATTTTGAAGTGATCATGTGTTAAATTATTAGTAAATGATTTCATGAAGTTAAGAGTTGAGTAATAAGAGTGAGAGTTTCTTTAACTAAAAATATAATTGAGTATGGTGAGTCACAATACAAGCTCCTTCTGACAATATTTTGTTAATAGAAAGAATGAGTATGGTAAACCATATAAAGAATATTTTATGGTAAAATATTTTTGAGTAAGTGTAAAATAACTATATTATAGCTATATAGTGTAAAGAGTTAAGTATTGTTCTTATATATATATATATATATATATATATATATATATATATATATATATATATATATATATATATATATATATATATATATTGATAATAAAGAGTCGAGATTGTATATAATGGTGTAGAGTTATTAAATATATCACATGTTGAGTTTCTTTTTATATTGAGTAACGAGAGAATTGATGTCACATAATGGGTATCTCGTGATGATTATAATGGTACCTATAGTGGTTGTAAACCCACTTATGAATTTTGTTAATTTAGAATGATGGCATGAGTAGTTCAAACTATTATCATTATAAATGAGTTATCAACATTATAAAGTTGTTGCTTACTATTATGTGAATTTTATGTGTTAGTCACATTGAGAGACAAATATGACTAAAAATTTGATTTAGTCATTTCCATGAATGTGTGAATAAATTTTGATATCCATAAAATAACATTAGTGAGAATATGTTTGTAGCACCCGGTTCCTGGTATGTATTTCGTTCAAGTATTTTTCATAATTTGGACTAAGATTCGGCGAGTTGATTGCCCAACTCGTCCGGTAGTAGCGACTTGGACCCAGGGGTTAAGTGGCAGACTCGTCGAGTTGGCTGCATGATTCGACGAGCAGACTATGGATGGAGAAAACCCTAATCCAAGGGTTTGCACCCTATTTAAACGTCTTATTCATCCTCTCTCACCACTTATGTTCTCAGAACCCCCCCCCCCCACATCAAACCCTAATCGTCCATGGTGAAGATCTAAGGCCTTTTTAGTGATACTTAGTGGTTTGTGGTGGCAAGAAGGAAGGAGAAGCTTGAGGAACCAAGAGATTGGCCAGAGGAGTCAAACTTGTGCATCATCTACAGTCCTTGGAAGGTATAAAGTTGTCACGTTGCTCCTTCTTGTATTAGATCCCTTTTTGGGGAGATTTAGGGCGTTTATAAGCCATTCTTGGTGACCAACCATGATTGGAAGCATGGTGGGGGTTAAGTTTTCATATCTAGGCTCATTAAAGGGTTAGAAGGCAGAAAGGGACTGCCTTTGCACCCATGGGAAGCCCGAGGCAACTCAAGAGCATCTTTTAGGGTCCTTTTAGCTCATAATCCCATGCATGCACGTGAAGTTCGTAACTTTACATGATAGATCGGTCTTAGGAGCCTAGATCTATCATTTGGACCAATGTTGTACATCAGAAATCGAGAAATGAGAGTTGGACAACCTCGACTCGGCGAGTTGTTCTTGGGACTCAGCGAGTCTGAGGCTTGACTTCCTTTTTCTGTTATGCTTCAAAGGAACCCAATGAGTGTTAGAATGGCCTTAGAAGGGTCCGAGGAGTGACCCAACGCATTGGACTTAGCCATAGACCTGGAGTTCATAGGATTCGACGAGAGCATGAGCAGACTCGGCGAGTCCAAGGCAATCTCCCAACTATTGAAGATGAGCTCGACGATTTGTTCATACAACTTGACGAGTCAAGGACAACACTTGTTTGTAGAACGAGGATGAACTCGATGAGTTGTTCATACAACTCGGCGAGTCGGATGAAGGTTCATTCAAGGTTGTTTTAGAAGGAGAACTCATTGAGTCATTGCTAAACTCGACGAGTAGAGGCGTGAAGAAGGATAGATGAAGGGTAAGGACTCGACGAGTTGGAGGCCCAACTCGGCGAGTTAGGTCAACTGGAAGTTGACTTTGACTTTGACTTGGTCACCGGTAAAATAGTCATTTTACCCTAGGAACAGTTATCAATGCCTGACTAAGTGTTTTATGGGGATTATAGCTAGAGGATCACCGGAGCAACAGTCAGACATCTGTGGATCAACTTTTCAGCAGTCAGCCTTACGAGGTGAGTTACCTTCTAGTAGGGGTGGGTCTAAGGCACCAATGTTGGCCCACCAGTAGGTGATTATGGTCGAGACGGTTATCTATGTGATAATTGTCTGGTTGTTATATATGTGTTGAGTATGTGTTAAGTAGTAGTAGGGTAAACTAGCCGTAGTTACCGGTTGAAAGATACTGAGGATGATTACCGATTCAAAGATATCGAAGGGGTGGATTAAACCCATGTATGTATAGTAGTACGATAATGATATGTAATTATGTGACTCAGTATGCTTATGTATGTTATTATGAAACCAATATGTTTATGACCTGTAATATGTGATAGGGATAGGGGTGAAATAGTCCCCAGGTACCGGTTGAAAGATACCGAAGGGGAGGTTTGTTCCCGGATACCGGTTGAAAGATACCGATGGGGAGAGTAGCTCCGAGTTACCGGTTGAAAGATACTAAAGGGAGGATAGTTCCCGGTTACCGGTTGAAAGATACCGAAGGGGAGGGTAGCTCCCAGCTACCGGTTGAAAGATACCGTAGGGGAGGGTAGTTCCCGGTTACCAGTTGAAAGATACTAATGATTATGTGATATGGGTATGATGGGGGAACTCACTAAGCTTTGTGCTTACAGTTTCAGTTTTGGTTTCAGGTACCTCTTCGTCTAAGGGAAGCAGTCGGCGGTATAGCAGTGCATTACACACACACATGTTTTACGCATGGTGTTTCCTGGGAATGTACTTTGGTTTATTTCACTTTTGACAAAATGGTTTTTATGGTGACATGTCTTGGATTATTGAGACATTGGTTGCGACATGAGATATCATTATGAATGTTTTTATAATGTTGGTTTTTATGTTATAATTTATTTAAAAATGAAATTTTCGGCCTTGAAATTTGGGGTGTTACAATGTTGTAGATATCTAAAATTTATTTGGATAACGAGATTAAACTGTAAAGAGTACAATTGTAATAGTAGAGTTATATGTTGCAAGATATTTAGTACATCGTGACACAAATAGAGTTGCCTCGTGACACCTCTGATATCTTTGAATGAGTGAAATAACTTATTATTTATAATATTTTTATGTATTGTGTGATTATAGTATATACAGATTAAATACGAGATGACTTGTTTCTAATTAGTATAACTAATAATTTATAGTGTTTAATAGAATTGAGAAGCATGTATTAAACATGTTAAATGGAAATGAGATAAGAAATTTTTGGTTGCTAGAGATAAAGCCACCAAAAGAAGAAATAGATATAATTGAGTTAGAGTTAGAGTTATTGAATGAGTAGATATATTAAATTAGAAGTGGTGAAGTGACCACACTTTAAAAGAGAAGTATCGATTTTTAATTTTCGGGACCTTTTTCCTTAGTTTTTAAAGTCGGTCACTACCAAAGAGTTAGATGAATTAAGACACATGAGGTGTCTAAATATAAATATGTGGGCTGTTTAAACTTGTAAGAGACAAGAAAAATATTTAAGAAAGAGTAAGTTGAATTTAGTATGGGAAATACAACTAGAGTAATAAATAGACTGAATGAAATGATGTAAGATATAAAATTGAAGGAAGAGCCATGCATATTGAAAGAAGACGAGCATTTGGTAGAGTATAAAGAAAAATGAGTTAAAAACCTATGTGAGTTAATTGATGAAGATATGATATCATCAGAAGGTTGATATCATTATGAATCAAAAAATTATTAATTATCATATAATACATTATTTCTTGTATATACAAAGTTCAGTTAAGAGTTGAGAGTTTATTTAATTGATATATGTTGTAGTTATTATTAGTATTGTAAAACAATATTGTATTGAGTTATTTTAGAGTAAAATTTTGAATTATGTGATTAATGAGTGGATGATGAGTTAAAAGGAGTGAGTATTGATAGCTTATAGTTATGACTAAGTGTAAGAGAAATACTATTAGTTGAGGATAAAAAAATGCTATTAACAATTATGGATAGTAGTAAGAGAAATATTAGTAGTGGAAAAGAATTAAGAGTTGTGACTGGTTGTAAATAAATGGTTAGAGTTAGAGAGAGAATGTACATTGAGATTTTATCCTTGAAATATCAAAAATTGATTTTGTAGTCAATATTCTTTTAATAGCAAAATGGTCTATAAGGACCAAACTTGGTGAATTACAACGTGGGTTTAAATGAGGGCTTCCGGTAACTCCTGTTTTTACTCTTCCAAGTCGCCATCATCTCATTGTGAAGGTGATCCTTTTTCATTTTAATTTTTCTGCTATTGTTTCGATTTTCCTTGTGATGGCTAAGAAAACTAGTTTCTCTCGAGTCAGTATTGTCACATCCTCCGAGAATGATTTAAGTGATCATGCAATCTTAACATATGATGAATTTTTCTCCTTTGACAATGAAGACATGGAATTTTTGAAAGCCATTGGGGATTTTCTTTCTGATGTGGTTTTTTGTCCTTTTGAGGCTATCGTTCAACCTGATTTCGTGTCTTTATCGTGGGTTTGTTTTCCTGAATACCCATTCACTCTAGGTTTAACTTATCCTTTTACTAGTAATATTCATGATTTTTTCTGTATACCCAAATCTCCTATATCCAAACTATGATCGTAGTTTGGAGGATCCTCTTTTGGATAATCTCTTGAATCAGTCCAAGAATATGAATAGTGGTTTACCTGAGTTGGCCTCCATCTATGATCTCTCTACTTTCGGTTCTTCCTGTTTCCTATTAAGAGTTAAGACAAACAAACCCCACCTCATTCTGAAATCGTAGCAAAATGATGGCGCTTGGAAAGAAAAATATTTCTTCGTGAGACGTGACTCGATTCCTGATGGGGATTCCCTGCCAAAAACATGGATTAAAAGGGTAGGAAATAAATTATATTTCAAGGATCCTAAAATTTACTTCACTTATTTTGTTGGTTTTGATGCAGCGTTCAGGTTTGAGGAGCTTATTATTGTCGTTGGTGACTCTGAGAATAAGATTTCCAAATTTCATACACTTCCTGCACTTTAGTGGTCGTTCAAGCTTGAATACTCCAGTCTTCCAGAAGGTTCCTCCACTACTACTTCTATGGCCACTGGTAATATTATTTTTCGTGGATGTGTCTTTTAGAGGATCCTAATTTAACAGGGATCTCTGGCAGGTTCTAAGACTACTCGATCCAAGGCCCTCTGTGGTTTAGGATATCTTGAAGATGATATGACCAGTGGTTCGATTAAAGTCAAATAGGAAAAAGGTGCTATTCTTCCTCTTCCCAAGAGATATCATAAAGATCTTAATGTTAAGGCTTCAGGATCCTGAAAATGAAAGACTTATGAGGCTATAGACTTCATCCTAGAGAACCTCATCATCGAGGATACTCTCGGGAAGTTGTACTCATTGTCCCAAGCTGTAAGTGTTCTGCGCATAGGAATAATTTATATTAATCTATGATACGTGTTCTTTTCTTTCATGTTGATGTTTATGTTTCTTTCAGATCTTCGCTCATGTTTCCCACGTCACCAACGACCTCAGGGTCCATGTAGATAAAGTCGAGTTTTTTCTAAAGGAGCAGGAGAAGACGTAGAGTGTCAGCAATGGGGATCTTCTCAATAGGGTAGAGTCGTTAAGTATACAGAAAGTCGAAAAGGAGGAAGAGCATCTCGCGAATCTTGAGGAGGTGATTGTTGATGCAAACAAAAGTGATGTGGTAGCAATTCTGTAGGCTAAGATTAAGCTGGTTGAGGATCTAGAAACCGCAAGTTCCTGGGACGTGGACGAATGGCTCGAGGCATTGGCTAAACTGACCGATAAGCTTGTTATTTCCAATCAGGATCCTATGTTGTTGTTGACCGAAGAACGCGGATGATGATGACCATACTAAGGTCTAGGCCTGCAAAAATTTGGTTTAAATAGTTTTTATTTTTGTTAGTGATGTAAGACAATTAACCTTTTGGATGGGTTGATAGTCAACCCATTCTTCTTTTGAATGGTATGGTAGCATTTACCTTTTATATACCACTCATGATTTCTCTACACGGCTGTTATGATATTAAAATCCTTAAATAATTAGGATTCTGGAAGGTTCATGACGCTTAAAATTTATCTAAATTTCTTAGAGAATAAGGATAGATGGAACCTGATTATCTCCAAGTTTTTTCTTATGCTTTGTAAGTCTTGAAATTATCTGAGGATAAATCTCAGCTTAGGAGAGAACTTTGGTTCATTGCTCATAATGAGGCTCTTTACTAATGAGGGTCGATGAGGATCCTTAAGGGCAACGATCCTTAAGCACGAGGATTCTTAAAGATGAGAATCCTAGATCATACAAGGAAAATACCTCCTTAGGATAACCTGTTTAGGTTATAGATTCTGACAAAATTATCGTGCAACACCATAGGTTCAATAGATAACACATTAATATTATATATGTGGGGAGGATCCTAGCTTGTGATATAGTTTATGCCTTATGATAACATGAAAATTTTATGATTCAAGTGTATTCTCTGGGGAAAATTCCTAATGTGTGATAACATGAAGATGTTATAGGCCTTCTATAGCTTCTGGGGCAAGATCCTAATTTTTTGATAACATGAAAATGTTATAAACCTTAAGTTATCGCTGGGGTAGGATCCCAATTTTTTTATAACATAAAAATTGTATAAACCTTAAGGATCTCAAATTATGTTCAAAGATAAAAGGATTTCCAAGCCACTGAATCATGAAATGATCGCTTTACCTGCATCCCACAGTCAGATATCATGCGTCCAAGCGAGGTATAAAAACCTTATTTAGTGCGAAATACGTAATTACCTCTTTAAACCGTAGAGGGGATTAAGTACCCTTAAGCGTAGGAGAGATGATCAGTCTCTAGCCTGTGTATATGATAGTCTGTAGATTACACTGTTAAATATAATGGAGTTTATCAAGTATTATGGTGTTAAGATATTCACGTGTCAAGATCCTTGTGTATCAGTGTATTCAATCTGAAGGATCCTTATGTTTCAGGATCTTCAGTGTTAAGGATCCTTAATTGTATGTTGTTCTGCATAGCAAACGTCAGCTAGGGTGGGCATTAGTCTAGCTAATGCCCCTCTGATCCTTAAGTTAGTGATGTATTCGAGGATAAAATAAGTAAAGAAGAAAATTTTAAGGTAAAGAGATTGTGTACCTTGGTGTTGTTGTGGATTAGTCGCCCCTACTTACATGTAGTATGGTTTGAGGTGTACATATTTCTAGGATCTTCGCAGAATGTCTCCTTCAATTGTTTCTAGCCAATATGCTCCTTTCCTGCTTCAAAATCAATAAGATGTGGTTCTTCCCATTTAGGAGCTAATTTTTCTGCACTAGGATCCTTGGTGTTTTGGAATGTTTTCCTTAATACCAAGTCTCCTATTTTAAACCTTCTTATTCTTGTGTTCTTGTTGTAAGCCTTGGTAATCCTTTGTTGATGAGCATCAATGCGTATTTTGGCAAGATCCTTAAGTTGGTCAATAGTGTCAAGATCCAGTGCTAGGATCCTGTCGTTAATCTCTTGGTGTTGCAACAACTATCTTGTTGTTGCGATCACTACTTCAGTAGGGATTACTACTGTTGTCCCAAACACCAACGAATAGGGGGTCTAACCTGTGGCTACTTTGGAAGTGGTCTAGCCTTTTCTTCAAATTTTTTACTATGATTTTGTTGCTAGATTCCACTTGGCCATTAGCTTGGGGATGAACATGAATGGACATTATCATTTTCATTCCCTAGCTTGTGCAAAAGTCTCTTGTCCTTTTTCTTATAATTGGTATCCATTTTCGCATATGACTTTAGTCGGGATCCTGAACCTGGTCAAGATATTACGTTTAATAAATGATACTACCTCGTTGTCTCTTACTTGAACGAAGGCTTCATCTTTGATGCATTTGGAGAGGTAATCAGTCATTACCAGCACGAAGGCTTTTCCTATCGGGGCCACATGTAATTTTCCTACTATATCCATCCCCCATCACACTGTTGAGCATGTAGAAAGGAATCTTTCTTCATGGTTTGCCAGTATTATCCTTTTCTTAGTAATATGGAGCATAAGGATTTGCCCCCGTTGTGATTGCCACAATCTCATTCATGTATATCCTTTCTGCAGCTTTAGGGTCTTCCAAGCATCTAAGGTATGGACCTGCCATAGATTTTTTGTAAAGTTTACCTAGGATTAACACGAATCTTGAGACTCTCGTCCTGAAAGCTCTTTAACTTTTTTCTTCTATCGAGATCGTACCATTTGGGAGATACTCCATAATGGGTTGGGTCGAAGATCACAGACTTCTTCAAGGATCCTATTCATCGAGGTCCCTTTGAGGAGGAATCATAGGGTCAGGATCTTCAATAGCTGCTACACTTTTCGGATGTTTAGGATCTTCTGATTTTTCGGAGAGGGTTTATGTGGCTCGAGTTATTATATGGGTTATAGGAATCTTCGTCTCTGGTGGGATTCTAAGGGAGGATCCTAAATTGGAAAATGCATCTGCTTTTGTGTTTTATTCTCTGGGAACTTGGGATATGCTAATGTTTTCGAAATTAGAAGCAAATTTTTTGATGATCTGTAGATATATTGCTAATCTTTCACCTTTCACTGCATCAGATCCATTAATGTTGCAGGCTAGTAATAAAGAAACAACAAATACCTGAGGATCCCTGATTTGAAGATCCTTAGCTAATTGTAGTCCCATGATGAGTGTTTCGTATTCTGCTTCATTATTTGTAGTGTTGAATTCACAACTAACTGCCTGGGGTATGATGTCCCCCTGTGCCGACTTTAGTATGATCTCTAGCCCTATTCCTTTTTTATTAGAAGCTCCGTATGTGAACAATGTCCATTTTCTTAGGTGTTCATCTTCTAGGATTTGCTTAGATTCCATGTCTAATTCTTTTTAAAGATCATTACTAAAGTCAGCCACAAAGTCTATTAATGCTTGTGGTTTTATGGCAGATCTTGGTCCATATCTGATGTCAAACGTGCGTAACTTCACCGTCCATTTTTCCATCCATCCTTACATTTCTGGTTTTCTCATGACATTCTTAACAGGATAATTAGTTTTTACATGTATATTGTATGTTTTGAAATAAAGTCTTAATTTAGAAGAAGCAGTTACTACGGCAAGAATTAATTTTTCCAGGTGAGAGTACTTGGTTTCAGGATCCAGGAGACTTTTACTTACATAGTAGATAGGATGTAGGTCTCCGTTAAGATCCTTAGCCAAGATAGCACTTACTGTGTTTAAGGATATCGAGAGGTAGAGGAAGAGTGGTTCCCCGTCTATGGGCATTACCAGTAATGATGTGGAACTCAAGCATTTTTTGAGCTCCTGAAAGGCGTTTTCGTGATCTTCTGTCCATTTGAACCTTTTGTTTTTCTTCAAGATGTCGTAGAAGAGTTTACATATTTCTTAGCATATTGAGATAAACTTGTTGAGTACCGCTACCCTTCCAGATAGCAGTTGGATGTCTTATGTTGAAGATGGGGATTTTAGCTCAATGATCGATTTGATCTGTTTCGGGTTTGCTTCAATTCCTCTCTTGGTTACCACATACCCAAGGAACTTTCCCCACTTCATTCCCAAGTGGCATTTGAGTGGATTTAACTTCATATTGTATTCTTCTAGGAAGCCAAATGCTTGTTTAAGATCTCTGAGATGATCTTCATCTTTCATTAACTTCACCACCATGTCATCGATATAGAATTCCATGATGTCCCCCAGCTTGTCTTTAAACATCCGATTCACCAAACTTTGATATGTTTCACCTAGATTTTTCAAACCAAAAGGCATTGTGGAGTAACAATATATACATGTTAGTCTTATGAGCATTGTATCTTCTTGGTCTGATGGTTCCATTTGGATTTTTTGGAATCCTGTTGAAGCATCCATGAAGGTCAGGAGTTCATGGCAAGCTGTCGCATCTATCATAGAGTCAATATGTGGTAGAGGGAAAGGATCCTTAGGAAAAGACTTGTTAAGATCTATGTAGTCTACACACACTCTCCATTTCCGTTTTTCTTTTATACGACAACCTTGTTAGCTAACCACCTTGGGAACTTTAACTCCTTGATCATTCCTATCTCTAGGAGCTCCTCTACTTCTTTTTGGATGATCTGATTCCTTTCAGGTGCACACTTCCTTCTCTTTTGATGTATTGGTCTGAAAGAAGGATCAATATTAAGTTTGTGAGTGATAACACTCTTGTCTATACCTATCATATCTTCGTGTTTCCATGCGAATGTATTGCTTCTGGTTATTAGGAAATTCAATAGATCCTGCTTGATCTGCTTAGGAAACGAGCACCCTATGAGGATTTTAGCTTCAGGATCCTCGATGCCCAAGGTCACTTCCTTCACATTTTGTTCCTTCATTTCCAGGATGTGTTGTTCCCCCTACCTGAATTACTATGCTTGTTGAAGTTTGGTCATAAATTTCATAGAGGTCTTATAACATTCTTTCTATTCTTGTTGATCTCCCATGATCTTCACTGTTCCACATGGAGTAGGAAACTTTACACACCGATGGCATGTTGATGTAACCGCTTTCATCTCGTGGATCCATGGTCTACCTAGTATCACATTATAAAATGATAAGGTGTCAGTAACACATAAATTTTTATAGAGATTACCCCTTCTATGTATATTGGTAGCTTCATTTCCCCAATCGTGTGTTTTGTTTCCCCACTAAATACAATGAGGAATGAGGATCTCTTGATTATTTCTGATTGTGGGATGTTCATCCTTTTTAGTGCGTCTAGCAGTATGATATTGACCAAGGATCCTCCGTCAACAAGGATCCTTCTGACAAAATGTTTAGCCATGTATAGTGTTATCACGAGTCTGTCAACAAGGATTCTTCTGTGGTCTATCATCCTCTTCTATTTTAGAGACCTTGATGTGTCTTTTCGCCTACGAATAAGAAGTACCACAGATGTTAGATCCGCCTAAGATAACGTTAATTATCTTAGCGTTAGAGGGTAGAGATCCTGGTTTCTCAAGGATCCTGTGACCATCATACCTGTTCTCCTTTGATCTTTCTTTTTTTTCTTCGGAGCATCTCTTTGAGGTGTCCCTTACTAAGGAGGTAGCTGATTTCTTTTCTAAGGGCTATGCATTCTTTCATCATGTGGGCAAAGTCTTCGTGGTAAGCACACCATTTGGACTTGTCTTTCCAAGTGGTGGACTTGTTGTCCCTCGTTGGACAGCTTTCTTTGTCTCCAAGATCCTTCATAACATAAATTACACTTGAAACATCCACAAAAAAACAATAGTCATTGATCTTTGGAAACTTCTCTTCTTCATCATCATCAAGGGCATTAACCCTGTGATGATCCGGTATGGAATATGGCCTCAATTTGTAAGATCTTTGGTTTGAGGATTTGGCTTTCCTGTTGGGGTTCTCATATTAACTTTAGGGGTTGCTTCTCTTATGTATTTATTTGTCCTCTTCGATCCTTATGAACCTTAACACTCAGCACCTGACTTCGTATAATATTTTGCATGGGGTCATCACAAGGTCTTCATAGAAGGGTAAGTCCTTCCTTAGTCTCATCTTGAATGCGTCTACAGCAGTAGCCATGTCGATGTTAGGGATGCTTAGAGCTTCCCGGCCTAACCTGTTAACGAAATCCCTAAGTCTTTCCTTAGGATCTTGGACCACTAGATAGAGATCACTAGTCATCTTTTTGATGGTTCTGCTGCAACAAAACTGCTTTTTGAAAATGTTGAGTAAGTGTGCAAAAGAAGTAATAGAGTATGGGCGAACGTTTAGCATCCATTTGAGAGTTGATCTTGTATGGTTTGAAGCAAATCCTTTGCATAGGCAAGGTTGCTTATAGTGTCCTGGGATAGGAATGATGTCCATCCTTTCTCGATATTGCGCTATGTGCTCCTCAGGATCCGTAGTTCCATCGTATGGCTTCATGCTAGGAGTTCAGAAGCACTTAGGAACTTCAGTACCGGCTATTGCGGGGGAGAATCTAGATATATTTTGACTTGTTGGAGACGCTTCCAGTACACGTTGGACCTCCCCGGGTACACTTGAGATCATTTGTCTCAACTGCTGAAGTTCCCTGGCCATGTTTGGGTTTATTCCTGCATCAACGTTAGTATAGTTAGTATTAATAATATTGTTGTTTAAGAAGTTACTAGGACCTCCCCTGTCCGTAGTTGTCCCCCAGGGTGATGCCATAGTGGTAGGAACTGTGTTCTTTTGGCGATTTTCTGAGGATCCTACATTATTGAAGTCTAGGATCCTTAGTTGCACAACTGTGGGAGTTGTTTCCTGGGATTTCTGAAATTCCACCTTCATCCTCTCCACTTTTTTACCAGCCCTCTATTTTCCTCCTGCTATTGGGTCACCTGCTGTGTCATTTTCCTCATCATAGCGAAAAGCTCAACTGCAGTGACTGTGGCAGTCAGATCGTGGACCCATGAGGATCCTAAAATTTCTAGATTGGCGATCGAGGGGGTTCTTTTCTTGGAAGTGTCGGGCATTTTCCTCTGAGTAGGGGGGCCACTGGGAGGAGGTGGTAGCTTTTTTTTTGGAATGGAAGGAGCAGAGGACGAAGAGACGATCGGCTGTGTAGACAACATTTTTTCGAAGATTTTGAACACCACGGCCCCACGGTGGGCACCAAATTGTTGTGGTGAAAAATTACACAAGTAATAATCAACCAAAATGAATGAGAGGCTATGATGTTCAGATTATATAATAGCAAATGATAAAAGAAAGTGACACAATGGTTTACAAGGAAATCCCTTGATCCTTGCTAGGATCTCCGGTATAAAACCTTGAGAAGTGATAATGATCACCTGCCTTGATGATTTTATTGATGTAAAATATTTTTTATAGATAATATTTGAGTATGAACATGTGATTAATCTCGTAGAGTAAGCTTCTAGTAAAAAAACAGTGTGTTGTGTGCAGGCTACAAGTGTCAATTTATACTCTAAACTAGCCAACAAGATGTCCGATATTTATGGGATCCTCTATGACCAGCTTCACGAACATTATTTGACCAAGCATTCCGGGTCTTTAGCATAGTTGAGATGATTCTTTGTTGAGAATTGGTCTTCCCTTGACTACTTTTGCACACGTGCTAGTTATGGATGAAATATGATTGCTATAAATATTAATAAAAATAATAACGGTGATATACGAGATCCAGAGGTGGCTGAGGATCCTGAATATTTCAACGATCCTGGCCCTAACAATAGCTAGACATTATAGAGTTCAAAAGCTCGACAAAAGAAGCATTCAACATCAAATTTCTCCTTGCAAAGTTTTTGAATTTTCGCTAGAAAACCTTGTATGTTGACTCGCAATAACTATTCTTTTAAGTGTAACTTATATTTTGTTCATTTTCATTGTGATGAACCTATAAATAAGATTCTCATCACTAATTGAAGTTATAGTATTGATTAATCTAATTATAGGATTTGTGTCTACAGAATATCTTAGTGACGTGTTCAAATTAGATTTCTAAAAAGTGTGTGTGTGTGTGTGTGTGTGTATATATATATATATATATATATATATATATATATATATATACATATCAAATGGATCCTAACTCCAATATGATCTTAACTGGTCATTACTTATTTGATAGGACTTGGTATTCCTTGGGATTAATGAGGAATCTAATAAATTGTTAATATAGTATCTAATAATACACACAAATGCTAACACTTACTAATATTTTCATTTTGGTTGGTTTAAAGGAAAACAAAAGTGTTAGACGATGAGCTAACCTTGTTGATACAAGAAAGTAATCCTCAGAAGCTAAAATGAACCTGAAGACACAAATGCTCGTGTGAACTGGAGAGGTGGATACTGAAGACTGTTTGTTATCTTATGGAAGCCCGGAGACAAGAAGAAAACTCGTAGACGTATGTAACATGAAGACTGCAACAAGTTACATTTACCGACTTTTCTTGTAAACTTAGTATTATCCAATGTACTCTTAAGGGTCACCGAATTCAGCTGCTTTGTAATTGTTTATTATTTTCGTGTAACATTTAGGCCTCTATAAATAGAGTGTTCCACTTCACGTTTACCTACCAATTCTGAGCTTATCAATAGAAAATATATTCATCTCTATACTATCTAAAGTTATCTTATTGATACTATATCCGAGTACCTATTCACTTATGTTGTTCATCATTTACTAACTTGTGTTTGCATGCAAACCATGTTACGATTCAACTAAGTGTCTACTTGTTTAATGCTTATCGATATAACTTGTTGTGACAACCCGAAATTTATTCCGTCATTTTTAACCTCCTTCCGTTAATAAGCCTCGCTTATTTATTCGTCCGTTAAACCTATTGGAAGAGGTTAATTAATTTAAGACTTTTATAATGACTTGGTAAGGGTTAAAACAAATTAGAAACACCCACAACATGCCCTTAAAAATGTTCAGTTACAACCAAGTCAAAATTTGACCGTTTAATCGGGCGCGACCAAAAAGCCCTGTTTAACGGTAGTATCAGGTAGATTTCCACTGAGCCCAACTCAAACCCCTATATAAGAGGGGAGTGGACTTCAATTCCACCCTTTTCACTCTCTCTCTATACTCTCTCTCTCTCTACAACTTAGTTTTCGAGCCAAAATCGTCAGTTTCGAGCCCCAAACGAGTAGGTAAACTATCCTAACTTGTAGTATAGCTTATCTGGCATGCAAATTCGTGTTTAAAACATAAAATAGGGACAAAATCATGTGTTTACGGCCCAAGAACACTCTTGGACCGTGAACACCGTTTAATGGGGTTTTTAAGCCCCAAAACCCCTCCAAAGTGTCCCTAAGGCTTAGATATCACTTGTAGGCTTATGGAATCGGATTTAGAACACCTTGAACTAGCATTTTGGGGAGTAAACATGAGTTTACTGCCCAAGAATATACTTGGGCCGTAAACTCCTCTTTATGGGGAGTAAACTCATATTTGAGTGTTTAAAAGCCACTTAAACACACCAATAGCCTTAGATTGAATTCTAGAATCAACCACCAACAAGTTAGGGGCCTTAAGCATGATTAAAACAACTCCATACGGAATTCACGGCCGTAAACCCCTCATGAAATGGTACTTGGGTCGTAAACTCCTATAAAGGGGTTAAATGGTGCCCTAAACTCCCCATTTGACTTGGAAAAATGCTTAGGAATTTACCCTCTATCATTTAAGCCCTTAAAACACCCAAGGAATATGTCCATAGGAGCTTATGGCCGTAAACTCCCTTGTTTAGGGCTGTAAACTCCCATTTGGTCCATTTAGGTGCCTTAAATCCATTCATACACTTTAAATTTGGACCTAGCAAAATTCCACAGTTTATATAAGGCGTTTAAGCATCCTAGAACACCCTCACCATAGTTTACGACCGTAAACTCATGGGGGATTGTCCCAGGGCCGTGAACTCTATATATAGTGTTTACTCTTGGAGAGTAAACTCCATTCCTAAGCCATTCAAGCCCTTAGATGTTACCCAGGACACCCCAAACACTTAATCAAAGTGTTTTCCACACTTTAGGATGCGTATACTTGTTTAATTTGTATTATATATACTAATTGTATGTAAACATATGTTGTCATATGTTAATAGGTCACTAATTGTGTTCAAGTCTTTACTTGACACCGAGCACCCAACCGGCACCTTCGACGGATCCACTTACACCAGGTGAGTTCATATCCCTGAATGAACCTTTTAAATGTTTTTACAAGTTTTATAGGGGGAATACAAGTTAAACATGCCAGTTATCGTATCAATCACATGTGATTGATAACCCGCATGCACAAGGATTTACTACACTGTTAACTGTTTTGCCGAGAGTGATACTGAAAATGTTTTTCTAAAACATCGTTACTTGCTCAGCTTTTACTTATAATGTTAAATCAAAGTTTCATTTTAAACTCGTTTATGAAAGGTTTTCAAAGGATTTTTAAATATTTTCAAACTTATTTTACAAAGGAATACCAAGTCGTGATTTTCTTAATGTATAAAGGTTTTCCAACGTTTTCGTCTATGTTTTTATACTCCTACTTGGCTAAGATACCACTGCTTCACTTCTACTTAGTTTAAACTCCTACTTGATAACGCTTTCACTTCGTGATACGCTTATACTTGTTATCACTTTTACTTCACTTATACTTCTAACGCTTATACTTCACTTATACTTGTAACGCTTCTACTTCACTTATACTTGTTAACACTCCTACTTCACGATACGCTTATACTTCACGATACACTTATACTTCATGATACGCTTATACTTCACGATACGCTTTTACTTCACGATACGCTTATACTTAACGAAACGCTTTTACTTCACGATCCGCTTATACTTCACGATACGCTTCTACTTCACGATACGTTCCTATTTGTTAAAGGTATGCCTGTGCTTTTATAGATATATATATATATATATATATATATATATATATATATATATATATATATATATATATATATATATATATATAATGTTTAAAGGACTTAGGAAGGTTTGTTCGCCCTATTTCCTTTTCTTCGTTGAGATGTGGTCTGTGGGGATCGGATGTCCGTCTGAAGATCGTTTGATCATTAGCTATATATTATGTATACAAGCATAGACATATAGGTTTACATTAGTCAGTTCAGTTGTGAGTCTCTATCGTTAGTCCAGTATTTTACATTAAATCTCACTACACGAGATACATCCTCAGTACACGGCCTTCTCCGTTGTCGAGTTGGTATCCAAAGTCTCTTGTAGGGAGAGCGGACATTGTTTGTATAGATCTATACGGGATTGACACCCCTGCACCCTGACTGCTAGCTACAGTCCACGGCCTATCAAGCCAAGGGGTGAAAAATGTCATATTTATATCAACGCTTGCACGGCGTCAAGATTATCTAGTGTCTATCAGTATGGTTACGAGTATCTTGGGGTTACCTTATAATTCATGGCTTTAAGGTAACGGGTTTTATACACAGTATTTACTATATACACTGTGTTCACTGTATTGGACCTTACTAGCTGTATCTTTCATTTGATACTGTCTAGGGTCTGTCTCTACTGTATTGGACCTTACTAGCTGTATCTTTCATTTGATACTGTCTAGGGTCTATCTCCACTATATTGGGCCTTACAAGCTATATCTATCATTTGATACTGGCTAGGGTCTGTATTCACTGTTTTAGACCGTGCTAGCTGTATCTTTCATTTGATACTGGTTGGGGTCTGTGTTCACTGTTTTTAGACCCTGCTAGATGTATCTTTCATTTGATATTGTCTGGGGTCTGTGTCTCCTTTTGTTAGACTAAGCCAGGCATACCGTTCATTCGATACTCTCCTGGAGTCTATGATTCTTTTTGCCTTAGTCAGCAGTCCTCATTGCTGAGGCGTATGTTATTTTCCCTGATATTCTCCGACTTTCTTAAAAAGCAAATCCCGTATTTGGATAATGAAAGTGTTTAAGGGAAAACTACTTTTTACCACATAACTCTGACCAGTCTTGGTAGAAGACTGCTTTTTAATTAGAAAATATAGGATTTTCTGGAAAGGACTCTATTTCACTGTATACTTGAAAGCTACTACTTATATAAAGTTATTTGTATAAAATGTCACTAAATGCTTATGAACTCACCAGTATTTGTAAAAATGTTGATACTCGCTTTTCAAATAACTTGTATTCTCAGGTCAGCATTAGACAGGTACATCTCAGGAGCCTTTGATGAAGATAGCTTAGTACCAAGCTGCACATAGACTATTACTTGTATTACTTTGATGTATTGTAATGTAAACCATGTAAAACTATTACTATTAATGCAATAGTTGTTGTACTTTGATTTACTATACTACATATGTTGTGATACTTGACATGACGTCATCCACCCCAGAACGTTTCTGTCGTTCCGGTTTTGGGGTGTAACAGATTGGTATCAAAGCATTTTTTATAGTGAGCTAAGTATATCAATTCATAAAAGATATACAGCCTATAAATACATAGGGATAAAACACTCTGACCAAGAATTTTACTTTAAAATATAACCATATTTTACCAATGTATAAGAACATCCAGAACCTAAACACTCAAACACAAGTATCACAAGAAGAACAAGAATAAAAGTCTTCGGATGTTGAGCGTTACCATCAATGGTTGTTGTACTTTGATTTACTATACTACATATGTTGTGATACTTGACATGACGCCATCCACCCCAGAACGTTTCCGTCGTTCCGGTTTTGGGGTGTGACACTTGTTGCTATTTACTTTCCTTACTTTCCTACAATCTAACTATTATTGTTGAGCTAACAAAGATCCATTGAGATTAACTTATTATTCCGCAATATATTATCCTGTTACTAACTTTTATTAAGTTCTTCTCTCAACAATTGGTTTCAGAGACAAAGTGGTTTCCTTTTAACTACTTTCAGAAAATTCGAAGCATTTTCTTTAAAAACTCTGATTTAAAAGGCCTTCTATACCACTAAAGCTCATTAAAACAAGGAACAATGGCATAAGCTTATTCTTTAAACATTTCAAACCGTGGGTGAGGTTGTAATAGAGCTCCAATACCTGTTGCAATTGAATATCATCATTGGTCCTAAGGAATCGAAAGATATTTAAAGAGAATTGGAAGAGCTGTTTGGAGATCTATAGAATGAGGACCTAATGTCCCTTTTCGCACTCCCATTGCAGCTGATGGTGCCCCGACAAGACTTGGACGTGATCCAGCGGCCATGAACAGACCTACCAAGGATGATCTTGAAAGGTTGGAGAAAGATGCAATTACCTTCTATGAAATTTCATGTAGCATTTCTCTAGACAACTTTGACATCATCATCAAATGTGAATCTGCCAAAGAGATTTAGGATGTACTAAAAAATCTCTACCAAATGTCTAAACAAGCTCAAGACAAGAAGCTCACTACTACTCCCAACAGGTTCACCAACTTCAAAGCTCTATGTGTTGAAAGTCTGGATGACTCCTATAAGACATTCAACCTCATAATCACCAAACCCTCAAATACTGGTACCGTTAGAAGCAACCACAAAATCAAAATGCAGTTTCTAAATAGGTTAGGAAGACATTGGACGACTGCAAAAATAATAGTTCAAGGAGATAGGAAGATCCAGACTCTTTCATTGTTCAAACTCTACGGTGAACTTCAGGCTCAAGGATCCATGGTGTTAAAATAATGTTCAAATATGGGTGGATCACTAGCTTGAAAGGCTCAAACTCCTCAGTATGCCCTCCAAGCACATCAGCATCCCTATCCCTGAGAATAATATCAGCATCCATATGAAAACTCTCTACAATCAATGAAGCATATGTAGAACTATATAATGAGGAAGAATTCCAAAATGCCATAGCCCTTGTCACTCAACAATTTAATCGACTCCCACCACCAACTTTTCATAAAAACCAACAGTTCACTAAACCACCTTTTAAATGAAACTTCAACCCACAGAAAAATCATCAACGGTATGCCAGAAACCCTCATCACCAACCTCAGCCTCAGAATGCTTCTCAAATAATTTCCAATCATAAGGAAATATCGCAGACTAACAAATCACCAGACTCTAGTATTACTACCAAAGACAACAAAGATGGAGTTCTTGTCTTCCACAAATGCCACAGAGAAAATCACTTTGCAAGAGACTATAAATCCAATGTGGTGAAAGTCAAAGCTTTCTATCTTAGAACAACTCAGGAGATGGAAAATAGGAGAAAGAAAAAGCAAAAGTATGTGTAGCTCAAGTTCGTAGGGATCATCAGGCATGGTATTTGGGTGATGAAGGCAAGGAAACTGACAACAAAAGGAAGAGAGGAAAGATATGCATGCTGGTATCAAGTGAAGAACATGGATCAACGAACCTGAAGTAGAATTACTTCTACATGGCAAGGGAAGGGACCCTCAACATCATTGAACAGGTAAAACTTATGATTCGGTCTAATAATTTTAGCATGCATCATTGTGAACCTCAACTAGAAAGACATAACAAAACGTGTGTTTCCATCCTTATAGGCTACAACAAAGCCTTTGATGAAAATAACTTAGCAACCCAAGAGTTGTATCAAATGAGAGGAAGACTAGAAGACAAGAAGTTGAAGGTCATAATGTTTGAAAGAGATTTGTTGTTAGAAAAGGATGTTAGGTTACTTAGTGAGACTCAGTTAGAAGTTGCTTTCAATCAATGGGATTTAGCCTGTAAATAAATTTTATGTCTGAATCGTTTAATTGAAAAGTTGTTTAATGAAAGTGAGGTCACTGAAAACTTAGTTAATAATGGGACTGTTGATAACACATATAATTGGGGATGGTCAAATGGGTACTTTACCAAATAGAACTCTCTTCCTCAATTTGATGTCGAACGTCCTTTGGTCCCACCAGACTGGGCCTTTCATTATCCAGTCAATGACAAGACTATTCCGGGAGACATTCAATGCCAGTTCGTTAGACTTCATGACCTCAGTAACAATTTTGTGATCAAGGAAATTCATCCAGAATCCTTGCAAAACTCTGAAATTTTCTTTCTTGTCATCAGTAGGATTAGTCCCAGTTCTCAGTGCAGCTTTGTAGTGGACGAGGAAATAGTTATGGAAGAACCTAAAACCAAGACTAGTCCCAACAAAGATCTTCTATTAACCTACTATGTGGTACTTCATCCCTTATAAACAACTAATGACATCCCACAGACCCCATTCAAGTCCACATCAACTCTTCAGTCATTCATACACGAACTGCCCATTAACTATGTTGAGTTTGGGCAGTGCTCCCAAAATCATGAACTCTATAGTTTTGATGATTCAAACCCCGGGTCAATGCCTAGATCAAAGAACTTTAAAAAAAACCCAAGTAAATGCTTATGATGTTGTCACACCAAAATTTGAGGCAAAATTGGCTCTGAAGAATGAAGTCAGATCTCGACTAGAAAAGCAGGAAGCTGAGTCTTGAAACAAATCTTTCAACACTCAGGCCAAATTTTCAAACAAATGGAATTTCGAAAAATTTACCACTGCAAAAAAAAATTTAAAATGACACCACAATCAATGGATCTTGTCAAAAAACATGTTCAGTGACTAAATACTTCGAAAACAACTACATTGTACCCACTCACAACAAGGTCAAATCCTTGTCACAAACTTCCTAAAAAGAACCAAAAAGGAAATGTATTTTGAACACTCCACACTCTTCAAAATCCCATCAATCAATTAGGAAGTCAAAACCTATCTCTAGGTCCTTTAATAAGTCCTCTTCAATCACATCGGACACTTCTGTAAAGCACAACCTAAGGACCAGTCAAACGAACCAATCCACACCCTCCAGATCATTGACCAAGTATGGTCTGTGGATTAATGAAAAGAACCTCACCTATTGTTTCTATCCAATATCAAAAGATACACCTTCAATCCCAAATCAAAGTGTCAAAAAGAATGTAAAACATCATGGACACAAACAAATATGGAAAAAGAAATCTCTTCATCATTCCCACATGCCGACTTTTGTTAAGAACATTTCACTTGTTACCTCGGGCCCGAAACTAGTTTGTGTTCCCAAACTAACCAACTAGTGATGTCGGAAATGTGCAAGGAGGACCTTGAGGAATAATGGTTAATTGATAGTGCCTTCTCCTTACACATGACAGGAAACTTAGACTACCTTCGTGACTTCAGGCCGATTAGTGGTGCCAGACATGTCACCTTTGGGAATAATGCAAATGGCATAATAAGGGGATATGGTGTGTTAACTACTGGTCGCTTCTATATTTAATGAGTAGCTTATGTAGAGGGTTCAAAACACAAGCTAATCAGTGTTGGTCGATTGTGTAAAGTTGGTTACCAGGTAGACTTTGACAATAAGTAGTGCTCCATCATCACATATGACAAAAATAAGTTCTTGATCAAGTCTGGAGCTCAAGGGACATTGTACCTACTAGATGTTTTTCTAATCATCATCAAACCACATTTATGTTTCTTTTCAGAAGTTGTGTCAGAGTTCAGTTGGTTATGGCATCGAAAGCTTGCACATCTCAATTTCAGATACATCAACAATTTGGTGACTGGAGAGCTAGTCCGAGGACTACCGATTCTAAAATTCAACAATGATACTTTGTGCCCATCATGTGAGTGTGGTAAAAAAACCAAAGGAAGTCATCCTCTGATAGTTGATTCTTTAATTGTTCAACCTTTGGAGCTTCTTCATACAGACCTTTGCGGTCCTTCAACATTATCCAATCTTCATCATAAAAATTACATTATGGTTATAGTTGATGACTACACTCTTTTCACTTAGGTATTCTTCATGAAACTAAAGTCAAACACACTATAGATTCTAGGCGACTTCATCAAAGAGATAGAGTTATAGATCAAGTTTCCTGTCAAACGGATAAGAAGTCACAATGGTATTGAGTTCACTAATGAGTTGTTGAATAGCTTTTTAGTATCAAAAGGAATTAGCCATAACTTCTCGACACCATACACACCACAATAAAATGGAGTATTGAAGAGGAGGAATAGAATGTTGGTCGAAGTTGGAAAATCAATGTTCAACAATGCCAACTAACCTCGCTACTTTTGGGTTGAAGTTGTGTCAACTGCATGTTTTGTTCAACATCGAAGTATCATTTGCAAGCCTCAACAAAACTCCATATGAAGGTCTTAACGACAGAAAACCCAATGTACATTTCTTTCAAAGTTTTGGTTGCAGGTGTTTTGTGGTCAACAATAAGGATCATCTCAACAAATTTGCACCACAATCTGATGGATGCATCTTCTTGGAAAATCATATCCCGCCATCATCAGGACCCTTAAACTTAGTTGAAGTAACTATGACGACATGTTTGAGCCCGTAGAGACTTCACGTATTTCAGAGATATTAGTGTCTCCAGTAGCACAACAACAACATTTAGAAGTATTTGGACCAACCACTTCTAAAGGATCCTTATTCAATACTTCCACCTCGCCGGTTCAGGGGGAAAAATCAAATCCTTTAGAAATCGAAACCATCGAGGTTCTAGCACTTGAAGATGTTGCTCTAGTACTTGTCTACAAAGTGACCAATCAGTCTACCATCTCCAAAGATTCAAAGGATGAAAAAGTTGAAAATATTGATACCGAAGAGAATCCAAGGATAGCAACTCAATCTTCGATTTAGGGAGAACCGTCATCAGTCCCAGGAGATCCATTATCAGTCCAGGGGAACTTTCTGTTGGATAAAGTTTCTAAGTCCGTAATTGTATTTGCTATCAACTTGACCCGACCCGGCCTGGTCCATTTGGGTTCCACTTTTCCTAACAACTTGTATGGTTATGCTTTTGAGAATAAGATGTTTATGATACATTAATATATTATTAGTGATAATATATTAATATGAAATAATAATTATTAAATTAGTATTGATCAAGAATTAATTTAGTGATCAAAATGGAGCTACTTAAATATGGACTTATATATATATATATATATATATATATATATATATATATATATATATATATATATATATATATATATGGATTGGGCTTAGATTTATTTAGGATGGGCTAAGAGTATATGAGGTCTATAGATAGTCCATGGAGCTTTTAACCCATGTAAATGAAGAGTCATAGGTATTAGGGTTTGCATGCATGTAACCCTAATCATCCATAGATAAAGGAGCCTTTGGTTCAAGAATTTGCACTAGTGTGTGTGAGCATAAGGGTGAGCCGATTTCTATAGTGTTCTAATTCTCTCAAGAGCTTCCAACTACTTTTGGTGATTTGTGACACCACATGAGGCATCCACATTATTGGTGTTGGGCTCATAAACTCCAAGCTACTCATTACAACGAAAAGGTATGTAATTCTATCTAGAATTTTTGTTATTCATGTACCTAGGATTGCATGCTAGATATGTTAAAGCTTTGGAAATCATTTTGCATGTATAATAGAGAAAACTTAGTTCGATGGCTTCTAGGGTTGTATGTGCACCTTAAGGATGTTAGATGCTCAAAACCCATAACCTTCCAATTTAGCTAGTGAACCAATCCTAACAGTCCAAGACTCATCTGCAGGATGCTCACAAACTGAGGGGAAACAACCTTCAACAAACAGACACGAAGACTCGCTGAAGTAGAGGATATTCCCTCTAAGGCAGCTTTTGAACATCAATAATCTCATCTACATATCTAGACAAAAGACCACCCACACGGCCAGATCATCTAGATTCCATCTGAAGGTATACTAATTGGTTTTCTTCCAATTTAACTAATCTTTGTCACTATGCAAAGTTTATGTCATCAACCAAGCCCAAAACCATGGAAGAAGCTCCTCTGTAGCTGGACTGGATTATGGAAATGCAAGAGGAACTGGCAGAGTTTGAAAGGAACAAGGTTTGGAAACTGGTACCAAAGCCCAAAGGCCATACTATAGTTGGGACCCGATGGGTCTACAAGAAAAACTTGATGAATCGGGTGTGGTGATCTGTAACAAAGCTCGTATGGTTGCCAAAGGATATAGTCAACTTCATGGTGTTGATTATGATTAAACATATGCACGGTTGCTGGGATGGAGGCCATACATATTTTTCTTGTGTATGTAGCTCATAAGGACATCAAAGTTCATCAAATGGATGTGAAAATTTCTTTCCTCAATGGAGAATTAGAATAAGTGTATCTTCAGCAACCTCTAAGCTTCGAAAATTTAGATTTTCCCAACCATTGTTATAAGCTGGAGAAGGTGGTCTGCGGTTTAAAATAGGCACCAAGAGCTTGGTATGAGACTCTTTTAGAGTTTCTTGTCGACTACGGGTACAAAAAAAGTGTAATTGATACCACTCTTTTCAGAAGATTAAATCGCAAACACCTAATGCTCATGCAACTCTCTGTGGATGATATTATCTTCGGCTCAACTAATCAAGGAATGGTGGATGATTTTGCAATGCTTATGACCAACAAATTTCAAATGAATATCAATTAAGAGATTAATTTCTTTCTAAGTCTTCAATTCAAGTTGGTCTCTCTAGGAATCTTCATCCATCAAGAAAATATATGATTGAAATTCGAGGAAATTATAAATGGACAACTGCTCCTTAGCAAAGGTCCCCATGGCCTTTAGATAAGATCTCAGCTGACCCTACTAGAGACTCAGTTGATCATAAAATATACCGAGTAATAATTGGTTCATTGATGTACCTCACCGCATGTAGACTAGATTTAGTCATCGGCATGGGCTTATGTGCTAGATACCAAGTTGATCCCAAAGAATCAAACTTGAAATCAGTCAAGTAGATATTCAGATATCTTAAACTGATCAAAGCCTTACGTCTCTTGTATACAATAGGAAACGACATCAGTCTGAAGGGTTTCACTAATAGAGACTATGCAATGTGCAAATATGATAGAAAGAGCACATTGGGAGGATGCCAATTTCTAGGTGGAATATTAGTGAGTTGGTCTTAAAGGAAATGAAATTGTGTTCCACTCTCCACCATAGAGGCTGAATATGTTGCTGCAGCTAGTTACTACCCTTAGGACCTCTAGATGAAAACTCGGCTTATGGACTCTGAGTATGGATGTTATGCGTACCCATCTATTGTGATTCAGAAAATGCAATAGCCATTTCACACAATCCTATTAATCACTCAAAGATGAAACACATAATACTATGTTATCACTTCATCAAGGACCACATCCTCAAAGGGAATATTGAACTAATCTTCGTTCCATCTCACGAGGAAATAGGTGATGTTTTCATAAAAGCACTTAAAACCACAAATGTTAATTAATTTTAAGAAATGTTAGGAATGATGAATCCAGAACATCAATTCTTATTGAATGGATAACGAATGAAGATCTCATGATCTTCGGGTTTAATTAAATTGGCTTCTTTTCTTTTAAACAAAACTTTTGAAGCATTTTACTTACCTTATCTATTTGTAGAATAACTGATGTAGTGCATACTTCATAAGTTGCTCCTCAGTATGCTCTGTATACCAAAGACCCTTTATGATCTGTTTACTCCTCTGGTCTATTTATTATTTGTATTTCTAACCTTTGTGTTCTAGATGCTCTAAAGTATCATCTCTCGCAGACTCATCCCACAACCTAAAGCCATCTTGAATCAGACATATTAAGTTTCATTATGTGCTATTTAATGAATCTGGAACTTCAATATTTCAAAAGAAAAATGTTTTATTCTTCATTTAATTTGTCGCACATAAAAACGTTTTCTCTTCAAGTGACTTTTCTTAATCAGGCCTATTTTTGGGTATAGGATAAACATGTTGATTTTCCTTAAAAAGAAATATTTTATGAAAATCCCATTTTCCTTAGCCTAACCCATTAAGAAACTATTTGAGGTCACATCTGTTCCACTCCCCCACTTTATTCAACGGATGAAACCATTTTCACCCCACGATTGTCGGATGCATCATCATGCACTGCAATAGCAGTTAATGTTTCCTCTTTTCCCAGTAAACATTTTTGATTTATTTTTTAACCGATAAAGATAAAAACCCAACGGTTTTTCAACAGCTATAATTAAACTAGTATTAATCACTTTTGATATCCGGAAGTATAAAAACCCTTTTTCTTCCCCAAGAAAGCTTTACACCTTCTAAACTCTCACCGACGATATTCTTCTTCTTCATCTGCCAACAAAAACCCTTTTCGTACAAGTTCTTCAAAACCTTTTAGAAACAATGGTGAAATCAGAGTCTCAAAGAAACAATCTAAAGCTTCTTGCTCTACTAAACCTAGCAGATTTGGATCAACTATCAAGGATCACACTCCTTGCCTCGCAGCAGGGAACTACAAAGGCATTTTTGATGATCGTGAAAGCTATAAAGACTTTATTAGGATTATGATCAAGTTACTTCCCACTCACCCACTGTTTTCTGCGTTTGACTCCTTCACAGAAGTCTTTCCCCACGCAATCTTGTCCAAATGTGCCTTCTCTGCATTTAGGCCTTTGAACAAACTGCAAGAAGTTCATCTTCATTTGATTAATGATTCCCTGGATGTTCTAACCAAGGAAAAAATTCTAGAAGCCATCAATATAATAGTTCTACCATAAACTAAGTTCTACTCTCCCAGCACCAACGATATCTTCACATCCTTATACCAGATGGGTTATCAAGCTAAACTGAAAGGGGTAGCTGCATTCAAGAAAAGAAGATTGCCTGCTATTTGGCAAAACGTTTGCCAGTATATGATCAGGTGTCTGTCCAAAAGGACAGGTGGTACAGACAACATGGGCAAGCCACTTCTCGACATAGTGTGGAGCATCTTCACTAGAAACCTGGTAAACTGTGGCAACATTCTCTGGGAGGATTTTCTCCAATAACTCAGCAAGGGGACCCCAAAGGAAGGGATGATGGAACTAACATCTACAAGATTTTGGTCCCTGTATTTGGTCGATCTTCACAAAGATGCATACCTCAGCCTTGGCAATGACACTAATCTCTTCTCTGCAAGAGATCTCAAAAGGTAAAATCCTTCTAAAGATCAATCTTTCTTTGGTCCCATTCGACGTCTTCTCAAGGACATTCTTGAGTCTATTAGACTCACTACTCTTCTGTTGGTTTACCATATTGTGCATACGAGTGGTATTGCCCCATACCGCTCTACCCCGCTAAGCCCCCCACATCTAACCAAAGTCCAAGCCCCGTAGCCCAAGCCAAAAAGGGTTAAATCCCTAGCTATCAAATAAACTCCCTCAAATGTTGTATCAAAGGGCGTTGGTGCTTTAAGGAAGAGAAAAGTCACAACCATAGAGTCCACTCATCGAATTCAACCTTCTCCATCCAAGGATCATGATCCATCGGTTTACGTAGTTGATGACAGTTTTAATGAGCCTTTGGATTCTGGAGACATTTTCAAAAGAAATAAATTAAATCTTACCCCTTACCCATGGAAAAAAGTGAAACAAGGCAGATGTTGGAGTCTCTCAAAAGACTCCCATAGCTGTTAGAGGGAGGAATCCATGACTCCGATCGAATCTTCCTTTCCAGTGAAGGTCGATGGTTTGCAAGTCAGAAAATATTTGTACTTTCATCCAAATCCATCAATTACTCCCTCTTGGTTGTTTTGTCTAACTAATGGTGGGTTGGCTTGACCAACAATCCCACTAAACTTACCTCCTTCCTACTGCCCACCATTTAACTCAGGCTGTTCAATCGGAATTGAAATTTCTTCACGATTCAGCTGAATCGGACGTCTAGTTTCTTCCATTTGACGATCCAACATCATATGGATCATCGCTTGTACCCCAACCATTGTCATTGGCTCAGGTGTTGCTGCTGCAACAGCCACTTGCTCAATCATAGGTGGTTGATTCTTGTTTCCATTTGCGTTTCCAACTCAACTTCTAGTTCTTGACATTTTTGATCTATAGACCGAATAAGGTGAATTTAGATCCTCAGTCACGATACATAATTAAATCTTCCTTATCACTTCGAAACATTTACATGCTAGTTCTAATACTATAATCATATGCTTAGAATCCTAAGCACATAAGGTCTCCAGATCCGGTTGGCAACAAACCGTAGATCTGAAAAAATAATATCATATATGGCAAACATATAACATTTAGCACACAAAACCATTTTAGGCATCTTTCCTAAAATAAACTAATGCTCGTGTCTAAAATATGACAGACACTTATCTCTTAATCTTCACTTAGCATTCTAAGTTTAAGTCCAAAAATCCTACAAATTCCTAGTTCGCTTAAACTAATGCTCTGAAACGAACTGTGACATCCCCAATGTTGAAGCAAAAAATAAGTGACCCTCTAGAACTTTAGCTACCGCAGCCTCCAACCCACCGCAGTCAAGCAGTCTCTTCATCAATCATCATCCGAAGTCTTCAAGCACCGCAGTCACTATCTTTACTTAGATTATATTGTCTTTATAGTAAAACACTCTATTGTCCAGTATGACTTGCATGGCTACTCTTAGAGTTGTAAATCTACTATCTTTTGAGTATCTATAAATAGAGCACATTCTCATGTAATTCAAACACGGTGAGATACAAAAAACATCTCATCTATTTTCTAATACACATCTCTGAATTCTTTTTCAATCTTACTTATCCAATCTTCTTACTCACATAATTAATCATCATATCTCTTCGGAGCAAGTCTATTGTGACTTAATCACTAAGTTTGATCTCACTTATTAACTTGGTTTGAATGCATTCCTCGTTATGAATCTGCTTATGTGTATACTTGATATAACAATTGTTGTCATTTACATTTCTTTACTTTTCCGCAACTAACTCTCTAACTTCTAATTCTTAATATTATTATTGAGCTTTTGATCCTTCGAGATTAACTATTCCGCTATATACTTGTTCTAACGTTTGTTCAAGTGTGTCTCAAAGTTTTTCTCTCAACAATTGGTATCGGAGCCATAGTGGTTGCTTTTTGAAAATCGGAACTCTGATTTGTCGAAGAGCCTTCAATACCAATGAAGCTCATTTATTAAAAAATATCAACAAAAAAAACTTCAAAACATGGCACAATAGTTATCACTGAATGTTTCCAACAGTGTTGGTGGTTCAAATCGAGCCCTAATACTGGTTGCAAATGAATATCATCACTGGTCATAAAGGATGGAAAGATATCTCAGAAGACTTGGCAGAGATGTAAGGCGATCTATTGAAGAAGGACCACATGTCCCAGTCCTTACACCAGTACTAACTAACGGAGCCATAGCAAGGCTAGGAGGAGGTCAACCAGCCTTGAACTGTCCCACCAAGGATGATCTCGACAAGATGGAAAATGATGCCATTGCCTTTTATGAAATCTCATGTGGAGTTGCTCCTAACAACTTCGACATCATCATAAATTGAAAATCAGCAAAAGAGATCTGTGATGTTCTCAAAAACTTGTATGAAGGCTCAGAGCAAGCTCAAGACAAGAAGCTTACAATTGCACTCAGTGAGTTCAACAAGTTCAAAGCTCACACCGGTGAAAGTTTGTAAGACTCCTTTAAAAGATTCAACTTGATTGTCACAAAACTGTCCAATGTTGACACTGTCCACAGCAATCATGAAACAAATCTACAGTTCCTTAATGGATTAGGAGGACATTGGACGACAGCCAAAATGATTGTTTAGGGAGATAGGAAGATTCACTCGTTGTCTCTCTATAAGCTCTATGGAGAATTGCAAGCTCAAGAGTCCACTGTTCTCAAGGACTGTTCAGACTTCGGAGGTCCACTTACTCTTGTAGCACAATCACCTCACACTCAAACATATCCCACCTCGTATGACTCACCACTGCAGTCATATGAAGCAGATTCAGAATATGACGATGAAGAAGAGTTTCAGAATGCCATTTCCCTTGTCAGTCAAAAATTTAATCGCTTACCACCTTCATTTCGTAAAAATCAACAGTACAACCGACCACCTTTTAACGGCAACTTTCAAAACAATCACCTTCGTTCCACCAAGAATCCGCTCCCTCCGTAGTCTCAGCAAACACAGTCTAAAGATGTACCACCGCAGTCTCAATCAACTGACTCCGGTACTTCTTTAGAAGACAAAAGTGATATTGTTATATGTCACAAGTGTAACAAGGAAAACCATTTTTCCAAGGACTACAAGGCGAACGTAGTGAAAGATAGAGCCTTTTATCTCAGAATGGCTCAAGAACTGGAAGACAAAGAAAAGGGAAAAGCTTATGTTGCTCAACTGAAAAGGAATCATCAAGTGTGGTCATCCGGAGACGAAGATGAAGACGACCACAGTAAAGGAGAAGGAAAGATCTGTATGATGGCAACTGTTGGTGAAGACTGCTCAACCATGCTAAAGAAGAACCATTGCTATATGGGGAATGATGGAACTCTCAGCATTGTGGAACAGGTAAAACTTATGATTCAAACTTTAAATTATAGCATGCATGACTGTCAACCTTACTTGGACACACTCAATGACACATGTGCAGCCATCCTTACAGACTACAATAAAGCCTTAGATAAGAAGAACATCACTTCGCAGGACATGTTCCATGTTAGAGGACGTTTGGATAATAAGAGACTCAAAATAGCAACAATAGAGAAGGACTTTATGCTAGAAAAAGATGGTAGAATGTTAAGTGAAACACAACTAGAGATAGCTTTAAATCAGAGAGATTTAACACAGAGTGAAATTGTACGCTTAAATATTTTAATTGAAAAGCTTTTTAATGAAATTGAGGCCATTGAGAATCTAGTTAATATTGGGAATGTTGATAACACTTTCAATTGGTGTTGGTCCAATGGATATCCAACCGTAACGTACTCCTCACCCCGGTTCACCCCGGAACGTCCCTACGTCCCTCCAGACCACAACTTTTTGTTTCCGGTCAATGACAAAACTTTTCCTGAAGATATCCAACTCATTTTGGTAAACTTCATGATCTGAGTAATAACTGTGTTATCGAGGAAATTCTTCTAGAATTTTCTAATGATGATGATAACATAATTCACTCAAATTCTCAAACATCAACCGTAGCTGATGAGGAAATTGTTGTAGAAAGTCTTGAAGTCACATTGGACTTTCCATCCCTTCAGTCTGAGCGCAGTACTCCTAACCGCAGTCATGAACCTCAATTTGTCCCATTACCTAGTATCAAATGTGCCACAAACGTGTCCACCAAGACTAACTTTGTGGTTGTTCAAAGCAATACACCGCAGACCATAGTCAAAATTTCTGTGACTATTGAACCAATTAATCATGAATTTCCAAACGAAAATTTTGAAGTTGGTCAATGCTCTCAAAGCCCTGATTTCTCCAGTTCGGATGAATCTAGTCCCTGTTTTTCGAAATTTTCAAAGGATTTAAGGAAACCGCAACTGAATGTCACTAACTGCGGTTCTCCTAAAACCGAAGCAAAAAGAGTTTTAAAAGAAGAATTTCGTTCCCAAGGCAAGCAACGAGAAATTTATTCAAAACAAAAGAAATTTGCTAAATGTACCATGTCAAACAGTCCAGAAAAACTTGTTTTCTCAAATTATCACTTCAAATCAACTATTTCCATGAAAACAAAAAGGAAGGAGTTCATTGTTTTAAAAATTGTTCAGAAATCACCTGACTCAAAGGATAAGTCTTTTCGATCAAATGGTTTTTAGGTCTATTCATTACATAATCCAAAATGGAAATGTATTCTACCTACTCCAATCCTTCTAAAGTCATTTTCAAACACTCAAAATTGGAAAGGAATTTTGCCAACTCCGACACTCAAAAGGTCACTTCAAGAGCCTAAGAAATCACATCACAAAATGCCTGCATGTGCTTACACACCTGCAAGACCTGCAAAAAACACCTTTTCAAAACACACAAACAAAAAGGTCAAATCTTACAATCCTCGGACTGCACGAAAGCATGTTTCATCCTCAAATCCACAGATCAAGCCAAATGTCAGGGTAAATGATACAAAGTTCACGTGTCAATGTCAGTGTCAAAAGATCTTCTCTCATGACAAATCTAATCGTTTTCAAAAGACTCGTAGCTATCCTCAATCACACAAAACTCCAAAAAATCTCAAACACCCAGGACTAGGCTTGAAAGTTGACTTGAAACCTGTCCCTACAACCTCACATCATGCATCTTTTGAAACTTCTTGAGCTACTATGGGCTCCAAACTCGCTTGGGTACCCAAATTAACCACTTAAATTTTGTAGGCTTTGTGCAAGGAGGATCAAGAAGAAGAATGGTTGATCGACAGTGCCTGCTCCTTACACATGACCGGAAGGTTAGAATACCTTCGGGATTTCCGGCCTATATGCAATGGTGGAAATGTTACATTTGGCAACAATGCGAATGGAATCATCTAAGGTTACGACGTACTCACTATGGGGAACTTTTCAATTTAGAAGTTTGCTTATGTAGAAATCCTTAAACACAATCTCATCAGTGTTGGCCAACTATGTAAGGCAGGCCGTCGAGTTGAGTTTGATGATCAATTCTGTTACGTTATGACGAGTGATAGAAGTACCTGCTTGATCAAGTCACGATCCGAGGGTACCATGTATCCTCTGGATGTCTCTGTTATCATCGGAAAACAACAGTTGTGTTTTCTCTCCAAATATGTATCCGAAGTTAGCTGGTTATGGCACCGCAAGCTCGCTCATCTCAACTACAAGTATATCAACACCTTGGTTACTGGAGAGCTGGTCAGAGGATTACCCATTCTCAAGTACAGCAATGACACTCTATGTCCTACTTGTGAATGTGGTAAGCAGTCCAAAGCAAGTCATCCCATGGTGATTGACTCTTCAATATCTGAACCACTTGAACTTCTACACATTGATCTCTACGGTCCATCAACCATAGCCAGTCTTCATCATAAAAAGTACATACTGGTTATAGTTGATGACTTCACTCGCTTCACTTGGGTATTCTTCATCATACTCAAATTAGAAACACCACAGATTCTCATCAACTTCATCAAAGAGATAGAACTTCAAATTAAACTGCCTGTAAGATGCATCCATGGTGATAATGGCACTGAATTCACTAACCATCCTCTCAACAACTTCTTGGTGTCAAAAGGTATCTCCCATAATTTTTCAGCTCCTTATACACCTCAGCAAAATGGCATAGTACAAAGAAGAAACCGTACTCTAGTTGAAGCTGCTAGATCCATGATCAACTCCGCACACCTTCCTCTTTACTTCTGGGCTGAAGCCGTAGCAACTACATGCTTTGTTCAAAACCGAAGCATTGTGTACAAACGCCTTAATAAAACACCATATGAGGGTCTCAACAACCGGAAACCAAATGTTCGTTTCTTTCACATCTTTGGGTGTAGATGTTTTGTGATCAATAACAGAGATCAGCTTAACAAATTTGCACCGAAGTCCGATGAAGGCATTTTTCTTGGCTACTCAACAAACAAGGTTGTTTATCGGGTTCTTATCAGACGTATGAGGCTTATCATTGAAAGTTTTGATGTGAAGTTTGATGACTCTTACATCCGCAACACCCTCCATCTATTGAAACCCCTGCCATCATGGAAAGTGATATTCTTGCTTCTACAGGTCCTCTAAACCTGGTTGAAGTCAATTATGATGATCTTTTCGACCTTGTTGAAACTGCTAAACAATCCGAAGTTCTTGTGTCACCGACTGCTCAACAACAACATGCTGATTTTTCTGGACCATCTCTATCCGAAGTAGCATCTCTCCATACTTTCACCTCTCCGGCTAAGGGCGAAAGCTCTACTCCGGATCAAGCAACAACCATCGAGGTTCCAATATTTGATGATTCTCAAGCTCCTCTCCCTAAAAGATCACTACCATCAAACGTATCTTTGGATTCGGATGATGAAATCATAGAGACCAATGACACTCGAACCGATTCAAGAATCATTTCTCTCCCATCAGCAGTCCAGGGGGAACCTTCTCAGGTTCCAAAGGAACTCCCGTCAGCAATCCAGGGGGAACCTCTCCAAGCTGCTCAAAATTTCATTCTCGCTCCAACAAGCCAAGATAACTATGCAGGATGTTCTCAAATCCAGGGGGAACTGCCCTCCCCATCCGAAGAAACCTATGATATTGAAAACATTCCTTCTACCGCAGCCGATGACCATCTGATGCCTCGTCTTCACATATGGACAAAGGACCACCCACCAGGTCAAATAATTAACAACCCATCCGTAGGTATCCAGACTCGATCTGCCAAAGACTTATCTGACGATTGTCACTACGCAGCTTTTATGTCCGTAGTCGAGCCACGATCGATCAAAGAAGCATTATTAGAACCTGATTGGATTTTTGCATTGCAAGAAGAACTGGAAGAATTCGAAAGAAACAAAGTATGGCAACTTGTTCCCATATCGCAAGGCCATACTATTTTTGGAACAAGATGGGTGTTCAAGAACAAGTTAGATGAATTTGGTGCGGTTATCATAAATAAGGCAAGACTAGTTGCAAAAGGGTATAGTCAACTGGAAGGTGTTGACTACGATGAAACATATTCCCCGGTGGCTAGAATAGAAGAAATTCGAATCTTTTTAGCATATGTTGCCCACAAAAACATCAAGGTACACCAAATGGATGTTAAAAGTGCCTTTCTCAATGGGGAATTGAAAGAAGATGTCTATTTTCAACAACCTTCCAGTTTTGAAAACATTGAATTCCCTGACCACTGCTACAAGCCTCAAAAGGCAGTCTACGGTCTAAAGCAAGCTCCAAGAGCTTGGTACGAGACTCTTTCTGAATTTTTAGTCTCTTCAGGCTACAAAAGAGGAGTGATTGATCCCACGTTGTTTAGAAAAGAAAACGGTGACCACCTTATGCTTGTACAAATATACGTGGATGATATCATCTTTGGATCTTCTAATCAAGGAATGGTGACTGATTTTGCTAAGCCCATGACAAACAAATTTCAAATGAGCATGAATAGAGAGATTAACTTCTTTCTAGGCCTTCAAGTCAAGCAAATTCAGCAAGGGATTTTCATTCATCAAGAGAAGTACACCACTGAACTTTTGATGAAATACTCTATGGACAATTGCTCCTCGGCTAAGGTCCCTATGGCCTTCGGATATAAGATCTCTGCTGATCCCTCTGGCAAATATGTGGATCACAAGACTTATAGAGGTATCATTAGCTCTCTTATGTACCTCACCGCAAGCCGACCGGACATTGTCTTTGCTACTGGTGTATGTGCAAGGTATCAGGCTGACCCAAAAGTGTCACACATGACCGCAGCCAAACAAATTCTCCGGTACCTGAAAGGAAGCAAATCTCTTGGTTTATGGTACCCCGTAGACAATGATTTCAGTCTGCAAGCTTTTACCGATGCGGATCATGCTGGATGCAAACATGATCGAAAAATTACATCTGGTGGATGTCAATTTTTGGGAGGTAGACTTGTCAGCTGGTCCTCAAGAAAACAAAGTTGTGTTTCTTTGTCTACCGCAGAAGCAGAATATTTGGCAACATCCAGTTGTGGTTCTCAAGTTCTATGGATGAAGACACAACTATTAGACTATGGATACAGAATGTGTGGATACCAATCTACTGTGATTCTCAAAGTGTCATAGCAATTTCTCATAATCCTATTCAACACTCCAAGACGAAACATATTGAACTACAGTATGATTTAATCGAAGACCACATTCTGAAAGGTAACGTCGAACTCATCTTTGTCCCTACTCATGAAGAGATTGATGATGTCTTTACAAAAGCACTCGACTCTACCAAACTCAATGCGTTCTTACAAATGTTAGGGATGATGAATCCGGACCTCCAATTCTTATTGAATTGATAGGTACCGCAGATCTTCTTGGTCTCCATTATGGTTCTGGATGAAAGACAGTTATAACAGATGGTTTTGGTACATCGTGTGTACCGCAGTCAATGTACTACAACCATATGTTATATCTACCTTTCATGGGTCTTTATTGTTTATTGTTACTAACTTTTGTATAAGTGCTCTTCTCAGTTTCTCCCACTGCAGTCATTCGCAATGCCAAAGAAACCATCCGCAATGATGTGTTCATCCGCAGTCACATTCATTGTTTTACAGACAGTTCATTTCTTTTTGAAAAACAAAAAATATAATGTGCTATTTAATGAACATTAAATAAAAAACATTCCTTTGAGAAACTGTCACATTCTTTTCTTCCAAATACCTTGTGTCAGACCTATTTTAGGTATGATGACAAGATAAATGATTTTCCAAATCAAATCCTCTAAAATGTCTTTTCTTCTTACCCGAAACCATCACATCCGTTACAACTTCTACTTTATCCAATAGATTTTTCTCACCCCCTCCACAATTTCTCAAGACGTGATTCAACATCTAACATTTCATTAAATGCAGTTCTTTTTCTGGTTAATCCCAATTTCAATCTTTATCCCTTTTTGTCAATTTGTGGTTAAGATTAAAGATGCTCATCCAAAGTTAAACCCAAACGTTTTTACCCAATTTCACTTAGGTCAAAAACGTAAACGTTTCCCGCTCCAATAAACCACTATAAAACCCTTTTCTTCTCCACAAAGAACCTTTTACGCTCTCAAAACCGTTAATCCCTCACTGCATTCTTCAAGCTCTTATCAACTCAACAATGGTGAAATCCGGCGCTTCCAAGAAACAACAAAAGCCTCTGGATCAGTGAACCCAACTGGTTCAGATTCTCCCATAGTTGCCTCGAGCAATTTTAGAGTTGTTTTCGATGATCAACCCACATACAATGCTCCAACAAAATGATGATCAAGTTCTTGAACAATCATCCTCTATTTAGACTATTCGATGCATTCGCAGACATTGTTCCACTCTCCACTCTTTATAAATGTGCTTTCTCTACCTATCTACCAATTGATAACCCTCAAGAGGTTCATCTAAATCTCATTAACGATTATTTGGTCATTCTATCCAAAGAAAAGTTTCTTTCAGCCATTAACCTTCTGATTCATCCCTTCGTCAAGTTTTTCACACCATTAATGGCGGACATCACCTCAGCGCTATATCAGATGGGCTATCAAAAGCCGATCAAAGGCATTGGTGAGTTCAAGAAGAATCAACTGCCTGCGGTCTGGTAGTTTGTCTGTTATTTTTATCATCCGCAGTCTGTGCGACAGAACCGGAGGCACGAATAACATGGGCCTAAAACTTTTGGAACTGGTTTAGAGCATCTACACATGCCACGATGTGAACTACGATCAGATTCTTTGGGATCACTTTCCGCAATACATTCCCAAGGAAAGCCCAAGGCAAAATCCATCCGAGCTTACTTTTGCCAGATTTTGGTTTCTCTGCATATCTGATTTGCATGCGGATGCAAAGATCGACATGGGTGATGACATTAACATCTTCGTCACCAAAGATCTAAAAAGTTACAACCCTTCCTCTAATCAAATTATTTTTGGTCCCATCCGTAGACTCCCTACACACATTCTTTCTACCCTTGGTCTCGAGAATACTGATGTCTCAGGTCACATAGAGGCTACGGAAGGTGTTAACCCATACCTTCCTACCCCTCCACTTCGCAGCCTTAAACACTGAAGGTTCCATAGTCCCTTCTTCAACAACTCTCTCAAACGTCTCTCACTCTCAAAGACATAAAACCAAGGTTCCCTTCCCTTCATGGCCCCCGCCATTCAAAGAAATCTGGAACTCCTAAAAAGGATGCTCCCAAAACCTCCAAACCCTTAAAGAAAAGAAAAACTCCACCCGCAGCCAAAACTGTTGAACCAAGTCACCATGACTCTAGCAGTGACTCTGAAGAGGATAACCAACCTATCTCTATCCTCACGAAATGAAAACCTGATCCCACTAGCCAAATGCATGACCGGACCGATACCTCAGCTTCTCCACAGGCTCCGGTAGTCCTTGGGATGCCTGCACATCCATTCAACACCACTATCTTTTTCGTTTCAGACTCAGAAAGTGAGTCTGAATCACAGCAAAGAGGAGACTCCCCCCTAGTAGATTCCCAAAGGGATGATACTAGTCCTCACCCTAAAGTCTCTAGGGCTTCCCAACTGCATGTTTGTTCACCTGAGGAGTTGAACTCCACCCTGTTGAACGTTACCCAAACACTACAAACACACTCCCATCTGCAGGGCACTTCTTCCGCCCATGCAAGAACTGAGCCGAGGCCAAACTTGACTACGCGTCAAGGAGACCGAGGATGCTCAGAAAATCCTACTCTGATTTCATTACAATCAGGTGTTTTAGGCACAGTTAGCATAAATGTGTAAGGATCCGTGAACCCAAGGTACACCTTGGTGCGATTTACAGGAATTGACGGTGAAGATTCGAATGATTCTTGGAGCAAACATCAACCCTCTAACGAGGCTGGAGCCAAGAAATGTGCTGCTTTTCGTAGGGCATTTCAAGCTCGCAAGGATCAGCAAGTTAAGCAACAACAGCTCAAAGAACAAGAGACTCAAGTTGTAGCCAAGTATTGGGCAGATGCTATTAACAATGCCAATACCGTAGCCACCATACTCAAGGTTCCTGACTGGATGACTGTAATGGTCGGAACAGTTCAGAAAGCCAAGGAAGCTGTTGTTGCTCAACTTGCTTCTCAAGCTCCACCTCCCCCCCTCTCCCACTGCTGCAGGTTCACAAGATGACGAACCTGAAATCGAAGTGAGCTCTGCTCCCATTTTTGGCTTCGATTATGGTGAACCACAAGAGGTAAACAAGCCCTCTCCTTCTGATGACGATCTGATGATGTTTGATTAAGATGAAGAATCCAATGGTTCTCATCACTCCACTACTAAGCCAAAGGAAAAGAAGAAGAAGAAGAAGCAAGTAGTGAAAAGGAAGGAATTTCTCAGTCTTTAGGCTAAGGTTGATCAAATCTTAGCTGCGGTCAAGCCAAATCAACCGCAACCAGAAGACCTTCCTGGACCGCAGTCCTAGATGGAAAGAATAGAAAGACTGGAAACCAAAGAGAGATTAGCTGCTGAGCGTATCTATCTGAAAGTCGAAATAGGGATCAGACCACTTGACAATAATCAATAAGCTGAACATAAGGAATTCATGGCTGCTGCGGAACGGCTCATTTCTGATGTTACTACAATCAAAACCGATCTTCAATCAGCCATTGCGGATCAAGCATCACACTCAGAGAAGTTGATTGCTGAAACTCATACTGCTTATGAGTCCGCAATCTCCGTTCTCCACACAACGATCAACAGAATGCAACGATCACTATCTGCCAACTTCCATGGTCCGAAGATTCTCCAACTCACCAAGGAGATCCATAAACTACTCTTCAATCCCTCCATTCTCAATAATTAACATTTGGCAGAAGCCCTCGAAGCACAATTTCAAATGGTGTTCGACAAGGCAGATGGCCTTCGTCAATGGCTTGAGGAGGCTCCGGGTCTGAACTCCTCAAGAGGGGGAAGTGAAGAAGTCCATTCCAACCAATCCATCTCACACCATCAAACTCCCCCAGTCTCTACTGGAAAAATTCCCACACCTCAACCCTCACCGCAACAAGAAAAACAACCCTCACCGCAACCATCTCATCACACTCCACCTCACAACTCCCCTGCTCATATTGAAAATACCCGTGAAAAACTAGAGACTCCCCACACTTCAAAAATCTCGAGGAGTATATGTCTTCTCCTAGCACAAACGACTCTCCTGCCACTGCTCAAAGAAAAAGTGATTGAAGAGTAGCCAATCTTGCTAAAGAAGTATGGAGACTTTGTGGATTCGACACGGTCATAGATGAATCCTTAATAAACTCTTGGGTCAATCCCATAGAAGACTACTTGATGATGACTACGTCCCTCATCTTACCTATGTGGAAACCCCCTCAGATGGTTACTGGGATGTCCCAATCTCACCAAATGCCAGATACTTCACTGTATTTGAGCAGTTCGACCATAGCCTTCCTGACGAGAAAAGACTTCCGATGGAATTTGAGAGACTTAGCCAATTCTATGCTAAGCATGCCTCTCCCGTCGAACATATATGGTCTAACGATAGACCATTCGCTGTTAAAAATTACAAGATCCGGAAGTTCAGGAAGGCTAAGTTCATCCAGTACACCGTAACCAGGAGGGAACACGACTACATCCGCACCCAGGCTGATTTTCCATGCATGAACCCTGAAGAAATTTTTCTCATCGCCAAGGTGTTTCGGCACAAGTCAGAGAATCATCCGAAGATGAAGATTGCACTTGAAAGGGCTAGTACCTTTCTTAAGGAAACAGTCTGTGACTTTGCCAAGATCGACGCAGACATTCACCCCACCATCTCCATGATTGTCGATCTGCCACCGCTTGATCCCACATCGATGCCTACCGAAGGCTTTGAAGAAAGAACTTTGGGTGCAACCAATTATCCTGATCTAGGAGTCATTTTCAAGGCAAATACAGAAAATGTCAAATACTTCATCTCTATGACTGCCATGCATCGTCTCACCAGAAAGCAACATGAGATCTGCAAAAACGCAGTGGAAAAATCCAAGCATACCACCGCAGAGGTCAAGTTTGAAATACTTAGAAGAATTAACTGGTTGGAGAACATCAGGAAATTTTGGTGGATCTTGATCAAGTTCCTTAAACTTGATAGCTGATCAAAGTTAAAGATGTCACTTAGGGGGAAATTGTTGAAGCAAAAAATAAGTGACCCTCTTGAACATCAGCTACCACAGCCTCCAAGCCACCGCAGTCAAGCAGTCTCTTCGTCAATCATCATCCTAAGTCTTCAAGCACCACAGTCATTATCTTTACTTAGATTATATTGTCTTTATAGTAAAACACTCTATTGTCCCGTATGCCTTGCATGGCTACTCTTACAGTTGTAAATCTGCTATCTTTTGAGTCTTTATAAATAGAGCATATTCTCATGTAATTCGAACACGACGACATATAGAAAACATTTCATCTATTTTTAATAAACATCTCTAAATTCTCTTTCTATCTTACTTATTCAATCTTGTTACTAACATAATCAATCATCATATCTCTTCGGAGCATGTCTATTGTGACTTAATCACTAATTTTGATCTCACTTATTAACTTGGTTTGAATGCATCCCTCATTATGAATCTGCTTATGTGTATACCTTATATAACAATTGTTGTCATTTACAATTCCTTACTTTTTCGCAATTAACTCTCTAACTTCTAATTCTTAATATTATTGTTGAGCTTTTGATCCTTTGAGATTAACTATTCTACAATATACTTGTTCTAACGTTTGTTCAAGTGTGTCTCAAAGTTTTTCTCTCAACACCCAAATTCACGGCCAAAAAAGACCGGTTTAATTTATGCTTTTAAAATAATTTCAGAGTAATCATTTGATTAAAAGAGTTGTGGAATTTGTTCCCAAAATGAAATATGATACAATAAGATTTACCAAAATTTCTTGATAAGTCATCCAACTTACACTCGGGTGCCATTACCTGTAATACGAAGAAAACTGAGTGGGTCAGGCTTGGGATCCTGGTGAGCATATAGGGATTTAAACCCACAATAAATAAATTTATTAATTTCATCAAACAACAATAACCCGATTACCCATTCTCGTTATCCTCACTTTACGTCCCTAAAACAACTATCATAAGGGACCTAGCGTAAGGGTTTTCATCGGGGCGACAACACATGTTGCGGGGGTTCCTCAGCAATATATGTCAAACAAGGCAACCATGTGAGGGATGGAGTATAGCAAATGAACACTCATGTTCATTAACACCTATAGGTGGCAAGCCTGCCAACGTTCCACTAGACTGTCTAGAAAAGTCTGTGGTCGTCGTCTAAGCTCCGCTAGATGACTGAATCTGCAAAAACATCGAGGCCTCTCATCATTTTATTTAATCACACATCAACTATCTACCCATGTTTCACCTAACATATTTGTAGATAAAAATACATATATAGCTTAAAACATGTATAAAACATTCATTCAACACTTATCTCAAATAAACAAATAATATATAAACACATAGCACGTATTTTATATAGAATACTTTGTATTTATGTGTTAGAAGAAAAATGAATATACACTCACTCAAGACATATACTTAATACATTCAAACAATACTTGTATTAAAATCGTGTTTACGAAAGAGACTATGCACTCACCTGATAAGACGATTATCGGACAACACTACAGCTCTTATCGTAATACTCTTTGATGAATCCGGCATATCTTCACACACCGGGCTTCTCGTGGGCAGATCTTTGGCTAGGAAATTCTTTTCTTCTCGGGATCTTCGGAGCGTCGGGACTTGCTTCGAGTGTCGGGAAAATATCGGGGCTTGAGGGGTATAACTTGCACGTAGAAAGAAAGTTTATGGGGTAAGGCAAATGAAAATTAGCAACAAAATCCGACAGCCCTCGAGTTCTATTTATAGGGGTTGAACCCTCGATTTATGTTGGGCGCACATCCTCGTATGCTGGCGTACTGGCTCGTCGACATGTACGCGGGGCATACACCAGGTATGTTGGGCGTACTGCTTTGTAGACAGGTACGTTGGGCGTATGAAGTGGATCAGATCGGATACATCAAAGCTTCGGACCCGAGTGTCACACCCCAAAACTGAGAACGGCGGAAACGTTCGAGGGCGGAGGACGTCATGTAATGTATCACAACAATGTAATGTAGTAAACAAGCAACAACATCATCCATTACATTAATAGTATAATTTTAAATACATGTGTGTTCTTTCATATCATAAACAACATAATGAATGTTCAAAATAAAAGACGAGTCCCGACTGCTCCGTCTTCACAAAACCTGGTCATCGTACCTGTCTATTTATGACCTGAGAATACAAGTTATTTTGAAAGCGAGTATCAGCCAATAATCTGGTGAATTCATAAGTATTTATGTGTCTTTGATTTGTAAAACTACAAAGTAAAGACTTGTAAACATTTGGAGAAAAGTTTGTATAAGTGTGAAAATGTTTGTAAGTAATTGTAAACGTTTGAAAACCCTAGAAAAATTCCATATTTCCTACTAGTATAAAAAAGTAGCCTTCTACCAAGAACTAACTGTTTTGAAAGTAGCCTTCTACCAAGACCCGACTGTTTAGTAGCCTTCTACCAAGACCCGAGTGTGCGACTATTATTATTCAAATATAATCTACCTCATCAATTATGTGAATATGACACATAGTAAAGGTATTAATAATATATTAACTGGAGTTTTACATCCTTTTGTATTTGTCGTATATACAGTGTAATTACTGTAGTATTTGTAATAAGTGACTACTATTGTACTAATTTTGCCTTAATTGAGGGTTAAGGCATAATGTGATGGCTAGATCCCATACTAAACGCTCCCTTGTCAAGAGATTATGGGAACCACACGCGACCCCTGCAATGACTGCAATCCGCGAACATCCACATTACTATGATCATGTATACCCAATATAACTATCACAATGCATTAGTGATTCATTGGTATAGTTAGATCCTGAAATTGTTCCATGCTATAGTACCTTGTTATGTATGTTATGTTATGGTGTATTGTAATCGTATTTATGTAAGCGTATTCATGTAAGCGTATCTAGGTAAATGTATTCATGTAAGCTTATATATGTAAACATATTCATGTAAGCGTATCTATGTAAACGTATTCATGTAAGCGTATCTATGTAAACGTATTCATGTAAGTGTATCTATCTAAACGTATTCATGTAAGCGTATATATGTAAACGTATTCATGTAAGCGTATCTATGTAAACGTATTCATGTAACATGTAATGTATTAGTATAGACTCATCAATGAACTAACTCTTGTGTGATTCCTTGTACTTGGAATGGTAAGTAGTATCTCATAACTATGCCTATTATAGTTACTAGTAATGTACGTGTATAACCGGAAGTATGCCTTTGCTACCCAAAGGTACTGAACTGACTGAGGGAACTTTTATGTCTATATATTTATACATGATATATAACTAATATTTAGATGACATTCGGACGAGCAATCGATGCCCTAAAACCACATCCCAACGAGGAAAAGGAAATAAAGCGAGCTAGCCGTCCTAAGTCCTTTAAACATTATTTATATAACTATAAATATCTAGGCATGCATTTGACAATATAAAAGTATAAAAGAAGTTTTGTAAAACCTTTGAAAATTTTAATACTAAGAAACGATGACTTGATGTCAGTTTATAAAACGATTTGAAAGTATTTTATTCGATAAGATGGTTTAAGTATAAGGAAAACCTTTGTTTGAAACACATTTGTAACAAAGTTTGAAAGGAAACATACAGTATGTAAAGCAGTTTGATAAAGAGTTTTCACATGTAAAAACATTTATGAAAGTCATTTGAATAAATTTGTTTGGTAAAACAGTTAACGTATAGTAAATCCATTTGCATGCTAGTTATTAATCACATGCGATTGATATAACAACTAGCATGATTCAACTTGTATCCCTCATCCCCCATAAATCATTTATAAACATTTAGAAACATTTAAAAAAGTTAATTAAAGGGGTATGAACTCACCTGAAGTGAGTGGATCGGATGGTAGTGTCGGACAAGTGCTTGGTGTCAAGTGAAGACTTAAACACACACAATGATCCTAATAACATATGAAGACATATGTATATATAATCAGTGATTTAAAGACTATTTAGACAAGTATAAGCATCCTAATGTGTGGAAAACACTTTGGTTAAAGTGTTAGGCGGCTATTGGGTTGCAACAAAGGAGTGCAAGGCCTTATAAGGGAGTTTATGGTCCATAGACCATGATTGTTGGAGTTTACGGCCCAGGGGAGTTTACTCCTGGCCGTAAACTCTAAATTAGGTCTCCAAATGAGGCTCAAAGATATAATGACTTAAGTGGTTAAGTGTTTAAAGGCTTAAACAAGAGGTTGGGTGGGTTTAAGGTCCAAGAATGGCCTTGTATGGTGCTTATGGCCTGGGGACCACTTCCGCATGAGTTTACGGCCGTAAACTCATGGCTTGAAGTACCATTTCGTGTATTGAAGTTCCTAGTTCAATGGTGTAAGGTTCTATGCTAAGTTCTAAGGCTTACTAAGGTGTTAGGGTGTCATTTGTACCCTTAAAAGGGGTTTACGGCCCAAGAACATGCCTTGGCCGTAAAATCCCTGAATCATGTGTTTTCTTATGATTTCTAAGCCCTAAAAATGTTAAACCTAGTGTACAATGAGTTAGAACAAGAGTATTTATGATCTAGGAGCTTGAATGGTCGTTTTTGGCCAAGAACACTAGTGTGTTCTTGGTGTTCTTGGTGAAACTTGAATCTACACAAATGGAATGATTTCATGGATGAAATCATGTAAGACTACTAGTTAATGTAAGATATCACTTGTTAAGACAAAAAACTTACGAGATTTGAAGATCGGGGACGAAGATCGGGATGATAGTAGAGAGGATTTCAGCCAAGGAAAAGCGAGGAATGAAACAAATGGTCAGAACTTCACCTTATAGGAGGAGTTTATGGCCCTTATGGAGTTTACAGTCGTAAACTCCATTGAGGTGGCTGTGAAATCCTTAACAAGTGGTTTAAGGCTCGATCTTTGGGCTATTGCTTCAGCAAATAAACCCCGACACTTATCCCTTAAGTGTACAAGGCTCATAACGCTCAAATAAACTCCTAATTATGCTAAAAGATAACAGCAATAAGTTTGACTTTTAATAAAGTATTTGACTGTACATGATAGAAAATTTCGGTTTGTCACACCAAGGCACTCAAGTGATGGAGTAGGGTGACATGGCCCAACTCAGCCCATGAACACGGGTACGCTACGCGTACTCCTGTATGTTGGGCGTACTCCAATTTGTCAAATTTCAAAATACGTAACTTCCGCATATGAGCTCCGCTTTTGACGTTCTTGTTGGATAAGGTGTCTAAGTCCATAACTATTTCTGGTATGTACTTGACCCGACCCGGCATGGTCCATTTGGGTTGCATGTCACCATGCAATTGGATAGACTAAATGAGAGAAATAACACTTGTGGTTATTAATATATTATAAGTTCTAATATATTAATAATATTATTTAATTAGTTTGATCAAGAATTAATTTTAGAATTAATTAAGTGATCAAAAAGATAACTAATTAAATGTATGGGTGTATATCATCCATAACTTATATAGTGGGCTAAGAGTATCCATGGATAATCAAGTTGGGTTAAACCCATTGGATGCTCCATGGAGGCTCCATGGGAGTTACAAACCCATGGGTCATGGAAATGAAGAGTCATGACACATTAGCGTTTAAACGGTGTAACCCTAGATGTGTCAACACTATATAAAGCTCATGTGTTCTCCCAAAATCGGTTAGACAAGAAACAAGAGGGCTAGAGCTGATTTTGGTGTGTTACACTTTCTCTCCAAGTTTACTGCATAGCATTTGGTGTTGTGTGAAGTATTTGAGGCATCTCACTTGGGGTGCTAAGCTCACAAGGTTTCAAGGAACATTTACAACAATAAGGTATGTAATTCTATCTATTATTTAAGTTAAAATTGTTCCCCATGTATGCTAGATAGCATCATAGCCTTGGAAATCAACTTTGCATGATAATTAGACAAACATAGATCCAAGGTTATTAGGGTTGCATGTACACTTAGGAAGTGTTAAAATGCTCAAAACCCATCAGTGGTATCAGAGCCTAGGCTTTTTTGTTTGTTATTTGTGCTAAAAAGTTGAAAAAAAGTCGAAAAACTTGTTGTCTACCTGATGAACTCGCCGAGTCCATTGGGGGACTCGCCGAGTTCACGTGTATCTTCAACCTACTCGCCGAGTAGGTTCATGCACTCGGAGAGTAGGAGCGACAGAGTGCAGATTTTCGACTTTTGCTGTTGGAAATGGACTAGAAACATTACCCTAAATTGTTTTGGTGTTATAAAACTTGTTTTAGATGGAGTAATGTTTGTTCTAATCCATTTACAATGCCTAATATCAATTTTTCATGATTATATGTGTTCATATGATCTTGAAACTTTGATATGAACATTCATGTTCTTGATCTTATGAATTTAGATGATCATAGGAATTACTTGTAACCTACTTGGTAGTTTAATTCTTGATCATAATGTGTTTTAATGGAGTCCATAACTTGTCCGCAAGTTATGAAAAACCAAGAGTCGCACTTGAATTAAAACCATTAAAAGAACACAAGAGTTAGAAAAATGAAGAGTCTTCATTTTTATTACTCTATTTAACTCATAAGTTACAAGAAATGAAAAGTTTTGAAAGTTTACAAAACTTGCCCTCAAGTTTTGGAACAAGTAAAGTCTTGATTAAAACTTTAGTTCCAACCCTTAGATTTTTAAAAGTTAAAATTCTACCCTTATACTTATAATATTATAAAGTTATTAATAATATATATATATATATATATATATATATATATATATGTATGTATAAGATCAAAGTCGTCTTACCGCTAGTACGCCTCATTCACGAAGTCGGTCTATAAGGTGGGTATAAGGTTGTTGCCTATAAAATGGCAACTTAACGGGTGTCCACTCTCACCCACCGCTTGCTTGACTGGTGGAGGGTCGTTAGCCGAACGGGTAAGACAAGGACTTAAAAATTCTCATTAAAAGTATAATGATTATTATAAAGTAACTAAATGTTTTATAAATTCTCAATCTTAGTTACTTTAGGAAAATGTGAATAAGGTGATAATCCATGAAATTACACTTTGCACCTCGTCTAAGTCATTGGTGGAGCGTGTGTGGTTTACCGGCACACTAACTTGGACTTAACAAGGAACGCAAAGGGTGACTTAAATTTTTCATGAGGTCGGAAGGAGCGCGTGTGGTTTACCGGCACTACGATTAAGTGAAAAAACATTAAGGGTACCAAGTAATTTGCATGGTTACTTCACACCTTGTTTTGTGATCCTCGGTATCCCAGTCACAAAACATGAAGGGCACACTCGAGATTGAAACATGCCATTGAAAAGTTCAATGAATCTCAAAGAATCTAGGAATTTCTAAAAGCCAAATAAAACCGAATAATTTATATTTCGTTTTTATGGTGGAAATTGGTGAATCGTCATTCACCTACCTTTCATATATGTTATAACTTGGATTACGGCATCCCTCTTCTAGGTTATAATATATTGTGATTGGATCCTAGCCTTAATCCTACATTTGGGTGTTTTATTAAGGACTATCCCAATATCTAAACTAAAATTTTTCCTTCTTTTCAGATGTCTTCCAACAATGCTACTCCTGGCTCAAACCCTACAAGATCCTTCTCTCTCATGAACCTTTATGGGAGAGTCATCTTTGATGGATCTAACTTTACTGATTGGATCAGAAACATCAAGATGGTCACTCGTTACGAGAACAAGGAATATGTTCTTGACAAGGAACTCAAGGTGCCTGAGCCAACTGCTACTCCTGAGGAGTTTGCTGAATATGAGGCACATGAAAGAGATGCTACCAAAGTGGCATGTATCATGATGGCCACCATGACAGCCGAGCTCCAAAAGTCCTATGAGGACTACTATCCTTTTGAGATGCACCAGGATTTGATGAACCGCTACCATCAAAGTGCTCGTCAAAAGCGATATGAAATCATCTCCTCTATGATCACAACCCGAATGAAAGATGGCGAACCCATCACAAGCCACATGAAGAAAATGCAAAGGTATGTGGATCGATTGATGAAGTTGAATGTGAACTTCCCTGAGGAGTTAGCAATAGATATTATTTTGCACTCCTTACCTTCATGTTATGATCAATTCCGCATGACATACCACATGAATAAGGAGGAAGTTCCACTTAGCAAACTTCAGGGACTCCTAAAGACCGCAGAATCAGGTCTTAAAGGTAAGTCGGTTGGGACCACTCTTGCTACTACTCCAAACTCAGCACTTGTCCTGGCAATCGGGAAAGGTAGAGGGAAGAAGAGAAAGAACCCTTCGAAGGGTACCAAGGGTAAGACCCTTGATGGCTCCTCTTCTAGCGGAACCAAGAAAGGTTTCGTTACACCTTCTTCTGATCCCAAAGAGGTTGAATGCTTCTACTGCTACGAAAAGGCACACTGGAAGCGTAACTACCCAAAGTACCAGCAAGATTTGAAGGATGGGAAAGTTAAACCCAACCATGCAGGTATTTACACTATCTCATCTAATAATTCACTCTATTCTAACTCTTGGGTCCTTGATACCAATTGCGGTATTCATATTTGTTCTAAAATGCAGGGACTAAGAAGAAGTGAGAATGTGGAGCATGGAAAGATAAACTTAATCATGGGGAATAGGAAAGTTTCACCTGTCACCAAGATTGGAGTTTATAATTTGTTGCTTAGTAGTGCATTTACTTTAGATTTGAATAAATGTTGTTACTCGCCAGAAATGGCAAGAAATGGTATTTCCCTTCATGCTTTTTATAAAAAAAGGTTTTACCTTTTCTTTTGATATTGAAACTGGTGGAATAAATGCTTTCTTTAATAATGTGTTTTATTTTAAAGCATTACCTTGTGATGGTGTGTATGAAGCTGTGTCTGTTTTCGATAACCTAGGAAATAATGTATTGTGTATTGATTCTTCTAATAGTAATAACTTGGATAAAGCATCATTATGGAATTGTTGTCTTGGGCATATAAGCAACAAACGCATAGGCCAACTCTAAAAGGATGGAGTCTTGGAGTCATTTGACTTATGGTCAGATGATAGTTGTGAATCATGCTTGCTTGGAAAAATGACAAAGTCACCCTTCACTGGTTCGTGTGAGAGGGGTGAAGGTTTGTTGGATCTTGTTCACACGGATGTGTGTGGACCCTTCAAACATGCCACAAGGGATGCTAATCGTTATTACGTGACTTTTACGGATGATTATAGTAGATATGGATATGTCTACTTAATCAAGCATAAGTCAGAGACATTCGAAAATTTTAAGGAATTTAAACAGGAAGTCGAGAATCAATTGGGCAGGAACATTAAGATGCTTTGATCCGATCGAGGTGGTGAGTATCTTAGTTCAGAGTTCCTCAACTATCTTAGGGAATGTGGGATTGTCTCACAATTGACACCTCCCAGGACACCACAGTTGAATGGTGTAGCTGAGAGGCGTAATCGAACCTTGTTGGACATGGTTCGTTCCATGATGAGTCGAGCTACGCTACCAATCTCATTTTGGGGTATGCCTTAGAGACTGCCACCCATATCCTAAATCTGGTCCCTACAAAGAAGGTTGCCAAAACACCTCACGAGATGTGGACTGGAAAAGTTCCTAGTCTAGCCCACATCAAAGTTTGGGGTTGCGAGACTTTCGTGAGACGTGAGACTCATGACAAGCTCGAACCTCGAAGTGAGCAGTGTATTTTCATCGGCTACCCACAAAAATCCTTTGGTTACCTCTTCTACAGACCTAATGAGAATGTGGTCTTTGTAGCAAGGAGGGTTGTCATTCGAGAGAGAGAGAAAGTTCATAAGCCAAGGAGACAGTGGGAGGCTAATTGACCTTGAAGAACTTCAAGAGTCAAGTGGTGAAGGAACCTCAAAACCTAGCAGTCAACAAGAGGAGGAACCTCCTGTTGATCCAATTATACCTCCAGATGCACCTCTGAGGCGTTCCACAAGGGTTAGGAGTGTACCTGAGCATTACTATGGTTTCCATATTACTGCAGAAGGTGAGACACTTATTAGTGATGAGACACTAGTAGGTCTGGATGAACCTAACAGCTATGCGGAAGCCATGGAAGGCCCTGAGTCTGCTAAATGGAAAGAGGGAATGGATAGCGAGATACAATCCATGTATGACAATCAAGTTTGGAACTTGGTTGAGAATGTACCAGGTCGTAAGACTGTAAGGTGCAAATGGATCTTCAAGAAGAAGACCGACATGGATGGTAATGTACACACTTATAAGGCACGACTGGTTGCAAAGAGCTTTTCTCAAACTCCAGGAGTTGATTATGATGAGACCTTTTCACCAGTAGCCAAGATTAAGTCTATTAGGGTATTGCTAGCCATAGTTGCATTTCATGACTATGAAATATGGAAAATGGATGTCAAAACCACTTTCCTTAACGGAAAGTTGGCTAAGGATGTTTACATAAATCAGCCAGAGGGTTTTGTCAGCACTGAGTACCCTAATATAGTGTGTAAGCTTGAGAAATCCATCTATGGATTAAAGAAAGCACCTCGCAGATGGAATCTTTGATTTGATGAGAAGGTCAAAGAGTTTGGCTTCTCTATGAGTGAAGATGAATCTTGTGTATATGTCAAGGCTAGTGGGAGTATAGTTAGTTTTTTGGTTTTGTATGTGGATGACATACTACTCATAGGAAATGACATCCCAACTCTGGAGGAAGTTAAGTCCTGGCTTGGGAAGTGTTTTGCTATGAAGGACCTAGGAGAAGTTGCCTATATTCTAGGGATAAGGATCTTGAGAAACCAGAGTAAAAGAATAATTGGACTTAGTCAGAGTACATACTTGGATAAGGTACTAAAGAGATTCAGCATGCAAGATTACAAGAAAGGAGAGTTACCCATCCAGAGTAACACTAGACTGAGTAAGACTCAGAGCCTGGATACTGAGGATGAGATAGCAGAAATGAGTCGGATACCTTGTGCTTCGGCAGTAGGCTCGATCATGTATGCTATGACCTGTACTCGTCCTGATGTAGCCTTTGCTTTAAGCATGGTTAGCAGGTATTAGGGGAATCCTAGTAAGGCTCATTGGACAGCGGTAAAGAACATTCTCAAGTACCTACGGAGGACTAAGGACTGGGTCCTTACCCTCGGTGGAAGTAGTGACTTGAGAGTTGTAGGGTATAGTGATGCTAGCTTCCAGACTGATAGGGATAATTTCTGCTCTCAGTCGGGCTGGGTCTTTACCTTAAACGGAGGAGCAATTCCGTGCAGGAGACAATGGCTGATTCAACTTGCGAATCAGAGTATATAGCAGCAAGCGAAGCGGCAAAAGAGGCTATGTGGCTAAAGAACTTCATTGGAGACCTTGGAGTTGTACCAGCTATATCGAAGCCTATAGAGATTTTCTATGACAGTGAAAGTGCAGTTGCCTTAGCAAAGGAACCAAGGGATCACGGGAGATCCAGACACATTGACAGAAAATATCATTTCATCAGACATTGTATAGAAGAAGGACTTCTCGTGGCAAAGAGGGTATCATCGGATGAGAACCCGGCAGATCCCCTCACGAAGGGACTGGGTAGGGTTAAGCATCTCCAGCATGCTAGGAGCTTAGGGCTGAAGGATGATATTAGTCTTAGTAGTTAGATAATTTTGAAATTTGTAAAATGTAATTGACATTCGATGATGAATAAAAGTTGTGTTCATTTATGAGTAAAGTGTTACTATCTTTTGTCAATCGTTTACTATTATTTCTTTTGCATGTTTTGACTTCCATAATACTTATGTTGTTTTACATATTATTCAAATTATCCACAGTCAGTCATATGTTGGAAGTAGATATGAAATAAGACTGTCATGAGTTGGTTGTAGAGGTCTAAGATGTTGGACATGGCCTCAACACTCATGAGTGCTCATAAGTTTTGAGTATTGGATTCAGCCCACACTCGCTGGTATCACTTCATGGAATTTATCTCGAGTGATCGTGAGACGGTAATATCATATAAGTCTTAAAACCTAGAGATATGACTTGTTAACTATGAGTTAGCTATACATTGAACGTGCGAAACCGCATTGGTAACTCGATGTTATAAAACGTGTGTTTGTGTGTAATTTAACAAGTAGTAGAACAAGCATATGACTCGAAGTTTATCTGTTCCTTCTTGGATTAGAAGCTGATATCTGGGCCCCTCCATGATTTTGTTTTGACCCACGTACCGGGCCCGGTCAGAACTAAGTTGATGTGTTCAATTAAGTTCTATGTCAAACAAATCAGAAATCGGGAAACAAAGAGTTGGGCAATAGCAAGACTATGTTCCATGTATTTGTCCGGTTGATATCTAGAAAAGAGGATTATATGATCCCTTATCTGAAATGGCGTACCATCATCTTCTCAGTTCCGAGAAACCTTGAAAAGAGCTATGATTGCCGATCGGTTCCTGAAGTCATACTTGCAGTTATAGTTATTAGACTTATCCAAGTGGGAGACTGTTGGATAAGGTGTCTAAGTCCATAACTATTTCTGGTATGTACTTGACCCGACCCGACATGGTCCATTTGGGTTGCATGGCACCATGCAATTGGATAGACTAAATGAGAGAAATAACACTTGTGGTTATTAATATATTATAAGTTCTAATATATTAATAATATTATTTAATTAGTTTGATCAAGAATTAATTTTAGAATTAATTAAGTGATCAAAAAGATAACTAATTAAATATATGGGTTGATTATGTAAATCATCCATAACTTATATAGTGGGCTAAGAGGATCCATGGATAATCAAGTTGGGTTAAACCCATTAGATGCTCCATGGGAGTTACAAACCCATGGGTCATGGAAATGAAGAGTCATGACACATTAGGGTTTACATGGTGTAACCCTAGATGTGTCAACACTATATGAAGCTCATGTGTTCTCCCAAAATCGGTTAGACAAGAAACAAGAGGGCTAGAGCCGATTTTAGTGTGTTACACTTTCTCTCCAAGTTTACTCCATAGCATTTGGTGTTGTGTGAAGCCTTTGAGGCATCACACTTGGGGTGCTAGGCTCACAAGGTTTCAAGGAACATTTACAACAACAAGGTATGTAATTCTATCTATTATTTAAGTTAAAATTGTTCCCCATGTATGCTAGATAGGATCATAGCCTTGGAAATCAACTTTGCATGATAATTAGACAAACATAGATCCAAGGTTATTAGGGTTGCATGTATACTTAGGAAGTGTTAGAATGCTCAAAACCCATCAGTTCTTTATATCCACGCGTAGGTGAGGCAATACTCTACAACTTTCATTTAGACTCCGTCGGCTAATTTTGACTTTATCTTTAATATTATATTTTTAGTAGGCCGGGACATGAAAACTCCGTTAGAAATTCATAACTTCTTCATCTGATGTACGTTTTCGTCTGTCTTTTTACCGTTGCATTACGATTGATGAGATCTTCGATTCTTGTTCAGATTGTTTCGGCCAAAATTCACTCAATCTCAATTTCGAGATTCGAGTTGCATGCCGCTAAGTCGAAACTTAGAAAAATCATAACTTCCTCATACTAAGTCATATTTAGACTTTCTTTTTATGCACGCTCTCGGTTTAACTTATTCTACGACTTTTGTTTAGATATTAAGGCTAAAAACCATTCTATCGTAAATTCACTATCTATGTCACGCAGTGTCGTACCGGTTCTGTCGCGAAACTTCGACAGGTCATAACTTCTTCGTTTTAACTCGGATTTCGACATTCTTTATATATCTGGAACCCTTGTTACGACCACTACAACTTCCTTCATAGATACTAGGTTTATCTAATATTTTAATTTAACGCTTATTTTATCCTTAATTCAATTAAGTCACAATAATTAAACATAAAACACATAATACTCAAATAATGCATTTCTATTATTCCAAAATAAGTTATAAAGGTTAACCTAGACTATTACATCAATATTAATGCATAGTCTAGAAACACGGGCATTACAAATTATTTAAAGTTGTCGCAAAAGCATTCACCGGAAGCTATGGGCTGGGGCGTATGATCATGCGGACGTGCATCCAGTGGAGAAGCCTTGAAGTCAGCCAGCAATAAAACAAAGGGATATTGTTGGGTCATATTTGAATGGTTTATGTTGGGCTTATTGTTTATTATTGTGTTTGGGATTAGAAATATTTATGTTAGTAGGTTTATTGGGTTTTCGGTTTTTGGGACCGAAATCACTATGGTGATTTCGGTCAGATTAGGCTTCGGGTTGTTAAGGCTTTGTACTTGATATGTACATAGTTTTCAGCTATTTACATGTTCTTGTTGTTCAATATTTGTGATATTCGGCTGTTAAGAGTATTCTTGTGTACCAGACGGTTTCTTTCAATAAAATTGTGTGCATTAACAGTTATTTGTGTGTTCTTGGATCACTATTTGATTTATATTCCACATTCTTTAGATAGTTTGATTGATATATGATTAAGCAAACTATTTTGGGTCTTACAGGACCTACTTCCAAGAAAACCCTAAGTCCATCCATAGCACAATGTCAGAAGCCCAATGGACCAACAAGACCCAAACCTCAAGAAGCCCAAATTGACTAGCTGCGGAGTATGCCCCACGTACCATAATGGTATGTCCTGCGTACTCACCCTATAAGCACAGGGTACAAGTCCCTGATGCACAAAAATAGCATGACGTTGAGCGTACATGAAGTGTCTAGTTAATGGTTTGCTCTAGGCTTTCATTGTAATAAGTTCTTTCGAGTCTTTATGCAGTTTTGGTAGGTTGTTTGTTAGTTTACGGCCCATTAGTGAGTTTACGGTCGTAAGCCTATTTACGGCCGTAAACCCAATGTCCGGCCCAAGTCCACTATTTATAGGGGTTGTTTAGATAATTAATGGTTGATGATGCCACAAGAGTTCACGGTCAGAGAGAGCAAGTTGTACCAGATGTTTTATGCAATATAAGCGTGTGCAAGCTTGTTTCAATTCTATTTCTACCTTGTTTCTTATTCTATTTGATTGTGTGATTGCTTGATCATTAGTAAAGATCCGTTTCAGGACCTTACAATTGGTATCAGAGCAAGGACCAGTGTCAAAGCATCTTGCAATCGAGTTTTTGGCCGTATTCCTCACTGTTTGAGATTGGAATTGGTGTTTTACTGCTAAAGGGAATCAAGTCTAATCCAAAAACGTGTTTTCGTGAACTTCTGGGAGCTTACTGCCAAGAGATTACGACATGAAACTTTGTTTACGGCCGCAAACTCAAGAGCATTCTTAGACCGTAAACATTGTTCTTAGAATGTAAACGAAGCATATTCAATAACTGTAATCTAAACCTCAAAAACTGAAAACTCCCGAACGTAAACTGAGTTTACGGCCGTAAAAATCCAGACCGTAAACTCTCGACCGTAAATTGAGTTTTCGGCTGTAAACCCTACTTCGACCGTAAACTCAAGTGTTGACCGGAAACTCAATTTTGATAAGTTTTGTTTTAAATTTTTTGCTTTAAAATTTTTATAATCAATGGATTCTCAAAGCCAAACACATCATCATGAGCTAGATTCTGTCATGGGCACCGCTACACGCATTCCAAGACTGTTGTCTGTAGATGGTTTTCCTAAATGCAAATACCGGATTGAAAAATATATTAAAATGAAGGACTTCAAGATTATGAGAAGCATCATCAAGAATCCTGTCAGAATAACCACCACTATTGTAGGGAAAGTAATTGACAAAGCAGTTGAAAACTACACAGATGAAGATTTTGAAAAAGTGGAAGAACAGGGAAGGGCTTTGGCCACTCTAACCATGGATTTATCTCCTGATATAGCTCAAGGTTTCAGAGAGTATACTTCAGCTAAGTCTTTGTGGGAAGCCCTGATTGAGGTATAAGAAGGTAATGAAGACATGAAGGAAAGCCGCCAGGATATGATGCGTCAAAGGTTTTACATGTTCAACTATATTCCTGGAGAAACCCTAGAGGCACAGTTGCAGCGATTCACAACTCTCACCACTGAGATTAGTATAGCCGGGATCTTTCTTGACCATGTCCGAAATAAATAAAAAGCTACTGAATGCTCTTCCAAAGTCATGGGACATGAATGTAGCTGTCATTAAGAAGACCAAGGATGTAAATCGCCTTACTCTTGCTGAAATAAATGGCAATCATCAAGGCTTGTGATATTGATGATAAACAGCGAGAGATTAACCATGTGAATTCGTATTCAACTGCAAATCTTGGGATTTCCTCTAACAATGCTCATTCATCTCTCACCTTTTCCTCTCCAGGTCAATCTTTTGCTGCTCAACCAGCTCAGACTCAACCTTTTTCCACTTCATCAGCTACTTCAATTCCTGCTACATCATCCATGCCTTTTTCTTAGAACCAATCGTCTGTTGCTCCTCAAGTTGCTCCTTCCTCAAATGTGGATTCTTCTTCAAATTCTAAAGAAAGGGATGAAAATCTTGCTCTCGCCACAGGACTTGTTAATTGCTACAATGCTCTTATAGCTGGAGATCTTTAACCACAATTGTCATTTGCTGATCTAGATCAGATTCATCCAGAAGATGTGGAAGAAATGGATATTACATGGAAAATTGCCATGGCAGTGTTCAGGGCAAAGCAGTTTGCTAAGAAGACAGGGAAGAATAACTAGGGGATGAGTGCTAATAAAAAGGCGGGGTTTAGCAAGGGGAAGTTGCATTGTTTCAACTGTCACGAGCCAGGTCATTTTGCTTGTGAGTGCGCGAAGCCGGATAGAAGATTAAACACTGACCGGACAATGGCTGCAGTGGGAAACAATCGGGGAGGTGCTCAGGTCAACAGTGAGAAAGCTATGGTTGCTCAGTCATTTGACTGGGAGGACCAGATTCAGGCCCTGAACATTTCAAAACCTGAAAATGCTCAATTGGCCCAAGTTAAGGATGAAGCTTCAGTGAACAGTGTTGCTGCCTAAGAAAAGTTGATGGAGCTTCAGTTTGCGTTGATGGTATCTTCTACTTCTTAACTGAAGAAAAATGAGGTAAGTTTTCCTTCTTGTTCTCAAGCTTGTATTGATTACGTTAAAATTCTTCGTGAGGAAATAGAATCATTACGTAGAGAAGTAGAGGACCTTAGATATGAGGGTTTTCAACATAGAAAAGGATAAAAACCCTTAAAAGCCCGATTAGAGACAAAAATAATGGACTTTAGGAGACTTCAGGAAGACTACAGTAATAAATGTGAAAACTATGATTATATCAAGAGACAGAATGTTGAGTTAATTGTTGGGATTGATACATTAAAAAATAAATTTGATAATGAAAACTTTGATTTTAAAAAATATGATGTATCAAGCGAGGTAGTTGCCAACATGATTGACCATTTCCTGCAGTTTAAACAAAACCAGAAAAAGGGTTTGGGATACGATAAAGTGCCTCCTCCTTTCAGTCAAAATTATCAGTATCACCTTGTCTCTGATGAGGAGATTGCCAATGAATCTTTCATGGTTTATGGCAAGGCAACGCTAAAGTGCCTCTTCCTTTCAATCACAACTGAATATGAACCTGAGGTTTTAGTTTTAAATAAAGACTTTATTTTTTCTGATGTTAAAAGTGACAATGTTTTTTGTGATTTTTTTGCACCTGCTGATATTGGTTTGAATTGTTTCGAAGTGTTTGATGAGATGTTTGATAATTCTGATGCTTGTAATGATTCTAATAAAAACTCCCCATTTCCACAAGTCACTCCATCTGATACACCCTCACTTATCTCACAACCTGCTTCTTGTTCATGTTCATGTGAGAAAAGTAAGGGTGTCGGTATGGAAAATAAATCTGAAAAAGGTTGTACAAGTTTTAATAATAACAAACAAATTTGTTTTAATTGTGGTATTGGTGGTCATATAGCTAGGAATTATCTAAATAGAATGTTGGTACATTATACGTCACAAAGAGGAGAGAATGAATTTAGAGGAAGGTCTTTAACTAGAAAGTCCTCTAGAGTTTGGTCTCGGAATGATGATTGGAAGGATGATTGTAGTAGAAAAAGGGCAGTTTTCAAAATAATAAAAAGGTTTTTCATAACAAAGTCCCAAACAGTTTGCCAAAACCGAACTCGGCTCCGCCAAGATCGGTTTCGTCAAGGACCAGCTCTCGGTCTTCAACCACTTCTGGTAGAAAACCCAAGTGTTCAATGCAAACTGATAAGAAACCTATTTCAAAACCATCGGTGACTGTTAGGAAACCTAATTACCAATGGATGCCTAAAATAAATTCCAATCCATCATCGACATCCTCTGAAAAGTTAGTCAATAATGATAAATCTGAAAAAGTGAAGGATGAACTTGGGAAAGTGATGACCTGGGTTCCCAAATATGAATGATCCCACACAATTTGCAGGGACAGTTGCGGAGGAATGTCGTCAAACCTTGGTTCTCGACAGCAGCTGCTCCAGGCATATGACAGGAGACATCTCCCAACTGAACAACATTCAATCTTTTAATGGGGGATATGTTTCCTTTGCGGGTGGAGAAGGTGGAAGATCATTCAGAGGGGAACCGTTACAAATGGAGTGTTAAGTTCCAAGAATGTCAACTTTGCTCCCGAGTTAAAGCATAGTTTGTTGGGTGTGTCTCAGATATGCGACAAAGGTTATTCTACACATTTCACTGAAAAGGAATGTATGATTCTCAAGCCAGGAATTGTCATCCCGGAATAATGGATTCTTGTCAAATCTAAGAGGGATGGAAATGCTTACATTATTGATATGAATAGCAACATTCTCAAACAAGTTACTTGCCTCTTTTCACAGGTCTTAGAACAAAACACAATGCTGTGGCACCGAAGACTCGGTCATGCTAACACCAAAAACCTAAATCGTCTTGCAAAGAATGAGATGGTCTGTGGTTTAACTATTAGTGATTTTATAACGTTTGAGAAGTGTGTGTCATGTGCCTAGTGTAAACATCATAGAAAAGCACACCTGCCAAAACAGGTTAACTCAATCAGTCATGTGCTCTAATTATTGCATATGGACTTGTTCTGCCCAATCAACGTCCTAAGCGTCAACAGAAGTTAGTACTGACTGGTTCGGATTGATGATTTCTCTCGTTTTATGTAGGTTTTCTTCTTATCCAACAAATTTGTGGTTGCATATCTAATAAAGAAGTTCATAGTGTTGATTGAGAACCAAACCAATAATCGAGTGAAGGCGCTTCGTACCAAAAACGGAACAGAGCTCAAGAATTCTATTCCAAATCATTTTTGCATAGAAAAAGGGATTATGCATCAATACAGCTCCACTCACACAGCTCAACAACATGGTGTTGCTGAAAGGTGAAATAGAACTTTAAAAGACGCTGCAAGGACGATGCTGTGTAACTCCTAGTTACTGGTTTTCTTTTGGGCTAAGGCGATTAACACTGCTTGCTACGTTCAGAATCGTGTGTTTATCAACAAAGCTCATATGAAGACACCGTATGAGATTCTATATGGTCACAAGCCATCAGTCAGTCATTTCCATGTATATGACTGCCCTTGCACCCTTCTTCACCTAGAGTCCAACCCAAAGTTTAATGCCAAAGCCGATGATTGTTACTTCATAGGGTATGTTGCACGCACCACATATAGGGTCTACAATAAGAAGACGAAGCAGATTGTGGAATCCTATGATGTGTACTGGTTGGAGGAGATGAAACGGATGCTCGAGTGGGTCCGGACTAGTTATTTGATTACACATTGCTTTTCAAGTCTATAAATGTGTCTTCAGTTAGTTTATCTGGGTCTTCCTCTGGTTCGAAGAATGTTTCTAAAGATGAAGACGAAGAAGTTGTCTACAGACCCCTAACGGTATCCTCTTCACCATTTGAGGGGGAGTCCTCTGCTTCACCTAAGGGGGAGTCATCTGTACCACCTGATAGAGTAAAAACTCCAGTTCAAAATGATACTCTTAATGCTAATGCTACACCTCTTACTCCTATTGAAAGAGAGTTCATGTCTAGAGATGCTTCCTATGTCACTTCCAACTTTTATGGAACTACTCTTTCCTAAATACATTTCTAATGAGTTTGTAGCAGAGTCATCTAATGTGGAACAATTAGCAAATGATGGAGGTGTTAATATTCACAATCTTCCCATCTCACTTAATGATATCAGCCAGGAGATACCCTCAAGAATTCAACAAGTCATCCGATCGAGAACATCATTGGTCAGCTGGGCGATGGAGTTAAAACCAGAAGTCAGAGTGGAGATGTCAATACATGTCTCTATTCTTACTTTATTTCACAAATAGAGCCCAAGAATGTTGAAATGGCTCTAAATGAAGCCAGCTAGGTAGATGTTATGCATGAAGAGCTAAATCAATTTGAAAAGCTTGGGGTTTGGAAATTAGTTGAGTTACCAAAGGGCAAAAGTCTCTTGACACACGTTGGGTCTATCGAAACAAGCAGGATGATTTTTGGGTTATAGTGCCAAATAAAGCTAGATTGGTGGTTCGCGGTTACGACAAGTCGAGGGTCTTTATTATACTGAGTTTTATGCTCCAGTAGCTCGCTTGGAGGCTATTCGTATCTTCCTTGCATATGCTTTGTACATGAACTTCACAGTTTATCAAATGGACGTCAAGACAGCTTTCTTGTATGGCAAAGTGAAGGAAGAAATCTACGTTGATTAGCCCCCTGGGTTCGTTAACTTGAAGTTTCCTAATCATGTCTACAAGTTGGACAAAGCATTGTATAGGTTGCATAAAGCTCCTCGAGCATGGTATGCAACTCTCACAAAGCATTTGTCGAGCATGGATACTCTCGTGGCACTATCAATCAAAGTTTGTTTATCAATCATGTTGGTAATGATCAGATTCTTGTTCAGATCTATGTTGACGACATTATCTTCGGGTCTACCAGTCCGCAGCTATGCAAAGACTTTGAAGGCGTCATGAAGAAGAGGTTTGAGATGAGTTCGTTGAATGAGATGACCATGTTTCTGGGGCTTCCGGTCAAACAAAGTTCAACCTGAATTCTACTACATCAAGCTAAGTATGTGGAGGATATTCTTGAGAAGTTCAGGTTTCAAGACGCTAAACCTGCATCGACGCCAACGCCGAAAGACCTCTGCTGACTCCAGATACTGATGGCGAATCCGTAGATCAGACACACTATAGATCGATGATCGGATCGTTGATGTATCTTACTGCAAGCCATCCAGACATCATGCTTGCCGTTTGTCAATGCGCACGTTATCAGGCTAATCCTAAATTTTCACATCTTATTGGTGTCAAAAGAATTTTTCGATATATCAAAGGCAGCCCAAAATTGGGTCTTTGGTATCTGAAAAATTCAGAATTTTATTTATATGCTTTTGCTGACAGTAATTATGGAGGCTGTGAGCTTGACTTGAAATCTACTTTAAGAGGGTGTTAATATCTTGGAGATAGGCTGGTGTCGTGGCAATGCAAGAAGCAACACACCATCTCAACTTCAACAACTGAAGCGGAATATGTTGCTGCGTCTGCTTGTTACTCTCAAGTTATCCGGATCCAACATCAACTGTTGGATTACGGTTTGAATTATTTAGAAACCCCTATTTACTGTGATAATGAGGTTGCGATTCAAATTGCTAAAAATCTTGTCCAACATTCCAAAACCAAGCACACTGATATCAAAATTCATTTTATCAGAGACTGTTATGAACGTTCACTCATCCGGCTGGAACATGTTCCCACTGCTAATAATGTGGCGGATCTGTTCACCAAGCCTTTTAACAAAGCTCTATTCGATGTGCTTGTGGGATTTTTGAAAATGATTCGTTTTGAGGATTAATTTTATTTTTCCATTTTTACTTATTTTAAGTTTTTTATTTTTATTTTCTTTATTCTTATCTTCTATTTTTTGGCTAGATTAGTTTAAATTTGCGTATTTTAGTGATTTCATTCTCACCCATGCACAAATTTAGGGGGGGGGAATAAACAAAAACCAAACAAAAATTGAAAATTTCAAAATATCCAAAAACAATAAAAATCAGAAAATCAAGAATATGTTAATGATAGTCTTGTTCGTAGGTGATGTGTTGGGAAGTGATATTATCAAGTGATAACAGGCAATCTGAATCTACATAACGTACCAAAATTAAATTGTCTACGCTCTGTGTTCGATGCGCTGGTAGGCACGAAAGATTTTAAATGGACTTCACTAGGAAGATTTGAACTTAAGGAATTCAAGGACTTGACAAATCTTGAACTACTTAGATCCGTTTAGCCTGACAATACGAAACTCGAATAGGTTGAGCAGGGAGATATACATGGAAATCTACTGGTCACATTAAAAGAACCCGTATCTAGAACTGTGGATTAACTTTTCCTTGATGTGTGGATTTTGTCCTTAATTCCGGTATTTATGGGGTGATTGGGGAATTCCGATAAATTAGGTTTGTAGAAGGTTATTTTCTTTCTTTCTGTCTGTTAGTCATATGTTGGATCCTCTGCGTGATCGAGAGATACGACCTGGACTGTAACATATGCAATTCTATCTCTCTGCATCTTCTCTCTATGCAATTTTTTCTTTCTGTTAGCCATACACTGTCTCCTTTGTGTGACTTACAATCCGACCTGGTACATAGTATATGCATCATTCTTTTTCTCAATCCCTCTAAAACTTCAGTATGTCATATGTTTCATCCTCTGCGTGATTAGAAGAGATCCGACCTGGGTGTATCGCATATGCATTCTAAATCTATCATCTCTCTTAATAATTGTTTGCTAACCCGATGTAAGGAGTATTCTGGAAGTTCTTGATTACTGGAGCATATCAGGAAACAGGAAACATGTTTTAGTACAATTAAAACTGAACACTTACAGATTGTCTGTGGATCTCGCTGCTCAATTTAGGTGGACAACAATATCTCTGGTCGTCGTTAGATAAATGGTCCCTAGGAAATTTATTTAAGAATATAGAATCAAAAAGGTCTTGTCTTTATTAGCTTGTTCAAATTTTATCAAAAAATATTATGTTTAAGTGGACCACAATATCGGCGATCGACCAGACATAGACATGTACGTCAGAAAATTATATTCGGTGATTGTTCAGATGAGTTTAGTTTATTTTATTTTAATTTTATTTTCTTTTATTTTTGTTTTTATTTCATTTTAATTTTATTTTATAATTATCAAAATTTTAATTTTTAAATTTTGGAAATTATTTTATTTTAATTTTATTTTATTTAATTTTATTTGTTATTTTTATTTTTTATTTATTATTTTTATTTTTGTCTATGTTAATTTTTTTAATCTTAATTTTAATTTTTATTATATTTTTAAATTGTCAAAGTTCTTAAATTTTTAAATTTTTAGAAATTTTTATTTTTTTTAATTTTAGTGTTACTTTTAATTTTTAAACCCTCAAAGTTTTATTTTTGAAAAATATTTGAAATTTGGATTGTGTCTTACACTGTGTGGACAGCAGGTAAAATTGTCAAGGGTATAAAAGAGAGTTTACAGCCGGAAATCCTTTCTATTCTTCATTTTTCAGCTTCCGGCCGCAAATCCTCTCTCTTTTTCTCTCATCTTCGAAAAAAATTTGTTTTTTCTGTGAAATTGTTCGGTTCATCTCAAAGGTAGTAAGATTCTGACCATGGATATGTATTTGTTTCACGAAATCGTTGAGTTTTGAGCCTAAAATCGACGAAAATTTGGTCCGTCGGAGCTTACGGCCCAAGCTTATGCCCAAGGAGTTTACGGCCGTAAACTCCGTTTGCGGCCCTAAGCTTACTGCCACGGGTTTATGGTCCTAAACTCCAGGTTGACCGTACACTCCTGGTTGACCGTGAACTCAAGTTTGGACAAAATAATTAATTTTCTTTTCGGCTAAATTTTAATCGATTGAAATATTATTTGCTCAAATATCTTTATTTTCTTACTTGGCCTGTTTTAGTGCAGATCAAATGGTAAGCTTAAAATTCGCAGACATTCACAACTTGGTGATTGTTTTGGCAGGTCTCGCAGTTGCACATGGAGAATTCAGGCCAATGCTTCACGATCTGAGACAATGCTGCCTAGCCTCTGCTATCACCATGAACATTGTGGTCTATTAGAACATCATAAAGGAGTTCTGGCAGACTGCTAAGATGAAAAGAGATGACGATGGAGCAGTCACTGTGGATGCGATTATTAAGGGATGCAAGGTTGTGATCACTGTGCAGTTCGTTAGAGAAACATTGCAAATCAATGATTTACCTAGTTTTCCCACCGAGATCGAGATAGAGGACGCCTAGAAGATTCTGAAGAAGATGGGGGTATGAAGGTGACTCCCCTCCTACTATGAAGAAGCTTTTGCCACCATACTGGAGGTTCCTGGCTCATGTGTTCGTGAGCTGCATTTCTGGCAGGAGGTCTGGTGTGGATGAAATCTATTTGACAAACACTGGAGCCATCGTTTCTCTTGATGCAGGGATAGGGTTAAACTTTTGAGGTTTATCCTGGACGAGTTCGTGGTCAACATCAACGCTATAACCCGGGATACTTTCTTGGTATATCCCAGGTTCATTCAGTTATTCATCAACAGACAATTTCCTGAGATGGTCAAGGAAGGAGATACCCTTGACATGAAGTCCTTAGGTCCTCACACTGTTGGGCGCATCATGGAAAATCGCAAGGGAAAAGTCGTCTTCCAAGGACTCTATTCGCTTGTAAAATTCCGAAGATTTGTTGAGCCAAATGAGGCATCCGAGTCTCATGGATCCTCTAACAAAATATCCTCTGAGCCTACTTCCTCAGAAAAAGTGATTTCAAAAAACGATGTGATCACTGTGTCAGATCAGGAAAGAGAAGAGATAGTTGCTCCCAATGTTTCTGTACCTAAGTAGCATGATCTGTAATCAGTCTAAGTCCAAAGTGACTATAATGAACGGTCTTCAAAGATCATGACTGAGACTGGTCTGTATGAAGACCTTGATCTTACAAGCTTTAATAAAGATGAGATTCCGACAAATTTTGGAAGTAATGAAGACTTTTTGTCAAATGTCAATCTCAACACGCCACTTGACAACATCAATGATGTTGCTCATCCAGCAACGAAGACAAGGGACTCCGATGACATTCTTGAGTCAACACCTATTACTACCAATCAAGTGGTTGATACGACAACTCCAATGGTGACAGTGTCAGGGATTCCACCCCTTGATGTTGTTTCACCTACCACTGAACCACTTTAGAGTGATGCAACAATCCAGACCTTACGACCTCCTTTAAAGAGAAGAAGACATGGACTTCTGGATTCTGATCTATCTCAAGGGTTGCCAATTACACCAACAACTACCCCTACTATTGTCTCATCAAAACCTTTTAGTGAAGGTGCAAGCACCACCTTTGAGGTTGGTGGCTCTTCTGCTCAAGCACCACCTTTGAGGTTGATGATGCCTCTGTACGGCTCGCCATGCATCTAGCTCAGGAACAAACTTCAATACCTTCTTCTAGAGCTAAAGGAATTTCTTTTAGAGAAGGTCATTCAGTAGAAGATAATCCAGTCATTGATGAGCTTCAGAAAAGGGTGAATTTGCTTGATCAAAAGAACATAGAGCTCGGTATCCAAGTTAATGATCTTTTGAGCGAGAATATAAATATGAAGATTCAAGTTTCTGATCTTGAAGAGGATAAAGCTTTGAAGACCAAGCAGATTTCTGACTTACAAGAGCATTTTAATCTCCTGACTTCAAGTTACTTTGATTTGAAGAAGAAGAAGTTAGAAGAGGAACTTGGTGACAAGTTCAAGACATCCGCTGATGAGTTACGGATCAATCTGCACATCCAAGCTCATCACATTGTGACATCTGCTCCAACATCACATATTGTTGATAGGTTTGAAGAAGAGCCAGCTCAAGCTCCAAGTGTTATGGCCTTAAAACGTGCCAAACTAGATAAATCTGCTGAGAAAGGTCAATACTTGTTTAAAAGGAGCTCGGATCAGAATGCTCCTGCGGATCAGCCCACCATCACCTTTACAGATATTGGAGAGAATCTCTTCAAGAATGTTTATGATGATAGGTCAGGGTTCATCTCATGGGGATTTCACGACACCTTAAACATGTGGCTCGTGAGACGAAAGAGTGGGACCACTGAACTATATAAAGATGATCATGACTTCAACTCCAGGACCAAGGTTGATCTTTCAGAATTGTCACAGGCTCCTTTTGCCAATCCCTGTCAAAATCCCCAGGCTACACAGTTCAAACATTTCTTGGAGGATCAAGTACTCAAGGATTTTCCTTCAATGAAGACTGGAGAGTCTATTATTAAAGTATACCCAAGTATGATTGATCCTAAAACCAATCAACCTCTTCGAGATGTGATGTGGGTAGCTACCAAGCAAGTGAAGCAGATTCCTATCCTTCAGGATCATCCAGATGGATCTCTGCGAACTATGTTGTACTGGGTGTTTGATGAAACCACTGCATCTGCTGTCATCAAAATTGAGAAGGGATGCATCCGATTGTACGATAAAAGAGACATGCTTCAGTTTGCAAAGTGGGATATACATCAGCTGAGCCATCATCATATTAAAGTTGCAGAAGACATCTTTGAGCTAGCTGCCAAAGACTTTACAGCTATTGTTGTGTAGATCTTTAACAAACGGATAGGGAATGGAGCGATGGGGAAGTCGGATGTACTGGTGGTCGAAAAAGACTGAGCTCAAGCTAGCACCAAACCAAAGGGGAGATTGAAGGTTCTAGTTAGTGGTTTGGTCTAGGGTTTCATTGTAATAAGTTCTTTTGAATCTTTATGCAGTTTTGGTAGAATGTTTGTTAGTTTACGACCCATTAGTGAGTTTACGACCGTCAGCCTGTTTATGTCCGTAAACCCAGTGTTCGGACCAAGTCCACTATATATAGGGGTTTTTAGGTCATTAATGGTTGTTGATGCCACAAGAGTTCACGATCATAGAGAGCAAGTTGTACCAGACGTTTTATGCAATATAAGCGTGTGCAAGCTTGTTTCAATTCTGTTTCTACCTTGTTTATTATTCTATTTGGTTGTGTGATTGCTTGATCATTGGTAAAGATCCGTTTAGGGACCTTACAGTACACTTGCGTACGCTAAACATACTCCTCCAGGGTCCAAAAATTCAAAATAAGCTCTTAGTGGCTAAGACAATGACTTCCAAACTTGGATATGACCCTAATGAGATGTATTAACCCGTAAAGTTGGCAACTTTACTCCTTTTCAAGGCTTAATGGGAGCAAAACCTTAATAAAATCCATAATAATGAACCAAACTCATGCATGCCTCACAATAACTCATCAAGATGACATTTTTATGAACAAGGGACATCCCAAAGGCCAACATCGCTCATTGTAAACTTTTGAAGTAGCTTATACTTACAAGGATGACTCTGAGGACCAAAAAGAACCCAAATTACTCCTTAAACTAGATCTAACACCTAAAGTCATCAAGATAGATATTTTATACCTCCAAAATGTAGATCAAGATGCAACAAGCCTAGATCAAAAAGCTTTAAGCAATCCCACACTTCTCCAATAAGCTCCTTCTTCTTTAAAGATCTCTAAAATGCATGAAATACCACTAAAAGCTCAAAAACTGCTCAAATGGGGGCTATGGTTTCATTTATAGGGTTTAGAGGGATCGAGGCAAAAGATAATAGGGTATGGCGATGAGTTAAGGAGCTTAAATAGGGTCCAAGACCCTAAATTAGGGTTTGGGTCAGACTGGAGTATGCCCAACATACTTTTGGTACGCCCAACGTCCTTCCTAGAGCACCCACGATGATACTACTCATTATTCCCATCATACACCATTTATACCCAGCATACTAGTCTTCTCACTAGTACGCCCCGTGTACTCGATTAAACCCCAAAATCACCAAACTTCGGAAGGCCATAACTTCTTCGTTATAAGTCTGTTTTCGATGATCCTTATATCCACGAAGAGGTAATGGGAAGATCTACACTTCTATTAACTCATACTTTCCTTAAAACTTCACAAACAAAATCCAAATTCAATAAAAGCCCAAACTGGCACTTTACCGAAATACCCCTTGGCTCCAAAACACAAATCGAGCTCCCAGATCATCCAAATTAAATTATGCACACCCAAATGGTTCTAAATCTCCTTACCTCAATGGCCCTAAGCTGGATGATACTCGGTCTTTGGTCACCACCCTGCAATAGGAAACGATGCAGAATAGGGCGTTACATATTTAAAGTGGATTTCCAAACTATATATATATATATATATATATATATATATATATATATATATATATATATATATATATATACCAAAGGAATCCTACCTTCAATATGATTTTATCTGGTCATTCCTTATTTTATAGAACTTAGTATTCATTGGGATTAATGAGGAATCTAATATATTCTTAATATAGTCTATGTAATAAAAACAAATGCTTAGACTTTGTAATATTTATATTTAGGTCAATTTAAAGGAAAAACAAAAATTTTATGCGGGGAGTTAACATAAAAATAAATCTTCCATCTTTAATCAAGTGAGTGCGTAGTTAATTTCAAGAGCATGCTTTTAATAAAAGTATCTATTATTTAAAAGATTAAATATATGTTGCAAGCTTACTAGTTGTATTATGTGCTATATATATATATATATATATATATATATATATATATATATATATATATATATATATATATATATATATATATATATATATATATATATATATATATATAGCTTGTAGAGTGATTGCATGACTACTTTCATTATCATAATCTTAATACAAGTATTGAATATTTAAAAGATTAAATGTATACCTTGCATGTGAATGTATCATTAGTTTCATGAACATAATCAAAACAAATGTATTGACTACTTAAAAGATTAAATGATTACTGAATGCTTACTGTTTGTTTTTGTGCTAAGAATTATAAAGGATTCTTACTTCAAAGTAAGTTAAATAAGTTGGTAGTATCATACTAGAGGTGTGTGTCAGATTTGGAACAAATAGTAAAGCTTTTTTTTATGGAACTATTACTCGTTGAGGTACGAGTTACATACTGGAGTACTACATTTGTATTCCTTTATACAACCAGAAATGGTAGGTCTGTATCAAGCAACCAGTAGGTATGTTTGGGTCATCTTCCGGAGTAAGATGACAACCACTATTTTCCTTTTGGTATATTCATTCACGTCAATGTTTTTGTATTCTATCCTCCAAAAGGTTTTCCTTTAATGACTTATACTTTCCAAGAAATCTTTAAAGAAGTATGGTCTACTTGTTTCTTATAGTGATTCATCAGGATAAATCCCATATGATCATTGTTTTAGGATCAACATGTGAGAATCAACGGAACGGGTAACAGGGTTATAGTATCTTATAAATATCTATGGTGTATGATGTATCTCTATTTTTTTGTAACAGTTGGTTTTGCATGATTACTATTTATGTATTTTTAACATAATAATATCATGGGATTGACAAACTCATGTGTAGAACTGGCAATGGGGATGGGTTTGGAGTGAATCAACAATGATCCAAAACTTTTTAATAAATTTGAAAATCTGATCCAAAAACCCTCCCTAACCTACAAGGTTTTGAATAACAAAACAATACCCTTATCCACCGAATCAATAGATATTGAAACCTACCCTATAACCAGTAGGTTTTTTTAATAATCAAACACATTTTACTTAATTCTTAAAATTACAACTCTTAAAGAAAAATGTCTATTATAGCCAAATATTTAAAATAACTATTGTTAAATAAAATAAATGACAGATTTAGAAAATGCATTACGTATTCGAGAGCTTTTAAGTAGAATTAAAAATCACTATTGTAGCAACTTCCGATTGATTTTAGACTCTTGATTGCAGTGATAGAGAATAAAATTTGCAAACTTTCTTCCGATTGATAAATGACTTTATCGATTTATAAATGAAATTGGTGAATGCTTGATGAAATATAAATCAAATTATATCATGATTCTTGGTAGCATACTGAAAATCTAGAAATCGACCCCTCAAGTCTTGTGTAAAAACAGTTTTCTCTTTGGAATTTCGATTGGATTAAAATAAAATGTTAAGCGACATAATATATATATATATATATATATATATATATATATATATATATATATATATATGTGGTGGGTGATAAATGGAGCAGATCGATGATAATCCATACCCATCCATTTCAAATAAAAGGGCTAACGGGTATGGGTCGTTAACAGGTAAACAAATCAAAAACTATGCTCCAAACCCATATATTTTTTATAGGTTTGCATCGCATCAGGGATAAAACCTGCTCCATTTCTAGGTTTACCTATGTGTCTCACAAAGTTCCCAAAGTTGACATACTCAATTTATATGCATCGCATGTAAAACAACTAAGGTTACTTGAACTTGAAGAGAAATAATGAGTTATTAAAGATACAATACCGATATAACTTTATATTTTATTATGTTATGTATTGATTACGACATCCTTAAGGTTTAGTTATCTTAAAACAACATCAGGACTAAAAAAGGATTTATTAAACATGACTTTCCACTAACTAAGACACCATGCTTTTGAAAGCATCAAAAAAAACTTTGATTTGGCTTTGAAAAGTTGGGGATGTCACACATGCATTCCTAATAATCATGAATTAAATAATAATCTTTTTTATTTGTAACCGTATCATGTAACAAATATATATAACAATCACATACTTACCACCGTAAATCAATACCGATGTAACTTTATATTTTATTATGTTATGTATTGACTATGACATCCTTAAGGTTTAGTTATCTTAAAACAACATCAACACTAAAAAAGGATTTATTAAACACGACGTTCCACTAACTAAGACACCATGGTTATGAAAGCATCAAAAGAAACTTCGATTTGAGTTTGAAAAGTTGGGGATGTCACACATGCATTCCTAATAATCATGAATTAAATAATAATCTTTTTTATTTGTAACTGTATCATATAACAAATATATATAACAATCACATATTTGCCACTGTAAATCCAAGTATGTAAATATGGTTAATTATTAACTATAATTTTTTCTATCATATGTTTTATAGATTTGGAAACCATGTATTAATGAGACTTTAAAGTAGTATATATATATATATATATATATATATATATATATATATATATATATATATATATATATATATATATATATATATATATATATATATATATATGGGACGGTTTCATTAGGATTTAAAATAAAGTATAGATCTTGTGATTCAAGCTCAACCATATATTTATCATTGTCGCTTTAACACTTTAGCATACCGTCGCGATAAGATAATATGTAATCATAAATTATAATATGTCCGAAAGGTAGGTATAATTATATATATATATATATATATATATATATGTGTGTGTGTGTGTGTGTGTGTCTGTGTGTGTGTGTGTTTGTGTGTGTGTGTAATGTCCCAAAAATACAAGATAAAAATTTCATTTTTTCATCAACCAAAATAATTCATTTAATTATTCCATAAGATAATAAGAGTATAAAGTATTCTCAAAACATCATAGTAAGTCATAAAAATAGATAGAATAGAAATTTCTAGGCGATACAGTGATCAAGCAGGAACTTTTCCTTTGGAACTAGAAGTATCTGAAATATTTGAATATAAAATGGTAAGTACAAATCTTATTAAGTTCCCCAAAAAACGACATGTCATATATGATATCACGGGTGTATTCCAACCCCAAGTGAATGTTGTGGGCCAAATCGTAGTCTTACAATCACTTCCTACCATGGGCTAAATCATGGTCATTCATGCAAGTGCTAGACGCCAGATCTTGTTCTTCCATGCAATTGCCAAGGTCCAAATCCTGGTTGTTTATACAGTTATAAGGGGGTCTTATCCTAGTATTTCATTCAATAGTCACCAAACCAATAGATATCGAAACCTACCCTATAACCAATAGGTTTTTTTAATAATCAAACACATTTTACTTAATTCTTAAAATTACAACTCTTAAATAAAAATGTCTATTATAGCCTAATATTTAAAATAACTATTGTTAAATAAAATAAATGATAGATTTAGAAAATGCATTACGTATTCAAGAGCTTTCAAGTAGAATTTTAAATCACTATTGTAGCAATTTCCGATTGATTTTAGACTCTTGATTGCAATGATAGAGAATAAAATTTGCAAACTTTCTTCCAATTGATAAATGACTTTATCGATTTATAAATGAAATTGGTGAATGCTTGATTAAATATAAATGAAATTATATCATGATTCTTGGTAGCATACTGAAAATCTAGAAATCGACCCCTCAAGTCTTGTGTAAAAGCAATTTTGTCTTTGGAATTTCGATTGGAATTAAAATTAAATGTTAAGCGACATTATATATATATATATATATATATATATATATATATATATATATATATATATATATATATATATATATATATATATGGGGTGGGTGATAAATGGAGCAAATCGATGATAATCCATACTCATGCATTTCAAATAAAAGGGCTAGCGGGTATGGATCGTTAACTATATATATATATATATATATATATATATATATATATATATATATATATATATATATATATATATATATATGGGGTGGGTGATAAATGGAGCAGATCGATGATAATCCATACCCATCCATTTCAAATAAAAGGGCTAGCGGGTATGGATCGTTAACGGATAAACAAATCAAAAACTATGCTCCAAACACATATATTTTTTACAGGTTTGCATCACATCAGGTTTAAAACATGCTCCATTGCTAGGTTTACCTATGTGTCTCACAAACCTCCCAAAGTTGACATACTCAATTTATATGCATCGCATGTAAAACAACTAAGGTTACTGGAACTTGAAGAGAAATAATGAGTTATTAAAGATTTAATACCGATGTAATTTTATATTTTATTATGTTGTGTATTGAATACGACATCCTTAAGGTTTAGTTATCTTAAAACAACATCAGCACTAAAAAAGGATTTATTAAACAAGACTTTCCACTAACTAAGACACCAAGGTTTTGAAAGCATAAAAAAAAAACTTCGATTTGGCTTTGAAAAGTTGGGGATGTCACACATGCATTCCTAATAATCATGAATTAAATAATAATCTTTTTTATTTGTAACCGTATCATGTAACAAATATATATAACAATCACATACTTACCACCTTAAATCAATACCGATGTAACTTTATATTTTATTATGTTATGTATTGATTATGATATCCTTAAGGTTTAGTTATCTTAAAACAAGATCAACACTAAAAAATGATTTATTAATCAAGACTTTCCACTAACTAAGACACCATGGTTTTGAAAGCATCGAAAAAAACTTCGGTTTGGCTTTGAAAAGTTGGGGATGTCACACATGCATTCCTAATAATCATGAATGAAATAATAATCTTTTTTATTTGTAACTGTATCATGTAACATATATATATATATATATATATATATATATATATATATATATATATATATATATATATATATAACAATCACATACTTACCACCGTAAATCCAAGTATTTAAATATGGTTAATTATTAACTATAATTTTTTCTATCATATGTTTTATAGATTTGGAAACCATGTATTAATGAGATTTTAAAGTAGTATATATATATATATATATATATATATATATATATATATATATATATATATATATATATATATATGGGACGGTTTCATTAGGATTTAAAATAAAGTATAGATCTTGTGATTCAAGCTCAACCATATATTTATCATTGTCGCTTTAACACTTCAGCATACCGTCGCGACAAGATAATATGTAATCATAAATTATTGTATGTCCGTAAGGTATATATATATATATATATATATATATATATATATATATATACATATATATATATGTGTGTGTGTGTGTGTGTGTGTGCGTTTGTGTGTGTGTGTAATGTCCCAAAAATACAAGATAAAATTTTCATTTTTTCATCAACCAAAATAATTCATTTAATTATTCCAAAAGATAATATGAGTATAAAGTATTCTCAAAACATCATAGTAAGTCATAAAAATAGATAGAATAGAAATTTCTAGGTGATACAGTGATCAAGCAGAACCTTTTCCTTTGGAACCAGAAGTATCTGAAATATTTTAATATAAAATGGTAAGTAGAAATCTTATTGAGTTCCCCAAAAAACGACATGTCATATATGATATCACGGGTCTATTCCAACCCCAAGTGAATGTTGTGGGCCAAATCGTAGTATTACAATCACTTCCTACCATGGGCTAAATCATGGTCATTCATGCAAGTGCTAGAGGCCAGATCTTGTTCTTCCATGCAATTGCCAAGGTCTAAATCCTGGTTGTTTATACATTTGTAAGGGGGTCGTATCCTAGTATTTTATTCAAAAGTCACAAGACAACTAGCATCATATATAGTATATTGAGAAGATTCATCTCACACTCGAAGTTGACAAAACCAAAGATCTTACCTTCAAGACACTGGTGCTACACACTACCTAATGAAACACCTAAAGCCAAAACCTTAGTCTACTGTCTAAAACGAGTGATTTGACTAAGCGTCACTCAGGTAAAAAATTCAACGGTCAACGGTCATCACGTCGTGGCCAACCACCGGCCACATCGTAGCTTTTCAACACATTCGCGACCAACTCCACCACCATGTCGTGGAAAACATACAACCACACCGTGAGAGATACTGTAACGACCCGTTCCCAGTATGTTCATTTATTGGTAATTGTTGTGAGTTTTGCAAGAGGAACTCGGCGAGTTCATAGCCTGACTCGCCGAGTAGGGTCGCGGCTGCGAGCACGCGTGAGCCGGGGACTCGGCGAGTCCATATTCTGGACTCGGCGAGTCCATCCGTCTGGGTGAAACCCTAAATCCCCGGGTTGCCCACTATTTAAACCACCTTATAGCCCCATTCTCGCCTCCCTCACCCTGAGAACACAGTGAGAAAACCCTAATCCTCCCTTGAGAGCTTATAAGTGATTTGGTGCCATTTTGTGAAGGTGTGAAGAAGGAGAAGAAGAAAGAAGCAAGGAAACGAGTTGTAGTGCAAAGATCCAAGGGCAAATCTGAGTTTATTGAGGTATTTTCGGAGTTCCCTTCTTGTTATATGCTTTAAACTTCCATTAGAGCTCTTCTAAGAGCTATTTGATGTTTGTTCCAAGCCTTATGTTTGCATGAATGTCTTAATAAGTCGAAATACCTTTGGATCTGAATGTTGGGGTGTTGTAGAGCCCATATCTTCTGTCTTTTTGGAGTTACTTTGCATATTAATCATAGATCTACCCATTTTATGCATCTTTTAGCCTTATTTCCCTTATTCATGAGGTTGTGCACGTAAAGTTGGAAACTTTACGTGGTAAATCAGCTTATTGGACTCAGATCTATCAATTGTATGCGTTGGATTCAAACAAAATCGAGTAAAAATCAGTTGCATGGCGGCAACTCGGCGAGTCGGGAAGAACGACTCGGCGAGTTGGGTCGCGAGTTCCCGAGTCCTTCATTTTGATCAGTGTCGAGTGAATCCAGTAAGTTAGAGAGTGGACTCAGCGAGTTGAGGGTAGACTCAGTAATGGAGGGACTCGGCGAGTTGTTCATGCAACTCGGCGAGTCCAAGGCAATCTTCTTAGGATCATGAACAACTCGTCGAGTTTGTTCATACGGCTCGGCGAGTCGGATGAAGATTGTCTGAGTTCTTGGATCAAGAGGGTACTTGTCGAGTCGATGCCACACTCGACGAGTAGCAGCGGGTAGAACTGAGAAGTGAGAGTAGGACTCGGCGAGTTGGGTGACCCAACTCGGCGAGTCAGCCCCAAAAGTAAGTTGACTTTGACCAAGGGTAAAAGAGTCATTTTACCCCAAGTGCAGTGTTTAGTATTTGATTGAGTGTGTTCATGGGTTTGTAGCCGAGGAGATTCAGGAGCAGCAGCCGGTAGCTTTCAGAGACACACACTCAGCCGCCAGTTTACGAGGTGAGTTTCCTTCAAGTAGGGACGGGTCTAAGGCCGCAATGCCGGCCCGTCCAGTTAGCAGTAGTTTCCGGACTTCGGTCCGATGTAGCAGCTAGTATGTTTGATGCCTTCGTGGCTCAGACAGGATTTATGTGCTATGTTTTATGTGTTACGTGTTATGTGTTCCGGGCTACGGCTCGATGTAGTATGCAGAATATGTGTTCATGCTAGTTGATATGCTATGATATGTTCAGTCAGTTATTTCCGGACTCCGGTCCGATGCAGGGGACAAGGTCCCAGTTAGTTCCGGACTTCGGTCCGATGCAGTTAGTTCCGGACTTCGGTCCGATGCAGTTAGTTTCGGACTTCGGTCCGATGCAGGGGACAAGGTCCCAGTCAGTTCCGGATTTCGGTCCGATGCAGTTTCCGGGCTTCGGCCCGATGCAGTGGGCAAGGCCCAATATGTGTTATATGCTATTGTATGGTATGTGGTATTTTGGGGGAGCTCACTAAGCTTCGTGCTTACAGTTTCAGTTTTGGTTTCAGGTACTTCCGCAAGCAAAGGGAAGAGCTCGGGATGATGGCATCGCACACACCACCGCCTCAGCTTTAGCCTGGGATTGATTTAGTTGTTTGATCTGATGTAGTATGATACAGTTTTCCGCACAGTATTTTATTATGTTTTGGAGTACATCACGCACGGTTTTATTATATGATGCTCTGATTACAGTTTTGATTATATTAAAAACAAAAATTTTTGGGTCGTATTTTGGGTCGTTTCAAGTTGGTATCAGAGCCCTGGTTTGAGGGATTCGGATACACTTCCGGGTGTATCTGAACTCAAACTAAGGGAAAAAAAAAGATTTCTAAAAGTAAAATGTTTTCTAAAAGAATTATGAAAGCACTTAAAAAGAAAGAAATTTTTAAACAAGATAAGGGTGTGGTGCATGCGATCAGCCGAGCTCAAGTAAGTACTCCCAAATTACCCATACAAGTTATTTGTTCAATTTCAGTTTTAGTAGAACAGCATGCTAGTATAGGACTAAGGATTTAGGAGAATGCCTTATGTGCCTGCTTATGTGTTACAGCTTTATGAGTATTGCATGCTAGTACTGAGTAGACAGCAGTAGGATAGCCTGATTAGGTTATGCCTGATAGCAGGAGCTTAGCATCTTATGCTAGATCAGTTTCTCGTTTTGAGAATAGTTTTGCCTAAGTATGTTCCCTTATTCCGAATGCTGCTTGCTTCATGCTTTGTGGGAGTTCTGAGTGATGGAAGTTAACCATTAAGTGAACACGTTACACCATATGTGATCAGGGTTAAATAATCCCAGAGTGCTGGAACTGACCCTATTGCGCAGCTCTTGTTTGAGTCCAACCGTTATAGGGACGGGTCTTTTACTTGAAGGATTATCTGATCTTCGTCACATGTGATGGTGTTCAGGTGATGGTTAATTAGCATTATAAGGAGACCTGCAGCAGCTGAGGACTAGTTGAGTTAAGTCTGAGGTTTCCCTGGGGCAAGCCTAGGACGAGAGTAGCAGAGATCAGTAGTAGTAGAAGTGACTTGGTGGAGTCATGGCAGTTCTTGAAGAAAGTACGGATAGATGTGGAAGGTAGTATGGGCCCGTACTACTGGAAGCAGAGGATCCGTACTCGAATCAAGAAAGGCTGAGACAAGACCAGAGAGCTAGTTGTAGTATCAATGATCCCTCAAGATATTTCTGTTTTCTGATGTAATTGTGATGTGTTTCAGAATGGTGGTTTTGCGTTCGAGACCAGCAGCCGGCAGCGGAGGTGCCGGGGAGGGATCAGGTTCAGGCTCGGGGAATGAGCGCATGGATGAGCAGACCCGAGAGTTTCTTTCTTCGGAGATTACGCGCATCATTATAGAGCAGACTCCTGTGATCTTCGGTTCGATCAAGGAGGGGATTCTAGAGCTGATGGATGAGAGACTGGGCACCTTCCGTGCCGAGGTGGCGGCCATGATGGGGTCGCGCACCCTTACCTTCAGGGAGTTCAGGGCATGTGGAGCCCCGGACTATCATGGGGCGCGGGACCCCATAGCGAGCACCAGATGGTTGGCAGATGTGGCCAACGCTTTCCGTACTAGCAGATGTCCCGAGGGGGACAAGGTCAGATTGGCATCCTGTCTTCTGAAGGACAGGGCACGAGATTGGTGGGAGGAGGTCGGGCATGCCATTGGGGATGATGCAGCATTGGACGCCATGACCTGGGCTGATTTCTCTACCAGGTTCAGGGCGGAGTTTGCACCGGTCATTGAGGTGCAACAGCTAGCTAGGGAGTTTCAGGACCTCACCCAGACTACAGAGACAATGGCGGAGATCACCGCCAAGTTCAGGGAGAGGGCTCTTCTCGTTCCTCAGTATGTAGCTGATGACGAAATGAAGAAGGCCCGTTATCATGAGATGTTGCGGAGCGATATCCGCCAGTTTGTGAGCCGGTCCAGCTGTAAAACGCTGGAAGATATGATTGCTAGAGCTCGGGAGAGGGAGATTGATCTTGAGATGGAGAAGAAGAGGAAACCGGAGGCGGTTTCGGGTTCAGGCAGTTCGGGCAAAAAGCCCAAGGTTTCGGATCACAGATCTAGGAGTCAGCAGAGCCACGGTCGATGTGGCAAGTGTGGGAGATTGCACGAGGGAGCGTGCAAGGCAGGGAGTTCCGGCTGCTACAAGTGCGGTCGGATTGGGCACTTGAGTAGGGATTGTACGGCCCCTGCTACTGCCGTCGCAGCATCAGATCTGATTTGCTTTCAGTGCAATCAGAGGGGACATAAAAAGTCCCAGTGTCCGAGTTTAGCTTCAGCAGGGAAGGTGGCTGCACCTGCCCCTGCTACCTTGAGGATTACAGATGGCCGGCAGGGCCGAGCTGATGCGCCAGTGGCGAAGAGTAGGGCGTTTCAGATGACAGCAGAGGAGGCGCGAGCGACTCCTGATGTGGTGACGGGTATGTATCTTCCCTTTTATCTCTTTATTATTATTGATTAAATGTTGCTTATGGTTGTATGTTTTATTCAGGGTCGTTCTCTGTGAACGGCATTTCTGCTTTGGTATTATTCGATTCGGGGGCTACCCGATCATTCGTATCTCTTGCGCTTAGCAAGAGGTTCAGTAGAGCTCCAGGGGAGCTGGATTGTCCATTAGAGGTTGAGATAGCGGATGATAGGACCGTGAGGGTCGGCAGAGTGCACAGAGGGTGTTCTCTTCAGTTATTTGATGAGCAGTTTTCGGTGGATTTGGTACCTATTCCCCTGCGAGGGAATAAGGTTATTGTGGGTATGGATTGGCTAAGCCCCAATGGGGCGGTGATTGATTGCGAGCTTCAGTTAGTGAGGGTTCGCACTCCCAGTGGGGGAGAGTTGGTGATTCAGGGCGAGAGGCCACAGCGAGGACCGACCTTTTGTTCCGCCGCTAGGGCGAGGCGCTATGTTCAGCAGGGTTGCGCCGGTTTTGTAGCCTACATTTTGGATGCCCGGGAGAAGGGCAAGTCGACAGTGGATGATGTTCCTATTGTTCGAGACTACCCGGATGTGTTTCCTGAGGATTTGCCGGGGATACCTCCTGAGAGACAGGTCGAGTTCCGGATCGACCTCGTCCCTGGTGCGGCTCCGATAGCCAAGGCACCGTATCGACTAGCCCCCCCTGAGATGCAGGAGTTGTCTACACAGCTGCAGGAGCTGTTAGACAAGGGTTTCATTCGGCCGAGCAGTTCGCCTTGGGGAGCGCCAATCCTGTTTGTGAGAAAGAAGGATGGGTCGCATCGTATGTGTATTGATTATCGGGAGCTGAATAAGGTAACGGTGAAGAACCGTTACCCACTCCCGAGGATAGATGATTTGTTTGATCAGCTTCAGGGAGCGTCTTGGTTCTCCAAGATCGATCTACGCTCCGGATATCATCAGATGCGGGTTAGAGATGAGGATGTGCAGAAGACTGCTTTCAGGACCAGGTATGGTCATTACGAGTTTGTGGTGATGCCATTTGGGCTCACCAATGCCCCAGCCGCGTTCATGGATCTCATGAACCGCGTGTGTAGGCCGATGCTGGATCGGTCAGTGATAGTGTTCATAGATGACATCTTGGTGTATTCCAAGACGCAGGAGCAGCACGAGGAGCACCTGCGGGAGGTGCTAGAGGTTTTGAGGAGGGAGAGACTTTTCGCAAAGTTCTCCAAATGTGAGTTCTGGTTGCGCGAGGTGCAGTTCCTTGGTCACCTCGTAAACCAGAAGGGTATTCTGGTAGATCCGGCCAAGATAGAGGCCGTGATGCAGTGGGAAGTCCCGAAGTCTCCATCTGAGATTCGGAGCTTCCTAGGGTTGGCAGGGTATTATCGGAGATTTATTCAGGATTTGTCCAAGATAGCAATGCCGCTCACCCGACTGACCAAGAAATCAGTGGTATTTCGTTGGGGTCCGGAGCAGCAGACAGCATTCGAGACCCTCAGGCAGAGATTGTGCGAGGCTCCGATCCTTACCTTGCCAGAGGGAGTAGAGGACTTTGTAGTCTATTGTGATGCCTCGATCACAGGTTTGGGAGCAGTTCTGATGCAGCGAGGCCATGTGATAGCTTATGCCTCGAGACAGTTGAAGCCTCGCGAGGCTAATTATCCTACCCATGATTTGGAGCTGGGGGCAGTTGTGTTTGCCCTCAAGATTTGGAGGCATTACCTTTATGGGGTCCGTTGTACTATATACACAGATCATAAGAGTTTGAGGTATCTTATGGATCAGCCGAGTTTGAATATGAGGCAAAGGAGGTGGTTGGACGTGCTGAAGGACTATGACTGTGAGATCCTTTATCATCCAAGGAAGGCCAACGTGGTGGCCGACGCCCTAAGCCGCAAGGTGTCAGCGGCCCCTATCAGGGACCTGTGTATGAGGATGACAGTGATCACTCCACTGTTGGAGCGGATCAAGGAGGCTCAGATGGAGGGCCTCAAGGAGGAGAGGCAGAAGTGTGAAAGGATAGTAGGCCGAGTAGCTTCATTTGAGTACGACGGTCGGGGTTTGTTGACGCTTCATGGTAGGGTATGGGTACCGTACTGGGGTGGGGTACGGCAGTATTGATGGACGAGGCTCATAAGTCTCGATTTTCTATCCACCCAGGAGCGACAAAGATGTATCGAGATCTTCGACCTGAGTATTGGTGGCCCTGCATGAAGCGGGACGTCGCCTGGTACGTCGAGAGATGCCTGACCTGCCGGAAGGTCAAGGCGGAGCACCAGAGACCTCACGGCAGGATGCAGCCGTTAGACATTCCCGTGTGGAAATGGGAGGACATTACCATGGATTTTGTCACCAAGCTTCCCCGGACCGCACGTGGAGTGGACTCGATATGGGTAGTAGTGGATCGGTTGACGAAGAGTGCCCATTTTATCCCGATCCAGGAGAGTATATCGGCGGAGAAGTTAGCCGATATCTATGTGCGTGAGATCGTGGCACGTCATGGAGTGCCGGTATCAGTGGTGTCTGACCGAGATGTCCGTTTCACATCCAGATTTTGGAAGCGGTTTCACGACGAGATGGGTACTCGTCTCCATTTCAGCACCGCTTTCCACCCTCAGACAGACGGGCAGAGCGAGAGGACGATTCAGACTCTAGAGGACATGCTCAGGGCATGTGTCCTAGATTTCGGTGGCAGTTGGGATACGTATCTTCCGTTAGCGGAATTCTCTTATAACAACAGTTACCATGCGAGCATTGACCGACCTCCCTTTGAGATGCTGTATGGGAGGAAGTGTAGGACCCCGATTTGTTGGGGCGAGGTCGGTCAGCGAGTCATTGGGAGCACAGAGGTGGTGCTCAAGACGACTGAGTTGATCCAGCAGGTCCGTAGTAGACTGCAAACTGCTCAGAGTCGGCAGAAGAGCTACGCCGATAGGAGGCGTTCGGACTTGGAGTTCCAGGTGGGAGATATGGTCCTTCTGAAAGTCTCACCTTGGAAGGGTGTCATCAGGTTCCGGAAGAGGGGCAAGTTGGGCCCCAGATTTATTGGTCCTTTCAGGGTTTTGGCCCGGGTGGGTCGGGTTGCTTATCGGTTAGATCTTCCTGAAGAGCTTAGTCAGATCCACAACACTTTCCATGTGTCCCAGTTGAGGAAGTGTTTGGTGGATGAATCAGCAGTCGTTCCCCTAGAGGATATTCAGGTTGATAGTAGCCTGAATTATATTGAGAGACCGGTCGCGATTCTGGACCGGAAGACCAAGACCTTGAGGAACAAGGAAATTCAGTTAGTAAAGGTGCAGTGGCAGCACCGGAAGGGGTCTGAGTGGACGTGGGAGGCTGAGGAGGAGATGAGAGAGCACTACCCTGAGTTATTTGCACATCCAGCCGTAGCAGACTTCGAGGACGAAGTCTGAGTCAAGTGGGGGAGAATTGTAACGACCCGTTCCCGGTATGTTCATTTATTGGTAATTGTTGTGAGTTTTGCAAGAGGAACTCGGCGAGTTCATAGCCTGACTCGCCGAGTAGGGTCGCGGCTACGAGCACGCGTGAGCCGGGGACTCGGCGAGTCCATATTCTGGACTCGGCGAGTCCATCCGTCTGGGTGAAACCCTAAATCCCCGGGTTGCCCACTATTTAAACCACCTTATAGCCCCATTCTCGCCTCCCTCACCCTGAGAACACAGTGAGAAAACCCTAATCCTCCCTTGAGAGCTTATAAGTGATTTGGTGCCATTTTGTGAAGGTGTGAAGAAGGAGAAGAAGAAAGAAGCAAGGAAACGAGTTGTAGTGCAAAGATCCAAGGGCAAATCTGAGTTTATTGAGGTATTTTCGGAGTTCCCTTCTTGTTATATGCTTTAAACTTCCATTAGAGCTCTTCTAAGAGCTATTTGATGTTTGTTCCAAGCCTTATGTTTGCATGAATGTCTTAATAAGTCGAAATACCTTTGGATCTGAATGTTGGGGTGTTGTAGAGCCCATATCTTCTGTCTTTTTGGAGTTACTTTGCATATTAATCATAGATCTACCCATTTTATGCATCTTTTAGCCTTATTTCCCTTATTCATGAGGTTGTGCACGTAAAGTTGGAAACTTTACGTGGTAAATCAGCTTATTGGACTCAGATCTATCAATTGTATGCGTTGGATTCAAACAAAATCGAGTAAAAATCAGTTGCATGGCGGCAACTCGGCGAGTCGGGAAGAACGACTCGGCGAGTTGGGTCGCGAGTTCCCGAGTCCTTCATTTTGATCAGTGTCGAGTGAATCCAGTAAGTTAGAGAGTGGACTCAGCGAGTTGAGGTAGACTCAGTAATGGAGGGACTCGGCGAGTTGTTCATGCAACTCGGCGAGTCCAAGGCAATCTTCTTAGGATCATGAACAACTCGTCGAGTTTGTTCATACGGCTCGGCGAGTCGGATGAAGATTGTCTGAGTTCTTGGATCAAGAGGGTTCTCGTCGAGTCGATGCCACACTCGACGAGTAGCAGCGGGTAGAACTGAGAAGTGAGAGTAGGACTCGGCGAGTTGGGTGACCCAACTCGGCGAGTCAGCCCCAAAAGTAAGTTGACTTTGACCAAGGGTAAAAGAGTCATTTTACCCCAAGTGCAGTGTTTAGTATTTGATTGAGTGTGTTCATGGGCTTGTAGCCGAGGAGATTCAGGAGCAGCAGCCGGTAGCTTTCAGAGACACACACTCAGCCGCCAGTTTACGAGGTGAGTTTCCTTCAAGTAGGGACGGGTCTAAGGCCGCAATGTCGGCCCGTCCAGTTAGCAGTAGTTTCCGGACTTCGGTCCGATGTAGCAGCTAGTATGTTTGATGCCTTCGTGGCTCAGACAGGATTTATGTGCTATGTTTTATGTGTTACGTGTTATGTGTTCCGGGCTACGGCTCGATGTAGTATGCAGAATATGTGTTCATGCTAGTTGATATGCTATGATATGTTCAGTCAGTTAGTTCCGGACTCCGGTCCGATGCAGGGGACAAGATCCCAGTTAGTTCCGGACTTCGGTCCGATGCAGTTAGTTCCGGACTTCGGTCCGATGCAGTTAGTTCCGGACTTTGGTCCGATGCAGGGGACAAGGTCCCAGTCAGTTCCGGATTTCGGTCCGATGCAGTTTCCGGGCTTCGGCCCGATGCAGTGGGCAAGGCCCAATATGTGTTATATGCTATTGTATGGTATGTGGTATTTTGGGGGAGCTCACTAAGCTTCGTGCTTACAGTTTCAGTTTTGGTTTCAGGTACTTCCGCAAGCAAAGGGAAGAGCTCGGGATGATGGCATCGCACACACCACCGCCTCAGGTTTAGCCTGGGATTGATTTAGTTGTTTGATCTGATGTAGTATGATACAGTTTTCCGCACAGTATTTTATTTTGTTTTGGAATACATCACGCATGGTTTTATTATATGATGCTCTGATTACAGTTTTGATTATATTAAAAACAAAAAATTTTGGGTCGTATTTTGGGTCGTTTCAGATACTTAAACAAACAGTTGTGAAACTCTCCTCACCACGTTGTGGGGAGCAACATGCCACATCGTTCTTTCTGGCTGAAGAGGACATATTTGATTAAGCTCTTAATCTGCTAAGCCCTTTGTTGAAGCTTTCCAAAAAGATTCTTTGGACCCTAAAAGTTCATACAAACCCAAACTTTATGAACATGCATGACCCATGCATGTCCTCCACTCCAACAAGGTCAAATAATAATTAAAATTACCTAAAACTTATGCATGGCTTTCAAAACACTTTCAGCTTCTAGATCCAGAAGATATTATACTCTAGCAACCTTGGTGAATCATAAAGTTGCTAACTTTATTACACCTATCCATTCAAAAATCAACAATAAACTAGTATATGCTAACTTTCTTAGATCTACTAGAAATGAACCATAAAGATTAAGTCTTGAAGACTTACAATGGTGCAGAAAATGATCACAAACGTGGAGATGAGTTGCTTGATGGATCCTTGCACGAGAAATCTTATTCTTCTGCCTTCAAAGGTCACCAAAACATCAAAGTGAGCTTAAAATCTTGAAAGAAGGCTAAGGTTTGATCTTATGCATATAGAGAAGTGTTGGAGGCCGAGGGTGGACAACCCCTAGCAATCAAATCCTTTAAATAGGGTCTGAAGCATTAGGATTTGTGTCAGGTATGACGCTACATCGTGGCTACTTAAAATGTTCGCGGACCAAAACTGGTTGTCTTGTCATGGTGATCCTCGCCACCACATCATGGCCACAAAATTCCACAAGTTTTAAGCATCATAATTTATAACTGAAAACGGAATGTTACAATATATGCCTAATGATAAATGATTACACATATATGTTTGTTCACAAAGTGATTAATCATATATGATTATGGTGGTTTGTGGCAGAGGAGGTGGTAGTAGCAGTGGTGATGGTGATATAAGTGACGAAGATAGCAGTGGTGGTGTCGGTTGGGTGGCAGAGGTGATGATGGTAGCTCTAGCATTTGTGGCGGTGGGGTAGATGGTAGGCGAAAAAGGAGTCTACAGTGCTACATAATCATATATGATTACAAAATCTCTCTTTGTGTCGAAACGTTAGACGTTTAGAGTGGCAAATCATAAATATGTGGTTAGCTTTGAATCTTAAGATTTTTTTGAAAATATCATGTAACCTCTCTCTCTCTCTCTTTATATATATATATATATATATATATATATATATATATATATATATATATATATATATATATATATATATAAACAATTTAAGAATACTTGGATAAGGGTTTTTTAAGAAATTACTTTTGAAGTCGAAACAAAGGTAAAAGGGAGCTGTCTTCATTAAATTCTTTGGAAAGAGACATGATGAAGGATGCAGAGGGAAAAGACAGAGTGAGTCTTCTCCTCTTAGCTATGCTCTAATATCTTCCACTTGAAACTACCTCCTCTCTCATTCAATTTCTACCATGCCAAATAATATTTCTGATATAGAACAGTTATTTGTTTACAGCATTGGAACTATTGAAGATATGATGTGTAACGCGGAATGAGGTGACGAAATAAGTAAAAATAAACAAATTTCAAGCAATGTGCAAGAAGAGTTGATAGTTATTACTTGTAATAAGACGAAGATGACAAAAAAACAACACGTATATATTAGTAATTTGGTATTGTCTACATGTGTCTTAGCCATGTTTATTGCCTACTCTTTTTGTATACGTTCACACTGACCTTGGGAAAAAAAATACTACTCGATGTGTCTGAGTATTTTCTTTTAATATTATTTTTTTGATTCAGAAAATTTGTAGAACCATAAATGAGAGAAGAAGATATATACATACGATGATAATTTCTTTTGTCGCTTTTCCCATGTACTATCACGCTTCTTTTGGTCCCTTAATATCACAATGCCTAATTTGACCCTTTATCCCTGCTGAAATGCATATTTTGTTTTATTTTGGTTATATATATTGCGGTCACATTCTACATATATTATATAGCATTTTGATGACCTATATATGCTTAGATCGCATAAAAGATGCCTAACACATATTGTTAGTCATCGAGATAGTTATATACGTAGAAAATTACATACATACACGTTTATATTGGTATGTATGAGAGGGATTCACAATAAAATTAATTACGTGAATGGTATACTTTAAATCCAAATAATAATGTGTCTTGCATCCGTTTTGGAACCCATGAAGGATAATTAATGAAAGACGTCGTTCTCAAAGACATTTAAGAAGAAAGTTTTTTAAAAGGGTCACATGCACATACTCTTTGTCACATCAAAACACATAGAGTCTGTATGTATACATGATGTTCATCTGTATATGCATTTATTTAGTCATAAAAAAGCTAGCTTTCACCTTTGTATTAAATGAAAATGCAGGGTAATAGTAAAGATGATTGGATATTCACTGAACAACCCACCTCCCTCTTCTATCAAGATTCAAGAAACTTGTGTTAATTGTGCCTTTTGCTTTTCTTTTTAATATATATATATATATATATATATATATATATATATATATATATATATATATATATATTATTGAAGATTTTTTTTTTTTTTTGACAGCTTGTAGCTGTCTCTGGCGATGGTAAACAGGTAAAATTTCAGAGGAATTATGACCTTATTTAGATTGCTAGATAGGTTTAGGAGTTGGAATTTAATATTATTTGACAATAAAATAGAGGAAATTAAACTATAAAGCTTGCTATTATTTACTAGGGTTTTTTATCCAACTTCATAAAGGTATGTCTGTTCTTTGTTCTTTGTGTGTGTGGGAGGTGGGTGGGGTTGGGGGTGGCTAAGATCCAGCTAATTGGTTTGTACTTATATATAATGATGTATAGATGAGAATAAACTCTTGTTATCTTAGTGTTCTTTCTTTTTTTTTCTTTCTTTCTTTCTCTTCTGTCTTTGTTGGTTAATCTATTGGGTTGACTATATTGTTGAAATTAACAGGGAGAGAAAAATGGAGTCATCTTCCAAAATATATGGAGATGGAACAGAAGAATGTCAGAGCAGTGAATCTGGGTGGACAATGTACATTGGTTCCTCCATGGATGACGACGACGGTGGTGACGGTGGTGCTGTGTATGATGCACGTGGTACTTGTGGTGGCAGGAAGAAGGGTACTGTGAAGATAGAAGATGAAGATACAGATGATTCAATGACTTCCGATGCTTCATCTGGCCCAAGTCATCTGCACCTTCAACAACCATGGGATGCACAGGAAGATGAAGGTGACGAGAATCATAAACAAGAAAACTACAAGGGTTCAAGCAAGAAGAACAAGAAATCAGCAGGGAAGAAGAAAGGTGGGTATGAAGAAACCAGGAAAAAAGACGAGAATGAAAAGAGAGGTGTGATTACTACTGTTCAAAGTGGCAATAGGGCTTGGTTTATGAGTAAAAGAAAGTAAAGAAAACACAGTTTTCCGATCTTGTTTTCGTTCTTTTGTGGTTGGTGGTGGTGGTGGTTGGCGGTGGTAACCACCGGCAGGTAGCTAGTTAAAGCTTTTGAAATGAAGTTGTTCTAGAAAGAATCGATTAATACCAGGGAATCATACTGTTATTTTTTGTGTGTATGGTTTCTGTACATCTAATGAAATATCCATCATATGTCGTATGTTTAATTATTTTCTTATTCATTTCATTTCATGTTTTATTTGTGTATACCACTTATATATGTTTCTTTTCAAAATCATATAAAACAAAATGTACATATATTTTGCTCACATGTGCATGAATGGAGTTACATCATAAAATCCAAATTAAATCTTAAATACGAATTGAAACTTGGATTACCAAAAAATGATTCGTTGATGGAAGAACATCAACATGGTCCACTCATTAAGTTTACTTAATTCTAACCTACATGTCAAATGATCATTATTCAAACGAATATCACATCAACTTTAAAAGCGATACCTTCAATTAAGGAGTCTTGATATATTCACAAAAAATAGATTATCCTATATATAGTTGAAGCATATTTATAATAACTTAAAAACGTGTCATACTTTATTATGATTAAGCTCCCATTTATAGTTTTATCTTCTCAAAAAGAAAAACGAAGAAGATATATATCGTTTTCGTTGTTTTCGTTTGGAGAATCTAACATATGCATCAATGAGTTGTACCTTACAATTAGAGAAACGTGAGTTAGTAGAATGGAACACTTGTAAAGTTGGTAAAAGCACATGACACGAAGGAAGGAGGAGGAAGGAAGAAGGAAAGGTCTAATTATAAGCCACCATAGCCACAGCTCAAACACCCAACTTCACAGATAGATTACACATGACGGCTGCACATGCTCCATTCCTTAATTTCCCCTAATTTATATTGTTTGCTAATCCAATTTTGTGATTTATAAGATCGTTAATTAATCTAACATTTTACTGTATACGTGTACGTAACTGTTATCTGTTTATATGTAATGAGACCCACATAGACAATCTAATGTTGATTTGGATGTTCTTGAAACAAAAAATTGTTATATAAATGAACCTAAATTCCAGAACCATGTCATGGAATCGTATATGTATGATTTCTGTAATGATGATAAGTTCTACTTAAAGTTAATGTCTTTTTTATATATTCATGAAACTATTTTTGTGATTTCATATTTAAATATTTGTATGCGCTAAGTAATGGATAGAATTATGAGATGTATTTAGTTTTATTAAAAAGAAATTATTTCAGGAAAATCTTTTCTCATGCCACTAAGTACAATGTATGCATGTGTGTAAGTGCTTTATATTATTTATATTTTATCAAAAGAAATTTTGGTAACATGGTACGATGCTTGTCGTAATAATGCAAACAAAAAAATAAAAACAAGATATTGTTTAGACTAATTAAACGCTTTAATTTTGGCTATATCTTGTGGTCTATACTTCATTTCCTCCATCTAATCTATGTATTTTATTATATGGACGATTATAATTGATATGAAAATATTAAAATCATTGAATTATTTAGGACGGCAGGATATATATCTAATGTTTTAAAAAGCTAAAGTATTAATGTAATTATTGATACGATATTTTCTTTAAATGTTTATCATTAGGTTGTTGGACTGTTTTATGTCGACATGGAGTTTTAATTAAATTTATGTGTACACCTAATTTTTTAGTTATTTATGTAACTTCCCACAAGGCACATATCATTATATTATCAGCTCAAGCCAATCGGCAAGAAAACATTCTAGAGGGTCATCTTACCCATCTTGAAATTGCTTCGTTCGTGCCTCCTTAACAATATAGTTCTCATGTGATATGTTTCCCTCAAGGCTTTAAAACACATTGCTTCATATAAAAGATAACCCAGTCTTATAAGAATTGCTTAGTTCTCATTTTCAACCGAGATGTGTATGTAGTCCCCCACCTTCGACCTACCCATTGCAGTATTTGATATTATCATCGACAAATTGACTCGTGCATTAGCTTTGCTAACATTTGTAACATACCCTACTACATGTACAACAATATTGTCCTTTTTTGCATATCAGCAGAAAGACTTCACAATAGGGTCACCCATCCTGAAATTGTTTGGCCTCTTTAAATGTAGAGTTATCATGGGATATTTTTTCCTCACAAACTTAAAACATGTTGTGTTACAGAAGGTATCTACACCTCTTAATAGGTGAATTCTTAGTTCTCATTTCCATTCAACGAGGGTAACTGTTCTAACCCCCCTCCCTCCCCCCCCCCCCCCCCCATTTATGGGGTTCAACATCTCTATCGAACATATCGACTTGTGTTATGGCTATGATACCATCCAAATCACCAATATCACTCAAAAGCACAAAGTTCCCAAAATACCCCTAAGTCGAACATAATCAAACTTGGTCAAAGTCAAAGTCAAACTGGTCAAACCAACTGAGTCAGCTCAGTTAACCCGCCCGAGTCACCACAGAATGAGTACGCGAGGCGTACTCTAAAGGTACGTTGGGCGTACTCACATGTTGACCACCATCGAGGTGGTTGACCTCGTACGCAAGGCGTACTCCAAATACGCGGGGCATACTCCCAAAAGTGCTAAAACTCAGTAAGTGCTTAATGGCTTAAGCACTCATGCCCATTGTTCAGATATGTGGCTAAAATACTCTCAAGAGTCATAAACTTTCCAAATTTATGACTTTGCATGTTCATTAAGTGCTTATCTCAACTTCTTAATCCATTAACACCTTCTAAATTATGCATGGAGCAAAACCAACCACTTGGGTTCCATTTTTATGACTCAAGACCCTTCTAAGGGTCTGAAAGGACAACTCAATGGGTCAAGAACATGCTATGTTCATGAATCATCATTTTGGGACCAAAAAGTGTCATTAAAGAGCAAAAACCTAAATCTACAAGATGGAGTGTTAATATGCAAGCTTTATGCATTCAAGATATTGCAAACTAAGTAGAAATCAAGGTGCTCTCAACTCCAAGATCTTCTCACAATCTTCTTCTCTCTTCAAAACCACTGCAAAACTCTCTTAAATGCTCAAAATTGCTCTCTCTTGCTCTAGGGTTGCTTGAAGGTGGTTATCACAGATAGAGGCTAGGTAAGAAGAGGATATGAGTCCATAAGGTTGCTTAAATATGATCCAAAGACCTAAACTTAGGGTTTTCATGCATTCCACGTATGCCCTACGTCCGAAGTATACGACTAGCGTACTAAGGCACACCTTAGTACGTTTATTGTACACACATCTATGCACATCGTACTCATCCCATCTCAATTTTCACCAAAATGCCACTTTGGGCCCCCTTTTTCACTCTTTCTTAACTTAGGGACCAAAAATGTAGCATAAATAAAATTATTGAGTCAAAATTAGAAATACCATAACATCATGATGTTACACAATCTAGTTTAAGTGGGGGAGAGTTGTAACACCCTGTCACACCCCCAAACCAAGGATGGCGGAAACGTCCGGGGGTGGAGGACTTCATGTAAAGTATCACAACAACGAGTATAATAGTGCTCAAAGTAAATACAACCATCATAAATATAATTGAAAAAGTTTCACCAAAGTATATGTTTACATGATTCAAATCAATTACATTACGATACAAAGTGAACTGTTCGACGATTTATCGTCCCATCCTCAAAACGTTGTTGGTTTCCTGTTTTCACTGAATTCCTGAGAATACAAGTAGTTTTGAAAAGTGTCAACACAAAGGTTGGTGAGTTCATAAGCTTTTGACAGTAAGAGTTTGAAAATCGATCTTTGTAAAGAGATGTATGATACCAAGAAAATCCAATATTTTCCTTACAAAAGTTATGTAGTCCTAAATACCAGGACCGAAAATGAACAACTATATGTCATACTTAAAGATATAAAAGCGATTTTAAATCGGCATAAAACCCTTTTTGATATGAAGGCGTACAAGTATTTTTCTATACTTAAAGTAATTTCAGTGAGCTAAATAGCTATAACTCGCTGATTTAAAGTTAGAACCCGTAAATCTTATGATTGTTAATACCACATGTGAGCTATCATAACCATACTATGACCTAGATGGCCTGAAAACGACGTTCTTCAGGCGTCGTAGAACTGAAATGACACTTGTCACCCGTAGACCTGCAGGTCCAACTGTAGCTAGCAGCAAGGTGTGGGGTGTCAAACCCAATATAGATCTATATACAACTGTCACGCTCTCCCTCCTGGAGACTCTGGTTACAATACAGGACTTATAAATTGGTTACTTTGGAAGTAACCCGAAGGGAATGACTCACAAATTTATTCATTAACAGATTTACGTGAACTAAACGGAAAACCTTTGATAAATAAGTTTAAGAGGTAATGGTACATAAACTATACCTATTATAGTTTATCCAAAACGTTTGTAATATGTAAAAATTCTTCTATGAATGCTTTAATGTTATAAATTCATAAACTATGCTCATTATGGTTTAATGTACTTGTTCCAAATAAATGAATAATCTTATCATATATGCCTATACTTCAGTATGATGATATACTAACAAGGTAACACATTCAATATTTAGAACTTGACATTATTCACTTTGCTCAACATAATACAAAGTGTTATAAAAATTACAAGCTGTTAACAAATTTTCAGCCTTTCTACACTGTTTTTGAAAATTCATAGAAAAATCATACGAAGTCGAAAACTAAATCCGTAAATTCTGGGAGTCCCAAAAATGTGTCTAGTTTACTCATAATTTTTATCATGATTTTTAATGACCTGTAACTTAGGTGAAAAAGTCCATAATCACAGACTGGTCCGGATTGGTGTTTGAAATGATAGGCAGTTTTGTAAAAATCACCATAAATTGTAGAAAAATCTTATGGAGATGTGCAAGTAGTCATTTTAAAGCTAAGAAGTGGAACTATATGCACCTAAAACAGTTTTGAAAACAAAAATGTTTAAGATGTCCAAAACAGTCCGTGAATGGAGTTGAACTTTTCTGATGAAAGCTGTTAGAAAGATGTAGTTATGTTCTTAATGTTTTAACTTGTATTCCCCCCCTAAAAACTTGAGAAAACATGAGAATGTAGGGGTATGAACTCACCTTGTGGGATTTCAGTAGATAAATATTGAAGAAGAGAAGTGTTCAACCCAAGAACACTTGAAGAATCGCTTGAAGATTCGAAGCTCTAACACAAATATAATGGAGTTTGTGTAAGATACCCATGATTTGAGTGGAAATAATTGAGATAATCTTAAAGGAAATGGATTATGCTTACCAAAGGTGGAGGAAACTCTCAAGATCAGCCCTTGAATCTCGGGTTTCTAGAGAGAGAAAGTGAGAGAGAAAGGAGTTTGATCTTCTTGTGAAATGAGAACAAATGAGAGAAAATGAGGAGAGAGGATGAATATCCAGCTCTCAAAAACGTGGGAGTTACTTGTGAAAGGGAGTAAAAGGTACAAGGTATGGTGGGGAGGTATGGCTGGTCATAGAGTGGGTGTGGGAGTGGTTGCTTGTGTCATAAAGTAAAGCAAAGTCAACACTCCACCTCTTTGTACTTTTACCCACTTGCTTTTATTATTTAAATAGGGATTTTTATGAATTTATGATTAAATTGTGAATATTTAGGGTTTATTATGTTAAATTATGATTTTGGGTGAAAATCCCGCGTTAAAATAATTAAAAACGGGCTTAAAACGCAAATTTGGTTGAAAACCGGGAGAAAAGTGCTTCCCAGCGAGACCTCTCGGTCCTAGGCCGAGGTTCGGTCCCTAGGCCGAGGCTCGGTCCTTGCTGCTGCTGAGTCGGAAGCGAGAGGCTGAACCGGAAGCGAGAAGGGAAGCGAGGGTTCGGTCCGAAGGGAGGCAGTCCGACGCGAAGGCAAGGTTCGGTCCGAGGTCAGGCTAGAACCGAAGGTACTGTTGTGAACAGTAATGAACAGTACCTTCGGGTTCGGTTCTTCCTCTCATGCGACGATCGGTTCGGACCTTCCTTCTATGCGCGGTTCGGCTCGGATGAACAGTGGTTTCGGTTCGTTTCATGGGTCAGCAGCTTCGGTTCGGCTCATGAACAGTACTTTCGGTTCAGACCCTCATGAATAGTACTTTCGGTTCTTTAAGAGGGGTTTCGGTTCCTAAGGTCCGTTTTTCGCGTAGACTTCCGTTTTTGGGCTATTTTTCGCCAATTTCGAGGGTCGGGATGCCCCGAGTGATTATAGAAAGTCGGGGAGAGATTTCGAGAGAGATTTGAGAGAGATTCCTCGTTCTCAGAGAGATTTGGGAGAGATTTGACGTACTTGGAGAGATTTCACATACAAAGAGATACGTGAGAGAGATTTCACATACTTAGAGAGATTTGGGAGAGATTTGACATACTTGGAGAGATTTCACATACAGAGAGAGATTTGGGAGAGATTTCACATACGGAGAGAGATTTGGGAGAGATTTCACATACTTAGGGAGATTTGGGAGAGATTTCACATACTTAGGGAGATTTGGGAGAGATTTGACATACTTGGAGAGATTTCACATACAGAGAGAGATTTGGGAGAGATTTCACATACGGAGAGAGATTTGGGAGAGATTTCACATACTTAGGGAGATTTGGGAGAGATTTCACATACTTAGGGAGATTTGGGAGAGATTTGACATACTTGGAGAGATTTCACATACAGAGAGAGATTTGGGAGAGATTTCACATACGGAGAGAGATTTGGGAGAGATTTCACATACTTAGGGAGATTTGGGAGAGATTTCACATACTTAGAGATATGTGGGAGAGGTTTCACATACTTAGAGATATGTGGGAGAGGTTTCACATACTTAGAGATATGTGGGAGAGGTTTCACATACTTAGAGATATGTGGGAGAGGTTTCACATACTTAGAGATATGTGGGAGAGGTTTCACATACTTAGAGATATGTGGGAGAGGTTTCACATACTTAGAGATATGTGGGAGAGGTTTCACATACTTAGAGATATGTGGGAGAGGTTTCACATACTTAGAGATATGTGGGAGAGATTTCATTGGTGACCTTTTTGAGTGTCCGGCTACGCACTGCAAGGTCTTTAAACCCCGTTAAGCCTTGATTAGGGATCTTGCATACTCCCGGTGAGTATGTAACATTGTTTTATCGGTTTGGCTCTCCACGTACCACCGTTTTAGGTTAAGGAGATTTAGGTGAACGCACTTTTCGATTTATGATCTCTCATTAGAATAGAGAGTTGTTTAGAAGTTATGCAACGTAAACTCTAGTACTCACGACAAATTGGGTTGACCGGTTTGACTTGTTGACTTTTGTTGACTTTGACTTGGCCGAAAATTGACGGTTGTCACACACCCGTTTTCCGTAGTTGTTTAACTTAAGACTTACCAGGATCAAAGATAGAGTTTTTGGGAAAAAAACTCCATGCCACAACATGGTGGATGGATACCCACGACATGGCATGACTTAAATGAAACGCTTCTATCCGATGAGTACCACGGTGTGGCACTTGTTCTAGACAAAACCCATGATTTTAGGGTTTCTCTTATATTTTTGCAACATGCCCCAGGGATTAGCGCATCCTCCTCAACCTCCATGACTCTCAAACCTCTGAAACCCTAACCTTAATCCCTCTTGGTGATTATTGGCTCATTTTGGTACTTTTAGTAGATTGAAGAAGAAGAAGAAGAAGAAGAAGGTGTTCTAGTGTTTTAAGCAAGCAAGGAAACCTCCTCATCATTCTCTTAAGCATATTTTGGACCTTTGAAATGTTTAGCACCCAATCATTGGCTATGAAAGATTTTAGCTAGGGACTGTGTCGACAAGGTGAGTCTTCTCACTATATTATGTAGATTGCTAGATTGTCTCTGTGACTCTCGCATGAAAGACTGTGGTTGCATCACATCACTTGTATGAAAGTGTGTGGTTGAATCACAACACTTGTATGAAATACTATGGTTGGATTACATCTATACGAAAGATTGTGGTTGGATCACAACACTTGTATAAAGACTTTGGTTAGATCACAACACTTGTTTGTCTTTGTGACTTGCATGGAAGACCATGGTTGGATCATGGCAAAAAGGTTATGGTCGGGCTATAATCTTGGAATGATTGTAAAATTATGGTTAGATCATAACATCCGTTAGGGTTGGGTATACTGATATGTATGGCCTGTGGTATTTTGGGGAACTCGCTAACTTTGTGCTTATGTTTTTGTGGTTTAAACATTTCTTGATACATCCAGTTCAATAGGGAAGAGACCGACTTAATTGCACAGCGTTCCCTGATGGCTTCTCCGTTCGCACTGATTGTTATTGTATTACTCTGATGTTTGAAAAATACATTTTTCATTGATTGGATTTGAACAAATGGTTGTATGGATTTGATGTTTTAAAAATGAAAATTTTTGTTGGTATTTTTGGGACGTTACAAAGATATCTACTTAGCCTACATATAGCATATGCAAAGTCAAGTATAGTATATATCATTAGATACATCAGACTACAAATTATTCTTGAAAATTCCACTTGTACAACACTCTCCCTTCAATTTTTAGAATCTTAACCATATAATGTGTTTGACTTAATATCACGTCATCTAGTGTTCTTGTGATCTTGAATCCATGAATCGCATTAGCTATAACCCTGTCTTTCACGTCAAACATAGATCTGAACATATCCTTAGTTTATATTATTATCTTATTGTCAATTACAATGATGAGCATATCATCAGCATATAAACATACGATGACATAACCATGACTAGTGTTTTTCACATAGACACACTTGTCACACTCATTTATTCTAAATCTAATTTCCAACATGGCTTGGTCAAATTTTGATGTCACTGCTCTGGAGATTGCTTTAAGCCATACAAAGACTTAACAACTTTATAAACATTTTAATTCTTTTTCTTGAGACAACAAATCTTTTAGGTTGCTCCATTTAGATTTCTTCGTCTAAATCTCCTTTTAGAAAAAGCAATTTGCACATCCATTTGGTGAACTTGCAGATTTTTAATAGTTGCAATGGCAAGCACCAATCTAACGGATGTTATTTGTGTTACTAGAGAATATGCATCAACTTAGTTTAGACTTTCCTTTTTTTCTATATCCTTTGATTACCAACCTTTCCTTGTATTTATCAATACTACCATTAGCTTTCATCTTTCTCTTAATGATCCAACGGTAACCAAGTGGCTTACAACCTGGAGGTAATCCTCTCGTTCCCACGTATGGTTTTGTAAGATAGAATCTATCTCACTTTTGATGGCTTCTTTCCAATCTGGTCCCTGAGAATAATTGATTGCCCTAATGATAGATTTTGTGTTCACTTTCAAATATAGATGTGTAGAATTCCTGACCAAATGATTTTTCAACTCTAGCCCATTTACTTCTTCTAGGTTCTATTTCTTCCTCATCGTGTTAAACTAGCTAATCTTATTGAACAACATCCTTATCCAGTGAAGATGTATTTTCAGCCTCCTTATACAAACAAGGAAACACATTTTCAAAGAATGAAGCACTCCTTGATTCCATTATTATATTCTTGTGTATTTCAGGATTCTTAGAATCATGCACAAGTAATCAATAAGCACTACTATTTTGTGCATACGTAATGAATACGCAATCCACTATTTTAGGTCCTTGATTTTGTACCTTAGGTGGTGGTACAACAACTTTAGCTAGGAACCCCCATAATCGTAAGTATTTATATGATGGTTTCCTTCCCACCCAAAATTCATATGGTGTTTCATTCTTTTCCTTTCAATGTATCTTATTCAAAAGATAGTTAGAACACAAAATTGCTTCTCTCGCATGTTCTGGATTAAACAAGAACTAATTAGCATGACATTCACCATTTCAAGGTACAATTATTTTCTCAACAATACCATTTTGTTGAGGTGAATAGGGTGCTTTGAAATCATTACAAATTCCATTTTGAGAACAAAATTTAACAAATGAAGAAACATATTCTCCACCCCTGTCACTTTTAACCACCTTGCTTTTCTTGTTGAGTTGATTCTGAACTTCATTTTTATACAAGACAAACTTGTCAATTGCTTCATATTCACTCTTAAGTAATTATATGTAGCAATATGTTGTGCTATCATCGATGAATATGATGAATTATTTGTTGCCAACTATAGTAGGAATAGGATATAAATCACACATAGCAGTATGAATTAAATCAAGAGGTTCATTGTTTCTTTCAACCGTTTGGAAAGATGATCCGGTAAGTTTGGCTTCAACACATATGGGACATTTGTTATTAAATCAATGTCAAATTTTGGTATGTAGATTAGTTTAACCAAATGACGAATAGAATTACAATTTACATGTCCTAAATGGCCTTTCCAAACATTTGAAAACTCAAGCATATAAGTATAACTAGTAACCGCTTCATTCATTTTGTTTGTCACCATTACATTTAATTTGAACATGTGATTCATGGCATATCCTTTTCCCACAAACATATGACTTTTGGACAAATCAAACTAGTCCAAGTCAAACAAAATTTTAAAACCAAACATATTGAATAACCATCCCGACACGAGATGCTTACAAAGTTCTGGAACATCCAAAACATCCCTAAGCTTTAACTTTTCCCGGATAACATTTTTAGAACAACATCGACATCACCTTTGATATATGTGTTGGCTGCATTTCCCATGTAGAGCTTCTCATCATTATCAACATCCTTGTATGTGTTGAAATTGATCTTGTCATGACACACATGACTAGTAGCTCTAATATCGATCCACCATTATATTAATTTGTGCAACATTTTCACCTTCGAGACCATGGTTGTAAGATCCATAATCATGGCTACCAATTGCATATCATATTTCACCATGTTTTCTTGATGAGGATTATCCCGCTTAGTTTGTGGGCATTCTAAAGCTTTGTGACCATTTGGCCATACTTGTAGCACTTGAACTTCTTCTTGAAGTTTCCAGATTTAGGGCCTATGTTTTTACCCTTTCCCTTTCCATTGTTTGCTCCCTTGCCTTTGTTCTTGGAAGCTTGAGCAACTTCCACAACATGAACCTTTGAAGATTCAACACCACCACCTTACTTCAAGGCCATCTGATTGTCTTCTTCAATGCGAAGACGCACCACAACCTTCTTTAGGATCAAATCCTTTCATTTATGCTTAAGTTAGTTCTTAAAGTTTATCCACCTGGGAGGAAGCATTTCGATTATCGATGCAACTTGGAAAGACTCATTAAGAACCATCCCATCTGAAATCTTATCATGTATAATTTCTTGAAGATCTTGGACATCACTCATAACAGATTTTGAATCAATCATTTTGAATTCCAAGAATTTTGGAACAACATGCTTCTTGGTTCCAACATCTGTAGTCTTATACATTCATTATAAAGATTCCCATAACTCCATAGTCATTGTAACTTTTCAGTAGACATTGTAAAGTGCATCAGTTTGCCCATTCAACATGTAGTTGCATCATATAAATTTGAAGTGCTTCCAAGCGTCCACTATGCTCACAAATTGAGCATTGGCTTCTCCCTAAGCAACTTGGGGAGCATTTCTATAAGGAACCAAGCCAAGTTACGTGTGGTTAATTAGAAAAACATATTATGTCGCCATATGTTGAAGTTAAGACCCGAAAACTTCTCTGGTCTCTTAGCATGATTAGCCATGATGTTTGGCGCAGGAGTGGTATCATTCTCGTTCACAACAAGGGGATGAGTTGATGTTCTAATTTTTACAGTCATTCAGAAAATATTATTCAAACAGATAACTAGAACTACAAACGAAACTTTATATATAAAACAGATATAACATTGTTGGATTAGGCGTCTAAGCCCATAACTATAATTGGTATGCACTTGACCCGTTAGTAACATGGTCCTTTTGGGTTGCCTTTACGAGAGCAATTTGATAGGATGGATATTTGAGAAAGAGGTTATTTGTGATTTATTAATATATTATAAGAATAATATATTAATTGAGAAGTCATACTACTTAATTGCTATTGGTCAGGAATTAATTTGGAATTAATTTAGTGATCAAAAGAGACTGATTATATTAATGAGGATTGATTAAGTAAATCATTGATACATAGAGTTTGGGCTAATGATCCATGTTGATTAGGGATGGACTAAATCTATGTGAGAGTCCATGAAGAGTTAGTCCAAAAGGCTATCAAATGAGTTATTGTATTAAAGGCCTAAGTGAATGAATTAGGGTTTACAAGTTGAAACCCTAGGAATTACACACCATAAATGTAACCCCTAACACTCCTAAAATCGGCCAAGACTTCCAAGAAGCAACCCTAGCCGATTTTGGTGCCTCCTAAACTCTCTCTCATAATCCTCCATTGTTCTTGGTGTTTATGACTTATTTGAGGTATCACATTTGAGGTACTAAGCTCTTGAAAGGCCAAATTCTACAAGCTATAACCAAGAGGTATTCATCTAACTTGTTTTATGACGTAAATCTCTAAATTGTATGATAGTTAGGGTTCATGCTATGGATAAATGAAAATTTCATGTATAACTTGAGAAAACATAGATCCAAAGCATTGGGGTTGTATGTGCACCATAGGATTGTTATAGTGCTCAAAACCCATCAGTGGTATCCGAGCCTAGATAAAATATACAATGTTTCGATGCTCTCACAGAGGAGAACAAAACCCACTCATGGTAAGGCTCTGCTGGTGAAAGAAGAAAAGGTTGCGGGAAGATGTTTGATGGTGACAGATGGTGTGTCACAAATGCGAGGATACACAACAGATGGTGGACTGGATGACGAGAAGGAGCGAGAGGACAGATGTTTCGCTGCGAAACATGTTAGTGCACAGATCAACGAATGTGATGAGTTGATCAAGAAGGTACAAAATATTCTCATTTCTCCGAAAATACCCATTACAAACTATGAAAAGGAACTAAATGGATTAAAATCTAAATTTACTAGTTTAATTAGTAGTCTTACCCAAACTCGTGTCACAAACTCTAACCTGACTATTCAAATTAGCAGGGTATCGTCGAAGAGTGAGGAAAGGAGAATATGGATTAAGTAAAAGGAGAAGGAATTAATTAAGTCTAGGGATGAGTCAATCTATTTGCAACGAGACAATCTTAAGCTTTTAAAACAACGAAATGTTTTTTGTTTGATTGCTAAAAGACTATATTTTAATATCACTCAGTTACATCTCGATTGTGAAATAGGAAAGAATATACATCGCATGATTTTACCCTTGCTTGAGTTAAAGCAGGATGAAGTCGATACCGAAGCTTACAACTGTGAAAATGTTATATCTTCTGATGAAATATCTCCTGCCTACAAAATTGGTCTTGACAAAAGAGAGTCCTACATAAAGTCAAAAGACCATAAGGACATGCTCAAAAATCTGTTGGATGAAAACGACAAACTAAAACTGAGAACCGAAACTGTACAGAAATTTGACTCGTCGAATGCCAAGTTAAGTTCAGAAAATAAAATTGATTTTGAAAATGCATCTGAACTTAATGAGGATGATGACATGAGTGAAATCTCTGTAGAGGATGAGGTGGATTGTTCTGAATTTGTCAAGAGCGAACCCGAAACTAATAAAAATTTCATTTCTGAAAATTCAGATGAGTTTGCTCGTATATCCAAAGAAAAGGCCAACGTGCTTAACGAAAAAGCAGTTGTATTTCAAAAGGTCCAAACTACTCCTAATCAGTTCTATAAAGTTATTGGAGTAACTGAACATCAAACAGCCGAACTCACAGCGTTAGTTAACGAAGATAATGCTGATGGATGTGATGAGTTTTTCTGGTCGGCACCGATTGGTAACGCCAATGAAACAGAAGGTCTTTCTCAGAAAACATCATGGAGAGTGAAGAGTAGGTATGTGGCAGAACCACTTAATGAACCTACACGATTCGATGTGCCAAGTACAAGTGGTACCAAAACATCTTCAGGCGAACCAGTCATGTCATCAACTGAGACATGTTTGCTAAAGAGCGAAAGTCATGCTCAAGTACCAAAGAAAAAGGCCAACATTCACAAAATCCAAAACAAGTGGCAGAACGAAAGCACAAACGTAACTTGAGATACAAGAAGAATCTCACAAAGTGGAAACAATTTTGGCAATTACAGAATCCTCATTACGTTGGGTATGAAAAGACAAACAAGTCGCAAGAAGAAACAAGAGCCAATTCCACTTCACGAAAACAATCTCCCTTACATGGCAACAACAACTGAAACAAGGATTTTGGCTACTACTACGAAAACAACCAAAGGAAAAGGTTCGGTTCACAAAGTCACAACAACCGAAAGAAAAGTTTCGGGCATCAGGTGATCAACAACCGAAAGGGCACTTTCAGTCCCCATAGTAAAACAGACTGACAGGGTAATTTCGGTCCCCGCGGCAATGACAGCCGAAAGGACGTTTTCGGTCCTCAACATGTAAGCAACCAAAAGGATGGGTTCGGTCCCAAGTCCACTTGTCTGAAGAATCGAAGAGAAAGCAGTTTCCTTTCTCAACCAAGGAAGAGCAATAACCAAAGGTCTAACTTTGCCTCTAAATCTCCTTCTTCTTATTCTCGTTCTCACTCAACAAAAGATTCAAAAGGGAAAGGAAAGCTCTGTCCAGAACACGAAAGACGCCCGAAAGAGACCCGAAAGCATGCAGACGTCAAAACCACAAATCCTTCATCTAAATCAAATGAGTCCAAGTCAAATAAAATCAAAGTTTTTACTATAAAAAGAAAAGATGAAACAACACTAATAAAAAAAACTTATATGGTTGATGTTTCTCTTACTATTCCCAGTACTGTAAAATGCTCACAAGGACCCAAGAAGCTTTGGGTCCCTAAATCTGCTTGATATTTTGCAGGTTATTCGTGACGAGCAGTTCGATGAAGAACGGTACATTAACAGTGGTTGCTCGCGTCACATGATAGGAAGAAGGCAAGAACTGAGGGAGTTTCGGTCCCTCAAGGATGGTGGAACGATGAAATATGCCAATAATTCGTTTGGAATAATCAAAGGCTATGGTATGATTACAAATGGTGATTTCTCAATAAGAAAGGTAGCATACGTTGAAGGATTGCAGCACAACCTAATTAGTGTCTCACAACTGGTGGTTGGTACCGGACTGAAAGTCTCCTTTGATGACGAAGGCTCATAAATTGTTGAAAAAGAGTCAAATAATATTCTACTGAAGTCGAAGCGAAAGGGAGAAATGTACCCTCTAAATCTCAATCCAATTCGAGGGAAACCAGCTATTTGCCTGCTAACGAAGGCACACTCAGACGAAAGCTGGTTATGGCATCGAAGGATCTCACATCTCAATTTCAAAGATATCAACAAGCTAGTGCTTGGAGATCACATTCGAGGTCTTCCAGTACTCATATTTGACAAAGAACATCTGTGTGCAACTTGTGAAATGGGAAAGCAAAGTCGACAAACTCATCCTTCTATAATCAACACAAAGGTGATAGAACCACTAGAGCTACTACACATCGATTTGTGTGGTCCTTCCTCAATCGAAAGCATTGGTTATTGTAGACGATTTCTCTCGCTTCACATGGGTATTTTTCTTGAAGCATAAATCAGAGGCCACTCCCAAGCTCAAACTCTTTATAAAGCAAGTAGAGGTTCAATTACAAAAAGTGGTTCGTAACGTGAGAAGCGAAAATGGCTTGGAATTCAAGAACAAGGATTTTGAAGACTTTCTAGTAGAGAAGGGAACAAGTCACAACTTTTCTGCTCTATATACTCCACAACAGAAAGGAATCGTTGAAAGGCGAAATCGTTCTCTGTGCGAAGCAGCCCGAACTATGCTGAACTTCGCTTCCTTACCTTTGTATTTCTGGGCTGATGCTATTGCTGCTACTTGCTACACGCATAATAGATCATATCTTAACAAGCGCTTCTCAATCACTCATTATGAAATCTTGAACAATCGAAAGCCAAATGTGAAGTTCTTTCACGTGTTCAGTTCAAGATGCTTCATCTTCAACTCAAAGGAGAACTGAAACAAGTGTGATGCCAAGGCTGATGAAGGGATATTTTTGGGCTACTCCTTGAACTTAAAGGCATATAGGGTTCTGAATAAACGTTCAAAGAAAATTGAAGAAACCTACTATGTCACTTTCAACGACAACTATGTCAAGAAATTGAAGGCAACTGAAGGTGTTATGCAAGAAATCTTTCCAAAGTCCGGTCAAGTGGCGGTGCCTATTTCAAATCTTTTCGAGCAATACATGCTGCTTTTCGATGAACCAGAGAGAGCTTTTAATTCCGAATCCAAGGCTAAAGATAACCAGGTCGACAATCTGAAGTGAATCATTGACGATGCTGCAAAGAAGATGGCGGAAGAACAACTGAAAGCAGCCAAACAGCCTGACTCAAGCGAACCTTCCAGTGATAGTCCTTATATCCAGGGGGAGGGTTCATCTCCTCCAAATAATCAAGATTCATCATTCCAGGGGGAGAATCCATCATCATCATCATCGTTCGAGGGGGAGAATGCAAATACTAATGATGATTCTATCAGAACTTGAAGAAGAAATAAATACATAACTGGATCCCTCTTGTGATCCAAATTACCCTCTTCTCATCAAATGGACCAAAGATCATCCTAAAAGTCAAATTATTGGAGAATCATCTGAAAAGATCTTAAATCAATCACAGCTGAAAGCAAAACAAGCTGCATTATTCTCTCAAGTAGAATTTTACATGTTCAACTCCTTCGTCTCCAAAGTTGAACCAAAAACGGTGAATACAGCTCTTGATCACTCTGATCGGGTTCAAGCCATGCAAGATGAGCTGAACGAGTTTGAAAGAAACAAAGTTTGGCGACTAATTCCATCTCCAAAGGATGCTTCAGTTGTCGGTCTCAAGTGGGTTTTCAGGAATAAGATGGACAAGGAAGGAAACGTGATTCGCAACAAGGATCGGTTGGTTGTGAAAGGCTACTATCAAAAAGAAGGCATAGATTATGAAGAGACCTTCGCTCTAGTTGCAAGATTAGAATCAGGTCAAATCTTTCTTGCTTATGTTGCACACAAAAATTTCGAAGTTTATCAGATGGAGGTGAAGTGTGCCTTTCTATATTGAGAACTTGAAGAAACGGTGTATGTAAAGCAACCGCCAGGCTTCGTGAACAAGAAGTATCCAGATCACTGCTACATTTTGGACAAGGCAGTATATGTCCTGAAGCAGGCTCCCAGAGCATGGTATGAAACCCATACTCGATTCTTAAAAATGTCCAAATTTAAACAAGGTTCGGTTGACCCAACCTTCTTTCGTAACAAAAAGGGAAACATACCTGCAGCTGCATCCGGCACTGCTCTGACCTCCTCTGCCGCAAGCTGATAAGCGCGACCCTGAGCCCCTAGGGGCTCCGCTACACCCTGAACCTCACCTGAAATTCTCAAAGTGGTCGGTGCTGGAGCCTGCACCGGTCCTGCAGAAAGCTGTGGACAGTTGACCCTCAAATGTCCAACCTGACGACTATGATAACAAATCCTCAAATCCCGAACCGGCACTGATTGCCGACAATCCCGAGCATAGTTCCCCTCATTTCCGCACTTGCGGCATGCACCACCGAACCAACAAACTCCGGTGTGACCCCTCCCACACTTCCCACAAGTGTGGCCGCTCCGATCCCCCACTCTAACATCAACGGTCTTGGACCGTTTCGACGCCGGCTGCGACTGCATCGGAGCCTGCCTCAGCTCACGCAACTGCAACTCAACCTCTAACTCACGCCGCCTGGCGGCCTCCTGCAACTCCAACAAGGTCTCGCACCTCTGCACAGACACGAACTGTCTGTTATCCCCCTTGAGCATACTCAGATATCGGGACATCTGAGCCTGCTCCGAAGCAAACTTAGGGCAAAACATCGCCCCCTCAGTGAACATCCTGGTGATCTCAGTTACCGACTCCGAATCCTGCTTCAGCTCAAGGAACTCCTGAGCCAATCTCTCCCTCTCACCCTGCAGAACATAGCGAGTGCTGAACATCTCTCTGAACTGATCCCATGATATCGCAGCCCTCTGCACATCTGAATATGACCCCGTGGTCAACCTCCACCAATCCTTCGCCCCGAGCCTCAACAGGTTCAGAGCACACCTCACCCTCTGATCAGCAGGGCATAAACACGTGAAGAAACACCCCTCCACGTCTGATAACCATCTCATAGCAACAATCGGGTCCTGAACTCCATCGAATGTGGGAGGCTTCGTATAATAGAAGTCCTGATACTGAAAACCCTGACTAGCTCCTCCCCCTGCCGATGCTACAGCCGATGTAGCCGCCGCGGCAGCCGTCTCTGTGAGAGTCGCATAGCGCTCATCAAAATACTCAACCATGGCGGTCTTGATCGACCCAAACAACTCCGGCAACTCAGCCCGGAACAACTCAGCAATCTCATCACGCAGGATCTCATGAATCCTCGCATCCAACTCGCTCGTGCTCATCTGATCGATAACCTCAGACGGCACCGATCCACCCGGAACTCTCTCTCCAGCTCCCGATCCTGATCCGGATCCACTCTCATCATGCCTCGGAATCTCCATACTGAAAAACACCATACCAAATCTCAGACTCATCCCACAAACCTGGGATCCAACTCTCTCAACCCACCCTAGAGATCATGGTTTCCCTGATACGCATATGGGTCCTGTGCTTTCAGTAGTACGGGCCCATACTACCTTCCACACCTACCCATATTTGTATGAAGTACTACCACAATACCCTAGAGAACATGCATAACAACGATCAACCCTCACCACTAGAGGAACACTGAGAATCTCCCCTAAGGGACCCTAGGCTACAGGCATCACAAATCAGGCAACATTATCATGAAATCCTGAAGATCCCTAGCCTAACTCTAGCATGCTGTTCTATCAAAGCTCAATAAAACAAGTGTCATGAATGGTAAATTAGGGGTTACTTACTGGCTCCGGCTGATCGTACCTCCACGTCCCCCTTTTACTTAATTTGAAAACCATTTTAATTTCTCTTTTAAAACCTTCCTCGATTTGAGACTGGAGTTACACGAGTGTTCCTCCAATTCACTCAAACCAAGGCTCTGATACCAACTTGTAACGACCAAAATTTCAAAACAATTAAAACTTTTCAAAAACCACCCATTTTAATAACGTTGTTACAAAAAGGTTTTCAATACATTATTTAACAGAGTATTTTTCCCAGGTTCAAATCATAAAACACCAACGCGGGGAACGGTACGATCACGCCTTTGCCTTGCCACAGACTCCTGAGAACCTGAAAACATAAAACCACAACTGTAAGCCCGAAAGCTTAGTGAGATACCCCCAAAAATACCAACCACAAATACGCCCTTCCAGGCCACGACCTTCCGGTCCAAAACATATCGCCTTCCGGCCCATAACATATTGCCTTCCGGTCCATAACACATCGCCTTCCGGCCCATAACATAAAATGCCCACATAACATAACAGATCATAGAACAGCCATACATATTGGGTCAAACCCCAGACCAAGCAACTGTGCACATAACATATAATCATACAACATATCACAGTCAGCAATTCGATCAACAGATCACATAACATATCATTACCCTAACCAAGATACCGGCCTAACCGGTCACTAGCATAACATCGCCCTACGAATCAGTCAACATACTAATTACACACATACGCCTTTCCAGGCCATGACCTTCCGGTCCATATCGCAATGCCTTCCGGCCCACAACATATAATGCCTTCCGGCCCATAACGTAATGCCTTCCGGCCCATATTTCGCAATATTATAACAACAAACACTACCCGGATTTCCATCCGATAAAGGGTCGGCCTTGGTGTCGTAGACCCTGTCGATATAGTGAGGATAACTCACCTCGAAACTGCCGACTGAACAGATAACTCAAGCTGCTCCGATCACTGATACTATCTCCACCTCTGGACAGTCTCCAATGCACTGAACTCAAACAATAATCAACAATTACCAAAATACCCCTGGAAACTACTGGTCAACCCTTGGTCAAATACAAGGTCAAAGTCAACCCCTAACTGACCCTACTCGCCGAGTCAACCCGATGACTCGCCAAGTTCCCTTACTCAGAACTTCACTCAATCCGTGACCTAACTCGCCGAGTCACCCCGAGACTCGCCGAGTCCCACAACTTCTGAATCCTCTCGCACACAACTCACCGATTCTCGACTCAACCAAAGAATATCGGAAGTCTTCGACAAGACTCACCGAGTCCAAGAACAGACTCGCCGAGTCTATGGCTATCTTCAACCTACTCGCCGAGTTGTTCATACAACTCGCCGAGTTCCAGGCCATCTTCATCCAACTCGCCGAGTTGTTCTTCCAACTCGCCGAGTCCCAGCTTATCTTCAAACAACTCGTTGAGTACACCCATGTGACTCGCCGAGTTCCACCGGTCTGAATCCATATAGAAGCACTCCAAGCCATGCAATTGATCCAAAACATAGATCTATCTTCCTACAACCCCTTCATCACGTAAAATGGCAAAATTTACGTGAATCCAACGAGATCTAGGCTTTTTGCACTTTGGTTAAGGGTTTGGGACATGTAAGCTTCACTAAACACTCCAACACAGGGACTTTCATGCTCTCTGATTCTTCTCCATTCCAGATCTGAGGTAGCAACCTCAGATCTAACCTCTAGACTTCCAATTACATCCATAGGCAAGATCCCACAAACCCCAAAATGAAGAAACAACATAACAATAGCCCAAGAACGAGATATTACCTCCAATGGACGCCCCAACTGCAATGTAACTCGAATCCAAGCAAAGCCCCTTGCTCCAAGCCTTCAATCTCTCAAAATTCCTTCAATAATCATCTCCTTCAAGCTCCCAATTGAGATATGATCACTCACACACGAAGGCTAAGGGTTTCTGGACTTGGAGATGAATAAGGAGGCTGAGAGTGGGCTGTTATGTTCTTTATATAGGGCTCAGCCCCGGGAATTAGGGTTTTCTCCACTCAGCGCCTACTCGCCGAGTCCTCCTTACCGACTCGCCGAGTCGGCTACTTAACACGCGTCCCAGCCGCGACTCTACTCGCCGATTCACTCTTCCACAAACTTACTCTTTTAGCCCTTCACTCTACCCTTGATATTTCGGGATGTTACAATTCTCCCCTACTTATATTAGGCTTCGCCCTCGAAGCCTACAGCAACTCAACTCCAAGGATACTCCCACAACGCTCCACCTGGCCTTAACCGAACCAGGTCCCTCAAGGCATACTTATCGAAGCTCAAACACACTTTCCCCTCCTTCACGATGTCCTGACCACCGTCTCGAACCGGGCACCGACTGTACCCCTGATCATCATTCTCAATAACTGAGAATTACCCAAGATGCAACTCTGCTCCAAATCTCAACAATCACTCGACCCATAAGGGTTAGAAATCCATGAACCATCGGATCCCCGATCCAAATCCCACTCTATCCATTCCGGGACGACTGAGAGACCCATTCTCAATCTCAGAGCAACTCTCACGAGTTCTCCCCATGCAACCCCATACACATGCTGAACTAGCTCTAACACCCTCAGGTTGGGAAAACCTGATACACTGATAATACCCTCAAACATCCCCCAGGATGAACCACTAATATACACCCCATACCCTGATCAGCATCACACTGAGAGTTCAAGACTCTCTCTCTCCCTGCATCCCTTCCGAGCCTCTTGGCTCTACACTTGCGGATTTCCCTCCGCGACCTCAGCAGACATTCCAAACCGGATGAGTTTCTAATCCACTGCCGCAAACATGCTACTCAATAACCATACTCGAATTGCTCTAATCATAACTCTGCTCTGCCGCTTTCACTTCCGTGAACTTGCACTCCCTCTCGGAGTTACACGCCTCATACCTCTCCCTCTTCCATTACCGAGGAATCCACCCGGCCACGATGTCACTCCGACAAATGCCACGACGCTCGCCCGACGCTACACCACTCTTAGCTTGTCCGCTATCCATCCAACACACTTACTCTGACTCTCCTCGCAGGGACCCTCAAGCCCATGCACTACCTCAACTAAACAAGATCACTACCCGGGGCCAAACCTTCTAATGCAATCACACTGCACACACACAATCCGCAATCTCAAACTGATCCAACAATACCAGCAGAGTCTCCAGTATGACTGGACCGACTCACATAACACATATTAGCCACTCGAGGCTATATCTCTATGGGTCCGTACACCCAAACTCTGTGAACCCTCAGGTTCTAACTCTGGGAACCTTCCGGTTCCAACTCTATAAACATGCACAACATAAATCCCATAGAATTAATGCAGTACAACACATCACGTACATAAAGCATACAAATACTCTGATCACATGACCTCGGTTACCTACTCAAACTTGATCCCGGCCTGCTTCCAGGCCTCCACAAACAAATGCCCTAGGTTTGCATCCCGCCCCGCATGCCCGACACTCGCTCCTATCAGCCTATACTCTGGGCTGACAAAACACTGCTGAATTCCAACAGCTAAGCACCCTCAAATACTCATCGATCTCCCGGAGAATTCTCCAATTCTCCCCCACTTAAAGCACTGACTAACAACCACCGGTCGCCATTAACGACCTTCCAGAACAACCCCGCACAAAGAGAACACTTACACACTGACTGCTTCCCACAAGCATAAGCAACCCTCAACAAAACACATCTCCTCACTGATCAATCCGCTCCAAAAAGACTCCGATCTCCAATTATCCCTTCCACAAATGTAGATGCTACCCGACATTCAATCCAATGCCGCATCTCCACTAATAACCCTCACGAACGATAACCAACGATAGCACAAAACACCAAACTATAATCATACCAAACCCTCAGGGAACAACGGATACCAAGACAAAAACCCGAAACACGAATCCATAACCATGCCAAACCCGCAAAACGACGAATACCACATCGAAATCCACACAAAGATACCAGCACAAACAATACACCGCAATAATCGCAAGATAACAAGACATCAAGAAAGAAACATACCCGCAGCTGCATCCGGCACTGCTCTGACCTCCTCTGCCGCAAGCTGATAAGCACGACCCTGAGCCCCTAGGGGCTCCGCTACACCCTGACCCTCACCTGAAATTCTCAAAGTGGCCGGTGCTGGAGCCTGCACCGGTCCTGCAGAAAGCTGTGGACAGTTGACCCTCAAATGTCCAACCTGACGAATTCCCACTAAAACTCTCATAGAAGACAATCGACGAATTCCCAAAACAATAACCCATAACCAAAACCACAACCCGCAAAGTGACGAATACCGCATCGAAAACCACACTAATACCAGCACAAAACTATACACCACTATAATCACAAGATAACAAGACATCAAGAAAGAAACATACCCGCAGCTGTCTCTGACACTACCCCGACCTACTCTGCTACAAGCTGAAAAGAACGACCCTGAGCCCTTGGGGGCTCCGCTCCACCCTGGCCTCCACCTGTGATCCTCAAAGTGGCCGGTGCTGGAGCCTGCACCGATCCTGCAGCAAGTTGTGGACAGTTGGCCCTCAAATGTCCAACCTGATGAAAAAGATAGCAAATCCTCAAATCCCGAACTGGCGCTGACTGCCGACAATCCCTCGCATAATGCCCCTCCTTTCCGCACTTGCGGCATGCACCACCGGACCTACAAACTCCGGCGTGACTCCTCCCACACTTTCCACAAGTGTGGTTGCTCAGGTCCCCCACCCTAACATCAACGGTCTTGGACCGTTTCGGCGCCGACTGCGACTGCATCGGAGCCTGCCTCAGCTCACGTAACTGCAACTCAATCTCTAACTCACGCCGCCTAGCGGCCTCCTGCAACTCCAACAAGGTCTCGCACCTTTGGGTAGACACAAACTGTCTGATATCCCTCTTGAGCATACTTAGATATCGATACATCTGAGCCTGCTCCGAAGCAAACTCAGGGAAAAACATCGCCCTCTCAGTGAACATCCTGGTGATCTCAGTCACTGACTCCGAATCCTGCTTCAGCTCAAGGAACTCATGAGCCAATCTCTCCCTCTCAACTTGCGGAACATAACGAGTGCTGAACATTTCTCTGAACTGATCCCACGAAACCGCAGCCCTCTGCGCATCCGAATATGACCCCGTGGTCAATCTCCACCAATCCTTCGCCCCGAGCCTCAACAGGTTCAGAGCACACCTCACCCTCTGATCAGCAGGGTATGAACACGTGAAGAAACACCCATCCACATCTGACAACCACCTCATAGAAACAATCGGATCCTGAACTCCATCGAATGTGGGAGGCTTCGTCTTATCAAAGTCCCGATACTGAAAACCGCGACTAGCTCCTCCCCCTGCCGCTGCTACAGCCGCTGTAGCTGCCGCGGCAGCCGTCTCTGCGAGAGCCACATAGCGCTCATCAAAATACTCAACCATGGCGGTCTTAATCGACCCAAACAACTCTGGCAACTCCGCCCGGAACAACTCAACAATCTCATCACGCAGGATCTCACGAATCCTCGCATCCAACTCGCTCGTGCTCATCTGACGTATAACCTCGGGCGGCACCGATCCGCCCGAAACTCTCTCTCCAGCTCCCGATCCTGACCCGGATCCACTCTCATCATGCCTCGGAATCTCCATACTGAAAAGAAACACCACACAAAATCTCAGACTCTTCCCACCATTCTGGGATCCAACTCTCTCCACCCAACCCTAAAGATCATGGTTTCCCTGATACGCGTATGGGTCCTGTGCTTTCAGTAGTACGGGCCCATACTACCTTCTACACCTACCCATATTTGTATGAAGTACTACCACAACACCCTAGAGAACATGCATAACAACGCTCAACCCTCACCACTAGAGGAACACTGAAAATCTCCCATAAGGAACCCTAGGCTACAGGCATCACAAATCAGGCAACATTATCATGAATTCCTGAAGATCCCTAGCCTATCACTAGCATGCTGTTCTATCAAAGCTCAAAAACAATTAATATGCATGGTATTTTGGGGTTACTTACTGGCTCCGGCTGATCGTACCTCTGCGTCCTCCCTTACTCATTTTGAAAACCATTTTAAATACTCTTTTGAAAACTCTCCTCGATTTGAGACTGGAGTCACACGAATGTTCCTCCAATTCACTGAAACCAAGGCTCTAATACCAACTTGTAACGACCGAAAAATACAACCAATTTTAAATTTTTCAAAACAATTCGATTTCATTAAAATCACTACAAAAAGGTTTTCAATACAAATTAATTAAAGTATTCCCAGAATCACATCATGACCAAAAACATGAGGAGCGGTACGATCACGCCTTCGCCTTGCCACGGTCTCCTGAAGAACCTGAAAAGCATAAAACCACAACTGTAAGCCCGAAAGCTTAGTGAGTTACCCCCAAAATACCAACCCCCTATACGCCCTTCCAGGCTACGACCTTCCGGTCCAGAACATATTGCCTTCCGGTCCATGAATATCACACATAACATAACAAACATAGAACAACCATGCATATCGGGTCTACTGTATGACTGGCCCGCCGTATCGGCCTTCAGTCTACCCTCCGTGTCTAGCCGTGTACATCCAGTCTGCAGTGTGGTTGGTCCGCCCGCACCGGGCCTTCAATCCACCTGGTCCACTCTCTGAGTCTACAGTGTGACTGGTCCGCCCGCACCGGGCCTTCAGTCTATCTGGTCCACTCTCCGAGCCTCGGCACGTCTGGTCCGCCCTCTTGGGGCCTACAACCTATCCAGACCGCTCGCTGGGCCTTCGGGACAACCGGTCCGCCCTAGGTATCTTGGCCTACAGCACAAAGCAGGACCCGCCTCAACCCATCTCCAATCCAAACAACCATGTGCACATAACATACAGGCATATAACAGATAACAGTCAACAAACTGATCAAGCATATCACATAACATATCAACCCCTCTAACCAGGAACACCGACCTAAACGGTCACTAGCATAGCACCTCCCTATAGCATAGAATACCGACCTCACCCAGGTCTCTAACACATACCATCCTAACTACCAGGATGCAAACATAGCAATAACAACATAACAACAAATACCCGGATCTCAAGCCGATAAAGGGCCGTCCTTGGTGCCGTAGACCCTGTCGATATAGTGAGGATAACTCACCTCGCGAATGCCGATACTCTAAACTGAGGAAGCAGACTCTTGAACCACCAACTCACCGCAAATCCCGAACTAACCATCATAACAATTAAACATTAGGTCAAGCATGCTTCCACATATCGGACCAAGACCAAAATCCAAATCCTCATTCTAAGTCCAACATTGGCCCAATTTACCAAATTGGGCCCACTTCACCAAATGGGCCTAGAACCAAGGTCCATAAAAATAATTGGGCCCAAAACACTTTGTCCATAAATTCCTAGACATGGCCCAACACCCAACTGTCCACTAACGGCCCAAACTCGAAGCCCAAATATGAAAGTCCAACAGGAGGAGTACGTTGGGCGTACCCTCCTTGGTACGCGGCGCGTACAACAACGACTCGCAAGGGGAAACGGGGCATCGGCCCGCTACGCGGGGCGTACTCTAAGGCTACGTGGGGCGTAACCCTTATGCTCAACAAATCCACATAATGGCTTAATGGCTTAAGCTCTTAAGCCCAAACTCCAGATCCATAGGCCAAACATGATTGGAACTCATAAAGTCTCAGACTTTATCACTTGGGACGTCATTAAGCTCTTAATCCAAGGTCTTAATCCATTAAGACCCACATAACTCATACATGAAATAACTACAGCCCTTGGGACCTCATTTTTATCACTCAAGACCTCTCCAAAGGTCTAAAAGGACATCTACACTTGACCAAATCGGACTATGCAACAAGATGAAGACTTTTAGGACAAGAATGGAGATAAAGCTTCAAAATACATAGATCTATACAATATGAAGGTCAAGCAAGAAGCTTTATACCTCAGACAAGCTCCAAAGGATGGTATCTCTTCAGATCTACAAGCTCCAATCGTCCCTCTCCTTCCTTGACAACTTCCCTTTTCTCCTTCAAGCCTTTCTTTTGCCAATAAGAGCTTTCCAAGATCAAACACACTCAAATATGGAGGAAATAAGAGATTTAGGGTTTCTCTGAGGTTGAAGATGAGTGTAAGGAGGCTGAGGGGTGAACCATCTTATTCCTTATATAGTGGCTGACCCTAAAAATAGGGTTTGGGATTTCTGTGAGTACGCGGGGCGTACCTCCCTGGTACGCGGGGCGTACTCACTCGGCCAATCCTACTCTTACGCTGGGCGTACGTCCAACTTACGTTGGGCGTACCCAACCACCTTTCAAAGACAACATCTTGCATGCATGCCATGCATGCATGGGGCCATCTCCTTCTCATTACACAAAAGGGCTATGAACAACGTTCAACTTCACAACACCTCAACTCTTCTAATCTAAACCCGCTCCCAAATTACTTCACATTCATGCGAGGGCAACGAGAAGCCCAATACCACTGACACATATAAAAGCAGGGTGTTACATCGAACTTTGGATTCATTTCCGCCAACACTTATGCCCTTCTACCAGTTTCGTAAGCGTGACGTTAAACATGATTTGCTTTGTGATGCCAGATAGGTCGGCATGGGCGAGATCTCTTCGATGTCGTCGGGGATGTCATCTGTGTCAGCGTTGAGTTCGGTGTTAGTTCGTGCGATAGAAACGTCAAACGAACTAGAATTGTGAGACCTCTTTGATTGTACATCTGATGCTGTTAGCACTTTATTCCATTTTGGGTCTTGCCTGATAATCTCTCATATTTTTTCAAACTCAAAAGCATAAATTCTCAAAACCCAAATCTTCACATATCATTTCCTACGGTTGAACTCTTTGAAGTCCCACACCACACCACCGCCAACGCGTACTCCTCCTCCGGTGTCCACCATAAGTGAGGTTCTTTTTCACTTTCGGAGGCTGCCTTCCCTTTCGTTTTCCCTATCCATTTTGCGGCAACCTCCCGCTTGTGTTTCAGGAACAATTTCTGGTGTTGGTTGTGTGGGTGGCGCTTGTGTGGTTATTAGTTACATGGAAGAGAAACCACTGAAAAGGTTTTGTTGAATATTTGGTTTTTGTTGCATGTAAGGGATGTAGGAAATTGCATTGGGTGAGTTAGGATTAAGAAAGTTCCCTTGAAGCAGTATTTGTGGTGAGTTTGAGTTGAGTAGGTTCATATAACTCTCGTATTGTGTGAACCCTGGGACGAATGTGTTTGTGTTTGGAGGCGGGGTGTTTAGGTTTTGCTTAATATTTGGTTAAATGGAAAAGTGATTTTTTTAAGTTGAAAGAAGTATGAAGATGAGAGAAGATTGTGTGTTTAAAAATTATGTGTAAAATGAGAGAAAATTATATCTAAAATAATAAATAAATAAATAAATAATAAGTTATTTTTTTACCTAATGACCATTCACCAACAGTCATATTTTTGACCATTCACCGGCATTACATGTCATTATGTGGGCAATGGAGGGCAACTAAATCAACGGACGAAAACAATATAGGGGCGGTGTTTAGCCGTGACCACGACATTTGTGTCAAGCCACGCGACAAAAACGAAGGTGGGGGTTGCCCACATCGTTCGCTCTAAGAGATATCAACCCTCCCCTACCCCCCCCCCCCCCCTCCTTTTTTTAGCCATGTGTCTTAATATTATTGGTTGTTTAGTTTATTTTCTTGCCCATTTCATTTTTAAACCATAACTTTTTTTTTCCTTTTCTATAAAAAATCAAAAGCTTTTAAATTTAATTTTCCATAAAATTAGCAATCATGAATATATATATATATATATATATATATATATATATATATATATATATATATATATATATATATATATATATATATATATATATAACCCAAAATATAAAAATAAAAATCTCTAAAAATTATAAACATATATAGGATACTATGTGACACATCTATACTAGTGAATGAAAATCTTATTGTCACATGTTTTATTGTTATTGATTTCGTCAAATGTTATTTTTAAGAAAAAACATCATAAATGGTCCATGTGGTTACCCAAAATCTAAAGTTTAGTCCCTGTGGTTTAAAAACCTCATAGATGGTCCTTGTGTTTTCAAAACTTTTGATGTTTAGTCCTTTTTGCTAACTCTGTTAGCTTTCTACCGTTAAATGAAGGGTATTTCCGTCCTTTAACTATCCAGGGACCTTTTATGAGGTTATCTTTTATTTTATTTTATTTAAAAAGAAAAAATAATTAAATTTAATATCCAATTGATATCTCTCTCTCTCTCTCTCTCTCTCTCTCTCGTTTTGCCATTGCTTCCCGTTGAAATCCTTTCCCATCTACTCTCTCTACTTAATTTCTTTTTCTCCATCCACCACAATATGCCAACCACCGCCTCAAGTAGGTTATCATCGCCAATTTCAACATCACACGACTCTCTTCATATTCCAATTCTGATTTAGGTTTTCATTTTAGTGTAGCTTCTTCTTTAAGACCTATTATCTTCAATGTCTATGTGACTCCGATTTAGGGTTTCAGAACCCAAGACGGTGGCTCCGGTGTGTAATTAAGCTTTTAGAACTACAATGATGACGATTTTCCTCTGTCCTGTTCGATCCACCGATGTCACTGAAATCATTGAGCTCAAGAAATAGTGCAAAAACAAGATGCGAAAGTGTCTCATGTGGTTTGATCTAATTTACCTTGGACCTGGCTCCGTTGCGGGCTCTGAGATCTTCACTGTAACCGACATTAAAGCTTGAGACGACACCAGACCCTCAATCGTCTTGTCTTTTTCTCTAAGTGTCTCAAATGGGTTTGTTTCATATCTTAAATTCAAAGGTAAGGGGTCATGTGTATTTGGTCTGCAACTTAATTGGAAACTAGTTTTGGATATAGAGAACATGTTTTTGGAGATGAAAAATAGATGCAATATGTTTCTATATGGAGAACAAGATTTTGGAGATGAAACAAATATTCCACAGGTTAGAGATGAAGAATATGTCAGCAAAATCGATTTTTTTAGTATTTCCAAGAACTATTTTTGCAAACTAGATTCATTCTTAAGTTGAAGCTAGATTTGACAAACTTGATTTCAAATTTAGTTTTGGCTTGAGATATCGATTTACATTCGATGTTCTGCTTTTGTACAAACTATTTTTGGTTTTATTGGGTTTGATCGAGCTTCAAAACGTGACCTGAAGCATGTATAATTGAGAGAGAGAGAGAGAGAACCATTGGATATTAAATTTTATTATTTAAAAAAAACCCTCATAAAAGGTCCCTGGATAGTTAAATGACGGAAATACCCTTCATTTAACGGTAGAAATCTAACGGAGTTAACAAAAAGGACCAAACATCAAAAGTTTTGAAAACACGGGGACCATCTATGAGGTTTTTAAACCACGGGGACTAAACTTCGTATTTTAGGTAATCACAATGACCATTTATGATTTTTTTTTCTTTTTTTAATTAAATTCAATTAAATTTTTCGCACGTATCATTTTATTGTTATTGATATCATTTTGTTTATTATTCATGTAAATAAATGTAAATGTAATAAATATCTTTCAGTTTTAAAATCACTTTCCTTATAGGTTCAAAATAGATGTTGTTAAATTGACATCCAAGGCGATAATTACTTACTCAAAATCAATTTTTTTCATTCAAACTAATATACTATTCAAAACAAAAATTAATAATTAAATGCCATTTTTTTTATGTTATTAATACTTGATTTATAATTATTTGCAATTTATCAAAATCATTTTCTTTTCTTTCGGATGCTCCAACTAAGTTATAATCACCACTTTTTTCTTTTATTTATTTTATATAATAACATAGTTGAAGGATAGTATTTATAAACTTATTTACTGTTTGTCCTTGGTTTTGAAATATATATTTATATATGTCTTTTTATAATTAATTGAATATTCTTCTTTCAAAACAATATTTTTATTATTTTTAATGTTTATGTAATAATCTTTAAAATATGTGTGTTAAAATTTATTATTGTTCGTAAATTTATGATTATTTATTATGATTTTTATAGTCTATGTTATTTTACTTTATAAACTATTAGTTGTGAGACCCCATGTATTACATGTGTTTTTTTTAAATGGTTAAATATGAAGGTATAAATAATTGAGAACTTTGACTATATAAGAAAAATAAGAAAAATAATGAATTATTAAAATTGAAATGTTTTTTTATCTTTTAAATTTAAACAAATAATTTAAATGAATAAACAAAAGAAACCAATAAACTTTAATTTAAATTATTTGAAATTAGAAGGTAAGTTCATTAATATAATTGATATATCCATTTATTACTATATTTGTTGCAATTATTATATTAAAATATTATAAGGAATTTAATAAAATAGAAAAACTCATAAAATGACATGTGGAAAAAATTAATTCAAAATTACCATAAATTGACATTTGTCAAATTGAAGGAGAACATGTCATGTGGCAAAAAAGTTATTTATTTATCAGTGAGGATATAGTACACATGTTATAACCTTGCAATTTGATTAAGAGAGATTGAATTAAAATATTAATTTTTGACTATTACGATAAACTTATCAGTAGGATATATAATGTTGTATTAACAAAAGTTTTTATGAATTTGTGATTCAAGAAAATTATTTAAAATATCTCAATAAATTTTTATTATTATAGGTATAATTACTTGTTCGTCATTTCAACCGTATTTATTTTGGAATTTCACTTTAAACATGCTTATTGTTTAATCTTTCATATATTTATCACTTATTCATCCCATTAGTTTATTTGATGTGTATATATAGACGGGGCTATTAATTATTATGCATACATCTTTAGTTGTAAGCACTGTTGTAAAAATCCCGATTAATCCCTAGGCGCTACTCGACCGATTAGAGAGCGTCTAGCGATTAATCTCTACATACATAATAAGTGAAACATTATAAAACGATGAAATTTTAACATTTTGAAGTAGTTTTATCTCAATGGAAATTATTTGAGGCATGATTAGTGTTGTATTAATCATATTAACCTATATTGTTATCATATTAGTGGTATTTATGAACTTTGATATGATATTAGTCATATTTATTTTTTTTAAAATTCAACAAATTAGCTATTAACGGTACCCGATTAATCCCCCGATTAATCTCCGCCTAGCCGATTAATCCATTGACCCAAGTCCACCGACTAGCTAACGTCGAACGTTTTTTGCAACCTTGGTTGTAAGATATGTAGCTCATCTATATTTTTATTTCATACTATAGTTAATTAGTATTTACGTTATATAAATCTTTTATTATTATTATTTATATCCGTAGAGTAGATTATGAATTCATTCCTTGCATTAACACAGAAATGATAAGTATGATTTGCTATTTACTACACGAGTCTCACGTCTAGTATTACATTAAAAGAAAAAATGAAAAAAAAAATGTTGAATCATTCTATCTAATAAATAAAAATAATTTTGCCACTTGTCATCTTCTAATGCATTATGTCATATTGTTTTTTCTTATTATTTTCATTTTATTTTATTTTTCCATATGTCATTTTATGGTTTCTTTATTTTATGAAATTCCACATAATATTAAAATATAATTATAAATACATATTAATTTTATTAATAGACTTTCCTTCTAATTTTAAAACTACTAAATTAAAACCTTATTAGTTTCATTTGTTTATTTATTTAAATTTATAATAAAAAATACTTTAATTTTCATAATTATATATTTTTTTCTCATTTTTTTATAAATTCAAACTTGTCAAATGTTTAAAATTTTATATTTATTTTTTGTAAATAAACTCATATAATACATGGGTTTCACGCCTATTATATATATATATATATATATATATATATATATATATATATATATATATATATATATATATATATTCAAATATTTAAAAGTTTATATTTAATTTTTTTTAAATACCCTCACACCTAATATACTTATATGTAAAAGTTGTAAGTCTACAATTTCTTATTTTTCTACATTGTGGCAACATGTCCAAAAATAAACAGCCCAAAATATTTTGCGGAATAGCAATGACTAAGTTAGGTGGCAAGTGACCCAATTGCTGGCCCAAATCAAACTAATTTTTTGGACCGATTTACCCTTCATGGTTTTTTTTATGTGATTTTTTCCTGTTACTGTGCTTTTAAATTTTATTTTTATTTCATTAATTTGTAACTTATGTTTTTTGTGGTTCCGTTTGACTTCCTGTTAGTCAATTCATCAAGCAGGTAAATCTTTTAAAATATATGAATCTATATTTTCAAACTTCAAACTTGGATTTTGTTGATTTAAAGCAAAAGGAACATATTGGTGGAATGAAACCAACAGAAAAATCTTTCTATGTAAAATCATTCAACCCCTTGATTTTTCTTGATATTGTCAATTATTAAATTTTGTCAATATCTCCATGTGATCCATTCAATAAACATTGCGATTTTTTGGACTTTCCCTAACATCAACTATATTTTTTTTATTGTACACTACGTAGATTATAATAGAATGCATTTGTACTTAATTATGTAGGTGCCACCCAATTTGAGCTTTAATGGGCTGAGGATTTTGGTTCTTTTTTACCAAAATTAGAATTCAATTCCAGTAACTTTTGGTTGAAAAATAACTACATAATTTAATTTCATAGGAATTCACAAAACCCCCCTTATTCCAGCCACAAACAAAAAAACGAAGCAGAACATTGATCGAACGGGCAGCAAAAAAACAGGGAAAAACCTAAAAGAAAAACATTGATTTAAATGAAAAGAAACACCTTTGGAGCTGTTAACCTCCCTTGCCAACCCAACGACAAGAAAACGCAGCAAACTATGGGCATATGTTCATGCTCATTTATTAACGTTTGGTAGCCTACTCATGTTAATATGCTTGTTTATGTTCTATTTTAAAAGAGTAATTGATTTCTTCATCTGATTTATGTTTTTTTTTATTGTTCATTTATGAACATATATGATTTGCTGTTTATAGGGGGGGTATTAATGAGGCCGTTTTGCATAGTAGATATTTTCAAGTTTGAATTTTTAATTTTTAGTTTCAATGGTTTAGAGAGTGAACATAACATGAGAAAATATATATAGTTGATATTCATACATGTTCACTTATGAACATTGCCAATTTATGGACATTTATTCATATCTAACATCATAAGTTAATACATCTTTGGTACTGAAAATTTATTCATATCAGATCATAACACACACACACACACACATATATATATATATATATATATATATATATATATATATATATATATATATATATATATATATATATATATATATATATATATATATATATATATATATATATATATATATATATATGAACATTAATGAATACTTATATATTTCTAATGTTTATCTATGAACATTAATAGTCAATGTTTAGTCGTATCATAAATTTTTTTTATGTTGGATGCTTACATTTTGTTGATTCATTCAATTACATTTCTTTTAATGATTGATGCTTGAATTTGTTATTCCTATTTTGTTGTGATAGATTAAATTAAATGCTATAATTTAAGAGTATCATTAATAAACTGTTATTTGTTTTTTAAAATTAATTTTTTAGTTTACCATCATGCCCTTATGGTCTTAAATATATCTAATGGTGAAAATATGGTTTTATATTGAACTCATCCATAGGTGATTTTTCCACAGACAAATTTTTATACATCCATTGAAGTTTATATACATTGACGAGTATACCCTTGTGTTAATTCTCTGTTTTAATTATAATTATTGAAGAAAGAGAATGAGCCATTTTTTGTTTCCAAAACCTACGTCCACTCACAACCCCCCTTCCCCTCTCCCCCCTCTCTCACGCACATGGATCTCTTCTCCATCAGGTTATGTAACATTCTCTTATTCTACCAAACAACAAAAACTAAAAAGACTCTCAAATCGGTTACCTCTACCCTTCACGATTTGAAGATGTTATTGGTTTTCTTTAAGCCATGGAAAACCCATATGAATTTCTTTGTAAACACTTCTTCGATCAAACCATCACCGCAATGGAGTATAATCTATTTTATTTTTTTAACAGCAAAATTTGATTTAATATAAAGCAAACCCTAACGGGAACCAAACAAATTAACCGAAACAAAAAATACAACCCAATTATCTTAGGAGGAACACCCAAAAAGACAACCAAGTTCGATTGCTAAACATCAAATAGCAGTGTAGAAAGGTAGCTTCACCAAAAAGTCACACAGTTAATTGATTTATATGAAAGACTTCCAAGCAAAACCAGGCTTCCAAGATCCAAACAACACTAGTGCTATATCGACCTTTGCAAATCATAGATTTATTTCTTGAGGGTAATATTGTCCAACAAACGCAAATTCACCCTAACAACCACCTAAATTACCCAGCAACACTGCAACAGGGTCTGATCAAGCCATAGGTTTAGAGCCTCAATACAGCCAGGAAAGAGACGGAGAAAGGTGAGTAGACGCAGGTTTGGTAACAAAAAAAGGTGCAATTATAATGAAGGTATTATTTAATGAGGGTATAATTGTCAATAAGTATAATTATCAGTGGATGAATAAAAATTTATCTGTGGAAGAATCACCCCCCCCCCCCCCCCCCCCCATATATATATACTATGTGAACCACACGTTGCGCAGAAACATATGTATAGTTAAAATCTTTATAAATATATGTTTTCTTAAATATAACAATAACGTTGTTAAATTTGATATAATAATTCGTATACGAAATTGATATAATATATGATTATTTTGAAGTATATTATAATATATACATCTATTAAAACTACATAATCTCAATCGTTTGAAAGACCACTACTCGCGGGTTACTCATAAATGAAAATAAAAAAAATATATGGTTTAAATGTATTTGTTTAATGTTTTAATTTCTATCATTGTAATTATTTAAAACATTAAAAATTGTTTTTTGTTTTAAAGGTAACAATAAATCGTTTATATAAAGTTAGTTTTAACTATTGTTATTCTAAGTTATTTTAAGCTATTTATTTGAAAATTTAAATGATTATAAAAATATCTTTAGGAAATATTTTAGTTAAATTGAGATTACAATTTAGTTTTTTGCATTTAGCACTACAATTTATCACTTTTAACTATTAACAAAATATTACTTGGGTTTTTTAAGTGAAACTGAAATTTATTTTTAAGTTGTCCATGTAATGTTATATTTAAATTAACAATTTAAGTATTTTATCCAAACTGTTCAAAAGTTGTAGTTTTAAAATAATAATGGTTTACATATAACAACATAATAAATCTAATAAATAATGTATAATATGTTACAAATAAAAGATATAACTTTATAAGTAGAAGTAAAGATATTATTTTAATATTAAAATTTAGTTTATTTCTGATTATGCTTTAGGTTTGATATTTATTTATCTTTATTAACCAACTTATAATCATTATTAGAAAGACACTACAATTTGTCACATTTAACTATTTATAAAATATTCTTTGCGTTGTTTAAGTTGAACTAAAATTTATATTTAAGTTGACCATGTAATGTTATATTTAAATTAACTATTTAAGTATTTTATACAAACTATTCAAAAGTTATAGCATTAAAATGATAATCGTTTACATACAACAACATTTTAAAATTAATAAATAAAGTATAATATGTTAAAAGTTAAAGACATAACTTTATAAATAAAATTAAAGATATTATGTTAATATTGAAATTTAGTTTATATATGATTACACTTTAAGTTTGATATTTATTAAACATTATTAACCAACTTATAATCATTATTAGAAAGAAATTAAAAAGTCATGGGAGTTTCAAATGAATGTGATGTCTTGGGAGTTTCAAATGCATGAGGTTCAAGGAAAAATGCTAACTTTATATATATCTTTACTATCTTATAAAAGAAATCTGACTATTTCTATAAATAAATTCATAATAATAATAATATTCTTTTAAGACGTTCAAGTCTCAAAGCCTAAATTACAATTAATTATAAATAAAATAATAATAAATTTTAAGTCGAGCTTAACCCCTAATCTAATAAATAAGTATCAAATTGCCGGTGTCAATCTATTAGCCTTCCCCAATCAATTTTTCCCGCTCAAATGTCTAAGTGAAATTTCGAAAATACCACTGCTCAAAGGATCATGATCTGCAAAAAAAAATCAAACTCTATTTTGAATTCAATAAAGATATTCAAATCCTTGTATTGATTATCCATTCATCTATTTAAAACAGTTTTCGATTTTACAGCAATAATTAATCATAGATTCGCTACTTTAAAATGGTTCCCTAATATCTCCACAATTTACTCACACATGAAAACCTAATCACATTTCAAGGTTTGATTCTCTTCGATGTCTATCGATCGAAATCGAATGCTCACCCAAAAATCTCTGCAATCCCTTTCAAATCCACCAGGTTTCTATCTAAATCGAGAGCTATTGTGCCAGTTATTGCTTTTGATGGCCGCTGCCTTCTCCTCCACAACCACCCTCAGCTATTTCCTCTCCCTTTCTCTATATCTCCAGGTTTCTATCTTTCTCAACCCAAAGAGCTCAGGCAGTCGCAACTTTTTTTTTCACCTTTTTTGCAAGTTTACACAAGGAGTAAAGGTTTGTCTGGATATCTAACTCCCACACGAACTGATTTCATGAAAGTTTGTTTTTTTTTTCTGGGTGAATGGTCATATAGAATCCAATTAAAGGTTTCGTTTTTTGGAATCACTGAATGGTTACAGAGAGTCTGATTGAGATCGATTGAAGTGTGTTTCATTTGTTATATTTTTTCCTATTTTTTCTTTCGGTGTAGATGTGTTTTACATAATCATGTTCCATTCTTATTTAGTTTTTTGATTCTATATTCATATTGCTTTAATCATTGAATATGAGTCTATGAAATTCCAAGATTTTGGGTTTGCGATTTTACTGCTCTTTTAATGATGTATAGGTTCGGTGGGTGAATTCACTGAATTGATTGTCAAGTATGCATAGTATTTGAAAGAACTTGGTTGGGAAAGATGTATGTTAAAAAGCCGTATACAAAGGTATTAAAATTTGATTCTTAAAGAATATATAAATCATCATCTCATTTGTCTATTGTAAATTTATAATCAGTTTTTTGATTAATCTGTACAATGGGAAACAACGAGATGGGTAATAGGATTTGTCCATTTTAAGAACATTTAAACATTATATGTATTGTTCTGTGATAAAATTATTTATTTGAAAAGCTAATCTGATCTTGGAAATCAACAGCATAAGAAAATCTTTTTTTTTCTATTTATACAGGTTCTTGATGCAACAGAGTGGCAATATAAATCATTCTCTTCTAATTTTGGTGAGTTTAGTTTACTCTGTTTTAAATTTTTTAGTTTTGATTTTATTGAGATGAAAGCAATTCATCTACATTGATTTCATTGAGTTAGAAGGATGAAAACTTAGGGGTTTTTCTGTACAACAAAATAATTTATTTCTTTATTTCAATGTAGCTATTGCATATGATGAGGAATGCTTCATTCCAAGAATAGCAAAGTAGCATATGTTCAGAAAACTAATCATTGAGATGAAAAGAATGTCCCTTATCAAGTAACTATTTATTTAGTAAGGAATTTCTTGCTCACTTGTGTTATTGAGGTTTAAGTCTGTAAGCATCATTAAACTATGCTTTCATTTTCCTGTGTTCAAGACTGCTACCATATATTAACTCTCATGTTTTCATCATTTGTGTCTCTTAATTTATACATGTGTCTATGATGGTTATTTCTGTTAGATCTTAAGGTTTGACAAAATGGGAGGGACAAAAACTGACCTTACAAATGACAATTTCCAAAAAAAAAAAATATTTTTTATTATCTTTATTGATACTATTGGTTATTTTTAATGAATAGTTTAGATGGATATGACTATTTGAAGTCTCATCTGGACTTATTTTTAAATATTTTTTGAGCATCAGGGGTATTTTTGTCATAGAACATATGGCCAAAAAGGAGGTCATTCTTATGGAACTTATATACTCTGTTACTTTTAGATATCATGGCTAAGATTTTTATAGATGTTTCTATTTTTTGGAGATTTTCCGGTATGTTTAATCCTCACAAAAAAATTCATCCGATGGTGCTCTGATTTCTAGAGTTTCATCTTTGGTCTAATTGTTTCGTCCATTTTACACTTTGGGGGTTTGTTTTGTCTTACTGTGCTTAGTTTTAGGAGCTCTTATTGGTGTTGTTTGAATATGAGAGGTTGTCTCCTATTTGAATATGGGAGGTTTTTTTTTATAACTTGTTGTCATTCTAAAAATAAAAATTACCCTTAAAAAGTTGGTTGTTATAGCATCTCATGTCATGAAATTGTCAATTTGTCTGTTTGTTTTATTATCAATTACCAAATTTTGCTTCTAATTTGCATTTTGTCTGGTTTTACTTCTAATGTCAAACATATTGACGACATGACAGAGTTGACCAGATGGTAAGTTGTGAAAAAACAAGGAGGTTGTGGTTTGGAGGACAAGCGTTGCAAGTATCCTCATATTGGTGGTTGCAATGATTTTCATATTTCTATGATTTTTTTTATGTTTTCTAAAGTTTTAATATTAGTTTACTTTGTCAACTATATTTCATGTTGCTAAACAAGTACATTGCCTATTTTGGTAGAATACGAAAAGTACATTGACATTTCATGCAAAAAGGTAATGAGTTATCTATGTGATGAGATGATTTTTTTTTATCTATTTTATAATCAAAATCATTTTTTATTTTTATTTTTATAACCATATTTTAGTTTGTTACCAACTTTTTATTGAGTTCTGGAAGTCCAGAATAATATTCGTAAGAGTAACAGTAAAATATTGGCAAGTTTTTCCAAGAAATAGCAATATACGTTCGTATCCGGTCAAAAAAGCTTCCTGATAAGACATGCTACTATGTTTCCTTAATTACATCCAATGGCATATAAAGATCTAAAATTAAGATGTTTGAATACATGTAAATGAAACAGTGTTGTCATTTCTTACATTTAACCTTATATTTGAAAGTTTAGTTTGTGCTTTTAAGATCTCTATGGTTTTCATTATCTAACTTGTGGTATTTTGTTTATGGGTCTTAGAATCTTTAAACAACCATAGTTTGACATCACAATTAAAGTTATTACACTTGGGGGATAGCTCTTTTGTGTCTGGTTGTCAAGCTACCTGCTTACTGGGGCATATTAAAAGTGGCTCAAAGTTCTTGCTGAAACTATAGCTTTTGAAAGTAGACTGATCGAATGAAGTTCTAAAATTCAAAATGGAGGCACCGGGAACCGATAGTCTATATGTTTATTTAATGATCCAATAAAATTTTCAGTCTACTTTCATGGCTTTGCAACTATTCAATTGAATTTTACTAGACCACAAAGGTTTAGCCTTTTTGTTATGAAGATAGTGGAAAAAGTAGTAAAACTTAAAAAATGAGTAATTTATCCAACTTCTGTAACCATATATATATATATATATATATATATATATATATATATATATATATATATATATATATATTGTGTAAATTTAATTTATTAATTTTTGAAACAAATTTTTGGCATCTAGACTCTAAGAATTTTAATATTTTTGTATCAACGTGCCTAAAAAAAGTAATTGAGTTTTTTTATTCGTTATATTATAAAATCCTATTGGATCCTAATATCAAATAGACATTTATAATTTGTAATTGAGAAACTCGCCTACTTATGAGTTATGACTACCAAATTGTTTATTTGGGTATTTAGATTGTGCTTCTATAACCTAACCAAACCAACACAACCAACACAAGTTTAAGCAATTATTTTTCATTATATATTTTTTAGAGTTTTAATACATCATATTGCAAGAAAAATAAAAAATAAAATAAATTACGCAGGTTTCTTGGTTTTATTTTTCATTATATCTTTTTAGAGTTTTTAGATAAACAAAATTTTCAATCAATGTCCCTAAAATACATCAGTATACAAAAATACATCAAACTAAACTTTCAAATACATCACTATACAAAAAGCATGAGTTTGTATGATACGATATATATTTTTGTATACTGACGTATTTTGTGGAATCTATTAGATATATATTTTTGTATACTGACGTATTTTGTGGAATTTGTTAAATATTAGTATTAAATAATAGATTCCACAAAATACGTCAGTATACAAAAATATATATATATTGTATCATACAAACTCGTGCTTTTATGAAATATCGACACTTGCAAAACGTAAATTGGATATTCATAACGGTGTATATATTTATTTTAAAACAAAATTATAAACTAACTAACAAAGTTTCTATCTTTATAGTGAATAATTTTTTTAAATATTTGATTAGCCCTTAAGATTTTGAATTATATATATTATTTTTCTTTCTTAATCGTGGTTTCCACAAGTTTTAAACTTAGTAAGCCTAATATACAATTACCTAATGCATATTTTGACCCAATCCCTTAATCCCCTGATCGAGTCTGTTTGACTACCGAGATCTCGCCAAATATCCGTACATCCAACCTTTCCGTTTTCTTCATTCTTGGATCTCAATTTCAAAATCGAAAACCCTCTATCTCTCCAAATTCTCATCTTCAATCTAATAAACCCTAGCCTCAACACACCACCTCTGATCTTCCTCTCCCTAATTTCACACACACAATCTCCATGGGTCGCCACAATCCACCACCTCCTTCAACGTCTCCACAATCCACAATCACTGTCACGACCTTCATCTCTTCCAATTGCTACTCTCCAAAAACCCTCACAACCGCTAGCCACCACGACCATCAAAACCATTCACCACCACTATCCCTTGTCAACCTTTACCCTGTTTCTCTCTTCTTTGGATTCTTAGGTATGTGAGGTAGTGTTGGTGTTTCCGCCATAACCATCACCACCATCCACCGTCAACCCAACCCCATTGGTGGATCTAGAATCACCCTCCTTCTCTTCTCTCTCATTCGATCGCAGAGAAGATAAATCAAGAGAGATGGAGTTGGAGAAAGCATTTGTCGCCACCATCGCCAATCTGTTGTGAGTTGCTATTTCCTCCATTTTATCCCCTTTTCATTATTTCCTGAATCATGTTCGTCTCCAACAGATGCAGGTTAAACCCCCATTTTCCCTTTCCTTTTCATATGCAATCAATTTAAATATGAAATGTATTCTTAGTTGTTATGTAAAAGAAGTATTGATGATTTTTATTATTACCTTTATATTTTCACTTTTTATTAAATAACAGGAAACTTGAAGCATCTTATAACAGATTTGGGTGTATTTGTGAGATTACAAGATAGAAACAAACTTTAGTTGGGATCGACTATTCAAATGCAAATATTCAGGTTATCTGACTTCCGAGAGCTTCTAGATCCTTAACCTAGAGGTTGAAATATTTTGATTGTTAGGTAGATACATAGGGTTTCTTCCCCTAAAACTCATCGTATTCGTATCCCCTTCTCCTCTACACCACCACCATCACTCACTACAATCAATCAGAAGCCGTTGTACCCAACCACTTCTCCTCTCTTAGATTCTTCATATCCCCTTTATACTGGTTTAAGTTTTGTACTTTCTTTTTAGGATTTGTTTGTTTTTTTATTATGGAATCAATTGAAGTTAATGTTTTGATTTGCTGCTGATGATATTTCACAAAGCCAGTTCTATTTATTATGACATGACTGGGATCCCAACAAATTACCATGGGGATGTATATCCTGATACTTACAACTTGCTATCATTAACAATGTTTCTAACAATGGTATATTATATTCACCATTCCTTTTTTGTTGTTTCAGGTTGTTGCAATGAAAGCCTTGAATATAATTTAGGAGGTACATTATTATTATTTTTTGTTATTTAAGATTCTTGTTATACACAAGAAAAAAAGGTATGTACACAAATGATGGAATCAGGTCTATTTTTTTTTTTTTGAGTTGTAGATGGGTTATTGGTTAGGATAAAAGAATATGTAAAACCGTTAAATGGAACCCTTGACATATTTATGAATATATTTGGGTTTCTTAACCATTTATATGAACTAAATCTTATTAGGATTAGTTCAAAATTTGTTGATTCAATATTTCTAGGGTCTTGATATTTATCAAGATTTAATTAAAATTCAACAAAGCTAATGTGTAACATCTACAAGCCATTCTTTTGTACCGTTAGTAATGGCGACGTATCAAGCTTTAGGAATGAAACAAATGCAGTTTGAACATGCTCTTTGAAACCAATAGTCATTAATTCTACCTTACCATTGCAGTGATTGATTTTAAATAAGAATTTGATGGCATGGAGACTACAATATAAAATAAAAATGGAAGTCAATTCTTTAGAAGCACAGTCAAGGTATGAAAGCGGGCATCATTCTATAACATATATAAACCTGTAACATTTATTTCTTTCTTCTATAGACACCATGGTTGACACTAAGGCTTGTGGTGTTTGGGCAAGTTCTGGAGTTGATTGAGTCATGCAAGATAGAGAGATAATCCCCTTCTAAAGATGAAAACATAACACTTAAATGTGAAGTCAATGTGTTGTAAAGTATGTGAGTGTATGTTTGGATATGTATGTGTGTGAATATCATAATCAATTGGGTGTGATATTGTGCAAAAATGGATTGGACTGGAATGAGTGATTGTATATTGTGAGAAAAAAAAACAAGGTTTAAGATTTTAAAATTTAGGTGACAAGTTTTTTTTTTTTTCTTTTTTCTGATAAATAGCCTCTTAGAAGTTGATTTACAAATTAATTTTTTGTCCCCAGTATTACAGATGCCCCTTTGATCCAAATACCCAAATACCCAACTGCATCAGGTGCATATTGGATGCACTTTAGTCTTTACCAAGTATGTTCACTATGTTGCTATGAATGAAACTGGTGCTTTCCAAAAATATGAAAATTCTACATAGTTGATAACTTTGAAAAATAACATAAATGTTTAGAAAAAAATGCAAAATGTACTTCAATCTGATTGAAGCAACCACTTGCACCCAATCTCAAAATTAAAGAGTAAATATTCTTGAATCATGAATAAGGAACAATTCTTGAATAATTCCTTCTAATTTCTTCTCATTCAATGAATAAGGAAAAGTGGCAAACACTAATTGTGAATTATATGAAAAGTTTAAAACAACTCTTGAAACTTTGAAGAAATATATTTGAAGTAAATTTATCTACAGTGTGCCGACAAAGTGTCAAATGTCAATTGTAGTCGTATGTTACTCACGGACACCAGTGGATTATTTGTAAATTTTTAATTGGACTAGACCCTAATAACTTTTTATATATAAGCAATTTTATTGGTTCGGTTTATAGTGGTTCGTATGTTAATTGTAGTCGTATGTTAAATGTCAATTTTATTGGTTTGATTTATAATGGTTCGGATTCCTAATAAAATCGTAACTGAACTATTACATATCAATTAACAAAAAGAGAAACAAAATTGTCAGTTTAAACTAGGGATGAAAGTGGGTCCAAACCCGGACCGGATGACCCGGACCCGGAAAACCTGGAACCGGTTAACGGGATTTTATAGAACTGGAAACCGGACCAGTATATAGGAACCGGTTCCTGTTCGGTTCCGGGTATGGTTCCGGGTAAAGTGGGTTTAGAACCGGAAAACTCGGAAACATCAAAGTGGGTAGGTTGGAACCGGATAAAGTGGGTTTAGAACCGGAAAACCCGGAAAAACCAGAATTTTTTGGTAATTACTTACTACTTAGTGGGTTGAACTTTAAAAATTTTCATATTGATATACCAACTTTGGGGGACTGTAACTCATTGAATACGAAACCAAAATTAACAAAATTATAGTCTAAAATTATGTACAAACTCTAAAATACACTCTAGTAAAACCTGCATGTCAATCCGACTTTAAAACGAATGAGATATGTTTGTATTAATATTTTCACATAATACAAAGTACAAAAACAAATAGCTGAAAAGTTGAAAATTTTCAGTTTTGATATCCCGACTTCGGAGGACTATAAATCATTGAATATTAAACCAAAAATGACAAAATTATAGTCTAAACTCATGTACAAACTGTAAACTAGAAGTTGGAACCACATGTCAATCCGACTTCAAACGAATTATATATGTATGTGTTAAAACTTTCACCGAATATAAAAAAACTGAAAAACTAAAAACTTCCAGCTTTGATATCTCGACTTTGGAGGACTATAAGTCAACGAATATAAAACTAAAAATGAAAAATTTATAGTCTAGAATCATGTACAAACTCTAAACTACATGTTGGAAAAAACCTTATGTCAATTGGAGTTGAAACAAATAAGATATGCATCTTTTAAACGTTTCACAAAAACCGGTTCCGGCCCTAAAAGTGGTTCTGGTTCCAAAAATCGGTTCCGGTTTTTAGACCCGGTTTACCCGGACCCGATGGACCCAAACCCGGATTACCCGGAACCCGGATAAAGCCAATTTTTAAACCCGGAACCGGACCCAGTTCTACATATTCCGGTTCTAACGGTTCCGGTTCCGGTCCGATTCCTGTTCCGGTTCTAAATCTCATCCCTAGTTTAAACGACGGTTTTGTTATAATGAGCCGGTTGTAACCATTAAATTTGTTTTGGTTCGGATTTTCTGGTTATTATGGTAACCATTAGATTTGTTTTTGGTTTGAATTTTCTAGGTATTATGATCACCCTAAAAAAATGGTACATTTCTAGGAGGTTAAAAAAACATATATTTTAACCTAAAAACCATGCCATTAAAAATATATATGAATAGCAAATGGTCCATGTCATTCATCTTTTTTTAATTCAGAAATAAACTTTTTATTTTTTCAAAACACAAAAAAAACCGAATTATGCGATTATAAAAACCATTTTTTCTTATTTGGATTGTGATCACAAAAAAACACGAAATACAATGATAAAAGTGTTTTTTTTTTGCCTAAAACACAACATATTCTTATTTTACCAAAAAAACCACAAAGTATTAACTTAACCCATACAACAAGTACTTTGTTTTCTAACTCAATATATGCCTTAAAAGAAATCTACTCGATGCATGAAAACTAATCGCCAAAAGATATTATAAATGGCTACCGCATCGCACATGTACATTACTAGAGTGATAAGACAGTGATCATGGTTAGTGTATAAACTAATCGTCGAAACAAACTATTTGTCGTCCACTGCTTTGCACGGGTAAATGACTAGTATATATATATATATATATATATATATATATATATATATATATATATATATATATAGAGAGAGAGAGAGAGAGAGAGAGAGAGAGAGAGAGAGTGCGGTAGGTTCAAATGTGGATGAACAAATATTGTGTGGATGTAGGGATTAATATGGGCCAAATATTATTTAATTTAATTAAGTATTTAATTAAATCATCTACCCTTTAATTTAGGCAAATTACTTTATTTAAAACCCTATCAAACCTTCGGTCATATCCCTCCTGCTTCGATCGACCGACCTTATGGAAAAGAAATATTACATCGACAATCTTGAAACTCTGAATCGAGACTGAATCTAAGACGATTTCTTAAGGATTTCAATTCAAGGTTCTTGATTTGTGAATTCAATTCACAAATTGTTCTTCTGTAACTATCGATCAATGAGTTCTACCCCTTTTCCGATCCCGAATAGCCTACTAACGTTCGTCAACACCATCATATATGTCATCGATTTCCCTCAAAGATTGTGACCTGCAAGGCCGCAATCAAGGTTGAACAATATGGTTTTTGCAATTTATATTTGCGTTGATTGGATTTACATGTTTATTGAAAGGAATATCAATTTATATTGGCATTGCTCTACTTCTGGGTTTTGATTGGATACGGTAAGTGTTCCTTTGAAGTTCTGCCTGGATTTCAATTAAAATCTTAGTTTCGATTGTGTTTGTATGAGTTTAGTTTGAAATTGATTTATGGTGTTTCAATTGTTATATTGGGAACAAGACATTGACGCACAAAGTATAGATTAATAGAAATCTTTTTTTTCTTTTTACAATTCCACCACCACGTCCACTTTTGATTCTCATAACAATCAATTTCAAATTACTTCAATTTTGAGGATGCACTGCCTTTTTACCGGAAACTTCTTAGATTAAGGTAATAAAACTGTATTGTTCTTTTGACCATTCAATATATTGATATTTGAATTATTCGCTGAAAGTCTTAGCTTCATATACTTGAAGCCTTATTGTTTTTTTGAGTAATATGTTATATGATTTATTGGTTTTTACCTTTTGCAAGCTTAATTGACAACTGGTAATGTGATAATGGATTTGTTTGTAGAATCTATACTACTGTATGAATAATATGAGGTGAGGTAATTAAATATTTGAATTTTGTTTTACATAATGATCAGGTGAAGTAAAACTTATGAGTTAATTCCAACAGAATGGATACGGCAATTGAATCTTGAATTTCAATTCTATTGGAATGGAATCACGAATTTCAATTCTATTGGAATGGAATATGGATATTTTCTTATTGATTTATGCATGTTCTACAATACTTGGTTATTGGTTTAGGTGCAATTCACAAGTCTGCATATTTTTCCAAAGGAATTTAGTTTTTTAATTTTTCATTTGCTAATGCATTATTGGATTCTAAACTACAATTTGGTTTTGTTTTCACAGAAGTTGATGCTTGAAGAACGGACCACAAAATTCAAAGTGATTCTAAGCAACATTATTCTTTTAGAACGGATTAGTGTCTTTGTTAGATTTTGATGTTTTCTTTCCGGATTTTGAAAGTTTTTTTAGTTTTATTCTTTAACAATAAATTTAATTCTTAATAATTATTACCCGTATTCTATAGAATTAATGTAATTTTTGTTATTATTCTTCAACTCACGGTTCAAAATTTTGTTATTTTTCAAAATGTTCATTCAATCAGAATATGTATTCTATTAGAATACGTATTTTAAACTATTGGTCCACATTAATCCCTATATCCACACAATACTTATCATCCATATTATAACCTAGCCATATATACATATATATATATATATATATATATATATATATATATATATATATATATATATATATATATATATATATATAGGGTTAGGATTAAATGTGAATGATATATATTGTGTGAGTGTATGACAAATTTTGGACCATTAGATTTAGATGTGTATATGGCTAAGATTATATGGTATACCATAATTACAATGGAACACAACACACATAAACATTTCTTTTTAATAAGAAATTAAAAATAATTATAATAAAGACATAATTTATATTTTGATTAATTCTCAATAAGGAATGTATTAAATGAATTTCTGTAACCGATTGCAACCACATTTAATTTTTGTAAAAAGAGAAGTTTAATATTATCCATGCGTTCTTTAAAAATACGATATAATATATTCTGCATATTTAAATTCTTTAAGAATAATTTCATCATTTAGCATGATTAATTTTTTTAATACCATCAATTGGAGTATATTCTTTTATAATGAGTGCTACCTTCGTTCTTGTATTTCAATTTTGTTTATTAGTGTTTGTGTATTCTTAAGGAATAAGGTATAGTACAACATATATTATGGAAAATAATAGTTTGAATAAAAAAGTCTGTAACATGATTAATTTGTTATAATTGAAGAATTCTTTGAGAATTCAATAATTCTTGAAGAATACAAGGCCTAAAATTCTTTATGTTTCAACTTTTTTGGATCAATATCCATTAACAGTGACCACAACTAATATTCTTTAAGAATAATATTAACATTCTAGAAAAAAAATTAACTGCAAATGGTTTGAAGAATAATTTAACATGGTCTATACAATAAAAAACAGTAGTTAATAAATAACAAAAAAGTAATTAGTATTCTTGCATGCTTGTAACCGAAACCATGATTTAACGAAAATATATGACTTCATTTTTTGGTTAGTAAATAATTATATTTAAACTTCCAAAATTACCTTTTACTTATTTAATTAATCATTTATTGTTTTTCTAAATTCTCATTGGTTCACACATTCACACAATAATTAATAATTAAGGTTTATATATAAACCTAACTCTCTCTCTCTCTCTCTCTCTCTCTCTCTCTATATATATATATATATATATATATATATATATATATATATATATATATATATATATATATATATTAAATTGCAAATGTGGTTTGTGAGAAACTTTTACTATGTTTGTGCGATTGTTCATTTGCTTTTTAGTTTTCCTACTTTCCCCTTAACCAATGTCTCCCCTACCGCCTCTGTTTCACGTCATCTACTCTTCCTAGTCATTAAAATTGTCTGTCATCGCTCCCCATCATCACCATCCTATTGTGCCTTCTTTGTTCACCGCCATTGTTAGTGGAAAGCGACAAAACTCTCATAAACCCCATCACTCATTTTCTCCAACAAATCATGTAAGTCTCCATGCTTACTGAAGGCTTATTTTCTATTCATATGTCTATGCATTGCCCATATATATGGTTTCAATATATGATTGTGTCCTTCCTGTTTAGTTGGTTATAATTCATACTAGGTTATAACCCATAAAAACCACGGTGGATATGATTAAAAAATTTATATAGAAAAAAAGTAACAATTGTAAAAAAAAAGCATTGGATTCTCAATTGTACGTAATCATAAATTAATTTGATAAGTAAAATAAACATAATGTTATAACATAGATTTTGAAATACTTCTTTGTAAACAACATTGGAAGTTTTATTTGTCAAATAACAATCCTTAATTAAAATCAATAACTTCAATCTTTATCCTCTCTTTACTCTAGATAAAGCAACATAAGGCTATCGAATTTTTTACGAAGATAAAATGGTGGAGATGGCGTTGTTGTTATTGTGATTTTGCTTTGAAGTTGCGGTACACATGACATATTATCGAACTTATGAAGTTTGGGCAAAATGATAAAAGGTAAAATCATTTGTTTTTTGCTTTTTTGTAGAAGATTTAGAGATTCTCTCCTTATTTAATTTCATTTTCAATAGGTTTCCTCTTTTTTTATTTCAACAATGTTACATTCTTGGAGTGATTACTTAGAATCGATACAAATTTAATCTAGGTGTTAGTTTAAAGTTCAATTCTATAAAAATTGAAATGTTTTGTTACAAAGGGCGATCTGAAATGTTTTGTTATTTTCAACAATATATAGTTAATGTTATTATTATGAAATAAGGACCAAAACAGTAATTGCTCTCATGTATACTATTACTCCATGAGTCATGTACATATATATATATCGACATCATAAAATATAACTATAGAGTTTTTGGATATGATGTCTAGTTACATCTAGTGGTTGCATGTGCAATCATCACCACATTTGCAACTACCAGTTTTCTCATCTTTGGTAACCATGGAGTTTTATTGGATAACAATGAAAACTCATAAGTTTTTATATGATAATGTATACTCATAAGTTTTTACAGGAAACAATTAGTGACACAACAACTCATCTCTATTTTTTGTTGTTTTTTAGGGAGGAAAGTTGCATAATCATATTGGTTGATTACGGTTATTTACTCAAGTGGAGCAAGTTTGGAAATGCATTTAACAAAGTATAGAGAATCAGGTACGATTCCATGTGCTATGTACAAATATGTATGTGCATCATAGAACATAATCATAGATTTTATTGGATCATTGAGAAACATTAGTTATATTAATGGTTAAACATATGATATCCAGTTACATCTAGTGGTTGCATGTGTAGTCATCAACACAATTGCAATTACCACTTTTCTCATCTGCCTTAACCATGAAGTTTTATTGGATAACAATGTAAACTCATAAATTTTTATACGATGTATACTCATAAGTTTTTACAGGAAACAATCAATATGACAAAACTCTATTTTTATTGTTTTTAGGGTGGAAAACGAGTTTTTGACCAGGAAGGTGTTTTTGAAAAAAATAATTACCCAGGTATAGTTTTCAACATATTTACCAAAAGGGGTGATTTAGCCATTTAATTTAAAAAAACCTATCGTGCCTTATACTCTCTTACCTAACGACGTTGCAAAACGGGAAGGTACTGACGAAAAGCGCCTCATCTTTGGCCGCACCTCCATCTACGGCCACTGCTCCAGCCGGCCACACCATATGAAGGCGATGCCGACGAGTCAACCTTTAGCCACATCGATGCCGGCACTCCACCTTCGGCCACAGGGTTGGATTTTCTGATTTTAGGTTCGATTTTTTACTTTTCAGGTTCGATTTTTGAAGTTTATATATATTCTGACTTGATTAGGTTTATTGAATACGAATTTTGGAACTTTCATCTTCAATCCATCTGAATACGAGTTTCTGATTATAACGGGCTTCTGATTATAACGGATTTCAGAATACGAAATTCTGATCGGGTTAGTTACTTAATCTTTAACTTCGTTTTTTTGCTTGGATCATGAGAATGTGCTTTTGAATGGCCTTCTGGAGTCGAAGAACAGCCTTGGAACACTTCTTATTGCTAAATTTTGCAATGTTTTTTTTGCCAAAATTTACATCGTTTTTCATGCTAAAATTGGGTCATGAGAATGTGCATTCTATACAAAAAGAAAATCAAATTGGGGTTGTTTGAAACTTAGTTTGGTTCATGTATTAGAGCTGAGGATTTGGATGAGTAGTGGAACTAGTCTGAAGTCTATTATTGTGTTTTTTGTTTTCGCGAGTCTGTTGATAGCAAAAGAAGAAGAAGATGGAATCACTTCAATTCAGTGGTTGTAGGGATTTGTTATGGATCACAGTGGTCTTTGATGTCTACAATCACTTCTGAAATCTTTGGGGTGAAGCATATGGGAACTAACATGATTGTTGCAGCTAATCCTGTTGGATCATATATATTTTATGTTTGAGTGATTGGAATGTCTTGAGGTTATATGATGAATGTATTATAGTATTGTACAAGAGTTTTGAGTGTTCAGTGTTTGTACAATTGTTTATAGATTTGTATCAAGTGCAAAATATGTATAAAATGTATGAGTTTTGTGATTTATAGTAAAAAGAATAATAAAAAAACATTTCATTATTTGTTCTTTGTTTCTGGAAATCTATATGGATTTTGAACTTTTTAGATAAACAATCTATTTGTTGCAACTTGTATGCCTATATATATTATGATAGAAGACACGGTAGCATGATGGTTATAATCACAAAAAGACATGGTAGAATGGTGGTTATTATAATACGAGACGAGATTGAAAAGATAAGAATATAAGTGTTTGTAAAAATATTTGATAATCAATAATAGCAAAATGTTTTAAAAAAAATTAAAAATATATGTATTAAAATAAAACAGTAAAAACTGAATAATTAAAAAATATAAAATTTTAAAAATATACCCATTTGGTAAATATTTTTAAAACTACCTATTTGGTAAATAAAATTTTAAAAAACACCATTTAAGTCAAAAACTCGGTGGAAAACTACGTAATAATATTGGTTGATTATGTTTATTGAGTCAAGTGTTGCAAGTTTGGAAATGTACTCAACAAAGTACGGAGATTTAGGTACGATTCCTTTTAATATGTTATAAAAGCTATAAGGTTGTAGTTAGAAATACGTATATAAAAGGTTAAAAATTAATATAACGCTACAATATAAGCATATGAATATTATACTAATGTCATTTAACTATTATATGTAACCGAAAAAATAACCAAAAGATAAAATAAAAATGAATATTTTTTTAAGAAAAGTAAGAAAATAAACCTAAAAACAGCAACGTAGTTTGGTTAAAATTTGTAAATATGTTTTATTAAGATGCTTTCCAAAGTAGGTTGCTAATTTTACCCATTTCCAAAGTTGGAGTATATTTAAAAAAAAAATAACCAACTTTTCTCTAAATTGAATGATTTCATCGATCTCCTTGTGTATTGAAACACTATAAAAATATAGCTTTTGTATGAAAGTACGATGTTAAAAAATGAATATTTAAAAAAAAACTTTGAAAGTTATACCGTTACTACTAAATCTATTCATTTAGTAACAAAATGGTATAATAGTGGGATACATATACCAAAAACAGAAACATATACATACACAATAACATAAACATATGCAAATTACAGTTTTACCCTTTATACATTCAGTTTACACGAACAAATATAAAACATAAGTAAGTTCTTTTACATTCAATTTGTTTTCTACATCATATTTACATTTTATAGTTAGTGTCATACACATTATTGAAACATATACTTCAACTTTAATTTTTTGTTTTAAAAGCATCTTACTTTCTTAAATTTTGTAGAAAAAGGAGTTATGGATTCAATGTAGGATCTTCTCATGACTTTATTTATCAAGAAACTGAAGTCGATATCTATTGAGTCAAGTAGAATGTGTTTAAATAAACAGATAAGAAAAACTACTAATAAGCAGAAATGTTGAGTTTAATTTCAAAAAAAGCTTATAATTATTCGTTTATGAAGATGAACTACCCCGATTTGTTATGATGTCTCCTCTGCAGAAATCGTATTCTTGAAGATAAGAAAGCATAATAAAATCCGACAATTAGAACGAAGACGTGTTACTGATATGAAATATAAATGTACTCACAAATATTTATTTTTAGAATTTTGATTTTAGAATGATGATTTTTTGGGATTTATTGAAATCTTGAAAAGATTCAAAATAAGATTAGTAACCAAACAACTTGAACGACAATTGCTATTGTTTCCAAACAATTTGAACGGAAATTACTAATTTTTCCAAAAAAAAAACATGAAATTTGAATGTTATTTCAAATAGCACAATCCAATAATTTGATAAAAAAAAAATCAGGGCTACAATTAACCTTTATCGAATTTTGATTTATTTAGTAGGAACCAATTGAAGTGAATGGAGGAAGGAATTAGTGTGAATTAGAGGGAGGGTTTAGGAGACGCTGTCATGCGTCAAAATAGAGGCATAGAAAATAGTCATGTGACATCTATAGGAGTTTTTTTTATTAGGAATAGAGATTTGGGATATGTATGACATGCACGCCATGTGTTTGTTATATTTCAGTTCATTTCTTGACTGGTTGGTTCCTTAGTAGTTTATATATATATATATATATATATATATATATATATATATATATATATATATATATATATATATATATATATATATATATATATATATATATATATATATATATATATATATATATATATATATATATATATATATATATATATATCCGTTGAGAACTCATAATTTCACGAGAACCCAAGAACTAAAGGTGTAGCGTTAAATCAAAATTAACTCATTAAGGGATATTAATAAAAATATCTAAAATTTAACATAAGTAATTTAATTTTTGGATTTTTTTTAAAAAAAAAATAGTAATTTTCGTATTTTTTTAAATGCAGATTTTTAAATTTTTTTTAAAAAACATGAATTTAAAAAAAAAACTTTAAAAATTTTATTTTATTTTTTAAAAAACTGCAATGTTTTTAAAAAAGTAAATTATAAAAAAAGAGAAAAAGAAAACCTAGATAATTTCAAAAAAAAAAAAAACAAATATAATTTTTTTAACCAAAAAAATCAACATTTTAGGTGTATATACATATATTTTCAAGTGCATATATGCATATTTCTTATACTATAATATTCATAACTAAATCATAAAAAAATCTTTTTTATTACTAATCTATAAACACAATTATACAAGTATTTTATTCGATACAAAATTAAATATAGAAAACAAAAAATGCTACAAAGTTTCAAAGCCTTTTCATTTCTTCGTGTGAATATTTATATATTTTCTTCAATTTATCACTTTTCACCTCTTCAATATTTTTCATAAATTCTTTCAAATCTACAAGAAAATAAAAAAACTGATTAATGCAAGAACACACACACACACACACACACACATATATATATATATATATATATATATATTATGTATATATTATGTAAGATTCACATGTGATTATATAATGTGATATTTACATGTGACTGTATCTTGTAAGATTCAAATGTGAAATTCACAAAAAAAATTAAAAAATTAGCAAAGAACGCCCACACAAAATGCATGTGTGCATATAGACGTAATTCATATGTGATTCACTTGTAATTTACATGTGAATCCTTTCTAATTCATATGTGATTCACTTGTGATTTACATGTCAATCATATGTGAATTACATGTGACTTACATGTGAATCACATGTAATTCATATGTAAATTACATGTGAATCACATGTAATTCATATGTGAATTACATGTGAATCACATGTAATTCATATGTGTTCACTCATGATTTACATGTGAATTACATGTAATTTACATGTGAATCACATGTAATTCATATGTGAATTACATGTGATTTACATGTGAATCACATGTGATTCATATACGAGTTACATGTGAATAACATGTAATTCATATGTGCTCACTCGTGATTTACATGTGATTCATATGTGAATTACATGTAATTTACATGTGATATTCATATGTGAATTACATGTGAATCACATGTAATTCATATGTGAATTACATGTTATTTACATGTGAATCACATGTAATTCATATATGATTCAAGTGTGATTTACATATAAACTAAAATTTAGTGCTTTTAAAGATGATCAAATAAGTAACTTACTATGAGCAAACAGGAAACAAGATGATTGTTTCAATAAAGCAATCAAACATATAGCTCTGGTAGTAAAAATAATAATTTTAGGTTAACATGTGAATATACCACATTATATTCACATGTGAATATACAATATTTGAATATATAAAAATAAGAATTTTAGGTGGATTTATCTCTATAAAATATTTGATATCTCACTTATTTTTCTATATCTAGAAAAATAAAATCACTTAATTTTGTAATTTCTAATGCAATAACATAAAGAAAAGTGAGACTTACAAATAGCCATGGAAATTAAGCTACAAGAGTTGATGCTTCCTGGCTGCTAACATAACAATTCTAAAACATGAATCCCACAAGCTACCTGGTAACAAAAATCAAATGCACAATCAAAATCTCGAGCTATATCAGAATACACACCTTGTAATCCATCCAAATACTCTCATTTATAACCATATAATGCTAGATAAAAAAGTCTATGTGCCAAAAGAGGACTATATTGGGGAAATTAAACGCAAAAATAAAGGAAACAGTAATAAGGCGAAATTCATAAAACATTGGGGACTTAAAGTGGAAAGCCTCCTTTACCGAATTTTCTTTATTATAACCTCTTTCTACATTAAGTATAAAAGAAATACTCATATAATGTTTACCAGATTAAGTCGCATTCCCATTAAGCCCAATAAAGCATCATAAATATTTTTGTTTGCTAGATGATTAAAGCTCTAAAAAGAGAATAACAAGTTTAATCACACCTTCTAATGAACCATTTGGCGTTTGAAAATTGTAAGTTTTGTGGTCTTCCCCTCTTTCTTTTCAGTGTGCTATTTCCATCTTGTGTTTCACTAGTTCCTGTTAAGAACAAATGAACAAATTTAAAAATTGAGCTAAAGTTATACAGAATCAATCAATTTTTTTACATTTAGTTTTTGTGCCAAAAGAATCAGATTCCAAAATCAAACATTAAGCTATATATTTAATCTTCCTGAACTATCTTACAAACCACTTCTTCTTTACTTATGACATAAAGCACGACTTAACAGAGAAAGTAAACATGGATTTCCATGTTAACTTCTAATAGTTAACAAATATTTCCCTAATTTTGCGTTGTAGCATCATCTTTAGTGATTAGCTAGTTAGCAAAATCTTGCCAATCACTTGGTTTGGAAATATCCTCAGGTGGCAGGTCACAAGAACCATAGTCAGTGGGATGAAATTAGCAATACAGAAGCACAATTAACAAAGGTAAAGGGTGAAAACATCCTCTAAAGCATTTCAACAAACACGTTGTGTTCTAAAAAAACAAAAGATATTTTCCAACTCCGGACGGTTGAAAATCCATCAAGGTGAAGAGCTCAAATAAAAGAATAATAAAAGCTCCAACCAGCCAAAAAATATTTTTGTTTGCTAGATGATTAAAGCTCTAAAAAGAGAATAACAAGTTTAATAACACCTTATAATGAACCATTTGGTGTTTGAAATTGTAAGTTTTGCGGTCTTCCCCTCTTTCTTTTCAGTGTGCTATTTCCATCTTGTGTTTCACTAGTTCCTGTTAAGAACAAATGAACAAATTTAAACATTGAGCTAAAGTTATACAAAAGCAATGAATGGTTTTTTACATTTAGTTTTTGTGCCAAAAGATTCATATTCCAAAATCAAACATTAAGCTATATATTTAATCTTCCTAAACTATCTTACAAACCAGTTCTTCTTTACTTATGACATAAAGCACGACTTAACAGAGAAAGTAAATGTGGATTTCCAAGTTAACTTCTAATAGTTAACAAATATTTCCCTAATTTGGCGTTGTAGCATCATCTTTAGTGATTAGCTGGTTAGCAAAATCTTGCCAATCATTTGGTTTGGAAATATCCTCATGTGGTAGGTCACAAGAACCATAGTCAGTGGGATGAAATTACCAATACAGAAGCACAATTAACAAAGGTAAAGGGTGAAAACATCCTTTGAAGCATTTCAACAAACACGTTGTGTTCTAAAAAAAAAGATATTTTCCAACTCTGAACAGTTGAAAATCCATCAAGGTGAAGAGCTCAAATAAAAGAATAATAAAAGCTCCAACCAGCCACCTGCCTATAGATTAAAAAGGTCTATATGACAGAGGTGATTGTTTTTAACAAATGCAATGAAAGAGTCGTCTAGAGATCTCCAATAATCATGAACATTGAGAATCTCCTATAGATGATACTTATAAAAAAAAATTAAACATCTCCAATAATGATTATGATCTATTGGTGTAAACATCACCTAAAAACTATAATTACTACTAACAATCAGGCACAAAAAAGGAGCAAAAATAGAAAACAAAAATATATACAAATTTAAACAACTTACGCAAAGGCAGATAGCTTTCAACAGTCTTAAACCACATTGCAGCTTCACGAGCTTCTACCGTTAACTCCTCCCTTGTAAAATCAAAGAACCGTGTACGCAATAGATTTGACCATTTTTACAACGACATGATTCCATAAACTGGTAGAATGATTTCGTCAAAGAACTCAGGAGATCGACATTCTTAATCAAGTCGATTTGACTTAGGAAACTGATCTCGGATATAAAAACTAGGACTATACATGCAACAGATTGGACCACTTTTTCCTCAATTATAGATCAATTATAGATCTCTGAACACATGCCTATCTTAGAAGCATCGTCTAGTTTGCCCACGCCACCAGAATTTTGTCGGGATTAGAAGGCATTATAGAAGGAGAAAAGGAAGAGATCATTGATAATACGAAGATGCAATGTTGGTTTTGGAGAGAGAGAGAGAGAGAGAGAGAGAGAGAGAGAGAGAGAGAGAGAGAGAGAGAGAGAGAGAGAGCTTTGACGTTCACCTTCCTCGATTCAATTAATAAGGGAGATGGTAGACAGATAAGACCATTGATAAATCGGACACTGGTTCTGGATTGGGGAACAAACAACGATGAAGTTATGAGAGAAATAGGGATGTTGAGATGATCAGGGGATTTGGGAGAGAAAGAGGGAATCGATTGATTTGGGGGGAATGATTTTCAGTACCATAAATGCCCTTAGATTAATTTCTGTATCATACCCCCGTGTTTAATTCTTTTCATATATTTACAACAATGCCGCAAAACATCTCAGCCTTCTATTATTTTAATCTAATGGCCCTCGTTTGGTTTACGGGTTCTAGGGAAACTATATATATATATATATATATATATATATATATATATATATATATATATATATATATATATATATAACATGCACCGATGCTGCTATTTTCTACCACACGTGACTTCCTAAAATGAAAGCCAACGAAATTCTGTCAAATATCTTTTAACACGAATCACCACAACTCAAAACCATAATACCTAAGAATTTATATAGATTAAAAAAAATTAAAAGATAAAAAATTTAATTGAACAAAAAGGTGACAACTTTTACCCACAAGTCCATAAGAAAGTTTGTACACTCCTATGATCTTACGGTGGCTCCGGTAACACTTGGTTTCCGTGTACGTAGTGTAAAAAAATTTGAAATTTTTTTCCTACTATTGTGTCAGCACTTAAAAAAATGTGCAACTACATAATAGAAATTATGTCACTTTAGGCGATTGTTTTTCTTTGTCACACCTAGTATGAAACCCTGCATCCGCTGATCTTTAACATAAATAATCAAGGGGCAATTACTAATCTAGCTAAATTCTCTAATGATTGTTCTATTTTTAGCCAAAATTTAAGACTTAGCCCGAAATAGCCATCAAACCCGTATGCCAATAAATTTTTCTACTTTTCCGACTAAATGGTCTAGGGTTTTGAGATATATCTTTAAGATTTTTTTTTCATTTTGCAAAACAAAACCGTAGAACAATGGTCTATGGTATCCTCTGACTCGTCTACTCTTTCCCAAACCGTAGACCATAAATTGTCTACTCACCAAAGGGCTTCTAGGCCAACGGTATCCGGTGTTTCCTTCCCCTCCTTGAGGTTAAGGGTTCAAATCCCGTCGTGGACATATGTGGACTTAAGGAGTAGTTTAGAAAAAGATTAGATTTTTTGTTTCAAAATAAATAAATAAATAAAAATAAATGGTCTACTCTTTAGCCTAAATGGTCTACTGTATACAAGCACTCAATGCATAAAGTGTGCATTGATTGCTTGTAAACCGTAGGCTTTTAAGAAACCTATGGTTACCTTTTTTTTTTGTAACAAAAATTACAACAATGCATTGTATATGACATTTTTACAAGCTACAAAAAAAAAAAAAAAAACAGCAACAATTACAAAATACGTAGGTTCAAAAGAAATCTAAGGTGTACAAGTATTTAATGCATGTTTTCTGGATTGAAAGCTTGTACACTGTAGGTTTTCTAGGAACCTAAAATTTTATTTAATTTATTTATTTTTGTTTTTTTTTCCAAAAAAAAGATGCATCTACTAATTTTCATACTAAACAAGAAAACAAAGAAAAGGTCATGATTTCTGAGTAGTACGTGGTTGTTTTTTGAAGGCTCCACTAAGAGAGAATTTCAAACTTAAAACACACACACACAAAATGAAAAATACTAAAAATTACGATATTATATATCTGGGCGGATGGGCCTGAAAAAGTAGTGATAGTTTCATTTTATTTACTTTTTTATAGTTTGTTTCAGCATATTTTATTTTATTTTTCGTTAATCTTCATTCATTTGTTTCTTTTTCACTATTTTATATCTATATCGGGCACTTTCTAGTTTTTTAGCTTTATTGCATATATTTGGAGAAATGGAGCGAAGCATACATGGAGATTCGAAAAACGAAAGAAGTTCAAGCGAATGATCGGGATTGTTGGAGCTTATCCAGGAGAGTTGGATTGAAGGTTGATGTCATTGGAGTTTGCTTTGAAGATTATATGCAAGAAGCTTGGGCCTTGGATGATTGAAAGATGAAGATTTATAGATTATGGATTATTGGTTATGGTTGTTTTATTTGGGCTTTTGATGGTAATAAAAATACATTATACTTGTTTTAGGCTACTTAATGATGTAAATGGGCCTCTAGGATCAGTCAAAGAAGTCAAAACAAAATGACAAAGAAGACTAAAGACAAAGGGAGACAAGCAAAGTTTTCTTGATTAACACATCTAACGAGGATGCGTGAGATTTTATATTGCAGCTCACCCGGCCGCTTGGCTTCTACAGGGGCATTTTTGGGTTTTCAACTTTTTTGGGTATTTCAAGGTAGTTTGGTGGGAGATTGTGGAGCATTATTGGATAAGATATTTGATCTTTTTCTCTGGATTTTTTGAGCTCATAAAGGTGGAAAGAACATGAAGAAAACATCATATTTTCATCTAGATTCTTATTGAATGTTTGGTCCTTCTAAACTCTTTTTCTTTTGTTTAAGCTTAGCCATGTTAGGCTATGTTCATTTTGGTTGATGTGGTTTAATCCATGGATGATTAGTTATTTTGAAGATTTTTTATGAACTTGTGCTTGAAGTTTATGGAAGTATTTTCTAGTTAAACATTTTTTTATGTTTGTTTATCTTTAATCATGAATTTTGATGAATGAATGATTAATTAGTTGGCTAAATTTTTGGTTAAGCAATAGATCTTCTAATTAGCAAGCAAAAAATGGTTTATGTGTTTGTTTTCATTTCAAATAGGCCATGGAAATAATTACTCCACAATGGTAATGTAAGCATTTGATTACCTTTTGGACTTGGTCACTCTTAAAACTTAATGCTAATTGATTTTCACAAAATCACATGCTTCATTAAATTTGTGACTTTGATTAAGGAAATGTGTTAGCTTCTCTAGCCATTTTAATAACAAAGAAGAGTTAAGGTGATTTATGCCTATAAATTGCAATAGCTAAGTTAAATAAAATCATAAGTATTGCATCATAACATCTAATGATAAGTTAACTAGTTGTCTATGTGGTAAATGCCAATATCAACCATCTTTCTCTTCTTGATTAAAATTAAACTCTTTACTTGTTTGCTTTCCAATCCGATATCTTAGTGTAATTTTAGTTTCTTTAAAACACAAAAGACTACAACCCCCATTTCACATTTATTGTCATTTTACAAGTCTTTTACAAAGATGTTTAAATTGAGTAACAAATTGAACCAATCTTCATGGATTTGGGTGACATCCCCCATGATTCAGAACCAATTAAAACATTTTTACTTATGCTTTAATAAATTAAGTTGCGGAAATTCTCAGTTAAGCAAAATATTTGTGAGATAACAAAAGTTATTTCATTTATTTAAATATTTTGAAGAGACCATCATTAATATCATAACATATATTATAGTGTAAATATTAAAAGGTCCTAAAACTACTTATTACAGACACATCTCTTTATTCCACTCAACATCTTAACTAGACTTTGACAACCTTATATCTGCTACCTATGATGCATAAAATGAGTGGGTCAGGTTTAGGAAAACCTGGTGAGATGCATAGGGTTTTCAAGCCCATAATAATTTAATGATAATAATTAATATCATTCCTACAAACAATGATGTCAAATTATATATATATATATATATATATATATATATATATATATATATATATATATATAACCTGAACTAAGACAAAATACCCAAAACAACCGATCCTCACAGATCCTAAAACAATGATTATCAAGAGGAATCACCCAACCAGATAAATCGTTCGGGCAACTGTTTTACTACATTGCTAGGGGAGTCCTTGGTCATTGTAAGTCATATAAAGGCAACCAATGTTCAGAGATTAGATAAATATGGTATCCCATTTTATCTACGTCCATGGGTTATAAGTCCATGCTAGCAACGTAATTCACTAGTCTGCCTAGAATAATCAAGTGTTGTCTTCTACTTTGGTCGATGACCCAAACATAATTGCTAGTTGTATGATCTGAACCCAAAGAAAGAAGAGGAATACGACACTCCATTATCTTATCTCACACTATACCCTTCATACCTATCTAATGTCCAACATATTGGGAAATAAACACCTTTTTTCAAGTCTAATATAACTAATATAGACTTATACTAGAGGCAATTTATGTCTAATATACATCCTAATCCAATAGTACTATCATATTTATACAAGTAGCACTTAACACTGATAATACATCTAAACATTTAATGTCGCTAAAATAATACTTTTAATTTAATATTATGTTCTTGATAGTAACTACGTACTCACCTGACAAGGTGTCTGGTGATTGGTGAATCAGGCAGAGCTTCGCCTTACACCTTTTCTAAAAGACCATATATATGTATATATATATATATATATATATATATATATATATATATATATGTGTGTGTGTGTGTGTGTGTGTGTGTGTAAATATATATAACGCTAACGCTAAGTATTAGTCTAATTTTATATTTAATGGAACTATTATCCTAGGGGTTTAGATTCCTCAACAACCCTAAAGTCTACTTCAAGATCTATCAAATAAGGATCAGCCAGTAGGGGTAAAAATGAGCCGAGCCGAGCCCGAGCTTGGTCAGGCTTGGCTCGGGCTTGTTTAAGTTATACGAGGCTCAATTTAGGCTCGATTCGAGCTTTCTTGTACTGAGCTCGACTCGAGCTCGTAAATAATTATACAAGCTCGGCTACAGCTCGGGCTCGACTTGTTTTTTGTTCGACGTGCCTAAATAAGCTTAAGCTCGGCTAGAGCTCGTTAAAAAGCTTGTTTATTAATATCGTAAATTCATAGTTCCCCAAATATGTTTTTTATTTTAATTTATAAAAATAATAATAAATTATATTATATAAAAGTTTGTTTAGGCTTGCAAGCCTAATCGATTGTAGTTACATGTAACACCCATAAAATTCATACAAAATTTAAACTTTCAAAAACATGTAAAATACCAATAGTTATTACAAAAGGTTTCCAAAATAGTTTCATATCAGAGTTCCCAGACATCATAATCATAAATCGAGGGAAGTGTACGATCACTCCTTTGCCTTCTCGCGGTCATTCGCCGAACCTGAAACAATAATCGATAAATGTAAGCTCGAAAGCTTAGTGAGTTACCCCCAAAATACCAACCACATATAACCATAACATATCATACAAAAAACATAGAACAACCATGCATCTAGAGTTTACAGAGTGACTTGTCCGCCCGCACTGGGTCTTCAGTCCACCTGGTCCACTCTCTGAGTCTTCAGTATGACTAGACCGCCCGCACCGGGCCTTTAGTCTATCTGGCCCACTCTCTGAGCCTCGGCACGTCTAGACCACCCTTGCGGGGCCTTCAGCCTATCCATACCACTCGTCGGTCCTTCGCCCTAACTATGTACCCTTCTGGGTCTGTAGTCTACCCGGTCCGCCCTGGGTATGTTGGCCTATAGCACGAAGCAGGATCTGCCTCAACCCAACCCCCATACCAATCTATCATGATTACATAACAGATAATCATATAATAATCCATATATAAACAAAACGATCTAACAGATCATATAGCATAACAACATCCTAACCAGGATACCGACCTAAACCGGGTCACTAAACATAGCATCATCCTATATACCAAGATACCGACCTAAACTAGGTCACTCAACACAATATCGCCCTAACTACCAGGACGCAGATATAAAAGATCAATAAGCATAGCAAGAAAGTACCAGTACACAATCTGAGAAAAGGGCCAGCCTTGGTGCCTTAGACCTTGTCGATATAGTGAGGATAACTCACCTCGAAATGCTGATATGAAGAGATGAGATCAAAACTCCCGACCACCACCACGAACACCACCGCCTAAAACTTCATTAAAACCATAACCATCAGAGCCCAAGTTACCAACATACCCTTTGAAGTCAAACAGGTCAACTGTCGGTCAAAGTCACAGTCCTGGTCAAAGTCAACCTTCCTGGTTGACCCTACTCGCCGAGTCAACCTAGGGACTCGCCGAGTCACCCCATGACTCGTCGAGCCCTTCAATCCGAGTCCTAGGCTATCCAACTCACTGAGTCCACTCAACTCTCTGATCCGCATTATAACCAGATAGGTTAGGGTTTGCGACCCAACTCGTCGAGTCCAAGAATTGAATCGCTGAGTCTACTTAAGTCATCCATATTCAGATGATTTCAAACCATCTCACTGCTTCCAACTCATAGATCTGGACTCCTAGGGCTAGTTTCACACGTAAAGTTTCCAACTTTACTTGCATGCAAGGCAATATAGGCTAAACAAAAGCTAGAAAGATGGTTCAAGACAAGAATGCTCTCAAAATGAGCAAAAAGGCTAATACTTTATGCCTCCATGGACCAAGATAAGTCTAGATCTGAAGTTGCAACCCCAGATCTAGTCTCAAAACCCGAAATGGATTCCAAACATGCTAAAAAAACCCCAAATCATCATCCATGAAAATGTCTAGAAGGGTAAAGCTCAAGGTAACAACTTGTTACCTCAGAAATGTGCCCAAGATGAAGTAGATTCTGGATCTACACGAGTTCCTTGACGCTAGCCTCTGGATCTACAAGTTTCCTTTACTAGAATCACCTTCCAAAGCTTAAAAACTCTCACCAAATTGCTCACACTCGATTTTAGGGTTTACTGATTCTCAAGGGTAACAAGGAGGCTGAGGGGAGGACATAAGGTCCTTTAAATAGGGTGCAAACCCTAAGATTTAGGGTTTTCTCTTCCCAACACTGACTCATCGAGTCCAGCCGCCGACTCGACGAGTCAGGTCACGTATCACATACCCAACACACGTTCCGACTCGACGAGTTAAAGCTCCAACTCGCCGAGTCTATGTTTCCATTTACACGTTACACCCCTGAACTCTTGCTTCCGAACTTGGGATATTACAATTCCCCCACTTAAATTAGGCTTCGTCCTCGAAGCCTGGTGTAACACACAATTTCGGATATCACTCCTACATTGCAGCCTCCGCTCTCTCAACAGTCCTAATTCTCTTCGGGCACTACTACCGCGTCTTTTCTACAGCAACACCTTTCTATGCAGGATTCCTACCTGTCACTGCAAACCGTCCACCGGCCGCGTCTCATTAATAACCGCACACCTCGGTCTAAGTACCACCCGATGATACTGTCACCTTACCGACACACACATACTTTTGGAATTGCGAGAGGTGAATACTACTATAACCCACTGGGCTCTGCCATAGCACTAAGCTATCTTTCTCCTGTCAAAACTGACGACAACTCGGCTAACTTGCATTATTGGAAACTCATCCAGTTCTCCTACTGAATCTAATCCTTTCCGTGCTGACAGGATGACACATCCTTCAGCTTCCGAACAACTCTCATGAACAACCAACTTATTCACATAAACACTCATACTTGGCCCAATCAGCCTCGGGCTGGAATACCAAACACATCAGGTCCAATCAATCATAGGGTCTAGTCATCCTCATGATGGAATGCCCTAGATTGGAATACCACTACATACATAACCTATGTCTACAACCATACTTGGAATCCAAGGATCTATCCTTGCATCTCCTTCAAACTCCTCTGATTCGACACAACCGAGAATATTTCCACAATTTCAACAGACATCCAACCGAATGTACTCCTAAAAGGGACATAACTATCATAATCTTAATGCCCACTGCCCCTAACTAAAATGCTTCTGATAACCTATCGACACCGCTGTCGACACTCCCGATGTCCAACACTTCATCCTGGAGATACTTACCTCATCCATTGCCCTAAAAGGCCTAACCAAACACCATCCAGTCTCATAGTGCTGAAACCTCACCCCATGCCATCCATTTACGGAACATGTTGCTACCTCATAACACATATATACTCAGAATCCGATCATACAAATAACAAAGCCCATACACAGCCTTCAGCAAACTCCATTACCATGATCGATACTTGGGGTCAGACCTACTGATTGTTATAGCATAGCAGCATACTCAACCACCGCATACATGTTTACCAACACATACACAGTCTTCACTATGACTGGACCGCCTTACCAGGCCTTCATCCTATCTGGACCACTCTCAGAACCTTCAACATGTCTGGATCGCCTCTCCGGGCCTTCAGCCTGTCTGGATCATTCTCCGAGCCTTCGGCCTGACTGGTACGCCCCACCGGCCCTCAGTCTATCGGGACCGCTTTGAACTATTGAGCATCACCCTGGGCCCACCCCTTCTCGGTGACCCTGACCAAGCAAGCTGTTCTCACCCACTTAGGGTTCCGAACTTCGAATCCATTCCGCGGACCATAACCTCGGCCTAACCCTAGGCCTCATGACGATTGTCCACCTACCCAAGCATCCGCAATCCAACCCTAACCCGTGCATCTACCATATGTGCTAAGCAACCAGCATGCATATCCAAAGTACTATATATATATATATATATATATATATATATATATATATATATATATATATATCCTCCAGAAGCTGACAAAACCTTCAATGACTATTACTTCATCCGAGAATTTCCAATTCTCCCCCACTTGGGACATTAGCTACCACCTGCTGATGGAGAAATCAACACAACTTATCCGTCCATACTGGGTATTATCATCCTTATCTATGGATCGATTAACAACAACCTCCGCAAAACAACTTTTCTAACATGGTGCAACCGATCTTCAAAAGAAACCCAAATATCATCTGAACTCTTTTGTATCTCCAATTTACAACTACTAGCCTTGGAATAGAGATCCTAACTTCCGATCACCAACACCCTTGGATACTAACTGTCTATAACCCCTCGATCCTAAATTCCTCAACTCTCCTATGTTGCTATGACATATGCATAAAGGGATGGAAGAGAATTCACAATATCATCATAATCAATAAGATAAAAGATGGAAACATACCAGCAGTCCCATTCGGTGTTGTCCTGGTCTCCACTGCTGTAAGCTGGAAGGCACGTCCCTGAGCCCTCGGAGGCTCTGCTCCACCCTGACCCCCGCCAGTAATCCTCAATGTAGCCGGCGCTGGATCCTACACCAGTCTTGTAACCAGCTGTGGACAGTTGGTCCTCATATGACCAACCTGATGGCAATGATAACAAATCCTCATGTCCTGAATCGGGGCCACTTGGCGACAATCCCTCGCATAGTGCCCCTCCTTCCCACACTTGCGGCATGCGCTTCCGGACTTACAAACTCCGGTATGACCCTTCCCACACTTCTCACAAGTGTGGCCGCTCTGTCCTCCAACCATAGAATCCACGGTCGTGGACCGCTTTGGTGCTGACTGTGACTGCACTGGTGCCTGTCTCTGCTCTCGCAACTGTAACTCAAACTCTAGTTCACGCAGCCTGGCGGCCTCCTGCAACTTCAGCAAGGTATCACATCTCTGCATGGACACGAACTGCCTAATATCTATCGTGATCATACTCAGATATCGGGTCATCTGAGCCTGCTCTGAAGCAAACTCGAGGTAGAACATCGCCCTCTCAGTAAACATGCGAGTGATCTCTTTGACCGACTCTGAATCCTGATACAGATACAAGAACTTTTGCGCTAGCCTCTCCCACTCAACTTACGGGACGTAACGGGTACAGAACATATCCCGAAATCGATCCCAAGTAACCCCAACATGCCGCTCATCCGAATATGATCCAGTAATGAACGTCCACCAATCCTTTGCTTCAGACCTCAGCAGGTTCAGAGCACACCTGACCTTCTGGTCAGCGATACAAGAACATGTGAAGAAACATCCCTCCATGTCAGATAGCCACCTCATGGCCAAGATCGGATCCTGGGTACCATCAAATGTCGGGGGCTTCATGTTTTCGAAATATCGATACTGAAAAACTCGGCCAGATCCCAACCCTGCCGCTGATACAGCTGTTGTGGCTGCCACGACAGCCGCCTCAGTAAGGGCTGCATAACGATCATCTAAATACTCCACCATAGCGGTCTTGATAGACCCAAACATCTCTGACAACTGAGCCCGGAACATAGCAGCAACCTTATTGTCACACCCCCAAACCAGAACGGCAGAATCGTTCGAGGGCGGATGACTTCATGTAGCATCGAAACAGTTGAATACATAGTAAAGAAAGCAAACACAACCAACATATACATAATTGAAAAAGTTACATCATTTGTAGGTATTACATGCTCCAAAATATCAATTACAATATGTTGTCAAAATGAAAATAAACTAACGCCACAACGTCCCTTCTTCAAAAAGCAGTAGTTTACGTGTATTACTGAATCCCTGAGAAATACAAGTAGTTTTGAAAGACTAGGTCAGCATTTAAGCTGGTGAGTTCATAAGTATTTAGTGACATTGTTTGGATAAAATCAAATGAAATTTGTTTTTAGATGTTCGGAAAACTCCTAGAAAATCCAATATTTCCAACTAGTATAAAAGTAGTCTTCCGCAAAGACTCAACTATTTTGAAGGTTTGCCTTTAGAAATCAAATGTCCATTCATAAGTGTGTGGTAGTTTAAAAGTTCCAAAACTGAAATGCAATCGTGTTTTTCATGCCTAGAGTATTAGATTTGAGTAAGTATAAAGTCACTAACGCATTTGATAACCCTGTAAATCAATAAGTTTTTAATATTCCATGTGAGTTTTATAACCATACTAATGACCCAGACTGCCTGTAACAACGTTCTTCAGGCGTTGAAATGTTATGACGTTTGTCACCTCAGGCCTGCTGGCCTAGCTGTAGCTAACAGCTTAGGTGCGGGATTGTCAATCCCGTATAGATCTATACACAAGTATCACGCTTCCCCTACAAGGGATTATGGTATATAATACATGACTTAAAATGCATACTCGAAAGTACGTGAAATGTCTCACAAAACTTAGTATAAAACAGATTTACGTATGAAAATGTCCATTTGTTCTTGTATATGAAAGTATCTCTTTGATATAGTGTTTTTAGTATGTAAATGTTCATGATTTCCTCGTAAACTATACCTATTATAGTTATTCAAAGTGTGTGTTTCGTTCATATAGTAAATCCTAGTGTAATGCTCATTTGTTATGTAAAGTATAACATTTAAGGTGGCATAAATGATCACATATACTTAAAGTATAAATAAAGGGTTTGATTCGCATATATATATATATATATATATATATATATATATATATATATATATATATATATATATATATATATATATAAACATGTTTTATTTCCAAAAGACAAGATGTTATCGTGAATATATATTGCATACAAAAGTTCTCACGTAGTAGTTATGAATCACATATGATTCACTTGATAGAAAAGAGTATATAGTGAAACTTTATGTTACACACGATAATAACCGTGTGTTTACTTCTATTTCCCCCCCTTAAAAGTGTATAAAAATCATTGATAAACATTTGAAAGTGTAGTTTGTAGGGGTATGAACTCACTTGATTGATTGGAGAAAACGAGATGAAAATCGAGCAGAACTTCGGCTTGTGAAAGTCGATTTTCTCGGGATTCTCGGTAATCTCGGGAATATCGGGAGTCTCGGGAGTGTAGAACCTTCCTTCGGAACTTGAGTGTGAAAACCGGGGCTTCGGGAGCTTAACCGCAGAGTTTCAGCACGAGAGATGGAAGAATGGAGCACCTAAACCCGACACCCCAAGAGTTCTATTTATAGGGTGGAATTTTAGGTGCCACGTCGTGGCAAAGGGTTGGCCACATCATGGTGGTCAAGTCTTATTCCTTCTATTGATTAGACGCCCTCAGTCACTCACTGGGTCGCGGCAAACTGTGCCACGTCGTGGCAGGCCTGACAACCTCAGATTTTGGACCCCGAACTTGTAAAATCCATAACGTTTGGGTACGAGCTCCGTTTTCGACATTCTTTATATGCACGCGTAGCTGAAAATATGATCTACAACTCTCGTTTAGACTTCATTGGAAAATTTTGAATTTATTTTGAATTATTTATTTTTAACGGGCCGGGACACGAAAAGTTCCCAGGTGTATTCAGGTCCTCGCTTTGCATTCCACCTCGCGTTCCCAGGTTTATTCAGGTCCTCTCTTTGCTATTGTTGTACGAAAATTCAATTAGTGGTAAATGGGTATCCCATGCTTTACCAAAATCGATTACACAAGCTCTTAGCATATCTTCTAGGGTTTGTATGGTCCTCTCACTTTGACCGTCAGTTTGTGGATGGTAAGCAGTACTCATGTTGAGCCTCATTCCTAGGGATTTTTGTAACGATTGCTAGAATCGTGAGGTGAACCTACTATCTGTGTCGGAGATAATGGATATTGGTACACCGTGCAGTCGTACAATCTCTCGGATGTAAGTTCGAGTTAGCTTCTCCATCTTATTGGTTTCCTTTATGGGTAGAAAGTGTGCAAATTTTGTTAACCTATCGACAATTACCCAGATGGTGTCTAGCTCACCTGCTGTTTTGGGTAATTTGGTTATGAAATCCATGGTTATCCGTTCCCACTTCCACTTGGGTATTTCGGGTTGTTGTAGTAATCCTGATGGTTTTTGGTACTCTACTTTGACTTTGGCGCAAGTCAGACACTTGCCCACATAGGTAGCTATCTCTGCTTTCATGTTCGGCCACCAATACAGTTTCTTGAGGTCCAGATACATCTTGTCCGAACCTGGATGCACGGAGTATCGAGTCTTATGCGCCTCGTTCATGACCACATCTCTGAAGCCACCAAAGTTCAGTGTCCAGATTCGATCCATGAAGTAACGAACTCCGTCACCCTTGACTTCAAGATTCTTGTCCATTCCTCTTAGGGCTTCACCTGCCATATTCTCTGTTTTCAAGGCTTCCCTCTGAGCTTCCTTGATTTGTGTGGATAGATGTGAATGGATCGTCATGGTTAAGGATTTCACTCGGTGAACTAAGTATTCTTTTTGACTAAGAGCATCAGCTACTACATTCGCTTTTTCTGGGTGATAGTGAATATAGCATTCATAGTCATTCAGTAGTTCAACCCATCATCTCTGCCTCATGTTGAGTTCTTTTTGGTTGAGAATGTGCTGGAGGCTTTTATGATCGGTGAAGATCGTGCATTTCGTGCCATAAAGATAGTGTCTCCAGATCTTTAGCGCGAAAACGATTGCTCCTAGTTCAAGATCATGGGTAGTGTAGTTGACTTCGTGTGTCTTGAGTTGTCTTGAGGCGTAAGCTATGAACTTACCTCGTTGCATTAGTACGCATCCAAGACCTTGATTAGATGCATCACAGTAGACCACGAAGTCTTCTGTTGCTTCTGGCAAGGACAAAATAGGTGCGCTGCATAGAGCTTGCTTCAGTGTTTGGAATGCAGCGTCTTGTCTTTCTTTCCAATCGAAAGTAACACCCTTTTGGGTCAGGGTGGTAAGTGGTTTCGCAATCTTCGAGAAGTTCTGTATGAACCTTCGGTAGTAGCCAGCAAGGCCCAAGAATTGTCGAATTTCTGTTGGGGTTCTTGGAGCTGACTAGTTCTCGATTGCTTTGATTTTGGAAGGGTCCACGTGTATTCCCTCTTTGCTAACCACGTGACCTAGGAAATCTACCTTCCAAATCCAAAATTCGCACTTGGAGAATTTTGGGTATAGCTTCTCTTTTCTTAACGTTTCCAAGACTTGTCAGAGGTGTTGACCATGATCCTCTTTAGTCTTTGAAAAAATGAGTATATCGCCGATGAATACGATCACCAACTTGTCCAAGAATGAACGACATACTCGGTTCATTAAGTCCATGAACACCGCCGGTGCATTTGTTAATCCAAAGGGAATCACTAAAAACTCGTAGTGACCATAACGAGTTCGAAAAGCTGTTTTGGGAACATCTCCTTCCAAGACTCGTAGTTGGTGGTACCCGGATCTTAAGTCGATCTTTGAGAAATAACTCTCTCCTTGGAGTTGGTCGAATAAGTCGTCAATGTGTGGTAACGGATATCGGTTCTTGATAGTGAGCTTGTTGAGTTCCCGGTAATCGATGCACATGCGGAAAGATCCATCCTTCTTCTTTACGAACAAGACTGGTGATCCCCAAGGTGAGAAGCTCGGCCTGATGAACCCTTTGTTGAGTAGTTCGCTTAGTTGGCTGGATAGCTCTTGCATCTCTGCCGGTGCTAGACGGTATGGCGACTTGGCTACTGGTGTAGCTCCGGGAATTAATTCAATTCCGAACTCGACTTGACGTTTTGGTGGAACTCCAGGAAGATCTTTAGGGAAGACATCGGGAAAATTGCAGACTTCTGGAATGTCTCTGATGCCTTTCGTTTCTTTTTCCTTATCTACCATGTAGGCTAAGAAGGCATGGTACTCTTTACGTAGGTATTTTTGGGTTTTGACGCAAGAGATGATTTGTAAATTGGTACTGGGTTTGTCACCATAAATGACAAGAGTTTCGACGTTTGGCAGATTTAGGCGAACGGCCCTTTCGTGACAAAGTATATCAGCATGGTGTAGGCTTAACCAATCCATACCGATGATGACATCAAAGCTCTTTATAGTGATCGACATTAGATCGATTTGAAATGAGTGTTCGTTTAGAGTTAGTGTGCAGCCTATGTACATATTGTTCGTGCTTTCTGTTCTACCGTTTGCCATTTCTGCTGTAAATATCTTATTGAGTGTTTTAGGGTTCTGTTTTAGTACGTGCTTGAATTTATGACTCACGAAACTCCTCTCCGCACCACAATCAAAGAGTATGCATGCATAAACTTTATTGAGAAGAAACGTACCCGTAACCACCGTGGGATCAGCTATCGCTTCGTTCTGCCCTATTGCCAGCACTCGTCCCATGCCGCCAGCATTCCTTGCCTTAGGACAGTCCCTCTTGTAGTGTCCAGTCTCACCACAACCATAACACGTCTGGCCCACACCGACCCCAGGGACTTGGGTGATTGGTCGTGCCGGTGCCTTACAGAAACGGGCAGTGTGCCCCTTCTGGTTGCAGTTGTTGTAGTGCATCTCCCGACAATTTCCATTGTGGTGGAAATTGCACTTGCTGTACTTCGGGAAGTTCCCAACATATCGCTTTACTGGTGTGGGGGTAACAGGAGCAGCAGTGGGGGCAGTAGCGGCATGGATTGCCACAATCTGTTGTTTCTTGGAAGGTTCTTGTGAAGGTTGACTCTTCCTTTTGTTCCAGAACCTCTTCTTCTTGTTGTTGTTGTTGGTATTGTCTTTGTTGTTGTTGCTTCCTCTAGGTTGCTCCGGTGCGGTGGTTGCGAAGTTTTGGCAGACCCCATGGTACACGAGAGCTTGTGCCAACTGCTTGGCGCTATCGAAGGTGATTGGTTTGGAAGCTAGAACACTTCCTCGAATCTGGGGTGACAGTCTCCAGATGTATCTTTCGATTTTCTTGCTCTCTAGAGCAACCATCCCTGGGCAAAGGATTGCCAAATCACTATACCTATTGGTATAGGTCGTGATGTCCGAGCCTACCATAGTAAGGCCCCAAAGTTCCTGTTCGAGCTTTTGTAATTCTCCCCGTGGACAGTACTCTTGCAGTAATATTTGTTTTAGATTCTCCCAGCCCATAGAGTTAGCCACTACTAGTGTTAGTGAATTGACATGGCCATTCCACCATGTCAGAGCTCTCTCAGAGAAAGTAAAGGCATCGAACTTCACTTTATTCCCTTCCGGACAAGAACAAATCTCGAAAACTGCTTGAGTTTTCTCTATCCACTGTGATAGAGCCATTATCCCTCCAGTCCCATTAAAAGAAATGGGTTTGCTATTCATGAAATCCTTGTATGTACAATCCCCCGAACGACCTGGACGTTGGCCATTCGTAGAAATATTTACTCCCCCACCAGAACCATTGTTACTTATTTGGGCCATTGCCGCTGTTACTGCAGCCGTTACAGCAGCTATCAAAGTGACATTTTCCGTCGTGGGAGGGGGTGGTGGTGGAGGTGGTTCATTGTTGACACGACGTGTAGATCTACGGGGCGGCATTGTGCTGATAAGGAATTAAAATAAAAGATCATAAGTTTTGGTGGTTGAGAGTTGAATGACAATGAGTTAACTATCTTTAATAGTTCGAGAATTTGGTTTGACCAATGCAGGGCTTGAGTTTGATTTACCAATGGAGTTAAAAAAATAACTAAACAAACTCATGAACTCGACTGAAATGCACAGATTTAACACATGAAAGAGATATGCCCTATATATATATATATTAAACATATGGTTGCGTTACATCAGAAGTTAGAAAATTTTGACCTTTCTAAAGGTCTCCGATTACAGGAAATTAATGAAAGTAAGACTTTTAGCCGATGGTCCTATTCTATATCAATATTTTGGGAGTCAGCAAGCACTACTTGGGACGTAGGTTGCGCTTGGAGCTTGACTCCGCATCTGATTGCTTTGCCTCCATAAGACGCCTATTGAAGGCGGCTTGCTGTTCCCTCATCTCAGAGAGGGCTGCAATCATTTGTGCTTGGAATGTGTCGGAGCGGAGTTGGGTGTCATCCTGCAACCTATCCAGTCGGCGGATGTCGGAAGTGTGCACCTGTACTTCCACGTTGACCTCATGAATCCAGCTCGCTTGAACCCCGGATTGATAGGACTTGTTGGCTAGCTTGCCCACCATGACTGGGAGTGATCGATCGGCTGAACCTCCACCGCGGACATCGTAGAATTCTCGACACACGTCATAAGGAGGACATATCCCTTATTGCTGGCTCCAATGGTGGAGGTGACTTCCCCAAACGGGAGTCGGTCCCTGAAAGTTTCTCCTAACAGCAGGAGGTTGAGCGGCTGTTGGGTTGATTACCTCTGGTTCTGAGTCTGTCCCAGAGTCATCCCCTTCATCCAATTCTATAGGTTCTTCATACTCTTCGGGATCTTCTTCGACCCATCCCCCGTTACCTTGGTTGAGATAGTAGGGGTCTCCGTGTGGAATGAATCCAGCCATTTGAGTATACGAGAATAGGGTTATAGGAATTGAACAAAACTTGAAACATGTAAAACTAAGCATGTTGATTAAACTATTGCATGTACCAAATACTCCTATAGTATTTAACATGTAAAACTAAGCATGTCGATGAAAAATGTAAAACTAAGCATGTCGATTAAACTATTGTTGTATGCATGTAATTGTACTTTTACGACCCAAAACAATCTAAATTAAATGAAACAAGGTTTTATGTGTAAAAACGTTTTGTCAGAGACTTCGAGTCCCTTTGCATTTATAGTTTGTATATCTTATGTGGTTCGATATACTTAGTTCACTATAAACAATGCTCTGATACCAATCTGTCACATCCCCAAACCAGAATGGCGGAATCATTCGAGGGCGGATGACTTCATGTCGTATCGAAACAGTTGAATAGATAGTAAAGAAAGCAAACACAACCAACATATATATAATTGAAAAAGTTACATCATCTGTAGGTATTACATGTTCCAAAATATCAATTACAATATGTTGTCAAAATGAAAATAAACTAACGCCACAACGTCCCTTCTTCAAAAAGCAATAGTTTACCTGTATTACTGAATCCCCGAGAAATACAAGTAGTTTTGAAAGAGTAGGTCAACATTTAAGCTGGTGAGTTCATAAGTATTTAGTGACAATGTTTGGATAAAATCAAATGAAATTTGTTTATAGATGTTCGAAAAACTCCTAGAAAATCCAATATATCCTACTAGTATAAAAGTAGTCTTCCTCAAAGACTCGACTGTTTTGAAGGTTTGCCTTTATAAATCCAATGTCCATTCATAAGTGTGTGGTAGTTTAAAAGTTCCAAAATTGAAATGCAATCGTGTTTTTCATGCCTAGAGTAGTAGATTTGTGTAAGTATAAAATCACTAAGGCATTTGATAACCCTGTAAATCAATAAGTTCTTAATACTCCATGTGAATTTTATAACCATACTAATGACCCAGACTGCCTGTAACAACGTTCTTCAGGTGTTGAAATGTTATGACGTTTGTCACCTCAGGCCTGCCGACATAGCTGTAGCTAACAGCTTAGGTGCGGGATTGTCAATCCCGTATAGATCTATACACAAGTATCACGCTCCCCCTACAAAGGATTATGGTATATAATACAGGACTTAAAATGCATACTCGAAAGTACATGAAATGTCTCACAAAACTTAGTATAAAACAGATTTACGTATGAAAATGTCCATTTGTTCTTGTATATGAAAGTATCTCTTTGATATAGTGTTTCTATATGTAAATGTTCATGATTTCCTCGTAAACTATACCTATTATAGTTATTCAAAGTGTGTGTTTCGTTCATATAGTAAATCCTAGTGTAATGCTCATTTGTTATGTAAAGTATAACAATTAAGGTGACATAAATGATCGCATATACTTAAAGTATAAATAAAGGGTTTGATTCGCATATATATATATATATATATATATATATATATATATATATATATATATATATAAACATGTTTTATTTCCAAAAGACAAGATGTTGTCGTTAATATATATTGATAAAAAAGTTCTCATGTAGTAGTTATGAATCACATATGATTCACTTGATAGAAAAGAGTATATAGTGAAACTTTATGTTACACACGATAATAACCGTGTGTTTACTTGTATTCCCCCCCCCCCTAAAAGTGTATAAAAAGCATTGATAAACATTTGAAAGTGTAGTTTATAGGGGTATGAACTCAATTGATTGATTGGAGAAAACGAGATGAAAATCGAGCAGAACTTCGGCTTGTGAAAGTCGATTTTCTTGGGATTCTCGGGAATCTCGGGAATCTCGGGAGTCTCGGGAGTGTAGAACCTTCCTTCAGAACTTGGGTGTGAAAACCGGGGCTTCGGGAGCTTAACCGCAGAGTTTCAGCATGACAGATGGAAGAATGGAGCACCTAAACCCGGCACCCCAGGAGTTCTATTTATAGGGTGGATTTTTGGGTGCCACGTCGTGGCAAAGGGTTGGCCACGTCGTGGTGGTCAAGTCTTATCCATTCCATTGATTAGACGCCCTCAGTCACTCACCAGGTCGCGACAAACTGTGCCACGTCGTGGCAGGCCTGACAGCCTCGGATTTTGGACCCCGAACTCCATAACTTTGGCGTACGAGCTCCGTTTTCGACGATCTTTATATGCACGCGTAACTGAAAATATGATCTACAAATCTCATTTAGACTTCATCGGCAAATTTTGACTTTATTTTTTAATTATTTATTTTTAACGGGCCGGGACACAAAAAGTCCGTGTAAACTCCATAACTTCTTCATCCGATGTCCGTTTTCGTCAGACTTTAGCCGTTGCGCTACTATTGTTGAGACCTTCGATTCTCATTTAGGTTGTTTCGGTCAAAAGTCTCTTGAGATCTATTTCGAGTTTTTAGTTGTCTACTGCTATATCCGAATCTAGGAAAAATCATAATTTCCTCATACGAAGTAAGATTTGGACGTTCTTTTTATGTACGCTCACGGTTTAATGTTATCGACAACTTTCATTTAGATACTTAAGGCTAAAAACTATTGTATTGAAACTTCATGTTTTTCGTTTAATCGGTGTTGCCGATTTTGTCGGAAATCTTAGAATGGTCATAACTTCTTCGTTATAACTCGGATTTTAGTGTTCTTAGTATTTCTATAAACCTTGACACATTATCTAGCATAATAGACATCCATATAGAGACTTTTGCACATTTTATTTTTGAAGTTAATTTCATTATTTCAAAAGTAGCTACAATACTTGACTTTTTAGGTCATTACATAGAGTCGAAATATTGGGTTGTTACACTTATCATGCAGGATTTACCAGATCCTGGCATCTATCTCATCTGGCCGATAGTCTCGGGCGCCGTTGGTACCTCCTGACTGCCCTTTCCTGATCCTGATCTAGATCCAGATCCAGTCACAAATTTTCGTGTAACCACCATACTGAAAACATGTCGAAAACATCAGATACTCCTTAAACAATCTGAGAAAAAACTCCCAACCAAAAACCCTAGGGGTTGTGACTACCTTGCTACGCGTATGGGTCCTGTGCTTTCAGTAGTACGGGCCCATACTACCTTTCAAAAACATGTAAAATACCAATAGTTATTACAAAAGGTTTCCAAAATAGTTTCATATTAGAGTTCCCAGACATCATAATCATAAATCGAGGGAAGTGTATGATCACTCCTTCGCCTTCTCGCGGTCATCCGCCGAACCTGAAACAATAATCGATAAATGTAAGCTCGAAAGCTTAGTGAGTTACCCCCAAAATACCAACCACATATAACCATAACATATCATAAAAAAACATAGAACAACCATGCATCTAGAGTCTACAGAGTGACTGGTCCGCCCACACCAGGCCTTTAGTCCACCTAGTCCACTCTTTGAGTCTTCAATATGACTAGACCGCCCGCACCAGGCCTTCAGTCTATCTGCCCACCCTCCAAGGCTCGACACGTCTGGACCACCCTCGCGGGGCCTTCAGCCTATCCGGACCGCTTGTCGGGCCTTCGACCTGACTATGTACCCTTCTGGGTCTACAGTCTACCCGGTCCGCCCTAGGTATGTTGGCCTACAGCACGAAGTAGGGCCTACCACAACCCAAGCCCATACCAATCAATCATGTGCACATAACAGATAATCATGTAACAGTCCAAATATAAACAAACCGATCTAACAGATCATATAGCATAACAACATCCTAACCAGGATACCGACCTAAACCAGGTCATTAAACATAGCATCATCCTATATACCAGGAAACCGACCTAAACCAAGTCACTCAACACAATACCGCCCTAACTACCAGGAAGCAGATCTAAAAGATCAATAAACGTAGCAAGCAAGTACCAGTACACAATCCGAGAAAAGGGCCGGCCTTGGTGCCTTAGACCCTGTCGATATAGTGAGGATAACTCACCTAGAAATGTCGATCTGAAGTGATGAGATCAAAACTCCCGACCACCGTCACGAACACCACCGCATAAAACTTCATTGAAACCATAACCATCAGAGCCCAAGTTACCAAAATACCCTTTGAAGTCAAACTGGTCAACTCTCGGTCAAAGTCACAGTCCTGATCAAAGTCAACCTTCCTGGTTGACCCTACTCGCTGAGTCAACCTAGGGACTCGCCGAGTTCATGAACTCAGAAACCCCACAATTTGCGACTCGACTCACTGAGTCACTCCATGACTCGTCGAACCCTTCAATTCGAGTCCTAGCCTGTCCAACTCACTGATTCGACTCAACTCTCTGATCCGCATTATAACCAGATGGGTTATGGTTTACGACCCAACTCGTCTATTCCAAGAACAGACTCGCCAAGTCTACTTAAGTCATCCCTATTTAGATAATTTCAGACCATCTCACTGCTTCCAACTCATAGATCTGGACTCCTAGGGCTAATTTCACAAGTAAAGTTTCCAACTTTACGTGCATGCAAGTCAATATATGCTCAACACAAGCTAGAAAGAAGGTTCAAGACAAGAATGCTCTCAAATGAGCAAAAAGGCTGATACTTTATGCCTCCATGGACCAAGGTAAGTCTAGATCTCAAGTTGCAACCCCAGATCTAGTCCCAAAACCCGAAATGGATTCCAAACATGCTAAAAAACCCGAAATCATCATCCATGAAAATATCTAGAAGGGTAAAGCTCAAGGTAACGACTTGTTACCTCAGAAATGTGCCCAAGATGAAGTAGATTCTGGATCTACACGATTTCCTTGATGCTAGCCTCTTGATCTACAAGTTTCCTTAACTAGAATCACCTTCCAAAGCTCCAAAACTCTCACTAATGGCTCACACTCGATTTTAGGGTTTACTGACTCTCAAGGGTAACAAGGAGGCTGAGGGGAGGACATAAGGTCCTTTAAATAGGGTGCAAACCCTAAGATTTAGGGTTTTATCTTCCCAACACTGACTCATTGAGTCCAACCACCGACTCGGCGATTCAGGTCACGTATCACGTGTCCAACACACGTTCCGACTCGACGAGTTAAAGCTCCAACTCGCCGAGTCTACTTTTCCATTTATACATTACACCCCTAAACTCTTGCTTCCGAACTTGGGATGTTACATTACATTGGCTTAAGCTCGAGCTCGTTTAATAAGTGAGCTTAATATTAAGCTTGAGCTCGGCTCGGGCTCAATTAATATTGGTTTTCACTCGAGCTTTTAACGAGCCGATCCCGAGTAGCTCACTAGTAGCTTGACTCATTTGCACTGCTATCTGCCATGAAGGACAATTGGGAGGTAGGACCATTTTGGCATATAGCCTTTCTGAAATCCAAAAACCAAGTCAACGTGACCAATCTAGGCACCTCTCTCGTAAGTATATCAATCAATATAACAACTTTTATCATTAATAAATCTTAATTATAAGTTCCTAGAAACAACTTATAATTATAAACGTAATTTATACGGAAGCAAAGTAAGTGTAGCTCACTTACAGAGTACTATTCATGAGAACCAGGATCTAAATGGGCAGAATACTGACTAAGGATCTCCTACTCGAAGGCTACTACTTAGTTAAGTACTTAGAGGTACCTTAGGGCTTTGACGCATGCTAGAAAAGAAGGAAAATGGCAAAAAGGTAAGATTTCTCGAGAGAGAAAGTGAGTAGGGTGTGGATGTGAATACATATAAGAAGCGGAGTATTTATAGGCGAAAAAAGATGTGCTCCGCTGTGACAACCCAAAATTTCTATCTTGTACAACCGTTCAATTCAATCAAAGTCAGACTCGTTTCTGCTATCTTTTAGCAATGTTTGAAGTCTGTTTGAGTGTTCTAAGCCTAGTACCTTCAAAGTTAGGGTTTAGAATTGAGTTCCTTAAGTTCAACACATTTCAAAAGGACCAAACACTCCTTCATGAGGAGTGTACATCCGTACACCCCCCTTCTGGCCGTACACTCTCACATATATATGTGGGACTTAGCCATTTTAATTACTTTTCACTCATTCAAGCCAAGAAATTGATTCTCTCTCAACTATCAGCGGGTTTTTCACCTAGATCTTCAAAATGTTAGTGTTACTTCCATTGATTAGTTGATTCATTACACTATCTAGTGAAGATCCATGATTTCATCCTTGAAATTAATTCTTTTGGTTAGATCTTCAAGAACACCAAGAACACTAAGAACAAACAGTAGTTCTTCGACCTTAAACACCCCTAAAGGCTTCTAATTCGTAAGTATCTCTTCCATCTTCTAGTTAAGCTTGTGAATCACTTCTTTTGTAGCCTTAAAACATCTTGTAATGCATCAACACAAAGAGTGTATGGCCGTACACCCATCATATGGTCATACACCCCTTGTTTAGTGTATTTTTGGCCTCAAACTCATGTTATACTTCAAACACAAGATCAAGGACACTTAGAGGATGCTAGATAGAGCCTTAGACCACCTTTTGGGCATGTTCTTCAAGGAGTTTATAGCCGTACACTCCATGGCCACACACACATGTGGCTGTACACACAAGTGGTCGTACACCACTTGGCCGTACACACACTAGTGTGGCCATAAACCCATTTTATGCAATCCTTGGTACTTCTAACACTTCAATCTAAGTGTTTCCTAGTTCCTAGGGTGGTTTTCTTGCATGATTACTTGTATAAACACTAATTATATCCATATATATATCATTATATGCTTAATAGGATCCGTTTGTGCTCGAGGCTTCACTTGACACTTAGCATCCTATATCGAACTTACATTCATATCACTCACTACAGGTGAGTTCATACCCCTTAATCTACCTTTTGAATGATTTTAAATGCTTTTATGGGGGGGGGGGGATACAACTTGATAACATTATAGTTGTTATATCAATCACATGTGATTAATAACTATCAAACAAGTGGACTTTCTTATACTTCAACTGTTTTATCAAACAAACTCTTCAAAGCATTTTATAAACTGACATCAAGTCATTTGTTACCATTCAAATGGTTAAAACTCTTTTATATGTTAAACTCTTTATTAAACTCTTTTGTACTTATATATATTATAAAACTCAGGTCTCTCTCTCTCTCTCTCTATATATATATATATATATATATATATATATATATATATATATATATTTATATATATAGTTATATAAGTAAGGTTGAATGGACTTAGGACTGATAACTCACTTTATTTCTTGTTCCATGTTAGGTTGTGGACTTAGGGTATCCGGTTGTTTGTCTGAGTGTCGTTTGAATCTTAGTTATATATTATGTATATATGTATAGATATAAAAGTTCTTACATCAGTTCAGCACCCTTGGGTAGCAAAGGTGTACAAACATACTCAGTCATTCAAACAACATTACTAGTAAACTATAATAGGTATATTTTATAGGTTTAGTACTCACTACTTCTAGTACAATGATACATACAAGAGTCAGTTCATTCATGAGTCAATACAAACTTACTATTATGAGAAACAGAAAGAAGATACTATGATGAGAAACTAAGAGAACATACACTACATTATACAAAGAGAACATACTATACACTAGAACAGAGAGAACATACAATACACTAGAACATACTATATAAACACTAGAATACTATAACATTAATGTGAGCCACTACTTCATGGCATGTCAATCTACTGTTGTGGCACGTTTTGTAACCAGAGTCTCCTAGAGGGAGAGCGTGAGTTTGTGTATAGATCTATACAGGACTGAGCATCCTACACCTTGCTGCTAGCTACAGTGGGACCTGCAGGTCTACGAGTGACGAATGTCAAACCATTTCGACGTCTTTGATCGTCGTGTTTTACTAGTTAATCAAGTATGGTTCCAACATCATCACATTTTACCTTAATTAACGAACTGGTTTAAGATAGTTAGTGCATTGGTAGTTAGTTATATACAATACTACAGTTCATCGTTATTTTCCCATTACATACACATTATGATCTTCTCACATAAACGGTAATGTAAACTATATTTTGGTAATGATATTCATACTTGGGAAAGATTCACACTTTTACAAACAAACAACATAGAGAACATTTGGGCCTTGGTAGAAGGCTGCTTTTTAGTAGAAAATATAGGATTTTCTAGGAGGTACAAACATTCACTACAAACACTTACAAACATTTACATCAAACATTTTCAAACACTTTCATACAATCAATGACACTAAAATACTTTTGAACTCACCAACTTTAATGCTAATCTACTCTTTCAAAATAACTTGTATTATCAGGTCACCAGTAGACCGGTACTGAGGACCAGATTTTGAGAAGACGGAGCTTTCAAGACTCGTCTTTATTTTGATTATTCATTTTTGGTATCTTATAAAATATACACAGAACACACTTGTGACAACCCGAAATTTCTATTTTGTACAAACATATCAAGTCAATAGAAGTCAGAAGAGTTGCTGTCAATTTTCAGACTTTTTAGAGTAAGTTTGAGTATTTCAGGATTTCACACTTTAGTGATAACAGGAGAGAGGATGCACTAGGGTTATTGTTCAATGCAGTTATTCGAAAACTCTAAGAAATTAGAGTTTACTGCTTGAATAAAATATTTTCTGACAAAAACCCTAAATCTGAGAGTATATATATATATATATATATATATATATATATATATATATATATGATCTTGTCATTATTTTCACTTTTTCCAAAACTTCTCAAGATCCAAAACCCATTCTCTCTCAAGTATCATCCAAAAGATTTTCAAGATCTTCAATCTAGTAAGTGTTTCTAGCTTCCTTAAGTGATTATATGCTTAGATCTAGTGTTTTAAAACACTTCGAACCATGAAATCATTCCAAAAAGGTTGATTCTTCCTTTTCACCAAGAACACCAAGCACGCACTAGTGTTCTTGGACTTTTAGCTCATTTCAAGCTTCCACAAAGTAAGTACTTCTATACTAGAGTCTTTTAAAGCTTGATATACATCTTAATATCTAGGAAATGTCCCTAGAACACCAAGAACAAGGTGTTCACGGTTCAAGAAGTTCTTGAACCGTAAACGCCAAGTTATGGTGCCAAAGGGTGCCTTAGGGTGCCTAGATGCTTCACAATTCCTTAGGGACTTGTCTAGATCCTTCCTTGATGAGTTTATCACACAAAAAGCACAAAAATCACTCATTTATATGTGTTTACGGTTTGGGGATCTCCCAAAACCGTAAACACCCCAAAAGGTGTATAAATGTCTCATATTTATTCCTTATGCCTAGAATCTAACCTAGACTATTACCTTGATGAGCTAAGGACTTGAAAAGCCCCAAATACCATAAACCTTGTGGGTTTACGGTAGTAAACCCAAAGGAAAATGGTATAGGGACCGTAAACTCCAATTAGGAGTGAAATGGTGCCCTAGTACGTAGCATGGTCACATACATCAAGTAGAAAAGCTTCTAGGGACTCTTAAAGCTTCAAACATCAAATGGTCAACAAGTGGGTGATATTACGACCGTAAACCTAAGGGTTTACGACTGTAAACCCTTTTGGTTATGACCACAAAACCGTAAACTCCCTAATGGATTTTCCTTGAACCCCAAACACACTAGCCTTTCCCTACAACACTTAGATGCAATCCTTGGGACTTATAACACTTGTATAAGGTGTTTAGCATGTCCTAGGGTGTCTTGAATTTGTTTATTACTTGTTTAAACACTAATTGGATATATATATATATATGTGATATTATATGTTAACTAGGATCATAGAGTGTGATATTATATGTTAACTAGCAATCCTACATCTTCAGTTCATCCGTACCACTCACTACAGGTGAGTTCATACCCCTAATCAATGGTTTAAATGTTTTTAAAATGCTTTTATGGGGGGGGGGGGGGGAGGGGAATACAAGTGAAATACTTATAGTTATTACATTAATCACATGTGTTTAATAACTACAAAGCTAGTGGTTTTCTTATTGTTCAAACTGTTTATCAAACTGTTTTGCTTCAAACTGTTTTACAAACTCTTTTACTTATCAAATACTATTACTTAAACTCTGTTATACTTATTATCAAGTGCATGACTATGTATGTATAGTTATATAAGCAATGTTTAAAGGGCTTAGGAAGGCCAACTCGCTTTATCTCCTTTTCCTCGTTGGGATGTGGTTGTAGGGCATCGGTTATCCATCCGAAGGTCGTCTGAATATTTGTTATATATTATGTATACATATATATAGACATAAAGGTTCTTCCAGTCCATTCAATACCCTTGGGTAGCAAGGGTATACTTCCATGTTCATACGTACCAGTTATATCACTAGTAAGCTACCATAGGGGTAGCACAGGAGGATACTAATACTATTACTAGAACAATGAAAACATACAATGAGTCAGTTCATTCATGAGTCAATACATTACTATACATGCTAGATAGAGAGAGAACATACATTACAGCTAGCACACGCAGAACATTTCAGTACATATAGGCTAGACAGAGAAAGAGTACACTTTTCAGTTAGCACATTCATTACATGTACATTCATGGAGTTATGTGAACCATTAGATGGGTCATGGCACTTCCTGCCATGACCGTTTTTTATCCCGAATCTCCTTAATTGGGGAGCGTATGAGTTTGCGTATAGATCTATACTGGATTGACTATCCTACACCTTGTTGCTCGCTACAGTGGGACTTGCAAGTCTACGGGTGCCGAATGTCATTTCTTACGGCGTCTTACATCGTCGTTTTACTAGAGTCGGTAGCAGGATACATGTCGATCATATGTTTCTTTGAACACCTTTTGTTTTTAAGGTAGTTAGTACAACAGTGGTCACTTATTACAAATACTACAGTACTATGATATTATTCCCATTACATTCACTTCGTGAATATTCACACGATGCACGGTAATGCAAAAACTATATTTTTGGTTAATGATAGTCAGATTTGGGAAAATACACGCTCTTACAAGAGACATACACACAGACACTAGATGCCTTGGTAGAAGGCTACCATTAGTAGGAAGCATAGGGTTTTCTAGGAGAGTTCAAACATTTTACAAAACATTATACAAAATATCTTACAAATGCTTTCATACAAACACAGGCATTAATATACTTATGATCTCACTAGCTTTAAGCTGATACTCGCTTTCAAAATAGCTTGTATTCTCAGGTCACCAATAGACAGGTACAGGTGCCAGGCTTTTGAGAAGATGGAGTTCGTTCAAGACTCATCTTTTATTTTGATATGTATATTTTGGTGTCTATATAACTTGACATAACACACATGTATGAAATTATATTATTAATGCAATGGATGATTTTGTTGCTTGTTTACTACTATTCATTGTTGTGATACCGTACATGATGTCCTCCACCCCAGAACGTTTCCTCCGTTCATGGTTTTGGGGTGTGACAACACTTGTATTAAAATTATACTATTATAACAATGGATGATGTTGTTGCTTGTTTACTATTATGAATTGTTGTGATACTATACATGACGTCCTCCGCCCCAGAACGTTTCCACCGTTCCGGTTTTGGGGTGTGACAGATTGGTATCAGAGATTTGTTTATAGTGAATTGAGTATATCAACCCATAAAAGATATACAAACTCTAAACACAACGGGATTAAAATACTCTGACCAAGAGTTATACTTTTTAATAATAAAATATTTAACCGAAGTATACACACCTGCATTCATACTAAAATCAATGTCACTAGGACAGAATAAAAGTGTTGCGGTTGTTGGACAGCACGAGTAGGCTTGCGGACATATATTCAGAGCTGGGAGTGATATAGCCCGATCAACTATATCTTTCCGAGAAGGGATTAGCATGTGCTTAGGAGTGGTTGTGGTGTTGCAATAAGTCTAAAAACTTACTAACACTACTACAATGAAAACATTAGATTAAAATACTATAGGAGTATTTTGTGTTAATTTAATTACTTATTTGAGAACTAAAGGTCTTTATTAGTAGGCAAATAGTTGCTTGGTGGATATGCTAAGGTTATATGTGACTAAGGTGTCATATACTTAGAATATGTGATCTTTGCTTTATTTCCTATTCCTTGTTTGGTTGTGGATTTGGAGTTAGGGTCACTTATTCGAAGGTCTATCCTATTTTACTTTCATGTAACTGGCATGCACTATGCAAGTATGCAAGTATTGAACTATCTCTTTCATCCCTTTTCTCGCTTAGATATCATGGATGGATTCAATCTCCCTGGCGACCCGTACTTCCCCAACCAAGGCAATGATGAATGGCTCGATAACGAGCCAGGAGAGAATCATCCAATCCCCTTGGATGATGACTTCGCAAAGAACTTTCCTGTGGATTCTGACTCCAAGCCAGAAGTCAATGATTTGCCTCTGGTGGCTCCAATCCCAAATCCTAACCCTCATCTGGCTTTTCAAGGTCCGATGCCTCTGTGGGCAGAATACTTGGGTGCTTGGAGTTAGGAGCAGAGTTAGCCTATGCCATACAATGGAGACCGAAGCTTCTACAACCTGAGAGAGGGAGGCTCAACCGACAGAATCCTGCCCATTCTGGTCCGCAGGGTTACTCATAATGAAGAGCAGGGTAGGACAACCATCAACCGAATCATGGAGTTTGATACCAATGCGCCAATTAATACAATCAGCTTTCTTTATCTGGAAGATGCTCGTGAGAGATCTGAGAGAGACAATGAGGTTCTGCAACTGGAACTGGCTGCAACTCGGGCTGAAGTCATAGAGCTCCAGGTACGCAAAGGGTTTATGAGCGACACCTCCTTGATGTATGGCATCAGCTGGCTGACTTGAGGATTCGCCCGAGGGGTACCCGTCGTCGGTAGAAGATGCTTTACTCGTCCTTTCTTTTGGTTTAAGGAATAGCTTTCGTAACTATGCTCTATGTAGCACTCTTCCCTGTGATATTCCTTACTTTCTAGTACTGTTGTTAGGTCTCTCTACTGTCAAAATTTACCTATTTTTGGTTGATGTAAGACCTACTTCTAGGTCATTTCTTCCCAAACTTGTTACATCATTAATGCCAATATTATTGATAGTCATCTGATCTTGTAGGAAATCCATATCCAAGTACTTCAATGTTCCTATTACTAAATCTTTATATCAATCAGACTCTCATTTGTTTTGTTGGACTATGGAGAGTTAGTCCATGAACCACTCTCATTATACTTGCAATTGATTCTTACTATCATCTTCAGCTTTGTAAAATTTTAGTCGAACTATGCCTCCTCGAAGAGTGACAAGGCGTAATCCTTCGATAACTTCTACACAACCTCCACCTCCTCCACAATACAACCCGGCAGCAATCCAAGCTGCGGTGAATGCGGCTGTTATTACAGCCCTAGCTCAGTTTAGTTCTAGTGGAACTAGCAGGAGTGGAACAACTGTGCATTCCAATCAAGATGATGCTCCAGTGCGCTCTAGGGAGTGCTCGTATAAGGACTTCACTAATTGCAATCCTAGGTCTTTCAATGGGACTGGCAGAATCATTGCCCTCTCGCAATGGTTCGAGAAAACGGAATCGATCTTTGAGATCTATTCCTGTCCGAAAGGGAACAAAGTTAAATTTGTTGTTTGCACCTTCGCGGACCGAGCCTTGACATGGTGGAATAGCCATGTCAAGTCACTAACTCTAATAGTGGCAAATGTCATGGGATGGGAAGCTCTTAAGGATCTCACGATCGAGGAATACTACCTGAGGGGCGAAGTTCAGAAGCTTGAACAAGAACTTTGGAGCCTGACCATGAAGGGCTCCGACATAGTGTCCTATACTGCCAGATTCAGCGATCTGGTAGCACTATGTCCAGGAATGGTCCCTACTGAAGGAAAGAAAGTTGAGAGGTATATTTGGGGGTTGGTGCCTCCATTTCAGGGGAATGGCCTAGCTTCAAACCCCACTACCTTCGATAGTGCCAAGCGACGGGCATAGCGGCTCATTGATCATGGAGTCCGCACCCCAACTACAACAACAACCCTGTCCATCCCAGAACCCTCCAAAGTCGCTGACAACAAGCGGAAGTTTTGGGGTAATAATGAGAAAAATGCGGCGCAGAACTCTGCCTAAAAGCAGCAAATCGAGGCTGTTAATGATGCGATAACATCTACTGCTACTGCGCCGATGAAGCAGTTAGCTGGGAGCTTGCCCAAGTGCAACAAGTGCAACTTCCATCATAACGGAACCTACTGGGAAATGCAGTGCACTAACTGCAACAGGAAAGGGCACAATGTCCATTTCTGCAAGGCTCCGGTAAGTCCAATAACCCAAGTCCCCAATGTTGGTGTAGGTCAGGCTTGCTACGGATGTGGCGAGGTGGGTCACTACAAAAGGAATTGCCCGAAGGCAGGGAACGCTGGCGGAGTGGGAAGGGTTTTGGCTACAGGCCACGAGGAAGCGGTTGCCGACCCCATAGTGGTCGCTGGTACATTTCTCCTCGATAACTCATATGCATGCATATTGTTTGATAGTGGAGCGGAGAGGAGTTTCGTTAGCCAAAAATTTACTCACTTACTTAAGCAACAATCACGTGCACTTAAAGAACTGTTCACTGTAGAAATGGCTAACGGAAAGACTGAGAGCACTAGCAGTATATACATAGGATGTAGTCTAACTCTAGATAACCAATCATTTTCAATCGACCTCATGCCGGTCTCAATTAAAATTTTCAATGTCATTATCGGCATGGATTGGTTGAGTCTACATCGTGACGACATCATGTGTTATGAAAAGGCCGTTTGCCTTAATCTGCGGTCTAGCAAAACTCTAGTTGTCTAAGGTGAAAAACCTGGCACGAAGCTTTGTATCATTTCGAGTATTCAAGCCCGGAAGAAATTCCGAAAGGAATGTCATGCATTCTTGCTCATTTGTAAATACAAGCCAAGAGGCGAAGGAAATAAAGAACATCCGAGTGGTACGTGATTTTCCCGACATCTTTCCATAAGAACTACCAGGATTACCTCCACAGCGTCAAGTCGAGTTCAGAATCGACTTAGTTCCAGGGGCTACCCCAGTAGCCAAATCGCCCTATCGTCTAGCACCAGCAGAGATGCAAGAACTATCCGGTCAACTTAACGAGCTTCTCAGCAAGAGCTTTATTAGACCGAGCTTCTCACCCTAGGGAGCACCGGTCTTGTTCATGAAGAAGAAAGACGGATCATTTCATATGTTCATCGACTATAGAGAACTAAACAAGCTAACCGTTCGCATAGACGATTTGTTCAACCAACTACAAGGGGCGAATTACTTTTTAAAGATAGATCTGAGATCCGGATATCACCAATTACAAGTGCTTGAGGAGGATGTTCCGAAGACTGCCTTCCAAACTCATTATGGACACTATGAGTTTGTAGTGATGTCGTTCGGATTAACCATTGTGCCTGCAGAATTCATAGACTTAATGAATAGGGTGTTCCGTCCATACTTAGATCAGTTCGTCATTGTATTCATCGATGACATACTTATCTACTCTCGTAGTAAGGAGGAGCATAGTCAACATCTAAGTTAGGTCTTAGAAACACTGCGATCAGAGAAGCTTTATGCTAAGTTCTCTAAATGCGAGTTTTGGTTTCAAAGAGTTGAGTTCTTGGGTCACGTTGTTAGTGAAGAGCAAATTCACGTGGACCCTTCCAAAATCAAAGCCATTGAGAACTGGTCAGCACCGAAGACGCCTACATAAATTCGTCAATTTCTAGGGTTCGCTGGCTACTAACACAGGTTCATTCAGAACTTCTCTCGGATTGCGAAACCGCTTGCAACCTTGAACCAGAAGGGCGTGGCCTTTGACTGGGAAGAGAAACAAGATAAGGCATTTCAAATGCTAAAACGAGCCTTATGCACCACACCGATACTATCCCTCTCAGAAGGGATAGAAGACTTCGTGGTGTATTGCGATGCATCCAACCAAGGGTTTGGCTGTGTTCTGATGCAATGAGGTAAGGTCATTGCCTATTCCTCAAGACAGCTAAAGACACACGAGGTCAACTATACCACACATGATCTTGAGTTAGGAGCGGTGGTGTTTTCTCTGAAGATCTGGAGATACTACCTGTACGGTACGAAAAGCACTATCTATATAGACCACAAAAGCCTTCAACATATATTAGACCAGAAGGAGCTCAATATGAGACAAAGATGGTGGGTCGAACTACTCAATGACTATGAATGCGAAATTCGTTATCATCCCGGTAAAGCCAACATAGTAGCTGATGCCTTAAGTCAGAAAAATACTCTGGTCGTAGAGTCAAATCATTGACCACGACTATCCATTCACATCTATCAACACAAATTAGGGAGGCTCAACTCGAAGCCTTAAAACCTAAAAATGTGGCGGGTGAATCCCCGAGAGGGATGGATAGGAACTTGGAAGTCAAGGGTGGCAGAGCCTTATATCTCATGGATCGGATCTAGACACCGAAACACGGTGGTGTCAGAGACTTGGTCATGACTGAGGCTCACAACACTTGATATTCCGTCCATCCAGGTTCATATAAGATGTATCTGGATCTTAAAAAGTTATACTGGTGGCCTAACATGAAAGCAAAGATTGCTACCTTCGTGAGCAAGTGCCAAACTTGTGCCAAGGTTAAGGTTGAATACCAGAAACCACCAGGGTTACTTCAACAACTACAGATACATGAACAAAAGTAGGAGTGGATCACAATGGACTTCATAACCAAGTTGCCCAAGACAACGGGTGGTCTCGGTACCATATGGGTGATCGTAGACAGGTTAAAAAAGTCCGCACACTTTCTGCCTATCAAAGAAACTGACAAGATGGAGAAACTCACTAGAACATACATTAGGGAGATCGTACGACTGCATGGTGTTCCCATATCCATTATCTCTGATAGAGATAGTAGATTCACTTCGAGGTTCTAGAAGTCGCTACAAAGTTCCCTTGGGACTAGGTTGGACATGAGTATAGCCGACCATCCGAAAACTGACAGACAAAGTGAGAGACCTATTCAAACTTTGGAAGATATGTTGCGAGCATGTGTGATTGACTTTGGAAAGCCATGGGATATTCATCTAACCCTTGTCGAGTTCTCCTACAATAATAGTTATCACACGAGTATAAAGGCTGCTCCATTTGAAGCCCTCTATGGCCGTAAGTGCAGATCCCTTCTGTGATGGGCTGAGGTGGGCAACACCCAGTTAGCTAAAGGGAGGAGTTCCTGACAGCACTCTCACAGGTCCGAAAATCATTCGGGAAACGACAGAGAAGATCGTTCAGATTCGTGAACGACTGAAAGCCTCTAGAGACCGACAGAAAAGCTACGCAGACAAGAAAAGGAAACCTTTGGAATTCCAGGTGGGAGACCGCGTTCTATTGAAAGTCTCACCCTGGAAGGGCTTGATATGCTTCGGAAAGAGTGGAAAGCTAAATCCAAGACAGATAGGACCTTTCGAAATTCCCTCTATAATTGGCCATGTAGCTTACAAACTCAAACTACCTCATGAACTCAGTAACGTACATTCTACCTTCCACGTCTCGAACTTGAAAAAGTGTCTGTCCGATGAGACTCTTGTAATCCCACACGACGAGATCGAGATCAACGAGAGCTTCAACTTTGTGGAAGAACCAGTAGAGACCATGGACCGAGAGGTCAAGCAAAGTAAGCAAAGCCATATCCCAATAGTGAAGGTTCGTTGGAATGCCAAGCGAGGATCTGAATTCACTTGGGAGCGCGAGGACCAAATGAAACTGAAAGATCCTCATCTTTTCGTTTAGTTATTTGTAATAGCTTAAGTATTTAAACTCTAATTTCGAGACGGACATCTCTCTAATGGGGGGATGATCTGACAACCCGAAACTTCTATCTTGTACAATCGTTCAATTCAATCAAAGTCAAACTCGTTTCTTCTATCTTTTAGCATTGTTTGAAGTCTGTTTGAGTGTTCTAAGCCTAGTACCTTCAGAGTTAGGGTTTAGAATTGAGTTCCTTAAGTTCAACACATTTCAAAAGGGCCAAACACTCCTTCATGAGGAGTGTACAGCCGTACACATGGGTGTACGGCCGTACAGTCTCACATATATATGTGGGACTTAGCAATTTTTTTTTATCACTTTTCACTTCTTTTCTAGCCTTAAAACATCTCTTCCATCTTCTAGTTAGGCTTGTGAATCACTTCTTTTTTAGCCTTAAAACATCTTGTAATGTATCAACACAAAGAGTGTACGACCGTACACCCATCATATGGCCGTACACCCCCTTTTTAGTGTATTTTTGGCCTCAAACTCATGTTATACTTCAAACACAAGATCAAGGACACTTAGAGGATGCTAGATAGAGCCTTAGACCACCATTTGGGCATGTTCTTCAAGGAGTGTACAGCCGTACACTCCATGGCCATACACACATGTGGCTGTACACACAAGTGGTCGTACACCACTTGGTCGTACACACACTAGTGTGGCCATAAACCCATTTTATGAAATCCTTGGTACTTCTAACACTTCAATCGAAGTGTTTCCTAGTTCCTAGGGCGGTTTTCTTGAATGATTAGTTGTATAAACACTAATTATATCGATATATGTATCATTATATGCTTAATAGGATCCGTTTGTGCTCGAGGCTTCACTTGACACTTAACATCCTATATCGAACTTACATTCGTATGACTCACTACGGATGAGTTCATACCCCTTAATCTACCTTTTAAATGATTTTAAATGCTTTTAGGGGGGGGGGGGGGGTGGGGAATACAAGTTGATAACATTATAGTTGTTATATCAATCACATGTGATTAATAACTATCAAACAAGTGGACTTTCTTATACTTCAAATGTTTTATCAAACAAACTCTTCAAAACATTTTATAAACTAACATCAAGTCATATGTTACCATTCAAATGGTTAAAACTCTTTTATATGTTAAACTCTTTTGAACTTAAATTTATTGTCAAAATCGGGTCTATATGGATATAGTTATATAAGTAAGGTTGAAAGGACTTAGGACTGATAAGTCACTTTATTTCATGTTCAATGTTTGGTTGCGGACTTAGCGTATCCGGTTGTTTGTCCGAGTGTCGTTTGAATCTTAGTTATTTATTATGTATATATGTATAGATATAAAAGTTCTTACATCAGTTCAGCACCCTTGGGTGGCAAAGGTGTACAAACATACTCAATTATTCAAACAACATTACTAGTAAACTATAATAGGTATAGTTTATAGGTTTACTACTCACTACTCTAGTACAATGATACATACAAGAGTCAGTTCATTCATGAGTCAATACAAACTTACTATTATGAGAAACAGAAAGAACATACTATGATGAGAAACTAAGAGAGCATACACTACACTATACAAAGAGAACGTACTATACACTAGAACAGAGAGAACATACAATACGCTAGAGCATACTATACAAACACTAGAATAGTATAACATTAATGTGAGCCACTACTTCATGGCATGGCAATCTACTGTTGTGGCATGTTTTGTAACTAGAGTCTCCTAGAGGGAGAGTGATGGGATTAAAACAACTTTTAATCTATGAAGATCGATTAGATCTTGAACAAGTGTATGAATATGAAACAGCAAAAACGCAATAATAAGAACAAAACAGCTTGAATCAAACGTGTCGAATGATTAAATAAAATCCTTAGAAGAGCTCGATTAAGAACATCAACTGTAAAGGATTAGAAGATTACAAGAACGATTACAGAAAAATATTGTACTCTTGATCAATCGCTATATCGATAATCTCTAGAATCTTGAATCTTAAATCTTAACCTAATATGCATGCAAGCATTAACTTAAATACTATACATAAAAGGCTCTCGGTTGGACAGGACCAAACTGGAGAATACAAGGCTAATCTAACGAGCCCAAAAGACGCAACATCAAATAAGACTTCAGCTTAACAATCTCCCCCTTTGCGTCAATTTGGAGCGAGACCTTCACTTCTTACTTGGGCCGGCAGCTGAAGCTGGTACCTTCTTCTTCACGGTGCTAAACTGACACTTGGTTATTGAAAGGATGGTCTGTCTAAACCGGATGTACCAATTGATCATATCATTGAAGTACTTGATGTCATCAGCCGAATTGTCTTTACACCGCTTGATGATTGATAAGACGTGTTCCAAGCAGGTTGTGGTGTAAAGGTGCTTGTCTGCTAAAGCGAATAGATATTTCTGTCCTTCGGCTCTGGTGAACATCACAGAGTTTCGCCTTGGATCTATCTTGCCCATTTGCATTGTGTTTAGATCACTGGCCGATCCCACTGGTGCTACTTTCGGTTTCTTCTTGAAAACCGTGGCGACCTCCTGATCCATTTGGGCAACCTCCATGATGTAGCAAGCCAACATCCTTTTGACATGGTCTAAGATGGGACCATATTCGGCTTCGTTTGTCAGCAGGATATTGTACAAGACTATCCAGTCATGAGGATTCAGATTCGGTAGATCCGCCAGGGTGATGAGGTGAGCAGTTCTTGCAGATCCTCGGATAAGCTTGAACTTGACGTTTGTAAATCTCCCCACAGCAAACGGCTTCATCACCCGAACATTGACAATCTTCTGGGCGCTCCATGTAAGGTATTGAGGGCAAGCGGCCTCCAGGTAGAAGTCAATGAGCTCCCTGTCAAGCTCATCGTTCGGATGCGGGACTTCAAAAATGTTGGAGAAGGCGTGGAAGATGAACGCCTTTCGATTCAGTGGCATATCGAACTGCGAATCGATGGTGTTGTTGCAGTCGAACGATATCACCGGCTCGAGCCATAGTATGCTTGGAGTCTCTATGGCCTCTTTTATCAAACGATCCCTGGTCCAGGCAGGGAAGAGCAGCTTTCGGCTCACAAGGAGATCGTGGGCTTCTTTTTGCTTTCGTTCAGCTTCTTCAGCCTCACGCGCCACACGATTGGCATCGCCTTCAGCATTGCGACTGTTTTTCCGTTTCAACAAGTCGGCAATGGTCTCCTTTTCTTCATCTTCATCTTCATCTTCATCTCCTCCCTCTGCTATGTTTTTGCCGTTGTTCTTCACACCCGAACCCGAGGCATGACCAGTTGGGGGTGGTTCGGTGGTGTGAGTAGCTTTGGAGGAAGGAGGTGGTTTCGATCCTTTCTTCTCATCTCCCCCTTGTTTCGGAATGGACACGAAACTTGGTAGGCCTTCAATCTTGCTTAAGAGGTCCATGGCCGGGGAGAGCTTTTCAGCGAGGGTGCGCCTCACCGAATGATTAAGGATGGGGTCGTGTGCTTCCAGGATGTTGGATAGAGCGGCGTGGACATCCGAAACACACGTCTTTATGACTTCCCTCTCGAATCGAAGAGCTTCCAATTGTTCTTGAGAGTTGGAAAGCTGCGTGCTCTTGACCTTTAGGGCAGTTGTTTTACTCGCCAGAACTCCATCAGAGAGTTCTCTGCCGCAAGATTCTCTTGTAGCTTTGCCAGACGGACATCGATGGAGGCACGGAGTGCCGAGTTGTCGTCGCTGATATTTTGTCGGAGGGTAGCGAACGAAGTCAACTCCGTCGAGACGAACTTGGCCAATTGCTGAACAATCGGTTCCAGAGTTGTCTTTGTGGCGTCGGCGCTTTCCTGCAGAGACTTCAGCAGGTCAGAAGCGTCGGAGAATAGTTTATCAACTTTTTCGGTCGCTGCCTCACAGGCTCGGGTGGAGGCGTCTATCGCAGCAGTTGCTGAGGCCATTGAATCATGTTGAGCCCTGGAGAAGGCATCAACTATCTTCTGAAGGGCAGCTTCATACAAAGAGGACTGCTGGTTGGGAGAGGAGGTGAGAAGTTGATCAACCTTCTCGTTAAGCTCGCGAAGATGCTTCTTTGTCACTGGAGCATCATCCTCCTCATCACTCTGAACTTGAAACGGACTATAGTAGACCGAATCAAAGTTCATGTGATCACCACCAAGATATTGATCATCGCCATCGGAGGCGTCTTCTAGAGATTGAGGTGGTGGTGAAGCTGGGGGTGTTATGGGTTTGGTTGGTTCAGGTTGAGTGGGTGGGGGGTTAGTTTCGGGTGGTGGTGGTGTATGGGTTTCGGTTTGTGGAGGTTCGGTTACAGGAGGGGTTTCGGTTACAGGTGGTGTTTCGGTTGATGTGGTGAATATGGGTGGGGGTATAGGGAATGAGGTTGGGGGTATAGTGGGGTTTATGGTGGGAATGGAAATAGGTATTGTGGGTGGAGGGGAAGGAACTGGGGATTGGTGAAGTTCCATCTCCGGGGTTGGGGACCGAGGGGGTGTGTTTCCTCGTTGAGGAGATTCGTCTCCTTGTGAGCCCTCAGAGTCCGAACTCCCACCTTCGGATTCGCTTGAAGAGGAGGGAATAAGGAGCCTTCGCTTCGGTTAGGTTTTCCTCCTTTTCGGTTGTGGAGATGAAGCAGCTTTCTGTTGTTTTCGCTTCTTTGGGGAAGGTCCCTTTGGAGCTTTGGACACTTGCTTCCCCTTGTCTGCCTTTTTGCCCCTGGCCACCGGTTTGTCGGCATCATGAATTGATCGCAGCATGTCCGGTGTCAGTTCCCTCGGACCAGTTTGGCGAAACTCCTTGATCGTTCTGATCAATCTGCTATCAGCGGGCACATCAGCATACATCGACTCCGGGATAGAGCCAATGAATGAAAATTTGGAAGCATCGGATACGATGATCTTCTTGGTATGAAACGTACCAATAGAAGACATCGGTGCCCCGTTGGCTGTTGGAACGTTAAACTTGTCCATGGCCCATCTTGTGATCAAGATCCAGAACCGGGCCAGCGACACCTCAGAGTGTCGGGAAGAGGAACAGAGGCTCTGAATCAGTTGTTGCCAAAGGACAAACCCATAGTCCAGATTTATCCCGTTGTACACCCCATACATAATCGACAGGAAAAGACGACTGGCCCCGTCCGATCCTGAGCTCCTCTCTGACAGTCCCTTGAAGAGAACTGTAAATAACCCATTCCACTGGGGCGGTAGGCAGGACTTCTTGAACCTTGCAACGGAGGTGAGAACTTCCGTGTAGCCCATGTTGTAGAACATGTTGTACAACATACCAACCGGAATCGTCTCCGGGTGAACTCGCGATGGGTCAGCAGCAAACCCAAGCATGGAGCAGAAGCGGGGGCGAGAAATCGACGTCTTGTGTTCCGCCACTTCGAAGAATACCCTGTCGACGGCCTTGTCGTAGTAAGCCGTTGCGTAGACCTGAGATAAGGCCACCATTGGCACCGTTTCAATCCGTGACAGTGCAGGAGCAAGCTGGGAGTATTTGAGACACTCGATGACCGGCGACATATAGGAATCATACGCCAGTGGGTTGAGATCAATCACCAGGCGTTGCTGAGGTCGGATGGGAAGAATCTGAGAAGTTGCATGAACAGATGAAGATTCAGCCATTGTTGCAGGTTGGGAGAAGAAGATGACCGGGAGAGAGTTTGGAAGTATTTTTGCTTTGGAAATTATGGGGGCAGTAAAGAGGTAAAAGGTGGTGTTGATGGGTTTTTATAGTAGGTGATAGGAGAGAGAAAAATCGTTTCAAATCTCTTATGGAAATACGAAACGGGTTTTTGGAGTGACTGATTGGTGACAGTTGGGACGTGCGATGATCACGTAGGAGAGAGAGTGTCAGATTCCTAGGATCACGCCGCCCAATAAGCGCCGGTTCAGAGAGAAAAACCGTTTCCATTTCCATATGCGCCATTAATGCCAGATTGATGACGCTTCAATACTGCACACGCGTCCAAAAGTGTCAGAAAAAGCCCGGCCGCTTCAAATTCACGCGCCCTCCTTTTTACCGTCGTTTGAATTTCTATCCATTTAACTTCCGCCGAGTCAGCAACTTTTTGTCTTTACCCCTTTTAAACGGTTGTTTCCAATTAATGATCCACGTGGCTAATTTTTGACCACAACTTCATTTGTAACCATCCAGTAATTATCCAGCCTGTAAAATAATCAGTAACGGAATTTTTGAAAATCTAGGATTTTCGTGCAAAGAGTGTAAAAAATAAAGAAATAAAGCAACTCTTTTTAGGATTATCTGTGATGTCAATAATGACACGAAACTGATGATCCCGGGCACGAATCTCTTCCTTCAAGGTCAAGAGAGACCCCAAAGTGTTAGTGTGGAATCCCGTTGAATGACGATCAAACATTTATTTAGAAATGTTGATAGGCTTCTTTTAATAAGGCTAATTAAGGGTGGTTTCGCTTTGATTCAACATGTCAATTCTTGATATAAGAACGAACGTGAACAAAGTACTTGTGAGACCAGTGTAGTCTGTTGAACAAGTAGGTTTGAGATGATTTTGTAGTGGCTTGGATTAATATGAAATCTCAGATAAAAATTTAAAACTGGATCCCGTGGGAAGAAATGTTATGGTGTGTAACAATTTCATTGGAATCACGCAAAAAGAAAAAAAAATTGAGATTTCATGAAGGTACATTCGTCAATTCATTGGTGAAAACTTTATCAAGTTAATTGGTCACCGTCAATTCGTTGGTGTTGAATTTTGGGTTTCACTCAGCTCGTAGTGGCACGAAACTAAGATCATAAACACAGATGTTGTGTAACCATAAACCTCAGTGGTAGTTTCTGAGAGTCTCAAGGGTTATAGTGATGAAACGAACATTATGGAGAAGTGTAATGTGGATGGTGAAAGAAGACATAGTACCTCTGCTGCGAACATAAGGACCAAGCAGGAGACTCTGAACTCATGTGAGAAGAGAGTGAGGTAGCTCACGATTAGAATAAATGAGTTAGCCTTATTGGGAAGACAAGGTTTGTGTATACCAGGTCATGAAGGCTATTATTCAAAATCTTATGAGGCTTGGGACACATACAGCAGCATGCTTCTAGGGACACTTAGGTAACTCATCAAATATAATCCCATAAACAAATGAGCACACGAAAAGGAAAAAAAAAATTATTTTTGGAGTTTTGATATTTTAAAAAAAATAAAAAGAAGATAAAAAAATAACACTTAAAAAAATATAAAAGATTGAAAAGAAAAAAAAATACGATTTAAAAAAAACTTTGGAAAAATTGAAAAACCGAACCCGAACGTTCGGTTGGTTTCGGTTGGAAAAAGTTGAAAAACTGAACCCGAACCTTCGGTTGGTTTCGGTTCTGGAAAATTTTGAAAAACCGAACCCGAACCTTCTGGAGGTTTCGGTTTTGGAAAATTTTTAAGAAACCAAGGAGTTTAGATATGCAATATGGAAAAACTTTTTACACAAAGAAAAACAAATTTTGCACAAGAAATATACAACACAGAAAAACTACCTTTGAAGTAATGAGCGAGTGAGATGGTTGAACCGAACCCGAACGTTCGGTTGGTTTCGCTTCTTACGTTTGAGGTTGAGAGGTAGTGTGAGGTACGGACTCTGATTCCATCATTCCTAGCCCTTGCAATATTTTATTGAACGATGCTTCTGGAAGAGCTTTGGTGAAGACGTCAGCCAGTTGATCAGTGGTTCTTACGAAGTGAACTTCGACATTTCCATCTTCCACATGATCTTTGATGAAGTGATACCTCAGTGCTATGTGTTTGGTTTTAGAGTGTTGCACTGGGTTATGACAGATCCTAATTGCACTTTCAGAGTCACAATATAGAGGGATCTTCTTCATATTGAGTCCATAGTCTCGAAGTTGACTCTGGATCCAAATCACTTGTGATGTGCAGGATGCAGCGGCAATGTATTCCGCTTCGGCAGTAGACAGCGACACACATGTTTGTTTCTTGGATTGCCAGCTGACCAACTTCCCATCAAGAAATTGACAGCCACCAGTTGTGCTTTTGCGGTCGAGTCCACATCCTCCAAGGTCAGCATCAGAATAGGCTTGAACGAAGAAGCCTGAATTGGATGGATACCATAGACCTAAGGAGGCGGTTCGCTTGAGATAGCGTAGGATGTTCTTCACTGCCAGCATGTGAGGTTCACGAGGGTTAGCCTGAAATCGAGCACAATAACACACAGAAAACATGATATCAGGCCTGCTAGCAGTTAGATACATCAATGAGCCTCTCATTTGACGATAGAGCGTGATGTCGACAGCCGGTTTATCTAGTGAAGGGGTAAGTTTGGTGCCGAATGCCATTGGGACTTTGACTTTTGAGTCTCCCATCATGCCAAACTTCGCTAGGAGAGTCTTCGTGTAAGCTTCCTGATTGATAAAGATGCCTTCGGGTCCCTGTCTTATATTTAAACCAAGGAAAAAGTTAATAGGACCCATTGAGCTCATTTCAAACTTAGTCTCCATCAACTTTCTGAATTCAGCGGTTAAGCTGGGATTCGTAGAGCCAAAGATGATGTCATCGACATAAATTTGAACTATCATAAGGTGGTTACCTTCCTTTTTGTGAAAGAAGGTTGGGTCAACCGAACCTTGTTTGAATTTGGACATCTTTAAAAATTTTGTAAGCGTTTCATACCAGGCTCTCGGAGCTTGTTTAAGGCCGTACACAGCTTTATCCAGAATATAGCAATGATTTGGATACTTTTCGTTCACGAACCCAGGAGGTTGCTCCACATACACAGTTTCTTCAAGTTCTCCATTTAGAAATGCGCACTTGACGTCCATTTGGAAAACCTCAAAGTTTTTGTGAGCAGCATAGGCCAGAAATATTCTAACCGATTCTAGCCTAGCTACTGGAGCGAATGTCTCTTCGTAATCTATTCCTTCCTCCTGACAGTATCCCTTGACCACCAGACGAGCCTTGTTCCTTATGACATTACCTTCCTTGTCCATTTTGTTTCTAAAAACCCATTTAAGACCAACAACCGAAGCATCTGGAGGAGTTGGAATGAGGCGCCAGACTTTGTTTCTTTCAAATTCGTTCAGTTCGTCTTGCATTGCTTGAACCCAATCAGAGTGATCGAGGGCAGTGTTCACTGTCTTCGGTTCAACTTTTGATACGAATGAGTTAAACATACAAAACTCAACCTTTGAAAATAAGGATGTTTGTTTTGCCTTCAGTTGAGAGCGGGTCAGAACCTTTTCAGATACATCACCAACTACTTGAGAGATGGGATGATCTCTAGTCCATTTGGTAAGAGGAGGGTAAATCGGATCGAAGGTTGGATCTAGTTCAGCGTTGATCATCTCTTCTGGCTCAGATGGGCTATCGAAATCAAGCGTCATATCATCATGCTCCCCCTCAATTGATGAGTCTTGAGAAACATGAGGTTCAGGGGTTTCTTGCGGTGCTGGACTTTCAGGCATTGAAGCACCTTCGTTTGGAGGGGCATCTTCGGTTGGAGAGTTACCTTCGGTTGGTGAAGGACCTTCGGTTGAAGTAGTAGAGCTTGGCTCCCCCTCGACATGAGAACTTGGCTCCCCCTCGACTGAAGCATTGTTGGTTGGAGATTCAGCAGTGGACGATTCTCCTTCATGCATTCTTCTTGCAGCATCTTCGACAATTTGCTTCATATGATCTATTTTGTTGTCAGCTGCACCTGCTTCTGAGAGAGAAGCTTTTTCCGGTTCGTCAAAGAGTTCCAGAAAATTCTCGTACAAATTGGCGATTGAGACTGTGACTTGGCCAGTTTGAGGAAAGATTTCCCTAGCAGTGTCATCTATGGCCTGTAGCTTCTTGATATAGTTATCGTCGAAGGTCACATAGTATGTCTCTTCAATCCTTCTTGAAAGTTTGTTTAGGACCCTGTATGCCTTGGATGTGAGTGAGTAACCCAGAAAAATTCCCTCGTCGGCTTTGACATCAAACTTGTTGCGGTGTTCTTTAGAGTTAAAGATGAAACACCTTGAGCCAAAAACATGGAAAAATTTCACATTGGGCTTCCTGTTGTTTAATATCTCATATGGTGTGAGCGTGAATCGCTTGTTGAGATAGGACCTGTTTTGTGTATAACAAGCAGCAGAAATAGCGTCAGCCCAAAAATAAAGAGGTAAGGAAGCGAAACTTAACATAGTTCGGGCAGCTTCACACAGAGATCGGTTTCGTCTTTCGACTATTCCGTTCTGCTGTGGTGTGTAGGGAGCTGAGAAATTATGACTAATTCCCTTTTCTGCAAGAAACTCTTCAAACTCCCTGTTCTTGAATTCGAGACCATTGTCGCTCCTGATGTTTCGAACGACCTTCTTGAGCTGGACTTCAATTTGCTTGATAAACACTTTCAGCTTTTGAGTCGCTTCAGATTTGAGCTTTAGAAAGAACACCCATGTAAATCGAGAGAAGTCATCAACGATAACAAGAATGTACTTGCTACCACCGATGCTTTCAATAGATGAAGGACCACACAAATCGATATGAAGCAATTCGAGTGGTTCAACAACTTTTTTGTTAATTACGGATGGGTGACTTTGACGACTCTGCTTTCCCATTTCGCATGCAGCACATAAATGCTCTCTGTCAAACTTGAGCAATGGAAGACCCCTAACATGACCTCCAGTGACAAGTCGGTTGATATCTTTGAAATTGAGATGAGAGAGTCTTCTGTGCCACAACCAGCTTTCGTCGGATTGAGCTTTTGATAGCAGACATATGGCTGGGTTTCCTTTGATGGGTTTCATGTTTAGAGGAAACATTTCACCCTTTCGCTCTGACTTCAGAATCACTTTCTTTGTCTTTTTCTCTATGATTTCAGAACCTTCATCATCGAATGAAACTTTGAGACCTGTACCTCCAACAAGCTGAGATACACTGATGAGGTTGTGTTGAAGTCCTTCCACATAGGCCACCTTCCTTACGGTAAAATCACCATTCGTTATCATCCCATATCCCTTTATGGTGCCGAAAGAGTTATTTCCAAACTTAACGTTACCACCATTTGCAAGAGATCTGTATTCCCTGAGCTCCTCTTTCCTCCCTGTCATGTGACGCGAGCAGCCACTGTCGATGTACCATTCTTCGTCAAACTGCTCGTCACTTATAACCTGCAAAAATTAAGCAGATTTAGGAACCCAAAGTTTCTTGGGTCCATGTGAGGTTTTCATGGGAACGGGAATAGTAAGAGAGATGTCAACTAGATATGTTCTTTTAATTAGAGTTGTTTCATCTTTCTTTTTAATGGTGAAGACTTTTATTTTGTTAAGATTGGGTTTGTTCGCTTTGGACTCAGGTTTGGATTCATCGACCTTTTGCTTTCCCTTCTGTTCAGCTGATGAATGAGGTTTTTGAGGAAAAGCGGGATTAGCTTTAGAGCAAGATGGAGATGAATGAGTAGAAGTAGAAGAACGAGAAGAATTAGAACGAGAGAATTTGGATGGGGAGGACTTCCTGGCTGATGATTCAAGGTGACCCTTTTGCTTTTGATCATTAGAGGGGCTGACCTTCGAGTCTTGTTCTCTTTTGACTTTAGAGCCGAACCTCTGCGTTCGGTTGGAGTTGTTCTTGGAACCGAACCTTTGGTTTCGGTTGAAATCCTCTTGTGAACCGAACCTTGACTTTCGGTTGGTATCTTCTTGTGAACTGAACCTTGACTTTCAGTTGTTGTTTTCTTGGTTGTTGTTTTCTTACGAACCGAACCTTGGCTTTCGGTTGTTGTTTTCATACTTCAGATTCTTGTCTTTGTGTGAATAGTATGCATTCTGGGAGTGCCAGAATTGTTTCCTTTCAGAAAGGTTTTTCCTGTATCTTAGGTTCCTTTCTATCTTTTTATCCCTCATCTGCTTAGGTTGATGATGAACGTTCGCTTTCGTTTTTGATGTCACCTTGGCTGGTTCCTTTTGAACTTCAGGAGTTTTTCTTTGAGCCGTGGGAGCAGAGGGAATATCTGAAGAAGATTCAGTTTGCCCTGAGGAAGTGGAAGGAGTATCTGATGAAGTTTCACTTCGAGCTGTTGGCGTTGAAGGAATGTCTTCTTTTGCTGAACTATCAACCTCTTTAGGAATATCTTTTGTACCACTTGTACTTGGTTCACTGAAATTATCAGGTTTGTTCAAGGGTTCAGGTATGTATCTCCCTTTCTTCATCCAGGAGGTTCTTTCAGATAGGCCAACGGTTTCGTTTCCATTATCGATAGGAGCTTCCCAGAAGAACTCATCACAGCCATCAGCATTGTCTTCGTTAACAATAGCCGTGAGTTCAGCTGTTTGATGTTCGGTTACTCCGGTCACCTTGTATACCTGATTCGGAGTGGTCCTGACCTTTTGATACACAACAGCTTTTTCAACTAATTTCGGGGACTTTTGTTGGGACAATCTAGCGAATTCCACAGAATTTTTAGAAATAAGATTTTTGTGGTTTTCAGTTTCGCTTTTAGCAAATTCTGAGCAGTCAACCGTATCCTCTATAGAAATTTCACTCATGTTTTCTTCCTTGTTAAGCTCAGATGCATTTTCAACATCGATTTTATTTTCTGAGTTTACTTTGGCGTTTAGAGAGTCAAACTTTTGTATGGTTTCGGTTCTCAGTTTAAGTCTGTCATTTTCATCCAAAAGATTTTTGAGCATGTCCTTGTGGTCTTTGGATTTAATGAAGGACTCAATTTTGTCCAGTCCAATTTTGTAGGTTGGGTTGACATCATCAGACGATATCACACTCTCACAATTGTAGGCTTCGGCATCGATTTCATCCTCTTTAAATTCTAGGAAGGGCAAAATCATGCGATGGATCTTTTGGCCTATCTCACAGTCCAAGTGAAGTTGAGTAATATTGGAATATAAACGTTTAGCTATTAAACAAAAAACATTTCGTTGTTTTAACAATTTCAAATTGTCTCTCTGCAAATAAATGTTTTCGTCTTTAACTTTAACTAATTCCGACTCTTTTAACTCAATCCACATACGCCGCTCCTCACTCTTCGACGCCACCCTGCTTAATTGATCAGTCAGGTTAGAATTGGTGACTCGAGTTTGAGTTAAGCTACTATCTAAATGAGAAATTCTTGTATTAACATTTTTTAGTTCTTTCTCATATGAGGATGATGGTACTTTAGATGAAATAAAAACAGATTGTACCTTCTTTATCAGTTCATCGAGCTCATTGAACTGTTGGCTGAGTGGTTTGGCCGTAAAGCACATATCCTCCTGCACCTTCGGTCCATTGCTTCCTCCATCGGTATTGTATCCCCTCATTTGAGATATGCCAGACACCATGAAGCATTTTCCACCACTGCTTTCCTCCTTAGCCATATAAGCCTTTCCATGAGTAGGCTTCCTCACTTCTTCGTCTTCTGAGTCAGTAGACCAAACTTCGGTGCTACCGAACTCATCGTCATTAACCGAACCCTGCACAATAAGAGCATTAATAGAAGGGTTAGCGGTAGACTTCTTCTTTCTCAACTCATCCAATCTCTTCTGCAGCACGGCTTCCTCATCCTTTCCATCGTCCTTTTCAGCCATCTTCTTAAGAACATAGTCCTTAGCATAGTGGTTCTTGCCCCCACAGTAGAAACAGCTTACTCCGGAATCGCCATCTGCCTTCGGTTCCTTCTTGGGCTCCTCAGCCTTTGGTTCATTGTTCGCTTTTTCAGAGCTGTAACTCCCCTGCCAGTTTTGGTTTTTGGTGCTGGGGAATCTCTTCTTTATGAACCTCTTAGGATTGGATACCATCATGGCATAATCCTCAGTTGTGAGGTCATATTCTTCCAAGTTGAGCTCTTCATCCTCCATCACGGCTTTACTTTTAGATAGGAGGGCCAACGAACCAAGACTAGACACAACGTTCTTCTCTTGAACCACAATCTTCTCTTGGGACTTTAGAATACCCACCAGTTTCGCCAAAGAGTATGATTTAAACTGTTCATGGGCTTTGACTGTGGAAACTACTGCTCTCCATTCAGATCTCAGTCCGTTCAAGAAAGTAACCTTCTGTTCGATGAGCTTCCTTTCAATGTCGTGTTTGATCATCTTGCTGAGAAGATGATTGAAGCGATCAAACGTCTGGGTCACCGTTTCTTCGGCCCCTTGCCTGAATTCTCCAAACTCAGATAGAAGCAAGGTTTGGATAGAATGTTCAAGATCTTCGTCTGTGGAATACAGTTCGCGAAGTCTATCCCACACTTCCTTCGCCGTAGTGCATGAACTGACCAGTCTGAATGTGTCGGACTGAAGGGCGAATCTGATCAACCTTAGCGCCTTAATATTGCACTGGAATTTATCTTTTTCATCTTGCGCAATATTCGTCACGTCCTTGAGCAGATCGTTGTACTCTTTTTGCGTCTTAATTATTCTGGATGTAGCAGAATGAGAAAATGGTCCATTGATGATGGCTTCCCATATGAGAAAACCATTGTCCTCCGATCCAATCACGTAATCTTCAAAATGATGCGCCCATACTTCATAGTCATGGGTGTATAAGATTGGAATCTTTGTCGTCGAACCGATGCTGTTGGAAATATTAATAGGGTTTGATTGCGTCGCGTCCATTATGATCGTAATAACCTGTTCAAAGATCAGACTTGTAATAAAGCAGATTAGGGCAAAACAATAAATACTAAGATACGTCAATTAAGATGACGGCTCAATAAATATCGATGATTGCGGAAAACCCTAATGGAAATCTTTTTCACAGAAAAGATGTGTATCGATTACACAGCCTCCTGTTCTGATACCAATTGATGGGATTAAAACAACTTTTAATCTATGAAGATCGATTAGATCTTGAACAAGTGTATGAATATGAAACAGCAAAAACGCAATAATAAGAACAAAACAGCTTGAATCAAACGTGTCGAATGATTAAATAAAATCCTTAGAAGAGCTCGATTAAGAACATCAACTGTAAAGGATTAGAAGATTACAAGAACGATTACAGAAAAATATTGTACTCTTGATCAATCGCTATATCGATAATCTCTAGAATCTTGAATCTTAAATCTTAACCTAATATGCATGCAAGCATTAACTTAAATACTATACATAAAAGGCTCTCGGTTGGACAGGCCCAAACCAGAGAATACAAGGCTAATCTAACGAGCCCAAAAGACGCAACATCAAATAAAACTTCGCTCAACAGAGAGCATGAGTTTGTGTATAGATCTATACAGGACTGACCATCCTACACCTTGTGGCTAGCTACAGTGGGACCTGCAGGTCTATGGGTGACGAATGTCATACCATTTCGACGTATTTGATCGTCGTATTTTACTAGTCAATCAAGTATGGTTACAACCTCATCACATTTTACCTTAATTAACGAACTGGTTTAAGGTAGTTAGTGCATTGGTAGTTACTTATATACAATACTACAGTACATCATTATTTTCCCATTGCATTCACATTATGATCTTCTCACATAAACGGTAATGTAAACTATATTTTGGTAATGATAGTCACACTTGGGAAAGATACACACTTTTACAAACAAACAACATACAAAACATTCAGGCCTTGGTAGAAGGCTACTTTTTAGTAGAAAATATAGGATTTTCTAGGAGATACAAACATTTACTACAAACACTTACAAACATTTACATCAAACATTTTCAAATACTTTCATACAATCAATGAAACTATAATACTCATGAACTCACCAACTTTAATGATGATCTACTCTTTCAAAATAACTTGTATTATCAGGTCACCAGTAGACAAGTACTGACGACCAGGTTTTGAGAAGACGGAGCTTTCAAGACTCGTCTTTATTTTGATTATTCATTTTTGTTGTCTTATAAACTATACATAGAACACACTTGTATTAAAATTATACTATTATAACAATGTATGATGTTGTTGCTTGTTTACTATTATGCATTGTTGTGATACTATACATGACATCCTCCGCCCCAGAACGTTTTCGTTGTTCCGGTTTTGGGGTGTGACATCCGCACACCCTACGCTTGCGAGGAGTGCACTAGGTTGACATTGGTGCACTGGTTAGCTGACACGTGTCCGAATTTGGGTGAAGTAATGTGGCTAGCTTCGGGGGCAAGCTATACGCGGCGTGAGCGTGCGTGCCGAATTTCAGATTTTCAAATTGAATTACTTCTTCATTCCAACTCCATTTTTGATGTTCATTATATCCCCGAAAAGCTCTCGATGAGACCTATAACTTTTGTTTAGACTTCGTTGGATAATTTTGGACTTTATTTTTCCAAACATGCTTAAACTGTTAAAACCCATATAAAATGGATAACTCTCTCATACGGTGTCTGTTTTTGACAGAATTTATATCGTTGGACTTCTATTAACGAGATCTTTAACTCTTCTTTAGATTGTTTTTTCTGAAAATCGACCGACCTAACATTCGATTTCTGAGCTGAATACTGCTACGCCGAATCTTAGAAAAATCATAACTTCCTCTCACGAAGTCAGATTTAGACGTTCTCTATATGCATGCTCATGTTTTAATGCCTAGTAAGATGTTTAGATTACTTAAGCTAAAAAGTGATTTATCAAAATTTCACTTTTTTACGATACGTAGAGCCGTGCCGATTTAATTGTGAAACTTCAAAGAAGCATAACTTCTTCATATGAAGTCGGATTTGAACGCTCCTTATATCTATGAAATCCTTTTAATGCGTACTAAAACTAGGTTAAGATTATGGAGCTTCCTTTCCTACAATGCTTCATAAAGGAGGAATCTTGATGCATGAGTGATAACTATTATTGTAGGAAAATTTGGCCAGTGATGGGTAGTTGTCGCAGCTACCAGGAAACTCTAAGGCACATGCTTGCAACATATCTTCCAAGGTTTGGATTGTTCTCTTACTCTATCCGTTCGTTTATGGATGATAGGAAGTACTTAAGAACAACTTTGTGCCCATTGCTTCCTGCAAACTCTTCCAGAATCTGGAAGTGAATTGACTGACCCTATTTGACAGTTAGATAAGGTTACTCCATGCATCCTCAAAATTTCCTCTTCATAGGTCTCTTCCAACATCTCTATAGACCAATTCTCCCATGCGGCTATGAAATGTGCACTCTTCGTAAATCAGGCTACTACAACCCAGATCATGTTATGACCTATCTTTGTTTTTTGCAACTCTGTTATAAAATTCATAGTAACATCATCCCGCTTCCCTGTGGGTTCCGGTACGGGTTCCAAATCAATCCCCGCATGGCTTCTGATGTTGTGTATTTACTCTTGCACGAGTTATGGACTCTGTTACATAAGTTGCCATATCGACCATCATTTTCGGCCACCAATAATAAGGTTTAAAATCCAAATACATTTGGGTGCTGACTGAGTGTATGGAATACATGGTCTTATGAGATTCTTCCATAAGAGGATCTTGTGTACCACCCATCTTAGGCACCCAAATGAGATTCTTAAGCGTCTTCAACCCTTTCTTATCTTGTTCAAATAGAAACATCTTGCATAGAAGTTCTTCCTTCTTATCAACTTCTGCTAAAGTCCTTGTCTGATATTCCTTGATCTTCTCCACATTCATTGAGATCACTTCAATCTTCAACGGTCTAGCTCTTTTCCCTTCTGAAATCATTTTTCTACTTAAGGTGCCAAACCCCCAGTCAGCGGCGGAAACTTCAGGTGGTGTGAATGTGGGGAAATTGGATCGAGGCATATATATATATATATATATATATATATATATATATATATATATATATATATATATATATATATAACATAACACAAAAGTATATCGCAAACATTATTATTATTTATTATAAATTATTTGGGATTATATTGTTCTAAAGTCAAGCACACATCCTAAAAATTACTAGAGATGATAAACAGACAAAACTAAAGTACTCCAACAAGCTTCCTTGAAAACCTCCTCCTTGGCACGACTATCCTTCACACTCATCTCACTGAGAATACATGTATTTTTGAAAACGTCAACACAATGTTGGTGAGTGCACATATTTTATAGTTTATTTGGGTATATGAATTTAAGAATCCTTTTTCTTTTAGAATAACCTTTCTTAAAGTATTTTATCACTCCTAGCATACTACCTTTGTAGGATATCTAACGATCATATCTTATTATCTTTTAGGATGTTCTGTTAATCCTAGTTTACCATCTTTGTAGGATATCTAACTAATTTTAACGTATTTTATCTACCATTCTAAGGCATCCCTAATGGTAGTCTGATTTCTATGGTGTTTGTAATGTATTACCACGAGCCCCCATAATCGATGTTCTTTGACTAGTGATTTCCCCACCACGGTGCTTCATCGGATGTTGAATAGTGATTAATAAGAAAGTTATTATGCCAGGATTGTAGCTAGCAATCGCAATTGGGGGTGTCATTCTCTGTATATATCTATACATATCTTTCTAGCTCTTACAAGATTACCGATTATAGGTATCGGGGTAGCCGAATTTAATCAGGCTAAGGGTGATATTAACACATCACTAATGCATTAGCCTTAGGTGTTTTTATCTTTTATCTTTTATCTTTTATCTCTTATCTTAGTGATTTCCTATAATTATCATAATATACACCCTTTTTAATTTTATATTTGATAATTATATCTTTTAGATCTCATAATTATTTTGTGTGTGTCTATATATATCAAGGTTGCAAAAAACGCTCGACGTTAGCTAGTCGGTAGACTGGGGTCAAGGGATTAATTGGCTAGGCGGAGATTAATCGGGGGATTAATTGGGTACCATTAATTTCTAATTTGTTGAATTTTAAAAAAATAAATACGACTAATACCATATCAAAGTTCGTAAATACCACTAATCTGATAACAAAATAGGTTAATATGATTAATACAACACTAATCATGCCTCAAATAGTTTCCATTGAGATAACTTCTTCAAAGTGTTAAAATTTCATTGTTTTATAATGTTTCACTCATTATGTATGCAGAGATTAATCGCTAGGCGCCCTCTAATCGGTCAAGTAGCGCCTAGGGATTAATCGGAGATTAAACGGCACCTAGTCAGGATTTTTACAACAGTGATATATATATATATATATATATATATATATATATATATATATATATACACACACACATACACACACACACACACACACACATATATATATATATATATATATTGCAATACATATCTATATACCCAATTAAGGTTATTTTGAAAACATGATATTTGGGCAGAGTAACCATTAGGTACGGTGCATATCCCTATATTTGACCAATATTACTTCTAGGTACTATGTTATCGTAGGGAATTTGGTCAGTATAACCTCTAGGTATTATCTCTTCCTAGACCATAGGGCATCATAACTCTTAGGTAAAGTATCATAGCTTACAACTAGGTATAGTATCTAAAGCTACATTATCCTAAGGTTTTAAGCTTTATAAAATGATTGATATTTACATATATGAATATAATTTGATAAACATGTATTCTCCCGTAAAACATTTAAAATAGTGAAATTGGGGTTGTGAACTCACCGTAGTTGCATGAGATCGTTGGTATTGGGTTGAATCAGACTCGGGACTCCGAGGACCGCTCCTAACGGCAACAACTTCGATATGCAAAGAGAGAGAGAGAGAGAGAGAGAGAGAGAGAGAGAGAGTTGTAGAGGTTGTGAGAAATGAGCTTTACAGTGCCTTCTATTTATAGTCATGGATTTGGGGTGCGTACGCCATAATTATATGGGCACGTCGTGCATGATCATCGGTGGATCCATCCAGAGAAGGTCGCATGTCACTTCTCAAATTGGGCACGTCACTTGTATTCTACTCGAATCCGTTGTCAGGTGCGCGATGGGCATAGACGCTCACCTTCGGCACACGAAAAGATTTTGCAAAAATCATAACTTTTTCATGCGAGCTCTAATCTTAGCCCTCTTTATATCTATGTGATGATCTCAATTGGTGCTATAACTTTACTTTAGGTTGCTTCAGCAAGTTTTGAGTTTCATTTTTGTGCCTAACGGTAGTAAAAGAAATCATTTTACAAAAATCATATCTCTCTCATATGGACCCCATTTTCGGAACTCTTTGTCTTAAAGTGTATATCTTAAGGAGTACTACGAATCTCCTTTTTGAACTTTTAGTCAAAACTCAACCAATCTCTAAGTACCGTTTTGACATAATTAATTTTAATTATGCAGTAGAATTTTATTTTTATAAAATTCATAACTCTATCCTTTGGAGTCGGATTTTTATGAATCTTATATCCTTGAGATCACATTAACGAGTACTTTCCAAATATGTTAACCAACTTAGAAAACGATACAACTCTTTAGACACTAATTTTTGATCCTAATAGTCATTTTAACCAATAAATGCAATGACACATTTGATTTTTATTATCTCTAAAATCTAACATTACAATACTAAGCTATTACATCTTTTTCCTACTCTTTACTAATAGTGATCAGTGCTAGAAACCTCTCGGTTGCCACATAAGGCTTTATCTATGATATTTGCTTTACATAGGTGGTAAAGTATCTCACAATTGTAGTCAATGAGTAGCTCCATCAATCGCCTTTGTCTCATGTTTAATTCTTTCTAACCAAATAGATATTGAAGGGTTTTATGATCCGTATAGAGTTTACATTTGGTTCCGTAAAGATAGCGTCTCCAAATCTTTAGGGAAAATCCATTGTTGCAAGCTTTAGATCATGAGTTGGATAATTCTGCTCATAGGCTTCAATTGTCTAGAGGCATAATCTACCACTTTATCTCTTTGGGTAAGGACACATCCCAATCCAATATTAGGGTCATCAATGAAAACTGCAAATTTATTAGTTCCTTCTGGTAGGACAAGGATTGGTACTTCACACAACCTCTTCTTCAATTCACCAAAAGCTTTTTCTTGCTTCTCGCTCCAATTATAGGAAACTCCCTTTTTGGTCAAAGATGTCAATGGAGTCTCGATAGAAGAGAAATTTTTGATGAATCTTCGATAGTAGCTTGCCAATCCTAGAAAACTATGAATTTCTATCAGACTCTTTGGCGTCTCCCATTTCATCACAACTCTATCTTTGTTGGGTCAACAATAATGCCTTCCTGGTTAACTATATGACACAAGAATTGTATCTCCCGTATCCAAAAGTCACCCTTGGAAAATTTTGCAAAACGATTCTCCCATTTTAAGACTTCTAGTACCTCTTGGAGATGTTTACCATGATCTTGATTGTTTTTGGAGTAAATCAAGATATTATCAATGAACACTATTACTGATTTATCGAGAAAAGGTTTACAAACTCGATGCATCATATCCATGAATGTCGATGAAGTGTTTGTTAGCCCGAATAACATAACAAAGAATTCATAGTGACCATACCTTGTTCTAGGTTGTCTTTGTTAGATATAGTGTCTAAGTCCATAACTATATTTGGTATGTACTTGACCCGACCCGGCATGGTCCATTTGGGTTGCACTTCACCCGAACAATTTATGGATAATCTTTTGAGAATAGTACAAGTTATGATTTATTAATATATTATTAGTTCTAATATATTAATATAAAATCATATTATTTAATTAGTATTGATCTATAATTAATCTAGAATTAATTTAGAGATCAAAAGTATGACTAATTAAATATGGGCTCTTGTATTTATATAGTGTGGGCTAATGCTTATTTGGAATGGGCTAGGCTTGCATGGAAAGTCCATGGATACTCCATGGAGCTTTAACCCATGGATATCATGGAAATGAAAAGACATGGGTACTAGGGTTTACATGGATGTAACCCTAATCCACCACACTATATAAAGGAGGCTTTGGTTCTTGAAATGACACTAGTTGTGAGTATACTAAGAGGGCCGATTTCAAGAAGGTTGTTACTATTCTCTCAAAGTTCCAAAGTTTGTGGTGATTTGTAATTTCCATTTGAGGCATCCACACTATTGGTTTTAGGCTCTAAAACTCCAAGCAATCAACTCCAACTACAAGGTAAGTAATTCTACTAGCTTTATGTAATTCAAGTTCCCCATGCCATGCTAGATAGGATAAGCACGTTGGAAAAATAATTATTTGCATGTATCTTAGTCAAACATAGATCCAAGGTTTCTACGGTTGCATGTACACCGTAGGAGTGTTAGAATGCTCATAACCCATCAGTGGTATCATAGCCTAGTTTGTTTACTTGATACTTGATGCAAATAGCCTGAAAATCGAATTTTTTGCTCACTGCTCGTATGAACTCGCCGAGTCCATGGGGGGACTCAACGAGTCCATGAAGAAATCCATGCTACTCATTGAGTATGTTCATGCACTCGACGAGTAGAGGCTGCAGTGTCCAGTTTTTCGAGTTTTGCTGCTGGAAATGGACCAGAAACATTACCCTAAAACTTGTTATAAAACTTGTTTTAGATGGTGTAATGTTTATGCTAATCCATTTACAATGGCTATTATCTAAATTACAAGTTTTATGAGTAATTTATGATTCTTGAAATGTTCATATTCATGTTCTTGAACTTATGAAGATTAGATGATCATAGGAATTGTTTGTAACCTACTTGGTAGTTTAATTCATGGTCATTATGTGTTTTAATGGAGTCCATAACTTGTCCTCAAGTTATGGAAAACCAAAGGTCATACTTTAATAAAAATCATTAAAAGGACACAAGAGTTAGAAAAATGAAGAGTCATCATTTTTAATACTCAATTAAATTCATAAGTTATAAGAAATGAAAAGTTTAGAAAGTTTAGAAAACTTTCCCTCAAGTTTTGGAACAAGTAAAGTGTCATGATTAAAACTTTAGTTCCAACCCCTAGAATTTTAAAAGTTAAATTCAACCCTTATACTTTATAATATTATAAATTAATAATATATATATATATATATATATATATATATATATATATATATATATATATATATGTATATGTATGTATGTATAAGATCAAGTCGTCTTACCACTAGTACACCTCATTCACGAAGCCGGTCTATAAGGGGGGTATAAGGTTGTTGCCTATAAAATGGAAACTTAATGGGTGTCCACTCTCACCCACCGCTTCCTTGATTGGTCGAAGGTCGTTAGCCGAATGCGTAGGACAAGGACTTATAAATTCTAATTAAAAGTATAATGATAACACTAAAGTAACTAAACCTTGTTAAATTCCCAATCTTAGTTACTTTAGGAAAAATGTGAATAAGGTGCTATTCCATGAAATTACACTTTGCACTTTGATTAAGTCGTTAGTGGAGCGTGTGTGGTTAACCGGCACACTAACTTGTACTTGTCAAGGTAGGCAAAGGGTGAATTAATGTTTATCATAGTATCGATGGAGCGTGTGTGGTTATCCGGCACATCGATTGAGGGGTAATACATTAAGGGTACCAAGTAATTTGAATGGTTACTTCACACCTTGTTTTGTGATCCTCGGCATTCCAGTCACAAAACTTGAAGGGCACACTCGAGATTGAAACATGCCATTGAAGAAAGTTCAATGAATCTCAAAGAATCTAGGAGTTTCTAAACCAATTAAAACCTAATTAAACATTTCGTTTTTCATGGTGGAAATTGGTGAATCGTCATTCACCTACCTTCAAATATCTTATAGCTTAGATTACGACATCCCTCCTCTAAGTTATAAAATATTGTTATGGGTCCTAACCTAAATATTACATTTGGGTGTTTTATTAAGGACTATCTCTATATCTAATCTAATCTATTCCCTCTTCCTTTCAGATGTCTTCCAATAACAATGCTTTTGGCTCAAACCCTACTGGCTCCTTCTCTCTCATGAATCTTTGTGGGAGAGTCATCTTTGATGGATCCAACTTTATAGATTGGATTAGAAACATCTGGATGGTTACTCGGTATGAGAACAACGAATATGTTCTCGACAAGGAGCTGAAGGTACCTGAGCAAACTGCTACTCCTGAAGAGCTTGTTGAATATGAGGTACATGAAAGAAATGCTACAAAAGTGGCACGCATCCTGATGGCCACAATGACAGCTAAGCTCCAAAAGTCCTATAAGGACTACTATCCTTTTGAGATGCACCAGGACTTGATGGACCGCTACCGTCAAAGTGCTCGTCAAGAGCGATATGAAATAATTGATGGGTTTTATGTATAAGAACATTCCTATGTGCTCATACAAACCCTAATGCTTGGATCTAGGTTTCTCTATTGAACATGCTTTGATTCCAAGACTTCCAAACCCTAATCTAGCATACAAATAACAAAAAAACAACATATAGAATCAGATCTAGATGTTTACCTTTTCAAATGTTGGCATAGATCTTCTTCTCTTCTTCTCTTGAGCTTAGAGTCACAAATGCAACTCCTCTAATGGTTCACAAACCCCACAAGCAAGAAGGTAATATGAGAGAGGGTGAGAGAAGCTAGAAATTGGCCTAGGGTTCTCTTAGAATCAAGTGGTAGCCGATTTCAATGCCCTAGGGGTCTTATTTATAGTTACAGGCTACTAGGGTTTCAGTTTAAACCCTAATGGACAGCTTAGCCACCAAGCAGCCCATGGAACCTTCTAGATTAAGGCCTTGGACGAAAATATGATGGATACCCATCATAATTTCGTTCCCCTTAAGTCCATTAGGTTTCCTTAACCCAAAACTCAACTATCATACATTTGGCAGTTTATACCCCTTTATTCAATTAATCTCTTTTGGTCACCAAATTAATTCCTAATTAATTTATGACCAATACGAATTAAATAAATATGATTTCTCCTTTAATATATTATTCTTATAATATATTAATAAATCATAATATTCTCTCTTTCTCCTTAAATTACCTTGTCAAGTTGCTTTGGAGAAGGCAACCCAAAAGGACCATGCATAACCGGGTCAAGTACATACCAAATATAGTTACGGGCTTAGACACTATTCCAACAGTCTCCCACTTGGATAAGTCTAGTGATTATATCTCACATACGACTTCAGAATCCAATTAGCAATCGTAGCTCTTATACTTCACTGTCAACTCTGATCAACTTGTCCTTTAGATAAGGGATCGTACAATCCTCTGTTCTAGATATCATGCTGACAATGCTTGTTGTCCAACATTTGTTCCTTGATTTCCGATTTGTTTGACATAGAATTTAGTTGAACACATCAACTTTATTCTGACCGGGCCCGGCACATAAGTCAAAAAAATCACCAAGTGGCCAAGATATCACTTTTATTCTTATAGAACAAAAGGAACATATCAACTTCGACTCGTATGCATCCATTATTCACTAACTGGATCACACACAATAATGCATTTTATAACATCAAGTTAATGATGCGTTTACACATTATCAATGTATAACCAACAGCAAACAACAACCATATCTCTAAGTTTTAAGACTATATGATGTTATCGCTTTGCCATCATTTAATGGTAAAATACCACGAAGTGATACAACATACTCGGGTTTATTCTAATGCTCAAATCATACTCATAAGCACTCATGAACTTTGCATCAAACCTTTGCTATGTCCAAAACCTTTTAGACAGTCTACAAATAATTCATGACAGTCTTCATTCATATCTACTTCCAAAATATGACCGATTGTGGACATTTTTGAATAATCCTTGTCACACCCCGAAAACCAATGGCGGAAACATTTCCGGGGTTGACTCCACGTTGAGTATCAAATCCAATGTACATAGTAGTCATAGTAAACAACCATTACATTAGATATATTTGAAAGTTTACATTTGTTTCAAAAGTAAATTGTACAAGAGTTATACATATATCATATGAACAAAACGAGACGAGTCTTCTACGCACTCCGTCTTCACCAAAAGAGATCACCGGGTACATGTCTAATGTGGACCTGAGAATACAAGCGGTTTGAAAATCAGCATAAAGCTGGTGAGTTCATAAGCGGTTTTGTGTTATGAAAATATATCGGATTCCTTTAGTTTTCCGAAAAGGTTTGTTATCCAAGAAAATCTCATATTTTCTTATGTAAAGTTAGTTTGGTTATCTTTCGTTACAGTTCAATTGCGTGATATATGTTCAATCCAGGAAAATCCCATATTTTCCTAAATGCAAGATTGATTTAATAACACAGAGTATAGTTTAATACACAAAAATATATATTAAGAAGCATGGGATTTCTATCCCGAATTAGATATGAAATACTATAATAAACACGAATTATGGATAGAAAGTAGTTTGAAAACCTTGGGACTATCATCCCGAACTAGTTACAAGATAGTTTGATATACTTGAAATTTTTAGATTAAAACCCATGGGACTACTATCCCGAACTAGATATAAGATTGTTTGATAAAACCATGAGATCACTATCCCGAACTAGATATAAGATAATTGGATAAAGTCATGGGATTACCATCCCGCACAAGTTCAATAGACTGAAAACCATGGGACTACCATCCCGGACTAGATATAAATTCTAAAATCGAAGTTGTGAATAAACTTATATTAATACATATTGTGAGTCGGGTAACCATGCTGATACGACAACGAGACCTCCTTGACGTTTGTCAGACGTCGGACGATATCCAGAATTTGTCACCCCAGGCGTGCCCACCTAACTGTAGCTATCAGTTAAGGTGTGGGATTGTCAGTCCCGAATAGATATATTCACAAATTCCTCGCTCTCCCTCCAGGAGACTCTGGTTACACTTCCGGGGGGGGGGGGGGGGATTTACTGATCATCCATAAAGGGTAGTGACTAACTCACAACTAGTACTAAACTATTCACAGGGTTCTCATACGATATCAAACATACAAAAGATTATGAAACATAATACAGTGAATATAGATACATACAATGAAACTATCTGGCAATACATTCAAATGATACAGAGATAAACTGAATCAGACATAGTTTATCTAATAACTTTATAGACATATCAGTACATGATAAAACGAGAACTAAAGAACCCCAAATTATTCCCATAATAATTTGATTAATTTGGTTATTTCCTTAACTAAAATTCATTTAGTTGTAGTTGATAAATCATTCCTTATGCTTAGCATAATACATAAGGAGTAAAAGTATTTATAAATTTGCCAGATATTATTTGAAACACATCAATGTTAAGTTTTGAAAATAGTTATAGTTTGCTTGTATTCCCCCTCCCCCCTGAAAACATTGAAAAACACGGAAAAAGCGTAGGGGTATGAACTCACCGAACGAGAAACGTGACGATTTCGGATGTTAAACGTTGGTCCGGGGCTTTCAAACGCACGAGGTTCCTAAGTATAATGTAAAGATACACATTTGTATCTAATTAGGACTTATATTGATTATTTGTTAGGGACAAGCACTTTTAGTCACGAAAACACTCCATTACGAGTGTTTGGAGGGACCCGGGTGGCGTTTAAGGACGTGTAATGGCACTAGGGACTTGGAACTTGAGTTTACTCCCCATGAATAAACTCATACAAGAGTTTTCGGCCATAACACCCATTCCCCATGAGTTTACGGCCGTAAACTCATGGTGGGTGGTTTATGGTTGTTAAATGGCTTCATATGACTAGGGAAAAATGCTAGACTTTGGTTTTTGACTTTGGAATAGATTATAACACACATAGGGACCATTTATTGGAGTTTACGGCTGTAAACATGGAGTTTACGGCCATAAACTCCCCCATACATAGAATCCTTAATGTTTTGGTCCTTTAATCAATCACATGTGATTCTAATGATTTTTCCTAGTCTTGTATGGATTTTTGAGGGACTTTGGACATGCTTTTAGGAGTTTACGGCCATGGAACACATGCTATGGCCATAAATTCTCAAATGATGAGTTTGGTTGTGTTTAAAGCCCCTAAACTATTTTTGGTTGGTTCTATGATTTATTCCAAGGCTTTTGGTGGTGTTGGATGGCTTTCTAACTCCTTGAAAATGAATTTACACCCAAGTTGGAGGAGTTTACGGCCCAAGCACATGCCTTGGCCGCAAACTCATATAAATCCCCCAAAATTTATGTTTAAAGTGTTCCAAGGCTAAAGCAATTAATCTAGAAGTCATATCCATGTCTTGTTGAGGTTTAGGAAGGGTTTAAGGGCTTAAAAACCCTATTATTATGAGTTTACGGCCTAAACACCATCCTTGGCCGTAAACTCCTATACAAGTCTCTAAATGATAGTTTAATGCATTCTAGGTTCATTCCTTAAAGCCATCTAGCCATATCTAAGTCCCAAAATTGTTTAGGAGGGGTTTAAAGGCATAAAAACCCACTAAATATGTGTTTACGGCCCAAGCTCCTTCCAGGGCCGTAAACTCATCTACATGGTCTTAATTCATGTATTAATCCCGAATTTGAAGGCCAAATATGCTATACAATGAGTTTAGAAAGGTACCTTAGAGATTTGAGGCCTTAAAATTGAGTTTTGGACCCTTAAACTTGGATTTAGGAGAGAGGTTAGAGAGAGAGAGAGAGTAGAGAGAGGAAGAAAAAGCTTCAAATGAATGTTTAAACACGTTTATATAGGTCCTAAAACTTGGACACTATGGAATTCTACCCGATACCGACCTTAAACGGGGCTTTAGGTCGCACCCGATTAAGTTTCCGTCACCCGGCGGGGACGTTTCTAAAACTTATGAAATAAATATTTTGGGCTAATTTCATGAGTTCCTAAAGGATTTGGACACTCATTGGATTTATAAAAACATATAAATTTAAATTATTCAACCCAAAATGAAAACGGAACGATTGACAAACGACGAATCTTTACGGGTAGTACGGGTTATCGATGATGAACAACTTCGGGTTGTTACAATCCTATCATTCAGGAAGTCAAAACATGCAAAATGGAAACAATAGATAAATAACCAACACAAGATAGTAGCTTTACTCATAAATAACACAATTTTATTTATTCATCAAATGTCAAGTACAAACTATCTATTACACGTTTCCTATCTAATCCAAACTGATATCATCCTTCAGCCCAATGCTCCTAGCGTGCTGCAAGTGTTTGACCCTACTCAGTCCCTTCGTAAGGGGATCTGCTGGGTTTTCTTCTGATGATACCCTCTTTACAACAAGGAGTCCCTCTTCTACCCAATGTCTGATAAAATGGTATTTTCTGTCAATATGTCGAGATCTACCATGATCTCTCGGTTCCTTGGTCAAGGCAACTGCCCCTTCATTATCAAAGAAAATTTCATCGGCTCCTTTATGGATGGCACAACTCCAAGGTCTCAAATGAAGTTCTTCAACCATATAGCCTCCTTTGACGCTTCACTCGCCGCAATATACTATGATTCACACATTGAATCAACTACGACCTCTTGCTTGGAACTTTTCCAAGTCACTGCTCCTCCATTTAGGGTAAAGACCCAGCCCGACTGCGATCGAAAATTATCCCAATCCGTCTGAAAACTAGCGTCATTGTACCCTTGTACCCTTAATTCATCACTCCCACCGAGGACTAAAAACCATTCCTTGGTCCTCCGAAGGTACTTAAGAATATTCTTGACTGCAATCCAATGAGCTCTACTAGGGTTCCCTTGATATCTGTTGACCATGCTCAAAGCGAAGGCCACATCAGGGTGAGTACAAGTCATAGTGTACATGATAGAGCCTACCGCGGAAACGTAAGGTACTCGGCTCATATCAGCTATCTCTGCCTCTGTACTCGGCCTCTGAGTCTTACTCAACTTGGTTTTGCTTTGGATTGGCAACTCCCCTTTCTTGGAATTTTCCATACTAAAACGCTTTAGTACCTTATCCAAGTATGCATCCTGACTGATTCCTATTAGTCTCTTTTCCCTGTTTCTTACTATTCTTATTCCCAGAATATATGCAGCCTCTCTGAGGTCCTTCATAGCGAAACATTTCCCAAGCCAGGCCTTGACCTCCTGCAAGGTTGGGACATCGTTTCCTATGAGCAGTATATCATCGACATACAATACGAGGAAGCTCACTATACTCCCACTGGCTTTGACATACCCACAAGATTCATCTTTGCTTCGCAAAAATCCAAACTCTTTAACCTTCTCGTCAAAACAAAGATTCCATCTGCGAGACGCTTGTTTCAATCCATAAATGGATTTATCAAGCTTGCATACTCTATTTGGATGCTTCACATTGACAAAACCCTCTGGCTAATTCATGTAAACATCCTCAGCCAACTTTCCATTAAGGAAAGCGGTTTTCACGTCCATCTGCTGTATTTCATAATCATGAAACGCAGCTATCGCGCTTTATAAGTATGCACTTTCCCATCGATGTCCGTCTTCTTCTTGAAGATCCACTTGCACTCAACTGTCTTGCGACCCGGTACATTATCAACCAAATTCCAAACTTGGTTATCGTACTTGCACTGAATCTCGCTGTCCATCGCCTCTTTCCATTTAGTAGACTACGGGCCTGCCATGGCTTCCTTATAGTTGCTAGGTTCATCCAAATTTACTAGTATACTTGTTGGGTTATGAGCATTCTAACACTCCTAAGTGTACATGCAACCCTAACTACCTTGGATCTATGTTTTCTCTATTATACATGCAAATATGAACATCCAAGGTATTATCCTAATCTAGCATACAAGACAATGAATATAACAAGATAGAATACATACCTATTTGATGTAGAAAGTCTTCACGAACCTTGACTGCCAAGTGCCTCAAGTGTGACACCTCAAATGGTTCACACAAAACCAAATACACTTGGAATAACTTGAGAGAAACTTGAACACTCCATGAAATCGTTTAGCTCTCACACACACGCTAGTGCACGATTTCTTGAGCCATGGGATCCTTTTATATGGTGGCTATTAGGGTTACACCATGTAACTCATGACTTTACCAATTCCTTATGGTCCATGGATTTTAACCTCCATGGAGTATCCATGGATCACCCCATGGACTTAGTCCAACATAAGGAATCTTGGATCACATGCCCACATATATAAGAATGAATGATTTACACAATGAACCCATATATTTAATTAGTTTCCTTTTGATCACTTAATTAATTCCAAATTAATTCTTGATCAATACTAATTAAATAACCTTATTAATATATTAGAACTTATAATATATTAACAAACTTTAAGTGTTATTTCTCTCATTATAGTCTATCCAAATACATGATGTCATGCAACCCAAATGGACCATGTCGGGTCGGGTCAAGTCTTACCAATTATAGTTATGGACTTAGACATTAATCCAACAGTCTCCCACTTTGATAAGTCTAAAACTATTATTGCGTATGACTTCAGGAACCGATCAACAATCGTAGCTCTCAAAAGCTTCTGTCGAACTCTGACCTTGTAGATGAACTTTTCCATTAGATAAGGGATCATATATTCCTCCATTCTAGATATCATATGGACTGAGACATGGATTATAATCATTCTCTCTGTCCATTTGTTGTTTCCCGATTTCCGATTTATGACGACTGACTAATTGAACAAATCAAATCAGTCCTGGCCTGGCCGAGCACTTCCATTTGCAATCATCAAATCATCGAGGGGCCAACAGATATCGCTTTTATCCCGTAGGTAAAAGGAATGGATACACTTCGACTCATATGGCTTGTTCTATTACTTGTTAAATCATACACAAAGGCACGTTTTATAACATCGAGTTACCAATGCGTTTTCATGCAATCAATGTACTATCAACTCATAGTAACAACTCATATCTCTAGGTTTGAAGAATATAAGATATTATTGTCTCATGATCACCCGTGATAAAATCCATGAAGTGATTCCAATGAGCATGGGTTGAATCCAATACTCAGAACTTATGAGCACTCATGAGTGTTGTAGCCCTTTGTCCAACACCTTAGACCTTTACAAGCAAACCCATAACAGCCTTAATTCATATCTAGTTCCAACATATGACCGACTGTGGATGGTTTGAATAACTTAGTCATTCCGGAAGAATAACCTAGTTTATTCGGGAAGTCAAAACATGCAAAATGAAACACAAGAATAATTGAATCCAATATGGTATCAAAACCTATGAGCATAAACAAAACACCTTTTATATATCACCATATGATTACACATTATTCATTGTATACTGTTTCAGCTATCAACTTTATTCTTGAATTTTAAACAATAGTTGTCCCATGCTCCAAGCATGTACACTATGTTTTCTAAACACTAGTCATGCCATACACCAATTATGCATACTATGTTTGTCTATGATCTTCACTTTGTGAATTAGATCAATTGAACATAACTCCAATGATCCTCTTTCACAGTCCCAAATCCTTACTGCAAATGCAAGAATTCCAAATTCATGGCATTTACTGAAATTTGTTAGATTCTAAACTTATATGCATTGATCTTCTTGTAATGATTATGCACAAAGTTGGAAAGACATGACAACAATCATTACAGAGCATTCCAAAGGAGATCAGCTCCTTGGAAACATCCTTCTTGCATTAAGTTTCCTAATCTTACACAAATTGAATAATTTTAACTTTGAAACATTTCCAGATTCATTTTGACTATCACTTCTAAACAAGAGTTGCCTCCTTACAGATTATGTCAATATGGTCCTTCCAGAATTATCACTATACTTCCAACTGTCCTTGAGCACCCAATCTTTGGTAAAACTTAGATTGTCCTCGACGATTGATTAATCCTTTTAGTCATATCCAATTCTAGACCTTTTCCCTTCTAAACGCCCCAGGCATTTGGAAAATTTTAGAAAGGATGAATATAGCACATGTAATCGATCCTATTTCCGAAGCATATGCGACACGATTCATGATGTCTCACATAAAGACTAAACTAGTCTTTTGCTATAACATTTCCATTTCTATTTGCCAAGTTCTCATAATTCAAATTATGAAAAGGGACGCCATAAGCATAATCGAATTTTAGAACGCAAATAATGGACCCATATACAAAATTTCCTTATGTTGAGCCATTCCAACATGAAATTCATATATATATATATATATATATATATATATATATATATATATATATATATATATATATATATATCCTTGACTAAATACAATTAAAACCTCAATCTAAGCTTTTAGATTTGAGATGAAGTATAATTTCCTCTCCCTTAATTATAGCAAAACAACTTTTTCCCAATTGAAACTTTTTGTTTTCTATAATTAACATTGCTAACTTGCAATACTTATCATAATTATCATGCTCCCACTAACATGATGATTATTAGCATAACACTTATGCTCCCACTAGCTTTGACATGTACTCAGAAATCAGTTGGACTTCTAGAAATCAATACTTCATTGACTTTCTTACCAAAGTTCAGATTCCTAATACTAGATTGTTTTGATAAAACTTTATCAGAATTATACACCTTCCCTTAGATAGCTCATAGGTGTGTCTAAACAATTATGAAGAGGGATTCCATAATAATAATGGTTAGACCTTTTTGCCGCTTCTCACAAGTCCAGGTTAGTGTGCCGGTTAACGACACACGCTCCACTAACGACTTTGAGAATGCAAATATCGCAATTGCTATCTAGCTAAAATCTACTTAGTGAAAGTGTTTCCTCACCATCATTTTCATGAATCGGAGAGAAACCTTATGACACTTAGATTTTTATGGTGTATGAGTTCCTACCCATATGAATTTGTCAAAACCATAATCACAAAACAAGGATAATGACAAATCTAAACTCATATGGATTGAACTCAATCATAATTTCTTGCCACCTGGCAGCTCAAGGGCCTGCCATTGCTTCCAAGTTGTTGTGCAACCAATTGAGAAATCTAAGAACTCTTATGCAAAACCAACTTTAACTGGAATGGGCACAAAATATGTCAACATGATAGCTTATAAACCTCAAGTCGTGTGCTAGTGAAGAACTTCAAGTTTTATTCTTGATTAGTTCTTCAGAATTTCAAGACCTTTAAGAATCTCACTGTCCTCTTGACATATAAGACTCTCTTGTCAGATATTCAAGAGATAGTGTGGATTCTAATCAAGACAAACACTTCACACAATTGGCCTTAGTTGGACTTTGTTTTATCCAAAACATCACAACTTACCAATTTCAAATGTACAAGAGTAGAAAACTTTTACTCTTACATTTGACAAGTGTTTTAAACCTTCTCTAAGACATGTCACTCAAGTTCAATCTTAGAGTATAACTCTAAGAATTTTTTTTGGAACGAAGTATGACTCATCTCCTTGATTTAACCATTTCAACAATTCAAGTTCCTCTTCTTAGTCATAAGAATGCACTAAGATTCCCTTAGAGAAATAATTGTGCTATGGTTTATTAATCATTAAGATGATCACAAAACTGATACTAAAGTACTCTCCCATCTTTTCATATTTGAGAAACTTTTATCTTTCTGCCTAAGTTGATTCTTCTTATTTGCTCTGCCTTACATTGGAACCTTTTCCAATGCCTCAAATTTACACTTAAGCTTGTAAGTATAATCATATTTACTGAGCTTTAGTAAACTATGACGAATAATCTTATCGATCTTTTGTGGTGGACTTGACCAGTGCACAAGAATGTGTACTCAATCCCTTAGTCCTTCACTTGACTCAACATCCATGTGAACAAGTAATTAGTCTTAATTTTCCAATACTCGAAAGTTCTCATTCATCATGCTATACAACTTGCATGATTCCAAGTTCCGGTCCAATTGAAGCTTGGGTGATGAGAATCTTTCCTTATTTGGTAAATTTAGACATTACCACAAATGACAGAATCAATTTCGTATTTCCACTCTTGCTATTAATGAAATCTTATAAGCAACAAAGATTTTCACCAAATGCCATTGTAAGGATATTTTAAAATAAATAAAATCTAAAATTTCCTTTTATTTTAAAAACTTTGCGGAAAAACTTATCCTTACAATCCATATGAAAACTTGTTGTTATCTATTCCTAAGCAAAATATCATAACTCCTAAGAAGTAGCCCAAGAATCCGATCTTCAAACTATGCGATAGAAGTCCATCTATGCGATCAGATTAAGCATATTCTTTCTTTAAGTTTCTTTACTTTTCGTTGATTCTTAAAACATCAACATGTGACCAAGTCACATCATGTATCAAGAATCTCAGAATAAAAACTTAGCAGAGTTAGATAGTGGACTTTACCTTAAGTAGAGTCAAACTTATTGACTTTAACACCCTTAGGTAAATTGCCAGCTTCGCAACCAATGCCCTTTCCTTTGGCAATTCAACATATGGACGCTTTGGTAATGGAACATGGGACTATCACAGACCTAGCCTTTCTCTTTACCATTTGGTCAACCGAGTTGACTATGGCCGATCCCTTTCCATTGGGAAGAGTGAGCTTTACTGGATATCCGGTGTCACCATTGTCAATGTCCATCAAGTTTTAGGAAGTTGATCTTAGCAAATAGATAAGATCATTAAGGGTCTTGTCATAGTTGTTTCATAGGAGTTCCACTGAAAGTCACTATGTGACTTAGAAAGTGATTGAGCCACCAACTTTCTCAAGACTTTGACACCCAACTCTCCCGGCTTGTTAATATGTGACTACATCACCAAGATATGATCACACCTAGACCTTGCCTTGCCAATAGGGCTTGAGTGACCTTGAACTTGTGGGTTAGGGAGAATAATTGGAGGAGGTGAAAGAAGTATGATTTCCATGGGACATCATCTTCATTTAGGAAAGCTTGTTTCAATAGATTTGGAAAGATCATAAATGTCTAAACCATACATCTTTTGGGGACATATCCATGATAGTTGATCTAAAGTCCTTAATATAACACCCAATATGAAATATTAAGGCTAGGATCCAACAAACTATTTTATAACTTAGAAGAGGGATGTCGTAATCCAAGTTATAAAATATTTGAAGGTAGGTGAATGACGATTCACCAATTTCCACCAAGATAAATGAAATGTATTATTAGGTTTTAATTGGTTTTGAAACTCCTAGATCTTTGAGATTCATTGAACTGTTCAATGGCATGTTTCAATCTCGAGTGTGCCCTTCAGGTTTTGCGACTGGGATGCCGAGGATCACAAAACAAGGTGTGAAATAACCATGAAAATTACTTGGTACCCTTAAGTGTTTACCCCTCAATCGATGTGTCGGTTAACCACACACGCTCCATCGATACTATGATAAACATTAAGTTACCCTTTGCCTACCTTGTTAAATACGAGTTAGTGTGCCGGTTAACCACACACGCTCCACTAACCGACTTAAACAAAGTGCAAAGCGTAATTTCATGGATTAGCACCTTATTCACATTTTACTAAGTAACTAAGATTGGGTATTTATAAGTGAAGGAATTAAAAACAACTTTTAATCTATGAAGATCGATTAGATCTTGAACAAGTATATGAATGTAAAACAACAAGAACGCAATAATAAGAACAAAACAGCTTGAATCAAACGTGTCGAATGATTAAATAAAATCCTCAGAAGAGCTCGATTAAGAACATCAACTGTAGAGGATTAGAAGATTACAAGTACGATTAAAGAAAATTTTATACTCTGGATGAATCGCTATGTCGATAATCTCAGCAATCTTAATCTTAACCTAATATGCATGCAAGCATTTAACTTATATACAATACATAAAAGGCTCTCGGTTGGACAGGCCCAAACCGGAGAATACAAGGCTAAACTAACGAGCCCAAAAGACGCAACATCAAAATAAAACTTCAGCCCTACAATCTCCCCCTTTGCATCAATTTGGAGCGAGACCTTCACTTCTTACTTGGGCCGGCAGCTGAAGCTGGTACCTTCTTCTTCACGGTGCTAAACAGACACTTGGTTATGGAGAGGATGGTATGTCTAAACCGGATGTACCAATTGATCATATCATTGAAGTACTTGATGTCATCAGCCGAATTCTCCTTACACCGCTTGATGATTGATAAGACGTGCTCCAAGCAAGTTGTGGTGTAAAGGTGCTTGTCAGCTAAAGCGAACAGACATTTCTGTCCTTCGGCTCTAGTGAACATGACTGAGTTTCGCCTCGGATCTATCTTACCCATTTGCATTTGATTTAGATCACTGGCCGATCCCACAGGTGCGACTTTCGGTTTCTTCTTAAAAACTGTGGCGACCTCCTGATCCATTTGGGCAACCTCCATGATATAGCAGGCCAACATCCTTTTGACATGGTCTATGATGGGACCATATTCGGTTTCATCAGTCAAAAGCATATTGTACAAGACAATCCAATCATGAGGATTCAGATTGGGCAGATCCGCCAGGGAGATGATGTGGGCAGTTCTTGCAGATCCTCGGATGAGCTTGAGCTTAACGTTTGTGAATCTCCCCACGACATAAGGCTTCAACACCCGAACATTAACAATCTTCTGGGCGCTCCATGTAAGGTATTGAGGGCGAGCGGCCTCTAGGTAGAAGTCAATAAGCTCCCTGTCAAGCTCATCGTTCGGATGCGGGACTTCAAAAATGTTAGAGAAGACGTGGAAGATGAACGCCTTTCGAGTCAGCGGCATATCAAACTGCGAATCGATAGAGTTGTTGCAGTCGAATGATATAACCGGCTCGAGCCATAGTATGCTTGGAGTCTCTATGGCCTCTTTTATCAAACGATCCCTGGTCCAGGCAGGGAAGAGCAACTTTCGGCTCTCAAGGAGATCGTGGGCTTCTTTTTGCTTTCGTTCGGCTTCTTCAGCCTCACGCGCCACACGACTGGCATCGTCTTCAGCATTGCGACTGTTCTTTCTTTTTAACATGTCCACAATGGTCTCCTTGTCTTCATCTTCATCTTCATCTCCTCCCTCTGCTATGTTTTTGCCCTTGTTCTTCACACCCGAACCCGAGGCATAACCAGTTGGGGTTGGTTCGGTTGTGTGAGTAGCTTTGGAGGAAGGAGGTGGTTTCGATCCTTTCTTCTCATCTCCCCCTTGTTTCGGAATGGACACGAAACTCGGTAGGCCTTCAATCTTGCTTAAAAGGTCCATGGCCGGAGAGAGCTTTTCAGCGAGGGTGCGCCTCACTGAGTGGTTAAGGATGGGGTCGTGTGCTTCCAGGATGTTTGATAGAGCTGCGTTGACATCCGAAACACACGTCTTTATGACCTCCCTTTCGGATGGAAGAGCTTCCAATTGTTGTTCGGATTTGGAAAGTTGCGTGCTCTTGACCTTTAGGGCAGTAGTCTTGCTCGCCAAGACGTCCATCAGAGAATTTTCAGCTGCAAGATCCTCTTGTAGCTTTGCCAGGCGGGCATCGATGGAGGCTCGTAGAGCCGAGTTGTCATCGCTAAGATGTTGTCTGAGAGTAGCGAACGAAGACAGCTCCGTCGAGACAAACTGGGCCAATTGTTGAACAACTGGTTCCAGAGTTGTCTTAGTGGCTTCGGCGCTCTCCTGCAAAGACTGCAGCAGGACAGTAGCGTCATTAAATAGTTTATCGACTTTTTCGGTTGCTGCCTCACAGGCTCGGGTGGAGGCATCGATAGCAGCAGTTGCTGAGGCCACGGAATCATGTTGAGCCCTGGAGAAGGCGTCAATGATCTTCTGAAGGGCAGCTTCAGACAAAGATGACTGCAGGTTGGAAGAGGAGGCGAGAAGTTGATCAACCTTCTCGTTAAGCTCGCAAAGATGCTTCCTTGTCACTGGAGCATCATCCTCCTCATCACTCTGAACTTGAAACGGACTATAGTAGACCGAATCGAAGTTCATGTGATCACCACCAAGGTATTGATCACCGCCATCGGAGGCGTCTTCTGGAGATTGAGGTGGTGGTGAAGCTGGGGGTGTTATTGGTTTGGTTGGTTCAGGTTGAGTGGGTGGGGGGTTAGTTTCAGTTTGTGGGGGTTGAGTTTCGGTTTGTGGAGGTTCGGTTACTGAAGGGATTTCGGTAACTGGTGGTGTTTCGGTTGATGTGGTGAATATGGGTGGAGGTATAGGGATAGAGGTTGGGGGAATAGTGGGGTTTATGGTGGGAATGGAAATAGGAATTGTTGGTGGAGGTGAAGGAATAGGAGATTGATGAAGTTCCATCTCTGGGGTTGGGGACCGAGGTGGTGTGTTGCCTCGTTGAGGAGATTCGTCTCCTTGTGATCCTTCAGAGTCCGAACTCCCACCTTCGGATTCGCTTGAAGAGGAGGGAATAAAGAGCTTTCGCTTCTGTTGGGTCTTCCTCCTTTTCGGCTGTGGGGGTGAAGCAGCCTTCGGTTGTTTTCGCTTCTTGGGAGAAGGTCCCTTTGGAGCTTTGGACACTTGCTTCCCCTTCTCTGCCTTTTTGCCCCTGGCCACTGGTTTATCTGTTGGATAAGGTGTCTAAGTCCATAACTATTTCTGGTATGTACTTGACCCGACCCGGCATGGTCCATTTGGGTTGCATGGCACCATGCAATTGGATAAACTAAATGAGAGAAATAACGTTTGGAGATTATTAATATATTATAAGTTCTAATATATTAATAATATTATTTGATTAGTTTGATCAAGAATTAAATTAGAATTAATTAAGTGATCAAAAGATAACTAATTAAATATATGGGTTGATTAAGTAAATCATCCATATCTTGTATAGTGGGCTAAAAGGCTCCATGGATCATCAAGTTGGGTTCCACCCATAGGATGCTCCATGGATGCTCCATGGGAGTTACAAACCCATGGGTCATGGAAATGAAGAGTCATGACACATTAGGGTTTAAACCTAGATGTGTCAACACTATATAAGTAATATGATCTCCTCCCAAATCGGTTACACACTAAGGAATAAGGGGGCTTGGCCGATTTTGAAGAGTGTGTATTCTCTCATAAGTTCTTCCAAGAGCATTTGGTGTTGTGTGAAGCATTTGAGGCATCACCACTTGAGGTGCTAGGCTCACAAGGTTTCAAGGAACACAAGCAACAACAAGGTAAGTTATTCTATCTATACTTTATGTTAAAATTGTTCCCCATGTATGCTAGATAGGATATAACCTTGGAATTCAACTTTGCATGACAAATTAGACAAACATAGATCCAAGGTTATTAGGGTTGCATGTACACTTAGGAAGTGTTAGAATGCTCAAAACCCATCAGTGGTATCAGAGCCTAGGCTTGTTTGTTCTTATTTGTGCTTAAAAGTTGAAAACAGGATCGAAAATTTGCTGTCTGCGATCGGACTCGTCGAGTCCATAGGGGGGACTCGTCGAGTCCATGAGTATCTTCAACCAACTCGGCGAGTCATGTTCATGCACTCGGCGAGTAGGGTCGAATGAGTGCAGAATTTCGATTCAGTTGCTGGAAAATGAATTAGAAACATTACCCTAAACTGTTTTAGTAAATATAAACTTGTTTTTGGTGGTGTAATGTTTTGCTAATTCATTTACAACAACTAGTTATCAAAAATTACAAAGTTTTATGTAATTTTTGATTATGTTCATATTCATGTTCTTGTTCTTATGATGTTTTAGATGATCATAGGAATTATTTGTAACCTATTTGGTAGTTTAATTCTTGATCATAATGTGTTTTAATGGAGTCCATAACTTATCCTTAAGTTATGGAAAACCAAGAGTCACACTTGAGTTAAAACCATTAAGAAAACACAAGAGTTATAAAAATGAAGAGTCTTCATTTTATGACTCTATTAAACTCATAAGTTACAAGAAATGAAAAGTTTTGAAAGTTACAAAACTTGCCCTCAAGTTTTGGAACAAGTAAAGTTAAGTTAAAACTTTAGTTCCAACCCCTAGAATTTTAAAAGTTAAAATTCAACCCTTATACTTATATTATGATGATTTAATAATTATATATATATATATGTATAAGAACAAGTCGTCTTACCGCTAGTACGCCTCATTCACGAAGCCGGTCTATAAGGTGGGTATAAGGTTGTTGCCTATAAAATGGTGACTTAATGGGTGTATATTCTCACCCACCGCTTGCTTGACTGGTGGAGGGTCGTTAGCCGAACGGGTAAGACAAGGACTTATAAATTCTCATTCAAAGTATGATGAATATATAAAGTAACTAAATGTTTATTAAATTCCCAATCTTAGTTACTTTAGGAAAAATGTGAATAAGGTGCTAATCCATGAAATTACACTTTACACTTTGTCTGAGTCGTTGGTGGAGCGTGTGTGGTTAACCGGCACACTAACTTGCACTTAACAAGGTAGGTAAAGGGTGACTTAAGGTTTATTATAGTATCGGTGGAGCGTGTGTGGTTTACCGGCACATCGATTGAGTGATAAACTTTAAGGGTACCAAGTGATTTGCATGGTTACTTCACACCTCGTTTTGTGATCCTCGGCATCCCAGTCACAAAACCTGGAGGGCACTCCCGAGATTGAAACATGCCTTTGAAAAGTTCATTGGATCTCAAAGAATCTAGGAATTTCTAAAACCAATAAAAACTAAATATTTAATATTTCGGTTTTCGTGGTGGAAATTGGTGAATCGTCATTCACCTACCTTTCAAATATGGTATAGCTTAGATTACGGCATACCTCTTCTAAGTTATATTATATTGTGATTGGATCCTAGCCTTAATATTACATTTGGGTGTTTTATTAAGGACTCTCTTAAATCTAAACTAAACTTGTTCTTCTTTTCAGATGTCTTCAACTAATGCTTCTGGCTCGAATCCTAATGGCTCCTTTACTCTTATGAGTCTGTGTGGGAAAGTCACCTTTGATGGATCCAACTTGAATAAGTGGATCAGAAACATCAGGATGATTACCCGCTACGAGGACAAAGAATATGTCCTTGACAAGGAGCTTAAGGAAATTGACGAGTCCACTGCAACTCCCCAGGAGATCGCTGACTTTCATACTCATGAAAGAGATGCAACCAAGGTGGCTTGCATCATGTTAGCCACCATGACAGCTGAACTCCAAAAGTCTTATGAAGACTTCTACCCTTATGAAATGCACCAAGATTTGATGGAAAGATACCATCAAAGTGCACGACAAGAGAGGTACGGAGTCATCTGCTCCATGATAACGACCATGATGAAGGACGGAGAGTCCGTCACGAGCCACATGCAGAAAATGCAAAGGTATGTGGATCGGTTGCTGAAGCTCAATGTGAACTTCCCTGAGGAGCTTGCAATAGATATCATTTTGCACTCCTTACCATCGTGCTATGATCAATTCCGCATGACATATCACATGAACAAGGAAGAGGTCACCCTCAGCAAACTTCAGGGACTTCTCAAGACCGCAGAAACAGGTCTTAAGGGGAAGTCAGTTGCTATCACTCCTACTCCAGAAACAACTCCGGTCTTGGCAATCGGGCAGAGTCGGGGGAGGAAGAGAAAGAGATCTTCAAAGGGTACCAAGGCTCGGACCCTTGATGGCTCTTCTTCAAGTGGAACCAAGAAAGGTTTCATTACTCCTTCTTCTGACCCAAAAGAGGCTGAATGCTTCTATTGTCACGAAAAAGCTCATTGGAAGCGGAACTGCCCAAAGTACCAGCAAGATGTAAAGGATGGGAAAGTCAAACCCAACCATGCAGGTATTTACACTATCATTTCTAATAACTCACCCCATTCGAAATCTTGGGTCCTTGATACAGGTTGCGGAATTCATATTTGTTGTGACTTGCAGGGACTAGGAAGAAGTGAGAATGTGGAGCAAGGAAGAATAAACTTAATCATGGGGAATAGGAAAGTTACACCTGTCACCAAGATTGGAGTTTATACTTTATCGCTAAGTAGTGGGTTAAATTTAGATTTGAATAAATGTTGTTATTCGCCAGAAATGGCAAGAAATATTATTTCCTTTCATGCATTGTACAAACAAGGTTTCACCTTTTCGTTTGATAATGAAGTTGGTTCGATTAATGCTTTCTTTAATAATGTACTTTATTTTAAAGCATTACCTTGTGATGGTGTGTATGAAGCTGTATCTATTGTAGATAACTTAGGAAATAATGTTTTGTGTATTGATTCTAATAATAATAACTTGGATAAAGCATCATTATGGCATTGTCGTCTTGGACATATAAGCAAGAAACGCATAGGCCAACTCCAAAAGGATGGAGTCTTGGAGTCGTTTGACCTAAAGTCAAATGATAGTTGCGAATCATGCTTACTTGGAAAAATGACAAAGTCACCCTTCACAGGCTCATGTGAAAGGGGTGAAGGTTTGTTGGACCTTATACACACAGATGTGTGTGGACCATTCAAACATGCCACTAGAGATGCTAATCGTTATTATTTGACTTTTACCGATGATTACAGTAGATATGGATATGTCTACTTAATCAAGCATAAGTCAGAGACTTTCGAGAAGTTTAAGGAATTTAAACAGGAAGTCGAGAATCAATTGGGCAGGAACATTAAGACGCTTCGATCCGATCGAGGTGGTGAGTATCTTAGTTCAGAGTTCCTCGACTATCTAAAGGAATGTGGGATTGTCTCACAATTGACACCTCCCAGGACACCGCAATTGAATGGTGTGGCTGAGAGGCGTAATCGAACCTTGTTGGACATGGTTCGTTCCATGATGAGTCGAGCTTCGCTACCAATCTCATTCTGGGGGTATGCCTTAGAGACTGCCGCCCATATCCTCAATCTAGTCCCTACAAAGAAAGTTGCCAAAACTCCTCACGAGATGTGGACTGGTAAAGTACCTAAACTAGACCACATCAAGATTTGGGGCTGCGAGGCTTTCGTGAGACGCGAGACTCATGATAAGCTCGAACCCCGAAGCGAGAGGTGTATTTTCATCGGCTACCCACAACATTCCTTTGGTTACCTCTTCTACAGACCTAGTGACAATGTGGTCTTTGTAGCAAGAAGAGGAGTCTTTCGAGAGAGAGAGTTTATAAGCCAAGGAGACAGTGGGAGGCAAGTTGATCTTGAAGAAATTCAAGAGTCAAGTGGTGAAGGAACTTCAAACTCTAGCCCTCAACTTGAGGAGGAAACTCCTGTTGAGCCAATTGACGAATCTGTACCTCTGAGGCGTTCCACGAGAGTTAGGAGTGCACCTGAGCATTACTATGGATTCCATATTACTGCAGAAGGTGAGACACTTATTAGTGATGAGACACTAGTAAGTCAAGATGACCCTAACAGCTACGAGGAAGCCATGGCAGGCCCCGAGTCTGCTAAATGGAAAGAGGCTATGGATAGCGAGATACAATCCATGTATGACAATCAAGTTTGGAACTTGGTTGAGAATGTACCAGGTCGAAAGACTGTAGGGTGCAAATGGGTCTTCAAAAAGAAGACCGACATGGATGGTAAAGTACACACTTATAAGGCTAGGCTGGTTGCAAAGGGCTTCTCAAATTCCTGGAGTGGACTATGATGAGACCTTTTCTCCGGTAGCCAAGATTAAGTCTATTCGGGTTCTGTTAGCTATAGCCGCATTTCATGACTATGAAATTTGGCAAATGGATGTCAAAACCGCTTTCCTTAATGGAAAGTTGGCTGAAGATGTTTACATGAGTCAGCCAGAGGGTTTTGTCAGTAACGAGTACCCTAATAGAGTGTGTAAGCTTGAGAAATCCATTTATGGATTACAGCAAGCACCTCGCAGATGGAATCTTTGCTTTGATGAAAAGGTCAAGGAATTTGGCTTTTCTAGGAGTGAAGATGAATCTTGTGTATATGTCAAGGCTAGTGGGAGTATAGTTAGCTTTTTGGTATTGTATGTGGATGACATACTACTCATAGGAAACGACATTCCAACCTTGCAGGAAGTAAAGTCCTGGCTTGGAAAGTGTTTCGCTATGAAGGACCTTGGTGAAGCTGCCTATATTTTGGGGATAAGGATCTTGAGAGATCGGAGTAAAAGATTAATTGGACTTAGTCAAAGTACCTACTTGGAGAAGATTCTGAAGAGATTCAGAATGCAAAACTCCAAGAAAGGAGAGTTGCCCATCCAGAGTAGCACCAAGCTGAGTAAGACACAAAGCCCTAGCACTGAGGCTGAGATAGCAGAAATGAGTCGATTACCTTATGCTTCGGCTGTAGGTTCGATCATGTATGCTATGACGTGTACTCGACCTGATGTAGCCTTTGCCTTGAGCATGGTTAGCAGGTTTCAGGGGAACCCTGGCAAGGCACACTGGATTGCGGTAAAGAATATTCTCAAGTACCTACGAAGGACTAAGGACTGGGTCCTTACCCTCGGTGGGAGTGATGACTTGAGAGTTGTAGGGTATAGTGATGCTAGCTTCCAGACTGATAGGGATAACTTCCGCTCTCAGTCGGGCTGGGTCTTTACCCTAAATGGAGGAGCAATTTCTTGGAAGAGTTCCAAGCAAGAGACAGTGGCAGATTCTACTTGTGAATCATAGTATATTGCAGCTAGCGAAGCGGCAAAGGAGGCGTTATGGCTGAGGAACTTCATTGGAGACCTTGGAGTTGTACCAGCTATTAAAGAGCCGATGGAAATTTTCTGTGATAGTGAAAGTGCTGTTGCCTTAGCCAAGGAACCAAGGGATCACGGGAGATCCAGACACATCGACAGAAAATACCATTTCATCAGACACCGGATCGAAGAAGGACTCCTCGTGGCAAAGAGGGTATCATCAGATGAGAATCCGGCAGATCCCCTCATGAAGGGACTGACTCGGGTTAAGCGTCTCCAGCATGCTCGGAGTATAGGGCTGAAGGATGATATTAGATTTAGTAGTTAGATAATCTCGAAATTTGTAAAGTGTAATTGACATTTGATGATGAATAAAAGTGTTTTATTTATGAGTAAAGTGTTGCTATCTCTTGTCGATCGTTTACTATATTTCTTTTGCATGTTTTGACTTCCAGAATAATTTTGTTTGGTATAACATATTATTCAAACCTCCACAGTCGGTCATATGTCGGAAGTAGGTATGAATCAAGACTGTCATGTTTGGTTGTAGAGGTCTGGGACAAGGCTACGACAATCATGAGTGCTCATAAGTTCTGAGCATTGGACTCAACCCACGCTCACTGGAATCACTTCATGGAATTCTATCTCGAGTGATCGTGAGACGGTAATATCATATAAGTCTTTAAACCTAGAGATATGATTTGTTACTTATGAGTTGGTTATGCATTAATTGTACGAAAAACGCATTGGTAACTCGATGTTATAAAATCGTGCTCTTATGTGTAATTCAATGAGTAGTAGAACAAACATATGAGTCGAAGTTTATCTGTTCCTTCTTGGATTAGAAGCTGATATCTGGGCCCCTCGATGATTTTGTTTTGACCTATGTACCGGGCCCGGTCAGAACTAGATTGATGTGTTCAATAAAGTTCTTTGTCAAACAAATCGGAAATCGGGAAACAAATGTTGGACAATAAGTAAGACATTGTTCCATGTATTTGTCCGACTGATATCTAGAACAGAGGATTATATGATCACTTATCTTAAATGGCGTACCATCGTCTTCTCAAGTTTCGAGAAACCTTGTAAAGAGCTACGATTGTCGATCGGTTCCTGAAGTCATACTTGCAGTAATAGTTACTAGACTTATCCAAGTGGGAGACTGTTGGATAAGGTGTCTAAGTCCATAACTATTTCTGGTATGTACTTGACCCGACCCGGCATGGTCCATTTGGGTTGCATGGCACCATGCAATTGGATAAACTAAATGAGAGAAATAACGTTTGGAGATTATTAATATATTATAAGTTCTAATATATTAATAATATTATTTGATTAGTTTGATCAAGAATTAAATTAGAATTAATTAAGTGATCAAAAGATAACTAATTAAATATATGGGTTGATTAAGTAAATCATCCATATCTTGTATAGTGGGCTAAAAGGCTCCATGGATCATCAAGTTGGGTTCCACCCATAGGATGCTCCATGGATGCTCCATGGGAGTTACAAACCCATGGGTCATGGAAATGAAGAGTCATGACACATTAGGGTTTAACCCTAGATGTGTCAACACTATATAAGTAATATGATCTCCTCCCAAATCGGTTACACACTAAGGAATAAGGGGGCTTGGCCGATTTTGAAGAGTGTGTATTCTCTCATAAGTTCTTCCAAGAGCATTTGGTGTTGTGTGAAGCATTTGAGGCATCACCACTTGAGGTGCTAGGCTCACAAGGTTTCAAGGAACACAAGCAACAACAAGGTAAGTTATTCTATCTATACTTTATGTTAAAATTGTTCCCCATGTATGCTAGATAGGATATAACCTTGGAATTCAACTTTGCATGACAAATTAGACAAACATAGATCCAAGGTTATTAGGGTTGCATGTACACTTAGGAAGTGTTAGAATGCTCAAAACCCATCATTATCGGCATCATGAATCGATCGCAGCATGTCCGGTGTCAGTTCCCTCGGACCAGTTGGCCTAAACTCCTTGATCGTCCTGATCAGTCTGCTATCGGCGGGCACATCGGCATACATCGACTCCGCGATAGAGCCAATGAATGAGAATTTTGATGCATCGGATACAATGATCTTCTTGGTATGAAACGTACCAATAGAAGACATCGATGCACCATCGGCTGTTGGAACATTGAACTTGTCCATGGACCATCTTGTGATCAAGATCCAGAACCGGGCCAACGACACCTCAGAGTGTCGGGATGAGGAAGAGAGGCTCTGAATCAGCTGTTGCCATAGGACAAACCCATAATCCAGGTTTATCCCGTTGTACACCCCATACATTATCGAAAGGAAAAGACGACTTGCACCGTCAGATCCTGAGCTCCTCTCTGACAGTCCCTTGAAGAGAACTGTAAATAACCCATTCCACTGGGGCGGTAGGCGGGACTTCTTAAACTTGGCGACGGAGGTGAGAACCTCTGTGTAGCCCATGTTGTAAAACATGTTGTACAACATCCCAACCGGAATCATCTCCGGGTGAACTCTCGATGGGTCAGCAGCAAACCCTAACATAGTGCAGAAACGGGGGCGAGAAATCGAAGTCTTGTGTTCTTCCACCTCAAAGAATACCCGGTCGACGGCCTTGTCGTAGTAAGCCGTCGCATAGACCTGAGATAAGGCCACCATTGGCACCGTTTCAATTCTTGACAATGCAGGAGCAAGCTGGGAGTACTTGAGGCATTCTATGACCGGCGACATATAGGAATCATACGCCAGTGGGTTCAGATCAATGACCAGGCATTGTTGGGGTCGAATGGGAAGAATCTGAGAAGTAGCATGGACGGAAGAAGATTCAGCCATTGTTGCAGGTTGGAGAAGAAGAAGAACAGTGAAGCGCTTTGGAGGTTTTTGCTCTTTAGAAAATCTGGAGGCAGTAAAAAGGTAAATGGTGTTGTAGACTGCCTTTTATAGTGAGGAATTAGAGAGAGAAAAATCGTTTCATATCTTTTATGCGATGATCACGTAGGAGAGAGAGTGTCAGATTCCTAGGATCACGCTACCCAACAAGCGCCGTTTCAGAGAGAGAAACCGTTTCCATTTCCACACGCGCCTTTAATACCAGAGTGAGGACGCTTGGTAATCGCACACGCGTCCATAAGTGTCAGTAAAAGCGCGGCCGTTTCACCTTCACACGCGCCCACTTTTTACTGTCGTTTGAAATTCAATCCTTTTAATCTCCCGCCGCGTCAGCAACCTTTCGTCTTATCCCTTTTAAACGCCATTTTTGAATTAAATTGCCACGTGGATTGTTTTTGACCACAGCTCCTTAATTAACCACGAAAGTAGAATCCAGCCTGTAAATAATTAGCAACGGAATTTGGGAAAATCAAGGATTTTCGTGCAAAGAGTGTAAAAGAAAAAGAAATAAAGCAACTCTTTTAAGGATATTTTGTGATGCCAATAATGACACAAAACTTATGATCCCGGGCACGAATCTCTTCCTTCAAGGTCAAGAGAGACCTTAAAGTGTTAGTGTGGAATCCCGTTGAATTACGATCAAACATTTATTAATAAATGTTGAAAGGCTTCTTTTAATTAGGCTTATAAAGGGTGGTTTCGCTTTGAGTCATCAATTCAATTCTTGATATAAGAACGAAAGTGAACAAAGTACTTGTGAGACCGGTGTAGTCTGTTGAACAAGTAGGTAGGAGTTGATTTTATAGTGGCTTAGATTAATATGAAATCTCAGATAAAAATTTAAAACTGGATCCCTTGGGAAGAAATGTTATGGTGAGTAACAATTTCATTGGAATCACCCAAAAGAAAATTTGAGATTCCTTGAAGATACATTCGTCAATTTATTGGTGAAAACTTGATCAAATTAATTGGTCACCGTCAATTCGTTGGTGTTGAATTTTGGGTTTCACTCAGCTCGTAGTGGCACGAAACTGAGATCATAAACACAGATGTTGTGTAACCATAAACCTCAGTGGTAGTTTCTGAGAGTCTCAAGGGTTACAGTGATGAAACGAATGTAATGGAGAAGTGAAATAGGGATGGTGTAAGAAAACATAGTACCTCTGCTACGAAAATAAGGACCAAGCAGGAAACTCTTAACTCATGTGAGAAGAGAGTGAGGTAGCTCACGATTAGAATAAAGGAGTTAGCCTTATTGGGAAAACAAGGTTTGTGTATACCAGGTCATGAAGGCTATTATTCAAAATCTTATGAGGCTTGGGACACATACAGCAGCATGCTTCTAGCGACACTTAAGTAAGTCATCAAATATATCCCCATAAACGAATGAGCACAAAAAAAAATATTTTTGGAGTTTTTGAAATTTATAATAAAAATAAATAAAAAGAAAATAAAAAAAAAGTTAAAATAAAAATGAGACCTAAAAAAAACTTAGGAAGAAGAAAAAAATGAAAAACCGAACCCGAACGTTCGGTTGGTTTCAGTTCTAGAAAATTTTGAAAAACTGAACACGAACCTTCGGTTGGTTTCGGTTCCACGAAATTTTGAATAACCGAACCCGAACCTTCGGTTGGTTTCGGTTCAGGAAAATTTTGGAAAACCGAACCCGAACCTTCTGGAGGTTTCGGTTTTGGAAAATTTAAGAAACGAAGGAATTTAGATATACAAGAAATAAATACTTTTAACACAAAGAAAACAAAATTGTACAAGAAATATTCAACACAGAAAAACTACCTTTGAAGTAATGAGCGAGTCAGATGGTTGAACCGAACCCGAACGTTCGGTTGGTTTCGCTTCTTACGTTTGAGGTTGAGAGGTAGTGTGAGGTACTGACTCTGATTCCATCATTCCTATCCCTTGCAATATTTTATTGAATGATGCTTCTGGAAGAGCTTTGGTAAAGACGTCAGCCAGTTGATCAGTGGTTCTTACGAAGTGAACTTCGACATTTCCATCTTCCACATGATCTTTGATGAAGTGATACCTCAGTGCTATGTGTTTGGTTTTAGAGTGTTGCACTGGGTTATGACAGATCCTAATTGCACTTTCAGAGTCACAATATAGTGGGATCTTCTTCATATTGAGTCCATAGTCTCGAAGTTGACTCTGGATCCAAATCACTTGGGATGTGCAGGATGCAGCGGCAATGTATTCCGCTTCGGCAGTAGATAGCGACACACACGTTTGTTTCTTGGATTGCCAGCTGACCAATTTCCCATCAAGGAATTGACAGCCACCAGTTGTGCTTTTTCTGTCGAGTCCACGTCCTCTAAGGTCAGCATCAGAATAGGCTTGAACGAAGAAGCCTGAGTTGGATGGATACCATAGACCTAAGGAGGTGGTTCGCTTGAGATAGCGTAGGATGTTCTTCACGGCCAGCATGTGAGGTTCGCGTGGGTTAGCCTGAAATCGAGAACAATAACACACAGAAAACATGATATCAGGCCTGCTAGCTGTTAGATACATCAGTGAGCCTATCATTTGACGATAGAGCGTGATATCGACAGCCGGTTTGTCTAATGAAGGGGTAAGCTTGGCGCCGAATGCCATTGGGACTTTGACTTTTGAGTCTCCCATCATGACAAACTTCGCTAGGAGAGTCTTTGTGTAAGCTTCCTGATTGATAAAGATGCCTTCGGGTCCCTGTCTTATGTTTAAACCAAGGAAAAAATTAATAGGACCCATTGAGCTCATTTCAAACTTAGTCTCCATCAACTTTCTGAATTCAGCTGTTAAGCTGGGATTCGTGGAGCCAAAGAGGATGTCATCGACATAAATTTGAACTATCATAAGGTGGTTACCTTCCTTTTTGCGAAAGAAGGTTGGGTCAACCGAACCTTGTTTAAATTTAGACATGTTTAAAAATTTTGCAAGCGTTTCATACCAGGCTCTCGGAGCTTGTTTGAGGCCGTACACAGCTTTATCCAGAATATAGCAATGATTTGGATACTTTTCGTTCACGAACCCAGGAGGTTGCTCCACATACACAGTTTCTTCGAGTTCTCCATTGAGAAATGCACACTTGACATCCATTTGGAAAACCTCAAAGTTTTTGTGAGCAGCATAGGCCAGGAATATTCTAACAGATTCTAGCCTAGCTACTGGAGCGAAAGTCTCTTCGTAGTCTATTCCTTCCTCCTAACAGTATCCCTTGACCACCAGACGAGCCTTGTTCCTTATGACATTACCTTCCTTGTCCATCTTGTTCCTAAAAACCCATTTAAGACCAACAACCGAAGCATCTGGAGGAGTTGGAATGAGGCGCCAGACTTGGTTCCTTTCAAACTCGTTCAGTTCGTCTTGCATTGCTTGAACCCAATCAGAGTGATCGAGGGCAGTGTTCACTATCTTCGGTTCAACTTTTGATACGAATGAGTTGAACATACAAAACTCAACCTTTGAAAATAAGGATGTCTGTTTTGCCTTCAGTTGAGATCTGGTCAGAACCTTTTCAGATACATCACCAACTACTTGAGAGATAGGATGATCTCTGGTCCATTTGGTAAGAGGAGGGTAATTCGGATCAAAGGTTGGGTCTAGTTCAGCATTGATCATTTCTTCTGTCTCAGATAGGCTATCGTAATCAAGCGTCATATCATCATGCTCCCCCTCAATTGATGAGTTTTGAGAAACATGAGGTTCAGGTGTTTCTTGTGGTGCTGGACTTTCAGGCGTTGAAGCACCTTCGTTTGGAGGGGTATCTTCGGTTGGAGAGGCACCTTCGGTTGGAGTTGTAGAGCTTGGCTCCCCCTGGACATGTGAGCTTGGCTCCCCCTCGACATGAGAACTTGGCTCCCCCTCGACTGAAGCACTGTTGGATGGAGATTCATCAGTGGGCGAATCTCCTTCATGCATTCTACTTGCAGCATCGTCGACAATTTGCTTCATATGATCAACTTTGTTGTCAGATGCACCTGCTTCTGAGAGAGAAGCTTTTTCCGGTTCGTAGAGAGGTCCAGAAAATTCTCGTATAAATTGGCGATTGAGACTGTGACTTGACCAGTTTGAGGAAAGATTTCCCCGGCAGTTTCTTCTATGGCTTGTAGCTTCTTGACATAGCTATCGTCAAAGGTCACATAGTATGTCTCTTCAATCCTTCTTGAACGTTTGTTTAGGACCCTGTACACCTTGGATGTGAGTGAGTAACCCAGAAAGATTCCCTCGTCGGCTTTGACATCAAACTTGTTGTGGTGTTCTTTAGAGTTAAAGATGAAACACCTTGAGCCAAACACATGGAAAAATTTCACATTGGGCTTTCTGTTGTTTATTATCTCATATGGTGTGAGTGTGAATCGCTTGTTGAGATAGGACCTGTTTTGTGTGAAACAAGCAGCAGATATAGCGTCAGCCCAAAAATAAAGAGGTAAGGAAGCGAAACTTAGCATAGTTCGGGCAGCTTCACACAAGGATCGGTTTCGTCTTTCAACTATGTCGTTCTGTTGTGGTGTGTAGGGAGCTGAGAAATTATGACTAATTCCCTTTTCTGCAAGAAACTCTTCAAACTCCCTGTTCTTGAATTCAAGACCATTGTCGCTCCTGATGTTGCGAACGACCTTCTTGAGCTGGACTTCAATTTGCTTGATAAACACTTTCAGCTTTGAGTCGCTTCAGATTTGAGTTTTAGAAAGAACACCCATGTAAATCGTGAAAAGTCATCAATGATGACAAGAATATACTTGCTACCACCGATGCTTTCGATAGATGAAGGACCACACAAATCGATATGAAGCAATTCGAGTGGTTCAACAACTTTTGTGTTGATTATGGATGGGTGACTTTGACGACTCTGCTTTCCCATTTCGCATGCAGCACACAAATGCTCTCTGTCGAACTTGAGCAATGGAAGACCTCTAACATGACCTCCAGTGACAAGTCGGTTGATATCTTTGAAATTGAGATGAGAGAGTCTTCAGTGCCACAACCAGCTTTCGTCGGATTGAGCTTTTGATAGCAAACATATGACTGGGTTTCCTTTGATGGGTTTCATGTTCAGAGGAAACATTTCACCCTTTCGCTCTGACTTTAGAATCACTTTCTTTGTCTTTTTCTCTATGATTTCAGAACCTTCATCATCGAATGAGACTTTGAGACCTGTACCTCCAACAAGCTGAGATACACTGATGAGGTTGTGTTGGAGTCCTTCCACATAAGCCACCTTCCTTATTGTAAAGTCACCATTCGTTATCTTACCGTATCCCTTTATGGTGCCGAAAGAGTTATTTCCAAACTTAACGTTGCCACCATTTGCAAGAGATCTGTATTCCCTGAGCTCCTCTTTCCTCCCTGTCATGTGACGCGAGCAGCCACTGTCGATGTACCATTCTTCGTCAAACTGCTCGTCACTTATAACCTGCAAAAATTAAGCAGATTTAGGAACCCAAAGTTTCTTGGGTCCATGTGAGCTTTTCATGGGAACGGGAATAGTAAGAGAGATGTCAACTAGATATGTTCGTTTTATTAGAGTTGTTTCATCTTTCTTTTTAATGGTAAAGACTTTTATTTTGTTAGGATTGGGTGTGTTCGTTTTGGACACTGGTTTGGATTCATCGACCTTCTGCTTTCCCTTCTGTTCAGCTGATGAATGAAGTTTTTGAGAACAAGCGGGATTAGCTTTAGAGCACGATGGAGATGAATTGGTGGAAGTAGAAGAATTAGAAGAACGAGAAGAGTTAGTATGAGAGGTTTTGGATGGAGAGGACATCCTGGCTGGCGACTCTAGGTGACCCTTTTGCTTTTGATTATTGGAGGGGCAGACCTTCGAGTCTTGTTCTCTCTTCACTTCAGAGCCGAACCTCTGTGTTCGGTTGGAGTTGTTCTTGGAACCGAACCTTTGGTTTCGATTGAAGTCCTTTTCAGAACCGAACCTTTGCCTTCGGTTGGTATCTTCTTGTGAACCGAACCTTGGTTTTCGGTTGGTATTTTCTTGTGAACCGAACCTTGGCTTTTGGTTGTTGGAACTTTCAGGCTTTCTTACAGGATTGTTTTCATACTTCAAATTCTTGTCTTGGTGTGAGTAGTATGCATTCTGGGAATGCCAGAATTGTTTCCTTTCAGAAAGGTTTTTCCTGTATCTTTGGTTCCTTTCTATCTTCTTATCCCTCATCTGCTTAGGTTGATGATGAACATTCGCTTTCGTTTTTGTTGTCTCCTTGGCTGGTTCCTTTTGAACTTTAGGAGTTTTACTTTGAGCCGAGGTAGCAGAAGGAGTATCCGAAAAAGATTCAGTTTGCACTGAGGGAGTAGAAGGAATGTCTAAAGAGATTTCACTTTGAGCTGAGGAAGTGGAAGGAGTGTCTTCTTTTGCTGATCTCCCATCCTCCTGAGGAATATCTTTCGTACCACTGGTGCTTGGCTCACTGAAATTATCGGGCTTATTCAATGGTTCAGGTATGTATCTCCCTTTTCTCATCCAGGAGGTTCTTTCAGATAGACCAACGGTTTCGTTTCCATTATCTATTGGAGCTTCCCAGAAGTACTCATCACAGCCATCTGCATTGTCTTCGTTTACAATATCTTTGAGCTCAGCTGTTTGATGTTCGGTTACTCCAGTCACTTTGTATACTTGATTCGGAGTGGTCCTGACCTTTTGATACACAACTGCTTTTTCTATTAATTTCGGGGACTTTTGTTGGGACAATCGAGCGAACTCCACAGAGTTTTCAGAAATTAGGTTTTTGTGGTTTTCAGTTTCGCTTTTAACAAACTCTGAGTAGTCAACTGTGTCCTCTACAGAAATTTCACTCATGTTTTCGTCCTCGTTAAGCTCAGATGCATTTTCAACATCAATTTTGTTTTCTGAGCTTACGTTGGCGTTTAGAGAGTCAAATTTTTGCATGGTTTCGGTTCTCAGTTTCAGTCTGTCATTTTCGTCCAAAAGATTTTTGAGCATGTCCTTGTGGTCTTTGGATTTAATGAAGGACTCAATTTTGTCCAGTCCATACATGTAGGTCGGATTGACATCATCAGACGATATCACACTCTCACAATTGTAGGCTTCGGCATCGATTTCATCCTCCTTAAATTCTAGGAAGGGCAAAATCATGCGATGGATCTTTTGGCCTATCTCACAATCCAAGTGAAGTTGAGTAATATTGGAATATAAACGTTTAGCTATTAAACAAAAAAACATTTCGTTGTTTTAACAATTTCAAATTGTCTCTCTGCAAATTAATGTTTTCGTCTTTAACTTTAACTAATTCCGACTCTTTTAACTCAATCCACATTCGCCGCTCCTCACTCTTCGACGCCACCCTGCTTAATTGATCAGTCAGGTTAGAATTGGTGACTCGAGTTTGAGTTAAGCTACTATCTAAATGAGAAATTCTTGTATTAACATTTTTTAGTTCTTTCTCATATGAGGATGGTGGTACTTTAGATGAAATAAAAACAGATTGTACCTTCTTTATCAGTTCATCGAGCTCATTGAACTGCTGGCTGAGTGGTTTGGCCGCAAAGCACATATCCTCCTGTACCTTCGGTCCATCGCTTCCTCCATCGGTGTTGTATCCCCTCATTTGAGATACGCCAGTCACCATGAAGCATTTTCCACCACTTCTTTCCTCCTTAGCCACATAAGATTTTCCATGGGTAGGCTTTCTCACTTCTTCGTCTTCTGAGTCAGTAGACCAAACTTCTGTGTTACCGAACTCATCGTCATTAACCGAACCCTGCACAATAAGAGCATTAATAGAAGGGTTAGCGGTAGACTTCTTCTTTCTCAACTCATCCAATCTCTTCTGCAGCACGGCTTCCACATCATTTTCATCGTCCTTTTCAGCCATTTTCTTAAGAACACAGTCCTTAGCATAGTGGTTCTTGCCACCACAGTAGAAACAGCTTACTCCGGAATCTCCATCTGCCTTCGGTTCCTTCTTGGGCTCCTCAGCCTTCGGTTCATTGTTCACCTTTTCAGAGCTGTAACTCCCCTGCCAGTTTCGGTTTTTGTTGCTGGGGAATCTCTTCTTTATGAACCTCTTAGGATTAGATACCATCATGGCATAATCCTCAGTTGTGAGGTCATATTCCTCCAAGTTGAGCTCTTCATCCTCCATCACAACTTTACTTTTAGATAGGAGGGCCAACGAACCAAGACTAGAAACAACGTTCTTCTCTTGAACCACAATCTTCTCTTGGGACTTTAGAATACCCACCAGTTTCGCCAAAGAGTATGATTTAAACTGCTCATGGGCTTTGACTGTGGAAACCACTGCTCTCCATTCAGATCTCAGTCCGTTCAAGAAAGTAACCTTCTGTTCGATGAGCTTCCTTTCAATGTCGTGTTTGATCATCTTGCTGAGAAGATGATTGAAGCGATCAAACGTCTGGGTCACCGTTTCTTCGGCCCCTTGCCTGAATTCTCCAAACTCAGATAGAAGCAAGGTTTGGATAGAATGTTCAAGATCTTCGTCTGTGGAATACAGTTCGCGAAGTCTATCCCATACTTCCTTCGCCGTAGTACATGAGCTGACCAGTCTGAATGTGTCGGACTGAAGGGCGAATCTGATCAACCTTAACGCCTTAATATTACACTGGAATTTGTCTTTCTCGTCTTGTGCAATATCCTTCACGTCCTTAAGCAGATCGTTGTACTCTTTTTGCATCTTAATGATTCTTGATGTTGCAGAATGAGAAAACGGTCCATTGATGATGGCTTCCCAGATGAGATAACCATTGTCCTCAGATCCAATCACGTAATCTTCAAAATGATGCACCCATACTTCATAGTCATGGGTGTATAAGATTGGAATCTTTGTCGTCGAACCGATGCTGTTGGAAATATTAATAGGGTTTGATTGCGTTGCGTCCATTATGATCGTAAAAACCTGTTCAAAGATCAAACTTGTAATAAAACAGATTAGGGGAAAACAATAAATATTAAGATACGTCAATTAAGATGACGGCTCAATAAATATCAATGATTGCGGAAAACCCTAATGGAAATCTTTTTGACAGAAAAGATGTGTATCGATTACACAGCCTCCTGCTCTGATACCAATTGAAGGGATTAAAAACAACTTTTAATCTATGAAGATCGATTAGATCTTGAACAAGTATATGAATGTAAAACAACAAGAACGCAATAATAAGAACAAAACAGCTTGAATCAAACGTGTCGAATGATTAAATAAAATCCTCAGAAGAGCTCGATTAAGAACATCAACTGTAGAGGATTAGAAGATTAAAAGTACGATTAAAGAAAATTTTATACTCTGGATGAATCGCTATGTCGATAATCTCAACAATCTTAATCTTAACCTAATATGCATGCAAGCATTTAACTTATATACAATACATAAAAGGCTCTCGGTTGGACAGGCCCAAACCGGAGAATACAAGGCTAAACTAACGAGCCCAAAAGACGCAACATCAAAATAAAACTTCAGCCCTATAATAAGAGTTTAGTTACTTAGTATTTATTATTAATACTTTTAATGAAGGGAGAATTCTAGTCCTTGTCCTACCCGTTCGGCTAACGACCCTCCACCGGTCAAGGAAGCGGTGGGTGAGAGTGGACACCCATTAAACTGCCATTTTATAGGCAGTAACCTTATACCCCCCTTATAGACCGGCTTCGTGAATGAGGCCTACTAACGGTAAGACTGACTTTACTCTTATACATATATATAAATATTATTAACTTATAATATTATAAAGTATAAGGGTTGAATTTTAACTTTTAAAATTCTAAGGGCTAACTTGGAATTAAAGTATTCTTGGGGAAAAGTTTACAAATTCCCAAACTTGAGGGAAAGTTTTGAAACTATTCAAAACTCTTGGATTTTCATAACTTATGAGTTTAATTATTGTTTTAAAAACTTTAATGAAGTGACTCTTGAACATCCATAACTTGAGGACAAGTTATGGAGTCATAAAACAATTTAATGAGGAAAAAGACTCTTCATTTTGTAACCTATGGCAAGTTTTATGAGTTTTAAGATTCATAAATGTGACTTATAAATTATATAAACACATTTTATGAACTTCTTTTAGATTAATTTGGATTAAAACCAACCATCACATAATTTTATTCATTAATCTAAATTCACTCATAAAACAAGGTAACACAAAAAACTTTTGGTGATCCATAACTTATTCTTAAGTTATGGAATCCTTTACAACATTAACACCAAATTTTGTAACTCCATAAAAACTTTGAATCAATTTTTTTTAAAACCTTTTCATATCCATAACATATGGAGGTTTCAAAAAATAAAACTTTTTAGATCAAACTTTTAAAACTAATAAAATAATCATATCATTTTATCTTTTATTATATTTGACCTAATTCAACTCATAAATCAAATTATTCAAATTTCACAAATAATTAGTTTTTCACATGAACAAGTAATTATCTTAAAATTTGACAAACTTCATGTTTTTTTTCCTTTTTTTTCAACTTTGAAAATAAAATATTTGCATCAATATAACAGAAAACAACCCGTGGCTCTGATACCATTGTTGGGTTATGAGCATTCTAACACTCCTAAGTGTACATGCAACCCTAAATACCTTGGATCTATGTCTTCTCTATTATAAATGCAAATATGAACATCCAAGGTATTATCCTAATCTAGCATACAAAACAATGCATATAACAAGATAGAATACATACCTCTTTCATGCAGAAAGTCTTCATGAAGCTTGAGTGCCAAGTGCCTCAAGTGTGACACCTCAAATGGTTCACACAACACCAAATACACTTGGAATAACTTGAGAGAAACTTGAACACTCCATGAAATCGTTTAGCCCTCACACACACGCTAGTGCAGATTTCTTGAGCCATGGGATCCTTTTATATGGTGGCTATTAGGGTTACACCATGTAACTCATGACTTTACCAATTCCTTATGATCCATGGATTTTAACCTCCATGGAGTATCCATGGGTCACCCCATGGACTTAGTCCAACATAAGGAATCTTGGATCACAAGCCCACATATATAAGAATGAATGATTTACACAATCAACCCATATATTTAATTAGTTTACTTTTGATCACTTAATTAATTCCAAATTAATTCTTGATCAATACTAATTAAATAACCTTATTAATATATTAGAACTTATAATATATTAACAAACTTTAAGTGTTATTTCTCTCATTATAGTCTATCCAAATGCATGATGCCATGCAACCCAAATGGACCATGCCGGGTCGGGTCAAGTCTTACCAATTATAGTTATGGACTTAGAAATTAATCCAACAGTACTATCACTAATAAATGTATCCCCTTCAGTAGTAATATGAAATCCGTACAACTGGGGTGGAACACTAGCCCTAGTGGAACGTCGAAGAGGTAAGGACTCGTCGACAGGTTCAACAGGAGTTTCCTCCTCAAGTTGAGTGCTAGAGTTAGAGGCTCCTTCATCGCTTTGATCTTGAATCTCTTCAAGTTCAATTTGCCTCCCACTGTCTTCTTGGCTTATCAATTCCCTTTCTCGGAAAACTCCTCTTCTAGCAACGAAGACAACATTGTCACTCGGTCTACAGAAAAGGTAGCCAAAAGACTTATGCGGATAGCCGATGAAATAACACGTCTCACTACGAGGTTCTAGCTTGTTGTGAGTCTCTCGTCATACGAAAGCCTCACAACCCCAAACCTTGATATGTGCCAATGAGGGAGCCTTCCCTGTCGACATCTCGTCAGGAGTCTTGGAAACCTTCTTGGTGGGAACTAAGTTAAGGATATGGGCGGTAGTCTCTAAGGCATACCCCCAGAAAGCTATTAGTAACGAAGCCTGACTCATCATAGAACAAAAAATTTCCAACAAGGTCCGATTATGTCTCTCAGCCAAACCATTCAATTGTGGCGTCCTCGGAGGCGTCAATTGCGAAACAATTCCGCATTCTTTTAGATAGTCGTGAAACTCAAGACTTAAGTACTCTCCTCCTCGGTCTGACTGAAGCATCTTGGTTTTCCTGCCCAGCTGATTCTCCACTTCATTCTTAAAATCTTTGAACTTTTTAAAGGTTTCCGACTTTCGCTTGATTAAGTAGATATATCCATATCTGCTATAATCATCTGTAAAAGTCACGTAGAAGCGGCAAGCATCCCTTTGTAGTGGATCTAAAGGGCCCACACACATCGGTGTGTATTAGATCCAATAAACCCTCACCTCTTTCACAAGTTCCAGTAAAGGGTGACTTGGTCATCTTCCCAAGTAAACAAGATTCACACGTGTCATCGTCCCTAAGGTCGAATGACTCCAACACTCCATCCTTTTGGAGTTGGGCTATGCGTTCCTTGTTGACATGGCCAAGGCGACAATGCCACAAGCATGCTTTGTCTAGACTAGAAGACGAATCAATATTCAAAACATTTCTTAGATTATCAACAATCATCACAGATTCATAAATCCCATTACAAGGTAATGCATTGAAATAAAAGACACCATTGAAATAAACGTTAATAGAACCATTACTATTATCAAAAGAATGTCTGAAACCTTGTCTAAACAACCCGTCAAATGAAATAATGTTTCTTGGCATATCTGGCGAATAACAGCAATTGTCTAAATCTATCCCTAACCCATTACTCAACACTAAAGAATAAACACCGACTTTGGTCACAGGCGACGATCTTCTGTTTCCCATAATCAGGTTCGTCTTCCAATGTTCCACCTCCCTACTTCTTTTTAGGCCCTGCATATCAGAACAAATGTGGTAACCACACCCTGTATCAAGAACCCATGAAGTAGCAAATGTTGAGTTATTAGATTTAATAGAATACATACCTGCAAAGGTGGGCTTAATCTTCCCATCTCTTATGTCTTGCAGATATTGTGGGCAGCTTCGCTTCCAGTGGACCTTTTGGTGGCAATAGAAGCACTCTGCTTCTTTGGGATCAGAAGAGGGTTTAGCAGGGCTAGCTTTGGTCCCACTTGAGGACGAACCATCTTGGGGCTTTCCCTTATGGTGGCTCTTAGATGGAGCCTTCCTCTTTTTACCCTTTCCTTGACCTATTGCCATCACAGGAGTGGCCACAGCAGGGGAAGGTGCAACGGATTTGTCCTTGAGGTTGCTCTCAGCAGTCCTCAAGAGTCCTTGGAGCTTGCTCAGGGAGACCTCCTCTTTGTTCATGTGGTAAACTGGTTGTAGCAGGAGGGCAAGGAGTGGAAGATTATGCCGATAGCCAAATCCTCATCAAACTTAACATTAAGTTTGAGAAGACGATCAACATACCTCTACATTTTCTGCAAATGAGAGGTTAGGGATTCTCCACTCCCCATCTTAGCAGTGATCATGTTAGTAATGATCTCATAGCGCTCTTGCCTCGCACTCTGGTGATACCTATCCAGCAAATCCTGATGCATTTCATATGGATACATGTCCTAATAGGACTTTTGGAGTTCGAGGTTCATGGTGGCCAGCATGATGTAGTGAACTTTCATAGCATCACGCTCGTGGGCATCAAAGGTAGCCAACTCTTCAGGAGTAGCAACATCTGGGATGATCTTTTCAAGCTTTTCATCGAGGACATATTTTTTGTCCTCGTAGTGTGTGATCATGCAAATATACCTCATCCACTCATTGAAGTTTGAACCATCAAATGTCACTTTCTGACACAAGTTCATCAACGAGAATGACCCATAAGCATTGTTGTTGTTGTTGTTTGCAGACATCTGAAAAAGGAAATGAACAAAGTTTGATTAGAAATGAATCCCTAATTAAACACCCAAATGAGAAATTAGGGCTAGGATCCAACAACGTTATTTACAACTTAGAAAGGGATGCCGTACTCTAAAAGTAAACAAGTTGAAGGTAAGTGAATTACGATTCACTAATTCTCACCATGAAAAACGAAAAAGCAATTTAGGTTTTAAATGTATTGAAAACTCCTAGATCTTTGAGATTCATTGAACTCTTCAATAACATGTTTAAATCTCGATATGCATTTCGAATTTGCGACTGGGATACCGAGGATCGCAAACAAATTGTGAATAACCATACGAATCAACATGGTGCACTCAATGTCTCTATCACCTAATCAATGTGCCGGTAAACCACACACGCTCCATTGATCTATGACAAACATCGAGTCACCCTTCGCTACCAATGTCATCCCCAAATTGACATGCCGGTTAACCACACGCGCTCCATCAGCGTTTGACAAGGGTACCAAGTGTAATTCCATGGATTAGTATCATTTTCACATTTTACCCTAAAGTAACTAAGATTGGGAATTTGAAAAACATGTAGTTACTTTGTATCTTACATTATACTTTTAATGAGGAGAGGGTTGCCCTATCCTACCCATTCGGCTAACGAGCCTCCACCAGTCAAGCAAGCGGTAGGTGTGAGTGTACACCCATTAAGCGCCATTTTATAGGCAGCAACCTTATACCCACCTTATAGACTGGCTTCGTGAATGAGACGTACTAACGGTAAGACTAGCATTTTAAGTTATATATATATATATATATATATATATATATATATATATATATGTATATATATATATATATACATATATATATATATATATATATATATATATATATATATATATATATATATATATTAAGCTTGTAATTATATATAATAGTATAGGGTTGAATTTTAAACTTGTAAAATTCTAAGGGTTTGAAATTTAAATTATTCAAAATTAAACCTTTAATCACAAAATTCAAATTTCAAAACTTGAGGGCAAGTTTTGAACATTTCAAAACATAAGGGATCAAATAACAAATAATTCAATTAAACAATTAATTTCATAATTATCTATATTTGACCTAATCTTATTTTAGTCATTAGATAATTACCAAATAATTTAAAATAATCCATATTTATCATATAAATAACCAATATTCAAAAGATTTGAAATTATCTATTGTTTTGGCAAGGATAATCATTAATTTAAGATAAAAATCGGATTTTAACTTCAAAAAACGAATTAGGCATTAAATCCAAGTCAAAACAGCAGCTAAATCCTGAAATACCCTCTGTCTGACGCTCGAACTCGCCGAGTCAGCACTGAACTCGCTGAGTAGGGGCCAACTTGCCGAGTCCAGATACTGACTCGCCGAGTTGAGTCGGGTAGAGGCAGAAAACTCGATTTTTAGCAAACAAAACAGTTAAGCATCACATACAACTGAAACCAATCAAGGCTCTGATACCACTGATGGGTTTTATGCATAAGAACATTCCTATGTGCTCATACAAACCCTAATGCTTGGATCTAGGTTTCTCTATTGAACATGCTTTGATTCCAAGACTTACAAACCCTAATCTAGCATACAAATAACAAAAAAACAACATATAGAATCAGATCTAGATGTTTACCTCTTCAAATGTTGGCTTAGATCTTCTTCTCTTCTTCTCTTGAGCTTAGAGTCACAAATGCAACTCCTCTAATGGTTCACAAACCCCACAAGCAATAAGGTAATATGAGAAAGGGTTAGAGAAGCTAGAAATCGGCCTAGGTTTCTCTTAGAATCAAGTGGTAGCCGATTTCAATGCCCTAGGGGTCTTATTTATAGTTACAGGCTACTAGGGTTTTAGTCTAAACCCTAATGGATACCTTAGCCACCAAGCAGCCCAAGGAACCTTCTGGAATAAGGCCTTGGATGAAAATATGATGGATACCCATCATAATTTTGTTCCCCTTAAGTCCATTAGGTTTCCTTAACCCAAAACACAACTATCATACATTTGACAGTTTATACCCCTTTATTCAATTAATCTCTTTTGGTCACCAAATTAATTCCTAATTAATTTATGACCAATACTAATTAAATAAATATGATTTCTCCTTTAATATATTATTCTTATAATATATTAATAAATCATAATATTCTCTCTTTCTCCTTAAATTACCTTGTCAAGTTGCTTTGGAGAAGGCAACCCAAAAGGACCATGCACAACCGGGTCAAGTACATACCAAATATAGTTACGGGCTTAGACACTATTCCAACAATAATCTCCTCCATGATAACTGATGGGTTTTGATCATAAGAACATCCTATGTGCTCATACAAACCTTAATGCTTGGATCTAGGTTTCTCTATTGTACATGCAAGTTATCCAATACTATAAAACCTAGATCTAGCATTATATAATCAATATAACATATTAATTAGGGTTTAGATCATACCTTGATTGTTATGTAGCAATAACAATCTCAAATCTTCCTTGTAATGAATTTAGAAAGCTTAGAGTCACAAATGTCAATCCTCTAATGGTTCACAAACACCAAGAGCAAGAGGATGAAGAAGAGAAGAGAAGGAGGCTGCCCAAAACGTGTGGAAACCCTAGAAGGAATTTGAGGAGTGACATTTGTGACTCTAAGCTTTCTAAAGTCATTACAAGGAGGATTTGAGATTGTTATTGCTACATAACAATCAAGGTATGATCTAAACCCTAATTTATATGTTATATTGATTATCATATACTAGATCTAGGGTTTATAGTCTTGGATAACTTGCATGTACAATAGAAAAACCTAGATCCAAGCATAAGGGTTTGTATGAGCACATAGGATGTTCTTATAGCTAAAACCCATCAGTGGTATCAGAGCCTTGATTGGTTTCTATTGTATTGATGCCTTGTTAATTATTCATACTTGAAAAATTCGATTTTTGTGAGCCTGCATGTTGGACTCGGCGAGTCCCATTGTGGACTCGGCGAGTCCCATTGTGGACTCGGCGAGTAGGCCCCTACTCGGCGAGTCCATAGGGGTACTCGGCGAGTTCGAGCGTCAGAAAGAGGGGATTTCGGGATTTCTTGCTGTTTTACTCATGGATACTTGCCTTATCTGTTTTAGGTCATTAAAATCCGATTTTATACATATTTATGAGTATATCCTTGATTAAACAAAAGATAATTACCAATTGATTAGATAATAACTTCCTTATATGATAAAGTTTGATTATTTGTATTAATTGGGTAACTTATTTTGCGAGAAATTGAAATTAGGTCAAATATAGATAATGATAAGATTAATGGTTTAATTTATATTATTTGTTATTTGATCCTTGTGTTATGAAAAGGTTTCAATTTTCCCCTTTAGGTTTTATAGTTTAAATTTGAACTAAAAGGTTTTTTTTTTGAAATTTAAATAGTTGAAACCCTAATGTTTTGAAAAGTTTTCAAAACTTGCCCTCAAGTTTTAGAATTTAAATTTTGATTAAAAGTTTGATTTTGATGTATATTTAAATTCTAAACCCTAATGTTTTGAAATGTTTCAAAACTTGCCCTCATGTTTTGGAATTTAAAAGTTGATTAAAAGGTTTAATTTAAGAATGTCAAATTCTAAAACCCTAGTATTGTTTTGAAAAGTTCAAATCACACCCTTATGGTTTTATTAATTAATTAAGGTGTATAATTAAAAGAGATTTAATAAATCCATAAAGTTTTGGTTTAAAATTTAATTGAATTAAAAGTATAATTGTTAAATTTGACCACCTAATGTTTTAAAAGTGTAAAATACACCATATACTATATATAACATTAAAAGTCTAACATTATATATATGTATGTAAAAGTTAGTCTTACCATTAGTAGGCCTCATTCACGAAGCTCGCCTATAAGGGGTGTTTAAGGAAATTACCTATAAAATGGCAATTGAATGGGTATCCACTCTTACCCACCGCACTCTTGACTAGTAGAGGGTCGTTAGCCGAACGGGTAGGATAGGACAGAACCTTCCATTATAAGTACAATGAAGTACAAAAGTAACTAAATGTTTTACAAAATTCTCAATCTTAGTTACTTAGGCAAAAGTGAATTGATGCAATTCCATGAAATTACACTTTGTACCCTTGCGAAGATGTTAGTGGAGCGTGTGTGGTTTACCGACACACTAAATGGTTCTAAGCAAAGGTAGCAAAGGGTGACTCAATGTTTGTCATAGTTCGGTGGAGCGTGTGTGGATTACCGGCACATCGAATAAGTGACTGTAACATGTGAGGGCACCATGTAAGTTTGCATGCTTATTCACACCCGCTTTGTGATCCTCGGCATCCCAGTCACAAACTAGAGGGGCATATCGAGACTTAAACATGCCATTGAATGTTCAATGAATCTCAAAGGATCTAGGAGTTTTCATAAATTCAAAACTGAAATTTCTTTTTCGTTTTTCATGGTGGAAATTAGTGAATCGTCATTCACTTACCTTCAAATATTCTGCAACTATGTTACGACATCCCTTTTCTAGGTTGTAGCGTATTGTGTTGGGTCGTAGCCTTAATATCTCATTTGGGTGATTTATTAAGGACTCAATCAATCAACTGACTTGAATTTATTTTTCTCCCGTTTTGTAGATGTCAAAGTATGACAACTATGGTATTCCCAAATCTCGTGGAACAAGCTTTCCATATAAAGAGGATATTCCACGATTCGATCGAGGAACAAGAAATCATGCTTCACTTCCTCCACCTCCTCCCATAATTCTCCCTAACCCACAAGTTCGAAGGCTTGAAAAGTTCAAGCTCACTCAAGCCCTTTTGGCAAGTAAACATAAAGAAGGAAAGTCAGTGTGTGCACACGTCCTAGGGATGAAGTCACACATTGACAGGTTAAGAATGTTGGGATCCGTTGTCTGTGAGGAGATGGCTGTTGACTGGGTTCTTCAGTCACTTCCTAACTTGTATAGTGAGTTCGTAAGAGAGTACTATATGATGAACTACGACGTGACCCTTATAGATCTCACTTATTTGCTTATTGCTGCTAAATCAGCAATGGTTTGGTGCAATGGAGAAGCAAAGTTGATTGGTGAATATGCCTTCCAGACCTCTATGGATATAGTTAATGGCAACAAAAGACATGCCATGATCAAAGAGTTTGATCATAAGAGAAAGGCAATATCTGAAGTAATTCCATGTACTGTTCCAAAAGAGTCAATTTGCTTTTATTGCCAAGAGAAGGGGCATTGGAGACGAAGCTGCCCTATTTACCTAAGAGATCTAAGAGATGGGAGAGTCAAAACGTATGGCTCTGCTTTAGGTAAAATCTATTAACTAACTCTTTTAAGCTCCTATTCTAGATTCTTAATACATAATGTGATAAGATTACAATTGATGTTTTGTAGGATCGAAGAAAAGAGAGGAAGCTTAAGGGAAGAAGTGAGCAGAATCTAACCGTGAAGGAATGGATTTCAATTGCATTACATGAAGATTAGATTCTTGAGCTGCTACTTAGAGTTAGAATTAGATTGCTAAGAAAGATGTATTAGCATAGTTTTTCAAAGAATTGCATTGTAAGGACAAATTTTTTCCGCAATAAAATAAATTTTGATTTATCCTTGCAATGGCGTGTATGAAAAATTGATGTTAGAATGTTTCTATTATTAGCAATAATGGATTTGATTCTTAATTATGTTATTTGTGGAAATGTCGAAAATTTACCGAATAGGGAAGGTTTCTCATCGCCCAAGTTTCAATTGGACAGAAACTTGGAATCATGCAACTTGGTTGCACGATGAATGAGAAATTTGGAAATTAGACTAATTCATTGACAAAGTGCAAGTGAAGGACTAGGAGATCGAGTACACAAAGTTGTGTGCTGGTTCCACCACAAGAATAACAAAGATATTCGTCGTGATTTACTGAAGGTTTAGTAAATATGATTATACTTATAAGATTAAGCGTAATTCTGAATTGATTGAAAGAGTTTAAATCAATAGCAGAATGAATAAGAAGAATCAAGTAGGTAGAAAGATAAAAGTTTCTCTATTCTAAGAAGAAGGGAGAGTACCTTTTATGCTTTATGATATGTCTTAATGATTAAGAACCATATCTCAATGGGTCCTCTAAATGAGTCTTAGTGCAATTGTATGTCTACGAAGAGGAATCAAGAATTGAAGAAATGGTTAAAATCAAGAAGTCAATCATACTTCGTTCCAAAACAAGTCTTAGAGTTAAGATTGTGACATTGAGTGACAAGTATTAGGAAGGTTTATAACATTCATCAAATATGGAAAGTTGTGATGTCTCGGATAAGACAAAGACCAACTAGGACCAATTTATGAAGTGTTTTGATAAAAACTACACTAACTTTTGAATATTTGTTTGTCAAGAAATGTTTATTGACAAGAGAATCTTATATGTCAAGGAATCAGTGGGAGTCTTAATTGTCTTGAAAGGTTTCAAGAACAAATCGAAATAGACCTTATCGATCATCACTAGCACACGAGTTGAGGTTTACAACCTATCGTGTTGACATTATTTTGTTTCTGTGTCGTTCCAATTAAGTTAATTATGCATGTGAGTTCTATGAGTTCTCATTCGAATGCATAAAAGGCAAGGACCTTGATCAATGAAAAGTACATTGATAGGAAAAGGTGAGCTGCGTAACTACTTGTAAGACATGGTGGGCAGTTGTGTTACCATAAGACAAAGAAATCAAGATTAAGAAAGTTCGATCCATATGAGTTTGAATTTGTCGTAAACTTTGGTTTTAACAAATTCACATGGATAGGAACACATACACCATTAAAATCTAAGTGTCATAAGATTCCCTCCTTCATGAAAATGACTGTGAGGAAATTCTTTCACCAATAAATATTTTAAGAAGATAGTGATTGTGAAATTGTATTCTCGAATTCGATTATGGTTACGGTATCCCTTTCCATGATTCGAATTGTGAGATTTGACAATTAGTCTAAATTGTTTCGACACACATATGAGCTATCTATGGAAAAGGTGTATAAGTTTAAGAAGCCTTGATAAAAGATTATCAAAGCATTGGGTATTAGAAATATGAACTTAAAGAAATTTAATAGGCATTGTTTTTCTGGAAGTTAAGATGGTTTCTGAATACATGTTAAAGCTAGTGGGAGCATAAGTGTTATGTTTATAATAATCATCTTGATAGTGGGAGCATAAATGTTATGATTGTATGATTATTAAGGCAAGTATTGCAAGTTAGCAATATTAATTGTAGACAACAAGAGTCATACCTTGCAAAGTTGTAAGGGTTGAATAGTTGCTTTGCTATAATTAAGGGAGAGAAAATTATGCTTCATTTCAAATCTAAAGGCATAGGTTGTGGAATGTTAATAAATTTAGTCAAGCATACATAGTGTGTTCTCAAATTTCGATTATCATTACGGCAATCCTCTTCATAGTTCGAATTTTGAGAACGTAGCACATAAAATATTATGGCAGAAGATTGATAAAGTATCAAATCTTTATGTAAGACATTATGCATCGTGTACCATACGCTTCGGGTATAGGATCGATTGCAAATGCTATAATATTTGACCATTCTAAAATTTTCCAAATGTCTGGCGCATTTAGAGGGAAAAAGGACAAGAATCAGTTTTGACTAAGATAATTAAACAACTATCAAAGGACAATCCAAAGTTCGCCGAGGATTGGTCGCTTGTGAGTAGTTGGAAGTATAGTATTGGATGGACCATATCGACATTATTATGAATAGATAAGATTCTATTAAGAATGAGTTGTCATATGGAAAATATGGAAACATGTCCATATTGGGAATTGAATATTGAAAATCTATGTCTAGATTAGAAACTTTTATGCAAAAGGATGTTCAAAGGAATGTACTTTGAGTGAGAGACATCATATCTAAGGAATTGTATTGTAACAATCTCCGATAGAGGACTTTGTAATTTCATTGGTAATAGTCATTGTGACTTTAGTGCAGTGACATTACAAAAGGATCGTTGCATAAAATGTTAGAATCTAACATATTCCATAAGTGGCAAGAATTTGATATTCTTTCACTTGTGAAAAGGATTTGGAGTTGTGAAATGAGTATGAATGGAAATGTGTTCAATTTGATATATTTCACAAAGTAAGAACCATAGGTATACATTGTGTGCATGCTAGGAGCATGGGACAAGTGTAGTAATAATTCGAGTAAGAATTTGATTACCCGAAACAACAAATAATGAGTAATCGATATGGTGATAAATAAAAGGTGTTTTATTTATGCTCAAAGGTTTGAGGCCATATGGGATTAGTATTATTCTTGTGTTTCACTTTGCATGTTTTGACTTCCTGAATAATTTAATTGGTTGAGAACAGTCAAATTATTCGAACAGGCCACAGTCGTTCATATGTTGGAAGTAGGTATGAAGGAAGACTGTCATGAATTGGTGTGTGGAATGTCTAAAGAGTATTAGACATAAGCAAATGTTTGCTGCAACGTTCATGAGTGCTTATGAATATGATTTGAGCATTGGATTAAACCCACGCTCACTTGGATCACTCCATGAATTGTATCACGAGTGATTGGTGAGACGATAACATCTTATATTCTTGAAACCGAGATGTGTGAGTTGTATCTTGCAAATCGGTTGCACATTGATAATATGTAAACGCACGAGTAACTTGGTGTCATAAAACATATTGTTGTGTGTGATTCGGTGAGTGAGTGCAAGCGAGCATTGAATCAAACTTTATCCCTTCCTTTTATCCAAAGTAGGATAAAAGCGATATCTTTGGGCCCCTCGATGATTTAGTGATGACAAACGTAAATGCTCGGCCGGGCTAGGGCTAATTTGATTTGTTCAATTAGTCAGTCGTCATAAATCAGAAGTCGAGAAATAATAGAGAAATAAAAATTAGAAATCATGTCTTATACGATATCTAGAATGGAGGATTATATGATCCCTTATCTAAAGGACACGCGTATCGGATAGGAACAGAGTTGACAACGGCTTTGGAAAGCTACGATTGCGGATCAGGATCTGAAGTCACACGCATAATAGTTATTAGACTTATCCAAGTGGGAGACTGTTGGATTAGTGTCTAAGTCCATAACTATTTTGGTATGTACTTGACCCGATGGTGCATGGGCCTTTTGGGTTTCCTTCACCAAAGCAACTTGATAGGATGAATAATAGAGAGAAAGGATTAAATATGATTTATTAATATATTATGAGAATAATATATTAAAGGAGAAATCATATTGTTTAATTAATATTAGTCAAGAATTAATAAGAATTAAGTTTGTGACTAAAAGACATTAATTAAACTAAGGGACTAGAACTGTCAATTGTATGATAGTTGAATATTGAGCTAATGAACTCCATAATAAAGGGGTGGACGAATTCTATGGGAAACTCATTAGAAATCGTTCCAAGGCCTTTAAGGAAGGAGCCCATGGGTTGGTTAGGGCTTAAGCATCCAAATTAGGGTTTCCTTGTTAGATAACCCTAATAGCCTCACTATTTAAAGAACCCTTATGCCCCAAAAACGTGAAAAAGTTTCCTTCTAGGGTTTCCACACGTTTTGGGCAGCCTCCTTCTCTTCTGTTCTTCATCCTCTTGCTCTTGGTGTCTGTGAACCATTAGAGGAGTGACATTTGAGACTCTAAGCTTTCTAAAGTCATTAGAAGGAGGATTTGAGATTGTTATTGCTACATAACAATCAAGGTATGATCTAAACCCTAATTTATATGTTATATTGATTATCATATACTAGATCTAGGGTTTATAGTCTTGGATAACTTGCATGTACAATAGAGAAACCTAGAACCGAGCATTAGGGTTTGTATGAGCACATAGGATGTTGTTATAGCTAAAACCCATCAGAAGCTTGTCCACGTTTTCGGGGCATAAGGGTTCTTTAAATAGTGAGGCTATTACGGTTATCTAACTAGGAAACCCTAATTTGGATGCTTAAGCCCTAAGCAACCCATGGGCTCCTTCCTTAAAGGTCTTGGAACGATTTCTAATAGGTTTCCCATAGAATTCGTCCACCCCTTTAATATGGAGTCCATTAACTCAATATTCAACTATCATACAATTGACAGTTCTAGTCCCTTAGTTTAATTAATGTCTTTTAGTCACAAACTTAATTCTTATTAATTCTTGACTAATATTAATTAAGCAATATGATTTCTCCTTTAATATATTATTCTCATAATATATTAATAAATCATATTTAATCCTTTCTCTCCATTATTCATCCTATCAAGTTGCTTTGATGAAGGCAACCCAAAAGGACCATGCACCATCGGGTCAAGTACATACCAAAATAGTTATGGACTTAGACACTAATCCAACAATGACAACCCGAATGAAGGATGGTGAACCTATCACGGGCCACATGTGGAAAATGCAAAGGTATTTGGACCGTCTAATGAAGCTGATTGTGAACTTCCCTAAGGAGTTAGCAATAGACATCATTTTGCACTCCATACCATCGTGTTATGATCAATTTCGCATGACATATCACATGAACAAGGAAGAAGTCACCCTTAGAAAACTTCAAGGACTCTTGAAGACCGCCGAAAGTGGTCTAAAGGGTAAGTCGGTTGTTACCACGCCTACTCCTACTCCAACTTCGGCCAATGTCTTGGCAATCGGGCATGGCAAAGGGAAGAAGAGAAAGAACCCTTCTAAGGGTACCAAGGGTAAGACCCTTGAAGGCTCCTCTTCAAGCAAAACCAAGAAAGGTTTTGTCACTCCTTCTGCTAACCCTAATGAGGTTGAATGCTTCTATTGCCATGAAAAGTCGCACTGGAAGCGAAATTGCCCAAAGTACCAGCAAAATTTGAAGGATGGGAAAGTAAAACCCAACCATGCAGGTATATACACTATATTGTCTAATAACTCACCTCATTCTAAGTCTTGAGATCCTTGATATCGGTTGTGGTATTCACATATGTTCTGATTTGTAGGGACTAAGAAGAAGTGAGAATGTGGAGCAGCGAAAGATAAACTTGATCATGCGAAACAGGAAAGCTTCACCTGTCACCAAGATAGGAGTTTATTCCTTGGTGCTAAATAGTGGGTTTACATTAGATTTGAATAAATGTTATTATTCGCCAGAAATGGCAAGAAATGTTATTTCCTTTCATGCATTGTATAAACAAGGTTTTACCTTTTATTTTGATAATACTAATGGTAGTATTGATGCTTTCTTTAATAATGTTCTTTATTTTAAAGCATTACCTTGTGATGCTGTGTATGAAACTGTATATATGTTGTAGATAATCTAGGAAATAATGTATTGTGTATTGACACTTCCACTACCTTAGATAAAGCATCTTTATGGCATTGTCGTCTTGGACATGTAAGCAAGAAACACATAGGCCAACTCCAAATGGATGGAGTCTTGGAGTCATTTGACCTAAACTCAGATGATAGTTGTGAATCTTACTTGCTTGGTAAAATGAAAAAGTCACCTTTTACTGGGACTTGTGCTAGGGGTGAAGTTTTGTTGGACCTCATACACACGGATGTGTGTGGACCCTTCAGAACTACCACAAGAGATGTTAATCGCTTCTATGTGACTTTTACTGATGATTTTAGTAGATATGGATATGTTTACTTAATCAAGCATAAGTCAGAAACCTTTGAGAAATTCAAAGAGTTTAAGCAAGAAATGGAGAATCAGTTGGGCAGTAACATTAAGATGCTTCAATACGATCGTGGTGGTGAGTATCTTAGTATTGAGTTCCTTGACTATCTTAAGGAATTTGGGATTGTCTCACAATTGACACCTCCTAGGACACCACAGTTGAATGGTGTAGCTGAGAGGCGCAATCGGACCTTGTTGGACATGGTTCATTCAATGATGAGTCGAGCTTCGCTACCAATCTCATTTTGGGGGTATTCCTTAGATACTGTCGCCCATATCCTTAATCTAGTCCTTAAAAAGAAGGTTGCCATAACACCTCACGAGGTGTGGACTGGAAAAGTTCCCAATCTAGACCACATCAAGATTTGGGGTTGCGAGGCTTTTGTGAGACGCGAGACTCATGATAAGCTCGAACCCCGAAGCGAAAGGTGTATTTTCATCGGCTACCCACAGAAATCCTTTGGCTACATCTTCTACAAACCCAGTGATAATGTGGTCTTTGTAGGAGAAGAGGATTCTTTCGAGAGAGAGAATTTATAAGCCAAGGAGACAGTGGGAGGCAAATTGACATTGAGGAAATTCAAGAGTTAAGTGGTGAAGCAACCTCAAACCTTAGCCCTTAACCTGAGGAGGAAACTCCTGTTGAGTCGACTGAAGAATCTATACCTCTGAGGCGTTCCACCAGAGTTAGGAATGCATCGGAGCATTATTATGGTTTCCATATTACTGCAGAAGGTGAAACACTTATCAGTGATAACACATTGGTAAATCTGGATGAGCCTAACAGCTACACGAAAGCCATGGCAGGCCCTGAGGCTGCCAAATGCTAAGATTCTATGGACAGCGAGACACGATCTTGTATGACAATCAAGTTTTGAACTTGGTTGACAATGTACCTGATCGTAAGATATTTGGGTGCAAATGGATCTTCAAGAAGAAGACCGACATGGATCGAAATGTACATACTTACAAGGCACAACTGGTTGCAAATGGTTATTTTCAAACTCCGGGAGTTTATTATGATGAGACCTTTTCACCAGTGGCCAACATTAAGTCTATTAGGGTTCTGTTAGCCATTGCTGCATTCCATGACTATGAAATATGGCAAATGGATGTTAAAACCGCTTTCCTTAATGGAAAGTTGGATGTAGATGTTTACATGGTTCAGAAAGAGGGTTTTGTCAGTACAGAGTACCCTAATAGAGTGTGTAAGCTTGAGAAATCTATCTACGGATTGAAACAAGCACCACAGAGATGGAATCTTTTCTTTGATGAGAAAGTCAAAGAGTTTGGCTTTTCGAGGAGTGAGGATGAATCGTGTGTATATGTCAAGGCTAGTGGGAGTATACTTAGCTTTTTGGTATTGTATGTGGATGACATACTACTCATCAGAAATGACATCCCAATCTTACAGGAAGTAAAGTCCTGGCTTGGGAAGTGTTTCGCTATGAAGGACCTTGGAGAAGATGCATATATCCTATGGATAAGGATTTTAAGAAACAGGAGTAAAAGACTAATTGTACTTAGTCAAAGCACCTATGTGGACAAAGTGTTGAAAAGGTTCAACATGCATAACTCCAAGAAAGGTGAGTTAACTATCCAGTGTAATGCCAGACTGAGTAAAACTCATAGTCCCAGTACAGAGACTGAGATAGCTGAGATGAGTCGAGTACCATACGCCTCTGCTGTAGGCTCGATCATGTATGCTATGACTTGTACTCGCCCTGATGTTGCCTTTGCTTTAAGCATGGTCAGCGGATATCAGGGAAATCCTGGCAAGGCTCACTGGACAGCGGTAAAGAATATTCTCAAGTACCTGTGAAGGACTAAGGACTGGTTCCTTACCCTTGGTGGGAGTGATGACTTGAGAGTTGTAGGGTATAGTGATGCTACCTTTCATACTGACAGGGATAATTTCCGCTCTCAGTCAGACTGGGTCTTTACCCTAAACGGAGGAGAAATTACTTGGAAAAGTTCCAAGTAGGAGACAGTGGCTGATTCCACTTGTGATTTAGAGTATATAGCAGCAAGCGAGGCAGCAAAGGAGGCTATATGGCTAAAGAACTTCATCGGAGACCTTGGAGTTGTACCAGCTATAAAGGAGCCTATGGAGATTTTCTGTGACAACAATAGTGCAGTTGCCTTAGCCAAGGAACCAAGAGATCAAGGGAGATCCAAACACATTGATAAAAAAAATATCACTTCATTAGACATCAAATAGAAAAAGGAATCCTCGTGGCAAAGAGGGTATCATCGGATGAGAACCCAGCAGATCCCCTAACGAAGGGACTGACTCGGGTTAAGCATCACCAGCATGCTCGGAGCATAGGGCTGAAGGATGATATTAGTTTTAGTAGTTAGATAATCTTGAAATTTGTAAAATGTAATTGACATTTGATGATAAATAAAAGTTGTTATTTATGAGTTAAGTGTTGCTATCTCTTGTCAATCGTTTACAATTATTTCTTTTTACATGTTTTGACTTCCAGAATAATTATGTTATGGTTTATATCATACAAACTCTCCACAGTCAGTCATATGTTGGAAGTAGATATGACTCAAGATTGTCATGGGTTGGCTTGTAGAGGTCTAAGATGTTGGACAAAGCGGGGCTACAACACTCATGAGTGCTCATAAGTTCTGAGTATTGGATTCAACCCACGCTCACTTGTATCACTTCATGGAATTTATCTCGAGTGATCGTGACACGGTAATATCATATAAGTCTTCAAACCTAGAGATATGATCTGTTACATATGAGTTGGTTATGCATTGATTGCATGAAAACGCATTGGTAACTCGATGTTGTAAATCGTGCTTTTTTGTGTAATTTAACAAGTAGTAGAGCAAACATATGAGTCGAAGTTTATATGTTCCTTCTAGGATTAGAAACGATATATGGTCCCTTCGATGATTTTGTTTTGACCTTTGTATCGGGCCCGGTTAGAACTAAATTGATGTGTTCAGTTAAGTTCTATGTCAAACAAATCGGAAATCGGCAAACAAATGCTGGACAATAAGCAAGACCATGTTCCATGTATTTGTCCGGCTGATATCTAGAATAGAGGATTATATGATCACTTATCTAAAATGGCGCTTCATAGTTCAATAGAGTTTAAAGAGCTACGATTGATGATTGGTTCTTGAAGTCATACTTGCAACTATAGTTATTAGACTTATCCAAGTAGGAGACTGTTGGATATAGTGTCTAAGTCCATAACTATATTTGGTATGTACTTGACCCGACCCAGCATGGTCCATCTGGGTTGCACTTCACCCGAACAATTTATGGATAATCTTTTGAGAATAGTATAAGTTATGATTTATTAATATATTATAAGTTCTAATATATTAATATAAAATCATATTATTTAATTAGTATTGATCTATAATTAATCTAGAATTAATTTAGAGATCAAAAGTATGACTAATTAAATATGGGCTCTTGTATTTATATAGTGTGGGCTAATGCTTATTTGGAATGGGCTAGGTTTGCATGGAAAGTCCATGGATACTCCATGGAGCTTCAACCCATGGATCTCATGGAAATGAAAAGACATGGGTATTAGGGTTTACATGGATGTAACCCTAATCCACCACACTATATAAAGGAGGCTTTGGTTCTTGAAATGACACTAGTTGTGGTGAGTATACTAAGAGGGCCGATTTCAAGAAGGTTGTTACTATTCTCTCAAAGTTCCAAAGTTTGTGGTGATTTGTGATTTCCATTTGACTCATCCACACTATTGGTGCTAGGCTCTAAAACTCCAAGCACTCAACTACAACTACAAGGTAAGTAATTCTACTAGCTTTATATGATTCAAGTTCCCCATGCCATGCTAGATAGGATAAGAACCTTAGAAAAATAATTATTTGCATGTATCTTAGTCAAACATAGATCCAAGGTTTCTAGGGTTGCATGTACATCATAGGAGTGATAGAATGCTCAAAACCCATCAGTCTTCTCCATATCTTATTCCCTAATCTTCAACTAATGATAGCCTGACCTCAATTCAATATTGGAGAAGACAGTTGCACCCCACAATTGATCGAACAAGTCATCTATCCTAGGTGAAGGATACTTATTTTTTATTGTAGCTTTATTTAACTCTCTATAGTCAATACACATTCTCATTATATCATCTTTCTTCTTTACAAAGAGTACTAGAGCACCATAGGGTGATGAACTAGGTCTTATAAAACCTTTTTCCAACAACTACCAGAGTTTTGTCATTAACTATTTCATCTCGGTAGGTGCTAAAATATATGGTGCTTTCGCAATTGGCATCATACCAGGCAATAAATCGCTTATCAATTCTACATGTCTCTCTGGTGGAAATCTTTGTAATTCATCTGGAAAAAACTCAAGAAAATCTCGCACCACAGGTATATCAGTCCTCCCCCTCTTCTCCTTCTTTACGTCTATCACGTATGCCAAGAATGTTGAACATCCCTTGGATAGGCATCTTATGGCCTTCATCATCGTGATGATTCCAGATCTCTATCTACTCTTATCACCATAAACCACGAATGGATTTCTCCAAGTGGGATTAATACGTACCATCCTCCTTCCACATAAGATGTCTGTCAGGTTTTCTCCCAACCAATCAATGCCGAGAATTACGTCAAACTCACTCAACTCAAAAGGCAAAAGCTCTTAATGAAAATCATTTCCTACGAAGTTAATGGTTATGACCTCTAACCTATTGCTAAGATATACAATCCTACCACCATCTACTTCTACTAAGATAGGGGTACTTAGTCTAAGTGGAGATGACCTAATTTTCCTACCAAATTTGTGCGATATAAATGAATGATCTTCTCCAGAGTTGAATAATATATTTGCAGGAATTTGATTATCTAAGAATGTACCTGAAGTAACATTGGTCTCTTCTTTTGCTTCATTGAGGGTCATCTGATAGCTTCGGCCCTTGGGCTTTGGTGGCATGATCCTTGGGATTTGTTTCTCAACCTTTGGGCACTCTGCCTTCATGCACCCCTCCTCTCCATAATTAAAACAAACTTTCATTTGATTGGGAAATTTGTAAAAATATGCCCGGGCCTCTTGCACTGGTCACACCACTTCCCTTCTTGGTTGCTTCCAGGCTTGTTGATTGACCTTGAGAACTTCTTCTTGTTGTTGTTGCTTCCTCTGCTTTCCTCTTTTCACCGACTTCTGCTATCTCACCTTTTCTTAGTCATTACTTCCATAGATTTTGCAGCCCAGACGGCCACCTAGAAAGTACGTCCCTGTATAACTAGCACCGTATACTCACATGGAAATCCCTTTGCATATCTATCAATCTCGGTCAACTCGTTAAGGACCACACACACTGTAAACTCCATTTCTTCATGAAAGAATTGGTGTATTCATCCAGCTTCATGCTTCCCTTATTTAAAGCCAGGAATTGATTCTTCAATTCCAACATGCTCTCAGCCGAACATAACTTTCTCTTAAAGTGGGTTAAGAGTTTGTCCTATGTCAGCTGTATTGGCTTATTGGGATTCAACATCATTTCCAATGTATTCCCCCGATGAAGTGTTGTACCCTTGAATTGCCTTACAGTATAGGTGTTTTGTAGCTTCCCTGTAGAACCACATTTGATAAACGCCAGCTCCATTTCTGAAATCCAGTCCATTACTCCCACTAGACCCCCTTTTCTGTTCAATGATGATGCCTTGCAAGTAGTGAACTCCTTATACTTATAGTAGCCTCTGGGTTCATCATTTCTCTGGACCTTTAGTTGCTTTCGTCTCTAATAACTTTCTGAGTCATCATTATTTCCTTCTTGAACCATTTTTGGTTCAGAAGGAATCTGTATGGTGTTGACTTGCACAACAACTACTAGCTCATTGATCACTAGCGCTCATCCTCTAGCATTAGTTAGTTCTTGAGCTAAGAGATCCCTAAACTCACGTCATTGCTTGTATAGAATTTCTTGCTTCATTGCTCTAGCATCATTTATCGGGATTTGAAAAACAGTTGCTTCGATGTTCTAAGGTGTTGGACCTCCTTCGTTATTGAAGACTCATCCGCTCCTAGTGATCATCATAACGTTTTATAGTCATAGAGGTGAGTATTTTAATACGCCGATATATACTTATATATATATATATATATATATATATATATATATATATATATATATATATACACACACACACACACACATACAAACACATTTTGCACATATTTAGCAGTTAAAGCATCTTTCTATAATATGCTAATGCTAAAGTCTTAAAAAACTAAGGTATCTATCCTAATGTAATCTATCACACACGTCACCAATCATACTTAGCTTCTAAGTTTAACTCTAGAATTTTCCTAAATTTCTAGTTTGCTTAAACTAATGCTCTCATACCAACTTTGACATCCCCCATTTTTGAACCAATTAAAATATTTTCTTTACGCTTTAATAAATTGAGATGCGGAAATTCCTAGTTAACCAAAACATTTGTGAGATAATAGAATCTATTTTATTTAATTAAAAACATTAAGGATGCCATCGTTCATATCAAACATATATTACAGTGTAAATATTAAAAGGTCCTGAAACTACTTATTACAAGCACATATCTTTATTCCACTCAACTTCCTAACTAGACTTCGAGAGTCTTACATCTGCTACCTATGATGCATAAAATGAGTGGGTCAGTTTTAGGAAAACCAGGTAAGATGCATAGGGTTTTCAAGCGCATAATAATTTAATGATAATAATTAATATCATTCCTGCAAACAATAATGTGTGTGTGTGTATATATATGTATATATATATATATATATATATATATATATATATATATAGAGAGAGAGAGAGAGAGAGGAGAGAGAGAGAGAGAGAGAGAGAGAGAGCTAGGTTCAAATGTTTCTAGCAACTATTGTGTGCATGAATGCGCTAATAGGAATTTAGAAAAAAAATAAATAATTAAATAAATCATTTAAGGGTATTTTTGAACCAACTAAAATATTTTCTTTACGCTTTAATAAATTGAGATGCTGAAATTCCTAGTTAACCAAAACATGTGTGAGAGAACAGAAGCTATTTCATTTAATTAAAAACTTTAAGGATGCCATCGTTCATATCAAACGTATATTACAGTCTAAATATTAAAAGGTCCTGAAACTACTTATTACAAGCACATATCTTTATTCCACTCAACATCCTAACTAGACTTCGAGAGTCTTACATCTGCTACCTATGAGGCATAAAATGAGTGGGTCAGTTTTAGGAAAACCTGGTGAGATGCATAGGGTTTTCAAGCGCATAATAATTTAATGATAATAATTAATATCATTCCTGCAAACAATAATGTATATATATATATATATATATATATATATATATATATATATATATAGAGAGAGAGAGAGAGAGAGAGAGATCTAGGTTCAAATGTTTCTAGCAACTATTGTGTGCATGAATGCACTAATAGGAATTTAGGGAAAAAAATAAATAATTAAGTAAAACATTTAAGGGTATTATAATAATCTTTGCATATTTAATTATGGTCGATAATTAATATGTTTATTATTCCTTTAAATATGGCATGTCAAAGTCAAAATTTGTTGAAAAAAATCCTAGCCGATTCTTTTTCTCTTTCTATGGAATTCATCTTCACGCTCCAAAAATCACCACTGACATCAAAATTGAACCACCATTCAAGTTCACTTTGTAATTTGTTGGTGAAGTTCAACTGCTGAATCGATGGTTTGAAGGTTGGTCGCTACCACCAACGTAAGTTTCTTTGATTTTTAATTCATTTACTTCTTGATTGCTAGCAATTCTTCCTCTAAATTCTACTGATTTACGATTCTTCACATGAATTTTCCATTTGATTTATTCACTGATTTTCGATTCATTGATTTCTGATTATCCTTCCTGTTGATTTCCAATTTCACTAGTATACCCACTGTGCTCTCATTTATTCTTTAATTTTAAATATCCATCATTCAAGTTGACTTTGTAATTTAGAATCTGACTTAAATAATGATAGATTGTTTTTGATTTTCATTTGTTCTTGATACTTGATTGTTCTTGATTTTCCATTTGTTCTAGATACTTAATTGTTCTAAATTTGGCTTGTTTGATGATAATGTCTAACAAGTGTTTGTAGAAATGCCTGAAAGAGAATCTAAAGAATTTAACCTTATGGTATGCATTCTGTCAAAATTACTAGCAACACATGTTTAATGTAATTGTTTAAAAAGGTAATTAATTTGTCTGTGTATTATTTTGGTTCAATTTGTGATTTTGAATTCCAATTTCTATTGTCACTCGTTATTGTATATTTGGAATCTAAAATTATACTAGCAGTAAATACGATACTTTTGAATGTATTCTATGTATTCTGTCAGAATGTATTATGCCAGAATAAAATCTATGTGTTCTGCCAGAATGTATTCTATGAATCCTATCATATTCTATACATTCTACCATAATATATAAAGTGATAGTTAATTGCAACTAACATGTTTTTAAGCATTATTAGTTTTTGTTGTATTTGTGATAGGAATGGCCGGAAGAATGCGTTGAAGACCTAATAGGAATAACTTGAAGAATGAATAAAGTTTGATCATACTCACAATTTAAGAATGTGGTTATTTTTTATAAATTTTATTCATTTTTGTTGATATTCTTTTAGAATATATGTATAATTATATTAAAATGTATAAGGCTTTTAGTCTCTAAGAATATGTATGAATTTGTATTTAAGTTCGGATGTATAAGAATATATTAGAATGTTGTTATTTTTCAACCTTGGATTCAAGAATTTTGTTATTCTTCAATAATATTCTAATAGAATAAAATTCTAAAAGAACATCTTTCTAACAAAAAATATTCCGACATAAGAAAATCGGTTATGTTTACAAATTATGTTAGAATTAAAATTGAAATAATTAAAAAAATTCAGATTTTTTAAATTAGGAGAATTAATTATCCCTAAAACTCCGAAAATTTCCTTTTATAAATGTAGTTAATTGTACAAAATATCATTTTGCTAAAATTTGTGTGATTATATGGTACATGTTATCTCATTGTAATATCATACACTCTCAAATCATGTCCATTGATTAATTTCATCCATTGGTCCAGATCTGTGTATTCTGGAACACATAATACTTAGTAAAAACAAAATAACTTAAGCCTATATATATATATATATATATATATATATATATATATATATATATATATATATATATAATCTGACCAAATGCCAAATACCCAACCCAACCGATCCTCATATATCCTAAAGAAACCATTATATGGAGGAATCACCAAACCTGGTAAATCGTTTAGGCAACTCTTTAACTACACTGCTAAAGGAGTCCTTGGTCTGTGTAAGTCATATAAAGACAACCAATATTCAGAGATTTGATAAATATGGTATCCCTTTTTATCTATGTCTGTAGGGTTTCAAAGCACTCCATGGATGATGTCAATGGGCCCCTTTGATGAATTCTAGGTTAAAAGCCCAAGACTTGTCTTTTCCCTATAAATAGTCATGTATTATTCACAATTAGGGTTAAGAGTGTGAGGCAAAATGTAGCCGCCACGTGAGGTTTCTTATGTAGTGTTAGATTCTTTAGTCTATGCTTTAAGTGTAATTTATTCCTCATATTTCAATAAATCGAGTGATCATTCAACATAATCTTCATTATTTGTGTTTGTTCTTATTTTCCGCATCTTGTTCATCAAATCACAATTAGGGTTTTAATCCCAACAAGTGGTATCAGAGCGGGTCTTTGAAGATCTGTTGATTTTTGAAGTATCGGTTCTTGATTTGATGATTTTTCTGCACAAGCTATTGAAGATTTTGGTGTTTTGAGTTTTGGAATCAAAATTATGTTCAAGCTACTGTTCATGAAGATTTATGGTGTATTCTGCTGTTCATGGTGGTATTTTTCTGTTCTTTCGATCTAATTAATTTGTCTTGAGATCAATAGATCCCGTTTGAGGCCATATAATCGAATCTTATTTCGTTTTATCAATATTGATTCCAATCCAATCTTGTTTCTGTAACTTGGGTCAGTTAAAATTTTTGTGCACTGTTCAACTAGTGGTTAAGCCCATATATCCCATTCTTGAATCTACTCACTGCTATCGTCTAATATTGATTTTGTGATTTTCGTTCCTGAAAATCCTTTTTCTTCTGTTCTTGAGTCGATTCCCATAATCAAGCCCTTTATCAAGATCTATTTTGAATTTATCTGGTTTTGTGTTCGATCTACGTCGGTATATTCATTCATCGGATATCAATTTGGATTCCTGATTATATCGCTTTGTTAAGATTAAAGATGATATGGGGTATCATTGATTAAGGGTTGTGGTGTGTAACAGCATCTATTATAATCAATAATTGTTGAAGGATTTCGCTATCTAGGTGAAAACTCAGTCGGAATGGTGGTCAATTGAGCTGGATTGTATTCGATTTGGAGGGTCAAACCATGAAAAGTCAAAATTAAAATGGTGTATCTCATGGTACGAACAATCTCACCAACGATGATTTGCGATCGCACAGGAAATCTGGACCTGGATTCGTGTTTGTACCGGTGTGCTCGGAACGAATGATTGATTCGGTGTTTGGCATCATCGAATTCACAATCGTAATATGGCTCGCAATCGGAAGTGTAAATGGATGGATTGATTTGGAACGAACTGATGCTTAGAATTACGAAGGGTTCGGAACGAAAACGATTGGAACAATATTTTTTTTCTGCGAAGGTTTCGTAATTGGTACCATTATTATAGATCGATTGGATTCGACGGTTTTGGTAAAAGAACTGTGTTCGTTCAATCAATGATGAATTGGGAAGAAGATATTAAAGTTTCATTTTTGGACCCTGCAAATTCAACGATTTGACTCTTTTGGTCCATGTTGTTTTTACACCTTGGCTGTTTTGGTCCATTTCCAGAAACCGTTACAAATCAAAGAGAAATTGATGCAGAGTTACATTTTTAGTCCCTGACTTTCAGCAGTGTGATAGTTTCAGCCTGTTTTTTCGACAATATTGCAAATTTAAGGGCTGGTGAACAATTTTGGATTTTTTTTATTGCACATATTTTTTCGTGAACAGAAAATTATGGATTTCATCAAGTCTTGGCGGTTCGGAAAGTCGTTTTTCGTGATAACGTCAAATTTTCACGACTTTTTCGGATTTTATACTTCATCGTTAATATCATTTTGTCACGGGGGAGCTTAGTAAATTTTTATCCATTCAAGATCATTCTCATGACCATTTGAAGGCTTTATAATCATGTTTTTGATTATAAATCAGGGGAGAATTTGGTATGGCCATTCGAAATTAGATTTGTGACTTTTCAAAGTTGAAGATTTTTGATAAAGCTTGTGGTAGAATTATGAAGGTAGCTTTTACAGCAGAAGTTCTTCATCGAGCTCTGCTAAAGCTTTTACAGAGAAGTATCCTTTACAGCGGAAGTTTTTCATCGAGCTCTGCTAAGGACTTGTTATATCTCCGACTTCTTGTATTTTCTCGATCAAGTGGCGTTACGAATCTTAAAGTTTGGGTTGTTACATGATATTTTTGATGGCTTATATCATTAGCTTATTTGAAGATCGTTGTGACTTGGAGGGGGAGCTCTTCAAAGACAAGAAGTGATTCAGTTTCTTTGTTCTGAAATGGGTTTTTATGGCGGGTTTGGTTTTCATGAAGATTCTTTGGGATTACATTCGAAAATGAAGTTTAAAGACATTACTTCAGTGCTTGATTTATATATCCTAGAGCTCATGTTTGAAGACTATTGAAGAATCAAGATTCGTGGATTGCTTCATATATTCCTCGTTGCAGATCTTTTTATTTGCTAGATGCTTGTTTTGGAAGTTAAAGCATTGTCATCCATTCCATACTTTGAGGGGGAGATTGTAGGGTTTCAAAGCACTCCATGTATGATGTCAATGGGCCCCTTTGATGAATTATATGTTAAAAGCCCAAGACTTGTCTTTTCCCTATAAATAGTCATGTATTATTCACAATTAGGGTTAAGAGTGTGAGGCAAAATGTAGCCGCCACGTGAGGTTTCTTATGTAGTGTTAGATTCTTTAGTCTATGCTTTAAGTGTAATTTATTCCTCATATTTCAATAAATCGAGTGATCATTCGACATAATCTTCATTATTTGTGTTTGTTCTTATTTTCCGCATCTTGTTCATCAAATCACAATTAGGGTTTTAATCCCAACAATGTCCATGGGTTATAAGACCATGCTAGCAATGTAATTCACTAGACCACCTAGAATAGTCAAGTGTTGTCATCTACTCTGGTCGATGACCCATACATACTTGACAGTTGTCTGATCTGGACCCACCATTTCTGGTCATCCAAGAAAGAGGAGGAATACAACACTCCGCTATATAATCATACACTCTACCCAAAATGAAACCTATCTAATGTCCAACTTCTTGGGAACTAAACACCTTTTTACAAGTCTAATATAACTAATCTAGACTTATACTAAGGGAAATCAATGTCCAATACATTTTCTAATCCAATAGTATTATCATATTTATACAAGTAACACTTAACACAGATGATACATGTAAAAATTTAATGTATCTTAAATAATACTTTTAGTTTAATACTATGTTATTGATGGTAACTACACACTCACCTGACAAGGTATCTGGTGATTGGTGAATCAGGTAAAGCATTTCCTTACACCTTTTCCAAAAGACCTAGATATATATAACGTAAGGTCTTAGTCTAATTCATATCTTATGGAACTATTATCCTATGAATTTAGATTCCTCAACAATGCCAAAGTCTAGTTCAAGATCTATCAAGTAAGGATCTAACTACCAAGCTGACATAACCATTCTAGGTACCTCTCCCCTAAGTAGATCAATTAGTATAACGACTTTGGATCATTGATAAATCTTAATTATAAGTTCCTAGCAACAACTTATAATTATAATCGTAATTTATACGAAAGCAGTGTAAATGTTGCTTACTTATAGAGTACAATTGATGAGAACCAGGAGCTAAGAGGGTAGAATACTGACTCGGGATCTCTTACTCAAAGGATACTACTCATTTAGGGGTGTCGCATGGCTTCGTGCCAGGACACAAATGAAGGATAAATGCTATAAAATTAAGATTTCTTGATAGAGAAAGTGTGTAGGGGTGTGGAAATGAAAGTATATACAAAGTGGAGTATTTATAGGCGAAAAACGACGCACCACACACCCTAGGCTTGTGCGTCACGCTCTAGGCTGACGTTAGCCCACTGGTTAGCTTATACGCTTCCTGATTTGGGTGGGGCGGTGTGGCTAGCTTCGGGCACAAGCTATGCACGACGTACGCGCACGTTCAAATTTCAGATTTTTAAAACTGCATAACTTCTTCATACAAAATATGTTTTTGACGTTCTTTATATCCCCGATAATACAACTTTGATTTAGAATCTGTCGGTTAATTTGACTTTTTTTTTTCCAGACAGGCTTAGATAGTTAAATCTCTTATAAAATGCATAACTCTCTCTTATTGTGTCTGTTTTCAATAGAATTTATCCCGTTGGACACCAATTAACGAGATCTTCAACTCTTGTTTAGATTGTTTTGGCTAAAACTCGACCGATCTAAAATTTGATTTCTGAGTTGAATATTGTTATCCTGAATCTTAGAAAACTCATAACTTCCTCTCACGAAGTCAGATTTAGAGGTTCTCTATATGCACGCTCTTGGTTGAAAGACTACTACGACTTTCGTTTAGATTACTTAAGCTAAAAATTGATTGATCAAAATTTCACTTTTTAAGATACGCAAAGTCGTGTCGGCTTAATCACGAAACTTCGAAGAAGCATAACTTCTTCATATGAAGTCGGATTTGAACGCTCCTTATATCTATGGATTCCTTATAACATATATCAAAACTAGCTTAAGATTATTTGTCCTAAGTATCTTTTATCTTTTAGACGTATTTTAATCTTATTTATACTATTAATAAATACTTATACAATTTGCATAAAGTATCATATAAAGGACATAAGCACATAAATACGTGAATAGTCCTTTCTTATTCATTCATATAAAGGTTATAATAGTTGACCACAGTGATTACAGACTATGACTAATCTTTACAGGAAACGCGGGCATTACAATTTGACCCCTTAACCATTATCCGCTATTTTAATGTACAAGCTTTAAGGTTATTTATTATTTTGGCCTCGATGACCACCAAATTTTGGCGCCGTTTCTGTGGATTTGTTTATTTTTAATCAATTTGTTTCTCTATGCCCAAATCTCAACGTACAGGTACTTGATTTACAATCTAGAAATTGAAAAAGAAGCAAGGCGTTCGGAAAAAGGAAAGGATAATAGCACGTGGTCAAACTTCTAACCCTAACGTGGACCTGGAGGTTGAAACTGCTTTCTTTAGTGACGCCGATACCGAAGTAGATCCCAATTCTAGCCCTGACCCTCGCCAAGAGATTCCCGAAACACCACCACTACAACAAAATCCACCTATCATAAACCAAAATTCAATGGAGAAAGGAGAAGAAGCTCCTGAGAGAACCTTGAGACAAATGATGGAAACCAATGTCACACAAACACCAATCGTATTAATTACCCCGTTTTGGAAGGAGGCTCAGAATTGAAGTCAAGCTTAGTTCATCACCTTCCAACTTTTCGTGGATTGGAAAATAAAGACACATATAAACGCTTAAAGATGTCCCACATCATTTGTACTACCATGAAGCCACAAGGGTCAACTGATGACCAAATCAAATTAAGGGCATTCCCCTTTTCATTTGTGCTATTAGTATTTGGCCCTAATAGTACATTATATACGATTACAAATAACGAAGATACTACTATTTAGGGGATGTATACCTATCTAAGTAAAGGTTTGATCCTAATTACTTAGATTACGGATTAGATATATATTTTATATATACAATATATGACTTCCTAATGTACAAAGATCACTAAGATCATTGGGTTCATGCTGACGATGGCACTGGCACAGGTGGTCAACGTGTAGTGTTTGACTCATCATATTATAAGGTGTGACCTTATAATCCCCCCCTAATTGATAATGTCAAAAATAATCTTCAAAAAGTTCTTCAAAATTTGCTCCTGCTAAAAATAAAAACTTCCTTTCTTGTATATAATTTCTTATATTTGACAATAGAGTCTAATCTTCATTTAGAGATATTTTCCTAGAAACAAATGAGCATATCTCCCCCCTGAGAGAACGAAGGATATCTAGGGTATCTCCCCATGAGAATATGAATATGTTATGAAAGTATCTCTCCTTGAGCAAATGAAGGGTATCTAGGGTATCTACCCTTGAGAATATGAATATGGTATGCAAGTATTTGTCCCCCTTTTGGATATCAGCATCATTGTTGTACTAGCAGAAATGATCAGTGTATCAAAGTTATGCTATCAGCGAATCAACATTGCACCTGTCAATGGAGTGAGATCGTGATGCCTCCTGAAAACATGGGTTTGAACTATCATTCATTGACATATTATTGTGAAGTATCATCAGCATATTGTTTAATACGTTGAATCATCATCTTCTTTTATTAAAATAATCAAGGGAGAGAGTGGGATGATGCATGTAATACATTCTAATATGGAATGTACCCATCGACATTGAGTGTTGAAGTTTTATAAGTGTATGGCTAATATAGTGAATCATCAACTCCTATAATAAAAGATTTATTAGGAGGGAATGGGTAGGTGCGTGTAATACATCATGGGACGTGATATACCCATTAGCACAGAGTTTTAGAATTATCATCAGCGTCTAGTTTCATATGTTGAATCATAAAATTCTAAAGAAGAAAGTAAGGCAAGAATGGATTGATGCGTGTGATAAGCTATGGTACATAGTCTAACCTTCGACACAAATTTTTCAAGATTTCATCAACGTATGGCATGTTATGTTGAATCATGATGCTTTTAAGAAGAATTAAATGGCAAGAAGGGATCAGTGCATGTGATACCTACGGGCTATGATACATTGACTAACCATCGGCACAGAGTTTCAAACGTTTATCAATGGGTGGTATATCTCAGTGAATCGTTAAGTTTTATCAAGAAGTGTCTAAGAAAAGAATGGAATGTTTCAATCACGTTGAGGTCAAATCAGCATGAATCATAAACAATGTAAACTTATCAACAAGAAGTGGTTCATCTTCTATATCATGAAGTAAAGTTTCAGTCAAGAATTTCAAATTCACTATCAACTCATTTAATATGGTACAAGACAAAAAAAATTGGTAAAAGGATAAGAATGTAAGGGATAGTCAATAAATGACTAGTTAAAAAGGAATAAACAACTTTTTCAGAAGACCAGTACATAGCCTGTTTCAGGAGAATCATAAAACTAATGCTAGAAAAGATTTTGATTTTCAAGCTCATGAACAATTTCCTTTCTTCGAGAAATCCCCCCCCCCCTAAAAATTGTATATAAAAGAAAACACTAGGAAGATCAAATACATCTACATAAAAACACAGTTCACAACATGAAAAGAGAGAACACGCCTTTAACCATTAAAGTATTGTAGATAGATTCCAACCTAGAAGAATAAGAACCAATCTTTGTAACCAACAAGTTAATGGGATCTAATATGTGTAACCATCGAGTTGACAAGATCAACACAAGGGCACTTGAGGTTTTATCATATTATGAGTCGGTAGATGAAACTATGACTCAATGTATTGATGGTGGCTTTTTACATCCATAACAGTGAGTGGAGGAGAAAGAGGGTATTATCAATGAGATAAATACATGATGCGAACATTCTCCTTAACAACCAGAGCATTCAGAACATCATGAACGACCCAACTCTTTCTAAATCCAGAAGGAAGAGATGCAGATCAACTATAGATAAAATATTGATAAACCTGAAAGAGAGAATACAGAGAAAAGAGAGCACTTGTAAACATTATATACGAAAAGTAAGCAAGCTATGTATGCTTCTTTATTGAAAGCAAGATAAATAAATTACTTGTTTTTGTGTTTTAGTATTTAAGAAAGAAAATAAAAGCAAGGTGTTTCAAAGCAAGCTAAAAAATTTAAGTCATTGAAATCATCCCGAGATCAGCAATCAATTAATTCAGGGTCTTCTCATCCAATTCCTTAGTGAAAATGTCAGCTAATTGATAAGTGGATGGGATGTAGAATAGTTCCACTTTGCCCTTCTTAACTATGTCCCTAATGAAGTGATGACGAATGTCAATGTGCTTGGTTTTATAGTGATGCACCAAATTTTTTGTCATTTGCATGGCATTGGTGTTGTCACAACAAATGGGAGTCTTTGAGAAATTGAAACCATAATCTAAGAGTTGGTTTTGAATCCAAAGAATTTGAGCACAACATCTTCCAATAGCTACATATTTAGCTTCAACGGTAGAACAAGCCACTAATGTTTGCTTCATGTTAGACCAACTCAACAGTCTATTTCCCAAAATTTGAGCTCCTCCTGAAGTACTTTATTGATCAATGCCACACCTACCATGATCTAAGTCAGTGTATCCTACCATCTTCAACTCAAAATAACGAGGATACCATAACCCAAGATTGGGTGTATGTTTCAAGTAATGAAAGATCCTTTTACAGAGAGAAGATGAGATTCCTTAGGATAGGCTTCATATCGAGCACACAATATGGTGGCAAACATAACGTCAGGGCGAATGGATGTAAGATAGATCACTTATCTTATCATTCTTCAATACAGGGTTACATTGACATCAGCACCAGTTGGATCAGCGGAGATAGACGCTAATCAAGACATTGGAGTCTTCGTCGGTTTGCTATCAGAAAATCCAAACTTCTTCAATATCTCTTCAGTGTATTTAGCTTGACAGAAAAAGATTCCATTAGTGAGTTGTTTGACCTGCAAACCTAAAATGAAAGTTAGTTTACCCATCATACTCATTTCAAGTCTATTGGCCATAACCTCAGAGAAGTCATAACTCAACTTTTCATCAACAAATCCAAACATGATATCATCAACATACACTTGAGCAAGGATTATGTAAGATCCTTACAACTTGATGAACAAAGTGTTGTCCATTTTCCTTGTTTGTATCCACTCTCTAGAAGGTAACTAGCCAGTGTGCCATACCATGCCTATGTGTCTGCTTCAAACCATAGACAACTTTATCAAGACGATATACATGATTGGGAAATTCTTCGCTTTCAAACCGTGGAGGTTATTTTAGAAAAAAAAATCTTCTTGAAGATCCCCATATAAGAAGGCAGTCTTTACATCCATTTGATAGACTTTGAATGAATGAAGAAAAAGATAGGAACAAACGATTTGCTTCAAGTCTAGCAATAGGGGAGCAGGTTTCGTCATAGTCCAAACCTTCCAGCTAACTCAATCCTTTGGTCACAAGTCTTGCCTTCTTTCTAATAACAATTACATCTTCATCCACCTTGTTCCTTAACACCCAGAGAGTACCAATAATAGTCCTTCCTTGAGGCCTAGGAACTACAGTCCATACCAGATGACGTTCAAACTCATTCAACTCATCTTGCATAGCTTTGATCCATTTAGTTTCCTTGAGAGCATCAGCAACATTCTTTGGTTCAATTATCAAGAAAAGGTTCACAAACATGCAAAAGTAACTGTTGACTCTACTACGAGTGAGAATCCTAGAATTGGCATCTTAAATGATTTGAGACTCAGGATGATCTCAAAGAATTCTAGGATTAGTATTTTCATTCATATTATTCGAAACTAAATCTTCCTAAAATGAGTTGAATGGCTCATCTTTTTTAGAGTCAGGATGGGAATTGACAATTTGATCCATATTAGGAACACCGGGCTTAGTGATATTTAGCAAAAACTCAAGAACATGGTGTGATGGACTGAGAGTGAGCTCACTTAGAATGGAAGATGGGTGATCAATTCGATCATGAATGAATAAATCTTCATTGAATGTGACATGAGTACTTTCCTCAATGGTTTTCCTTGAAATATTGAATACCTTGAAAGCCTTTGACACACTAGAGTACCCAAGAAGCACTCTTGCATTAACTTTAGCTTTGAACTTTTATCGCTGATCTCTTTGATTCAAAATGTAGCAGACACATCCAAACACAGGAAAGTAAGAAATGTCAGGTTTTCTCCCCTTAAGCATCTCATAGGCGGTTTTCCCATGACGCTTTATAATGATGGAACAGTTTTGAGTGTAACAAGTTGTGTTGACAGCTTCAGCCCAAAAGGATAGAGGAAGACCAACTTCAACAACTATAGTTCGCCCAAATTCAATGAGATTCCAATTTTTTCCTTAAGCAATGCCTTTTTGTTGGGGGCTCTAACAGTAGAAATTTTGAGAAATTCCTGAATTTGAGCAAAACTCTTCTAGGGAGGAATTTCTGAATTCGATGCCATAATCACTACATAATTGCTTGACTTTATGGTCATAAAGAACTTCCCACTGCTTGATGAGTGATATGATTTCATCAACAACGTGACTTTCTTTCTCAAAAATATCACCCATGTAAATCTTGAATATTCATATAGGATGACAAGGATTAACTTCTTTCAAGATCTTGACTTAATTGGGATCGGTCCAAATAGATCCATATGGAGGAAATGAAAGGTTTTGGTGATGGTGGAACAGGACTTTGGCCTCAAGTATGACTTGGTTTTCTTTCCTTTTTCACATGTTGTACAGAGTATATCTTTAACAAAATGCATCTTAGGAATTCCTCGCACAAGCTGATTCCCATAAATGTTTGATATGTTCTTGAAGCTCAAGTGAGATAGTCTCTTGTGCCACAACCAGTTCATATGAGATTGAGCATGAGAGAAGAAGTAGCGTCGAAGAGAGTTTTCAGCATAAAACATGTCCAGAACATAGATACCAATCTATCAATTTGCTGTTAGCACAATGACATTCTTTTAATCAACAACTTTTCTTTCCTTCTTGTTGAAATGAACTTCATAATCAACATCACACAGTTGGCTGATTGAGATGAGATTATACTGAAGACCTTTTACATATGAAACATAGTTGAATACAACATAATTGCATTTAATACTGTCATGTCCCTTTGTAGCTCCCTTTCCATTGTCTTTGTATATAACAGTTAGACCATCCTTTTATAGAAATTCATCCAGAAGTGACTTGAATCCTTTCATATGTTTTAACCTACCACTATCTAAGTACCAAATATGTTTTTTAACCTAAAAAAATAAAATTTACAATTAGTATACACTGGCCCATTTTGCAATAGGTCACTTAAGAGAAAATATGATAACAGGCATCAGGGAGACGATTTAATGAGTTTACCTTTTGATCCATTTATTATTTCGAGTCATAATGTGCTCAGCACGAACAGAGCATTCTTCAAATGTAAACTCGTTGACTCTGTGAAAAGCCTCACCACACCGATAACAAACTCTTGTTCCAAAATTCTTTCTTTTAACATTAGAGCTTTGATTTCTTTTGAGAATAGAACTTGAGGAATTTTGATCATTATATTTGAAAACTTTTGCTTTAGTTCTCAGCCAAGGAGTGTCATCGATGGTGTGCTAAGATGTCACTTATTCATAGGACATATGAGATGGATGAATCATCTAATGTAGAGAGCTTTGACTGGCCTACATATTCAAAATTACTAACGAAGCACTGAGGAAACATGCTGAGAATTTCGTTTATAGAATGAGCTTCACATCGAAGATGGAAAATTTTAGCAAGATCTTAGTGGAGGACAAAACATACTCATGATGAGGAGGTTGAATAGAAGGGTGAAGAGCAGATAAAAGAGATATACATTTGGTATTGCCATTTGAGTTGGTAGTACAACGTGTATCAATCAGAGTTTGATTTATGTAATAGGTACTCAAAACTCTAGTTTTAAAATCTTTCTCGAGACTATCAGCGTTATAAAAAGTGTGTTTAGTCTTAACTTTTTTTAAGGAAATAATACCTTCAATATCACCACCAAGGATTTTCTCACATAGGTCAGGAATTTGATCATTAATAATTCTCGAGACATTACATTGGGAAAAAGACCAGTTACTTAAAATAAGCTTAATGCTTCTTGCATGATAGATAGTTTTTTCTTTTTCAGCATCAAAAAAATATTGGTTAGTGAGATACAAGAGTTTTCCTTTTTTAAGAGAGAAAGGGAGTTCTCAGAAAAAGAAAGTTTTTCTTTAAGATTTTCCAAATCAATTTTGAGAGAAGATTTTTCTTTATTGGAAATAGAAAGATCAAAACGTAGATGATCAAACATGTCAGTTTTTTCAGTAGAGGAGTAGTTAACAAAATTCTTTACTTGATACATGGAGGTTGAGTCCCAGTCCTGAGACTTAGAGTCCTTAGTGGCTAGAGAAAGATCAGCATCAAAAGTACCGAGGTTGTCCCTTAGTTCTTCAGCATGAGACTCGATGATTTGAGCCATGAGACACTTACCTTTACTAACTTCATCATCAGAAAGTCCTTCTCTGTAGAAAGCGGCTGATAAGGTGTTCATCATCTCTTGTGCAGTTGAGCCATTTTGAACCAAACGATATACATGATATAGAAGAGAATTTCTAATAGCAATCCTCGCCTTCACATTGAGATTTAAAAATTGTCTCTTATATGTTGCATCCCAGCAGAGACTTCTCCTTTGGTCCACTACCAAATGCATTATCATTGGAGAATAGATGCATAAAGACAATGAGACCCTTGTTAATGACATCAAGCATATCATAGTCCATAGTTGAAGGACATCCATAGCCTTTGATTTCCACATAACAAAGTTGAGTTCATCGAAAAGAGGGATATTTCCAACAACATACGATTTGGGGTTAAAAGATATCGACATGCTAACTTGAGCGTATCGTAAACTAGCTCTGATACCAATTGAAAGCTTGTATTAATCGGATACACTCAAGTGTGAATAACAAAGAACAAACAAACAAATAAAAGATTAAACAAAAAACTAAAGAACACATATAATCACAAATATACTTTCACTAAAAAAGAGGGTTCTCACAAAGAGAACAATGTCACAAAGCCGGCACAAAGATCTATTAGGCTTTGACCCTAATAGTACATTATATATGATTACAAATAACAAAGATCCCACTATTTAGGGGATGTATACCTATCTAAGTAAAGGTCTGATCCTAATCACTAAGATTACGAATCAAATATTATATATATATATATAATGTATAACTTCCTAATATACAAAAATCACTACGATCATTGGGTTCACGCTGACGCTGATCATACTGACACTGGCACTGGCACTGATGGTCAACGTAGTGTTTGACTCATCAGATCATAAGGTGTGACATTACAAAGACAACTCTTCAACACTATAGCCACAAATTCTTAACACTTTGTACCCCTCCAAGACATGAAGAGAGACACACATCAAAAGTCTAATGAAGTGATGACATCAATTTTATAGGCACAACTTAAAGATTTGACATTCGTTGTTCAAAAGTTAGCCATAGGAGGTACTCCACAAGTGGTGGTATGTGGAATTTGTGCAACAATGCGACATCTCACGCATATGTGTCTCATTCTTCAAGAAGATGTGGAACAGGTAAATGCCACGAGAGAATTTCAAAACTACCACAACTAGCCACCCAGTTATCAAAATGCTTATAACTCAAGTTAGAAGCCTAATACTAATATGAGCAACAACCCAAGACCATTGCCTCAAAATGTATTGGTTAGACATTCCTACCCACCACAACAACCCTATTATTAACATCCACAACCCCATTATGAATCCAAACCACACCCTGACATCATCACCAACAACCTCCTCAATTCCAACCTAGTAGCTTCAGAATGTCTCTTGAAGATATTGCCAAGTCTCTCGCCACTAGCACCCAACAATTCCAAAAAGATACAAGAACTAGTATCTCCAACATTGAAGAACAAGTGGGGATATAGTTACATCCTTGATCAAGTTGGATTCCCTTGGAAAACTACCTTCTCAAACCGAAAAGGACCAAAATGTTAATGTGGTTACCTTGAGGAGTGGTAAACAAAACGGACAGAGTAGCTCTAAGAAGAATTCAAGGGTAGATGAGGAAGAAATAGAGATCACTCCCATTGAAGATCCCACTGTCAAGAATGATGCACAACCTAGTGTTCCAAAGAAGACTACCCCTATAGTCACTCCAATAGCCACTCAACCACCATTCTCCTACCGACTTGCTACTTCAAAGAAGAATGTAGAGGAAAAATAGATCCTGGACACCTTCTGAAAGGTGGAGGTAAACATTCCATTACTTGATGAAATCAAGCAAATCCCTAGATATGAAAAATTTTAGAAGGAACTTTGCACAAATAAAAGAAAATTGAAAGGGAATGAAAAGATTTCAATGAATGAAAACGCATCTGCGATTTTACAAGGAAAACTCACACTTAAATGCAAAGAACCGGGAATGCTTACGATTACTTTAAAGATAGCGGATGTTAATTTTAGTAGTGTCATGCTTGATCTTGGTGCTTCTATTAATGTCATGCCCTATTCGATATACGAATCGTTAAATGTTGGTCCTTTAAATGAAAATGGTGTCATAATTTCACTTGTGGATAAATTAAGTGTTTTTCTTAGGGGTGTCTTAGAAGATGTTTTGGGGCAAGTGAATCAATTGGTCTTCCTGAAGGATTTCTATGTGATTGATTTAGAGGAACAAGTTTCCTCCAAATCGGCTCTAATCTTGCTTGGAAGACCATTTTTGAAAATAGCTAGGACATAATTGATGTGTATGCGGGTAATTTAAAATTGGAATTTGATGGTGAAACAATAAGATTTAATATTTATGATGCAATGAGATATCCTAGTGATGTCTCATCTTTATATTTTGTTGATGTTGTTGAACCACTGACCCAAGAATTATTTGAGTTGAAAAATGGTGACATGTTGGAGATGATTGTAGGAAAAGGGTTTCATTGTGGGAAACTAACCAATAAATTGAAGCTCTATTTTCTAGATCCCAAAGTTGAAAAGTTGGTTAACAATTTGGAGGTAAAGAAAACTACACAATTCGATGTCAAGGACATTGAGTTGCCCCAAACTCACACGAAGTTGCCACCTTCCATTGTTTAACCATCAGAATTGGAATTAAAAGTCTTACCTTAACACTTGAAGTATGTTTATTTGGGAAAGAGCGAGACTCTTTCGATTATAATTTTAACCGAATTTGAAGAATACTAACTCCTCCAAGTGTTAAAGTAACACAAAGAGGTTATGGGTTGGATGATTGAGATATCAAAGGATTGAGTCTCTCCACTTGTATGCATAAAATTTTGATGGAGGATGATTGCAAGCCAAGCCGATATGCACAAAGAAGACTGAATCCACCCATGATGGAAGTTATGAAGAAACAGATACTGAAGCTTCTTGATGCGGGGAAGATCTATCCAATTTCGGATAACAAGTGAGTGAGCCTAGTGTAAGTGTTACCAAAGAAGACGGGAATCACGGTGGTCGAGAACAACAAAGGTATTATGGTCCCCACTCGTATGTAAAATGGGTGTAGGGTATGTATTGACTACCGAAAGCTTAATGCAAGCAAGAGAAAAGACCATTTTCCATTACCCTTCATTGATAAAATGTTAAAAAGGTTGGCTGGGAAATATCATTATTTTTGTCTAGATGGGTATTCCAGTTTTCACCAAATCCCCGTGGCACTAGAAGACCAACAAAAGACAACATTTACATGTCTATTTGGCACTTTTTCATACCGTAGAGTGCCATGCGCATTATTTAATGCCCCGACTACTTTCTAATGTTGTATGTTTAACATTTTCTTGGAATATGTCGAAAACATAATTGAAGTTTGTATCGTATGGTATACGAAAACTCCTTTCAAGAGTGTTTAAACAATCTCACAAAGATTTTGAAAAGATGCATTGAAACAAATTTGGTTTTAAAATTTGAAAATGCCATTTTATGGTGATTCAAGGTCTCATTCTAGGTCACATTGTGTCAAAGATAACAAGACCAATGTGCCAACTCTTGCAAAAGGAAGTTCGTTGCGAGTTCAATGAGGCGTGCAAAGAGGCTTTTGACAAGCTCAAAGAGTTGATTACATCCCTCTCCATCATACAAGCACCAAATTGGGATCTCCATTCTGAGATCCTGTGTGATGCAAGCAATTATGTTATAGGCGCCGTTTTGGGGGAAAAGAATGGAATAGCCTCTCATGTGATCGACTATGCATCAAGGACACTAGACAATTCTCAAAGCAACTACTATACCACAAAGAAGGATCTATTGGCCATAGTGTTCACTTTGGAGAAGTTTAGGCAATATCTACTTGGTACCAAAGTTATATTGTATTAAGATCATGCGGCTCTCAAGTAATTGATAACAAAGAAAGATGTGAAGACAAAACTCATATGTTGGATCTTACTATTATAAGAATTTTATTTAGAGATTTTGGACAAGATTAGATGCGAAAACCTTGTCGCCGACCATCTAAGTTGGATCATTTCAAGTGAAACTCCTTTCCCATTGCGAGATGAGTTTCCAAATGAGCATCTTTTTTCCCTTACTCAATCTATTCTTTGGTATATTGATATCGTTAGCTTTTTGGTCACAAAAAGGTATCTCGACACATTTACATGTGCTCAAAAAGATAATTTGAAAAATGATGCAAAATACTATATATAGGATGAACCTTATTTGTGGAAACATTGTCCTTATCAAATCATTAGGAGATGTGTACCCAACAAGAGTATCAATCCATTGTGTAATTTTGTCATGAACTTGCTTGTGGGGAACACTTTAGACCTAATGGAACTTTGAGAAACGTTATTGAATGTGGTTTATATTGGTCAACCATGACATGTGATTGCTATTTGTTTTATAAAAGTTGTGAACGGTGCCAAAGGACGAGGAATATTTCTCAAAAGAATCAAATGCCACAAAATCCAACCTTATTTGTGAAGTTCTTGACGTATGGGGGATTGATTTTATGGGCATGTTTCCCATCCCATTTGGCAATATTTACATCTTGCTCGTAGTTGACTATATTTCTAAATGGGTTGAAGCCAAAGCCACAAGACCGGGTGATGCCAAAAGGTTGTCAAGTTTTTAAATTATAATATCTTTGTGAGATTTGGTGTGCTCGGGGCCTTAATTAGTGATAGAGGGACACATTTTTTCAATAAGAGGATGAAGGCTCTATTGAAGAGGTACAATGTGACTCATCATATCTCTACCATGTATCATCCCAAACGAATGGACAAGCGGAGGTTTCAAACTGGGAAATCAAGTCTATCCTCGAGAAAACAGTGAATCCAACAAGAAAGGATTAGAGTTTAAGTTGATGATGCCTTATGGGCTTACTGGACCACTTAAAAGACCCTGATAGGCATTTCTCCAGTTAGATTGGTTTTTGGAAAGCCATGTCATATTCCCATCGAACTACAGCACCATTCATTTTCGGTGGTCAAACAATGCAATTTCATCATTGATGAAGCGGGGAGACATAGGAAGCTTCAACCTCAAGAGTTTGAGGAATTGTGAAATGACTCATATGAGACCATGCATCATTCCAAGTCAGCCCATACAAGACCGTTTAACGTCATGCTAGACCGCGCGGAGCGTTATGTGACCGTGTTGACCAACGCTAGACTAATTTGGACTCAGTTGACTAATTAGTTTGATCAAGATTGACCGCCTTAACTTAACTTAATCATTTCATGAAGCCCCCCCCCCCCCCCCCCCCCCCGCTAGAACAACACAGCTAGCCCTACCATCCTCCTCTATTCTCTCTCTCCCAAAGCATCCTCCACAACCCATTTCGCCTGAAAAACGCGTTTTTCTGGAATTCTACTAGTCGGATTTCAACGAAACCACTGCCAGTCTTCTCTTTTTCTTTTCCTCTAAAAACCCCGCCAAAAAACCCCCGATCCATTAAAGGAGCTACCATCGTCACCCATCCCCCTTCGCCTCCTTCTCGGACACTTTTTGGCCTATTCCGACCACCATTTCCAATTCCAAAACCGGAGTTGTGCTCTACTCACATTCCTCTACGAGCCTTACTGAAAAGTTTTCCGAAAACTAACCAAAATCTTTTACCAAAAAACGAACCGTCGCTAATCTCAGCTTTTAACGGAGAATTCGTTGTGTTGCACCTTTAAGTAAGACTCAAGCATAGGGTTGTAGATTTCAGATCATTTTTCAGATTCTGAGCGACTTGACAGATCCAGTTTCAGAATTCCAAATTCGAGCTCACAATGGAGTTGACACATCCATTCCTTTTCATTCTCTTATCTTGAATATGTGTTTAATTTTTCAAAAACTTAGGAATTCAGTATATCTTGTCTATATGATTATTTGTCTTGAATCATACATAGGCTTGTTTTGGTTGGTATAGATCTCTTTCAGAAACCCTTTGCACATGTAGAAATCACAAAAACACCTAGTGCCTAACACAAAAAAAGAGTCGGGAAAAAAGAACCTAGTGGCCCAAAATTCTCTAACAAGAAACATGATGAAGCCTATCAAGCCCTTTCATAAAGATAGATCAAACCATCCAGATTCATTTGTCATGACATATATTTATCATTAGGGGTATTAAATGGTGTCACTGCCTTATTTGAAAACATTAGTTAGGGAGACTTACTATTTCTCTAAGTCAAGACCTTTGAGTGCCCTACTCGTGAGTTCCTTACTTCCATGAATCGTGACAATGACAAGAAAACAACCCAATTTTAGAATCTTGGCCAATCATTCGAGGTCTCTTTTGAAAAGGTGAACACCATTATGAGAACTCCTAGATAGGGCACTCACTTTTGCACCACGCCTTACCAACCTGAGTTTAAAGAGGATGAATTTTGTCATGATCTCATGGGATGGTATTCTTTCACCTCGGGACAAGACCAAGTGAACAATATTACACATCCTTGTATCTGGATCGCTCATCGAATTTTGGTTTCCTGGATCTTTTCCCGATAGAAGGTCAGCCAAATTACAAAAAACCGAACTCATTTTTCCTTTGGTGTATAACCAGAAGGGATGGTCCCTGTTCTAACTTCTCATCTTATTTCTTCAAAAAATGCTTTGAGATTAGGGCACAAATCGCAAGATACATCTACATCAGTGGCATGGTCACCATTTTAGCAAAAGGTCTTAACCACAACATCACTTCTCCACCTTATTGTCTGCTTCGAGGTTCTTGTTTGTTAGACATACCTTGCTTAACCAAGATATGCCAAATCACTTCGCACTTTGCCAATGAATACTATTGGATCACCACCTATTCGAACATGAACTGTATTCTTCCGACCGATAAGAGGCTCGCAAATTTTGACACTTTCAACCGCAAGACGTTGCACATAAGAGCTCCTTTACAACACGATTTCGATCCCGAATTTGATGATGAATGCGTATCCATGGATGTCAAACCATCATCCTCATAGCTTCCACAATCTTTCCCGGTCGATTTTTTTGAAAACTTTAATAAGCTTTGCCTTCAAAATCAATAAATTTGGGACTGACAGAACAGGGAGGGGCACTTTGATCAACACCCCTCTTATCCTCCCGACCCTCCCATATAGGTTACTTTTACCCTTACCTAGAGCATTGAGGACAATGCTTGTTCTTAAGCTTGGGTTGGGGTATTTCCTTTTACTCTTTCATTTTCATGCATTTTTAGTTAGGTTGCATATTATTCTTATAACGACCCAAAAACCATAAGTAAAAAATTCATTTTTCAGTTCATCAATCCAAGCAAAACATATCTCGAAAATATCCAAAATACAACTTATCACAAATATCAAAGTAGAAGAGATCATATAATGCGTAAATCATGAGAAGATGATGTTGTGCCATCAAGTTGGGATCTTCCATTTTGTACCGAAAGTACCTGAAACCAAAAACATATTTTTAAGCATAATGCTTAGTAAGCTTCCCCAAAATACCACATACACAAGACACACAAATATAACAGTACGTGTCTATGTCAGGTTCGTATCAACCCTATGTGTCACAAATGTTATGTCGGGTCCGTTTCAACCCCGAGTCCATAATGAATCCAAGCCCAAATTGGCTCCATGTATATATATCATACAATCACATAAGCAAATAATCATAATTGTACACATCCTACACATACAAATCAATAGGCCGACCTTGGTGCATTCGACCCACTAGTGTGGTAAGAAGACTCACCTCTAACTGGAGATAATAGAATCGCTCACTCGAGCTACTACTAACACGACTCCTCACACTAAACATAACCCAATTACAATCCTAATTAATAATCATGGTTTTAATCCAAAATCAACGGTCTAATCATCCTTTAACATATCAAGGGAAAAATACCATTTCCCCCTTCCATACATTACCCATCTAATCCAAGCACAAAACTCCTAATGACACAAGGCCCCAAAATAGCCCAATGGGTTTCTGGGAGTACGACTGATGTTCCCACCCTACACCCAACATATTGTGTGACCTTGCAATGGGAGTTTATAGGGTCTCAGCCCACTACGCTCAGTGTATGCCAAAGTACGCCCTGAAACCTAAACCCTCTTTTGATGACTTGATGCCTTAAGATCTAATGTCAAATTTTCATATCCAAGTCTAATAAGACGTCTAAAGCCATAAAGTTGAAACCTTTATGCTTTTTCATGGCTACAATGAATCCAACAACAAAACTCTAACTCCTTTAGCCATCTAAGATACCATAACTCTTGTGTGGAAGAATACCAAGGTCCAAGCTTGGATTTTTATGACCTAACACACCCTAAAACATATGAAAGGACAGCTTAAAAGCTCTCGAGTATTCCATACTTACAATGTGACAACCCAAAAGTTTCCATTCTGTAAAATCATCCACAACAACCGAAGTCAAATCCGTTCTGCTAACTTTCAAACTTTTGGGATAAGTTTGAGTATTTCAGGATTTACACTTAAGGAGATATCAAGAGAGAGGATGCACTAGGGTTTTTGTGCAACTCTATTTTTCCAAAACTCCTTGATATTAGATTTCAATGCCTGAATAAAATATTTTCTGCCAAAAACCCAAGGAGTATATATATGGTTCTTAACCATATTTATTCATTTGTTACATTTCCAACTAGAGAAAAGCCGATTTCTCTCTCAAGGATCTTCACCCGATCACCCCCAATTGTAAGTACTTCAACCCTAGAGTGTATTAGAGTGTAATATATGCCTAGATAACATGAAAATCAGCCAAAAACACCAAGGAAATGGTGTTCACGGTCCAAGATCTTCTAAGACCGTGAACATTAAATTTGAGGGCCAAAGTGTGCCCAATGACCCTCCAAACCTTGGAACTGAACCTACAGACTACCCATGATTATTTAAACCTCAAAATCATTAAGAAACAAGGGTTATAAGTGAGTTCACGGCCAAGGATGTTCATGGGCCGTGAACTCCATTTTATGGTGCCAAAATGCCCTAAATGCCTTCCTTAAGCCAAGAGACTAGCCTAGCACTTTACCTTGATGTGCTTAGGACTCAAAGCAACCAAAATACTAACACCCATAGGTCTTTACGGCCGCAAACACTTGTCAAAGTGGTCCATGGGCCGTAAACTCAAGTTAGGGGTGTTTTGATGCCACAAACACTTCCTAAGGCTTAGACTTGAATTTAGGATGCTTCATTTTGACCTTTAGGACCCTCATAAACATAAATGGCCATGAGTTTACGGTTGTAAACTCATTTGGGCCGTGAACTCCTCAAAAACTCCAAAGAAGGTGGTCTTCCTCATCCTAGAGTAGAGCTAAAGTCCCTAAATCATTCCCTAGCCTTCAAACTTGCATTCATACATGAGTAACCATGAGTTTACGGCCATAAACTCCCTTGGTCCGTAAACCCATGGTACTAAACTCATGAGAGTGCCTTTATACCTTCCTATGTTGAATCACATGTTATTCCAACACTTGGTCAAGGTCTTTCCTAGACCCGGAAGGTGTTACCTTTCATATAGTTGTTATAAACACTATATTCATGCCAATATGTGTCATTATATATCATTTAGGACTTATTGTGTCATGGGACTTCATTCGTGGAACTTCTCATCCTTACACGCATACCCGTTTGAATCACCCACATCAGGTGAGTTCATACCCCGTAATGAATCATTTAACTATTTTAACTGTTTTAAGGGGGAATACAGGTTGAACACAATGATAATTGTGTAAATATTTGTTGTTAAACATCCTTCAAAATGTTACTTATGTTATTTATAAGTTGTCAACACATTTCAAACTCGTTTTAAAGTTATGTTACTTTATAGTTATACAAAGCTCCGTTATTAAAGTAAAAGCATAACTTAGTAGAGAGATGAGTCATTTCAGTAACAGTCCAAGTAGAGCATTAGTAAAATATTATAGGTATAGTTTAAGAGAATGCAATTAATTACTTCTAGTACAATGAAGCACACAAAGAAACAATACCACAACAGAACAAATAGTGATGAGAATCAAACAATACCATAACAGAACAAACAGTGAAGAGAATCAAACAATACCATAACATAACAAATAGTGAAGAGAATAAAACAATACCAGAACATAACATAACAAAAAAGTTAGGTTGCTATAGCTTGATAACACACAGACAGGATCTAATTATACCAATGAATCACTAACACATTAGTGATAGTTATATTGGGTATACATGATCATATAACATTAATGTGAATTACACGGCTTGCAAGGAATTGTTGGGGTCGCGTTTGGTTCCATCAATCTCTTTACATTGAGAGCGTTTAGTAAGGGTCTAGCTTTCACATTATGACCGTAATAAAACAATTATGTTTTTAGGTTATTAGTACATCCGCAGGTCATTATAAACGAAATCTGTGTACTTATTTCTCCTATTACTTTCATAAAGTGTCGGTAACACTTGAAAGTTGATCTATTTTCTAGTCGAGATAGTTATAAACTAGGGAGAATATACTTCTACATTTGACAAAGGAACAGTCGGGTTTAACTCAGAACAAAAGATGCCTTGGTAGAAGGCTACGATTAAAGGTTAGGATCATGATTCTAACTTTATGATTCCTTAATGTATACGCTATAGGATACATATATGCTAGTAGATTCCAACAGCTAATAGGATGTGTGCTCTTCGCTTTAATTCCTGTTCCCGTTGGATGTGGGCTTGCACCGAGGTCACCCAATCTATTATCTACCCGAATCTATATTTATCTATGCTTAGTATACATTAAGTCATCATAAGGGTACCAGGTATGGATCAGGTCATAGGACATAGAGTCAACGCACAGTTATTCTAGTACAAAACTTACTTATCAAAGACAGTATATTTGGTAGACAAAACTAGAGATTTTCCACAAAAAGGCTTAATCCATTTTATTAAGCCAGTACAGTTTTAGAGACTTTAAGTGAGTTAACTCTATAACACCTTAGTTTATACACCATGTTTATATATAAAACTAATATCCGATAGATAGCTAAATGTGTGTTTTCCCCCGACGTCCTGTTCCCGTTGGATGTGGGCTTAGGGCAGATTCCCCCAATTAACTATCTACCCGATATCAGATTATATATAGCAGTATAAACAAAGCTATTATAAAAGTAATCACCGTAGTCATTATTTTACTATAAGAAATATAGGTTTTCTTAAAAGAACTCTCCATTAGATATAAAGGAATCATTACAAATAACTCCATGAGTAACAAGTTAATACACCAAGGTTATATATGACAACGATCTAACAACCAATGGAATGTGTGCTATCTGCCTTACTTGCTCTTCCCCGTTGGGTTGTGAGTTTAGGGCAGATGCGCACAATCGATTGTTTATTTACTGTAAGTATATATAACTTGTACCCACTTAGTACGCATAGAAAGGCTTGTAGTGTCATTTTACTTAACTTCCATTAAAGTAGGAAATATAGCATTTTCTAGAGGAACAGGCGAACATTTCAAAACAGAACTTACAGCTTACATCACTTGTGTATATACATTTTCAACCACATTTTATAGCTTACTCACATCACTAAAATCTTATGAACTCACCAGCTTAATTGTTGATCAACTCTTTCAAATAACTTGTATTCTCAGGAGACTATTAGACAGGTGCTCGTGCTGGGAATTTAGAAGATGGAGCATTATAACTTCAAGTCTTGTTTTGTTATTTGTTTATGACTTCTATGTTTTGTGAGCACACACATTGTAAACACTTTCTTTCTAAATGAAATGGTTGTTCATTACTTGCTTACCATATACATATCTCGTGATACTTGACATGACGTCCTCCACCCCCGAGCATTTCCGCCGTTCCGGTTTTGTGGTGTGACAGATTAGTATCAGAGCATTGTTTATAATGAACTAAGTATATCAACCGATAAAAGATATACGTCTATAAATACAATGGGGCTTGAGTGCTCTGGATAATGATATATTTTAGAGTATAACTACAAGTTATAAAAATATACCTACTTGCTCATACATGTACATAATAGAACTAGGGTCACGAGGAGAACAGAACTAAAAGTATTTAAAGGTTGGGCACTGTCGTCAACCCGAACAGTTATGTAATCATAGCTAGAATCAATATAGCCTGATCAACTATATTCATTCGATATGTGACCGACATGTGTTTGGGAATGATGTGGTGTTGCAACAGAGTTAAAACTTACCGAAACACCAGTCAAGAGAGCACCAGAATAAGTACAGTTAGAGTTAGAGTACTATGGGAGTATTCTATGATACGATAGCGCGATAACAAGTTCAGAACATACCAAGTACATTACGTTAGGATACTATAGGAGTAGTTTAGTCCAGATAAATAACATATGTGATAACTTAAAAGACCCTTGCGGATAGGTCTATAATCTTACAGGGTATATTCATAAAGTTTTATATATAATCAAGATCTTGTAGACATAGAATTTGTGACCGACGCTTCACTATCCATTCCTCTTAAGGAAGTAGTGTTGAGGTGGGATCAATTATTCGAAGGTCTATTTGATCTTCGATTATATACAATACAAATTGGTGTATCTTGTATAATTATAGGAGGATTCCATAAGGATCACCCCATAAAGTCACCTTAAAACTCATAGATTCTTTAGTCACTTTCATTCTCGCACGACAAGCCCAGATAAACGTAACCACTTCCTCATAGTAGACAACCGAAGAGTTCAGGAGGAACAAGGACAAATTCAAGGAAATCAGCCGAAGTAACCAAAACGTCTTACGCGTCACATAAATAAATATTAATTAGGTTAATTTATCAAGCGAGTAGAAACACTGCTCACATTACATGTGTTAGAATTATTTTCTTACATGCAGCTGGTAACAGTTATTCAGGAAACAGATATTCATTCGAGGATAGTTATTTCAAATTCATAGAGTTTATTTGGTATAGACTCATTTATGAATTGTTCCTAGAACCCTGTGGAAGTCAGGACCCGATACATCCAGAATTAGGATAACCTTGTCTTTTTAGCTTTCGGCTTGTGTACGCTGCAATGGTCGCGGCTGTGGCAACAGCCATGGCTCAATATCACCCCACCAGTACAAGTGGAGGTGAAATGCCTACTGATTCTACTCAAGGTGAGGTCCCTGTGTGCTGGGGAGAGTTCTCCTACAAGGACTTCACCAGATGCCAACCATTGTCCTTTAAAGGGACTGAAGGAGTCATTGCCCTCCTGCAATGGTTCGAGAAAACAGAGTCGGTTTTTGAAATCTGTTTATGCCCAGAAGGAAGCAAAGTGAAGTTTGTTGCTTGCACCTTCGATGGCAAGGCTCTAACATGGTGGAACAGCCATGTTAAGTCACTAACCCTATCAGTGGCAAACTCAATAGGTTGGGAAAGCCTAAAAGAGTTAATGCGGGAAGAATATTGCCCATTAGGCGAGATTCAAAAGCTAGAACAAGAGCTATGGGATCTCACTATGGTCGGCTCAGACATAGTGACGTACACGGACCGTTCATTGAACTAGAAGCTCTATGCCCGGAGATGATTACCTCGGAGAGCAAGAAGATAGAAAGGTACATTTGGGGTCTAACTGCTCCGACCCAAAGAAATGTGCTATCTTCTAACCCAGCCACGTTCGATAGTGCTAAATGCTTTGCTCAGCGACTCGTCGATCATGGAGTCCGCCACAGCATAAAAGTCCCTATTCCCGATTCATCGAGGGCAGAGGACTATAATCAGAAGTCGGGGAACAAGAGAAAGAAGAAGCGAACAACACAAGACACCCCGCAAGAGCAACAAGCGGGTACTATGTACGCCGCAACGACGCCTACTGTTTCAGCATCTGCCAGTCGTTATGCTGGAAACCTTCCGAAGTGTGGAAAATGCAACTTTCACCACACTGGAGTGTGCCGGGAAATACAGTGCCCGAACTGCCACAGAAAGGGACACACGGCCTGTTACTGCAAGGCACCAGCTCAACCAATCTCCCAAGTCCTCGGAGCTGAAGAAAACCAAGCCTGTTATGGCTGTGGTGAGAATGGACACAATCAGAGGGACTGCCCAATAATGAAGAACTCAGGAGCGGATGGACGTATTCTGATGATCACCGCATGAGAATCTACCCCGGAGTCGTCGTTGAGTAGTGGTACGTTTTCAAAATAGTAATTTCATTTAAAATTAATTTATATTCATATAAGATTAAAATTTGGGGATGACACTTAAAAGTAACTATAACAACTCACATGTTGAAATAGGTCGTAGTATTCAAGAGAACTAAAAGATCCCTTAGAGAAGCTATTATGACTCACCATATACATCAGGGTTGTACGCAACTGAGATGTTGCAGACTTAGAGTGAGTGACTCCGTTTAGGTCCCCTTTCCTTAATTGATCGAGAATTTGAGGCAGAGATGCTCAGTCGACTGCCTGGCTCTTCTTAAGTATTCACAACTTGTATATGACGGACAATGGTAGTGGTACCATGGGGGATCATGGTATAAAAGTATCCCTTCAGTAAGTAAAGCACTTTTATTTGTATGTATGCGCACATAGCGGTACGATACATAGGAGTGTTAATTTCAAAATAGAAAATAGGAAACTCGAGAACAGTTACAAGGAGTACATTGTTGAACATACTAGGAGTATAGTACCAAGCATACCAGGGATACATCGTCTTTTATCATACATTTCTTTCATTTGACCAAAACTTTGTTCGGTATAGAGTCCGTTGTTTTCTTTCATCATGAGTTGGCGTGGTACTCACCATACTGAGTTCATATGTTTTTATCGCCTCGATCGGCAAGTTCTCAAAACTTTCATCATTCATATCAAAAGTCCGACCTGAATCAAAAATTTTATCTTTGACATTCTAAACCCCCGAAGTACTCGTGCGAAGAGTACTTTGTCCTTCGAAGCCTTATCATCAGACGTCCGCAGACCGTCACAAAATACCACTCGTCCAGCAAACCAAGTTCGAGCATAGAGGCTATGGACGAATACAGACCGCCTATTATTTTTGAATGTATGCGCAAGAGTAGTATATGAGTATGATTACGCAGATCAAGTATGTGTGTTTCCGCCCTATCTCCTGTTTCCCGTCGAGTTGTGGACCTGGGGCAGATTCGCACATCCGACATTCCTACTAATCTTAATCATATATGGCTTGTATACACGAGGTAATGATAGACGGACCAAGTATGAATCCAATCAAGAAAACCAGGGCAAAGTTGCCAAGTCTACGAGTGAGTATTCTACAAAGCAGAAGAGCTCAACCCCCGTAGTAATGTTAAGAGAGCTAATTTCGGGATAAAATTCATTCTAACGGGGGGATGATGTGACAACCCAAAAGTTTCCATTCTGTAAAATCATCCACAGCAACCGAAGTCAAATCCGTTCTACTAACTTTCAAGCTTTTGGGATAAGTTTGAGTATTTCAGGATTTACACTTAAGGAGACATCAGGAGAGAGGATGCACTACGGTATTGTGCAACTCTGTTTTTCCAAAACTCGTTGATATTAGAGTTCAATGCCTGAATAAATTATTTTCTGCCAAAAACCCTAGGGGTATATATATGGTTCTTAACCATATTTATTCATTTGTTACATTTCCAACTAGAGAAAAAGCCTATTTCTCTCTCAAGGAACTTCACCCGATCACCCCCAATTGTAAGTACTTCAACCCTAGAGTGTATTAGAGTGTAATATATGCCTAGATAACATGAAAATCAGCCAAAAACACCAAGGAAATAGTGTTCACGGTCCAAGATATTCTTGGACCGTGAACACTAAATTTGAGGGCCAAAGTGTGCCCAATGACCCTCTAAACCTTGGAGCTGAACCTAGAGACTACCCATGATTGTTTAAACCTCAAAATCATTAAGAAACAAGGGCTAGAAGTGAGTTCACGGCCAAGGATGTTCTTGGGCCGTGAACTCCATTTTATGGTGTTAAAATGCCCTAAATGCCTTCCTTAAGCCAAGAGACTAGCCTAGCACTTTACCTTGATGTGTTTAGGACTCAAAGCAACCAAAATACCAACACCCATAGGTGTTTACTGTTGGAATAGTGTCTAAGACTGCAACTATATTAGGAAAGTATTTGACCCGATTAAGCATGGTCCTTTTGGGTTACCTTCACCATAGCAACTTGACAGGATGATTAATAATGAGAGAAGAAATATTATTAATATATTATGAGAATAATATAAGGAATAATAATATTATTATTTGATTAATATAAGTCATAAATTAATTAGGAATTAATTTGGTGACTTAAACAGATTAATTAAATAGAAAGGCATAAACTGTCAATTGTATGATAGTTGTACTTTGGGCTATAATCCCTTATGGATAAGGGGGCGGTTTTGGGGCTTAGGATAGACCTTGAAATCGTCCAAGGCTTATCATTAGGGTATTGGATTGATTAGGGCTTAAGTTATCCAATTAGGGTTTAAGGGTGAAACCCTAGGAGCCTTACAAGTATAAATAGACCCAAGGGGTCAATGAAATCGGCACTCTTGCCTTTGGAAGAACCCTGGCCGATTTCTAGCTCCCTCCCCTCTCTCTCTAATCATCCTCTTGCTAAGTTGGTGTTTGTAAGCCATTAGAGGAGTGACACTTGTGACTCTAAAGCTCCAAGAACACGAAGATTCAAGCAAGTGATTCAAGGTAATCATCTGAATCTGATTTCTTATGTTATTATACTAGAATTGTCATTAGAAGTCTTGGATTCAATGCATGTTCAATTAGAGAAACCTAGATCCAAGCATTAGGGTTTGTATGTGCACATAGGAATGCTCATATGGCTAAAACCCATCAGTGGTATCAGAGCCTTGATTGGTTTCTATTGAATTGATGCATTGGTTGCTTGTTTGTTGCTTGCAAAATTTGAATTTTGTCATTCTGCCTGATGAACTCGGCGAGTTCCATAGTTGACTCGGCGAGTAGGCCTCAACTCGGCGAGTCTATTGTGGTACTCGGCGAGTTCGAGCGTCAGAAAGAGCTAATTTTAGGATTTCTTGCTATTTATCTTTTGGATACTTACCATAATCTTAATAGGTCAATATAAATCCGATTTATGATATATTTGAGTATATTCTTGACCTAATTGAAGATATTTATCAATTAATTAAATATTAATTTCCTTATGTGATAATTGATTAATTATTTTAATTAATTTGGTAAATTGTTTTGCAAGAAATAATTAAATAAATCAAATATGGATAATTATGTGATTAAATGTTAATTTGGATTATTTGTTATTTGATCCCCCATGTTTTGAAAAGTTTAAAACTTGCCCTCAAGTTTTGAAATTTATGTTTTGTGATTAAAAGTTTAATTTAGACAATTTAAATTTCAAACCCTAGAATTTTACAAGTTTAAAATTCAACCCTATACTAATATAATATTACAAGATTAATATGTATATATATGTATAACTAAAAATGTTAGTCTTACCGTTAGTAGGCCTCATTCACGAAACTGGTCTATAAGGTGGGTATAAGGTTGCGGCCTATAAAATGGCGCTTAATGGGTGTACACTCACACTCACCGCTTGCTTGATCGGTGGAGGGTCGTTAGCCGAACGGGTAGGATAGGGAAACCTCATCTCCTCATTAAAAGTATAATATGAAATACAAAGTAACTACATGTTTTTTCAAAAATTCCCAATCCTAGTTACTTTAGGAAAAGTGAATTGATGCAATCCCATGAAATTGCACTTTGCACCCTTGCTAAGAAGTTAGTGGAGCGTGTGTGGTTTACCGGCACACTAATTGGTTCTAAGCATAGGTGGCAAAGGGTGATTCATTGTTTATCATAGTTCGATGGAGCGTGTGTGGTTTACCGGCACATCGAATAGGTGATTGTTACAATGAAGGCACCATGTGAATTTGCATGGTAATTCACACCCACTTTGTGATCCTCGGTATCCCAGTCATAAACAAGAGGGGCATATCGAGATTTAAACATGCCATTGAAAAGTTCAATGAATCTCATCGAAACCTAGGAATTCTCAATACATTTAGAACTTAAAGTTATGTTTTCATGGTGGAGAATTAGTGAATCGTCATTCACTTACCTTCAAATTGTTTGCATGTTAGATCACGGCATCCCTTTTCTAATATGTAAAGATTGTTGTTGGATCCTAGCCCTAATTTTTTCTTATTGGGTGATAATTAGGGATTCAAATTCTAATATATCTTTGTCCTTTCTATTTGTAGATGTCGAACGCGAACAACGCTGTTGCTAGCTCGTTCACATTGATGAGCCTTTGCCAAAAAGTGACTTTCGATGGGACAAACTTTAGCGAATGGATAAGATACATTCGCACGATTGCTCGCTACGAGGACAAGGAGTATGTCCTCGATGAGAAGCTCGAGAAGATCAACCCAGAAATCACTACTCCGGCTGAAATGACTGCTTTTGAGACTCATGAACGTGATGCGACGAAGGTTCATTGCATCATGATAGCCACAATGAACACCGAATTCCAAAAATCCTACGAGGACATGTATCCGTACAAAATGCACCAAGACTTGTTGGAGAGATACCACCAAAACGTGAGGCAGGAACGTTACGAGATCTTCACTAACATGATCTCCGCTAAAATGGTTCATGGAGAATCTCTAACCGTGCACCAGCAAAAGATGCAAAGGTATGTCGATCGTCTTCGCAAGTTAAATGTTGACTTTAGGGAAGACTTGCCTATCGACATGGTGCTTCACTCCTTGCCTCTGTGTTACAATCAATATAGGATGACCTACCACATGAACAAAGAAGAGATCACCCTAAGTAAGCTCCAAGGTCTCCTTAGGGTTGCTGAGAGCAACCTCAAGGACAAGTCTGTTGCACCAACTCCCAATCCACCAGCTGGTCCTGTTTTAGCAATTGGTCAAGGTAGGGGTAAGAAGAGGAAGGCTCCGTCTAAGAGCCACCGCAAGGGAAAGTCCCGAGATGGTTCCTCTTCTAGTGGGACTAAAGTTGATCCCGCTAAGCCCAACCCTAACCCAAAGGAGGCAGAGTGCCATCATTGCCACAAAATAGGGCATTGGAAGAGAAGCTGCCCAGAATACCTGCAAGCCATCAGGGAATGAAAGATCAAGCCATCTTTCGTAGGTATATACACAATTAAATCTAATGATTTATCTCATGCTATTTCTTGGGTACTAGATACCGGGTGTGGTTACCACATTTGTTCTGAATTGCAGGGACTAAAAAGAAATATGGATGTGGAGCATGGAAGAATAAATCTAATCATGGGGAATAGAAGATCGTCGCCTGTGACCAAGATTGGAGTGTATTCTCTAGTGCTTAGGAATGGTTTATGTTTAGATTTGAACAATTGTTGCTATTCGCCAGAAATGGCAAGAAACATCATTTCATTTCATGGTTTGTTTAGACAAGGATTTAGATTTTCTTTTAATAATGAGAATGGTTATATTTATGGTTATCTAAATGGTGTCTTATATTTTGAAGCAATACCATGTAATTGAATTTATGAAACTGTTATGATTGTAGATAACCTAGGAAATGATGTTTTATGCATGGATTCTTCCAATAGTATGGATAGAGCATCCTTGTGGCATTGTCGTCTTGGACATGTCAACAAGAAGCGCATAGCCCAACTCCAAAAGGATGGAGTGTTGGAGTCATTCGACCTTAGGGAAGATGACACATGCGAGTCTTGTTTACTTGGAAAGATGACCAAGTCACCCTTCACTAGCACATGTGAGAGGGGTGAGGGTCTATTGGACCTCATACATACCAATGTATGTGGACCGTTTAGATCAACCACAAAGGATGGGAACCGCTTCTATGTGACTTTTACCGATGACTATAGTAGATATGGGTATATCTATTTAATCAAGCAAAAGTCAAAAACGTTTGAAAAGTTCAAAGAGTTCAAGAATGAAGTGGAGAATCAATTGGGCAGGAAAATCAAGATGCTTCGATCCGATCGAGGAGGAGAGTACCTAAGTCTTGAATTCCACGACTATCTCAAGGAGTGTGGAATAGTTTCACAATTGACGCCACCTAGGACACCACAATTGAATGGTGTGGCAGAAAGGTGTAATCGAACCTTGTTAGACATGGTCCGCTCTATGATGAGTCGTGCTTCACTATCTATCTCGTTCTGGGGGTATACCTTAGAGATTGTCGCCCATATCCTTAACCGAGTCCCTACTAAGAAGGTTGCCAAAACACCTCACGAGATGTGGACAGGGAAAGCTCCCTCGTTAGCACATATCAAGGTTTGGGGTTGTGAGGCTTTCGTAAGACGAGATACTCACGACAAGCTCAAAACTCGTACTGAGCGATGTATTTTCATCGGCTACCCGCAGAAATCCTTTGGATATCTCTTCTATAGACCGAAGGACAATGTTGTCTTTGTTGCGAGGAGAGGATTTTTCCGAGAGCGAGAACTCATAAGCCAAGGAGACAGTGGGAGGCAAATCGAGCTTGAAGAGATTCAAGAGTCGATTGATGAAGGAACCTCTACCACTGGCACTCAACCCGAGGAGGAAACTCCGGTTGAACCGATTGACGTGTCATTACCTCTTAGACGTTTCGAAAGAGTTAGAGTTCAACCCCAGTTTTATGGTTTTCATATTACTACCAAAGGGGACACGTATATTAGTGATAGTACACTAATAAATCTAGATGAACCTAATAGCTATAAGGAAGCCATGGCAGGCCTAGAGTCTGCGAAATGGAAAGAGGCAATGGACAGCGAGATCCAATCCATGTATGACAACCAAGTTTGGAATTTGGTTGATAATGTGCCCGGACGTAATACTGTTGGGTGCAAATGGATCTTCAAGAAGAAGACCGACGTGGATGGAAACGTACACACATATAAGGCGCAATTGGTTGCGAAGGTCTTTACTCAAACTCCCGGAGTTGACTATGATGAGACCTTCTCACCAGTTGCGAAGATAAAATCTATTAGAGTGATGCTAGCAATTGCCGCATTTCATGATTATGAGATTTGGCAAATGGATGTCAAGACCGCTTTCCTTAATGGGAAGTTGGTTGGGGATGTTTACATGGCTTAGCCAGAGGTTTTTGTTGATCCGAAGCATCCGAATAGAGTGTGTAAGCTTGAGAAGTCCATTTATGGACTTAAGCAAGCGTCTCGCAGATGGAATCTTTGCTTCGATGAGAAAGTCAAAGAGTTTGGATTTGTACGAAGCGAAGATGAATCATGTGTATATGTCAAAGCCAGTGGGAGTATAGTAAGCTTCCTCGTTTTGTATGTCAATGACATACTACTCATAGGAAATGACGTCCCGACTATGCAGGAGGTTAAGTCCTGGCTTGGGAAGTGCTTCGCTATGAAGGACCTCGGAGAGGCTTCCTATATTCTAGGAATAAGGATAGTGAGAGAACGAAATAAGAGACGTTTTAGTATGGAAAACTCGAAGAAGGGAGAATTAACGATACAAAGTAATGCAAGTTGAGTAAGACTCAGAGTCCGAGTACCGAAGTTGAAATAGCAGAAATGAGTCGAGTTCCATACGCTTCCGCAGTTGGCTCAATCATGTATGTTATGACATGTACTCGCCCTGATGTAGCCTTTGCTTTGAGCATGGTTAGTAGATATCAAGGGAACCCTGGCAGAGCCCATTGGATTACGGTCAAGAATATCCTTAAGTACCTTCGGAGGACGAAGGAATGGTTTTTAGTCCTCGGAGGGAGTGATGACTTGAAGGTGCGAGGGTATAGTGACGCCAGCTTTTAGACCGACAGGGACAACTACCGTTCGCAGTCGGGCTGGGTCTTTACCCTAAATGGAGGAGCAGTGACTTGGAAAAGTTCCAAGCAAGAAACCTTCGCTGATTCAACGTGCGAATCAGAGTACATTGCAGCGAGAAAAGCATCGAAAGAGGCAATATGGTTGAAGAACTTCATCGGTGATCTTGGAGTTGTACCCGCCATAAAGGAGCCCATGGAGATTTTCTGTGATAATGAAGGAGCGGTTGCCTTAACCAAGGAACCGAGGGATCATGGTAGATCTCGACATATCGACAGAAAATATCACTTTATTAGACATCGAGTAAAAGAATGACAACTCGTGGTTAAGAGGATATCATCAGAAGATAACCCAGCAGATCCGCTTACGAAGGGACAGAGCAGGGTTAAGCACTTGCAGCATGTTAGGAGTATTGGGCTGAAGAATGATATTAGCATAGATTACATGGTATTAGAAACGTGTAGTAGATAAATGTAATTAACATTTGATGATTAAATAAAGGAGTATTATTTATGAGTAATGTCACTATCTTATGTTAATTGTTTAACTATTGTTTCACTTTGCATGTTTTGACTTCCAGAATAATTGAATTTATTAAGAATAATCGAATTATTCAAATTGTCCACAATCGTTCATATGCTGGGAGTAGGTATGAATGAAGATTGTCATGAATTGGTGTGTAGATTGTCTAAATGGTATTAAACATAGCAAAAGTTTGCTGCAACATTCATGAGTGCTTATGAACTAGTTTTGAGCATTGGAACAAACCCGCGCTTGCTAGAATCACCTTATGGAATATGATAAAAAAAAGGGTGATCGCAAGACGATAATATCATGTGGTCTTAAAACCTAGATATATGGTTTGTTATTTGTTAATTGGTTGTACATTGATAATGCGAAACCGCATCAGTAACTTGATGTTATAAAACGCATTGTTGTGTATAGTTGATTAATGAATAAGTAAATGCATATAAGTCGAAGTTTATCTGTTACTTTTATCCTAAGAGGGTAAAAGCGATATCTCGGCCGCTCGATGATTTGATTTGACTTATGTGTCGGGCCCAGACAGAACTAAATTGATGTGTTCGATTAAGTTCTATGTCGAATAAATCTAAGATCGAGAAACCAATTGCTGGACAAATTGGTTCCATAGAATTGTCAGCATGATATCTAAACAGAGGATAGTACGATCCCTTATCTAAAGGACATATTGATAAGATCAGAGTTTGACAGCGTCTTTGAGAGCTACGATTGCTAATCGGATTATACTTGTATATAGTTACTAGACTTATCTAAGTGGGAGACTGTTGGAATAGTGTCTAAGGCTGCAACTATATTAGGAAAGTATTTGACCCGATTAAGCATGGTCCTTTTGGGTTGCCTTCACCATAGCAACTTGACAGGATGATTTATAATGAGAGAAGAAATATTATTAATATATTATGAGAATAATATAAGGAATAATAATATTATTATTCCATTAATATAAGTCATAAATTAATTAGGAATTAATTTGGTGACTTAAAGAGATTAATTAAATAGAAGGGCAAAAACTGTCAATTGTATGATAGTTGTACTTTGGGCTATAATCCCTTATGGATAAGGGGGACGGTTTTGGGGCTTAGGATAGACCTTGAAATCGTCCAAGGCTTATCATTAGGGTATTGGATTGATTAGGGCTTAAGTTATCCAATTATGGTTTAAGGTTGAAACCCTAGGAGCCTTACAAGTATAAATAGACCCAAGGGGTCAATGAAATCGGCACTCTTGCCTTTGGAAGAACCCTGGCCGATTTCTAGCTCCCTCCCCTCTCTCTCTAATCATCCTCTTGCTAAGTTGGTGTTTGTAAGCCATTAGAGGAGTGACACTTGTGACTCTAAAGCTCCAAGAACACGAAGATTCAAGCAAGTGATTCAAGGTAATCATCTGAATCTGATTTCTTATGTTATTATACTAGAATTGTCATTAGAAGTCTTGGATTCAATGCATGTTCAATTAGAGAAACCTAGATCCAAGCATTAGGGTTTGTATGTGCACATAGGAATGCTCATATGGCTAAAACCCATCATTTACGGCCGCAAACACTTGTCAAAGTGGTCCATGGGCCGTAAACTCAAGTTAGGGGTGTTTTGATGCCACAAACACTTCCTAAGGCTTAGAATTGAATTTAGGATGCTTCATTTTGACCTTTAGGACCCTCATAAACATAAATAGCCATGATTTTACGGTTGTAAACTCATTTGGGCCGTGAACTCCTCAAAAACTCCAAAGAAGGTGGTCTTCCTCATCCTAGAGTAGAGCTAAAGTCCCTAAATCATTCCCTAGCCTTCAAACTTGCATTCATACATGAGTAACCATGAGTTTACGGCCGTAAACTCCCTTGGTCCGTAAACCCATGGTAGTAAACTCATGAGAGTGCCTTTATACCTTCCTATGTTGAATCACATGTTATTCCAACACTTGGTCAAGGTCTTTCCTAGACCCGGTAGGTGTTACCTTTCATATAGTTGTTATAAACACTATATTCATGCCAATATGTGTCATTATATATCATTTAGGACTTATTGTGTCATGGGACTTCATTCGTGGAACTTCTCATCCTTACACGCATACCCGTTTGAATCACCCACATCAGGTGAGTTCATACCCCGTAATGAATCATTTAACTATTTTAACTGTTTTAAGGGGGAATACAGGTTGAACACGATGATAATTGTGTAAATATTTGTTGTTAAACATCCTTCAAAATGTTACTTATGTTATTTATAAGTTGTCAACACATTTCAAACTCGTTTTAAAGTTATGTTACTTTATAGTTATACAAAGCTTCGTTATTAAAGTAAAAGCATAACTTAGTAGAGAGATGAGTCATTTCAGTAACAGTCCAAGTAGAGCATTAGTAAAATATTATAGGTATAGTTTAGGAGAATGCAATTAATTACTTCTAGTACAATGAAGCACACAAAGAAACAATACCACAACAGAACAAATAGTGATGAGAATCAAACAATACCATAACAGAACAAACAGTGAAGAGAATCAAACAATACCATAACAGAACAAACAGTGAAGAGAATCAAACAATACCAGAACAGAACATAACAAACAAGTTAGGTTGCTATAGCTTGATAACACACAGATAGGATCTAATTATACCAATGAATCACTAACACATTAGTGATAGTTATATTGGGTATACATGATCATATAACATTAATGTGAATTAGACGGCTTGCAAGGAATTGATGGGGTCGCGTTTGGTTCCATCAATCTCTTTACATTGAGAGCATTTAGTAAGGGTCTAGCTTTCACATTATGATCGTAATAAAACAATTATGTTTTTAGGTTATTAGTACATCCGCGGGTCATTATAAACGAAATCTGTGTACTTACTTCTCCTATTACTTTCATAAAGTGTCGGTAACACTTGAAAGTTGATCTATTTTCTAGTCGAGATAGTTATAAACTAGGGAGAATATACTTCTACATTTGACAAAGGAACATTTGGGTTTAACTCAGAACAGAAGATGCCATGGTAGAAGGCTACGATTAAAGGTTAGGATCATGATGCTAACTTTATGATTCCTTAATGTATACGCTATAGGATACATATATGCTAGTAGATTCCAACAGCTAATAGGATGTGTGCTCTTCGCTGTAATTCCTATTCCCGTTGGATGTGGGCTTGCACCGAGGTCACCCAATCTATTATCTGCCAGAATCTATATTTATCTATGCTTAGTATACATTAAGTCATCATAAGGGTACCAGGTATGGATCAGGTCATAGGACACAGAGTCAACGCACAGTTATTCTAGTACAAAACTTACTTATCAAAGACAGTATATTTGGTAGACAAAACTAGAGATTTCCCATAAAAAGGCTTAATCCATTTTATTAAGCCAGTACAATTTTAGAGACTTTAAGTGAGTAAACTCTATAACACCTTAGTTTATACATCATGTTTATATATATATATATATATATATATATATATATAACTAATATCCGATAGATAGCTAAATGTGTGTTTTCCCCCGACGTCTTGTTCCCGTTGGATGTGGGCTTAGGGCAGATTCCCCCAATTAACTATCTACCCGATATTAGATTATATATAGCAGTATAAACAAAGCTATTATAAAAGTAATCATCGTAGTCATTATTTTACTATAAGAAATATAGGTTTTCTTAAAAGAACTCTCCATTAGATATAAAGGAACCATTACAAATAACTCCATGAGTAACAAGTGAATACACCAAGGTTATATATGACAACGATCTTACAACCAATGGAATGTGTGCTATCCGCCTTACTTGTTGTTCCCCGTTGGGTTGTGAGTTTAGGGCAGATGCGCACAATCAATTGTTTATTTACTCTAAGTATATATAACTTGTACCCACTTAGTACGCATAGAAAGGCTTGTAGTGTCATTTTACTTAACTTCCATTAAAGTAAGAAATATAGGATTTTCTAGAGGAATTGGAGAAGATTTCAAAACAGAACTTACAGCTTACATCACTTGTGCATATACATTTTCAACCACATTTTACAGCTTACTCACATCACTAAAATCTTATGAACTCACCAGCTTAATTGCTGATCAACTCTTTCAAATAACTTGTATTCTCAGGAGACTATTAGACAGGTGCTCGTGCTGGGAATTTAGAAGATGGAGCATTCCAGCTTCAAGTCTTGTTTTGTTATTTGTTTATGACTTCTATGTTTTGTGAACACACACATTGTAAACACCTTCTTTCTAAATGAAATGGTTGTTCATTACTTGCTTACCATATACATATCTCGTGATACTTGACATGATGTCCTCCACCCCCGAACGTTTCCGCCGTTCTGGTTTTGGGGTGTGACATACAAAGATTAAGGTTTTGGTACCAAAAGAACACAAAACAAAGCTTAAACAAGATCTAGGGAGGAAAGCTCCAAGGTATGAACTTTATACCTCGAGATGATACACCAAGGTGAGGAGATTATGGATCCAACAAGCTTCAGATCAATACCACAACTCCTAGGGTCTTCCTTCACCACCAAGAACACTAAACGTTACTCCAAAGCTTCAAAACTTCACATAAAAGGATTTGGGTTTGAAATGGAGGCTAAGAGAGATGGAGGCTAATGGGTAAGAAGGTTAGAGACAATAAGGATCTTTAAATAGGGTCCAAACCTTAAAAATTAGGGTTTTTCCCCTACTTGCATACGCTCAGCATACACAAACATATGCCCATCGTACGTGAGAGATTCCACAATCACATGCAAAGTCCTACACTCGACGTACCTGACCCGTACGCTCAGCCTAGGGACCAACTTTGCAAACTTTTTAAGAAAAAATGCTAAAATGGAAATTACCTGAAACACTGGCGTTATGAGTCTTTAATTTGCATTCATTTTTTATAAAACTCTAAAAAAAATCTATTTACTTCTTTTCTTCTTTTAATTTAGCATGACATTTAATTAGGATGTTAGCATGCATGCATTTTTGTAATTTGTTTTCTTCTCACCCCCTTGGATGTCATTGAACAGGTTCATACTTATTGTATCATTATTGGTCCAGGATCTTGTTTGTTATCTCACACATCAAACCGGGACCACTAGGCCACGGTTGAGGACTTCATACTTCGGATCAACTGTTGGAGCTTAAAGGGGTAAGTGATGATTGACAGGTTAGTTTTCATGAAGAATTATGCATGCAATACTAACAACTATAGGATATACAATAGAAATGGATGTTCTTACCATGCAGTCTATGCACTGAGAGGATCATACTTGATCATGTTTCGATCGTTAGGATGAAGCACCGGTGGTTGTCCCCGAGTAGAATCCATATTTGGTCTCTTTACATCACCATATATATATATATATATATATATATATATATATATATATATATATATATATATATATATGTGGTGATTCATCAAGTTCATCTTGAAAATGCCAACTGCTCAAGATGAAGTCATTCGTTGAAGATTCATCAAGTTCATCTTGAAGTTGTGAATAATTTGAAGATTAATGTTGAAGCAAAGCTCTTGATGAAGATTGACAAGAAAAGCCACCTACTTTTTAGGGGGAGGTTGTTGGGTCAATAAAAAAAGAAAGCTATAAACCAAGGGGGAGATTGTTGGGTCAAAATTATGGTTTATACTTTGCTTTTATAGGCAATTGTATTTTTCTGTAATGTTTTATGAGTTTACGGCTGTGTTTAAGGACGTGAACAAGTTTACGGCCGTGAACCTGTTCACGGACCATGTCTCATATACATAGGGTAAGGAGTGCATGTGGGTGTACGAAAAATGAGCTTAAGTGTGTGTATTCAAAGGTGTGTTCTAGAGAGAGAAACAAGAGAGAAGAAGAGAGTGTGTGTGTGTGTGTGAATCTATTGTAAGGAGCTTCATTCATATCTTCAATACATCATAGATTCAAGTTATTCTTCTTCTCCTTCTCTTCTATTTTGATCTGGCATCATCCGTTTGATTGGGATTCCGCACCATCAAACGGATCTGATTGATACGCAAACAGATTGGGGACTTACACTAACTTCATTGGAGAACTAACCCACTAACCCTAACCAAAGATCCTCCAAGAAATACCCTTGAATTGATCCCGATAAAGACCCGGATCAACAACTGAACATGTTGAAACCCGCTCAACAAGATACGACCCTCTAAAGATTCATTGAAGACTTTCGGCATGTAGAATGGCATATAACAATCCTTGATAACCCATACAATAGCAGAGAACCAACTCGAGATATAAATTACCCAAACCCAAGAAAAAATCCAAAGCAATACAAATTCATGATAACCCAAAAGAAAACAGAAGATAACATACCCGCAAAAGCCTCAAAAGGAATCATGACGTCCTCCTCTAGAGTTACCCCAAACATCCTGATGACATGGTGCAAAACTCCATTCTGATCCCAAAAAAACAAGAACTAACAATAGGTTCCTCCTTCCTGAAGGATTCTAGGGATCCACAAGCTTTGCGCTCCATATGAGCCCCAAACTGCCTATTACAGCCCCAGGCCGAAAGGCCCCGAGATGACCATCCAAGAGCTCCAAAAACTTCCTTGGCTGAACCACAGACCACCGGGGTCCATTCAAAAATACCGCAAGTAATCTCCGATAAGATGAACTCCCGCATCCGCGCATCGATCAGCTCAGTACCTGCTCCTGATCCGGAACCAGCACCTGAACCCCATTCCCGAGTGCTCAACACCATACTGAAACAACATGTAAAAGATCTGAATATACCCAAGAATCATCATCCCACAGGCTTCCTAGATTCTCCAAGACTCTCCCCGATTCGAGTATGGATCCTAGGCTTTTAGTAGTATGGGCCCAATACTACCTTCCACACCTATCCATACTTTCCTCAAGAATCCTCCTAAATCCTCTAAGTCACCTTTTCAAATCCATAAACCAAACACTCGCTGCCCAACGCAACAAAACCCACTGAAGCAATCCCTAGGCTTTCCTAGGTTCCCGATCTCACTCTGCCATCAGCTGCTGAAGAACTCCTCATAATGTCGGTTAGCTACCTCATGAACACAATCACATGCAACAAAGCTTAGAGAATCCTTCGAGTAACAGACTCATCCCCACAACGGTTAGACTCAAACAAGAGCTGCACTATAGGGTCAAATTTGTCACTCTAAGATTATCCAACCTTTGCCACATGTGAATTGACATATTCACTTAATAGCTAACTCACATCACTTATGAGTTCCACAAAGCACAAAGCAAGCAACATTCGTGTGGTAAGACTCCAATCCACATAATAACCACAAGCATCCAATCCCACATACTACAACCCATACTAGAAGCTCCCACTCCCGCTACTGATTTCCTTACGCATACAAATCATACCCAATCTAACATCCCATGCTTTTTAGGCTACCAGGCATCACATACATGCCAACCTATCACTGAATAATCAGAACTAGCATGCAAGTCTACAAGCTCACATAATAGGCATACAAAGGCATCTATCTTAACATTTTATCGTGCAAAAATTGATCAGATCCTTAGCCCTATCTAGCATGCGATTCATAAATTCACAGATCAAAGAATATCAAATAACATGTATGGGTAACTTAGGAAAACTTAGTTGAGCTTGGCTGATTGCATGTACCACACCTTTTCTTGTATTAGAAAACTTGCTTTTCCCTTTTTAAATCATTTTTCTTTCATTTTTGAAAAGCTTTACCAAATCCTCAGTTTGAGTTCAGGCATCACATACAATCCAACCTATCACTAGCTAATCAGAACTAGCATGCAAGTCTACAAGCTTATACAATAGGCATACAAAGGCATTTATCCTAACATTCTATCATGCAAAAATTGATCAGATCCTTAGCCCAATCTAGCATGCGATTCACAGATTCACAGATCAAATAATATCAGATAACATGTATAGGTAATTTAGGAAAACTATCTTGAGCTCGGCTGATTGCATGCACCACACCTTTTCTTGTATTAGAAAAGTTGTGTTTCCCTTTTTAAATCATTTTTCTTTCATTTTTGAAATTTTATACCAAATCCTCTGTTTGAGTTCAGATACACCCGAGAGTATGTCCGAATCCCTCAAGCCAAGGCTCTGATACCAACTTGCAACGTCCCACAAATAATGGCATAAAATTTTCGTTCTTAGATTAATAAATCATAAATACATATTGTTTCCATAAAACCAAAGCCATAAATATTTATCAAAACATCATCTAATCAAAGTAAATCACAAAATGCGGAAATACGTGGTGTGTGCTCTACAATCATCTTGAGCTCTTCCATTCGAAAACTGAAGTACCTGAAACATAAACTAGAAACCATAACCATAAAGCTTAGTGAGTTCCCCAAGATACCTCATACCACACATATATAATGTAACATCGTGATTTTTCACCCAAATTTTTAATTTTTTAAAACATTCATTTAACAGAATACATTGCGGAAGACTTTTAAGATTATTTCAAAAACATCACAAATGTTACTTTCATGTCAAAACAAACCCATTAAAATTAAAGTTCACAAAACATAATGATGAAAACCAACATGTCCAGATGGTATCATAACTATAGATACTAAATAAAACTACCCAATAGTTCCCATCCTCACCAAGTCATCATGTCAAGCTACATGTTCCAATGCACAAAAAACCAACAAGAAAAGAACAAGTGTTAGCATACGCTAAGTGATTCAATATAGTACAGTGTCAAGGGAACACACATATCATAGATAGATTCACACAAAACATCCACACATAGTCAAAGACTCACTAGCAAGACATACAACATCACACCTCATAACAAACACAGGTTTAGCACAGTTTATTTTAGTTCTTCAGTTAAAGCTTATTTTATTAGTTACTCTCCTCAACACGTTGTGACTAATTTAATCTTATCAATTCACCACTTGAATATTATTATATAACATTATGTTTCTCCGCTTTACATTAATAATTACTCACCGCTCATCGCTATAATTATTAAAGTATTACCTCTTATTTAGGGTCTATTTATTCACCGTAAAAAACCCCCAAAGCAAGACCCCGTTCGCTACTAACGTGACCGGCACGACCCAATGCACTAAGTGAGGCGCGACTCTCACCTGTAATCATTGCTCCTGGTGTGTTGCATTCGCTACTACTGTGCACATACGTATACATGCATTGTCGTTCAAGATTGGTACGAGCGGTGCCAATACCAACAGATACACCTCCCAAATCCCACGTGATGTTTGTGCTGGTCCCACCGCTTGACCAACATCACTCCAGTCCCGATATACCAAGGTGCACCAAGACCATGTCCCGAGTGGTTGTCTAGAAAAACCAATCGGCGTCAAAGTTGGCTTAAGCTCTTTTTCCTATAGGTATCTTTCAACCCACTAGGCCATCATAATATCCGGATTGGGTATATACCTATGTCTAGGTTTCTACCCTTCGCCCCGCTAATGTGTTCCCCTTTTTAATTTAATAATGATTAATTAAATAAGGAGTTACACTTTTACCCTTTCAATTAATCATGTAATTATTATGAATATTCTTTTATTAACATATTACCTCCTTAAGGGTTATTTTCATGCAAACATGTAATTTCATGAAGTCATTACATTTTACATCACACACTATTTCCATACACAACACATCAATGAAGTTGATACAACAGTAGCATGCTTGTCCTAAAACTTTTTAAACAAATATTTTCAAACAAGAATTAATATGCTCACATCACATAATGTTCATACACTTCACTTAATCTAGCATGACCCTAACTTACATCTTACAATAAACAAGGAGGAGTCTAGCATGCAACACCCTAGATATCATTACACATAAAACTTTTTAATATTAATGGCATAACAATCAATCATCAAAAGGGGCACATGCATCCTAGATAACTAGGTTCATCTCAATCCATCTAAGATATGAGATACTCCTAACAATGTATTTTTAAAACCATAAATTGACTCACCTTTGTCAAACAAGCACCCTTTCCACACTTCAAATCTCATAAACACTTGCTTTTATCACGACCTCCCCTAATACAACACATATACAACATATCGCTAAGTGATTCCAAATTCATAATCAAAGTCTTGTGATTATAATTTAATAACCTAAACTTAATTTATTATTATACTTATATATTAAAAGGCATTGTGTTTAAGAACAGTATCTTTTATGCTATTTAGATTTCAACCACATCATTTCGATAATATTAAACATGTGGTCCCTGTTTTCCCTACAAACGTGACGTTCCTGCAACACCTACATCATTTTGATTCCATAAGAGTGCCGGCAACTCATAGAATCCGTTTTCGTTCCTGCAACCCATACATCGTTTTGATTTCATAAGATTGCCGACAACTCGAAGAATCTGTTGACGTATTTCAGGCACGTTTCGTCCGCCACCACTAAATTACATCATCTTCTCCAACAACGTCTCCACCGCCCGTACCCTGTGGCGTAAGAAATTTCGGTAAGTTGTTGTATGTTTCGATTTTATTATGATTTTCATTCAATTACACTTCTTTCTAATCCTATCGTCTTTTTGAGCGATGTCTCAAACGTTTTGGGTTTGAGGATCGACGATTTGCCGTTATTATTATATTTAAAAATATTTCTTGCCGTAATTTAAACCATACATAAATTTAGGCTACTAAAGTCATTAAAACTTCATCCCACCGAAGTTATACTATTCTTATCGTTGTTAATTACTTATCAATTGAAATCATCTAATAAATCTCATCCTCATTAATTTGTACACAGGACAATATACGATACCCATACATATAATATGTAACTTAACTAGTCAATTTAAACACTATTATGACTACCATCTAAATGTATGGATATATACTTGAATATGCCATTTAAAAACACCACCAGTACATATCTTTAATCTGGCTACCATAAGTCCATAACAACCCATAACCCCCCAATGATGTGTTACTGGAAAGCCCTTCAGATCCACTGCCTTAAAGACTCCTGCCGGAACACTAGCTTGCTACCGGAACATTAGCTTTGTTGAAACACTCCCTAACCACTGTTTCTCAATTCACAAAGACTAATCAACAAAAGATGATGCTAATCGGATACACAGGTAGCCGCCGGAAAAACAACCTCGACGGAGTCGCAGCCCCGACCCCCACTAGAACCATGCATAAATCATCTTCTTGACAACAAATCTAATTGCTCTTTTCCCTTCACGTCACTTGTGTAAAATAACGGCCGAAACCCTAACAAACCTACGTTCGTTCTCACCGGAGTTAGTTTCTCGTTGTTGTTCTCCATCGCACATTAAGCCACCACAACCGTCTCCTTTCTCCTTTATGTAGTACCCTCTCCCTTACTTGGTACTTAAATTTCCAGAATACACAATGCTACTTATGGTTTAGTCGTCCATCTCCAACCCCTCTCAAGCCCTACTGAAATCGCATAAGTAGATATAATTAAGCCGTTACGTGATTGGGTGGAAGCCGAAATGAAACACCGGAGCTTCGTACGTTTCTAACATAAGTTTATAACTTCTTTTAATAAAATTACAATTTTGGTGCCTGAACTAGGACACTTATTCAAAATCTACGTACCCTTTTACTTTTAATTGAATCATTTCTATCCCCTTTACATGTATATCTTGCATAATATCTTATCACATTAAAAAACTCGTAAGAGTTATACTTTCGCTAATTATTCCACAAATTAAGGGGGTAATTTATGTATCATTGTTACTTTAAGCCTTTTAAATATTAATTTATCTTTTTTGCATAAAATTGCAAAAATGGTCCCTGTGGTTTGTCAATTTTTTTGGGTAAGGTCCAAAAAAAACTTTCTTAGCAAAAAAGATCCCTATTTGGTGGTCTTGGTGTGGTTTTGGTCCCTACCTCGTTAAGTTTAACAGCATTACTGTTAACTTTTGGCAAATGACAGATTTACTCATAGGACCATTTCTGCAGTTTTATCTTTTTACCAAACTATAAGGACTAATTATGCAGTTTTTCTTTTTCATTTTATTGAATTGTTGTATATTAATTCTTTTAATTATTTTTTTTAAATTTTTTTCTTATTGTATTATTTTTTTTATTGGATTATTATATATTAATAAATATTATTTTTAATATATTATATTTATATATTAATAATATTACTTTTTTTATTATTAATTTTTTTAAAATTTTTCTTTATTGTATTAATTCTTTTTTATTGGATTATTATATATTAATAAATATTATTTTTAACATATAATATTTATCTATTAGTAAGTATTACTTTATTGGATTATTAATTTGATTTAATTAATTTGTTATTGCGTTAATTCTTTCTATTGGATTATAAATTTAAATTTGTTATTTTTATTTATATTAAATAATATTCTTTTTAATTATTTATATTTTCTTTTAATTTTTTTCTTTATTGTTTTAAATAAAAATACCAAAAAATCTCACTCACCCCACCTTTCCTAATTTATTTTAAATATTTGGAAGATAACATATTTTGGACAACACCACCACCATCACTCAGTCACAACAAAACACTATCGGGTCATCTCTATCCCTGTTACTATATATATATATATATATATATATATATATATATATATATATATATATATATATATATATATATATATATATATATATATATATAATTTCAGTAATTATTAACGAAGTGAGATCATCGTGTGTATTTTAGTTTTTGTGTATTCACATGTATCTAAATTTGTTATTTATTTCAATAAACTTATGATTTTGACATACAGAATTTCCCTAAAAATATTTCAATATTAATTACCAAATCTGAGTATTCGCTACTCTGCGGTCGGTCGAGCGAGTACCGAATAACGAGTTCTATAACCTTGCCACCACCTGTAGTGGTTATGGTGGTTTGAAAACCCTCGATCTAACATTAACGTTATCGATGGTGGTATCTGTAATGAATGGTCGACTATATGCTTTCTGGGATATAGTGCACATTGTGTAGGTAGTCGATTGGTGTAGTTTTCGTCGAGAATGGTTGACTGTAGTCGATGATCGATGATTTCCAGCAAGATGATACGACAACACAAGGTGGTAAAAAGCAACGAATGGAGGAGTTGACCAGGAGTGTTTGGATCGGACCTCCTGGCGGTTGTAGCAGAATATAGTCAGCTTAATGGCAGATATAGAAGATTTCGACGGATTGTTATGAGATTGTCTTAGGTGGTTATAGGCGACATTGCGTGTAACAAGTTGATGGGGTTTTCGTCGAACAATCGATGAAGGTTATTGTCGGTTGTCCGACCAATTTTCAATGATGGGACGCGACACTTTTGCATATTTCATGTAGAAATAGTTTTAGGGAAATTATATATGTCAAAATCATAAGTTTATTGAAATATATAATAAATTTAGATACATGTGAATATACAAAAACTAAAATACACATAATGATCTCACTTCGTGAATAATTACTATATATATATATATATATATATATATATATATATATATATATATATATAGAGAGAGAGAGAGAGAGAGAGTTAGGTTAAATGTTTTCACTATCTATTGTGTGCATGTATAATTAATTCTAGACTAATCATTTTAGTTATTTTAAGAAAGTAATTAATGCATATTAAATGTTGAAGATGTAATTGATATCCATTATATCTTCAACATGTAATATGCATTAATTATTTTCTTAAAATAACTAAAATGATTGGTCCAGAATCAATTATACATGCACACAATAGATAGTAAAAACAAAATAACCTAACCCTATATATATATATATATATATATATATATATATATATATATATATATAGTAACAGGGTTGGAGACGCCCCAATAGTGTTTTGTTGTGACTAAGTGATGTTGGTGGTGTTGTTCAAAATATGTTATCTTCCAAATATTTAAAATAAATTAGGAAAGGTGGGTGGGTGTGGTGATGTTGTCCAAAATATATTATTTTCCAAGTATTTAAAATAAATTAGGAAATGTGATGTGGGTGAGATTTCCTGCTATTTTTATTTAAAACAATAAAGAAAGAAATTAAAAGAAACAAAAAAATAATATTATTTATTATAAAAAAATAATAAATTGAAATTAATAATCCAATAAAAATAATTAACGCAATATCAATTAAATGAAGTTAATAATTCAATAAAGTAATACATACTAATAGATAAATATTATATACTAAAAAAATATTTATTAATATATAATAATCCAATAAAAAAGAATTAATGCAATAAAGAAGAAATTCAAAAAAAATATTTAAAAAAATAATAGAAAAAGTAATATTTATTGTATATAAATATAATATATTAAAAATAATATTTATTAATATATAATAATTCAATAAAAAAAATAATACAATAAGAAAAAAGTTTTAAAGAAAGTAATTAAAAGAATTAATATTCAATAAAATGAAAAAGAAAAATTGCATAATTGGTCCTTCTAGTTTGGTAAAAAGATAAAACTGTAGAAATGGTCCTAGGGGTAAATCAGTGATTTGCCAAAAGTTAAGAGTTATGTTGTTAAACTTAACAAGGTAGGGACCAAAACTATAACAAAACCATCAAATAGGGACCTTTTTTGCTAATAAACTTTTTTTAGGGATCTTACCCAAAGAAATTGACAAACCACAGGTACCATTTTTGCAATTTTTTCTTTTTTTTTTCATTGTAAAGGAAACGTTCATATATTACAATATTAACGGAAACATATGTAAAGAAACGGAAGCATTGAATTGATTTTAAATTCCAAACTACAATATTAATCCTTAGTGTGTGTTTGGGATAGTTTTTTAAAAAAAAAAACTTATTAGCTTTTTAGCTTTTTAAAAAGCTAATAAGCTAAAAAATTGTTTTTCTATTTAAGAAGCGTCTTTTAAAACCTTTTTGGATAAAAAAAAGTAAAGCTTTCAAAAAGCTGGAAATCCTAGCTTTTTAGCTTTTTAACCATTTTACTCCTGAAAAAGCAGCTTTTCGCATCCAAACACTTTTTAAAGCCAGTTTTTTCTAAAAGTCATAAGCTAATAAAGCACTTTTCTTAAAAATCACTTTTGACATAAAAAAGTTAACCCAAACATACCCTTAATCTTTTCTCCTTTGTTTACATTACTCCTTTTAATTTTGTTTGAATTAATTCTAACCCTCCCTTATATTAAACATTTAAACATTTGATTCATATAATTTAATTTAATTATATAAATTGTAAAATATTAATTAATTCATATTCACCATTTTTATTTAACTTATTTCTAAATCGAAATTATTTTACTTTAACAAATATTTGAGTAAATGAAGTCTAACGTTGCTAACAAAAGATTTCCGGGTCATTACACATAAATCACATATTGGTCCCCCGCCCTCCATCGGGCCTTTCCTGGTCACGAGTCCCACTCAGCCTCGAGCCCCTCCCGACATCAAGCCCACTCGGATTACAAATCTCGCAATCACCAGGCCCCGCTTGACATTAGGCCCCGCCCGATACACACATAATGATATAACCATATCATCATATCAACATATAACCTTACTAGCCCATGCGATAATCATAAAAACTATAACATACCATACATTCATCGAGCCCCGCCCAGTATTGGGCCTCACTCGGTAAGCATAAAACAGATACAAATAACTAGCATACAATATACTCATCAGGCCTCGCCTAGCATCGGGCCTTGCCCGGTAAGCATACAATCTCATAACGCATGCAAGAGTTACGTGGACATCTATCATTCTAACATAAAATCCATGGGCCGACATTGGTACCTTCGACCCGCTAAACCAATCAAGAGACTCATCTCGTACTGCCGAATCACACAAATGATCCATGGCTGTTGGCTGACAAATCGCCGAACGGTCAATATCAAAACAACATCCAATTAACATTTGGGTCCCAATCTATAACCATAAATCCATACTTGGGGTAAAAAGACCATTTTACACCTAACTTAGCTGGGTCCAAGACTAAGGCCCAAACTCACAATCTGAAAGGCCCAAATATGGCCCAATTTTCCAAATTGGGCCCAAACCCCTTACATGGTTCTTACCCTAAAGTCCAACCATTTTTTCTAGTCCAAAACACTTGTACTCAGTTGGCCCATTAAGAACTCAAACACCCAAGCCCAAACTCGAAGCCCAATAAGCAAGATCCCACCTAACAGAGTACGCGGGGTGTACTCAGTTGTATGCTAAACGTACATGCTATTTGGCTTGTACGCTGCACGTGCAGCCTTGTACGCCCAACGTACTCATCCATTAAGCCAAAATCCTTCTTAACCACTTATTGCTTAAGTCCAGAAGTCCAAACCATAGATCTGTGTCCAAACAAGTGTCTAGAATCATAAAGTCACTGACTTGGTGACTTTGCATGCCCCAAAAGAACCCAACTTCAAGATATAACATTGTACTTTCACCAAATGAATACAATCTCATGCATGAGGGATTCCAAACCCTAAAGGAGACAACTTTATGAATCTAGAACCTTAGAAACACTAAGAGTGGCAGCTCATAGCTCTTGGAGTGGTACCAAACCATTATATCTCATTCTTGGGGACAAAATAAACCAAAACTCATACATAATATACCTAAGCCAACAATGAACAAATTCATAGCTTTTTACCTCAAACTAGCAGGAAATAAAGTAGAGAATCAGGATCCATAAGCTCTTCCTTGATCCATAACCTTTCACCAAACTCCATCTTCTTGAAAATGATCCAAAAACACCAAGATGCACATAATGAGCTCAAAAACACCACCATGGACGCTAAGGAACAATTTATAGGGTTTTGGGGACTTGGAGGCTGGTAGAGAGGCCAACCCAAAAGACTTAATGTGGTTATATATGGTACAACATCATAAATTAGGGTTTTCATTTACCCCTCGTACGCCCCGCGTACTCGTCATACGCCCAACGTACGAGGTCTCGCACCCCTAATCCAACCCTTGCAGTACGTTAAGCGTACACTGCATTATGCCTCACGTACCACCCTTCACATCAGTACACCCTGTGTACTCCCTAGATACGCCCCACATACTAGGGTTTCCTCTTAAACCCTTAAGCACTCCAAAGGCCATAAATTCTTCGTTATAAATCCGATTCCGACGATCCATATATTCATAAAAAGGTAATGAGAAGCTCTATGCTTTAATCAACTCGAAACTGCCTTACCATTTCCTGAACAAACATCTAATTTCCATAAAATCCTGAGTTGACATATCACCAAAATACCCTTTGGCCCCAAAACACAAACCGGACACCTGGATCGTCCAAATTACATCATCCACCTCCAAATGAGCCCAAATCTCAATTCTTCAAGGGTCCTAATCCTGCTAATACCCAATCCTGATCACCACCCTGAAATGGGAAATGATTCGAAACAGGGCGTTACACATTAAATTTGTGACGTTGATTAAGGAAATGTGTTATGAGCTTCTCTAGCCATTATAATAACAAAGAAGATTTGAGGTGATTTATGTTTATAAATTAGTAAATCTAAGTTGAATGAAATCACAAGTATTGCATCATAGCATCTAATGATAAGTTAACTAGTTGTCCATGTGGTGAATGCCAATATCAACCATCTTTCTCTTCTCGATTTAAATAAATCTCTTTACTTGTTTACTTGCAATTCCCATATCTTAGTGAAATTTTAGTTTCTTTAAAAAAAACACCAAAAGACTAAAACCCCCATTTTACTTTTACAAAGAGGCTACATTGCGTAAATCTCTGTGGAGTCAACCCCTTTACCCATTTACCAATATACACTATTTTAGTGTAAAAGCTTTAGGATTATTTATTTTTTTGGCCTCGACAACCACCAAGTAGACGACCCACCAAACAGTAGCTCAACGAGCACAAAGAGTAGTCAACCCAGCCGTTGACTGTAGTCAACAGACCATTGACCATAGACCATATAATCATTTACGGTGTTATAGGCCTTTTTTTGGATAAATGCTAATTTTTGGCTAAAAACTAATAAATAATTAAGGATTTTGGCTAGTTTTGTAATTACCTCAATAATAAAAAAAAACAAGTCAAATATTATTTGAAGGGCTTATAAACAGTTACATTTGATTGTGAAACAAAGGGGAAATGACACAAATGCCCTACAAAGTTTTTTGGGTTGACCGATTCAGACCCTAAAGTTTTTGTCGGGCTTTATGGGGGTATAAACTAGGATACGACATGCTCTTTTAGAACCTTTCAACCTGTAATAGTCGGTTCACATGTGATAGTGACCATTTAGACCAAAAAAATTAACATTGTGCCACTATAATGCCAAAAAAATAAGTTCACGGATCAAATGTTTATGCCACAAGATCGAAGTGATTTGGGAGAAGAAGAAACCTGATAATGGAATTAACGATAACAAAAATTTTGTTCTGCATTTTAGGTTTCCATTTTCCAATTTGAAATTTGTGCTTTTGTGTTGTGAACTTGGATCACCAGTGTGAACATGAATCTGACCAAGAAAAATTGTTGTTTGATTCAATTTTGTCGAATTCGATTAGGAGAACGGAATAGGATGTGGAGAAGAAGCTTCGAGCGAATTGTGAATAAATAATTGATAAAACTGAAGTCCCGTCTCGCTCTATTGGAAAATCAATCATCATTTTATCGGCTATGTATAAACTTTGATGTGGTGAATTTTCCTGATTCAAGTTATTTTACGCATTTCAGGGGAGAATATTATGAAGGTGGCGTTCTTATGGATTCTTCCATTGTGGATCATATCGTTTCTTGTGGCTTCTAGGGTTGTGAAGAGGCCGATCATCTCCGCATTTCTTGATGACCTGCTCATGTGAAGTAAAGCTACCAAATCACTTCAATGTTGTGGCATAAATATTTGATCTCGAAACTTTTTTTGGCTTTATATGGGCCTAGAGTGAGTTTTTTTTGGTTTAAATGGTCAATGTCGCATGGTGAACCGACTATTACAGGTTGAAAGAGACTCAAATAGCCGGTCGTATCTTAGTTTATACCCCCATAAAGCCCGACAAAAACTTTAGGGACTGAATTGACCAAGCTTATAAACTTTGTAGGCATTTGTGTCATTCCCCCCCTAAAACAAATCAATTATTAAAAAACTAATTTCTTAAGAATTAAAAAAAACGAAGTAATATATGTAACACCCCAAAGTTTGGAAAGTCAAGAAAAGAAAGAAGACCTCAATTTTAAGGAAAGACTCGGCGAGTCCAAGGAGGGACTCGGCGAGTCCGAGCGGGAACCGGGTGAGGTGTTAGCGACCGACTCGGCGAGTCGGCCAAGGAGACTCGACGAGTTGGGTCTGAATGAGGAAAACCCTAAATCCGGGACTTGGGGCCTATTTAAGCGTCTCATTCTTTTTCCTAGGGTTCCTTTAGTGCCTCTTTACCCCCAGAACATCAACCCTAGCCGCCATATCCGTTTTTGAGCTAGATTTTTGCATCAAAGAGAGAGCTATAAGCTTGGAGAAGGAAGAAAAGCCTTGGAAGAGCAAGAAGGGGCTGTAGATCCGAGATTGAGAAGACATTTAAGATCCATTGGAGGTAATAAGCTGTTGATTGGACTCCCTTTGCATCTAGATCTATTCTTATGTGTGAGTTTTGGTCATTATTGGTATGATTTGTAACCAATTCGAGTTGGAGGTTCAGATCTGAGGTTGCTACCTCAGATCCATGTTGGTTTTGGTCTTGAATCCCCTAAAGTATCAGCCCTTGGTATGTTGAAGAAGCATGTTTGCCATAAACCCTAGTTTAGTGTGTTTTGAGCATAGATCTCTCAACCTACACGTAAAGTTTGCCACTTTACGTGGGAAATAGGCCCTAGAAGTATGGATCTATGAGTTGGAAGTTCTGTTTGGCTCGAAAAGCCACTGCATGGATTGAGGACTGGATAGACTCGGCGAGTCCTTCGAGTGGACTCGGCGAGTAGCTTGAAGATGAGGAGGAACTCGACGAGTAGGATGAACAGCTCGTCGAGTCGGTTGAAGTTAGGCATGGACTCGGCGAGTTGGATGAACAACTCGACGAGTTGGTTGAAGATTGTCTTGGACTTGGCGAGTCTGTTCTTGGACTCGGCGAGTCAGGTCGCGAAACCCTAAACCCTTTTGAGTTGAGACTCGAATCAGTGAGTCGGGTGGTGACTCAGCGAGTTGGGCAGGACAGGACTTGGAACTAGTTGGACTCGGCGAGTCATGGACTGACTCGGCGAGTCGGGTCGCGAATAAGAAAGTCCCTAAGCTTGTGAACTCGGCGAGTCTTTAGGAAGACTCGGCGAGTAGGGTTGACCTGGAAGGTTGACTTTGACCAGAGTTGACTTAGTTGACTGTCAGACTAAGTGTTATATGTATATTGATAGCTCGGAGAGCTGGAGGAACAGCGGTTCAGGGGTTTGTCGAGTTGCAGCCAGAGGTTTATCAGCAGGGCTCAGCAGTTCAGGTGAGTTTCCTTTCAGTAGGAACGGGTCTAAGGCCACAATGCCGGCCCGTTTAGCTAGCAGTAGTTTCGGATGTTGATCGGATACAGTAGTTAGTATGTTTGATGCCTTCGTGGCTCAAACAGGAATTTGTGTTATGTGTTCCGGGCTACGGCCCGATGTAGCATGCAGTATATGTGAGTTTATATGATATGCTGTAGTCAGTTAGCTTCGGACTTCGGTCCGATGGAGGGGACAAGGTCCCAGATAGTCCGCTTCGGACTTCGGTCCGATGGAGGGGGCAAGGCCCCGGTCAGTTAGCTTCGGACTTCGGTCCGATGTCAGCTTCGGACTTCGGTCCGATGGAGGGGACAAGGTCCCAGATAGTCAGCTTCGGACTTCGGTCCGATGGAGGGGGCAAGGCCCCAGTCAGTTAGCTTCGGACTTCGGTCCGATGTCAGCTTCGGACTTCGGTTCGATGTAGGGGGCAAGGCCCCGTTAGTCCGGACTTCGGTCCGATGCAGTGGGCAAGGCCCAATATGTGCTTTATATGTTTTGTGTGATATGTGGTAGATTGGGGGAGCTCACTAAGCTTCGTGCTTACGGTTTTCAGTTTTGGTTTCAGGTACTCGGTTTTCATTAGAGGAGCTCGGGAAGATTGCAGAGCACACACCATAGTCAGTTAGCCTGGGAATGTTTGACTCTGATAATGATATTACGTTTTGAATTTAATACTCGAAAGTTATGTTTGACTTATGATACGTTTTATAAATCCAGTTTTAGTAATGATTTAAAAGAAAATTTTTAGTCGTGATTTTGGGTTGTTACAAGTTGGTATCAGAGCCTTGGTTTGAGGGATTCGGGCGCACTCCCGAGTGTGTCTGAACTCAAACTAAGGAAGTGGTATATAGTTTTCAAAAGAAAAATCGTAGCTACAAAAGAATTTTTGAGAAAAGAAAACAATTTTAGAAAAATGTAAAGAAAAGAGTTTTAGAAAAAGCAAAAAGAGTTTTGAAAAGAGAATAGGGTGTGGTGCATGCAATCAGCCGAGCTCAAGTAAGTACTCCCAATTTACCCATACAAGTTATATTATGATTATCAGTTTCAGTAACAGTTTCAGTTTCAGTTTCAGTTCCAGCTTCAGTAGAACCGCATGCTAGAATAGGACTAAGGATCTAGAATGATGCCTTATGTGCCTGCTTTATGTGTTCAGCTTTATGAGAATTGCATGCTAGTATTGAGTAGACAGCAGTAGGATAGCCTGTGTAGGTTATGCCTGATAGCATGAGCTTAGCATTGTATGCTAGTGCAGTTTCTTGTTATGAGAATTGTTTTGCCTGAGTACGTTTCCTTTATCCGAATGCTGCTTGCTTTGTGCTTTGTGGGACTCTGAGTGATGGGAGTTAGCCATTAGGTGAATACATCGCATCACATGTGATCAGGGTTGAATAATCTCAGAGTGTTGGATTTGGCCCTATTGCGCAGCTCTTGTCTGAGTCCAACCGTTGTAGGGGCGAGTCTTTTACTTGAAGGATTATCTGAGCCTCGTTACATGTGATGGTATTCAGGTGGTGACTAATTGGCATTACTAGGAGGCCTTCAGCAGCTGAGGACTGTGTGGGTAGAGTCAGAGGTTCCCTAGGGCAAGCCTAGGATGAGAGTAGCAGAGATCAGTAGAAGAGTAAAGGGGACTGTGTGGAGTTGAGGTAACTCTTGAGGAAAGTATGGATAGATGTGGAAGGTAGTAGGGGCCCATACTACTGAAAGCAGAGGATCCGTACTCGATTCAAGAGGGGCCAAGACGAAACCAGGAATGGGGTAGTGAGTGAGAAATTCCTCAGCGGTAGTATGTAAATTGATCAGGATTTTGTTATATTTTCAGCATGGTGACGTTGCGCGAGATACCAGTTAGCAGTTCAGGTGTCGAGGAGGGGTCTGGCTCGGGCTTCAGAGCCGGGCAGCTTGATGATCAAATGAGGGATTTCATTTCCGCAGAGATTACGCGCAACATCATTGATCAGACTCCAGTGATTTTCGGTTCGGTTAGAGAGGCCATTGTGGAGCTCATGGACAGTCATCTTGAGGCCTTTAAGGCCGGGTTAGTTTCAGGACAGATTGGGGCTCGTCTAGGTCCCGAATCTTATGGAGTTCAGGGATCCATCAAGGAGGGAGATCCTATTTCTAGTTCCTGCCATCAGGGGGCAGGGGTGAGTGGGGAATTTTGTCTCCAAGAGAGACCATTGCATGATTGGATAGTTGAGGAAGTTTCGCGAGCCATTCACGAGGATCTGCCCGACATGGTCGTGAGGATCACTGATAGATTGATAGCGAGGCTTCAGGATCTGACATCTGTTGTTCAGTTAGCAGGCGTTGCCGTTGGGGTAACGCAGGAGCGAGAGTCGGGCAGGGAGTCAGAAGGGAAAAGGAAAATTGATGAGACTCAGGTAGCCACAGGTTCGGGTAAGAGGCCCAAGGGTCCAGATTTGAGGACGAGGAACTATCAGAGCCGCAGTCGATGCGGGAAGTGCGGAAGGACGCACATGGGTGTGTGTAGGCGTAGGAGTGGTGGCGATGCTGGGTGTTTCAAGTGCGGCCAGATTGGTCATTTTAGCAGAGACTGTGTTGTTACCATCGCCCAGGGGCTTGATCCGTTATGTTTCCATTGCAGTCAGAGGGGCCACAAGAAGGGCCACTGTCCGAGTTTGTATCCAGCAGAGCAGGTGCCAGCTCCTGCCCTTGGGGCTTCGAGTACCGCCAGCAGTTGTCGAGGCCCGGCAAGGGTGCCTACGGCTCAGAGCCGAGTTTTCCGGTAGATTTCAACAGGGATTCGAGCAGCACTGAGTAATGAAGGTACGTAACTTTTGTTTTTCTGTCAGCTTATGTCATGATTATATTGTTATGGTTCTGCATCAAATTGTGGTATAAGTATTGTGTTATAGTGTGGCTTGCTTGTGATTATGTTATATGCCATTTGCATACCTCGGATGTAACAGCCCAAAATCTCAAGTATTGTTAAATTGCATTTTGGGGTGCTTTAAAGGGGAGACTCGGCGAGTTGGAGCCAGACTCGCCGAGTAGGGTCGCAGATTTGGTCGCGGGTTCACGACTGGACTCGACGAGTCCAGATATGGACTCGGCGAGTCGACGCTGTTCAGTGGAAAACCCTAGCCGTTCAGTTTGGGACGTATATAAGGGATCTTATGCCTCCATTGTTCGCCTTTTGGCCGACTGAGAAGGACCCTAAATCGGTTGTGGGCATCCAGAACAAGGATTGAAGATCATTGGTGATTTGAGGAAGTTATTGTCCAAGAAGGAGAAGGTTTTGGCTATTGGGACAGCAAGGGAATCACGTTTTGAGGCTTGGGGACACTGAGAGTGCATGATTCAGGTAACCTTTCGGATTATTTTCTGTTATGTGAATGTGTGCATGGATTTAGGGTTTGTGAAACCCATTTGGAGATTAGATGGATTGTTGTGTTGTTATCCGGCGTTTATAACCCTGTATTAGGACCCTTAGAGGTCCAGAAGGTCCTATGTTTGTATATTCGGGAAAATATGTATCTCAGGAAGCAGTTTGATCGACTGCATGGCGTGGACTCGCCGAGTCGGATGATCAGACTCGGCGAGTAGCTTGAAGATTCACTGGGACTCGCCGAGTTGTTCTTCAGACTCGGCGAGTGGAGTCGGGGTGACCCCGCGATTCTTCCAGGAGTGACTCATCGAGTCAAAGAGGATACTCGACGAGTAGAAGGGGAATCTTAGAGGATTGAAGGACGACCAGACTCGCCGAGTCGCCAGGGAACTCGCCGAGTCCAGTCGAGCTGACAATGGACTGTTGACCAGAGTTGACTGGTGTGATTTCTTAGGGTCAGTTAACGTGGAAGATAGAAGTATTAATAAGGGATATATGATGTTACAGGGAGCTTGTAGCTCGGAGGATCAAGTGCAAGGGATTTTAGGAGTTGCTATCTTCCAGTGTCCGCGAGGTGAGTCTTCTCACTATACTTCACCCGGAAGGGTTTGATTGTGTGACCGGAAGGTCAAGTGTGTTATGTGTTATGTTTATATGCTATAAATGGAAAGTTAGCTGCTACGCGTGATATACATGCTTATATATGGGCCGGAAGGCAAGGTATTATGTGACAAAAAGGTCAGGTATGATATATGATATATGTGCTTTATGTGTTAGAGTATTTGTATTATGTGTTATATATGTGTATGGGCCGGAAGGCAATTATCTTATGGGCCGGAAGGCGATATATATTGTGGACCGAAAGGTCCGAGCCGGAAGGCGATGTTATGTGGACCGAAAGGTCCGGGCCGGAAGGCAATGTTATGTGGACCGAAAGGTCCGGGCCGGAAGGCGTATGTGCGTAAGGTATATTGGGGAAACTCACTAAGCTTCGTGCTTACGTTGTTATGTTATGTTGTTTCAGGTTCTTACAGTAACGCGGGATGGCAACGGTTCGATTGTACACACCGAAGAAAGAGTTGTGTTTTGGAGGATCCTGGTCTTCTATTATAATGAAAATTAAACTATGTTTTGTAATTCGAATGTGAATAAGATTTTAAACAAGTGTTTTTAATATTAAATTGATTATTTAAATGAAAATTTTGTTTTTGGAAATCACGGTGTTACAAATTGGTATCAGAGCCTTGGTTTGAGGGATTCGGACGCACCTACGGGTAAATCTGGACTCAAACTGAGGAAGTAAGAAAAAGTTTTCCAAATAAATGGTTTTCTAAAAGTGAATAAGAGTTCAAAGAGAAAGCAAGAAAGAGCAGTGTGTACAATCAGCCAGAGCCAAACGGTGATTTCCCAAAATACCCTTACTTTTGTATTATGAAATGTCTATTATGCACTTTATGAGACATTATTGCATGCTAGAGACAGGCTAGGTATTTCACATCTTAGGACTAGAGTGGCCTGATTTGTGATGCCTTAGTCTAGGGTTTGCTGTTATATGTGCGTTATGCTTTTGTGTGTATGTGATGAGTGAGGGTATCTAGTTAGAACGCACAAGGGGTAAAGCTACGGGGTACAGAGGTACTTCCGAGGATGAGCCGAGAAGGTGGAGCTACCACAGATGGGGAGTCCTATGTATGCTTCAATGCTCGAATGCTGCTTGCTTTGTGCTTTGTGGAGTTATCGATGATGGGAGTCAGCTACCAAGTGTGTATGACGATACTCAGGAGGTAGAGGGCTGGCATCATTAGGAACTCTTCAGCAGCTGATAACAAAGAAGTGGGAGGACAGCGGAAGGGACTAGGGAGTAAACCTAGCCAGATGAGTGCGCTGGTAGAGTAGAGAATTTCGCTGGAAAGCGAGCACGCGCGATGAGATGGGGTGAAAGAGCAGGTTTATCAGCTACTTAGGAACTCTGGGATGGTCCGTGTGGAAAGTATAGGTAGATGTGGCAGGTAGTATGGGCCCGTACTACTGAAAGCAGAGGACCCATACTTGATACAGGGGGCATTCTGAAGGTCCTAAGGAACAGATTGAGGAGTGATGTTATGGTTCGAATACCATACATCGGAACGGATACAGAGTGATGTTATGGTCAGGGCACCATACATCGGAACAGTTTGAGATAGATGTTGTGGTTCGAGTGCTATACATTGGAGCAGATTGAGGAGTGGTGCTATGGTTCAGGTACCATACACCGAAGCATGTTGAGGAGGGATGTCATGGGATGAGTACCATGGTTCGTAGTGGATGATGCTTGTGGCTATCTTGTTATCCGGTTATCGATCGGACGAGCGCGAGCGAGCGGGATGCGAGGATTCGCGAGATCCGGCGTGATGAGGTTGCTGCATTGTTGCGGGCTGAGTCGCCAGAATTGGTTGGGTCGATCAGGACCACTATGATTGAAGTAGTTTGATGAGCGATATGCGGCTTTCGCAGAGACGGCTGCCGCGGCGGTTACAGCGGCTGTAGCAACGGAAAAGAAAGGGGCTAGTCGGGGTTTTCAGTATCGGGACTTCTATTATGCGAAGCCTCCCACATTCGATGGAGTTCAGGACTCGATTGTTGCTATGATATGGTTATCAGACATGGAGGGGTGTTTCTCCACGAGTTTATGCCCTGCTGATCAGAGGGTGGGGTGTGCTCTGAACCTGTTGAGGCTCGGGGCGAAGGATTGGTGGAGATTGACCACGAGGTCATTTTCCGATGCGCAGAGGGCTGCGTTTTCATGGGATCAATTCAGAGGGATGTTCAGTACTCGCTATGTTCCGCGGGACGAAAAGGAGAAATTGGCTCGGAAGTTCTTTAAGCTGAGGCAGGATTTGGAGTCGGTGACTGAGAGCACCGGGATGTTTATTGAGAGGGCGATGTTTTGCCCTGAGTTCGCTTCGGAGCAGGCTCAGATGTCCCGATATCCGAGTATGCTCAAGAGGGGGGGTATCAGACAGTTCGTGTCTGCGCAGAGACGCGAGACCGTGTTGGTATCGCAGGAGGCCGCCATGTGGCGTGAGTTAGAGGTTGAGTTGCAGTAGCGTGAGATGATGCAGGCCCCGATGCAGTCGCAGTCGGCGCCGAAACGGTCCATGACCGTAGACGTTAGAATGGGGGATCGGAGCGGTCACACTTGTGGGAAGTGTGAGAGAGATGGCACCGGAGCTTGTTGGCCCAGTGGTGCATGCCGCAAGTGCGGAAAGGAGGGGCACTGTGCACGGGATAGTTGGCGGTCAGTGCCAATTCGGGATTTGAGGAGGACAGGATGAAGCGGAGCCCCATAGGGCTCAGGGTCGTGTTTATCTGCGTGCGACAGAGGGAGACGGAGCAGTGCCGGAGACAGCTGCGGGTATGATGCTTTCATGATGTCTTAATTGTCTGGCATTGATTTGGCGTATTGTTTGTGCTGGTATCTTGTATGGATTTCGATGCGGTATTCGTTGTTTCGCGGGTCTGGCATGGTTATGGATTGGTGCTTCAGGTTTTCGCTTTGGCATTCGTTATTCCCTGATGGCTGGGTATGGTTATAATTGGTGTTTTAGTGTCAGTAGTCTTGTGCGGTTTTCAATGTGGTGTTCATCCTTTGGGCAGATTGTGAGTTTGGTTATGGGTTATTGCTTGGGAATTCCATTGGTCATCGTTCGTGGGGGTTGGTAGTGGAGATGCGGCACTGGGTTGAATGACGGGTAGCATCTGCAGTTGTGGAGTGGATAATTGAAAGATCGGATTCTTTTGAGCGGATTGATCAGGGAGGAGATGTGTTCTGCTGAGGGTTGCTTACGCTTGTGGGAAGCAGTCAGTGGGTAAATGTTCTCTTTGTGCAGGATGGTTCTGAAAGGTCGTTAATGACGATCGGTGGCAGTTAGTCAGTGCTTTAGTGGGGGAGAATTGTAAAATCCTCCGAGAGATCGATGAGTATGTAAGGGTGCTTAGCTGTTGGGATTCAGCAGTGTTTGTCAGCGCAAAGTATAGGCCGACGAGAGCGAGTGTTGAGTATGCGGGGCGAGATACAGACCTAGGGCATTTGATTGTGGAGGCCTGAGAGGAGGTCGGGATCAAGCTTGAGTAAGTAATCGGAATTTTGCGATCAGAGTATTGGTATGTTTGAGGTACGAGATGGGTTGTACTGCATTAATCCCACGGGATTATGTTGTGCATGTTTCTAGAGCTGGAACCGGAAGGTTCCCAGGGTTAGAACCTGAGGGTTCGCAGAGTTTGGGTGTACGGACCCACAAAGATATAGCCTCGAGTGGCTAGTATGTGTTATGAGAGTCGGTCCAGTCATACTGGAGACTCTGTTGGTATTGCTGGATTAGTTTGAGATTTGCGGATCGCGTATGTTGCAGTGTGATTGCATTGGAAGGTCTGGCCCCGGGTTATTGATCTTGTTTAGCGGAGGCAGTGATTTTGATGAGTGGAGAGAGTGCATGGGGATTGAGAGCTCCTGCAATGAGAACCAGAGTATGTGAATAGCAGTTACGCAAAAAGGGTGGTGTCGCTTGGGGCGAGCACCGTGGCACCGGTTGGAGTGACATTATGTTCAAGAGAGTTCCGTGGAAAAGGAAAATAGGAGGGTATGTAACTCCGAAGGGGGTGCAAGTTCACGAAAGTGAAAGCTGCAGAGCAGAGTTATGGTTAGAGTATTTCAAGTATGGTTTCGAGCATCGCGTTTGCGGCAGTGAAGTAGGAACCCATCCGGGTTGGGGTGACGGACGAGACTCAGAAAGGATGCAAGGGAATAGAGAATCTTGAATTCTCAGTGTGATTCTGATCAGGGTATAGGACGGATATTAGTGGTTCGTCTTGGGAGATGTTCAAGGATATCATCAGTGTATCGGGTTTTTCAACCTGCGAATGTTGGGACTAGTTCAGTATGTGTGTGTGTGATGGCAAGAGGGAACTTGTGAGAGTTGATCTGAGAGGGAGAATGGATCTCTCAGTCGGTCCGGAATGGGCAAAGTGGGCTTTGGATCGGGGATTCGGTGGTTCAGGGTTTCCTAACCCTTATGGATTGAGAGATCGTTGAGATTTGGAGCAGAGTGTATCTTGGGTAATTTCCGATTACAGAGAGTGATGAGCAGTTCAGAGTTCGTACTTTAGTTGGCAAAGCAGACTCAGCAGGTTAAAGAGAGTTAGTGATCGTCTAGAGTTAACAGGAAAGTTATGCAGGCAGACGCCGTTACGAGTATGTGATTCAGGTCAGCGACTTCGTATTTCTGACGGGGTGCTTCGATTAGGAAGAGGGGTAAATGGGGGGCCCCGGTATGTTGGGTCTTTTCGTGAAGGTGCGAAGGTAGGAAGGGTGGCCTATCGTTTGGAGCTGTCAACGGAATTGGGACGGATCCATGACACTGGTATGTGTCGCAGTTGAAGAGGTGTATAGCGGATGAGTCAGCAGTGGTTCTACTAGATAACGATTAGGTGGATGCGAGCCTGTGTTACGTCGAGAGGCCAGTGGCCGTCGGAGATCGAAAGATCAAGGTTCTGAGGAACAAGGAGGTACCTCTGGTATTGGTTCAGTAGCGACCTCGGAAGATATCGGAAGTGTTTAGGGAAGCCGAAACGTGTGATGCGGGAACAGCATCCAGAACTATTTTCAGAGTGAGACTTCGAGGGCGAAGTCTAATTCTAGTGGGGGAGAATTGTAACAGCCCAAAATCTCAAGTATTGTTAAATTGCATTTTGGGGTGCTTTAAAGGGGAGACTCGGCGAGTTGGAGCCAGACTCGCCGAGTAGGGTCGCAGATTTGGTCGCGGGTTCACGACTGGACTCGACGAGTCCAGATATGGACTTGGCGAGTCGACGCTGTTCAGTGGAAAACCCTAGCCGTTCAGTTTGGGACGTATATAAGGGATCTTATGCCTCCATTGTTCGCCTTTTGGCCGACTGAGAAGGACCCTAAATCGGTTGTGGGCATCCAGAACAAGGATTGAAGATCATTGGTGATTTGAGGAAGTTATTGTCCAAGAAGGAGAAGGTTTTGGCTATTGGGACAGCAAGGGAATCACGTTTTGAGGCTTGGGGACACTGAGAGTGCATGATTCAGGTAACCTTTCGGATTATTTTCTGTTATGTGAATGTGTGCATGGATTTAGGGTTTGTGAAACCCATTTGGAGATTAGATGGATTGTTGTGTTGTTATCCGGCGTTTATAACCCTGTATTAGGACCCTTAGAGGTCCAGAAGGTCCTATGTTTGTATATTCGGGAAAATATGTATCTCAGGAAGCAGTTTGATCGACTGCATGGCGTGGACTCGCCGAGTCGGATGATCAGACTCGGCGAGTAGCTTGAAGATTCACTGGGACTCGCCGAGTTGTTCTTCAGACTCGGCGAGTGGAGTCGGGGTGACCCCGCGATTCTTCCAGGAGTGACTCGTCGAGTCAAAGAGGATACTCGACGAGTAGAAGGGGAATCTTAGAGGATTGAAGGACGACCAGACTCGCCGAGTCGCCAGGGAACTCGCCGAGTCCAGTCGAGCTGACAATGGACTGTTGACCAGAGTTGACTGGTGTGATTTCTTAGGGTCAGTTAACGTGGAAGATAGAAGTATTAATAAGGGATATATGATGTTACAGGGAGCTTGTAGCTCGGAGGATCAAGTGCAAGGGATTTTAGGAGTTGCTATCTTCCAGTGTCCGCGAGGTGAGTCTTCTCACTATACTTCACCCGGAAGGGTTTGATTGTGTGACCGGAAGGTCAAGTGTGTTATGTGTTATGTTTATATGCTATAAATGGAAAGTTAGCTGCTACGCGTGATATACATGCTTATATATGGGCCGGAAGGCAAGGTATTATGTGACAAAAAGGTCAGGTATGATATATGATATATGTGCTTTATGTGTTAGAGTATTTGTATTATGTGTTATATATGTGTATGGGCCGGAAGGCAATTATCTTATGGGCCGGAAGGCGATATATATTGTGGACTGAAAGGTCCGGGCCGGAAGGCGATGTTATGTGGACCGAAAGGTCCGGGCCGGAAGGCAATGTTATGTGGACCGAAAGGTCCGGGCCGGAAGGCGTATGTGCGTAAGGTATATTGGGGAAAATCACTAAGCTTCGTGCTTACATTGTTATGTTATGTTGTTTCAGGTTCTTACAGTAACGCGGGATGGCAACGGTTCGATTGTACACACCGAAGAAAGAGTTGTGTTTTGGAGGATCCTGGTCTTCTATTATAATGAAAATTAAACTATGTTTTGTAATTCGAATGTGAATAAGATTTTAAACAAGTGTTTTTAATATTAAATTGATTATTTAAATGAAAATTTTGTTTTTGGAAATCACGGTGTTACATCGGATAATTGGTTGGTAGTTAGGGGATGTGCTCTTATGGAGAAGGTTTCGGAGGATGCAGTAACTATAGCATGGTTGGGAGAGATATGGTTCGTTTCGCTAGTTCGGAGTGGTTAGTGTTGGGATGGATTGGTTAGATCCCTAGCTATGGCAGGCTTGGGCTCCTTAGCAGAATGATTATAGAATGGCAGCAAAGATCGGGATCTCTTTTGAGTGTGAAGCAGCAAGGGGTAAGCAGGATCGAAGTGGGGGAGAACCCTCCGGGGATACATGGATAAGAGTCTCGTAGACTCAGAATGAGTGTGCGGCCTCTGAGAAGAAATGGTAGTAGCCCAGTGATGGATGGATTGAGAAGTTCAGAATTGGGAGTTCGAGAACTTTTCCCAGCAGTTAGTTCATGTAATCGAGATGGTTAGAAGCTGGCTGGGAATCCAGGATTGGAGGACCACCTGTCGGACGCATGAGAGTCGGAATGAAGATCCTGAGAACGGGTAACAAGAGATGTTTTCGTATTAGTAGCCAGTGTCTGGGGCAGCATGCAGGTTGCGTAGATTCAGGAGTTGGGAGGTTGGAAACTTCCCAACAATAGCTTCTTGTATCGGGATTGGTGGACGGTTGGTTTGGGAACCAAGCCGAAGGATTCCTCGACGAAGCGCTAAGTATATCAAGGATATAAGGTGTCGAGGATGATGCAGAATTCAAAGTCTAAGGACTGTTTTTTTAGAAATCGAGATGAGGAATCACTAGCGGGACTAGGGATAGTCAGGATGTTCTTGAAATAGTAGTAGTGTTGTAAGTCTGCGGGGGTAGCCGTAGCATTCACTAGCAGTCAGATAGCAGTAGTAGTGTTGTAAGTCTGCGGGGGTAGCCGTAGCATTCACTAGCAGTCAGATGGCAGTAGTAGTGTTGTAAGTCTGCGGGAGTAGCCGTAGCATTCACTAGCAGTCAGATGGTAGTAGTGGTGTCGTAAGTCTGCGGGGGTAGCCGTAGCATTCACTAGCAGCCAGGTAGCATTAGAGAGTTGTAAGTCCGCGAGCGTAGTCGCAGTCTTTTATTTGTAGGTAGCATGAGCGCGTGTTAGACGCGGGAAAGCAGTAGTACTCACCAGTTCGGGTGCAGCAGTGAGGATATGGGAATCCACGGGTTAGATTTCGGATTTCCCAAATAGATCAGTTATGGCTAAGTCAGCAATTTGGGCTATAGATCGTCACATCAGTTATGAGATCAGAGTAGCAGTGGACCGTTGGGGGTTCGGGTATGTTGCGGGCTACCGTCAGTCTGAGAGCCATCATGATTTTTTGTCGGGGAATTGATGATGTCAGGATGTGACGTATGGATCCGATCGGTTGGATCGGAAGGTTGCTAGAGCCACAGTGACAGGATAACCAGTGGAAACTAGTCCTAGAGGAAGATTTCACTCAGAAGTCGTGGAAGCGACTAAGTGAGGAGTCCCTTGACTCCACAGTTGGGTTGGAGTTCAGTGTCTCAGGTAGCTCAGTGTTTCAGTCAGTTCAGTGTTTCAGGCCGTTCAGCGTCTCAGTCGGTTCAGCGTTTCAGGCAGTTTAGTGTTTCAGGCATGTTCAGTATTGCAGGCAGTTCAGTGTTTGGAAGGTTTCAGGGTTCTGGGTCAATATTGTTTTTGCGTTGGAATGCAAGTGCTGACGGTATAGTTGGTTGATTTGGAATTGGCAAGTCCCTCTCAGCAGGATCAGTTGAGCCTTTCGCCGAGTATAAGTGATTTGTAGGGATGGCTAGGCAGGTAGCTTTCATTCAGGAGGAAAGGCTCGAGTAAGTAGGAGATGAGTAATCAGGTGGGATAAAAGCAAGCTGGTTCCAGCAGCATCGTTTCAGTATGAGCGGCAGGATGGATAGAACAGTTATAGATAATCGAAGTATCTTTAGGAGTCGCTGGAAGAGACTAGGAGTTTGCGATGGAGTGTAGTGACCGGTGGGAGTCCGGTAACTCAGATAGAGGGAGATTGGTTAGACCAGAGTAGTCTCAGTACATCCGATAGGCGGATGGGAGGCAGCAGGATTTTCAGTCGGAGGAAGTAACGTTGAGGAGATTATGGGAAAGAGAAGGATTTAGTATGTTCTATCGGTAGTGATCGGCACTGTGAGTGGCCGGAGTGATGGGCAAAAGGGTGAGGGATTTTCCAGACAATGAGTTGGAGGCAGTTCGCAGGCAGTTGATCACAGCAAACTTCGAGGACGAAGTTTAGTTTAAGTGGGGGAGAGTTGTAACACCCCAAAGTTTGGAAAGTCAAGAAAAGAAAGAAGACCTCAATTTTAAGGAAAGACTCGGCGAGTCCAAGGAGGGACTCGGCGAGTCCGAGCGGGAACCGGGTGAGGTGTTAGCGACCGACTCGGCGAGTCGGCCAAGGAGACTCGACGAGTTGGGTCTGAATGAGGAAAACCCTAAATCCGGGACTTGGGGCCTATTTAAGCGTCTCATTCTTTTTCCTAGGGTTCCTTTAGTGCCTCTTTACCCCCAGAACATCAACCCTAGCCGCCATATCCGTTTTTGAGCTAGATTTTTGCATCAAAGAGAGAGCTATAAGCTTGGAGAAGGAAGAAAAGCCTTGGAAGAGCAAGAAGGGGCTGTAGATCCGAGATTGAGAAGACATTTAAGATCCATTGGAGGTAATAAGCTGTTGATTGGACTCCCTTTGCATCTAGATCTATTCTTATGTGTGAGTTTTGGTCATTATTGGTATGATTTGTAACCAATTCGAGTTGGAGGTTCAGATCTGAGGTTGCTACCTCAGATCCATGTTGGTTTTGGTCTTGAATCCCCTAAAGTATCAGCCCTTGGTATGTTGAAGAAGCATGTTTGCCATAAACCCTAGTTTAGTGTGTTTTGAGCATAGATCTCTCAACCTACACGTAAAGTTTGCCACTTTACGTGGGAAATAGGCCCTAGAAGTATGGATCTATGAGTTGGAAGTTCTGTTTGGCTCGAAAAGCCACTGCATGGATTGAGGACTGGATAGACTCGGCGAGTCCTTCGAGTGGACTCGGCGAGTAGCTTGAAGATGAGGAGGAACTCGACGAGTAGGATGAACAGCTCGTCGAGTCGGTTGAAGTTAGGCATGGACTCGGCGAGTTGGATGAACAACTCGACGAGTTGGTTGAAGATTGTCTTGGACTCGGCGAGTCTGTTCTTGGACTCGGGAGTCAGGTCGCGAAACCCTAAACCCTTTTGAGTTGAGACTCGAATCAGTGAGTCGGGTGGTGACTCAGCGAGTTGGGCAGGACAGGACTTGGAACTAGTTGGACTCGGCGAGTCATGGACTGACTCGGCGAGTCGGGTCGCGAATAAGAAAGTCCCTAAGCTTGTGAACTCGGCGAGTCTTTAGGAAGACTCGGCGAGTAGGGTTGACCTGGAAGGTTGACTTTGACCAGAGTTGACTTAGTTGACTGTCAGACTAAGTGTTATATGTATATTGATAGCTCGGAGAGCTGGAGGAACAGCGGTTCATGGGTTTGTCGAGTTGCAGCCAGAGGTTTATCAGCAGGGCTCAGCAGTTCAGGTGAGTTTCCTTTCAGTAGGAACGGGTCTAAGGCCACAATGCCGACCCGTTTAGCTAGCAGTAGTTTCGGATGTTGATCGGATACAGTAGTTAGTATGTTTGATGCCTTCGTGGCTCAAACAGGAATTATGTGTTATGTGTTCCGGGCTACGGCCCGATGTAGCATGCAGTATATGTGAGTTTATATGATATGCTGTAGTCAGTTAGCTTCGGACTTCGGTCCGATGGAGGGGACAAGGTCCCAGATAGTCAGCTTCGGACTTCGGTCCGATGGAGGGGGCAAGGCCCCGGTCAGTTAGCTTCGGACTTCGGTCCGATGTCAGCTTCGGACTTCGGTCCGATGGAGGGGACAAGGTCCCAGATAGTCAGCTTCGGACTTCGGTCCGATGGAGGGGGCAAGGCCCCAGTCAGTTAGCTTCGGACTTCGGTCCGATGTCAGCTTCGGACTTCGGTTCGATGTAGGGGGCAAGGCCCCGTTAGTCCGGACTTCGGTCCGATGCAGTGGGCAAGGCCCAATATGTGCTTTATATGTTTTGTGTGATATGTGGTAGATTGGGGGAGCTCACTAAGCTTCGTGCTTACGGTTTTCAGTTTTGGTTTCAGGTACTCGGTTTTCATTAGAGGAGCTCGGGAAGATTGCAGAGCACACACCATAGTCAGTTAGCCTGGGAATGTTTGACTCTGATAATGATATTATGTTTTGAATTTAATACTCGAAAGTTATGTTTGACTTATGATACGTTTTATAAATCCAGTTTTAGTAATGATTTAAAAGAAAATTTTTAGTCGTGATTTTGGGTTGTTACAATATATGATGACATTTTGACAAAATTAATGCTCAACTCATGTCAAAATAACTAGTTTCACCAATCACCATTACTTACATACCTAATAGACCCCTGAATGTAACACAAATAAAGAAAAATAAAAAAAAATACTTTCCATGACTCAGATGTTCAGCTAGGGTTATTTTCTTTGTGAATGACTATTCTTTTCTTAATTGACTTTGGAAGTAGGCTTGAGGGAGTGGGTGCAGTAGAGGATGCACTTCCTTGCCACATCAGCTTGAAATATCGCCCCCTCCCTGCGTTTTGGTGTGGTAGAGACTGTCACACCCCCGAATCGGACGGTGGAAACGTCTGAGGGCTCTTGTGACTCGAATTGAATACCATCACAATGAATATACATGAATCATAACATAATTCAACACCATGCATTGGAATATTACAACTGATATTGTTTACATTCGGTACATTGCCTTAGACATTACAATTCCATAACATAAAACTGTCTGATAGATAATTTAAGCAAAACACCATGACATTTCATGATACTTATTCTTCGGCTTACCTGTTACCTGAGAATACAAGTTATTTTGAAAAACGTCAACATATGAAATGTTGGTGAGTTCATAAGTAATGTTATGGAAAAATGATTTTTGTGAAGTTTGAAAAACCCAGAAAATCCGATATTTTCTGAAAAGAGTATTTGTTTATAAAAAGTGTGAAGATCCGTAAATATGCTTGTCGATTTTGAAAACATGTATAATTGTTGAACTTTGTATACATCACATAGGTGAAAATGTTGAACTTCCCGGGAAAACCCGATGTTTTCCCAATACGTAAATTACATGACTTGTTTATTTTTATACCGATACGACGAATGTTTTTGATTACCCAGGTGACATTGGATTAATTAGGGTTTGTGAGTTGTTACAATCACACATTAATGAAAATGACTAGTTTATAACTACAGGTTACGAACGATCCTTAAGGCGTCGTCCATACTGCTCACATAATCCAACCACCCTGACTTCTCTTGATTAACGCCACGAATCTGTGTACTTGAATTCTCATAAGCCGGTCAACCGAGGAGAAAAGGAGGGTACGAAGCCCTCTCTTACTTCCATGAGTTATTCCGGGCTATCGGGAATGCGAAAGACACTTGGCCCAGCTCGCATTTGACTTCTCGACCTCACTAGCAGTACTAATGGACCACTAGGGCCCAATAGCACAATAGAGCTATTGAAAGTCCTTTTACATGGAATTGGGTCATAGGAGGCCCATTAACACATAAGCGCGTTCCCTTCGGGCCCAAAAATCATGTTATTGGGCTAGCAATGCCCAACAAGCACGATTTGAAACTTTCAAGCCCAAAGTTTGTATGTTGACTCATCATAGTTGTCGCGTGTTTAACGAATTACTTGGGTTATTGATTTTTGTTTTGTTATTGATTCAAGACCGAATCAATCGTTTTGTAACGATATTTGTTGTTGAGAGTGTATTTGTTTTTCTGTTTCGTCGGTAGTCGTGGATCTTGTATTTCGTCTTAATGAATTAATTTGTTTAAAAGTAAGATTTTTACCTTTTCACAACCTTTCTTTTATAAAAATAACACTTTTAGTCCTTTATATAAAAGAATTTCATTTTTAGTCCTTAAAACATTTTTTTGACACTTTTGTATCATAAACTTGTTAAAAAGACATTTTTAACCCAAAATTTATTTTGTAAACAGCTTTAGCCCTTCTAGAATGATGTTTTCTCGGTTAAAATCCCCAGTTTCGCAACTTTTATAGTCTTGGCCTAAAATAGAAAATGTTTACATTTTTGATCCTTTTTGAATTAGAAAAGCATTTTTGACCTTTGAAATGGTTTTATCTCACTTCAAATCCCCTGTTTTACAGAAAATTGCATTTTCAGCCCCTCAAACTTATAAATCTCGCATTTTGAGGCTTATTGGGCCGAAAAGCCCAAATCTAGCCCATTAGGTTCAAAATTTACACTTTAAGTCCCTTAAAAATGTTGTTGTTCAGAAAAATTATTATAGAAACTGTTTGGAACCTTTTGACCCTACAGAAACTATAAATTTGTCGGTTTGTACCCTAAGTTTTGTATTTTTGACATTTTAAGTCCTAAAATGTGTTTTATGTTAGGATGTGTTCATCCTAACCTCATAAACTATTTTTATTGACTTGATTAGTGTATAATAACTTAAGTTATGTTTATTTCCTTTCTCATGACTTAGATCTCAGTTTTTACACACTTTTTGATAACATATTCATTACAAAACACATGATATCACACACATACATGCATCAAATCTCACATAGCATACATTTACACATAGATCTACACATTTACTTGTATTCTCCCCCATAAAACTCATAACAACCAAAAAGGAAGGGGTATGAAACTCACCTTGAGTGTGGTTTCGGTTTTTGGTGGAGAAGATGAAGAAAAATTCGATCCTAGCAACCTTTCTTGGAGGATCTCGAACTTAGATGCTTCTAAGGTGCAAGATCATGAGTTTGAATGAATTAAGAGATGATTCTTGAATTAAAGGAAATAGCTAGATTATGGATCTAACATCAACTTACCTTAGATGATGTGTTTATGGGTTAAATCTCCTTGAAAGCTTCCTTAATCTCGAAAATATGGAGAGGAGTGGAGAGAGTTTTTTTGAGAGAATTGTGAGTGAAATGTGTGTGTGTGCTTGGGTTCGGCTGAGAGCAAAAGAGAAAGGAGAGAAGAAAGGTTTTTGAGTTAATTTGCATGAAAACATGAGATGGTGCATGGGAAACCTATGGATAAATGTGAGGTGGCATAGGAAAAGTCAACTCTCCTTCTTTGGTTGGGCTTGGGTCGAGAATGGAGAGGGGAAAAGAAAAGGATTGGGCCTTGTATGCTTAAGCCCATTTCATGGTTATGTTGAGTGATGTTTGGCCCAAATAAATATAAATATGATTTTTTTTTTATGACCTATTAGAGCTAAATTAGGTTAATTATAGCCCAATACGGTCCATTTAAATATTTTGTTTCATTCTAGGCCCAATATGGCCCAAAATATTAAAATAAATGAAAGTGGGTCTAATTAGAGCCCATTCAAGAGTTCTAAGCCCAAGATAGTCCAATTGGTAGCTTATTGGCCCATTGGGCCCAATAAGGAAATCCTAGTCCAAAATGGATTTAAACAAGGATTTCTAGGGTTCTCAATTATTTGTTGACTATTTGCAGTGCATGTATGATGTGTTTGATTGAGATTTGGTTGTTAATGAATAAGCATCTTACATGCTTTCCTATTGTTGGTTTACATTTTTTATCATTGTTAAATGTTAGAAGGCTTCAAATTCATAGCTATGACAGAGACCGCACTGTGACACTCCAAAGGAGCGCTGCTCTCTTCCTATTGACATTCCAATTGACCGTTGATTGGTCATATGTTTTTTTTTTTTTTCTTTTTTAAACATTTTAAAACGAGTGTAATATAACATATGGAATATAATATAAAAAAAAATTGTTTGAGAAAATCAATAAAATGATCTTTTGTTTTTGACAAAAAAAATGAGGGTGGCACCACTCCTTGGGTGCGTCATAAAATCACATTTCCGTGGTTATTGTTAATGTGTCGCCTACGTGACAGTGAAGGAAGTATAATTTTTATGACACCACTCCCTCTGGCCTAAGCCTTATTTGGTTTTCCATTTAAGGTTTATATTTCACCTGTATTGCTTATGTCGTACACATACTTCAAAATGGAAATATTTTTGTTTTGGATCATCAATTTAAGACAAACACTACAATCCGTTTGTTATATGGTTGGTAATGAAATTCAAAATTTCACATGCATTTTTCAGTTGAAAATCATCCTATTTGACCACAAAAGTCACATGTACCCAGTTGCTTGCTGTTATCCCTTTGTCATATTGTTCATAATAAATTTCGAAATTTCACAGAATCATATACTCATATCATATGCAATTTCAAGTTAAAAATCAAGCTATTAACGATCACCTTTCACAACCATTTTTTATGAGCGGACAGTTATACCCTTTCTTTTATTTACACTTTACCCCCTCTACACTAAAAGGCGTATCAGATTATCAGCCGTTCCCAATTTCCTACTTTCAGCCGTCCCCATCGCATCTCCGGCTTGTTATACCCCGTCGCCGCCTCCGACTTGCTCCGCCACCGTCGCGGCCTGTGGCTTGCTCCACCGCCGTCGTCCACCATCTGCCTCCGGTTTGCTTCACAGGTATCGCTAATTTCCAAACAGCCCCTGAAAACATTTTTTTAACAAAAAAGCCCGATTTCTCTGATCCTTTTCACTTTCAAAGCAAGCTGCCTATGCTTTCATTCCTTCCGTTGCAACGCGCGTTTTTTATACAATTTTGAATTTTGATACCTTTTCAATTTTATTAAAAAATTAAAAATTCTATCTTTTTTCAATTTCATCATCAAGGGACTATAAACAGCCCCAACCCCAGATATGCGATTTTCAGTCTTTCTTGCGTCGATATTTCGCCGACTCTCTTTCTCTCGTTAGCTCTATTGGATCTCTTCGTATTTGTCAGGTATGTATCTCCGTATTTAAGATAGCTTAATCGATTATATCTGCTCTGGTTTGTAAGTTGTCTTCGTTTAGATCCGATTTTGTTTTCAAATCAAATTGGTGTAGTGTTTCATCGTTCTGTTCCCCACCATTTCGATGTTTTTCTGTTAAAAATTGGAGGAATTAGGGTTTTTGACAACTTTGTATGAATACTCGTGGTGATGTGAAAGTGAGTAGGAATCATCCGATGTTATATGAAGTTTACGAATTGACAATTTGTTTATGTGATAGGGACATGGATAGCAAGGAGCAAAGTGAGAAATTGAAGAACTATGAAGCTCAATACGCCAATTACTTGAAAGCAAAGTACTTCTCGGATAAAGATATCTATGGAGGTAAAATTCAGAACTAATGATTTTGCATGATTGTGTTTATGTTTGTTTTCTCATTTCAAATACTGGATTATAGATTTGTTGATTTACATGAATAGAAAGTGAACTGGATATGGAACGAAATGGAGCTTGATTATCTCCAATGTTTATCAAAGTGAAAATAGTAAACAGACTTTGCTTTTGGTGGATTTCTGCTAAATTTTGTTAACAAATTGAGAAATTTGTTGTTTATTGTAATCTGATTATATCGTGGTTCTGAAATTTGCAACATTTGTTTAACCCTATGATGTTATTTGCTTTCCTTTTGGGCAACATGGTGGATGGAGTTCTCTGAGCAACCCCTCTTTAATTCACAGATGTGGTTTTAAGTTTTAACCCAAAATTACCTTCATATCAACTGACAAATAAACATTTTAATTAAAATAATAAAAACAATTATATGATTATCTTTCATCTTTTATACCAAAATCACCTGCACACTTATACTAGTGAGATAAGTTCATGATTATGAGGCCATTAAATAAATAACTGGATCTTAAAATGATGAAATTAAATTTAATGCAGGTAATATTTTTGAAGAGAAGACAACGATAGGCGGAATGACTATTAGGGCAAGCAGGTAAATATTTTTATTAAATCCACAAGTAACAACTTTTATATTTTGCAATTAAAACATCATTCACTAAGGTGTTGTTTCTTTTTGTCTTAATTCCCAAGTGTACTATCATTTTCTCACATATATATATATATATATATATATATATATATATATATATATATATATATATATATATATATATATATATATATATATATATATATATATTTTAATTTTTTTTTTGTTAGTGAGCCTGGGACTAGATCTTATGCGGATCCTGTTGGATATTGGAATGAGAAGTACGTGCTTCGTGTAGAGCCTTCAACAGAGACAACAACAACAACCAACATTTCAAATGGAAATCACTCCTCTAAAAATAGTGCTTAATCTCGATCTGTGTGTAAATCATATGCATATTTAGGCAGTTTTTAATGATGCACAATGGATTTGTGGGATAAAAGTAAAAGTTGTTAATTGGTGGTATTTAAACATGTTCTAACTCACTAAAGTTTTTTTTTTTTTTTTCAGACGCAATTTTCTTGCTTAATAGCTACCATTATGACCAACTGTAGCTTTTTCAGCCGGTTACCTCCGCGTGCCTAGGGGTAACCGACTGAAAAGGCTAGACTGTAGCTGGCCATATTGATACTTTTTTAACAAAAAAAGTGAGTTTAAGGGTCTAGGTGGCCAAAATAAACTTAAAATGACAAATTGTATAGATTGGCTCTACAATAATTAAAGGGTTAATGTTACTGTAGCCTAAATAATTATCAGTTTTTATTTTAAATGGTCGCTTATGTTATATTTTTGCATTATAAGGTAGGCCTGGCAATGGAGCGAGTTTTGACCCTAATCCGATCCAAACCTTTATGAATTATATGGGTTTGGAGCATAGTTTTTGATTCGTTTATCCGTTAACGACCCATACCTGCTAACCCTTTTATTAAAAGGGTCGGGTATGGATCACCACTGATCCGCTCCATTTATAACCCGCCCCGTATGATTTTTGAATTAATGGTTTATATTTTATATTTCTTAAAGTTTAATTTTAATTCCAATCGAAAGTTCAAAAAGAAAATGCCAAAGTTCAAACTGTTTATAAATAAGAATCGAGGATTCGACTTCTAGACTTCTAGTCTTCTACTGAGAATTATGATGTCATTTCATTTATATTTCATCAAGCAATCATCATATTTCATTCATAAATCAAAAAATTCATTCATCAACTGAAAGAAAGTTTGTTATTTCTATTCTCTATCACTACAATTGACAGTAAAAAATAAATAAGAAGTTACTACAATAGTAATTTTTAATTCCAATTGGAAGTCCTCGAGTATGTAATGTGTTTTCTAAATCAAAATTTGTTTTATTTAAGAAATATTATTTTATGAATTAAGTAAAATGTGTTTGATAATTCAAAAAGTCTATGGGTTACGGGGCGGATTTGGATATCCGTTGATTCGGTGGATAAAGGGTATGAATTTGATTATTCAAAACCCTGCGGGTTACGGAGCGGGTTTGGATCGGATTTTGAAATTTGTTAAAAGGGTTTGGACCAAGGTCGATTCGCTCCAAACCCGCCCCATTGCCAGGTCTATTACAAGGCACTAACTTTGGTTTTTAGGTTTTACAAGATCATTTTGTAAAAGATGAAGGGGTTTACCTTACCGGTAAACCTTAATCCAATCAAAAACATATATATTATATCACTAAATGAAATTTGTCCTCATGCGCCATGTACATAAAGTTTAGGCGCCTTCACGTCTCTTCCCTCTTCACTCTCCTCTTTTTTTTTTTTTTTTCCTCTTTTTCAAATATCCAAGTTCTCGAGTTATCTGGGTTGTACAAATGAACACACACATCCAATGTTTGGTTCAGTAGGTTTTGATGAGTTTTCTGACGAGAGTCACTTACAGTATTACAATGGGCTGATGATGGTTGTAAAGGAGAAAGAGATTGCATCAAAGAAGAATCATTTGAAGAAGAAATTGAAACAACTCAAGGGTTTGTCCAAGAATTTGTCTACTTTCTCTAATATTGGTTTCGGTTTGAATCCTGGTGAGGAGTTGGATCAATGATCTTGGCATGCTCAATTTTCATATTTTCTCTTGCTAATCTTATCAAGATTCATCATAATTAGATGTCGTTATGCTAATCACTGAGAATGTTCAAATGGTGAATAAACTGTGATTTTGCAAGAAGCAACAAAGGTGTTACTTTACACATCGAGGTTGGACTCGATGATGTTGATTAAATTGTGACTAGTTTCTTTGGTGGAAGTAAAAATGTTGTGATATGGTGCGACATTGTAAGTGTTTGACTAGATTTTGGTTATGATTTGGTAATTTGTCAGGTGGATTTTAGTTTAATTCTTATAACTTGTGAAAAAAAAAATCATCCTATCGAGGTTACGAGTAATAACAAGTCAATGTCTTTTTTTTAGCCGGTAAAAATAGATTTTATGTCCGTAAACTACAAAAAGAAAAAAAAAATAAAGGACCATTTAAAACAAAATCGGATAGTTGGTTGGGTTTAAATAACATTAACCCAACATTAAACTGTTTTTTTTTTTTTTTTTTTTTTTTTTTTTTTTTTTTTTTTCATTTTGTAAAATGACATGGGAGACCTTTTCGCAAAATGGCAAAATGATGGTGTTCACCCGTAAAAGAGAATAATGTTACCTCACAAAAATTGAATTTTGAAAAAAATAACAAATTTATAAAGCACTTTTGGTGATGGATTGTCATTGTTTGATGAATATATTGCAAGTGATATTTGATTAGAAGGTGGTTATTTTGTGATATTTGATTAGAAGTTGGTTATTTTATGATATTCTTTATCCATTTTGGTCTATTTGGTAATTATCCGGAAAACTTTTAAAACAACACTTCCATTTGTAGACTATACAATAGCATTACAGAAAGCCATAAAATCATATTGAAAGCCATAAAATCATATTGAAAGCCATAAACGGATCTTAATAATTAAACAAAATGACTATTAAGAAAATTGATGTCACTCCATTAGCGAGGCGTGATTAAAATCATGTGACTTTAATAGTAACCAAGATTCATAGATTGAAAACACAGAACATTAATTTCTAAAATGAGTATTCTTGTTGTCGATACACAAAAAATGTATAGTTCTTATACTTGGTGTATCAATTATTGAGATTGAGTTTCCTATTGCATAAGCTACGGTTGAGATATGTGTTTGGTCAATAAGTGAAATTAGTTCGAGAACGATTTTTTGAATATACTTTTTTTTTTTTTTTAAATTTTCATCATTGAAATAGAAAAACTATAAAAGGTTATAAATGAAGTTGTATTTGATCGCTTACAAAGATGAAAACTCTTAGAGGACAATTAATAGTATGTGATTAAATATTTTTCTTGTAATTTAATACCTTTTTTGTTACAAATATTTAAATTTTAAGTCGATTTGAAAAATGATGTAAGAGATTATAAATTTTGTACCTCAAATTGTTTAGACCATGGATGCAACGCTAACCCAAGGTGTAGACTATTGAAAAGAGTGTCCAACGTCATTAACTATTGATAACAGGGTTCTTGTGGGTTGCCCTCGAGAACCAAATTGAGTAGAATAAATAAAGTAGAAATTAGTTTATTAATTATTATGGATCAATAATTAAGTAGAAACAAATTGAAAAATATTTTGGGATTTAATTAATTAAATGGTCGAATATTCAGTAATCAATAGCTGATTAATCAAGAATATTCTAGAACCCTTATGAGATAAGGGTTTGGACGAAATCTCATTAGGAATTAGGAGAATTTCATTATTGGTCTCCCATCCCACATGGGATGTAGTACAAAACCTAGGAAGGGGTACAAGGTTATAAATAGGATCTTATGGATCACATTATTCCTTGCACATTGGCTTGAAGTTTCACCAACCCTTCTTTCTCCTCATCCCCCCCCCCCCCTATAGGGACGATTTCTAATCTTCTTAGGGTTTGTGAAATTGACTTTTCTCTTAGTTATTTTATTCCACTCTTTGGTGTCATTGGGTGTGATACCATTAGAGCAATTCTACTTTGGGTCCTCTCATCCAAGCAACTTCGAGGAGGATAAGATATCAAACACGGAGACCAAGGGCTACATAAGATATATGTTATTCTTCCTTATGTTTTATGTTTTCAAAGGGTAACAGTGATTAGTATGAAACTTAAATCCTAGGATGTATGTACACTTAGGTATATTAATGATTGGTTTATCCGCTACCTAGTGTAAGTGTATATGAAGCATAGAAAACCCAACATAGACATACATAACAAGAACTTAAGAATTGAGACTAATGGAAATTGCTTACACATCTTTAAATGGTAAATAATGAAACATTTTTCCTTAAGCAAAGCACTTGCTTGACCATACAATGTTTGAAGTGCTCAAAGGCAAGGTTTTAAATTTCACGAAGAGAGAAATGGCGAGTTGTTAAAAATATATATGCCAAAAGTACGAGAAACAAAATTCTCGATAGATTATGTGACAATCTAACTCTAAAGTTGAAATAATCAGTTTCAAACATCACGTCCTAACATATAAATCTCGATCAAAACCAGCAATTTCAAGTAAATAATATACAAACGAGCTAATGCTAAAATGTAAGTGATCAATTTAGGAAATTTCTGCATAAAAATAGCACTAGAGGAAGTGAGAGATTAGACTTACTATACACAACAAAAATAGTTCTTTATCTCTCTTCCATATATGGTTAACAATTACTTAATTTGAAAAAACAAATCATGACATCTGAACCTAGGAAGCTATTCTAAATTTACCAACAAGTTAATATATAACAAACAATTAAATTAAGAATTTCAAGGAAAGTAGTTGTTAGATCTAATGCATTAGAAAAATACATGAATGGACAATGTAAGATATTTAAGGAAAGAAGAAACATTTTTTTTACTTTTTGAAGTAAGAACAAGAAGGAGATGAGTGGAGTACTTGTTGAACAAAGAAAATTTGCGTTATGCAATGTAACTGTTGGATTTTATTCAAAGTTTCAGTTTTTAAAACAACAAAATTGACAACGAAAACATTATAAAGTTTGAATAATATAAAACTATTTTATTCCCACCAATGATCTTTTTACATGAACATGAACGATTAAATATAACCATAGAAGGATTAAGAAGTAACAACCTTGGAAGATTTTGAAACCTCTTGGGATGTTGGAAGTTGATGGAGATAGAAAGAGCACAAACTAGGATTCCTCTAAAGAAGTCCACTAATAAGATAAAACACTTCGATGCTATTCCTTCTTACAATATTAAGCTATTTATCCTTTAAGAACAAAAGTTAATATTTTTTCTTAAAGGAGAGCAAAAGTATTTAGTCTTAACTAATTAAGAGAGAGAGATGATAAATGTGGACGGTTTTTGCATTGCAAAATGATTGAAGATCTCCTTCGAAAAGTTCATCCATCAATACATTTTCGCACAACTTGGCATTCCAAATCGTTAGATATGACATCCCATAATCCATTAGTAGCTAAAATCATGAATTCAGCTACATCATCTCTTTTGTTAACTATAACTTTAGGTTTTGCGATTATATATGGTTTTAGTTGTCGATCACTTATTGATTTTGAAGTTGCAAGAACTCCAACAACATGTAGCCCATTATAGTCGTTCACTCTTCCTCCTGAAATTTTGATTCTTGCTAACTCGTTCTATTTGGCTGCATCCATGTCTATGATTTTCATTAATATTTCAAGGTTAAATTTAAAAAGATTCTTTAATGCACAAAGATATAAGATTGCGTTAATTAATAATTACCTTATGGTCAACGGATAAGTGCATGGTAGGACCACCTCTTGAAAGAACAACCCTTGAATCACCGTAACTGGCTTATCACCAACCACTACAACAATAACGATGAAACCCATGGAATCAACAAGGTCGTTTTTATTCATTTTCATTATACATCTTAGAGACTATCCACCACTATGTTTTCCTAATACATCTTCATCGTGTTTCTATCTTCTATATCCATCTCGGCTGCCAACAGCTTGTATAACCGCTCACAACAAGCATAAGCAACACAAGAACCACCATGACCATCATAAATACCATACATATCAAACATCCTCGAGTTCACATTAACAACTTTTTTTTTCTATACTCACAACATCCTCCATCTCTCTCCGCCTCATGAACAACGAATGGAAAAGAAAATTTACATTGTGTTCTTTCTAGATGTTCTCAAACCACCTTTTGTTGGATAAAGAACCATCTGAATCAGACATTACCTTCATCCAACAGAGTTCTGCTCTCCTCCGACAAGCAAATATTGTGTTTGATTTACTATAATAGCCGACACATTGCATGCAATTACTTAATGATGGTCACGAAGACATTGTGTTATCTATATTATTGGTCATCATATTCATATGAAAACCAATTAACAAAAAAACATATATGTTTTGGATTAATGATCGAAACACGTAACATATGTGTAAGCAAAAATGGAGATATAAGACAGTACAGTGACACAAAAATGGTGGATTACTCGTGATTCCAAAGGTCAAGTTTAGGAAACAACATCAATGTTATGGAGGAAGTATATGTAGGGTTTACTGTTTCAATGTAGCAGGACGTGGATATTTAAGTTGTATTCTATAAGTATAGAATCTTTTTTATTTTAATTATGTATTATTGATTGATCGAGATTCTTGAAGTCGTTTGGTTAAAATAATGAATGATGTATAGTGTATTGTGAGAGGTAAAATAGTATTTTGTTTCTATGGTCGTAAGAATGCAGAATTTGATGGAAGAAATATTAGTGTCTATAGAAAGGTTATATCATTACTTATTAATAATCTTTTATTTAATCATAAACATATAATATTGAGTATTAGATGACGATTATAAATTATGATTTAAAAAATATAATTGGTTGAAATGTGTCTTTCTAGTATACTTTACTATTTAATTAACTAGAAGACCTTCTTGTTAACGAGCCATGTGTTCTTATAAATGACTAAACACAAAGATAATCATGAGGAGCTGTTTTTAAAAGATGTATAAATATCTTAGTTTATATTAATAATATGTTTCACTTACATTTTCTTTATTCTACGTATACTTATATTATACATTGACTCAGTGGTGGACCTTAGTGGTGCCCAGGGGTCCCGGGCCACTGCTCCGACGCCGGCACGTAGTGTAAAATTTTTTTTTTTTTTTTAATATTTTTTTAATGTTTTTTCTATTGAGTGCACCGACTTAAAACACGAGTGACACTACTAATATAAATTTATTTGGAAAAAAAAAATTAATGTCACCCTTACGAAAATGTTCTGCATCCGCTACTGCATTTTGCATTTGACTACCATCGAGATATAGAAATCACGATTGATTTTAATTTGTGGATTTAAAAACTCCTATACATAAAATATAGTCATTTACAATTTTGGCCCTTCTGGTTGACAATTATAATAATTTTAGTCTATGATTTGAAAACTTAGCATTGACAGTCCTCATGGTCTCTAAATCCATCACGTTTCGTCATTTGTTGTTACCTTCTATCCAAATTCATTAACCACCGTTTTACCTTTTATTCGGTTTATTATTTTATATTATCATTTTATAAATTTTAGTGACCATATTTATAAAAAAAATAAAAATAAAAATACTAAAAACCCTAAGCCCTGGCCTTTCACCAATTCACCTCATCTCTATTTCTCTCTCCTACTTCCTACCTCCATCGTAATCATCGGCCACCTTTACACCCCACATATAACTATAACACTCATGGCGACACCTCCCCTTCCTTTTTAATAACCTTCATCCCAAGTGCACTATCTTTGTACCTAGTTTAAAGAGAATACTTTTCTTCTTCTAGACTAGATAATGCATCCAACTGTGATTTGTTTTTTATTGAATATTGACAAAATTGCAAAAATGGTTCTGTGGTATGCATTTTGTTGGGGTTTCAGTCCAAACTTCCATTTTTTTGGATTTATGGTCCTTTTTACTTAGTTTGTATGTAAAATTGGTCCTCCGACTTAACTTCCGTTAAATTGTTGTTGTTAACCCCCTCATGTGCCTCCCACATGAGGGTATATTAGTCTTTTCATTCCTAAGGGACCATTTTTACATCTAAAAAAACTATATCCTCTTTATTTTAAAAAAATTAATACCTATTTATTTATTTTAACAATTAAAAAATAAAAAGGTCTCTCTCTCTCTCTCTCTCACACACACACACATACTTGTAACATCACGAAGTCCTAGCAACAAGAACAAAATATAACAGAAGGGGGAAGATGGGTAGAGGAAAGATTGCAATCAGGAGAATAGACAACTCAACCAGTAGGCAATTAACGTTCTCAAAGAGACAGAATTGGTTACTGAAGAAAGCAAAAGAGTTAGCCATTTTATGTGATGCTGAATTCGTCGCCATCACAAAATTTGTCTTGTTCATATTCGTGTGGTTTCTTGTTGAGTTTGAATCTTGGATCTAGTCAAGCCCTCTATGAATTGTTACGATGAACACAGTCGAGTTCGTTGCCACGTACCCATCTCCGACCCTTGGAGTGAAATCGATTCTCATAAAAGAAAAATCGATTTGCTAGAATCAGAAAACACAAGTCTCTTTGAATAGTTGAATTCTCATCAGTTACAAGAAAATCTAGAGAAAGGAGTTGTTAACAGTGTCGAGGTAGATGTTCTTAAATTAAGACGACTGAATGTTGAGCTTCATTTTCAAAAGAGAAGTCTCTGTTGTAGGATTTCATCAATGGAGTCTCAGCTAGTTTCCTTAGCAAAAGATTCTGAGGTGCGTAACCTCTTCCAAATTCTTACTTCATTAAATTTCTTACAATTTATTTTTGGTTTAACTTTTAACGATTGACAGAATGAATTTATCCAAAAGATCAAATCCGAAGCATCCATATTACGAAAAATAAACGAAGATTTATGAAAACAAGTTGAAGATCTACAAGTAAGTCGATTGAACGAAGTCGATGAGCTTGTTTATCTTAGATGGGTCAATTCCTGTCTCAAAAACGAGCTTCAAAATTCTACTTTTTTATTTTTTTTTATTTTTTTTTATTTTTTACTTCTGATATATCTTCAAGCCCAGCTTCTGTTGAATGGCTTAATCCTTCTGTATCAAGTGATGAAACTTCTGAACATGGTAGCACTCAAAAGAGATTAAGTTCGATTAAAAAGTGGAAAAAATGGTCTGTTTTTTTATTAAGAATCACAAGTCTCCAAACCCATGAATTACAAACTCAACCTTGGATGGTTAGAAGGAAGAAGACACTCAGTCAGTGGCACAAATTGTTGTCAAGAAGAACTGGTTGTGAATAAAAGAAGGCAATCAGATGGTTTTATTATATCTTCAATGGAAATGGAGGAAGTAGATTGAAATCGTGTTCCTGGGTGGGTATCGCTTGCTGAACTTCAACAAAAATTGAGTACTCAGTTGGCTTTTATAGGTTCGATGATGGTGGTGGGATTGATTTCTTTTCTAAAACATGAACACAACAAGGAAGAAGTGTTTGGGGCTTGAGTAATTGTGTGTTTTCTTTTGTGAGAGAGAGAGAGAGAGAGAGAGAGAGAGAGAGAGAGAGAGAGAGAGAGAGAGAGAGAGAGAGAGAGAGAGAGAGAGAGAGAGACCTTTTTATTTTTTAATTATTAAAATAAATAAATAGGTATTAACTTTTTTTTAAATAAAGAAGATATATTTTTTAGATGCAAAAATGGTCCCTTAGAAGTGAAAAGACAAATATACCCTCATGTGGAAGTCACATGAGGGGGTTAACAGCAACAATTTAACGGAAGTTAAGTCCGGGGGACCAATTTTACATACACACTAGGTCAAAAGGACCATGAATCCAAAAAAGTCGAAGTTTGGACTGAAATCCCATAAAAAATGCATACAATAGGGACCATTTTTGCAATTTTGTCTTGAATATTTTGGACATCCAAATATGATTTTTTTTTGAAAGCCGGAATGGTGATGGTTGGTCTTTGTCTTTGTCAAAGACTAAAGAGGATGAGAGGAGGGCTTGGATGCGACAATTGTTTACAAAGAAGAGGGAACCGATGGATGTTTTTTCATTTCGTATTTATTTTATATAATTATAATAAATAAATACTAAAAAAATAAGTAAATTAGAAAAAGACAAAATATGGCACAACGGTCATCATGTAAAAGTAATGGTGGTTTTCAGTTAGACGAAGAACCACTTATATAAAAAGTAAAAAGATTATACAAAAGAATATTTGCATTCATCTATACAGACAAATAATATTATATGAATTTAATAAATTCTTCATTATAATAATTCAAAATAAATTATAATATTTTATATAAAATTAATAAAATATTATTATTTTAAAATTAATAACAGTGAAATGGTTTTTCTTAATAACAAATATGGTTGTATTCTATTGTTGTATAAATAAGTATAAGGGTAAGTATAAGGGTGCATTATACATATTGAATTTAAACTTACGAGCATTATATATATATATATATATATATATATATATATATATATATATATATATATATATATATATATATATATATATATATATATATATATATATATATATATATATATATATATATATATATTAGACAAACTTCATAAAAGGCAAATTGGTCATTTCATATAGGGATGTCAAAAAGTCTCGTGAGGTTCCGTCCCGTTTAATGATATTTATTAAAAAAAATTGAGGGTGAGGATGAGGGCTGAGACAGAATTAACCACCGTTTTAATTTCGAGGACATGGGTGGGGGTGGGCAGTCACGTCCCGATACACCATGGGGCCCCCGTTAAATAATTATAGATATATTTACATATATTAATTATATAAATATAATAAACAATAACATGATTTTGAGCTTTAAAAACTAAAAAAAAAAACATGTTTTTAAATTGTTAGTATAATGTTTTTAAGATGCCATAACTTTTTTTGAACATGTAAAATTTTACTATAAAAAAATAGTTTTTTTTAACCCAGACAAAAACTTCTTTTAACCCAAAATCAAACGGGGGCAAGGACGGGGGTAATAAGGGGGATACGGGGGCGAGGGCGGGGGCGGAGGTATGAAGACTGGACATTTCGGGGACGGGGCATGGGCTGGGGAATGGGGAAATTTTAGGGACGGGGGCAGGGGATGCACTCCTCTTTCCGGTTGTCATCGTTGACATCCCTAATTTCATAGACAAATTAATCGATCTTTTTATGAGTAAATTGGTCATTTTATGGGCAATTTTTTGCATCTAATAACATGTTAATAATCATAAACTTATGTATTTTAATAATATGGATAGTGTTATAGTAAACTATAAGTTATAGTAATAGTAATTAGTCTCACCACACATAAAAAAATCTATAAACTATGCAATCGCATTTCGGTTATTAAAAACATACCTACGCTTAGATTTTATTAATGTATTCCAACATTTTAGTGTTTTTTTTATTCAAAGTGTACGGAAACGTATGAAATCTTTTTAGAGGGTAAAGAAGTGTCTCTTATATCTACTAAATAATCATGGAACTTGTATATCTATTAAGTATGAGAGTCGTGCCTTCCAAAATTAACAAGTTATATGACCCACAAAATTTTGGAGAAAGCATTTAAGACATTGCATTAGACCACCTCGGCCATGTAAGCTTTTGATTATATCACTGAACTTCACTAATTATATAATCGTTTTTAGTCACTAATTAAATAAAAGACACTAAAACGAAAAAAATCAAATAGTGGCCTGGACCCCGCGAGACACTCTTAGGTCCACCCCTAAGTATAAGAAATGGACATTCATTTGGTTTTCAATATTTAAAACAAAATTATAAGAAAGTAACACCGATACTATACTCTAAAATATACTTAAGAAACCTTCTGATGGATATTGTTTTAAACTTCCACTAATTATATAATATACTAATTTTTCCTCTTTGAACACTTCTATGTTGTTATTGGTGGTTTTTTAAATGGCGTCCCTTTTTTATTTTTATTTATTTATTTTTATCATTTTTCATCTTTACCTACCGTTTACTATTGACGGCATAACAACATTATTGTTATATTTTAAAAAAAAACATATATTTGAAAAGATTTCAACTATGTAGGTGTTTCTGCGCAATGAGCGGACATTCGCCTAGTTTTACATAAACTAGGAAGGCTAAATACAACCATAGAAGGATTAAGAAGTAATAATCTTTGATAATTTTGAATGATCTTGAGATGTTGGAAGTTGATGGAGATGACAAGAGCACAAACTAGGGTTCTTATAGAGAAGTCCACCAACAAGATGCAACACTTGGATGGTAGTTCTTCTTGCAATATTTAGCTCTTAAGTCTTGAAGAACAAAAACCAATCTTTTGTTAAAGGAGAGAAAAAATATTGAACTCTTCCTTATATGTCTTAACTACTTAAGAGAGAAAAGTGAGAGAAAGGAGAAGTATGGACGCTTTTTTGCATTAGAAAAAGAGTGAAGATCTTCTTTGACAAGTTCATCAATCAAGACATCTCCACACAAGTGGGCATGCAAAATTGTTATATATGACATCCCATAATCCATCGCTACTTAAGATCATGAATTCATCTGCATCATCTCTTTTGCTCACGGTAACTTCAGGTTTTGTGATTACAAATGGATTTAGTTGTCGATCGCTTATTGATGTTGAAGTCGGAAGAACTCCAAGACCACGTAACCCATTCAAGCAATCACTCTTCCTCCTAAATTTTGGATTCTTTCTAACTTATCCAATCTATCTTGTTGCATCCATGTCCAAGATTTTCATTAATGTTTCTAGATTATAATTAAAAAGTTTCTTTAACGCACAAAGATAATATTGTGTTGATTAATAATTACCTTATGATCAACGGATAAGGGAATTATAGCACCAAATCTTTAAAGAACAACCCTTGAATCACCGCAATTGTCAACCACTATTTATTTATCACTGACCACTACAACAACGGTGGTGCAATCCATTAAATCAACAAGGTTAGTTTCTTCACTTCGTAATATATCTTAAAGTAACAATGTATCATCAAATTTCCCCGATTCATCTCTGATATGTTTCTATTTTGTATATCCATCTTGATCGCTAACAGCTTGTGTAACTGCTCACAACAAGCATAAGCAACACGAGAACCACCATGACCATCATAAACGCAATAAAAAACCAACTTCCTTGAGTTCTCATCAACAAAATTTCTTCTATAGTCACAGAGCCTTTGAGCTCTCTCCTCTACCTAATTAATGACGAATGGCGAAGAAAATTGACATTTTGTTCTTTCTCGGTGTTTTCAACCTGTCTTCTATTAGATAAAGATTCTTCTTCATTAGACATTACCTTCATCCGTTGGACTTTTGCTTTTGTCCGAAGAGAAAATATTGTGTTTGATTTACTATAATAACCGACATATTGCCTGCAATTGCTTAATGATGGTCGTAAAGACACTATGTGATCTATATTATTAATCAGCATGTTTAGTAGAAAACAAATTTACAAAACGAACAATATATGCATAAGCAAAAATGGAGATACGAGATTGTGTTGGTCCCGTAATACGAACACTCGTGTATGAATCTATTAGAAATGCGGAATAAGCACACAAGTATTCAATAAACAAAAATTTATTTCATTTGTCGGGTTTTACGTTTAAGCACAACAATTCAAAATTTTTTTTTGAATCCTCTCCAAGAACTCCCAAAGAACTCTCAGATCTCTCTATAGAAACTCCCTCACTCAGAATACAATTCAAATCATCATCGACTCTCAACTAATGAAAGCATTTGGTATAAATACTAGTGTAAATAATAAATTGATTACATCGCGTAAGAATAAAGAAGTAATAAAATGATGGTTTTATACTTCAAACTCTTTAATTCAAAAAAATAGGACACGAAAATATTGTAGTTTAAGTATTTTAGATAAAGTTTAGACAACAAAAATTATTTTTATGTTAAATAAAATATATTTACATGATGATTAAAATTAGTAAGTTTTATTTTTTTATTTGTATAGATATTACATTTTCTTTGTTTTAGTTTTGTTATTTGATTTATGATAATTAATACAAGGTTTAAAGAAAATGACTAATATAGCCTATCTTTTTTAATGACTTCTAACTTTTTAACCAAAAACTAAGAAATAATTCATAATCTTCATCAAAACTGTAGGTTTTAAAAAGTGTCTACTCTTTCAACCGAAATCTACCATTAAGGGCTTGTATGCATACTTAAGGAATTATTTTTTTCAAAATGTATCACAAAACAGTAGGTTTGCTAAAACCTACGGTTTCCTCCACGGTATGCCAAATAGTAGGTTTTGAGAAACCTACGGTTTTGGTTAAAAACCTGTGGTTTTATTAGTTTTTTTTTTTTGGTAAAACTGTAGGTTTCTCGAAACCTTGTATTTAGCATACCATAGTTTACTTAGAGGATAAAAGATTTTTAAAACTTAAGGTTTTGATGGATATTGTGGGCTATTTCTTTATTTTTGGATAAAAAGTGAGAACTCATTATGAAATCGGCTATATTAGTCATTTTCTTCAAAATTTAATCAAGTTGACAAATTGTCCTTACGCGAAATTTCACAAATGGTCCTTAGTAGAAGTTTCACAAAATGTCAATTATCTTTATTCAAAACTCCTTGAACTTAACGGCTTCATATAACGGATATTCGTAGAAAAAACTACTACTAAACAATGTTTCGTAAAAAAAACCATTTATACAAAATATTTTTCAATGAAACTGTTAAACAGAATCGTAACCTTATGTATCAATTGTAAAATTTTGTCTTTATTTTTTTTCACATTGATACAGTAATTTCATGGTCACGGGACTATAAATAGCCCCAACCCCAAGACCCACATGCAATTTTCGAGAGTTTTTGACCAAATAAATGTATTTGAAAAAAATATTTACCAAATAGGTGTACTTTCAAATATATTTACCAAAAGAGTATAGTAATCAAAAAAATTTACCAAAACAATGTTTTTTTTTAACTTTTTATATTTACCAAAAGAGTATAGTAATCAAAATATTTATCAAAACAATGTTTTTTTTAACTTTTTATATTTAACCAAAACAATGTTTTTTTTTTTGTTTTTTGTTTTTTGTTTTTTTTGTTTTTTTTTTTTGTTTTTTTTTAACTTTTTATATTTACCAAAAGAGTATAGTAATCAAAAGATTTACCAAAATAATGTTTTTTTTTTTCTAACTTTTTTAATATTTTCAGATATTGCTCTAATTTTTATTGTTTTTGAATATACATACCTTTTTTGAACTCTTTGCCATACTTATATAAAAAAAATACAAAAATTATATCTCATTTCATAATCATAAGAAATTGATTTAATCGCACTAAATGTCCTAAATTTTTAATAAAATTCATTTATAAATAATAATGTTAGACATCTTAAATTAAAACCAAAATCAAATATACAATATTTTTTTGGGTATAAATCCAACAATGACTTCTTACAAAGAATTACAAAGAACTGTATTCTACTGTTAACATTGATTGCTTTTTTTAAGCTTTACTATAACTCATACTATCCGACCATCACAAGTTCTCCCGCCCAATAACAAAGAATTGTAACAACATCCATCTAGCAAATTGAACAAAACAGAAATTAAAGATAAAATATAATGCATAAATCAAAATTGAACATAGCCATTGGTTGCTATTTAACAGCTTTAACAAAACAGAAATCAAATATAATCCAATAACAAAGAATTGTAACAACATTCATTACAATTGTTTCTATTTTGTGTTGTGAGTTATGCAGCAATTGATAAGCTACCTGGTTTAACAGTTGTGTTATATGCTAACAGGAACCATAAACTAGGGAAAAGAAGGAAGACCACATCAAAAGAAATAAAACCAACAGCAGGAAAATGAATGAAAGCAGACTACAGGAAAAAAACGAATGCAGACATCATGAACAAATACGAACCTTAGCAGTGAGGTCGATGTCTTCACAGGGGAGGAGAAGGTTATCGTGGCGAGAAGTAGACGACTCGCTTGATGAGGCAACGACCGACAGAATTAGGGCTCGTCGGCTGTGGCAGTACCGAAATCGAAGAACAGTTGCAGACTCGTCGGTGTCTTCTGTCGTGGAGGCGGACTCGCCGGCGTCAGATGTGACCGGAATCGGACTCGTCGGCGTCGCTATGGCCGGAATCGAAGAAACAATCGGGTGAACATCGACGTCGGGGGTTTATTGGGTTTAGACTTTAGAGTATGTAGCTCAATTCTCTATTTTTTTACTTGGTATTAAATTTTGACCCTTGTTCCCGAATTCTATTTAAGGAGAGAAATGGGAGGAAACGGAGGGAAAATGAGGGGTGTGGAAGAAAAATCGTGGGCGGATTTGGGAAGAAAGTGAAGGGAAGGAAAATTTTAGGTTTTATTTTTCTTTCTTTCTAACTCGGGAACACAAAAACTTAAAATTTTCCTTTTATTTCCTTTCATTTCCTTCGAACTCGGGAACACGGAATAATGAATATTTTCCTTCACCTCCCTTTCTTTCCGTCAAAATTTTCATTTCCTTTCCTTTAATGAATTTACAAAAAAAACTGAGAAACAATATGAATAAAGCACACTTATTTGGTAAATAAGTTTTTAAAAAACACCCTTCTGGTAAAAAAAAACTCCAATTTTCCGTCTATATTTCGGTGGCAAAGACGCGACTCTCTCTCGCTAGATTTGTTGGATCTCTTCCTACTCTTTAGGTATCTATCTTTAGATCCGATTTTTTTTTTCAAATCATGTTGTGTAATGTTTCGTTGATGTGTGAAGTTACGTAGATTGTTCCGCACCACTTCGATGTTTTTTTTTTTTTTTTTTTTTTTTCTAAAAATGGAGGAATTAGGGTTTTGTGACAATATATTTTTAATACAAATGGTGATGAGAAAGTGAGTAATTATCCAATTTTATATGAAGTTTACAAACTCAGTGCGTTGTTTGATAGAGACATGGATAGTAAGGAGCAAAGCGAGAGATTGGCGAACATTCAAGCTGAATACGCCAATTACTTGATAGCAAAGTACTTCTCGGATAAAGATATCTATGGAGGTAAAATTCAGAACTTCTGATTTCATTGCAACCTAATTGACTCACGCAAACTTTATGTATGATTTTTTTTTTTCTCATTTCATAGACTGGATTATAGATTTCTTCATCTGCATGAATAGAAAGTGAATTGGATATGGAATAAAATGGAGCTTCATTATCTCCAATGTTTGTTTTGTCAAAGTGAAAATAGTAAACAGACTTTGCTTTTGATGGATGTTTGCTAAATTTTGTTGGCAAATTGAGAAATATGATGTTTATTGTAATAATCTGATTATATTGTGGTTCTGAAATCTTATCAGGATCCTCTTGGGTATTGGAATTAGAAGTATGCACCGCGTATAGAGCATTCAACAGAAACAACAACAACAACCAACCTTTCGAATTGAGATCACTCCTCTAAAAGAATGCTTAATATCAATGTCTTTAAATCATATGGATATTTAGGCATTTTTTAGTGTTGCACAATGGATTTGTCAGATAAAAGTAAAAGTTGATGGTGGTATTTTGGACAGGCTAATGCTATGGATTTTCCACCCTAACTCACTAAAGTTTTTTTTTTCAGACTCACTTTTCTTGCTTAATATCTACCGTTATGACATGTTATAGCTTTTTTAGCTGGTCGCCTTGGATGTGGTGTCTCCATGCAAAAGGGGGTAAGCGGTTGAAAAAACTAGAGTGTAGTATGTCATATTGGTGCCCAAAATGAATTTGAGATGACAAATTGTTTAAACTGGCTCTAAAAAATTAAACTATTTTTCTTGTGAATTTTTTTTTTTTTTTTTCCTTTTGTAAAACGACATCGTCATCTTGGGAAGTGACGACTATTTTGCAAAATGATGCTCACCAGTAAAAGAGAATTATGTTATTTCACAAAAAATGAATTTAAAAATAAATAAACAAATACATAACAAATCTGTAAAGTGTTTTTTATGCGTTTTTGAGTAATGACTTAGTAGGTCTAAGGTTATTCGAAGTGTTAGCTTTTTTCATATTTGATGAATATATTGCAAGTAATAGTTGATTAAAAGGTAAATTTGTAGCATTATAGAAAACCATAACACTTCCATTTTTAGCCTGTACAGTTACACTAATTTATAGCATTATAGAAAACCATAAATTCATACCAAATGCCATAACCGAGTCTTGATAGATTGGATAAAAAGGAACGTTAATTTTTTTAAAGGAGTATATTCTCGTTTAGAACAGGTTCTTGAAAAGATGCTTCACAATGTGGTGAAGATATAGAAACTTTCATGATTTTTAAAAAAAGATAATGTTAAATATCATATTCTTACAAATGGATATTTGCTACTAGAAATCATTTAATGGCAAAAAAAGTATAACAAATGAGAAGAACCAAAGTCTCTTACTATGTTATATGATAAGGAATCATAATCATGCCTAGCTAGCCCTAGAAATATCAAAGCTGATTTAATTCGGTCACAATCAGAGTAACAATTCAAGACCGTACAACATGTAGATCTAATGAAGGCTTCTATTATAATATTGTACAAGAATATGTTCGGTTTTCTGGCTTGAATGGAATCATCAACCTTGTTAGAGTCATGGTGTACAAAATAAAATGTGTTTCTTATACTTGGTGTATCAACTATTGAGATTGGCATAGGTGTTTCCTATTACATAAGCGACGATTGAGATATGTTTTTGGGTAATAAAATTTGTGAATGAGTTCGATGATCATTTTTTGAATGATTCGCTAATTTGTGTCATTGAAAAAAAAAACTATAGAAGGTTACAAATGAAGTTATATTTGATTGTTTCCAAAAATAAAAATTGTTAGAGGACAATTATAGTATGTTATTGACGATTTTTCTAGTAATTTAGTACTTTTTTTTTCTACTGACATTTAAAATCATTTTAACTTGACTTGAAAAATTATGTAATATAATTATTATTATTTTTTGTATCCTAGCCTATATGATCATGGATCTGTCACAACACCAAGGTGTACACATAATATAAGAACTGAAGAACCGAGATGAGTCTAATGACAATTGCATACCTATGTATAAATGATGACTTATGAAACATTTTTCCCTAATGCATAAGGCTACTTGCTTGTCCATATAATAGTTGTAGTGCTAAAAGGCAAGGTTTCAAATTTCAACAAGAAAGAAATCATAAGTTGCGAAAAATGTATATGCCAAAAGAATATGAAATAAATTTATCGACTGATTATGTGACAATCTAACTCCATAGTTGAAATACTTCACATCCAAACATTTAAATCTGAATCAAAACTAAAAAAATCAAGAACATAATATAAAAACTACTGCTAAAAGGTAAATGATCAATTTAGGAAATATCTACATAAAAACAACATCAGATGGAGTGAGATTCAATGCACTACGAAAATAGTTTTTTTTTTTCTCTTTTCCATATATGGTTAACAATTAATTAATCTAACCATAAAAACAAATCATGACATCTGAACTTAAGAAACCATTATAAATTTACCAACAAGTTAACATATAAAAAGTAGTTAAATTAAAAAATTTCAAGGAAAGGTGTTTGATTTAACTTACATGAGAACAATACATGAATGCACAATGAATGACATTTAAGGAGAAAAGAAACAATTCTTGATTTTTTTGAAGTAAGAACGAGAAGAAGATTAGCAGATTCCTCGTTGAAAACAACCGCATCCAAAAAAATCAAAGAAAATTGACCATTATGCTACTTAACAACCGCAATCATTGTGTTATATAATTTTTCCATGCAATTGTGTTCTATAGTAATCGGCCCATAGGGTGTGTAAATGAACCTTGGGGGAAGATGCTAATAGATATTTTACCAAAACTTAACAAGTATTTGAGCATCATAAACAAAGTCTATAATAAGAATCACAATATTGTGATTTATATCACCATAAAATACAAAGAATTCAAGAATATAATATTTCTTCCAGTCAACAATTACATATCATGAATAACCCCTACATAACACTTGAGACTCTTCTAGCTTCCAAAGTCCTTTAGCTCCCTGACCTTAGTAACACAATCTTATGTATTTTTTAGGTCAATAAACACCATGTAGAGGTCCTTATTTCTTTCTTTAAACCTTTCTATAAGAAATCTAAGTAGGAAGATCACCTTAGTTGTAGACCTCCTAAGTGTAACATCCCAAAAATCAAGGCAAAGTTTTCATTTTTAAAAACCATACCAAAATCTATAAGTTTAAAAAAGAAGTTCCCAAAAATTATTATCATGAATCAGAGTATCCTATAATCATCAAAGCACATAAAATCATGAATGATGTGCACGATCAAGACTTCGCCTTTCCCTTGTCCTCTGAAGTACCCGAAACCATAAAATTCAAACTGCAAGCCAAAGCTTAGCGAGTTCCCTCAAAATACAACCACACAACATATAACAACATGCATATCGGGTCCACAACCATCGGACCGGAATACCCCCAAGAGAGTAACATGAGTCTGGTTTGCCTCCCTGGCTCATAACTCATGTCAGGATTGCTCTCGAGCCAACAACATAAGTGTAGATTCCCTTTCCGACCCACAACTTATGTCTAGCTTAGTCCTAGGTTTGTTGGCTTTTGCACAGAGCAATATTTCCTCAACCCAAACAAACTATGTCGACATATGCAACAGATAAAACACATAAAAACAAACAGATAATCATGTAGATCTAAAAGATCACAACAACATAGAAACATCTTATACTAGGATACATAGCCTAGTGGGTCGACATTGGTGCATTTGACCCACAAGTGTAGTGAGGAAAACTCACCTAACAGACTAAAAATAGTTAAACAGATCACTGCTCCAAATGCTTCCTCTACAGATCACCTATAAAATTAACTTGGAACCAAACTCAAAACTACTATACAAAATTACCCAAAGTGCCCTTAAGTCAAACTTGGTCAAAGTCAACCTTCAGCTGGTCGTCATGGCGAGGCCATCCTTGGGGTGACAACCCGAAATTTTTATCATGTACAATAGATAAATTCAATCATAGTTAAACTCGTTTTGCTACCTTTTAGCACTGTTTAGGGTCTATTTGAGAGTTCTAGACCTAGTACAATCAAGGTAGGAGCCTAGAAATGGGATAACAAGATGCATATCAAGCAAACTTGGGCCAAACACTCCAACATATGGAGTGTGCGGCCGCCCACTTGAGTGTACGGCCACACACCCATTCCAGCCACACACTTCCACCTATATATTCAACACTTAGCCTTTTTAAACCACTTTTCCACTTCTACAAGTCTAGAACTCGAAATGTTCTCAAGTATCATCCAACTTTTCACTCCAATCTTCGATCAAGTAAGTGATTCATCCTTGGATTAGTTAATACATGAACTTAACTAGCCTTCCCCTTTGCTTTGATCCATGAAAACATCCATTTTTAGTCAAGAACACACACTAGTTTTGGACCTTAATCACCCTTTCAAGCCTCTATAACGTGTATACACTTGTCATAACTTGTTATATACCAAGAACACTTGATGATATGCTTGAAAAACACGAATTTATCATCTTCATAAAGGGTGTGCGGCCGCACACATCATAATGGCTGCACACACCCTTTTTAGGTCCAAAAATGGCAATGAACTCCATATAAGGCTAAAGCATGAAATAAGAAACCTTCCTAGATGAGTCCTAAAGCCATAAAAATACATTTTGGCACATTTCATAGGGAGTGTGCGGCCGAACACACACACACACACAAATGGTGTATTTTGACCATACACTCCCTTGTATAGCCATACACCCCTTATATACAATCATATGTGGTTGTAAAACTTCAATATAAGTGTTTACTAGTCCCTAAGGTGGCCCCAATTCAATAATTAGTTGTTTCAAGCACTAATTGTATATATATATATATATATATATATATATATATATATATGTCATTATACGGTTAATAGGATTCGTTTGTGCTCAAGTCTCCAATTGACACCCAACAATCCTATATCGATCTTTCATTTGAGTTACTCACTACAGGTAAGTTCATACCCCTTAATCTACCTTTTAAATGATTTTAAATGCTTTTATGGGGGCATACAAGTTGAAACATTATAGTTATTATATCAATCACATGTGAGTAATAATTACCAAACTATGGATTTGCTATACTGCTAGCTGTTTTATCACTCAAACTACTTCAAAATGATTATCAAACTCTTTTACATGTCAAACTCTTTATCAAACTTGTTCTTACATGACAAACCTTTTCCTTTAACTCTTTTACACTTACATATTGTCCAAACCTTGTCTAATGCATATATAGTTATACAAGTAAGGTTTGAAGGACTTAGGACTGATAACACACTTTATTTCATGTTCCTTGTTTGGTTGTGGACTTAGAGTACACTGTTGTTTGTCCGAGTCTCGTTTGATCCTTAGTTACATATTATGTATATATGTATAGACATAAAAGCTTTTATCTCAGTTCAATACACTCACTTATACAAACAACTTTACTAGTAAACTATAACAGGTATAGTTTAGGAAGACACTACTCATTACTTCTAGTACAATGAAACATGCAAAGAGTCAGTTCATACATGAGTCAATACATATTATTATGAGAAACTAAGAGAACATACTATAATGAGAAACAATACATACTATACACTATACAAAAGAACATACTATGATGAGAAACAAAGAGAACATACTACATACTAGACTGAGAGAACATATAATACTCTAGCACATACATTATATATACAAGTATACAATAACCTAAATGTGAACCATTGTTCGGGGCGTGGCATCACTGCCATGGCCTGATTTATATCTAGAATCTCCTGGAGGGATAGCGTGAATTTGTGTATAGATCTATACTGGGTTGACTATCCTACACCTTGTTGTTCGCTACAGTGGGACTTGCAAGTCTACGGGTGCCAAATGTCATTTCTTCTGACGTCTTTCATCGTCGTGTTATTAGTCGATAGCATGGTGCAATCATTTCACATTACATCTTAATTAATGGTCGGATTAAGGTAGATAAGGTGTCTAAGTCCATAACTTATTTGGTATATACTTGACCCGACCCGGCATGGTCCATTTGGGTTGCACTTCACCCGAACAATTTATGGATAATTTTATGAGAGTTATACACATATGTTTATTAATATATTATAAGTTATAATATATTAATATGAAGTTATGTTATTTAATTAGTCTTAGTCTTAAATTAATTATGAATTAATTTAGAGATTAAAAGGAAGACTAATTAGATTATGGGCTATTGGTTTTATATGGTGTGGGCTAACACTCATTTGTTAATGGGCTAGGCTTGGATGGAAGTCCATGGATGATCCATGGAGCTTTTAACCCATGGGTCCTTGGAAAAGGAAAGGTCATGGGTTATTAGGGTTTCACCCTAACCATGTATACTATATAAGCATGCTTATGTTGCATGAAATAGCCACTAGTGTGTGTGCTTGTGTGTGGCCGAAAATATAAGTGTGTATACACTCTCTCAAAGTTTTCCAAGTGTTTGTGGTGATTTGTGATTCCATTTGAGGCATTCACATTATTGGTGCTTGGCTCTCAAACTCCAAAGAATCAATCTCATCAAAAAGGTATGTAATCTCATCTAACTCTTTTATGTTTAAATGTTCCCCATGCCATGTTAGATAGGTTATGAACCTTGGAAAATTATTATTTTGCATGTATTTAGACAAACATAGATCCAAGGTTTATTAGGGTTGCATGCACACTTAGGAAGTGTTAGATTGCTCAAAACCCAACAGTGGTATCAGAGCCTAGGCTTGCTTGTTTGATACTTGATGCAAAATAATAATAATAAAAAAAAAAAAACAGAATTTCGACTTTTGCTGCTGGAAATGGACTAGAAATATTACCCTAAACTGTTTTGGTGTTTTAAAACTTGTTTTAGTTGGTGTAATGGTTGTTCTAATCCATTTACAATAGCATATATCAAAATTCCATGATTTTTATGTGTTCATATAATTCTTGAAATTTTGATGATCATGTTCATGTTCTTATGAATTTAGAAGATGATAGGAATTATTTGCTGAATTGTTTGGAATTAATTCTTGATCATTTATGTGTTTTAATGGAGTCCATAATTTGTCCTCAAGTTATGGATATCCAAATGTCACTTTTCTTTAACACACATTTAAACACATAAGTTACATGAAAATGAAGAGTCTTCATTTTTTATGAACCTTTAATTCATAAGTTATGAAATGAAAAGTTTTTGGATAGTTACAAAACTTGCCCTTAAGTTTTGGAATTTGTAAAGTTTCACACACTTTAATAAACTTTAATTCCAACCCTTAGAGTTTTAATAGTTAAAATTCAACCCTTATACTATTTATAACATTAATGGTTAATTATTATATATATGTATAAGAATAAGTCGTTCTACCGTTAGTAGGCCTCATTCACAAAGCCGGTCTATAAGGTGGGTATAAGGTTGTTGCCTATAAAATGGCAACTTAATGGGTGTCCACTCTCACCCACCGCTTGCTTGACTGGTGGAGGGTCGTTAGCCGAACGGGTAGGACAATGACTTTAAATCCTCATTAAAAGTATAATGATTATTATGAAGTAACTAAACCTCTTTAATTCCCAATCTTAGTTATTTTAGGAAAAATGTGAACATGGTGCTAGTCCATGGAATTCACACTTTGTACCTTACCAAGTCGTTGGTGGAGCGCGTGTGGTTAACCGGCACACTAACTTGGACTAGTAAGGATCACGAAGGGTGACTTAATGTTTGTCATAGATCAATGGAGCATGTGTGGTTAACCGGCACATTGATTAGGTGATAATATTAAGGGTACCAAGTGAATTAGCATGGTTATTCACACCTTGTTTTGTGATCCTCGGCATCCCAGTCACAAAACTTGAAGGGCACAATCGAGATTGAAACATGCCATTGAAAAGTTCGATGAATCTCAAAAGAATCTAGGAATTTCAAATCCAATGAAAACCTAATAATTCATTTTGTTTTTCATGGTGGAAATTGGTGAATCGTCATTCACCTACCTTTCAAATATATTATTACTTAGATTACGGCATCCCTCTTCTAAGTATAATATATTGTGATTGGGTCCTAGCCTTAATATTACATTTGGGTGTCTTATTAAGGATTCTATATATCTAATCTAAACTTGCCTTCTTCTTTCAGATGTCTTCCAACACTAATGCTTCGGGCTCTAACCCAACTAGTTCTTTCTCTCTCATGAATCTTTGTGGGAGAGTCATCTTTGATGGTTCCAACTTCATGGATTGGATTAGGAACATAAGGATGGTTACTCGTTATGAGGACAAGGAATATGTCCTCGATAAGGAGTTAAAAGAGCTTGATGATTCTACTGCTACTCCTGAGGAGATCGCTGAATTCAGGACACATGAGAGAGATGCTACTAAGGTGGCATGTATCATGATGGCCACGATGACAGCCGAGCTCCAAAAGTCATATGAAGATTTCTACCCTTTTGAGATGCACCAAGACCTGATGGAAAGGTACCATCAGAGTGCTCGTCAGGAGCGGTATGAAATAATCTCCTCCATAATAACTACCCGCATGAAGGACGGTGATTCCGTCACGGCTCACATGCAAAAGATGCAAAGGTATGTGGACCGTTTGCTGAAGCTGAATGTGAACATTCCTGAGGAGTTGGCAATTGAAATCATTTTGCACTCCTTACCTTCTTGTTATGACCAATTTCGTATGACATATCATATGAACAAGGAGGAAGTTACCCTCAGCAAGCTTCAAGGACTCTTGAAGACCGCTGAAACCGGTCTTAAGGGCAAGGCGGTTGTTACCTCTACTACTCCTACTCCAACATCTACCCCTGTTTTGGCTATCGGGCAAGGCAAAGGGAAAAAGAGGAAGCACCCTTCGAAGGGTACCAAGGGAAAGTCTCTTGAAGGCTCCTCATCGAAGACTAAGAGCGGTTCTGTCACTCCTTCTGCCATTCCCAAGGATGTTGAATGCTTCTATTGCCATGAAAAGGCACACTGGAAGCGAAACTGCCCTAAGGACTTGCAGGATCTAAAGGATGGGAAAGTGAAACCCACCCATGCAGGTATTTACACTATATTGTCTAATTACTCAACATATTCTAACTCTTGGGTGCTTGATACAGGATGTGGTATTCACATATGTTCTGATTTGCAGGGCCTAAGAAGAAGTGAGGATGTGGAGCACGGGAAGATAAACTTGATCATGGGGAATAGGAGGGCTTCACCTGTTTCCAAGATTGGAGTTTATACTTTGTTGCTTAATAATGGGTTAAAATTAGATTTGAATAAATGTGTGTACTCGTCTGAAATGGCGAGGAATATTATTTCTTTTCATGCTTTGTACAAACAAGGTTTTAACTTTTCGTTTGATAATGAATGTGGTGGTATTAATGCTTTCTTTAAAAATGTGTTTTATTTTAAAGCGTTACCTTGTGATGGTGTGTATGAAACTGTGTCGATTGTAGACAGCTTAGGAAATAATGTGTTGTATATTGATTCTTCTACTAGCCTAGATAAAGCATCATTGTGGCATTGTCGTCTTGGAAATGTAAACAAGAAACGCATAGGCCAACTCCAAAATAGTGGAGTCTTGGAGTCATTCGACCTTAAATCGGATGATAGTTGTGAATCTTGTCTACTTGGGAAGATGACAAAATCACCCTTCACTGGAACTTGTGAAAGGGGTGAGGGTTTGTTGGACCTAATACATACTGATGTATGTGGGCCATTCAAAACCGCCACAAGGGATGCTAATCGGTATTATGTGACTTTTATTGATGATTTTAGTAGATATGGATATGTCTACTTAATCAAACATAAGTCAGAAACCTTTGAAAGGTTTAAGGAATTCAAACAGGAAGTAGAAAATCAATTGGGCAGGAACATTAAGATGCTTCGATCTGATCGAGGTGGTGAGTATCTTAGTACCGAGTTCCTTGACTATCTTAAGGAGTGTGGGATTGTCTCACAATTGACTCCTCCCAGGACACCACAGCTGAATGGTGTAGCTGAGAGGCGTAATCGAACCTTGTTGGACATGGTTCGCTCTATGATGAGTCGAGTTTCGCTACCAATCTCTTTTTGGGGGTATGCCTTAGAGACTGCCGCCCATATCCTTAATCTAGTCCCTACAAAGAAGGTTACCAAAACACCTCATGAGATGTGGACTGGGAAGGTTCCCAATTTGGATCACATCAAGATTTGGGGTTGCGAGGCTTTCGTGAGGCGTGAGACTCATGATAAGCTCGAACCCCGAAGTGAAATGTGTATTTTCATCGGCTACCCACAGAAATCCTTCAGTTACCTCTTCTAGAGACCCAGTGAGAATGTGGTCTTTGTAGCAAGAAGAGGGGTCTTCCGTGAGAGGGAGTTTATAAGCCAAGGAGACAGTGGGAAGCAAATTGATCTTGAAGAAATTCAAGAAGCAATTGGTGAAGGAACCTCAGACACTAGCAATCAACCTGAGGAGGAAACTCCTGTTGAGCAAGCTGACATGTCTGTACCTCCGAGGCGTTCCACACGGGTTAGGAACACACCTTCGTTTTATTATGGCTTTCATATTACTACGGAAGGTGATACGTTTATCAGCGATAGTACACTGGTAAATTTGGATGAACCTAGCAGTGTCAAGGAAGCCATGGCAGGCCCGGAGTCTGCTAAATGGAAGGAGGCTATGGACAGCGAGATACGGTCCATGTATGACAATCAAGTTTGGAACTTGGTTGACAATGTACCAGGCCGTAAAACAGTTGGGTGCAAATGGATCTTCAAGAAGAAGACCGACATGGAAGGAAAAGTTCATACTTATAAGGCTCGACTGGTTGCGAAGGGTTTTACTCAGACTCAAGGTATTGATTATGATGAAACCTTCTCGCCAGTAGCAGAGATTAAGTCTATTAGGGTTATGCTAGCCATTGTAGCATTTCATGATTATGAAATATGGCAAATGGATGTCAAAACCGCTTTCCTTAATGGAAAGTTGGCTGAGGATGTGTATAAAAAGGTCTTTATAAGTAAGTCAATAGTTGCTAAGTGGATACGCTAAGGTTATATGTAACTAGGATGTCATAGACTTAGAATTTATAACCTTTGCTTTACTCCATGTTCCTTGTTTAATTGTGGGTTTAGAGTTACGGTCACTTATTCGAAGGTCTATCATGTTTTGATTTCATATAACTGGTATGCACTAAACAAGTATTAAAGTAACTGATAAAGATCCTCTTCTAATTAGCTAGTTAGTACGTCTATTAATTATTTATTTATCCCTTTCTCACGTACATAACATGGTTGGATTCCATCCCCACGACGACCCATACTTCCCAAACGAAGGCAATGTCGGATGGCTTGAAGAAGAGCCAGTAGATGATCATCCAATCCCTTTGGATGATCACCACGTTCAAGGCTTTTCGGATAGTTCTGACTTTGAGCCAGAAGTCAACAACTTACCTCAAGGGGCTCAAGTCCCAAATCTCAACCCCCGACTAGCATTTCAAGGTCCCCCACCCTTATGGGCGACAAACTTGAACCGTTGGAGTGATGAGCAGGATCAGCCCTTACCCTTCAATGGAGACCGAAGCTTTTACAATTTAAGTGAGGGAGGTCCAGCTGACCGAGTCCTGCCCATCATGAGCCGTAGGATTACTCGGAATGTCGAATAAGGTCGGGCAGCCAGCGACCGCGTCATGGAAATTGACGCCAACTCTGGTGTTAACACGGTCCGCTTTCGCCATCTCGAAGAGGCAATGGAAAGGACTAGGAGATCCAATGAGACTCTACAACAACAGTTAGCTGCATACCGAGCTGAAGTCATAGAACTTCGAGTGCGTCAGAGAGCTCATGAACGACATCTTCAGGACATAGTTCGTCAACTAGCTGATATGAGGGTCCGCTCGAGGAGTAGCCGTTGCCAGTAGAAGATGGCTAACTCATCTTTCCTTTTGGTTTAAGAAATAGCCTTTCTTAGCTATGCTCTAAGTACCACTTCTTTGTAATTATTCCTATCTTTCAAGTACTTTAACTAGACTTCTAAACTGTCAACATTTTCCCTTATGGTATGATGTAAGACCTACTGCTAGGTCATTTTTCCCGAACTCATTTACATCATTAATACCAGTAATATCGGAAGTTATCTAATCTATTGAAAAGTCTCTACTCTTATGATTCCCTATTCCAATATGGTGTCGCTATTTCAAAACATACACTCATTCAACTGTTGGACTATGACAATTTAGTCCATGGATCACTCTTGTTATACTTACAATTGATTCTTACTATCATGTCCATCTTTGTAAACTTTTTAGTTAAAGATGCCTCCGCGTTGATCAACGAGACGCAATCCTCTGGTAACTTCAACATCTCCACCTCCTCCTCAAATCGATACGACAACTCTAAATGTTGTAGTAGCTGCGGCTGTGGAAACAACCATGGATCAATATCATTCTACTGGTACCAGTGGAGGTGGAGCATCTGTTCATTCAACTCAAGGTGAGGTCCTCGTGCGCTAGAGAGAGTGCTCCTACAAGGACTTCACTAATTGCAAGCTAAAGTCCTTTAAAGGGACTTGCAGAGTCATTGCCCTTTCGTAGTGGTTCGAGAAAACAGAATTGGTTTTTGAAATATGCTCCGGCCCAGAAGGGAGCAAGGTCAAGTTCGCTTCCTGCACCTTCGAGCAAAAATCCCTAACATGGTGGAATAGCCATGTCAAATCACTCACTCTAGTGGTGGAAAATGCTATAGGCTGGGATGCTCTGAGAGAGCTTATGATTGAAGAACACTGCCCGAGGGGCGAAATCCAGAAATTAGAGCAGGAACTTGTTGGGTTTTGAGCATAGTAACACTCCTATGGTGTACATGCAACCCTAGAAACCTTGGATATCAGTTTTCTCTAAAATACATGCAAATTTGATTTCCAAGGTTCACAAACTAACTAGCATGTTATGGGGTACTAGTAATACAAAACTTTAGTAGAATAACGTACCGTTCTTTTGTGGTTGATTGCTTGGAGTTTATGAGCCTAGCACCAATAGTGTGGATGCCTCAAGTGGTGTCACAAATCACCAAAACAAATTGGAAGCTCTTGAGAGAATAAGAACACTTGTAGAAATCAGCTCACTCTTATGCTCACACACACTAGTGCCAATTCTAGAACCAAGGACTACTTTATATAGTATGGAGGATTAGGGATAAACCCTAATACCCCTGACTCTTCATTTACTTAGGATCCATGGGTTAAAAGCTCCATGGATTATCCATGGACTCCATATACTCTTAGCCCACCCTGAATAAATCTTAGCCCAATCCATGTATAAATAAGAGTCCATATTTAATTAGCTCCATTTTGATCACTAAATTAATTCTAAATTAATTCTTGATCAATACTAATTAAATAATTATGATATCATATTAATATATTATAACCAATAATATATTAATATATTATAAACATCTTATTCTCAAAAGTATATCCAAACAAGTTGTTAGGTGGAGTGCAACCCAAATGGACCATGCCGGGTCGGGTCAAGCTAATACCAAATATAGTTACGGACTTAGACACCGTATCCAACATTCTCCCACTTGGATAAGTCTGATAACTATAGTTGCAAGTATAACTTCAGGAACCAACCAACAATCGTAGCTCTTTAAAACTCTGTTGAACTATGAAGCGGCATTTTAGATAAGTGATCACATATTCCTCTGTTCCCAAGATATCAGCTGGAAAAACACATGGAACATGGTCTGACTTATTGTCCAACATTTGTTTCTCGATCTCTGATTTGTCTGACATAGAACTAAATTGAACACATCAATTAGGTTCTGACCGGGCCCGACACATAAGTCAAAACCTAATCATCAAGGGGCCTAGATATCGCTTCTATTACTAGAAGGAACAGATAAACTTCGAATCATATGCTTGTACTAACTACTTGTTGAATTATGCACAAAAGCACATTTTATGACATCAAGTTACTGATGTGTTTTCGTACAATCAATGGATAACCAACTCATAGTCAAGAACTCATATCTCTAGGTTTGAAGACATATATGATGTTATCGTCTCGCGATCACTCAAGATAAATTCCATGAAGTGATACTAGCGAGTGTGGGTTTAATCCAATACTCAGGACTTATGAGCACTTATGAATGTTGTGGCAACCATTTCTATGTCTAATGCACCTTAGACAAATCTTACAAGACAAATTCATGACAGTCTTGATTCATATCTAGCTACTTCCGACATATGAACGACTGTGGAGAGTTTGAATAAAATAATTATTATGGAAGTCAAAACATGCAAAATCGAAACAATAATAAACCATCAACATAGGATAGTTACACTTTACTCATAAATAAATAACAACTTTTATTTAATCATCAAATGTCAATTACATTTTACAAGTTTCAGAAATCTAATTATTAAAATTAATATTGTCCCTCAGCCCGATGCTTCTTGCATGCTGCAAATGCCTAACCCTAGTCAGTCCCTTCGTGAGGGGATATGCAGGGTTCTCTTCTGACGATACCCTCTTTGCCACGAGGAGTCCTTCTTCTATCTTGTGTCTTATGAAGTGGTATTTTCTGTCAATGTGTCTGGATTTACCGTGATCTTTTGGCTCCTTGGCTAAGTCAACCACACTATTGCTATCACAGAAAATCTCCATAGGCTCTTGTATAGCTGGCATAACTCCAAGGTCTCCAATGAAGTTCTTCAGCCATATCGCCTCCTTCGCCGCTTCACTCGCTGTTATGTACTCTGATTCACAAGTAGAATCAGCTACTGCCTCCTGTTTGGAACTTTTCCAAGTAATTGCTCCTCCATTTAGGGTAAAGACCCAGCCTGACTGAGAGTGGAAATTATCCCTGTTAGTCTGAAAGCTAGCATCACTATACCCAATTACTCTCAAGTCATCACTCCCACCAAGGGTAAGGACCCAATCCTTAGTCCTCTGTAGGTACTTGAGAATATTCTTTACCACAGTCCAGTGTGCCATGCCCGGATTTCCCTGAAATCTGCTAACCATGCTCAAAGCAAAGGCTACATCAGGGCGAGTACAAGTCATAGCATACATGATCGAGCCAACAGCGGAAGCATATGGAAATCGACTCATCTACGCTATCTGAGCCTCTGTACTCGGACTTTGAGTCTTACTCAGCTTGGTATTGTGTTGGATCGGCAAGTCCCCTTTCTTGGAATTCTGCATATTGAATCTTTTCAACACCTTATCCTAGTAGGTACTCTAACTAAGTCCAATTCGTCTCTTACTCTTGTCTCTCATTATCCTTATACCTAGGATATAGGCAGCTTCTCCAAGGTCCTTCATAGAGAAACACTTCCCAAGCCAGGACTTAACCTCCTGCAAAGTTAGGATGTCATTTCCTACGAGTTGTATGTCATCCACATACAACACCAGAAAGCTAACTACACTCCCACTAGCCCTAACATACACACAGGACTCATCTTCGCTCCTCGAAAAGCCAAACTATTTGACTTTTTCATCGAAGCAAAGATTCCATCTACAAGATGCTTGTTTCAATCCATAAATGGATTTATCAAGCTTACACACCCTATTAGGGTACGTTGCATCAACAAAACCCTCTGGATGATCCATGTAAACATCCTCAGCCAACTTTCCATTAAGGAAAGTGGTTTTGACATCCATTTGCCATATTTCATAATCATGGAATGCAGCTATGGCCATCAAAACTCTAATAGACTTAATCTTTGCTACTGGTGAAAAGGTCTCATCATAGTAAACTCTCGGAATTTGAGTAAAGCCCTTTGCCACCAGTCTTGCTTTGTAGGTGTGTACCTTCCCATCCATGTCGGTCTTCTTTTTGAAGATCCATTTGCACGCAACTGTCTTACGACCTGGTACATTGTCAACCAAGTTCCATACTTGATTATCATACATGGACTGAATCTCGCTGTCCATAGCCTCCTTCCATTTAGCAGACTCAGGGCTTGCCATGGCTTCCCTATAATTATTAGGTTCATCCAAATCTATTAGTATACTATCACTAATAAATGTATCACCTTCAGTGGTAATGTGATAACCATAATAAAATTCAGGTGTGTTCCTAACTCTAGTGGAATGCCTCATAGGTACGGACTCATCTATCGTCTCAACAACAGTTTCCTCCTCAGGTTGGTTGATATTGTTTGAGGTTCCTTCACCACTTGACTCTTGAATCTCTTCAAGGTCAATTTGCCTCCCATTGTTTCCTTGGCTTATGAATTCTCTCTTACGAAAGACTCCCCTTCATGCTACAAAGACCACATTTTCACTAGGCCTGTAGAAAAGGTAACCAAAGGATCTTTATGGATAGCCGATGAAAATACACCTCTCACTTCGACGTTCAAACTTGTCATGAGACTCGCGCCTCACAAAAGCTTCGCAACCCCAAATCTTGATGTGGTCTAGATTGGGAACTTTCCCAGTCCACATTTCGTGAGGTGTTTTGGTAACCTTCTTAGTAGGGACTAGATTGAGGATATGGGCGGTAGTCTCTAAGGCATACCCCCATAATGAGATTGGTAATGAAGCTCGACTCGTCATGGAACGAACCATGTCCAATAAGGTCCGATTGCGCCTCTTGGAAAAACCATTTAGCTGTTGTGAGACTATCCCACATTCCTTAAGATAGTCAAGGAACTCAATACTAAGATACTTTCCACCTCGATCGGATCGGAGCATCTTAATCTTCCTGCCCAACTGATTCTCGACTTCCTGCTTAAACTCTTTGAACTTTTCAAAGGTTTCTGACTTATGCTTTATTAAATAGATATATCCATATCTGCTATAATCATCAGTAAAAGTCACATAGTACCGATTAGCATCCCTTATGGCTGATTTGAAGGGTCCACACACATCTGTGTGTATGAGGTCCAACAAACCCTCACCCCTCTCACAAGTACCAGTGAAAGGTGACTTTGTCATTTTTCCAAGTAAACAAGACTCGCAACTATCATCCCACTTTAGGTTAAATGATTCCAAAACTCCAGCCTTCTGGAGTTGGCCTATGCGCTTCTTGTTAACATGTCCAAGACGACAATGCCACAAGGATGCTTTATCTAAGATCATCAAAGAATCAATATGATATACATTATTTCCTAAGTTTTCTACAATTGACACAGTTTCATATACACCATCACAAGTTAATGCTTTAAAATAAAACACATCATTATAAAAAGCATCAATAGCACCAATTTTATTATCAAATGAAAAGGTGAAGCCTTGTTTGTACAAACTATGAAGGGACATAATATTTCTTACCATTTCTGACGAGTAACAACACTTATTCAAATCTAAAGTTAACCCATTATTAAGCAATAAAGAATAAACTCCAATCTTGGTCACAGGTGATGCTTTCCTATTGCCCCTGATTAGGTTTATCTTCTTCACTACTTCTTAGGCCCTGCAAATCAGTACAAACGTGAATACCACAACATGTATCAAGCACGCAAGAGTTAGCATGTAATGAGTTACCAGACAATATAGTATAAATACCTGCATGGGTGGGTTTAACTTTCCCATCCTTCACATCCTACAAGTATTTGGGGCAGCTTCGCTTCCAGTGCCCCTTTTCATGGCAGTACAAGCATTGTGCTTCCTTTGGGTTTGAAGAAGGAGGAATGAGACCTTTCTTGGTCCCACTTGAGGAGGAGCCATCAAGGGACTTTCCCGTGGTACCCTTCAAAGGGTTCTTCCTCTTCTTCCCCTTTCCCAGCCCAATTTCCAGAACAAGGGCTTCTATAGGAGTAGGAGTAGAAGTAACATCTGACTTAGCTTTAAGGCCACTTTCAGCGATCCTTAATAGTCCTTGAAGTTTGCTAAGTGTAACTTCCTCCTTTTTCATATGATAAGTCATACGAAACTGATCATAACTTGGAGGTAAGGAATGGAGAATGATATGAATCGCCAAGTCCTTAGGGAAGTCCACATTCAGCTTTAGCAACCGGTCCACGAACCTTTGCATTTTTTGCAAGTGACCAGTGATGGGTTCACCATCCTTCATCCTGGCGGTTATCATGGAGGAGATGATTTCATACCTCTCTTGACGCTCTCTTTGATGGTACCTATCCATCAAATCCAGGTGCATCTCATAGGGGTAGAAATCTTCATAGGATTTCTGGAGTTCAGGAGTCATGGTAGCCAACATGATGCAGGACACTTTGGTAGCATCCCTCTCATGTGCAGTGTACTCTATAACCTCCTTAGGAGTAGCAGCGGACTCATTGATAACCTTAAGCACCTTATCAAGGACATATTCCTTGTTCTCATAGCGGGTAATCATCCTGATTTTTCTAATCCATTCATTGAAGTTAGACCCATCAAAAGTGACTTTCCCACACAAGTTCATGAGGGAAAAGGAGCCTGTAGGGTTTGAGCCAGTAGTGGTGTTGGAAGACATCTGAAAGAAAGAAGGACAAGTTTAATTAGATGAAGAATCCTTAATAAGTCACCCAACTTAAATATTAAGGCTAGGACCCCACAAAATATTTCATAACTTGGAAGAGGGATGCCGTAATCCAAGCGATGAAATATTTGAAGGTAGGTAAATGACGATTTACCAATTTCCATCATTATAAACGAAATAAATTATTAAGTTTTAATTGGATTTGAAACTGCTAGATCTTTGAGATACATTGAACTTTCAATGGCATGTTTGAATCTCGATTGTCCCCTCTCAAGTTTGTGATTGGGATGTCGAGGATCACAAACAAGGTGTGAATAACCATGCAAATTGACTTGGTACCCTTAATTTTAACACCTAATCGATGTGCCGGTTAACCACACGCACTCCACCGATCTATGATAAAACATAAGTCACCCTTTTCCACTCTTACTAGTCCTTGTTAGTGTGTCGGTTAACCACACATGCTCCACTAACGGCTTGGTAAGGTACAAAGTGTAATTTTATGGGTTAGCACCTATTTCACATTTTCCTAAAGTAACTAAGATTGGGAATTAACAAAGTTTTAGTTACTTTTTTATTTCATTATACTTTTAATGAGGATTAAGGTCCTATCCTACCCGTTTGGCTAACGACCCTCCACCAATCAAGGAAGCGGTGGGTGAGATTGGACACCCATTAAGCTGCCATTTTATAGGCAACATCCTTATACCCCCCCCCCCCCCTTATATACCGACTTCGTGAATGAGGCCTACTTGCGGTAAGACTGACTTATTCTTATACATATATATAATAATTAAACTTATAATATTATAGAAGTATAAGGGTTGAATTTTCAACTTTTAAAATTCCAAGGATCTATTTGGAATTAAATTATTAATGTATGAGACTTTACAAATTCCAATACTTGAGGGCAAGTATTGAAACTATTCAAGACTTTTCATTTCATAACTTATGAGTTTAAATGGTCCATAAAAAGAAGAGTCTTCATTTTATGTAACCTCTTATTCTTTAATGACATTTTTAAAGAAGTGACTTTTGGTTATCCATAACTTGACGATAAGTTATGGATTCCATCGTTAGCCATTAAGATCAAGAATTACACTACAAGGAAATTACACATAATTCCTATGATTTTCTAAAACTCTCAAGAACATGAACACTCATATCAAAATTTCAAGAACCATATTAACACATATAAAACATGGATTTTTGATATTAGCCATTGTAAATGGATTAGCATAAACATTACACCATCTAAAATAAGTTTTAAAACACCAAAACAGTTTAGGTTAATGTTTCTAGTCCATTTCCAGCAGCAAAAGTCGAAAAACTGCATTCTAGGGCTCCTACTCGTTGAGTGCAAGAATCTACTCGACGAGTAGGATGAGTTTGGTCATGGACTCGGCGAGTTCAAGCGTCAGAGTGCAAAATTTTCAAATTTTTCAACAAGTTTGCATCAAGAAAACAAGCCTAGGCTCTAATACCATTGTTGGGTTTTGACCATACTAACACTCCTATGGTGTACATGCAACCCTAGAAACCTTGGATCTATGTTTTCTCTAAAATACATGCAAATTTGATTTCTAAGGTTCACAACCTATCTAGCATGTTATGGGCTACTAGTAATACAAAACTTTAGTAGAATAACATACCTTTATTTTGTGGATGATTGCATGGAGTTTATGAGCCTAGCACCAATAGTGTGGATGCCTCAAGTGGTATCACAAATCACCAAAAGAAATTGGAAGCTCTTGAGAGAATAAGAACACTTGTAGAAATCGGCTCACTCTTATGCTCACACACACTAGTGCCAATTCTAGAACCAAGGACTCCTTTATATAGTATGGAGGATTAGGGTTAAACCCTAATACCCATGCCTCTTCATTTACCTAGGATCCATGGGTTAAAAGCTCAATGGATTATCCATGGACTCCATATACACTTAGCCCATCCTAAATAAATCTTAGCTTAATCCATATATATATAAATAAGAGTCCATATTTAATTAGCTCCATTTTGATCACTAAATTAATTCTAAATTAATTCTTGATCAATAATAATTAAATAGTTATGATATCATATTAATATATTATAACCAATAATATATTAATATATCATAAACATCTTATTCTCAAAAGTATATCCAAACAAGTTGTTAGGTGAAGTGCAACCCAAATGGACCATGCCGGGTCGTGTCCATCTAATACCAAATATAGTTACGGACTTAGACACCTTATTCAACAGAACTATGGAGCCTAACCATGAAGGGCTCCGACATAGTTTCCTATACCGCCAGATTCAGCGAGCTAGTGGCCCTATGTTCCAACATGGTTGTAACGACAAAATTTTCAAAACAATTTTTCATTTTTAAATCATATTTTCAATCACCTGAAACAATATTCAACAACCTTATCCAATTCCATCATAATAACAATCCCATAATCTCAAATGATCTCAAATACATAAATCCTCTCAGTGTGTATGAATCATGCCGGATCCTTCCCGCGATCCTCAATGGTACCTGAAATACATAACACAACACTATAAGCATAAATGCTTAGTGAGTTCCCCAAAATACGCATACAGTACATACGCCATTCCAGGCCATAACTCTATGGGACCTTCCGGTCCAAGTGTCTCAGGGGACTTCCGTCCCAAATCCCGGTAGACCTTCCGGTCCTACCCGTATCGACCTTCCGGTCTGTAACCTCCTGACCTTCCGGTCCATGTCCTCTCGACCTTCCAATCCATATCATCTTGACCTTCCGTTCTTTATCATACATAGCATACATATCACATATCAGCAGATAACACATATATCTCATAGCATATAAGACCTTCCGGTCACACATAGGTACCCTTCCAGGTACAGTATAGTGAGAAGACTCACCTCGGGTGACTCGGTAAATTCCCGGTCTATCCTCCGCCTAATCATATGGAATAAGCACTCTGATCAACACAGCTCTCAAGGGGAGACTAGATCCCTCTCTTAGCACTCTCAGAAGGGTAAAAGACCATTTTACCCCTCTCAAGGCTCATAAACCTTAAAGTTGACCAAACCCTAAAAGTCAACTCTCCGGGTTACGCTGCGTGTACCAAACCTGTATGTTTGGGCGTACCCGACAACCTCACAGAAATGGGGAACGCGACTCCTTACGCCGCACGTACTGGGATTACGCCCCGCGTAACTCCTAGTTTCAAACTCCTTAGCTCTTGGGGTCTTAAACAGTTAAGACACACGTCTAACTTTTAGATATGACCATTTCTAAGCCTCTTAATCCATAAAGTTGGTGACTTTAATCCATTGTATGGCTGGACAACTCACTAATACCCATAACATTCCATTTCCAACCCTAGAAAAGCTCATAACTCAAGCATGACCCCATAACAACCACCAAGTTGTGATTTTTATGGATCTATAACACAAATATCACTAGAATGGGACAGATCTAGGTCCATGGAGTCCCTTACACTCATAAAGTCTCCACCTTTGGGACTTTTAACCCTAGAAATGGTCCATGCAACAACAAACTAAAATAAAAGAGGAAAGTTTTGAACTTTATACCTCTAGATGAAGCTTCTTCCTATGAAGATCTCAGATCCAAACTTGCACTTCAAGCCCTAGCCTCCACAAGCTCCTCTCCTTCTTCTTCAGTAACACACCAAGGCGCTTTTAGCTCAAAACACTCATACACAAGCTTAAGGACGAAGGAAGGCTCTATTAGGGCTTCACTCTCTGATATGGTAGCTGAGGAATAAGCCTTAGCATCCTTTATATAGTGCACAAGCCAAATATTAGGGTTTGGATTTGGGCCCTCTACGCCCAACATAACCCTGGGTACGCCCAGCGTACCCAGGCGAGTATGTGTCCAAATTAAGCGCATGAGTACACGCAACGTACTCCATAGTACGCCCAACGTACTCATTTGCCACAAAATTCACTCAAGGGCTAAACTTGACAACTTTGAAAAAAGAGAAGGGTTAAATAGCTTACCTGAATTTCGAGATGTTATAATTCTCCCCCACTAGAAGCACACTTCGCCCTCGAAGTCTCATGCCAAAAACAACTCCGGATACTGCTCCCGCATCTCTAACTCTGGCTCCCAAGTCAGCTTGTACACCCTCCTATGCTGCCACTGGACCTGCACCAGAGGCACCTCCTTGTTTCTCAGAACCTTAACCTTCCAATCCAAGATCACGATCGGTCTCTCATCATAATTTAGACTCGCGTCCACGTGGATATCCTCCAACAACACCACTACCGACTCGTCGGCTATACACTTCCTCAGCTGAGACACGTGGAAGGTATCATGAATCTAGCTCAACTCCGCAGGTAGCTCCAAACGATATGCTACCCTTCCCAACCTCACGATCACCCTAAACGGTCTAATGTACCGGGGCCCCAACTTGCCCCTTTTCTTGAATCGCATCACTCCTTTCCAAGGAGACACCTTTAGGAGTACAAAATCTCCAACATGAAACTCAAGCTCGGATCGTTGCCTATCCGCGTAACTCTTCTGGCGACTCTGGGCCATTAGCAACCTCTGTCTAACCTGTTGTATCTGCTCCGTCGTCTGAAGGACTATCTCAGTGCTGCCCATCACTCGCTGCCCTACCTCTCCCCAACAGATGGGAGTCTGACACCTCCTCCCAGACAACAACTCGAAGGGAGGCATACTAATGCTCGAATGATGGTTGTTGTTATAAGAAAACTCAGCCAATGGCAGATACGTGTCCCAGCTCCATCCGAAGTACAACACACATGCCCGAAGCATATCCTCGAGTGTCTAAATTGTCCGCTCACTCTGACCGTCCGTCTGAGGGTGGTAAGCGTTACTTAAATGCAACCTGATGCCCAACTCCTCGTGGAACATCTTCCAGAACCTGGAAGTGAAACGTACATCCCGGTCTGATACAATCGAGATCAGCACTCCATGTCGTGATACCACCTCCCTCACATATAACTCTGCCAACCTCTCAGAAGAAGAGCTCTCACTGATAGCAAGAAAGTGAGTGCTCTTCGTTAGCCGGTCGACGGTCACCCAAATTGCGTCGACACCCCTCGCGGTCCTCGGCAACTTGGTGATGAAATCCATAGAAATATGTTCCCACTTCCATTAGGGAGCCTCAAGTGGCTGCAACATGCCATGAGGTCGTTGGTGCTCGACCTTAACCCTGCGACAGGTTAAGCACCTCTCAACAAATCATGCTACATCCCTCTTCATACATGGCCACCAATAATCCTTCATCAAATCCAAATACATCTTAGTGGCCCCGGGATGGATCGAAAATCTCGATCTATGCGCCTCCTCCATCAAAGTGGTGCGTGCCCCGCCTGCATACGACCCCCAAATCCGACCCTGAAGGGTCATAAGCTTGCGACTATCGGTAATGAACTCCGGGACCTACCCAATCACCCGCTCTCTCTTACGGTTCTCCGGTCTCATGGCCTCTGCCTGAGCCTCCCGAATGGTGTCCAACACCGGATTCATCACTGTCAACCGCGTACAAATGTCTCGAATTGGGGCGCTCTCCGTCCTACGGATCAGGGCATCAGCTACGACATTAGCCTTGCCCAAGTGGTACAGGATCTCACAATCGTAGTCCTTTACCACGTCCAACCATCTCCTCTGGCGCATATTCAAATTGGGCTGGTCCATCAAGTACTTCAAACTCTTGTGGTCCGTGTAGATGGTACACCGAACCCCATACAAATAGTGATGCCAAATCTTGAGGGCGAGCACCACTGCCCCCAACTCCAAGTCATGGGTGGGATACCTCGTCTCATGAGGCTTCAGCTGCCTCGATGCATACGCTATCACATGCCCCCTTCTGCATAAGTACTGCACCCAACCCCGATATTGATGCGTCACAATACACCACAAAATCCTCCATCCCTTCCGGGAGGGCTAGCACCAGGGCTTTGCACAATCTCTGGAAAAGTGCCTCAAACGAGGTCTGCTGCTCCAGACCCCATTAAAAAGCAACACCCTTCCGGGTCAACCTGGTGAGAGGCACGACAATCATGGAAAAATCCCTGATAAATCTCCGATAATAGCCGGCCAATCCTAGAAAATTTCTGATCTCTGTGGGTGATCTCGGCACCTCCCATCTCATAACCGCCTCAATCTTGGCCGGATCGACCAATATCCCATCCTGGTTAACGAGGTGTCCAAAGAACTGGACCTCTCATAAACAAAAATCACACTTGGAGAATTTGGCGAAAAGCCTCTCCGACCTCAATACCCCGAGAATCTCTCTCAGATGCTCCTCGTGCTGCTCTCTAGATCTCGAATACACCAAAATATCATCACTGAACACGATCACCAACCGATCCAACATCGGCCTATACACCCTGTTCATGAGATCCATGAATGCTGTCGATGCATTGGTGAGCCCAAAAGGCATTACCACGAACTCGTAATGCCCATAACAAGTTCTGAACAACGTCTTCTGGATATCTTCATCTCGAACTCTCATCTGATTATATCCCGACCACAGGTCTATCTTGGAGAACCAAGACGCCCCCTGCAACTGATCAAACAGATCGTCAATCCTCAGTAATGGATAACGGTTATTGACCGTCAACTTGTTCAACTCCCGGTAATCAATGCACATCTGGTGTGAACCATCCTTTTTCTTAACAAAAAGGATCGGCGCTCCCCATGGTGAGCTACTCGGTCTAATAAACCCCTTCCCCGGTAGCTCCTGAAGCTGCGAGGATAACTCCTGCATGTCTGGCAGCGCAAGACGATAAGGCGCCTTGGCGATAGGTGTTGCCCCCGGAACCAAATCGATACGGAACTATACCTGCCTCTCGAGAGTCACACCCGGAAAATCCTCAGGAAAAACAGTTGGGAAATCGCACACTATCGGAACCTCATCAATCGAACTTAGCCTCCCAGCGGCCACTCGTACGTCCATCACATAGGCTACAAACCCGTTGTAGCCCTGTTGCAAACTCCGCATCGCTCTGGCAGCCGAACAAAACGCTGACCCACATCGGGTACCCTTGCCATACACCGTAAGTACTCCCCACTAGGGTCTCATATCATCACCAACTGACGCTCATAGTCTATAACAGCCCCATATCGGCTCAACCAATCCATGCCCACTATGACACACACGTCCCCCATCGCAATCGGGACCAGATCTATCGGGAACTCCACACCAAAGATCTCGAGTATACATCCTCGAATCACATCCGTAGCATACATTTCTCGCTCGTTAGCTATAGAAACTCACAGAGGTCGACTCAGCTCCTCTCGTCAGATACTGATGTGCTGACTAAATGCCAAGGAAACAAATGAGCGACTCGCACCCGGGTTAAATAACACCAAAGCAGGGTACAGAATTCACAAGAAAAGTACCTATGCATATCATAATATAAGCACAACACCTCAAACTCAACATAAATAAATGAAAGAATACATACCAACCACGACATCAGGCGCTGCACGGACCTCCTCCGCTGTCAACTGGAAGGCTCTCCCGCAAGCTTTCGGTGCCTCGGCCTTCACTGGCCGAACCTCAGTAGCTTGCACAGCAGCCGGGGCAGATCCCTGCTGCGCTCCCTATGCTGTCCCCCGCAACTACGGACACTCGGCCTTCTGATGGCCCGTCTGGTTGCAATCAAAGCAAACCATGAATCCCTTGAGGCAATCCTTAGCTATATGCCCCTACTTTCCACATTTGTAGCAAGCACCTGATCGACAAACCCCGTCGTGTCCCTTGCCGCACTTTCCGCAAGTGCGGCCCTTCTGGACTCCAGATCTAGAATCAGTGGGCTTTGTGTGACATCCCCATTTTCACGGCCAGAAAAGACCGATTTGTTTATGCTTTGTTTTATAAATCAGAGTGATCGTTTAAAGAAAACGGTTGCGGAATTTGTTCCCAAAATAAAATATGATAACCATTTATCAAAACGTTTCTCAAAGAGAATGTATTTTCATTAAATAATAAAACCTCGGGATGTCATGTTCCGATACAGACCAAAAGCATAAACAATAATAAATAGACCTTACAACAGTTATTCATAACTACTGGCCTATAATCCAAAATCTCTCGTCAAGTCCACCAACTTATACTCTTGTGCCATTACCTGTAATGCAAAGAAAACTGAGTGGGTCAGGCTTGGGAGCCTGGTGAGCATATAGGGTTTTCAACCCACAATAATACAATTATTATATTCAACCATCAAACAATCAACTCAATTATTCATCCCTATTATGTTTCTTAGGATTTTACCCTAGGAATTCAACTACTCGTCATTCCTTCATTCCTAAGGATTGACCTAAGGGATTTACACAAACTTCCATTGCTACATAAGGCGCATCTGCCAACATTATCCTTTAAGCGCCTCTGCCAGGATTACGTCATACACTATGAGGCGCGATTGCCAGGTTTATGACATTCTCTTTTAGGCGCATCCGCCGACATTATCTTATAAGCGCATCTGCCAAGATTACCCTATAAGCGCATCCGCTATTATTATGACAATCTTTATTTTTGCGCATCTGCCAACAATATCCTATGAGCGCATCTGCTAGGATCACTCTATAAGCGCATCTGCTTTTATTATGACAATCTCTATTTGGCGCATCTGCCGACATTATCCTATAAGCGCATCTGCTAGGATTACGACATTCACTACTTGGTGCATCTACCGATATTATTCTACAGCACATCTGCTAGTCTTATGACATTCTTTAATTGGTGCATCTACCAATATCATTCTTAATCCTCTTTCATACCTCATCATTTCATCACATACCAACTATCTCATCTACCCATGTTCTACCCAACATATTTGTAGATCTAGAATACACATACAGTTTATCTCATTTTAAAACTATATAAAACATTCGTGCCATACTCATCTCAAATAAACAACAATATATAAACACATAGCACGTATTTTATACCAAATACTTCATATTTATGTGTTAGAAGAAAGTAACCATACACTCTGCCAAACGTACACTTAATACATTCAAACAATACTTGTATTATACCCGTGTTTATGAAAGGGACTATACATCCATCCATATAAACAACTTTATATTATCCACGTAGCACGTATTTCAACGAAAATACTTAATAATTATGCGTTAGAAGAAAAATAACTACACCCTCACACTTATAAACAACAATACTCTTAATACACTCAAACCAAACTCGTATTATTATTGTGTTTATGAAAGGTAGTATACACTCACTTGATCAGAAGATGATCGGACAGCACTACGACTTGCAGAAGTAGTAATCCACAGCAGATCTGGAAGATCTTCTCGAAAATCGAACTTCTCGCGGGCAGAGCTTCGACTCGGGAACCGCACTTTTCGGGATCTTCGGGATCTCGGGACTTGCCTCGGGGCTAGAGTATAATACCGGGGCTTCGGGATAGCTTCGGCACGAAAAACGATGCAAAAGACTAGAGAGAGGAGAAGAAAATGAACAACAAAGAAGGCTGTCTTCGGATCCTTTATATAGAGGCTGGAGCCTCGGAGTACGCGGGGCGTACAGGCGTACGCAGCGCGTACGCGTCCGAAATCGTCATTGCATGCGTCATCCGAAGTGTCGACACTATGCTGAGTACGCGGTAGCGTAACCTCGTACGCGGGGCGTACTCCGGATCACACCGGTGACTCGGCTTCGGATAATGCTTCCGATTTTGAATTAAAAATAAATATAAAATGATTAATAAACTTCGGAAATTCATAACTTCTTCATACGAACTCCGTTTTCGACGTTCTTTATATCCACGCGAAGGTGAGACCACGCTCTACAACTTTCGTTTAGACTCCGTCGGCTAATTTTGACTTTATTTTTATTAATTATTTTTAATAGGCCGCGACATAAACTTTCGTTATAAATTCATAACTTCTTCGTTTGACGTCCGTTCTCGCCTAACTTTTTATCGCTTCGATACCAACAATGAGATCTTCGATTCTCATTTAGATTGCTTCGGCTAAATACCGCTCTAACGTAAATTCACTTTTTACGTTGCATTGCGTCGTGCCGGTTCTGTCGCGAAACTTCGACGGGCCATAACTTCTTCGTTATAACTCGGATTTTGGCGTTCTTTATATGCACGGAAACCTTGTGACATATACTACAACTTGGTTAAGATTAATCCTTCTAGATAATCTTCCATCAAAAAGTCATTTTTGACGCTTATTGTTTCTAAATTGACTAGCCCTGATCTACGGGCGTTACAATTATCTCCCCCTTAGGATGATTACGTCCCGGAATCATCAACGAAATAGGATTCGCATACTGACTCCATAAGTTATCTTTCCATTCTAAGTAATAACCTTGATGCTCAACCCTGTATCTGCTCTTCGTACTATCTTGGACTTTCAATCATAACCTTCGAGTTACAAAATAAGTCCTTATTGCGAACTCTTTCTTCTTCTTAGGATAAATATATTCCTTTATCCAATGTAACAAACCGATGGGTCGTGCTCTATTGACCTCTCATCGCACGATGCGACGCTTAGACTCGGTCTTTAATAAAGTTAAATTCCAGAATGGAATATACCTTCCTTCATATTCTAATGCGATATAATCACATTTCAGCATGTAGCATTTTTGCCTACAAACTTCTTTTAACAACGAGAGCGACACTATCAATCGCATTAACTTCAACCTTCTGACTTAAGTCAGATGTTACATCTAACTCGGTCCTCTAGACCACGTACATACTCCTCGCCGTCGAACTCAAATTAAACATGACCACTAGGGTCGGAACAAGAACCATCTTACTAGTCATCACCGAAACAATGGTAATGACATACCAGAATAAAATGGAATCAATCACTAGTTTCTTGGTAACCTTGCGACTTTCCCTGATCCAAGTGCGAGTCCTGTGCTTCCGGTAGTATATGCATCTACTACCTTTCACACCTACTCATACTCGTCCCAAGTATTGCCTCGTAGTCGACCAAGTCACCATGCAAGAAAATCAGACAATCATTCAACACATCAGTTAACAAAACTAGGGTTTGTATTAATTCCTTGAAACGGTTACACAAAAGTTCAAGTTCACCCTATACTATGCCTCTAATAGGCTACACCACATGTTACTTTTCATAACGCTACTTTATAACTTGATCTTTAGATATAAGATCCTTATTCCTGATTCCTTGCATTGCCATCTGCTTCATCAAGGATCATTTGAAATGCTCTTGCCTTTAGCTTTGGCGGCGCCTCTAGCCTTGCTGTTTGATTTTTTCCTTGGGCAGTCTTGCTTGAAGTGCCCCTCTTCGTTACATTCGTAACACACCTTTTTGTTGAAAATACATTCATCGGCGTAATGCCCATGCTTTCCACACTTGAAACATGTCACTTCCACGCCACATTTTCCTGAGTGCTTCTTCTTGCACTTATCGCACCATCGTGCCTCATCCCTTCCTCCTCCTCCAGACTTCGAGGATTTTCTTTTCTCATTAGAACCTGAAGTTCCTTCTAACTTTCTCTTCTCACCAACTTCAACCTTACTGTCAGTCCTCCCCTTGATCATATTCTCAACAGACTTGGCAGCCCAAATAGCTGCCTCTAGAGTAGGTGCCTGACGCACTGGCACCGCATACTCCCAAGGGAGTCCCTTGGCATACCGATCGACTTTTGTCAGTTCGTCTGGAACGATGCGTAAAGCAAACTCCATCTTGTCTGTGAAAGCATTAGTGTATTCATCCACTGACATGCTGCCTTTCTTCAATATCAGAAACTTATTCTCCAACTCCAATAGATTTTGAGCAGAGCAGAACTTGCGCTTGAATTGCACCAAGAACTCTGCCCAGGTCAGTTGCAGTGGCTCATTAGGACTTAGGATCTTCCCCAAAGTGTTCCACCAACGAACAGCCCCACCCCTGAACTGACGCACTGCATAGGTAGTCTGCAACTTGCCTCTGCAGCCACAAGTCATGAAGGCTAGCTCCATTTCCGATATCCAATCCATAACTCCGATCGGATCTTCCTTTCCAGTGAAGGTCGATGGTTTGCAAGTCAGAAAATCCTTATACTTGCATCCCATTCCATCGTTCCTTCCATTCTGGTTGTTTTGCCTAACTATCGGTGGGTTGGCTTGACCAACAGACCCACTGAAGTTTCCACCTTCCGAGTGCCCTTCATTTAATTCAGGCTCTTCCAATCGAATTGACAGTTCTTCACGATTCTGCTGAAGCAACCGTCTAGTCTCATCCATCTGACGATCCAACATCGTCTGAATCATCATTTGCACACCAGCCATGGTTATTGGCTCAGGTGCTGCTGCTACGACAGGTATTTGCTCAATCACTGGTGGTTGATTCCTGTTTTCATCAGCATTTCCAACTCCACTTCTTGTTCTCACCATTTTTGATCTACACACCAAATAAGGTGAAATTATATCCTCAATCACGATAGATATTCACATCGCCCTTATCACTCCGAAACGTTTACATGCTAGTTCTAATATCGTAGACGTACGCTTAGAATCCTAAACACATAAGGTTTCCAGATCCGATCGGCAACAGACCATAGATCCGAACAAATAATAGCATCAATTTAGCTATCACACAAAACATTTAGCACATAAAAGCATTTTAGGCATCATTCCTAAAATGAACTAGTGCTTGTGTCAATTTAGGTGTACTACCTAACATATTTTAGACACACTCCTCACAATCATTACTTAGCATTCTAAGTTTAAGTCTAGAAATTTCCTACAAATTCCTAGTTCGCTTAAACTAATGCTCTGATACCAACTGTGACATCCCCATTTTCACGGCCAGAAAAGACCGATTTGTTTATGCTTTGTTTTATAAATCAGAGTGATCGTTTAAAGAAAACGGTTGCGGAATTTGTTCCCAAAATAAAATATGATAACCATTTATCAAAACGTTTCTCAAAGAGAATGTATTTTCATTAAATAATAAAACCTCGGGATGTCATGTTCCGATACAGACCAAAAGCATAAACAATAATAAATAGACCTTACAACAGTTATTCATAACTACTGGCCTATAATCCAAAATCTCTCGTCAAGTCCACCAACTTATACTCTTGTGCCATTACCTGTAATGCAAAGAAAACTGAGTGGGTCAGGCTTGGGAGCCTGGTGAGCATATAGGGTTTTCAACCCACAATAATACAATTATTATATTCAACCATCAAACAATCAACTCAATTATTCATCCCTATTATGTTTCTTAGGATTTTACCCTAGGAATTCAACTACTCGTCATTCCTTCATTCCTAAGGATTGACCTAAGGGATTTACACAAACTTCCATTGCTACATAAGGCGCATCTGCCAACATTATCCTTTAAGCGCCTCTGCCAGGATTACGTCATACACTATGAGGCGCGATTGCCAGGTTTATGACATTCTCTTTTAGGCGCATCCGCCGACATTATCTTATAAGCGCATCTGCCAAGATTACCCTATAAGCGCATCCGCTATTATTATGACAATCTTTATTTTTGCGCATCTGCCAACAATATCCTATGAGCGCATCTGCTAGGATCACTCTATAAGCGCATCTGCTTTTATTATGACAATCTCTATTTGGCGCATCTGCCGACATTATCCTATAAGCGCATCTGCTAGGATTACGACATTCACTACTTGGTGCATCTACCGATATTATTCTACAGCACATCTGCTAGTCTTATGACATTCTTTAATTGGTGCATCTACCAATATCATTCTTAATCCTCTTTCATACCTCATCATTTCATCACATACCAACTATCTCATCTACCCATGTTCTACCCAACATATTTGTAGATCTAGAATACACATACAGTTTATCTCATTTTAAAACTATATAAAACATTCGTGCCATACTCATCTCAAATAAACAACAATATATAAACACATAGCACGTATTTTATACCAAATACTTCATATTTATGTGTTAGAAGAAAGTAACCATACACTCTGCCAAACGTACACTTAATACATTCAAACAATACTTGTATTATACCCGTGTTTATGAAAGGGACTATACATCCATCCATATAAACAACTTTATATTATCCACGTAGCACGTATTTCAACGAAAATACTTAATAATTATGCGTTAGAAGAAAAATAACTACACCCTCACACTTATAAACAACAATACTCTTAATACACTCAAACCAAACTCGTATTATTATTGTGTTTATGAAAGGTAGTATACACTCACTTGATCAGAAGATGATCGGACAGCACTACGACTTGCAGAAGTAGTAATCCACAGCAGATCTGGAAGATCTTCTCGAAAATCGAACTTCTCGCGGGCAGAGCTTCGACTCGGGAACCGCACTTTTCGGGATCTTCGGGATCTCGGGACTTGCCTCGGGGCTAGAGTATAATACCGGGGCTTCGGGATAGCTTCGGCACGAAAAACGATGCAAAAGACTAGAGAGAGGAGAAGAAAATGAACAACAAAGAAGGCTGTCTTCGGATCCTTTATATAGAGGCTGGAGCCTCGGAGTACGCGGGGCGTACAGGCGTACGCAGCGCGTACGCGTCCGAAATCGTCATTGCATGCGTCATCCGAAGTGTCGACACTATGCTGAGTACGCGGTAGCGTAACCTCGTACGCGGGGCGTACTCCGGATCACACCGGTGACTCGGCTTCGGATAATGCTTCCGATTTTGAATTAAAAATAAATATAAAATGATTAATAAACTTCGGAAATTCATAACTTCTTCATACGAACTCCGTTTTCGACGTTCTTTATATCCACGCGAAGGTGAGACCACGCTCTACAACTTTCGTTTAGACTCCGTCGGCTAATTTTGACTTTATTTTTATTAATTATTTTTAATAGGCCGCGACATAAACTTTCGTTATAAATTCATAACTTCTTCGTTTGACGTCCGTTCTCGCCTAACTTTTTATCGCTTCGATACCAACAATGAGATCTTCGATTCTCATTTAGATTGCTTCGGCTAAATACCGCTCTAACGTAAATTCACTTTTTACGTTGCATTGCGTCGTGCCGGTTCTGTCGCGAAACTTCGACGGGCCATAACTTCTTCGTTATAACTCGGATTTTGGCGTTCTTTATATGCACGGAAACCTTGTGACATATACTACAACTTGGTTAAGATTAATCCTTCTAGATAATCTTCCATCAAAAAGTCATTTTTGACGCTTATTGTTTCTAAATTGACTAGCCCTGATCTACGGGCGTTACACTTTGCCCGCATGGCTGTCGGCTGAGACTGTGCCGGCCGCCGATCCATCCCCTGAGACTCAACCTCCTCCCTGGCCTGGGTCTCCAACTCAATCTCCCTCTTCCGGGCATTTGCCTGAAGCTCAAAAAATGTCCGGTAAGTTGAGTTCGACACGAAATCCCGAATATCCTTCCTCAGAATGCTCAAGTATCGGCTCATGCGTGCCTGCTCGGTAGACACCTGCTCATGGTAGAACATCTCCCTCTCATGAAACTTCCTGGTAATCACAGTGACCGAATCAGTACCCTCCTTGAGGGTCAAGAACTCCTGAGCCAACCGCTCCATCTCCAATGGGGGAACATACTCGTCTCTAAACATGGTGGTGAACCTCTCCCAGGTCACCTCATAAATCTCCGCAAGAGTGAAGCTCTCCGTTACGAACTTCCACTAATCCTTCGATCCTAAGCGAAGCTAGTTCAGCGCGAACCGTATCCGCAGATGCTCCAGACATGAACACATGTAGAAGCATCCCTTGATATTATAAATCTATCTTATCACAGCTATCGGATACTGCATCCCATCAAACTCTGGTGGCTTCGTGTTGCTGAACTCCCGAAACAACAACGAGTCACCTCCCTGAGGCCTGGCAGCAGCAACAGCTGCAGTAGCTGCAGCAACCGCAGCCTCAGTCACTGTTGTGTACCATTCATCTAAAGTCTCAATCAATGTGGTCTTCATAGACCCAAACATCTCTGGAATCTTGGATCGGATGGCAGCAGCCACCTCCTCATGAATCAACATGCGGATCTCCAAATCGCTAACACCACTACTTTCAGGTGTGTGGCGTGTCCCAACCATGATGTCTCTTTGAAATACAAAATAAAATATCAAAGACCCTCTCGATCATACTCACACTTGATAACACATCCCTACTTGTTCCCTAGTACCCTAAGGATTCTTACTTGGACTGCACACTGATACGGTGTCTTCAGTAGTATGGTCCCTTATACTACCGTCCACACCGCATCAGTATTCACCCCAAGTCTTCTTCCTTGGATCTCAGTTCACAATTACTCTACATCTTGCTAGAATAGGTTACCCTTCGGTAAACCTCTCATAAGCTCCTCACTGCTACCTACTCACATTCAAGCATCTAATAGCAGCATAAATCTTCCTAGGCTAAGGCATCACAAATCAGGCCACTCTAGTCCTAATATGAATACCTAGCCCACTCTAGCATGCATATCATATTATAACATATCTCATAACACATAATAAAAGGGTATTTTGGGAAATCACCGTTCGGGTGCTGACTAATCGTACACACTGCTCCGCTCTGCCTTTTTCCAAAATCCTTTACTTTCTTAGAAAAATTGTTTATTTTATGAAAAAATTTCTCAAATCCTCTATTTGAGTTCAGATACATCCGAAGTTGCACCTGAATCCCTCAAACCAAGGATATGATACCAACTTGTAACGACAAAATTTTCTAAACAATTTTTCATTTTTAAATCATATTTTCAATCACCCAAAACAATATTCAACAACCGTATCCAATGCCATCATAATAAACAATCCCAGAATCTCAAAAGATCTCAAATACATAAATCCTCTCAGTGTGTACGGATCATGTCGGCGCCTTCCCGTGATCCTCACTGGTACCTGAAACACATAACACAACACTGTAAGCATAAATGCTTAGTGAGTTCCCCAAAATACCACATATAGCACATACGCCTTTCCAGGCCATAACTCTGTGGGACCTTCTGGTCCAAGTGTCTCAGGGGACTTCCGTCCCAAATCCCAGTAGACCTTCCGGTTCTACCCATATTGACCTTCTGGTCCGTAACCCCCTGACCTTCCGGTCCATGTCCTCTCGACCTTCCGGTCCATATCATCTTGACCATCCGGTCCTTATGATACAAAGCATACATATCACATATTAGCAGATAGCACATATATCTCATAGCATATAAGATCTTCCGGTCACACATAGGTACCCTTCCAGGTACAGTATTGTGAGAAGACTCACCTCGGGTGACTCGGTAATCTCAAACTCGGTAAATTCCCGGTCTAGCCTCCGCCTAACCACATGGAATAAGCACTCTGATCAACACAACTCTCAAGGCGAGACTAGATCCCTCTCTTAGCACTCTCAGAAGGGTAAAAGACCATTTTACCCCTCTCAAGGCTCATAAACCTTAAAGTTGACCAAACCCTAAAAGTCAAAAAAAGTCAACTCTCCGGGTTACGCTGCGCGTACCAAACCTGTACGTTTGGGCGTACCCGACGACCTCACAGAAACGGGGAACGCGACTCCTTACGCCGCGCGTATTGGGATTACGCCCCGCGTAACTCCTAGTTTCAGACTCCTTAGCTCTTGGGGTCTTAAACAGTTAAGATACACGTCCAACTTTTAGATCTGACCATTTCTAAGCCTCTTAATCCATAAAGTCTGTGACTTTAAGCCTTTGCATGGCTGGACAAGTCACTAATACCCATAACATTCCATTTCCAACCCTAGAAAAGCTCATAACTCAAGCATGACTCCATAACAACCGACCAAGTTGGGATTTTTATGAATATATAACACAAATATCACTGGAATGGGACAGATCTAGGTCCATGGAGTCCCTTACACTCATAAAGGCTCCACCTTTGGGACTTTTAACCCTAGAAATGGTCCATGCAACAACAAACCAAAGTAAAGAGGAAAGTTTTGAACTTTATACCTATAGATGAAGCTTCTTCCTCTGAAGATCTCAGATCTAAACTTGCACTTCAAGCCCTAGCCTCCACAAGCTCCTCACCTTCTTATTCACTAACACACCAAGACACTTTTAGCTCAAAACACTCACACACAAGCTTAAGGACGAAGGAAGGCTCTTTTAGGGTTTCACTCTCTGATATGGTGGCTGAGGAATAAGCCTTAGCATCCTTTATATAGTGCACAAGCCAAATATTAGGGTTTGCATCTGGGCCCTCTACGTCCAGCGTAACCCTGGGTACGCCCAACGTACCCAGGCGAGACCACGTCCAAATTAAGCACATGAGTACGCGCGGCGTACTCCCCAGTACGCCCATCATACTTATTTGCCACAAAATTCACTCAAGGGCTAAACTTGACAACTTTGATAAAAGAGAAGGGTTAAATAGCTTACCAGAATTTTGGGATGTTACAATGGTACACACGGAGGGAAAGAAAATAGAGAGGTACATATGGGGGCTGATGCCTCCATTTCAGGGGAATGTTTTAGCTTCAAACCCCACTACATTTGATAGTGCCAAGCGATTGGCACAAAGGCTCATTGACCATGGGGTCCTTACTCCATCGTCAACAACAAAAACCCTAGCCATCTCAGAACCCTCCAAAGCCGCTCCCAACAAGCAGAAGTTCTGGGATGAAAAGAAGAAGCATAATGCTGCCAAAAAGCAGCGGGTCGTCGCCGTTCATGCTGCGATAGCACCTGCCGCTGCTGCTCCGGTAAAGTAGTACGCTGGAAGTTTTCCCAAGTGCAACAAATGCAACTTCCACCACACAGGAGCCTGCCGGGAAATGCAGTGTGCTAACTGCAACAGGAAGGGGCACACTGCCCATTTCTGCAAAGCTCCGGCGAGGCCAATCAACCAAGTCCCCGACGCTGGTGTGGGTCGGGCTTGCTACGGTTGTGGCGAGGTGGGCCACCACAAGAGGAACTGCCCGAAGGCCGGGAATGCCGGTGGAGTGGGAAGATTTTTGGCCGTATGCCACGAGGAAGTGGTTGCCGACCCCACAGTGGTCACTGGTACGTTTCTCCTCGATAACTCATATGCATGCATTCTGTTTGATAGTGGAGTGGAGAGGACTTTCGTGAACTAAAAAATTTGCTAAATTAAGTAAGCAAAAATTACAAACACTTAAAGAACCATTCACTGTAGAAATAGCTAACGGAAAGACTGAGAGCACTAGCAGTATATACATAGGATGTACCCTAACTCTATATAGCCATTCATTTTCAATCGACCTTATGCCGGTCTCAATTAAAAGTTTCGACGTCATTATCGACATGGATTGGTTGAGTCTGCATCGTGCCGACATCATGTGTTATGAAAAGGTTGTCCGCTTTAATCTGCCGTCTGGCAAAACTCTAGTAGTCTACGGCGACAAACCCGGAATGAACCTCCGTATCATCTCGAGTATTAAAGCCCAGAAATACTTGCGAAAGGAATGTCGCGCATTCCTTGCTCATGTTGCGATGTGAGCCAAGAGATGAAGGACATTAAGAACATTCTGGTAGTACGCGATTTTCCCGACATCTTTCCAGAAGAACTACCAGGATTACCTCCACAACATCAAGTCAAGTTCAGAATCGACTTAATTCTTGGGGCTATCCCCGTAGCCAAATCTCCCTATCATCTAGCACCCGCAGAGATGCAAGAACTGTCCGGTCAACTTAACGAACTGCTCAATAAGGGCTTTATTAGACCCAACTTCTCACCCTAAGGAGCACCAGTCTTGTTCTTCAAGAAGAAAGACGGATTGTTTCGTATGTGCATCGACTATAGGGAGCTCAACAAGCTAACCGTTAAGAATCATTACCCTCTGCCTTGTATAGACGATTTGTTCGACCAACTCCAAGGGGCAAATTACTTTTTATCCGGGTATCACCAGTTGAGAGTGCTAGAGGAGGATCTCTCGAAGACAGCCTTCTGAACTCGTTACGGACACTACGAGTTTGTAGTGATGCCATTCAAATTGACCAATGCGCCCGCATTATTCATGGACTTAATGAATAGGGTATGTCGTCCTTACTTGGATCAGTTCGTCATTGTCTTCATAGATGACATACTTATCTACTCTCGTAGTAACGAAGAGCATAGTAAGCATCTACGTCAAATCTTGGAAACATTACAATCAGAGAAGCTCTACGCGAAGTTCTCTAAATGCGAGTTTTGGATTCGAAGAGTCGAATTCCTGGGTCACGTTGTTAGTGAAGAAGGAATTCATGTGGACCCTTCCAAAATAAAAGCCATTGAGAACTGGTCGGCACAGAAGACACCTACAGAAATTCGTCAATTTCTAGGCCTCACTGGCTACAATCGTAGGTTCATTCAGAACTTCTCCCGAATTGTGAAACCTCTTACGACTTTGACCCAGAAGGGCGTGGCCTTTGATTGGGAAGAGATGCAAGAGACAGCGTTCCAAACGCTGAAACGAGCCTTATGCACCACATCAATAGTATCCCTCCCAGAAGGAATAGAAGACTTCGTGTTCTACTATGATGCATCAAATCAAGGGCTTGGTATTGTTCTAATGCAAAGAGGTAAGGTCATTGCCTACGCCTCAAGGCAGGTGAAGACACACGAGGTCAACTACACCACACATGATCTTGAGTTAGGAGCAGTTGTGTTTGCTCTTAAGATCTAGAGACACTATCTGTACGGTACGAAAAGCACTATCTTTACCGACCACAAAAGCCTACAACATATATTCGACCAGAAGGAGCTCAACATGAGACAACGACGGTGGGTCGAGCTACTTACGAATGTGAAATTCGTTATCATCTCGGCAAGGCCAACGTAGTAGTTGACGCCCTAAGTCGGAAAGAATACTCTGGCCGTAGAGTCAAATCATTGACTATGACTATCCATTACAAATTAAGGAGGCACAGATCGACGTTTTGAAATTTGAAAATGTGGCAAGTGAATCCCTGAGAGTGATGGATAAGAACTTGGAAGTCAAAAGTGGCGGAGCTTTATATTTCATGGATCGGATCTGGACACCGAAACACAGTGGCTTTAGAGACTTAGTCATGACCGATGCGCACAATACTCGATATTCCGACCACCCAAGTTTAGATAAGATGTATCTGGATCTTAAAAAGTTATAATTATGGTCTAACATGAAAGCAGAGATTGCTACCTTCGTGAGTAAATGCCTACTTGCGCAAAGGTTAAGATCGAATACCAGAAACCATCAGGTTTACTTCAGCAACCGGAGATACCTAAATGGAAGAGGGAGCGGATCACAATGGACTTCATAACCAAGTTGCCCAAGACAACGGGTGGTCTGGATACCATATGGGTGATCGTTGAAATGTTAACCAAGTCCGCACACTTCCTGCCTATCAAAGAGACTGACAAGATGGAGAAGCTAATAAGAACATACATTAGAGAGATCGTACAATTGCATGGTGTTCCCATATCCATTATCTCCGATAGAGATAGTAGATTCACTTCAAGGTTTTGGCAATCGCTAAAAAGTTCCCTAGGAACTAGGCTGGACATGAGTACAGCCTACCATCCACAAACCGACGGACAAAATGCGAGAACTATTCAAACCTCGGAAGATATGTTGCGAGCCTGTGTGATCGACTTTAGGAAGGCATGGGATACTCATTTACCCCTTGTCGAGTTTCCCTACAAAAGTACTTATCACACGAGCATAAAGGCTACTCCATTTGAAGCCCTATATGGCCGAAAGTGCAGATCCCCTCTTATATAAATAATATTTTTATTTTAGATTACGATCTTGATAGAAACTACGCACTCACCTGAGAAAAGTGTCTGGTGATTGGTGAATCGGGTAGAGCTTCACCTTACACCATTTTTCCAAAAGACCTAGATGTACATAACGTTAAGTTTTAGTCTATTATCCTAAGGGTTTAGATTCCTCAATAGTCCTAAAGTCTACTTCAAAATCTAAACAAGGAATAACCATGTAGGATTATATTAGAGGTAGGGTCTGTTTAGTATACATAGTATACTGTTTGGAAATCCCACTTCAAATAACTCACTAAATCCAGCCTAGACATTACTCATGTAAGTATATCAAGCAGTATAACGGCTTGGAATCATTGGTAAATCTTACTTATAAGTTCCTAGTAATGAATTATAACTGATTATAAATTGCATGGTGGCAGAGTAAGTGTATCTCACTTACAAAGTACTATAGATGAGTATCGACAACTAGTCGGGCAGAATACTGACTCGGGATCTCCTACCCGAAGGCTACTGATATGTGCATAATTAGTTAATTATTTAGTATACATTTTTATTCATTTTTAACTAATTATGTGAATAATATGGACAAAAGGTACTTAATATTGTTTAAATTTTGTTTTCAGTCCAAAAGACATGCTTGGGAGTGAAAGGGAGCAAGGGAAAGCAATTAAAGACCAAAGAATGAAGATTGAGGAACAAAAGTCCATCTACTCGGCGAGTACACGAGTCTACTCGGCGAGTCCAGCTGAATATTCCAGAAGATAGCCACGGCTCCTGATCTAAGACGGATAACAACGAGTCTACTCGGCGAGTTGGGTCTGCTACTCGCCGAGTACCCCCTGCTTTGAGATATCTATAAAAATCGAACCTTTATCCGAGGGGACTACACTTTTGGCGATTTTTGAAGATCCTTCTGCGATTGAGAGCACTGGAAGACGCTGAGGAATTCTAATCTCCAACCTTTTGAAGAATTGAAGCAACTAGGTTAATCATTCCACTTAGCTTTAGGATTTGATGATGTCTAATCTAGTTAAACTTATTTTTGTGTGTGATTTTACTGCAACTATGAACTAATTTCGTTTTTGTTTCTGTTTGGGGAATACCAAGGAACTCCTATGGTTTAATTCTTAGTTTTGATTAATTGTTTATTGGTGATCTATTAAATTAAGTTTGTTAAAGACCCTTATGCATTAATCACGATTATTTTCTGTTAATTGGAAGACAATTAAGCTGCATGAACATCTCTTAGTTGTTAACCTCATATGTCTATGTGAACACCAATTCATATGCTTAGGAATAATGATTATGAAACTAAGATTAATAAGACAATAATTAGATTAATGTGTGAGCTTGTTTGAGAAACCATCAAACAAGAGGTTAATTGATTCACCACTACAAATCTTATTTAATCCAAATCATTAATCTAGGGAATTAATTAGTTTAAACATTTGATCACCGCTTAAATTAGTTAATTGTCTAAGGGCTAGGAGTAATGAACATGAACCTAACCACTTTAATTGGTAGCCAATAACAATTAATCTATCATAAATACAAATAACCATAGGAGTGAATTGGTTAAACCTAAATAGAAACATCTTTATCAAATTTGGTGAATTAGTTGCTTGTTTTAGTCATTTAGTTAATTAAGTGTTGCTTAAGTTTCTAGTCTTGTAAAACTAGAAGAAAAACCTTTTACTTTCATTAATTGTTTTAGTTAAAATTAGTTGTTAGTTTAATTTTCCGTTCCCTGAGTTCGACACCTTACTTACTAAACTATACCACTAAAAGACAGGTTCACTGCCTTTGTGTGCTAAATATATTAATAAAAGTAGGGAATAAAACAAGTGCATTTTACACACATCAAGTTTTTGGCGCCGTTGCCGGGGAACGGTTCTAAATAATTAATCTAATTTCTAATTTTTTTCGATCCTTTGTGTGAGTTTACTTGCATAAAGTTACTTTATTGCAGTTAGTAGTCAGTAATTAGGTTTTAGTATCTGTTTTAGTTTTAATATTAAGTTTATAATTTTTTCAAAAACACACTGGTACTCGCCGAGTGTAGTCTCACCTACTCGGCGAGTAGCAGCGTAATCAGCAGTTAAATTTTCTATTTCTTTTAGTACAATTTTTTTTGTTCTTTTTACGCTTTTATTCTGTTTATTTCAGGACTTTCATGACCAAAGGATCAAACACCCCGCTGGTACCCCCGTTTGAAGATCCCGAAACCGCATTGAAAAGAAACAAGGGAAAGGACGTCGAGAGTTCAAATACACCAAAGAAGTCACCCTTGTCCAATTTGAAGACTGTTTTTGGGAAAAAGAAGAGCAGCAAATCAGGAGCATCCAGCGCTTCCTTAGTAATCGACGAACCGGCTAAGGAGGATATCGAGTATGAGACCGAGGAAGAAGAGGACTCGACATACGAGCACGAAACCGAGTCCGAGGAAGAGTTAGCTGTCACAATGGCTAACATTGATGAAATCCCCATGGGAGAATGGAAGAAGAGGATGCGGGACGACACTGGCCCGGGACTTGTGCAACCCGCAATTCCCGCGACTGCTACCTTCAAGCTAAAGGGTCATATCCTAGCTTTACTTAAGGAAATACCTTTTTATGGAAAAGACCATGAAGATGCCTACAAACATTTGGATGAAGTCAATGATGTAGCTGATTATTTCAATGTTCCAAATGTGCCCCGCGAGACTCAACTACTTCATATGCTTCCGGTGACATTCAAAGGTGCTGCAAAAGACTGGCTCAAGTCACTCCCCCCCGAATCAGTCACCACTAGGGCCAAGATGAAAGAAGAATTCATTGGTCACTTTTGCCCACCTTCCAAGATAGCCAAGTTTAAGAAGGCCATTGCTAACTTTGAACAACAAGCTGGAGAGTCGCTATATGAAGCATGGGAGAGGTACAAGAGCTTACTAAGAAACTGCCCACACCATGACCTTAACAGCCAGCAAGAAGTATCCATCTTCTATGATGGAGTCAATGTCACAACCAGGCAGTTACTAGACTCGCAAGGCCCACTCACAAAGAAGCCACCCCCGGTGATCAAAGAATTGATTGAAGAATTCTCTAAACACTCTAGAGAATACCACAACCCTAGGCATGATGTCACTAAGGGAGCCGCTTATGCAGCTACTGAAGACTTATGCGCGGTCATGGTGTAATAGCCCGGAATTCCAGGTATTGTTATATTTATGATTTTGGGTATTTTAAGAGGGGACTCGGCGAGTTGGAGCTCAAACTCGCCGAGTAGGATCGCGGATCTGGTCGCGGGTTCGGGACTGGACTCGGCGAGTCCGCGCTGTTTAGCGAAACCCTAACTTCCCAGGTTTGGGACATATATAAGGGGCCTTATGGTCGTCATTGTTCACCCTAGTCCTTTGAGTGAAACCCTAATTCGATTGTGAGCATCTGGAGCAAGGTAGAAGACCATTATTGATCTTGGAAGTATTATTTTGCAAGGAGGAGGAGGCTTGGTTAAGGGAACAACAGGAGAAGCCATATTCTGAGGGTTGGGGACACAGAGCAACGTTATTCAGGTAATATTTTCGAGTTGTTCCCTTCTATGTTGATGTGTATATGGATTTAGGGTTTATGGAACCCTTTTGTGGCTAGATTGAGTGTTTCCTTAGTCCCCCAAGCGATTGGAACCCTATATTAGGACCCTTGGAAGTCCAGAATGTCCCATACCTGAGCTTTTCGGGAATCAATGGAGGTTTTGGATTGGAATCCTTATGCCTTAGGTCTAAAACGTCAATTATGAGTCATGGGGTGTATTATGAGCACCGAAATAAGGACTTTACGTGATGAACCAGTCTAGGAAGGCCAGACCTATGAATTGCCGGAGCAGATCTGACGTTAGAAAGCAGTTTGAGCGGTTGCATGGCATGGACTCGCCAAGTCCGATGAACAGACTCGGCGAGTAGCTTGAAGATTGCCTTAGAATGGTCCTGTCCGGGTTATGGGTTGGATCGGTGAGTCAGGGCGAGTTAGAGAGGGTTAACAGGTGGTCTGAGTCGAACTGGGACTCGCCGAGTTGTTCTTCAGACTCGGCGAGTTGAGTCGGGGTGGCCCCGCGATTCTTCCAGGAGGAACTCGTCGAGTCAGGGGGATACTCGACGTGTAGAAAAGGGAATCTTAGAGAATCGGTGAGAACGTCTAGACTCGCCGAATCGCCCTAGCGCTCGCCGAGTCCGGTCAAAGTTGACCGTTGACCGTTGACCGTTGACCAGAGTGGACCTGTGTTGACTTCTTAGGGATAGTCAACATTAGAGATATAAAGTGTTAACTAGGGACGTATGATGTTATAGGAGGATTAGAGCTCGGAGAATCGGGCACGAGGGATTCCCAGGATTGTGAGATATCGAGACGCGCGAGGTGAGTCTTCTCACTATACTTTACCTTGAGTAGGTAACCAGAGTTATATGATAGAGTATTTGTATGCTATGTATGTTATGTGTTGCACTGCATTCTTCTATGTGATTTATGCTATGCTTGTTTACAGAGTTAGAACCTGAGGGTTCACAGAGTATGGGTGCACGGACCCACAGAGTTATAGCCTCGAGTGGCTAATATGTGTTATGTGGTATTTTGGGGAACTCACTAAGCTTTATGCTTACAGTGTTGGTGTTATTTGTTTCAGGTACTAGTGAGGATCACGGGAAGGCGCCGGCCTGATCAGTGCACACACGCGGGATTCTATATTGTGTGATCTTGGGGTTTTTATATGTTATGAAATGAATTACAAACAATGATGTTTTTATGAATATTAAATAAAGTTTGTCTTTATAAAATGCGAAAAAATTATTTTTAAATTCTTGGTGTTACACATGGCTATGCTAAAAACAATGGATAGGAGGATGGATAAGATGGATCAAACAATCCATGCTATTCGGGTGGGTTGTGAAAACTGCAATGGGCCTCACCTCACTAGAGACTGTGATTTAGATGAGAATGGCAACAAGAAGGCGCAAGTGTGTTATTCAAGTGGAGACCGATACGATGAAGACTGGCGCAAACAAAAGAAAGATTGGCTCCCTTATAAAGAGTACAAGAAAGCCAAGGAGGAAAGGTTTAGGCAAAAAGGGAGAGGGTTCTACCAAAAGGAGGAGCCGGTGCAAGAAAGGAAGCCCAGCTTGGAAGAAATGCTCACAAAATTTGTAGCTGCTTCAGAAAAAAGACATAGTGACCATGATGCTGCAATTCAAGAAACAAGGACCATGCTAAGGAACCAGCAAGCATCTATCCACAATATAGAGACACAGCTTGGGCAACTTGCTCAACAAATCAACCAAAGGTCACCGGGCGAACTTCCTAGAAAAACTGAAAATAACCCACGAGGCGCACAAATAAACATTGTCACAACAAGAAGTGGGAAGATAATCACTCCCCTGGCACCTATTCAGACTGAGTTATCCAAGAAATTACAGAAGGAGGAGGCAAAAAAAGCAAGCAGAAAACCAAGAAATGCACTCTGACAGTCTTACTCGCCGAGTACAACGTATGGACTCGGCGAGTACATCACAAAATCCCACCGCACAGGTTCCTGAAAAACTTTACCAGCCTCCCATGCCATACCCAGCCCGAGCTAAGAAGGAGAAGCAGGAAGAGGAGTATCAGAAGTTTCTAGATCATATCAAGACTCTTCAAATCAACATACCCATCATTGAAGCCGTCATGCAAATGCCCAAGTATGCAAAGTTCCTTAAGGAACTTCTCACCAATAGAAGGAAGATGGAAGAAGTGAAGAAGGTGGTACTCAATGAAAACTGCTCGGCTGCTATGCTAAATAAGCTACCAAAGAAGAAAGGTGATCTGGGGAGTTTGACCTTACCTTGCTAATTTGGCAACTTGACCATCATTCATGTCTTAGCCGATTCGGGAGCAAGTGTGAATCTAATGCCATATTCGTTCTTTAAGAAGCTGGATCTCCCGGAACCAAGGCCAATTCGCATGGCAATACACTTGGCCAACAAAACAGTCACCTTCCCAAGAGGCATATGCGAAGACATACTAGTCAAGGTGGACAAATTTGTCTTTCCTGCCGATTTTATCATTCTAAACATGGAGGCGGATCCACAAGTGCCAATCATCCTTGGAAGACCCTTCCTCAACACGGCAAGTGCTATAGTAGACATGAGGGACTCAAAGCTCACCTTGCGGGTAGGAGAAGATTCAGTCACATTCGGAGTGGACCAAGCCATGAAGTATTCAAGGAACAGTGACGACACGGCATTCTCAATCGATATGTTAGATGAATTACTGGAGGAAGGCATAACTGAAGATTCCATCAAGTTCACAGCTGAGGATGAAGAATTTGATCCAGAAAAAGACTTGATGGAAATTGAAAGACTGCTGGAAGAAGCCGACTACAAAGAATTGGTAAAGAACACAAACAGTTCTACTCGCCGAGTAGGACCGATATCCTCGCTGAGTACCTCTGAAGAAAAGGCAGAAGTCGTGAATACGGCCACAAACTCGCCGAGTACCCTACCTGCACTCGGCGAGTCCAACAGTCAGAGCCAAAAATCGGAGCTTAAAACTTTACCAGAACATTTGGAGTATGCTTTTCTCGAAGAAGGCAACCAAAAGCCAGTAATTATAGCCTCTGACCTGACCAATTCTGAAAAAGAAGAACTCGTGCAAGTGTTGAAGAAGCAGAAACGGGCCATAGCATGGAGCATCACCGACATCAAGGGAATAAGTCCATCCTATTGCTCCCACAAGATCAACCTGGAAGAAGGAGCAAAGCCGGTTGTACAACACCAAAGAAGACTTAACCCGAATATGCAAGAAGTAGTCAAGAAGGAAGTGGTCAAGCTTTTAGATGCGGGAATTATATATTCCATTTCTGACAGTCCATGGGTGAGTCCGGTCCAAGTGGTGCCCAAGAAAGGAGGGGTGACGGTCATAACCAATGAAAAGAATGAACTAATTCTGACACGAACGGTAACCGGTTGGAGAGTGTGCATCGATTATCGAAAGCTAAACGATGCCACTCGTAAAGACCATTTTCCCTTACCTTTTATTGATCAAATGCTAGAAAGATTATCAGGCCATAGCTATTATTGCTTTCTAGATGGATTTTCGGTTTATTTTCAAATACCCATAGACCCAATGGACCAAGAAAAGACCACATTCACTTGCCCAAGTGGGACTTTCGCTTATAGACGCATGCCTTTTGGGTTATGCAATGCACCCGCGACTTTTCAAAGGTGTATGACAGCTATATTCCACGATATGGTGGAAAAATTCATGGAAGTTTTTATGGACGATTTTTCCGTTTTTGGATCATCTTTCCATGATTGTCTCACTAATCTTGATTTAATGCTTGCTAGGTGTGAAAAAACCGATTTGGTCCTCAATTGGGAGAAATGTCATTTTATGGTCAAGGAGGGTATAGTGTTGGGCCACAAAATTTCCAAAATGGGAATTAAAGTGGATAGGGCAAAGATAGACACTATTGCCAAATTACCCCCACCAACCAATGTGAAGGGCATTAGGAGTTTTCTAGGACACGCGGGTTTTTACCGGCGTTTCATAAAGGATTTTTCAAAAATAACTAGACCTCTAACACAATTACTACTAAAAGATGCACCATTTAATTTCACTAAAGAATGTTTAGAGGCATTTGAATTTTTAAAGGAAAAACTAACTAATGCCCCGATCATTATTGCACCAAATTGGAACTTACCTTTTGAGATTATGTGTGATGCTAGTGACTATGCATTAGGAGCTATCCTTGGTCAAAGGGTTGATAAGCACTTTCAACCCATATATTATGCTAGCAAGACTCTAAACCCAGCCAAGGAAAATTACACCACCACTGAAAAAGAATTACTAGCTGTGGTGTACGCATTTGACAAATTCCGCCCTTATTTAGTTTTATCTAAAACTACTATTTTTACTGACCACTCGGCTATCAAGTATTTGTTCTCCAAACAGGATGCCAAGCCAAGACTGATACGATGGGTGCTACTTCTTCAAGAATTTGACATAGAGATACGAGACAAGAAGGGAATGGAGAATGTGGCAGCTGACCACTTGTCAAGGCTTGATAACCCGCAATTGGAAGAAGATAAAGTTGGAGACGACTTCCCAGACGAGTACATCATGGTGACAGTGGGAGAAGAGCCATGGTTCGCGGACATAGCTAATTACTTAGCCACAAATTACATCTCGAAAGACTTTAGCAGTCAACAAAAGAAGAAATTCTTTGCTGAATTAAAATATTACTTTTGGGATGAGCCATACCTCTTCCGAAGCTGTGCGGATGGGATCATACGAAGATGCATATTCGGGAAGGAAAGCCAGAAAATACTAGAGCATTGTCATAGCGGGCCCACGGGTGGACATCATGGAGCACATTACACGGCGAAGAAGATCTTTGACATTGGGTTTTATTGGCCCAAAATTTTTAAAGATGCAACCCAATTTGTCAAAGAATGTGATGCTTGTCAAAGGGTGGGAAACATTTCATCTCGAAATGAAATGCCACAACATAGCATCCAAGTATGCGAGGTGTTCGACGTGTGGGGAATTGACTTCATGGGACCATTTCCCATGTCCAAAGGAAACAAATACATACTAGTGGCGGTGGATTACGTATCCAAATGGGCGGAAGCACAAGCATTACCAACAAATGACGGACGGGTGGTAGTACGGTTTTTAAAGAAACTATTCTCACGATTTGGAGTCCCGAAAGCCCTTATAAGTAACCGAGGCACACATTTTGCCAATGATCAATTGGAAAAGGTGTTAAAGAAATATGGGGTCACCCATAAGTTTTCCACATCATACCATCCACAAACTAGTGGACAAACCGAAGTGACAAATCGAGCCTTAAAGCGAATTTTGGAGAAATCGGTGGGGAGAAATCGCAAGGAATGGTCGGATAAGCTAGATGATGCACTTTGGGCCTTTGGTACAGCTTTCAAAACACCTATTGGTACCACACCATATAAGTTAGTTTATGGAAAGCAATGTCATTTACCGGTGGAGCTAGAACACAAGGCGTTTTGGGCTTTGAAGAGGTGTAATTTTAACATAGAGGAATTAAAGAGCAACTGGTTAATGCAAATGAATGCTCTTGAAGAACTAAGGAATGATGCATACTCCAGCTCATGGCTATATAAAGAGAAGACCAAGATGTGGCATGATAAGAGGATCAAAGATAAACAAATTCATGAAGGCCAAAAAGTGTTGCTCTTCAACTCAAGACTAAAGCTTTTCTCGGGAAAACTCAAGTCAAGGTGGGATGGGCCTTTTATAGTGAAGAGGGTGTTTCCACATGGTGCTACAGAGCTATTATCAAGAGATGGCACGCCTTTCAAGGTCAATGGTCATAGGGTTAAAAAAATATGAAGAAGGAGTACCCCGGAATGAAGGAATGGAAAAGTTGCTGTTGCTGGAAAAGATTGCAGCCACGTAGAAGGGGAGGAGTCCAGCTAACGACTCCCTAAAAAGAAGCGCTTCTCGGGAGGCAACCCGAGTTTCAAGTTTGCATTCTCTTTCCTTTTCTTTTACTTTATTTTTTCTTTCTTTTCTTCATTTATTTTAAGAACATAACTGCTTGAGGACAAGCAATGCTTAGAGTGTGGGGTGGATGGTTTAAAAAAGGAGAAAATACATAAATTTTTCAAAATTGTCACAAAATTTTCAAACTGCAAGGTTTACTCGCTGAGTAGGCACGTATACTCGGCGAGTACCTACCCGAGTAACCCGAAAAAACACGGACTTGCATATGTACTCGGCGAGTAGGTCCTTTCTACTCGGCGAGTAGCCGATTTACACGGGTGAATTATAAGTCTGTAAAAAGAGGGTTTTTCACCCATTACACCTCATACTCACCGTGCACAGCATATCCTCGAGCAGCAGGCGATTTTCGCGATTCCAGTTCTCCGATTTTCTACTCGATTTGCATCATTCAACCAAAAAGGTAACATCTTTACACTATAAAATCCTTAAAGGTTCGATCTTTATCATGGATTTGCCCCGATTTTATTTGATTTCGGATTTGGGGGTTTCCTCAAGTTCTGGGGTTTCGAATTAGCCATGAATTACGTGATATTAGGACGAATTTCTTTATGATTTGTGGTTAGATAGGCTATTACAACAAACCCCTGTGAAAAAAATTGGATTATTAACCGCTATACACAGGTCCGAGACAATCCAGTCCCACAGTTCATGTTACTCGCCGAGTAGGTTGTGTACTCGGCGAGTAGATGACTATTCAGACCCACTTTCTTGTTTTTAATTACTGGGTATTGTTTGCTGGTATGTTTGTTGGTGTTTGTATGCAGGAACCATGTTCAGAAGGGGGCAGTCTTCACGCGAGGGAAGTCAAAGTGATATTCCATGGCTTTCCTTTCAACACATAACTTCCAAGTCATCCCAAACCAGGGCTAGAAACAGGTTGGAAGCCCTCAAGCAAAAGGAAATTCATCTCCCAAATGCGGTTGACTGGGGTTGGCTGGGCAATGTCGGGTTGGAGGAGGAGCTTACACCGTATTTGGTGAAAGAGTGTAGTTTGGGGTACACCACCATCACGTGTGATGGGTGGTTACAATTGTTCAAAATTCAGGAGTCCGTGTATGTTGAGTTGTGCTGGGAGTTTTTTGCTACCATCTCATTCCGAGGTGGTAGTGACTACTACAATCCCAACATAATCTCTTTTTCTTTGGGTGGAGAGCTGCGACAGTGCAGCGTTGCTGAGTTCTCGTGGAGGTTTGGAATTTATGATCAAAGCATGATGTTGACGGAAGATTTTGAAACATTCCTGGAAAACAGCCACAAAGAACTTCCCGAGGCAGTGGTGGCCTCAACATGGTGGAACACGATCGCCAACCGAGTTTATATTCCTTCCACCGCCCAAGAAGGCCACATCCGCTCACCGATCCACCGCCTTATTCACCGATTTGTTGCCAGCACCATCAACCAAAGGAAGGATTGGGACAAGGTCCCAACCCTTGACATCTTCTATTTATGGAGCATCATTACTCCCGAAGCCTTTTGCAACCTCCCGTACTGCATTGCCAAATTCCTTGCCGAAGGAGCGGTCAAGGAGAAAGTCAATTCAAAAATCAATAGAGGAATGTTTATCACTCGACTGGCCAAGTCATTTGGGATACTTGATCTGCCGCAAGCTAGGGCGCTCACGGTTATCCACCCTCCACCATTCAACACGCATTATATCGGAGGGCGAGGATAGTCGAGAAGTTTGGTGACTCATTCACCATCCCACATGAAGACGAGCCGACGATTCCGGAGGAGCCGGGGAGGCGGGTCTGACAGCGTAGCGAGCGGGTGCGAGAAGACCCACCGGTTATTCCGGTGGAGGAGGATAATGACGGATGGAATCAATTAGAGCACCGCCGCTACCTAGATGGCATTGCGCAAGGGGTGAACTACAATAACCAATCTCTTGAATACCTTTTTCAACAAATGAATTTTGCCCCAAGACCCGGTCCAGGATATCCATATATCATGAATTGGGATGAGCGGATGAGGAAGAGAGCCGGAGAAGGAGGAAGTGGCACGGGAGGAGCCGATATGGAGGATGAATGATGAAGAATTGTTTTCTTTTAAATTTTTTTTATGATGTTTTAATTATGTTATGGACAAATGTTAAAACACTTGGATGATGTTTGGTGGTTTGATTATTAGTGTCACTTTTAGTTGTTTAATTTTTTTTTCAGGATAGAAGATTAGGAGGCATGCTAATTTGAGGGTCAAGAAGGGATTAAAAGATTTTTAAGAAAAAAAAATGGAGTGTTGTCCTTAGGATTGAGTCCGTGCAAGTTGAGAGTAATGGAGTGTGCTATTACTGAAGAAATTAGAAGAGAGGGTCAGTTTGCATTTCCGAACCAGAGTCGAATGGAGCATCAGCTATATTAATTTTGGAACTGACAGTTCTACTCGCCGAGTGCACAAATTCTACTCGGCGAGTACATGAGTTATTGCACGATACCGTTCTAAGACAAGAGCTACTCGCCGAGTCCACGATACTACTCGCCGAGTAGGCTGCCAATTTTCGAATTCCAGAACTGCTTTGGGCACTTTCACTGCAACATTTACCCACTTTTTGGGAGGAATTGTCTCTGGAGATATTCTAAAGAAGCTTGTTCCTTAAAATTTTCGAGCTGTCAACCACACGAGACGCATGACACCCGAGCCATGGATGAGCTGTTCCCATGGTGAAAGTCAAGAGAAGAAGGAGCTGAAGAAAAGAGTATCAACCTATCGACTGCTACCCAGGGGAGTTTGTTCCAATTCTCTCTATATTTGCATTTTTATTTTTGCATAATATGCAATGAGGGCATTGCATAAAATAAGTATGGGGTAGGGGGTTGGTCACATAAGTAGAAAACTTAGAATCTTAATTTAGGCTAATTTTAAAAATTTTGTTGCATACCAAAAATATTACTTAGAACTTAATTTAGAAAATTTTGGTAAAAGTAAAATTAGGATTCCATGTTAGAATTGTGTTGATAATTGCATGATAACCCAAATGTTTAGTTGAGCCTATATACGTTCTAGTGCATTCGTGGCTTCCTTATTCCAGTGAAATCATGGGACAAAAACACGACCCCGCTCGGCTCGAGGGATGCAATATGTTTAGCAGCCTAAACCTGAAATGTATCCAGGAAGATTGTTATCGTTAGCCAATAAAGGTTGAGATTGAGCGCCCCTTCTTAAGCATGTAGGGATTTGAGTGAAAAAAGTGGGGTACATGTAAAAAAAAAAAAAAAAAAAAAAAAAAAAAAAAAAAAAAAGAGGATTACAAGAAAAGTTTGAAGAATTTTTGGAGCATCAAAGTCAAATATGAAATTAGAAGATCAAAAATTCCAAGAAATTCAAAAAGTTGAAGATACCAAAAATCAAACAATAAAGGTGGTGAATTCAAAGAGATCAAAGATCAAATTACCAAAGGAAGTGAAGAATTCCAAAAGAGTTCCATAGTGGTATCGAAAAAGTTGTAATTCTAGATTATGTATGCTTGGGTTGCTCAATTAAAAATATCTTGAGGGTAAGAGGTTTTCTGAGGATGGATTCGGAGGGTTGCATAAAATGAGCATAGTTCGGGATGAGTGGGCAAGTGTTTATGAGGATTGTGAGTATTTGGAGTATGGGAGGTCCTTAGGAAAAATTTTAGACACAAATGCACGCGTTGCGGTCTCGGCATAATGGTTGGGTTAGATTGGAGTTGTCATATGTGATTCTAATATGTTTTAAATTTTTAGTTTTGCTTGGGGGCAAGCAAAAGTCAAGTGTGGGGTATTTTGATATGTGCATAATTAGTTAATTATTTAGTATACATTTTTATTCATTTTAAACTAATTATGTGAATAATATGGACAAAAGGTACTTAATATTGTTTAAATTTTGTTTTCAGTCCAAAAGACATGCTTGGGAGTGAAAGGGAGCAAGGGAAAGCAATTAAAGACCAAAGAATGAAGATTGAGGAACAAAAGTCCATCTACTCGGCGAGTACACGAGTCTACTCGGCGAGTCCAGCTGAATATTCCAGAAGATAGCCACGGCTCCTGATCTAAGACGGATAACAACGAGTCTACTCGGCGAGTTGGGTCTGCTACTCGCCGAGTACCCCCTGCTTTGAGATATCTATAAAAATCGAACCTTTATCCGAGGGGACTACACTTTTGGCGATTTTTGAAGATCCTTCTGCGATTGAGAGCACTGGAAGACGCTGAGGAATTCTAATCTCCAACCTTTTGAAGAATTGAAGCAACTAGGTTAATCATTCCACTTAGCTTTAGGATTTGATGATGTCTAATCTAGTTAAACTTATTTTTGTGTGTGATTTTACTGCAACTATGAACTAATTTCGTTTTTGTTTCTGTTTGGGGAATACCAAGGAACTCCTATGGTTTAATTCTTAGTTTTGATTAATTGTTTATTGGTGATCTATTAAATTAAGTTTGTTAAAGACCCTTATGCATTAATCACGATTATTTTCTGTTAATTGGAAGACAATTAAGCTGCATGAACATCTCTTAGTTGTTAACCTCATATGTCTATGTGAACACCAATTCATATGCTTAGGAATAATGATTATGAAACTAAGATTAATAAGACAATAATTAGATTAATGTGTGAGCTTGTTTGAGAAACCATCAAACAAGAGGTTAATTGATTCACCACTACAAATCTTATTTAATCCAAATCATTAATCTAGGGAATTAATTAGTTTAAACATTTGATCACCGCTTAAATTAGTTAATTGTCTAAGGGCTAGGAGTAATGAACATGAACCTAACCACTTTAATTGGTAGCCAATAACAATTAATCTATCATAAATACAAATAACCATAGGAGTGAATTGGTTAAACCTAAATAGAAACATCTTTATCAAATTTGGTGAATTAGTTGTTTGTTTTAGTCATTTAGTTAATTAAGTGTTGCTTAAGTTTCTAGTCTTGTAAAACTAGAAGAAAAACCTTTTACTTTCATTAATTGTTTTAGTTAAAATTAGTTGTTAGTTTAATTTTCCGTTCCCTGAGTTCGACACCTTACTTACTAAACTATACCACTAAAAGACAGGTTCACTGCCTTTGTGTGCTAAATATATTAATAAAAGTAGGGAATAAAACAAGTGCATTCGAACTCCATTTTTGATGTTCATTATATCCTCGGAAAGCCCTCGACGAGATCTAAACCTTTTGTTTAGACTCTGTTAGCTAATTTTGACTTTATATTTTTAAGACAGACATAGATTGTTAAAGCTCGTATAAAACGTATAACTATCTCATTCGGTGTCCGTTTTTGTAGACTATGTTGTTTATTGTTGTACTTGTGCTATATATTCTGTTTAACTATAATTCATGAACTTAGTCGCATAGCTCGGCGTGTTGTGCCGTCTTGGTCGAGAGTGTGACACATTCACAGGGAAAGAAAGGTACATCACGACATACCCTTGAAGAAAGACGTTGGAGAACTCGATTTCCAAAATAGACATCGACACTAACATCCAAAAAATACATGAAACCAAATCCATGGAATCGAGTGAAAAATCATTCTTAAAAACCTTCACATGCTTCTTTAAACCTTCTTTAAATCCCAGTGTGTTTTCCTTCTTCACCGGTGAATAAGGAGAAAGATGGTGATGATGGTGATTTTGAATTGTGGTTTAGTAGTGGTTGTGATCTAACATATGAATGTGTAAATAAATATCTAGAAGATGAAGTTAAACACAAGGAAACCAACCAGAAACGTGAGTCAACATGGATGCGAATAGAAACAATTGTAGCCTCAAATGGAAATGAATCAAGGTTTGCTTCTTTTGTTGAATCGATAGTTGATGGTTGACTTTTGTGTTTGTCTCTCACCTGAATTTGGAACAGAGAACTAAGAATTGGAAATTGGGGATGATATTGTATGTTGATATAAATGTAGGGGGTACCCTTTTAGGGTTTTCTTGTTTATTGTTCTTTATGCTATTAGGTTGTGTTGGAAATCTTGTTGCATGTATTAATGGTTGGAGATGAAGAAAGGTTGATATTAAAGTGCTTTTTCAAGAGCATGAATAGACTTTAAGCCCTCAAAATACCAAAAGAAAAATAGATAAATAATATTTTAAAACAAACACGAAAAGTTCGTTGGGCTAATATAATATTTTCCTTTTTTGGAAACCTACTGTTTCGTAATGAATTCTGAAAGAAATTTTTTTTCCCTTAAGTATACAAGCTCCAAACCGTAGGTTTCCGGTGAAAGATAGATGAATTTTAAAACCAGAGGTTTTGATGGCTATTGTGGGCTATTTCTTTATTTTTGGCAAAAAAAAAAAGTGAGATCTCATTACGAAATCGGCTAGATTAGTCATTTTCTCCAAGATTTAATCAAGTTGACAAATGGTCCTTAGGCGAAATTTCACAAATGATTCTTTGTAGAAGTTTCACAAAACGTCAAAAATTGTCTTTATCCAAAACTCCTTGAACTTAACGGCTTCATATAACGGACATTCGTAGAAAAGACTACTACTAAACAATGTTTCGTAAAAAAAACATTTATACAAAATATTTTTCAATAAAAATGTTTTGAAAACAGAATTGAAACTATAAAGTGTAAAATTTTGTACTTTTTTATCTTTTTCACATTGACACAGTAATTTCATGGTCACGGGACTATAAATAGCCCCAGCCCCAAGATCCACATGCAATTTTCCGTCTATATTTCGGTGGCAAGGACGCGACTCTCTCTCGTTAGATTTGTTGGATCTCTTCCTACTCTTCAGGTATCTAACTTTAGATTTGTTCCGCACAATTTCGATGTTTTTTTTTTCTAAAAATGGAGGAATTAGGGTTTTGTTACAAACTTTTTTTGATACTCATGGTGATGAGAAAGTGAGTAATTATCCGATTTTATATTAAGTTTACAAACTCAGTGCGTTGTGTGATAGAGACATGGATAGTAAGGAGCAAAGCGAGAGATTGACGAACATTCAAGCTGAATTCGCCGATTACTTGAAAGCAAAGTACTTCTCGGATAAAGATATCTATGGAGGTAAAATTCAGAACTTCTGATTTCATTGCAATCTAATTGACTCACGCAAACTTTATGTATGATTTTTTTTTCTTTCTCATTTCATAGACTGGATTATAGATTTCTTCATCTGCATGAATAGAAAGTGAATTCGATATGGAATAAAAATGAACTTGATTATCTCCAATGTTTGTTTTGTCAAAGTGAAAATAGTAAACAGACTTTGCTTTTGGTGGATGTTTGCTAAATTGTGTTGGCAAATTGAGAAATATGATGTTTATTGTAATCTGATTATATTGTGGTCCTGAAATTTGCAACAATATTTGTTTATGACTGATGTTATTTGCTTTCCTTTTGGGCAATATGCTGGATGGAGTTGTCTGAGCAACAGTTAACCCAAAATTACATAACATCAAATGCACAAGTAAACATTGTGATTAAAATAATAAAAACGATTATGATTATCTTTCATCTTTTTTATACCTAAATCACCTAGCATAATACTAGTGATATATAAGTTCATGATTATGAGGGCATTAAATAAAGATAATTGTGTCTACCGACCATATAATATAATTGGATTGTAAAATGATAAAATTTTAATTCAGGTAAAATTTTTGAGAGAAGACGATAGACGGAATGACCATTCACTACATTGTTTTTTCTTTTTGACTTAATCTGGTAAGCTATATATGGACGTTTCTTTCCGAATTAATACAGAAACAACGATTTAATAAAGAAAGTCGGAGAAGTAATTTCATTTTCTCACATATTTTTTATTTTTTCTCAGTGAGGATGTGATTAGATCTTATCAGGATCCTGTTGGTTACTGGAATGAGAAGTACGCACCGCGTACAGAGCCTTCAACGGAAACAACAGCAACAACAACAACAACAACCAACCTTTCGGACGGAAACCACTCCTCTACAGATAGTTCTTAATATCAATATGTCTTTAAATCATATGCATATTTAGGCAGTTTTTAAAGTTGCACAATGGATTTGTGGGATAAAGTAAAAGTTGATGGTGGTATTTTAGACCGGCTAATGCTCTGGATTTTTCACCCTAGCTCACTAAAGTTTTTTTTTTTCAAACTCACTTTTCTTGCTTAAAAGCTACCGTTATGACCTGTTAATAGCTACTGTTATGACTTGTTATAGCTTTTTTTTCAGAGCTTAAGGGGGTAACGGTTGAAAAGACTACGACTGTAGTATGTCATATTGGTTCCCAAAATGAACTAAAGATGACAAATTGTATAAACTAGCTCTAAAAAAATTAAAATATTTTTCTTGTGATATTTTTGTTTTTTTTTTTTTTTTGTAAAACAACATCTTCATCGTTGGAAGTGATGCTATTTTGCAAAATGATGTTCACCACTAAAAAAGAATGATGTTATCTCACAAAAAATGAATTTAAACAAATAATTAAATAAATAACAAATCAGTAAAGTGTTTTTGTGTAAGCATTTTTGGTAATGACTTGGTAGGTCTAAGGTGATTCAAAGTGCTAGCTTTTGTCAAATTTTATGAATATATTGCAAGTAATATTTGATTAAATGGTGGTCATTTTATTATATTCTTTATCTGTTTTGTTAAATTTGGTGATTATCCTTAAAAACATTAAAACGGAACACTTCCATTTTAGCCTATATAGTTTATACTAATTTATAGCATTACAGAAAACCATAGAATCATATTAAAAGCCATAAGCCCATAACCGAGTCTTGATAGATTGGATAAAATGGAACGTTAATTTTTTAAAGGAGTATTCCTGTTTAGAATAGGTTCTTGAAAAGATGCTTCACAATGTGGTGAAGATACAAAGACTTTCTTGCTTTTAATAAAAGACAGCGTTAAATATCATATTCTTACAAATGTATATTTGCTACTTGAAATCATTTAATGGAAAAAAACATATAACAAATGAGAAGAACCAAACTCTCTTACAACGCTGATGAATCATAATCATGCCTAGCTAGCCCTAGAAATATCAACGCTCGTTTAATTCAGTCACAATCAGAGTAACAATTCAAGATCGTAGAGCATGTAGATCTAATGAAGACTTCTATTATAACATTGTACAAGAATATGTTCGGTTTTCTGACTTAAATGGAATCATTGACCTTGTTAGAATCATGGTGTACAAAACAAAATGTGTTTCCTATACTTGGTGTATCAACTATTGAGATTGGCATTGTTGTTTCCTATTACATAAGCGACAGTTGAGATATGTTTTTGGGCAATAAAATTTGTGAATAAGTTCGATGATCATTTTTGAATACTTCTCTTGCGTCATCGAAAAAAGAAAAACTATAAAAGGTTACAAATGAAGTTATATTTGATTGTTTCCAAAAATAAAAAATCTTAGAGGACAATTATGGTATGTTATTGACATTTTTTCTTGTAATTTAATATTTTTTATCTACTGATATTTAAAATCATTTTAACTTGACTTGAAAAAATGTCATAGAATTATAATTTTTTTGTATCCCAATCTATATCCAGCAGATCATGGATCTGCCACTACACCAAGGTGTACACATATATATAACAACTTAAGAACTGAAGAACCGAGATGAGACTATTGGCAATTGCATACCTATCTATTAATGATGAATTATGAAACATTTTGCCCTAATGCATAAGGTTGCATGCTTGTTCATATAATAGTTGAAGTGGTAAAAGGCAAGGTTTTAAATTTCAACAAGAGAGAAATCATAAGTTGCTAAAAATGTATATGCCAAAAGAATATGAAATAAATTTGTCGAATGATTATGTGAATCTAAATCTATAGTTGAAATATCCGGCTTCAAACTTCAATCCAAGCATATAAATCTCAATCAAAACTAAAAAATTCTAGAAAATCATATACAAACTACTGCTAAAAGGTAAATGAAATAAATTTCTCTTTTCCATATGTGGTTAACAATTACTTAATCTAACCATAAAAACAAATCATGACATCTGAACCTAAGAAATCATTCTAAATTTACCAACAAGTTAACATATACCAAGTAGTTAAATTAAAAAATTTCAAGGAAAGTTGTTTGATTTAACTTAAATGAGAACAATACATGAATGGACAATGAATGATATTTAAGGAGAAAAGAAACACTTCTTGATTTTTTTGAAGTAAGAACGAGAAGAAGATTAGCAGATTCCTCATTGAAAACAACCGCATAAAGAAAAGTCAAAGAAAATGACCGTTATACAATTTAACACCATATAAAAGTCATTATGTTATATAATTTTTCCATGCAATTGTGTTCTATAGTAATCGGCCCATACTCTCTTAGGGTGTGTAAGTGGACCTTGGAGGAAGATGCTAATAATTATTTTACCAAAACTTAACAAGTTCTTGAGCATCATAAACAAAGTTTATAATAAGAAACACAATATTTTGATATATATCACCATAAAATACAAAGAGTTCAAGAATATAATATTTCTTCCAATCAACAATTACATATTGTGAATAAACCCTATATAACACCCGAGACTCTTCTAGCTTCCAAAGTCCTTCAGCTCTGTGACCTTAGTTGTAGACCTCCTATGTGTAACATCACAAAAATCAAGACAAAATTTTCATTTTTAAAAACCATCCCCAAATCCATAAGTTTACAAAACAAGTTCCCAAAAATCATTATCATGAATCAGAGTATCTTAAAATCATCAAAACACATAAAATCCTGGATGATGTGAACGATCAAGACTTTGCCTTTCCCTTGTCCTCTGAAGTACCTAAAACCATAAAATTTAAACTGTAAGCCAAAGCGTAGTGCGTTCCCCCAAAATACAACCACACAACATATAACAACATGCATACTAGGTCCATAGTCATCAGATTGGATTACCCCTGAGCGAATAGCAAGAGTCTGGTTTGCCCACCTGGCCCACAACTCATGTTAGGATTGCTCTCATGCCCACAACATAAGTCTCTCTTACCTTTCCGGCCCACAACTTATGTCTAGCTTGCTCCTAGGTTTGTTGGCTTCTGCACAGAGTTGTATTGCCTCAACCCAACCACGCTATGCCAACATATGCAACAGATAAAACACATAACAAACAGATAATCATGCAAATCTAACAGATCACAACAACATAGAAACATCCTATACTAGGACACATAGCCTAGTGGGTCGATATTGGAGCCTTCGACCCACAAGTGCAGTAAGGAAAACTCACCTAACAGACTGAAAAAATAGTTGAATAGATCACTGCTCCAAATGTTGCCTCTATAGATCATTTATACAATTAACATGGACCCTAATTCAAACTACTATACAAATTAGCCAAAATGCCCTTAAGTCAAACTTGGTCAAAGTCAATGGTCAAGAGTCAACCTTCAGTTGGTCACCATGTCGTGGCTGTCCTTGGCCACGTTGTGGCCGCTAATCGAAAAAAAAAAAAAGACGAGCCTTAGCCAGTCGCTACGCCGGATGACCTAAGGCCAAGCCTTGGGCACTAGGCTCCTAACAACTTAATGGGTTAAGTCGATTTCTTCGATTCTAAGGGTTCCAAAGCTCAGATCTGGTCCATTCTATGGTCTAAGTGGATAAAGTTTCCAAATTTATCCCTTTAGACTCTCTAAAAGACAGATCTCACTTCTATGTCTAAAAAGGGGCAAAACATGACTTGGCTTCAACCAATAAGCACTTAATCTTGAAGACCTCTAGTCCAACACTTCTATAAAGGCTTCTAACATCATAAATAACATAAAAATTCTTGCTTTCCATACATGCATGTATAATGCATGTCTTGAACTCCCATTAGGTAAAAAAAAAGAAGGTTTGTGGCCAAAAATCCATGCATGACACCAAAACTCATTACTAGTCCAGATCCAAAGCAACAAATACCCTTAATGGCCTGGAAAATCATAAAGTTGCTGACTTTATGAGATCTCACCACTCCAACCAACAAGAGAATGAAGATTTAGGGATAAAACTCAAGATCTAGCAACCTATCATGATAAAAATTGAGTCTTTGACACTTATAAAGGTCCAAAAGAGTGCTATAATAAAGGATGAGGACTTGGTTGTTGAATCTTAGCTCACTTCTTCTTCTTCTTCCTTCAATGGCTTCAAAGGATACTAAATAGGACTTAAATAAAGGAGGAAGGGTTTCTCAAGTCTCGAGGAGGCTGATGGAGGCTCAGGGTGAGAAAACCCTAGCATCCTCATTCCTTTAAATAGGTTATGTCAATTGCCAGCTGTCATGCTATGGCCATATACTACCACGTCGTGGTGGCTTAAATGAACCCGCAATCTTATCTTGATTTGTCACATTATGGTGCCTCCACTATGCCGTGGCAAACCCTAAAATGCCAAAAACTGAAAATGTAAATTACCTTGGGATCTGAGTGTTACAACTCTCCCCCAATTGAATCAAACTTTATCCTCGAAGTCCACCACCGCAAATAACCGGGGTAACGCTCTCTCATTCCGTCCTACGGCTCCCACGTCTATCAAGAACCCTTTCGGAGCTACCACTGTACCTGGACCAGGTTCACCACTTTGTTGCATAGACACTTTATTTTTCTATCAAGGATCGTAATCAGTCTCTTCAAATAGTTTAGGCGCTTATTAGATTGAATGTCATCCAAAATCACCACAAACTCATCAGCTACACACTTCCAAACCGTAGTTTTCCGATGAAAGATAGATGATTTTTAAAACCTAAGGTTTTGATGGCTATTGTTGGCTACTTCTTAATTTTTGGATAAAGAGTGAGAACTCATTATGAAATCAGCTAGAGTAGTCATTTTATCCAAGATTTAATAAAGTTAACAAATGGTGCTTAGGTGAAATTTCACAAAAGATCCTTAGTAGAAGTTTCATAACGTCATAAATTGTTTTTATCCATGTAACACCCCGATTCTCAGGTAATGATTTATGTATGAATCTTTTGGGTTTTTGGGTCTACTCGACGAGTTGGCCGCCCTACTCGTTGAGTAGTAGCAGGTTGGTCCATGTGTTTTAGTGATCTACTCGGCGAGTCTAAGAGCGGACTCGACGAGTAGGAGTTGGCAGATAAAACCCAAGATTTCGTGGCATTTCACCCTATTTAAAGGATCATTGGCCTCCCCCAGCCTCCCTTTTACTGCTTCTTGTCCCTCTCAAACCCTAAATCGATCGCGTGTGTTCTTTTGGTGTGTTCAAGCTTGGAGGAGGAATTTTGGAGGAGGAAACACTTGGGGAAAACTAGCAAGTAGAAGCAAGAACTCGTGGGATTCAAGATCTACATCAGTGAACATTATCTTAAAGGTATTAGATTGTTTTCCTTGGCTCATGTTCATCTAAAATCTCTTTTGGATGGGTTTTATGAAAGGCTTCTTATGTTTGAGCTAAGATCTGAAGTTGTAACTTCAGATCTGGACTCCCTTTGGCCTCTAGATCCATAAAGTTATCAGCCTTGCCTAGTATGAGCCTTCCCTCAAGTGTGAGACTTCATTGCAAGCTTAGTTTTGTCATTTAAGGGCTTTAAAGCCTTGCATGCAAATAAATTTTCCAACTTTACGTGATAAGCATGCCTAAGGAGGTTGGATCTGCAATCAGGAACCTTTGCATGGCTTAAAAAGCATCTGTATGGATGAAGGATAGAAAGGACTCGGCGAGCCGCATGCTCGACTCGGCGAGTCATATGAAGATGGTCCTAAACTCGACGAGTTGGAAGAACAACTCGGAGAGTCCGATGAAGATTGTCGTAGAATCGGTGAGTCAGTAGAGTGACTCAGCGAGTCAGCTAGGGTTTTTCCAACCATTGGGTGCATGTGAACTTGTCAGGTTATGCGGGGGAAGACTCGACGAGTGACCATAGAGCTTTGACCACAAACCTTAGGAACTCGACGAGTCACTCTGGTGACTCGGCGAGCGGACAAGTATTACAAGGAACACAGCGAGTAGATGAGGGTACTCGACGAGTTAAGGTCAACATGGACTGTTGACCTTGACTTTGACCATGGGTTGACCAGTTGACTTCTGGAGGACATTTTGGAAAGACTAGAAATTTACAAGTATGGTTTACAATGGATATAGGAGGTGGAGTTAGTGGCAGTGATCCGAGGATTTGAGCTTATTTTATGAGTCGATAGTTGCGAGGTAAGTTACCTCATTATACTAAGGGGTCTAAGGCACCAAGGTCGGCCCATTGGATATGTTATTCTAGCAGTGTTAGTATGTTGAGTATAAAGTTAGTTTTGCATGCTAGTGGTTATGCCAGTAGGTAGATTTGTAGGACTACCTGTGATGTTATATGATTATTTGCATACTCAGTGGTTATGCTATATGTTGATATGTTATGTGGGAGGGGTTGAGGTGAGACTACTTCTTGCGGTAACCAACAAACCCGGGAGCATTCCAATTACGGGATAAGGGAGACTTGAATTGTGGGCTTGATGGCAAGCCAGATGTGAGTTGTGGGCCCGTAAGGCAATCCAGACTCACACTGCAGGCCCAGGGGTAATCCAGTCTGTAAAGTTGTGGACCCATTGCATGTTGTTTTGTTTAGTTTGTTATGCTATGATATTGTTGACAGGGTTATGTGGATTCTATGTGCATCAGTATTTTAGGGGATCTCACTAAGCTTTCGGGCTTACAGTTTCAGTTTATTGTTTCAGGTACATCTGGAGATCACGGCAAGGTGAAAGCATGATCGTACAGCTCCTCCTGTTTTGTTTATGGTTCTGGGAAAACTCTGATATTGAACTATTTTGAAAACAAGAATGTAATAACTGTTGCTTTTGAATGTTTTGAAAAGTTTTTAATTGGCTTGAATATTTTTGGGATATTACAAGTTGGTATCGGAGCCTTGGTTTGAGTGAATTGGAGGAACATTCGTGTGAATCCATTCTCAAATCAAGGAAAGATTTTCAAAATGGTTTTCAATATAAGTAAAGGAGGATGCAGGGTGTACGATCAGTCGGAGCCAGTAAGTAGACCCAAAAATACCATACAGTTATTTGATATTGTGATATGTTAGAACAGCATGCTAGTGCTAGGCTACGGATATTTTGGAATTGCATGATAGAATTTCCTGATTGCATGATGTCTGCTAGCCTAGGGTTTCCTTTATATGAGATTGACATCATTATTGTAGTTGCTTAGTGCATGCATCACGGTTATACATAATTAAGATCTTATAGCCTGAGAATGTTTGATTTGGCCTTATGTTCTTTTCTTGTTTGATTGGGAGCTTGGGGTAGGATTGGATATTCGAAAGTCTATAGGTCCAGAGTTATGTATGACTAGCATACACTAGTGCTGCAGGGTTGGTGGAAGTTTCATGGATGGGTGGGTTGTGAGAGGCCGGGAGGCCAATTATGTGATATTTAGCATTCCTCTAGGAGTGAGGACTGAGCGCTCTTTATGATTATGTGTATGGTTAGGGCGTTGTGATGATACTTGAGACAAATATGGGTAGGTGTAGAAGGTAGTATGGGCTCGTACTACTGAAAGCACATGACCCATACGCGTAGCAAGGAAGTCACAACCCCTAGGGTTGGGTTAGGAATTGGTTCCCTGTTTTATGTGGTCACCTGATATCTTTTTGTTATATTTTCAGTATGGTGGTTACGAGATGCTTTACGACTGGATCAGGATCAGGATCGGGAGACGGAGGCCAGGAGGGGCCAACAGCACCTGAGCCTATGGTGCAGATGGGTACAGATGAGTTGGATGCCAGGATCCGAGAGATACTGCATGATGAGGTTGCTGCTATGTTCCGGGCACAGCTGCCGGAGATGTTTGGGTCGATTAAGACCGCCATGGTTGAGTACTTTGATGTGCGCTATCCAGCCCTTAAGGAGATAGTTGTCGCATCAGTTGCATCAGTTGTATTTGCGGCAGGAGAGGAGCCAGTAGGGGCTTCTAGTATCGGGACTTCGATAATACGAATCCCCCTACTTTTGATGGGACACAGGATCTCATCAAGGCTATGAGGTGGATCTCATATGTGGAGGGGTGTTTCTTTACCTGCTCATGTCCTACTGACCAAAAGGTCAGGTGTGCTCTGAACCTGCTAAGGTCCAAGGCCAAGGACTGGTGAAGATTGGCGACTGCAACGCCCACTGATGATCAGAGAGCTGATATTACCTGGGAGCAGTTGAGGGATCTATTCTGCTCCCGGTACATTCATCGGGTCGATCAGGGACGATTGTCACAGGAATTTTTGAGTTTGAGGCAGGATGGGGAGTCGGTGATGGAGATCACTCGCATGTTTACCAAGAGGGCGATGGTCTGCCCAGAGTTTGCTTTTGAGCAGGCTTAGATGACCCGATATCTGAGCATGCTCATGACTGACATTCGTCAGTTTGTGTCTACCCAGCGATGTGATACTCTTTTGGAGTTGCAGGAGGCCGCTAGACTGCGTGAGTTAGAGATTGATCTGCAGTTGAGGGAGCAGCGGCAGGCCCAGACACATTCGCAGTCGGCGCCTAAGCGGTCTAAGACCGCTGATTCTATGGTCGGGAGATCAGTAGAGTCGCATTTGTGGGAAGTGTGGCAAGGGTCACTCTGGAGTATGCGAGCTGGTAGTGGGTGCCACAGGTGTGGCAAGGAGGGGCATTATGCGAAGGATTGTCGTTAGGCCGCCCCAGTTCCGAGTATGAGGTTATGCTACCACTATGATCAGGTTGGCCATGTGAAGGCCAACTGCCCATTGCTAGCCGCTAAGCCAGCACAGGTTCTAGCGCCAGCTACATTGAGGATTGCTGATGGGATGCCAGTTAAGGTCGAGCCTCCGAAGGCTCAGGGGCGTGCCTTCCTGCTTACGGCAGAAGAGGCTAGGCAGCACCAGATGTGGTTGCTAGTATGTTTATATCCTTTATCTCATTTATTATATCTGTGTTATGCTTATCTATTGTACCTGTGATTAGGTACGTTTTTAGTGAACTCCTTGCCCGCTTTGGTTTTATTTGACTTGGGGGCGTGTCAGTCTTTCGTATCTCAGTTGGTTAGTAGGGAGTTTGGTGTACCAGAGGGTGAGTTGGAGTGTCCGTTGAGAGTCTCTATCGCCAACGAACATGGGGTTTTTGCTTCTTCGTTCTACCGAGGGTGCAAGTTGGAGATTTTCGGAGTGTCCTTTCCAATAGATTTGATTTCGATTCCCATGGGGGAGGTGTGTGTAATAGTGGGCATGGATTGGATTAGTCGATTCGATGCTATGATTGACTATGGTAGTTCGAACCCCAAGTGGGGGATAACTGGTTGTATATGGTGAGGGCACCAGAATGGGGTCAGGGTTCTATTTAGCTGCCAGGGCTCGGTAGTACATTCAGCACGAGTGTGCGGATTTTCTGGCATATGTGGCGGATACGCAAGACAGGGATCAGAATTCAGTTTCTGAGGTTCCGGTAGTCAGAGAGTTTGCAGACGTGTTTTCGGAGGAGTTGTCAGGGGATACCTCCGGAGAGGCAGGTTGAGTTTAGGATCGACCTGGTGCCTAGCGCGACCCCTATCGCCAAGGCGTTGTACCGGTTGGCACCGCCATAGATGCAGGAGCTATCGTCATAACTGCAGGAAATGTTGGGCAAGAAGTTCATACGACTTAGCAGTTCTCCATGGGGAGCATCAATCCTCTTCGTCAAGAAGGACGGTTCGCACCGGATGTGCAATTATTATAGGGAGTTGAACAAGTTGACAATGAAGAACCGTTATCCACTCCCGAGCATAAATTATCTCTTTGATCAGTTGCAGGGTGCATCTTCGTTCTCCAAGATTGATTTGAGGTTAGGGTATCATCAGGTCCGGGTCCGGGTCATTACGAGTTCATGGTGATGCCGTTTGGGCTCACCAACACGCCAGCAGTATTCATGAACCTGATAAATCGGGTTTACAGGCCGATGCTTGATAGCTCGGTCATCATGTTCATAGATGACATCTTGGTGTATTCCAAGACCCGTGAGCAACATGAGGAGCACCTCAGGGAGTTGTTGGGAGTCCTAAGACAAGAACGGTTGCATGCTAAGTTCTTGAAGTGCAAGTTTTGGTTACGAGAGGTCCATTTCCTTGTACATCTCGTCAACAAGGAGGGAATTTTGATCGATCCGGCCAAAATCGAGGCGGTCATGCAGTGGGAAGTGCCGAGGTCTCCATCGGATATCAGAAATTTCCTGGGATTAGCAGGGTACTGTTGGGTTTTGAGCATTCTAACACTCCTATAGTGTACATGCAACCCTATAAACCTTGGATCTATGTTTTCTCTAAAAATACATGCAAATAAGAATTTCCAAGGTGTACATCCTAACTAGCATGGCATGGGGAACTTGAATCATAAAAATACTAGTAGAATGACATACTTTTAGTAGTGGTTGATTCCTTGGAGTTTGAGAGCCTAGCACCAATAGTGTGGAGCCTCAAATGGAAATCACAAATCACCACAAACTTTAGAAAACTCTTGAGAGAATAATTCACACTCTTGAATTTGGCCACCACTCTTGTACACACACAACTAGTGTCAAATCAAGTGCCAAGGACTCCTTTATATAGCGTGGAGGATTAGGGTTACATCCATGTAAACCATAATACTCATGACTCTTCCTTTCCAAGGATCCATGGGTTAAAAGCTCCATGGACCATCCATGGACTCCCATGCAAGCCTAGCCCATTCCAAATGAGTATTAGCCCACAATATATAAATACAAGAGCCCATATTTAATTAGTCACCTTTTTATCACTAAATTAATTCTAAATTATTTATGATCAATACTAATTAAATAATATGATTTAATATTAATATATTATAACTTATAATATATTAACAAATCATAAACATATTATTCTCAAAAGATTATCCAAATCGTTCGGGTGAAGTGCAACCCAAATGGACCATGTCGGGTCGGGTCAAGTGCATCTCAAATATTGTTATGGACTTAGACACCTTATCCAACAGGTACTACCGAAGATTCATTCGAGATTCCTCCAAGATTTCAGTATCCCTCACTCGTCTAACGAGGAAGGGGGTGGATTTTCGGTGGGGCCCTAAGCAGCAAAGGGCATTTGAGACCCTCTGTCATCGGTTGTGTGAGGCTCCAGTCTTGACACTCCCAGAGGGAGTTAAAGATTTTGTGGTATTATGTGATGCATCCATGGGGGCAGTCCTCATGCAAAGAGGACGGGTGATAGCCTACGCGTCGCGACAATTGAAGCCGCGTGAGATGAGGTATCCTACTCATGATTTAGAGCTGGGAGCGGTGGTGTTCTCTCTCAAGATATGGAGACATTACCTATATGGGGTCTGTTGTACCATATACACGGATCACAAGAGCTTGAGACACATCATCGACCAGCCGAACCTGAACATCATGCAGCGCAGGTGGCTGGATGTAGTCAAGGACTACGACTGATCCTTTACCACCCTGGTAAAGCGAACGTCGTGGCAGATGCTTTGAGCCACAAGGCAACTTGGTCTTCCACCCCAGTAGTGTGTATGAGGATAGTAGTGGATTCTCCGCTTATGAGCTTGATCTGGGATGCTCAGGTCGAGAGCATGCGACCGGAGAACTGGAAGTTGGAGAGGATCAAGGGTGAGAATACCCAGTTCGTGCAGGATAGTCGGGGATTACTGACCCGATGTGGTCGGTTATGGGTTCCGATGTCTAGTGGGGTCATACAAACAGTCATGGAGGAGGCTCATAAGCCTCACTTATCTATTCACCCGGGGGCTACCAAGATGTACTGAGACCTAAGTTTGAGTTGTTGGTGGCCATGTATGAAGCGAGAAATCGCTTGGTATGTTGAGAGGTGCTTGACCTGCAGGATGGTCAAGGCCGAGCATCATAGGTCGCATGGTATGTTGCAGCCTCTAGAGATTCCCATGTGGAAATGGGAGCAGATCACGATGGATTTTATTACCAAACTGTCGAGCACGGCGACAGGGTTTGATGCTATATGGGTCATCGTAGATCGATTGACCAAGAGTGCCCATTTCTAGGCTATTTAGGAGAGTTCTTCGGCCAAGAAGTTGGCCACCATGTACGTCCGCGAGACCGTCGCTCACCATGGAGTTCCGGTCTTCGTTGTTTCCGACCGGGATGTAAGGTTTACCTCCCGTTTCTGGCAGAAGTTCCACAAGGGACTAGGCACGCGATTGCATTTTAGTACAACCTTTCATCCGCAGACAGATGGCCAGATTGAACGGACCATTCAGACCCTTGAGGATATGTTGAGGGTGTGTGTAACCGACTTTGGTGGGAGTTGGGATTCCCATCTGCCCCTTGCGGAGTTCACCTACAACAACAGCTATCACTTCAGCATTGGCGCCCTGCCTTTGGAGTTGTTGTATGCTCGGAGATGTTGTACCCCAGTTTGTTGGGGTGAGGTCGGACACAGGGTGATGGGATGGCCAGAGGTAGTCATGCAGACTACCGAGAAGATTCAACAAATTAGGCAGAGACTTCAGACCACTCAGAGTCGACAAAAGAGTTACGCTGATCAGAGTTATAGTTTCAGGTGGATGATATGGTACTCCTGAAGGTCTCGCCCTGGAAGGGTGTGATTCGATTCAGGAAGAGGGGGAAATTGGGTCTCGGATACATTGGGTCATTCAGGGTCATTGCCAGGGTTGGCAAAGTGGCGTACAGGCTAGATCTCCCAGAGGAGCTTGGTTGGATCCACAACACTTTCCACGTTTCGCAGTTGCGAAAGTGCATTGGGGATCAAGAGGCAGTGGTGTCGTTGGATAATATTCATGTTGATGAACGACTGAATTACGTGGAGAGGCCTGTGGCCATACTTGAGAGGACGATGAAAGTTCTGCGGAATAAGGAGATAGCTTTGGTAAAAGTGCAGTAGGAACATCGGAGGGGATCCGAGTAAACATGGGAGCCAGAGGCAGAGATGCGAGAGCATTACCCGACGTTGTTTACCCCAGCAGACTTCGAGGGTGAAGTCTCGTTCAAGTGGGGGAGAATTGTAACTCTCCGATTCTCGGGTATTGATTTATGTATGAATCTTTTTGGTTTTTGTGTCTACTCGACGAGTTAGTCGCCCTACTCATCGAGTAGTAGCGGGTTGGTCCGCATGTTTTAGTGATCTACTCGGCGAGTCCAAGAGCGGACTCGATGAGTAGGAGCTAGCAGATGAAACCCTAGATTTCAGGGCATTTCACCCTATTTAAATGATCATTGGCCTCCCTCAGCCTACCCTTTACTACTTCTTGTCCCTCTCAAACCCTAAACCGAGTGTGTGTGTTCTTTTGGTGTGTTCAAGCTTGGAGGAGGAATTTTGGAGGAGGAAACACTTAGGGAAAACAAGCAAGTAGAAGCAAGAACTCATGGGATTCAAGATCTACATCAGTGAACATTCTCTTTAAGGTATTAAATTGTTTTCCTTGGCTCATGTTCATCTAAAATCTCTTTTGCATGGGTTTTATGAAAGGCTTCTTATGTTTGAGCTAAGATCTGAAGTTGTAACTTCAGATCTAGACTCCTTTGGCCTCTAGATCCATAAAGTTATCAGCATTGCCTAGTATGAGCCTTCCCTCAAGTGTGAGACTTCATTGCAAGCTTAGTTTTGTCATTTAAGGGCTTTAAAGCCTTGCATGCACGTAAAGTTTGCAACTTTATGTGATAAGCATGCCTAAGGAGGTTGGATCTACAATCTGGAACCTTTGTATGGCTTAAAAAGCATTCGTATGGATGAATGATAGAAGGGACTCGGCGAGCCACATGCTCGACTCGGCGAGTCATATGAAGATGGTCCTGAACTCGACGAGTTGGAAGAACAACTCGGCGAGTCCGATGAAGATTGTCGTAGAATCAGCGAGTCAGTAGAGTGACTCGGCGAGTCAGCTAAGGTTTTTCCAACCATTAGGTGCGTGTGAACTTGTCGGGTTATGCGGGGGAAGACTCGACGAGTGGCCATAGAGCTTCGACCATGAACCTTAGGAACTCAACGATTCACTCTGGTGACTCGGCGAGCGGACAAGTATTACAAGGAACACGGCGAGTAGATGAGGGTACTCGACGAGTTAAGGTCAACATGGATTGTTGACCTTGACTTTGACCATGGGTTGACCAGTTGACTTCTGGAGGACATTTTGGAAAGACTGGAAATTTACAAGTACGGTTTACAATGGATATATGTGGTGGACTTAGTGGCAGTGATCCGAGGATTTGAGCTTATTTTATGAGTTGACAGTTGCGAGCAAGGTTGTAAAAATCGCTCGGCGGTAGCTCGGTGGTCGAATGGCGATAGGCGATTAATCAGACTCGGTGGGGATTAATCGGCGATTAATCGGGGACCCTAAATTATTTAAAAAATTAAGTATTTGAAAATTTTAAATTTTAAAATTTTGAATTTTTAAAAATTTTAGTATAATATTTTAAAATTTGAAAGCTTAAAAATTTTAAAATTTTAAATTTTGGTGTAATATTAGAAAAATATTTTTTTTTTGAATTTTTTAAATATTTTCCGCCTATGACCGCCGAGGACCGCCAAGGCCGCCTAGGACCGCCAAGTCCGAGTTATGATACTGAATTAATGAGTGCGATTGTACAAATGCTTTTATAAAAATACTACTTCTATTTTTAAAGTATTTTTGAAAAGTTACGTCAGAGAAGTTTTGTCCCGTTGTATTTATAGTTTGTATATCTTACGTGGTTCGATATACTTAGTTCACTATAAACAAAGCTCTAATACCAATCTGTCACACCCCCAAACCTGAACGGCGGAATCATTCGGGGGCGGAGGACGTCATGCTCAGTATCATAACCATAGTGAAGAAAGTAAACACAACCATCATAAATATAATTTAAAAGGTTCCATCGTTGCAAAAATACATGTTTCCAAATAAATTACATATGATGTCAAAATAGTTCAAAAGAAATTTGCGCCTTAGCATCTTGCCTTCAAAAATCTTGTGGTTACCTGTATTACTGAATACCTGAGAATACAAGTTGTTTTTGAAAGAGTATCAGCATTAAAGTTGGTGACTCCATAAGCAATTTATGAATGAAGAATGGATGTTGTTCATTAAAGTTTGTTACAAGTTTGTTTCCAGAAAATCCAATATTTTCTAAAAGGTTTATTGTAGTCTTAACTGATCCAAGACTTGGTATATGTAAGTAAATCGTCATACTTATGTGTGGTTTTATATTTAAATAAAACTCCTTTTTGTGAAATCATTAAATTCCCGTGAACAGTATGTTTTGTTAATCTTCCATGTGAGTTGTTATAACCATGCTAAGACTCGAAGACCTCGTACTCGACGTTCTTCAAGCGTCGGAATGTTATGACACTTGTCACCCCAGACATGTCGGTCTAGCTGTTACAAGCAGCTTAGGTGCGAGTTTGTCAGACCCAATATAGATCTATACACAACTGTCACGCTTTCCCTACAAGAGATTTTGGCTATAACTACAGGACTTTTCTGTTGTACTTAAGAGTACCCTGAAGGTGAATGTCTCACAAATTTATTCATTAACATGTTGACGTAGTTTGTAAAGAAGACCCATTTTGTAAATCGATTGTGTTACTGTTTCTTTTGTTAAACGAAGTGTCCAAACTATACCTATTATAGTTTATCAGTTGTGTGTTATGATTTAAACAAACCTTGATATGTATGACTTTGTATTTCAACGAAAATGAAATTGAAACTACTAAGTGTAAAGCTTTCACACCTCGCTCAGCAAGTTACAAGGTGTGAATAACTCTTAAACTTGTGTTTGACAGTTTTACCCTTAACTGTCACTGTTTTAGAATATTTATAGAAAAATTATCATAAGTCGAAAACTAAATCCGTAAACTCTGAGAGTTTGTAAAAAGAGTCTACTGTGTTCATAAATTTTCCTATAATTTTTGGTAGTCTCAACTAGTGTGAAGATGTTCATCTTCACAACTTGGTCTGATTTCGTTGCTGTAGTGATAGGCAGTTTTGTAAAAATCACCATAAATTATAGAAAAATCGTATGAAGATGTGCAACTAGTCATTTTAAAGGTATAAACCTGAACTATTTGCATAATAAACATTTTTGAAAAATATTAAGTTTAAGTTGGGTAAAACAATTCGTAAACAGGTCACAATTTTTCTGTTGTAAGCTGTCAAGTTAAGTTTTAAATATGTTTTGGTGTTTTAACTTGTATCCCCCCCCCCCCTGAAAACTAAAGAAAACTGGAAAATATAGGGGTATGAACTCACCTTGAGTGATTTCTTGAAGAGTGGAAGGTTGAAGACGAGGAGTATCAAGTCAAGAACACTTGATGAACACGTGAAGGTTTGGATGATCCTAAGAACGATTTTTGGTGTTAAAATGTGTGTAGATGATCCAAGAGTGTTATGAAAACATGGAATAACACTTGAGTCTATATGAAATACTTACCAAAAAGTGAAGTAATAGCTCAAGAACACTTCCAAAAAGTGGCTGGAAGTAGAGAGAAACTAAGCTTCCTTGTGGGGTAAGAAAAGTATAAAAGTGTGGAAATGATCAAAGTAAATCAAGAGATCTTCCAAGGACTTCTTTATATAGATGTGGCTGGAGCAACTTGCAAGGTTGAAGGGATGTTTGCCTTGGTTTGTGTGATGTGGATAGTGTTGGACTAATAAGGAAGTGACACATGGAAGGCAAGTGGGCACACTTGACCCACTTGAGCTGTAAAATATCCTTAGATATTTTTGTTAATGAAATAATGATTTTAAATTAATAAATCCTTGGGAAATAAATAAAATATGAGTTTTGGAGGTTTAAAATGGTAAAAATATAAATTTTGTGAAAAAATCCCGTCAAAAACGGGATTAGGAGGCGAAAGTAGTCGAAAACCGAAAGAACAAAGCGAACCTGCGAGGGGTTCGGTCCTTAGGGGGTGAGAACTGAGAGAAGGGAGAAGGGACTGAAGGTAGGTTCGGTCCGAGGAGAGCATTTCGGTTCTGAGAGGCTTCGGCTCTAAGAGGTTCCCTCTAAGAGGGTTCGGTTCCTAAGAAGGGTTTCGACCCTATTTAGCTAATTTTCAAGTTAACTTCCAGTTTCAAGCGGGTTTTGGCCAAGTTAAGGGTCGGGATGACCCGGTTGACTATAAAAAGTTTAGAGAGATTTTGAGAGAGATTTGGGAGAGATTTAATTTTAGCCATTATTATTGCATCACCTTGCAACGCAAGTTTCGTGAACCTCGTTATGCTTCGTTTATGATTGTTTTAAGTCCCTGAAAGGGTTCTTAGTCGTGTTTTGATGCGTTTAACTCCCTTTTTATGTTTATACATTGCTAAACACATAAATTCTCCGAGGCACTTGGATTCTTGACATACAAATGCACATTTTTATACATAAAATAACTTTTATCATAGAAGTACAAGTTAAGTTTGACCGGTTTGACTTTGACTTTGACTTGAATTTGATGGTTGTCACAGCTTCAATCTTCAAAGAACTAGCTCTTTTCCCTTCCGGAATCACCTTTCTACTTAAGGCGTCGGCTACGATATTTGCTTTCCTTGAGTGGTAAAGTATCTCACAATCATAGTCTTGAGTAGCTCCATCCATCGGTGTTGTCTCATATTCAATTCTTTCTGAGAAAATAGATATTGAATGCTTTTATGATCCATATAGAGTTTGCATTTGGTTCCATAAAGATAGTGTCTCCAAATCTTTAAGACAAAAACCACTGCTTCAAGCTCTAAATCATGATTCGGATAATTCTGCTCGTGGGTCTTCAATTATCTTGAGACATAAGCTGCTACTTTGTCCCTTTGGGTAAGGACACATCCCAATCTAATCTTAAAAGCATCACTAAAAACTGGAAAGTTATGAGTTCCTTCTGGTAGGATGAAGATTCGTGCTTCACACAACCTCTTCTTCAATTCACCAAAAGCTTTTTTTTTTTGCTTCTCGCTCCAAGTATAGGCAACTCCATTTTGGGTCAAGGTTGTCAATGGAGTTCTAATAGAAGAAAATTTTTTAATGGATCTTAGATAGTAACCCACCAATCCCAGAAAACTATGAATCTCAGTGGGATTCTTTAGCGTCTCCCATTTCATCACAACTTCTATCTTTGTTGGTTCAACCATAATGCCTTCTTGATTAACTATATGACCCAAGAATTGTATCACCCGTACCCAAAAGTCACACTTGGAGAACTTTACATAAAGCTTCTCCCTCTTAAGGACTTCCGGTACTTCTCGGAGATGCTTACCATGATCTTCATTACTGTTGGAGTAAATCAAGATATCATCAATGAACACTATTACTGATTTATTGAGAAAAGGTTTACAAACTCGATGCATTAGATGCATGAATGCTACTGGAGCATTTGTTAGTCAAAAGGACATAACAAGGAATTCATAGTGCCTATATCTTATTCTAAAGGTTGTCTTCTCAATATCTTACTCCCTAATCTTCAACTAGTGACAGCATGACCAGAGATCAATTTTGGAGAAAACGATTGCTTCCTGCAATTGATCAAACAAGTTGCCTATCCTAGGTAAAGGATACCTATTTTTAACGTAGCTTTGTTTAGCTCCCTATAGTCAATGCACATTCTCATAGTACAATCATTATTCTATACGAACAGTACAAGAGCTCCCCAAGGTGATGAACTATGTCTTATAAAACCTTTGTCCAACAACTCCTGGAGTTGTGTCATTAAATCCTTCATTTATGTAGGTGCTAAACGATACGGTGCTTTTGCAATTGGCGTCATGCCTGGAAATAAGTCGATCATGAACTCTACATGTATCTCTCTTGTGGTAATCCTGGTAATTCATCTAGAAATACCTAAGGAAAATCTCGCACAACAGGTATATCACTGTAACAATTTTGAAAATTGTTACCGAACGTTAATCGCCAAAAGTAACAAACATCAAGTATAATAGAGTTAATACGTAATATTTATTAAATTATGATAAAAATACAAAATTTCATATAAAAATATATAGGAAAAATCAATCGAATCCTTCGTAAACTGTAAAAATTAATGCGCCGAAGCATATATATATATATATATATATATTCTGAAAGTACACGTCAACGTGATCCCGAAAATATAAATTTTGTAGAAATCCGAATTCGTATGAATTAATTATGCATTTTAGAAGATATAAAAATCAATCGCGCACACAAAGTTACAAAGACGAAAACTACAAAGAGATTGGTTGACTTTTAGAGAAAGTCACCAACTAGACAATCACAGTACATGTTAAAGTAGGAATTATGAGGTACGGAACGCCTAAAACGAATATCACGTGTGAGAGTTATGATTTTTAATAAAATTATAACGGAAATAAAAACACGTCGAAAAATGAAAGTCAAAACTAGAAAAAACAACCAAAAGGAAAGTTGTATAGAATGACATGCTATAAATAGCTGGTCTCTACAGTTCTTTTTCTCACACCATTCTCGATTCTCTCTCTCTCTAAAAACGCCTCGTGTGTCATCACCTCGATCGCTTCTCGAAGTGATAACATGTGGTTTCTAACCTAAAACAACGGTTTTACATATACAAGTGAGTTCTCGGCCCCATTTTCAACTCTTTTCAAGGGGAATATATGTCTACAATGCAACTTTACATAGTTATAACTAATTTTAGTTAGATAATTATGCTCATAACATTAGAATAATATTATGCCTGGTGCCCAAACTCTTTAACTAATATTATGTCTTTTTGTTATACTAAACCACAATGATAGATGGAATCATACCTAGTTGTTATGCTGCCCAGTTGCAAGAAACACCGATACTCTTGTAGTTACTATAGCCAAATCTCTAACGTAACTTATTACCTAGTATTTATTCTGGCCAAATCTCTCGCATAGCATTTCACCTAGTCATCATAATGGCCAACTCTCTAGGAAAACATTATACCTAGTCGTTATTCTGTCAAATACTCATAGATAATATTCACACAATGTAACGCCTCGAGGTATTAATTATTTAAACTTTTTTTAAACTATTGTTGGGCTTAATATGGAATGAAAAGAATATTGTTTTTGGTTTATGCATTTGGGCCAAGTATTAGGCATCCCATAAGACGTATGTTGGGCATAGCCTGGACGTACGCGGGGCGTAATGGCCTTTAATGGAAGCGGGGACGCGCACACTTACGTGCAACGTAAGTTAGCAGATAAGAAAACTATAATTTAAGGGTTTAAGACCTATATAAACCCCATGATAGCCTCCCTATGGATTATTACCAGCCTCCTCGCCCCCATAAAAACCCTAATACGTCCTTACTTTCTCTTTTGTGTGATTTTGCTCCTTATGAGAGTTTTTAGTGAGAAAGAAGTTGTGAAGAAGGAAAGCAAAGGTTGGAGAAGAATATTGAGCTCAGAGATATGGACTAGGCTCACTCTTTGTCACCAAGAAGGTATAAAGCACTAAACTTTCTTCCCATATGCTAGATCTAGAGTTATTGAAGTTTTAGACCTTTTTAGGTCCAAAGGTTGGACCTTGATCATGGAGTTTTGTTTTTTAGCTTGGGAGTGCCATCCTTTGAGCTCAAAGCACCTCATTAGACATAAAGTTTTGATCTTGGAGGTTTGCATGAGGCCATGCATGAGATCTAGTCTTTTCTTTGAGGTTAGGATATTGCTTTTTGAAGTTTGAGCCTTTATGAGTTACCCAAGCCATCAAGTAAGCAACTTTATGGATTAGGACAGAGAATAAGACATGGATCTGAATTTATAGCTTATGAATCGAAGTATTAAGCACTTAATAAGAAGGTGGCTTAATTGGGTTGTACGTTGGGTGTACAAGGAGGTACGCACGGCGTACAAGCCAGCAGCCAGTACGCCCAGCGTACTTTGGGGTACACCCCACATATGCGATCAGTTTGGGCTTCGAGCTTTTGGGCCTCGGTGTGGGATGTGCTTTGGATTTAGAATCTTTGGGCCTTAGGAGTCATCAGGAGTCATATTATGGGTCAAGGGCATTTTTGGGCTTAAGTAGGCCCAATGTAGAATAATTGGGCCATTAGTGGGCCTTTTATGGGCCAGAAGGGTACTTAGAAGGAATTAAAGGGGTTGGTCTATGATTATAACCCACAACATAGCAGGGGTAAAATAGTCATTCTACCCATAGAAAGGTCCTCATTTTGATTAAGTCTTTGATTTGTCATGATAGTCGGAGAGCAGCCGGGACAGCAGTCAGGGATCTTTCACAAGGGTTTTCAGCAGTCAGTTCTCCGAGGTGAGTCCTCTTCTAGTATAAGCGGGTCTACGGCCACAATGTCGGCCCGTTTATATAGCAGTAGCCTGGATGCTTGATGTCTTCGAGATTCAAGCATGTGTTGTTATATGTATTGTGTCGGGAAAGCCGATACAATATGTGATTATGCTAAATGCTTATGAAATGTTATATCCAGTTCATTCCGGAATTCGGTCCGATGTCGAGCGGGGCCTAATGCAGTGGGCGGGGCCCAAGTTACTCCGGACTTCGTTCCGATGCCGAGCGGGTCCCAATGCAGTGGGCGGGGCCCAAGTGACTCCGGACTTCGATCCAATGCCGTGCGGGGCCCAAGTTATTCCGGACTTCGCTCTGATGTCGGGCGGGGCCCGATGCAATGGGCAAGGCCCAGTAATTGTTGTATGTGTTTATTATGTTGATGTATGGTATGTGGTAGTTTGGGGGAGCTCACGAAGCTTTGTGCTTACAGTTTCAGTTTTGGTTTCAGGTACTTCCGCTAGCAAGGGGAAGAGCTCGGGTTGATGGCATGGCACACACCACAGTTGCAGTTTATCCCTGGGAGTTTTATTCATATAATTTGATATGAGATTAACTTCAGTTTTGAATTAATACATTTACTATGACATTTTGAGACATTCGATCCATAGTTATTTATATAATGGCTAATGATGTGGTTTTTAGTAATATTAAAACAAAAAATTTTGGGTTGTTACAAGTTGGTATTAGAGCCTTGGTTTGATAAATTCAGGCACGCTTTCGAGTGTTTCTGAACTCAAACTAAGGAAATGGTAAAAGATTTTCAAAAGAGAAACATTTTCGAAAAAAAAAAAAAAAAAAAAAACTTAGAATGAACTGCATGCTAGAATAGGACTAAGGATCTAGGAGGATGCCTTATGTGCCTGCTATATGTGTTTCAGCGTTATGAGAATTGCATGCTAGTGTTGAGTAGACCGTAGTAGGATAGCCTGTTTAGGTTATGCCTAATAGTATGAGCTTAGCAGTGTATGCTAGTGCAGATTAGTTAGTATGATAGCCAGAGTGGTATATGCTTGATTATGTACTCAATGCCCGAATGTTGCTTGCTTTGTGCTTTTAGGAGTTCTAGTTGTCTTTCACTATCTAGTAAATGGATATGTTAAGTTACATATTGCAAGGACTAAATAATTTTAGAAGGTTAGGTCTAGTTCTATTTCGCAGCTCTTGTTTGAGTCCAACCGTTATACGGTAGGATCTCTCATTCGAAGAATTATCTAGACTATGTAATATGTAATAGTATTCGCGAGCAAGTTAGGGGAATAAAGCAGGGACTTCTTATGCAGCTGATAGCGGAGAGTAGGTTGGTGGTTACCCTAGGGTAAGCCTAGGATGAGATTAGCAAGAGATCAGCAGTAGTAGTAGAAGGGACTTGGTGGAGTCGAGGCAATACTTGAGGAAAGTACGGATAGATGTGGAAGGTAGTATGGGCCCGTACTACTGAAAGCAGAGGATCCATACTTGAATCAAGGAAGGTCGAGGTGAGACCAGGAAACCTGTATTGGTAGTGATCCCTTGAGATATATATATATATGTGTTTCTGACGTTTGATGTGATGTGTTTTAGAACGGTGGTTTTACGCCCTAGACCAGCAGTCGGCAGTTCAGGTGCCAGTGAGGGATCAGGATCAAGCTTGGGGACCAAGCATTTGCATGAGCAGACGAGGGAGTTTCTGTCCTCAAAGATTACTCGTATCATACTTGAGCAAAATCCTATGATCTTTGGTACGATCAAGGAGGGTATTTTGGAGCTGATGGACGAGAGGTTGAGCACATTCCAGGCTAAGGTGGTGACCATGATGGGGTCACGCACACTCACTTTCAGGGAGTTCAGAGCTTGTTGAGCTCCTGACTACCATGGTGTGCGAGATCCCATTGCGAGTACTAGATGGTTGGCAGATGTCGCCAGTGCATTCCGCACCAGCAGATGTCCCGAGGGGGACAAGGTCAGATTAGCATCCTGTCTTCTGAAGGACAAAGCACGCGATTGGTGGGAAGAGATTGGGCATGTCATCGGGGATGATTCAGCACTTGATGCGATGACTTGGGCTGATTTTACTACCAGGTTCAGAGCCGAGTTTGCACCGGTTATTGAGGTGCAGTAGTTAGCCAGGGAGTTTCAGGATCTTACTCAGACTATAGAGACAGTGGCGTAGATTACCACCAAGTTCAGGGAGAGGGATCTTCTTGTTCCTCAGTACGCAGCTGATGAGGAAATGAAGAAGGCCCGTTATCACGAGATGTTGCGGAGTGATATCCGCCAGTTTGTGAGCCGGTAGAGCTGTAAAACGTTGGATGACATGATTGCTAGGGCTCGGGAAAGAGAGATTGATTTAGAGATGGAGAAGAAAAGGAAGCCAGAGGCGGAATCTGGTATTGGGAGTTCAGGAAAAAGGCCCAAGGTATCGGATCATAGGTCCAGGGGACCGCAAAGCCACGGTCGGTGTGGCAAGTGTGGGAAATTGCACGATGGGGTGTGCAAGGCAGGGAGTCCTGGTTGCTTCAAGTGCGGTCGGACCAGACAAATGAGCAGAGATTGTACAGCTACCAGTACCACCTCAGCATCTGATCTGATTTGCTTCCATTGCAATCAGAAGGGACATAAAAAGTCCCAGTGTCTGAGTTTGACAGCAGTAGGGAAGGTGGTAGCACCTGCCCCTGCAACGTTGAGGATTACAGACGGCCGCCAGGGCCGGAGTGAGGCGCCAGTGGCGAAGAGTAGAGCTTTTCAGATGACTGCAGAGGGGCTCGATCGACTCCTGATGTGGTGATGGGTATGTATTTTTCCTTCATCTCTTTATTAATTTTGATTGTCTCTTATGGTTATATGTTTTTTATAGGGTCGTTCTTAGTGAACGGCATATCAGCTACAGTATTTTTTATTCGGGGGCTACACGATCATTTGTTTCACTTGTGCTTAGCAAGAGGTTCAACAGAGCTCCAAGGGAGCTGGATTGTCCACTTGAGGTTGAGATAGTTGATGACAGGACCGTCAGATTCGCGAGGGTACATAGGGCTTGCTCACTGCAGTTATTTGATGAGCAGTTTTCAGTGGACTTAGTTCCCATTCCCCTGCGAGGGAATAAGGTTATAGTGGGTATGGATTGGTTGAGCCCCAATGGCGTAGTGATTGATTGTGAGCTACAGTTAGTGAGGGTCCGCACCCCTGTTGGGGGAGAGTTAGTGATTCAGGGCGAGAGGCCACAGCGCGGACCAGTTCTTTGCTCGGCAGCGAGAGCTTGACGCTACTTCCGGCAGGGTTGCGCGGGGTATGTCGCCTATGTTTTGGATGCCCGGGAGAAGGGAAATGCGACTGTTGACGATGTACCACTGGTATGTGAGTACTCGGATGTATTTCCAGAGGATCTGCCTGGGATACCTCCGGAGAGACAGGTTGAGTTTCGGATTGACCTGGTTCCGGGTGTGGCTCCGATAGCCAAGGCGCCGTATCGGTTGGCTCCTCCAGAGATGCAGGAGTTGTCTACACAGCTGTAGGAGCTGCTAGACAAGGGTTTCATCAGACCGAGTAGTTCACCATGGGGAGCCTCGATCCTGTTTGTGAAGAAGAAGGATGGATCGCACCGTATGTGTATAGATTACTGGGAGCTGAACAAGGTAACGGTGAAGAACCGTTACCCACTCCCGAGGATAGATCATTTGTTCGATCAGCTTCAGGGAGCATCTTGGTTTTCTAAGATTGATCTACGCTCCGTTTATCATCAGATGCGGGTCAGAGGTGAGGATGTTCAAAAGACAGCTTTTAGAACCCGTTATGGTCACTATGAGTTTGTGGTGATGTTGTTTGGGCTCACCAATGCTCCAGCCACATTCATGGATCTCATGAACCGCGTATGCAGGCCAATGTTGGATCGGTCTGTGATAGTGTTCATTGACGATATCTTGGTTTATTCCAAGACTCAGGAGCAGCATGAGGAGCACCTGAGAGAGGTGCTAGAGACTTTGAGGAGGGAGAGACTTTTCGCGAAGTTCTCCAAGTGCGAGTTCTAGTTGCGCGAGGTGTAGTTCCTTGGACACCTCGTCAACCAGAAAGGGATATTGGTAGATCCGGCCAAGATAGAGGTTGTGATGCAGTGGGAGGTCCCAAGGTCTCCATCTGGGATTCGGAGCTTCCTAGGTTTGGCAGGATACTACAGGAGATTCATCAAGGACTTCTCCAAGATAGCAGTTCCACTCACCCGACTAACTAGGAAGTCGGTGGTGTTTCGCTGGGGACCTGAGCAGCAGGCAGCATTTAAGACCCTCAGGCAGCGATTGTGCGAAGCACCGATTCTCACCCTGCCAGAGGGAGTGGATGACTTTGTAGTCTACTGTGATGCCTCGATCATCGGTATGGGAGCAGTGTTGATGTGGCGATGGAATGTGATAGCTTATGACTCTAGACAGTTGAAGCCTCACAAGGCTAACTATCTGACGCACGATTTAGAGCTAGGGGCAGTGGTGTTTGCCCTCAAGATCTGGCGGCATTACCTCTATGGGGTCCATTGTACCATTTACACGGATCACAAGAGTCTGAGGTACCTCATGGACCAGCCGAATCTAAACATGAGGCAGCGTCGATGGTTAGATGTGGTAAAGGACTACGATTGTGAGATCATTTATCATCCGGGCAAGGCCAACGTTGTGGCCGACGCCCTGAGCCGCAAGGCGATGGCGGCATCGATTAGAGACATATGTCTGAGGATGACGGTGATTACTCCATTATTGGAGCAGATTAGAGAGGCACAGGTCGAGGGCCTGAAGGAGGAGAGGCAGAAGTGTGAGAGGATTGTGGGCCGAGTAGCTTCTTTCGATTATGACAGTAGAGGATTGTTGATCCTCCATGGGAGAGTTTGGGTGTCGTATTGGGGAGGAGTACGGCAGGTGTTGATGGATGAGGCCCACAAGTCCCGATTCTCCATCCATCCAGGGGCAACGAAGATGTATAGAGATCTTCGACCCGATTATTGGTGGCCCTGCATGAAACGGGACGTAGCCTGGTACGTAGAAAGGTGCCTGACCTACAGGAAGGTCAAGGCAGAACACCAGAGACCCCACGGCAAGATGCAGCCGTTAGCCATTCCTGTGTGGAAATGGGAGGATATCACTATGGATTTCATCACCAAGCTTCCCATGACCGCACTTGGAGTGGATTCGATTTGGGTCGTGGTGGATCGGCTGACCAAGAGTGCGCATTTCATATCGATCCAAGAGAGTATATCGGCGGAGAAGCTAGCCGATATTTATGTGCGCGAGATAGTAGCACGGCACGAAGTGCCTATATCAGTAGTATCAAATCAAGACATCCGGTTCACTTCCAGGTTTTGGAAGCGGTTTCATGACGAGATGGGGACTCGTCTTCATTTTAGCACCGCTTTCCACCCTCAGAAGGACGGGCAGAGCGAGAGGACGATTCAGAATCTTGAGGACATGCTTTGGGTATGTGTCCTAGATTTCGGTGGCAGTTGGGATACATATCTTCCATTAGCGGAATTTTTGTATAACAACAGTTACCACGCTAGCATTGACCGTGTGACAGCCCGAAATTTATTCCGTCGTTTTTAACCACACCTTCCGTTAATAAAACCCGCTTTATTAATTGTCCGTTAACCTTTTGGAAGAGATTAATTAATTTGGACTTTTATAATGACTTTGTAAGGGTTGAAACAAATTAGAAACACCCTCATAAATCCCTTGAAAAGTTTTAGTTTCAACCAAGTCAAAATACGACCATTTAATCGGGTGCGACCAAAAGCCCCGTTTAACGTCAGTATCGGGTAGATTTCCACTGAGCCCCAACTCAAACCCCTATATAAGGGTGAGTGGAGTCCATTTGAGACTTTCCACTCTCTCTTTACACTCTTTCTCTACAACTTGCTTTCGATCCAAAACGCCCGTTTCGAGCCCCAAACTAGTAAGTAATCTATCCTAACTTGTTGTGTAGCTTAGTTAACATGCAAATTCGTGTTTAAGACATCAAATAGGGGAAAATTCATGTGTTTACAGCCCAAGAACACTCTTGGACCGTGAATACCCATAAGTGGGGTTTTGAAGCCCCAAAACCCCTCTAAACTACCCCTAGGGCTTAGATATGACTTGTGGACTTACACCTTCAAGCTTAGGACACCAAAACCTTGAATTTTGGAGAGTAAACATGAGCTTATGGCCCAAGAACACTCTTGGACCGTAAACCCCTCTTCATAGGCCGTGAACACCCTTTAAGGTGTTAGAATTGCCCTCAAACACCTCCTATGGCTTGGGAAAATGTCTAGAAGCAACCCCCATTGAAGTAAAGGCATTAAACATCAATTAAACCAAGGATTTAGGAGCTTAGGGCCGTAAACCCCCCTAGGATTGGTCCATGGGCCGTAAACTCCCAAAAGGGGACCAAATGATGCCCTAACTTCTTCATTTGACTTGGAAAAATGCATAGAACTTTATTCTCTACCATTTATGACCTTAATACACCAAAGGAATGAGCATATAGGAGCTTACGGCCGTAAACTCCCTAAAATGGTCATTTTGAGGCCTTAAACCCTTCATAAGCCCTAGATTTGAGCCTAGCATAATTCCACAAGT